>NC_064925.1:252080511-254580511 GCF_023897955.1 Schistocerca gregaria
AAGATTGGAATACATCCAGGAAATAACTGCTATACTGATAAGGTTGGCACAGGAAATGAATTTGTGGCGGGCCGCATCAAACCAGTCAGAAGACTGCTTGAGAGGCAACACGCAAGGACGCTGAATATCTGTGACGTCGCGCTGCTGTAGTGTCTTGCGCTCTGCAGAAAATAACTAACAATCAAGTTTGAGCACACTTTATTACAATAAGAAAAACGCCTTCTTGGCGTGCACTAATATCCAAATGCAAGAAGAACAAGAAGCACAAAATTCTTTTGGGGGCAAAAAGCAGATAAGAGTACCAGAGAATGAAAAGACAATAATTACCAAAATACTACTCTACCAATTACAAAGATACAACGTTCCACTGAATGCTACGGTGTACGTATTGTCCAGAGCTGTCCTAGCTGTAGGTACAGACTTACGGTCGGACTCTACTGGCGTGCTTATAACGCTGATTCGACGGAGTGCTACACGTAGTCACATTAGTTCCAATTGGTAGATCAATGGCTTTCCACGAACTAGTTCTGTGTTTATGTGGAAAACGTGTTATTGTTTACATTCCCTGGCAATGTTTCGATCTAAGGTCTTGAAGGGAGGTCGGCAGCCCACCTTGCTTGTCTGTTGTGCGGGCCCTCTAACTGATAAGGGGCCTCTACGACAGCTGCCCTACTCCCTGACGATAGTCATCCGGAATAGTGCACAACTGCGATCCATCGCTGAACGCAAAGCGACGCCTTTCAGCAACAGTCCATACCTCCCGGTCACAGCACCACTCCAGACACACCCATTTGTGTAGTGGTGTTAACGGCAGCCTACGCTTGGCACGTTAATTCACTAGTCTGTCTGTTTCTAGCCTTCAAACAATGGCGGGAATGACGTAGAATGCTGCAAGAAATCTATTACCTGCTCTCAGCTGGGAGGCGCAATTGTCAAGGGAAACACTGTTGGGTGCTGATAACACTGCCTCTCATGAGTACACAACATCTTCGCATCCTTCACAGTGACCACGCCCCTTTATATATGATACATATCTGGTGACGACATTAAACATGAACAACACTATGCCCTCTGGTGGCCGTTCCACAGAGAATTGCCTGTTTAATTGTTACGATACTGTCTGTTGGTGTGTCACATGTACATTTATGTCTGACTATGAAAGAAGGTTGTATACGTGGTTGTATACGTGGAAGAACCCTGGAGATACTAAAAGGTATCAGATAGATTATATAATGGTAAGACAGAGATTTAGGAACCAGGTTTTAAGTTGTAAGACATTTCCAGGGGCAGATGTGGACTCTGACCACAATCTATTGGTTATGACCTGTAGATTAAAACTGAAGAAACTGCAAAAATGTGGGAAATTAAGGAGATGGGACCTGGATAAACTGAAAGAACCAGAGGTTGTACAGAGTTTCAGAGAGAGCATAAGGGAACAATTGACAGGAATAGGGGAAAGAAATACAGTAGAAGAAGAATGGGTAGCTCTGAGGGATGTAGTAGTGAAGGCAGCAGAGGATAAAGTAGGTACAAAGACGAGGGCTGCTAGAAATCCTTGGGTAACAGAAGAAATATTGAATTTAATTGATGAAAGGAGAAAATATAAAAATGCTGTAAATGAAGCAGGAAAAAAGGAATACAAACGTCTCAAAAATGAGATCAACAGGAAGTGCAAAATGGCTAAACATGGGTGGCTAGAGGACAAATGTAAGGATGTAGAAGCTTATCTCACTAGGGGTAAGATAGATACTGCCTACAGGAAAATTAAAGAGACCTTTGGAGAGAAGAGAACCACGTGTATGAATATCAAGAGCTCAGATGGCAGCCCAGTTCTAAGCAAAGAAGGGAAGGCAGAAAGGTGGAAGGAGTATATAGAAGGTTTATACAAGGGCGATGTACTTGAGGACAATATTATGGAAATGGAAGAGGATGTAGATGAAGACGAAATGGGAGATACGATACTGCGTGAAGAGTTTGACAGAGCACTGAAAGACCTGAGTCGAAACAAGGCCCCCGGAGTAGACAACATTCCATTAGAACTACTGACGGCCTTGGGACAACCAGTCCTGACAAAACTCTACCAGCTGGTGAGCAAGATGTATGAGACAGGCGAAATACCCTCAGACTTCAAGAAGAATATAATAATTCCAATCCCAAAGAAAGCAGGTGCTGACAGATGTGAAAATTACCGAACTATCAGTTTAATAAGCCATGGCTGCAAAATACTAACGCGAATTCTTTACAGACGAATGGAAAAACTGGTAGATGCGGACCTCGGGGAGGATCAGTTTGGATTCCGTCGAAATGTTGGAACACGTGAGGCAATACTGACCTTACGACTTATCTTAGAAGAAAGATTAAGAAAAGGCAAACCTACGTTTCTAGCATTTGTAGACTTAGAGAAAGCTTTTGACAATGTTGACTGGAATACTCTTTTCCAAATTTTAAAGGTGGCAGGGGTAAAATACAGGGAGCGAAAGGCTATTTATAATTTGTACAGAAACCAGATGGCAGTCATAAGAGTCGAGGGGCATGAAAGGGAAGCAGTGGTTGGGAAAGGAGTGAGACAGGGTTGTAGCCTCTCCCCGATGTTATTCAATCTGTATATTGAGCAAGCAGTAAAGGAAACAAAAGAAAAATTTGGAGTAGGTATTAAAATTCATGGAGACGAAGTAAAAACTTTGAGGTTCGCCGATGACATTGTAATTCTGTCAGAGACAGCAAAGGACTTGGAAGAGCAGTTGAATGGAATGGACAGTGTCTTGAAAGGAGGATATAAGATGAACATTAACAAAAGCAAAACGAGGATAATGGAATGTAGTAGAATTAAGTCGGGTGATGCTGAGGGAATTAGATTAGGAAATGAGACACTTAAAGTAGTAAAGGAGTTTTGCTATTTAGGAAGTAAAATTACTGACGATGGTCGAAGTAGAGAGGATATAAAATGTAGACTGGCAATGGCAAGGAAAGCGTTTCTGAAGAAGAGAAATTTGTTAACATCGAATATAGATTTATGTATCAGGAAGTCGTTTCTGAAAGTATTTGTTTGGAGTGTAGCCATGTATGGAAGTGAAACATGGACGATAACTAGTTTGGACAAGAAGAGAATAGAAGCTTTCGAAATGTGGTGCTACAGAAGAATACTGAAGATAAGGTGGATAGATCACGTAACTAATGAGGAGGTATTGAATAGGATTGGGGAGAAGAGAAGTTTGTGGCACAACTTGACTAGAAGAAGGGATCGGTTGGTAGGACATGTTTTGAGGCATCAAGGGATCACAAATTTAGCATTGGAGGGCAGCGTGGAGGGTAAAAATCGTAGAGGGAGACCGAGAGATGAGTACACTAAGCAGATTCAGAAGGATGTAGGTTGCAGTAGGTACTGGGAGATGAAGCAGCTTGCACAGGATAGAGTAGCATGGAGAGCTGCATCAAACCAGTCTCAGGACTGAAGACAACAACAACAACATGTCCTCTGTGTAATTCACTTTTTCTCTCAGGTAATGTGTTGGCAAGTAATGACAGAACGAGGTTCCACATGACGTCTATCGTCGAAAGTGAGTACCACAAAAATCCTGAAAGCCATCAGATGACAAGCAATGTATAACACAACACTTCTTCACAAAGTTTTAATTATTACCTAGGGAAAAAAGAAGTTACGTCATTAACTTTTTTGTTTCTTACTGTATTATATTTGGACAAAGAGCAAAGAGATGTTGACTGTTTATTGCTGTTATCACGTGGTGGTAACATATTATGCCCGTAAGAGACATAATGTCAATGTAGCACACTACCGAAATTTGCTCTTGGGGTTAGGGAGGTTGCGAAGATAAAGCATCGCGGGAAATTGCACAGGGCGATAACCTACTTAGGTAGTTCCAAGAAGGGACTTTCATAGAACAACATAGGAATATTCTTCAACTTCCTCGTGATCGATCAAGTATTCGAGGTTTGTGCAAAATGAAACAAAAAGGAAATGACACGACGGCATTGGAAAACCATGGCTGTCGTGATTAATAAAAATTGCTGTGTAATCAAGGAGGACTACTCTTCGGCAAAAGAGAATAATTTATCGCATGATTGAGAAGCTGCTGTGGTCCATTAGTGCGCAGCTGTTATTTGACTTTGAACTGAGTGGTTACTCTGTGACAAGCGTTCGTTTCAGTTGCAGTGAACGAGCAGTTTGCTGCGTATACGTCCGTGCGCTCTCATGGAAAACTAACGTGACTCAGTAGGTGCTGTTTACTTGCGGAAAAAAACAACGAAATTGCTATGATTAGAGGACGAAAGAAATGCACCCGTGTGTCTTTTCAAATGCGTCCTAATTTGGAGCTGACTGGAACACCATTAACTGAGCACACAAGGATAATTCTGAAAGTAAGAGCTCAGCCCAGAACAGAATTTTGAGCCACTTATCGATTGTTTATAAAATCAGATGAATCATTGTTTCATTTCAGCAGTAGTGGGAGGGTGAAAGCAAACGAAAGATTCGAAAACAGTTGCTCCCAACAGTTCAGAAGTGCGTGTTGTACTTCGATATTTGTGTGCAAAAGAATCTACTGTTTCTCAAATTAAACAGGAGTTGTGACTAGTTTATGAACCTACGATAATGAGTGAATGGATGATTACTAGGTGACATGGAGACCAGAAGCGTTGGTACACGTTTGCTTGGGGAAGGCCGGAGTGTCATGTGCAGTATACAGACTGATGAAATAGTTTAACACGTGGATCAAGAAATGCAAACTATTCGATGACTAACGACTGATGCTGCGGCGATGATTTTCCTCATATTGGACGTAGCACTGTGTAAGGTGGACACCGCAAGCGTACGAAAGAGGGTAAGAGGGGCACTTGCCCCCTCCCCCCTTGCAATCTGGAGTACAGAATTTTTTATGATTACAGAATTATCATACACTTCTAAAAGTGACTTCCCGTGATTTCGCTACACCTGTTAGCCAACTTCTGCGCTTCGTTAGTTTAAACGACACGTTCCGAAACGGACCAGCTCAATAACAAAAAAATCACAGTTGTGCAGTCCAGTCCCATCCCCCAGGATAAATTTCTGCGGACGCCTGTGGTGGCAACCGAAAATGCCTACCAACCAACACAATCGACAAAAAAATATGTAGCCGGAGATCGTTTCTGGACCGCCATCACTCATTTGGGGATGATTTGTTTTTTCTCTCTGATACGGATGACGAGACGTCGATATCTTACACTAGCACATGTTCAAAACGACCGTCAATTTAGTAGTATTATATAACGAAGATGAAACTGAAAAAAAAAAGAAATCTTCTTACTCGAATCGAAAATATATGGCTTCAGTTGTAGTTGAAGGAAAGGTCGTTCTTTTGGTTGAACGTGAGTCAACAACTGTAGCTGTCGTGTACTGCGAAACGCTCACCGAACTAAGATCTGCCATCCAAACTCGATGGCATGGGGAAGTATTTACTCGAATAGTCCTCCTCCACGGCTACTCGCTTGCATCCGTAGTTCCCGTACGAAGGTTAACGTTCAGCATTTTTGTTGAAAATTTTCGACTACTCACACTACAAACGGCACCACACCGCTGATACAATGTCTAAGTGGACACCGTTTTGAAGACGACGAGGAAATCAAGACTGCCGTTGGATGCGGGTGTGTTGAATACGATAATGCTGCATTACGAAAAGCTCTTGCAAGTGTACGATGATTACGTAAGAAAGTGAAGCATGTTATAAGGTCGTACGATAGCAAAGACGCCATTAGTCTTTTTCTAAGTCTTTTTTAATGATTGGTGCCTTTGAGCTTTAGGGGATGCCTCGTGTTCTGTAAGTGCACGAATGTGCGACTCTAGTCTAGCTTCTTCTTTGACAGTTCTGCAAGTTGTACAGCAGTCTTTAAACGAGCGACCAAGAGTGGAGTAATTATATCGCACGTTAGTGGTTTAGCGTGTTACAGTTTCTGTTTTTATAAAGTGGAGCTTAATACAACATTGCTCTCATCACATTTTTTGCAGTCGTGACCGAGTGGGAACGACACGCTACTAGATAGAGCCCACGTAGGTACAACAAAAGAACTTTATTAAGTCAACGCGCAACACAAAAAAGGTGCGCAACTTGGTGCAGGCTTAGAGTTAATTACTGTATGCTGAAATGCCCGGTAATGGTTGTAAGTGACTGAAATCGGTGGTAGGATGAAGTCCTCCAAGGCGGAAAGTTTGGAGACGATGACGGAGGTGACGTCATACGAAGCGATGCGGAGTAGTTGGACAAGCGGCATGGAATGTGCTCCTCGGTATTCGGCTGTGGGCGGTGTTCATACTGGGTGATGTCCCACGAGGTGATAACTCAGAGATGATGATGGAGAAGACACTTCTTCAATGCCCGGCGCTTTGATATGCGGCCTTCGATGTGCTCCACCTTCATCGGCTGTGGGCCATGACCGTAGTGGGCTGTGTCCTGTGAGGTGATAGGTCAGAGACAATGTCTGAGTTGGCGTCCCGCAAAGCTGTGCAAAGGGGACACTCGACGGGGATCCAGAGGTCTGAAATACAGCCAGCAAAGTGCTCCTCTATTTTCATTGGTGAACTCCGGCTGGAGAGTCCGCAAGTTGAGGCCGACATTGGTCCCAGAGTGAGTGGTGCCCCTGCACGAGGGAACTCCATTTGAGGGATCGCGGACTGTTAGCGCTTGGCTCGGGGTGACTCTGATGCGAAATGCCGTTGACTGACCAAGCAGGGATCTATATAACATGTTCGCGGGTGGATACAGGGACCAGCGCTTGGAGGTATGTGACTGCTGTGCTGTTGGCGTAGGACGTGGTGAGGCTCGCGCCACCAGGAACCATGGCGACTGCTGCAGACTCGGATGAAAAAAATCCTGCTCGTTTATGTACACTACTGGCCATTAAAATTGCTACTCCAAGAAGAAATGCAGGTGATAAAGGGGTATTCATTGTACAAATATATTATACTGGAACTGACATGTGCTTACATTTTCACGCAATTTCGGCGAATAGATCCTGAGAAATCAGTACCCAGAACAACCACCTCTGGCCGTAATAACGGCCGCGATAAGCCTGGGCATTGAGTCAAACAGAGCTTGGATGGCGTGTACAGGTACACCTGCCTATGCAGCTTCAACATCATACCACAGATCATCAGGAGTAGTGACTGGCGTATTGTGACGAGCCAGTTGCCCAGCCACCATTGGCCAGACGTTTTCAATTGGGGAGAGATCTGGGGAATGTTCTGGCCAGGGCAGCAGTCGAACACTTTCTGTATCCAGAAAGGCCAGTAGAGTATCTGCAATATGCGGTCGTGCATTATCCTGCTGAAATGTAGGGTTTCGCACAGATCGAATTAAGGGTAGTGCCACGGGTCGTAACACATCTGAAATGTAACGTCCAGTGTTCAAAGTGCCGTCAAAGCGAACAAGAGTTGACCGAGACGTGTAACCAATGGCACCCCCATACCCTCACGCCAGGTGATACTCAGGGGTGGCGTTGACGAATACACGTTTGCAATGTGGGTTCACCTCGATGTCACCAAACACGGATGCAACCATCATGATGCTGTAAACAGAACCTGGATTCATCCGAAAAAATGTTTTGCTAATCGTGCACCCAGGTCCGTCGTTGAGTATCCCATCGCAGGCGCTCCTGTCTGTGATGTAGCGTCAATGGGAAACCGCAGCCATGGACTCCGAGATAATAGTCCATGCTACTGCAAACGTCGTCGAGCTGTTCGTGCAGATGGTTGTTGTCTTGCAAACGTCCCCATCTGTTGACTCAGGGAACGAGACGTGGCTGCACGGCCATGTGGATAAGATGCCTGTCATCTCGACTGCTAATGATACGAGGCTGTTGGGATCCAGCACGTCGTTCCGAATTACCCTCCTGAACCCACCGATTCCATATTCTACTAACATTCATTGGATCTCGACCAACGTGAGCAGCAATTACACGATACGATAAACCGCAATCGCTATAGGCTACAATCCGACCTTTATCAAAGTCGGAAACGTGTTGGTACGCATTTCTCCTCCTTACACGAGGCATCACAACAACATTCCACCAGGCAACGCTAGTCAACTGCTGTTTGTGTATGAGAAATCGGTTGCAAACTTTCCTCATGTCAGCACGTTGTAGGTGTCGCCAAGGGCGCCAACCTTGTGTGAATGCTGTGAAAAGCTAATCATTTGGATGTCACAGCATCTTCTTCCTGTCGGCTAAATTTCGCGTCTGTAGCACGTCATATTCGTGGGGTAGCAATTTTTATGCCCAGTAGTGTATATAGCAGACATTTTTCCCTGTGATCGCAGGAACTCATGTAGTGAGCAAGCGAGAAAGCCGATAACCCGCTTTACATGGCTGTGTGACTGGTAGTTTTGCCACAGGGGTTACATGTTCGATACAGTAATTCGACATATGTTTCTCAATGGCGCAATTTAATTGTGATTGATGTGCGCGCAGGCTGTCTAGACAGCAGCTACGGGTTCACACCACAAAGGGGCCGAACCACAAAACTTTAATAGGAAATGTCCAAAGAAGTTTCGGGCTTGCTGCTGGTTGTCATTAACTGTAAACCACGATGCTTCTACAGTCTATCACGAATACCTAACCATAACTTAATAGTTCTTGTAACTGAAGGACAGACTCCAAATTTTTGTTGTGGCTGTTATTATGTTTTATTGTAATATGTTTTCAAAGAATATAAGACAATTTTAATAAGTAAACTGTGTTTGAAATTATACAGCTTATGTCAATTCTCAGCATAAGAGTATTAGGCGGGACATGTTTCTGCATCTTCCCTCCAGCTGGAAAAGTAACGCCTAGGATGGCAGTACAAGCCACCTTGCCCCTCCACAGCATGTTATTTTGCTTGGCTGCTGTGTTAGACACGTCGGTAACGTATACGCAACGGAATAACTCGGTCAATTAGGCCTAAAGCAAGAGAGCAGTTTTTAATATTTTAGCTATTGGTGTCGGCTATTTCAACTTTTATTTTATTTTTTAATTTTAAGCAATGTTGGATGACTTCTGGTAAAACATCATGTTTCACGTTTATATTCTCAACATTTGTGTTTTTATTACAGGTCACGTGGGGGAAGGCGGGCGTAGCTTCTACTTTATAGCACGTAGCGTTTGCGAACTACACTCCTGGAAATTGAAATAAGAACACCGTGAATTCATTGTCCCAGGAACGGGAAACTTTATTGACACATTCCTGGGGTCAGATACGTCACATGATCACACTGACAGAACCACAGGCACATAGACACAGGCAACAGAGCATGCACAATGTCGGCACAAGTACAGTGTATATCCACCTTTCGCAGCACTGCAGGCTGCTATTCTCCCATGGAGACGATCGTAGAGATGCTGGATGTAGTCCTGTGGAAGGGCTTGCCATGCCATTTCCACCTGGCAACTCAGTTGGACCAGCGTTCGTGCTGGACGTGCAGACCGCGTGAGACGACGCTTCATCCAGTCCCAAACACGCTCAATGGGTGACAGATCCGGAGATCCTGCTGGCCAGGGTAGTTGACTTACACCGTCTAGAGCACGTTGAGTGGCACGGGATACATGCGGGCGTGCATTGTCCTGTTGGAACTGCAAGTTCCCTTGCCGGTCTAGGAATGGTAGAACGATGGGTTCGATGACGGTTTGGATGTACCGTGCACTATTCAGTGTCCTCTCGACGATCACCAGAGGTGTACGGCCAGTGTAGGAGATCGCTCCCCACACCATGATGCCGGGAGTTGCCCCTGTGTGCCTCGGTCGTATGCAGTCCTGATTGTGGCGCTCAGCTGCACGGCGCCAAACACGCATACGACCATCATTGGCACCAAGGCAGAAGCGACTCTCATCGCTGAAGACGACACGTCTCCATTCGTCCCTCCATTCACGCCTGACGCGACACCACTGGAGGCGGGCTGCACGATGTTGGGGCGTGAGCGGAAGACGGCCTAACGGTGTGCGGGACCGTAGCCCAGCTTCATGGAGACGGTTGCGAATGGTCCTCGCCGATACCCCAGGAGCAACAGTGTCCCTAATTTGCTGGGAAGTGGCGGTGTGGTCCCCTACGGCACTGCGTAGGATCCTACGGTCTTGGCGTGCATCCGTGCGTCGCTGCGGTCCGGTCCCAGGTCGACGGGCACGTGCACCTTCCGCCGACCACTGGCGACAACATCGATGTACTGTGGAGACCTCACGCCCCACGTGTTGAGCAATTCGGCGGTACGTCCACCCGGCCTCCCGCATGCCCACTACACGCCCTCGCTCAAAGTCCGTCAACTGCAGATACGGTTCACGTCCACGCTGTCGCGGCATGCTACCAGTGTTAAAGACTGCGATGGAGCTCCGTATGCCACGGCAAACTGGCTGACACTGACGGCGGCGGTGCACAAATGCTGCGCAGCTAGCGCCATTCGACGGCCAACACCGCGGTTCCTGGTGTGTCCGCTGTGCCGTGCGTGTGATCATTGCTTGTACAGCCCTCTCGCAGTGTCCGGAGCAAGTATGGTGGGTCTGACACACCGGTGTCAATGTGTTCTTTTTTCCATTTCCAGGAGTGTACTTAGCAATCAGTGATAGGCACCTGTAGTTGCCACGCAGTAGCTGCGTTAACTGCTTGCTTATGTCGCACGACTAACACATCGTTGTATTTTAAATCTTAAGTATTTTGCTTTTTAGATTTTAGTTGGATAAGTGTTGTTACACCTGACCCGGTATAAAAGTGTTGCATTTCAGAGCCTTGCCCTGAAACTGGTTGTGTACATCATCAAAACCGGTTACCGGAATTAAAAATAAGTAATTTATTACGATCTGGACTGCTTTTCGTATTACAATAATGTGAAAGAGCTGGCGCGAGAAAATGGTTAAGAGGTACAGAATCTACAATTAGTGGCTGTTTGCAAAAAAAAGCAAGAGTTGAATAGTAAGTCAGTGTATAGTATTCATTTTTTACTGAACGGTATATGATTGTGTCAGAGCAATTGCAGTTATGATGTTTTTTTAAATACTTTTAGAAAATTAGTATTACTAGGTGCAGTGTCTACTATATCTTTGTGGGGTATATTACATTCTTAGTCAAGTGATGAGTGGTTTAATTTACAGAGTGGATGCATATGGCGTTGTGTTTATTTTTGGTAGATTTGTGTGGTGTGCAGTTTGTGAATCGTTGCGTGAAACCGAGACAAATATTTATTCTTTGTTTTTCAGTTTTGTTTCATTTTGTTCTGGTTAACGGCGCATATAGCGGAGGAATATTTTTTAATGCAGTCAGATGATGTATATAGGACCCCAGTTAGGGTTTTTGTAGTAATAACTTCAATTTTCCACAATTTTAAAATGTATTTTACGTCCCTGATTGCGGTCGTTCATCCGAGACAAACTGTGACAGCTAAATTATTACTGAGCATAGAGTTCAGGACTGAGTAACGTATAATTAAATTCAGGCCTCATTATAAGGAAGGGCGCCGCCACACTATTCGTAATACATATTTTGTCATCGATAGCTGTCGTGTAGATAGTCATTGTCCGGGTTTGTAATTGTACTTCCGTAGCGTCCTATTTACTTTATTCTTGAAATAACTGTGGGAACTTAGGAAGCCTAGGAAGTAATATGTTCGCAATGTACAGCAGTTTAAAATGTGTGTCGTTGCTCTTCACGTTACGTGGTAGGCGAGGACAAACCTATTTGTAAGATTCCCTATCCTGGGATACAATTGTGAACTCTGCAGATGTAGTTATCACTCGAAAACCTGTCAAATTTGTTACAGGCACACTAGCAGTACGAATTTTCTGTCATAAACTTCTTTGGAAAATAGCAAAAACAAAAGTTATACATTTTTGTAGTGGAACTTGGAGAAACGATTATGATAAACATTGATAATATTCTTCTAGGATGTGCAGCCGGATCATAACGTCATCTTGAAACAACAACGGTCTGTGTTTCGATCGTCGGAATAAAATTTTTAATTTTTGATAGCGATATCTCTATTTCGCCTGTTTTCACCACTGGCGGCGCTGTATGTTTACTTGCGCTAGAGGGCAGATACGGCACCTTTTCGCGCACCTGCTGTGGGCCTTCTGCGGCCTATATAAGGGCCGCCGCTTGCGCTGAGGAGTCAGTTCGGGCGAGATCGTGTACCAGCACTCTGACCTGAAGATAGCGGCCAGCTGGACCGCGGAAATGTTATGTCAAGATGACGTTATGATCCGGCTGCACACCCGAGAAGAATATTATCAATTATTACGCCGGGATAGCCTTCGTAATCACATGATAAACGTTAATAGGTCAGATGTAGAGAGCAAAATGAACAAACCATTTGCAGTAAGATTCCATTGCTTTAAACACTCATTATTTCTGGACAGTTATGACACAGACAGGAGCGGATGAAATGAACTATGTTCATTTCTCGTTCGTAAAAACACCCCAAATCGAATTAATGCTGTTACAGAGCTTCCTGCTATCTCCAGTAACTCTAACCAGAGGTACATATTTCAGTAACGTCTGAGCTGAAATCGGGTTTTTCATGTTTTATAAAGAAGACAGCTTATGGACGACGAGAAACAAAGGAGTCACTCACCTGGGAAGCCGCGCCGCTGGCTCAGCACTGAGGGCGCCCCCTGTGGACAGCAGATTCAATTGTTATCACGGAAACGTGGTAGCTTCTAGGGTGTGTGCCTAAACGGGAGTCGAACCCGGAGCCACCTGAGCATCCACTAAAGACCAACTCATTCTCCAGCCTGCCACTGGTTCTTGCCCGTTATTTCCAGCTTCTCACTGTATCCAATGTATCAGAAGCACAACCCAGTTTTTGCGATAAGTAGGAGAGAACATAAATTGTACCTAGTGCACTACGAGGCTTCCTCGGTTGGATCAGTTTCATGACCAGAGCCTGAAAAATGTGGAGCTGCCTGGGTTCGATTCCCGTCCTAGCATAAAGTTTCAAATAGTCGTTTATATTAATTTTATAACTAATATAGAATTACGATTCTGTTGTTCTTAAGATCAAGTCTTGTTTTGTTCTTACATCATGTTCAGGTTGTAAGTAGGCTGTTTAGGTGTTTATATTGGTAACGCCACGTAGCGCTCTGTATGAAAATCATTGGATGTGCTGTGTGCAGTCTGAGGCTGGTCGGCATTGTTGGAATAGACGCTATTGTAGCGTTGGGCAGTTAGCTGTTAACAGCGCGTAGCGTTGTGCAGTTGGAGGTGAGCCGCCAGCAGTGGTGGATGTGAGGAGACAGAAGGCGAAATTTTGAGAGCGGACGATCTGGACGTGTGTCCATCAGAAAGAGTAAATTTGTAATATTGGATATCATGGACTGATATATAAATTATCACTTTTGAACACTATTGAGGCAAATACATTGTTTGTTCTCTATCAGGCATAGTTAGCAAATGAAAGATTCTATCATTAGTTAGTGACTTCAGTAGTTTGAATCTTTTATTTAGCTGGCGCTCGCTATATTGCAGTAGTTCGGGTAACGAAGATTTTTGTAAGTGATTTGTGAAACATATAGGTTAATGCTAGTCAGGGCCATCCTTTTGTAGGGATTAGTAAAAGTCAGATTACGTTGCGCTAAAACTATTGTGTGTCGGTTTAGTGTTGATAAGAATAAGTAAAGTGAGTAATATCTGAGTACGTTCAGATTTGATCAGCTGTTTGAAAATTAAATAATGTAAGAGGTTTATCAGCACAGTGATTCATTAATTTTTCTAAGGGGACGTTTCAAGGTCTCTGAAAATTTAAATGATAAGTAATCTGTTTGTGTATTAATCACGACACGATTAGGGTGATAAGATCCATTATACATCGACCCACTCATACTTCATATTGAACGATACATTTACTATAACACACATGTTACTAAACGAGTTATATCTAGCGTAGTTAGCAATAGTTATAAAATAAATAGTGAAATAAGTAGCACCTAAAACAGAAAAAAGAAAACATATCGTATGTACTTGTGTAAATCAGAAAAATAAAAACTTTTGGTAGCTGTATTTAGACTGTGGGCCGCAGAGAAAAGATGGGAGAGAAAGTTTTACAGTAACGTGCTAGAACACAGTTAATTAGCAGGTTAGGAAAATCACGGGACAGGGAAATAAAGAAAGTGAATCTGGGAGAATTGGCCAGTATTGGATATTCAAAGGGTAGCATGAATGCACGTCTGAAGGAACACAAAAGGCTTATTTGCTTGAAGAGAGCAGCACGATGAACTATTATCCAAGTAGAAAAGGCATCTAACTATAAAACATGGAGTCGATTTTAATAGAAAACAAGAAGCCATGAAACATAATGATACACATATCAACAACAGTGTTGCATCACGGTGATATGTCGTGCAGACAGGGGGCTACTGTGACTGATCCTGTTCCGATCGCAGGGTCACCCCCTGACGTCGAAAATGTCATTTACAACTTGTAGTGTTTCGTTCCCTAATATAATTCCCTCGACATCGCCTGCTATAATTCCAGTACATTCCACTGCCATTGTTCTAGTTCAGTGATGTGTAACTTCTTTTCAAGACATTATCTTTCAGTTCAACTGATATTCCAACACCTTTGCCGTGCGTTACAGAATTACAGCGTCTTCGACTAACCTCATAGTTTTTATTTCTCCTTCCTGAATCTTCTTTGTCTTTCCACATTTATCTTCGATACCTTCAATGTTTGCTCTTCGCCTAAGTTGAATAATACGGGGGATAGACTGCAAGCCTGCCTCTCTCTCCTTTCTCAACTATTGCCGATCTTTCATGTGATTCAACTTTTGTAACTGCAATATGGTTCCTGTGCAAGTTGTTTCTCTCCTAGTATTTTAATTCTACCACCTTCAGATTTTCTAAGGATGCATTCCACTAAACAATGTCAAATCCTTTGAGTAACATTTATCACAAGAACTTCTATCTGGAAATATAGTAGCAGTTATTTTTGTGAAACGATAGTGCTGAGTGGTTTTGTGGATTTTTCTAGTGTTCCATGTTGGAGAACAATATAGTTAGATAGCAGGTCAATAATTGCTAATTAAGTTGTAAATCCTCTTTAAAATCCATCTAATGCGTGTGCCATATATACTTATCATCGCAAGGAGTTCCTTGCAGGGTGGCGGAGTGGCTAGGTACGTAAAAAACAGTATTCCATCTGAGTCCATAGACTTATCATGGCGCTGTACTGAACAGATTGAATTTAGTGAATTGTTGCTTCTAGGTCACCTAACTCTGACTACAGAGCATTTCTGCTCCTGCTAGAGAGGGTTCATGATTCAGTTTGTAAGAAGTACCAGAAATTAGTTATATGTGGTGACTTTAATATAAATTTTTTGTATGATATTGCAAGAAAAAGGATGTTGGTAGATCTTCTAAATTCTTATGATGGATATTCTGTTAGTAAAAGAGCGAATGGCCTTTCAGACCATGATGCACAAATTTTAACACTAAAAGGCTTCTGTACTCAAACAAATGTCACATATAATAACAAACTATGTAGGAAAGTTAATCCAGCAGCAACAGAGAGATTTTTTAAACCTTGTTAATGAACAAGAGTGGCAGGATGTTTATAGTGCCGATAACTAAGATGATAAATATAATGCATTCCTTGACACATTTCTCATGCTCTTTGAGAGTTTTTTTTGCAATAGAACGTTCTAAACGGAGTACTAGCAGTAATAGGCAGCCTGGGTGGCTGACTAGTGAGATACGGATGTTATGTAGAAAAAAAAGTGGAAATTATATCAAAATGTTAGAAGTAGTCACAATGAAGCTACATTAGCCCATTACAAACAGTATTGTAAGGTGCTTAAAAATGTTGTTAAGAAGGCAAAGAGTATTTGGTATGCAAATAGAATAGCTAATTCATAGAACAAAATTAAAACTATATGGTAAGTTGTGAAGGAAGTGTCTCGTCGGCAGCACAAGCAATTCATTGTGAAAATATTTCTGTTGTTGATAAACCATATATATGTACATTAATTAACAATCATTTTCTTAGCTGATAAATTAAATAAAAATTTAGTTTCTACAGGGAATCATATAACTCTCTTGGCAAATGCCTTTCCGAGACTGATGTCTGTAATACTCCTCTGCGAACAGACAAGGGGGGAGATTGAGTCAAGACTGATGTCTGTAATACTCCTCTGCGAACAGACAAGGGGGGAGATTGAGTCAATAATTAAATCACTGAATACAAAGGACTCTCATGGATATGATGGAGTGCCTAGCAGAATATTAAAGTACTGTGCTGCACATGTTAGTCCTGTATTTAGCCATATCTGTAATTTTTCCTTTAGGAATAGTCAATTTCCTGAACGATTAAAGTACTCAGTAGTAAAGCAGCTTTATAGAAAGGTAGAAAAGGATAATGTAGACAATTTTAGACCTATTTCTATGCCATCAGCATTTGCTAAAGTTATTGAAAAGGCTTTGTATTTAAGGATAATTGATCATTTTATATCACACGATTTGCTATGAAATGTATAGTTCGGCTTTAGAAGTCGTTTAACAACTAAAACGCTATATTCTCTTTTCTCTGTGAGATACTAGACGGATTATACAGAAGGTTTCGAGCTCGAGGCATATTCTTTGATGTAACTGAGCCATTTGATTGTTATGATCCCAAAACATTGTTCCAGAAGTTGGACCATTTCGGAATACGGGGAGTAGCTCACAATTGGTTCACCTCATACTTTAGTAACAGACAGCAAAAGGTCACTATTCGCAATGCTGTGAATGGCTATGATCTGGGGTCTGAGTGGGGTACAGTCAAGTGGAGGGTTCCCCTGGGATCAGTGTTGGGGCCACCCCTGTACCTTATTTATATAAATGATGTGCCCTCTAGTAGTATGGGTAACTCTAAAATATTTCTGCTTGCTGATGGTACTAGTTTGATAGTGAAGGGTGTTGTGTGCAACATTGGCTCGGTTTCAAATAGTGCAGTTCAAGACCTAAGTTAATGGCTTGTAGAAAATAAACTAGCGCTAAATCACAGTAAGACTATGTTTTTACAGTTTCTAACACACGATTAAAGAAAACGTGACGTTTTAATTTCACAGAATGGCCATGTGATTAATGAAACTGAACAGTTCAAATTTCAAGGTGTTCAGATGTACAGTAAACTGTTGTGGAAAGCCCACGTTCAGGATCTTGTTCAAAGACTTAATTCTACCGTTTTTACTATTCGAATGGTTTCTGGAGTGAGTGTTCGTTCTACACGAGAATTAGTCTACTTTGCTTATTTTTATTCGCATGTTTCTTATGGTATTATATATTTGGGCAACTCTTCCCATTCTAAAAGGATATTTTTGGCTCAAAAACGGGCCGTTCGGGCAATAAGTGGTGTAAGTTCACGAATTTCTTGTCGAGCCCCTGATTACAAGCCTGGGTATTTTGACATTGGCCTCTCAATATTTATACACCTTACTGTCATTTCCTGTTAACAAAATTAGCTTATTCCCAAGAATAAGCACCTTTCACTCAGTTAATACTCGGCAGAAATCAAACCTGCATTTGTATCTGACGTCTTTAACTCTTGTCTAGAAAGGTGTGATGTATACTGCTGCATCCATTTTCAGTAAGTTACCAATCGAATTCAAACATCTCAGGAGTAACACACGCGCTTTCAAATCGAAGCTGAAGAGTTTCCACATGGCTCACTCCTTCTATTCTGTCAAGGAGTTACTTGAAAAATTAAGCTGATTGTTGTTCTATTGTTCATTGCGTTTACTTAAAATTATGGATTGAATTTTTAGGGTTCATAAACATTTTATTTTAAGCTGTTATTACTTTTGTGTTGTAATTTCATGTACTGACACGTTCCATGACCTTATGGATTTGCACCTCAGTTTGTTCCTACGGAACTTGACGTGTAAATAAAATAAATAAATAAATAAATAAATAAATAAATAAAACATTGTGACCACCGACGTACTATTGATATAAACCAGTCCAGGTGATAGCACCGTCCCCTGGCGAGGAATGACTGGTAGTCACACAGACGCACTGTCTATATGGTATCAGCATATGTCTCAAATGATAACAAAATGGGTCCTGCTAGTAAATAAAATGATACTTCAGACTATCACTCTCGGTTGCCGGCCATATGGTGGGTGATAGATTGGTACCACATCGCCATATGGGACGTCTCCAAGCCGTTTTCATTCCCCATAGGGGTCATTTCGAAGCAGGATCTATCACTGAAGATAAGTCTTTCCATTAATTGAAATTCTATGCCGGAGACGTGACCTGGAGAAGCCTCTGACAGCAATAGGATACCAACTGAAGTCAGTCAGCAGACCAGCTTCGCCGTTTAAGAGGCGCTCGTTCGAAGGCCTTGGTCCATAACAGTCTGGCCTTTATCAGAGTCGCTGAAGTCAGTGGAAAGTCCTATTTCCTGCCCTATTATGATTCGAATGTCTCCACCTAAAGTCAGTGCATGTTCTGTGCGATTGCTTCTGTTGTGTACTACTTCATACACAATGGTAAGGAGGGCTGTCCTTCAGAGTGGTGTGACAACTGTCGTTGTAGAGAAAGCCTGACAGAAACAGAAATTATTAGCAAACAAGTTAACATAATAAACAGATTTCTTGTATTTCTTCAATTGTACAAATAACGCAGAAAGAAATAGAGCCCAACTCTCAATGTCAACAAGAAAAAGGTTCTCTGAACTACAGCATGAACGGTCATGGACTGTGTGGCTGGTCCCCTTCGGAGGTTCGAGACCTCCCTCGGGCTTGGGTGTGTGTGTTTGTCCTTAGGATAATTTAGGTTAAGTAGTGTGTAAGCTTAGGGACTGATGACCTTAGCAGTTAAGTCCCATAAGACTTCACACACATTTGAACATTTACAGAAAGAACGATCTTGTCTGAGCCACGACGAGGCAGCGTCTGCGTAGTATCACGCAGCAAAGATGTTCCAAGTGCGAGTGTACCCTCTGACTGATGTCGGCAGTCCTATATCGTGACGGCAGCGGCGCTCGTGGTACTACCACTGGAGTCGTGTGGCTCAGCGCGCGCACACACACCACTGGATCCGCCAAATACCACGCGACTTCTTTAGGCTTCTGACGGGAACTTGCAGTTCCATTACCAACTTAATGACGCCTATAGGGTGGTATGCATACAGCTTTGAGGTCTGAAAGCTGTTCGGATATTGTGGATCTGTCAGTATGAGCTGCTAATCGAGTCAGCATTTAATACACATCTAAAAAACTTTTGCATCAGCGCGAAATGTCGTGCAGATGTGTTGCTATTCTGACTCTTCCTGTACCGATCGGAGGTAGCCCCTGACATTTCTTGTAGACACACAGTTAGCCAGGGCGCTGCCTATGGTTAAAACGTCGCACTCGAATGGATTGCACTATTTCACGTGAAAGTAAAGCACCAATAGGAATGCAGTAGAGACATCTGTGAAACAAAAGCATGAACATCCGTCATGTGATGAAGAACAACAGTTACCAGTGATCGTGTGAGCATCATCTAGTTTCACGCAGAGGGCTTGTCAACCAGGGCAGTTGCTAGTCGTGTGCACTGAAGTCAAACAGATAAGGAGCGGATATTGAATCGTTTCCAAATGACAGGTAATGTTGGGGGACTTACACCACACTGGCTGTCCATGTTCTAGACATGCGCAGGATGATCGATATGTATAACCTTTGAGTGAAGGGAACTATGAGTTGAGTGCTGCACAGCTGAATTCCCCGTTCTAAGGCGCTACAGGACGTCATGTATTGCATATAACTGTTAAGAGACGATTGCATGATGCTAATCTCTATTTTCGGCACCCGGGTTAAGCATCACGTCGTACACCACACCACCACAGACTTCGTTACAGATGAGCAAGAAGTCGTGCAGAATGGACGCCCCAGGACTAGCTTCAGGGGTGCTGTGTGCAGGTGAAAGTCTGATCTCTCGCTGACAAACTATTTGGAGAAAACTTGATGGTACCGAACGTCTCCAAGACTGTGTCCCCTATGTACAACTAGATGGTGATGATGGACTGATGTTTTGGGGTCGCATTACGTGTTTGTCAAGGGCAGCCTTACTGTTCTGTGGCAATAGTGGGACCGCAAGCTAACATTTTGGTGATAATAATTTCATCTTGATGGATGATAATTCGCATGCTCATTGTGCCGTTCTCGTGTTCCTTCAGCACTTTAGGATCAACGAAATGGAATGGCCTGCCTGTTCCCAGAATGCGAGCTCAATTGAACATGCGTGGGCTCGATTGAAACGTGCTGATTTTGGACATCGGTAACGATCACTTACTTCGTACGACTTATGCAGATATGCCATTGAACTGTGGGTTCTTTGATTGCTCTAGGAGAAGCGTCATTAAAGTAGAACACATGAAATTGTAGTTGACTTTATTACCTTAATGAATAAAAATTTACACAGCTTCGACACTTCATTGCCACAGAAGTACTGCATAATTTACAACTGTCAGTGACTATGAAAGCTACCTTGAAGTGATAACTAAGAAGCTGGTCTGTTGAAGTACAATGATCGACATTTAGAACGGTGCAAGTTTATGTGAAACTTTGACAACCAGTTGGCCCTACACTGTGATGCTGACCCCTTCGCACGAGGTCATGGACTGGGCGAAAGCTCCGCCAAGCTCGGTTCTATATTGACCTCAGTGCTAGGGCGATGATGTGCTGAGAGGGGAGGTGTCGTGTTCAGGAGCGCCTCCAATTGGTCAAACCCGATGGCCCTCCACTGGGATGCTGATTGCTTCGCACGAGGTCATGGTCTGGGCGAGAGCTCCGCCACGCTCGGTTCTATATTGACCTCAGTGCGAGGGCGATGGTGTGCTGAGAGAGGAGGTGTCGTCTTCAGGAGCGCCTCCAATTCGTCAAACCCGAAGGCCCTCCACTGGGATGCTGATTCCTTCGCACGAGGTCACGGACTGGGCGAAAGCTCCGCCAAGCTCGGTTCTATATTGACCTCAGCGCGATCGCGATGATGTGCTGAGAGGTGAGGGTGTCGTGTTCAGGAGCGCCTCCAATTGGTCGAACCCGATGGCCCTCCACTGGGATGCTGATTGCTTCGCACGAGGTCATGGACTGGGCGAGAGCTCCGCCAACCTCGGTTCTATATTGACCTCAGTGTGAGAGCGATTATGTGCTGAGAGGGGAGGTGTCGTCTTCAGGAGCGCCTCCAATTCGTCGAACCCGATGGCCCTCCACTATGATGCTGATTCCTTCGGACGAGGTCATGGACTGGGCGAGAGCTGCGCCAAGCTCGGTTCTGTATTGACCTCAGTGGGAGAGCGATGATGTGCTGAGAGGGGAGGTGTCGTGTTCAGGAGCGCCTCCAATTCGTCGTTGCGATTTGCAGTGGACTTACGCTAGCGTCTGCGGTATCGATACCCGTTGCCGACTTGGTGTCGCAACACGATCTCTGGATGATAGCAGATATGGTATGCCACGATGAATTTAAGCAGTTATCTGAGCATGGGCACGTTCCACAACGTACTGAAGTTGCTCAGGAGTGCTGTGAAAACTCCCCCATGGGAAACAGGCTATTTGGCGGTTACAAAACTGTTCGTATTTTTAGATTTGCTTATGTTGACATATTGCAATCCACCATACGGTGCGTGGCGGAGGGTACCTCGTACCACAACTAGCATCTTCTCTCCCTGTTCCTCTCCCAAACAGAACGAGGGAAAAATGACTGCCTACATGCCTCTGTATTACCCCTAATCTCCCTTATCTTATCTTTGTGGCCTTTCCGCGAAATTTAAGTTGGCAGCAGTAAAATTGTACTGCAGTCACCTCAAATGGTGGTTCTCTAAATTTCCTCAGTAGCTATTCACGAAAACAACAACTCCTTATCTCTAGAGACTCCCACCCGAGTTCCTGAAGCATTTCCGTAACACTCGCGTGATGGTCAAACCTACCAGTAACAAATCTAGCAGCCCGCCTCTGACTTCCTTCTATGTCCTCCCTCAATCCGACCTGATACGGATCGCAAACGCTCGAGCAGTACTCAAGAAAAGGTCGTATTAGTGTTTTATAAGCGGTGTCCTTTACAGATAAACCAAATCTTCCCAAAATTCTACCAATGAACCGAAGACGACTATCCGCCTTCCCCACAACCGCCATTACATGCTTGTCCCACTTCACTTTGCTCTGCAATGCTACGCCCAAATATTTAATCGACGTGACTGTGTCAAGCGCTACTAATGGAGTATTCAAACATTACGGAATTCTTTTTTCTATTCATCCGCATTCATTTATATTAATCTGTATTTAGAGTTAGCTGTCATTCTTTACACCAATCACAAATCCTGTCCAAGTCATCTTGTATCGTCCTACAGTCACTCAACGACGACACTTTTCCGTACACCACAGCGTCATCAGCAAACAGCCGCACATTGCTATCCACCCTATCCAAAGGTCATTTATGTAGATAGAAAACAACAGTTGACCTACTACACTTCCCTGGGGCACTCCAGATGATCACCTCCGATTACCACTCACCATCGAGGACAACGTACTGGGTTCTATTACTTAAGAAGTCTTCGAGCCACTCGCATATTTGCGAACCAATCCCATATGCTCCTTCCTTAGTTAGGAATCTGCAGGGGGCACCGAATCAAACGCTTTCCAAAGTCAAGGAATATGGCATCCGTCTGATACCCTTCATCCATGGTTCGCAAGAAGGGTGTGAAAGAAGGGTGAGTTGTGTTTCGCAGGAGCGATGCTTTCTAATGCCGTGCTGATGCATGAAGAGTAACTTCTCTGTCTCAAGGAAATTCATTATATTCGAACTGAGAATATGTTAGAGAATCCTGCAACAAACCGATGTTAAGGATATTGGTCTGTAATTTTGAGGATCCGTCCTTCTCCCCTCTCAGCACGTCATCGCCCTCGCACTGAGGTCAACATAGAACAGAGCTTAGCGGAGCTCTCGCCCAGTTCATGTCCCATGCGATGCGTGAGAGTTAATTTTTTATTGTGCCATGACTTTCGAAGTAAAGGGGTGATGCAAAACTTTGGTTGATTTGTGTATGTTTACCGGAGCAGGCACCAACGATGGACGCGCGTCCCACGTGTGGCTGCACCCTGCAACGAGGCTCGCTCCTTGAGGAAAGAAACGCGAACAGCCCTGCAGCCGCAGCCGCAGCCGCAGCGTGCAGAAGCAGCGTCCGCAGAACAAGCGGCGCTCCTCCCTTTGTTCTCAACTTTGCTGACGAAAGGCACGAGGGCCACTTGCCAAGTTTCTTTTCCACAAGTTGCCGACTATTGTTCATTAAGCTCCGTCTTAACGCTGTAATTTATTGTTCCATACTGTTTTCTTCTGGGGCGGATTTTATTAAAAGCTCTAATGAGTTATTTAAAGGGCGAAGAGAAGTATTCCGGCGCATGTTATACATATTTCATCAGTTTATTACACAGGATAAATTCTTTTAACATTCTTAAGAAAAAGACTACAAAAAATATCCAGCTAAAATACAAGAATATAAACCAACAGTGACCCAAACTATTAATAGAAAGAGAAATGTACTGCCATTTATTGGTATATTATAGACGAAAATAGGCAATATCCTGCAGAAACAGAAATACTCTAAGACTTACTACACTATACACTAAACAAAACAGTTTTAATCACAAAGATCAGCAATCCTCAACTATCAAATATCTAGTTGCAATGATTGTGACTAAGAAAAACATATTGATCAGTGCGGAACAGACTTAAAGAACAGCACGGGGCCCCGGAACTACAAAAACAGAGTCTACCTATGCACACCATTGAATGGAAACCAGACACAGTTACGTACGTGTGTGTGTGTGTGTGCGTGTGTGTGCGTGTGTGTGTGTGTGTGTATTTGTGTTTGGAGTTTACGGGTTCCCTTAAACATACTGAAATAAACGAATGTGATGAAAGGGCTAAAAATATTGTCACGCCGCGAGCTGTAAACCTACGAAAAGACACTCACTCCCACCTCAATCGTTTTGACACATTCACTCGTGTTGACGTAAAAGTAACGCAGTCTGTGCGCAATTGGCATAAAACACCACTGCTTGGAATGCTGTAAATCTATAGGCACTACAAGAATGATCCTGAGCAGCTACTGAATAAATAAACTGACTTCTGTCACTTCCCACTACTTGATACTGCTCAACTTCACCAATCAATTTTTGTTAACCCGTTAATTCTGCGCGTTGCGAATTCACAACAGGCCAAAGCGACGCCGTTAAATTGAAGGTTAACTATGTTTAAGCACTAGTGACGGTAGGTGCAGTTCTACACGAAGCTATGAGACGCCACTAACATGTACTGTCACTTCCTGTGTCTTGCGGGTACTCGTAGAGCGACTTGCTGTTCGCGACTTTGTTTATGACACACAAACGAGAAGTTTGGACAATTGCACCTAGACACAGAGATCAGTTCTTTTCTGAAATTATTTGCTTATTTTGTGGTACCTATGGCGGTAAGAAAATCACGTTTTATTTAATAAAGTTGTTCCATTTGCAAGTGAAACCGAAAATACTGTTTGTGTAAAATACGCGTCACTAGTCATTTGTGTACCTTTGTGGGCACCTGCCTGGGATGAAATCAAGTGAAATGTTACAAAATATTTCAGTCGATTTATAGCACCAGAACATTTCAGTGACTGAATGTGTTCATTATATAAATATAACTTTTTACAAGTTTATTCTAATTCACACGAACAGTCCGCCTCAACACTCCTTTGACTGATAATATTTCGTTTTATTGTTATGTAGAAATTATAATGAACTGGTAATACTACGAAGCTTTTATTTTCTTAGCGATTCCCGAGGTTTCATGCTCCACGAAATGCAACTGTATATTTCTTGGTACGTAACCACTTGCGGAGAGTGTCTGAGACAGTTTCAAAATTTCCCGAAGTAAACAAAATTTAAGCACTCCGTCTTCAGGCTACGAGTGTCCTACCGCGACCATCCGACCGTCGTGTGATCCTCAGAGAAGGGTGCAGACAGAAGGGGCGTGAGGTCAGCACCCCGCTCGTTATGATAGTTTTCTTTGACGGGAGCCGCTACTACTCGGTCAAGTAGCTCCTCAAGTGGCATAACGAGGCTGAGTGCACCCCGAAAAATGGCAACAGCGCATGGCGGCCTGGACGGTCACCCATCCAAGTGCCGACCACGCCCGAGAGCGCTTAACTTCGGTGATCTCACGGGAACCGGTGTATCCACTGCGGCAACGCCGTAAAGTAAACAAATTTGTCTAATAAAATTAAAATCCAGGACAGCATAGGCACACTGAAAGCTGGGAAAAGAGATGACAATAAAGAGGGTAGACCTTTAGCCAGTATCGAGGCGGAACTACTATGCAAAAAGCGTCAGGGCCCAACAAAACCGGTTCTAGACAAGTCTACCCGAATTGATGCAGTAAGTAATTGCCCTCAGACTACAGACACAAGGACAAGATGTAAAACACCAAATTGTGAAGGTCAAACAATATTCATATGCAGTACGAGTAGCGTTCATCTATTTCCGAGAATTTCACGAATACGGCTATTTTGCATTACATATAATTATTTAAAAAGTACGACACCGAGTATTATCCATTTTCAGTCGTGTAAATTCTTTCAATGTATCGTGGAAATATGCTTCCATTATCCGTCACAGTTGGGATAGTAATAATTTATTTGTGGTGACTAATTTTAGACCATGACGTCCGTTTTCAAAAAATGGCCTTAGACGTAAGTGTAAATAAAGAGTTACCACCAAAGTACATGTGAGTAACCAAATGCAATTCTCCAACGTTTGTATTTGTTTAATAAACGAAAACGTGGTCCATAGTAGGCTGTAAAGTGATTTTTATCTAATCGTGCAATTAGCTGATTTCGGCAACTTGTCACTGTCTAGCACAACCACATGGCACTGACAACAGCACGTAATTTGTTGTCACAGATTAATATTCATACTTTGGATGAATATGAATCCGAGACAAAAAATTACCAACTGCTGTCAGTTACCATGTCGCTGTGCTTGACAAGGCCATGGTTTGAAAATGGACTTCATGATCTGAAACTATTCACCACGAAGAAATGGAAGCTATTCACCACTAAGAAATGATTATTGTCGCAACTTTGACGGATACTGGAAGAAAGTAAAAATTTAATACCCAAGTTGCTGGTCTTATTCTCTATCAGTATGTTGGAACTTCATAGAAATTGTCTTTTAACATCCTAAATGAGTACTGATGAATTCTTGATCTTAAATAATGGCCCAGAAAATATGGTTTTGGATACAAATTTTCAGTACTTGGTAAGCTCGTACTTCAGTCATTCATCAACAGTAAAGAACTGTATCAAATGCCTTCCAGAAGTAAAAATTACAGCACAAACTTCGGTGCCTTTGTCTAAGGCGCTCTTGATTTCTTGGACGAAGAATCCATGTTGGTTTCTATAGATCAGACTTTCGTTCTCCATAACAGTCACAATACGCAAACACATAATTCTACAATTAAAACGTAGAGCGGATGTATGGCAGATTTACGGAACAGCGGGAGAACAAAAATCAGAGTAATCACTATTCTCTATCATACATAAAATTTCCACAATAAAGGGTTCAAACATCTTGTGTTGGGTCGGTGCATAAGTTAGGAGCATTTTTCCGTTGGCTTGATAAACACAACATCCACAAATAACAGAGACTGTAGCCATCGATAATATATCCTCGTTCACCACTGACAACAGTCTGAGACGCTGGGACAGCTTTTCGATTCGGCGGCTGTAGGAATCAAATAGTTTTGAGGCGAAGAACTGGTCGAACCATGTTCAAAGTGCATTTTCGTCCGGAAAGGAAGTTCCTTAAAGGTTGTTCGATAGACAGCGGAGAAGGTGAAAATCTGAGGGCGCATGATAAGTTGAGTAAGGCACGTGCTGAATGACTTCCCGACCCAATTCCTGTATAGTGCTTTCCGTGTATCTAGCAGAATGCGAGAGAGAGTTATCATGCAGTAGCATCACTTCACACACGCCTCCTGGTAGTTGTTCTTGGACTACGTCTGCTAAACGTCTCAGTTATTAACAATAAATATCAGCAGTGGTGGTTCCACCTTGGGGAAGCATTTCGTAGAACACCTCATTGTGTCTGTTCCACCAGACACCTAACACTGTCTTCTGTGGATGAGCGCAAGCTTTTGCACGGGAAGTTGCTGCTTTGTTTGGGCTCAATCATTCCCTTCTCACCACCAGTAACGATAGATGGTAGGAGTGTTCGATGTTGTTCACGAGCCAATTGATGACGAACAAGTAGAGAAGCAAATATGTCCACCCACAAATTTTGGCTTGGAGTACGCGTTATCTACACACCCGATTTTGAACCTTCCCTATTGGATGAAAATGATGGAGTGGTGGAATGACCACACTTCATCACATTTGCCAGTTCTAGAGTACACTGGCATGAATCATTCTGGATAATGCGCTGAAACGATCTTCAACAAATCCCGAAGGTCTACCTGATCATGGAGCAACAGGGAACCACAAACATAAAAAGCCATTTGGTAAATAAACTCATAGCAACAGGAACACCAAAATATAAAGCTAAAAAGCGAACTTATGCACCAACTAATATGCTCAGTTTGGCCGTTGATATAGACATGTAGACTGCAAATCACTTCACAATTGTTTGAAAAACGTGTCTACCACACTGAACAGCACATGGATGTGTTTGTAACAAACAGGGAGAAAGGGAATTTAGAAATATTTTAATAATGGAGAGTAAGCTGATTTCAACGAAAGTAAGAGCTGCATAAGAAGAAAACGGTATGATAAGAATTTCAGCAGCATGCAGACTACCTTCCACAACAGGCAGTAGGTAGGCAACGCAGCAGCAGGCTCGTTATCGTACGAACAGCAGCGGGCCGGCTGTTAGCAGAGCAAGGGAAGGCGGCGAAGGGCAGAGTATCCCTTAAGGGAGGGGAAGGGCCGCCCCTCCGAGACTCCCCGCTCCGGCATTATCGCGTCTACCGATCCCTAAATTAATGAGGGAGCGCCGCCGTAATATAGCCAACAGGAAGCGAGGGGAGGTGCGGCCAGTGGTGGGGGCGGCCCGATAGAACTGTATCCCGGCGCCGTGCCAGCGTCTTCCTGCACTAAAGTGGCTCTCCGCGGCACAGCATAGTCGGCAGCGCACGAGTGCCACGACTTCAAGATGTTGTCCTAAGAGACTTTTGGCGTACACATGGGGCAACTCTTGAAGCACACTTAGACTGATAAGACAAAACGATATGACCACTGCCCACCGCTATTTTGGAAGCCGCCCGGTGGCGTTGCGGGCACGTAACGTGGTGATAAAAGTATGTAAGCGGAGCAGACACGGACGGGGGATCACCCTAGAGAAGGTATGCACAGCAATGGGGAAGTCCATTGAGATAAACGACTTTGAAAACTGGCTGATTATTATTAGGCAGAGCCTGTTAACGAAGATCTCGAAAACGGTAAAGCTGGTCGAATGTTCACGTGCTACAGTCGTGAACGTATACGGGAAGAGGTAGAAAGACAGTGAAACTACCACTAGGCGCTAAATACACTGCTGGGAATTGTAATAAGAACACCGTGAATTCATCGTCCCAGGAAGGGGAAACTTTATTGACACATTCCTGGGGTCAGATACATCACATGATCACAATGACAGAACCAAAGGCACATAGACACAGGTAACAGAGCATGCACAATGTCGGCACTAGTACAGTGTATATCCACCTTTCGCAGCAATGCAGGCTGCTATTCTCCCATGGAGACGATCGTAGAGATGCTGGATGTAGTCCTGTGGAACGGCTTGCCATGCCATTTCCACCTGGCGCCTCAGTTGGACCAGCGTTCGTGCTGGACGTGCAGACCGCGTGAGACGACGCTTCATCCAGTCCCAAACATGCTCAATGGGGGACAGATCCGGAGATCTTGCTGGCCAGGGTAGTTGACTTACACCTTCTAGAGCACGTTGGGTGGCACGGGATAAATGCGGACGTGCATTGTCCTGTTGGAACAGCAAGTTCCCTTGCCGGTCTAGGAATGGTAGAACGATGGGTTCGATGACGTTTTGGATGTACCGTGCACGATTCAGTGTCCCCTCGACGATCACCAGAGGTGTACGGCCAGTGTAGGAGCTCGCTCCCCACACCATGATGCCGGGTGTTGGCCCTGTATGCCTCGGTCGTATGCAGTCCTGATTGTGGCACCAAGGCAGAAGCGACTCTCATCGCTGAAGACGACACGTCTCCATTCGTCCCTCCATTCACGCCTGTCGCGTCACCACTGGAGGCGGGCTGCACGATGTTGGGGCGTGAGCGGAAGACGGCCTAACGGTGTGCGGGACGGTAGCCCAGCTTCGTGGAGACGGTTGCGAATGGTCCTCGCCGATACCCCAGGAGCAACAGTGTCCCTAATTTGCTGGGAAGTGGCGGTGCGGTCCCCTACGGCACTGCGTAGGATCCTACGGTCTTGGCGTGCATCCGTGCGTCGCTGCTGTCCGGTCCCAGGTCGACGGGCACGTGCACCTTCGGCCGACCACTGGCGACAACATCGATGTACTGTGGAGACCTCACGCCCCACGTGTTGAGCAATTTGGCGGTACGTCCACCCGGCCTCCCGCATGCCCACTATACGCCCTCGCTCAAAGTCCGTCAACTGCACATACGGTTCACGTCCACGCTGTCGCGGCATGCTACCAGTGTTAAAGACTGCGATGGAGCTCCGTATGCCACGGCAAACTGGCTGACACTGACGGCGGCGCTGCACAAATGCTGCGCAGCTAGCGCCATTCTACGGCCAACACCGCGGTTCCTGGTGTGTCCGCTGTGCCGTGCGTGTGATCATTGCCTGTACAGCCCTCTCGCAGTGTCCGGAGCAAGTATGGTGGGTCTGACACACCGGTGTCAATGTGTTCTTTTTTCCATTTCCAGGAGTGTAGTTGGACATCCTCGACTCTTCACAGAACGTGGAGCTCGGAGGCTTGTCTGCTCTCTAAAGTAGGACAGATGGTGATCTGTGGGCATCTCTGCGAAAGAGGACACTGCAGGTGCATGCACAAGTGTTTTGAAGCACATCGTTCGTCGTACACTGTTGAACACTGAGCTCGCAGCTGACCACTCCTGCGTGCTTACATGCAGACCCAAAGACATCGTCAAGTAAGATTGCAGTGCGCACGGGCCATCGGGATTCGATCAACGGAAACGTATCGGCTCTTCACGCGAATCACATTTTTTCTACACTATGTCGACTCCACAAACGCCGTCACTGAGATGAACGGCGGCTTGAAACGTAAAGCGCTCCAGGAATGCAGGCTGACGGAAGCAGTATTATGCTATGTCAGACATTGTCCTGCGGATGCATGGGGTCTGTACTAGTAACCGAAGACAGGTTGACAGCTGTGAACCATCTGCATCCCTTCATGATTCATGTCTACCTCAACGGCGATGACACCTTCCAACAGTATAATTATCCGCGTCTCGGCGCCAGAACCGTGATACAATGGTTTTAGGAGCGTTATAGTGGACTCACGTTGATGTCTCGACCAAATTCGCCTGATTTAAATCCCATGGAATCCGCCCGGGGTCGTTATCGGGTTCCATCACCGCGTCTTCAGATCAGCGTCCCGTTATTTACGCGAATTGCATGACCTGTGCGTATACATATAATGTCACATACTTCCAAAAACCTATTAACAAACTGTCGGATCCCTGATCGTAAAATCTGCTCAGCTCTCACTATTCGACAGTCCAAAACTTAGGCAAGCTATCAGTGACAAGATTTGGTTTGGGAAAACAGATGCAGATCGTATTCGTCGAATTTTTAATTAGTTACTGTACGGCCCTGTGCTTTCTATCTTATAGCTCATAATTGCATAAGACTCCTTGTCTGCGACTGGGAACGTGGATACTATTGCATTTTACTTCTCTTCTTTCTTATGGGACCGCAGTGGACAGCTGCTGAAGCTTTGTTACGTGTCCTAAGTATCTCAGAAAAGTCTCTGGATTACATAAACATAATCGCTGTTTGAATGTTTTTGTTGGGGTGTCATATATATAACTTAAAATTGTTTAAATTTGTAATATTAGCCAATCATTGGTATTTTTTCCATATACTTGCATTTCTCCAGTTTCAGGTCTCAAAAACAAATTCACGAGAAAACTGATCATAAATTATCTTTCCTTGATGAAGTTTACCGATTTTTGTGGCCTGGCGTCTTAACACTCCCAGCTCCTCGCTAGCTACAGTATGTGAAATAGCGTTGGACGAAAACTGAAAATTGTGCGCACTCATACATTGATGAGCCGAAACATTATGACCACCTGCTTAATAGCGTGTTTAATCAATAAAATATTCAAGATGGTGTAAATCTGCAAAAGTTCCAGTGACCGTTAGTTTCAAATTCTAGCCAAGGAAACGGCGGGGCACTAACATTTCCCGCGGTCAGATAACTGGCGCCACCCGACGACACCTAACCTGCGCGTAGGCTGGCCCAGCTGCCCCCCGACAGAAAACCTAGGCGACCATCAGTATTTCCGCAGCCAGTTACGTTAGCTGAACGAAAGGTTTGCTCTGGAGGTAGCATACAGCTTCGTGGCGTCAGAGGTAACACAACCACTCGGCGTTTTGGTGACCACCACCTTGGAAGCAACCATCAATATCTACAATCAGTTTTCGCCTGTACTTTCCCTACATAATGCTCGTAACACAACCGTCTGTGATTAGCTGCAAAAACGTGATTTGCATCCCTAGGAATTAGCTGCGTAGTACCTATAATGCATGAAATAAATTTTGTCGCGTCTGTGATTACTTATGGCTCAATACTTTCGTTTTTGATTCCAAATTCTCGAGGTTCCTCTCCGATTTACGATCAATACTCTACGGACTGTACAAGTCATTATTACTTCTAATGTTTTCCTGCGTCTTTTCATTTACGTTTGCTTTTACCCACAGCAAGCCTGCGGATCGCCGTAAAGTCCAAAATTGTGTGATTGCAAATTCCTATTTTATGAACAGAGACTGCCTCGCATTTCTGTGCTCCACTGCGGTTTAATTACCATAGTCCAACTGTTACTGGTCTGTAATTACCTCCAGTTTCTTTCATTAACCGATTAATTTATTTGACTCGGCTACTGAATCCCCCCCAGCAGCAAGTAAGATCCGCTGCTCCAAGGTTCTGGAACGTACGGACAGCGATCTGCAGTCGTTCCGACTCCAATATCGTGGCCAGCTGCACTAGGCTTTTCGGTTGAGGGTCCACGGTGCGGTCCCAGATCGGCACAACTTTCCATTTCTCTCCAGTACATTGTGTAGCTGTGATGATACTGTACTCGCAGTTCACGAATACGTTTCATGGTTTTAAAAGGCTACAAATCGGCAGCAATGTCTACCCCTTCGAACATGCATACATGCCCGAAGAAAGATACAATGTACATTCCGTCTTAATTCTTAGTAATTAGAATTACTGTCGTGTACCAGCTCGTGGTCTTGCGTTAGCATTCTCGCTTCCTGGGGTCCCGGGTTCGATTCTAGGAGGGGTCTGGGATTTTTCCTGCCTCGCGATGACTGGGTGTTGTTGTGTCGTCTACATCACCATCATTCATCCCCAGTACAGTCGGAGGCAGGCAATGGCAAACCACCTCCACTAGGATCTGGTCTAGTGAGGCGGTGCGGGTCTTGCACATCGTCCCCTACGCTCCTCGGAATATGGGACGTCATAATCATCATCAGAGCATTAATACTCATTCATAACCTCCTCCTATTTCGCACAACAGTAGAGTTACGGTTGTGTACGAGAGGATTAATCCGCATTCATCGCCTCCCGCTATTTTGCACATCAATAAAAATTACGCTCGTGCAAAAGAGTATTAAGACGCATTCATCGAATGCTGTAATTTGAAGAGCACGCAGCTTGCGCTGCGAGCTGTCTGCATCACGGAGACACTGAGGCTATGCGTTAAGAACTGCCTCATCCCCCCCCCCCCCTTCGTGTATGTATCTCACGTCCCTCATGGCCAACCACTATACATCGTGTAAGTCACAGCCGCTAGTTTCTATGGTCTCTCTAGGGGCTGGATGATCTATTTCTTGTTCAACTTGTTTTTTATCTTGGTGCTTGTCTTCCCTTCAGAGGACCAGCTGTCCAGCGAGTAACCCAGAAGTGTTGATTGGTGTCATCTCATACTGTAACAAGACTGACTTGCATTTCAACTTGTTTCTTAAAGTTCAACACGTAATCATTCCATTAATTAACTTCTTGTCTGTAACTGGTTAATGGCCAAGCACTGTCACCTTCGATATCACCTGCTTCCGAAGATCTGCAGGTAATAGTTCTTTTGCCTGATGATGGTGAAGTAGTGTCTGATAGGAAACCTTATTCAACGTAATTAATATCTTTTACATCTTCCATCATATTCATACGCGCTACACTATCATACTGTCCTTCGTTCTATTTATCATATGCTATATATCCCTTTCCTCGGTAATTCTATTTCAGTCCACTTAATTTAATCATCCTTCTGTAACTTCAAATCACATACTCTTCGGTTTTCAAGTTTTCTGCACTCCAGGATTTGAATGTTCTCTAACAGATAGCGCGTAACACATTCTTCTTTCTGGTGAAATGAACTACGCTCTACAAGTAATGAGATATAAGAGGGATTAGAGGGATAAGTCGTTGTTTTGAAACCGAAATACAATTATCCATACCTTTGGCAAGCCACTCTTTCTGTAACGAAGGAGGTCATTAAGCTTTCAACTTCCTCCCCTCTCAGCCCGCACTCTTCCCAGCGACGTCAAGTCAACGCATGTCGGCTAATACGCAGCACTTTATGTCGTTCAGGAAGCAATTTCCTTCTCGGAAATTATGTTGGCCGTCTAATATTTGCCCCGAGCTGAGTTACTGCTTTCCCTGACCATCATGTTAGTAAAGGGGACTGAAGTAAATGAGGGTGGTTACATCATTTACTTCACGTTTCTGAAAAAAAAAGAAAAAATGACTGACTCGCAGGAAAACGTGTACCTGTTCGAGCGACTCCTCTCTATGCGGTTTTATGCTGGCAGTAAAGTCTACAGACAGATATCCCACAAAATTTATGGAACCTAATCTTTTAATAGGGAATACTGTTTCTGAATATAGCAATAAATATTTCTTGTAAAAATTCAACTCCCTCAACAACTAATTAGTCCTAAAATTACTGAGCCGTATAACTCAATCATTTGTGCATTCGGTAACCTTAAACAGAATTATGTGGCACTTGGCAGCCCTCGCCTTGCAGAGCTTAATCAGGATCTAGAATAGCGCGGATTACTTCGAGGGGAAACTGGAGCAAGGAGACAAAAAGTCAAATCAATATTTATTTCCTGTACACGATAAGATAGCATATTTTTGAGACACGAACTGAAGAATAGCTCCTATTACATGGAAGCAAACAACATACCCCTTTCCTGAGGATTTAGATTACATTCTGCTTCGATATCACAATATGCCAGCTAACTATGATCTGTGCGACCATACCAGGGTTGTCCAAAAAGTAAGTTACGATTGGTCACGAAATAGAAAGCACAGTGAAAACCAGAAACGTTTTATTTGCAACAGTTAGGTACACCTTCCGCCTACTGCTCTACATAGTAGCCGCTCAAACTTCGAGTGTTGTCGTAGCGTTGTATCAACTTTCCAAAATCCTCGTCACAGAAAGCAGCCACCTGTGCTTTCGGCCACTTATCTGAACTGGCCTGCAGCTCGTTGTCTATGGAAAACTTTCGTCTTAATAGACAGCGGTTCTTTTGAGAAGAAATGAGGCTCAGGGGGAGCCAATTACGGACTGTATTCTGGGTGAGCAAACACTTCCCATCGGACACGCTGCAGGAACGTCTTCATTGCCCCTGCTGTGTGCGGCCTAGAACTGGCACGAAGAAGGAACTGCTCGACAGTTGTGTTATGTAGGCTGCATGATACAAGCGAAATCTCTAACCAGGCCCTCATACTTGGCGGGAGACGTATTCCCTACGCATCTTCACGTGATCACTATTCACTCAAAACTTAAATGAGCGGCGCGACACGATCGACGGACATACTAGAGACACTGCTCAACATATTTGTGTAAAGCTTTAACGGATTTTCCCAGTGGTTTCCATTCCGCGACCGATCGGAACTTACTTTCTGGACAACCCTCGTATTGAGGTAGGTGTACAGTCAGAGGCAGGTTGTGATGAACATCGAAGGAATCTATGGGAACATAGTTAAGACACTTGAACGTTAATGCTTTAAATCCCCACAGCCTCCAGATAAATGTATCGTTTATACATACTGTACACGACTTTTGCAAGTTAGGGCCGTAAAGAGCAGTCTTGTGGTGGAGGAACTGTGCAGATTGATAGAGTAGGTGAACGTTTAATACAGTCCTGGAAATGGAAAAAAGAACACATTGACACCGGTGTGTCAGACCCACCATACTTGTTCCGGACACTGCGAGAGGGCTGTACAAGCAATGATCACACGCACGGCACAGCGGACACACCAGGAACCGCGGTGTTGGCCGTCGAATGGCGCTAGCTGCGCAGCATTTGTGGACCGCCGCCGTCAGTGTCAGCCAGTTTGCCGTGGCATACGGAGCTCCATCGCAGTCTTTAACACTGGTAGCATGCGACAGCGTGGACGTGAACCGTATGTGCAGTTGACGGACTTTAAGCGAGGGCGTATAGTGGGCATGCGGGAGGCCGGGTGGACGTACCGCCGAGTTGCTCAACACGTGGGGCGTGAGGTCCCCACAGTACATCGATGTTGTCGCCAGTGGTCGGCGGAAGGTGCACGTGCCTGTCGACCTGGGACCGGACCGCAGCGACGCACGGATGCACCAAGACCGTAGGATCCTACGCAGTGCCGTAGGGGACCGACCCGCCACTTCCCAGCAAATTAGGGACACTGTTGCTCCTGGGGTATCGGCGAGGACCATTCGCAACCGTCTCCATGAAGCTGGGCTACGGTCCCGCACACCGTTAGGCCGTCTTCCGCTCACGCCCCAACATCGTGCAGCCCGCCTCCAGTGGTGACGCGTCAGGCGTGAATGGAGGGACGAATGGAGACGTGTCGTCTTCATCGATGAGAGTCGCTTCTGCCTTGGTGCCAATGATGGTCGTATGCGTGTTTGGCGCCGTGCAGGTGAGCGCCACAATCAGGACTGCATACGACCGAGGCACACAGGGCCAACACCCGGCATCATGGTGTGGGGAGCGATCTCCTACACTGGCCGTACACCTCTGGTGATCGTCGAGGGGACACTGAATAGTGCACGGTACATCCAAAACGTCATCGAACCCATCGTTCTACCATTCATAGACCGGCAAGGGAACTTGCTGTTCCAACAGGACAATGCACGTCCGCATGTATCCCGTGCCACCCAACGTGCTCTAGAAGGTGTAAGTCAACTACCCTGACCAGCAAGATATCCGGATCTGTCCCCCATTGAGCATGTTTGGGACTGGATGAAGCGTCGTCTCACGCGGTCTGCACGTCCAGCACGAACGCTGGTCCAACTGAGGCGCCAGGTGGAAATGGCATGGCAAGCCGTTCCACAGGACTACATCCAGCATCTCTACGATCGTCTCCATGGGAGAATAGCAGCCTGCATTGCTGCGAAAGGTGGATATACACTGTACTAGTGCCGACATTGTGCATGCTCTGTTGCCTGCGTCTATGTGCCTGTGATTCTGTCAGTCTGATCATGTGATGTATCTGACCCCAGGAATGTGTCAATAAAGTTTCCCCTTCCTGGGACAATGAATTCACGGTGTTCTTATTTCAATTTCCAGGAGTGTATAATACCTGCCAGTAAGAGTTACAGTGATCTACGTCTGCAGCTGCATAGATGCTCTGCAAGTCAAGGTACCCTGTACCACTACTAGACGTTTCACTCGCAAATTGAGCGAGAGTAAAACGACTATCTGTACGCCTCCGTATGGGCCCTAATTTCTCGCACCTTACGCGAATGTATGTTAGCGGCAGTAGGCTTGTTCTACAGTCAGCTTCAAATGGCGGTTCTCGTAATTTTTCTCTACAGCGTTCCTTCTAAAAGAACGACGCCATTCCTTCAGGGGTTCCCATTTGAGTTCACATAGCATTTCCGTAACACATGCATGTTGTTTGAAGCCACTGGTAACAAATCTAGCAGCCAAGCTCTTAATTGTTCCGATGGACTAGCGTCGTATATGCGGTGTCCTTTACAGATGAACCACACTTTCCCATAATTTTCCCCATAATCCATTCGCGTTCCCTACCACATTCCTCACATGCACATTCCATTTCATGTCGCTTTAAAACGTTACGACTATGTGTTTAAACGACGTGACTGTGCCAAGCAGTATCCGAACATAAGGTGTTTATTTTTCCTAGGCATCCGCATTAACTTACATCTTCCTATAGTCACTCAACGTCGGCATCTTCCCGTATATCGCAGCATCATCAGCAAACAACCGCAAATTGCTGTCCATCCTGCCTGCCAGATCATTTATGTATATAGAAAATAATAGCAGTCCTATCACACTTTCTTAGGGCACTCCTGACGGTAGCCTTGTCTCTGATTAACAATCGCCATCGAGGATAAAAGACTTGGTTCTTCGAGCTATTCACGTACCAACGAACCTATCCCGTATTCTCGTGCCTCTGTTAACAGTCTGCAATGGGGTAACGTACCAAATGCCGTGGTCTGGGGACAGGAAACCTTAAAGCGGTGATCCTAGTGCTCAACAGAAAATTAGTTACTAGTAAAGTTGCGCATTTGTGTGACGAACATGTGGCAGTTCATAGGTAGGCCGTTACCTATATTTATATACGGCCCTTACGTATGATGAAACAGAATTTTTTTACAGATCCGACAGAACAGACACCGCCCATTTCTATAACTACACGGGCGCGACAACTATTTGAGGAAAAATTTTCAGTGCAGATTCACAACCGGTATCCAAACTCTTACGGGAATTAGAAATCTGCGACTAGGGTGTTAATTAGTGGACCCGTTGTGGTGCGGCGATCGGAAAGTTGGCAACTTGGGTCTGACAGAGAGCGTGCCCGGATGGCCGACGCGGTGAAGACAAACGTTTAGAGAAGTGGAGCAACCGGGTTCGAGTCCCGGTCCGTCGCTGCATTTCCGCAACGAGCTTTGTGGCTAGAAGCCCTCATTTCCCTCCTGTCTTTTTCATATCCCGTTTCCTTTCCTTCCTTTCACACCACTTATTCGTCAAACAGTATTTGAATTATGTGAGAGCAGCAGTGCATTATGCAGTTAGTACCAGCCACTTTAACAGACGCTGCCGCTAATACGAGATCTGTGCCTGGGCACAGTCATGTGGCGGATGAATGTGGGCTGCAGCTGCAATACGTAATTCAACAACTAAATCTGTTTATATCGTGAATACAAGTGGTTAGTCACACACACGCCATAAAAGAGCAAGTGCAACCACCACCATTGACGTAACGCTGGCTCACCTGCAGCAGTCATTGGTGGACCATAAATCGCAATGTCACTACGAGTGGTTAGAGTGTCATTGCACCTGAACTAGGAATTTCTCATATTAACTACACTGAACAAACTTTCACGGCGTTTGCATTTGACGTGACTCGTGCTAACTGGAATCCGTCAAAGGTAATAGATGCATTTCCATTGCTTTATGGTGAATGCAAAAGACAGGTACATAGACTGACAGAAGCGTTACAATACCCGCAAAATACATCAGTATCTAAGACGTTGAAAACAGCACAGAAGGAAGAGTTGTCCAATGTAAGAAGAATGGTACGAAACTCGCTGGGAGCTTACCAACGATAGCTGGGAAGATGAGACCATTCGTTCCATCATACAACTCATTAAAATATGTTATCGTAACTGTTTACGATGAAACATCTGTTCATAATAAAACATCAAGAGGTGTGAATGTCAACGAATTGAAGAGTACGACTATATCATCAGAGACAAAAAAATTATACGAAGCCACACACACTTGGTCAAAGCCATTACTGCATTAACATGCTCATCCTCGAAGTTTTACAGAAAATTTCGTAAACTAACCATAATTAAACCGGGGCATTTGAAGCTTTAAAAGCTGACTCTAAACAATGGCAATGAGTAAAGCTTACACGATTCAGATGGTCCACATGTCTATGCTCCCTAAGGATCGCCCGATATGTAAGAGTAGATGGAACAGATTAATAAGAATGTTGAATGTGACCCGTTCGTGTAGTTCAGCTTACAGCGTGCTAGCTTTCGAGACAGGGATACGCGAGTATAATTTTCTATCCCTCTCCGTATATTTAGATGTTTATTAGCAAAAACAAATTTAATTACGCAGTCGAATATAATTTGGTTGGGTGCGAAGAACTCACAGACACGAGAACAAGAGAAGGTTGAGAGCTGTGACGCTGTAATTAGTACCAACCCCATGTTCCAGTTTCACTTTTACTACAGTCTCATTATACCGAAATTTCGCAAATGTTACATTACACACGGTCGGCATTCATCAGTGACGTCGAATGACGCTTGCAGTTAAGTCACTATTTACCATACTCCAATATCAACAATGTTGTTATATTCTGTTCGCAAGAGCAGTCTTCATTACCTGTACAATACGATTTCACTGAGCTTAGCACAATTTTCGAAGTCTCACCATGAAATTCACTAGAGTTTAGTGAGACAAGTACAGGGCAATTACTGCTTCTCACAGTGCTTACGCTGCTGGTAGCCTTAAACACCTAGTCCTCCTAAATCCTAACACAACTCCTTTTACTTCTTATTCTGTTTTCCCGGAGTCCTTCGGTTTACAGTCTTTCTCATATCGCAGTTCCACTTCGTATCTTCCGCCATTTTTTGAGTCTTCTGTCTTCTGACTGGTTTGATGTAGTCCGCCATGAATTATTCTCTTACACCAAACTCTTCATGTCAGGGTAGCACCTACTGCCTAACTCCTCAGTTACTCGTTGGGTGTATTCCAGTACCTGTCTTGCACTACAGTTTTTACCCTCTATAGCTCCCTCTAGCACCACGGAATTCATTTCGTAATGTCTTAACCAATGCCCTATCATAATTTCCCTTTCCCTTGTCAATGTTCTACATGTGTTCCTTTCCTCACCGATTCTGCAGTGAACTTCCTCATGCCTTACCGATCCATTCCAATATTAAGATCCTTTTCTTGCATCACATATCAAACGCTTCAGTTCTCTTCCTTTCAGGTTTTCCACAGTAATCCCAGTTTCAATATTCTATAGTATTCAATAATAAGAATATATGGTCAAGAACGAGGTGTTCGGATTAGAAAAAATATGTAAGACAAGGATGTAGTCTTCTAGGCCTACTGTTCCGTCTATACTCTGAGGTGACAAAAGTCGTGGGATACCTCCTAATATCGTAACGGTCCTCCTTTTTCCCCGCGTATTGCAGCAACTCACACGACATGGCCTCTATAGCCATCCATAGCGCTGAAGGTGTTGGCAGTGCAGGATTCTATACACAAATTGACCTCTTAATTATGACCCAAAAATGCTGGATGAGATTCTTCTCGGGCCATCTGGGAGGTCCAATCATTCGTATGAACTGTCCAGGATCTTCTTCAAACCGATCACAAACAATTGTGGCCCGTGGACATGGCGCAATAACAGCTTTATAACTTCCACAGTGCCTTGAAAGGAGGATATAAGATGAATATCAACAAAAGAACAACGAGGATAATGAAATGTAGTCGCATTAAATCGGGTGATGCTGAGGGAATTAGGTTAAGAAATGAGACATTTAAGGTAGTAAAGGAGTTTTGCTATTTCGGTAGCAAAATAACTGACGATGGTCGAAGTAGAGACGATATAAAATGTAGACTGGCAAATGGCAAGAAAAGCGTTTCTGAAGAAGAGAAGATTGTTAACATCGAGTATAGATTTAAGTGTCAGGAAGTCTTTTCTAAAAGTATTTGTATGGAGTGTAGTCATGTATGGAAGTGAAACTTGTACGATAAATAGTTTGGACAAGAAGAGAATAGAAGCTTTCGAAATGTGGTGCTACAGGATAATGCTGAAGATTAGATGGGTAGATCACATAACTAATGAGGAGGTATTGAATGGAATTGGAGAGAAGAGAAATTTGTGGCACAACTTGACTAGAAGAAGGGATCGGTTAGTAAGGACATGTTCTGAGGCATCAAGGGATCACCAATTTTGTATTGGAGGGCAGCGTGGAGGGTATAAATTGTAGAGGGAGACCAAGAGATAAATACACTAAGCAGATTCAAAAGGATGTAGGCTGCAGTACGTACTGGGAGATGAAGAAGCTTGCACAGGATAGGGTAGCATGGAGAGTTGCATCAAATCAGTCTCAGGACTGAAGACCACAACAACAACAACAACAACAACAACATGATACTTTTTTACCATGGCTTTTATTTTGTTATAAGTCACCTGATTGGTTGCAGACAGCCCTCCACGAATTGCTCTCCTCTGTCGACTTCTTCTTCTCAGAATAGCACATGCACCCTACGTCTTCAGTTATTGGTTGGATGTGTTTCAATCTGTGTCTCCCCCTACAGTTTTAAGGATACAGTTCGAAAGTAAAGTATCGATGTCTTTCTATACCGTGTCCGTAGATGTGCTACGCCCATGTCCATTACTGATTACTGGTTCTCCACCTCCTGTGGTTCACAGTTGTCGAGCTGCCTGAGGTCAGAGGTGCGGTAGGGCACCAGAGGGAAGGACGGCACGGAAACGCGATAGGAGGCAGGTGAGCTGACGCGGCCATCCACGTGCAAGGAAGTGGAAACGGCGGGCGGCGGGCTTCCGCTGTGGTCTGCACCCCGGAGCTTCCGGCCAGTGCAGCGCCGGGGCTCCGGGCACGGGCGTAGCTGAGCTGCAGGAAGCGTAAGGCGATCTGCGAGCCAGCGCCGGCGCCGTGCCTCGCTACAAAAAGCCGGCGAGGCGCCAACTGCCGGAAAATGCGGGATCGAACACGCTTATGGTTCGCCACGCATCCATCAGCCTAAACGGCCGCTGTAGTCTTCCAGGCACCGCGTCACAGTAGCAGCTGCTTACTGCGGTCTGGCCTACTCATCGTAGAAAAAGAGTATGCGGCAAAAGTCACGTGTTTAGTTAGTACATTAATTGCGTCCGCATCAGACATTATAGCACTTGTAATGTACGAATTGCAATAATACATTTACCCCGTGAGATAGCTACATTAAAAAGTAAATCTTACACAGAATCAACAACAAAAATTATTTTTGAATATTAAGAAAACCTACAAATATCATCCTCCACAAACAACACAGTACTGAAACACTAAACATTAAGAACACCTCGACCAAAAAATATTTTCAAAGCTGGAATCTGTCAATTTTGCAGTTCATGCCAATCTGTCTATGTTGGCCAAACAGGCAGAAATCTTAAAATCAGATATTCTGGACACCGCAGATTCTTAAAAATTAACAGTACACACTCCTTTTTTGCAGATCATCTCATATGAGAAAACAAGTACCGTAACAACACTGAGACTGATCTCGAGACCCTCAGAGAAAGCAACAGTCTCTATCTAAAACTTGCAAGAGCAGAACTACAACACAGAAAAAGCTGTGATACAAGGAAAGTAAGTCTTGAAAGGAAATACAACATTGTGGAACAAAACACTATTTGCTACGTTCAGTAAATAATACAGACACTTCCCATTTAAAACGCAGTAATCATATATCCTTAAACGTCCTAAAACATCTGCTTCTCAATCTCCCCCCCCTCTACTTTTATCTCTCTCTCTCTCTCTCTCTCTCTCTCTCTCTCTCTCTCTCTCTCTTTCTCTCTCATGTCTATCTCTCTTTTTTAGCACTACACGGTACGGACACAAAAGGATTTTCAAGTGAGTGTCGAAAAAATATAGCACCTCTCTATGAGTATGGAGACGTGAATGTTTGCTTAGATCCCATTTTGTGTAAAATTCGTGTGAAGGAAGAAGGCTGAGAGTGAAACATAAAAAAGTGTGGAAAACTGAGCCAAATACACCAGAGATGCACATCTGAAATGGAAATGTACGTACAGTGACATACAGAACTATTGCCCACGGTTAAGTATTTAGGGGGGGGGGGGGGGGCAGGACGTGAAACGGGCCAACTTGGAGCAGGACAGTCACCACAGGACATTTTAATTTCTACTGTCTATACTTTTACAAATAAGTTCATAAAACTTTGCACCATGACCAGGATGGATTGAGGACTCACTCTTATCGCAGTGGAAGTTCAAAAACGTAGCAAAATACCTTTTTTTACATGTGAAGTTTCATCATTTTTTCACTTATTACTGGCTGCATTTGTTGCTATAGGTACACTTTTCGTCCTAAGTAAGAGAGATTCTTCGATGAATTTTTCATAGCATCAAAAAAGTAGTTATAGGTGTATGAGACTGTAGAATTTTCCAAATCTATTAAGAAACTGTAGAAAAAATTGAGATAATTAACTATAAAACTTGAATTTTTTATAAACATGAAGTTTAAATTGTAACAGTTCATTCATTTTTTCATAAATTAAATAACTTCTAGAGTTTCTACGCCTGTAACTATGATTTGTGTGCTGTGCAAAAGTCATCGAAGAATCTCTCTTACTTAGGAAGAAAAGTGTACCTATAGCAACAAATGGAGCCAACAGCAAGTGAAAAAATGATGAAATTTCACATGTAAAAAAATGTGTTTTGTTACGTTTTTGAGCTTCCACTGCTATGAGTGTGAATCCTGAATCCTTATGGTCATGCTGTTAAAGTTTTATGAACTTATTTGTAAAAGTATAGACAATGTAAATTAAAATATCCTGCGGTGCCTCTCCTGCTCCAAGTCGGCCCGGTAGACGTCCTACCCCCCTTAAAAAGTAAGCAAAGTTCTTGATGACTTCTTTGCAGGTGGTATGATGACAAAACGATAAAAAGGCACAAAAAAATTCCACTTGTAAAAATCCATTTTCAAAAATAATGTAATTCCACCCTAGTAATCGAAAAAAATAAACAAAATGCACATGTTACAGTTTTTAGGCCTACAATGGAAAAACAACCATTCACTGATGATGAGGCACAGGTGTCGAAACATGGGTGGATAAATAAAAAAGTTAATCTGTCTTCTGTATAAAGTTCGGGTTCATGAAACCACAAATTTAAAATGAAATAAAAGAACAACTTGACTCCCTACTTTCTTTGTGTCCAGGAGATGAGACTGAGATGAAAATTATAGTATCTGATTATAAGTATCCGGACCCCCAATAATGGATATCAATATTGGAAGTATCAAACTTCCGCTTTTGAAAATTCTGCTAAGGACAGTTTCAATGGGTTGTTTCAATGTCCACGCAGGAATGGCAGTCCGTTCTCCCTCAGGAGGTGATACCTGGAGTCTAGAGCGAAGTCGACGTTTTAAAGCATCGAAATGGTTTTGCGTTGCGTTCAGGTTGGGACTTCGAGCAGTCCAGTCTGTTTCAAGAATGTTTTGTCCTCAAACAATTGCCTCGACGATGGTGCTTTATTACAGTAGTAATACCTACTTACTGTTCCTCTGCTGTACGCAGTACGCAGTTAAGTAAAATGTGTTCATTTCCTTCCGCATTTGGCGTTTTCTTAAGGACAATAAGTCTACCACATCCTAAAAATAAAAGAAAGCCGCCCATATCCTAACACCACCTTCTTCTTACTTCTCTGTTGGCACTGCACATACGGCAAGTAACGTTGTCTAGCCAGTTGCCAAACCCACACTCTTTCATCCCATTGCCACAGGGTAGAGCGTGACTCTTCATTTCGAATCACTCGTTTCTAGCCATCCATTGGCCAGCACCGTCGTTCTTTACACCCCGTCAAGAGCCCCTTAGCAGTAATTACAGAAGTGTGTAGGTTATGTGGAAATGCTAGGCCAATGTAGCCCATTCTATTTAACTCTCTACTTAGTCATAGTGCTAGGTGGAATACTGGCTAAACTTTGAATCTCGCTCGATGGTCCCTGTCCGTCAGTATATGAGGCCTGCACTTCACACTCACACACTCTAGAAGGGTTGAAATGCCTCTGCGGATCTGTTACTCATGTCACATCCAGTGAATAGTCCAAATGCTACGTCACTGTGCTCTCCTGAGCTACCTGTTCTACTGTTACTGCTGCTCTGCAGACAACACAGTACTCCCCGCCTTCTTTTGCACCCACTGGTCGGCCTCTTGTGATATCTAGTGACCAATTACATATTACACTTGGTGTACTTTTGATCATCTAGTGTATAGATCATCATTTCCTCTGTACAGGAGTTTAGTGTAGGGTTGACTATGAAACTCTAATTACTGTCACCAAGATGGCAATGATCATTAGAGATGATCTTTGGTTTGATGAAGGATGCAAGGAGTACAGAGAGCGTGCAATGTAGTTTGTGGTTAGGATCAGCCATGTAATGCAACCTAACAGATCTGGTGAGTTCCTTCAGAACTCACTTGTAAGGCCGACAAGCTTTTTGTGGGAACAACCGTTTAGAATGGCGCGTAGAAAAATGGAACTATGGAATTTTAGTTGTCAGTAACGCAAATAGACATCCAATAAATGGCGACAGCTTGCCTTTAAAGGTGAGTCATGTTTTATGCTCCATCGTGCAGATGGTCGTTGGCATATACGAGACCACAACAGTCGTTTGAAGCGTACAGGGTGAAGGAGCAAGTGTTATGGTTTGAGGAGTGTTTTCGTGGCATCCCGGGTGTGATCTCGTCATTCTGGAAGGCACAATGGATCAAACTAAGTACACATCTATCCTTAAGGACCAAGTTCATCCCTATGTGCACATTGTTTTTCTCGGCACGATTGCATCTACCAGCAGGACAATGCAACGGGTCATACAGCTCTCTGTGTAGGTGAGTGGTTCCAAGACAACCAAACTCCCCGATCTGAACCCTGTCGAGAATCTATGGGGTCACCTCGATTCGGCTGTTCGTGCCGTGGATCCTGAACCGCGAAGCCTAGCGTAGCTTGCAATGACACTTCAGTCGGTATGTTCGATTCGGTAATTGCGTATTGGATGATTTATCACTGCTGTGAGAGCTGTTGCACAGAAACGAAGGTAATTGCAGTAGTAAGTAGAATAAATAATTATTAATGAGGCGTGGCGCCTTCTCTTTATCTCTGGTTCCAGCCGTGTGTCGATTCATCGCCTTAGCTTGCTCTGCCGTGGTGTGAGTGGTCACTTGAGATTTAAAAGTATCGAGCTAAGTCGGGCTGAGAGGTCGGTTGCGAGCGAGGTTTGACAGAGTTACGACCTCGGCCGAGGGTGGTACGGCTACGACGGTCGCATCGAGCAGGCAATCCTGAAACAGTGCTGGGCCGCTGTTGGTCTGCCGTGACGAAGACGAGTGACACAGCTGAGTGGGTCGGCGCGGCGAGGACACGTTGACGCGGCCGATCTGGGGTTTCCAGTGTCCGCAGTGGAAGTCACTGCAGTCCGTGGGCGATTTAGACCTTGGTGTGGCTGCGTCGTGTCGTGTGGCATCACGCACTGTCTTCAACCCCCTTCCTGTTATTACCGACGGCTTCCTTTCTAGCGGGTGAGACGTTTTACGTTCTGTGATCCGAAATATCATGTTGTTGGAGGCTGTTTTTCTATTGGAAACCGTACGGTGTTGTGATTACTTTACTTTCTGGTTCAGCGCTGCCCGAGTTCTGCCCCTTTTGTGCTACTATAAATATTTAAACCAGGTTGTTGTAAATATACATATGGCATGTATCAACATTTAAATGGTTTCTATGGTTGCCACAGCCACTAACCAATTCAAATTTTTTTAATGTGAAGCCAGTGAGAAACGTAAGCACCTCAGTTAGTGATTTTTTAACTACATCAATCTGGGATATATCATTATAAACGATGTAAATTTTAAATCTTTCTGCTGAAAGTTACTGGTATTCGGAGTTACTTAGGTTAGTTAAGCCTCTTAATCGCCCAGTGCTTCTATAACTTGTTTTGTGTAATTAAATACTAATATGTTGTCAGTCTCCGCTGTGGTTATCTAAAGATGAAAAGTAGAAGCCGACCTAGTCATAATTTTCACCTCCTTGTCAAAGTTGGTCTATATGTGCCACAAAACGAATTTTGTGGTGTTTACCGAAATAATTGATGTCACTCATCGGTTAATTTAGTGTTTGTTACCTTAAATTAGTGCTGCGTAAAACGCTCACGGCTTCACAAGAGTTACAACGCTCGGCTATAGACTTACTGATTTTTCAATACGTGGTAGAGAGCAAATTGATTGTCTGTGTCGTGTCCGAGGCTAACTTAGGTGCTGCTGCTGTCGGGCGCCGTTAGTGGGGACTACGCTCTCTCATGAGTGAGGTAGAGCGACAACCTAATGTTGATGAGAAAGTGCTTTCTTCATAAACTCTTTTTAGTTGTAAGTCGTGCTATTTTCAGTAATAGTAGGTAGAGGATACAGATTCTAAGGGGCCCATCAGGCTGGAGAATATACAAACTAAATTTGCTGTTTGAAGGAATTTTCTATTTTTCTCTAAAATAATTTTCTTTAAATAGTGTAAAACTGTGTCTTACTTACGGTTATCTTGAAAAGGGATTAGTTGTACCCTCGTAATGATTAATTTTTTATGGAACTGCGATAGTTGAACCTGACGTTTAAGATCAGTTGAGATATAATTTCATTAGGAGTGATTTTGTTTTACATTGAGGCAATCATAGATAAACATTATATTTTTCTTAAGAATTTATGCCTTTCATTACTGTATGCGTTATATTTCACGGGTTTATAGCCGTTGGCTCCGATCTATAAATTCAGTATAGTGTCAGGTTTAGTTTTCCATTTTGTTGTTACGTTTTATTTAAATAAAGTTTACCAGTTTAGAACAGGTTACTAAAGTCTCTAATATATGTGCCGATACCAGAGTGCTATGCTATTATGGTGACGTACATAAAGGAAGCAAAAAGGGAATTATTGTGTTTTATTCTTAAATGGGTATAATCCTCCCACTCCCGCAGCCATGTGCTCTGCAAACACCTTTTAATTACCTTATTGTTCGTTTTAATTCCCTTATTGTTCCGAAGTGAACAACCGGAATTCGCGGTCCCTTGTACCAAGAGTCTCAGTAAAAATGCCTGAACAATAAATATACCTGAGCAATCTCATGAATTTTGTTGGTGAGTTCACCCTGTAAAGCACGTCGTTACAAACAACAAACTTTGCTGCAAATGATACGTTGCAAAAGTGTGTATGAGCATTTCTGGCGACACTTGCATTTTGGGCACTGAAAATATCGTCTAAGTAAAAAACATTAATAATATTGCGTGATGAACCACAGTGTTCTGTTCTAGATTATCAGTCGTTTCTGATGCATGTACTATAAACGATTTTTCACTTGTTTTGTCAGGAGAAGCAAATGTCGTCCTTACTTCAGATGATACACGTATAGAAAGTAGTAGTAAAGGAAGCTAAAGACATATTTTAAAATATCGACAGCTGATTAGAGGCAAATGAATTACTATCAAATTTTCACTTGATTCAGTACATGACATGTAGTACCAATCAAGACACACTGCCTACAAAAACAGTCGACCCAAAATTGAAATGCAAGAAGTAGAAGGCGTTTATGTTTTTGGGCTACAGGTAGATCACAAACTCAGTTGAAAACTCCATTCCCACTGAATTAATGAAGTTGAGCTACATTTCTAAGACGCATGATTACTGCTGTAGGTCATTTAAAAATGAAGAAACCGACTCATTCTGCTTTTTTCCACTCTGGAATCACTTTTTGAGGAAGCTCTCCTTAGCTCTTGGATGTCTCAGAAAAAAGAGGCAACTTACAAAGACGTTCAAGTAACTCGGAATTACTATTCTTCTTGCGTTCACGAAGTGTATTTAAGAATACTGTACTACTCTAAATAATATTTTTTCCAGTAACACAGTTAACTCGCTGCAAGGGGTGACGAACTTTAATTTGAGCCGTCTACAAGCAAGGATTCTAATATTTTCTGCAGCATTACCTGAGTTACAGTACACTGGGATTTATCTTGAATACCCTCTCTACAGCATTCAAAGATATTAATTTCAAACTGAAAAGCAGTGAAACACAGATCCTCCAAGAAACAGCACGTCAGGGTGGAGAAAGAAATACCAGTTTCACCATCAGTGGAGTAAATCTTACATTAGCATCCTCTCAACAAGTGGAAATACCGAAATACAGACTTAAGCGAGCTGGAGCATCCTTTAAGAAACTAAGCTCTTGAGTGTTTGACGCTCACATTGTAAATGTTATAACGACAATTCAGTCGTAATTCCATCTCTGATTTATACATCTGAATCCTGGACACTTTACAGGTGGCATCTAAAAAAAGATGGAACAGTACCACAAGTGATGCCTGAAGAGGATTCTACATATACGATGGCACGACATAAGTGCAAATGTCAGCTTCCTTGAAGGCGCACGTACAACCAATACGGAAGCGATGGTTGTGAGGAGCAAGTTTCGATGGACAGTGCCTCCAGACTGCAGGCACAATATCACTTTCCCAAACAAGTGTTTTACTCTCACTTAACAACGGCTAAACGCTGTGCAGGAGGTAAGAGTAATCGATTTAAGGGTGTAATTAGGGCTAACATGAAAATGTGTTACATTAATGTTAGCAGTTGGGAGACCTCACCACTTGACCGTTCATTCTGGAGAACGCTAGTCAATCGCGGCCACTTCATTATGAAGAAAACAGGCAGCGTAGCAAAGGAAATAATATGCTGAGACGAAATGGACGGTAAGAAGCTGCAGTACCTGAGATTACCTCTCATCTCACACTGTACCTTTCGCTTCCTACTGTACAATTACCTCCGGACTCACAGATAATGGAAGACAATCCTGTTTAACTTCGTTTACCATGATGATGGGTGGTAACAGATGTAGATATAGTCAAGACGCAAGACTATGTATGCCCCTGAATTTTGTTTGCTAAGATATCTTCAGTGCAGTGGCATGATATACCGCACCAATGTATTTTGCTTGCTTCATGTCTGGAACAATGAACCGCATCGCTGCCTTAACCATCACTGAGTCGGTCTCGGCCCAGATTGGACTGCATTTGCAAGCAGCAGCAGCACTCGTCCACACGTGGACACCGCCACCGCCAGCCCCACTTATTCATACAAGAGATCAGTGCACGACTGCTGCCTGTCCGCGTATTCTCATGCTATTCCGTGGGCGGGATTGCATATTTCATGGAAGATGCCGGTGTCTGAAGCGAACACGAGAAGACATTTTTGTGCTTCTAGGTCGCCCCATCTCCACAAGCGAAACAATGTACATGACACGCTAACGTAAACAAGGTATTGACAAGGAGCTTCGTGAAATTTCCCATCCCACCGGACAATCCTCTTCTTGATTTGGTCACTTGCAGTAAAAGTACTCAAGACTCCTGTTATCGCGATGAGGAAAATTCTGACAGACACGTGTCGTTAGCACTCAGCATAGTCTTTCATATGTCGTGCAGTAGCTGATAATGAAGAAATAAGTGCGTAAGACGACCCCTGTTGCTAAAACGTGGACTGCTCACATTTTTTTCAGCTAGCCCCAGCCTCCAGGTACGAAAATATGTTAATCTGCAAGGATATTTGTGCTACTATGTTCTGCAAATAAGCAACAACTATAGATATTTTATTCTTTGAGCTATTACCAGCAGATGCGCTTGCATATCGGCAGTTTTGCTGTCCTGATCGATGGTAAGTGTCCTATATCAAACTGTACATCTTGATTTCCCCTATACCACTGTGTTACGTTGGAAACTGTTATTGTTTACATCTTGCGTACTTAGCAAGCATAAGCATGCAGAACAGAAACATTAGTACGCAACTGCTAAAATAGTCGAGTGCAAAAAGTTACATATGTTGCGAAATGTTGTAAGTCCATAATACAACATTAACATATTTTTATGGTTGGTTATATTCACTATTAAAAAAAATGTTCCGCTCCCGACTTCACCATCTTAGGGGACAATAATTTTTTTCTTTACGTTCTAAAGTAGGCTATGTTCTTCCATGAGGTTGAAGGAACTCCACTTTTGAAAATCTATCAAACAGAGTACTTTCCGTACTTATAATATTAGAATGGATCCAAATCATCATTCATATATCAGTCTGTTATAATGTCACGTAAACCTCCTGAGGACCACATGCAATTTCAGTTCCTAATACTGTGTTGTTGTCTATTCCTTACCTTCCACTAATCATTCACCATTTCACTGTCTTGCTTTTTATCCTCCTCCTCCTCCTCAACCATTTTCAACCTATATCCTTTTCCATCCTGCATTGGAATCTTTTTTTCTGAACACTTTTAACTTTAAAAATATAGCTGTCTATTGTTTCTCCTTATCTCATGTTCATTCTTTGTAAATATTTCTTGACTTCTTAAATCCAGCTTCTAATAGGCCATTTGAAAAATGTATACAAGCTTCTATTTCATTAATCTGTTGTTATCGATTCTGTAGACCTGATCAGGAATGTAAATTTTCCTTATAATTCATCTCGTCAACATTTAGTGTTTTCCGAACCTTTAGTTCAGTGTCTGGCATTCATTGGCATGTGAGTATCCTGGTTTCACAACAGTATTGTAGTGCAGTATTATAAGGTTCTTCGATATTCAGCTTTTGTTATAAACGTTACTTTTTACTACTACATCTATTTATTATTGTTATTATTACAAACCAACTGATAACTAGATAAGTACTTTACTGCTGACGACAATATTTTCCAAAATTACCTGCTTATTATTATGTTTTACCAATTCGAACTTCTGTAAAATTTTAGATTATTACTCACTTCATTTGTGTGCTGTGCTGGAGGTGTTCGAGATAAATCTCTGTCCTTGTGATCTCATTATATGTCAAGTCCATCGTTATTTTAAATTTCCGTAATATTTCAAAATTTGTTCAATATGCCAAAATATTTACCATTTGGTTTATCAGAAGTTTGTACCTTTCAAAAGGCCTATAGGGCAATTACCGAACGAGATGTCGCTATGACGAGACACTGGACTCTTATTTGGCAGGGCGACGCTACAAATCCCCTCCCGGCCATCATGATTTAAATTTTTTTTTGATTTCCCGAAACTGAAAAGGCAAATGGTAGTACGGTTCCTTTGAACAGACATGGAAAATTTCCTTCCACTTTCTTCCCATAATCCGAGCTTCTCCTCCGTTCCTCCTGACTTCATCGTTGACTGGAGCTTAAACCCTAATTTCCCTGCGTTCTAGACACAGTTTCGTAGCTGTCATCTATTGTAATCGAAATAATGCTTATGTACTTCATTTTTTGTCCGTATTATAGTTTGTACTCCATTTGTTTATCAAGAGAAAAACAGATTCATCTGATGTATTCTGAAGCATTATATTATATTTCTGCTTTCTTTTTCTTTGACAGGATCATTGCATTACTTATAAAGCCAAGCAAAACTTGTACGTATCTTAGAGCCTACAATATTTTGTAACGTATTTGCAAATGTTCTTTTGTTAATTAAATCTGCTGTTATTCTCTATAAAAGAAGGCTGTATACATGGAAGAAGCCTGGAGATACTGACAGGTTTCAGATAGATTATATAATGGTAAGACAGAGATTTAGGAACCAGGTTTTAAACTGTAAGACATTTCCAGGGGCAGATGTGGACTCTGATCACAATCTATTAGTTATGACCTGTAGATTAAAACTGAAGAAACTGCAAAAAGGTGGGAATGTAAGGAGATGGAAACTGGATAAACTAAAAGAACCGGAGGTAGTACATAGTTTCAGGAAGAGCATAAGGGAGCAATTGACAGGAATGGGGGAAAGAAACACAGTAGAAGAAGAATGGATTGCTTTGAGGGATGAAGTAGTGAAGGCAGCAGAGGATCAAGTAGGTAAAAAGACGAGGGCTAGTAGAAATCCTTGGGTAACAGAAGAAATATTGAATTTAATTGATGAAAGGAGAAAATATAAAAATGCAGTAAATGAAGCAGACAAAACTGAATACAGATGTCTCAAAAATAAGATCGACAGGAAGTGCAAAATGGCTAAACAGGGATGGCTAGAGGACAAATGTAAGGATGTAGAGGCTTATCTCACTAGGGGTAAGATAGATACTGCGTACAGGAAAATTAAAGAGACCTTTGGAGAGAAGAGGACCACTTGTATGAACATCAAGAGCTCAGATGGAAACCCAGTTCTAAGCAAAGAAGGGAAAGCAGAAAGGTGGAAGGAGTATATAGAGGGTCTATACAAGGACAATATTATGTAAATGGAAGAGGATGTAGATGAAGATGAAATAGGAGATAAGATACTGCGTGAAGGGTTTGAAAGAGCACCGAAAGACCTGAGTCGAAACAAGGCCCGCGGAGTAGACAACATTCCATTGGAACTACTGACGGCCTTGGGAGAGCCAGTCCTGACAAAACTCTACCATCTGGTGAGCAAGATGTATGAGACAGGCGAAATACCCTCAGACTTCAAGAAGAATATAATAATTTCAATCCCAAAGAAAGCAGGTGTTTACAGATGTGAATATTACCGAACTACCAGTTTAATAAGTCACAGCTGCAAAATACTAACCCGAATTCTTTACAGACGAATGTAAAAACTAGTAGAAGCCGACCTCGGTGAAGATCAGTTTGGATTCCGTAGAAATATCGGAACACGTGAGGCAATACTGACCCTACGACTTACCTTAGAAGCTAGATTAAAGAAAGACAAACCTACGTTTCTAGCATTTGTAGACTAAAAGAAAGCTTTTGAGAATGTTGACTGGAATACTCTCTTTCAAATTCTGAATGTGGCAGGGGTAAAATACAGGAAGCGAAAGGTTATTTACAATTTGTACAGAAACCAGATGGCAGTTATCAGAGTCGAGGGGCATGTAAGGGAAGCAGTGGTTGGGAAGGGAGTGAGACAGGGTTGTAGCGTCTCCCCGATGTTATTCAATCTGTATATTGAGCAAGCAGTAAAGGAAACAAAAGAAAAATTCGGAGTAGGCATTAACACCTACGGAGAAGAAATCAAAACTTTGAGGTTAGCCTATGACATTATAATTCTGTCAGAGACAGCAAAGGACTTGGAAGAGCAGTTGAACGGAATGGATAGTGTTTTGAAAGAAGGATGTAAGATGAACGTCAACAAAAGCAAAAGGAGGATAATGGAATGTAGTCGAATTAAGTCGGGTGATGCTGAGGGAATTAGATTAGGAAAAATGACACTCTTAGTAGTAAAGGAGTTTTGCTATTTGGGGAGAAAAAACTGATGATGGTCGAAGTAGAGAAGATATAAAATGTAGACTGGCAATGGCAAGGAAAGCGTTTCTGAAGAAGAGAAATTTGTTAACATCGAGTATAGCTTTAAGTGTCAGGAAGTCGTTTCTGAAAGTGTTTGTATGGAGTGTAGCCATGTATGGAAGTGAAACATGGACGATAAGTAGTTTAGAAAAGAAGAGAATAGAAGCTTTCGAAATGTTGAAAATTACATGAGTAGATCATATAACTAATGAGGAGGTATTGAATAGGATTGGGGAGAAGAGAAGTTTGTGGCACAACTTGACTAGAAGATCGGTTGGTAGGGCATATTCTGAGGCATCAAGGGATCACCAATTTAGTATTGGAGGGCACAGTGGAGGGTAAGAATCGTAGAGGGAGACCAAGAGATGACTACACTAAGCAGATTCAGAAGGATGTAGGTTGCAGTAGGTACTGGGCGATGAAGAAGCTTGCACAGGATAGAGTAGCACGGAGAGCTGCATCAAACCAGTCTCAGGACTGAAGACCACACAACAACAACAACAACAACATTCTCCTTGCGTTTCATTTCGGAACTTATTAGTTGTTCTATACATTGTTGTGGTTTCTTTCTACTTTCGACATGGAATGCATAATGTTCTCTTACTTACTTATACGCACTTACACTTTTGAAATATTTATTTTAAATGTAATCGTTATTAGATTTTTAGTAGGACTGCCGCAAGCACTTCTCATACTTCTTTTGTCTTCCGCAAATCTGGTGCAACATTTTTCAGTTGGGACCCGGTCTATTTTATTTGTTATATTTCTATCTGGAGATATCCAAACCTGTTTATACGTATTTTACATAGGAATTATGTGTCCCTAATTAAAAATATGAGGACGCAAAATTAACAGCTTTAACGATAGTGTTGTTTGCAACTAAATGTAAATTGTTGTTGCCAACAAGTCTACTGTTCTGTAGCAGTGTTCTTCTCGAAAGTTGGCACTTAAGTCTCTCGGTTCAATTTTGAGATGTTGTCTGGAACTGTTATGTGGCATAAAAAACTATCTGGCCCATCATAACGTATATTCTATTCGCTAAAATGAAAGCGTATACCAAGTCATTCAAACCTTCGCAAATGTACAGTTGTAGGTGGTATTAAACAGTATGCATTGAGAAAAGAACCTGCTGGGCCAAAATAGATGTCTCTTTTTAGTGGCCGGCCAGAGTGGCCGAGCGGCTCTAGACACTACAGTCTGGAACCACCCGACCGCTATGGTCGCAGGTTCGAATCCTGCTTCGGGCATGGATGTGTGCGATGTCCTTAGGTTAGTTAGGTTTAAGTATTTCTAAGTTCTAGGGGACTGATGACCTCAGAAGTTAAGTTCAAATGGTTCAAATGGCTCTGAGCACTACGGAACTTAACATCTTAGCTCATCAGTCATCTAGAACTTAGAACTACTTAAACCTAACTAACCTAAGCACATCACACACATCTGTGCCCGAGGCAGGATTCGAACCTGCGACCGTAGCAGTCGCGCGGTTCTGGACTGAGCGCCTAGATCAGAAGTTAAGTCCCATAGTGCTCAGAGCCATTTTTTTTTACTGGCATAAACAATCTCAGCATAATAGCAACAGCTTAATCTCATAAATTAGTAAGAAGATTGCGAAAACATACTCAGCAATGTCTGGCTGTTGGCAGAAATCGGAAACCGTCCAGGAGTGACTGATACTGAACTAGCGACAGCAGCAGAGACGGAAACTGATAGGAAAACAGCTTGTAACTTGAGGAACTCGTGTGAAATAAGTACGAGCTGGTTAAGAGATTTGCTAATGTCTAAATTGAGAAATCTAAAAACGAGTTGCTTCGAGTATCTCTTTAGTAGCTTACAGTGGCCTCCAACACACTATTGTACTCACAGATGCTGCAGAAGTATCAGCTAAGGAATCTTGGTACATGGAAAAAAGAAAACAAGTTTAGTTAATTTCAAGTCTTATAAAAATGCATATCCTACGACATGTATCGTAGAATCTGTATTAGAACAGTAATTGTGAGGTCGCGAAGTTAAAAGTGGCCTGAAAACTTAAATCGCAATACAGCATCCATGTCTCTTACGTATTTGGTTGAATGAAATGACACGAATGAATCTCAGATCGATTATGAACGCTAGTGTTTAATCCCTTCGGTGTTTAACCCCTTCGTACTTAACTGCAACATTCGTGTGAATGTCATACAGACTGTGTGTGACGAAAGGAAACGATGATAAGCCATATATGGCCATGTAAATCCCTCTTCATTAGCGAAATAAGAAGGAAACTCGCGTCGAAATTAAATAGCAAAGTTGTGAAAGCACTTTAATGTGCTTTATATTTCAAAGATTTAAAATGCAACCACAATCACAATGTTCGGTATTAGTGACATGATCCGGCGGTAGAGAATAGACTCACGTGATCCTGACCCTGATTGAGAAAATTTAAATAAATAAATATGTCATTGTATTATGTTACTTTCACCGAGACCATATATATATATATATATATATATATATATATATATATATATATATATATATATATATATATATATATATATATATATTCTCACTTTCTTGTACCACTGAGATAGTTTACATGACTCCTACTGTCTCAATAGGCAGGATTGTAACTACTTGGGAAATGCAAATTCAGCTTCCCTTAAGAGTCTTGCTGTAGCTGATATAATTACATGAGAAATGTTTATTGGTGTGATACTTTGTTATTGGGCTTTTTAAGTCAATGAATAAATACTCCCTAGAGGCACTTATGAACTGCAGATGATTAAGAGGCCGGCATGAAGTGGAGAATAGAAGAAAACTAGTGCATCCGTCATACTCATCTTGGTAAGTGGGGCAAACACTGGCAACCTGCTTTATGTATTCAGAAGTATGAAACTGTGAACTGCACAAAACGCAAGAATGCAGTAGTCTGACGAAAATATCAATAAGTCAGCTCACATAAATACCTGTCTGCGACGATATGTGGTGGTATGAAATGGAATGTACACACTCATCCTACGTGAAACAGGTTGCAATGTTTGTTTCATCGGCAGTATGCTGGAAAAATGTAGCCAATATGCAAAGGGTATTGCTTGCAAAAACATTCGGACGAACCTTCTTAGGCTATTGCTGAAGTGTTTGGAACTCGTACCAAATAGAAATAACACGGGATACTGAAAGCATTCAAAGAAGGGTAGCACGAATGGTCACAGGCTTGTCTGATCCCTCGAAGAGCGTCACGGTAATGCTGAACCAGCAGGTGAAACTCTTGAAGATAGACGTCAACTATCCCACGAAATAAATCGTCATGGATATTAATGAACCTCTTCCACTCCATTTAGTTCAAATGGCTCTAAGCGCTATGGGACTTAACTTCTGTGACCATGAGTCCCCTAGAACTTAGAACTACTTAAACCTAACTAACCTAAGGACATCACACACATCCATGCCCGAAGCAGGATTCGAACCTGCGACCGTAGCAGCAGCGCGGTTCCGAACTGAAGCGCCCAGAACCGCTCGGCCACACGCGCCGGCCTGCATTTAGTCTGTTATTCTTAGGTGACTACTGGTTTCATGGCATTAAAAGCCACATCTTCAGCTGAATATACACTGATCACCCAAAACATTATGATCACTGCCCACCGTGACGTTGTATGCCGCCTGATGGCGTTCGGGACACGTGACGCGGTAACGAAATTATGGAAGCGGAACAGACACGGACGGGGGATCACCTCAGCGAAGATATGGGTAGCAACGTGGAAACTGCATTGAGATAATCGACTGTAACAAAGGGCAGACTATTATTACGCAGAGGCTGTGAATGTGTATCTCGATAACGCATAAGTTGGTCGAATATTCACGAGCTACTGTAGTGAGTATACATGGAAAGAGGTAGAAAGACAGTGAAACTATCACTAGGGGCAAATGGTTGTACGTCCACGACTCTTCACAGAACGTGGGGTTCGGTGGCTTGTCTACCCTGTAAAGTAGGATAGATGGTGATGTGTGGCATCTTCCAAAGTGCACAATGCTGGTGCACGCTTAAGTGTTTCGGAGCGCACCGTTCATCGTACATTGCTGAACACGGAGCTCCGCAGTAGACCATCCCTAAGTGCTCACATGTTGACCCAACGACATCGTCAGTAATGATTACAGTGGGCACGTGGACCATCTGGATTCAACCAACGATCAATGGAAACGTGTCGACTCGTCAGTTAAATCACATTTTTGTTGTACTAGGTCGCTGGTCGTCTCCACAAACGCCACTACGGAGGTGGACGGTGGCTCGAAACGTGTAGCTCAAAAAATTGTTCAAATGTGTGTGAAATCTTATGGGACTTAACTGCTAAGATCAGGAATAACACACTCACCCATGCCCGAGGGAGGACTCGAACCTCCGCCGGGACCAGCCACACAGTCCACGACTGCAGCGCTCCAGACCGCTCGGCTAATCCCGCACGCAAACGTGTAGATCGCACATTACCAGGCTGGTGGGAGCAGTATTATGCTATGGGTGACAGTCTCCTGCGTTTGTATGGGACCTATGGTAGTAACCGAAGACAGGCTGACAGCGGCGAATCACCTGCATTTCTTCATGATTAATGTCTTTCCCGACGGCGATGTCATCTTTCAGCAATTACAACTCTGTGTGTTGGAGCTAGAACCGTGTTACTGTGGCAAGTTCGTCTGATGTAACCCATGTAGGTCGCTGTCGGGCGCCATCACCGCGTCTGTAAATCATCGGCCTGTTAAATTCAAATTACATGACCTATGCGTAGACGTCTAATGCCACATACCTCCACAAACCTACCAAGAACTGTCGGATCTATGATGCGCAGAATCCATGATGTATTTCGTTCCAATGACGGACAAACAAGCTATTAAGCAGATGGTCATAATGTTTCGGCTCATCAATGTGTAACTAAAACTTTATATGTCCACTTAAAGACGGGGCCTTTAGTGCCAAGACACAGGTAGTGATCTAAAATTAAAGGACTAAATACGGCTGAAGTGGTTGCCCTGCCTACAAGATTTTCCACGAAATATAGTTTCATGAACCACATCGCCCCATAGAAAGAAATCGGAGACAAAACAAACCTAAGTACGGAGTACAGCCATTAAACAATAATAATGATAATGGAGTGGGCAGAGAAACTAATATATCGTCCAATGGGAAGTACCGTCTGCTATGCACTTCACAGTAGTTTCCAGATTACGGGTGTAAGAATCTATGAGAGAAACCAGAAATACGGTTCATGATATCTCATCGGAGTATCTGTACCATTTTAACATTACTGCTAGCGATGGACGACAGGGGAGTCCGCCAGTGTATATTTCTGTGGACGTCCATGAGCCTGCTTCAGCATCTTGCTCCCGCCATTCTTCGTTTCACTCTCAGGGAACTTTGGATATACTGACAATTACAGTTTACTATTTCTTTGAATATTCCCTCGATTCTTCATCTACCCTTACGGTTGCAATGCGGAATAAATAACATAACCTTTCAACAAATGGTTCAAATGGCTCTGAGCACTATGGGACTTAACATCTGAGGTCGTCAGTCCCCTAGGACTTAGAACTACTTAAACCTAACTAGTAAGGACATCACACACATCCATGCCCGAGGCAGGATTCGAACCTGCGACCGTAGCAGTCGCGCGGTTCCGGACTGTAGCGCCTAGAACCGCTCGGCCACAGGGCCGGCCTGACCTTTCAACATTTTGTAAGCCATCTGTCAGTTTTCAGCAACATAACTCATAGAAATTTGGGGATTGGACAGTTTGCCTAGTAGTGGGACACACAACTGTAGATCATAATTATTGCCTGACCATGAGCATTAACAAATAAAATAGGGGCTAGATTTCTTTGCTAATATTACGTATTGTTAATAAGAGCACAACTTGAAACGAGAACAGCTCTGGCGTTTAGTCTTACTGTTCTTTGTTCAGCACAGCAATTAATTATTTCTATTAGTTTGAAGTCACACACATCAATTTTGCAGCAACTCAAATAACCTAGTTGTAATTTTATAATTTTTGTGCAGAATCATGGGCAAGAGGACTGTGATAGAAATTTTGTACGTCCCTGAGACACAATCGAAACAATTTTGCACTAGACCCTCATTGTCGGCCAATATGTGAAGCTAACCAAGACATGTAGTAACATATCTCGTAGTGTGCAGTTTTAAATTTTCAACATTGCTCTGTGACAGCCTTCCATATACATGTCTCACTCAGTCCTATCAATAAACAAATATAAAAATATAAGTAATGCAATGTACCCGACGTACGCTCCACTGACAAAATATTTTCATAATATTATGGTATAAGGGACGCGTGGTCCCCAGCGGCTCGTCACAGAATAATTAATTACCATTTATTATTTTCGATACCCTATTTACCTTTGTTTCTGTGAAAATACATTCCCAACGCCAGAAAAGGTGTCTAATATGCAATCACCAAAGCGTACAACACCAAACACAAAGTACTGCAACAACCCTCATGCGATTGAGACACACTTTTACCACAGTGTGTACAATCTGTTCTGTCAGTGAATAGCACAGTACGTAAGAAAAGCATAACTATTTCCCTTTAGGTTTTGTTCATAATTTCGACCACCATGATCACAGCACACGTGCTCAAGAAGGCGAAGAATTGGACATAGTCCGCAGCTCGTGGTCGTGCGGTAGCGTTCTCGCTTCCCGCGCCCGGGTTCCCGGGTTCGATTCCCAGCGGGGTCAGGGATTTTCTCTGCCTCGTGATGACCGGGTGTTGTGTGCTGTCCTCAGGTTAGTTAGGTTTAAGTAGTTCTAAGTTCTAGGGGACTGATTACCATAGATATTAAGTCCCATAGTGCTCAGAGCCATTTGAACCAATTCGACATACTACTTCCGTAGCAGTGACAATCCCAGGAACGAAATCCATTTAAGAATCGACCGGGGTCTTGTGAAGTATGTTCTTCAAATGCCGCCTGAAGTAGCAGTAGTAGAAGTCCATTGGTGTCAAATTTTGGATTAGGCAGGACCAGGGCAACAGCGACCAATACACTGTTGCCCAGAGCGTACAGTAGTGTGGTTTCTGAAAGCGCACACTGTGAGTCAATGGAACTAGTTTGATTCCAAACTAGATACACAGCGCCTGCGGTCAACATTTGCACTGTTGTCCATTGATTTTCCGTGCAGCACTGACACATGTGACATGAGAAACAAGCGAATAACAATTACTGTCTTACGAGGCACAAGACTGTTGTATCCTATAGAATAGCACGGAGCTGCCTACGTCTCAGGCGCAACATAGTTAAGGACACACTCCCGACAGGGAGCATACACACTATTTTATGTAACCGCCTTACATCAGACAAATGGTTCCCAAACGGACATCCATCCGCCAAACGAGAATAAGCAGACACATGGCTCCACTCAGCACCTGAAGACAACGTCAGACAGTATCATTACATGTCTCCGCAGGTGTCTGAAGACTCATCTGCAATGGTCCCCGAGAGGAGCCAAACTAGACGTTATACTGATGTCAGTTAACCACTGTATTTAGCATTTTCCCAGTGCACATGAACTGTATTGCCTGACACAATCATCATACTCCAGGTAAGTGTGAACTTCCGTCAATAAATAATTGTAAACTGTTACTACCTATTTTTGCAAAAGCTGTTGTTCAACCCTATTCGGCCCCGTGTCGAATCTGAATAGCTGCTATGTGTAAGCAAGCCACCTCACTAAGTACTTCGTTGGTAGGGGGTTCTCTTCCTGGCATGTTTTGCCATTTAACCCCAAATATTTTAGATGAATACTATACAGATACAACGGGTTCCTTAAACCATAATACTCAGAAAATGTCCTTGAGTAACCTCCAAAATTTTGTCAATGGAGTTAGGAAGGAAGGAAGGAAGGAAGAAAGGAAGGAAGATTAGAGTTTAGCGTCCCTGACAACGAGGTCATTAGAGTTAGAGTACAACCTCTGATTGTCCTGAAGGACGTGGAAGGAAATCAGCCGTGCCCTTCATAAGAACCACCCCGGCATTTGCTTTGAGCGATTTAAGAAAATCACGGAAAATTTAAATCTGGATGGTCCAGATACGTACCTGAACCGTCGTCCTCCAGAATAGGAGTCCAGTAGAATTCAGGTTTACCATGTACATGTCATTATAACACAACACATCATATTATACAGAATTACGTATTCAAAATACTTAAATATGGTAATATAATTGAATTTGATTAAAATGAGCCACCACATTGTTATCATATTAATGAAACTGGATTGAAGTATAAGAATGGAATTACCAGAAGTGTCCGATATCGCAACCAAACAGTCACACTGCAATCTAATCTAGACCTCGGGCTACTCTATAGATCAGTATGTCACCATATTTAAGATTTCCTATTCATATTAATTGTCTTCGCCAACTCTAAACCATATTATCTTCCATCCTAATTTAGACATCAGGATACGCTATAGTCACGTCTTTCACTATAATATACAGTCCAAAAACTAATACAGCAGCAAAAGATGTTGTCAATGTTGCGTACTCTTTCTGTTTGCGCAACTGCGACGTCACACGTGACTTAGTCATTATATTACGGGACGAAGCATACATCCTGTGTCGGTAGGTTCAACGCACCGTTGTGGTACTGAAGCTGTGACTCATGTGTTACCTGTCACTCAGGGCAGGGGACATCCACCTCAAGTCTGATGAGTTTCCGGAATTAACGATTGGGTACAAAATAGGGTGGCAGCCCACAACTCTCTGCATCGTGCTTTGGTTGTCCTTAAAGGTAAAGGGAGCAACTCTCGAGAACAGCTTTGGAAGCTAAAAGGGCTTCCAAGTAGAAACCGCTAACCGAGGAATTAAGCCCTAACGAGTTCCGTCAGCTGCACGAGGCAACAACGCTGTTTGGGTCTTTAGAGTATTCAGAGAGTGATTAGAGACAGTGCAGAGAAACACAAACAGCGCTACCGTTACTGCACCTTACCTCACCCGTACTGCAAGAACGAGAAATATGAAACAAGTAAAGTATAGAAGTCGAACGATTTTTAGGCTAAGACGATCTGTATTAACCTGAATAACGCTAATACTTATTTTGCCAGACATTTTTTCGGTTCACGTTATTAGAGCATCATCAGTTGCTTGAGATACCTGTACATTTTCATTTTATGCAGTACACTGAACTTGTGTATTCTGCTTTTGTATCTATCAGTTACAAACAATTCTGACGTAGGCACCTTTTGTTCAGTACATGTTTATTAATTACTGTGTTTGTTGATATTGCTTTACATGTACTCTTGCTGCACTGCTGACGAAGCTGTTGTTCTGCCTTTAGCATCAAAAACGATTTTGAGCATAGGAAACAAACTACACGTACATACTTTCACCATCTAAATCTCTTTAGGGTTATGTAGTGTTTCGAGCTATGTATTGTATTTTGTGTGGTCAGAGGTCATGTTTCTGTGTGTATCGCATATGCATATTTGGCTTATAGATGACACACACACACACACACACACACACACACACACACACACACACACACACACACACACACACTCTTCACATTATTTTTGCATCCGTGCGGTTCTAGGAGCTTTAGTCTGGAACCGCGTGACCGCTACGGTCGCAGGTTCGAGTCCTGCCTCCGGCATGAATGTGTGTGATGTCCTTAGGTTAGATAGGTTTAAGTAGTTCTAAGTTCTATGGGACTGATGACCTCAGGTGTTAAGTCCCATAGTGCTCAGAGCCATTACATTATTTTTGGCAAAGATGAACAAACACTGAAAGCTCTCGCTTTAGAGCGCATGTTTATTGGACATCTTTTCCTCGTTCTACCTCCTTTCAAAATATGGAAAGCAAGAGCTTGCGGAAGAAGCGGTCAGTTATCGAAGGTATTAGAGCGATTTTTTCGACTCAATCATTTCCGGACCCATACCACAAATTGAAACGTCTACCCTTCTCCATAATCCCTAAACGTTTGCATCATCGTCAGGGAATCACCCCTATATATCGTTACAGCACTATAGTGTTCAGACCAACAATCGAGTTGATGAAGGATCTCATAAGTTAATTTTCGACCGCAAGAAGCACATTTGGCGTCACTAGCAACACGTTTTGAAATGAGTATGTTTCCGGACGCACTGGGTGCTCATGATGCGAACCGTCAGACGTAACTTATTCACATAGAGAGTCCCATCTTATTCTTCAGATAGTTTCGAGAGTAGGACCCGCCAGTATAAACGGAGGAGGGCAGAATTGTGTTGTCAGTAGAGGTGCTGTAACAGGTGAATGGGCCGGTCAGGAAGACTCTGTGACTTGGAACGTGCAGTAGTCACTGAATGTCACCTGAGGAACAAACCCTTTAGGAACATTGTAATCCTGCCATTGCTGTCCAAGTAGACTGTTGGCGATGTGGCTGTGAAGTGGAAATACGGAGGAAAGCCACAGCTAAACTCAGACTGAAGTCAGCAAAAATCACGCGTAGATTCCATAGTTCTACTAGCAGTCCAATTAGCGCAGTGACAATGTACCTAAGAATAGGGTACAATGGTCGAGCAGCTACTCCTTAGCCATATTTTTCTGTAATCAATGCGACCCTTGAGATAGTGCGAACAACGACGCCACTGGGGATGGGTGATTGGAAATGTGTGGTCTGGAGTGATGAATCACGCTATAACCTGTTGCAACCCGACAGACAGGTTCGATTTTCGTATGCCTGGAGGGTGTTGCTTGCCATTATACGTAGTGACAACGGCGAAATGCGCAGGAGGTGGTGTGTTTTCCGTGGTTAGGATGTGGTTGTCCTCGATGTCGAGTGTTCATCGGAGGGGAGGGTATCGTCTGGAGTGCCCCAGAGAAGTGTGGTAGGTCCGCTGTTGTTTTCTATCTACATAAATGATCTTTTGGATAGGGTGGATAGCAATGTGCGGCTGTTTGCTGATGATGCTGTGGTGTACGGGAAGGTGTCGTCGTTGAGTGACTGTAGGAGGATACAAGATGACTTCGACAGGATTTGTGATTGGTGTAAAGAATGTCAGCTAACTCTAAATATAGATAAATGTAAATTAAAGCAGAAGAGTAGGGAAAAGAATACCGTAATGTTTGAATACTCCATTAGTAGTGTAGCGCTTGACACAGTCACGCCGATTAAATATTTGGGCGTATCATTGCAGAGCGATATGAAGTGGGACAAGCATGTAATGGCAGTTGTGGGGAAGGCGGATAAGCGTCTTCGGTTCATTGGTAGAATTTTGGGAAGATTTGGTTTATCTGTAAAGGAGACCGCTTATAAAACACTAATACGACCTATTCTTGAGTACTGCTCGAGCGTTTGGGATCCGTATCAGGTCGGATTGAGGGAGGACATAGAAGCAATTCAGAGGCGGGCTGCTAAATTTGTTACTGGTAGGTTTGATCATCACGCGAGTGTTACGGAAATGCTTCAGGAACTCGGATGGGAGTCTCTGGAGGAAAGGAGGTGTTCTTTTCGTGAATCGCTACTGAGGAAATTCAGAGAACCAGCAATTGAGGCTGATTGCAGTACAATTTTACTGCCGCCAACTTATATTTCGCGGAAAGACCACAAAGATACGATATGAGAGATTAGGGCTCGTACAGAGGAATATAGGCAGTCATTTTTCCCTCGTTCTGTTTGGGAGTGGAACAGGGAGAGAAGATGCTAGCTGTGGTACGAGGTACCCTCCACCACGCACCGTATGGTGGACAGCGGAGTATGTATGTAGATGCAGACGTAGATGGTCGCTTTCTTTGAGTTAGAAAGTCGACTTCGTGTCGGCCATCACTAGCTTCTCTAGTTTCGGATCCTGAGACTAAGATGGGGATGCTATACCTCCACAGATGTACAGATGCCTCATTGAAAGGGTACCTAGTAGAGTTCAAACCGTCATAAGAGCGACTGATGTACCACATATGAATGTCCACAAATAGATTTACGGATACTTTTTATCACGTAGTAAACAATGAAATTCTCTAAATTTTAATTTTTCTCGGGGACTGTGGAGCACATTTCATCAGGAATAGATTAGAATAGTTCCTCTATTCTGCTGAAGGTTTTTGAATAGCTTTCCATGGTTGACAGGTAAATGTCGGAACGGACAGTCCGTCTCCCATTCTATTTCCGGGTGGAAACCCCTGTGTCCATCTCCGAGCTCGTCTGGTAATTAGCTGAAAAGAGCCGCAATTCTATAACGGGACAGATCTCAAGAAACACGAAAAAGAAGCCTGTCTTCCGCCCTGCCTTACACGCAACTTCCCTCTTGCGGCTTGTTGTTCTCAAAGACCGTCTGCACACCAAAGATTTCTTTTTTACCACTCAGTGAATGGATAAGACAATATGTACCTGAAACTGCCATTGTGTCTACCATACTAATTTTACCAGATTTTTTAACTGTTTCAAGTAACACTTCATTTATAACAGATTCATTTCACCTACATAGTAAGTAGTGATTACATAATAATGAAAATGATCATGCATAACACAGAAATAAAATAAGTCACATTCGCGAAAAAGAATAAAATCAACGTAATGCAGTGTTGTTGTGTCACTATGGGACCAAACTCCTGAGGTCATCGGTCCCTAGGCTTACAGACTACTTAATCTAATTTATACTAACTTACGCTAAGGACCACACACACACACACACACACACACACACACACACACACACACACCTAGACCGCAAGGCTTCCCCGCGTGGCGTGAAATAATGACGCTGTCACTTCGTGTCTGGAGGAAGTTATTCGGAAGGCGCCCACCAGTTTAGCAAGTGATCGTTGCGTGCCCACAACAGCTCTAGCCTGGTGTGCTGGGCCGACTCAGCCAGGTCTTCCGTTGGCGTTGATAGACGGGGTGCTGGCCACACAGAGAATGTACTTTGAAGGTGGAAACTGTAAGTCTTCCTTTTCCTGGTCGATACGTCACCCCTGACGTCACATACTAAGCCCGGTAGGGAGTATGCATTAATTAATGGCGCCCAATTTAGACAGCCGGTGATATGGCTAGGGACTGAAGCAAAAGCCACTTTTCATCTAAAAGTCTGCAATTTCTTTGACTACCGTCGCATTTTGCTTTTCTAACCTGTTAGTTATCAGGAGTACGCTTCTCTTGAATATATTCAAGTCTTTTCCTTCCACTGCTGATGTGTTGTTTTTGGGCAGTTTTGCTTTGCACAGAATTCTTGTGTGTATTGTCTTATTTCCTCTGTCCGAATGTTCGGAAGAGAAATCAAGGACGCTTAGACGACACTGACTGTGCTGTGCAAATTCTATTAGATGTAGTTAAGAAATTAAGTAGTTATATCAGGATCGAGACAGCTTATACACAGAGCTCCTTCGACGGAAAGTTCACCATCACACACTGTGGGTTGAGAAAAGCATTACTTCTACTCGTCTTAGTAACCAATGTCTTGGAAATCTCTTCCTTCATCAGCGCTGTAATAGATGCGATATTTCTAGCGTATTTAAACGTTTTCTTACCAACGTTTTTTTTTATAAACGGATGTGAGAGAGATGTCTTAACCTATTTACTTTTTCCTCCGTTCACCTTCTCCAAAATTCTCGTCTTAACTACGCAAGGAATTCACGCAGGATTTCGTGACATTCGTTAATGAAAGTAAAACCTAGGTAACTAGCTCGTATCATTCTCCTTTTCTGCCTATTCAACTAGGGGAAATCTACCCTCAGATTAACAGGAACATCGTGTGGAGGTATGTACATATCAACGTTTTATCACACAATGGAAAAGTACATAATCGTCAACTAAACAGTTGCAACTAACGAAACATTACAAAAGATCCATACACATGTGAAACATTTGGTTTAGTTGATACGTTAACTCACAGGTTCATCTGCATAATCCCACATGAATCTGTTTCGGAGGAGACTAGCGATCATAGACCGCACGATCCCGAACTGCAATGATATAATGGAAATGACAAGGGTATATAAACGCTGCGATACCCATGATCCAAAAAGAACGGGAATATTTAGTTTACAAGCATAAAGAAGCAAATTTCTGTAATAACAGTCTTCATCGTTCCATTACAGAGTCATCGTACGTACAGCACTGACTCTTCACTAAAGCTTCTTTCCTTGGCCTAGAAAATCCATTTCTAGCTTCCTCAGTGCAAGGAATCTGTGGTTGCCTCTACTAGAGAAACACAGTGTTGTGCCGCAATCATCAATTTATGAATGTTTGCAGGTGGGGATATTCAGCCGCCAAATAATTATTAAAATTCAGCTGTCATTTATTTTGCGCAGTTCGCTACTAGTTTCGGTCAATGCCCAATATCAAGCTCAGCTGGCATAAACGGCAAGAAAGTTATACCATAATTTGAACAAAGGAAATTTGTTCTTTTTAAGTCCGCCATATTACGTAAAAAATTTCTCAAGAGTTACTATGTACTATAATTTTCGTCGAGAAGTAAGTCCACGGCGACAGCTATTGTGCTACGAGCATTCGCTACTAGCTGTCGATGTGGACTTACTTCTTGACGAAAATTATCGAAAACAGTTACTCATTTGAGAGTTTTTTTACGTACTATGGTGGACTTAAAACAGCAAAAACTTTTGTTCAAATTATTGTATACCTTCCTGCAGTTTATGCCAGCAAAGCTTGATAATGGTCATGTACCGAAACTGTGCAAAATAAATGGCAGCTGAAGGTTTCACCATGAATTTTAACAATCTTCAACGATCAGGAGATCAGAATTGATTAATGCTGTTGATTACATTCCTCACGTGCTCTGAAGACGCGATTAGTAGTTGTGAATGAAAAGTCCAGTCAGTGCGCACGTCAACTGACTGTCTTTTAACAAAAGATCAAGGTTTCTGTTTACCCCAAGAGTATGAAAATTCTAAAGAGTAACAGAATTGAAGGAAAGACATTACCCTCCTCAGTCCTTATGTAGCATTTATGCTAAATTCAGGTTTTTTTCTGGCTCACGAAATAAGTAAAACTCGCTGTCCCTGAGTGTAGTATAAGTTTTGCAACATACGCTTTCAATGTGTCTGCATGTTCTCAGTAGGTGGCAGCATCTGCTTAAAGTTGGTTATCGCAGTGTCAACATGTCCTCGGAAAATGAAGGTAATTTCTGTTTGTTTATAGGAACTGTGGACTAGAACGTGTTGAGAACATACTACAATTTGCTATTTAACCTACATTATCGAATAAGTGATTTCTTATTCCGTCACATCAATACAGGGATTTATTTGCTTCAACGCAGCACTGGGACTAAATTCGGCAACGAGTTATGCCTTCACATTCCAGTGGCACTGTTTTCATTATTTTCAGGTATATAGTACTGAGTTTTCTCAGTACTGCACGTATTTTAGTTTCTGATACAAATAGTATTCAGTTTGAACATGTTATAAAATTTTGGTGAATACACCAATTTTCTTTTAGTTTAGTGTTTTGATCCTATTTTGCCGGAGAATAATGAGCCGACGAACAGTGTGACTAGCCGTTCATAAAAACTAAGCTAGGAAAGGAAACCTAAGTTCCACTTTTACGCTTACATTCTAAGGATAAAGTCTATGAGTATCTCACAAAAAGGAATGTCATATTCTTGTAAAAGCAGAAAGTAGGTAACATAAAATTATTTCCATCGGACTTGTATGCCTTCTTACTGCGGCGTCAATAAAAATAAAATTAAAAATCGTTCGATGTTAATGCCTTCAATAGTAAAATGAATATTATTTTTATTTTGCCTCACCTGATACTAAGAACAATACCACACAGGCTGATGTAAATAATTTCATGTTGCCTGAAGATGATTTGTTTATCAAAATTGGTGGTGGATAAAGGTTCATGTCATCGGCCTGTCTCGGTAGTTCAGGAATAATACTTTCTTCTGCGAAAAACCCTCATCAGGAAGTAAGATAAACGAGATTAGTCGACTCGGCGCAGGTTGGAACAGTGAATCAGTGGAAAAATTTATGAGCCAGCATAAAAATAGATCATTTGAGACAGATTATACGGGATGTTGTGCCAGATATATCGGCAGACGATAGCAGGGGATGGAGGACAGGCATCAAACCACTCAAGAAGCAAATGCGGGTTGTGATTTCAGGCTCCCGCACGCCGGAGAGCGCTAGCCTGTTATTAGAGGCGCAGCCGAATGGTCAGCACCATAGCCGGAAGAGCTCCTGACTGGCTTCCCTGCTCTTCCAAGTTCCTCCGGAAACCTCAGAGTCCTCCGCAGCTCTAACAAGCAAGAACAGGGCCTTCCGGAAGGCAGTTCAGCTACACTGCGCAGCTGCAAGAAACTTGGTCGCTTTGGCTCGCCATCCGCATGGAGATCGCCCTGATCTTCGCGGCTCCAAACTGTGGACGAACGGGGTGCAAGGGTGGAAAGGGGGGGGGGGGGTGGAGGAGTCAAAGCGGCGGTACTGGGCGACGCTTATCGCCTGACTGGTGCCTTAAGCTTCCTCCTGAGAAATATATATAATTCTGAAGGTAGTCATTTCAAATTCTGTGGGTCTTCTGGTAGTGGCACGTGCATGTTGGCGGAATATTCTGTCGTCAGCAGTCCCAGCCAGTCACGTCGACAAAGGCATTGTAACAATACCGTAAAGAAAGGAAGATCTCGCACAGCCAATATAGGCCACATTCCACACTGTCACAAGTAACAAGTGTAGTATATCTAAATGCGAAAAAATAAAAAATAAACGATGCACCACGAGAGAATTATCCAAATGTTATGGAATTCGGTATATGTGCATACAAATTAATTATTGCAATATCAGAAAAATTTAATGATTTTTTCAAGGGAAAGAGCTTCACAAAATGAGCAAGTCAGTGGGCTCGTCCATCTTTGTCCATTATGCTTGGCATCCATTGATAACAGTTGTTGGATCGCCTCCTGGGCTATATCGTGCCAAATTCTGTGCAAGTGGTGATTCAAAATTCCGAGATGGCTGAAGATCCCTCCCCGTAGTGCTCCAAACACAGTCATTTAGGGAGAGACCCGGCGACATTGCTGGCCAATGCAAGGTTTGGCAAGCACGGAGACCCGCAGTAAAAACCATCGTCGTCTACAGGCGGGCTTTACCTTGCTTCAATGTACGCCCAGGTTGGCTTACCATGAAGGGCAACAAACCGGCCAGTGAAATATCGTTGAAATGTGTGTGAAATCTTATGGGACTTAACTGCTAAGGTCATCAGTCCCTAAGCTGACACACTACTTAACCTAAATTATCCTAAGGACAAACACACACACCCATGCCTGAGGGAGGACTCGAACCTCTGCCGGGACCAGCCGCAAAACTAATACAGCCGGGACCAGTCGCACAGTCCATGACTGTAGCGCCTCAGACCACTCGGCTAATCCCGCAAGGCTGGTATATTGTTGACGTACCGGTTGTGTTGTAAGGTGCCGCAGATGACAACCTAAGGGGTCCTGCTATGAAAAGAAATGGTACTCCAGAACATCACTACTGGCTGACGTGCCGTCTGGCGCGTGACAGTCAGGCTGGTATCCGGAGTGTCTTCAGACACCCCTTCGCTGATCATCGGGGGCTGGATTCCAAGCGAGAATTAGCACTGAAGACAATTCTGCTACAATCAGTGAGATGCGAGGCACTGATGAGGATTGAGGACGTGTATGGAGACGTGCCCGACAGTGATACTAACCAAGCTGTCGCCCGCCAAACGACCGGACAGCCAGGAGTACTGGTCTGGGTTGCCATTTCTTTTCACAGCAGGACTCCTTTGGTTTTCATCCGCGGCACCCTTACGGCACAGCGGTACGTCGCCATTATTCTATAGCCCCGCTTCGTTGCCCTCCATGGCAAGCCATTGCGGGCTTACATTTCAGCAAGATAATTCCCAGCCGCACATGGCGAGGATTTCTTTTGCTTGTCTCCATGCTTGCCAAACCCTACCTCGGTCAGCAAGGCCACCGAATCTACGTCTACATACATACTCCGCAATGCACCATGCGGTGCGTGGCGGAGGGTACCTCGGACTACAACTAACATCTTCTCTCCCTGTTCCACTCCCAAACAGAACAAGGGAAAAATTACCGCCTGTATGGCTCTGTACGAGCTCTACTCTCTCTCATCTTATCTTTGTGGTCATTCCGCGAAATGTAAGTTGGCGGCAATAAAATTGTACTGCAGTCAGCCTCAAATGCTGGTTCTCTAAATTTCCTCAGTAGCGGTTCACGAAAAGAACGCCTCGTTTCCTCCAGAGACTCCCACCAGAGTTCCTGAAGCATTTACGTAACACTCGTGTGATGATTAAACCTACCAGTAACAGATCTAGCAGCCCCCCTCTGAATTGCATCTATGTCCTCCCTCAATCAGACCTGACAGGCGTCCCAAACGCTAGAGCAGTAGTCAAGAATAGGTCGTATTAGTGTTTTATAAGCGGTCTCCTTTACAGATGAACCACATATTCCCAAAATTCTACCAATGAACCGAAGACGACTATCCGCCTTCCCCACAGCTGCCATTACATGCTTGACCCTCTTCATATAGCTCTGCACGTATTTAATCGACGTGACTGTGTCAAGCGTTACGCTACTAATGGAGTATTGAATCATTACGGGATTCTTTTTCCTACTCATCTGCTTAAATTTACATTTATCTATATTTTGAGTTAGCTGACATTCTTTACACCAATCACAAATACTGTCCAAGTCATCTTGTATCCTCCTACAGTCTCTCCCCAACTGAGAACGCTTGCAGCATTAAAGGGAGGACCCTGCAACCACCTAGGAATTCTGACAACCTAACACCCCTTTGGATAGAATTTGGCACGATATACCTCTGGAGGACATCCAAAAATCAGCACTCTATCGATCAATGCCAAGCTGAATAACAGCTTGCATAAGGGCCAGAAGTGGACCAACGGGTTGTTGACTTGTTCAGTTTGTGAAGCTCTTTCTCTTGAACAAATGATCCAATTTTGCTGACATTGTAATGATTTGTTTGTCTGTCCATTTACACCACATCTACCGATGTCCGTCCCATTTGGATAAATCTTTTGTGGTGCGTCTTTTTATTTTTTGAGTGTATCTCGCTCACGTATTACACATATCCAAATACTGAGCGAGGTGGCGCAGTGGTTAGACACTGGACTCGCATTCGGGTGGACGACGGTTCAATCCCGCGCACGGCCGTCCTGATTTAGGTTTTCCGTAATTTCCCTAAATCGCTCGAAGCAAATGCCGGCATGGTTCCTTTGGAAGGGCACGTCCGACTTCCTTCCCTAATCCGATGAGACCGATGACCTCGCTGTCTGGTCTCCTTCCCCAAACAACCCAACCGATATCCAAATGCTGACTCACCAAGGATTTCAGATCGGATGTATGAGATAGCCCTATAATCTTGCCAGAGGAAATAAGTGCCTGAATACTGCTCCTCCGGGACACGAGAGCAGAGCGTGAGTCGCGGTGCCGCCTGGCTGACTACCGGCTCCCCAGTGACGCTGGTTGCCGTCAGCAGGCGGGCGCCGCCCTCAGCCCTCGGTGTCTGCCGTGGCGCCGGCCCTGGGGCGTTGGGCGGCAGCGACGGCCCGGCAGCGGCAGCAGCAACCGTATTGATCTGCGGCCCACAAGCCCACACCTGCATCTGGAGCGGGGCGGCGCCTTCCTACACGTCTCAGCGAATCTCCGTGTACAGTCTCGGCGCACTCAAGTGTACACAGGGGGTTAGAAATTACAGTCGGCATACAACAGGGTTCCATCACACACTTACGGAAAAAATAGGAACAACAAAAAATAATTAATATAGAGTAATGAAATTTCCGTAGTACGTGTCTAGGTAACATATTAAAGTGATTAACATTACAAAATCACAGGTTAACGTAAGAGCGAAATAAGCCATTGTAAATGTGAATCTGACACATAAATAACTGGTGCAACCACCAGACTGTTGAATGCAGGCATGCAAACGTGCATGCATTGACTTGTACAGGTGCCGCATGTCAGTTTGTGGGATGGAGATCCATGCCTGTTGTGACCTGTCGGTCAATACAGGGAAGGTTAATTTTGTGGTCTGGCAGCTGTGACCGTACGGTTCTAGGCGCTTCAGTCTGGAACCACACGGCTGCTATGGTCGCAGGTTCGAATCCTGCCTCAGGAATGGATGTGTGTGATGTCCTTAGGTTAGTTAGGTCTACGTAATTCTGAGCCTAGGGGACTGATGACCTCAGATGGTAAGTCCTATACAGCTTAGCGCCATTTGAACCAATTTTTGTGGATGACGGTGGAATTGGCGTCCAATGGTGTCTCGTATGAACTCGACTGGAGACAGATCTGGTGATCGAGCAGGCCAAGCCAACAAGTCGACACCCGGTAGATCATGTCGGTTTACGACAGAGGGATTTGGCGAGCGCTATCTTGTTGGAAAACACCCCCTAGAATTCTGTTCGTGAATGGCAGCACAATAGGTCGAATCACCAGACTAACATACAAATTTTCAGTCAGCACGCGTGGGACAACCACGAGAGTTCTCCTGTCATACGAAATCCGACTCCAGACCATAACTCCATGTGCTGGTCCAGTGTGTCTAGCTTGCAGACAGATTGTATCCAGGCTCTCGACTTGCCTCGCTGGCACCAAGGCACAAACAGCTTTCATCAGAAAACACAACAGACCTGCCCGTCAATCAGCTCTCGCTTGACACATTTGAAGTTGTCAATGTCGGTGGTTTGGGATCAGTGGAATGCACGCTAAAGGGCGTCTGGCTCGGAGTTGTCTTTGAAGTAACCGATTTGTAACAGTTCGCTGTTGCACTATGGTTCCAAGTGCTGTTCAACCTGGTGCTGCAGATGCAGTGCGATGCGCCAGAGTTACATGCCGAATGCAATGGTCTTCCCTCTCGGTAATGACACGTGACCGACCAGGGCCCAGTCTTCTTAGGGCCGTACATTCTCGTCACTACCGCTGTCTGCAAGCATGTTCAATGGCTACGTTCTTGCCAGGCCTTTCTGCAATATCGTGGAAGGAACCTCCAGCTTCCCGTTGCCAAATCACGAAGCCTCGTTCAAACACAGTGTGATACTGACAATGGTGTCTTAGCTTGATAGCGTTCTTGACTAACATCAGATGACGACGTCCAGTAGCTAATGCTCACAAACGTTACAGTTTGTATTTAAAGCAAATCTCATAGTTGTGGTACTAGCGCCACTCCGATGCGACTGAGGCGTTTTTTGAATTGAGTTCATCTTCCAAATGTAAAAACATGCCTACCAACTTACGTTTACGTCGCATAGCTCTTTGGTGCTGCATTTTTTTCCGTCATTGTAGATACGTCACTATTTCTCCTCTGCGTTAATGAGGCAATACTCTACCATTCTTTGAATTAAGAAATGATCCGGAAATTACGATTGTGGTTGGTTGACTGGTTTGGAGATTAAAGGGACTAAACTGCAAGGTTATCAGCCGTGATAGTGGTTCTGCATCAGCTGTAGAATATTTCAAAACAAATGAAAATCTGTACCACACCGGAACTCGGACCCGGATTTCCCACTTGTACTGATCTGTCGCCTAAAGCACTTCGGGTACCAGAGCACGCCTCACGGAGCGGTCCAGTCTACAGTCCTTCCTGGCGTCCACATTTCCAAGTGCTTGCTCTATATTACCGTAATTCCCGCACTGTTTGAGACACTGTTTCTCGAACATCAGATTGCGCTGGCATGGCGTGAAATACTGTACTGTAGTGCACAGTCTGTTTAGTACTATATAATCCGAAGCAATGTTCCTCCGAAGGAACAGTGTTTCGGTCTAAAGCTATAGTAAGAAGGGTGTTAGATAAATAATGCCAAATTTTCTTTCGGCTGAAAATATGCGCAATTGGTGTGAGACATCATAGAATGTTCTCCCTTGTGCCCCTATAGTTCCATGAAGTTAAGATACGTGGTGGAGATAGACTTAGCCTTCAAAATCGCATCTATAACGCAGGTGCGTTCCAAGCATGGACATGCCACTGAGGTTCTTTTGGTGGAAATCCAGGGCATCGCAGATGTTTCCAATTGAACACGTGTGCAGTGTGATGGGACGATAAGTGATTTGTGCGACTCAACAGCCAACAACTCTTACAGAATTGTGTGAACAGATCGAGCAGGTATGGCATAACTGATCCCAGGACAATGTTCGCCATCTGTGGGATCTACTGCATACCATTGAAAGCTCCTGCATTGCCACCCATGGAGGCCACACTACGTAGTAATACGGGGGTGTCAGCATGAGTCGATGGTGTGAACTTCACAATTGCTCGTGCTGTTTATATGTAAATGTAATCATTTCATACACTCCATGTGCACTGTTGCGATAATAAAACTTGAGTGCATTGGCACCTCCAGAATTGTGTACTAATTCTTTCTTTCAGTGTAATTATTGCACCATGTTCGATTATATTAATGCGCTGCCCCACTCTGTTCCCATTCCCCTAGTAGCATGCTAGGATGCTGTGGCATGGGGTTATCGGTGTGTACCAGGATTTCAGACTTGTATCTGCAAACAAACTAAGAAATTAAAACTTCGTGGCAAACTGTGCCAAGATCAGAAAGTGAAACCTTTGCATTTTCCAACCAGAAAATACAAATAGCGCACACTCCGCTGCAAAGTAAAAATTCAGTACGAAAAATGTACTGCAATTTAATACATAATAGTTGTTTCTCACATCCTAGTTTCCAAAGTCTACTTTTACATTTATTCTCTGACTCACTCGTTTTCTTCTAGTACTTGGAATCCATTCCATCATCTTCTTAGGCCATCTGTCCCTATACAAATGGCATACGTGTCTGTATCGTCTCAGTCGTTTTGTTTCGACAGTGTCCATTAGAGTGGTGCTCAACTTCTTTCTCTTACGTGTGGTTTTTTTAAAATTTATCCCGCAGTGTCAGCTTACCTCAACAACCCCAAAATTCAATCTCCATTGACTATAGGACCCTCTAGTTTCTTTCAGTTATTTGCCACGTTTCAGCTCCATCCTTAAGTATACCTTCTACTGTACACTGATGCGCAAAACCTAAGGGCGAAGTAACCCTAGCATGTTGCCACTGCTAAGTAACATAGCTTGATAAAACTTGTGCAATACATAGTAAGAACTATCATTGCACAAAAGTATTACTGTTCACGTCATAGCATACGACACGTTTTTCAATTATCAGTACTATACTGTGACTTTTCTTTCTACGTATAGTCCAAATTTCATTGAGCTATGTTACTTGACATTGACACATCATGCGATAGTTACTTTCCTCCTCAAGTATTTCCCACCAGTTTAGTTTTAAAAATGCTAAAATTTGTTTTTGATCTAATATGTGTGTTCTATAAAATTCCGTTCATTTGTATGATTGATTGTGTATCTCGGCCAGCATAGTTTTTAATTTAACCTTTACCTGGCCATCTTTGTTAATAATGACTCCCAAATATTTATAAGAACTTACTATGCGAGAATCCTCTAGTAACCAAGTGTTCCGTTTCCTCTAAATTAATGGTTAATGTTGTGCTATCCATGCAGTTCATATTCAGCCTCACCCTCTTCAAAAAGACGTGGTCATCAGAAAATCTGCAAAGTGAAGAGCTTGTCATCATTTATTGGCACACCCAAATTACGCCAAGAAAGTTTACATAACCTTAATCCTTCGAGTACCAAGAATAGATAAAGTCTTGATTTTAAAAATTTTCACAAAGTTGACCTCTCTAATTACAGTATGCAACGAATTGAAGAAGAAATTAACAAAAGTGAACAATCAGATATTTCTAAGGAGGTTGATTTCATTTTGAAATATAATTTTAAGATTTTTCAGAAAATTAAATTTTATTACCATTATAAGTAACGAACACAAGACGAAATTGGCAAAAAGTAAACAATGAACTGTTTTAAAGTTGTGGATTCTCTTTGGAAGCACTGGGACATACGGGTTTCAAGCACCCATAATATCATGACACATGTTAGGAAGCAATTTCTCATTTTCCCTAAACATACTCCCACTTCTCGACACTCATATACACTCATAACGCCGAAAGCAAATTATAATTCTAAGTAACAATCAAAAATCTGCCTAACATTTAATAACTTTTATGAAAAGTGCACTGTGTTCGAGTGGTTTCATTTCGAAACCACATATAACATCAGTAGCACAAATGTAAATTTACATTGCAATACCTTGACATATACGTCTCCTCAATACGATCACTATAAAACACTAGAGACCGAGCGAGGTGATTCAGTGGTTAGAACATTGGACTAGCATTCGGAAGGACGACGGTTCAAACCCGCGTACAGCCATCATGATTTATATTTTATGTAAAATGGATCAAATGGCTCTGAGCACTATGGGCTTAACATCTGAGGTCATCAGTCCCCTAGAACTTAGAACTACTTAAACCTAACTAATTTAAGCGGTCGCGCGGTTCCAGGCTGAAGTGCCTAGAACAGTTCGGCTACACTGGCCGCCCGATTTTCCATAAATTGCCTAAATCGCTTCAGGGAAATGCCGGGATAGTTCTTTTGAAAGGGCATGGCCGACTTCCTTCCCCATTCTTCTCTAATGCGATGGGACCGTTGACCTAGCTGTTTGGTCCCCTCCCCCGAATCAACCAACCAAAATACTAGGGTTGGATAAAAGTAGTTGCCATAACTTGAAGGATGTGCGTAGAACGGCATGCGCGCGCTCTGTAGCTGACAGAGGTCATTTGAAGTAGTGCAGTGAGCGGGAACAGCTGTACTGGGCCGGCCGCGGTGGTCTAGCGGTTCTAGGCGCGCAGTCCGGAACCGCGCGACTGCTACGGTCGCAGGTTCGAATCCTGCCTCGGGCATGGATGTGTGTGATGTCCTTAGGTTAGTTAGGTTTAAGTAGCTCTAAGTTCTAGGGGACTGATGACCACAGGTGTTAAGTCCCATAGTGCTCAGAGCCATTTGAACCATTTTGAGCTGTACTGGTGTCAGCTGCAGCGTGTACTGCTTGACAGTGCGAGAGTGAGTTCAAGCGACGTAACAGACGCTCACTGCAGCATACTACTGCAATTTCTTGCGGCATCATCTTCACCCCACACTGAGAAGAAAGCGACAGCCCTTTCTGGCACTGTATTCCTTCAGCTTCCATGACTGTGCAGGCTGCCACACGGCGATACCTGCGCAGGCGCTCCTGTGTACTTGGGGATGGGAGATGCTGGAACATCCACCGTATTCACCCGGTATGTTTCCGTGCGACTACGACTTGTTCACAAAATGATGGAACCTCCTCGTGGCACTCGCTTTGTTCTTCCATGACATCCACAGCACCGTAGACAGAGGCCATCAGTTTGATGCCGTGTTCCTCGCCTTGAGGAATGCATTTGACAGCGTCTCGTACTTCCGTTTAGTGAAATAAGGCCTATCGAGTATCGCACCAGATTTACAATTGGATTCAAGGCTTTCTTGCAGATACAACTCAGCAAGTCGCTTTTAAAGATACACGATTGACAAATGTAATCATGATTTACGGAGTTCATAGAACTGCTAATGTTTAGAATACATATAAATGATCTAGTACAAAGAGTCGGATGCTCTTTAAATTTGCTCGCAGATGATGCGGTTGTCTATAACAAAGTGGTTACGACAGAAGATAGTAATGATTTGGAGAATTATCTCCAGCGAACTGATGAATGGTAAAGGTTCTGGCAATTGACCCTGAACATAGATAAATGTGACATATTGCCCATCTGTAGGAAACAAACCCACTACTGTATAGCTACAATATTGACGAAAAATAGCTGGAAACAGGATGTACCGTAAAATATATTGTACCAACTGTCCAGAACGACCTTAAGTGGAATGATCACATAAAGCAAACAGTGGGAAAAGCCGATACCACATTCAGATTCGTAGGAAGTATCTAACGGAAATGTAACTCATCCGACGACGGTACTAGCCTATAAGGTGATTATTCGACACATCCTTGAGTCCAGGACTGATAGAAGTGATATAGAGAAGCTCCACCGAAGAGCGGCGTGTTTAGTCAAGTGATCGTTTAGTCGGCGCAACAGCGTTACGGAAATGCTCAACCAACTGCATTGGCAGACGTTGCAAGAATGGCATTGTGCACCACGGAGAGATCGGCTATTGAAATTTAGAGTGCGCAATTTTCGGGAAGAGTCGGACAACATATTACTTTCCCCCCACATACATCCCGCGTAATGACCACGAGGAGAACATTCGAATAATTAGAGCCAACACTGGGGCTTACCGACAATAGTTCTTGCCATGCGCTATTCGGGAGTGGAACAGTGTTGGAGGGCTCAGTTAGTGGCACAAAGGTACCATTAGGTGTCTTGCGGAGTATGATGTAGATGTAGACAACACTCCGCCAAAGGACGATCCTTACGAGACCTCGGCAGAGATGGACATACTTAACGTGTAGGACGCCTTCCCTCTGTGTAGGGGAAGATGATCGAGATGTGGGGTGATTATATTCAGAACATGTAATACGGTCAACGACTGTGGGTAAACTCTGGTATCAATTATAACAGTGTTGCCACTACTTTTCATCCACCCCATGTAAAACCACATATCGCGATCTCGTACAATCACGAAGCACAATCTCTGTTCCAACTGATGCTTTGAAAGTTGCAAGCAACTGATACTGTGCACAACATTCGTAGAAGTACCTCACTGTACCAACAGATGTGTCTGTCTTCCAATAGCACCACTGGTTTCATGCGAAAGTCACGGGAACTTCGTCAAAAATTAATAAAATAATGGTTTCAGGCAGAAACCACTGGTGCTCAAAGGCTTCAGGCAGAATTAAAATATATTTTAAATAACGTAGGTGTTTAATTTTGGGGAAGTGATGGTTGAAACTTGGTGCCTGGCCCCACGTGTAATGCTCAGAGGATCTTTCTTCGCCAGACTGAGAAAAAAAGTCGGTGTGACAGTACCATCTACGTTTTACATGGCTCTCTGAACATTCAGTTGTTTCAGTAGCCTATGTCTGAGACAGCTGAAACGTTATACCTTCCATAAATGAGAGAGTAGACCGTGCGAAAAATTCGTTACTTTATGGAGAGTAGGCAGGGGGAGGAGTCGGCAGCGTCCGAATACGAAATGAGCGTGTGACGCGATCAAGGCCGCAGCGAAACCAGTCGGCGCCGGGAGTCCTCTTTTAATTCGGCCGGCGCTCCACTCGCGGACTCTCTCTGCCGAGGTCCGCGAGTCGGTTGGTCCGGCAACGGCCGCGGAGCGCCGACCTCTGCGTCAGAGATTTAAATTTTTAAAACGGCCGTTAGCCCGGCCCGCGTCCCCGGCTCTCGGCTCCTGTCCCGGGCGGGTGTTGATGGGGCTCCGATGGGTACGCTCTGCTCATAAATCGCGATCCGAACGCTCCGCTGCCGAACCAGTTTGGCAACCGCCGCTCTGATCTCTGGGCGGGCAGCGTCACGCCGCGTCGCCCGGTCGGCGAGGCACGCGCCACTGGGCCGTCGTGAACACCACGCATCGTGGCGTCAGGACCGCCGAACTGTACGTCATGTACACCAAGAGCTGCTCTTGCAGCTATTTATTTGCCTGCTTCGTATTCGGGGTCACCATCAGTGGTATGCGAGAGAGAGAGGGTAAACAAACGAATGAACGCTTAACCTTGCCGATAATACAGAACATTTTCTTTACACGAGAGGGGGGAAACGTACAATTATCACATACTTTCCACGTCTCCATAAAACGACGTGCCCGTCAACTACAAAATTTTTATGCTCGTTGAAATGATGTGTATCTAGAAACATATCTAAAAACTAATAATAACACTTTTGGCGGTTTGCCTGTCTTATATGCTCATGAACAGGTGTTCGGCCAAGTGACTGGCTTGAGGAATGGTTCTAAGCACTATGGGACTTAACATCTGAGGTCATCAGTACCCTAGACTTAAAACTACTTAAACCTAGCTAACCTAAGGACATCACATACATCCATTCCCGAGGCAGGTTTCGAACCTGTGACCGTAGCAGCAGTGCGGTTCTGGACTGAAGCGCCTAGAACCGCGCGGCCACAGCGGCCGGCAGTGGCCCGAGAAAACCTGAGTGCTTCGGAATACACCTACGTCTAAATCTACATCTTTACTTCGCAAGCCACCTTACGGTATGTGGTACTTTTCGTACCAATATGACTTCCCGGTTTTCCTGTTCCAGCCGCATACGGTCCGCGGGAAGAACGATTGATGGTAGGCCTCTGTGGGGGCTCGAATCTCTCTAATTCGGTCTTCATGGTGTTTTCGCGATATATACATAGGAGGAAGCAATATACACTACTGGCCATTAAAATTGCTACACCACGAAGATGACCTGCTACAGACGCGAAATTTAACGGACAGGAAGAAGATGCTGTGATATGCAAATGATTAACTTTTCAGAGAATTCACACAAGGTTGGCGCCGGTGGCAACACCTACAATGTGCTGACATGAGGAAAGTTTCCAACCGATTCCACATACACAAACAGCAGTTGACGGGCGTTGCCTGGTGAAACGTTGTTGTGACGCCTGGTGTTAGGAGGAGAAATGCGTACCATCACGTTTCCGACTTCGATAAAGGTCGGATTGTAGCCTATCGCGATTGCGGTTTATCGGATCGCGACATTGCTGCTCGCGTTGGTCGAGATCCAATGACTGTTAGCAGAATATGGAATCGGTGGGTTCAGAAGGGTAATACAGAACGCCGTGCTGGATCCCAACGGCCTCGTATCACTAGCAGTCGAGATGACTTATCCGCATGGCTATAACGGATCGTGCAGCCACATCTCAATCCTTGGGTCAACAGATGGGGTCGTTTGAAAGACAACAACCATCTGCACGAACAGTTCGACGACGTTTGCGGCAGCATGGACTATTTGCTAGGAGACCGTGGCTGCGGTTATCCTTAACGCTGCATCACAGACAGGAGCGCCTGCGATGGTGTACTCGACGACGAACCTGGGGAAACGAATGGAAAAACGTCATTTTTTCGGATGAATCCAGATTCTGGTTACAGAATCATGATGGCCGCATCCGTGTTTGGCGACATCGCGGTGAACACACACTGGAAGCGTGTATTCGCCATCGCCATACTGGCGTATCACCTGGCGTGATGGTATGCATTGCCATTAGTTACACGTCACGGACACCTCTTGTTCGCATTGACGGCACTTTGAACAGTGGACGTTACATTTCAGATGTGTTACGACCCGTGGCTTTACCCTTCATTCGATCCCTGCTAAACCCTACATTTCAGCAGGATAATGCACGAACGCATGTTGCAGGTCCTGTACGGGCCTTTTTATATACAGAAAATGTTCGACTGCTGTCCTGGCCAGCACATTCTCCAGATCTGTCACCAACTGAAAACGTCTGATCAATGGTGGCCTAGCAACTGGCTCGTCACAAGACACCAGTCACTACTCTTGATGAACTGTGGTATCGTGTTGAAGCTGCATGGGCCGCTGTACCTGTACACGCCATCCAAGCTCTGTTGGACTCAATGTCCAGGCGTATCAAGGCCGTTATTACGGCCAGAGGTGGTTGTTCTTGGTACTCATTTCTCAGGGTCTATGCACCCAAATTGCGTGAATATGTAATCACATATCAGTCCTAGTATAATATATTTGCCCAATGAATACCCGTGTATCATCTGCATTTCTTCTTGGTGTAGCAATTTTAATGGTCAGTAATGTATCTGTTGACTCATCTAGGAGGTACCATCTCGGATCGGAACTTTAACAGTAGACCATAACGTGAAGCAGAATGCCTCTCTTGCAATGTCTGCTACTGGAGTTGGCTCAGCATCTCCGTGACGCACTCGCGTTTGCTAAATGAACCTATAACGAAACGTGCTACTCTTCTCTGGATCTTCTCTATTCGCATACTGACGAGCAATATTCAAGTATTCGTTACACAAATGATTTTGTAAGCTACTTCCTTTGCTGACGGACTACATTTCCTGAGGATTCGTCCAATGAAACTCAGTCTGGCATCTGTGTTACTCGCGACCAATGTTATGTGGTCCTTTCAGTTCAAATACCTCAGTACGCATACTCTCACATATTTTATGGAAGTCACTGCTTCCAGTAATTGTTCTGCAATTTTCTTAATCATAGAAAACATGGCATTTCTGTTTATGTATTCGCAGTACATTACATTTGTTTATGTTGGTGCTCAATTGCCATTCCCTACACCAACCATAGATCTTATCAGGTCTTCAATTTTCTGGCGTCACGACTTTTACGTTACACTGCTATTAGAAGAGGGATAGTTGTTTCACACACTCTGAGTAGAATCAATTTGGTATCCCTTAAGGTCCAGTAGTATTTCCTCTGTTGAGCGATTTTGCTTGTTTTTCTATCCTTTGGTCAGTTATTTCTGTGTCTATCATTTTGTCGTTCGAGGGAAAATTTAAAGGAGGAACTATAGTGTGCTCTTCCTCTGTGAAATAGTTTTGGAAAAAGATGCTTAGTATATCGGCCTTTTATGAGTAATTCTCTGTTTTAGTTCCATTATTGCCCCAGAGTGTCTTAGGCTATGGCTTCGGTCGTTTTATTGATTTAATATAAGAGCAGAACTTTTCAACATTTTCTGTCAGATTGTTAGTAAGAGTTTCGCTTTCGTATTCGTTGAACTTAGTCCACTGATGCTCAACATTGTTAGTGCTGGAGAAGAAATTTTCGTGATGACCTACCAGGTAACCTGAAATCTGCCTATCGTCGCTTTTCTTAAAGAGGAAGACCTACCTGTGTTTCACGGTATTGTTATTTGCAGCCTTTTTCAACGGGAGTTTAATGACCTTATGACCACAGATTTCCTGCTCTGCGCCACGTCGACAATTTCGGGTCTGTTTCCCAACAGAAAATCTGAGATGTTATGTTCACGAGTTTGGTTCAAATGGCTCTGAGCACTATGGGACTCAACTGCTGTGGTCATTAGTCCCATAGAACTTAGAACTACTTAAACCTAACTAACCTAAGGACATCACACACATCCATGCCCGACGCAGGATTCGAACCTGCGACCGTAGCAGTCGCACAGTTCCGGACTGCGCGCCTAGAACCGCGAGACCACCGCGGCCGGCCACGAGTTTGTTCTCTGACTGAAAGCTCATGGTAAATTTCGGATAAGGCACTTAGAACAATTCAAGACGATTTCCTGTCCCTACTACGCTTTCAGCCGGTCAAGGCACCCATATTCAAACTATGAGAGGCGTTCCCTGAGTAACGCAGCACTTTCTTTCCGTCGGCCATTGGCGGTTGAAAAAAAAAAAAATGCGGTATTTGTTCTACATCTACATCTACATCCGTACTCCGCAAGCCACCTGACGGTGTGTGGCGGAGGGTACCCTGAGTACCTCTATCGGTTCTCCCTTCTATTCCAGTCTCGTATTGTACGTGGAAAGAAGGATTGTCGGTATGCTTCTGTGTGGGCTCTAATCTCTCTGATTTTATCCTCATGGTCTCTTCGCGAGATATACGTAGGAGGGAGCAATATACTGCTTGACTCTTCGGTGAAGGTATGTTCTCGAAACTTTAACAAAAGCCCGTACCGAGCTACTGAGCGTCTCTCCTGCAGAGTCTTCCACTGGAGTTTATCTATCATCTCCGTAACGCTTTCGCAATTACTAAATGATCCTGTAACGAAGCGCGCTGCTCTCCGTTGGATCTTCCTATCTCTTCTATCAACCCTACCTGGTGCGGATCCCACACTGCTGAGCAGTATTCAAGCATTGGGCGAACAAGCGTACTGTAACCTACTTCCTTTGTTGTCGGATTGCATTTCCTTAGGATTCTTCCAATGAATCTCAGTCTGGCATCTGCTTTACCGACGATCAACTTTATATGATCATTCCATTTTAAATCACTCCTAAATCGTACTCCCAGATAATTTATGGAATTAACTGCTTCCAGTTGCTGACCTGCTATTTTGTAGCTAAATGATAAGGGACCTATCTTTCTATGTATTCGCATCACATTACACTTCGCTACATTGAGATTCAATTTCCATTCCGTGCACCATGCGTCAATTCGCTGCAGATCCTCCTGCATTTCAGTACAATTTTCCATTGTTGCAACCTCTCGATACACCACAGCATCATCTGCAAAAAGCCTCAGTGAACTTCCGATGTCATCCACCAGGTCATTTATGTATATTGTATTTGTTGTGGTAAATCGTGGAATATTCACGAAGTTCTGATGGGCAGCAGTGCTATAGGTATCCTTCAAAATGGCGTTTGTAATGGAGGTGCGTTCCAAGCAGAGAGCTGTCATTGAGTTTCTTTCGGCCTTGGTGGCGGCGTTTGTCATCATCGCAACAAGGTCGCACAAAACTGTCCGATGAGACCCGTGCTGGCGGGTCGCACACGGCTGTGGCTACTGCAATGATGGACCGAGCGGTCACTGTAATTTGAGGTCATCGACTGAACACAGTCTAACAAGTCGCAGAACGTCTCTGTTGGCGGTGCTGACACAGTCGTCCACCAGCCGGGGTAGATGGTGAAGGGCAAAGAAGGATCATCTGCTCAGTATTGCTTGTGCGCTTCGAAGCTCATCGTGACAAATTTTTGTCGATCATCGTCACGGAGGATGAAATCTGGGCACACCATTTGTGATCCGAAAAAAGCACAAACCCATGGAGTGGCGCTACACCACCTCTCCTCCGAAGAAAAAGTTGAAAGCTGCATTCTCATGTCAACGGTCTTCTGGAACTCTGAAGTTTTTATTGTGTTTGGTTTCCTCCCTCATGGTGCAACGATCGACTCGGGAAACTCAAGAAAAGACTTCAGCGTGGTCGTTGCCACAAAAGTGCAAACGAATTTCTTCTTCTTCCTGACAACGTAAGGCGTCATACAAGTCTGCGTACCCAAGAAGAGCTTACACAACTGCAATGCATACTTCTTCCTCATCAGTCCTATAGCCCGTATCTCGCACCTGCCGACTTCCATGTGTTTGCCCCAACTAAGAAGCATTATGTGGATGAAGGGAAGGTTATTTATGAAGCAAGACGTGAGGTCCGACGGCGACCAGTAGCCCACACGCTCCACACCATTACAGATTCCACCACACTGAACAGTCCCCTGCCCACATGCAGGTACATACACTCCTGGAAATGGAAAAAAGAACACATTGACACCGGTGTGTCAGACCCACCATACTTGCTCCGGACACTGCGAGAGGGCTGTACAAGCAATGATCACACGCACGGCACAGCGGACACACCAGGAACCGCGGTGTTGGCCGTCGAATGGCGCTAGCTGCGCAGCATTTGTGCACCGCCGCCGTCAGTGTCGGCCAGTTTGCCGTGGCATACGGAGCTCCATCGCAGTCTTTAACACTGGTAGCATGCCGCGACAGCGTGGACGTGAACCGTATGTGCAGTTGACGGACTTTGAGCGAGGGCGTATAGTGGGCATGCGGGAGGCCGGGTGGACGTACCGCCGAATTGCTCAACACGTGGGGCGTGAGGTCTCCACAGTACATCGATGTTGTCGCCAGTGGTCGGCGGAAGGTGCACGTGCCCGTCGACCTGGGACCGGACCGCAGCGACGCACGGATGCACGCCAAGACCGTAGGATCCTACGCAGTGCCGTAGGGGACCGCACCGCCACTTCCCAGCAAATTAGGGACACTGTTGCTCCTGGGGTATCGGCGAGGACCATTCGCAACCGTCTCCATGAAGCTAGGCTACGGTCCCGCACACCGTTAGGCCGTCTTCCGCTCACGCCCCAACATCGTGCAGCCCGCCTCCAGTGGTGTCGCGACAGGCGTGAATGGAGGGACGAATGGAGACGTGTCGTCTTCAGCGATGAGAGTCGCTTCTGCCTTGGTGCCAATGATGGTCGTATGCGTGTTTGGCGCCGTGCAGCTGAGCGCCACAATCAGGACTGCATACGACCGAGGCGCACACAGGGCCAACACCCGGCATCATGGTGTGGGGAGCGATCTCCTACACTGGCCGTACACCTCTGGTGATCGTCGAGGGGACATTGAATAGTGCACGGTACATCCAAACCGTCATCGAACCCATCGTTCTACCATTCCTAGACGGGCAAGGGAACTTGATGTTCCAACAGGACAATGCACGTCCGCATGTATCCCGTGCCACCCAACGTGCTCTAGAAGGTGTAAGTCAACTACCCTGGCCAGCAAGATCTCCGGATCTGTCCCCCATTGAGCATGTTTGGGACTGGATGAAGCGTCGTCTCACGCGGTCTGGACGTCCAGCATGAACGCTGGTCCAACTGAGGCGCCAGGTGATAAATGGCATGGCAAGCCGTTCCACAGGACTACATCCAGCATCTCTACGATCGTCTCCATGGGAGAATAGCAGCCTGCATTGCTGCTAAAGGTGGATATACACTGTACTAGTGCCGACATTGTGCATGGTCTGTTGCCTGTGTCTATGTGCCTGTGGTTCTGTCAGTGTGATCATGTGATGTATCTGACCCCAGGAATGTGTCAATAAAGTTTCCCCTTCCTGGGACAACGAATTCACGGTATTCTTATTTCAATTTCCAGGAGTGTAGATTCATGAGGTCTACATACCCGTACACGTCCATCCGCTTGATACAATTTGAAACTAGTCTCGTCTCACCAGCCAACACGCTTCCAATGTCGGTGTTGAATGGCCAAGAAGAGGCCTAAAGCTTCGTGTCGTGCTGTCATCAAGGCTACACGTGTGGCCTTTGGCTCCGAAAGCCCGTATGGATGATGTTTCGTAGAATGGTTTGCATCCTGGCTCTTGTTCATGCCCCTGCACTATAATACGCAGCAATTTGCGGATTGGTTGCACTTCTGTCACGTTGAACGATTCTCTTCTGTCCTCGTTGGTCCCGTTACTGCAGGATCATTTTCCAGCAGCAGCGATGTCGAAGATTTGATGTTTACCGGATTCCCGATATTCACGGTACACTCATGAAATGGTCGTACGGGAAAACACCCACTTCATCACTACCTCGGAGATGTTGTGTCCCATAGCTCGTGCACCGACTATAACGCTGCCTTCAAACTCATTTAAATCTTGATAACCTGCCATTGTAGCAGCAGTAACCGAACTAACAATTGCGCCACACACTTGTCTTCCATAGGCGTTGCCGACCGCAGCGCCGTCTTCCCCCTCTTTACATGCCTCTGCATTTGAATACGCTTGCGTATATCCGTTTCTTTGGCGATTCAGTGTAGATTTCGTTCCGTGGGGAGAGGCAGCATTAGAAAGCATTCATTCACCAAATGGCACTAACACTGACAAAATTGTCACAAGATAACACGTGAGTAACAGATCTACCAGGAACATTTCAACCTTTCTACTGCTGCTCATGTTGACAGTTGGTAATATTACTGTGAATCTGAAATACAGAAATGAAATGATCGTACGGCATTGTTGACCGGGAGACCCCATGCGGGTTGTTTGGCCACCGAAATTGCAAGTCCTTCTTAGCTGACGCCACTTCGGCGGCTTGCGAGTCAATGATGATGAAAGACACACAACACCCAGTCATCTCGAGGCAGAGAAAATCCCTGACCTCACCGGGAATCGAACCCGGGACCCCGTGTGAGGAAGCGAGAACGCTACCGCAAGACCACGAGCTGTTGACTGAAATACAGAAAACCGGCCGTAAGTAAACCAAGAGCAGGCAGATGTCATATGCTGTTTGACAGGGAACGTAGAACACTGCGGAGGGTGGATGCAGAAACTGGCATGAAATCAATGGAAGGAATCACTCGCCAGTGCTTCCAGCGTCCCAGCTAGCACAGGACTGTGCGTGGGAAGTTAAAAAGAGTGGGATACGTGGAATTGGTCTCGCGAGTACAAAATTTGGATTCAATAACGCTGTAGGAATGTCAATGATTCAAACGATGTCGTCCACATTATTCCTGTCTATGGACGTGTTTGCATTTCGAGAACGCCAGGAGAGGACTACCATGCTGACTGTCTCGGGGGCCCAGCGGTGCCCTAAGTCAAGATGCCCTTGCATGGACGGGTGACCGAGTTACCAGTTTCATCCAGAACTGTGTTTTCTGGTGAATGACGCTTGTATCAAGAAGATAACGCTCTCATCCAAACTTGTGAATCCTTCCGAGACTTGTCTGATGACCCCATCGATAATAATAACTGTGTGTGTCTCAACGGCCTGGTGCAAGTCTTTCAATTGGACGCCAGCTGGGCCACTGACGCGTAACCGCAGCAATCCTACGGACGAAAGATGAGCTACAGATAAACGTGCAATCCGAACCACATACCGTTCCTGGCAAATCTCAAATTAGCTGAAGGCTGCATTCAAGTCAGATTCAAATATTTAGTGTTGCGACTAGGATTCTGCCCCGCGACCTTCCAGTTTCCAAGAAAGTGCTTCACCACTATACCACCGGTCTCGACAGCACAACGGTGAAAAACAACACATCAGATCGCCCCTCAAACACCTTATCTGAATATAACTCAATCTTTGTACATTATTTTGGAGATTAAACTATGAAACCTATTTCTTTATCTAAAGACATTTTCTGAATTATTGGCCATTTGTCTGGTGGGGTCGGGACAGATAACTCTGTTGCACGTGACTCCATCTGCTGATCCGAGTTCGGGCTCAAGATATAATTTAGGCAAAAGCCCACTAATAAAAATTTTGGTCTCCTTACAATTTTTCATATTATTTCGTGGAATTATTGGATTAAAGCTTCTTTTCGTCCACAAAGGCTGCAGAAGAAGGATTACTGCCTATACGACATTTCCAAAATTTAGATTTTGTGTTAACGGTCATATTTGACCAATTTATAGGCTGCCGAAGAACCTTCGTAGACACCTCATTGTAAACCGGTTACTGGAATTACCTCAACAGGTTCTCGAAGCATATTAAGAATTTTTCTGCCAGCCAGTTTGAAATTTGAATTGCTTCCGTTGCATTCCGTCACTCGCACAAATATCATTCTTTCAATTTTTCTGCACACTCAGTATTTTCCATTAGTAGAACATAACATGGATCCCACACACATAACTGTCATTTAATATTATATCAAAATCTGGTATACTAATGAAAGACATTTTGAAGTTTTGCACCTCGGCTCTTGTTGAGAAATATTCATTTTATCGCATCTTGCACAAGTGACCAATTTTGGTCTTACCGGTCAATCTCTAGTGTAGCAGCAGTCCATGAATTGTGCAAGTACACCGTAGAATAGTCGAAAACAGCCGAGACTGAAAACTTCAAAATATGTTTTGAAAAATGTAAGACTGTGATATACCTAGAAAAGAAAATAACCTGGTGTATTGTGTTAGTGTAGGAAACTGAATAGTGAGGCAAAATAGACAATACTGAGCCAAAATAGACAATAACGAAACATAATATAAATACTTTATGGACGAAATACAGTTTCAAGTACACAGCAGTAAATCGAAACCTGCCTCTTTGCTTTACATAACTTTTCTCTATGTTGTTCCAATCTCAACAACTGCCTGTGTGTTATGCAGTTTCCCGACCTTTGTAGAATACGCCTGACTCCAGTTACGACTTAATTGTTTATTTGAATGGAACAACATGTTCAAGTTTCTTAAAATGTACAAATTTACGTTATTCTACATCAAGAGATAATAATCATTCTTTTCATCTGAGCGACATTTTATCGTGGTCTGATTGAATGTTACATTCTTTATAATAAAACGACGCTGCCTCCGCAAACCCTCATACCGCAAATAAAAAAATTCCACAGAATACTCAGTTGCTGCACCCCCTAACAGATCTGCATGAAAATCAATGCAGTCGCGAAATACTTCCTTAGAATCAGCGAAAAAATCTAGAATCGTTGTTTCGGCTCAAAGTACAATGGCGCTTTTGGGACAGTAAAGGAATTCTCCTAATTAATTTAAGCCCCCAGGGGAAATAATCAATGCTGTGCGGCACTGAAACCCTGAAGAGAAACTACAGAGAGAGACACAGAAGAAAAGACGAAGGGAATGCGCTTCTTACAGGACAATGTACGCCTCCGCAGAGCTATCGCCACAAAGCAACTCTTGGAGTCATTCGGTTGGAGCGTCAGCAAGTATCCACCAAACAGTCTCAATCATCTTCAGATTTTGGTCCTTTCACTTCTCTAAGATAGTTTATGGATGCAAAAGGTTTTCTAGCGACGATGAGTTCCAGAGTGCCGTCGAACAATGCGAAAAGAAACGGTGGAAGACTTGCGACGAAGTTATCGGAGAGCTTACACCGTTAAACACTGAGAAGTCACTCAGAACGAAGGAGACGACGTCGAAAACATGTGTTTGATGCACATCTGTGATAATGATAATGTTTGGTTTTGTGGGACGCTCAACAGCGCCCGTACAAATTTCAATTTACACAGTCCAATCTCGCCACTTTCACGAATGATGATTAAATGATGAGGATAACACGAACACCCAGTCGCCGAGCAGAGAAAATACCCAACCCGGCTGACAATCGAACCCGGGTCCCCGTGATCCAGAGACAGCAACGATAGCCACTAGACCACGAGCTGCGGACCATCTGTTAATTGGCAACTTTTTTATAAACATGTTGCGTTTTAGATTTTTAAACAATCGAGTACTCTAAATTTCTAGATATGCCTCGCACCGTTAAGAGACAATTCACTGCACACCCTGGATCGTCAGATTTTGATGCGGCTCGTCATATCTTCGTTTGCTGTACCGGCCTCTTCATCAAAAGCGAAAGCCGAAGCTTTAAATTTCACGTTTAAGAAATCGTTTACGCAGGAGAATCGTACAAAGATATCGCCATTTGACCATACCACAGATTTCCGTAAGGTCGACGTAGTATCCCTGGCGTAGAGAACCAACTGAATGACTTGATAACAAAGAAGTCGGCAAGTCCGAATGGAATGCTAGTTCGGATTACGAAGAGTACTTACGGTGTTGCCCACTTAATTGGCTTGCATTCATCACAAATCTTCCACCTAGTGCAAGTTCCAGGCAAGTGGAAAAAGCGCAGTTGACTCCTGTTTATAGGAAGGATGATGACGATGATGTTGTTGATGATGATGATGATGATAATGTTTGGTATTGTGGGGTGCACAACTGCGCGATCATCAGCGCCCTCACAAAGGGCCAATTTTTACACAGTCCAATTAACCACTGTCACGAATGATAATGATGGTGATGAAAGGATGAGGACAACACAAACACTCAGTCCCCAGGCAGAGAAAATACCAAACCCGGCCGGGAATCGAACCAGGGACCCTTAATCCAGAGGCAGCAACGCCAGCCACTAGACCACGAGGTGAGGACATAAGAAGGGTGAACACCGGACTCGCTAAATTGCGGACCAGTATCCTTAACATCGGTTTGTGCAAAATTCTTAAACATATTTTCTGTTCGAAGACAACAAATTTCCTCGAGATCGAAGAGATTTTGTCCACGAATCAGCACGAGTTTAGAAAGCATCGGTCGTGCGATACTCCGTTTGCCCTGTTCTGACATGGTATCCTGCGAAATACGGATGATATGTGAATGGCTCGAAGACTTCTTGAGGAACAGAACCCAGTATGCTGTCCTCCACGGCGAGTGTTCAGACACAAGGGCGTCATCGGCAGTGTCCCAGGGAAGTGTGATAGATATATTATTTTCTTTATGCATAAATGATATAGTAGACATTATGGGCAGAAATCTACGACTGTTTCCTGGGGAGATGTTGTCATTGAGTGACTTTACGAGGATATAAGATGACGGCTCTGAGCACTATGGGACTTAACATCTGAGGTTATCAGTCCTCTAGAACTTAGAACTACTTAAACCTAACTAACCTAATGACATCACACAACAGCCAGTCATCACGAGGCAGAGAAAATCCCTGACCCCGCCGGGAATCGAACCCGGAAACCCGGCGCGGTAAGCGAGAACGCTACCGCACGACCACGAGCTGCGGATCTTGACACAGTCACGTCTTATAAATATCTGGGCGTAACGTTAAAAAGTGATATGTGTGAAATGGAACGAGCACATGAGTATTGTGGTAGGGAAGGCGAATCACCGACTTCGGTTTATTAGGAGGATTTTCGGAAAGTGTGGTTCATCTGTAAAGGAGACCGTGCTTAGCACGCTAGAGCGTGGTGCGATTTGTCTTGAGCACCACTCAAGTGTTTGGCACACGCACCAGGACGGATTGAAGGCGCTTGTGTTCAATCGTTTGGAACTGGCTGAGAGCAAACCAGTTCGGCACCACAGTGGACATGGTGTACAAGTAAGTGCACACGCGAAACACAGAAATAGCTTCTACATCGGGCAATTTCCATTGATTCGGCCGACAAAGGACATCACGCTACTCGCTCTAACATCGACCGAACGGTGTTATTGGCCACGAAGTCACAGTGCTTACTATTCGCCGTAGCTTGACACCCTGAGAGAGAACAACAGCCCCGGTGTTTTAACGCGACCTCATCGTCACTGCGCTTCCCTCTGGCAGTGGGAAATCCCTCTAATCTACCGCCGCCAGTGATGCTGCCAGCTACAGTGATCTATCAATACTGAATCGCGTCATGATGTACTAGCAAAGCACGTAAGCGAAGACCATACAGCAGGCCGGGGTGGCTGAGCGGTTCTAGGCGCTACAGTCTGGAGCCGCGCACCGCTACGGTCGCAGGTTCGAATCCTGCCTCGGGCGTGGATGTGTGTGATGTCCTTAGGTTAGTTAGGTTTAAGTAGTTCTACATTCTAGGGGACTTATGACCTCAGAAGTCAAGCCCCATAGTGCTCAGAGCCATTTTTTTAAGACCATACAGACCTCTTGAACCGATTTACAGCCTACGCCAAGTATTATGAAGAATGGTTATAAAATATCGATTTATGAGTTCCAAACCGCTACCATCAGTCGATCTAGCACACTGATTGTGCGTAGGCAGTAAAAAAAAAAATGTGTTGCAATGGTCGAGCAGCTCCTCATATGGCAACACATTTCTGTAGCCAGTGCTACGGGACGCTTCAGGCGGTGGACAGTAGATGACTGGAAAGGAGTGATTTCGAGTGGTGAATCACATTGCACCCTATGGCAATGCAATGGAAAGGTGTGGGTTTGTCAGTTGTCTGTGGGACGTTACAAGCAATTATTTGTACTCCAAATAGTGGAGAGCACATCAGGTGATGCTACAGTAGAAAGGATATTTCTCGTGGTTAGGATGTGGTCCCGTTACTGCTCTTAAGAAAAGATTAAACGCTTAACAGTATGAACAGCACAGTGGAGGAACATTCTGCTTAAAATGGCTCTGATCACTATGCGACTTAACAGCTGAGGTCAACAGACGCCTAGAACTTAGAACTACTTAAACCTAACTAACCTAAGAACATCATACACATCCATGCCCGAGGCAGGATTCGAACCTGCGATCGTAGCGGTCGCGGGGCTCCAGACTGAAGCGCCTAGAACCACTCGGCCACTCCGGCCGGCATGAAAAATCTGGAAACGATGATTGCGTAAGGATGACAACCTACATTTTCATAAAACAGCAATGGTTTGTGCACAATTTCGTTCCTGAAATGAACGAGACTGGCCACAGTCCTGATCTGAAGACGGTGGAACACATCTGGGGTGGGAGTTGGCAGTTAATGGTTGGAGTGCTGCACCAAAGTTTACAAATAGTCTGCGTAACCGCCGGCCGCATTAGCCGTGCGGTTCTACGCGCTATAGTTTGGAACCGAGCGACCGCTGCGGACGCAGGTTCGAATCCTGCCTCGGGCATGGATGTGTGTGATGTCCTCGAGTTAGTTAGGTTGAATTAGTGCTACGTTCTAGGGGACTGGTGACGTTACAAGTTAAGTCCCATAGTGCCCAGAGGCAGTCTGCGTAACCAGTTATGCTGGCCACTGATGCGGTATATATAGGGATCGTGTAACCCCTTCAGCAAAAACTACGGCCTGAACATGGTGCACCAGAAGCGCCAAAACTAGTAGCTACAAAATAAATAAAATCATTAGGGCGGCTGTAGACGTTTCATTCCCTTACAACATCTGGGATGAGTTAGAATGTCGACTTCGCTGCGGACCCCACCGTCCAACATCAGTACCTTCACAGGCTTCGGTTCTTGTGCAAGAATGGGCTGCCATTGCTCCACAGACATCCAGACACTCCATCGTATCTTCGGCAGAGTTCAAGCCACAAGGGCGACCACATCAGATATTGATGTCCACTGATAGGTTTCCGGATACTTTGCGTCAAGTAGTAAATGTTCCAGTTGCGTCGTTTAATCACCACGCCTGATGAGTGGTCCACGGGCCGAGAAGACAGACGACACACGCGGCGCAGATGGGCGATCGGCTCGGCGCCCACGCGCTTCGCGTGCAGCGGTTTCCGTAAATACGAGCCCGGCTGCCCACGCGGACATCTCTGAGGCGGCGGAGGGCCGCGTGCCTGCGCGGCTAGCTGGCTGCGCCCAAGGCCGGCGCTACGGCGGCCCGGGTCACTGCCTGCTGCAAGGACAGCCGCCGCCGGTCCCTGCCGCCGCTTCCTCAGGCTCCACCACCAGACGCTCCTCTCGTCCGGGCCTCGCGGCTTCCGTGCCGTGACGCGGATCTACACTCGTGCCCGTGGACACGATCTGCGCAGTCTTTGCGATGTGTAGAAAAATGGTTCAAACGGCCCTGAGCACTGTGCGACTTAACTTCTGAGGTCTTCAGTCCTCTAGAGCTCAGAACTAATTAAACCTAACTAAGCAAAGGACATCACACACATCCACGAGAGGCAAATTGCGCTATGCACTACTCAACCTATTTATTCAGAAACACTTTTTGTGGACTCGGGTTAATTATCTGCTCTTTTGCACTATCAGATCAGTCTTAGATCGGTCGCACAGCCTCGTTATGATCCACGAGATGGGATTAAACTTCTGACTACTCCAATACCAATAGTTGCAATCCATGTAGCTGCATTATGCGATCTCGACATTTGGCTGAATGTCCGCAGCTCGTAGCGTTCTCGCTTCCCGCGCCCGTGTTCCCGGGTTCGTTTCCCGGCGGGGTCAGGGATTTTCTCTGCCTCGGGATGACTGGGTGTTGTGTGCTGTCCTTAGGTTAGTTAGGTTTAAGTAGTTCTAAGTTGTAGGGGACTGATGAGCATAGATGTTAAGTCTCACAGTGCTCAGAGCCATTTGAACTTGGCTGAAAAGGACTTACAAGTTCGTGGCGCCCTCCATCAGTAACGCTGGAAATTCAATATGGTGTTGGCCCACTCTTAGCCATGATGACAGCTTCTGCTCCCTTAGGCATACGTTCATTCAGGTGCTGTAATGTCTCTTGTAGAATGGCAGCTAATTCTTCACGGACTGATGCGCTGAGGAGAGGTATCGATGTCAGTCGGTGAGGCATGGCACGAAATCGTCGTCCAAAACATCCCACAGGTGTTCTGTAGGGTTCAGGTCAAGACTCTGTGCAGGCCAGTCCATTACAGGAATGTTATTGTCGTGTAACCACTCTGCCACAGGCCATTCATTATAAACAGTTTTTCGATCGTGTTGAAAGATACATTCGCCAACCCCGAATTGCTCTTCAATAGTGGGAAGCAAGAAGGTGCTTAAATCATTAGTGTAGACCTGTGCTGTGATAGTGCCACGCAAAACACCAAGGCGTGCAAGCCCCCTCCCTGAAAAACACTATCACCACCACCTCAGAATTTTACTGTCGGCACTACACACGCTGGCAGGTCACGTTCACCGGGCATTCGCCATACCCACATCCTGCAATCGGATCGTTGCACTGTGTTCGTGACTCCACAAAACGGTTTTCTACTGTTCAATCGTCCAACATGTACGATCCTTACACCAAGCGAGGTGTCATTTGGCATTTACGGTGTGATGTGTGGCTTATGAGCAGCCGCTCGACCATGAAATTCAAATTTTCTCACCTCCGGCTTAACTGTCATAGTAATTGCAGGGGATCCTGATGCAGTTTGGGATTCCTGTGTGATGGTCTGGATAGATGTCTGCCTATTACACATTACGTCTTTCTTCAACAGTCGGCGGCTTCTGTCATTCAACTGACGAGGTCGGCCTGTACGCTTATGTGCTGTTCTTGTTCCTCCACGTTTCCACTTCACTACGGCATAGGAAACAGAGGACCTAGTTATGTTTAGGAGTGTGGAAATATCGCGTACAGACGTGTGACGCAAGTGACACCCAATCAAATGACCACGTTCGAAGTCCGTGAGTCCCGCGGAGGGCGCCATTGTGCTCTCTCACGATGTCTAATGACTACTGAGGTCGCTTATATGGAGTACATGGCAGTAGGTGGCAGCACAATGCACCTAATATGAAAACCGTATGTTTTGGGGATGTCCGGATACTTTTGATCGCATAGTGCATCTAGTTATGGAGGAAGATTCCGAAATCCAACCACTGGATGGAATATGTACACTGCTTACACTTCATAAACCGCCTCCAGTTGGCTCCCAGCAGCTTCCACGTACAGTCACCACGACAGCAAAATAATAATACAGTTCAATGTCAAGAATTACAAAAGACATCTCATTCAGATATTCATATATACGAATATATTTTATTGGCATTAATGAAAACCTCGTGATGTCTGGTTCAAATGGTTCAAATGGCTCTGAGCACTGTGGGACTTAACATCTGAGGTCATCAGTCCCCTAGAACTTAGAACTACTTAAACCTAACTAATCTAAGGAAATCACACACATCCATGCCAGAGGTAGGATTCGAACCTGCGACCGTAGCGGTAGCGCGGTTCCAGACTGAAGCGCCTAGAACCGCTGGGCCACACCGGCCGGGCGCGATGTCTGTCTCGTTGTCTAAAAAAGATGGTCCAGCTAGTTACCTGGCTGTGTAATCCAACATGAGCTCTCTGCCTGCTGAGTGTCTACAGAATCACTGAACAGCACTACTCGGCTACAAAACCGAAATCTACGTTTGCAGCCGGCCGCGATGGCCGAGTGGTTCTAGGCGCTACAGTCTGGAACCGCGCGACCCCTACGGTCGCAGGTTCGAATCCTGCCTCGGACATGGATGTGTGTGATGTCCTTAGGTTAGTTAGGTTTAAGTAGTTCTAAGTTCTAGGTGACTGATGACCTCAGAGGTTAAGTCCCATAGCGCTCAGAGCCATTTGAACCATGTTTGCACACAGGAAAACATATGAGGTTTCTCTCAATTTTATGTGCTGGAATAAATATCTTGCATACCCACTCAAATAGCAGAGTACGTTAAACCACCGATTCAGGGATACATGGAGGTAACCCGGCCTCAGATCGAGCCCTTCTCACGAATAAATGACGATGGCTGCTGACCCAGAAAGCCTGGATGTGGATTTTAGGCGGTTTTCCACGCATGTCTAAGTAAATATCTGGTTGGTACCCCCTTCACGCCTCATATAGATGCTAGATAATAGACTTACCTTGATGCAGACAGATGCAGTGAGTCAAGAAGAGCATCCGGCCACCAACTAAAAGTAACATTCTTTCAACCCAAACGACGACACGAAATCCATAGCAGAAATCGGAAAAAAACAAGAAGAAGAAGAATAAGAAGAAGAAGGGCTGTCAGCCAACATCTCTATTTCGCAGGTTCAGACCACTACACGAAATTACTCAACATTCAGTTCGGCCAGTCAGACTCAGTAGCCGCGTGCAGACAATTTCACTGCCAATTTCCTGCTCACACTACTCACTGCACTGCAGAACAGTTCCTGTGGCCAGAGTTCTTAGAAAGTTTATTTCCCACCATATACTTGGAAATGCCTACCATTTTCGAAAAATCACTCGCCGTTGAATCAGCCTCTTAGGTCTCCGCCAGGACCTGTTCAGCATGATTCGGACAGGACCAACCCTTGATATCCAAGCTGGAGAAATTCCTCTCCCCTGGATGATGACTGGCGTGAACAAAAGCCACAGTAACGGCATAGGCTGAAAAAACGCCCTTCCCCTGGGTACTGACTGGCGTGGTCAGTAGCCACAGAAAGTGCAAAGAGACGGAGGAACTGACGTGTAGCAACCGGACAATAGGTACGAATCCAGAGCGGAAGTGGTGGGGGGGGAGGGGAGGGAGGGGGGTAGAGAGAGCAGGAGAGGGCATCATGGAGGTCCTGATCCTCCCTCCTCCCAAAAATGAAAAGAAGCATTTTTAGGAGAAGCGTTTGTATTTGTACATTTCCAAACTTCCAGCAAACTTTCGGAGAATGAAATAGCGTGGATACTAAGTGTCTCTAAAATGCCATGGAATATTATAAGTCTGTTGTCCGTCTACATTGCTTTAAATTGCGTTCTCAAACATGTCACAATGTCATTACATAGAAATGCACTATGTTTATCTGCGTAGTGTAACCAATACGACGCCTACAAATATCACATTGGCGAATTTCTTTCTGTCCTCTTCATGAACTCTTTTGTCACCACCTTTCCTTGGCCGTTATACGGCTACCTTGCTCGTGACTTATCCGTCTTCTCATTATATCCATCTCCAGACGTCGTGGTTGTCTCTTTTTTGCTAACGTCCCACATTTTTAGGACGTTAATACCTAGATAACACTATTTTTATACCAATATTACAGAAAGTCGTAGGCCGTTAACTATCATGCGTTCATACTTCACTAAGAAATCACAGGTAGTGCTCACTTCAGTCTAAAAGTTGATCAGCGGCCAATTGCTTGAAACAGTTCTCGCAGCATGCCTTGACAGCATCTAAATACCTTTGCGAAAACAGTAAAATGGCATTGTTTTTAGAATTACAACATAGTGATAGTCTCTGAATCAGTCCAATATTACAAAGCTTTACAATAAGCATAACAAAATTTAAAAACAGGTAGCAAACTTTTAAACACCCACATAAGTTTAAAACAAATGCAATAATATTATTACAGAGGGCTGTCCACCATAACAAGGACAATTATCCAAAGATTTGAAAACGCTTAATAGATTCCAAATAAACACTTGTACCTAGACCAGAGCACCACATGCAAATTTGCTACATGTAAGAATTCTTACATGAAAGCTTGCTCTAGATAATTGCACACATTGTTATTGTTATTATTATATAATCCTAGTGTACAATAAACATTGTTAGCTCAGAAAGGATGTCTAGTAAGGGAGGGCTCGATGGAACAACTGAATACATAAATAATTGTTATATTTCTAAAGCCACTGCGGCGTAACAATTTTCAAAACTGCAGATGGTTGCTAAGAGGCGTAGCTGTAAGGATTTCTTGATTTTCGGATGCTAAAGCCACGCCCGATTTCAAGGCGAAATCCAACTTGCTTCGAGGCTCGTTTCATCTTTTGTCGTCTTCTTCTTTTGGTTTTGTAGAAACTTTTTTTAAGGTTCTGTGCTTCGTCGGAAAAAAAAAAACAGCCCCCATAGCATCACATTGTTGTCCACATGGCTTTCTGTCCGTCTGTTAAGACCCGTTTCTGTCAGGAAAGGCTAGAGGTATCGAGTTGAAATTTATGTCCAATTCCCAAGTTCTTCTGTCCCTTGGTGATGTAAAACATTTAACGTTCTAAGTCAAAGCAGTCAAATGGTACGGCCGTTTTGATATTCGCAAACTCAGTCATAACTGTGTGTATACATAACTCGCTTTGTGCGGAAACCTCAGAGCGCGAGTCCTATTATCACTTGTCTGGTTTTTTTATTTTTAATTACTCTTAAGCCTCCGAAAAAAAATACGTATTTCACTGTGGTCAGTGTTAATAGTGATGAATAAAAATAAACAAAATTTTAAAATCGTTCCGTTATAGTAGAACCACACTAAAAACTCAACTTTATGGACGACTGTGTATTTTGGAACCACTTCAGTTAGAATACGGCCATCGAATTTTCATTCATTACTCCTTTTTTACGAAGCACTCGCGGCTGTCTGCACAGCTGCCGCATACTTTTAGCGACCGGACCTCGCGACGGCTTCCGAGTCGAAGCGGTGCCGCATGATTTCCCCGAACTTTGTGCAGGTTCACTGGCTCCTCTCAAGGCCATGGTGTCAGTTGCCGAATTCCTTGTAGCAGACTCCCATGCACCTGCAGTGCCCCTAACTTCGTGTTTCCAGTTACACTGGCGAGTGTGTCCACTTTTCATTCTATCTGCTGTCAGTAAAACTCTAAGAGTATGAGTATTAAACTAGTCTTGGAACCTTTCCTCTAATTTCATACTACTGCGGCGTTCTTAGTTTTAATGTAAGCTGAGTGTATGCTGCCCGAAGCCTCAGGGCATTGAAACTCGCTCGTCCGGTTATTAATCACAGATATAAACCAGTTCTCTGTGCAGAGCGTTTCCAGTTAATAAATTCCTTCATTATTTCTGGGTAAATGTTTCGATACGCTTGTGGTGTCATACGCTCGCACAAACAACTTATCCTAAGTATTGCGTACAGATACAGCAATTCCTTTCACCTGGATGAGAACCTTTGATTACAAGAAAAGTATTTCTATAGTTATTTAGTACCTATGACATTTTATGATATTTATTCTCAGTTTTGGGCATTTGTTTTGTGCATAATAATACTGTTCTGTTCTTTGGTATATAATTTTCTATTCCACAAATATAAAAAGAACAACCTCCTCTCCCTTCAAATTGCAAGATAAGAAATTGCAAGCAGACCGGGAATATCGTGTCCAAACTTCAGAATAGTAACACACACACACACACACACACACACACACACACACACACACACACACACACACACACACACACACACCTTGTGTGTGTGTGTGTGTGTGTGTGTGTGTGTGTGTGTGTGTGTGTGTGTGTGTGTGGCCATTGCTTATTAAATTTACTGTTAGAAAACTTGTTTACGATACAGACATCCTTACCGGATCGTCGAGTGATCGACATATGAAAAAAGTAACTGAACATCTGGAGCCTCCAAGCAAATATCGTAAATTTTACAGAAATGAGGAAGAAAGGGAGGACACTTTACATCCAAAGTTCACTGACCGTCCTTAAGGCCGGAGCTCAGGCGCGGATCGGACATGGAAAGGAAGGAAAATAAGCCGTTTTTCTAGGAAACAGTTGAATCATTTGCCTGATATGATACATTGAACAATATAAAATACCTATATGACCGGATTGGGTGTTGAATCCCAATTCTTCATAATTACTGAAACAACTATTGCCCAATAAAAGACTAAATAAATTAATATTCTGTTGCCGAAGAAAAATAAGAAGCAATGTTGGCAGACCAAACAGGAGTCCTTGTCGCCATTTTTAGAATTTAATCCACTAGAGAGAGTGAAGTCTACTGCTTAATAGAAGAAGAAGAAGAAGAAGAAGAAGAGGAGGAGGAGAAGAAACGAATGAAAGACATAAAGCACGAAAACTGATGAAAATTAGTCTCAGGCAACTGAAATGCTTCGATGAAAGAATATGACAAAAGTGGTCAGAACACGGAAGGGACGAACAAATGATAGATAACCGGTGCTGCGTGTTACCTGACGAATGTTGTTTCCGACGTTGCGTGACATTGTAAAATAAGAGCGGTTCTCTTGGAAGACACTCTCGTCGCAACAGTTTTAAGGCGAACAATGTTCTGGTCGCGTCGGGGGAACGAAAACGTGAGGCGAATGACGTAAACGTCGAAAATTGGATTTGCATGGTAACTGATTCATAACCACGACTCTAAAAGGCACTCTCATCGAAGAATGAGTAATAGGGAAAACTTCTGGATTAAATTTTTAAGAACTAATGTAACTTTGAAAGTGGAGTTGAAGTAGCGAGTTTGGAATTTCTCCTCGGAAGAGTTATAAGAAGCAATTCCAGCCATATGATTTACTTGAAAGAAGGAACTCTGTAAGAAAGACAAAAACTTGTAGCTATGATTGCGTATCTGCCAGTGGAAACATCATAGTGATGTTACACTGAATGGTGAATCATTAGTTATTAAGAAGGGAATTCGTCTCATGAGGAAATTCACACTTACGTAAAGTAGTATGAAGCACGAACATTCACATACGAGGTCAGGGGGAAACTATTTGACCACGCATGATGGTAGTACTTTTTTCTATTGGTGCATGTTCGGCAATAACACACGTCACGTGTCAAATGAGTGGAACAGTATTAATCAGATTACTTTTTAAAGCAGTCGCATTGTGCACATTTCGATCAAATGGATGCTTTGGAGTATCGATCTGTCGAAAAGTTTATGTTCTCAAATGTATCTGAAGTTCGAAATCAATCAGTAGTCTGCTCCTGCACTGTCGACTGATTGGATGACTGATTTCAAATGTTCCACAACTGCAACAGTAGACAAAAACACAAAGAAAGTAAGTTGTATGGTGTTTGACGGTTGGCGATTAAGGAGTTCAAAATGGTTCAAATGGCTCTGAGCACTATGGGACTCAACATCTTAGGTCATAAGTCCCCTAGAACTTAGAACTACTTAAACCTAACTAACCTAAGGACATCACACACACCCATGCCCGAGGCAGGATTCGAACCTGCGACCGTAGCAGGACAAAGACTAAGGTGTGTTTTTCATGAAGAATAAACTAAACAAAAGATTTCTGGTATATGGGTGTCGCATTTGATGGATACTAACCAAAACAAATTTATCAGCAGAGATTGAACTTGTTTAACTGAATTCAACTGATGGTGTGGATGAGAGGGGAGCCCAACATTCACGTGAGAAACAAAACTGTAATCACTGCGCTTGGTGGATACTGGTTACTAGGCACCAGAAAGGCAAAGTCGGCTGGCTTATTAGGCAGAATCACGTTCCTCTCCAAACCACTCCTTCAGTACTCGACGTTTCGGCTCTTCTACCAGCATCGGAACAGCTAACCGGGGCACCAGAAGACTCGTGCAAAGGTCCCCCTCAGAGGAGTCGGAATGTCTAATACGAAGTAAAAGTCTGTACAACTACATTATGTGGCCTGTCATTCAGAAGATTTGATCTTCTTTGAGAAAGGTTGTGGCCGCTTTTTTCCGGAACATAAGACTGATTTTTCTATTTGGTTATTAGGTTGAAAGGTAAAATACTAACTGGTGCACTGTGCGCAAATGTTTTAAACATCCTGTGTAAAAAAAGTGCTTAGAGACTCCTGGATTAAATGAATAACAATTCATATTTCACCACGATATTGCATCTGAAAATTAAGTTGCTTTATAAAGGGAGAAAATGGAAACGTTAAATACGGACGAACTTTCACCATTTCTGACTTGTCCGTCACCAATTCTCACATTTAAAAATACTTTGCGACTATGAAATGTTTTAAACGTAGGAAGAGCTTACGGCAACTGTAGAAGACAATTTTCAGACTTTCCAAAATGAATACATTCAATAGGCCAAAAACAGAGCTACGTCGCAGAATGCTTCTTTGAATCAACATCTTTACAGACGACTATCAAGTACAAAGTCTTTAGGTTTCTTCCCTTTCTCCGACCTTCCCCCCGTGATAGCACCTTTCCGAAATTCTTTCACGGATTGACTGTTTGAAGAAGCAAGTAAATTTCATATCCCTTCAACCTTTTTTTCTCTTTTCCTCCGTCGTAGCGTCTCGCTCCAGCCCTGACGGCAAAAATCCTATTCACTATTGATATTTTTTTCGGAGTGAAAAACTTAAATGAATGGTTAATTTACTATTGTCGTAGTCAGAAGTAACATTATGAAAAAAGTTTTCCGCCATATCGTTTTCCGGCGCTGGGAGGTGCGCGACATATGTATCCACTAGTGGTTTGACATGGGACCCGCGTGTCCCAATGGTAATGAATGATCATTCTATATTTTCAAAAAAGCGCTTGGTTCGTATTTATGATTACAGATGTTTAGCTTTTCGATGGATTATACGACGTGCCAAGCTCTTTATCGTTACATGCAAATACGAGAGTTTCATGGGTCTGTCACATCTATCCTTCTACTGCCGCGCGAGGTAACCGCACGGTCTAAAGCGCCGTGGTTCACAACCCCCCCCTCCCCCCCCCCCCCCCCCCCCGGAGGTTCGAGTCCTTAGTGTAAACCTTGGGACCGATGACCTCAGCAGTTTGGTCCCACAAGAACTTACCACAAATTTCCAAATTTTTATTCTCCTACATGTGATTTGGTGTTTAACAGTTCCTGCACAAAGCAGTTTGACAAATGGCAAGCGGCATTGACATGTATCAAATTCCCTCTGTTTCTCAGACAACCTATCATATCCCAATGGTAGTAAAATGGTTAAAATAGTGTATTTACCACTTTTTTATTCTACCCGTTCGTCGACCTTTGAGATCCTACTATACCGTAGCGAATCAGCAATTAGATTTCGTTATTGAACAAGAGCGAGCTGTATACTTTTTTTCTCAGAAACACTGAATTTATTCAACAACAGACATTGCAAAATTCTTTACATTCGTCTACATGATCACTCTAAAATTCACACTTAAACCCTCTTCAGAATCTCCATCGTTCCGTAACCGAGCGAGGTAGCGCAGTGGTTAGCACACTGGACTCGCATTCGGGAGGACGGCGGTTCAAACCCGCCTCCGGTCATCCCAATTTAGGTTTTCCGTGATTTCCCTAAATCGCGCCAGGCAAATGCCGGGATGGTTCCTTTGAAAGGACGCATCTGACGTCCTTCCCCATCCTTCCCTAATCTGATTTGACCGATAATCTCAATGTTTGGCTCTCTCAACCTAATCAACAAAGCAACCAACCCACTCAACCACTCCCTTACCGCCGTACCGTAGAAACGAACACTTAATTCTTTCCATGCGAGCTCTGATTTCTCTTATTATTTTACGATAATTTGTCAGTAAGTAGATGGGGGCTTGTATATGGAGGAGGAAGTTGGTGACTGACATTTTGAGAGATGATCTCGCCGCAACGGAAGACGCCGTTGGTTGAATCATTCCTCCTAAACTCGCGTATCATATTCATGACACTCTCTCCTCTATTTATCGATAACAACAAAACGAACAGCTCTATCTCATATGGCAAGGATCCTATAATGCATAGCAATACTGTAGCAGAGAACAACAAGAGTACTTAGTGTAGGCAGTCTCTTACGTAGATCTCATGCGTCTGATAAATGTTATGACCATAAAACGCATTCTTTGGTTCGCCTTCCCTCTGATTAGCACAAAGGACAAAGAATGTATAGTGCACGACAGATTTTGGAGCGCTACAGACAATGTGGAGATGATTTGTTTTCCCACATTGTTTCTGCGACGGGACATGGTTACCGTACACTAACGCATTTAGCTTCAGCCAAACCAAAAAAGTTTAGAAAATCTCTGTTCTCGAATATAAAAATAGTGGCTATCGGTTTATGGGGGCCAAAATGGTGTCTTTTGATTGATTTCGTGGACCGTGGGTCAGCAATTACAGCTGACATACGCTGTGAAACGATAACCAAACTAAGACATGCGATGCAAAATTGACACTGCTGCATACTATCCTTTGTCATAATCTTCCTACGCGACAACGCACGCCATCACACAGCCACCTAAACCAAGGAGAAAATTAAATATTTTCGTTGCGATCTTTTTGAGCACCCTACACACAGACCCGATCTTATATTTGAAAAAGTTGTGGGACTGACAACTATTTGAAAACGACGATTAACTCAAGATTGGCGTCACAATTGGTTCAATTTCAAGGTGCCGGATTTCTATGCAAAAGGATTGAAGAAGCTGATGCTGCGTTACAAAAAGAGTATAGAACTGAAAGACGATTACATAGAAAAGCACGGCAGATATGTACTATAATGGTCATAGGGTGCCTTCTAATATCGTTCTGTACCCCTTTTTTCCCGGCGTAGTGCAACAGCTCGACGTGCTACCGACTCAACAGATCTTTGGAAGCCCCTTGGAGAAACAATGAGCCATGCTGCCTCTACAGCTGTCCACAATTACCAAATTGTTGCCGCAGCAAGATGTTATGCACGAACTGACCTCTCCATTATGTTCCATAATTGTCCAATACGATTAATATGGGGTGGTCTGGGTGGCGAAATCAATCTCTCGAATTGTCTATAATGTTTTTGAAACCAAGTACGAACAATTGTGGCCCAGTATCATGTCACCGTCTTTTTGTAAACACGTCGTTCATGAATTGTGGCAAATTGTCTCCAATTAGCCGAACATTACCCTTTCCAGTCAATGAGTGGTTCAGTTGGACCACAGGACCCTTTCCATTCGATGTAAACACAGTGCACACCGTTATGGAGCTATCACCAGTTTGCACCGTGCTTTGTTGACAGCCGGCCGCTGTGGCCGAGCGGTTCTATGCACTTCAGTCTGGAACCGCGCGACCACTACGATCGCAGGTTCGATTCCTGCCTCGGGTATGGATGTGTGTGATGTCCTTAGGTTAGTTAGGTTTAAGTAGTTCTAAGTTCTAGGGGACTGATGACCTCAGACGTTAAGCCTCATAGTGCTCAGAGCCATTTGAACCTTGTTGACAACCTGAGTCCATGCGTTCGTCGAGTCTGTGCCACAATCGAACCCTACCATCAGTTTTTCCCAACTGAAATCGGGACTCACCTGGCCAGGACTCGGTTTGTCAGTCGTCGACGGTCCAACTGGTATGGTCATGAGAGTAGAAGAGGGGCCGCAAGCGATGTCGTGCTGTTAGAAAAGGTACTCGCGTCTGTCGTCTGCTGCCACAGCCCAAATTTTGCCGCACTGCACTAACAGGTACGTTTGCCTATGTCCCACAATGATTCTGCTGTCATTTCACGCAGTGCTGCTTCTCTATTAGCACTGACAACTCGATGCAAACGCCACTGCTCTCAGTCGTTAAGTGAAGGCCGTCAGCGACTACGTTGTCCGTGGTGAGAGCTAATGCCTGAAATTTGATATTCTCGGCACCATCTTGACACTGATATATCTGAATATTAAATTCCCTTTATGAAATGGTATGGTTCAAATGGCTCTGACCGCTATGGGACTTAACATCTGAGGTCATCAGTCCCCTAGAACTTGGAATTACTTAAGCCTAACTAACCTAAGGACATCACACACATCCATGCCCGAAGCAGGATTCGAACCTGCGAGCGTAGCAGCAGCGCGGTTCTGGACTGAACCGCGGAATGGGATGTCTCATGCGTCCAGCTCTAACTACCATTCCGTGTTGACAGTCTGTTAATTTCCGTCCGTGCGACCATAATCATGTTGGAAACTTTTGCACATTAATCACCTGAATACGAATGGCAGCTCCGCCAATGCACTGACCTAATCTTGTGTATGTGATACTATTGTCATGTGTGTATTTTGCATATATGTGTCCCATGACTTTTGTCATCTCAGTTTATTACCTTTGCTCGTGAGCTTAGCTTTTTTTTATGATCACATGGACCTTAATCTTGGAATCTGCCTTGTATATTGCGAAACTGGAACCCAGAAAACCAGATGTGTGACGGGGGACGGAGGGAGTTTCCAGCGCACGCGGCTGCCGCGTGCAACGCCGCTGTCGGTTGCCGGACTCTGTCCGCCGCGCCGGTTTGAACTCGGGAGTTGTTGCGGCTGCATTGGTGGGGGAACCCGCCGCGCCCGGCACCCCACCCGGCCGTTATTCCGCTGCCTGCGCTGATCTGCCCGGGCCCCCCACCTGGCGACTGCTGGCTCTCTGTGCGACTGTTTCGTCCTGTCACCTTTACCATTTTTCATGCAATTTATTACCGAAAGGTACCCAATGCTTCCAATCAGTTTTACTCCCCTTCTGCCTCTACGAAGTCCTTGAAAGAGGTGACGCATCGTTGTCGGCCACGCCGGTGGGCCGTCATGCTGGCTGTTGAAGACAACAGAACCGCTGTTCGCCTACCGGTGGAAGCGGTTTTTTCACTCAAGTGGTGACGAAAATTATCGAAGTAGGGTGTTCCAGAAAGAATGACCTGATTCAAAAATCCATATGTATTGATAAAAACATGCTACAAACATGAGATGAAGTACAAAATACTCACAACATCTTAAAGTTTTAGCTTTGCTATTACAAATGATCTGTGTGTCCGCCAGCAGCCACGAACAACATCTAGACGATAGCTAAATTTGTCATAAACATTACACAATGTAGCTGCTTTTACAGAAGATGTGGCGGCTGTTATTCTGATGTTCACTATTTCTGTATGTCACGAAGAGAGATTAACACACTTTCTATCACATATCTACACACGAAAAAATCACATGGGATCGTGTGTGGCGATCTTGGAGGTCAAGCGGGCAGGGCAGTGTCTCTCGATCCCTTGCGCCCGAACGAGTGACGAGGCAGAGTGTCATTAAGAAACTGGCGTATGTTGTGACAGTGTGGTGGAGTTCCATACTGTTCGAAGATGTATTCATCGGAGTCCTCTTGAAGTTCTGGAAACAGCCAGTTCGGCAGCATCTGAAAAGAGCTCATTCCAGTCACCGTGTCTTCCTAAAAAAAAGAACACCCCGTTGTGAAAGTTTATCATTCCAATGCCACTTGCATGTGTGGGCAGCGTTAGTGTCTCGAAACGGTTCTTGAACACCCTACCCTCGCTGACGAAATGACCGAGGCCCACCTTGCACTTGACAGCTTCCGTAGTGGCCATTGGGAGAACGTGTGTGTAATGATTAAATTCCGGAACGACGTAGACGTCGACAAAATGTAGCCGGATGATCAAGTCAAGTGTTCGAAAGTTGTGGAAATGAACTTGCTTGCGGATCACATTAAGCAGCCTGCGATACATATGTGCTTCTGTACGTTGCATGTTCCCATGGAAGGTCACTCCCGAACACTTCATCTCCAGGACTTTGGTAATGGGCACTGGCCTACTCATATGCAATCCTCTGCCTACATCCATATAGTGCGACTTTCGCAGGTTGATACGGCTGCCGGCCACCTCTCCGTATTGCTGAAGCCACGCGATCGCCGTACATATGTCTTCTGTCGACCTCGTCGAGAATACATCGTCCGCATAGGCACAACATTTAAAATGCGCATCGCGGAGGCGAAAGCCCTCCAAATGCTGTCGTAGATTCTAAAGTGCAGGCCAGAGGGCGACGGCGAAGAGGAAGGCTGATAGGGGGCATCCTTGTCGCAATGAGCGCTCAATGGTGAACGGTGGCGAGCGGAAGCCATTCCCCAGAACAGTGGATGAGACGGAGAACCACACTTGCCGATATTGGGGACAGTCCCATCTTCTCTAAGGCAGCCTGCAAGAAATGGTGCTCAACTCGGTCAAATGCGTAGTCTGGGTCAACTGCCACGAGGGCGCCTTCTAAGCGGTATGCAGACATGAGTGCATCCACATCTCTATAAGAGTTTAACGTCGTGTGTATATTACTGCCACCTGCCAGTCATGTTTGCTTGACAATAGCAATGAGGCGAGAAAAAAGATTGCGGGCAAACAGTTTGTAATCTGAAATCAATGACGTCAACGACCGGAAGTCTTGTGGTCTGCGCCTCCCGTTTGGTTTTGGCACAGGGATGATCATGCCCTCCAAAAATTTCGGGGGTGGGAAGCGGAAGTACGAATCCTGGAGTTCACAGCATATCTTCCGCCAAACGTCCCACATCAGGCCAGATACGGTGTTATAAAATTCAAGTGGAAGACCATCAGGTCCAGGTGATTTGTTTCTCCCGTCCCGCCAGAGGGCCATGCGTATTACTTCCCAAGTGACTGCCTCCAAGAATGTGGCTGCCTTGCGCACTGCCCGAAGGTGGCACGTCTTCCAGGACGTCCTCAATGTCACTGTCACGCCGTTGAGCTGCTAGATAGAGAGTGCGGTAACAATCTGTGAGGGCACGGGAGATGGCGTTATGTGTCTCTGCGCGTTGCCCGTCCGCAGAAATAATTGCCGTGCTGAGTCGTCTCTTTCAGTGTCTCCGTTCTCTGACAATATGATAAAGAGAGGCACGTTACTCTGGAATGGAATCTTGCAGTCTCGCTCGAACCCGCGAGCCGTCCAAACTGCAACCGTGATCAGCAGAAGTCGTGCCTGTGTCCGGTGAACGATCATTTGGCGCTCTGGTGAAGGTTGTTGCAACGCCAGTTCCCGAAAGATCGTGTAGTGAAACTCAGAGGTGGATCGGAGCCAAAGCGCCCTGTCCCGTCCATACGCCACGAGCGAGCGGCGAAGAGCTGGTTTGGCGCAGTATGTCCACCATCGTGTCGTGGAATCAGAGATATGATGCCGTCGCTCACATTTGTGCCAGGTATCAGTGACAGCTACACGGCAAGCGCCTTCCCGGAGAATGTTAACGTTAAGAGTCCAAGGTCCTCTTCTACGGCTCGTCTGTTGTCGTGGCAGAGTCACGGCGCAGATGAAGGCCTGATGGTCGGTGAATGCAGTGGGCCACAGCTCAGCACCGACAGTTGCTGCCCGAAGACCTCGGGAGACATAAATCCTGTCCAACTGCTGGCAGAGTGGCTGGTGGAGTGTGTATATCCGCGTCTGTCTCCGTGGAGTACGTCCATGTTCACTATTTCTGTATGTCACGAAGAGAGATTAACACACTTTCTATCACATATCTATCTCTGAGCATAGCATGAAGGGTTGGACATGGGACATGGTGAGGGATTTGATCCTCAGGGCGTAAGACGCTGTTAAAGTCCCCGCTCACCACGAGGTACTCTGTAGCGCCTTGAAACAATGAAGCTACCTCTGTGGAGTAATAGTGTGTTCGTTCTCTACGCTTCGCAGTACCAGAAGGGTTATATAGATTCACAAGGCGGCCTGCGCGGATGGTGAGCGCAATGCCTCTCGTTGAGGGCAAAAATCGAATATCCGTTGGTTCTCTGCCATCGCGTAGTTGTATGGCCACCAGCACTGTCGGAAATTGGGTTGACGTAAAACGCGTATCCGTAAACATCCAGTCGCAGATCGGGCCGTACCTCTTGAAGAAACACGATGTCCATGTCTCCGCCCGAATCATGTCCTTTAACAACTGAGTTTTGATCGTGAAACTAACGCCATTGACATTGACTGTACCTATCCGATACACCTGGGTCATTTGCTAGTACGGTGACGTATGCTGCAGTCATTTAAGCCAGTATGCATCACGTCGTCCGTTCGACCATCCCTGTCACCCACACCGTATATATTGTTGATCGACTGAGACAAGATGTCTTTCCGGCGATCCGCCAGCCGCGCGTTGTCGCTCGAGTCTGATATCATTCATTTCATCTCCATCTCGGACGCCCAGTCACCAAGCTGGAGGTGTGGTACGTTAGGCGACGCATGACGTTCATCCGATGTCTTAGCTGGAAAATCGCCAGGGCGCTTGTCGGTGAGCTGAGCTTTGTCAACTAGACTTTGTCCTTGGGCGGATGTTGCCAGCAGCGAATCATGAACCGTTCGTGTGAGATCCACAGCTCTGGCCGCAGATGGATTTTCCTCAACCTCCTGCAACGTGTCACCATCTCGCGAATCATTTCCGGCAGACAGCCTCCTCATCTTCAGTCGCTTGGGCAACTTCTTCTTGCAGGACCGCGTGTCTTCTTTCTGTGAATCACGACAAACAACGGCACCTCCCGCATCTCCGAGCTCAAATCGATTTGCTGGTGCTCTCCATCCTCACACGGCTGGGGTGCAGACTTGGTCGGTGCTATCGAGCACGGCGACGGTTCTGATGGAGGATGCGTCGTCGTTGACGCGGAAACCGGGCCCACGGGGTTCGGCAACTGGAACGGAACAACGTCAGCGTCCGACACGTCCTCGCTGCCTCAACGTATGTAATAGGCAGCGTTGCCGGTCGCGATGTAGGCGTCGTGTCTGCACGTGGTATCCTGGCCGCACCCTGACCAAGTCCGCAGTTGACCGTCATAAATGACGATCGCTAGACAGCCACCAACGATCGCGTACTATGGGGTGTGTTTAAGCCGATTCGCACCTGATTCACTCCATTCAGTACAGGATACTCTCGAACGCATGCCTCTTTTCTTCCACGTGACTTAGTACTTCCCCGTAAGGCTGCAGCGCGTTCATGACAAGCGTGGCAGGAACTTTAAGCAGCAGCTCGAAGATTCGTATGTTCCGAACGCCGAGTCCTGCATGATCGACACTCACTATACCCAAGTTGCCGTCCGAGTGGTGGAAACCATTTCCATCGGTGGAACGGCGAAGTCGTTCGCACGCTGCTTCATCAACAAGTTTCAGTTAAACTGTGCTGGAGACGACCGAAAGATGTATGCCGTTAAGTTCCTGTGGATCGACGTGCATTACTTCACTCAGGAAAAGCTGTACTTCGTATGCCTTAGGTCATGCGTACTGGGCATCGAACGTTACTTTAACTGTAGCCTTTCTACACTCCTGGAAATTGAAATAAGAACACCGTGAATTCATTGTCCCAGGAAGGGGAAACTTCATTGACACATCCCTGGGGTCAGATACATCACATGATCACACTGACAGAACCATAGGCACATAGACACAGGCAACAGAGCATGCACAATGTCGGCACTAGTACAATGTATATCCACCTTTCGCAGCAATGCAGGCTGCTATTCTCCCATGGAGACGATCGTAGAGATGCTGGATGTAGTCCTGTGGAACGGCTTGCCATGCCATTTCCACCTGGCGCCTCAGTTGGACCAGCGTTCGTGCTGGACGTGCAGACCGCGTGAGACGACGCTTCATCCAGTCCCAAACATGCTCAATGGGGGACAGATCCGGAGATCTTGCTGGCCAGGGTAGTTGACTTACACCTTCTAGAGCACGTTGGGTGGCACGGGATACATGCGGACGTGCATTGTCCTGTTGGAACAGAAAGTTCCCTTGCCGGTCTAGGAATGGTAGAACGATGGGTTCGATGACGGTTTGGATGTACCGTGCACTATTCAGTGTCCTTTCGACGATCACCAGAGGTGTACGGCCAGTGTAGGAGATCGCTCCCCACACCATGATGCCGGGTGTTGGCCCTATGTGCCTCGGCCGTATGCAATCCTGATTGTGGCGCTCACCTGCACGGCGCCAAACACGCATACGACCATCATTGGCACCAATGCAGAAGCGACTCTCATCGCTGAAGACGACACGTCTCCATTCGTCCCCCCATTCACGCCTGTCGCGACACCACTGGAGGCGGGCTGCACGATGTTGGGGCGTGAGCGGAAGGCGGCCTAACGGTGTGCGGGACCGTATCCCAGCTTCATGGAGACGGTTGCGAATGGTCTTCGCCGATACCCCAGGAGCAACAGTGTCCCTAATTTGCTGGGAAGTGGCGGTGCGGTCCCCTACGGCACTGCGTAGGATCCTACGGTCTTGGCGTGCATCCGTGCGTCGCTGCGGTCCGGTGCCAGGTCGACGGGCACGTGCACCTTCCGCCGACCACTGGCGACAACATCGATGTACTGTGGAGACCTCATGCCTCACGTGTTGAGCAATTCGGTGGTACGTCCACCCGGCCTCGCGCATGCCCACTATACGCCCTCGCTCAAAGTCCGTCAACTGCACATACGGTTCACGTCCACGCTGTCGCGGCATGCTACCAGTGTTAAAGACTGCGATGGAGCTCCGTATGCCACGGCAAACTGGCTGACACTGACGGCGGCGGTGCACAAATGCTGCGAAGCTAGCGCCATTCGACGGCCAACACCGCGGTTCCTGGTGTGTCCGCTGTGCCGTGCGTGTGATCATTGCTTGTACAGCCCTCTCGCAGTGTCCGGAGCAAGTATGGTGGGTCTGACACACCGGTGTCAATGTGTTCTTTTTTCCATTTCCAGGAGTGTATAAGAAAGCGCCAGGTGATCTGTTTACATTGCAATACCACTACCGGCGCGAGTAAACAACGGCCCGCTTGCGGAGCGCCGCACAGAGCCCCGCGCGCGTCTGCTTCACAACACGCCTGAGAGCCGTCTGCCACTAGACTACCATGCCAGACATGTACACTGAAGTCCAATATTAAAGCAACATACCGCTGTTTCCCAGTCCTGCGTCTCATTCACGATACAATCTCACAAACTGTCAACCAGATGTCCGAACGATCGTGTTGTGCACGGAAGATGGCATTCCGGCCAACGGACATCCGTGCCCATGATGATGTTGAGGCACCTACGAAACGAGGTAGTGTTTGCCGGGTAGCCCAGTCTCTGTGTACACAGTCTCAGACAGTGCAGTATGGCACAGAGAAAATGCCTACCAGACTCTCTGTGGCGGAGGGCCACAGAAAGAAAGGAAGTGGGACAGTACCAAACTGATTTGACCCGATGGCATAATGTGAATCGGATGTGGCAACAGTTTATAGAGATAGAAAATGTATCCCGAAGACCAGGGCAGGGCAGACCACGTGTGACTTCTGAAGAGAGGACCATTAACTGCGAGGTAACTGGCGTTTGAGCTCACAGGATCTATTGCAGGTGTTATATCGAGGCAGAAGGCTTCGACAGAGTGGCCTTCATTGTCGGAGGAATGCTGCATGTCTACCTCCGACGTCTCTTCACAGAACGGAACCTCTATAGATTGTGGTCATCAACATGCACTCTGGACGGTCGAACAATGGCCCAATGTTGTTTTCACAGATGAGTCCCGATTTAGTCTGCAGAGTGAAATGGCTCTGAGCACTAAGAGACTTAACATGTATGGTCAACAGTCCCTTAGAACTTAGAACTACTTAAACCGAACTAACCTAAGGACACCACACAACACCCAGTCATCACGAGGCAGAGAACTGGAGAGTGATTCTCGGTGGGTTTGGACCTGGAGTAAACGTGGAACACGATTTCGGGTCCCAGACAATGAGAAGAGGGACCGGTAGCGAGGAAGATCTCTAATGGTGTACGCAGGAATTTTGTTTACCACTCGAACGCCTCTTAATTAAATATTCAGGTGAATCGCCAAAGTTTAACTGCTGTGAGGTATCGTGAGAGATCTTAGGAGATCATTTGCGGTTGTCACGAGGTGCTGTGGACTCAGACGTCGTAGTGATGGTCTATAACGCTCGACCTCATAGAGCACGGGTGGTTGCTGTCTTCTTAGAAACGGAAGATATTGCACGCATGGCGTGCCCTGCTCGCTGTCCCGATTTTAATCCCATACAACATGTTCGGGATGCACGTCAGTATCCACCAACCACTCCGAAAGACTGCAAGCAGCTCTGCGGGAAGAATGGGAGCTACTGCCTTAACATTGTTTTTACTTTACTATTACCTGTTTATACTGTTTTGTGGCAAAATAAACGCAACCTTGCAAAATTTCCTTTTGTTGCTTTAATTTTGGACACCAGTGTATATTCAGGATGCGACAAAAATTTACGGCGCATATTGCAGGACAGAGTCCTCAAACGTAGATGAAGAAATTATATGATATTGACATGGGTTTGGAACGCTTTGTTTCCGTGTTGCAACCCATTTTCCCCAACTCATTAACCATGGGAAACACACAAGAACAGAAAGCACCGGCATACCACATGCAACTCTTTCTCACAGAAGATGTTCATTATGTTCCGGCGTAACCACAAACGCCGGAACGAAGAGGCGGTATGCAAGAGCAGAGGAGGCTGTGGGGAAAGGGCAGCCAATGGCGCGCGGAATCGGACCGCGTCACTCAGGCGCGCACCCTGCAGCGCGGGCACACAGGCGCAGCTCCGGCTAGTCTCGGGCGCTTAGATCGTCGTGCGTCTGCAGCGTGTTTAGTGTTTCGCTATCAGGCTGTATTGTTTTCACGTCGCCTCTCGCTAGCGACATTTGCCATAGTCAAGTATTGTCAATTGAGACTACTAATGTTATTTGATTGAATTGCTGAATAGTATTCCGAGAATGCTGCGTCCCGTAGGCACCCTGTAACGAGTGGGGCAAGACACCGCAACTGGCGACGACTCTTATCACGGAACTACGTGCCTGCTGGCCACAGACTTACGGTTTTTTCTATGTGCAGGCGCCTTAATTCTCTCTTGTCTTTACTTTTACGCGGCGCTCGCTTTGGTTTAATAGTTTCTTGTCGTTTTTGATAATCAGTGTTTTCAGGTAGGCATTGCAGAACATTTCTTTGATCTTCTTGTCATTTAGAATTTTTGCCTAGAAGATTTACCTCAGTTCACGCCACATGAATTTCAAACATTATGTGAACTCAATGGCATACAGCATCTAACTAGTGCACCGTTCCATCCACAGTCAAACGGCTAAGCGAAACGTTTTGTCAGAACATTCGAGCAGCAAATGGCCAAACTTCGCTTCGCACATACCAGGGATCAAGCATTGCAACTCTTTCTCGTCTCGTATAGTTCACGTCCACGAGATGGACCATCGCAGGCGGAAATGCTTCACAGCCGGCACCATCACAATGCTCCACCTGTTCCACCCTCCTGCATCCCCCGCCGTTGTCGCACTTTGTACACGGCGACGGTCTGTCGCCTTGGGGTGGGAGGGGGTATGGGGGAGGGGGAGGGAAGGGGGGGTTATGGGGGAGGGAAGGTGGAGGGAAAGGGGAGGAGGGAGGGGGGGAAAATTGTGCGCGGAATCGGACTGCGCCCCACCAGGCGTGTCTGTTGCCCCTTCTCATGCGAACTTTTCCTGTGATCCAGCCTTCCATTATTTTAAATTGTAGAATGTTACTTTCGTAAGTGTAGTGGATTAAGTTGGTATATCTGTAGTCAGTGCGGGCTCCGTTCATCGCACTCACTATTGCCAATGTTTCGATCTTGACAAACGCCTTCTGGTAGTCTCTGAAGGCCATTTGAAATGAAATAGTGTAATCTGTTTATCTCTCTATTAGTGAGCGTCAGTACTCCAAAACTAACAATAATTACCCTGTAGCTATTTTCAGCATAATTGCATCCAGCAAGATTCAGCGATCCTATATTGGTCTGCTAAAAATGGTCCCAGAAAACCGAAAAATTACTAACCCATGTTCGATCCCGGTACTGCCAAGGAAATTTGGTTGGTGGTAAGACTGAACCAGGATGCACTCAGCTGCATGAGGTCAAATTAATGGCTATTTGGCCGAGTAGCAGAGGTTCCAAGGTGAAGAATCACAACAGTGAGTGGGAAGCTGTTGTGTTCACCACATGTCCCTCCATACTGCATCCGTGACGCCATTGGCAGAAATGACACGGCCGTCGTAAATCCAGACTGGCTTGTCTATTGCCAGAACGCGGAACATTATCTTTTAGTTTACGACACCCGGTCGTGAAATCCTTCGTTACATGGTCATCAGTCTGTCGCTGTAGTGCATCGCGGATTTATGGCTAAACGTTGAAAGTGACTCTCCAATAATCAGCGGCCCGGTGTTTGAGAAGCTACAAGGGCACAACTGTAAGCGAACAAATAAAGCAACGTCCAATGACAGGGAGACAACGGCCGGTGCTTTGACCTGTAAGCCTGCGTAAATGTTGCAAAGAGACAGACGTGTACATTTTCTCTGTAGGTTGACTGACTAATATAATCAGTCCCTTGTTGGAGGGACGGCAGCTACACAGATTCAGAGAACATGGAAGCCGAGATGCCCCGTTAAGGAGATCAGATACAACAACCGGTTCGCAGCGGGCGTACAGCGCCGGCAACTGCGCGTAGTGCACGCCCATTAACAGCCAAACGTGACCCTTAGCCTGTTCGGGCGCGATGCACTTTCCATTTCAGCGGCGCGCCACACAGACGCGGACGGGACCAGCTAATGAGGAGACCGCCTCCGGTCTACCGCGCTCCCGTTAAGGAAACCTGGCCGAACGGGCCGTTACCAGTAGCGGCAGCGATAAAGGCACGGACTTAGATCCCCACATGTGGGCCGTTCGCAAAGGAACGTGCCCAAAAAAACGGTTTAGTAAACTGATCAGTAGAACTGAAGAACAACGTCTGAGGTACGGTCGTTCTCCGTTCGCTTCAGCTCGGTCTCGTTACCACCTTTGTCTCGTCCTTTCGGAGGGGTCACTCACTCCTCTTGACAGCTCCATCGTTCATCGTATACTTCAAAACAATGGTTCAAATGCCTCTAAGCACTATGGGACTTAACATCTGAGGTCGTCAGTCTCCTAGACTTAGAACTACACTACTGGCCATTAAAATTGCTACAGCAAGAAGAAATGGAGATGATAAACGGGTATTCATTGGACAAATTTTCTATACTAGAACTGACATGGCATTACGTTCTCAAGCAATTTGGTTGCATAGATCCTGAGAAATCAGTACCCAGGACAACCACCTCTGGCCATAATAGCGGCCTTGATACGCCTGGGCATTGAGTCAAACAGAGCTTGGATGGCCTGTACAGGTACAGCTGCCCATGCAGCTTCAACATGATACCACAGTTCAACAAGAGTAGTGACTGGCGTAATGTGACGAACCAGTTGCTCGGCCACCATTGACCAGACGTTTTCAATTGGTGAGAGATCTGGAGAATGTGCTGGCCAGGGCAGCAGTCGAACATTTTCTGTATCCAGAAAGGCCCGTACAGGATCTGCAACATGCGGTCGTACATTATCCTGCTGAAATGTAGGGTTTCGCAGGGATCGAATGAAGGGTAGAGCCATGAGTAGTAACACATCTGAAACGTAACGTCCACTGTTCAAAGTGCCGTCAATGCGAACAAGAGGTGACAGAGACGTGTAACCAATGGCACCCCATACCATCACACCAGGTGATACGAAAGTATGGCGATGACGAATACACGCTTCCAGTGTGCGTTCACCGCGATGTCGCCAAATACGGATACGACCATCATGATGCTGTAAACAGAGCCTGGATTCATCCGAAAAAATTACGTTTTGCCATTCGTGCACCCAGGTTCGTCGTTGAATACACCATCGGAGGCGCTACTGTCTGTGATGCAGCGTCGAGGGTAACTTCACCCATGGTCTCCGAGCTGATAGTCCATGCTGCTGCAAACGTCGTCGAACTGTTCGTGCAGGTGGTTGTTGTCTTCCAAACGTCCCCATCTGTTGACCCTGGATCGAGACGTGGCTGCACGATCCGTTACAGCCATGCGGATAAGATGCCTGTCATCGCGATTGCTAGTGATACGAGGCCGTTGGTATCCAGCACGGCGTTCCTTATTACCTTCCTGAACCCACCGATTCCATATTCTTCTAACAGTCATTGGAGCTCGACCAACGCGAGCAGCAATGTCGCGATACGATAAACCACAAGCGCGATAGGCTAAAATTCGACATTTATGAAAGTTGGAAACTTGATGGTACGCATTTCTCCCCCTTACACCAGGGATCACAACAACGCCTCACCAGGCAACGCCGTTTAACTGCGGTTTGTGTATGAGAAATCGGTTGGAAACTTTCCTCATGTCAGCACGTTGTAGGTATCGCCACCGGCGCCATTCTTGTGTGAATGTTATGAGAAGCTAATCATTTGCATATCACAGCATCTTGTTCCTGTCGGTTCAATTTCGCGTCTGTAGCACGTGAACTTCGTGGTATAGCAATTTTAATGGCCAGTAGTGTATTTAAACCTAACTAACGTAAGAACGTCACACACATCCATGCCCAAGGCAGGATTCGAACCTAAGAGCGTAGCAGCCGCGTGGTTCCGGACTGAAGCGCCTAGAACCGCTCTACCACAGCGGCCGGCCTTGGTGTACTTGTAGGTATTTTCGTTCAGTTTCTTCGCTGTTCTTGTTCGGTTTCAAACACTGAAGTCTCGACTACGAGTTCTTTGCATACACCGTTCATCTTCTTCTACGAGAGGCTTTCAGTAAGTACTGCAACATATTTTTTTCTCGGCAAAATTCGTTTGAAAACATTCCATCGTGGACTGTTCTCGCTTGAGCCCCGATAGTTTCGTGGTTATCCTGTAGGTGGTGGCGCTCTACGTAGCCTTCAAAATCGCATCTGCAACGGAGATGCGTTTCAAGCAGGGAGCTGTCATTGAGGTGTCTGCCATCGCAACAAGGTCGAGCAAACCCGTCCGATCTCCCGCGCGCCAGCCGGTAGCACAGAGCCACAACTCCTGCAAGGCTAGAAATTGCGGATACTCTTATTCGAGGTAACCCACGGATCACAAACATCTCGGTGCACGACTGTACGTCTCTGTTGGTAGTGCTAGTACACTCGTCAAGCAGTTCGGGTACTTAAAGGTGTGTGTCCACTGGTTTCCCTCCCCTCTAACAGAAGACCATAAAGAGCAACGAACGTCCATACGTGCGGAATTGATTGTGCTCCACGAGGCTGATCGTGACTGTTTACTGTCGAACACTGTCGCAGGTGATGAAACAAGAAGTTCGTCACTTCTAACCGGAAAGAAAACGACAATCCATGGGATGGCACCACACCACCTCTCCACCGAAGAAAAAGTTCAAAGCAACACCCTCGGCAGATGAAGTCATGCCGACGGTCTCATGGGACTGTGTGATGTCCTCCCTCAATGTACTACCCTCAGGAAATTGATGAGGCGATTTCAGCGTGTTCGTCGCAACAAAAATGCAAACAAACTTCTCCTGTGCAAAGCAAGTCCTGACTCAAGTGTGCGCGTCCGAGAGGAGCTCGCCGGTCGGAGTGGCCGTGCGGTTCTAGGCGCTACAGTCTGGAGCCGAGCGACCGCTACGGTCGCAGGTTCGAATCCTACCTCGGGCATGGATGTGTGTGATGTCCTTAGGTTAGTTAGGCTTAAGTAGTTCTAAGTTATAGCGGACTAATGACCTCAGAAGTGAAGTCGCATAGTGCTCAGAGCGATTTGGACCATTTTTTGAGAGGAGCTCACAAAACTTCACTGGATTCACAAGGTGCGACACTGTCGCGAATAAAACAGTGACCCGTATACACAATAAGTTTCCTTTAATTTACGTCTGTGGTCACAAACTTTTTGTTAACAGATTACCGGTTTCAGTCTACAAAGTTGTCAATAGCACTAATGTTCAAAATAAGCTTGTTTTGGTCAGTAGTGGTACTGATAACATGACTCGTGCATATCATATTATTTATGTATATTTGACTCATGAGGGTGCTGATTTTGCATTTAACATTTGACGATGCCACTATGGCTGCAGTACATTAGGTCTTTGTTTTTATAAAAAAAGATCTGACGATGTTCATTATAGACCGAACTCGGTAATCTGTTAACAAAGAGTTTGTGACTGCAGACGTAAATTAAAGGAAACTTCACTGGATTGTTCTTCCTACAGCCCGTGTCTCGCACCTTCCGGCTTCCATCTGTTTGGCCCAATGAAGGATGCACACCGCGTGAAGCAGTACGAGCGTGAAGGGGAGGTTATTAACGCAGCAAGACTTTGGTTCTCACGTCCATCAGTAGAGTGGTACCATGTAGGCACCCAGTAAGGTGGCGTAAGGTCGTCACACTGAACGGGGAAAAACAGAGTTTTGTAGCCAAAAGAGTGGGGGATAATATGGTGTATTGGAATCTTAAAGAAAACAAATAAAACCGACCTGCTTCCAGAAAAAGGTGATGCAGTACTCATTAAACGCCCCTCGCGTTTTTACATCTGTATTGTGCAAACCACTTAACGGTGTATGGCGGAGAGTACTTTGCCTTTTCCAGCTGCGTGCGGTTCGCGAAAGAACGATTTCTTGAAAGCCTCCATGTAGTCTTGAATCTCTCTAAGTGTATCTTCATAGTCTTTTCGCGAGATATACGTACGAGGAAGCAATGTGTTGGTTGACGCTTCTAATAACGTACGCTCTTACAATGTTAACACACCGTCCTACAGAACATTTCTCTTGCAGCGTCTGCTGCTGTAGCTGACTCAGCGTCTCCGAGAAGCTTCGGCGGTTACTAAATGAACCTGTAACAAAATGTGCAACTCTTTTTTGTGTCTGTTTTATTTCCTATTTAACATCCAGTACGGTCCACAGGATAACCATACCGAAGTACCGATCGAACGTGGGTTTTATAAGAACTCCTTTTTGGTAGGGCTACATTTCCTAAGGATTCTTCCAAAGAATCACAGTCTGACATCTGCCCTACCCGCGAGTAATTTTATGTTGCCATCTCCGCAGGTATTTCATAGATAACAACGTACGCGACGTGTAGTTTATAATTTTATCATAATTGTATTTAAAAATTAACAAAGAGGCCCGAACCACTCGAGCTCGCATTTTTAAAGGCTAGAGCGTATTTTTGGAAAAAAATATGTTCCTAATTTCCACTTTAGGCTTTGCAAATAATAATTGTCACTGAATTGTATAAGTTTGTCTATACACTGATGTGACAAAAGTCATGGCGCAAGGATACGCACATACACACATGGCGGTAGAATCGCGTTGTTGTTCTTGTTGTTGTTGTGGTCTTCACTCCTGAGACTGGTTTGATGCAGCTCTGAATGCTACTCTATCCTGTGCAAGCTTCTTCATCTCCCAGTACCTACTGCAACCTACAACCTTCTGAATCTGCTTAGTCTATTCATCTATTGGTCTCCCTCTACGATTTTTACCCTCTACGCTGCCCTCCAATGCTAAATTTGTGATCCCTTGATGGCTCACAACATGTCCTACCAATCGGTCCCTTCTTCTTGTCAAGTTGTGCCACAAACTCCTCTTCTCCCCAATACTATTAAATACCTCCTCATTAGTTATGAGATCTACCCATCTAATCTTCAGCATTCTTCTGTAGCACCACATTTCGAAAGCTTCTATTCTCTTCTTGTCTATACTATTTATCGTCCATGTTTCACTTCCATAAATGGCTACACTCCATACAAATACTTTCAGAAACGACTTCCTGACACTTAGATCTATACTCGATGTTAACAAATTTCTCTTCTTCAGAAACGCTTTAATTGCCACTGCCAGTCTACATTTTATATCCTCTATACTTCGACCATCAGTTATTTTGCTTCCCAAATAGAAAAACTCCTTTACTACTTTAAGTGTCTCATTTCCTAATCCAATTCCCTCAGCATCACCAGACTTAATTCGACTAAATTCCATTATCCTTGTTTTGCTTTTGTTGATGTTCATCTTATACCCTCCTTTCAAAACACTGTCCATTCCGTTCAACTGCTATTCCAAGTCCTGACAGAATTACAATGTCGTCTGCGAACCTCAACGGTTTCATTTCTTCTCCGTGGATTTTAATACCTACTCCGAACTTTTCTTTTGTTTCCTTTACAGCTTGCTCAATATACAGATCGAACAGCATCGGGGAGAGGCTACAACCCTGTCTCACTCCCTTCCCAACCACTGCTTCCCTTTCATGTCCCTCGATTCTTATAACTGCTATCTGCCTTCTGTGCAAATTGTAAATAGCCTTTCGCTCCCTGTATTTTACCCCTGCCACCTTCATAATTTGAAAGAGAGTATTCCAGTCAACATTGTCAAAAGCTTTCTCTAAGTCTACAAATGCTAGAAACGTAGGTTTGCCTTTTCTTAATCTTTCTTCTAAGATAAGTCGTAAGGTCAGTATTGCCTCACGTGTTCCAACATTTCTACGGAATCCAAACTGATCTTCCCCGAGGTCGGCTTCTACTAGTTTTTCCATTCGCCTGTAAAAAATTCGCATAAGTATTTTGGAGCCGTGGCTTTTTAGACTGATAGTTAGGTAATTTTCACATCTGTCAACACCTGCTTCCTTTGGGGATTGGAATTATTATATTCTTCTTGAAGTGTGAGGGTATTTCGCCTGTCTCATACATCTTGCTCACCACATGATAGAGTTTTGTCAGGACTGGCTCTCCCAAGGCCGTCAGTAGTTCTAATGGAATGTCTACTCCGCGTACAGCAGTGTAAAAGGATAGTGCATTGGCGGAGCTGTCATTTGTACTCAGGTGATTCATACGAAACGGTTTCCGACGTGGTTAACAGACTTTGACATGGAACGGCAGTTGAAGCAAGATACGAGGAACATTCTATTTCGGATTTCGTCAGAGTGTTAATTATTCCGAGATCTATCGTGTCAAGAGGTTGCTGAGAATACAGAATCTCAGGCTTTGACAACGCAGTGGCCAATGGCCTTCACTTAATGACCGAGAGCAGCGGCATTTGCGTGGAGTTGTCAATGCTAACAGACAAATAACACTTCGTAAAGTAACCGCTGAAGTAAATGTGGGGCGTACGACGAATGTATCCGTTTGAACAGTGCGGCGAAATTTGGTGTTAATGGGGTACCGTAGCAGTAGACCAACGCTCCTGCCTTTGCTAACAGCACGATATCGTCTACAACGCCTCGCCTGGGATCATGACTATATCAGTTGCAACCTGGACGACTAGGAAACCGTGACCTTGGCCAGATGAGCCCCAATTTAACTTTGTAACAACTGGTGGTTGGATTCGAGTGTGACGTAGAATTCACGAATCCATAGACCCAAGTTGTTTACAAGGCACTGTGCGAGCTAGTGGTGGTTCCATTATTGTGTGAGCTGTGTTTACATGGAATGGACTGGTTCCTCTTGTCCAACTGAACCGATCAATGACTGGAAATGGCTACGTTCTGCTACCTGAAGACCATTTCCAGCCATTGATGGACTTTATTTTCCAAAACCATAATGGCATTTTTGTGGATGAAAATGCACCCTGTCACCGGGACACCACGTTCGTGATTGGTTTAAAAAGCATCCTGGACAACACGAGCGAATGATTTGGCGCCCAGATCGCCTGACAAGAATCCCATCGAAAATGTATGGGACATGATCGAGAGATCAGTTCGTGTACAAAATCCTGCACCGGCAACGCTTTCGCAATTATGGACGGCTATAGAGGCAGCACGGCTCAATATTTCTGCAGTGTCTTTCAACTACTTGCTGAGTCCATGCCACGTCGAGATGATGCACCAGGCCGGGAAACAGGAGGTCCCACACGATGTTAGCAGGTATCCCATGACTTTTGTTACCTCAGAGTATACACAAATGACAAAAAAGCGTAGTATTCATAAGGTTCAAATAAATGACTCTCAGCACTATGGGACTTAACATCTGTGGTCATCAGTCCCCTAGATTTAGAACTACTTAAACGTAAATAACCTAAGGACATCACACACATCCATGCCAGAGGCAGGATTCGAACCTGCGACCGTAGCGGTCACGCGTTTCCAGACTGAAGCGCTAGAACCGCACGGCCACACAGGCCGGCACTCATAAGGGGTTGAGAGGTTCTGACATATTATTTGAGTGATTATATGCTCATAAAAAAATGTTTTGCATCACCTCGGTTCCCGGAGTTCCGGAACCTCTACAGAAACTTGAAATAGATATCAACATAAACATCATTGTCGCCCTTTTTATTTCTCACGAAAACCGCGCTTTGCGTGTTGTACCACCATATAGCGAGACCTTCAGGGATGGTGGTCCCGATTGCTGTACACACCGTCATCTCTAATACCCAGTAGCACGTCCTCTTGCACGATGCATGCCTGTATTCGTCGTTGCATACTATCCGCAAGTTCACAAAGGCACTGTTGGTCCAGATTGTCCCACTCTTCAAACCGTTCGATTCGGCGTAGATCCCTCAGTTGGTGGGTCCCAGGCATGTTCGATAGGGTTCATGAATGGATAACATACTGGCCACTCTAGTTGAGAGATTTATCCTGAAGAAGGATGTGCACGATGGGGCCGCGAATAGTCGTCCATGAAGACGAATGCCACGCCAATATGCTGCCTATATGATTGCACTACGGTAGGAGGATGGCATTTACGTATCGTGTAGCCCTTACGGCGCCTTCCATGACCATCATCGGCGTACGTCGGCCCCACATAATGCCACCCCAAAACAGCAGGGAACCTCCACCTTGCTGCACTCGATGGACAGTGTGTCTGAGGCGTTCAGCCTGAGCGGGTTACCCCCAAACAAGTTTCCGACGATTGCCTGGTTGAAGGCATATGCGACACTCATCGGTGAAGAGAATTTGATGCCAACTCTGAGCTGTCCATTCGCCATGTTGTTGGGCCCATCTGTACCGTGCTGCATGTGTTGTGGTTGCAAAGATGAACTTCGCCGTGAACGTCGGGAGTGAAGTTGCGCATCATGCAGCCTATTGTTTGAGTCATAACACAACGTCCTGTGGCTGCACGAAAAGCATTATTCAACATGGTGTCGTTCCTGTCAGGGTTCCTCCGAGCCATAATCCGTAGGTAGCGGTCATCCACTGCAGTAGTAGCCTATGGGCGACCTGAGCGAGGCATATCATCGACAGTTTGTGTATCTCCTCCATGTCTGAACAACATTGCTTTGGTTCGCTCCGAGACGGCTGGACACTTCCCTTGTTGAGTGCCCTTCCTGGCACAAAGTAACAATGCGGACGCGATCGAACAGCGGTACTGACCGTCTAGGCATGGTTGAACTACAGAAAACACGAGCCGTGTACCTCCTTCCTGGTGGAATGACTGGAACTTATCGGCTGTCGGATCCCCTCTGTGTAATAGGCGCTGCTCATGCATGGTCGTTTACATCTTTGGGCGGGTTTAATAACGTCTCTGAATAGTCAAAGGTACTGTGCCTGTGATACAGTGTCCACAGTCAACGTCTGTCTTCAGGAGTTCTGGCGACTGGAGAGATGCAAAACTTTTATTGATGTGTGTATGTAGGAGTACGCATTTGAAATCGAGCGATCACATAAAATAAATCGCGAGTAAGGCAGATTCCAGACAGATTCACTGGAAGAATCTTCAGGAAACATACTTCATCTAGAAAGGAAGTCGGTTACAATTCACTCGTTCGACCAATACCTGACTGTTGCTCGTCAGTATGGGATACATACGAGGTCGGACTTACAGAGGAAATAGAGAAGGTCCAAAGAAGAGTAGCACGATTCTCTACTGTTTCATTTAGTAAACGCGAAAGCGTCGCAGAGGTGACCAACAGACTGCAGCGGCAGATGTCGCAAGACTGGTGTTCTCCATCGCGGTGTGGATTATTGTTAAATTTTCGAGAGCGTACGTTACTAGAACAGTCAACAAATAAAGAGCTTCCTCTAATTTATTTGGAGCAAAAAGGCCAGGAAGATAAAATTGGAGTTATTTGAGTACACAGAGGCTTACCGGAAATCTTTCTTCCCGCAAACTATTCGCGACTGGAACAGGAATGGGGTACGTGAGAGTAGCGTTCATGATGTACCACCCGCCGGGAAATAGATGTGACAAGACTCATTCTAAAGAAACAACTTTTAAATTAGATATTAAGTAACGATTCTGATAATGTTGGCAACCTAATATATGTGTGTATGGCTACTTGTAATATAAGTTTTCTTGACAAATAATTTGTAAATGAATGAGAAGTCGAAACCAACATGCCCACAGTAATATTTTCCCCAATTTTTGACTGTGGCAAACACTATTTTTTTAAGAACACGTTGCTGCTCTCTTTTATTTATTAACATGGGTAACATGAACACAGCTTCTGATCCACAACAGATGATGCGGGATAGCAAACAAATTCACTGCTCGCAATTTAGTAGAACGAATGAACGTAAGAGATGCCTTGGGATATAAGCACCTGTTTAAATATTCGTTCGAAACTGCAGTAGAAAATAAAAGGAATAGAACTCTTGATGGAAATCCGGATTTCAGTATTTACGCTAAATGATACATAATATATTTTGCAAAAGTTATCGTAGAGGAGAGAAACGCTAAATGCCTGTTGTAGGACTGGCGTGAATCTGGTGTCACGTTCGTCTTACCTGCGGTGCTGCAGTGTTCCCTGAATCTCACACAATCACGCACTTGCCTTGGAAATAGTTTACAGCATTTTAACAGCGCCTAATGATGGCTGATGTAAGGTTCAGAGGCTTCAGACGTGCTAGAACTTCCATCAGCCTTTGCTCAGGAGCGTCGTGGCGATCCTGTGATCATCCTTCCTTTAGACGAGAGATGAACACTGCAGGAATGCCGTCCCGAGTGTAGTAAGCTCAGCCTGCGATTAAACAGCGATTACTGGATCCGGTTCTTGCGCAGTTACCCTCTCACCATTATTGTAGCAGCAGCTAGGGAGAGCGAGGGCTCCTACCGCCAAAGACGAGTATTACAGGACAGAGACTGGTACTCGTGTGCTTATGGCAGGGAGGGAGTAAAAATAAAGAGAAGAGAAAGCTCTTCACGACCTGCAAAGAAGCCAGGAGATCTCCTCCAGTTACAAATACTGGCCATTAAAATTGCTACACCATGAAGATGACGTGCTACAGACGCGAAATTTAACCGACAGGAACAAGATGCTGTGATATGCAAATGATTAGCTTTTCAGAGCATTCACAGAAGCTTGGCGCCGATGGCGACACCTACAACGTGCTGACATGACGAGAGTTTCCAACCGATTTCACATACACAAGCAGCAGTTGACGGGCGTTGCCTGGTGAAACGTTGTTGTGATACCTCGTGTAAGGAGGAGATATACGTACCATCACGTTTATGACTTTGATAAAGGTCGGATTGTAACCTATCGCGATTGCGGTTCATCGTATCGCGACATTGCTGCTCGAGTTGGTCGAGATCCAACGACTGTTAGCACAATATGGAATCGATGGCTTCAGGAAGGTAATAAGGAATGCCGTGCTGGATCCAAAGGGCCTCGTATCACTAGCAGTCGAGATGACAGGCATCTTATCCGCATAGCTGTAACGGATCGTGCAGCCACGTCTCTATCCCTGAGTCAACACATGGGGACGTTTGCAAGACAACAACCACTGCACGAATAGTTCGCCGAATTTTGCAGCAGCATGGACTATCAGCTCTGTGACCATGGCTGCGGTTAACCTTGACGCTGCATCACAGACATGAGCACCTGCGATGGTGTACTCGACGACGAACCTGGGTGTACGAATGGCATTACGTCATTTTTTTCGGATGAACCCAGATTCTGTTTACAGCATCATGATGGTCGCATCCGTGTTTGGCGACATCGCGGTGAACGCACATTGGAAGCGTGTATTCGTCATCGCCATACTGGCGTATCACCCAGCGTGATGGTATGGGGTGCCATTGGTTACACGTCTCGGTGACCTCTTGTTCGCATTGACGGCACTTTGAACAGTGGACGTTACATTTCAGATGTGTTACAACCCGTGGGTCTACCCTTCATTCGATCCCTGCGAAACCTTACATTTCAGCAGGATAATGAATGACCGCATGTTGCAGGTCCTGTACGGGCCTTTCTGGATACAGAAAATGTTCGACTGCTGCCCTGGCCAGCACATTCTCCAGATTTCTCACCAATTGAAAACGTCTGGTCAATGGTGGCCGAGCAACTGGTTCGTCACATTACGCCAGTCACTACTCTTGTTGAACTGTGGTATCATGTTGAAGCTGCATGGGCAGCTGTACCTGTACAGGCATTCCAAGCTCTGTTTTACTCAATGCCCAGGCGTATTGCAGTCACCGTTGCGGGTTACATAAAACGACATCGCTAGGGGCAGCTGCATAACACTGTATACAGAATGTAGATGGCGTTACTCCTACATATTTTGTGCGGCTGCGCTGAAATACTAGTCACATGAATATCGTAGCACGTAGTAGACTTCCCGGGAATTTAACTCTCGGTGCATTCCGCCATTGTAGTTCCACTATTCTTATAGCCAGCAGTGTAACTGCAGAAAATTAGCGGCCACATAATGAAGCATTTCCTAGATTCTTGGCAGAAGGTCTTGGTACTCTTAATGTAAGCGAAACATTAACTTCCGGCAGGGTAAGTCCTACTGCGCAGTTAGTCTGGCAGCGAGGGTGCGTTCCGGATTGGGTGAGCCTCAGGTGAGCGCGTCGCGTCGCTGCAGTTTAATAATTCGCCAGAAGGGCGCGACGGCGCTGTTTAGATTGCCGCTGCAGGTGGCCGTAATGAGCCAAGATGGCGGCTGCCTAACGAGGGCATTGTCGCTCGCATTATTCGTGGCCCGCCGGTTTTTCGCCTGGCGCACCCCCGGCTGCGCCTGCTTTATACCCCTTAATGCCCAGCCACGCCGCCCACCACTCGCCCCTCCCCCCTAAAGCCTCCGCTGCCCGCTGCTTTCTCGTTTTATTTTCTTTATATATCCCTTTTCCCTCCCATCGCAGCCCTCTTACGATCGGCCGTTGAAGCTGTTCCGTCCCCCACACCACTCGCATCGCCAGCGTCTTTAAGATTTCTGCGCATCCGCTACAGCTTCTTTTTAATATCGCCGACTGCCTCCTGCCCGCCTTCTGTCGTAACGTTTACGATGGGTTTCCAGCCAACATCAAGTTGCCCTTACTTTCAGACGTTTTCCCCCTCGCACTGCCGTTATGCGATATGGAGACAACTTTTGACATGTGGGTATAGCAATTTGTTGCGTCTGTAGTTCAAGGATGCGGATGCGAGGGTGCAGGTCATCCTTCTTACATACAGTTACTATTAATGTTTACACTTTCAACGGGAGCGTACGAACTTTGCCTCGCCGATCAGCTCCATATTGACAGGCTAGGACTTAGCCATATGTGAACGGGAAGACTTAACTCTTAACATCTTTAGGGAAAATCGAGTCTGAAAATTTTAGGCGAGTTAATATAAGTTGTAAGATAGATAGTATTGAAGTAGTCCGCAGGTGAGAGAGTAAGTATTTAGTTCCACTTCGTTCCTATCTCTGAATCGAATCTCGTTGCTAGTAACTATTTTTTTCATTCTCATTTATTTAAAAAATGGCTCTGAACACTATGCGACTTAACTTCTGAGGTCATCAGTCCCCTAGAACTTAGAACTAATTAAACCTAACTAACCTAGGGACAACACACACATCCGTGCCCGAGGCAGGATTCGAACCTGCGACCTTAGCGGTCGCTCGGTTCCAGACTGTAGCGCCTAGAACCGCACTGTCACTCCGGCCGGCTCACTTATTTCAAACGGATCTATTATGACAGTATACAATTTTCAGTATTCGATGATTCATTTATTCAAGAAATGTTCATATGTGTATGATCTTATGAGACTTCACTGCTAAGCTCGTCAGTCCCTAAGCTTACACATTACTTAACCTAAATTATCCTAAGGACAAACACACACACACACACATGCCCAAGGGAGGGCTCGAACCTCCGCCGGGACCAGCCGCAGAGTCTATGACTGCAGTGTATGAGACCGCTCGGCCAATCCCGCACGGCCATTCATTTATTATTTTCCTAAACTTTACCATAAAAATAATGGAGAAATTTTTAACAATATCGTAAGCAAAGAAAGATAACGTGTTCTTTCAATCATAACTGTACAGTCAATTTATTTATTTAATTGTATCTACATTTACTGCTAGTATAATATGTAATCTATGCAGCACTGCACGAATCGGATGATGCTCATCGTAGAAAGATGGAAAAGAATAATTATTGCGACATATGGCACAAGTAAAAAACGTCAAACTTTTGCGTGTGTCTGACTTTTTCAATATTGCTAGAATATAAACTACGGTTCCACGGTTAGTGAATAAGTGCTCTGCAGAGAACTTGATATTAATATGGCGTTTTTTCCCAACATTTCTGATGATGCTGTTTTTTACTTTTATGATTACTATGTTACTATTTATAGTTTAAAATTGAAATAATTACTGAATAAAAGAATTTCTTCTCATTTTTTTTTAAACAAGGTGTTCCATCAATGTACCAGGATTCTCAAGGCGTTCCGTCAGAATAAAAGTTTCGGAATCCCTGGTTTGTTGTAAAAACAAACTTGTTTTACATTCATAACCTTCTCTGCCGGTCATCACACAATTTCACAGCATCGAGATTCGATGCAGAGACCTGGAACTAATGAGGCTAAGCGCTTAGTCACTAGGCTGCGCTCTCTTTAAATACGTGAGACCACACACAGTGCATGCTTAAAATTTTCAAACTCGATTTTCGCGAAAATAGGTGAGAGTTGCGGCTTCCTATTGACATTTATTTTCTTTAATTCCTAAGGGACCAAATTGCCGAGGTCATCGGTTCCTAGGCTTATACTCTGCTTAAACTAACTAATGTTGAGAACAACACACACACCCATGCCCGAGGGAGGACTAGAATCTCCGGTAGGAGGAGCCGCGCAATCCGTGACATGGTGCCTCAAACCGCGCGGCCACTCGACGCGACCCTGTTTTTACATACAGAAGTTCTAGTCGTGGCCTACGCACCTTGCCAGCATTAATGAAATCGGTGAGAGGAATTTCGCAGCGTCACCTTGTTAACCAAGGTGGAAAAGCGAAATAATTCAAAGAACTTAATTTCCTCCGTGAAGCCAGTCAAACTCATGCTCAAGTTTCCGATCGACCATGTCTAACTAGTGGTAGTTAGACATGGTGGATCTGAACTTTGAGAATGAGTATGCCTGCCTTCACGATTCCACACAGTCGATCATCGGGTCTCTGTCATCACATCCCAACAACCCACAAATGTGGATAGACCAACGGGACCAGTGCACACTGGCAATGACACCCCTCTCAAAGTTTATGAGGTGGTGATAAAGCTCTCTCACATCAATATATGTCATCTCCGGTCTATCAAAATGCTCCGTGTTGTGCTAGCAGAGAGCAGAAAAATCGTATGATTTTTCTGCAGTCTTGTTTCCATTACCAAGCATAACGTCAGAACTGCTTCACTGATGCCTTCACTTCCCTACAGCTAAACTGATCGTAATTTTCATATCTTCAGTTTCCTTTTTCATTCGTCTGCATGTTACTCTTGTCAGCAACTAACTTGTATGTGACATTAAGCTGCTTCTGTAGTAGTTTTCGCTCTTATTTCCCTTTCTGTTTTTAGGATTATCTGCCTATTTTTCCTAAAGTCTCATGATACGTCTCCTATCTCGCAGACTCTACAAGCCAGCTGAATTAATTGTTTTGTTGTCACTTCCCCAATTATTTTAGAAATTCCGAAGGAATGTTATTTATCCTCTTCGCCTTATTTTATCGCATGACTTTTAGTAATTACTATTATCTATCGCTTATAAAGAAAAATAGGTGCAAAACATAATAAAGAGACTGCATTTAAACTTAAAATTACAAAATAATTATTAGTGCGGACATACCCGGGTGTCTGCATTGGTGCAGTCTTTTAATCGCCAAGACTTTATTATTACGTTCAAAAATAAGTATGATTTCGATCCATGATCATTGTCTTTCATTGACTGTCTGATATTTATTTCTTATGTCTGAAATAAATGTGAGCAAAACAGAATATCTAGTATTCGGAGGATTCATATGGTTCAAATGGCTCTGAGCACTATGGGACTTAACATCTATGGTCATCAGTCCCCTAGAACTTAGAACTACTTAAACCTAACTAACCTAAGGACATCACACAACACCCAGTCATCACGAGGCAGAGAAAATCCCTGACCCCGCCGGGAATCGAACCCGGGAACTCTTGCGCAGGAAGAGAGAACGCTACCGCACGACCACGAACTGCGGACTAGTCGGAGGAAATGGAAGGGATATAGCACAGCCGCAAGGAAATGTGAAAGCTGTAAAACAGTTTAAATGCTTACGATCGATTATCTATTCCTCGGGAAATGCGAAGCAGATGTAGAATGCACGATCCAGTAGGCAAGAGGAGCAATGGAGTTGTGTGGAGCCGAGCAACATCAAAAACAAAGGAGAGTATTCTGCAAATAATAGTGGAAAGTATATTAACATATGGTGCAGTGGGGTCGACCCTTGGCGATCGACAGAGACCCAGAGTACAGGGTGTATAGACGCATGGTATTAGAAGGGCAGCCAGGATATCTCGAACAGAGCCGAGAAGAAATGAGGGAATTAGAAACATAATGGATACTGAACAAGCAGTTGTGAAAAGAAGTGAGACTAGAGCTCCTCAAGGGTATGGCCATGTGCGGTGAATGGAGCAAGCACGGTGGTCAAAACCAAACCCGGAATGGTGACAGCCAGGAAGGAGGAAGAGTGGGCGACCGAGATTAACATGGAGAGTGGGAGTAATATTGAGGAAGACAGACCTAACAGAGGAAGACTGCCACGGTCCTGAAAGATGGTGAATGGGAATATAGATCAACTGCTGAAGAGTGGAGAGTAAGTATACCTCATGGTTCTTATGCTTTCTACGTATGAGCCGTGGCCGGCTCGTGCTCATGCCGTTTGTTCTTTGGCATTTTGTCGCAACTGAGTGGCAACTTATTTCTCCCTGAGTTACTACCATAACGAGTTGCTGACTTGCGTCCGTCAGTGGCAGCAGCAGCGCTTATCGATACTAGTACTGCTGCACCATCTTTGGTGTGACCACTATAAGCCGGCCGAAATGGCCGTGCGGTTCTAGGCGCTGCAGTCTGGAATCGCGAGACCGCTTCGGTCGCAGGTTCAAATCCTGCCTCGGGCATGGATGTGTGTGATGTCCTTAGGTTAGGTTATGTTTAACTAGTTCTAAGTTCTAGGGGACTAATGACCTCAGAAGTTGAGTCCCATAGTGCTCAGAGCCATTTGACCACTATATTTCCGCGCGCGTGTGTGTGTGTGTGTGTGTGTGTGTGTGTGTTTGTGTGTGTGTTTGTGTGCTGGCGGCGCGCACTCACAGTCGGATTGTGAGGCGCTAGCTGCGAGAGCTGCGAAGTTCGTTGCCCACCGAACATGAAAACTGAAGTTGAGTAATCATTTAAACTGGTATGAAACCTCAACTGCTGTGACATCTCTTCGTTCATTGCCGGTTGTTGCTTCCTGGGCCGTTCCTGCTAGCAGCAACGTATGGTGTGCTGAAGTCGGCGATATTTTGCAGCTGTCTTCCTGTTTGGTCTTTAACTATTAAACTGGTTGTTACTTATCAGTGAAGTGCACCAGCGGTATTTTCCGCCTTGTGGCCGTTAACGACCCTGTTACCTGCCTGTGTCGTTAGCATAGTTTTCCGGCAGTGTGTTTTCCTCGCCATGTTGATGCTGTCCGGCATGGCGTGTAGTTCGACAGCCTTTTAGTTGTTTGTTCTTTTTTCTTCTTAAGAGTGGGGGTGTTATGTCTTGGCTGTTTTTAGAAGGAAATTCTGAAAACGTAGTGCGCCTGGTATCTTCAACCTCGGCTGATGTTTTTCATTGTCGTACCTTTGTCGGGCGGAAGGGAATTGATTAGGTTGTTGGTCGGTCCTTCAACCGTCCCAGGGTCGGGTTGCCATCCAATTATTTAGCTTTACTCATGGCTTCCTGTCTCACCTCACCTTACGTTAGAGCTACCTCCTCAGGCCGACTCTTAGAACACTTCTGAGCAACGCTGTTCTGTTGGTTTTAGATTGTGATTTTAATTGTAGTCTGATGTGCTGTGTGAGACTTTCAGCCGCCTATTTATTTAGTTTGTTTTAATTTTAAAATAAGGCCTTCAGCCGACTTAAATTAAAATTTGGAGAGTGGTTTAAAAACTAAATTTTGAAAGTTTGTTCTATCTGAAATTCTAGTTACCCAGGCTTTAAGCCCTGAGTTGGTCCATGTCCAGTGTGTGGCCCTCAGTCGAGGTTTTACGTGAAATATTTTTAAGATAAGGCCTTCAGCCATATTAAATTAAAATTTTGAAAATTGATTTGTTTAAAGCTAATTTTTTTAAGAAAATTTACTCTATCTGAAATTCTTGTTATCCAGGCCCTAAGCTATTAGTTTTTCAGTGTCTTATGTGTGGTTTTCAGCCGAGTATTTACGTGACTTTTTTTTCTTTTTTTAAAGTAAGGCTTTCAGCCGCGTGTGTTCTTTAAGGTAAATTTTATAACTTGTCTTCAGGCCTTCAGCCGTTCCTGTTTTTGGTGTGGTATTGGGCCATCAGCCCTGGAGGTATTGCAAGTTTTCTTAACTAGGCCTTCAGCCGTATTGTTTTAATGTGATAGTTTTAAGGCAATGTGTAATTAAGTGGTTCTTAGGTAAATAAAGTTTGTGTGGTTTCTGCAACTAACAGTAACTGATTACGGCCCCCTTCACAATCATAACCTGATCCGGTCTATCCTGCGAAACCAGATTTCAACGGTCATGAAGCGATTCATTGAAGTTGTGGACACGGAAGATCAGAGATTTTCAGGCTAAGTGAGGTAGACGTCTGAAAGACGAACCCTGTGGTTGCTCCTGTGTGTGTCTCTTCCGTGACGAACGTTTGTTGCGAGTTCCAGCAACGTGAAGAGCTGTGGAGGGAAATGTGTGTATGGGCGTCGCTTGCAAATCGTACTTAAGGAGCACACTGCATATTTCCGTAACTGAGCAGATCACGGTCGAAGGATACTGCACCAAGGTAACTCAGGGTGTGCCAGGGGTGCAGATACCCTGACGTCATTTCCATGAGCGACAACGCCAGCAGCCGCTGAACCAGCCGTGTTACAGACACACCAAACAGCGAGGACACAGCGCGAGTTGAGTGCCCTGCATCTTTGATGAGCCTGAATCCCACAGGGGACGCTGTCAAGGGTGTGATGCGCACAGGATGCCAATACGTCGCATTCGGCGCGATCTGCACATCGCATTTGGGACGGAACCCCTGTGCAGCCTCGTGGAATGTGTCTCAAACAGATGCAAATCTTGTATAATTGTGTGCCGTGGGAATACTAATGTGCTGCCGTTAATGACAATACCTACAGAGTAGGATGGGGGAATTTGGCGCGCCTAAGGGAATTTTATTACTAATCATATTGCAAAATTCCGAGGTGTGTGGGTGTGAAAAATCGTACTGGAATTATGGAACTGCACAGACTCTATCACACACCACTTAAAAACTAAAGTTAAATTTCAATTGCCCAACCAAATCGCTGTCTCAAAAGTGACCTTAATACGGCATCTGGAGATGGGGAAAGGCTACAAAAATCCTACTGAATAACTACTTTTACTCAATCGACGAATAATAATAACTAAATGAAGGAAATTATAAGTTATTGCACATGAAATAAAAATAAAATCAAACCAATGTTTTATTATATTAAAAAAATGTCTTACCATAAGAGTCAGCCACATGACCGTTAGGAAAATAAGAAGCAAGCGGGGGCATGGTGCCGTATCCAAGCTGCACATTCTATCACTAATACGAATGGAGTCCTCCAAATATTTTAGATACTCCATCGGTTAATTGAAAAAAAAAAATGGAAACGACACTATCACTGGAACCAGGATTAACGGTGCTGTGGAAACGGTACGTCCCCTCTCCCAACATTAACGCCCACCTAACGCCGTGTTGGTGCATGCGCTCACCAGTCTGCTGTGACGTTAACTCGGTCGTCCGTGGTCGCATTTGAAGACGTACAATCACGCTCTTCAGAACACGGACACCGTGAAGTCCGACCCCACGTCCGAACTCAGAGTCGACGATGTCTAAAAACAGCAACCTTTCACCTTCCACATCCAAAGAAGAGTGTCCGCCTTCACGTGCCTCTGCTGCCGACTGTGTTGTTTGTGCCGTTGCGGCCACAACAGCCAATCAGGAAAAAGGTCCCTATTTTCCGCCAATAGCGTGAAAACTGCCACGTTTAATAAATTCCCAACACAGAATGCCTCCAGGCAAGGGCCGATTATATCATATCTTCCTCGCCAGTTTGCTGTAGAAATTCCCAACTGACCTCAGTAGGTGAGAATTGAATCGAGAGCGTTGTTTACATACCTATGAATTTCCAGGAGCCTGGCCAGCGTGATGGAAACACCAGGAGGCTTCACCGCGTAGGCCCAGACATTCGAAGACTTGTGATTTCTTGCCATACATTCTTAGGTGGCAGTCCAGCACCTGAGATGACCGCCCTCAGCCTTCTACAGAGCCGAACCGTGCCGGATTCCGCAAACCACGTCGTAGGTTGATTGACAAAGAAGTTCTGTGCGCCGTCTCCGGTGGCTCCTTGACACACGTAAGCCGGAACAAAGCTTCTGATTGCCGTGTGGCCTCCCCTCTTGCTTTCAGAGTTCTGTGCCAGTTGAGCGGTCCTCATGCAACCTTAGAAAGGAACCACAAGCCTCGACCGCTTGGTGTAAAGAGCGTAAACATTGGACGATTGAACAGTGGAAAAACGTTGTGTGGAGTAACGAATCACGGTACACAATGTATGATCCGATGGCAGGGTGTGGGTATGGCGAATGCCCGGTGGACGTCATCTGCCAGCGGTGTAGTGCCAACAGTAAAATTCGGAGGTGGTGGTGTAATAGCGCGGTCGTGTTTTTCATGGAGGGGACTTGCACCCTATATTGTTTTGCGTGGCACAATCACAGCAAAGGCCTACATTGACGTTTTAAGCACATTCTTGCTTCCCACTGTTGAAGAGCAATCCTGGGGTGGCGACTGAATCTTTCAACACGATCAAGCAGCTGTTCGTAATGCACGACCTGTGGTGGAGTGGTTACACGACAATAACAGCCCTGTAATGTGCTGGCCTGCAAAGAGTCCTGGCCTGAATCCTACAGAACACCTTTGGGATGCTTTGGAACGCCGACTTCGTGCCAGGTCTCACCGAACAACATCGATACCCCTCCTCAGTGCAGCACTCCGTGAAGAATTGGCTGCCGTTCCCGAAGAAACCTTCCAGCACCTGATTGAACGTATGCCTGCGAGAGTGGAAGCTGTCATCAAGGCTGAGGGTGGACCCAACACCACACTGAATTCGAACAGTACCGATGGAGGGCGCCGCGAACATTTAAGTCATTTTCAGCCAGATGTCCGGATACTTTTGATCACATAGTGTACATGACGTATACAAGAAATGTACTCGGAGTTGCGAATACGGACAGACATGAGCTGCATAATGGAATGACGAGGATGAAAATTTATGCGGACGGGCCCTAGAACGCGGTTGGCCGCTTGATGACAGCGATCGCCTTAACCCCTTTTTTCGTTTAATCTCATTTTGTTCGATATTGTTCGTTCCATTTGTTCCTGGAGGACGTTCAATACATCCGTTCAAGTTCATCGATGATCCATTTAGTCATAATTTTTTTATTGCAGAGGGCAGCTAACCCTTGGACCGGACACGCTCAGCTACCGTGCCGGCGACCGCTTTGGCCACCCTTGCACAACTCACGGCCAGACTCAACTTCCGCATGTCGTCGTTCGTGCGTCACAACCTGCACTCGTACATATTGTGCAGTTCCCACACAGAACGAGGACGTTTTAATTAAACGCCGCTGTCTAGTACAGGCGGATAAATACGTTGTTGCAATGCTTGTCGTAAGAAGCACGATGCAATGTTCCTTTGGATATGCATGTATCGTGCATATCACGCAAATAATTAAGTGACCTGTAACATTCATTACGCTCTGAATGTATGCAATGCGGGAAGGATACGCAGCTTGTTCAAAATTCTCCATCTTTTTCAAATCCATCACACCAAGCAAACTTCTTGTTACGAATCAGCATCCAAATAAACTATTTCATTGTAGTTACCTAACTTTGTCAAGTCTACTCCAATTCATATTCAAATGAAAGAAATTTCAAGTTTCCTCTTCTAATTTGTACATTTTGTTTTAGCAGAATCTGTTTTCTTTGACATTTTTGTTGCTTTCCGATCTTCGCATTTTCTCTGAATTTTCGTTTCCATCACACGCTTGTTAGTCTATAAAATAAACAAGAATAATCGTATGTCTGCCACAGTGTCGACTGAGACATGCTGTCTGGTGGCCACACCCATCCACAGACTTCAACATAGCAGCGTAGCATTGACACAGTTCCCAAGAAATTAATGTTTCTGATTCTGGAGGGTCTCCAATATATACAGACACATATATAAAGTGTGGTATCACCATTCGATACCACAATTGTTAAGGGTTGCAGTTATCGATTGCGGCCGCGTCGAGACTAGCGCCGCTAGCGCCGGTCCGAGACTTGCAACAAGTGTCTAGCGTGCGCTCGGCCACTCTTGCTAGGCCCGACAAGTAGGAAAGTACTATAGCCTTCAGCTGATTGGAAACAACCTCTAACAAGGCGCTTTGTCAAGTATGGCATAAGTAATGCCTCTACAGTTCTCTGTTTGTAGTTATATTCCTCCTGACTATGAAGACTCCTGTACCTCCAGTTAAGTAAAATATATTATTTTTTACCAAGAATTTTATTTTAGTCGTTGTAGACCCAGACCATGCAGCCAGCTCGTTATCAGCTTCACTGACAAACCTTCTGTACATGCAAAAAAGAGATCTGTATCTTTCTATTTAGCATTGGCCATCACTCATTCACATTGGCGAAGATTAGTTCGTCGTCGTCATAACATAAAATAATGAAGTAATAAACCGCAATGTAGAATAGTTTTCCGGCATTTGACGTCAATTCTTCTTTCATCGAACAAAGAACTGGATACTTCTTTGAACTAGGATTGTTGTTGTTGTTGTTGTTGTTGTTGTTGTTGTTGTTGTTGTTGTGGTCTTCAGTCCTGAGACTGGTTTGATGCAGCTCTCCATGCTAATCTATCCTGCGCAAGCTCCTTCATCTGCCAGTACCTACTGCAACCTACATCCTTCTGAATCTGCTTAGCGTATTCATCTCTTGGTCTCCCTCTACGATTTTTACCCTCCACGCTGCCCTCCAATGCTAAATTTGTGATCCCTTGATGCCTCTGGACATGTCCTACGAACCGATCCCTTCTTCTAGTCAAGTTGTGCCACAAACTTCTCTTCTCCCCAATCCTATTCAATACCTCCTCATTAGTTACGTGATCTACCCACCTAATCTTCAACATTCTTCTGTAGAACTAGGGTTAAGGATGTGTTATTGAAATGCGAATCGTTTGAAGTCGAGAGTTCGACGATAATATTAGTATACTCCACAATGCCAGGTGGATTATGACGTCCTGAAAAGCTTGTTTTTTCATTGATATTGGACTAAAGTTTATTGAACCATATTGCCGAGAGCTTCGTACAAATTTTAAAAAACGCATATAGGGAATTACGATTTTTTGCTATGATTTAAGAAAAGCGCAAGTTTGATTTTGTTCTACAGAATATAACACTACCTATTATAATGTTGTTCTACCAAGAACCTACGGAAGATTCAATTAACATAATATGACTCAGTTTACATAACATGATTCAGTTTACATAACATGATTCACTTTACATAATGTGATTTACGTTTTTTTACAGTACCCCTGCAGCACATGTAACTAATGTATCTTGGCATGATACCAGTAATCGACAGATAAAAACATAGAAAAAGAAGACGACAGGGGCTGTGGGTACACACCTAGTGATTGGAGTGTTTATGTAGCTACAGCTACTACAGCAAATTTCATAAACACTAATTATATCACGTACAGCACCAAAAGGGTTGTGTGTATTTATGTATGTCACTGACACAATGAAACTGGATCTCTTGTTAGAAATGACAGCTTCAGTTTCACAAGGTTTTGAGGTGAAAATTTTATTTTCGTTCGAAGACACTGCAGGAAAAGAAAAAGTGCTTTACATCTCTCACTTTCTTCTGACATTTTCAGAAACACAGTTTGCTTTATTTATACACATCTTGCATGTGAAGAGGTGGATTCCATCTTCCTAGTTTCCCGTTAAGCATTAGACACCGTACCATGGTGACGCCTACTAACAAAGATATGGTCGTACGATCTTCGTAAATGTGTGATTTGTGGGAGGAATATGTGATCAATAGAACACAGTAAGTTAAACTGTACGGTAAATGTTCCACAGAAACGGAAGTAACATCAGCTGTGCCCCAGAGATGCGTAACAGGGTCTCTAATGTTTTCAACGTACATCAATTATTTGTAGTATAAGACTGTTCGATGTTGTGTGTAGTAAGGTATCGTAGCTGGACGACTGCAAAAGACTTGGACAGAATTTCCACTTGGTGTGATGAACGGGAACTCTCTTTAAATCTGGAGAAATGTAAGATAAGGCCTACAATAAAAAGAAAAAACCCGACAGAATCCGATTAAAATATTAGTGGTTACCATTTTCAGCATATCATACTATATGCATTTATCAACCAGAACTTTATGATCACCGACTTATTATCGATATAAATCCGTCCAAAGGCGACAGTAGTGTCACCTGGCGAGGAATAACTGCTAGTCAGACATACGCACGGTCCATGCGGTATCGGCGAGCATGCTGTCCGTGTGTCGAATGGGGAAGGTTCGCGACCTATCTGAGATTGACCGAGGACAGATTGTGATGTCCCGAAGGCTCGGCATGAACATTTCGAAACTGCATGGCTTGTCGCGTGTTCGAGGAATCAGACTTTAATGCCGGGCAGAGTACAAGTGTGCCTGAACACACGTTGGGGTTCCGCGGCCGACGACCCGTGCATGTGCCATTTTTGACACAACGACCTTTATAGAGTCTGAGAAGCTCATATGCAGAAGCCAGCACGGTTTTAGGAAACAGCGGTCATGCGAGACACAGCATGCTCTATGTGTGCATAATATACAACAGGCTCTAGATACCGGCTTCTAGGTTGATATTTCTCGTCTTTCGAAAGGCGTTCCATTCAGTTCCGCCCTGTCGCTTGCTACAAAGAGTGCGCGCTTTTGGTCTATCCGATGACATATGCGGTTGGATAGAAAGTTTTCTAACAGACAGGGAGCAGTATGTCGTCCTGAACGGGGTGACTTCAACAGAAAGAATCGTAACTTCAGGTGTGCCTCAGGGCAGCGTAATAGGTCCTCTGCTTTTTATAATTTACATAAACGATCCGGTTTATGGTATTGAAAGCGGCATTAGACTGTTTGCTGATGATTCTGTAGTTTACAGGAAAGTAGTATCATACGAAAGTTGTGAACAAATCAATGAGGATTTGCAGAAAATAAATGCGCGGTGTAATGACTGGCAGTTTTCTTTCAATATTAGTAAGTGTAACCTACTGCGTATAACAAGTCGAAAATCCCCATTAATGTACGAGTACAAAATAAATGCCCAGTCTTTGGAAGCGGTAACGTCCGTCAAGTATCTGGGTGTGACTATTCGAAATGATCTCTAATGGAATGTTCAGATTACACAAGTAACGGGTAAGGCGAACTCTAGATTGGGGTTTATTGGTAGAATCGTGACGCGATGCAGTCCTTCAACAAAGGAAATAGCTTACAGTACGCTAGTTCGCCCAATCTTGGAGTACTGTTAGTCTGTATGGGACCCTTACCACCTGGGTCTGATTTAAGAGATTGAGAAGGTCCAAAGAAGAGCGGCAGGTTTCGAGAGATTGAGAAGGTCCAAAAAAGAGCGGCAGGTTTCCAGAGATCTCACAGAAAGTTTGAAGTTTAACACACTTGCAGATAGACGGCGCGCTAAACAGAAGGGGCTGTTCACTAAATTCCGAAATCCGATCTTCACCTAGGATGTAGAGCATATATTATTACCAACAGAGAGAGAGAGGGAGGGGGAGGGGGGGAATGTGAGTTTGGCGCGAATTGTGCCCTCCGCCACACATTGCTTGGTGGCTAGCGGAGTATATACACTCTTGGAAATTGAAATAAGAACACCGTGAATTCATTGTCCCAGGAAGGGGAAACTTTATTGACACATTCCTGGGGTCAGATACATCACATGATCACACTCACAGAACCACAGGCACATAGACACAGGCAACAGAGCATGCACAATGTCGGCACTAGTACAGTGTATATCCACCTTTCGCAGCAATGCAGGCTGCTATTCTCCCATGGAGACGATCGTAGAGATGCTGGATGTAGTCCTGTGGAACGGCTTGCCATGCCATTTCCACCTGGCGCCTCAGTTAGACCAGCGTTCGTGCTGGACGTGCAGACCGCGTGAGACGACGCTTCATCCAGTCCCAAACATGCTCAATGGGGGACAGATCCGGAGATCTTGGTGGCCAGGGTAGTTGACTTACACCTTCTAGAGCACGTTGGGTGGCACGGGATACATGCGGACGTGCATTGTCCTGTTGGAACAGCAAGTTCCCTTGCCGGTCTAGGAATGGTAGAACGATGGGTTCGATGACGGTTTGGATGTACCGTGCACTATTCAGTGTCCCCTCGACGATCACCAGAGGTGTACGGCCAGTGTAGGAGATCGCTCCCCACACCATGATGCCGGGTGTTGGCCCTGTGTGCCTCGGTCGTATGCAGTCCTGATTGTGGCGCTCACCTGCACGGCGCCAAACACGCATACGACCATCATTGGCACCAAGGCAGAAGCGACTCTCGTCGCTGAAGACGGCACGTCTCCATTCGTCCCTCCATTCACGCCTGTCGCGACACCACTGGAGGCGGGCTGTACGATGTTGGGGCGTGAGCGGAAGACGGCCTAACGGTGTGCGGGACCGTAGCCCAGCTTCATGGAGACGGTTGCGAATGGTCCTCGCCGATACCCCAGGAGCAACAGTGTCCCTAATTCGCTGGGAAGTGGCGGTGCGGTCCCCTACGGCACTGCGTAGGATCCTACGGTCTTGACGTGAATCCGTGCGTCGCTGCGGTCCGGTCCCAGGTCGACGGGCACGTGCACCTTCCGCCGACCACTGGCGACAACATCGATGTACTGTAGAGACCTCACGCCCCACGTGTTGAGCAATTCGGCGGTACGTCCACCCGGCCTCCCGCATGCCCACTATACGCCCTCGCTCAAAGTCCGTCAACTGCACATACGGTTCACGTCCAAGCTGTCGCGGCATGCTACCAGTGTTAAAGACTGCGATGGAGCTCCGTATGCCACGGCAAACTGGCTGACACTGCCGGCGGCGGCGCACAAATGCTGCGCAGCTAGCGCCATTAGACGGCCAACACCGCGGTTCCTGGTGTGTCCGCTGTGCCGTGCGTGTGATCATTGCTTGTACAGCCCTCTCGCAGAGTCCGGAGCAAGTATGGTTGGGTCTGACACACCAGTGTCAATGTGTTCTTTTTTCCATTTCCAGGAGTGTATGTAGATGCAGAACGACTTCGCCAACAACGACTGAAACCGGCACGTGGACTTTGGCATTGCTCGCTGGTGCATCGGCAAAGCGTTGCACGGTCTGATGAATCCCATTATCTTCTTCACCATGCCGATGGGAGATCGGGAATCCGTCGTCTTCCAGGGGAACAGCTCCTTGAAACCTGTACTGCGGGACGGAGACAAGTTGGTGGCGGCTCCATTATGCTCTGGGAAAATTCACGTGGGCACCCATGAGTCCAGTGGAGGTCGTGCAGCGTACCATGTCGACCAAAGTGTATCGTCCACTGATTGCAGACCACGTATACCCCATCACGAGGATCATGTTTCCCGACGGCTGTCGCAGTTTTCAACAAGATAATACGGTATGTCACAAGGCCAACAGTGTGATGAGTTGTTTGAGGAACACAATGGCAAGTTCCAGTTGATGGTCTGCCCTCCCAACTCGCCAGATCTGAACCCAATCGAGAACATCTGGGACGTGATCGAACGTGGCCTCAGAGGTCATCGTCCCTTTTCCCGGAATTTATGCTAACTATGTGACTTGTGCGTGTAGATGTGGTGCCATCTCCCTCTTGCGACCTACCAAGGCCTCATTGCTACCATGCCACGACGCGTTGACGCTGTTATCCGTACCAAAGGTGTACATACCGACTGTTAGGTAGGAGGTCATAATGTTCTGGCTGATCTGTCTAGGTACCGAGCCGTTCCAGAAACGTCATGGCGTATCGATGTCAGAGAAGCCTTGCTGTGAGTGCTGTGTCGCTGGTGTTATCAGTGACCTAGGAAAAAGCCGAAACAATTGGCTGGTGCGAAGTACCGGCTAGGGCAAGCAGTGAACACACTGTCTGCAGGAGTGTGTCGCCACGGAGCGACTGTGCACTGCAGTCACAGAGATTGACTGCTGAGCGACAAGGGCAGTATCGAGCTACGGGCGAGGACAAAGCCTGTCTGCGTGTTTCCCTTTGTCGCTGCCGTGTGTGGAGCACGGCCCTCTGGTGGATGCTCTGCTTGTCACGTTCCTATAAGAGTAGGTGCGGAAGTGATGGGATTATGTATGCTAGCGTTGTTCTCAGCAGTGCATGCAGGAGGAACAATAGCAGCCAAATCAGTGATCGCCGTAAGTGAAGTATTGTCTGTTTCCCGTACTGTACCGTGCGTTCTGTTCTAGTACAGGCTATTTAGTGTGTGTTTCTGTTTACCGCTGTGGGATGGTATCGAAGTGTGACAGGTTAGCCAACTGTTGTTTATCATTGTGAGCGACGTTGTTTGGCAGAAATTGTCACTGATCAGTACCTGAGTGACGTTCTTTGGTAGACGTCATGGTTGATCTGTGTGTAAGCGACATTTTTAAAATTTAAGCTGTCGTTGTGGTCTGTTACGGTGTTGTTCATTTTATTTGGGTCTCCTCTGTCATGCTCATGTTACGGATTGGACTGGCCTAGTGTGAGCTTGTTTCTACTTAAACCGTGTAAGGTGGTGTATTTGTCTCTAGTGTAAGTGAGGGGCGTTTTTTGAATACCAAGATTGTCGCCTGTTTGAAATTGGTATTAAGTGTGGCTTTTCTTATTGATTATATGTGTTCTAGGCATGCGTATTTTAAGCGATGGAAAGGATGTAGTTTTTGACTTAAAGTTTAATATATGAAGTTTGCCACCATTTGACTGCGTTTAAACATTTACTGTGCCATTAGCGTCAAGATGGTATGACAGAAGGTGAAATATATGAGAGAGTTACTAATGTAAGATTAGCATTGCCACCTGTACTCTATAAATAAAGCACTGTACTTTATTGCGGGCGATTGTTCTCAATAAAGTAAGTGAAAATACTTTATTTCACAGTCTGGAAATAATTTTACGTAAATCATTAAAAGAACACTAAAGTTCGTCGGATTTTTGCCTATAACGGATCGGCTGAGTGCCTTAACCGTGAACTGATTATCTGTTTTTGAATGAGACTTAACTTCAAACATCAATATTGTCGATATGAAAGTTACAACTGGGAAAAAGTGAGAACCCATTAATTTCCTCATCATTGTAATTAGTAAGCGTAGCATATGAAACACATAACAGTGTGAAGCAAGTAAAAATCCCTGTATGCATTATGTATTTCAAGGAAAATTACCCGACGGCCTCCAAAGTACTCTTCGTTACATGTTGGCATCAGTCGCAAAATTTTGTGTCCTTAGGAGACGACTGCTGCCAACTTCAGTGGTCTGACAGTTGTAGCAGTATCATAGCTTGGCAAAGCTTTGAATCGTGTCTTCCAGTCTTTTTTTACACGGATTATGTTAAATGAACTTTGATTTTTCGGTTTTATAGCTTAACGAAGTAGTGAATCATGGACGAAGACGACTTTAGACTTTAATAAACTGGGATCGCCCTTTATACGTACAATACGGGAAAAAAAAACAAAGCGTCTATGCATCTGACAAAAAATAAATTATTTATTTCTCTTAACTTAAATGCAGACTGTTAAGATGTTGTGAAGCTGTCCAGCATTCACAATTATTTATAACATATTGTTAAAAGCAGTAAATAATACTTTTTAAACAAAATAATTAAGCAAAATATATAATACCTATTTTCATATATTTTACTTTCCTCACACCTTTAAATGCCAATATATTTCATTGGCCCAAAAAAAGGTGGCAACTATATGTAAGGTTGCTATCATTTAATTGCGTTGAAGTTTAGTTCGTTAGTTGCACAAAGGCTACATAAAGTGTAGAAGCCAACTGGTCAAAGTCCTATCATAGTTGTGTTCGTTCTTAGAGTTGTATGTCGAAGAGTTTTAAATGAAATCGAGAACGAATTTGTAAACGCCATTAACGATTCGCAAGTAGGAAGATATATTTTCCGTATATGCAGATGTGATTGAAATACAGTAGGCTATTAAACTGTGTTATGATTGACGTTTATGAAACTGCTCGTACCAAGTGTAACACGTTGATTGTCTGTGTTAAGTCTCCTCGGGTTATCAGCCGTGTCAAGGCGTCGTTATGCGCCAAAGCAGAACGATCATCGACATTCGCCCAGAAAATCTAAATTCGCATATGTTGATTATCTGTTTATTAATAAAAGATGACTAGAATTATGTCCAGTGAAGCCATCTGCTTGCTCCACTTCCCACGCCCATGCTCTCTACAGGCGCAGAAATTAGAGTAATACTAATAACCGAAGTCAGTACTGGGGAAGGCGAATAGAAGATTTAGATTTGTTAGGAGGGTTCGGGGAAAATGTAATACGTCTACAAAGAAAATCGCATGTAAGACGCTATTGCAACCAGCTGAAGCGTTTGGAGTTTTGCACAATGCGCGTGAAAACAGGCATCGAATGAATTCAGAGAGGAGCTATTAGGGTCTTAACAGATCAGTAGAGGCCATATGAAAATGTAACAAATATTTTCGGAGAACTTAAATAAATGGGATCCTTGGAAAAAAGGCGTGTATTTGGTGCGAAACCCTGTTGGGTAAATCAGGAGGATCTGTATTCGAGGATGACTGTGGGACAATTGTGCTGATCGCGTAAGGATCATGAGAAAAAGACTGACGATGATAGTGAGCCTACAGAGACATACAGACTCACCTTCCATCGCTCAACAAACGAAAGGAAGACGACGTTACCCGGAAAGTAAGTTCCGATCAGGTGCTAAATGGAAACCACAGTGAAAAATCGTGATGAAAATTGGAACAAATGCGTTGGGCGGTGTCTCTAGTATGCTCCTGAACTCGCCACATCGCTCTTTTCAGTACTGAGGGCATAGTGAGCAGGTAAAAATGCCTAGAAAATAGCGTCTTCCCCACATATGAGGGCCTGGAGAGAGATTTCGCCTGATATCATGCAGGCCACATAACGTAACTGTCATGCGTTATCTTCTACGTGACAATACTCGGCCGCTCTCTGCAGGGACAATGGAGATGCTCCTGCAGCATTTTCGGTGGAAAGTGATTGATCACCTACAGTACAGCCTATAATTCACTCCCTCTAAGTTTGATCTCTGCGCACGTGAACCTCTGGCTATGAAGATATTTTGAGACAGACTACAAGCTATAGGCTAGCGTAGAAAAACGGCGGTTAGCACAGTCGGGTGTCTTGGATGAATATGATGTGGGAAAGTTTTACAGCGCTACGACAATTATCTAAGTGTAGAAAAGTAGCTGAAAGGTGTAGGTACCTGCTGCAAATAAAATATTTTTGATTTTCACACAGTGGTTTCCATTTCGCGACGATTAGACCTTATTTTGAGAATAGCCCTCGTATGAAACAAAACTGATCGGCCACGACTTTACAGTGACCTGTGGAGTATTTACGTATATGTATTAGGTTCACACCTTTGGTTCCGAAGGTTTTTCTCGAAGTCTGAGCCTCTATTGGAAGCATTTATGACCCAAAGTATTGGCCACTCTGCCACTACTTTCTCCTATCTTTTGAACGGCATACGAATTCCGTAGCGGAAGGACTGCGCGTCTTTTGAAAAGATCCATAAAGCGATCCAGTTCTGCATTTGTTCATATGATTGAAGAAGGTGGTAGTCGAAGGGAAAATACGGTGGGAGGGTTAGGGCTTCCCATTTCAAAGGTGTCAAGTATATTTTGACGGGTTTTGTTACATGGGGTTGGGCACTGCCACGCTGTAAATTCACCTTTTGATGTCTACATGTGCTCGGCTTAAACGCATCATTTACTTTGACGACGATCTCCCCTGTTTTCGTTGGTTCAAATGGCTCTGAGCGCTATGGGACTTAACTTCTGAGGTCATCAGTCCCCTAGAACTTAGAACGACTTAAACCTAACTAACCTAAGGACATCACACACACCCATGCCCGAGGCAGGATTCGAACCTGCGACCGTAGTGGCCGCGCGGTTTCCGACTGTAGCGCCTAGAACCGCTCGGCCACCCCGGCCGGCGTTTTCGTTGGTTTCAGTAGCTTCGAACACCTGTCTTCCACTGCCATGACGGTCTCCAACGTCAAAATCACTGTAGTTGAAGCGTTTTTTATCTTTTTAAGTTGGTTTAGGGAGACGAATCCACGTTTCACATGTCTAGAAAGGAGAAACGTCATAACGTACTGTTTGGGGCACAGAAAATCCACATGAGATTGCGGAGCTCATTTGTGATTCATCTAAAGTTAATGTCTTTTATGCCAAGTCTTCTTCAAAAGTTTAACTGCCATTTTTCTTTGGGGAAAAAACTGGTTTCCTGTACCTGGACATGCTGCAGCAATGGCGCATCGGATAGGATCCTTTAGTGGCCCCACAGTGACGTGAGCAACTACGTGTAATTTCTTTTTATGGATTATGTGAAAGATCATGAGTTCCTGCCTCCACTGCCACTTAATTTGGAAGAGACGCAAGGAAGGATGATTAATGCGGGTGCTAACAGCGATCCGGCAGCTGTGGCCGAGCGGTTTTAGGAGCTTCAGTCCGGAAACGCGCTACTGCTACGGTCGCAGGTTCGAATCCTGCCTCGGGCATGGATGTGCGTGATGTCAAAATGGTTCAAATGGTTCTAAGCTCTATAGGACTTAACATCTGAGGCCATCAGTCCCCTAGGCATAGAACTACTTAAACCTAACTAACTTGAGAACATCACGCACAGCAGTAGTGAACACCAGAAGATCCTGAAGAAGATCCCAGCAGAAGGGTCGAAACGTCGAACATTTTAGAAGAAACATGACGCGCACATCCATGCCCGAGACAGGATTCGAACCTGCGACCGTTGCAGCAGCGCGGTTCCGCCTAGAACAGCTCGGCCACAGTGGCCGGCTGTCTGATGGCCTTATGTTAGTTATGTTTAAGTAATTCTAAGTCTAGGGGACTGATGACATCAGGTGTTAAGTTCCATAGTGCTTAGAGCCATTAGAACCATTTTTTGTGCTATCGACGATAACGTATTTTGACTTGTATAGGATAAGCTGAAAATATTTAGAGTAAAATGGTTCTAAAAACAAATGAAGTTTCTATAGACCTGACCGCTATTTTGTAATGTTTTGCGAGCTGATTACTGTATAATTTATGTGATTTGCTCAAATGGTTTTTAATAATCATCATTCAAATGTTTTGTTTTCTTTTTTACGATTTTAAATCATCATTAAAGGATAGTATAATGAGTTCGGCTTAGAAATGGATGTGGTGGAGAAACCTCATACGAAGTGACAATTTATAAATGATAGAGTGAATTTAAAAAATCTCGGATTTTTCTAAGTTATGAATTTAGTGAAGGTCGCCCAAAAACAGCTGTTACCGATGAAAATATTGCACTAATCGAGTAATGGTCTAAGAAAATCTACAGAAATTTTATGTACTTATTTGCTATAAGCGCAATCCAAAACGTTTTATATCAACAGTTTAACCTGAAAAACTTCTCTCACATAAACGACTCCCGTGCTAAAGCCCAAGGGACCGATCGGTCCATCTCTGGAACAGTTCCAAGTCGGCAATTACAGTGTGGTTTACAATAATTTTTATTATTAGTGATGAATCTTGGATTGATTGTTATGATCCTGGAAAGAAAAGTCAGTCTGCTCAGTGGACCTTACGGTCAGAACCTAAGCTTACAAAAGTCCAATTAATCCGTAATGCTAGCTTTTTTTTTTTCGAAAACGTTGCGCTAGAAGACAAGCGCACCGTCACTGCTAATTTGTAGAAAAAAACCTGTTAAACACAAATTTAAAAAAAAAAAAAAATACGTCTCGGTATCAATCAACGCAAATAGTAAAATTATGAACTGAGTATTTAAAAGGTCTAAAAGTTAGGATCATGCCCTCCATCATACGTCAGTGACCTAGCAACTTGTGGTATATTTTGGTTTCCAAATATTGAAGATAAATTGTGTAGAATCACTTTTCCGTCTCCATATGAATCATATGAACATTATGACCAACTGGGTACTGAAGTGCCTTAGTAAGAATGATATCGTTTTAGGGACTGATTTCATCGAATGTAAAAATGTATTGGTATTATAGGAGAACATCTTAAAAAGCCATTTATTTTTTTTAAAACTAACCCTTGTTTGATTTTCTAAAATTTTTCAGTGTCCTTCTCGTCTGATCTTACTGACGTTTTTTGCCGTCAGAAACTTTATCCACACTGAGCACTTAGTGTGAGTTACAAGCACGGACCGCGCTGGGTACCCGATCGGTCTTAGGGGCCTTGTGACGGTTTTCGCGGCTCCCCCCGTCGGAGGTTGGAGTCCTCCCTCAGGAATGGGTGTGTGTGTGTTGTCCTTAGTGTAAGTTAGTTTAAGTTAGGTTAAGTAATGTGTAAGCTTAGGGACCGATGACCTCAGCAGTTTGGTCGCATAAGACCTTACCACAAAATTCCAAATTTTTTAAAAAAAAAAACACGGAGGGATGCCCTATCCACTGATACGTGTCTGTTTTCTGTGTGTCTCGTAGCCTTCGAGCAATCATCTTCTGAAACACTCGATGTACTTATCAATAACCATGTATTTCTTTCTGTGTGAGGTTGCTTCACAGCGACCAATAGAGCGAAATTAGCTAAGTGTCAATCGAATAAAATGTTTGCTTTAAATGAAATAGTTTGTCACAGGGAGGTGACTGTTATCAAGAGAACCCCTTGCTTAAGCGGTATGGGAGGGCAAATATTTTCTGGGTCGTTGAGAGAGAAGCATGCACAGTGAGTGGTATCATTGCAGCGTTCAGCTTCTGCGGGAACCATCAGAGCGGAGGGCATTTTGCGGCCAGTCGGCGGCCGCTATCTTTCTTTTGCCTTCTTTTTAGTCTCTTGGAGAAGCGCTCCACTCCACCAGCGGCGCCGCCAACGCCGCTACCAAAAATTGATCGCCTCTCGCGCGCAGATATAGATTGCGCCGCGGGCGATATTAAAAATATTCTCAGTTGCGTTGTCGGCTCTGGCTGGAGCCAGCAGCGCCTCCCAACTCACTCGCTTTGGATGCAGCCGGAGGCCCGGAAATTGGAAAAAGAGAATCGCCTTGCTTCGACTCGCCTTGCCTCTGGTACTGGCGGCAGAACTGGCGCCAGTAGCGGCGTTGGCGGCGCCCCGTAACAACGCCAGCGACTATGGCGTGTGCTGTATCAATATCTTAGGCGACGTTTCGCCATCATCTCCGAAACTTTGTTCACGCTAGCTCCCGTCAGAGTCTCCGTCCTAGGACACGGCTCTCGTGTCACCTATTTATCGCCCATATAACGCCGACGAATAGGGTGCTCGACTGTGAATGCAATGGAACGCATGTCATGTCACAGGGAAATTACGCTTTATACATCGATTTTTTTTCTCTTTCTCCCATGGTCACTCACAATTCTGAATTGTCCAGTTTCTGAACCTCTGTGGATAACGTTTCAGATGCAGCTGGTTATTTAATTATTCACAAGCCCCATGTACCACAATACCACAATACTGATCTCCCTCTATATCGGAGAATGGATCACTTACACCGGAAGACTATGGATTTAAGTGAAGCTACTCGAAGAGGGCCAGAGTGGGCTACGCTTATTGTATAGCAGCGAAACTTGGTAACTATTCTACTGCGTTAATGCGGAATCGATTTACGCTGTAAAGAAAAAAAAAGTTACATTTTGGGTACAAGGTGCACCTCTGGCGCTGTGAATGCAAAAAAGATATATAGAAATATCTTCATACGTCATGGATTAGGAACGGGACGTGGGAAGAAAAAGTCAAACACGTCAGAAAGGCATTATGTCGATTTTATTATTAACCGCTGCTTACACAATTTGTTCGACGAGACGAGAAATCGTACTGTTCCAGATTTTCACCTGGTGGCCAAAACTGTAAGTAATATTTCTCCAGCGTAAATGGGTTCCGCATTAAAGCATTAACATGTTTATCAATTTTCACTGCCATACGATAATTACAGCCCACACTGGACGTCCGTGAGTAGCTGCACTTCAATTATAACCACTCGGTACTCTTCCAACTGAAAAAAGCGCAGAAGGTGGTAATCCACATGATGTCTGTAACATTAATATTAAGCTACTTCTAATTTTCATCAGATATTATATATTTAACCGTGTTAGCTAGCTCTCTATCAATTATTCAGGAAGATTATAATTGAAGTTGAACATTCAAACCGTTGTAGAAATAACACCACTGGTCAAAATGACGTCAAATTGCAAAGGAATATTATCGGAGAAGGGGGAGACGTATGGCAGAAGAAAAATAAATAGTTGCAAAATGCAGCAATATATTGCGCTGTAAGCAACATAATTTAATAGTTGTCGACTGCAAATGACATGGAATTCTTGCAACAATGCCTAGGGTGTACGTTTGACGCTAAACAAACTGAACTAATCAGTGTGCATGGGTGTACACGTGTGATACTGATAGTTACGTAAGCCCATTCACCACGGCAGGATCCTATCATATCGGACGGGAACAATCGGTTTTTAACTGTCCTGAGACAAAAAAACTGCATAAAAAGCATCAATCACATAGGTTTTTAATTGTTCTTAGACCAAAAACCGCATAATAAACATCAATGAAAATGATTATTAATTTCCGATTGACTGGCTCAAAACCCGTTTTCTGCAAAAGCTGAAATCGGGAAACAGCGTGTTCCACAACTAATCGAAGTGTTTCCGTGGTCCCATTCAGAATGTGTTGCGCAATGCGTGTCGTCAATGCAATCGGAACACCGAACACAATGTCTTTAAGATAGCCCAACAGCCAGAAGTCAGACGGATTAAGATCAGGTGATCGGGACGACCAAGCTGTAGGGAAATGGCAGCTGATAATTCTAGCGTTTCCGAAATGGCACTTCAGTAGCTGCTTAACTGGATTTGCACCGTGCGGAGGTCCGCCATCTTGCATAAAAATGATCCCATACACGCTGTTGGAGAGCTGGAATGACGTGGTTGTGCAAAAGACACTCATAGCGGTTACCAGTGATTATCCAGGTAACAGGACCGGAAGCACCTGTCTCTTCGAAAAAATGTGACCCTATGATAAATGATGCCTAAACCCGCACCACACCGTGAACTTTTCAGGATGAAGTGGTACTGGTTGATTTGCTGTGGATTTTCTGTTGCCCATATTCGACAGTTCTGTGTATTGACATATCCATTGAGATGGAAGTGTGCTTCGTCTGTCCACAAAATCTTCCACGGCCAATCATTGTCCACTTCCATACGAGCAAGAAATTCTAAAGAAAAGATCTCGCTTGATAGCAGGTCAACAGGAAGCAACTCGTGTACATGGGTAATTTTGAATGGATAGCAGAGGAGAACGTTTAGTAGAATTTTACGCTCCGTGCTCACGAGTATGTCCAATGTTCGGCCATTTCTCCGTGCACTACACGTTCACACACCACCACTCGTCTCCTACTGCATTGCTGTGGCCATTGCTTCCACTGACGTGGAACCAATTCATTTCCTCTCCCTACCAGGCTGCACACCTTAAGAACCTGGCTTTAGGAATTTCCGATTCATTTTCTCCAGACCCACGGCAGGCATCGGACCAACGCCTGTTTTCAAACCCTACTGCGACCGGAACTTCTGCAGAGCGACGTGTGCGCAGTCATCATTCTTGTAATACAGCTTTACAAGCATAGCGCGATCCTGCACTGAGACAGACAAGACGAACGTCGCAGACGTGAAAGGAGGAAAAGCCGTACAACCGGCGTGTTTATACCAACTTCAATGGGTCGTGCGCATGACAGGTGTTTCCATTTACTTATTCTGACACATACAGGGCCGTCTCTTGATCAATTTTCACACTTTTTTTCTTGTGCCATACGTTTTCCCCCTTCTCCGATAATATTCCGCTGCAATTTGACGTCATTCACACCAGTGATGTTATTTCTAGAGCGTTTTGAAAGTTTAACTTTAATTATAATCACCCTGTACAGTTAGAAAATTACTGCAAAATACAAGGAATTTTCGAACAGATAATATTCTAGTTTGTGTTGAGAATTCTGTGTATGTTTGTGTGTGTGTTTTATTTTTTCTTGGCAAGAACCATTTTAATTTTTTTTTATTTACGATATACAAAGTGTTTGTCTATTATTGATACAAGCAAAAGGGAGCAAGCAGGGAAAATGAATCAAGCAAATATTTCTAATAAACATAGGGCCAGAAACCAATGGTTTCTCCGATTCGGCCGTATTTCTTACCTGGCTGACTTACTGGTGGTGTGTACGTTCGTTTCCAGCAACAGAAGCTAATCGATTATCTGGATGATGTACCTTACTGTGACTTGATACATATGTGTTACAGGATGATTGTGCACCAGTACAGTTTCCTCTGTTTCTTCGGGAATACGTAGCACGAATCGCCGAAAACAATATCATAAATAGCCACTGGCAGCTCCAACTTCATGAATCTTCCATCCCAGTACAAACTGTAAATTTATGTGTGCCTCAATGCTTTTTTCTGTAACTAATTTGTGCCTGATTTTATTCTGAGACACTCAGTAATGTATGTAATTACCAAAAATGTAAATGTGATCCAAAAAGGACGTGAAGTGAAGCGCAGCTTGATAGCAAAAAACTCTACCGCGCAATCCCCGCAACGATAGTATTAGAGAATCTTTGAGTGTGGACTCTAAAAAAAAAGAAAACAAGAAAAAAAGACAGTTGATTTTATTAAAAAAGACTTAATCTGTGTCTTGTGGAAAGAGGATGTGTTGCTAGGCCCTCGCTCAGAATGTATTGTTATACTTAATGAAAACTCATATCCTAGAGTGAAGTACGTGTAAGAGTTGCTAAACATTTATTTATACAAAATTTTTGGAAGTGAAGACTAGAAATATCTTGTTTTTGGAAAAGGAGCGGAACTTCATTGTCGTTGCCGTCTATCAATCGACAGAATTGTAAGTGTACAAAGATCACTAAAATACCGGAAAAGAAATGCATTCGCTATAGTTTTCATTCAAAAAGGAACAACATCTCATAATTTCTTAATTACAGCAGTTGGATTATGTTCTTGTACAATGGTATGGTGCTGAACTCCACTGACCAATTTTGATGTAGCAGGACGTGTAGTTTGACGGAAGTTTGTGAGTCAAGCAATGTCCTTTTCTCACGAAAAGCAGATTGCCGTTTGATCTTTCTCACTTACAACAGTGGTCCCTTAGGTATGAAAAGCTACAAAAACTTGAGCTCAAAGCTATCCGCAATACGGCCAAGTAACTAACAGTCATATTTTAAACGTTAAAGAACAATAACTTCCTCCAACTTGCAATACGTCAACAAATGGTGCAGAAGCTGATCATTCAAGGAGGCAGAAACCAAAAATTCAGGTACCAGTTACGACTTAAAGTAAAAATCCCAATTAAAAATCAATCTCTCCCCCACCCCTCTCTCTCTCTCTCTCTCTCTCTCTCTCTCTCTCTCTCTCCAAACACATATATAAATATTGATTTTATTTTTTAAAAAAGTCATTTTACAAAACCTTTTAATTTGAGACACGTCGCAGTCTGTGTGACAACTGTGTTGCTTGTCTGTTCAGCTTCTCATTTGGCCTCACGGGGCAATGTGGACTAACATTTTTGTTACAGGAAATCGTGAGGTTACCAGATCTACTCCGTCAATGGCCAACGTTACTTACTATTAGACCATGGACTTCTTGCAGTATCACACTGCAACATCTGAACTGACATATCCCACCCTCTTTTATGTTCCTCTTAGAACTTATAAAGTCGTACATCGTTTCAAAGTCCTTTTATGTATTTACATAACTGTATCTGTTCCGGTGTAACGACAAGGGAAGATGAAGGACGCAAGAGCAGAGAGGGTTGTGAGACGACATCAGCCAATAGCATGCTGACTAGGATATCCCCACGACAGGAGCGGCCTCTACAAGAAGAGAACATAAGCGCCGCTTCTGCCGACTCGGCCGGACAATGGAAGACCGGCACTAGCAGACCCAGACTAGAAATCACATTGTATATATCGAAAGAAATTTATTATTTACATGTCGCCAAAGTTTAGTATTGTCAATCTACTTTATTGTAATAAAATCCATTAATTGATTTGCTTGTATTGTTGTCTAGCTACCCGAGCAAGCAGCATCCTTTAGGCACCCTATAAGAGGCGAGTGAGCACGACCCCACAGTATCGTATCCATGTCGTCTGTTTCTTCGATTGTGTTATGTGATTCGAGTGCACGGACTACATGGTCGATTCATAGGGAAGTGCCTTCCAGTCATTACATAAGCTTTTTCACGTGATCACACAGGCCTTTTAACAGAAAGTGAAAGTTACTTGAGCACATCATTTCGCACTTAATTTCTGTTTATCTGTCTAGTCTGCTTACTTACGGAACGGATGATACTTTGAAGCCAGTGTTATCACTTGCTGGGTCTGCTAACCTGGAACAAAAAGAATTTTTATTTGTCTCAGTTTCTGTTATCTAACATTTATCTATAATTATAAGAACTTCTGGACTCGTTTCACTTTTCACAGGAAAACTGAAGCGGTAAGCAGAGTAAGAATATAATAGAGTACACTTATCTTGTTGGGAAGTAAGATATAATATTTCGATTTTCAGTGTTGCAGCGACATGGAAGTATTACGAAAATTACGTGTCATCATTCCCTCTATATAGAAGTCAATTTAGGACAGGTTAATTTTAATGCAAAATAGTTCAAACTGTAATTATTGGTGATCGAACAGTTGGAGGTGACTATTAGAGAGGCTACATGGCTTGAAGAAAGAAGCCAGAAGCGCAAGGATGCTTTTCAGGGAGGTTGTTGGAGTTTAGGACCGCACAGATAATGGAAAATTAAGAGATTTGGTGAGTTCTCTCAGCTTTTTGTAGAAACAGTAGTTCAGGATGGTAACAGCAAATAGTGGATACTCTGACAGTCCGTTGTTTTCTTGCTGTGACCCAGCAGGGTGACACAGCCTCAATTTTGTCGGCGTCTCGGAACAATCAACACCTAGTGTCCACATAGTTTCTGACCAGTGCAGAGGACCTTGCGGTAGGTACCACGTTAGTTTAAGTCTGAATCCAAAGTCTCAGTCACTTACAGGAGACGTGAGAGCCCTTGAAAATCGAGCATGACTTTTAGTATCTGCGAGGCGTAAATGATCTGTGTGATTCATATAATCGTAAGAAAACCACCGGCCGTCGTCCGCATAACACGGCGAGACGCTCCGGCCTACATGCTACATTTCACCCCATCAATCTCCACTGCTGCTCCTCCTTGGTACTATTTGTCTCTCTCCCAGTGACTTTCTCGACATAACTTTGTAACGTTTATTCTTAACAGATACACGATAGCATGTGATACCTATTACTGAATACCGGCGCGCTGTTTCCTTCAGAAATCAGTGCTTACTATTATTCATCCTGTTTTGTTTGTAAATCTTAAACGCGTATATGTCTTCATTTACTTATTGCTGCAATTCGTATACCTTTGTATCACATAGAGTTGAAAACAGAGCACACGAATTGACTGAAATGCATCAATTTCTCGTAAGTTACCAGCTGTGCCAGGCTGTTTTTTGACATAAAGGAAAAGGGGACACACACACACAAGGAAGGCGATGTCGTACCGTATGGCCTTGGAAATGTCGGACTCGATCCTTATGTCAAGAAAGTCACTGGGAGAGAGACAAATAGTACCAAGGAGGAGCAGCAGTGGAGATTGATGGGGTGAAATCTAGCATCTCAATTGGTGGGTCAAATTTCAGCTCATTACCATTGTTATGGTTGTAGAATAGCCCTTTCTGTTCACCTACACCCCCACGATGAGCTTCGATTAATCGTTGTTCAGATTGTCTGTAAGCAGGATCGAGTCCGACATTTCCAAGGCCATACGGTACGACATCGCCTTCCTTGTGTGTGTGTGTCCCCTTTTCCTTTATGTCAAAAAACAGCCTGGCACAGCTGGTAACTTACGAGAAATGGATGCATTTCAGTCAATTCGTGTGTTCTGTTTTCAACTCTATGTGATACAAAGGTATACGAATTGCAGCAATAAGTAAATGAAGACATATACGCGAATATTGTCACAATATAAATATGAACTAATACTTTTGAATACAGACAGGATGGAGGAAATTGGGTAAATGAGCTTCGTTAGTAAGACTGTCCTGTAGCGGAACAGATTAGAGTCTCTGAAGAAATGATGTATAGAACACCATATTTGTGTGGGAATGGAAAGAGCCCTGAAAAAGTTAAGTAAAAACAAGGATTATAAGAATTTCTGTGCCTTCAAAACGGCAGACAGGTACAGTACGAACAAATGCTGATAACAAAGCTTGTGTTAGAAATACAGAGAGCGTGGTTTCTTGTTTACAGTACCGTACTAGACTGTCAGAATTTTTAGCTGCTTTGGGACAGAATAGAGAAAAACAATTAGTGTAACTAACTGAAATTCCAACGAATTCGTATGACGGACTTGAAGGTTCCAAGGTCCTCTCCAGGACAGCCCAACACGGCTAATCTGCGGTGTCAGTTGTGCGGCAGTGTTGGGTATTGATGGAACAAGGAGCAAATACGCTCATCATCCTGATTCGGGACTACATGTGAATATTAATAGACACCCGGACCGTCGAAACTGGCTGCTTAGCTCAGCTCAGAAGGACGGAGGAAGTCGAACGTACACTATCTGTAATAGAACCATTCCTAACTAAGCACTGTGGTGTTCAAAGCAACCTGAAGGTTGACGACAATTTTACTTTATATGCTTCAGGATGTCAAATTCTTTATTTTCTGCTAGTACATTAGCAAGCACCAATCTTTATTGAAATTGGAAACAAACATCAAGTAGCTATTGAGAAAATATTTACAATTCTGCAAATAGCATCAACCAAAGATTTATGGCAAGCGGTTACCATAGTATATGAGGGAGATACGACGAAGGGAGAAATTTGGCAGAAAAAGCTAACAGCATATGAGATAAATCTAAAAAATGTAACTGCGTCTCGAAATGTATGGTGAAACGTCGGTGACCAATTGAGACAAATCGGAGCCCCAGTTTCATAAATTTCCATTACAATAGTTAAGTTGTAATTAGAAATACAACACGAAATGTATGTAGTAAGTAAATAAGAAAACGGTGAGGTGTAATACTACGTGATATAACACGATAATATAAAAGCTACTGATATAACTACACTCCTGGAAATGGAAAAAAGAACACGTTGACACCGGTGTGTCCGACCCACCATACTTGCTCCGGTCACTGTGAGAGGGCTGTACAAGCAGTGATCACACGCACGGCACAGCGGACACACCAGGAACCGCGGTGTTGGCCGTCGAATGGCGCTAGCTGCGCAGCATTTGTGCACCGCCACCGTCAGTGTCAGCCAGTTTGCCGTGGCATACGGAGCTCTATCGCAGTCTTTAACACTGGTAGCATGCCGCGACAGCGTGGACGTGAACCGTATGTGCAGTTGACGGACTTTGAGCGAGAGCGTATAGTGGGCATGCGGGAGGCCGGGTGGACGTACCGCCGAATTGCTCAACACGTGGGGCGTGAGGTCTCCACAGTACATCGATGTTGTCGCCAGTGGTCGGCGGAAGGTGCACGTGCCCGTCGACCTGGGACCCGACCGCAGCGACGCACGGATGCACGCCAAGACAATTGGATCCTACGCAGTGTCGTAGGGGACCGCACCGCCACTTCCCAGCAAATTAGGGACACTGTTGCTCCTGGGGTATCGGCGAGAACCATTCGCAACCGTCTCCATGAAGCTGGGCTACGGTCCCGCACACCGTTAGGCCGTCTTCCGCTCACGCCCCAACATCGTGCAGCCCGCCTCCAGTGGTGTCGCGACAGGCGTGAATGGAGGGACGAATGGAGACGTGTCGTCTTCAGCGATGAGAGTCGCTTCTGCCTTGGTGCCAATGATGGTCGTATGCGTGTTTGACGCCGTGCAGGTGAGCGCCACAATCAGGACTGCATTCAACCGAGGCACACAGGGCCAACACCCGGCATCATGGTGTGGGGAGCCATCTCCTACACTGGCCGTACACCTCTGGTGATCGTCGAGGGGACACTGAATAGTGCACGGTACATCCAAACCGTCATCGAACCCATCGTTCTACCATTCCTAGACCGGCAAGGGAACTTGCTGTTCCAACAGGACAATGCACGTCCGCATGTATCCCGTGCCACACAACGTGCTCTAGAAGGTGTAAGTCAACTACCCTGGCCAGCAAGATCTCCGGATCTGTCCCCCATTGAGCATGTTTGGGACTGGATGAAGCGTCGTCTCACGCGGTCTGCACGTCCAGCACGAACGCTGGTCCAACTGAGGCGCCAGGTGGAAATGGCATGGCAAGCCGTTCCACAGGACTACATCCAGCATCTCTACGATCGTCTCCATGGGAGAATAGCAGCCTGCATTGCTGCGAAAGGTGGATATACACTGTACTAGTGCCGACATTGTGCATGCTCTGTTGCCTGTGTCTATGTGCCTGTGGTTCTGTCAGTGTGATCATGTGTTGTATCTGACCCCAGGAAGGTGTCAATAAAGTTTCCCCTTCCTGGGACACTGAATTCACGGTGTTCTTATTTCAATTTCCAGGAGTGTATATTACATTATGACAGGTTTACATAAAAGTTACCTTAAACAGACTGTAACTAGACTCTGCCCATTTACACTGCTGGAAAAAAATTAGTACGTCCTTTTACAGATTTCCAAGACAATCAAGATTTATTGTTACAACACTGCATATGGAGTACAGGAAATGATTACAATAATAGGTCAATAATAAAAGCGGTTCTGAAGTACCAGGTATCGACTCATGCTGAAACACTCATACTAGTATGTGACCGGAGATCGTGCTGGCTTGCAGTGCACGTTGAGTTTCAGGGGCAGTGTGTGAGCGAACAATATCCTGTCGAAAAAACTCGTCACCTTCCTGTTGCAAGAACGGCAAAAGAACGGGTCCAACAACCACTCACTAGAGTGTATTGTTTTTTCCAGCAGTGTAGATGTACAGCGGTGTCTAGATAAAGTTTGTTTACTGTAACTTCTGAATATACATTGTAATCTTTGTATAATCCTATTGTTCATCGCTGGATAATGTCTCCTATAGTAAGGCGGCTGCGCTCATTTCGCGATGAGAAAACCAGCCCGAATTTTAGTGATGAGCGAACTAGTGGGCGTTCACAGTATTCTTCAAAACTTGGTTGCACTGAAACCTGATTCAGTCACACATTCGCTTACTGAATGCTACACATATTCAACAGTTGTGGCGTGAGCTTCCGCTGGAGCTAGCCCCGACAACGACCGCCCCCTTTCTCTGTCTGCCTGCTTCTCCCTCCCCCTCTCTCTCAGAGAGGATCAGCCTCAGCTCAGAGGCTGTCAGGGCAGGCGGCCCGCTGTCTCAGCAGTCGCGCCACAGCCTGTCGGCAAACCAGAGGTCGCAGTCATCACACGCCACTTCCCACCCACCCCAGAGCCGGGCTGCCGGCTCCGTCTCAGAGACCACTCAGCTCCGTCTCCCATCCGAGACTGATGTTTCCCAGCCGTAATACTGAACCTCTTTGAAACACTCAATCAAGAAACTGACTCGTGTTTATCTTTACCCAGACAGTAATTTCCACTTCGATTGTTTCATCTATACACAAAGAGTTCTCATCAAGTTTTATTGTTATTGTTTTGAAACATTAAAAGTACCATGGCGAGTATAAGAAAATATAATCCACAAACAGCGCTAAAAACAGACAAATTAATGCCAAAAATCTAAGGAGGAAAAAGCGTAATTCTATTCACTAAAGTTAATTCAGCTACCCAGTTTACAGAAGGAAGAGCCGCTATATTTGATCATCTTAAAAAGAAATCATCAAAGTGGCTTGGCCGAAGTGGACAAGATGTAAAATGCAGACTGATAATAACAAGAGAACCGTTTCTGAAAAAGAGAATTTTTTTCTGTATGCTCCGTGTTTGCGAATTATTTTTTTTTTCAGACGCCCCCTGATGTAAAACACAACGTACTTATTTTTTATTTACCCAGATATATTACGACACCTGTGTGTCACATTGGTTGGAATGCCTGAAAATTACACTGCTAGTGAAAACAAAACTTTGCAGACCGACTTTTTGTGCCCTTTTATGTGGTTTTGGCAGAATGCCACATTTTTCATCCTGTTGTGCATTTCTGGTATATATCTCCTTCTGTTACTATTATCTCCACTGTATTTGACACATTTTTAATATTTCACTCTCACCTTTCTTCTCTTCACACGAGTTTTACACAAAATGAGATTCGTGCAAACGCTTCCGTCTCCATTGCGAATGAGAGGCCATAAGAAATTTTTTTGTTGATAACGAATATAAATTTAAATGTCAGGAAGTCGGTCCTGAAGGAATTTATCTGGAGTGAATAGTTGCACCGAAGTGAAACGAGCACGATAAACAGACCAATGAAAGAGAAAACAGAAACATTCGAAATATTATGCTATCTAGCAGCGGTACGCAAACGTTTCCTCTGACGAAACACTTTGAGGATAGTCGTAATTTGACGGGTCTGCTTGTTTATATTGAAGATTAATAATTTTCTTAAAAGATGAGAAAAGTTTGTTTTATTCAGTAATTACTTCAGTTTTAAATTATAACTAATAAAACAGGAGTCATAATAAAATTTAAAAAGATTGGTGTCATTAATATGCCGGATAAACGCCACTTTATTTATAGACTTTCGCGGAACAATTATTCAAGACAGTTTGGCAAACCCTACTGTAGAAGAGTGCTGAAGGTTAGATGGGTAAATCTAATAAGTAATGAGGAATTACTAAATCGAACTGGGGAAAAAATAAATTTATGGTTTGACTAAAAAAAGGGATGAGTTGACACGACACATCCTGAGGCATCAAGGAATCAGTTTCGTAATGGAAGGAATCAGTTTGGTAATGGAAGGAACTATAGACGGCAAAAATTGTACAGGTAGACCAAGGCTTGAGAATGGCAAGCAATTTCAAATGGATGTAGCTTGCAATAGTCTAGTCATGAAGAAATGAAGAGGCTTTCACATGAGGATAGAGTACCATGTAGAAGTGCATCAAACCAGGCTTCGAACTGAAGACAGCAAAAACAACATAGGCAAATTCTTTGCTGATTACCCCCCCCCCCTCTCTCTCTCTCTATCTCTCTATCTCTATCTCTCTCTCTCTCTCTCTCTCTCTCTCTCTCTCTCTCTCTCTCTCTCTCTCTCTCTCTCTTCCCTCAGAAACTACGCTACTCAAACAGTTAAACTGGCCTAAGGCTCAGAAAAAATTTTACACGATTCACAGGCAAATGGCGCTCTCAAATTCCTTCAATATAAACTTTGCCAAATAACGATACCGGCAGATAAAACATAGGAGACTGTGTTTTATACCCACTGTACACAGACTATCATATGAAAACAACAAAAAAATTACCTACATTTTTTTAATTCTTGTACAGACCTGCCACCTTGTTCACCAACTACAGCTAACCGGTGGTTCCGTCTTTATCACCATGGACCAACGGGCCATTGCGTGCGGAGAAACAAGATCCTTTCCGATCCAGAAGCTGAACAACACCTGGGGTATCCCAGCCTACAGAGTCCTATGACCATTTTCCTTCTTTGATGCAGTTACAAAAGTGACAATAGCGCACTTGGGCAACTAACGTTCCAGGCGACAGGTAGGGTAGGGCCTACTGTAAAATGGTGAGTACCTTACACAACTTCTGACTTTCTTAACTTCTGGTATGTTGATTAAAGTTTCACAGTCATGTAGAACTTTTTAAGGACATCATATTCGCCGTTTAACTGCAGAAAATATTTATTTCACTATTGCAGTTTCGTCCTTTGGGACATTTTCAAGTGGTTCAAACGGCTCTGAGCACTATGGGACTTAACTTCTGAGGTCATCAGTCCCCTAGAACTTAGAACTACTTAAACCTAACTAAGGACATCACACACATCCATGCCTGAGGCAGGATTCGAACCTGCGACCGTAGTGATCATTCGGTTCCAGACTGTAACGCCTAGAAACGATAGGCCACCCCGGACGGCTTTCAAGTGGTACTGCAAAATATGTAGCTTAAAGTCTGACGAGTTGAAACAACCGGCCGCGGTGGTCTCGCGGTTCTAGGCGCGCAGTCCGGAACCGTGCGACTGCTACGGTCGCAGGTTCGAATCCTGCCTCGGGCATGGATGTGTGTGATGTCCTTAGGTTAGTTAGGTTTAAGTAGTTCTAAGTTCTAGGGGACTAATGACCACAGCAGTTGAGTCCCATAGTGCTCAGAGCCATTTTGAGCTGAAACAAAATATTTTGCAGTAATACTTGAAAGTGGCCCAAGGGTCGGAGCTATAATAATGAAATAAATAATTCCTTCAGTCAACGGCGATTGTGATGTCATTTAAAATTTTTTAGTATGTTGTATGTAGGTAGTCTGTAGTACAGAATCCCAGTTCTCGCCTTCTGAACGGTCTCTAATGACCTCTGTGTCGACGAGACGTTAAACCCAGTCTTCCTTCCTTCCTTCGCCCTCGAAATCTCTGCCCTAAATTGTGAGGAACCAAAATACCGAGAAATTCAGACAATTTTTCAGTTTTGTTTCGCATAACTACTCTCTTGAATTCTACAACTACTCGCACGTGGGTCTTTTTTGTGCAGCTTTAAATTACCTACACTTTTCTCTTATCAAACATATTTCTACTCCACCTGCTTATCGTGATACAGAACTTCAGAGGAACGGAAAAATTTTCGTATCAAAAGACTGCAAAAATTGTACGTTTCACCATTATAACTTTAAATTTGCCATTTTTGAAATCTTAATGGATCATCCCAGCGTCCTTTCCCTCCCTTACCAATAGGATGATCATTTCTCGTAGGTTGGAGAGTTGGTTGGTCACGAGAGCCAATGTCCTTGGGAGATCAAACATTGTTGGTACCCCCTTCCCCGACCACCGTCTATTGCGATTTATAGGCTCTATTCAAAACTGAGATTTCTTCAAGTAGTGATATGTTGCTACTCCTACGGTACGGCCTCAGGACTTCCGCATGTGTACCCAAATGAAAAATGTCGTTAATGCTTAATGGATGGTGAACTGGAACGTACACGTCGAATGTGTCAGAGAAATGGTTCCTCATTTCCATGCAGCAAGTCATTCGAACTATACTAGGAATACAAATCTGTACTAGCAGAATCTGATCAGCCTAAATGACAAACTGAATCCTGAGGAATTTCACAAACTCATCGCTGAACGCTGCTTCACTATTTGTCGTACTGATAAATTTTGGTCACCCTTCTGAGCAGTTATGACCTTAGAGCTGTTCCTATTGATGGCGATGGAGAGTTTTGGAGGACTGACTCGTGATTGCAGCATAACGGTTGGTCTGATGTCTCAACGGGCTTAGTTTAGTTTAGTTATGTCATGGTCCGTAGATCATTTTGACAATTATTTTATCGATACCATGTGGAACAAGTCATACTACAAGATATATATTCACACATGCCCCCCCCCCCCCCCTCCCCATGAACCATGGACCTTGCCGTTGGTGGGGAGGAATCGTGCCTCAGCGATACAGATAGCCGAACCGTAGGTACAACCACGATGGAGGGGTATCTGTTGAGAGGCCAGACAAACGAGTGGTTCCTTAAGAGGGGCAGCAGCCTTTTCACTAGGTGCAAGGGCGGCAGTCTGGATGATTGACTGATCTGGCCTTGTAACAATAACCAAAACGGCCTTGCTGTGCTGGTACTGCAAACGGCTGAAAGCAAGGGGAAACTACAGCCGTAATTTTTCCCGAGGGCATGCAGCTTTACTGTATGATTAAATGATGATGGCGTCCTCTTGGGTAAACTATTCCGGAGGTAAAATAGTCCCCCATTCGGATCTCCGGGCGGGGACTACTCAAGAGGATGTCGTTATCAGGAGAAAGAAAACTGGCGTTCTACGGATCGGAGCGTGGAATGTCAGATCCTTTAATCGGGCAAGTAGGTTAGAAAATTTAAAAAGGGAAATGGATAGGTTAAAGTTAGATATAGTGGGCATTAGTAAAGTTCGGTGGCAGGAGGAACAAGACTTTTGGTCAGGTGACTACAGGGTTATAAACACAAAATCAAATAGGGTTAATGCAGGAGTAGGTTTAATAATGAATAGGAAAATAGGAATGCGGGTAAGCTACTACAAACAGCATAGTGAACGCATTATTGTGGCCAAGATAGATACGAACCCCACACCTACTACAGTAATACAAGTTTATATGCCAACTAGCGCTGCAGATGACGAAGAAATTGAAGAACTGTATGATCAAATAAAAGAAATTACTCAGATAGTGAAGGGAGACGAAAATTTAATAGTCATGGGTGACAGGAATTCGAGCGTAGGAGAAGGGAGAGAAGTAAAAAGAGTAGGTGAATATGGATTGGGGCTAAGAAATGAAAGAGGAAGCCGCCTGGTAGAATTTTGTATGGAGCACAACTTAATCATAGCTAACACTTGGTTTAAGAATCATGAAAGAAGGTTGTATACATGGAAGAAGCCTGGAGATAGTAAAAGGTATCAGATAGATTATATAATGATAAGACAGAGATTTAGGAACCAGGTTTTAAATTGTAAGACATTTCCAGGGACAGATGTGGACTCTGACCACAATCTATTGGTTATGACCTGTAGATTAAAACTGAAGAAACTGCAAAAAGGTGGGAAATTAAGGAGATGGGACATGGATAAACTGAAAGAACCAGAGGTTGTACAGAGTTTCAGGGAGAGCATAAGGGAGCAATTGACAGGAATGGGGGAAACAAATACAGTAGAAGAAGAATGGGTAGCTTTGAGGGATGAAGTAGTGAAGGCAGCAGAGGATCAAGTAGGTAAAAAGACGAGGGCTAGTAGAAATCCTTGGGTAACGGAAGAAATATTGAATTTAATCGATGAAAGGAGAAAATATAAAAATGCAGTAAATGAAGCAGGCAAAAAGGTATACAAACGTCTCAAAAATGAGATCGACAGGAAGTGCAAAATGGCTAAGCAGGGATGGCTAGAGGACAAATTTAAGGCTGTAGAGGCTTATCTCACTAGGGGTAAGATAGATACTGCCTACAGGAAAATTAAAGAGACCTTTGGAGATAAGAGAACCACTTGTATGAACATCAAGAGCTCAGATTGAAACCCAGTTCTAAGCAAAGAAGGGAAAGCAGAAAGGTGGAAGGAGTATATAGAGGGTCTGTACAAGGGCGATGTACTTGACGACAATATTATGTAAATGGAAGAGGATGTAGATGAAGATGAACTGGGAGATATGATTTTGCGTGAAGAGTTTGACAGAGCACTGAAAGACCTGGGTCGAAACAAGGCCCCCGGAGTAGACAACATTCCATTGGAACTACTGACTGCCTTGGGAGAGCCAGTCCTGACAAAACTCTACCATCTGGTGAGCAAGATGTATGAAACAGGCGAAATACACTCAGACTTCAAGAAGAATATAATTCCAATCCCAAAGAAAGCAGGTGTTGACAGATGTGAAAATTACCGAACTATCAGTTTAATAAGCCACAGCTGCAAAATACTAACACGAATTATTTACAGACGAATGGAAATACTAGTAGAAGCCGACCTCGGGGGAGATCAGTTTGGATTCCGTAGAAACACTGGAACACGTGAGGCAATACTGACCTTACGACTTATCTTAGAAGAAAGATTAAGGAAAGGCAAACCTACGTTTCTAGCATTTTTAGACATAGAGAAAGCTTTTGAAAATGTTGACTGGAATACTCTCTTTCAAATTCTAAAGGTGGCAGGGATAAAATACAGGGAGCGAAAGGCTATTTACAATTTGTACAGAAACCAGATGGCAGTTATAAGAGTCGAGGAACATGAAAGGGAAGCAGTTGTTGGGAAGGGAGTAATAGAGGGTTGTAGCCTCTCCCCGATGTTATTCAATCTGTATATTGAGTAAGCAGTAAAGGAAACAAAAGAAAAATTCGGAGTAGGTATTAAAATCCATGGAGAAGAAATAAAAACTTTGAGGTTCGCCGATGACATTGTAATTCTGTCATAGACAGCAAAGGACTTGGAATAGCAGTTGAACGGAATGGATAGTGTCTTGAAAGAAGGATATAAGATTAACATCAACAAAAGCAAAACGAGGATAATGGAATGTAGTCGAATTAAGTCGGGTGATGCTGAGGGAATTAGATTAGGAAATGAGACACTTAAAGTAGGAAAGGAGTTTTGCTATTTGGGGAGCAAAATAACTGATGATGGTCGAAGTAGAGAGGATATAAAATGTCGACTGGCAATGGTAAGGAAAGCGTTTTTGAAGAAGAGAAATTTGTTAACATCGAGTATAGATTTAAGTGTCAGGAAGTCGTTTCTGAAAGTATTTGTATGGAGTGTAGCCATGTATGGAAGTGAAACATGGACGATAAATAGTTTGGACAAGAAGAGAATAGAAGCTTTCGAAATGTGGTGCTACAGAAGAATGCTGAAGATTAGATGGGTTGATCACATAAATAATGAGGAAGTATTGAACAGGATTGGGGAGAAGAGAAGTTTGTGGCACAACTAGACCAGAAGAAGGGATCGGTTGGTAGGACATGTTCTGAGGCATCAAGGGATCACAAATTTAGCATTGGAGGGCAGCGTAGAGGGTAAAAATCGTAGAGGGAGACCAATAGATGAATAGACTAAGCAGATTCAGAAGGATGTAGGCTGCAGTAGGTACTGGGAGATGAAGAAGCTTGCACAGGATAGAGTAGCATGGAGAGCTGCATCAAACCAGTCTCAAGACTGAAGACCACAACAACAACAACAACAACATTCACACATGAATAGTGCTAATATTAGTATTACTGAAATTTTTAGTTCTACGCGTGCAACTACATTCTAAGGTACAATTTCTTTTAACCAGTTCTGAAACACAAACTCAACCATGGAAAAAGAGCAATTGTCCAAAAGAAGTGATTTGAAGCTAGATTTAAAACTTGATCTTCTACCTGCCAGACACTTTATGTTGTTGGGGAAATGATCAAAGATTTTTGTTGCTGAATAATGTACTCCTTTTGAGCAACTGGCAGTTTTAATAATGGAGAGGAAAGGTCATTTCTCCCTCTAGTGTTGTACGTATGAACATCTCTGTTCTTCGCGAATTGAGATGGATTATTTATAATGAATTTCATTGCCGAATATATGTACTCTGATGGTGCAGTTAAAATACGTTCATGAACATCCGAACAACATATAGCTATGAGGCATTCCTGTATTACCAGGAATAATCTTGGTATTGAGAATCTGGTACATGGTTCTCTTAAAATCTCAACATCCGTTGATACTAAGAAGACAGTATCAGTACGAAGAGGTCGATAGTTATTTAGCTCGAGGAATTGCATTCAACTGCACGAAAAAAATGGTGGGCGAAAATTTTGAAGATGTGATGTTGAAACGAAAGAAAAATGTTAATACTCTTGCCTTAGCTTAATGGTCCTGAGAATTGCATTTAAGAAAGTTACACTCGATCCTGTTCCTATCTTCCAGCAGGTTTTCACTGCCAATAAATCTGATGATGGTCTGCGAGATATGTTCATATTTGGGCTTGCGAACTTCCCAATGCGTCTCTTTGCTGAGAATGCCACACTCAAAAGCACAAAAGTCAGCGTTGTACGTAGCGTTCACTCCGATACGAGAAATGGACCTTGGCATGCGCAGACGTTTATTAATGGACGGTGGGTACCTTCTAAACAAAATTGTGTGGAGTATGACAACAGCAGCCTCGTTTCGAGTGATTGTGCCATATCTACGAGGACCGTATGCAACACTAATGATATAATGCCATAGCATTTTTTGAAACATACCCTACGGATGTCCGTTACCAAAGCATTTGAACCATTTCGCTGGGTTTTACTGCACTTATCAACAACAACATTGGTCTTCTCCATAATAGTCTTTACAGCGCCAAAAAAAAGCTATCCAGCGGAATCAGTCTAAAACTACTTAAATACTCTGCAAACCAATGTATGGTGGATGGCGGAGGATATCTTGTACTAGTACAAGGCATTTTCCTTCCTGTTCCTCGCAAAACAGAGTGACGGAAAAATGAAGCCATATAGAATGTCATACAAGTCCTAATTTCTCTTATCTTTGTGGTGGCAGTAGAATCGTTCTGCGGTCAACTTCAAATGCCGGTTCTCTGACTTTTTTTTTTCAATGTTATTTCCCATTTGACGTCATGAAGCATTTCCGTAATACTTGCGTGTTGATCGAACCTACCGGAAACAAATCAATCAGCAAGCCTCTGAATTTCTTAGATATCATCGTTTAACCCGACGTTGTGACGTTGCCAGAAACTAGAACAGTACTCAAGAATGTGTTGCTCTGGTGTCCTGTACGCATTTCGCTTTATAGATATGCTATTTCCTAATATTCTCCCAATAAACTGAGGTCAACCATTTGCCATCCCTACCACCGTTCTTACGAGCTTGTTCCATTTCATATCGCTTTTCAACGTTACCCCTAGATTTGAATAGCCGTGATTATGTCAACCTGTATTGGAACATTATGCGATATTTTTCTACATTTAAAGCAAGCTGCCACTCATAACATCAACAAAAATTTTTGTTGAAGTCGTCTTGTATGGTTTTTTTTTTGTTTTTTTTTTTACTCAAAGCACCTCTCCTTGTTGCAAATTAATTTATTTTTCATAGACGCGTTTCGACTTTTTATTGCTCTGGCACATCTTCAGTGGGATCTATAGTTGCAGGCGGTTTTATTTACAACACAAGTATTTCTGTGCTTGCTGCGGAGGATGGCCACGCAAACAAACTTGTTCTTCATATTGTAGAGTCCCGCAGTCGCTCAACGACAACCACTTTCTCGTAAACAGCAGCCAGCAGCATCATCAGAAAACAGCCGCAGCTTGCTGCTCACTCTGTATGTTAGATCATTTACATACACTCCTGGAAATTGAAATAAGAACACCGTGAATTCATTGTCCCAGGAAGGGGAAACTTTATTGACACATTCCTGGGGTCAGATACATCACATGATCACAATGACAGAATCACAGGCACATAGACACAGGCAACAGAGCATGCACAATGTCGGCACTAGTACAGTGTATATCCACCTTTCGCAGCAATGCAGGCTGCTATTCTCCCATGGAGACGATCGTAGAGATGCTGGATGTAGTCCTGTGGAACGGCCTGCCATGCCATTTCCACCTGGCGCCTCAGTTGGACCAGCGTTCGTGCTGGACGTGCAGACCGCGTGAGACGACGCTTCGTCCAGTCCCAAACATGCTCAATGGGGGACAGATCCGGAGATCTTGCTGGCCAGGGTAGTTGACTTACACCTTCTAGAGCACGTTGGGTGGCACGGGATACATGCGGACGTGCATTGTCCTGTTGGAACAGCAAGTTCCCTTGCCGGTCTAGGAATGGTAGAACGATGGGTTCGATGACGGTTTGGATGTACCGTGCACTATTCAGTGTCCCCTCGACGATCACCAGAGGTGTACGGCCAGTGTAGGAGATCGCTCCCCACACCATGATGCCGGGTGTTGGCCCTGTGTGCCTCGGTCGTATGCAGTCCTGATTGTGGCGCTCGCCTGCACGGCGCCAAACACGCATACGACCATCATTGGCACCAAGGCAGAAGCGACTCTCATCGCTGAAGACGACACGTCTCCATTCGTCCCTCCATTCACGCCTGTCGCGACACCACTGGAGGCGGGCTGCACGATGTTGGGGCGTGAGCGGAAGACGGCCTAACGGTGTGCGGGACCGTAGCCCAGCTTCATGGAGACGGTTGCGAATGGTCCTCGCCGATACCCGAGGAGCAACAGTGTCCCTTATTTGCTGGGAAGTGGCGGTGCGGTCCCCTACGGCACTGCGTAGGATCCTACGGTCTTGGCGTGCATCCGTGCGTCGCTGCGGTCCGGTCCCAGGTCGACGGGCACGTGCACCTTCCGCCGACCACTGGCGACATCGATGTACTGTGGAGACCTCACTCCCCACGTGTTGAGCAATTCGGTGGTACGTCCACCCGGCCTCCCGCATGCCCACTATACGCCCTCGCTCAAAGTCCGTCAAATGCACATACTGTTCACGTCCACGCTGTCGCGGCATGCTACCAGTGTTAAAGACTGCGATGGAGCTCTCTATGCCACGGCAAACTGGCTGACACTGACGGCGGCGGTGCACAAATGCTGCGCAGCTAGCGCCATTCGACGGCCAACACCGCGGTTCCTGGTGTGTCCGCTGTGCCGTGCGTGTGATCATTGCTTGTACAGCCCTCTCGCAGTGTCCGGAGCAAGTATGGTGGGTCTGACACACCGGTGTCAATGTGTTCTTTTTTCCATTTCCAGGAGTGTATGTGGAGAATAAGAGTGGTCCTGTCACACTTTCCTGGGACACTCCTGACGATACTCTTGTCTCTGATGAACACTCGCCAGATAAAGAAACTTCATTACCATAATTTAAAAAAAAAATGTCGTGTGACTAGGGCCTCGAGTCGGGTAGACCGTTCGCCGGGTGCAAGTCGTTCGATTTGACGCCACTTCGGCGACTTGCTCGTCGGTGGGGATAAAATGATGATGATTAGGACAACACAACACCCAGTCCTTGAGAAGAGAAAATCTCCGACGCAGCCGGGAATCAAACCCAGGCCCTTAGGATTGACATTCTGTCGGACTGACCACTCAGCTACCGGGGGTGGACGTTACCGTAATGATGACAGAAATTCCAGCAAAGGGCAGGTAACAAGAAATACCGATGTACATCTCCATATTGAATGCTTCGGACGCCGGTGAAGAAGTAGATAGCCTGGCATACTCAAAGTTTTCAGTCTAGGTCGCACTTTATTTCTCCTAATTAAGTATTTTGACAGACTCTCATCATCAGATCAATAACTTAAAGAATCAGTACAACGTATAACGCCAAGTAGTGCATTACTGTGTCGAATGTGAACACATACGATCGTATTCTTATTTGACGTGATGCGTTTTATTAATTTTCTAAATTGTTGATCTGCTGATGGGAGTCTGCCAGAATACTTAATTAGAAAAAAAGTGCGAGCTAGACTGAATATTTTGTGTATAAGTGCATCATGGTCGCGGATCTCTACAAAGACGTTCTGTTTTCTGTGTTCTATTATGTCCTGGTATTACTGACAGAATTAACCACATCTCAAAACGAAGGTCCATTTCCAGATGAGTGGGACGGGTTTGACACCACATCAACCCCTTTGGGCAAAGAAAAAGGAAAGTCTGCACCATCTACGAGACCTGGTTGGTATTTTCAGACTCAACAGCACACCGAATTTCGGAAATATGGGAATGGTTATCGTGACGTTGTACGCTGAAGACACGTACAGAGATGCAGACTAGAACTCTTCACTACCAACAATTCTTTAAATTTGGCGAAAAACTCACATTCCAACTTGCTAGACTGCTGACTACCATAGGCGCCGAGCCGTTCAGTACCTACCTTCCTTTTCGTCCCTGCTTAAGGCACAGGCATGGCCTGGTAACGAACAGATTGTGACAAATTGACGCTGGACGCTAACGACAGTACTGATTCCCGTACAAACGAAAAATACAGCTCCAGACTACTTTCTGATTTTATTATTATTGTTATTATCAGATATACGAATAGAATAAAATTTGCACTCTGCAGGGGAGTGTGCGCTGATATGAAAGTTCCTGGAAGATTAAAACTGTGTGCCGGACCGAGACTCGAGCTCGGGACCTCTGCCTTTCGCGGTCAAGTGCTCTACCAACTGAGCTATCCAAACATGCCTCGCGACCCGTCCTCACAGCTTCAGTTCTGCCAATACCTCGTCTCCTAGCTTCCAAACCTCACAGAAGCTCTTGTGCGAACGTTGCAGAACTAGCACTCCCGGAAGAAAGAATATGGCGAAACATGGCTTAGCCACGGCCTGGGGGATGTTTCCAGAACGAGATTTTCACTCTGCAGCGGAATGTGCGCTGATACTTGCCCGCGAAAGGCAAAGGTCCCGAGTTCGAGTCTCGGTCCGGCACACAGTTTTAATCTGCCAGGAAATTTCAGATATACAAATAGTTGCAGCACAGGGACCTGCGACTGCAAAGAAGCAGGACTCTGACGCTACGCCCTTTACAAACATTGCTGTTGACAGCATAAGAGAATTCTTCTGAGCCGGAATTAAACGAGGAGGATGCTGAGGAGGAATACGAAGATGGGGGCACCTGAACGGCTGAAGCGCAGTTTGACTTGCCGTCCAGACCACAGATGTCAAGGCGTAACATTCTTGTGGGATTCGATATTATGTTACATGACTCTTTCATCCGAAGACCTCACTAATCTTTATTTTTTAAGTATACAATTAGGTGGCAAGAGATGTTGTACTAGATGTAATGGAACTTTTTGTAAAAATTCTTGTTATAAATAGGAAATTGCGTTTTCCAGGTATGAGTAATTTTACAGCAGTACGTGCACTGAATGAAAATTTAATTGAAAGCACAGAACGAAAAGTGAGGGGTGTTCTTCAGGTTGTTAAACGTCGACATTTAGAAGCATCTACCTTTAAGAACCTGCGTTTTACCAATTTTACGCAGATTTATCAGAATATAGCATCCTATTTTGAAGAATATGTAATTTCTTGATGATGTTAAACGTTGACCCTTAGAACCAGCTACCATTTCCCATATAAAAAAATGTAGTACATTAAAGATCGTAAAGCTGAAACATGTCTTTCTTGTAGTCTTTTTGATAATGTGAGAAATTTGTGTTGCTTTGTAGTTCTTCACCTTACAAGTATATAGTGTGAAAACACGTTTTACCACGAAAACTGCATAAAAAACTGAAAACTGCCAAAACTGCACGGATCTTCAGTTTCTCCTCAGTTTAAAAAACGTTTTCTGGAGGAGCAAAACTTCCAGTCTGTACTACAGGCCGCCCACAAGAGACACACAAGAAGTTCAGAAAATAAGGATCTTTTGAGGGGTCCTCTATGGATTCAGGGGAATGGACTGTTTACTTTCACGCGCGCGATCCATACTATTACTTACCTGACAAAATTTTGCCACTGAGTGGTGAGGACGCTATTCTTTGTTGTTATAGATACTTTATGGTTAACTACCATATCTGAAGATATGTGGTCAGAACGGCCACGGGATCAAAAATTAATTTAGGAGAATAAGTTCGTTTTTATGAAGATAGAATCAGCGTCTTATTAGTGATTGCTGAGTTGAAAAAATCTCATTCATATGTTGTGACAACTGAACCTTTCCCGAATTCAGCTGTACCCCCAGATTAATGAAACGCTTTTTTGTCGCCAACCAGGAAATGTTAGTAGACGAACTGTTAATAAGGACACGATGTGATGAGCCGCAGGTAATGAACGCATCACGAATTTGCTTTATTAAACCTGGCAACAGAGGACTATCGATTCGTTTTTAACTTTCCGCCCGGCCGATTACAGCCAAATAATTTAATTTGTCTCCTGTGCTCACGAGTTCAGTCTTTTTCAGTTGTGACTAACATTAATTCAACCTGAAATTCGCCGTGTGCGAACGTTTTAACGAGAAACTGACAAATTTAATAATAACTCGACTATACGTGACAGCAACAGATACACGAATGAAAATATTTGTATCAACGACCTTGTTGGGGATTTTATATGCAACAACGTTGCAGTGTACCAAAATGTGGCAGCGATAGAAGTGTGTCCAATACCTTATACATGTTTTGAGCGGAAATGAGCGTGTGCATCAATTAATGAAAAGATACCGAAAGCACCGGGAATAGTAATTATCCTATTAATTTATGAATTTTCGTTTTGTTACTGTACATCGAAAATAAGGAAACAGCTTTAAACAACGTTGTTCACTAGCATTTGTAGCAGTCAGTAATAATCAGCTTTCACACGTCATCCAGAGGCGCAATTATTAGTCTCCAAATCATCCTGAACAGCAGTCGTGCAACTTGCAGAAGGCTGATTCCGGTACAGAATGTTTTATATTCCTTATTGTGCTACTTCATTGATGTAGCGTGCTTTAGTGTAAAGACACTAGCTATTTAACAATTAACAGCATACACTTGACCCCACTTCGTAGCCTGAAGACGGATTTATTTTGATTTTGTATCACACTGCCTACATTTCGTCCCGTTTCCAGTGCAGAAAAACTGGATTAATAGTGATGCTGCTAGGTGGCAACAATAATTGTAGTGTTTATAGCAAGTGTAGTGGTGACCGATCAAATGAAAATGGGAGTGGCCAAGGAGCGACGCAATGTTTCTAGGCCACAGTGATGACTGATAAAGACTGATAAATGTTTAACAGATTTGGAGAACTGCACGGGCCTCACAGAGTCGGGAGGAAGAAAACAGACCATTAAACTGATTAAAACACAGCGGAGTGGAACAGTTTGCACACTTGAAAATGGTAGTTAGTCCACATGGTTACAAAGATGCGGACGCAGCCCCCTCCACTCCCCACCCCGCGTTACCAACACCTCCTTATAAAACTCTCTACAATTTTTCCTATTTACATTTAGCAAATTCATAATTTTGTATTTTTAATAAAAATAAGTCTCATTAGAAATTTGATTTAAATTAACTATGATGGTGAAAAAATTACAGACAGCAAATTAAATGTCTCATTTCAGTAAATAGACAGAGTAACCAAAACATTATGACCACTGCCCACCGCGACAATGGACTCCGCCTTGTGGCGTTGCAAGCTCATGAAGCGGTAACAAGAGTACGTAAGCGGAGCGCACACGGACAGAGAGTCACCCTACCCAAGGTATGCGCTGCAAATGGGGAAATCCATTGAGATAACCAACTTTGACAAAGGGTACATTATTATCACTCAGAGCCCGTCAACTAGTATCCCGAAAACGGCGAAGCTGGTCAAATGTTCATGTGCTACTGTCGTGAGCATCCACGGGAAGACGTACGGCAGTGAAACTATCATTAGGCACAAAAAGTTTTGACGGCCACGACTCATCACAGAACGTGGCCTTTGGAGGTACGTCTGCTCTGTAAATCAGGATAGACGGTGACCTGTGGCAACCCTGCCGAAAGAGTACAATGCTGGTGCATGCCCAAGTGCTTCGGAGCACACCGTCCATCGTATACTGTTGAACGTGGAGCTCCGTAGCGGACCACCCCTACGTGTTCACATGCTGGCCTAATGACATCTTCAGTTATGATTGTAGTGGGCACTACACCATCGGGATTCTACCGTTAATCAATGGAAACGCTTCGACCCTTCGGGTGAATCACATTTTTGCTACATTGCGTCGATGGTCGTTTCCGCAAACGCCGTCACCGAGGTGAACGGTGAAATGTGCAGTGCTCCACGGACGCAGGTTGGTGGGAGCAGTCTTATGTTATGGGAGACCTTCTCCTGAGCTTGGGTGGGACCAGTGGTAATAGTCCAAGACACGCTGACAGCTGCGAACCACGTGCATTCCCTCATGCTTGATATCTTTCTCGCCGGCGACGTCATCTTTCAGCAGTACAGCTGTCCCTGTCTCTGAGCCAGAACCATGCTACAGTGGTTTGAGGAGGATTGTAATCGTCTCACGTTGATGTCTCGGTTACCAAATTCGTCTTATGTAAAATCATATTGAAACCATTTCGACCGCTTGCGCAAATCAACAGCCTGTTATTTAAGGGAATTACGCGACCTGCGCGTAGACATCTAATGCCAATTACGTCAACAAACCTACCAACAAACTGTCGGATCACTAATAGCGGAATCAGTTATGTATTTTGTTCCAAAGACTCGAAAATAAGCTATTAAGCAGGTGGTCATAATATTTCGACCCTTCAGTGTAAATTGCTAATTATATAAATTTTCTAAAGTACTTAAAGTTAAAACAAAACCTATATATACTGTTTTTCGGTACTGTACATTGGCTTTAGTATGATATATAATAGAGAATATAAATTAGTAATGATGCATATACTGTTGATCAGATGTAAAGTAAAAAGGACCACAGTTTAGAGTCGATAAAATATCCCTTTCCAGGAATTGTGTTTTTTATTATAATTTTACTTTTAGTATCCATGGTTTGAGCGACGAAAGCTCATTGCATTATGTCACCGGGAATCAAGTTCAGCTGCTGTATGCTATTCCTTCGAACTTGCTTGAACAGATAATACACTACTTGGTCAAAACTATCCGAACATGTGACTGAAAAGGATTTACAAGTTGGTGACGCCCTCCATCGATAATGCTGGAATCGAATATGGTGTTGGCCCACCCTTAGCCTTGATCACAGCTTCCTCTCTCGCAGGCACACGTTTAGTCAGGTGTTGGAAGATTCCTTGGGGAATGGCAGCCCTTTCTTCACGGAGTGCTGCACTCAGGTTAGGTATCAATGTGGGTCGGGGAGGCCTGGCACGAAGTCGGCCTTCCAAAACATCCCAAAGGTGTTTTGTAGGATTCGGGTCAGGTCTCTTAAGGCCAGTCCATTACAGGGATGCTATTGTTGTGTAACCACTCCCCCACAGGGCGTGCACTATGAACGGGTGCTCGATCGTGTTGAAAGATGCAATCGCCATTACCAAATTTCTCTTCATCAGTGGGAAGCAAAAAGGTGCTTAAAACATCAATGTAAGCGTGCGCTGTGATAGTGTCACGCAAAACAAAAAAATTGTTCAAATGACTCTGAGCACTATGGGACTTAACTGCTGAGGTCATCAGTCCCCTAGGACTTAGAGCTACTTAAACCTAATTAACCTATGGACATCACAAACAACCATGCCCGAGGCAGGGTTAGAACCTGCGACCGTAGCGGTCGCGACGTTCCAGATTGTAGCGCCTATAAACGCTCGGCCACTCCGGCCGGCCACGCAAAACAACAAGGGGTGCAAGCACCCTCCATGAGAAACACGACCACACATGACACCACGACCTCCGAATTTTACTGTTAGCACTACAAACGCTGGCAGAAGACGTTGGCTGGAAATTCGCCACACCCACACCCTGCCATCGAATCGCCACATTGTGCACCGTGATTCGTCAGTCACGTCACACAACGCTTTTCCACTGTTCAATCGGCCAATGTTTACGGTCTTTATACAAAGCGAGGCGTTGTTTGGCATTTACCGGTTTGATGTGTGGCTCATGAGCTGCCGCTCGACCATGGAAACCGATTTTTCTCACCTTCCGCCTGCCATAGTACTTACAGTCGATATGATGCAGTTTGGAATGCCTGTGTGATGGTCTGGATAGATGTCTGCCTATTACACATTATGACCCTCTTCAACTGTCGGCGGTCTCTATCAGTCAATGGACGAGGTCAGCCTGTACACTTTTGTGCTGTACATGTCCCTTCACGTTCCCACTTCACTATCACATCGGAAACAGTGGATCTAGGGATGTTTAGAAGTGTGGAAATATCGAGTACACACTATGATAAGAGAGACACCCAATCACGTGACGACTTTCGAAGTCCGTGAGTTCCACAGAGCGCCCCATACTGCTCTCTCACGATGTCTGATGATTACTGAGGTCGCTGATATGGAGTACTGGCATTAGGTGGCAGAAAAATCCACTTCATATGAAAAACGTTGGTTTCTGGGTGTGTCTGGATACTTTTGATCATATAGTGTCACTGTCTACAGGCGCAGCGGCTAATCACCCCCGTAATAGAATCAATCAGCTGCAGAAGGCTGAGTCATGAATTCTCTTATCTTACAGAGCAGAAGGTACAAACTAATACTTGTGAGCAGTAAAAGTAGTGACTGAATTCCACTTTTTCTACATGCTTCCTCCACTGTCGTGTCTCCCTCCACTACTCAGTAGGCTAAAATCTTTAAAAATCGGAAGTCGTCGGTGAAACATCATATTTACTTCAGCACATATTTGCTTCAGCATTCTCTCGCCGCCCTCTGAGATGCTACAGCACCGTAACGAAGTAGCAGTAAAAACCCCATCGTCGAACAAGAACAAGCTGTGTAGGCAGTAACTGTGTGACCCAAGTTCACTGTCTACTTCAAACAGAAGTTGTTTGTGTTAGATACATTCAGTCATTCGTTAATAATTAATTACAGTCAGTTTTATTCGAGATTAACTCGAAAAGTTATTAAACTAAAAATAACAATCAGCAAACATGGCTGTAGGTAAGCAGTCATGATAGCATCTAAGTGCTCAGTCTTATTAATCACGTAAACCTTTTCCTAACTAACTCTCGTTTACACCTGCTTGCTCAACAGGGGTGGGAGGGACGCACGAGCATGGTGAGTCGAACGGGGTGGCATAGGCTGGTAGGCACATTCTATTTCGCATCGCTCGCTCTCATCTTAGCGTGTTTGAGACATGGTGTATTAGGCTCGTTCGGTCTACTAAGAAAAACTAGGACATAGACATAAGAACAGCACGGGTTCGCGCAACTAAATATTATGTCCTGTCTCCTTATTCCTCGCGCTTGCGTCAGTAGTTTGGAACGGGCTATAATTGCACATTCTGAGCTTCAACGCTAAAAAGGCTAAGGCGGGTTTCAAACTGAAATAGTAAGCGATTGAACGCGTTGCAGTAAAGGTCGCTTATCGATGCGGCACTCGTGTTCCCACTGGCCTGATATGGTATGGGAAGCGACGCGCGATTCGACTCGCCATACTACAAGCAATAAGACAGCATGTTGCAATCACGGGCTCTTCTGAGAAGAAATTATTTTGAATTGTTATTTAAAACCTAAAAAACGGAAAAAGGAAAGAAACTACCTTGTGCAATCCGTATAGTGGTATGTCAGGCCACCCAATACAACCTGCGACCCAAGAATCTCTGAATGCACTTCAGAGCTCGCGTGTGCTCTGGACAGTCCATCCCTTACTGTGTATCCCTTACGACTGTATCGAACCATTCAGTAAACTGATGCCTCAGTGTACAGGATGTATCGAAAAGAATCATCCGATTTGGGACGTCTATATTTTTGAAACATATAGAATCAATTTTGTTTTTTGATGAACGGGAAACTCAAAAAGTTTTTTTTCACATCTTTTCATAGGTGTTCAATATGCCCCCCTTGATAATGCACGACGTATGTCAATGGGACATTCCAATTGTTCTCACACTGCAGCGAGCATATCTTGAGTTAAGCGAGCACAGCAGCTGTCAAGCGATGTCTCAGTTCACTCTGTGTTGTTAGTAACTGTGGCATATAAACAGTGTCTTTTATAAACACCCACAAGAGATAAACATATACAGACAGGTTCGATGACCTTGGAGGCCAGTAATGTAAGACTGAATCATTTGGTCGAGTGCGACCGATCCATCGTTCAGGAATCCTTTGATTTAAAATTTCCCGCACCTCAAGATACCAGCGTGGCGATACCCCATCCTGTTGGTAAATGAAGTCGTTCGAATCAGTCTCCAACTGTAGTAAAAGAAAGTTCTCGAGCATGTCGAGATATATGCTTCCTGTAACAGAGTTCTGGGCAATGAAAATTGGGCCATACACCTTTCCCGTGAAACTGCACAAAACACATTAAATTTTGGAGAGTCCCTCTCATGTTGTACAACTTAATGCGGTTGTTCCGTACCCCATATTCTCACATTGTGACGATTCACCTTTCCATTTAAATGGAATGTTGGCTCATCACTAAGCATAAAGTGTGGAAGAAAACTGTCAACCTCCATCTTGCCAAGAACGAAATTACAGAACTCCACACGTTGTTAACTGTCACCCTCACGAAGAGCTTGCAGTAGCTGAATTTTGTACGGTTTCTTATGTAAACGTCGACACAGCACGCCGACACCGGGGGCATATTGAGCTGTTGAGATTCATGGCGAACGGATTTCTGCGGACACCTTGTGAAACTATGGTGGATGCGTTAGACGTTTGTGTCAAGACAGTCGGGGACGGTCCGGCGATTTGTCTTTACACAAGCAACCTGTTTCTCGTAGTTGTACATGTCCTCGCCTAATGCTCTATGCTGAAGGAGAACCCTCACCAAACCTAGTACGAAAGTCATACTGAACAGTTATTACTGACCCGCACTGCGCAAAACGCAGAACACGAAACGCTTTCTGTTGTCCCGACACCATTTTTTACTAGAACTGAAGTGGGCGCATACTGCTGCTACCTAGAAGGAAGCATCTAAAACCCGAAAGTTTGCTCTTTCGAACAGCACGTTGTTAACGCACGTGTCTCAAATAACATAATAGTTGTGATTTTTTTCAAATGGGATGGTTCTTTTTGATACAGCTTGTATTATGAGTGGAGCACGTGCACGTCGCAGGGACGTGTTTTTTGCACATCGCGCTCTAAAGAAGAGCAAACGCAGTTTGTTTCGAAGTACCAGTCACGACGTTAATCTTATGAGACACAGTCGCCGTCTGCGGTAGTTGTTGGCGTAGTTCCTCGACTGCTGTGAGAGCCGCAGGCGGACCAGCCTGAAATTTTGATGCCTCTCGGCTGCAGGGCGTCCATAACTCTGCAAGCTGCTTACCTCTCCTCCGCTCTGCTGTAAATCTGGCGCACTAGCGCGCCGCGACGCCCGCCGTGTTCGGCGTCCACCCGACCGGAAAATTGGCTCCGGGATAATACTGGAACGGTGGGAGGGGGGTGTAGGGGGGAGGTCCTCTGTGACGAGACACGACACGCCTATTGCCGAGGCGCCGATGACTGCCAAGACGCTTACAGCGCTAGACTGTAGGGACTTTCTACTGTGTAACTGCAGCTCTGCTCATTTACTTACAGTAGCTAATACGTAACAAGAAACAGTAAACAAGTGGAGCAGAGCTCGCACATGGGAGGAATGGCGGTTGAAAATCGTGTCCAGATATCCAAATTACGTCTTCCGAGGATTCTGCAAATCAACTACTTTCTGCAACTCTATGAGGCATACAAGATTGCAACCACTATAGTGACTTCCAAATAATCGGAGCGTCTGCAATGTGGTTTTATAGAATGATGATGAAAAAAAGAATAAAGCAAAACAAACAGGCGTTCTCTGCAAATTTAAACGTGAGCAAAGCCCCACAGACTCAAGAAGCTTAAGGGGAGTCATGCATGGAGCGCTCAACTTCGTCTCGTGTTAAATCAGTAAGGGTATCGGAGTCATCCACCCAGACACTTTGGAACCATAATAGCACCGAAACGAGAGAGAACACAGAGGAGGCCGAAAAACCAGACGTCTTACTTAAAAACTGGTTCACTGAGGAACAGCCGGCCGCGGTGGTCGTGCGGTTCTAGGCAATGCAGTCCGGAACCGCGGGACTGCTACGGTCGCAGGTTCGAATCCTGCCTCGGGCATGGATGTGTGTGATGTCCTTAGGTTAGTTAGGTTTAAGTAGTTCTAAGTTCTAGAGGACTGATGACCTATGAGGTTAAGTCCCATAGTGCTCAGAGCCATATTTTTTTCACTGAGGAATATCGTCCTGCATTTCCCCCTATAAATTATTACACGAATATCAAAATGACAGATCTATATGAGTAACCGTGGGATAGAATATCAACTGACACCACACGACCCAGGAAAGGCTACTGTACGTGACGCGATACGATTATTGTTATACATAGAGTATGCTACATAACTTGCTCCACTTCTATTACCCGGGCCGGTGAAACATGTCATTTGACAGCTTGCATGTGGTTGGCTATACTGCGATTGAAAAGTTGCAACAGCTACCACCGCACACGCCCACAACTCGGAAGTACGTTTCGCAAATGTAAGCTAAATCAAAGTATATACGTTAAGTACAACAAAGTACGTTTTTCTAACAATGGAGAGAACGACGACGGAGACTAACAGGGAAATAAAAATACCCGAAGTTAATGACAATATCTACGAAAAGTCGTTCCAAATTGTTACCGTAATAGCTGCCCGTAAACCATAGTATCATAATGTAAACCTAAGCATACCAAAGAACACGCTATTCACGCTCATAGAAAGAAATAAAGCAAAACATGCACAGCCTATCTGATTGCAGAGATAAAGAATTAATCCTGTATACGTTTAAACTCACCAGTTTACGATGCCAATGACGCATTTCCATGCAGTTCTCCTCCACAATCATCGGAATCGGAGCCAAAACCGTTGTCTTAATCATCATCATCATTAAGAGAAATTATTAAGTGTTCGTTTTCATTTATAATTCAGTCTTTAGACTATGCTTCTCTTATGAGTTTAGCAACATGGTCTACTTTTTCCCTCCATGAGGCAGCGTCTACAGTAGCAAGACCTTCACGTAGTAGTCTTTCCACTTCTGTTATAGTAAATGACTTCTTGTTACTTCTCATGTACGCCTTGACTTTACTCCATTGGATTAAAATGCCAGTGATAAGGCGGTAGCCTAATTACCAAGTGACTCTGTTCGCTTGCAATTTTATCTACAACGTATTTAGTCGTCACAGTCTTATTTTGTTTCGTGAGCGAGTATAACAGCAGCTTTGTTACGCTCATGTCCGCAGCAATGTCTCTCGCCTGCAACCACTGCACCGTAGTTTTTTTACGATCACTAGTGGTTGAAGTTTTATCTAAAATCACGGAGTGGTAAGGTGCATTGTCCATCACAAACACTGTCGGAGCACTGAACTGGAGCAACAAACTAAAAACCACTGTAGAAACTGTGGATGGTTCATATCCTCATGATAGTCACCGGTTGTTTTCCATCGAAAAACTGAAAGTCCTTCAGTTACAAGGCCGTTTGAAGATCCTGTTCCGGTCGCTGTGACCGAGCGGTTCTAGGCGCTTCAGTCTGGAAACGCGCAGCTCCTACGGTCGCAGGTTCGAATACTGCCTCGGGCGTGGATGTGTGTGATGTCCTTAGGTTAGTTAGGTTTAAATAGTTCTAAGTCTCGGGGACTGATGACCTCAGATCTTAAGTGCCACAGTGCTTAGAGTCATCTGAAGATCCTGCATGGGCAACAATTAATCGAGATCCTCTTCCTGTTGGCTGATGACCGCTGCAATTCGGAATATCATCCGTCCAGCATTACTCAACTGATTCTCCAGTGTTGACCCAGGTTTCGTCTAACCACATGACTGAGTGTATGTCCTTTCCTCCAATTTTCTGTAAGGAATAGTACGAGCTGCAACGACATGAGCTTTTTCAAATAACAGTTTTCGTCCATCTAACTTTTTGAAACGGAAGCCCATACTTTTTAATATAATCTTAAGTGACGTTTTCACCCCTGAAAAAATTTCACTTTCTTTTAAAGAAATTAGCAACTTCGCTATTGTGGGTATTCTTTCCCTTTACAATATCCGTATATGTGCCGACGAATTGCGTCGGATTGGAAAGAATCAATATCTGTAACAGGACGAGGCTGCGTTTCTTTCTTGCCCGGAGTACTTAAAAACACACTGTTTCTCCCACAGGGGCTTTCTTCCACACTGTTTAGTTCAAGTTTCCGAGGTACGCTCTAGAACTTTATCGGCAGGAATAGACGGATGACCATGAACAGAAACAAATTCTTTTTCTTGATCATAAAACTCACGCGTCCTCCGTAACAATTCCAAAGCCTGACTATTTAATGGCACTCCAAGGCCCAAGGGATTGTCGCTTGGTGAACGACATCGTTTTGGTGACATTGTTTAACAAACAAAAACTGTAGCCCAGGCGGTAACACAACACAACAGCAGGCGTTCGCGCGCTAACATACAATGTTTACACGTAAGTCGGCAACGTGGTTAGCTTCGACGCCGCAACCGGCTTCAGTTCGGTGCTGTTATTGGTTCAGAAGACGCGGCGCCTCGCGTTCCTCACTTGTTTGTTATATTACCAACTCTACGGAGCTTGGGAAGTGACCTTGAAGTGACATGTATCAGCGGCCCGGGTATAGCAGCGTTGTATCAAAGATGGCTAGAGAAGCGAAGCGTTCCTAATGATTGAAAAACTCAGATGGGGCTATGCATCTGATATCGGTCTGTTGCAGAATTTTTGAACGCTTTTCTGCTTGTGTGTTGACGTTTATGGAGACCGAAACTCTCCTCAGTTGGACGTGCATGGATTCAGAAAAAACAACGATCACGTGAAAGCCAGCTCGGTGTGTTCCTTCCCGAGACCCAGAAAGTATTACATACCAGCGCTCAGGTAGACATCGTGTTCTTTGACTTGAGGAAGTCGTTCCACACAGTTTCACACTGCCGCCTAATGAACAAAATTCGAGCGTAACGAGTATCAGACCAGCTTTTTTATGGGTCTGAAGACTTCTAGTAAACGAATACGACATTCTCAAAGGAGAAATCTTCAGACGTAAAAGTAACATTGGGCGTTCCCTAAGGGAGTGCTACTGGACCATTATTTTTGACAATATATGTCGGCAGTTCTATGAGGCTTTTTGCGATGATGCTATTATTTAAAGAGACGTCGCAGCGCTAGAAAGCTGTAATGAAGTGAAGGAAAACCTGCAGAAGATCGACGCCGTGTGCAGGGATTGGTAGTTGACTCTCAACATAAACAAACGTTTCCGTATCTCCAATATGCTGGGGTTGGAATAGATCGACAACTTTTTTAATTACTGTAAACGACATGAAAATCGTCTGAAGTTGCACAGGAAGAACATTTATCTATTGATGAAGGGTCTCAGAGTATTTGTCCATTATCAAATCAGTAATAAATGTAAGGCTTGCGTTATGTCACTCTGACAGCGATGAACGCATATGGAGGACACGTTATTTACTATCAAGCTTATTGTCATCATGGCCAAATTTTCACTTGTATGACTTACGTTCATGGGTGCTTTTATAATGGATGAACAGTATGGTCAACAATAAATAAATGTTTTTCCTGTACAACCTAAGACGATTTTAATAACGGTTATTACAAACAAATGTAATGTATTGCGCACAAACAGCCGCATAGACCTAATATTGTATGATTACAGGATTGCAGAGCTATCACTGGAAGCCGTCACGTAAATAACGTTTCTAGAAGTATGCGTACGTAATATTAATTGCAGGTAAGGCCGATGCCAGACTGAGATTATTAGAAGAATTGCCTGCAAACGTTGGACCAGTGCTTCAATATTACTTGTCACTCTGGGATCACTACCAGATGTGGCTGACCGATGAAATAGAAATAGCCAAGGAAGAGCAACACTTTTCGTTATAAGTTTATTTAATAAGCCCAAAAGCGTCTTGAGAGCGCCCACCTATCTCCAAAGGCAGGCGCTGCAAGAGCGGTGTTCTGCAGGACAGTGTCGTTTACTGTCAAAGTTCCCAGAGTGTACGTTCCCAGAGGAGTCAACCAATATACGAGGAGTTTTCGGAAAGTAAGCAACGATCGGTCGCGAAATGGAGACCACAGTGAAAATCAGAACTGGTTTCTTTGCACATTTAGTTACACCTCCCAGGTACTTTTCTACATAGTCGCCGTTCCGATTTAGACATTTGTTGGAGCGTTATACCAAATTTCCAACACCATCGTCATAGAAGGCAGCCGCCTGTGCCTTCCGATAATTCTCTAAGCTGGTCTGTAGCGCGTCGCCTGCGCCTAAGTGTTGTCTTCATATCCATCGTTTCATGTGAACAGAGATGATAGGACAAGCCAATTAGGGCTGTGTCGAGGGTGATCGAACACTTCCCATGGAAAAGACCCTCCTGCTTGGCGGGAGACATCGTTGTTCTAGGCACCTTTATTTGCTCGCAGTGCGGTCACAACTGTAAAAAGAGCGTCTTGATGCGATCGACGGGCCTACTAGAGACACTGCCCAAAACGTCTGTGAAAAGCCTCATCGTATTTTCACAGTGGTTTCCATTTCTCGACCGATCGCTCCTCACTTTCCGAATAGCCCTCGTATTACTTCCTCCGACAAAACCTTATTTTTCAATACAACTTCCGTACAATGCGACGGCCTTGAGTCATATTACTGATAGGGCTGTATGCCCGCAAGCTACTACTCTTCTGCCCAATGTCAAACAGAACGTCTTCCAGTATCAATAACCTCCCCACCACCGACATACGCAGCTTGTGGCGTGTATCCTTCATTGAGACAAATAGACGGGAGTCAAATGGTGCGAAATCCAGGCCGATGATTGATAAGGAAAAATAGTCCAACGTAGTCTTGTGAGCTTCTTCCCAGGGCGCTGATTTGTGAGGCCTTGGTTGTCATAAAGGAGGATAAGTTCGTGTGCATTTTTGTTGAAGCGAACACGCTGTATACGTTTCTTCAATTTTCTGAGGGAGGCACAATGCACCTCAGAGTTGATAGTTGCTCGATGAGGGAGGTTATCAAACAGTGTAAGCCCTTCAGAGGCCTGGAAGACCGTCTCCATGAATTTACCAGCTGAGGGTGTGACTTCGGATGGGAGGTGATGTGGCGTCACTGCATGGATTGCCGTTTTGTTTCCGGTTCTTAGTGATGAACATACGTTTTATCGCCTGCGACAATATTCACCGGAAACTGTGACGATCAGTCTCGTAACGCGCAAGCAATTCCTCACTGACAGTCCTTCGTGACTTTCAAACGTACCTCTACCCACACACTCACGCCGACCCCCTCCCCCACCCTCACGGTCTCAGCATTTCTAGGATGTTATTCATGGCGTTCCCATATACCACAAAACAAAAATTTGCGACTACACGGATCATTTCCCTTATTCGACCTTTCCTGGCTATTATTGAAGAGCCGGCAGTTGTGGCCGAGAGGTTCTAGGCGCTTCAGTCTGGAACCGCGCTGCTGCTACGGTCGCAGGTTCGAATCCTGCCTCGGGCAAGGAGGTGTGTGTTATGTCCTTAGGTTAGTTAGGTTTAAGTAGTTCTAAGTTCAAGGGGGCTGATGCTCTCAGATTGTAAGTCCCACAGTGCTCAGAGTCATTTGAATCATTTTTTTGTTATTGAAGGGGCTTATTGCGCCACCAGCTTAGTTGGATAACTCGTTGACATTATTAATTTCAACGTGCCCTTGAGGATAACGAAAAAAAGATCGACTTTTGTAAACGTTACGGAAAAACTAATTACATTGACAGTTCGATCCAAACTTAACCCTTACAAACTCAATGGCCGTGTACTGAAAAGGTTAAACGAACAACATTGTATAACTGTTAATTTTATGCTGTTAAATGCACAAAATTGTTAGGAACAATTTACACAAACGTTAGATTTGCAGTTTGTAATTGCACGCCTAAGATGGTGGTGTAATAACGTAGTGAATGAATACCAAAAATGTAACGTAATACCAAAATCAATGGAGATTGTAAAACTTCGCCCATTTTTATATGGTGGTAGGAGGGAGTGTCATGAACAACACACTAGAAATCCTGGCTGATGAGGGATAAGTTTGGTTCTGGCAGGGAGGGGGGAAGGGAGTCGGAAGGAGACACTGTATACCTATCACTTTTGTACGTTCTCCTTGAATAGCTCTAGCTAAAACGTATCCCAGTACGAAAGTGAACTGAAGTAAATTTCCTAAAAAAAATAGGTCCCGTTCATTTTTGTCTTCTAGGACTAATAGTTCACGCCTGGGGAGGGAGAGAAGATCTCGCGCAACGTACCCGCGCTGTGGCTGACGGGGCTTCTGCAGGCCAATTTGAAGTACTTTCCCAATTTGAAGAACTTTCCCAATTTGAAGAACTTTCCCAGTTTGAGATACCACTAGTCTCCCGTTTAAAATTATTCGTCTAGACATTCTCTACAACACTGTGGTACGCTTAAACATTTGTCTTTTACTCTTCGTATATTGTGATTTTTTGCTCCTAGTATGTTCCGTGATGGTGGCACTTTATACCCAAAACGGTAGCCAATAGGAAAAATAAAAGCTGCGGCTACATACTGCAGTAAACAATTTTTTTCGATTGAATTGGTCGCTGTCCCAACTGACAGTATGTCAGGAATATGTAACAAAGTTGAGATACCAGTATGATATACTGTCTGTACACATACAGAAGAATAGTGCTATCTAGTGTAAACGATTATATAAGGTTCAAATGGTTCTGAGCACCATGGATTTAACATTTGAGGTCATCAGTCCCCTAGAACTTAGAACTACTGAAACCTAACTAACCTAAGGACATCACACACATCCATGCCCGAGGCAGGATCCGAACCTGCGACCGTAGCGGTCGTACGGTTCCAAACTATAGCGCCTAGTCGGCCGGGGTGGCGGAGTGCCCAGGAACTGGATCAAAATACAGACGTTTGAACAAAAACCATTGTTTTGAAACCATATTTTGAAGTTTTTGTGGTACTCAAATACTTGACCTTGTCATAGTGATACAAATATGGACACAACGGAAGTGTGTTTTATGTCCACTGTACCTGCTTATAGCATCGAAAGTGCAAAAAGTGCTTTTGGTATTTTCGCGACGGAAATTGCAAACGCTCATGATTCACGCTTCATGCATACCAGAAGTGACTATTCTAGAATTTCTCTGTGAGGACAAAGTCCTCCGACATTAGAATGCTAGCCAGCCGTTGTGGCCGAACGGTTCTAGGCGCTTCAGTCCGGAACCGCCCTGCTGCAACGGTCGCAGGTTCGGATCCTGCCTCAGGCATGGACGTGTGTGATGTTCTTAGGTTAGTTAGGTTTAAGTAGTTCTAAGTTCTAGGTGACTGATGACCTCAGAAGTTAAGTCCCATAGTGCTCAGAGCCAGTTGAACCATTTGTAGCGTCTAGAACCGATCGGCCATCCGGGCCGGCCAGATTATATATGGGATCAATGACCTGAGTGTATCAAGAGATACGGTTCTCAACAGCCAAATTTCCGGATGAAGGCACCTCGTGTGGCATATTGGCTCTCAAGATTCAGTACTGAACACTTCCAGCCAGCGAAGCGCTTGGCGCTCGGTCTCTCTTAATACCAGACAAATTCCACAGTTACCGTGCCAGCATTCGAAAAGAAATTTGCATACTGTCGCCTGCCTTACGGGGCGGTAACTGAGAGCTTCTAAACACGCGACGCTTAAATAAATGGAGCCGGAACAAAGAAAATTTTCGTTACTATCTAGCGAGGCTATCGCCGCCTTGCAGAACTTTGCCGGAGAGCTGTTTCGTATTCATGCCGACAGTCTAGGGAGTAAGAGGTTGGTGGGGGTAAGGAGGCGATGGCGGGGTGGGGGGGAGGGGTGTTAGCAGGCGTAATCCGGAGCGGTGAGCGGCGCATAGCAAGGCGGTCCCCACGTCGCGGCGCGGCGCGGCGCGCAGAATGGATGGACGCCGCGGCGCCGTCGCCGGCGCCACAGGCAGCGGCAGCTAATGTCTTCCGGACCTGACGCGGACACGCGTGATTTATGACACTTTCCCCGGCCGGAATTATTCCTCCGCGCGAGTAATACATCATTTCGAGACGCCGCCGCAGCACTACTTTTCGCAAGGCGGAGTCGCAAAAACGGCGGACGCGCAAATGACGGCCTCTGCAGAGCGCGCGCCTTCCAGGGCCTTCCAGTGCGTCAGCGAGGGTCGGCTGGCCGCTTCCCCTTCGTGTAGCCAGATATTCATGTACACTGCTGGTCGTGTGAACACCATGAAGACGAGAAATTTAGCAAGCAATATAGACGGAGGAAAACAAAACGCACCAGGAAGCAATTATCCGAATGGCACGGAAATCCGCAGAGGTGGTGTGTATATAAACAAACAACTTATTACTGGTCCATCTCTGGCCATTATGCGAGCACTTGTTCGGCTTGGTACTGACTGACACACCTGTTCTGTGTTCTTCTCAGGGGTACAGTCTTAAATTTTGTCAGATTCGCATGCTATATTATGAAAATCTGAAGCTGCTTGGATGGCCTTGCCCGTAATGCTCCAACCGTTCTCAGTTGGGGAGAGATCTGGCGACTTTGCTGGCCAAGGAAGGGTTTGGCAAGCTGGAAGACAAGCAATAGAATCTCTGGCAGCGTGCGGAAGGGTATTGTCTTGCTGAAATGTATAGGATGGTTTATCACGAAGAGCTACAAAAAAGGGTGTAGAATATCTTGGAGTACCGGTTGCGCTGCAAGGGTGTCACTGGTGAGAAGCAAAGGGGTCCTGCTCTGAGAAGGTACGGCACTGCAGACCATCGCCGGCCGGTGTGGCCGAGCGGATCCTGGCGCTTCAATCTGGAACCGCGCGACCGCTACGGTTGCAGGTTCGAATCCTGCCACGGGCATGGATGTGTGTGATATCTTTAGTTTAGTTAGGTTTAAGTAGTTCTAAGTTCTAGGGGACTGAAGACCTCAGCTGTTAAGTCCCACCGTGCTCAGAGCCATTTTTTTGCAGACCATCGCTCCAGGTTGTCGGTCTATATGGCGGGCGACATACGGGTTGGAGTTTCAACGCTTTTCGGGATGTCTCCGCTGTCTTCTGCCTGGAATCTCCTTGGCTGTAGTACAGTTGTCTGCAGTGATGAATCTCACTTCGAACTGAGTCCCGATGACCAGCAAAGGCTCGTCTGGAGGCGCCCTGATCAGCAGTAGGATACTGACCTGACTGTCGCTCGCCATACGGCTCAACACCCAGGAGTCAGAATCTGGGGTGCCTTTCTTTTTTTTCATAGCAGGACGTCTACGGTTGTCACCCAAATACAGTGCGAACTTTAGTACTTGCTACTTTTAATAGTTTCCACAACGAAACTGTGTCTCAAAATCTGGGAAAAACCTAAACGTGTTATGGTCGTACGTAAAGGACACAATCGGTGCCCTCACTGTGCGATAAAAATGGTGATACTACAGATGACAGTGCCACTAAAGCACAGTTACGACTCACAGATTTCCGGAAATCCTTCACTGAAGACGATGAAGTAAATATTCCAGACATTTGAATTAAAAGCATCTGCCAACATCAGTAACATAGAAATAGAGATCCTCGGTGTAGAGAAGCCTCTTAAATCACAGTGAAACAAGGTCTTCGGACCAGATTGTATACCAGACTGACTCCTTTCAGAGAATGCCGATACAATAGCTCCATACTTAGCCATCATCTACAGCAGCTCTCTCGTCGAAAGAAGAAAACTGGTTCAAATAGCTCTGAGCAGTATGGAACTTGACATCTGAGGTCATCAGTCCCCTAGAACTTAGAACTAATTAAATCTAACTACCCTAAGGACAACACACACATCCATGCCCGAGGCAGGATTCGAACTTGCGGCGCCTAGAACCGCTCGGCCTCTCAGGCCGGCTCCAATGAAGAGGAAGTAAACTGGAAAGTTGCTCAAGTCACATCAATACCCAAGAAAGCAAATTGGAGTAATCCGCTCAGTTATACACCCATATCACTAACGTCGATTTGCAGGAATGTTTCCTGAAAGTTTGGCCCTACCTTTTTGTAACACCCTGTATATCTATATAAATTGTGTTCGAACGTTATGAATTTCCTCGAAAACAACGATTTATTGACAAACAGTCAACACAGATTCTGAAAATGTCGTTCCAGAGAATTACAATTAGTTCTTCATTTTCACAAAGAAGAGAGTGCTACCGACAGCGGATGTCAAATTTCTTCCACATTTTTAGATTTACAGAAGGCTTACACAGTTCCCCGCAAGCAACTTGTAATCAGATTACATGCCTGATGAGTATCGCTGCAGCTGTGCGACTGGATTCGTGATTTCCTGTTAGGAAACACCAGAGTTCGTAACTGCTAACGGAAAGTCATAGAGTAAAACAGAAGTAATATCTGACGTTCCCCAAGGAAGTGTTACAGGCCTTCTGCGCTTCCTGATCTGTATAAACGACATAGGAAACAATCGAAGCGGTGTCGACAGCTCGTGTCGTGGTCTAGCTGGCTAGCGGCTAGCGTTGCTACCTCTGGAACACAGGGTCCCGGGTTCGATTCTCTGCCGGGTCGGCGAATTTTTCCACCGGGGGACTGGCTGTTTGTGTTGTCTTCATCATATCATCATCATTTGGGGATGTGGTGAGATTGTAAATGGAAAGACGGGGAAGTTGTACGAGCGCTGATAACCGCGATGTTGCGAGCCCCATAAACCGACATCATCGTCATCATCAATCTAAGCAGCCCTGTTTGCAGATGATGCTGTCATTTACCGTCTTGTAAAGTCATTAGATGATCAAAACGAACTGAAAAACAATTTACAAAATATATCTTTATGGTGCTAAAAGTGGCAGTTGCTTCTAATTAATGAAAATGCAACTTGTCTACTAAATAGACTTCTACGCTACATTTGTCTGTCTCCTTCCGGAGTGTTGTTGTGCGGCGTGGGATCGGCATTAGTTAGGATTCAAGGAGCACACTAAAAAGTTTTGTATTATGGCAAAATAGGGGAGACAGTGCCAAGGACGTGATTTACGTATTGGGGTGTCAATCATTAGAGCAAAACCGATTTACTTTGCAGCAAGATCTTCTTATAAAATTTCAATCACCAACTTTGTTCTCATAGTGTGAAAATATTTTGTTGGCGCCGACCTACACAGGGAGAAGTGTTCATCATAATAAAATGAGAGAAATCGGAACTCGTACGGAAAATTTTAAGCGCTCGTTGTTCCGCGCTCTGTTCGGTAGATAAATAAGTGGAAGGTGGTTCCATGAAGTCTCTGCCAGGTACTTAATTGTCAATCGCAGACTAATCATGCCGGCCGAGCGGTTTCTAGGCGCCACAGACTGGACCTGCGCGACCGCTACGGTCGCAGGTTCGAATCCTGCCTCGGGCATGGATGTGTATGATGTCCGTAGGTTAGTTAGATTTAAGTAGTTCTAAGTTCTATGGGACTGATGACCTCAGATGTTAAGTCCCATAGTGCTGAGAGCCATTTGAACCATTTTTTTGAATCATGTAGAGGTAACTGTCGGACTGTCGTTGGTGCATATGGACGTGCTGCGATACATCTTTCCAACGCATCGCATGTATGTTCGACGGGATTTAAGTTGGGTTTAGGGGCAGGCGAGTCCAATCGCCGAATATCCTCCTTCCAAGCGTTCCTCCGCCAGCTCTGTTCGAGGCGGTCACGCATTGTCGTCCACAAAAATGAAGTCACGGACGAATGCACAACTGAAAAGATGCATATGGGGACGTAATACAGTGTCACAACAACGGTGATAGTGAGTGTATGGTTTTCAAAGATTTAGAGTTCCACACGCTCACGTCATGTTATGCCTCCCCACACGATAGCAGCTGGAACACCAAAACGATCTTGCTCGATAGTGCTGGGCGTGCCGCCCGCATGGCGAGACGTGAGAGCACGTAAAGCACCCAGGAACACTGTCGAACGTGGTCGCTTTTGTGGTCCAGGTGTTATGTTGTGGGGCGGCATAACGTAGGATGGATATACTGACAGCCAAATAATTGAATACGGTATTCTCACGGGTCAACGTTATTGTGACACTGTACTCCCTCTCGCATGCGTCTTTTCAGCGCTGATTTCGGCCCTGCCTTCATTTTTACAGATGAGAAACCGCGATCGCATCAGAAGGTCACGTGAAGGATATTTTTAATGGAGGAGCTCATGGAACGAGACAATACTCGGCGATTGGACTGGCCTGTCCCACATGCCTCCCGCCCCTCCCCCCTCCCCCGACTTTATTCCTGTCGAGCACGTCTGAGATGCGTTGGAGAGACTTACTGTTTCAAGTCCGCATGGTCCGGAAAGATCACCCAGCAGTTGTCAAATGCACTGGTGGAAGAATGGAACGCCCTACCACAGAGAACTCCTTGTGGTCAGCGTGAGAACACGTTTTACAGCGTGGATTGCCGTCTGTCGCGATCACACGGCCCATTAAGAATCACTACCTGTCTTTTGTAATGTCCGGGAGACCATCCTGAATTTCGATGAGTTCAGCGTAATTGTTGTCTCTAAATTGCGTATTTCTTTAAGTTAACTTCTGCAGTACACTCAAATTCAAATGGCTCTGAGCACTATGGGACTTAACTTCTGAGGTCATCAGTCCCCTAGAACTTAGAACTACTTAAACCCAATTAAGCTAAGGACATCACACACATCCACGCCCGAGGCAGGATTCGAACCTGCGACCGTAGCGGTCGCGCGATTCCAGACTGAAGCGCCTAGAACCGCTCTGCCACACCCGCCGGCTGCGGTACACTGCAGCAGCTCTTTCTATGTATGCTCCAATTTGCATCGAGCTATGTTAATCGGTTCTGACACATCGTGCGAAAGCTACTTTCGTGCTTCAAGTATTGCAAACCACTGTATTTATAAAATAATGGAAAACGATCCTAATCTATTGTGGACACTAATGGTAACAACAAATGTACAACACCTCCTGCAGAAACTTCTAGGCTGCAGATAATATGAAAAATATAACTAATGCGTAAAAAATTCCAGCAGATATATTTGTGGAAGGCCGAAAAGTTAAAATTGTTGAGCACGGAAAAACGCAACGAAGGAGCTCAAAATACTGAATAGCGGCCGGCCGCGGTGGTCTCGCGGTTCTAGGCGCGCAGTCGGAACCGTGCGACTGCTACGGTCGCAGGTTCGAATCCTGCCTCGGGCATGGATGTGTGTGATGTCCTTAGGTTAGTTAGGTTTAAGTAGTTCTAAGTTCTAGCGGACTGAAGACCACAGCAGTTGAGTCCCATAGTGCTCAGAGCCATTTGAACCATTGTTTTACTGAATAGAATTCTGGTGTCTGAGGACGTTGTCCTCACAGAGAAATTCTAGAATAGTCACTTCTGGTATGCATGCACCGTGAATCATGAGCGTTTGCAGTTTCCGTCGCGAAAATAGCAAAAGAGCTTTTTGCACTTTCGTCGCTATAAGCAGGGACAGTGGACATAAAACACATTTCCGTTTTGCCCTTAGCTTTTGTATCACAGAGGCAGAGCCAAGTATTTGAGTATCACAAAGAACTTCAAAATATGGTTTCAAGACAATGGTTTTTGTTCAAACGTTTGTATTTTCTTCCAGTCCCTGGGTGCGACGTTTCACTTGCAACTGAAACACATGTATCATTGGACACGTGGTGGAGTTACATCTCAATGGGAAGCAGAACAAAAATAGAAAAACAAGTTTTTTCCATAGTATGTTTCGATGATAACATTTTCCACGCTTGCTGTTAGTAAATGGAATAAAATTTCTTGTCATTTTATTCACAGCTTCTGCATTAGTGATTAGGTTTCTTTAGAAGTGAATTTTTCCAAAAAAAAAAAAAGCATAATACTTGAGATCGTTTCCTTACAACAAAAATGATAATCGGCACTGAATTAAAAACCAAAGAAAAAAATACGTCATTGATATTCGTTCAATAATATACAGTACCTACAGATTAATTCAGTTTCGTTTCACTGAACAATCCATTATTAAATCAAAGCCCATTAAGAAAGCTGTAATTACAAGATAACCTTACGGACGTTTAGTCAGCAGTAAGGTTCCATTTTACTTGAAACTTTGAACCTCATCTAGTTGTTGTTCAGAATGGAAACTACGAGTGAGTTTCAGATATCCTATTATTACGATGAAGTCATGAAGGTCGAGAAAGCGCGAAATCAAATCAACCCAAGCATATACTTTCCAAAGCAAAATCTATCAGTAACGACTCTACGGCATAAAATTCTTAGTATTACTACTATTTACTTTTCTGAGTACATGGGTCTATGAAGTTGGACGTGGTTTGCATTTTTATACAGTGTGTCCCACGTAAAACCGGTACGCCTCACGTACCGGTTAATCATCTCTAATCGAATTGCTTGTGAAGTGACAATACTGTCTAGAAAGTTGGCTACGCTGCGTTTCATCGGAAAGTTGAGTCTTCGTGCGTCAGATATTGTGAAAGGCTAATATTGTTGAGTTGTTACAGCAGTGGGACAGTTTGGATAGGAACAGCGAACTGCGCCGTCGAGGAAAGTAAGGAAATGTTTTAAGCGGAGTACCCTGATAGAAGAACACCCCACGTCCAGCACAATTTGAGATCTGTACAGGAAATGAAGAGCCGTACGATCCGTTCAGAAGGTGCAGAGGAATATGCGATGGACAGTGGTGACTCCTGAAACTATAAACAAATTTCGCATGGATATTTCAGGAAGTCCGTGCAAGTCGATAAGGACAAGGATGGATCGCCCAATAGCGGCAGGTCGATGTGTCTCGTACGTCGGGTCATCGTGCACTAAAAGATATGGAATTGAAGACGTACAGTGTGAGTGTGGTGCAAGAGTTTAAATCTGAAGATCACGAATAAGAGTTCATTATAATATAGCAACTGGCTGTTAACGTCAATTGCTAACGGTTACCTGGAGTCCTTGTTTTACTTCGTGTCAGATGAGGCGAGGTTTTATTTGACAGGTTATGTACTCCCAGAATTGCAGATACTGATCGCAGGACAACTCACATATTTTTCATGAAGAACCTTCCCACCTATAAAAGACAGATGTTTGTTGTACGTTGTCTGTTATGCGCATTATTCGCCCCACATTTTTTAGTTACACCTTAAACAGTGCCAGATACCTACAGGTCTTCGACTCTTTCTTTGCGCAGTTAACAGATGCACAAAGCTGCATGCAGTATTCTAACACGATGGAACAATCACTCACACATCCAACCAAAGTGTGATCCACATCACCAACGTGGCCCCTGAAGACAGAACTGTCAAGAGACACCTCTGACCCACAAGGTGAAATTCAAAATGGCTCTAAGCAGTATGGGACTTAACATCTGAGGTCATCAATCCCCTAGACTTAAACCTGCTTAAACCTAACTTATCCTAACTAACCTAAGGACATCACGCACAGGCATGCCCGAGGCAGGATTCGAACCTGCGATCGTGGTAGCAGCGAACCGCTCGGCCACAACGCCGGCTCCCTCCACATCAAGGTCCCCAGCCTTAGCGTCGCGTAACTTTCGTTTGTTGGACACACTAGATATCAAAGTGGATGCTGACAATCCACACCCAACAGATGACCTTAAACAGATAATTACTAGAGAAGTTAACATCACGCCTGCAAAATTACACCGTGTTGTTGGCAACGTCATCACACGAGGTAAGCGATGCCTTGATGGCCGTGCTACCATTTTCACCAATCTTTATAACTTTATTATTATCTATTCTTTTGTAGTTAGTTGAGTGTTACTTGAATCTCGGGCGTGAGGCGTAAGCATTTATGTGGGACCCCCTGTAGTTGGATAATGAATGGAGAACATCCAAGCTCGTCATTCACCCTCAAATGGCTCTGAGCACTATGAGACGCAACTTCTCAGGTCATCAGTCCCCTAGAACTTAGAACTACTTAAAACTAACTAACCTAAGGACATCACACAGATCCATGCCCGAGTCAGGATTCGAACCTGCGACCGTAGCGGTCTCGCGGTTCCAGACTGTAGCGCCTAGAACCGCACGGACATTCCGGACGCCCATTCACCCTCAAATCCCCTCAATGAGAAAACACGTTCTTCATCTGAGACGGTGTTAATTCATGATAGCGTGAGATGCCCTTCCATACCATGACAATAGTTTTCGGTAGTTACGTTGAGAAAGAGTTTCCATCACGCACTTGCTTCAAAATCCTCGTCACGTCTGCTTTCCTGTTTCCAGCGCACGCACAGCTGTCCAACGAAATAATTCTGGCACTATCGACGCACAGATTTTTTTATGGAACTTGGTATGGTTCATAACAAGTATTTCAGTAACGGTAACGTTGAGCAAAATAATCACAGAGATTTTACCCAGTTACGAGTGTAAGCTGTTGACGCTCCCTACTTCGATTCAGCTCCTTTCGGAACCGACGCCCCGATTTCGACCTATTCAGTTAACCAGAGACACGGTGTAGTGAATAAGCGATCGCAGGTAATTGGGGTAAAGTACATCTTATATTTTCCGCCCTCTATATGAATTTGACCCTGAAGGTGTGGGATACTCTGTATGCCATCGCAGTCGCTCCAGTCTTTTTCTTCCTTTTTTAATTCGACGTCGAGTAGTACGGTGAGTTTCACGAGCGATCGAGGCGCCGAGCTTTGACCGACGCCACCGACGAGTGCCGGCAGGCTCAGCCAAGCGTCTCTGCATTATGAAAACCGGGACCGTTTCTCCAGGATTTTGGCAGAGAAAACGAGGGAGACAATCCTCGATTCGCGATCGCTGTGTTCCACGCTTTCCTGGTCACACTTATTCCGTCTGCTAAGCGAGCCTCGGGTCTCGAAACTGTGACGTGAATTTAACCGGAACTTTCGCGACCCTTTGTGTCGTAAAAACATGAAATCTCAGATTAAAAACGTGTTGAAACTGTCTGTCAACATGTTACACCAGTATATACTCACACTAGCATAACTGTTGCTTTCATTCTATTCATTACTTGCAGCTGCTTCCTACATCTGAAGTGCGACGCCTGAAGGTTTGACATGGAAACCGCTGAGCCTGCTGCTTCTGAATTTCAAGTGGCGTTTGCAGCAGTCGAGTCAGAGGAAAAAAATCTTCTCGAGTTTTCAGTCGCGTGAAGAGGTTATGCGTCCACGAGTTTTCAGCCGAGCGCTCATCGCCCACTGTCAGGTCCTGGCTGGCAGCCGTGTAAATATTTCACTCTCTAGGACTTGCCTAGGTACAGCGTCTTTGATTACTAATTGAAAATGCGTTAGACGCCTGATTAGAGCACAGCGATTACTTAAATTTGATTAACAATCATCAGAAACAGCAGCCATACGGAAGATAGAAATACTCTAAAGGAAAGCCCCAGTTTAAATTAGAGAGCACTGAAGTGGAATGGAAAGAAGGCAGAGATATATGACCAGACAAATATAGTTTACAATCAACTGTAGCAGAAAATGGAATACCGGGAAAAGAATTATTTAAGATTAGGATGGCAAGGCAGAGAAAGAGTTACTCTGAACAGTCCTATGATACCGTTTTTCACGTCTGAATCTATGGCAAATCAAGGCTAACAATAATGGATCGGGTGTACAACTCAACATCACAAGCAGAAGATGGATAAAGTATATGAGAATACTGAACAGGTAATTCAGTATGTAAAGGGAAAAGATGATCAAATAGTGATGGGAAATTGTGACACGATAGAAGGGAAAGGAACACATGGACGAGTGACAGAGAATGTAGGCTTGTTAATAGGTATGAAAGAGAAGAATGAATAATCGAGTTCTACAATAAATTTCAGCTACAAATAGCGATTGTCCTATTCAAAAATCACATGAAGAGGACGTATACTTCGAAAAGGCCCGGAGACACGGGAAGATTTCTTATACGGATATGGTGTCTGTTCTTTCGGACATGTCCGAAAGACGGCAGACGCTCCGTCCATCTGACCCACTGAGGGCACAGAGGATAGTGCGACTACAGGGACTATCTCGCGCACGCCTCCAGCGAGACCCACAGTCTCACTGTATGTCCACACACTACATTCGTAGTGTCCCACCCCAACACAGTCATTACTCGTGGAAAACATACTTGTCAAGTCCCGTAAGAGTTCGTGGAATATCTCTGCATCCGCATAGAAGAAGAAGGTCATAGCCGGTGTTGCCAGAACTATGTACTTATACGGACATACAAGGTGGACATACAAGGTGAAAATGTGGGTCTCACGGGAGGCGTGCGAGAAATAGTCCCTGCAGTCGCACCATCCTCTGTGCCCTCGGTGGTTCATATACATTTAAATATAATTCTAATTTCGTCCTAGACGGCTGCAGGTCATCAATGGTGTCTGGCTCAAGATGCAGAAGGAGAAAGCAATTTCCATACTCGATTTAATGAACATGTAGGCGCAAGTAATAAAACTGCGTTTGGTATACATATAAACCGTGCGAAGCGTAAGATACAGAATATACAGCAGCACGTGGAAGTAATGCATTCAGCCTCGAAGAGTCGTTTCCTTAATATATTGGAGGAACTTAGAAATTTTCACGCATCACTTGATGAAGTTAAACTGCTCAACAGAAAATATCAACTTTTTCATGTGTATTGCTTTTTTGTACTTTATAGAATCAGTCTTCGGACTAAAAGACCACAACAAAAAAAATTCGGTGTAATCACATACCGCCCCGCACAAGAGAAAATAATTAACCGCTACGACAGTGCCAGCCTACCAGCTGAGCTTAACTCCATGCTGAAAGTGTCCCGATCCATGGAAGATGGCGCCCTCTGATGAAATACACACGACAGAAACATGCTGAAGATGCGTTTGAAGAAAAATCGATATTTTAGCTTCATATATTGCCCAAAATTTTATCGCTGTAACAGTTTTGTTTCAAAGCAAAGACTACCATACCGATATCCCATGCTCATTTATAATTACAAGTATGTTAACGATATATGACGGCTGCCCACAGCAACCACAACTAACGGGTGCTCTTCAACTAAAATAGGTATGCAGTAGGGTCGGCAGGATATCAAGTACTACGTCAGACTGTCACCTGATATCACTTTACGTCTGCCTTTCTGCGAGACAGCGGCAAATCTAACAGTAAGAGTTCTGGCGGCTACACTAGAAATTGAAGAGACACCATCTGGGATGGAGAGTGTGTACCAGAACATACGTCATAGGTACAATGTCTTTAACAACGTTGGTGCCGCCACATTGGGAGGCTGTTGTAATGTATCAGTGTTAATCTGTACGTAAAGCATGCTGGGTTCTTTTTTGTTTTGGAACAATGTAAATATGTAATGTTTAAGTGTTAATACAAACAATTGTGCTCAAGTGATAAACGTATGTTTCGTTATGTTTCCTTTCGAATTGTCACCTAGTAATTGTACTGCGACACGCCTAACTTCCAGACATTGGTTCCTCTTCAAAATATTATGCACTCATTACCCTTTACAACTCCTAGAAAATTGTAACTGGCATTCCCGAATACCCTGTATATATAAAAGGCAGTGTCCTGAGTGACTGACTCATCATCGCCAAGCCCAAACTTGAAGTTTGGAGAGGGTGTTGATTTTATATTGTAGGCGTCGTTTGAGAAGGGAATTTCGAATTTCCACTTCTAAGGGGGTGAGATGGGGTATGAAAGTTTGTTCGAAAATGTGTCGCTGTTAAGGCAATTTTTAGCTAGACTTGCGAAAATAGGTATTAGGTTTTTCAGTAAGAACTAAAGAAATGCGAGTTTCAGCATTTTTGGAAATTTAGCCCCAAAGGAAGTGAAACTGCATGTCTCTTTCGAAAATAAAAAATTAGTAAGGAATTACTAAAGTATGTTTAAAGCTCACTGCATGAAAATCTGTATTTGACTTCTCGGTTACAAATTTAAAAAATGCTTGTTTCAGTACTTTTGGAAATTCGACCCCTAAGAGGTTGAAACAGGGCCAGATTGGTTCACTGACTAGTCATCGCCCAGCCCAAACCGTCAAGGACAGAAACTTGAAATTTCGAAAGAGTTTGGATCTTCTTATGTAGGTATCGTTTAAGAAAGGATTGTTGGAAACTGCACTCCTAAGGAGGTGAAGTAGTGGATGAAGATATTTAAGACAATATAATCGTTAAATAAAAAATAAAAAATTACGGCTAAATCTATAAAAATTGGTATTTCACTTCTCGGTTAGAAGTAAAGATACATGTGTCATAGGATGAATCACCTCAAGAACGCAAACGGCATGATTAACAAAAACCTTGGACTCCAGCTACCAGAACCACATTTTGGTCAGAAGTGCATGCTTCAATAGCCTTAATTAGCTTGAAAAATTTAGAAGGATTTGCAATTTGTGAACAACATAAAAATTCGGTTAAGGAAAAAATAAATCTGAGCATACCATACGGACTACGCGAGTGAAACTGTGGGCATTAACCTAGTAATTATATATATTTGTATTACGGATTAGTTGAGTAATAAATTGGGATGACTTTTGTTTGTTTGAACAAATCTGAAGATGTTCACAAAGTGAACAAAACTGTTAACCAATGTAAAGACAAATCGGACAGTAGACTGTAATAAAAAAATATGAAGAGGAAAACGAACTGTATTTCTGTGGGGAGACAGGAAACATAATGGTAATAAAAAAATCTGCCATATGCAGTTAAGATTAGAGAGGGAGTACGCGTAGCCAGAGCCCCTATCAGACGGGGGATTGCTTGATCTGCAACCCCACTCTCATATTCGCTGTCAACAACCGCAGTGTTTTCTCACATTTTAAGGCAATTTTAGGCAATGCATGTTAACTTCGCAGTATTGAATTTTACACATTTATTCCTACCGATTTCATTGTCAATCATAATCCACAGACTATACCAAATAGACAGAAATGAACAATTTATATTACTGACGAAAAATACACAATCCATAGTCGTAAAGTACCGAACATCATATGTAAAGGTAATCGGAAAAAAGTGCTTACGAAGCAAAAAACATCAGGCCTTTGCATACTACAAACGAATGCCACGTATTTTATAAAAAAATGTTGAATTATACTTTGTGTATTTTTATAATGCTCGATCTTAGATTGTAATATCTTTGACTGGTACACTCTTTGCCGTATGTATCCAAAAACATACGTACTCTCTATCTCAGTTGAATTAGTCACAATATTTTACCTGTTGCTGTGAGTCATAATATGCCCTGTAGTATGGCATTCGTCTGTAGCATGATATAAGAAATGTGAAAGCAGTGTTATTTGTTGCTTTGTAAGCACTTTTTTCGATTATCTTTGTGAATGATTTTCAATACTTAACGACTATGGATTGTGTATTTTTCGTCAGTGGAACGTATTGTTAATTTCTGTCAATTTCGTATGCCCCTGTATGATCGTCGGAATAAAAGTGTAAAATTCAGTACAGCAAAGTTAACATGCATTTACTAAAACAGTTGTTTTCTGGTAGATTCAACGGAAATCAGTATCGTATACGCTCATATGCGTTCACGCCTGATGCAGCTGCAGCCAGAACAACAGCAGAGTACTTGGTTGCAGCTGTCAAGGCGAAGGGCGTTTCTGCAGGCTGAAGCCGCCATTTAGCGATACAGAAACCTCCCATTCGCAAGTATTAAGAACATATGCTAGAGGCAACTGATCCCCAGTTCAATTATCTAATCTTTCCATCTGATCTTCAGTTTTGTTCTGTAGCACCACATTTCAATATCTTGCCCTCTTTTCTCATGGGCCGCTCCTGTTGGAGGTTCGAATCCTCCCTCGGGCATATGTGTGAGTGTTGTTCTATGTATAAGTTAGTTTAAATAGTGCGTAAGTCCAGGGACTGAGGACCTCAGCAGTATGGTCTCATAGGAAATTCCCACACAATTGAACACTTTTATTCTCATGAACTGTTAACTGTCGAAGTTTCTCTCCGATAAATGTCAACACTCCAGGCAATTAGCTTCATAAACCCAATTTCAAAACTTAAATTTATATTACAGATTAACAGATCTCTCTTTTTCAGAAACACTTTTCATACTATTGCCGCATTTCATCGGTATCAACTGACTTTCGCTAGCATTTTATATCTTTTTTTTACTTCAGCCATCTTCTGCTTTTTTTTTTTTTTTTTTTTTTTTTTTTTTTTTTTTTTTTTTTTTTTTTTGCTGTCCAAGCAGTGGAATTCATCTACTGTTCTGTGTTTCTCAGTCGGTAATTCCTTCAGTATTCTCATATTTAACTCGAGTACATCCCATTTACCTTGTTTTTATTTTATCGACATTTACCTTCTAAGCATATCCTCGCGGAAATTCGACTGTAGATTCCGTTTACTTAAAGCCGTTCGCAGCACAAACATAGCAAGTTCATGCTATCTATAGTTATGTCAGTAACAGGTAGTACTGTACATCGATACTTAATACAGCTGCTTTCAAAGAATGCGCAGTCAGCGAATAAATTTCGAACTATTTCGTACAGAGGTAGATCGTCAACACCCTTTGCTCTTTGAGACACGCAAGTAAGTATTATAAGTCTAGATGAACATATGACGATAACGACATTGATCTCGATTCCTAAGAGTCTCATTCTCCCTGGTGCGGGTTCAAATGGCTCTGAGCACTATGGGACTTAACTTCAAAGGTCATCAGTCCCCTAGAACTTAGAACAAATTAAACCTAACTAACCTAAGGACATCACACACATCAATGCCCGAGGCAGGATTCGAACCGGCGACTGTGGCAGTCCCGCGGTCCCAGACTATAGCACCTAGAATATTTGGGCCACCCCGGCAGGACTCTCCCTGGTGCGGGAATTTAATTAATAATGTTGTGGAGCATTAGGTGATGAATAAAATTGACTACGGCGTAAGGATGTACTGACATACGGAGGTTTGGAACGCTCCGGAGAGCGTCCACGGATAGCTCAAGTGGTTAAGACGACCGCTAGAGTTAGGCGATCAATTCAGGTTCGAGTCCCGGTCCGGCACAAATTTTCATGTCACTAATACGTAGCACATCGATACCGAATACAGCTGATGTCAAAGAGTTCGCAGACAGCTACATCACACATCGGGATTGCTGTCTTTGTGATTAACGAAAAGGCCGTTACCCCTCTTCAGGAACCATATGTAAAGTCATCCACCAGATACGACTTCTATATGCTGCAGCTAAGGCACGGCTATCTGCATCGTTGGCTGACATAAGCAACAATATCAAGGTAAGGTCCTCTTTTCTTGACATATGGAAAATACTGGGCTATAAGTACATAATGAAGAAAAACTACTACTTTAAATATTAACAATGAGATACTGAAATTATGAATGGCAGAAGCGAACGGCTATTCCTGGTTTGTAAAGTGGAAGTGCGCACCGCCGTATGGAGGCGACTAGAGCGGCTGATGCGTTTCTCACACTCAGAACAATGGAGAAAGCTTTCCACTGCCCACGCGCTGCTCAGGAGGCGTGGTGCGCGCGCATACACACACACACACACACACACACACACACACACACACATGTACAGACAGCCTGTCAACACGACGGCCATTCCACTACCTGCAGTGCAGCAACAGTGGGCGTCTAAAGTTCTAAAGTCTCCGGTCCTGCAGTTAATAGCCCAGTCGCACTCACGCATCACAACCCCAGCGAAGTTCCAGATGCTCAACGGAATGGTCACCGGCACAGTGTTCTGGAGACGTATTATATATAACCAATTACTATCCACCATTAAGTACACGACATATTGTCTGACAAATTAGAAACCTGCTTTTCGTATTGCAGTACTATTCGTTACATTCTTATGCTACTATTTGCTCAAGTTTTTCATTATTTCGCTTCCTGATACCCGCAACGCATCTGCGACAAGCGCTGCTGAGACAAATAAAAACACCTCCCTACTTTAATTCTGTTGATATCGATGAAATTTTGGTTTCTTCATTTTATAAATAAGAACAACCATTCATCTTTTACAACTGAATTTTATTTTTGTTATTGATGAGACATGTTTCACCTTTTCGCTTTTTTACCATCCGTAACCTCCTAGTCATTTTAGTCACTTGGTTAGCTACAAATAACTTCATTTTCATTTGAATTTGGATGTTAGTACTTATAGCAGCTCTATTAGATTTAAGTCGTTTTCAACATGTATTGTAAGTGAAATATCTGTACTGAGCACATACTTTCATCTCTCTTACGTTTTATGCATATATAACTGATATAAATAATAATACTGCTGCTAGGAAATACTGGATATGTAAATACAAATTAGAATGGAAACTGAAGTAGTAAATTTAGTCGACGAATTTTACTACTTGGGCAGCAAAACGACTGTCGATAGCAGAAGAAAAAATAATTTAAAATGCATACTGGCGATAGAAACAATAGATTTTCTGGTAAAGAAAAGTTTATTAACATATAATATAAATTTAACTTTAAAGTACTCTCTTTTAAAAATATTTGTCTGCCGGGTAGCTTTATACGGAAGTGAAACGTTGACTATTAGTAGCACCCACAAGACGTGAACAGAAGCTTTTGAAATGTGTTGTTACAGGAGAATATGCTTGTTAGATTAAGTATCTGATGAATACGTACTCAATCGAACTGCGGGGAAAAGAAATTCATAACAAGACTTGATTAAAAGCAGGAATCGGTTGGCAAGACACTTCCTGACGCTGAAAGAAACTGTTAGTGCGACAGGGGAAGATTGTCAGGAGGGAAGAACGTGAGGAGGAGGGGGAGAGGGGAGAACTGGTTAGAAATTTTAGAATAACACCAAGGATTGTCGACCTAAGTACATGTGCGTTACAACTGTCATGCAGAGATGAAGAATATGGCACAGGATGGGTTAGTGCGGAGAGCTTCATCTTCGAACTGAAGACGGCACAAAAACAGTTGGATGTTTCCTGAACGCTCTTCAGATACAGAATGTATTCAGTGGAAGGAAACCACACAACAAAGTAATCTGACCCAATGTCTGACTAGGCGACAAAGTTATTTTTGCACCCAAACACACAGTCCTTCCCCAGCAGAAATTTTTCACTTTGTCCTCGTAAAATCGTGCAGGAGGTGGGAACGGAAGGCCCAGACGTACATTATGGAATCAAGAGTCTTCAGGCATCTATAGCAGTAACTGAAAACAAGAAAGGCCTGCTGTTATTTCTTTTACAGCGTTTAATCATCTGGTACAATAGAACTGCTATTCGTTTGCTTGTTCACCTAAGCACAATGAATAATTTTTGACTAGATTTTACGTACATTTTGCTGTTGTAATATCCCCATTTCATTTGATCCCAAAGTTTATCCGTGACTTTCAAGTCGGGCTTTGAGCAATTCTTTGGAGTCACGACACAACGGGCCTCTCTTTAACGACAGCAGCACAATCGTGTTCCTACAGAGAAAGTTCGGTGTCGTGCTGCAGTGTAATATATTTCACAAGCAAGAGTATAGTAATACTACAAAGTGAGCAAACATTGGGGATTCGGTAAAACATTACCTAACTTTCAGTAACTTATTGTGTCAAGTTATCTCGCTTTCACGTAACGTTGACTTGACTGCCCTTCTACTTTCCTCCTTTTACCTCCCATTCAGTCAATAACTCTCTCTCTCTCTCTCTCTCTCTCGGCCCCCTCCCACACACACACACACACACACACACACACACACACACACACACACACACACATACGTGCGTTGAATATACCAAATATCTAACTGTTAAAAACTCGGATAGGGTGAAATGAATGAAGATAATGAAGATATAACGAAACAACTGCGCAAAAATAAATAAATGAGTACAATATAATAACAGAATTTCTGGGCCCCATTTGCAAAATCAGCATCAATAGTGTGGAGTGCAGCTCAGTCCAGAGCAGCAACAGGGAAGGCGACTATAGACGTTTTTCTTTTATGAATGGGCACACAGATAGTCAGCTAAGAGCCTTGTGTTACATTCATGATCAGGTAACAGTACTTAATCTCTTATGTCAAGTGTTGGTGTGCATGGGCACGAAGTAGCAGATGGAGTATAAATAGTGTATAGTTCTACGTAACTAATCTGGCCGTAACCATCATAACTAGGCATATAAGGCGCTTTTCTTGTGGCATAAATGTTACTACTTGCCTGCCTCCATATCCTAACAATGGCACCAACACAGTAACCAAGGAACAAGAGCGTCACTCACTTGCCAACAACCTGTCGCTCTTCACGGAACGAATTCGACAGATGTGAAAGTGATTTCCGGAGTGCCCCAGAGTAATGTGATAGGACATTTATCGTTCACAATGTATGTAAATGATCAAGCAGAAAGCGTCTGAAGCTCTTTAAGACTGTTCGCATATGATGCCGTTGTACATAAGGAAATTGCAGGCCAGATGACAGTACCTATCTGAAAAACAGTCTTCAAAGGACTGATGAATGGCGCAGACTCTAGCAGTTGGTACTGAACGTAGATAAATACACTCCTGGAAATGGAAAAAAGAACACATTGACACCGGTGTGTCAGACCCACCATACTTGCTCCGGACACTGCGAGAGGGCTGTACAACCAATGATCACACACACGGCACAGCGGACACACCAGGAACCGCGGTGTTGGCCGTCGAATGGCGCTAGCTGCGCAGCATTTGTGCACCGCCGCCGTCAGTGTCAGCCAGTTTGCCGTGGCATACGGAGCTCCATCGCAGTCTTTAACACTGGTAGCATCCCGCGACAGCGTGGACGTGAACAGTATGTGCAGTTGACGGACTTTGAGCGAGGGCGTATAGTGGGCATGCGGGATGCCGGATGGACGTACCGCCGAATTGCTCAACACAGTACATCGCTCAGTACATTGCTCCACAGTACATCGATGTTGTCGCCAGTGGTCGGCGGAAGGTGCACGTGCCCGTCGTCCTGGGACCGGACCGCAGCGACGCACGGATGCACGCCAAGACCGTAGGATCCTACGCAGTGCCGTAGGGGACCGCACCGCCACTTCCCAGCAAATTAGGGACACTGTTGCTCCTCGGGTATCGGCGAGGACCATTCGCAACGGTCTCCATGAAGCTGGGCTACGGTCCCGCACACCGTTAGGCCGTCTTCCGCTCACGCCCCAACATCGTGCAGCCCGCCTCCAGTGGTGTCGCGACAGGCGTGAATGGAGGGACGAATGGAGACGTGTCGTCTTCAGCGATGAGAGTCGCTTCTGCCTTGGTGCCAATGATGGTCGTATGCGTGTTTGGCGCCGTGCAGGTGAGAGCCACAATCAGGACTGCATACGACCGAGGCACACAGGGCCAACACCCGGCTTCATGAGCGATCTCCTACACTGGCCGTACACCTCTGGTGATCGTCGAGGGGACACTGAATAGTGCACGGTACATCCAAAACGTCATCGAACCCATCGTTCTACCATTCCTAGACCGGCAAGGGAACTTGCAGTTCCAACAGGACAATGCACGTCCGCATGTATCCCGTGCCACCCAACGTGCTCTAGAAGGTGTAAGTCAACTACCCTGGCCAGCAAGATCTCCGGATCTGTCCCCCATTGAGCATGTTTGGGACTGGATGAAGCGTCGTCTCACGCGGTCTGCACGTCCAGCACGAACGCTGGTCCAACTGAGGCGCCAGGTGGAAATGGCATGGCAAGCCGTTCCACAGGACTACATCCAGCATCTCTACGATCGTCTCCATGGGAGAATAGCAGCCTGCATTGCTGCGAAAGGTGGATATACACTGTACTAGTGCCGACATTGTGCATGCTCTGTTGCCTGTGTCTATGTGCCTGTGGTTCTGTCAGTGTGATCATGTGATGCATCTGACCCCAGGAATGTGTCAATAAAATTTCCCCTTTCTGGGACAATGAATTCACGGTGTTCTTATTTCAATTTCCAGGAGTGTATAACTATTGCGCATACATAGGAAAAGAAACCCACTACTTTACAACTACACTATCCATGAAAAATTACTACAAACAGTTTCTAGGAGTAACTATTCACTGTCGGGAGCTCGTGGTCGTGCGGTAGCGTTCTCGCTTCCCCCGCCCGGGTTCCCGGGTTCGATTCCCGGCGGGGTCAGTGATTTTCCCTGCCTCGTGATGACTGGGTGTTGTGTGCTGTCCTCAGTTTAGTTAGGTTTAAGTTGTTCTACATTCTAGGGGACTGATGACCATAGATGTTAAGTCCCATAGTGCTCAGAGCCATTTGAACCATTTGAACTATTCACGACGTTCTTAAGTGGAATAATCACATAAAGGAAACAGTAGGAAAATCAAATGACAGAACGACATTCATGCGAAGAATCTTGAGGAAATGGAACTCATCCATGAAGAAGTGACTCAAAAGGCACTTATTCGACTGATTTTTGAGTATTGCTCATCAATGTGGGACCCTTAAGGTGTAGGAATGATAGAAGAGATACAGAAGATCCAAATAAAGCAGAGCGTTTCGTCAAGGGATCGTTTTATCGCCGCGAGAGCATTACACAGATGCTCAACAACTCCGGACGCAGACGCTAGGAGATAGGCGTTGTATATCGCGGAGAGGTTTACTATTTAAAAATAGAGTTTTCACTTTCCGAGAAAAGTCGGACAACATATTACTTCCTCCCAGCAGATCTCGCTAAATGACCACAGTGAGAAAAGTCGAAAAATTAGACTTACCGTCAATCATTCTTTTCACGCGCCATTTGCGAGTAGAACAGGAAAGGGGGGAGCAGTTGGTGCTGCCAGAAGTTACCTCCGCCACACGCCGTAAGGTGGTTTGTGAAGTGCTGACGCAGATGTAGTTGTGAAGAATGCAACACAGCGAGAATAAATGGTGTAGGTAAACTACGCAAGTCGACACTGCCACCGGCACCCAAAACCCACTTCTGCTGCGTATGTTAGTGGAAGTTCAGCATCTAGGTCTAGTGCTATAATCCATTTTAGAACTTGGACCATATACTGATGACCACATCCGCTTCATTCTCAAAATCTCACTTCCATATGAGCCCTTAACCAGCACAGCCTGCCCTTCGTTCTTCAGACTAGGCCGTTACTGGAATAGAAATTCTATAACCACCGCTCGTTAATATTAATATGATTGAGTCAAGAGGTCCCCTCTCCTCTTACCCCCAAATACAGTAGCCATCGTTCCATGCTAATTTACATAATTACAGCAAACGGGTGTTAGCTAATTCCCGTTACGTAATCCTAATTGCGTTTGACCTACGAATAACACATTAGGTAGCCCGCTGAGCGCAGTGCGCTAATGCGATAATGAGAGTTGCCATTATTTGACGTTACAAATTGGCCGTTAAATCCTTATTACGCTGTGGAGTGCCGCCGGCCAGGGCAGTGAAAAGTTTCTCCTCCCGGTTACCGCTGCTGCCGCCACGGCAAGCTGCAGCGCGTGGGTTGGTGAGCAGTTAGTTTAGGCTGCGCGGCCACACATTTTATGCAAAGTTCCGGACGACGAGTTTTCTGCTGTTTTTACAGGTCACTGACACGTATACACATACGCTGCGCTTGAAATTAGTCGTTGGCCAATTGCAAGCAGCTTCATTCCCATCTGCAAGCCTACGTACCGTGTGCGGCGGTTAGTACGTTGTTAGGCTCACTACCATTATCCTGTTCATGGAGTCGCCGTTCCCTATACCATTCTGCTACGTACCTAACAGCTATGGCTGATTCAGGCAACTGTTCTGCGATGGTGTGATGAATCGGTATTAGGTTTATTGACCTGTTTACGAGCTTGACGTTACGTTCCATAATGGTGAGGGTAATGCGTTAACTTCTGAACCAAGAGTTCATGGTGTTTCCTCATTTCAACCATTTTGTAATAAAGCGTCCTACATGTGTTCAACTGCTTCGTCTCGAAACTGATTTACAATGCATTAAATTAGTCTTACTCTAAGAAGCCGCACAGCGGGGACCCCGGTGCGTGGAAAGAAGGCGAGTATGTATACTACTGGCCATTAAAACAGATACACCACGAAGATGATGTGCTACAGGTGCGAATTTTAATTATAGGAAGAAGATGCTGAGTTATGCAAATGATTAGCTTTTCAGAGCATTCACACAAGGTTGACGCCGGTGGCGACACCTACAACGTCCTAACATGAGAAAAGTTTCCAACAGATTTCTCACACAAAAACAGCAGTTGACCGGCGTTGCCTGGTGAAACGTTGTTGTGATGCCACGTGTAACAAGGAGAAATGCGTACCATCACGTTTCCGACATTAATAAAGGTCGGATTGTAGACTATCGCGATTGCAGTTTATCGCATCGCGACATTGCTGCTCGAGATCCAATGACTCTTAGCAGAATATGGAATCGGTGGGTTCAGAAGGGTAATACAGAACGCCGTGCTGGATTCCAACGGCCTCGTATCACTAGCAGTCGAGATGACTTATCCTCATGGCTGTAACGGATCGTGCAGTCATGTCTCGATCCTTGGGTCAACAGATGGGGACGTTTGCAACACAACAACCATTTGCACGAACAGTTCGATGACGTTTGCAGCAGGACGGACTATCAGCTCGGAGACCATGACTGCGGATACCCTTGACGCTGCATCACAGACAGGAGCACCTGCGATGGTGTACTCGACGACGAACCTGTTTGCACGAATGGCAAAACGTCATTTTTTCTGATGAATCCAGGTTCTGTTTACAGCATCGTGATGGTCGCATCCGTGTTTGGCGACACATTGGAAGCGTGTATTCGTCATTGCCATACTGGCGTATCACCCGGCGTGATGGTATGGGGTGCCATTGGTTACACGTCTCGGTCACCTCTTGTTCGCATTAACGGCACTTTGAACAGTGGACGTTACATTTCAGTGTGTTACGACCCGTGGCTCTACCCTTCATTCGATCCCTGCGAAACCCTACATTTCAGCCTGATAATGCACTACCGCATGTTGCAGGTCCTGTACGGGCCTTTCTGGATATGGAAAGTGTTCGACTGCTGCCCTGGCCAGCACATTCCGCAGATCTGTCACCAATTGAAAACGTCTGGTTAATGGTGGCCGAGTAACTGGCTCGTCACAATACGCCGGCCACTTCTCTGTGGCATCGTGTTGAAGCTGCATGAGCAGCTGTGTCTGTACACGCCATCCAACCCCTGTTTGACTCAATGCCCAGGCGTATCAAGGCCGTTATTACGGCCAGAGGTGGTTGTGCTGGGTACTGATTTCTCATAATCTATGCACCCGAATTGCGTGAAAATGTAATCACATGTCAGTTCTAGTATAATATATTTTTCCAATTAATACCCGTTTATCAACTGCATTTCTTCTTGGTGTAGCAATTTCAATGGCCAGTAATGTGTATGGACTTAGTAAATGTCATGGGATAGTGGCACACAGGTGGCGCAGGTGTGTTGTACGCACACCAAACACACTTTGTGCCAGCTTCAGTTGCACGGGAGACCTACTGAGAGGTGGTTGTGCAACTGATTTATGTAACATGCGACTTTGTCGTGAGCTGACGCGGCTCGGAAGGGGTGTGATGGTCGGTGGCCGAGGGATGGCAATTTAGATTTTGGCTGTGGTGCAGGAATTCGGCTTCACACGTTCACCTGTGTCCAGAGTAAATCATGAACGGCTGGATGAGGGTGTCGCAGTCCACAACAGACGAACCAGCAGTCCAGCCACCGTCGATAACCGCGACAGGCGACATCTGAGACGGATCGTCAGTAGTGACAGAATGGCAACAGTGCAACAAGTCACGGTTCAGTTCATCACAGGACGTGCTAGACACTTCTCCCAGAGGACAATCCGCAGGAACATGGATGCCATGTGGCAAGGGAGCCGGTGCCGCGCACGTTTACCACAGTTAAGCCAATGTCTTAAGATTCAACTTGCATTTGTCGCCAATCACCAGAGGTTGACACTGGAACAATAACACAACCTGATATGTTCGGGCGAATCACGATTTCAACTGCATTAAGCGGGTGGGATGCACCGTCTGTGGCACATGCCACATGAATCGATGAATCCCGCCTGCCAAGAAAATGTGGTCCAGGGCGGTGGTATCTCTGTCACGGTTTGGGAGGAATTTTTCTGGTATGTAATGGGCCACCTAGAGAGAGACTTTGAATGGTCCGCAGTATGTTGAGCTGGTCGGGAACCATTTCCACGCATTTTTGGTCCTCTAACACCCTGACGGTTCTGCGGTGTTTCCAACACGATAACGCAACAGCACACCACTCCCACGTTGCGCAGAAAAGGTTCCAGGAACATGCTGTGGGAGTCCAATGACTCAGACGACCACCCCACAGCCCAGATTTGAAACGCAGGCTGTGTGTCAAGCATCCTGCGCCTTACAACAGACAAGAATTAGCTGCCCCTCTGTAAACGATTTGGTGTCAGCTGCTTCCAGAGGAGTCCCTGGGACTTCTACACTCGATTCCGCGCCGGCCGAAGTGGCCGAGCGGTTCTAGGCGCTACGGTCTGGAATCACGCGACCGCTACCGTCGCAGGTTCGAAACCTGCCTCGGGCATGGATGTGTGTGCTGTCCTTAGGTCAGTTAGGTTTAAGTAGTTCTGAGTTCTAGGGGACTGATAACCTCAGAAGTTAAGTCCCGTAGTGCTCAGAGCCATCTGAACCACACGCTTCCGCAAAGTCTCAGAGCATACAGCAGGGCCAGAGGAGGCACTATGAAGTATTAGGTGTCCGTCCTATGACACCTGCTAAATCAGTGTCCAACACCGGCAAATAACTTACCATGACTGCAATAACATCGCCGTATGTCTATCTTTGAATAGTGCAAGTTCACTTCGCCCATTTTCACTTTATCTTGCTTACTGTTGAGATAAGAACGAAGGTCATAAAGACAACGAAAAATAAAGTTACGAAATTAATTTTCCATTTGTTTGCAGGTACATGTCTGCAGTTCTGGTGCACAGTAAAATTGGGGACACCGCAACGTGGAGGAAGCGTTGGAGAGTTGAGCACAGGTAAAACGACCTACACCTGGAAAGTAGATCGGAAAGTAAAGAAAGAGGAGCGTGTTGGCGGAAGGCCGTCTGCGGCGGCGGCGGCGGCGGCGACGTCCCGTTAAATGGAGTAGCGTGGCTTAGCGGTCCGGTGGCGTGGGCAGCGCCCACACTATGACGCTACCTGTTCTCCGTGGAGGAGAGCGCTGCGCTGTCGAGACATTCGCGGAAGGGTGTGCCTGCTGCCAGAAGGACGCAAAACGGAGAGAATTGTTGTGTGTTGGCGTACTACAGCAGGCCAAAGCCTATTACAATTGTCACTTCTTCATCCTTCCTATCAGCCTTTTACCGGAAGGGGCATATACAGATAGCCCCATAACTTTAAGGGAAAAGTTTCCAAAATTTCATTACTCTATATTAATTACTTTTTTATGGTGTGATTTTTTTCCGGCTATGTATATTCTCGTCACACAATTACAGGACAGTTCTTCTGTGTTCTGCGATGTTTTTTAGGAAGATGTTAGGTGCTAATGGCCGGAGTGATGAGAGAGCAAAACTGGTAAGGCAATTCCTGGCGAAGTTTGTAGCGGAGGGTATTGCTACACCTCTCCTTTATGACACGATCTGGGCAGCAGACTTCCAGTATTGCCTCCAACAAAGGGAAATTTTCTGAAAGCGTTGCGTAAAATCGAGCATGGGGAGGAGGGAACTACTTTGAAGGTAAATGTGGGTATAAGGAGTGATATCAGTTTTCTGATTATTACGACGAAATTTAAGGCAGAACTTAGTCAAATTGTGCGAGCAAGTGAAGAGTCTGCAGAAACGTAAAGCACTCGGTGCTTGCAGCAGCCGCCATATTCGTGGAATCTTACAAACTAAACAGTGTGCTACCGCAAGAGGGCCGGTGAATTGCGGGACTGCAGTTATCAGCGCAGGTCATAACAGTCGCAGCCTGCGAGTGGACTGGCACAGAGCGAGAGAGGGGAATACGATTAGCCCCCCCCCTACCCACCCTCTCCCCATCCCTCCACCCCACAAGCGCATTAGTAATGGTGGCGATACGTTTGGGCCACATTTGTCAGCGTGTCTTCACTGTCGCGTCGCCCGGCTGATAACTCGGAAATTAAACGCTGCCCCTGGTGGCCACCTATGATCGTCGAACCAATTGCAGCGCCCAGGGGGTAACTGATTCGGAAACACAGATAACTGGCCGGAGCGGCGCTGCAGCCGAGACAAATGTACAGGGAGTTTACTCGAACATTTTTCGCAGATAAGCGCTGAGAGTATGTTCACGCAGTCTATCGTTTGTTACGTGTGTAGTACCCCAACATGCAAATTATCGGCTTGTTGTTGTTGTGGTCTTCAGTCCTGAGACTGGTTTGATGCAGCTCTCCATGCTACTCTATCTTGTGCAAGCCTCTTCATCTCCCAGTACCTACTGCAACCTAAATCCTTCTGAATCTGCTTAGCGTATTCATCTCTTGGTCTCCCTCTACGATTTTTACCCTCCACGCTGCCCTCCAATGCTAAATTTGTGATCCCTTGATGCCTCTGGACATGTCCTACGAACCGGTCGCTTCTTCTAGTCAAGTTGTGCCACAAGCTCCTCTTTTCCCCAATTCTACTCAATACCTCCTCATTAGTTATGTGATCAACCCATCTAATCTTCAGCATTCTTCTGTAGCACCACATTTCAAAAGCTTCTATTCTCTTCTTGTCTAAGCTATTTATCGTCCATGTTTCACTTCCATACATGGCTACACTCCATACAAATACTTTCAGAAACGACTTCCAGACACTTAAATCAATACTCGATGTTAACAAATTTTTCTTCTTAAGAAACGCTTTCCTTGCCATTGCCAGTCTACATTTTATATCTTCTCTACTTCGACCGTCATCAGTTATTTTGCTCCCCAAATAGCAAAACTCCTTTACTACTTTAAGTGTCTCCTAATCTAATTCCCTCAGCATCACCCTACTTAATTCGACTACATTCCATTATCCACGTTTTGTTTTTGTTGATGTTCATCTTATACCCTCCTTTCATGACACTCTCCATTCCGTTCAACTGCTCTTCCAAGTCCTTTGGTGTCTCTTATAGAATTACAATGTCATCGGCGAACCTCTCAAGGTTTTTATTTCTTCTCCATGCATTTTAATACCTACTCCGAACTTTTCTTTTGTTTCCTTTATTGCTTGCTCAATATACAGATTAAATAACATCGGGGAGAGGCTACAACCCTGTCTCACTCCCTTCCCAACCACTGCTTCCCTTTCATGCCCCTCGACTCTTATAACTGCCATCTGGTTTCTGTACAAATTGTAAATAGCCTTTCGCTCTCTGTATTTTACCCCTGCTACCTTCAGAATTTGAAAGAGAGTATTCCAATCAACATTTTCAAAAGCTTTCTCTAAGTCTACAAATGCTAGAAACGTAGGTTTGCCTTTCCTTAATCTATTTTCCAAGATAAGTCGTAGGGGCATTATTGCCTCACGTGTTCCAACATTTCTACGGAATCCAAACTGATCTTCGTTGAGGTCGGTTTCTATCAGTTTTTCCATTCGTCTGTAAAGAATTCGCGTTAGTATTTTGCAGCTGTGACTTATTAAACTTATAGTTCGGTAATTTTCACATCTTTCAACACCTGCTTTCTTTGGGATTGGGATTATTATATTCTTCTTGAAGTTTGAGGGTATTTCACCTGTCTCATATATCTTGCTCACCAGATGATAGAGTTTTGTCAGGACTGGTTCTCCCAATGTCGTCAGTAGTTCCAATGGAATGTGGTCTACTCCCGGGGCCTTATTTCGACTCAGGTCTTTCAGTGCTCTGTCAAACTCTTCACGCAATATCGTATCTCCCATTTCTTCTTCATCTATATCCTCTTCCATTGTCCTCAAGTACATCGCCCTTGTATCAGCTTACGAATTTCAATATTTGCATCTTTTTCGGTTATAAATTCCTTTTCTGCATTTAAATGAAAGTCTTTTCTTTGGTTTGGCTTCTTTTATTTTAGGAGCATCTTCTGTGGTCTGTAACAGGTTTTGTGGCTTACTGAATTTATGCATGGTGATTCAGCTAACCTGTTCATCTCAGATAACTCTGGAACTGTTTAAGATATCATAATTATGTTTTCATCCGTGCGAATTGTGAGAAAGTCAACACTAAACGACGCATTGTCTCTATTCGTAGCTATATTAATTGCGCAGTCATCGGTATCGGTGCAGACGTAGTAGTTTCTGCTGGTACTGTAGTTCTGTTCAGTGGCGTTTCACTCCTGAAAATCCGATTGCTTATTAATTACAACATTCCGAACTGTCATAACTGGAGAATATTTCATTCAGTCCGCAGCTCGTGGTCGTGGGGTAGCGTTCTCGCTTCCCGCGCCAAGTTTCCCGGGTTCGATTCTCGGCGGGGTCAGGGATTTTCTCTGCCTCATGATGACTGGGTGTCATGTGCTGTCCTGAGGTTAGTTAGGTTTAAGTAGTTCTAAGTTCTAGGGGACTGATGACCATAGATGTTAAGTCCCATAGTGCTCAGAGCTAATATTTCAGTTAAATTTTAGGGTATTAGTGCAACCGCTTCCTACGAAACATCTTGGCAGGGACGCATGCGTGTACGTGTGGAACTACCCAAGTGACCTGACGCGTGCTACAAATACTCATTGGAGTTATCACTTGAAGGTCAGCCAAGGCGCCAGCACGTCGCTGTCACTCGCCGAAACGCCAAGAAGGGAGAGGGTCGAGGCCACGCTCGCGATAGAAAGCAACCAACTAGACGCATCGCTATATACATATATATGTATAAAATTTTGAGTCATCAGTCTTCTGACTTGCTTGATGCGGCCTGTCACGAATTCCACTCCTGTGCCAACCTCTTCATCTTAGAGTAACGCTTGCAACCTAAGTACTCAATTATTTGCTGGCTCTATTACAGTCTCAGTCTTCTTCTACAGTGTTTGCCCTCTACAGCTCCCTCTAGTACCATGGAAGTCATTCCCTGATGTCTTAACAGATGTCCTATCATCCTGTCCATTCTGCTTGTCAGTGTGTCCCATATATTTGTTTCCGATTCTGCGCAGAACCTCCTCACCTAATTTTCAACATTTGCCTGTAGCGCCACATCTCAAATGCTTCGATTCTCTTCTGTTCCGGTTTTTCCACAGTCCATGTTTCACCATATAATGGTTGTGCTCCAAACGCACAGTCTCAGAAATATCTTCCTCAAATTACTTTCAGATTTCTTCAATTAGTCGCAATCCAAATTCTGTTCATTCCATTCACCATATCATACAATTCTTCTTCACTTTCACTCAGGATAGATATGCCAATAGTGGATCGTATCAATGATATCTTTTCACCTTGAATTGCAATGCCACTACCGAAACTTTCTTTTATTTTCTTCTTTGCTTCTTCGATGTTCAGATTGAACAGTAGAGGCGTAAAACTACATCCATGTCTTACACCCTTTCTAATCCGAGCGCTTCATTCTTGGTCGTAAATTCTTATTATTCTCTCTTGGCTCTTGTACGTATTGCGTGTTACCCGTCTCTCCCTATAGCTTACCTCTATTTTCCTCAGAATTTCGAACATCTTGCACCATTTTGTGTTGTCAAATGCCTTTTACAGGGCGACATATCTTATGAATGTGTCTTGATTTTCCATTATCAACCGCAGAGTCAGAATTGCCTCTCTGGTGACTTTACCTATCCTAAAGCCAAACTGCTCGTCATCTAACACATCCTCAATTTTCTTTTCAGTTCTTCTACACATTATTCTTGTGAGCAACTTGGATGCATGGGCTGTTCAGCTGACTGTGCAACATTTCATGCACTTGTCAGCTCTTGCAATTTTCGGAATTTTGTGGATTATATTTTTCCGAAAGTAAGATGGTATGTCACCAGACTCGCACATTCTACACACTCACCTCCTCTTTCCTGAAATAGTCCATTTGGTGTTCTGGATTGTGGATCTAAGAAATTTCATCTCTGATGCTTTTCTTTATATGAGGGTACATGGTTCAATATCATAGGTCAATATTGGTCTGAAATAGCTATGAAACATCTTGAGTTTCTCTGATTTTGGAGTCAATTCATCCTATAAAAGTGATCTTACTTGCTGGTAGAATTCAGATCCTTTTTACTCTCTTTTGGTGATTTCATTTCCGACCAAATTATCACTGGAGATTACACTTCCTAGGTAAGGAGAACTGTCCACACACTCTAGTTGGTGGTCTCCTACTTTTACACTTTCTGATTGTCCATCTGAGTTGACTGCCATCACCACTGTCTTGGTCTTGCTGATGTTGAGGTTATATTCCTGGAACTGAGATTTCCATTCATCGAGTCCTCTTCAGTTTCACCCCGTATCATGATCTCATCAACAAATGCAAACGCATTCAGTTCACCTGACTTCTTGACATTCTTCATTGTAGTATCCATAACAGTGATGAATAGTAGTGGGGACAGAGCACTTCCTTGCTGAACTCCACTCGTTGTCCCAAACCACGATGATCGTCCTTCCACAATTTGTACACAGTTAACACAGTCCCTGTATTACTTGTGTATTTTTGTTAGCAGTCCTTCAGGTACATTCTTTTTCCTCAGGCATTCCCAGATCTTATCCCTTATAACTCTATCATACGTTATTTCTATATCCAGCAATACAATGACCACGTCTTGCCTTTCTCCCAATACTTTTCCACCAACATGCGGGTGCTAAAAATTAGATCTATTGTTGACCTGTTACTTTTGAAGCCATATTGTTCCTCCTCCAGCTGTGGTTCTATGACGGTTCTCAGTCTCTTTGCTATTATCTTCTCAAGTATTTTCAGCCCATGAGACACTAGGGCTATTCCTCTATAGTTGGTGGGTTTCCGCCTGCTGCCTTTCTTAAACAGGGGAATTATTACACCGTTTCTCCAAACCACAGGTATTCTGTTATCTGCCCATAATGCATCTGGTAGTCGGCACATTCGTTGTATGCCTTGGATACCTGCTGCCTTTACCATGCCTGCGTTCACTTCATCTGAAAGTTTGCTTTCAGGCGTAGATTTTAAGGCTGCCCCTTTAGATTATATTAGATTAACTTTCATTCCAATTGATCCGTAGTGAGGATGTCCTCCAGGATGTAGAACATGTCTTTATTTCTGATGGAAATGTTCTTAGGTAAATGCCAAAAATTGTACTTCAGGAGAACAGTTTTTGAATTAGTGCAAGTCATGCTTTAATAGTCAAAGTCCCTTGGCAAGGAAGTTCGTCAAAGATCAGTAAATCTTTTACTCGTTTCTATAATAAAGTGAATTACTATCTCCGTCTAGGTGCAGCGCCTTTGACAACTAATCTAAACGTCCTCGGCCCCGGATTCGAACCTCGCCACTGAAACACCAATGGTGACCGATCACTTCCATTATAAAAAGTCACCAGTATTCTGTCAACGCCCTCGTCAAAAAGGGCGGATGAGCGGACAGAGGATACAGGGCCCGCTCTTGCACTTGGTGTGGGAAACTGCCCCTAAAGGCGGAGGAATCAGCAGTTGTCAAGGCGACCAGGATTCAGAAGGCAATGGAAACGGCTGCATTAAAGACACGTAATATGTATTCACAGTAAATGTAGTTCCTAATTGAAAAGTGTCATAATGATCTCTCCACTGGTAAAAGATTCCGGAATAGTCCCCATTCGGTTCTCCTGGAGAGGACTGTGGTGGGTTGGGGGATGATCATGAGTAAAAGATGGAATAACCAACGAAAGTATAACGTTCTAAGAGCCGGAATGTCAGAAGTTTGAACACGGTAGGGAAGCTTGAAAATTTGAAAAGGGGAGGAGGAAGAGGATATTAGTGTTTAACGTCCCGTCGACAACGAGGTCATTAGAGACGGAGCGCAAGCTCGGGTGAGGGAAGGAAATCGGCCGTGCCCTTTCAAAGGAACCATCCCGGCATTTGCCTGAAGCGACTTAGGGAAATCACGGAAAACCTAAATCAGGATGGCCGGAGACGGGATTGAACCGTCGTCCTCCCGAATGCGAGTGCAGTGTGCTAACCACTGCGCCACCTCGCTCGGTTTTGAAAAGGGAAATGCAGAAGATCAATCTAGATATAGAGGAAGCCAGTGAAAAATGGAAAGAAGGACTACTGGTCAGCTGAGAATAGTGTAATGCCAGCAGAAAATGGTGTAACGGGAGCACAGTTCGTTATAAATAGGAAGGTAGGGCGGAGAGCGTGTTACTGTGGATAACGCAATGATAAGGTTGTTCTCATCAGAATCGACAGCAAGCCAACACCGAAAACGACAGTTCACGTGTACATGCCGAGATCGCAAATTGAAGATAATGAGGTTTTTGAACGGGTAATTCAGTATGAAATTAAAAGAAAGGGTTACGTCAAAATATGGGATTGGTACTCAGAATGAGAGAGGAGAAAGATTAATTGTGTTCTGCTATGAACTCTGTTAAAAAACCACAACAGGAGTCAGCATACTTGGAAAAGGCTGGGTGCTACGGGAAGTTTTCAGTTGAATTACACCATGGTCAGGCAGAGCTTCCAAAATCAGGTACAGGATTGTAAGCCACATCCAGTAGCAGATATAGACACAGATCACAGTATAGTAGTGCTGAAGAGTAGCTGAAATGCAAGAGAATAGTCAGGAAGGATCAATAGGCAAGTCGGATACGTACGTTATAAGGAATGAAGAGATACGCTTATTTCAACTAAGGAGGTGTGAACAACTCTGAAAAGGGCAATCACAGAAGTTGACACGGAAAACATTGTGCAGTAAAGATAACTGCGAAGAAACCATGGGTAACAGAAAAAATGCTTCAGTTAATCGATGAAAGAAGGAAGTACAAATATGCTCTGGGAGATCAAAGAATGCCGGCCGCGGTGGTCTACCGGTTCTAGGCGCTCAGTCCGGAACCGCGTGACGGCTACGGTCGCAGGTTCGAATCCTGCCTCGGGCATGGATGTGTGTGATGTTTCTTAGGTTGGTTAAGTTTAAGTAGTTCTAAGTTCTAGGGGACTGATGACCATCGATGTTAAGTCCCATAGTGAAAAAAAAAGTAGATCAAAGAAAACAGAAATACGAGTCACTTAGAAATAAATAAGTAGGAAGTGCAGAGAAAAATGTGATGAAATCGAAAAAGAAATGATTCTCGGAAGAAGTGACTCAGCACACAGAAGAGTCAAAACAACCTTCGCTGAAATTCAAAGGATGGTTGATGACATTAACAATGCAATGAGAACATCACTGTTAAATGCAGAGGAGAGAGCAGATAGGTGGAAAGAGAACACTGAAGGCCTCTATGAGGGGGAACTCTGATGTAATAGAAGAAGAAACAGGAGGCGATGTATTAGAATCAGAATTTAAATGAACTTTGGAAAACAAACTCAAATAAGACTAAAGAGGTAGATGACATTCTATTAGAGTTTATAAAATCAACAAAACGAATATTCAGGCTGGTGTAGAATGCGGGATTCTCGTGATATACCATATATCTTTTGGAAAAATATCGTCCATACAATTCCAAACGCTGCAAGAACTGACAAAGACAAGAATTATCGCGTAATCAGCTTAAAAGCTCATGCTTGCAAGTTACGGACAAGAAATAATAGTTAGAAAAATGGAACAGAAAATTGAGGCTGTGCTAGATGACAATCAGTTTGGCTTTACGAAAGGTAAAAAGACCAGGAAGGCAGTTCGACGTTGCGATTGATAGTGGAAGCAAGACTAAAGAAAAATCAAGACACGTTCGTAGGATTTGTCGACGTGGAAAAAGCATTCCACTATGGTGCAAGATGTTCGAAATTCTAAGAAAAATACGGGTCAGATAAAGGGAGAGACGGTTAATGTACAACTAGTACAAGAATCAAGAGGAAATTATAAAAATAGAAGACTAACCACGAAGTGATCGGATTAATTAGGATGTAAGAGAGAAATGTAGCCATTCACCCCTACTGCTCCATCTGTACATCGAAGAAGCAATGATGGCAACAAAAGAAACGTTCAAGAGTAAAATTAAAATTGCCTGTGGAAGGATATAAATGATTAGATTCGCTAATGGCCTTGCTATGTTAAGTGAAAGTGAAGAAGAATTACAGGGTGTGCCAAATGGAATGAACAGTCTAATGTACAGAATGTGGTGTGAGAGTAACACGAAGAAAGACGAAAGTAATGAGAAGTAGCACAAATGAGTGCTGCGAGAAACTTAAAATTACGTTTGATGGTCACGAAGTAGATGAAGTCCATGAATTATGCTACCTAGATAGCAAATTAACCCATAACGGATGTAGCAATGAGGACATAAAAATCAAGCTAACACTGGCAAAAGGCCGTTCCTGACTAAGAGAAATCTAATATGAAACATAGGTCTTAATTTGAGGAAGAAGTTTCTGAGAATGTACGTTAGGAGAACAGCATTGTATGGCAGTGAAACATGGACTGTGCGAAAACAGAAGCAGTAGAGAAACGAAGGATTTGAGATAGGTGCTGCACGTGAATGTTGAAAATTAGGTGGAACGATAACGTGAGAAATGAGGTGGTTCTGCGCAGAATCGGTGGAAAAACTAATACATGATAAGAGTGACAAGAAGGACAGGGTGGTAAGACATCTGTTAAGACATTACGAAATAACTTCCATGGTACTAGAGCGAGCTGTAGAGGGTAAAAACAGTAGAGGAAGACAGAGATTGGAATACATCCTGCAAATAAAGGAGGGTGTAGGTTGCAATTGCTGTTCTCGACACAGGAAAGGAGTTCGTGGCGGGCCGTATCGAACCAGTCAAAAGAAGACTCAAAAATATATTTCGCTTTTTCTAGTTCTATGGGCCTTAACCACAAAATACAAAGAAACAAGAGTTATAGCAGGAGTGAAAGTACATACATCAAAAAAAGTTTTACATCACCCCAGTTCCCAAAACTCCTGAAGATAGACGTTGACTCTAGATATTGTATAACAGACACAGCCCCTGTGACCGTTCAGAGATGTCACAAAACCAGCCCAAAGATGTAAACTACCATGCATGAGCAGCCCCTATTAGAAGAAGAGGTTCGACAGCCTATCAGTTTCAGTCATTTCTTCAGGAAGGAGGTAGTCGATTTGTGTTGTCTGTAGTTCAACCATACGTAGACTGTCAGTACCGCGGTTCGATCTCGTCGCATTGTTACTTTGTGCCAGGAAGGACTCTCAACAAGGGAAATGTCCAGGAACCTCTAAGCGAACCATAGCGATGTTGTTCGGACATGGAGGAGATACAGAGAGACAGGAACTGTCAATGGCATGCCTCGCTCAGACCGCCCAAGGGCTAATACTGCATTGGATTACCGCTACCTACGGAATATGGCACGGAGGACCCCTGACAGCAACGCCGCCATGTTAAATAATGCTTTTCGTGTAGCCACAGGACGTCGTGTTACGACTCAAAGTGTGCGCAATAGGCTGCATGATGCGCAACTTCATTCCCGACGTTCAAGGCGAGGTCCATCTTTGCAACCACGTCACCATGCAGCGCGGTGCAGATGGACCGAACAACATGCCGAATGGACCGCTCAGGATTGGCATCACGTTCTCTTCATCGATGATTGCCGCATATGTCTTCAACCAGACAATCGCCGGAGACGTGTTTGGAGGCAATCCATGTCAGGCTGAACGCCTTAGAAACACTGTCTAACGAGTGCAGCAAGGTGGAGATTCCCTGCTGTTTTGGGGTGGTATTATGCGAGGCCGACGTACGCCGCTGGTGGTCATGGAAGACTCCGTAACAGCTGAACGATACGGGAATGCCATCCTCCGGCCGATATTGTCTCGGCAGCATATTAGCGAGGCATTCGTCTTCATGGACGACAATTCGCGCCCCCATCGTGTACATCTTGTGAATAACTTCCTTCAGGATAACGACTTCGCTCGACTAGAGTGGCCAGCACGTTCTCCAAACATGAACACTATCGAACATGCATTGGATAGATTGAAAAGGGCTGTTTATGGACGACGTGACCCACCAACCACTGTGAGGGATCTACGCTGAATCGCCGTTGAGAGGTGGGACAATCTGGACCAACAGTGCCTCGATGAACTTGTGGACAGTATGCCACGACGAATACAGGCATGCATCGATGCAAGAAGACATGCTACTGGGTATTAGAGGTATCGGTGTGTACAGCAATCATCTCTACCACTATGGAGGTATCGCTGTATGGTGGTACAACATGGAATGTGTAGTTTTCATGAGCTATAAAAAGGGCGGAAATGATATTGATCTCTGTCCCATTTGTCTGCACATGTTCCAGAACTCTTGGAATCGAGGTGATGCAAAACTTTTTTTGATGTGTGTAGTTTGGTTTGGTCAAAACATTGGGAGGAAGGACTCCTCAGGAATGAAGTGGCTGACCGATGAGAAAAATTCGTGGTGGGCCGTATCACACCACTCAGGAGAATGACGGAAAAAATGTTGTTTTCCTTAATTCATTCTGGATAAATGTGCATGTATGAAGTTGGTGCCTTGTGCTTGTTGTTACTGAATGCGAGAGGGGATTTCGCCTCACAACTGAACCACTTCAGTGGAAAATCACGGAGAAAATTTCTGGTAACACAGTCTGAAGTTTCGTCAAGCTCATCTGTTAAAAGTGTGAAACACGAGCGTACGCGAAACAGCGGTAAACTTCGGCATCCTGGCATTCTGCCGCGCCGCGGGCCCCCTCCGGATTCATAACGACGTAAACATCCTCGAATAAACAGCCTTCTGGGCGCTGCCGAGGGATACGCGGCGCCACGATTGTGGTACTCGTGCGTGTTTCCGCATCTGCGGCTCTTTCCATCTCTCGCAGTCGCAGGAGGCTCGAGAAGCGGGTCAGGTCGGCGTTTGTTTTGGCGTGCGGCTGCGTCGCGTGTTTGGGGCACGTCCCTCAGCGACCAGCTGCGGGAATCCGTGCGGAGCCGGGCGGCCGGGTGGGAGCCTGGGAGGCCGTTGTCTGGCGGCGACGTGCGAGCAGCGGCGATAAACACGCCGGCCCAAACAAACGGCGGCTGCGTTCTCCAGGGAGCGCGCGCGCTCCTCTCTGGCCCGAGGTCACTGCTGTCGGCCCAGATAAAGGCCGCGCGAGGAGGCCCTACCACCGACTGCGGCGGCGATTCCTGCCATTGTTAGGCGCCGGCACGGTTCGAGCGCAGAGCGTAGACAGATAACAAGCGCTGCGGCGACCATTCTCGAGAGGCACGCTCTTTCATACTATCCCGCCAAAAAGGACACAGCGACTGCCTTATGTTAACACTATTGTTTATTTTATTTACTTATCAAGCTGTTAGGACCATGCGACTCAGAACTAACTGGTGACTGACCACTGGACTAACAGTAACCGGCCATTGGTAGAATGTTATATCTAGGATGATGGTTAATAACCGAAACCGATAGATGATTAGTGGGACAAATAAACAGCTGGTGGTTAAAATACATATAACATATAAAGGTTACACGACGGCGCTCCGATAATGCAACGGTGGTTATGGACGTCAGACTGCCGCCTTACACTGAAAATATATAATTATATTGTTTAACAACCAAATTCGTGCAGTCTTATATGGCCTATTCGTGTATAAGTTCTTGTGCGCTCCAGGCCAAATTGTTAGCATTTATCTGAACTGGAATAATATTGATACAAGTTAGCCAGGGAGTCTCGGCGCGTTATTGGTTCAAATGGGACTTAACATCTATGGTCATCAGACCCCTAGAACTTAGAACTACTTAAACCTAATTAACCTAAGGACATCAAACAACACCCAGTCATCACGAGGCAGAGAATCGGCGCGTTGTTGTTTGAGAAACGGAAAAGTAGATAAACTCCAGTGAAAGATGTAACAACAACGACGCCGTACTATTGAACATATAAGTATTTTTTTCCATCTGATTTTTCGATAAACTGTGTAACTGATGTTCTGATTTCATTTTTTTTAGTTTCACGCCCTTGTGTTAAGAACACTGTAAATAAGTTTCAAGGTGAATATTAATGTTTATGTCAAATGTCAAGTAATATTGTAATAGAACTGAAATGTAACATGTGTTGAGACTGTTGTAATATGTTTGAATTGTAACTGTGCGTCTGGTCCATACGTAGGCAATGTGTTAGGATATGTAGAATGCAAAACCTCGCGTGAATACCCGGCCTGTCGGGGAGCGGTAAAAGGTGAATGGCAAGCGAGCGCGGGAAAATGTGCTCGGGAACTGCACGGCACTACGGGCACAGTTGTAGTTGGAGTTTGGCACTGGTCTGAGCAACACCTTCTGGAGCGAGGAGGCTCTCCTGGAAGACATAGCTGCACTCAGCCTCGGGTATGCCTTTCCAACGCCCACACAGCATGGCAAAATTCCATAGGCACTAAATGGAAAAGTTTTGCGACGCTAAGAAGAATTAAAGTGCCGATACATCAAGAGCCATAGTTATGGTTGTGTGTGTGCTCTGTGCCTCGCCATCTCGCCGCCCGCCAACCGCCGCATCGATACTAGCAGGTTGAAACTTTTAGTACTGTATTCGTGTGGATCAGAGAGTGGACTGTGTTTGTTTGGTGCAATAATAACCTAAATTTTACCAGAACTTTCCCATCATTTAATTATCCTCACAACTAACCTAGACAGGGTCCTTTCCAAATGTTGTGCAATCCGAGTGTCCCGAAATGAAAATTAAAATTTGTGTTAATAATAATTATTTGTAGAACTAGCTATGTTAGAATGGTGTTTAAAGAAATGTTTTGTTAATGAACCAGTAAATGTATAGCGAAGGTCTAACGAAGTTGAAAGATAACTTTAGTATTGATATAGTAATGAAGTTTATTATTTCGAGACAGATTTAAAGGCATTTAAATGAGCGTAATTAAGATGAAAAGAGTAGTAACGTATATACTGGAAATCTTGAACGCATAATAAACTCAGTAGTCAACTTTTTAAATACAGTGATGATAAAAATTTCAGGGTCCCCCTTCATTCGTTTGAATTGTGAAGTGTTCTAAATTGGTTTGACCAACAAAAGTTAAAGTCAATATAAAAGTCAAAATTTATCAGTGTTTTATCTTCATCAAAATTGACATTTTGTGTGTAGCATGACAGGGGAATTTCTAGGGTAACCTATGCCCGATTTTAATCAGGTTAATAGACAGTATTAAGTTTTGTAGTATACATTATAATGTAGTGTTACGTATTCATCCATATCAGTACAGAACGTGAAACTATGAGTTCAATAGATTTTCTGGTTCTAAAATTTGGCAATATTATGCAGTGTTACAACTTGTTGTATAGGGACGAAACTCAGTTAATGCCTAATTAGGCTGGCGACCTTATTATTATCTAATTGGTATAATCTTCTGGGTTCCTTTTGATCCATCCTGACTTGTAATTGCTTTTCGAACGTACTTGACGGATCATCGTTATTACATAGTGGATGTAAGTCTGATTTGCCACCATTCAGGCACACGCGGTCGATAACTACGCGAATATCCTTCCTCATAAGGTGAATCCCAATCACTTACAGGCTTTAACGAATATAGTGTCACACGGAGGTTACAAAGACTCTGCAAGAGAGACACTCAGTACCTCGGTACGGGCTTTTGTTGAAGTTTCGAGAACATACCTTCACCGAGGAGTCAGACATTATATTGCCCCCTCCTACGTATATCTTGCAAAGAGACCGTGAGGATAAAATCATAGAGATTAGAACCCACACAGAGGCATACAGACAATCTTCCACGAACAATACGTGACTGGAATAGAAGGGAGAACCGGTGAGGTACTTAAGGTACCCTCCGCCACACATCGTCAGTGGGCTTGCAGAGTATGGATGTAGATGTAGAAGTAGAACAAGTGCACTGCGACTGGTCATGTGTGTGAGACTATGAATCACTGTGTCTGATCACGGCATCTGGTGGCCGTGGCTGTAAATGGACGGTGGCCCTGTGACGCATGGAAATTATGAACTGCATAATCTGGAAATTGCTACCATGTTTGGTACTCGTACGGTATTTAGTTTCCGTATTATAACTTGTTAAATAGGGAAAGTTTAATTATAATCAGGCGGGCCGGGGTGGCCAAGTGGTTCTAGGCGCTACAGTCTGGAACCGCGCGACGCTACGGTCGCAGGTTCGAATCCTGCCTCGGGCATGAATGTGTGTGATGTCCTTAGGTTACTTAGGTTTAAGTAGTTCTAGGGGACTGATGACCACATAAGTGAAGTCCCATAGTGCTCAGAGCCATATGAGCCAATTACAACCACCCGGTAGTACGCCATGTGTGTATACGCCGGTGCTAAAACTATTAAAACAAAAAACGGTATGAAACGTCCAACAGTCCAGACCTGCACAACAAATAAATCGGCAAAGTGATGACAAATGTTGATGGTGTTAGGACAGCAACCAGCCACAAATTTACTTTCAGTTCCTTTATTCAAAGGGTACCGTTACCGGTTTCGAATCGTTGTGATTCATCTTCAGACGGTTTACACGCTTTCCTTATGACATGTGATGTGTTTTTTACAGATTAATTGTCCTAAAATATAAATAATACATAAATATAAGCACGCCATACACAGATGGTTGCGTTACAGATTTTCGTTGCATGTGACTTACGTGAAACGTCGGTATGGAGTGTATGTTTTCATAACATTCGTGCAACAGATGTGAATACATTCCCACTGCATTCTAATTATTGCACACGTAAATTTTTCTCGCTGACCACTTTAGATTCGTCACCGAGAAGATTTCTACCACGCGCGGCATGTTTTGATACATACAAAGAGCTTACAAACATATGACTATCAAAGATGCTATGATATATCATAACATTTGAAGATGTCCTACGTTTGGAAAGGATCATATATATTCACTTACACAACTTAAATGCCTTTTATACTAGTACAGAGACGCTGATTTTTTTGAGTTGATACTGTTACATTAATTATAAAGTTAGATATTTTTAGTACTGTGTAGGTGAAATAGTGCATTATTTAATTACATTTAGCATCATGAGAATTATAGTAACATAACTGTGTAACTTGATTTGTAAGTAGACGTACTAAAATTATTTGCTATGGAGGTTGGAAAATAATTTTTGGAAATTTTTCAGGAAAGAGGTGCTGGCTAACTCTGTTTGTTCATTAAGGATACAGTCTGGGGTCCTGTTTTTGTATGTGTGTCTTTCTATTTCTTCTAATATATTCATGGTGGCTCCTTTTTCTGCTAGATGTAAAAATTTTAAACTGTTCTCAATGTTTCTCACTGAATGTTTTTCTTCAGCAATATGGGCTGCAAATGCAGATTTCTTCAAGTTACCAAGTCTTAAAGCATCAATGTGTTCTTTGTATCTAATTTCAAAACTTCTGCCTGTGTGTCAAATGTAGAATTTTGGGCATGTATCTCATCTGAGTCTGTATATTCCTGATTTACGGTACGGCTCTTGGAGGTATTTACGTCATGGATTACCTTTTGTTGTAATTTTTTGTGGAAAAGGTGATTGTGATATTTCTCTTTTTTAAATTAGTTTGCTACACTCCTGGAAATTGAAATAAGAACACCGTGAATTCATTGTCCCAGGTAGGGGGAAACCTTATGGACACATTCCTGGGGTCAGATACATCACATGATCACACTGACAGAACCACATTCACATAGACACAGGCAACAGAGCAAGCACAATGTCGGCACTAGTACAGTGTATATCCACCTTTCGCAGCAATGCAGGCTGCTATTCTCCCATGGAGACGATCGTAGAGATGCTGGATGTAGTCTTGTGGAACGGCTTGCCATGCCATTTCCACCTGGCGCCTCAGTTGGACCAGCGTTCGTGCTGGACGTGCACACCGCGTGAGACGACGCTTCATCCAGTCCCAAACATGCTCAATGGGGGACAGATCCGGAGATCTTGCTGGCCAGGGTAGTTGACTTACACCTTCTAGAGCACGTTGGGTGGCACGGGATACATGCGGACGTGCATTGTCCTGTTGGAACAGCAAGTTCCCTTGCCGGTCTAGGAATGGTAGAACGATGGGTTCGATGACGGTTTGGATGTACCGTGCACTATTCAGTGTCCCCTCGACGATCACCAGAGGTGTACGGCCAGTGTAGGAGATCGCTCCCCACATCATGATGCCGGGTGTTGGCCCTGTGTGCCTCGGTCGTATGCAGTCCTGATTGTGGCGCTCACCTGCCCGGCGCCAAACACGCATACGACCATCATTGGCACCAAGGCAGAAGCAACTCTCATCGCTGAAGACGACACGTCTCCATTCGTCGCTCCATTCACGCCTGTTGCGACACCACTGGAGGCGGGCTGCACGATGTTGGGGCGTGAGCGGAAGACGGCCTAACGGTGTGCGGGACCGTAGCCCAGCTTCATGGAGACGGTTGCGAATGGTCCTCGCCGATACCCCAGGAGCAACAGTGTCCCTAATTTGCTGGGAAGTGGCTGTGCGGTCCCCTACGGCACGGCGTAGGATCCTACGGTCTTGGCGTGCATCCGTACGTCGCTGCGGTCCGGTCCCAGGTCGACGGGCACGTGCACCTTCCGCCGACCACTGGCGACAACATCGATGTACTGTGGAGCCCTCACGCCCCACGTGTTGAGCAATTCGGCGGTACGTCCACCCGGCCTCCCGCATGCCCACTATACGCCCTCGCTCAAAGTCCGTCAACTGCACATACGGTTCACGTCCACGCTGTCGCGGCATGCTACCAGTGTTAAAGACTGCGATGGAGCTCCGTATGCCACGGCAAACTGGCTGACACTGACGGCGGCGGTGCACAAATGCTGCGCAGCTAGCGCCATTCGACGGCCAACACCGCGGTTCCTGGTGTGTCCGCTGTGCCGTGCGTGTGATCATTGGTTGTACAGCCCTCTCGCAGTGTCCGGAGCAAGTATGGTGCGTCTTACACACCGGTGTCAATGTGTTCTTTTTTCCATTTCCAGGAGTGTATTTGGTATGATAGTGGGCTTATGTATGGGAGAGCAGCATATTTAGGTTTGGCTTCTGTGAGACACTGATTTGGGTTGAAGTGACTGCTGTGAAGTGGATCTGTGGTTTTTGTCTGCATTTTGTTGTGGAGTTTTTCAATTATTATGGTTTATATCAATTATTATAAGCAACTGTTTTAATTATATTGATTTCATTTTGTTTGTCTGTGTCACTGATTGGTTCTTTTTTAATTCGGTGTAGCATCGTTCTGAATATATGCCATTTTTTGTTGGCGGGTGTGGCAAGACGAGTTGTCAATATTGACATCAGTGGTGGTAGGTTTTCTGTAAATACTAAATTGATGTTCATTGTTACTGTTGCGAATTTTCAGGTCAAGAAAGTTATTGCTTTTATTAGTTTCATCTTCAACTGTGAATATTTTTGTGCTTTTGATCTGCTTTTAATGTATCTATTTCATTGCTTGTACCATCAAAAAGCAAGATTGTATCATCAACATATCTTCTTTAGTAGATTGTTTTGTTTGAAATGTGCTGGTTGGTTGAGAAGAATTTTTGTTCTATATGGCTGATGTAAATGTCAGCCAATATTCCAGCTCAGCTACATGACAACTATACGAAAACAAACAATCCAAACCGACATTTCACGTAATTCATATGCATCGAAAATCTGTAACGCAACCATTCGTGTATGGCGTGCTTATAAATATGTATTATTTATATTTTAGGACAGTTAATCTGTAAAAAACACACCACGTGTTATGAGGAAAGTGTGTAAACTGTCTGAAGATGAATCAGAACGATTCGAAACCGATAACGGTACCCTTTGAACAAAGGAACTGAAAGTAAATTTGTGGCTGGTTGCTGTCCTAACACCATCAACATATGTCTTCAAATAACAGCCACGTTCTCCATCATATGACAAAATTGCACAAAGTGATGACAGTTCGTGATTTTAAAACAGACTGGACATCCTCATTTAGAATGGTTTTACCAACTGAAGGCAGGGAATTTCGCCTAGTCGTCAACTGTTACACTGCGGCATTCCCTAACTGCTAACTATTCCGTATGACATACCTAATTTATACACCAGAAGATGCAGCTTAATAGTTGCGAAACTGGTTGTGTAAGTTTCTAATCGACTTAAATACAGCTGCAGCAGACTATTAAACTTTTCATTCAGTTTTACGGTTTAGTGCTTTTAACACCTGTATCCAGGGTATTACAAAAAGGTATGGACAAACTTTCAGGAAACATTTCTACAGACAAAGAAAGAAAATATGTTATGTGGACATGTGTCCGGAAACACTTTCTTTCCATGTTAGAGCTCATTTTATTACTTCTCTTCAAATCACATTAATCATGGAATGGAAACACACAGCAACAGAACGTATCAGCGTGACTTCAAACACTTTGTTACAGGAAATGTTCAAAATGTCCTCCGTTAGCGAGCATACATGCATCCACCCCCCGTCGCATGGAATCCCTGATGCGCTGATGCAGCCCTGGAGAATGGCGTATTGTATCACAGCCGTCCACAATACGAGCACGAAGAGTCTCTACATTTGGTACCGGGGTTGAGTAGACAAGAGCTTTCAAATGTCCCCATAAATGAGGGCTGAGGTCAGGAGATCGAGGAGGCCATGGAATTGGTCCGCCTCTACCAATCCATCGGTCACTGAATCTGTTGTTGAGAAGCGTAAGAACACTTCGACTGAAATGTGCAGGAGGCGCTCCATCGTGCATGAACCACATGCTGTCTCGTACTTGTAAAGGTACATGTTCTAGCAGCACAGGTAGAGTATCCCGTATGAAACTATGATACCGTGCTCCATTGAGCGTGGGTGGAAGAACATGGGGCCCAATCAAGACATCACCAACAATGCCTGCCCAAACGTTCACAGAAAATCTGTGTTGATGACGTGATAGCACAATTGCGTGCTGATTCTCGTCAGCCCACACATGTCGATTGTGAAAATTTACAATCTGAACACTTTGGAATGAAGCCTCATCCGTAACGAGAACATTTGCACTGAAATGAGGATTGACACATTGTTGGATGAACCATTCGCGGAAGTGTATCCGTGGAGGCCAATCAGCTACTGATAGTGCCTGCACACGCTGTACATGGTACGGAAACAACTGGTTCTCCCGCAGCACTCTCCATACAGTGACGTGGTCAACGTTACCTTGTACAGCAGCAACTTCTCTGACGCTGACATTAGGGTTATCGTCAACTGCACGAAGAATTGCCTCGTCCATTGCAGGTGTCCTCGTCGTTCTATGTCTTCCCCAATCGCGAGTCACAGGCTGGAATGTTCCGTGCTCCCTAAGGCGCCGATCAATTGCTTCGAACGTCTTCCTGTCGAGACACCTTCGTTCTGGAAATCTGTCTCGATACGAACGTACCGTGCCACGTCTATTGCCCCTTGCTAATCCATACATCAAATGGGCATCTGCCAACTCCGCATTTGTAAACATTGCACTGACTGCAAAACCACGTTCGTGATGAACACTAACCTGTTGATGTTACGTACTGATGTACTTGATGCTAGTACTGTAGTGCAATGAGTCGCATGTCAACACAAGCACCGAAGTTAACATTACCTTCTTTCAATTGGGGCAACTGGCGATGAATCGAGGAAGTACAGAACATAATGACGAAAGTAAAATGAGCTCTAACATGGAAATTAAGCGTTTCCGGACACATGTCCACATAACATCTTTTCTTTATTTCTGTGTGAGGAATGTTTCCCGAAAGTTAGGCCATACCTTTTTGTAACACCCTGTATACACCTGGTATTCAGAATGAACTGGTCAATCGATTATGTACAATAAAAACATCAGTGTTTTGCAGGAGAATAGGCTACGAAGTCGGAGTGGCAGCTCTCGGCAACTTAAGAGACGCTGTGCGTGACGCAGCTCCTGGGGCCGTCGGCTATAAATCAGCGTCGCAGTGCGGGCCGGTGGCGCCGCTGTCACGTGGTTAGTGCGCGGCTGCAGCGGGGGCGTGGCGGTGACGCAGCCAGCGCCACCGCACGGCGAATTATTTATGGTGGGCGGGCAGGTAGCAGGCAGCAGGCAGAGCGTCCGTCACAGCACGCCAGCCACCCGCACCTGTCGCGCCGGAGAAGGCGGCCGCAGCGCGCCCTGGCCGCGGGTAGTTGTTTTCTTCCTTCTCCTTTTATACTTCAAGAGGGCATCTTCCATACTGTGCTACGATTAGGGTTTCTATTCATCCTGTGACATACCACTTCAAGGCGGCAGGTGTAGGTTGTATTGCATCTACATCTACATGACTACTCTACAATTCACATTTAAGTGCTTGGCAGAGGGATCATCGAACCACAATCATATTATCTCCCTACCATTCCACTCCCGAACAGCGCGCGGGAAAAACAAACACCTAAACCTTTCTGTTCGAGGTCTGATTTCTCTTATTTTATTTTGATGATCATTCCTACCTATGTAGGTTGGGCTCAACAAAATATTTTCGAATTCGGAAGAGAAAGATGGCGACTGAAATTTCGTAAATAGATCTCGCCGCGACGAAAAACGTCTTTGCTTTAATGACTTCCATCCCAACTCTCGTATAATATCTGCCACACTCTCTCCCCTATTACGTGATAATACAAATCGAGCTGCCCTTTTTTGCACCCTTTCGATGTCCTCCGTCAATCCCACCTGGTTAGGATCGCACACCGCGCAGCAATATTCTAACAGAGGACGAACAAGTGTAGTGTAAGCTGTCTCTTTAGTGGACTTGTTGCATCTTCTAAGTGTCCTGCCAATGAAACGCAACCTTTGGCTCGCCTTCCCCACAATATTATCTATGTGGTCTTTCCAACTGAAGTTGTTCGTAATTTTAACACCCAGGTACTTAGTTGAATTGACAGCCTTGCGAATTCTACTATTTATCGAGTAATCGAATTCCAACGGTTTTGTTTTGGAACTCATGTGGATCAGCTCACACGTTTCGTTATTTAGCGTCAAGTGCCACCTGCCAAACCATACAGAAATCTTTTCTAAATCGCTTTGCAACTGATACTGGTCTTTGGATGACCTTACTAGACGGTAAATTACAGCATGATCTGCGAACAACCTAAGAGAACTGCTCAGATTGTCATCCAAGTCATTTATATAGATCAAGAACAGCAGAGGTCCCAGGACGCTTCCCTGGTTAACACCTGATATCACTTCAGTTTTATTCAATGATTTGCCGTCTATTACTACGGACTGCGACCTTCCTGACGGGAAATCACGAATCCAGGCGCACAACTGAGACGATACCCCACAGGCCCGCAGCTTGATTAGAAGTCGCTTGTGAGGAACGGTGTCAAAAGCTTTCCGGAAATCTAGAAATACGGAATCAACTTGAGATCCGCTGTCGATAGCGGCCATTACTTCGTGCGAATATAGAGCTAGCTGCGTTGCACAAGAACGATGGTTTCTGAAACCATGCTGATTACGTATCAATAGATCGTTCTGTTCGAGGTGATTCATAATGTTTGAATACAGTATATGCTCCAAAACCATACTGCAAACCGACGTCAATGATATAGGTCTGTAGTTCGATTTATTACTCCTACTACCCTTCTTAAACACTGGTGCGATCTGCGCAATTGTCGAATCAGTAGGTACAGATCTATTGGTGAGCGAGCGGTTGTATATGATTGCTAAGTAGAGAGCTATTGCATCAACGTAATCTGAAAGGAACTTAATCGGTATACAATCTGGACCTGAAGACTTGCCCATATCAAGCGATTTGAGTTGCTTCGCAACCCCTAAGGTAACCACTTCTAAGAAACTCATGTTAGCAGCTGTTCGTGTTTCAAATTCTGGAATATTCCATTTGTCTTCCCTGGTGAAGGAATTTCGGAAAACTGCGTTCAATAACTCCGCTTTAGCGGTACAGTCGTCGGTAACAGTACCATCGGCACTGCGCAGCGAAGGTATTGACTGCGTATTGCCGCTTGTGTACTTTACATATGACCAGAATTTCTTCGGATTTTCTACCAAAGTGAAATTCCGTATTTTTCCAAAACTCCACTGTCGCTCCTGTATTCTCCCCACATCCCCAACTCCTCAATTATGACGTGATCCACAAATCACATTTATCGCTGTCTTCCATGTACGCCGTCAGCGATTTCACAGCCGACAAGTTGGGATCGCAATTTTCCCCTCGCATTACTGGATGCAAGTAGTCCCCAAACAGTAGCAATGCTGCGATGGAAAGTGGATCCGTTTTGAAATGTTCGGCACAGAGCCAGTGTGCGATTTGAAGGGGGGATGGGGGGATTCCCCCCCCCCTCTCCATCGGACCCTCCACTCCTCTGGTTTATTTTATACATCCCAATTTAGTATTTTTTGTGGGATCTGAAATTTAAAAATCTCTCTCACACGGGCCTGATTTAGCTTCACTGATCAGGATAGTAAAAAACGTGCGTATATTAAGGGAATTTTCATTCACAAAGTAGGCTTATCACATTCACACAGTTCAGTACTGTTCTATCCTGATTAAATTGAGCTTAACTTAAATTCCATAAGGCAGTGAAGCAATTTCGAAGTCTCGGTGCGACGAAAATTGTCAGTTGATCTCCTGAAAACATTTGTAGTAATTATTAACTTTCGCTGATCACATGGGGAAGACCGGAGATCTGATGGTAAGACCGTATTAGCCCATTTATTGAAAGTAATAAACTTGATATCTTGAGCGTACAAAACGGCAGGTTCGTCCTGTGCAAATCAGTCCCCATTGATCCCGTGCAACACAGCGTAGTAAGCAGACACTCTCAATAATAATCAGTTAAATAATACGCGAACACTCTTACTTTAAATTAGTTCATCTACTGAATTCCTTCTCATACAGAATCTCATCACGATGGCGCCTACCTCAACAAATATATATATATATATATATATATATATATATATATATATATATATAATCTTCGTTCTTTCACGGCTACTGGGCAAGATCTCAGTCATTCTTTTCGTAAGAGAAAACATAGATAGCAGAGAAACTATTCCATGTAGTAAATGCACGCTCCAGGGAATGGTAGGGCTTGAAACTACTTTGCATTGATAATCATCGTATACTAAAGTTTAGGAATCGATAAGATAAGAAGAGATATTTCGAGATATGTACTAAATTATATAATTTATATAAATTTATGAAAATATCGCGGAGAGACCACTGCAAGCGACATTACACCAACCAGGGATGTTTATTTCCTACGCACTGGAGTAAAACGTAACATAGAATTTAAATTTGTGGAGCCGAACACTGAAAGTTTTTAATACAGTCTTACTATTAATACTATTAATATGTTAGCTTATTAATTTTGAAGAAGTGTTATGTAGTAGTTAATCATTTCAAAACATTTACAACTAAATCATCATTCTCATGTTGTTATTGTTTCTTTCGTCTAAGGTGCGTCATCCATTTACTTGCGAGCTTGCGAGGGAAGTAGTGTGCAGTCAAACCGCAGCAGTCGTACCGCCGAGTTGGGTGAGCTGGGGGCCGAAATTCCCACCCCGGGCCCGGCCAAAGGGCGGTGACCGGCCCGGTTTTCACATGTTTGGACCCTTAACGGAAGCGCTACAGGGGAAAAGATTTGAAAGTGATGAAGTCGTCATTGCTGCGATGCAAAATTGGTTACAGATGCAACCGAAAAATCTATTTTCTGACAAAATAAAAAAAAAAACTCGTAAAACGTTGGGAAATGTCCAGGGAGGTTACGCAGAAAAATACCGCATGTTTCAGTTTTCTATCATCAGAATAAGTACAGCTTTTCACAAACATGCCTTTACTTTTTGAATTCCCCTCGTATACCTGTATGCAGATGATGTTGTAAATAAGCTTTACCTATAACGTACTTTTAAAGATATAACAATAGATGGCTTTTCTGATACTGCATACGCCCGAATAGTGAGTTTTGGCGTTAACATCTATTTATAAATAACAGTTTAACCACGGGTAACGCCACGGTCCAAGCTAGTAACATATATAATTATACTAACCCCCTAAGACATCCCATCCCCCCCCCCTCCCCCAGTGGTAAAAGCACAAATCGCACACTGGCACAGACACCTCCTTCACATGCCGACACTAATGAGCGAGTAACGCTGGACTGCTCTCTTCTCCATGACTGTGTACATAGAGGCGATACACTCCGTCAACAACCGCCCTCCGACATAACGCATGCTATAAAATTGGATAACTTTCACCTCCACAAATCTCACATAGACACGCAGAATCGCTAAGCCTTAGTCGTTTCCTGTCACTGATTCTTAGCTTGAAACACCAAGGAATAAAACTCCATCAGCCAGTTCGTGTAATGACGTAGAACTTGACAGGTTTTCTGTACTAGAAAACCTATTGGGAAATGGAAAGTTCTTTCTCTGCTTCTCTGGTGCCTATTGCGGAGCGATAGGGTGACAACGGGGTTTGGAAAACAATTTATTCTTTCCCCATCCATATTTCTCCGTGGGAACACTGCTATTTACACCCACTCTGAAGATACATTCGCTCGTGACTATGGCTGTTGTTAATGCAAAAGGGAATAAGACCAGAAATGAGATAATATGACACTCTTGTACTCAATAGTGGCAAGCCTATTTTGAATACTTCAAGCAGCAAGATTTGTTTTAACTCAGATAAAAATAGAAATTCAGAATCGTGTCTCCCCGAAGGTCCTTCGCCCATTTATTTGTAGTTTTGAAACAAAGTTGCATTCGAATACGATAGTGTTTTTGTATACCCTCTGGAGCGCCGTATAGTATATAAGCATATATGCTATATATGCAATAAATAAAAATGTAATACATATAATATCTACATTTCTATACCATATGGCGCTCCAGTGGGTATATAAAACACTTGCTTATTCTAATACAACTTTGTGTCAAAATTCAAAATACTCGGCGAAGAACTTTCGGAGATTTCAGCTTTTGAACAAAGAACATGAAATTTTTACTAGCAACGTATCCCCTGTATTTATTATACATATATCTATATATGTATCTGCGGAAAAAATTAATGTGTAGGTCAACATTTCTGCAACTCGAATTCCTCTCTCTCGAACACCACCCTATGCAGAAAGAGAGACAGACTTTTAGTTTTAGAGCGAATCATCATTTACGAAGTAAATAAGTACTTTTTATTTACCCGTAACTATTTTCCAAGCAAAAATAAGAACATGGATTTTCTTGAATTACAGCGCCAACTACCAAGAAACAAAACAAATGTTTAAGACAAAATGTACGTAGTTTTTTATTTAGAATCAGATTCTCCAAAAAATGGGGGTTTCCATTTGAAATTTTAAAAGTGTCTCCCGCCCCAAACCAAGCAGGCTAGGGTGGCGGGCTAATTTCAGCACCAGCAGATGTCCCCCTCGAAAATAATCAACTCCGGATCCTACACATTTTTTCGTGTGAAGCTTATTTTTCGAGTTATTCTGGTTTGTCAGATTAAAATTTACTCCTTGTATACAACCATATGGTGCTTCAGTGGGCAAATAAAGACACGAGCGTATTCCAGTTCAACGTTGTGTCAAAATTTCAAAAATGGTTCAAATGGCTCTGAGCGCTATGGGTTCAAATGGTTCAAATGGCTCTGAGCACTATGGGTTCAAATGGTTCAAATGGCTCTGAGCACTATGGGACTTAACATCTGTGGTCATCAGTCCCCTAGAACTAATGACTACTTAAACCTAACTAACCTAAGGACGTCACACACATCCATACTCGAGGCAGGATTCGAACCTGCAACCGTAGCGGTAGCTCGGTTAGAGACTGTAGCGCCCAGAACCGCACGGCCACTCCGGCCGGCTCAAAGCATTCGTTAACGAACTTTCGGAGATATAAGCTTTTGTACAAACGAACATTTACGTCAATATAAATAAAAATGTAAATGCTAGTGTGTTCAAAATCTGAAATCTCCGTCAGTTCTTCACCGACTGCTTTGAAATTTCAACACAACGTTGCATTTGAATACGGGCGTGTTTCTGTAGACCTAGTGCGCCATATATAGGGTGACAGTTATTCAGCTATGTGAAAAAAACGTAAATTACTTACTGACTACAGCGATACACACTTTATTCAACATTTAAACTTCACTACAGATATTCGGATGTAGGTTATGACATGTTCGATGTGCCTCTCGTCATTAGCGATGATATGGCGCAAACAATAGCTAAGTTCTAAATCACTCGCTGACGTGTGGGAACATCCATTCTGTCCATGATCTCCTGAATGGCTGTTTTCACCTCAGCAATGGTCTTGCTGTTATTGTTGTACACCTCACCTTTAATACGGTCCCACAAAAAGGAGTCGCATGTGTTCAGATCCGGAGAATATGACGGCAAATCGAGGCCCTTGCCAGTGGCCTTTGTTCACCCCAGAGCCAGAATGCGGTCCCCAGAGTGCTCCTACAGAACATCAAACACAAACTTCGATGGGGTCAAGCTCCGTCTCGCATGAACCATATATTAAGTAAGTTAGAGTCACTTTGGATAGTGTGAAGAAAACTATTTTCCAAAACCTTCACGTACTGTTTGATAGTCACCGCGCCATCAAGGAATATCGCACCATTATTCCTTGACTGGACATTGCTCATTACATAGTCACCCGTTAAGGGTGAAGAGACTTCTCGATCGCGAAATTCCGATTTTCAGTCCGCCAAACGTGCAAATTTTGCTTCTTAACGAATCCATCCAAATGAAAGTGCGCTTCGTCGCTAAACCACAACATACTGCCATCAAAGACCTATTCGTCAATTCTGTGGACAATAGTGTTGGGGAAACGAAACCGCTGTTCCACGGCCCTGGGGCTTAATGGCTCATGGGTTTGAAGCTTGTGTGGGAAGAGACGCAGGTCTATAGCAACAATTTGTAGCAGTGTCTCCCGGTTGATTCCCACCTGTTGTGCTGGCCGGGGTGGCAGAGCGGTTCTAGGCGCTACAGACTGGAACTGCGCGACCGCTACGGTCGCAGGTTCGAATCCTGCCTCGGGCATGGATGTGTATGACGTCCTTAGGTTAGTTAGGTTTAAGTATTTCTAAGTTCTAGGGGACTGATGACCTCAGAAGTTAAGTCCCATAGTGCTCAGAGCCATTTTTGAACCCACCTGTTGTGCAGCTCGTCTGATCGATTTCCTGAGGATTGTTTGAAACACAGCGCGTATCTTCTCGATGTTTCCAAGCGTTTTCACCCTTTTTGGACGACCGACACTGTCAACACGAACACTACCCCTTCTCTCAACTTTGCAGTTCAAATTCCTGAGGGTTAGTACACTTGGACCGGCTGTCTTCAGCTTGAACTCGGTCGCAAAACTCGTTTGAGCCGCAGTTGGGATGTTATTGCTCGCATAGTAGGCCTTCACAAATGCTAAACGCTCAGGCACGCTGTACCGTAACATTTTCACGTGCAAATGACCGACGACAGTAACGCGTATGCGAATCTGCATACTAATTCCCGTCACGATCCGCGGCCAATCGTGCAGCTGGATATCTTAAGCAAACCATTCAGAAGTTATGACGATTTTATTTCATATCGTTCAATAATAGTCACCCTGGACAATAGACAAACATATATATGTAATAATCGCAGGGGAAATAAAAAAAGGACGTAAATGTTCGTTTATAGAAAGTCGTATATCTCCAAAGCTTCTTCAACGACTGCTTTGAAGCTTCGCTACAACGTTGCGTTAGAATACGTTAGAGTTTTTACATTCCTATTTTTTCAGCATAAACAATATACAGGGTGAAAAGTATTTAAACCGACAAACTCTGGGACGTAGTAGGGGACATCAAAACAAATATTTTTCCCCGATGTCATTTTTTCCTATGCGAATTATTTAAACCAGTGGAGGTCATATTACATTCTTCAGTTGTTAGAGGCTGTATTACGATCTTCAGTTGTTAGAGGGCGTATTATGCTCTTCAGTTGTAGGCAACTGCTATCCACCAGTGTAGTAGTGCATTGTACTTGTTTACTGGTGGACCGATACATCTGGAGTGAGTACACTGATATGGTTGGTGCGTACTACGTAGCGCACCACAACGGACGAGCTGTACAGCGGGTTTATCAACAACGAGATCCTAATCGCCGTATCCTGCATCATACGACCTTTGCTGCTGTATACCAAAGTCTGCGTGAGACCGGGTCATTTAGCAGATTACCTGGACAGGGACGCCGTCGCACGCTGCAATATGAGGAAGTTGCTGGAAGACGTTCCACTCCCTACAAGACAACACATGTGGTTCCAATATGACGGGGTGCCGGCACATTTCAGTCGTCGTGTGCGTCGATTCCTGGACCGAGGGTTCCTAGAAACGTGGATTGGCAGAGGTGGTCCTGTATCATGGCCTGCTCGAGCCCAAGATATGTCCCCTCTGGACTTTTTATGTAGGGAGAGATGCGCAACCTTGTTTAGGCAACTCCTGTTACATCAGAAGAGGATGTGGTTGCCCGGATAGTAGCAGCAGCAGGAACAATTCAGGATACTCCTGGGGTTTTTGCCCGTGTCAGACAGAACATGATCCGACGGTGTAACTTTTGTTTACGTGTCAATGGAAGCATTTTTGAAAATCTGCTGTAATTGAAATTGGGCTGTGTTAATGCGTTGTCTCTTGGTCATAAAAAATGAAAAAGTGTTTGTTGGTTTAATTAATTTGCCGCCAGATAAATCTTCCTCTACCGCTTTAAATACCCCTCATAGGAAAAAATGACATTAGGGAAAAATACTTGTTTTGATGTCCTCTACAACCTCCCAGAGTTTGTCAGTTTAAATACTTTTCACCCTGTATAAATCGATATGTAATATGTAAAGGGGGAACGTCGTTACCAAAAGTATCGAAAAGTTCTTGACCGAGTTGCTTTAAATTTTTACTTAAGACTATAATGAACAGGCGGGCGGACGTAGGCTATAAACATATATATCCCATGTGTCGGCCGAATGTTCATAATACTAAATGAAAATGTAGTACAAATAATATCTATATTTGTTTACCATATCGTGCTTCAGTGGGTTAAAACGTTGTTAGCAAACAGAAAATCTGTATTTATCGCTTATCGGCTTTGGATTAAAATACTACTACAGACTCTGAATATGTACTAACAATAAATAAGGCCCATGGTTAGGTACAGGGAGTGGGGGGTGGGGGTTGGGGGAGAGAGGAAATGGACAGAGACAGGGGAGAGAAGGAGATCTGAAAGTATGTCTCATTCCCCCACATATTAGAAACGTATGCTTTCTCTTTTCTTTCTTTTACATTTAAACAGACTGAGACACTGCATCACGTGGCCGGTAACAGCTAGTATTAAATAAACTTAACACTTAAAAAGGACCTAAGTATCTTCCGTTACATTATGCCCTACTACCCAACGAAAAGGGGTATTATCGAGGAGCAGTTCATCTCTAGTGAAGAAGCTTCACTGATCGACTACATTTCATATCTTTTCGATTTACCAAGAACTGGTTGGTAAAGGATTTTTAGCTTTGCAGACTACTGAGCTACTCAAAAGCGAAACACTGAGGTGCTTTCTGTCTGCAGAGCCTAGCCCTCCGCGCACAGCGACAAAACAAATCGATTTGCAAGTGAGGATCTCTTCTAAATCGAAATATTGTACGTTTTACCAATAATGAACTTTTTGTGCCTGCTACTGGCCCCTAGCAGGTAATATCGGCAGCGAGTTGATGCAGTATCTCTGTTTATTGACGCGAGTCCTCGGAACCGCTAAACTCCCCACACGGCGGACGATCTTCCGCCCGTTTGTTTTGTAAACAATGCGCCGCCTCTGCTTGTGTATACACCACAGAAATCTGAATTTCCGGGCTCTGCGGTAAACAATTCGGCTGTGTTGTTGGGATGCAATCGCGCTAGCTATTCGAATTCTCTTCCTGCATTATGTGCTGAAAGCGTACGGACCTTTCCTCACTGACACTGCACGAAACAACAGTTTATCGATAACAATAGTTTCCATCACAGTATCGCCAAGTATACGAGTAGCAAGTTTCAGTACTCTGTGACTATCACCTAAATACCTTCAACAATCTCACATTTGTGAATTATTTTCCACAAAGACGACTTTTCAGGATAGACAACTACTTCAAAATACCAATTAATATGTAACAAAAAAATCCAGTACTAGTTATCATTGCATGGCCCTTGTAATGTGGAAGTTGTTCCCTAAAGTGAATACGGTTGGCAATTATGGGTTTGACACATCAGCGACCGTAGGCTCCGAGAACATGGAGCACTAGCTAAATTTGAAAATGACGGGAAGGAAGTTGATATCATCGTCTAAAAGAACCATCGCAGCTCCACTCTAAGAGAGATAAATAAACTGTAATTTGGTTTGACGAAGTTTTCAACAACCTTCCGATCATATTTTTGTCAAATACTGTAACCAATGAATAAACCCACGCCTAGCAAACCGCTGATGTCCAAGCCAAACTTCTGATTGATGGCTACTTTGTCTTTTGTCTGATCCTTTGCAGTATGATTTATCTCGCCTCAGAAAAGCATACAGGGCGTCTCAAACTTTTTAGGTCGAATTGAGACAGGTCCACAAACGATTCTATTAAGATAGGAAACCAATTATAGGAAACGCATATTTATTGTGTTACGGACACACCGCATAACAACAACATAGTGAAAGTAATTGTTCAAAGTGCATGCGTGGCAACGGCGTAAGAAGTTCTGCCGCACTCCGTCAAAGTTCCCAGGTGTCTGTTATACCAGGAGACATACAGCTTGGATCCTAACAAGCATGTCTTCATCCGTTTCTACGGAGTTCGCATACTAGCACATCTCACACGAACACTAGGTAGCGTGAGCTAGTGAAACAGAGAGGCAAGAAATAACGCTCTATTAGCCCACCCAAACGTTGACAGAGAATCGTTGCTGTTGGTCACTGATGTGAGTGGCGTGGGACTTGTCCTCGCTCAAGACATGACTATTGGTGCTGTCGAAAATATCATCACGAATGAATGAGACCTCATCTGTGGACAACACAAACTGTATGAAATTCGGCACTACAGCACTGCGGAGAATAACCTATCGACAAAAGTGAACACGGAGCATAAAATCCGTTGGTCCTTGTGCTCGCACGCGTTCTTCACGGTCTGGGTGTAATACCTGTTCTACCAGTACTCTCCACACTGTATCCTTCGAAGTGTGCGTTTCACGACAAGTTGACGGGTGCCTATTGCTGAGTGATCGGCCACACGATAGAAAAACACTCTTCTCAACGTCTGGTGTTTGGCCATGTCTTTGGGGAACCTTGCCGGCTCTGTACGGCGTCAACGACCCCGTGTCTTGCAAATAAACTCCTTCCAGTTCCTTCCTATTGGGAAACCGTTGTCTGTATAGTGGTACTGCTCCAGCTCTATCCAAGTGCAAAACTAGCGAACCTGGAGACAGCGGTCTAGACTCTCAGTACCGACCCAAGGTGTTCAGAATTTAAATGTTATGACCGTTACAAGAAGTCTCCAAAAGATTTGGTAGAAGCCTACTTTCAGGCTATGCCTAAGGCCTGTACATCGACTCAAGCGTCTGAAATAGAAGAGTTCATTTGCCGCATCAAGTGGGGGACACCGGTGTCCACGAGGTGAATGCTATTTCACATCATCTGTGGGAATTAATCTCATGTGCGGGAAGAAGGATTTCATACGCATAATGAATGCTCTCGTTGCACGAATAACAGAAAAATCCATTATTGGTAGTGAAGACTACGAAAAATCTAGTCTTAGACGAAGAAAATGAAAGTGCTCCCCGACAAAATGTTCCTGTTAATTGGAAAAGTATACAGTCAGATTTCCCGTACCTGAAATTGATTAAGATCATGAGGACGCTCGCAATATTTTGGTTGTCATGTCTGATGTGATAAATGATGATTTTTATAAACTGCGTAACAAAGAAGGAAACTTTGTGTTCCGCCTTACGTCAGGTCTTGTCATGGGGGAAGCCTCGTCAGAGAGTTCCACCGCGTGAGCATATAGGGAAGTGATTCCAGCGGTGGTTTCCCGTTACCTTCCACTGATGATGATGAAATAATAATAAGGATAACCCAATCGGAGCGGAGAAAATCTTCGATCCAGCCGGGAATCCAACCCGGGCCCATTGGCGCGACAGACCGCCGCGCTGACCACTCAGCTATCGGGGCGGACAAAGAAGGAAGAAAAACAATTTACAGCCTGCAAGAAATCTCTCCTAGAGTCCGTAGAAGTGCCGATGGACAAAGAAATATCTCTCAACAATTTACCGGGGATGGCCAAGGATTTGTGAAATTTACTTGCAAGAATAATTGCCGGAACCTAAGGCGATCTTGTATAAAAAAGAGAAGTTATTTGCAATTCAGAATGTCGTTACAATTCTTCTTGCTGCAATAAATGAAACAGAAATGAAGTACACCTTCGAATTGTGTAAAATTTGAGAGCTTTTAGATTAACTTTATTACATGTCTGTAATAATTGTTAAAAACTGTATTCTCAACTCTTCATTGAATAATTAGTAATTGTTAAAACACTATTAAAGAACATCAGCCTGAGGATAAGCCGGTTTACAGACACATCCAATTGCGACAATTGTCAAGTTTAATTAACTTTCACGAAATATTCAAATGGCTCTAAGCACTATGGGACTTAACATCTGAAGTCATCAGTCTCCTAGAACTTAGAACTACTTAAACCTAACTAACCTAAGGACATGGCACACATCCATGCCCGAGGCAGGATGCGAACCTGCAACCGGAGCAGCAGCGTGGTTCCGGACTGAAGCGCCTAGAACCGCTCGGCCACAATGCTCTGCTTCACGAAATGTATAAATTGCTAATTTGAACATGTTATTTCACTTTTTCGTGACGCATGTCTTAATGAATGTGTCAACAGTTGCAGTACATACGTTTGGCGACTAGTAACTAGCGAGTTGGTTCATTTTCAAGCCTGCCGTTCTGAGGTTGCACTAAAAGTGCCCGATCATGATGGCAGTACGTGCTTTACAAAATGTTCGCAGAATAACAGTCACAATCCGCGAGTGCCTCCTAGAAAGTTTGATTTTGACTCGCTAAGAGGCACTTGTGGAGTTTGACGGCTTTCCACGGACATTTTATAAAGCATCAATTGCCATTTTGATGTTTATTACTAAGATCGCACACTTTCAGTGCAACTTCAGTAGAGCAGACCTGAAAATGAACGAGTTTGTTCTATACTAGTCGTTAAACATATGTACTGCAACTGTTGACACATTCATGAATAAACGCTTCATGGAATATTTAAAAAAGTCGTTGGTTTCCTGTAAACAAATTGTTGAAACTGAAAAAAAGAAATATTTTATAGTAATTTTATATTTTTGATGGGTCTATTTCGCATTTTATAAAATACCAAGCCATTCCCTAGGTAAAGTATGTAATTAAAATTAAAAACTTTGCCAATAAGTACAATCGTAATTTTTCCCGAAGGCACACAGCCTTTGTATGGTTAAATGATGATGGCGTCCTCTTGGGTAAAATATTCCGGAGGTAAAATAGTCCCCCATTCGGATCTCCGGGCGGGGACTACTCAGGAGGACGTCGTTATCAGAAGAAAGAAAACTCGCGTTCTACGGATCGGAACGTGGAATGTCAGATCCCTTAATCGGGCAGGTAGGTTAGAAAATTTAAAAAGGAATATGCATAGGTTAAAGTTAGATGTATTGGGAGTTAATACACTAAGCAGATTCAGAAGGATGTGGGTTGTAGTAGGTACTGGGAGATGAAGAAGCTTGCACAGGACAGAGTCGCATGGAGAGCTGCGTCAAACCAGTCTTTGGACCACAACAACATATATTGTCTAGGCATTCTGTACAATGCCTTGATTTGACACTTTGCCGATGACGTAGTCACTTCGTTGCGATGTGACATTTCGAGAGCTGTCGGGCCCTGCCGACCGGGCTACATTTACGGGACGCCTCCCTTCCTGAGTCGCGAGCCTGTGTCCCACGCACAGCAGTGATTCGTATCTGAGTGCTCAGGCACCGCTAAGCTATGCGTCCAGTCCGCCACTTGGTGACGTAAGCGTCCCGTTTGCCTGTCGGGCGTGGGTCGGCGCGGTGACTGGCAGGTCGGAGCAGCTACCGTACAGCCGGGGCAAGTGCCCCCTGCACGCACTTGCTGGCGGTTACTGTTTCTGACACTCGTTTCCACCCACGTTCATGCCACCAGCTTTTTTTTTCATGGGAGGGTCTTTTTGTCTTCCACTGCTTCTGCTTAGTCCGTTCACTTTTGAGTTTCCGAATCCTGTTGGACTTGGCAGGCACGGTCAAGCGTGCAAATGTACACATTTACCTGAATAGATTATTATCAATCATAAGCTACTGCTGTGCTTGTGTTGTTTAGAAGAACGATGCACTGTTGCTTCGGGCATGCGTACATGTCCGAAGGAGCATTGCATTATACTCTTTTAACAATACAGGCGTGCAATATCATATACTACTGGCCATTAAAATTGCTACTCCAAATAGAAATGCAGATGATAAACGGGTATTCATTTGACAAATATATTATACTAGAAGTAACGTATGATTACATTTTCACGCAATTTGGGTGCATAGATCCTGAGAAATCAGTACCCAGAACACCCACCTCTAACCGTAATAACGGCCTTGATACGCCTGGTCATTGAGTCAAACAGAGCTTGGGTAGCGTGTACAGGTACTGCCCATGCAGCTTCAACACGATACCACAGCTCATCAAGAGTAGTGACTGGCGTATTGTGACGAGCCAATTGCTCGGCCACCATTGACCCGTTCTCAGTTGGTGAGAGATCTGGAGAATGTGCTGGCCAGGGCAGCAGTCTAACAATTTCTGTATCCAGAAAGGCCCGTACAGGACCTGCAACATGCGGTCGTGCATTATCCTCCTGAAATGTAGGATTTCGCAGGGGTCGAATGAAGGGTAGAGCCACGGGTCATAACACATCTTAAATGTAACGTCCACTGTTCAAAGCGCCGTCAATGCGAACAAGAGGTGATCGAGAGGTGTAACCAATGGCACCCCGTACCATCACGCCGGGTGATACGCCAGTATGGCGATGACGAATACACGCTTCCAATGTGCGTTAACCGCAATGTCGCTAAACACGGATGCGACCATCATGATGCTGTAAACAGAATCTGGATTCCTCCGAAAAAATGACGTTTTGCCATTCGTGCACCCAGGTTCGTCACTGAGTACATCACCGAAGGCGCTCCTGTCTGTGATGCAGCGTCAAGGGTAACCGCAGCCATGGTCTCCGACCTGATAGTCCATGGTGCTGCAAACGTCGTCGGGCTGTTCGTGCAGATGGTTGTCATCTTCCAAACGACGCTATCTGTTGACTCAGGGATTGAGACGTGGCTGCATGATCTGTTACAGCCATGCGGATAAGACGCCTGTCATCTCGACTGCTAGTGATATGAGACCGTTAGGATCCAGCACGGCGTTCCGTATTACGCTCCTGAACCCACCGATTCCATATTCTGCTAACAGTCATTGGATCTCGACCAACGCGAGCAGCAATGTCGCGATACGATAAACCACAATCGGGGTGGCTACAATCCGACCTTTATCAATGCCGGAAACGTGATGGTACGCATTTCTCCTCCTTACACGAGACATCACAACAACGTTTCACCAGGCAACGCCGGTCAACTGATGTTTGTGTTTGAGAAATCGGTTGGAAACTTTCCTCATGTCTGCACGTTGTAGGTGTCGCCACCGGCGCCAACCTTGAGTGAATGCTCTGAAAAGCTAATCATTTGCATATCACAGCATCTTCTTCCTGTCGGTTAAATTTCGTCATCTTCGTGGTGTAGCAATTTTAATGGCCAGTAGTGTACTTATTCGCCGATACCAGGCACCGAAGGGAATTAGATAATACGTGCACGAGTACACGGGGTGACGCAGGAACGACGATATATGAAATTTTGGGTCTGGCTGTGAGTCGTGCAAGGATTGACAAAGCGGTTAAGGCATCCGCTCGCATAAAGCAGGATACCCGAGTTGAGACCCGTTTTCATTGTCCTCAATCCCTTGTTCAGTCTATGGTTGTTCGTACTGTCCGCTGCAAATACATTTCATACATCGTCAATCAGGTTGTACCCGCATCCTTGTGGTCAGGTCCCCATGCAACTAACAGAAAAGTATCCTGTGTTAGATGTACCTTGTAATTTATATAAATCCTCGCCGTTTTCGACCCCCTTAGTGTCCTCGCTACTTGCACAGATTTTTTTTTCTAGTATAGTGTCATGAACAATCTCCCGCCCTTACCCGCTGCCCCCTTCCTTCTTTTGGTCAGCGCTTATGCCTTTGCCTTCTCTGACCTTCCAACCTTTGAACTGACACAATAAGCTGTAAAGGGGAACTACAATTTAACGTTGCTTTTGAAACTTGTTACAACTTCAACATATCATTGCCTGCTGGAATGAAGTGATAACGCCGGGAAAAATCCTAGGAATGATTGGAATCCAACCTCAGGCTTTGAGATTTGCGGTCTGGCATTTACCCACCGTACCTCTGAAATACACCAACTGAGCCTGAAATGTCGTACGGAATTTTTCCGTTTTTCATAAACTCTGATTTGACTGCGAAGGACACAGCGCGTCACTGGTGATCTCATCGCAAGGGCACAAATTTCACGCGGGTGAGCTATGTAAAGAGACACACTACGGAGCCAAAGGTTTTAGTTGCAATACCCCGTTACTGTTAGGTTTTTATCTGTCACATCATTTCTTTCACCTCTGGTAATGTTGGTTAGTGCCGAAATGCACTGTGATTCGGAATACGCTTTATATTGGCTTGGTAAGAGGGTCAAAATTTGGACGAAGACAACAGAATACCACCTCCAACAGGCTACAGTCGCTGGTTCAAATCCTGCCTCTGGCATGGATGTGTGTGATGTCCTTACGTTAGTTAGGTTTAAGTAGTTCTAAGTTCTAGGGGACTGATGACCTAAGTTGTTAAGTCCCATAGTGCTCAGAGTCACTCGAACCATTTTTTCATATTTCAGTACATCCGTGCCCGCTTTGACGGGAAGTATAAGCTTTGCCTTTCTCAGAGTTGAATTCTCTAGTATTTAAGTACTTTCATCATTCCTTACGGCTGGTCCCGGCAGAGGTTCGAGTCCTCCCTCGGGTATGGGTGTGTGTGTTTGTCCTTAGGATAATTTAGGTTAAGTAGTGTGTAAGCTTAGGGACTAATGACCTTAGCAGTTAAGTACCATAAGATTTCACACACACACACACACACACACACACACACACACACACACACACACACAAATTCCTTATGTGGAGGGCATCTGTGTTGTATAAGATCATTATGAAGACTAGAAAGCACCTGGCGACGTACGTAAATTAGTAGGCCAGTGCGAAGAGTGCTTGAGAACGAGTTCTAACGCCGCGACAAGGAAGCTTGGCTCTCATAGGGAGTATCATCCTTGGACAAGGTGTTTGTCGATTACCCAGGTCCCCTACCCCGTAGTAAACAAGGTAATCGGTAAGCGTTGATGGTGGTGGACGCCTTCTCCTGTTTTGTTTGACTATTGCCACGAGTGCAGGTCCTAATAGTATAACAAGTAAGCATCTTAGTCGTATTTTCTCTACCTTTGGGACTCCGAAAGTTCTGATTGGCGACAAGCGCCAGCTTTTGTGTCCCGTGAATTTGAAATACATTGCTTTACCATCGCTATTTCTCATGCTGTCATGAAATTCCTTTCGAACTAATAGATAGTTGGTTTCTTCCGTATTTGTAGATGGAGTGGACATGCTCCAAAAATCACTTAAATCGTCTTCACAGTCACTGGTGCCAAAATCTCTTGACAACCTTACTAGTGTTCCTAGTTGTAATACGGTTACTGCTTTGCTGGTGTTACCAGTAGCAGCGTGTGAGTCCAGGCACTTGCTCAAAATGCCACAAAGGCGATTAAAAAGCCTAGTATTGTAGTTAAATTATTCTTAGTGGCAGCTTGTTACTATTTGCGTTACTTTTCGGCCCGTTTTTTCTTTCTTTTCTAATAGGATAGAAAACATACAAAGAGAGGTCTCCGGATATTCTTATGAGCTCTAGATCTAACTCGCCAAATTCCAAACAAACGCATCCAAAGACAGCTTAGCTTGACGGGTGACTCCATGGCGTGTTACGTGCACCACGTCCCAATAGTGGATAGAATTGGAAGGAAGATTAGCATTGGCCGTATTTTGTTGTTTTATTGTCAGCAAAATCGATTTTCAGTCACTTAGTGACCATCCTCAGTGCTGTAATATACAATTAAAATTAGTAGTCACTGGTGTCAAGCTATAATCACAAGCTTAGAGCGATCGCATAAAACAAAAAGTTTGTGTGATCGCTCTAGGCTTGTCATTATAGCTTGACACCGGTGCCTACCAATTTTAATTGTATATTACAGCACTGAGGATGGTCACTAAGTGACTGAAAATCGATTTTGCTGACAATAAAACAATAAAATACGGCCAATGCTGATCTTCCTTCCAATTCTAACAGCTTAGCTTTCTCCACAGAATATATATCTTCTTCTTCTTCTTCTTCTTCTGTTCCTCCTCTGTTATTTTTTCTCGTGCTTTAGTTCCGAATCGGCGCAGAATGGGCATGGCTATTAACGGATTTGGCATAGTTAATTCAAGGGGTAGCCGGATGATGTTCCTACCACCTCCTCGTTACCCTCAGGACGTAATATGTGTACCTTAAATGTCTAAGTGTGTAAAAGTGAGAATGAGTTTTAGAAATGTTTGCGAATCGTGTAATTGAGGCGGGTCTTGGGTATCAGCATAGTAACCACCTACGTGAATGTGGGAAACTGCCTCAAAACTGCATCCATGCTGGCCGGCACACCGACTCAAGCTACAATGCAGCGTCTCTCATCCATTAGACTCTTACTGTCCGACAGGACAAACATCACTTAAGTGTAACATTTATGTAAGAGCACAACGGCTGCTTGATGTTGGTCTAGAATGGATGTACTAATATCGTCCGAACTTGTACGGGAATCAACAATTTGCAGGTGGGGAGTTAATGGACAAGGACGCTGCACTACAGTGTGCGAGAAGTTGGAAATTTGAGTTGGTCAGGCCCCGTGCCTGTTTGGCCGAAGCGGTAAACCTTGTTACGAGTCCCGGTGCGACACAAATGTTCAACTTTCCCCATTGCATTACTGCAATGGCGTATGCGCCTACAGGCCATGAACTCTCACTCATTCATTCCATTCATTTCTCAAATCCCTATTTCACACAAATGATTACACCAGCTGTGACATCACGAATGGTGTGTGGTCTGCCGGCCATGTGTGACAGAACACATACCTCTCAAATATATAAAAAATAGAAACAGTTTCTCGTAATACCACATCAGTCTCTACGACATACCATGTCCGAGCCGCGCAGAGTGGCCGTGCGATTTGAGACATCATGTCACGGACTGCACGGCCCTTCCTGCCGGACGTTCGACACCTCCCTCGGGCTTGGATGTGTGGGTTGTTCTCGGCATAAGTTACTTTAAGTAGTGTGTAAGTCTAGGGACCGATGACCTAGGCAGTTTGGTCACTTAGGAATTCACACACACACTATGTCCGAAAACATGCTGCACTCCCCGGAACGAAAATAATACAGAGTAATGTCGAAATTATCTTTATACAGTCGCGACTGATAAGACAGCGCGTCAGAACGTGGGGGAAGGAATGCGTCTTACTGGCAGATTTCACATCAAACAAACATTCTTGTCCTCACTTGCATGTATGGGATTCCAGGCTATCCACGACGAGGTGCCATCTCTTCAGCACACAGCTGAACCACATCGACAGGAAATGCCATTGATCCTCGTTAGTTGATCAGTACTTTGCAGGTGGTGCGTAAACTGGAGGAGCGGAGTGGAAATAATACTTCCGAACATCAGAGGAACTTTCTGTGACGATGGAAAAAAAAAGTGTGTGTGAAATCTTATGGGACTTAACTGCTAAGGTCATCAGTCCCTAAGATTACACATTACTTAACCTAAATAATCCTAGGGACAAACACACACACCCATGACCGAGGGAGGACTCTAACATCCGCCCGGACCAGCCGCACAGTCCACACGATGGAAGAGATGGAATCTGTAACAATTATGAAAAATGTGATACGAGCGAAATTCTTTTAAAGAGGAGGAAAAAGGGATTCGTTCAGGTAGCGATTTCTTCGACTGTTATTCATCTTTCCTTTTATAGCGTGCAAGGATGTTTCTCTGGCATAAGCATGGTAGCTTCTTGCGCCGATACATGAAATGGCGAGAAGCCGCGCCTGCCGACGTAAACACGTCACGCCACCCCCGACCCTTCCCTTCCACCGCCCTCACAGCAGAATCTCGTGTTGCCGCGCAGAAGCCGCCGACGCGTTTTTGCAGCCAAAGCCGCGCTTTCGCGGCCTGAAATATCGCGAGTCAGCTCGAGATGTACCAAGCAGGCCGCTGGAAAAAAGAAGAGGGAACGGAAAAAGGAGGGGGGGGGGGGGAGGGGACGAACGCTGGGTGTGGGCCGCCCTGCAGGCCGAGGGGGATGCAAAACGGCCACTCGGCTCCTCTGCTCCGCACTCCAGAGGATTTGGCTGGAGCCGCCCTTGCCGCCCCACCCACATACGTCACCCGCAGCGCCTGGGAGCGCGGGGGCGGCCTACATCGCCGCCGCAGCAGCTGACGCCGAGCCAGCGGGTTCAGCGCTCTCTCTTCACCTCCACTCTCCGATCAATCAAAGAGAAAAACCAACTGCCGCTGCCTTCCTTAATCCCCATCCTTCATAAAAATACTTTTTTTATTCACAAATTGTCCTGATCACTTTTAGTGGATTTATTATATTTCATGAGTTTCAGCTCTTAAGAGTCATCATCAGAACAAGCACCTTCTTACAAAAATAACACGCCCAGTCGTCATCTAGCTCCGATAGTGAGTTATTTCGTTGAAGCATTAAGAGGCCAGATGAGACAAATTGTAATTATTAGTGACAGCAATTATCTCTTACTAGCTGCATTGCCCTGAGTTGCTCGGAATGTTTAATATCTTCCATACGAAGTGACTGGCCCTGGGCCTTGGTGATACTCAATGAGAATGCACGCCGCAAGGGAAACGGAAATCGCCTTAAATCGAGGGACATACTGTAACCACTAGGTATCAAACGAATGCGAGGGATGAATGCGTCTTCAACTGCGGCATACCTCTTGATGATGGTGGCCTCTGCAAGCTGGTGGAGTCTCTGCAATGGTGTGGAGCGTGTGCAGTTGGAGTGATATGGGAACCCTAAGTCTAAACACAACTCTGACGGTTGACACGTATGTGTGCATTGTCTGATCTGCATTCATTGATGCCCGTTGTGCATTCCGATGGACTTGGGCAAATCCAGCAGGATAATGCGACAGCGTGCACGTCCAGGATTGCTACAGAGTGGCTCCAGGAACACTCTTCTGAGTTTAAACACTTCCGCTGGCCACCAGCCTCCCCAGACACGAACATTGTTGAGCATATATGGGACGTCTTGCAACGTGCTGTTCAGAAGAGATCTCCATCCCGTCGTACTCTTACAGATTTATGGACAGCCTGTAGGATTCATGGTGTCAGTTCCCTCCAGCACTACTTCAGACATTTGTCGAGTCCATGCCATGTCGTGTTGCAGGCGGGGACCCTACACTGTATTAAGCTGGTGTACTAGTTTCTTCGGCTCTTCAGTGTATATTACATGCATCTATGTTTCATGTCAGATTACGAAATCTTATCTAGAAAAAGATCTTGCTCTTGTGTTGAAGGTAATTCAATTCAATTCAATTCAATTCACGCGATGAGGCCCAGAGGACCGCGCGCCACCACAGTTAAGAGCTCTTCATCCGTCTCTGTCTTCTGCTATCTGTCTCCAGTTTTCCTTGACTCCCAGCAGCAACAGGTCTTCTCTCACTCCATCGATCCACCTCTTTCTAGGTCTTCCCACTGGTCTGCTGCCTGACGGGATCCAGTCCATCGTGATTTTGGGCCATCTTGTTGCTTACATTCTAACAACATGTCCAGCCCACTGCAGTCTTTTACTTCTCATCACTCCCAAGATGTTAGGCTCCTTGTACAGCTCTTCTAATTCAGTGTTATGGCGTCTTCTCCATTCTCCAGTAGTCTGATCTCTGACTGGTCCAAATATTTTCCTGAGGACTTTCCTTTCAAATGTTAGCAGTCGCTTAAGGTCTTGTTTTCGAGTGCTCCAGGTTTGAGAACCATAAAGTACTACTGGCATTATTAATGTCTTAAACAATCGTAGCTTCAGTTGTTGAGAGACACTTCTGCATTTTAATATAGGGTCTAGAGAGTGATACTATCTGTTTCCCGCCTGCAGTCGTGCTTTTATCTCTGCTTTAGTTGATGTTACTTCTGTAAAAAATGATACAAGGTATTTGAACTCTTTCACATGATTATACCTGGTGTTGTTCACAATTAAATCTTGAGAGTTCTGGATCTTCCTTCCTATGGTCATATACTCTGTCTTTTCAGAGCTAATTTGTAGACCGATCCTAGCTGCCAATAACTCCAAGGTCTGGATACTTCTCTTCAGATCTTCTTGTGTGCATGCTAATAGTGCAATGTCGTATGCATAGGCCAGATATGTAATGTGTTCATTACCAATTTGAATGCCCTTGATGTTTTCTTTGTTGAAATCCCGCACTACCTTCTCAAGTGCCAGGTTGAAGAGGACAGGTGATAGCCCATCTCCTTGGCGTAATCCTGTTACAACTTGGAAGCTTTCCGTCATTTGATTGCCTACCTTAACCTTAAGTTTTGTGTCATTTAGGCATACCTCTACCAGTTTGACCAACTTCTTTGGTATACCAAACTCTGTCATAGTTCTAATCAGGCTAGGTCTATGTATACTGTCGTAAGCCTTCTTGAAGTCTACAAACAGGAGATGTATCTCTCGTCCGTATTCGTACATCTGGTCCGTGGTTGATCGCCCTGCCTGGAAACCTCCTTGGTATTCTCCAATTATGTCTGTTGCTAGAGGTTTTATTCGTTCTAATAGGCAGTTGGAGAAGATCTTATAACAGGTGTTGAGTAGTGCTATGCCCCTGTAGTTGTCACATACGGATTTGTCTTTCTTTTTATATATGGGGTATATCACAGCTACCTTCCATTCTTCTGGTATTTCATGTTTTACCCAAATTTGCTCGATTAGCTTGTGGATTTTGAAACAGAGGATTTCGTCTCCAGCCTTGAGAAGTTCAGCAGGAATACCGTCCTCACCTGGACTTTTACCATTCTTAAGGTTTTTAATTTGGTTCCTTATCTCTTCAATGGTGGGTGGAGGATATTCTGGGTCTACTGTTACTGGTTCATCAAACTCAAGTAGTTCGGTTGGTTCATCAGAGTTTAGTAATTCTCTGAAGTATTCCATCCACCTTCTTATAGTTTTTTGATCTTCTGTTAACATTCTTCCATTGGCATCTTTTATGAATCTGTGTTAATGGTATGTCCCTCCTTTAAAACTTTTCACGTTTCTATAAAGTTCTTTATACCTATTTCCATGAAAGTCTTGTTCAGCTTCCTCCATGATACTTTTTACATATTTTCTCTTTGCTTTCCTCAATGTGGCTTGGGTCTGCCCTCGTGTTTCTTCAAACTTCGATTTTTCTTCTTCTTGCATATTGCTTTGTATCCACAGTAGTTTGGCCCGTTGCCTCTCCCTGATAGCTCCCTCACACTCCTCATTGAACCACTCTCTTTTTCCCCTAGTTCGCTTTGGGATTACTTCTTGGGCTGTTTCTTTAATGGTCTCTGCAATCGCCTTCCAGTTCTGATCTACCACAATATCTCCTTCCTCTTCATTCAAAGCCTCAAAACGGTTTGTTAGTGCTATATTGAAAGTTCTTCTTATATTATCTTCAGTCAGACTCTCATGGTCATATCGAGTGACTCTCTGCATTCTTTTGTGCTTCCTGGCTCTCCATATTGTTTTCATCCTTCCTCTGACAAGGTAAAGGTAAATTGTGCAAAATTTCATCAAGTTTGGAATAAAATTGTGGATTTGTATGCATTACAAAAAAATAACGGTACCCTCTTCTTTATAAAGATGAAGCTAGATGCTGAGCAGAAAAGTCTTGTCTACCATGAACCTTGGGGAATGAAGAGGAGACACTGGTTTCGATCTGCAGTTTATTTTTATGCCATATACTGAAAAACATTGTTGATTTTAAAGTGTTCCAGGCGAAAAAAAAAAACTGCAGATGGAAACCCGTGTCCAAAACCATCACACACTAAGACAACAGAGTATCGCATTCATGGTAGACAAGAGCTTTCTGGTAAGAAGCTAGCTTCATTTTCTCTATTTCCGATCGTAGGAATAAGTCGCGATCGCTGAATAACAAGCAACATTGCGAGACGTTTCACCTGCAGTCCATCAGTGTACAAAGTCACATTTGCTGCTGTAGGGGTGGCCTAGTGGCAGGCGCCAGCACCTATAGTTTTGACGCTCTGTTGCATCATTGGATGGCGTCTCTGGACACTGGTTCCCATCCTCGATTGTTTCTCAAGACATCCTCTACAGTACCTCAAAGCGTGGTGCAACATTTCTAAGACACCCTGTAGTCCTAAAAGAATAGTGAGAGATGAATGTGAAGATCTAAGGAAGGACTCCACCTGGCGTTGAGGACATTAAATAGAAGGAAGGAGAGAATACATGAAACAATGGGAAGGATGGGAGGAAAGGAAGCAAATGGATCAAATGTCTTTAAGCACTATGGGTCTTAGCATCTGAGGTCATCAGTCCCCTAGACTCAGAACTACTTAAACCTAACTAACCTAAGGACATCACACATCCATGCCCGAGACAGGATTCGAACCTGCGACCGCAGCAGAAGCGCGGTTCCCGACTGAAGCGACTACAACCGCTCGGCCAGAGCAGCCGGCGGAGGAAAGGAAGAAACCAATTGGGTTGTTGAACTGCAGAAGGATTTACCAGAATTGGAGATCAAGATATTAATGGAGGGAATGTGGAGAATAAAGTACGCACCGGCTAATATGCCGGAAATCGACGACCGAGTAGACAGGGAAAGGATCGAGAGTCACCAATAGAGCTTGCAAGAGAAGACGATAAGAAAATCCCTGTAGAAGTTATGGAGAGGAGCAGAGAAAGGATGAATTGGTTCTGGGAGAAGAAGAGGAAAAGGCAGTCAGTGAACGGGCTAGTAATTCTACAGAGATCGTAATGCTGGTAGAAGAAGACATAGACGCAGTTGAGGATATGCTGCAGTGAATAGGAACTGGTGAAGTGGTAGGGCCGCGGTCAGAAATGCCAAGCAATTTACTTGAAGGACTTGCTGCAGAGTTTGCGGAGAATCGGGCGTAGCTCGTATGCGGAGACTCACAAGTGGTTCACGCAGGAGAGGACTGGTTGCCACTGCGAGTGTTGTGGCGCGGCGAGGGCAGTGGTATTCTGGGCCGTGGCGGACGAAATGCAGCCAGCGGGCACGGCAGCGGCCTTGACCCTGAACGCGGCGGACAACAACCCGGCCATTCATGGCGGCGGCAGCAGGGGAACACGGCGGCCGGCCACGGCCCACCAGCTGGGAAAGTGGATGGCTGCCTGCTCTGTGGCTGCTGCGCCCTCTCCTCATCGCCGATTTCGTCCACATTTATGGTACGTGTAGTACTTGACCAGAGGTGAAAGTGATAGCTCGAGGTGGCCAAGCGTATAGAAAAAAAAAAGAGTTGCATTTTTGGCGCGAATCGAAAGAGGCCTCCTCCACCTCCCCCCCAATGTCTTATCATCACCTCTAACACCTAACTAAACTGCAGTATAAAAGACTTTTCTTGGAACACATTTGTAATAATGAAAGATGAATGATATTGTGTGTGTGTGTGTGTGTGTGTGTGTGTGTGTGTGTGTGTGTGTGTGTGTGCTGCCCACAGCTCCTCCTCAGACAAGAAAGCCAACTATCCACAGTGAGGGTACACACTTGTTACAAAACATGATTCCCCTGCAGTACTCCATTGCGGCACTTGCTTCACCTGCGCATTGCAACCCCGTTTAAAGTCAACCAAGTTAAAACGTGTGTACTATACTTCCTGTTCGTAAATCACTAGGTAGAAAGAAGGATCCTTTATTGTATGATTATATGATAGCGGTCCAAACACTGGTAGCAGTTACTTCTGTAAAATATCTGGGAGTATGCGTGCGGAACGATTTGAAGTGGAATGATCATATAAAATTAATTGCTGGTAAGGCGGGTACCAGGTTGAGATTCATTGGGAGAGTCATTAGCAAATGTAGTCCATCAACAAAGGAGGTGGCTTACAAAACACTCGTTCGACCTATGCTTGAGTATTGCTCATCAGTGTGGGATCCGTACCAGATCGGGTTGGCGGAGGAGATAGAGAAGATCCAAAGAAGAGCGGCGCGTTTCGTCACAGGGTTATTTGGAAACCGTGATAGCGTTACGGAGATGTTTAACAAACTCAAGTGGCAGACTCTGCAAGAGAGGCGCTCTGCATCGCGGTGTAGCTTGCTCGCCAGGTTTCGAGAGGGTTCGTTTCTGGATGAGGTATCGAATATATTGCTTCCCCTTACTTATTTCTCTCGAGGAGATCACGAGTGTAAAATTAGAGAGATTAGAGCGCGCACGGAGGTTTTCAGACAGTCGTTCTTCCCGCGAACCATGCGCGATTGGAAGAGGAAAGGGAGGTAATGACAGTGGCATGTGAAGTGCCCATCGTCACACACCGTTGGGTGGCTTGCGGAGTATAAATGTAGATGTAGATTGCTGCGCTCCTTACTTCTGAACTGGCAGACTTCAGGCTGCTAATGCAGTGTGTCCGACCACAGTCTCTAATAGTAGTAACAATGGCTCTGAACACTATGGGACTTACCATCTGAGGTCATCAGTCCCCTAGAAGAATTACTACTTAAACCTAACTAACCTAAGGACATCACACACATCCATGCCCGAAGCAGGATTCGAACCTACGACCGTAGCTGTCGTGCGGTTCCAGACTGAAGCGCCTAGAACAGCTCGACCACACCGGCCGGCAGTAGTAACAATAATAAAAATACTGTGTATAGCACTATAGTAGCTATTATGTAGTTGCGCTGTGTCGTGCTGTCAGTTAGTTCATTTAACTGTTTCGAAGCGAGTAATGAAGCAAATATGGACTACTTCAGGTACTATCTACAAATCGGACAACATTTATTCCTGAGATATTTAGAATTTATTACGTGTATGTCTCACTTTTATCATCATCATCATCGATGTACGGGGAAAAGCACTACATATGTGTAATCTGGTCGGTTAAGTGAGGAGCCTGTAATCTCCATCCCTTTAATGACACTTATAAAGAAAAAGTAATTATTGATAACTTATATAACCAGTATTGGTGTCTTACATAACTGTGGTAATAGTAATGATCTTTGCCGGCCGGTGTGGCAGAGCGGTTCTAGGTGGTTCAGTCTGGAACCGCGCCACCGCTACGGTCGCAGGTTCGAATCCTGCCTCGGGCATGGATCTGTGTGATGTCCTTAGGTTAGTTAGGTTTAATTAGTTCTAAGTTCTACGGGACTGATGACCTCAGATGTTAAGTCCCATAGTGCTCAGAGCCATTTGAACCATTTCTGAGTAATGATCTTTCGAAAATAATTTAGTTTCGTGACGGAAACAGAATCAAATTATTTAGCTTTCACCCGTCAGAAAGTTTTATTTTACCGCTCAGGGGGTAATTACCCGCAGGTTGGGAACCACTGAACTATAATCGTGGCAGCGGTTAGGACAACGGCGAATCCTATGCAGAAGAATTACTTTTTTTTTTGTTGCTTTCAGCATTTACGTTACCTGCACTGCAAATAAATCGAAATAAAAACATTTGATTAGCGCTGATACATCAACCGTACGCTACTTAATTACAAGACTTATATAGAGCCAATTCGGTTGAACAAAATTTTGTCAATTGACCACGGTTACGATTACACTATTGCAATCTTCATCAGAATAAAAAAATACATGAAATACGTGAATCACACCATAGTTTTAAACCGCCTGAGAAATTTCTGTCTGACAAGAGCATTTTTGATGAAATTTTGTGCAAGCGGAGTCGCTGCATATACGTTCTGTAATTAAATCGAAATAACGCCCAATATATTGTTCGGGCTGCTTCAAAGAGAATTATCTGCTTTTTGACGTTAATAATTACAAAAATTGAGACATGCTGGCAAGGACATGCGAGTCGTTGAAATGCGCATGGCATAGAGTTTCAGGAAATCGCCGTTAGATATCAGTTAATGTCTCTTCTCATTCTGCATTCAGTCCGCTCAAGTAAAATCTGTTTCGTGTGCTGCAGTTTTCAAAGAGTAAGTCAATGTGTTCTGTCCTTCGTGCTTTTCGTCGGCATTTTGGTCTTCATACGCCTGCACTCAAAAATATTGTTGTTGATTTCAACAATCTATAGAGACAGGAAACTGGAGTCCAGGCCGACGTTGCATTTTTGATAACATGGTGGAAAGAATTCAGCAAACGTTTGAGTGGAGATCACGAAAGTTTGCTCACCGCACAAGCACAGAAATGGCAATGCCTCATACAACTGCCTGGTGTGTATTAATGCGTCATTTGGCCTGTAAACCATACAAATAACAATTAGTGCAAGCTCTTCGGGTTGGTGATAGAAGGATATAGGTTGACTTCAGCAATGTTCTCCTAAAGGACATGGAAGACGATTCATTTTTATCATGGCTAATTTTCAGTGATGAAACAACAAATCCTGTTAGAGGTAAAGTAAAACGACATAAGGTGCAGTTATGGGGACTCCAAAACTCTCATGACATTATTGAACATTAAAGAGACTCACCACTACTCTTTTTTTTGTTGAGGAAAACACAGCGATTGGAATGAACTAACCTCAGATACTGCACGAGGACTCCGACGATTTCATTTACCACCACGACGGAGTTCCACCACACTGGCATTGAGAAACGGACATAGTTTGTTGTGACACTCTGCCTCAACGCCGGATAGACCGCGCACGACCCATGGACACTGTCCTGCATTTTTGGCCTCCGAGATTGCCGGAAACCATACTGTGCGATTTTGCTGTTGTGGGGATATGTGGAGGAAAGTTTGTTCATCTCCCCATTACCTCGAGACGTAGAGGAAATGAAGAACAGAATAACAGCCGCAGTAACTTCTGTAGAAGCAGATAAATTGTCTAAAGTTTACGACGAATTTAGCAATTCTCTGATGTTGTTATGCTGCTGCTAGTGGTGGACACACAGCACATTTGTAAGAGCATAGCTAAAAGCTTAACATTCTTTTGAGTATTTTTCAATCCATCACACTATGTTTTGTCAATAAATAGGCAGTTCTGAAACCAGGTTTTTTTTTTTTTTTTTTTTTTTTTTTTTTTTGCGAAACGCCCTGTATTGATTAAGACTTCGATAAAAGGCATGAAAAATAAAGTCAAGGGAAAATTTAGGATTGCAAATAAATTTCCATGGAGGGCTTTTAAGGCATACACGAGAGATTCTTACATAAAATTAGATACTTTTGGTATTGCACAGTTGATGATTTACACGTGCTGCTGCGATATTCATCGTGAAAACAAGAGGCAAAATTAATTTTCTTGGCATCTTGTAAACGTTATAAATATAGCGTTGTTACAATTACATGGTTGTTGTACGGTTTCTATAGAAAAACAAAACGTTTTTCATTCACGGAGGGTTCTCTCATTGACTGATTTGGCAGCAAGCCATGCGTAACGCATCATTTCGCCAAATATTGGAGAGGATAGTTGGTGATGTACAATGGAATGTATTTTGATGTAGTCTCCTCGGGATGCGATTTTTTCCTCTCGATGAGATAAGTGCAGTTTTTGAAGCTTTTTGATCAAATTCTGTACCTGAAGATAAAAACAAACGCCGCAGGATTGACGCAACGGAGTGGATTCGAGGGGAATCCTATCTTGAAAACGTACTAGCAATCTCGAATTTGCGTTTTCTTTTGGTACCGTTTACGATAATGTTTCAAATGGTTCAAATCGCTCTAAGTACTATGGGACTTAACATCTGAGGTCATCAGTTCCCTAGACTTAGAACTACTTAAACCTAACTAACCTAAGGACATCACACACATCCATGACCGAGGCAGGATTCGACCGTAGCAGCAGCGCGGTTCCAGACGGGAGCGCCTAGAAACGCTCGGCCACAGAGGCCGACGCTAGCTTGTGGGAGCAGTATTATGGTATGGGAAACATTCTCCTGCGCTTGCGTGGGACCTGTGGTACTAATCTAGGACATGCTGACAGCTGTGAACCACATTCGTCCCTTGATACTTGACGTCTTTCCCGTCGGTTATGTCATCAGTACAATTATCCATGTCTCGGAGCCAGAACCGTGTTACAGTGGTTTGAGGAGTATTATAGTGAATTCACGTGATGTCTTGGCGACTAAATGATGTAAATCCTGTGTAACCCATCTGCGTTGCTATCGGGCGCCATCGCCGAGTACGTAATTCAACGGCTCGTTATTTACGTGAATAACATCACATGATCTTTGCATAGACATCTAATGCCACATACCTCCAAAACCTACCGACAAACTGTCGGATCTCCAATACACAGAGTCAGTGATGAATTTCATTCCAAAGACGGACAAACAAGCTATTAAGCTGCTGTTCATAAAGTTTTCGCCCCTCAGTGACGTTATTTTATATAAAAAAAAGTTTGTCTATGTATCGACTTCATACAATTATCAACGGAATTTAAAAATTTACACGTCTGTCATATTTGCCCACCCAAGTTCAAGCTATAGCTCAATAAATTAAGTATTAAAGATAGACTCTCTTGGGCCAGCGTAATACCGACCTGTAAATTACCCAGATTTCATTCACTCAGTACTTAAGAGTGAGAGTACTAAGCGACATTCAACAAAAGTGTCACAAAATCTGAAACATTTTCGAAACTCCTACTCACTGACATCCGCTCACAAAATAAAAAGGAAAACAGGTTTTTGCTTAAGAAATATTCGCCGTTCGTCCAGTAAAACTTCAGCTCAGGAATGACGATTTAGTGGATTACTTTTCTGCCATTATCCCTGTGAGCAACACATTTTGCAGAGAGTATTCACATACTCCACTGAATGTACCTGAAAAATCATATCATTGCACGATACACAGTTCAAGAGAAATAACCTGACAAATACTGAGATGGGTGAAAACGGCTGAAACATTTTGATGCTTTATTATACACGGTAGTTCTACTCTCAGAGGACATGGGCAGAAGGGTTACTGGTGTCTTTCAAGTGTGTTTAGAGATTATGACTGTGCAGCTGCCTTTGTCTACTTTTACTCTGAGTCTTACAGTTAATATGTTTGATGATATATTCATGACTATTGTATGGTTTGTTATGTGCTTGTGTATATTATAGCTAGCTAGCTTTAATGTCAACTACACAGTTTTCATTAAAGTTTTGCTGCGCCATTAGCTAATATAGTGTGTGCAATTCAGTTTTTTATGGTTTTACTTTTGAGTGTATCTCGAAGGTTATATTCGGGAAATTTGTTTAGTGTTCTGAGTTGTTAGTCATAAAAACACATGCTGACTGAATATTTGAGTCAGTCTGCCCCATTAAATACGACGCAGCCTAACAACCCAGAAAATTTTAACTTTAGTGAATATTTATTGTTGTCAAATCAATGTTAACATACTTATTCAGTTTTAAAGAATAGTTACTTTTTTATGACTAGGTTTCAAAGATTTATTGCACCTATGTAGAATATATTACTTTTGTTCGTTGTCTACTTTGACAGAATAATTCCAAGATGAAGATGATATCGGTAAAATTGCTTATTAAGGAGAGGCTTCTTTTTATAAAGTGCTTTCATTTCAATATGATGGAAGGCCTTGCAGTTGAGTGTGCGTTGTTACTTACTGTTGCAGCGAGTCAGTTATCTCACCTGTAAAAAGAAAACACTACGTATTAATCACAAGAGTAATTGAAATATCATTAAACAACTATGAGTAATCTGTACGACTAAGGAATTAAGTAAATTTACGCTGGTTGCCAACACGAAGAGTAAGTGATGAAAAAAACAAGACACATAAAATAAATAAGACTGTTGACAACTGGAGTGTAAGTGCAAGGGAAACAGTTAATTACAAATACATGCGTGCTTCGCAGACATCAGTGCGCTGTGCGGTAGACGGTTGTACTTTGCTCTTTTGAGTCTGGGGATGTGCATGGATGGGGTTGGTTCCGAGGCATCTATGAAATTTATGCCCATTAATGTGTCTCTGAACATACACATTGCTATCCGAAGAGCCTGGGTTCGATTTCTGGACGGGTCGGAGTTTTTCTCAGTTATTGGAGCGGTCGTTATGTTGTTCTTGCATTCGTATCACCATTACAGGCACCACAGTCTCCTCAAAGACAGTGTCATACCGTCTTTCCAATATTGAGATGGCTCCATGGGCACGAACTGAAAGCTAGTATACTGAAAAAAAGACATACACAATATTTGAAACTCGCCACGAGGGTAGTTTAGTTCGAATACTTTTAAACGTAGAAACGAAGTTACATTTGTTTTTCACTTCTTTTTCAGGCTTTTAATAAGAAATGATAATGTGTATATGCCATCCATCACGTTTCACTGACCATAATCACGTCAACCTCACGTTAAAGGCGTCCCTACCTAGACACGTCGTGAGATAAACGTATGCACTGATTTAGCTCTGTGCCTTTCCCCGCCTAAGTACGGAAAACAAATCTGTGTATCTTTGGGAAAACATAAAGATAAAATCAAAAGGAAACTGGAGTTCTTATGTGCTGACTGGTAATAATAGGTAAAGAGGTTCTCAAAGATACTGTAATATCTATTGCAAATGAGATATTAGGAAGTTTTCTCGAAAGATATTTCAAAATGGTTCAAATGGCTCTGAGCACTTAGAACTACTTAAACCGAACAACCTAAGGTCATCACACACATCAATGCCCGAGTCAGGATTCGAACCTATGACCGTAGCGGTCACGCGGATCCAGACAGTAGCGCCTATAACCGCTCGGCCACCCCGGCCGGCGAAAGATATTTGTCTGGCTTCTAATCTTTTACGGTAAAGAACGTGCGAAATAATCAGTAGCCTACGGACAAGGAGAAAACACAAGCGCTTAAAACATAGTGCTAAAAAAACTGAAAATTGGATGAGTAGGTCGGATAACCAACGGAAATGTACTTATCTAGCTGGGAAGCAAAGAAATTTCGAGCAGAACTGGACTGAAACAAGGGATCGTTTGATGTGATGATGTTTGGTTTGTGGGGCGCTCAACTAGCGGTCATCAGTGCGCGTACAAAGTCCCAATTCTTACACAGTCCAATTTTTACACAATCCAGTCTAGTCACTGCCACGAATAATGATGATGATGAAATGATGAGGACAACACAAACACCCGTACCCGGGCAGAGAAAATCCCCAACCCGGTCTGGAATCGAACCCGGGCCCCCGTAATCCGGAGGCATCAATGCTAGCCACTAGACCAATCGTTTGTTAAGTTGCCACCTTCAATAGTATAGCAGACTAACCCAAAAAATTTGATTTGTCATAATTCTTCGCTGGCGACGTTAGAAGTCAATCTGTATGAGTCAGTGACCGGGCCGGCCGAAGTGGCCGAGCGGTTCTAGGCGCTTCTGTCTGGAACCGCGCGACCGCTACGATCGCAGGTTCGAATCCTGCCTCGGGCATTGATGTGTGTGATGTCCTTAGGTTATTTAGGTTTAAGTAGTTCTAAGTTCTAGGTGAGTGATGACCTCAGCTGTTAAGTCCCATAGTGCTCAGAGCCATTTGAACCATTTTAGTGACCGGCAAACCGACAGCTCGGAGCAATTGATGAGCAGGCTAAGTCGACACACGGGACCGTCCGCAGGTGAAGCACAATAACATCGTGACAACAGACAGGCTATTCTCATACTGGGGACAGAGCACAGTGACGCAAGGAAGCCTAGTTATGACGCAACAGTAGCTGTTCAGCCGATAAGGCCTCTGAGAGATGCAGTTACGATAGTCTAAAACCACTAGAACTGACCACGGGAAGAAACTAGTATACACGTTGACACTCCTACCCCACTGCAGCAGAGCATTAAGAAAAAGCCACAATAAGTACTACTCCTTATTTTATCTCACTCTCAGTTGACGCGGCCCCGTGATACAAGGGGAGTCTATGTCAGTCGACACTCTACAGACCCAATCGTTTACAATCATTTATGGAGCCGCAAGTCTCGCTGGAGAGATTCTGCCACTGCGAGCTGCAGCGCCCATTTCCAGTCATCACTAGTGGGATGCAGAGACCGCCATCAGTCTGCTGGGCTAATGGAGGGTTGACTACCAAGGTCAAGAATGTGTACGCCGTCCGCCATTGTGAGTGGGAGCCACTGGTGCTGCTAGTCCCGTTCCAGCAGCAGATACTGACAATACCGCTCCTGTCTCCTATCCGGAGGTCGCGAGTTGGACTCTGCAACAAGTACGAGGTGCATTCAAGTTCTAAGGCCTCCGATTTTTTTTTCTAATTAAATACTGACCCGAAATCGATGAAACTGGCGTTACTTCTCGACGTAATCGCCCGGCCGACGTACACATTTTTCACAACGTTGACGCCATGATTTCATGGCAGCGGCGAAGGCTTCTTTAGGAGTCTCTTTTGACCACTGGAAAATCGCTGAGGCAATAGCAGCACGGCTGGTGAATGTGCGGCCACGGAGAGTGTCTTTCATTGTTGGAAAAAGCCAAAAGTCACTAGGAGTCAGGTCACGTGAGTAGGGAGCATGAGGAATCACTTCAAAGTTGTTATCACGAAGAAACTGTTGTGTAACGTTAGCTCGATGTGCGGGTGTGTTGTCTTGGTGAAACAGCACACGCGCAGCCCTTCCCGGACGTTTTTGTTGAAGTGCAGGAAGGAATTTGTTTTTCAAAACATTTTCGTAGGATGCACCTGTTGCCGTAGTGCCCTTTGGAACACAATGGGTAGGGATTACGCCCTCGCTGTCCCAGAACATGGAAACCATCATTTTTTCAGCACTGGCGGTTACCCGAAACTTTTTTTGGTGGCAGTGAATCTGTATGCTTCCATTGAGCCGACTGGCGCTTTGTTTCTGGATTGAAAATGGCATCCACGTCTCATCCACTGTCACAACCGACGAAAAGAAAGTCGTTGCTTGGCAACATGCCACACGGGCAGCCGTGTGGTCGTCCGTCAGCATTCGTGGAACCCACCTGGATGACACATTTTGCATTTTCAGGTCGTCATGCCGGATTGTGTGCACAGAACCCACAGAAATGCCAACTCTGGAGGCGATCTGTTCAACAGTCATTCGGCGATCCCTCAAAACAATTCTCTCCACTTTCTCGATCATGTCGTCAGACCGGCTTGTGCGAGCCCGAGGTTGTTTCGGTTTGTCACACGATGTTCTGCCTTCATTAAACTGTCGCACCCACGAATGCACTTTCGACACATCCATGACTCCATCACCATATGTCTCCTTCAACTGTCGATGAATTTCAATTGGTTTCACACCACGCAAATTCAGAAAACTAAAGATTGCACGCTGTTCAAGTAAGGAAAACGTTGCCATTTTAAGTCTTTAAAACAGTTCTCATTCTCGCCGCTTACGGTTAAATTCCATCTGCCGTACGGTGTTGCCATCTCTGGGACGTATTGACAATGAACGAGGCCTCATTTTTAAACAATGCCTTAGAACTTGAATGCACCTCGTACTACAGGCTGGGCTGCTGGGCGAGCCTCCTGGGCGCACATCCACAACGAGAGTGCTACGGAGATTGGCCTGCTGAGGCTGCAGTCCACCGCTGTCCATGCCTTCTGGCGCTGGGGGGCCACCGGCTGACCCATGATGTAACGGCTGACACAAAAGCCTTCCGCGATGCACCAGAATTTCCAGCGACGCGCACTCGCTTCTGCTACTTAGGCCCACACTCCGCTGGCCCAACGGATCTGCCTGCATCCGTGGGAGACAACCCTGTACTTCTGGTTAGTAAATGTTTTGTTGTGAATCATGTTTCCTTGACGTTCTTGAGAGATCCTTCTGAGAGATCCTTCTGACTGTTCCCTACTCGGTTCAATCCTGACTACCGTAGGGATCTGAGTCTGGACTCCCACAGATAATGCAGATCCAGATATGTGGAGGAATTGTCAGTTAGGTAATTGAAGGAGGAGTGAGCGAACGGGGGGAAAATTGAAGCTTCCTGGTTGATTAAATCTGTGTGCCAGACTGTTACTCGAACTACATTCCTGGAAATTGAAATAAGAACACCGTGAATTCATTGTCCCAGGAAGGGGAAACTTTATTGACACATTCCTGGTATCAGATACATCACATGATCACACTGACAGAACCACAGGCACATAGACACAGGCAACAGAGCATGCACAATGTCGGCACTAGTACAGTGTATATCCACCTTTCGCAGCAATGCAGGCTGCTATTCTCCCATGGAGACGGTCGTAGAGATGCTGGATGTAGTCCTGTGGAACGGCTTGCCATGCCATTTCCACCTGGCGCCTCAGTTGGACCAGCGTTCGTGCTGGACGTGCAGACCGCGTGAGACGACACTTCATCCAGTCCCAAACATGCTCAATGAGGGACAGATCCGGAGATATTGCTGGCCAGGGTAGTTGACTTACACCTTCTAGAGCACGTTGGGTGGCACGGAATACATGCGGACGTGCATTGTCCTGTTGTAACAGCAAGTTCCCTTGCCGGTCTAGGAATGGTAGAACGATGGGTTCGATGACGGTTTGGATGTACCGTGCACTATTCAGTGTCCCCTCGACGATCACCAGAGGTGTACGGCCAGTGTAGGAGATCGCTCCCCACACCATGATGCCGGGTGTTGGCCCTGTGTGCCTCGGTCGTATGCAGTCCTGATTGTGGCGCTCACCTGCACGGCGCCAAACACGCATACGACCATCATTGGCACCAAGGCAGAAGCGACTCTCATCGCTGAAGACGACACGTCTCCATTCGTCCCTCCATTCACGCCTGTCGCGACACCACTGGAGGCGGGCTGCACGATGTTGGGGCGTGAGCGGAATACGGCCTAACGGTGTGCGGGACCGTAGCCCAGCTTCATGGAGACGGTTGCGAATGGTCCTCGCCGATACCCCAGGAGCAACAGTGTCCCTAATTTGCTGGGAAGTGGCGGTGCGGTCCCCTACGGCACTGCGTAGGATCCTACGGTCTTGGCGTGCATCCGTGCGTCGCTGCGGTCCGGTCCCAGGTCGACGGGCACGTGCACCTTCCGCCGACCACTGGCGACAGCATCGATGTACTGTGGAGCAATGTACTGAGCGATGTACTGTGTTGAGCAATTCGGCGGTACGTCCACCCGGCCTCCCGCATGCCCACTATACGCCCTCGCTCAAAGTCCGTCAGCTGCACATGCGATTCACGTCCATGCTGTCGCGGCATGCTACCAGTGTTAAAGACTGCGATGGAGCTCCGTATGCCACGGTAAACTGGCTGACACTGACGGCGGCGGTGCACAAATGCCGCGCAGCTAGCGCCATTCGACGGCCAACACCGCGGTTCCTGGTGTGTCCGCTGTGCCGTGCGTGTGATCATTGCTTGTACAGCCCTCTCGCAGTGTCCGGAGCAAGTATGGTGGGTCTGACACACCGGTGTCAATGTGTTCTTTTTTCATTTCCAGGAGTGTATTAGTGGGCAGGTGCTGTAGGAAATGAGCTGCCTAAGCACCATTCAAGATGTGCCGCCAGCACCTCCTCGTCTACTTTCCAAACATCAACAGAGTTTTGCTGTACAACTTGTAATATTCTTTTCGTGCAGTGGTCCCTCAATGTATGGAGGTGAATTTCTATGAAGCTGCGAAGGCAGCAGAAGTACTGTTGTAACTGAAGCTCTGAAGGTGGCTCGGGTGTCTTTCTTGGATAGCTCAGGTGATAGAGAAGTTGTCCTCAAAAGACAAAGGTTCTATAGTCGAATACTGGTGGAGCATACAGCTTTGCCAAGAAGCTTCGAAACAGAGTACCTTCCGTTGCAGAGAGAAAATTTATCCTGGAGACTATAACATATCTTTTGATAAAACAGGAAAGTGTGTCTGACTGAATAGTCTTGAAGAGATATGATGATACTGATAATAATAAAAATATTAATATCAAGTGATGTTCCTGCTTCTGGACTGCTTCATAGTAATTCCTAATTGTATTAACATTTCAGCAAGAGAATTCCCGCCTGCATACGGCAAGAATTTCTGCGTCGTCTTCGTCCTTGCCAGACCCTACCTTGGCCAGCAGCATAGCCGAATTTCTCCCCAATCTTGAATGTTTGGATCATCTGGGACAGAGCCCCCAACCATCATGGGTTTTTGACGAATCTAATGCACCAGTTCGGCAGAATTTCACAACATATCGCTCAGGAAAACACCTTATAATTCTGTCAACCAATGCCAAGTCGAAAAATTGCTTGCGTAAGGGTATTATCATCATGCCTCTTCAAGACTGTTCGATCAGGCAGAACGGTTCACTCTACTGTTTTATCAAAAGATTTATTATAGTTTATGTACGTTGGCAGTGGAGATATTCAATCGCCAAACAATCGTTAAAATGCATAGTGAAAGCTACAGCTGTCATTTATTTTGCCCAATTCGCTAGTAGTTTCGGTCCATGATCATTAGCAAGCTTACTTGGTATAAACGGCAAGTAAGCTTGATAACGTTTATTGACTGAAACACGTAGCGAATTGTGCAAAAATAAATGACAGCTGTAGGTTTCACGATGAATTTTAAGAAACATGTGATAGTGTCCATGCTACGGTCGCAGGTTCGAATCCTGCCTCGGACATGTGTGTGTGTGATGTCCTTAGGTTAGTTAGGTTTGAGTAGTTCGAAGTTCGAGGGACTGATGACCTCAGATTTTAAGTCCCATAGTGCTCAGAGCCATTTGAACCATTTGATAGTATCCAGGATAAAATTTCACTCTGAAAAAAATGGTTCAAATGGCTCTGAGCACTATGGGACTCAACTGCTGTGGTCATTAGTCCCCTAGAACTTAGAACTACTTAAACCTAACTAACCTAAGGACATCACACACATCCATGCCCGAGGCAGGATTCGAACCTGCGACCGTAGCAGTCGCACGGTTCCGGACTGCGCGCCTAGAACCGCGGGACCACCGCGGCCGGCCAATTTCACTCTGAAGCCGAATGTACTCTGGTTTACGGGCTTCCTGGCTTATTAATACTGTGCGCTCGAGCCTAGAACCTTTGCCTTTACAACTGCTCAACCACTTGGGCTATCCAAGCACAACTCACGACCCACTTTCACAGTTTCTCTCTCACCAGTACTTATCCTACCTTCCCAGGTTCATAGAAATTTTTCTGCAAATCGTGAGGAACACGAAAGGAATCTCACAAGCTGTGCAGGAGAGCTTCTGTGAAATTCGGAAAGTAGGAGTACTGGCTGCAGTGAAATTGTGGGGCAGCTCATTTCGTACAGCAATTGTCCACTAAAAGTTCGAGTGCCCGTCTGTCACACAGATTCAATCAACCTGAAAGCTTTAGTTTCCTCCGTTCCCCTACGCCTTCATCAATTACGAGATTGATAATTCCTCCAAACATCTGCATCTGTATTATGTATAGGGGTCTACACCCAGACCCGTTATGGTTGTCAGGATTGAACGGAGCAGGTAGAAGTGAGGAAGATCTGTTCACACTTGAGAACGTCAACAAAACATTTATTAACGTGAAGTACAGGGTTGTGTCCCTCAGGCCCTGGCAGCTGTCTTGGGCCAGCGGGGTGTAGGCCCATTTAGCAGAAGCGAGTCTGCGATGCCATCATATCTGCTGCACCGCGAAAGACTCTTGCGGCAGCTGTTACGTCATGGGATGGTGCTGAAATATAAGACAAGGATGGCTTGCCAAGAAGGGCAACAAAGCAGGGCGTAGAATATCGTCGACGTACCGCTACGTTGTACGGCTGCCGTATCTTGCTAAACCTAAGGTGTCCTGATACTATAAAAATAAATGGTACCATGTCGCATGGTGTTTGCCACCGCTGACTGGGGGGCCTGCAGACAAGTGTTTGCTGGTCATCGAGAGTCAGTCCAAAGTGGGACTCGTCATCCACCCCAGTCAATAACATTAAAGGCGAAAATGTGCCTAGAGACGCTCAAGACAACAGTGGTATGTCAAGCTCACTGTTAACCGCCATACGGCCGGTCAGCCAGCAGTGATGGTCTGGGATGCGATTTCTTTTCATGGCAGGATGCATTTGGTCATCATCCGCAGCATTCTTGCAGCACAGCGGTGCGTCAACCATAGTCTATGCCCCGTTTTGCTGCCCTCCATGGCAACCCATCTTGGGCTTACATTTCAGTAAGGTAATGTCCGCCAGAACACGATGAAAGTTTCAATTCCTTGTCTTCGTGTCCACCGAAACCTACGTTGGCCTGCAAGATCGCCGGGTCTCTCCCAAGTTGAGAACGTTTGGAGCATCACGACCAGGCCATCCAACTATCTCGGGATTTTAACGATCTAACGATTCAGTTGGACTGAATTTGGCACGCTATCCTTCCTTTCAAATTCTGAAGGTGGCAGGGGTAAAATACAGGGAGCGAAAGGCTATTTACAATTTGTACAGAAACCAGATGGCAGTCATAAGAATCGAGGGGCATCAAAGGGAAGCAGTGGATGGGAAAGGAGTGAGACAGGGTTGTAGCCTCTCCCCTATGTTATTCAATCTGTATATTGAGCAAGCAGTAAAGGAAACAAAAGAAAAATTCGGAGTAGGTATTAAAATTCATGGAGAAGAAGTAAAAACTTTGAGGTTCGCCGATGACATTGTAATTCTGTCAGAGAAGACAGCAAAGGACCTGGAAGAGCAGTTGAACGGAATGGACAGTGTCTTGAAAGGAGTATATAAGATGAACGTCAACAAAAGCAAAACGAGGATAAAGGAATGTAGTCAAATTAAATCGGTTGATGCTGAGGGAATTAGATTAGGAAATGAGACACTTAAAGTAGTAAAGGAGTTTTGCTATTTAGGAAGTAAAATAACTGATGATGGTCGAAGTAGAGAGGATACAAAATGTAGACTGGCAATGGCAAGGAAAGCGTTTCTGAAGAAGAGAAATTTGTTAACATCGAGTATAGATTTAAGTGCCAGGAAGTCGTTTCTGAAAGTATTTGTTTGGAGTGTAGCCATGTATGGAAGTGAAACATGGACGATAACTAGTTTGGACAAGAAGAGAATAGAAGCTTTCGAAATGTGGTGCCACAGAAGAATACTGAAGATAAGGTGGATAGATCACGTAACTAATGAAGAGGTATTGAATAGAATTGGGGAGAAGAGAGGTTTGTGGCACAACTTAACTAGAAGAAGGGATCGGTTGGTAAGACATGTTTTGAGGCATCAAGGGATCACAAATTTAGCATTGGAGGGCAGCGTGGAGGGTAAAAATCGTAGAGGGAGACCTAGAGATGAATACACTTAGCAGATTCAGAAGGATGTAGGTTGCAGTAGGTACTGGGAGATGAAGAAGCTTGCACAGGACAGAGTAGCATGGAGACCTGCATCAAACCAGTCCCAGGATTGAAGACAACAACAACATCCTTCAGGAGGAAATCAACCAGTTCCAATCCGAATTACTGCTTTCATGAAGGCCAGAGGTGGACCAAAGCATTATCGTGTTGCTCAATTTGTGAAGCTCTTAAGCTCTTCCAATTTTTCTGAAGCTTTAATTAGTTGTCTATCTATATATGTTTATCATATCTACCGATTTCCGTCCCATTCGAATAATTCTTCCACGCTGCTTCGATCTCTGTCTTTCTCTCTCTCAGTTTTTTCTAGTATATTTATGCAAAGATTTAGACGCTTGCGCAGAATAGAGCACCGTGCCAGGCTGCATGTAACTTCTCTTCAGACAACAACTGCTTTTCCACGCTCACATCATTCGTGACGTATAGAAAGGGCGGGGCGGGATGGAAATTTATTGTACACCAAGTAATAGATGTAGATGTAGTCCAAACGTTTCGCGAATTATACAGAGTTATTTGTAGTAAAGATGGAAGGAAAGAGTCAGTGATCCGCACAGGAGTCTGCCGCGCCAACTTCTCACGCAGCTCTGAATGCACAGCGAGCGACGTATAATTAGGAAATTCACATACACGTAAAATTGCGACTTGCGTCGCATCGCGTCCAGCCAGCCTTGAGCACACTCAAATTACACACAATCGTCGCTCGGGCTGATTGCGGGATTGTGCCGTGGGACACAATTACTGCAATTTGCGTTTCGGGCGCACTTTCAGCTTAACTGGTGCATGCGACCGCCATTGTTGGGGGTCTGAGCCCGCGTCCGCCTCACTGGTCCCCAGTCGCTGACGTCACCAAGTGCAGTGCTCCGCTACCAGGGGTGCTCGACATGTTACAAAGCCCCAGTCATTGACGTCTGCCTGTGATTAGACCAGCTAGCTACCTGCACGCCACTGCAGCCGTTCCATCAATCTCGCAAGAGGTCGAGCGAAATGGGATTTGGGGCTAGGACGGGAGAGGGGAGGGGGGAGGGATAGAGGAATGGATGGCAGCTACCGCCCATCGGAGTCAGAATCTCATCAAGAACCCAGAGCTAGCCAGAAACCCAGCCAGCTCTAAACAAAGCTAACTCCGCTTTTAACCAAAAATCTCTGTAGTTAGCGAGACGAATGACACAGCATGCCGGTCACGACACTTCACGTAATCTATCAGAAAAAGCAAAAATGACGAAAACACGTAGGTCGTACATGCATGCGCAAATTTATTTGCAGTTACCTGTTCTAAGGTCACTGACTGAAAGAAAGTTCTTAAATTTATTTGTTAACACTTCTCTTCCAACCATAAACGAGATCTGTATTTCAAGCGTCTCGTGAGGTAGGTATTTGAAATATAGCGCCCTATGGAATTCGAAGTGAGTTCATCAGAAAAATTATACCGTGATATTGATCCACGCTTTCAATTAAGATATGCTGGTTGCAGAGCTTAAATGCTTAGCGATTCTTTGACAAACGTCGTTAAAACTGAGAACTTCTAAAACAGAATTTTCTGAGGCGGAGACAACACATTTCAGTTAAACAAGTTAGTTGACCCAGCTGCATCTACTGTGCTTTGGAAAAGGATTTCGATGTTGTTGTTGTTGTGGTCTTCAGTCCTGAGACTGGCTTGACTCAGCTCTTCATGCTACTCTATCCTGTGCAAGCTTCTTCATCTCCCAGTACCCACTGCAACCTACATCCTTCTGAATGTGCTTAGTGTAGTCATCTCTTGGTCTCCCTCTAAGATTTTTACCCTCCATGCTGCCCACCAATACTAAATTGGTGATCCCTTGATGCCTCAGAACATGTCCTACCAACCGATCCCTTCTTCTGGTCAAGTTGTGCCACAAACTTCTCTTCTCCCCAATCCTATTCAATACTTCCTCATTAGTTATGTGACCTACCCATCTAATCTTCAGCATTCTTCTGTAGCACCACATTTCGAAAGCTTCTATTCTCTTCTCTACTTCGACCATCATCAGGTATTTTACTTCCTAAATAGCAAAACTCCTTTACTACTTTAAGTGTCTCATTTCCTAATCTAATTCCCTCAGCATCACCCGATTTAATTTGACTACATTCCATTATCCTCGTTTTGCTTTTGTTGATGTTCATCTTATATACGCCTTTCAAGACACTGTCCATTCCGTTCAACTGCTCTTCCAAGTCATTTGCCGTCTCTGACAGAATTACAATGTCATCGGCGAACCTCAAAGTTTTTACTTCGTCTCCATGAATTTTAATACCTACTCCAAATTTTCTTTTGTTTCCTTTACTGCTTGCTCAATATACAGATTGAATGACATCGGGGAGAGGCTACAACCCTGTCTCACTCCTTTCCCAACCACTGCTTCCCTTTCATGCCCCTCGACTCTTATTACTGCCATCTGGTTTCTGTACAAATTATAAATAGCCTTTCGCTCCCTGTATTTTACCCCTGCCACCTTTAGAATTTGAAAAAGAGTATTCCAGTCAACATTGTCAAAAGCTTTCTCTAAGTATACAAATGCTAGAAACGTAGGTTTGCCTTTTCTTTATCTTTCTTCTAAGATAAGTCGTAAGGTCAGTATTGCCTCACGTGTTCCAACATTTCGACGGAATCCAAACTGATCCTCCCCGAGGTCCGCATCTACCAGTTTTTCCATTCGTCTGTAAAGAATTCGCGTTAGTATTTTGCAGCTGTGACTTATTAAACTGATAGTTCGGTAATTTTCACATCTGTCAGCAACTGCTTTCTTTGGGATTGGAATTATTATATTCTTCTTCAAGTCTGAGGGTATTTCGCCTGTCTCATACATCTTGCTCACCAGCTGGTAGAGTTTTGTCATGACTGGCTCTCCCAAGGCCGTCAGTAGTTCTAATGGAATGTTGTCTACTCCGGGGGCCTTGTTTCGACTCAGGTCTTTCAGTGCTCTGTCAAACTCTTCACGCAGTATCGTATCTCCCATTACGTCTTCATCTACATCCTCTTCCAATTCCATAATATTGTCCTCAAGTACATCGCCCTTGTATAAACCTTCTATATACTCCTTCCACCTTTCTGCCTTCCCTTCTTTGCTTAGAACTGGGTTGCCATCTGAGCTCTTGATATTCATACACGTGGTTCTCTTCTCTCCAAAGGTCTCTTTAATTTTCCTGTAGGCTGTATCTATCTTACCCCTAGTGAGATAAGCCTCTACATCCTTACATTTGTCCTCTTGCCATGCCTGCTTAGCCATTTTGCACTTCCTATCGATCTCATTTTTGAGACGTTTGTATTCCTTTTTGCCTGCTTCATTTACTGCATTTTTATATTTTCTCCTTTCATCAATTAAATTCAATATTTCTTCTGTTACCCAAGGATTTCTAGCAGCCCTCGTCTTTTTACCTACTTTATCCTCTGCTGCCTTCACTACTTCATCCCTTAGAGCTACCCATTCTTCTTCTACTGTATTTCTTTCCCCTATTCCTGTCAATTGTTCCCTTATGCTCTCCCTGAAACTCTGTACAACCTCTGGTTCTTTTTGTTTATCCAGGTCCCATCTCCTTAATTTCCCACATTTTTGCAGTTTCTTCAGTTTTAATCTACAGGTCATAACTAATAGATTGTGGTCCGAGTCCACATCTGCCCCTGGAAATGTCTTACAACTTAAAACCTGGTTCCTAAATCTCTGTCTTACCATTATATAATCTATCTGAAACCTGTCAGTATCTCCAGGCTTTTTCCATGTATACAGCCTTCTTTTATGATTCTTAAACCGAGTGTTAGCTATGATTAAGTTGTGCTCTGTGCAAAATTCTACTAGGCGGCTTCCTCTTTCATTTCTTAGCCCCAATCCATATTCACCTACTATGTTTCCTTCTCTCCCTTTTCCTACACTCGAATTCCAGTCACCCATTACTATTAAATTTTCGTCTCCGTTCACTATCTGAATAATTTCTTTTATTTCATCGTACATTTCTTCAATTTCTTCATCATCTGCAGAGCTAGTTGGCATATAAACTTGTACTACTGTAACCTATACTTATCAGGAGTAACAATTTAGTGTTCAGTTACTTACATGTTCCATAGATTAGTTGAATGATTTTTAATCGAAATAACGTGAAACGAGTCAGCTTACTACATATGATATCTTAGTGGATAGATACATGCATTTACAAGTTCCTAAGTGACGCACTAGCCTAAATTTGCCATTAATGAACATATTTTTCAACCTTACTAATGAAACTACACATGTTTTTGCAGGCTATCTATTTTTAAATATAAATTCGTCTATTATTCAAAGAAGTTTCCCAGAAAAAATGATTATATGTTAGGTTGCTTTATTTGCTGTCAGGCGTTTCGTATTGTTGGGTAAATGATACAAATTTTTTTAGTGCATACTGAATTCCTTTCAGAACCACTGACAGCTTTAATAAAGAATAATAAAGATAACTTTTTCTTCTAGTGTATGGACGGTGCTTTCTTCTCCAATTGTGATGGATTACAGAAGCATACTTTTTTATTTTTGTAAAAAAAAATGGCTCTGACCACTATGGGGCTTAAACCTAACTAACCTAAGGACATCACACACATCCGTGCCCGAAGCAGGATTCTAAACTACGACCGTAACAGTCGCGCGGTTCCGGACTGAGCGCCTAGAACCGCTCGGCCACCGGGGCTGGCTTTATTTTTGTCAGATGATTTCTCTAAAATGCGTGCTGTTGATTCAGTTTTTAATGCGGATTCTGAAAATTACTTCCATTTTGTTTCATCGTGTCAGGATTTTTGATGAAATAATATTTTTTTTCGACGCGCAAGTCGCCGAAGTGGTGTCAAATGGAAAGACTTGCACCCGGCGAACGGTACCCGGCGGGAGGCCCTAGTCACAGACATTTACATTTACATTTAATGACGCATACGTTTTTTCTACCGAAATGAAAACTGCAGGTATTGTTAGTGATGGCAGACCTGATTTCACTACTCTAGCTCTTATAACCTCTGGAATAGTTAGACTTTAAATAAAGGAAATGGTGCCATGATTTCTGCTGTAGTGGTGTAATGCCGTATTGCGGGTTGCCTATGCTGTGTTGAAGACTATTGTAGTCAACCTTTAGTCTGCGCATTACGGCAGAAACCGTAACGCCGTTGCCATTTTTAAAATCCACGTATTTCAAAAGGTATGAAGTTTACTACTGTGAAAACACATCTTTCGTCACGAATTGTACCTCTAGTTTTCATTTCGTAGAAAAAATCGTGCATATGCCTTTACAAAAAACGTAACTCTGTGCTGAAAGTGATGTTTGTTTATATTTATGAATTGTGCTTTGCAACAGGTTGTTGCTGGCGCAGGTTCATCCCCAACCGATAGCATTTTTCACATTTGTTTCGTTTTGGAAATAGATGAGGTGGCAGAGTTAGATGGAATACCTTGTATATTATTTCCTTATCAACTGATGCATTACGTTTTCTTCCTGTGACGATGGTCGCTACGGCCGAAACCGTTACAGAATAGAGTAATTCATACAGCTAGTCGTTAAAATGCAGTTAAGAGTTTCTGACAGCTGTAACCTCACTAAAATACGACTGCTCAAAGCTCTTAGCGTATGCTTTTCACAGCTCATGTTTGCGAGATATTTTCGTCTTGTTTTGGTTCGTACTACCAACTCCAGATTATGTAATACTTCTTTACATATTATACAAGTTGCAACTGGTATAAGTGCAAAAGCTTATATTGGTGACTGAGGACAGTGTATTGAACAACATAAATATTTACGTCCTTTGTAAACTAATGGCACTGCTGCTACGAGTAGTATGTTCTTAGGTTGGTTAGGGCGTCCCTGTACATGTGGCAAGTATATTAATACTTATTTTCCCTAGGCCAACAAGTGAGGTGTTGAAGTGTGACACAAGGACGCAACATGGCTAGTCTGTTCTGATGGGTGTAGCCCACAACAGGTCGTAAAGTTTGACGCACAGAAAAACAACCAACACACTGATGCATACACATATTAACTTACCACATGGAAAAATAGCTGCACTTGTACCCCCTGTTGTGGTTGGCAGGAGAGGCAACCGTGTTACTAAAGGAGGCCGAAATGCACGCGTTTTAGCTCACGCAGGCTGGCGTGAGGTCTGGAACATGACAAGGGAATTAGAATTGAGAAAAACGGACGTAACTGGTGGAATACTTAACTTTCATCCATTAATGACGAACGTCGGTCTTGACGGTACATATTTACAATATCAATAGAAACTGATCATGGCGCCTTGCTAGGTCGTAGCAAATAACGTAGCTGAAGGCTATGCTAACTATCGTCTCGGCAAATGAGAGCGTAGAAGTCGGTGAACCATCGCTAGCAAAGTCGGCTGTACAACTGGGGCGAGTGCTAGAAAATCTCTCTAGACCTGCCGTGTGGCGGCGCTCGGTCTGCAATCACTGATAGCGGCGACACGCGGGTCCGACGTATACTACCGGACCGCGGCCGATTTAAAGGCTGCCACGTAGCAAGTGTGGTGTCTGGCGGTGACACCACACCCCCATTACACCCTGTATACTTGACAACTTTTGTATGTGTGCAAAATTTCGATCAATCTATATTAGGCAGCCTAGAAGCAGGATCTGTGCCACCAGGGTAGCGCCTCACGGAATTGAACACCACGCCTACTGTGGTATCATCCTTAGCTTTAGGGACGAGTTCGAGGCGTGGGACACGCTAGCGGCGCAGCACACGCTGCCTCTGTCGCCGCAAGCAACGCGCTTTCCGGCAGAAATCAAACTGTCCGCTCGCTGAAAGCTTCTGCGTCCGCGACCGTCCGCATTAATCTCCCGTCTTTCCCAGGAGAAGAGAGCGGAAGGGAAGAGAAAGGGGCTGCCTTTTGACCGGGAGAGAAAGGGGGAAACCAGGGGAGGCACAGCCTGAGAGCTTCCGCGCGATAGCGCGCGCGTGTGTGTGTGTGTGTGTGTGTGTGTGTGTGTGTGTGTGTGTGTGTGTGTGTCCCACGGAGGAGTACGAGAAAACGGCTCCGCCCAACAAGAAAACATGTATCTGGGGGCGCATCGATTTATTCAACTTTTGTCCCCGCGGCACGCGATCAAAGGGTCCCGGCCCACCCCCACTGGCGCTGAAAGCAGGGAGAATGGCGGCTTTGGCGGTGGCCCGGAGGAAACTCGAGGATTTCGGGCGCTTCCCGGCGCGGCAACAAAACCCGTTAATCTGGAAAGGGGGCTTACACGGGAGATGTAGCCAGGACTCCGGCCCGCGAACGACCGCCGGAAGGAGAGAGGACTTGCTCTTTCTTTTTGAAGGTTTGCCGCTTTAATCTTCTGCGGAGAGGCACCAGTTTCGGATAGCTCATTAGAGCCAGCTCCTCTGTAATTAAACTCTTACTTTTAGAGAGGCATTTCCCGGATGGAGCTGTGGTTGGTTGCCTGCAGACGTTCTTCCGCTGCAAGTGGCCACCCGCGCAGTGAAATGCCGCACTGCTCACGGGGAGGTGCATTTGCTGCTTTCGGAGCTCTTTCTGGGAGCCGTGATGGCAACGAGCCGCTGCCAGTCAACAACCTCGCCGCTCTCCCCAAGTTCTATTCCGAAATGTAGCAGGTACCACAGAGGTCCATTCCGAACCCACTAATGCCTTTCTTGATGCCTTTTTTTTCTTTTTTTGAGGCAGTGACCTGCCACTACTAAAAGTGACACATTGTAGCTTCGTCGCGCCTTTTTGCTTGTCGAGTTCGCTATTGTGGACGCCAGGTGAAGTTTCTAGCAGCCTACGGATGTTAACCGAAGCCTTTCTCTAATCCCTCTTATCGAGCGGTTCCCAACCTTTCTTAGACCATTGCCCAGAGTGGAATTAGACATTAGCTAGTACCCCTTCCCCCTCTCGCCGCTATCTGTTGCCCCTCCCTTCTCCCATATTGCCACCAACTTTGGCAACTAACTAAACTGTAGAATGTGGAATGATAGACTTTTCTTGGAACATGTTTACTTTTAAAATGATGAAAGATGAATGACATTTAGTTTATGTGTGTGTGTGTGTGTGTGTGTGTGTGTGTGTGTGTGTGTGTGTGCGGGCGTGCGTGTTGGAATGAATGACGAAAGAATTCGTGGTGTAACGCAAGTACTACCCAGAACTCCTTCTCAGAAAAGAAAGCTAACTATCCACAGTCAGGCTACACACTTGTTGCATAATATGCTTCTTTCCCTGCATTACTCCTCTTCATTTCGGCACTTGCTTAACTTGCACATTGCAACCCCATTTAGAGTCAAACAAGCTCAAATGTGTGCACTGTGCTTACTGTTCGTAAGCCACTTCATTGCTGCACAGCTTACTTCTGAACACTTGCAGAAATTGGAGACTTCAGGCGGTAAGTTCTTTGCGTCTAACCACTCTAATAATAATAATAATAATAATAATAATAATAATAATAATACTCTGCACAACACTGTATCTCTTGTGTAATTACTGCTGTGTCGCGCTGTCAATTAATTAATTTTTCTGTTTAGAGGAGAGCAATGAAGCAATTTATGGATCACTGCAGGTACTATCTATAACTTTTAGAAGATATTTTGTTTTACATATTTAGCATTTGTTACATATATGTCTCACTTTCATCATCAACGATGTGTGGGACAAAACACAACATGTGTGTAGTGGGTGGACTATGTAACGAACCTGTAATATCTACCACATTAATGCTATTACTGCGAAAAAGTAATTATTAATAACCTATATAATCAATATTATAATATTACAAAATTGTGATAACGGTAGTGATCTTTTCAAAATCATTTAGTTTCGTCACTGAAACAGAATCGAATCGTTTAGATTTACCCCTCAGAAAATTTCATTTTGCCCCTCTGGCGTTAATTACCCCCAGGTTAGGAACCATTGCCTAATTGGTGGTGCTCTGGGCTCTGTTGTTGTGGTCTTCAGTCCGGCACTCGTTCGATGCAGGCTCTCCACGCTGGTCTATCCTGTGCAAGCCTCTTCGTATCTGCCTAGCTACTGCATCCCACATCCATTTTAACCTGCTGACTGTATTCAAGCTTTGGTCGAACTCTACAATTTTTACCGAAACAAGTTTCCTTTAATTAACAAACTGAAGATTCCTCGTTATGTTTCCTAAATAAGGAATATTAATGAAAATGTAACTACAAGTAACTATTTTTTGCATTGAACAATACAAACGAGCAACCAGTGAAGAAATATTTCGTGCGACTAATGAATATTTGGTCCATAATGAATATTGATGTGGGAGGACTGTGTTAGTGTTTGGACAGATCTAGCACATTGTGTGGCAGTCCGAGTGAAAGGATTCGTGAATAAAATACGCGAAGTAAATCCTAACTTATGAACCGACCAGTGTCTGATTTCCTGTGAAGACATTGTTGCTAAGTCTCTACGATCTCCTCTGTGATTTGTGATGGACGAAGTAGTAAAAGCCGTGAACTTCATGATATCGCGGCCCCTAAATATGCGGATTTTTAACGTTTTGTGTGGAGGGATGAGGTGATAGCACACTTCACTTCTGCTACATACAGAAATACGATGTTCATCTCGAGTTAAAGTGTTAAAGTGAGTGCCTGAATTCAGAGATGAAGTATTTGCATGTTCTGCTATTGAGCGCTACGAATGAGAGTATTTATTTGCAGATGATGAATAAGTATCTAAGTTGGGATACATTTCCGATACTTTCGTCCACTTAAATGAACTAAAAGTAAAAATGAAAGGTAGGAACGAAAATATTCTGACAAGCATGGACAATATTCAAGGATTTATTAATAGGTTACATTTGTGGATGAAGAAAATAAGTAAATGGATGTTATGAGATGTTCCGTGCTGTGTGGTACATTGCTAACGATAATAAGGTGTTGATGGACATAATTGAAGAACATTTAGTTTTCTTGCACCGGAATTTGAAAAAAAAATATTTTGGACAGTGTTGATCTTCCGAATAATTTAGATGTAGGCTTATAACAGGAACTGCATATTTGAAAGCAATCAGAACATTAAAATCAAAATTTTTCGAACTCTCTTTGGATACATTTTCGCTATCAGTAAGCAGTTTGTACTAGGCTACTTCTGAAATAGCAGTTGATGCGTTATTGCCATATTCGGCTACATATTTTTTGTAAACTGGGCTTCTCAACGTTGACTGAAATTAAAACATCAAATAAATCGATGAAGAATTAAGGCTTGCTTTTACAACGATTCCGTCACGAATAAGCCTCCCGCGTGCACCTAAGGCCGGTATCACACTATCATATTTCTTTGACAAAGAAATGTGATGAAATATTCGTCAAATTTCTTTGACAAAAATTTTTGACGTGGTGCTAAAAAGGGGTATTACACTGTCGTCATATTTTTCGTCAGATTTCAAGAAGGCGCAGGACAACTTGTTACTATGCGCTGCAGTTGCTAGTACCACAATTGCACTGTGTCTGTATTTGGAGGAAAAGCGGCAGAAAACAATGGAAACATACTTGCATGAAGCCCTAAGTATTACATCGAAATAATAAAAAGCATTCAGCAAAAATTGTTACGAGAGCTGCAAGTGGAGGAAGTCAAGTCTTAATATATAAATTACTAACGAATGGATGAGAGTGTATTTCAGCATTTGCTCAGTAAAGTGGCTTGTCATATTACAAAACAAATACTATATGTGCAGAAGACATGCAAACTGTGACACTACGATTTCTTGATACATGAGAGAGCTTCTCTGGTTAACAACACAGTACTCGAATATCACATTGCACATTAACCAAAATAATTCCAGAAACGTGTGAAGCGATTTATAAAGCACTGAATGGGGAGTATGTGAAGGTAAATACACGTTTAGTACACTATACAGGCAACAAGAACTATTTTTAATTTTGAATATTTTATTTAATGGAATTAGTGTTCCAACAACCACAAAATTAACAAAATGTACGAAACAGATGAAGCGCTTTTTAACTTTGGGCATACAGAGTTCAAAAAGTAGACAAAGTACGATGGAAAGCTAAGAAAGAACTTTTCACTTTAGAGTGTGACCACATCGTCTATTCCAGCTTGTTGAAAAGCTTCCAGGATACTGTAGCTGTGGTTGCGGACATGAAGTCTCCTGCAGCAAATTTCACCTGCCCATTAACACGCAATTAAAAGCATGCACTGTGTCCCTTGCTCACCCCCAATCCTAGTCGAAGCAAGTTTGTTTTTTAAAATAAAAAAAAGATTCGAAGGAACAAATCAGCTTTGAAGTCATGTTTACAAACACGCTACAGAGGCTTTAAATAGCTGCAGCGACGTCAGCGCTCGAATCTGTTATATTTCACATTGCAGTGAATCACTTTAAATCTATGGCGAGCCCGTGTAATCCCTGCCTAAGCAGGCTCAAGTATTACACTGAAGGTGCCGGTAATCTACTTTCAAATTCTTATTATAAATGTCTATGTTTTACAGTGAATTAAAGTTAATTCCTTGTTGATAAATGCATGACTCTAGTCCTGATTTATAATAATAGTAGTAAAATTTGATTACATAGCGACATACTAATTCGTAGTTGTGTTCAAACGATTTTTAGGGGACAGACACTTAGATAAGCCGTGCTGGGTCTAAGCCCCTCTGGATGTACCGTGAGTAATGAAAGGTTACCGAACACTGATCTAGGCGGTACTCGCTACCTGGCAGAAGCACGTACCATAGGGAAAAAACGAGTGAAGCGCGACAAGCGTATCGTGGAGGGATCTTCCAGGGTGAATGGATGCACAGGAGCACTTTGATCAGGTGGTAGGTATCTGCATTGTGTGAGAATCCTGCAAAAACTCTTAATGTTTTCTGCGGATGCCTTAAAATGTCGCATGGGTCAGAAATGATGTAGGATTTCAGTTCATAAATTGAATATTTGGTTAATTTCATGTTGTTTCTTTCTTATTTTTTAATTGCAGATAGTAAGGGGGTGGGGGAAGCTCACAGAGAAGATGTTGACTGACTATCTCGGCCATAGTTAATTAAATTAGTGGTGTATGTGCGCCTTACTTACATTGTTTTGATGACGATCCAATATCCTGTAAAACTATTGTGGCAAGAAATTTTGATCCGCGACTGTTTCATTTAACACGTGGGTGCATTCACATGTGTTTCGCGATAAATAAATGCTTTCATGATGACTCTTCTTCTCGTAATTGGAAGTAAGTGGGATCTTGCTTACTTTTCTTGTATGAATTGCTGTTTTAACTGATCCATTCCTGCGAGTTTCCTTGTCTGAGAACCCAAGCGCACTTTCTCTTATGAGAATCCAGTTACTGTTCTCCACTCTATAGTTACTTACATTCGAATTTATAATGTGCTATCTTTTCCTACGTTCAACCAGCGAGGCTATTGTGTAATCGCCTCTTCATTTTCCTTCTCCACGTATTGCCATAGTGAGTCGTTTCCTTGGCCAACAGAAGTAGTGTGATAGAGAGCATCAGAACAACTTTGTAGTTCAAACTTTCCTTACCCGTCTGTAGAGTGTACCTTCCTTTATTACTACCTTTATTACTAACATGATGAATTGCCCATTGTCCAAGCATTCCAAGACACAGTTATTTCAGCAAATGTGTTCCTTGAGACGCGGTTGGTAGTTAAGAGGATAAACAGCGAGATTATCAGTATTTCGGTCAAGAGATATTTCATCTTGAATTAGTGGTGTCAGCCAGAAATTTGATAAAATTATGAAAATATTTAGGAGTGGTAAAATTAAGTCATTAAACGCAATAGTGATCCCAGAGCTGAAAAATAATTTATAGAGTTGTAAAAGAGTGTGGTTTGGACTGGTGCTTATGTCTCCCAGTCCAGTCTGTGACGTGAGAAACCTCACCCGCATCTGACCGCCAACGAACACGATTAAGGGCTATGACAATTATGGGAAGAAAATGTCCAGTAAATGTAGTTTTTCACAATCAATGTAACACTTATTTCAGGCCTACGAAGGAATGAAAATAACATATTGCAATGAAAAAGCTTTTACTTCCGTGCCAAAAGGCAGTTTATATCTGTAAATCAGATCTACAATGGAAATATTCCTTTAAAAAATGGATTTACATATGGACATTTGCTTGAACAGTTTGGACAATATCGGCTTTGTATTATTTTCAAAAGGAAGTTCCTCATTTGTTTAAAAATAAACTTACATTTTATTGTATAATGCCTGCTGTACTGTATTATATTATGTATTTGTAACAATTTAGTGTGTGATATTATGGAAAAAATATAAATTGGCCAGTTTCACATTGTCATTCAGTGTTTACCGCAAGTTTTCATTTTATTTTTCTTTCACAATTATTTAAAAGATTTCAAATTATCATAACAGACTACAATGATGCAACAATGACATACCTATTATTACAAAGGTTGTTTGACGTAACTGTTACGCTTAAACATAAAAATTAGAAGCATCTTCTAAACAATCACATGCGGTTTCATCTACCTCGATACTGAACATCATGGCTATGTTATCACCAGCTCAAGTCATCTCCACTTTGCCACTTTTCTGCGAAAGTAGTTACAGTAAAATATCAACATTTTTCTTCTTGTCATCTGAGACTGGATAGCTAAGAAGTACTTCAACTTGTGGTTAAGGAAAGAGATTCGGAATAGTTCATCCGCGTCTTTAAAGAGACTTCGCGTCTTGTACATCGTGCTGGTACTCTAGAATGCAGCTGCCTCCATGCGAAGATGAGTGTTTCCCATAGCTTCGTAGTTGTATATGAAAACTGGCTACATTTCTCTTATGTGATCTAAATTTCGTAAGCCTTTAAATAGGGATTTCATGACTATCATTCTTCAATCTTCACCATGGTTTCTTACTTCACCCATTCGGTATATTCCTCTTTCCTTACAACTGTTGGCCTTTTCCGTAGAAGTTTCTCTACTCTACCGAAAATGTTTTCAGAAGTAAGTAACTATGTCCTCTTAATAATACTAATTAATATTAGTCCTACGAAATATTAATACAAGGGACACGGAGGCTGCGCGGGAACGTCTGGCCCTGACTGTAATGGAATTCACGTGAATGGAATCAGTGTGTACTATTGGCCGTAATGGACTAGTTCTTCTTTGCAAGAAAAATGTTTGTGGACAGGTTCGTGTTTACTCCGAACTATGTATTTTCCTGGGCTTATATAGTGGCACATGTTCAATTTCATTTAAATTGCGTGATGTATTTAAAACCTGCTTATTCTATATGTACCGTTTCTATTCCATACCTCATTTTTAGAATTTCTGACATGTTCGCCTTTGCATATCACCTCCTCAAATACAGGTTGTTGCTTGAATCTATGTTACTGATCTTGTATATCGAAGGACTGGTACGGTGTAGTCGATTCCAGTAGAGAATATCAGTACCGTTTCCAGTGTTTCACTTTTTACGTACTTCCTATCGCATATCCCACAAGTAAACGCTAAGGAATAGTGTAGGGAAATTTATTTGATTTTTTTTAAGACTTGGAATTTTCATGTCTGTGGAGCAGGCGACCTTAAATGTTCAGTATAAATGTATTTGTCTTAATCGCACATTTATAAAATGATAACAGGGTGCGATTGCTCCAGCCATCATTGTGAGGTAGTTAATATTTCGTGTCAGTGACTAATTTATCACACGTAATTTTTCTAGACCACACAGTAGTTTTAATGTCAGCACATGTTTGTACTACATGCACGAGTTACACAATGTAAATAAATTTTAATGATTTTAAGATTGTTGCTTGAGCAATCGAAACAAGTCATTTCATAAATGTGCGACCAAGAAAAATGTTATATGGAATTTCATTTGATCCTCTTTCCTAAGTCCTAAGTGGCATCGGGATAGGGAGAGCCTATCCGTTGTTGTTTCCTATATGCACCCACCTCAGCCTGATGGTTTATTCTTGATAAATTGTGCGGTATTAGAATTGGAAGGGACTGTATGGTTGCAGTTCTTCATTGACAGCACCCGATGCAGTTGAGATAGTTGATTAAGCGCAAAATTAAAACAGCAGTTTCCGTAAAGGCTCCTTTTGATAGGTTCTCATTTGATATAGCAATAAAAAGTCACCTTCCAGCGAATGCAGGAACAGGGAATAGGGGCCTATTACGCATTTTCGTTGCTATATAAAAGAAAAGAAAACTGACCAGATGCAAATAGGACACACGAGCTGGGAGCTCCACACAAATTTAATTATGTTTATAGACAGTTTATCTATCCCGGAAATCGAGAATCTCGCCACTTTTGCCTGTCATCGACACTGACACTGGCAATATATCGGTCCCAGGAATTCCAAGACTTGCGAGAATGTTTTAATTTTAAATCTGAAGTTGGATGACGAATAACAAAAGAAATTTTTTGCTTATAATATAATTACGGATTAACACATTTGGGATTTTTTACTTTAGTTTTACTTTTAAAGCTTTGTTCTTGTCAAATTTCATGATTTTAGTTCAACGGGAAGTAGATTTTCATGCGTGAGTTTTCGAGTATCAAAATATTTGACATGAATGGCCGTATCTTTTGATTGCATCAACTTAAAAGCACGGATTTGTTATTCATACGACTTCCCGTTTCTGAGGAAAAGAGACTGACAGACGGACAACAAAGTAAGCATTTAACAAAATGGTTCAAATGGCTCTGAGCACTATGGGACTTAACATCTATTGTCATCAGTTCCCTAGTACTTAGAACTACTTAAACCTAACTAACCTAAGTATATCACACAACACCTAGTCATCACGAGGCAGAGAAAGTCCCTGACCCCGCCGGGAATCGAACCCGGGAACCCGGCGGCGGGAAGCGAGAACGCTACCGCACGACCACGAGATGCAGACAAGCCTATAGCGACTGAACCTCTAGGGTCCCTTATTTTGTAAAAGACGTAATATGCATGTCAAACGACAGCAATCAGTGTAACAAACTCATAGAAATAATAGGAAAGCAGGGTACATGTAACTAAACCACGACAAATGATCTTTGTTTCTGGTCTATGAAACATAACAATGTTGGGCTCCCTCTGCCTCTGACTATGAAGCTGATTTGACTCTTGTATTCTCTTGGATGTCATCCTTTATGTAAGTGATTAACATTATTGAAAAGTAGTGGGTTTTTGAAATATGTGTCGTGTTACTGATTTAAAATCAACCTCCCAGTCAGTACAATTATTTTCTGAATATATGTAGATGTGAAACTTCCTGGCGCTTTAAAACTGTGTGCCGGACCGAGACTCGAACTCGGCACCTTTGCCTTTCACACGGTCCCGAGTTCGAGTCCCGGTTCAGCACACAGTTTTATTGTGCCAGGAAGTTTCATATCAGCACACACGCCACCGCAGAGTGAAAATCTCATTCTGGAAACATCCCCCAGGCTGTGGCTAAGCCATGTCTCCGCAATACTCTTTCTTCCAAGAGTGCTAGTTCTGCAAGGTCCGCGGAAGAGCTTCTCTGAAGTTTGGGAGGTAGGAGACGAGGTACTGACAATTGAAGCTGTGAGGACGGGTCGTGAGTCTTGCTTGGGTCGTTCAAATGGTAGGGCACTTATCCACGCAAGGCAAAGGTCCCGAGTTCGAGTCTCGGTCCGGCACACAGTTTTAATCTGCCAGGAAGTTTAATATCAGGGCACGCACCGCTGAAGAATGAAAATTTCATTCCGGAAATGTAGACGTGGCAGTCTTTCTTATACGGTATCGATTCGCAGATTTAACGAAGTTAATATTAAAAGCCAATCTGCTTCATTTTCATTTTCTTAGTGTTTCCGAAGTAGAATCTCCCTTATTTTGTAAAAGAAGTCCGATTACCTTTCAGATTAAATTCATTTCCACAGATTATCATTTGGCAATCGCGTGTGTACAGATAAGGAGCACAGCTACGAATATGAATATTCCACAAAAAAGAATTTCAAGTACATAAAGACTTTATTAAAACAATTAAAAGCATGTACAAGCCGGTGCTCAACAGCTTGTAGCAAAAGCAGAGCGAACATTTCTTCTTTTACTCTCTTTGCTGCCTAACCATCTCAGTGAGAATTTCAATCATAAAAAGGTGGGAACTACACATCTTGCAGCATTCGAGCCAAACAGTAGAAGGTAGGGAACCCTACAAGGAAACGTACTATTCCACTCTTCCACGTAAAAATCGCCAGTGCGCTACTTGGACGCGCAAGTTTTTGCCTGACGCGCTTCTCCGCGCACCGCAGGTAGAACAGAGGCAGGCAGCAGTTCTCTACGCACGGACTGCCTGCGGCGGCCGTTTAACGACCCGAGCCCAGCCGGGCCTCCGCGGCTGGCTTGATCTTGCGCCGGCGTCTCGGATCTCCACTTCCACAGAGCCCCCTCTCGCTGCCTCGTCCCCCTGTATCTCCAATATATTTCCGTTTATAAATACAATCCGTCCGGATTTCAATATTCTTTTCGGTGATCTCGTCCCTTCTCGTCTCGAGACGATCCTGCAGCCGAGCTTCTGACGCAGCCTGCTACGGAAATGCCTTTACGGAAACCAAGAAGAGAGGTAACCGGCGAATAAAATATCCGTCCTAGAAACGCACTGGTCTCACGAAGGAGTTTAAAGAACGTCTGCAATTGCTGGCACCGACTGTGATGCTGTGACGAGTAATCACGGTAAGGGTAATGGAGGTATCAAAGGCAGATAAATGCTAGAAGTATCGCCAAATCAGCTAAACAGCTCATGCACCCAAGCTGCTGGCAAGAATAATATACAGGAGTTTGGAAAGGAAAATTGAGACTCTGTTAGGTGATAATGAGTTTGTATACTAGGTGTACTGATAATTTTATCTGAATGTAACACAGTAGGTCCCATAATGGGGCACGTAGGTTAGAAAAATTTAGAAAGGGAAATGGGATCCCTTACTGTTATATACAGTGAGAATTAGTGAAGTTCGGTCGCAGGTAAATAGGGAGTTGTAAGTACAAATCAGATACGGGTAATGCAAGAGTTGGTTTAATAATGAATGAGAAGATAGAAATGCGGGTAAGCTACTATGAACACCACAGTGAACGCTTTATTGTAGCCAAGGTAGACACGAAGCCCACACCCATCACAGTAATACAAGCTTATATGCCAACTAGCTTCACAGATGAATAAATTGAAGAAATCTATGATGAGATGAAAGAAATTACTTAGATATTTAAAGGAGACGAAATTTTAAAGTGCTGAGGGACTGGAAGTCGACAGTAGAACAGGAACGGAAGGAAAGGAAAAATTGTAGAATGCAATAGAAGATGAATGGCCAGCTTTGAGAAATGAAACAGTGAAGATAGTAGAGGATCGAATAGCTAAACAGACAAGGTCTAGTAGATATCCTTGGATAACTCAAGAGATATTTAATTTGATTGATAAAAGGAGAAAATTTAAAAACGCAGTAAATGAAGCAGGCGAAAGGGAATACAAACGCCTAAAAAGTTATAGTGACAGGAAGTGCAAAATGACCAAACAGGAGTGGATAGAGGGCAAATGTAAGGATTTAGAAGTATATTTCGCTAGGGGAAAGATAGATACCGCCTACAGGAAAATTAAAGAGACCTCCCGAGAAAGAGACGCAGCTGTATGAGTATCAAGAGCTCACATGGAAAACCAGTCCTAAGCAAAGAAAGGAAAGCTGAAAAGTGGATGGAGTGTACAGAGGGTCTACACAAAGGAGATGTACTTGAGGGCAATATCATAAAAAGGGAAGAGGAGGTAGTTAAAGATAATAACTTACACGATGCTAAGAGAAGAATTTAACAGAGCACTGAAAGACCTAATTCCAAATAAGGCCCCGGGAAGATCAGTTTGGATTCCGGAGAAATGTAGGAACATGTGAGGCATTACTAATCCTACGACGTCTTTTGGAAGATAAGTTAAAGAAAGGGAAACCTAGGCCAGTGTGGCCGAGCGGTTATAGGCACTTCAGTCTGGAACCACGCGACCGCTACGGTCGCAGGTTCGAATCCTGCCTTGGGCATGGATGTGTGTGATGTCCTTAGGTTGGTTAGGTTTAAGTCATTCTAAGTTCCAGGGGACTGATAACCGCAGATGTTAAGTCCCATAGTGCTCAGAGCCATTTGAACCATTTTCTACGGAAACCTACGTCTAGAGAGAGCTTTTGACAATGTTGGCTGGAACACTCTCTTTGAAATTCTGTAGGTAGCAGCGGTGTAATAGGGGGTGAAAGTCTATTTACGACCTGTCCAGAAACCAGATGGTAACTAGAAGAGTCTAGGGGCATGAAAGGGAGGTAGTGGTTGGGTAGGGAGTGATATATGGTTGTTGTCTATCGTCGATGTTATTCAAATGGTTCAAATGGCTCTGAGCACTATGGGACTTAACTTCTGAGGTCATCGGTCCCCTAGAACTTAGAACTACTTAAACCTATCTAACCTAAGGACATGACACACATCCATGCCCTAGGCAGGATTCAAACCTGCGACCGTAACGGTCGCGCGGTTCCAGACTGTAGCGCCTAGAACAGCTCGGCCACTCCGGCCGGCGATCACGTAACTAATGAGGAGGTACTGAACAGAACTGGAGATAAAAGAAATTTGTGGCACTATCTGACTAGAAGAAGGGATCGGTTCATAGGACACATTCTGAGACGTCAAGAGATCACCAGTTCAGTACTGGAGGGAAGTGTGGGGGTTAAAAACCGTAGAGGGAGACCAAGGCATGAGTACAGTAAGCAGATTCAGAAGAATTAGGTTGCGATAGTTATTCGGAGATGAAGAAGCTTGCACAGCTAGCCTTGACTCGAGGAAGTGTATAATGTTAAATTTTTTAACCTTTACAGTGTGCCCGTTCTTCCAATAGGTATACAGACTGTCCCAAGGTCAAGAGCTGTCTGAAACACACCAGTCCTTGAGCCTGTGATCAACAGAAAAATCGCATTTTCGCGCGTAGCTTTTTGAAACAGAGTGGTACCGTGCACTGTCATGCACAGAACGATATGGAAAGTATAAATTGCAATGTTCAGATGGGTACTATATGTTTTAGAGACTAAAGGTATAAATATTTATCACAAAACTCAGAGACTGACAACGTAAACACTTTGTACTGCGCAAGTTATTCAGATATCGAGTGAAGCCTCTCAGCTACGTACTCTCTGCTTAAGTTACATAATCCTATCGATAAACACATAGAAATAAACACGAAAGAGTTTTTGTATGTCCATCCTTGTGGTCAGAGGTCTGGGAGACTTCGGCTTTACCCTTATGTAAGAAAATAAAACACCTACAGCCGTCCTTTTGAAGTCATTTACTGTATGGCTACCAGTTTCGGTGCTTCAGTGCACCATTTTCAGGTCTTATCCGATGCTGAAGGGGTTAACCCCAACCGTGTACATGATGCATCAGTGGCTAACATAACTGGTTTAGGCAGACTAACTGTAACTTAACCATTAACTATAATTCAAGTCAAGGCCTGAAGATGGTGCACTGAAGGGCCGAAACTCGTAGCCATACAATCGTAAGGAAGCTGTAGGTGTTTCAGTTTCTTGTTGTTTTTGTGGTCTTCAGTCCTGAGACTAGTTTGATACAGCTCTCCGCGCTACTCCATCCTGTGCGAGCTTCTTCATCTCCCAGTACTTACTGCAAACATACATCCGTCTGAATCTGCTTAGTGTATTCATCTCTTGGTCTCCCTCTACGATTTTTACCCTCCACGCTGCCCTCCAATGCTAAATTTAAGATCCCTTGATGCCTCAGAACATGTACTACTAACCGGTCCCTTCTTTTTGTCAAGTTGTGCCACAAACCCCTCCCCAATTCTGTTCAATACCTCCTCATTATTTACGTGATCTACCCATCTAATCTTCAGAATTCTTCTGTAGCACCACATTTCGAAAGCTTCTATTTTCCCTTCTTGTCTAAACTATTTATCGTCCACGTTTCACTTCCATGCATGGCTACACTCCATACAAATACTTTCAGAAAAGACTTCCTGACACTTAAATCTATACTCGATGTTAACAAATTTCTCTTCTTCAGAAACGCTTTCCTTGCCATCGCCAGTCTTCATTTTATATCCTCTCTACTTCGACCATCATCAGTTATTTTGCTCCCCAAACAGCAAAACTCCTTTACTACTTTAAGTGTCTCATTTCCTAATCTAATTCCCTCAGTATCACCCGACTTAATTCGACTACATTCCATATGTTTCTTACATAAACACAAAAAGGTTATTTTTGCATAACTTCTTTGTATACTTCCGCACTTCCGAAATCTTTGTGAAGTTCATTCATGGAACGAGGGTGAGTCATTACACCGGAAGTCTCCGTCCGCCATTGATGGTGATTTTCATCCAGAATTTAGGTAGCAACTGGCTTTGAACCCTGGGTCCTGGATGGTAACCTTGGACCACGGCATCACTGTCACTAGTTGAGTAAAAAAAGGAAGGGCTTGGAGACGGTGTGCTTGCAGAAGCGCGCGGTTTTTGGCTGGAGCGAGCGGCCTGTGGGGAGACGGGCAGGCAGGTGTGTACAGAGGCAGCGGTATGCGCGCACCTGGTCCCTGCGGCCGGCGCGGTCATTGCCATCGGGAACAGGGAACAGGTTGCCGGCACCGACACGGGGAGCGCTCCCACCGGCGAGCGAGTGGGCTTCCCTCTCCCCGCTGGTCTAGTCTGGCCTGATCTGGCCGGCCGGCCACACTGTTTCACTTTCCGCTGGTCGCAGCGAGCAGCCAGACAGACGCACTCTCGCTTTCCGGCCGGCCGCCGTTCCTGTTCTACACACTGTGATGGCAGCAGTCGCAGATCTAAAAGGGGTTGGGGGCGACAGGGTTGCAAAGTGCTCTATTTACCACTAGAAAAGTATCTGAAATAAGTGACAGTTCAACACGAAAAGTAGTCTACTTCGCATATTTTCATTCGCTTATCTCGTATGGTATTATTTTTTGAGGTAATTCTTCTGATTCAAAATGGGTATTTTTGGCTCAAAAACTGGCTGTTCGAGCTCTTGTCGACCCCTATTCAATAGTCCGGGAATTCTGACCTTGCCCTCACGGTATATATTTCCTTTAATGTTGTTTGTTGTTAGAAAATATTAGCTTATTCCCAAGAGTTAGCAGCTTTCACTCAGTTAATATTAGGCAGAAATCAAATCTGCATGTGGAATGCACTTCCTTGACTCTTGTGCAGAAAGGAGTGCAGTATTCTGCAGGATCCATTTTCAATAAGCTACCATACGAACTCAAAAATCTTAGCAGTAGCCCGAACACTTTTAAGTCTAAACTGAAGAGTTTCCTCATGGCTCACTCCTATTCTGTCGAGGAGCTCCTAGAAGAGCTAAAAAATTAAGCAAATTACAGTGTTACATTCTTGGTTTTCTTTACTTAAACTAACGATTTGTCACCTGAATATGTTTCTTATATTTCATTTTATCTGTTTCTAATATCGTGTTATAATTTCATGTATTGACTCGTTCCATGAGCATGGGGACTTCTCCTTAATTCGGTCCCACAGAACAATAAATAAATAAATAAATAAGAATGCCACCTGCACGCTCACCCCCCCCTTCCCCCCCCCCCCCTCAATCTCCCTAAAAGATCTGTAGAAATGTTGTTTCCATGGCTCTCGGGTGTCCAGCCGGATGCGATCGTTGAAGTCCCACAATATTTCGGCGAATAACCTTTCCACCATCAGGTGGTTGATGATGTTGTTTCCAGGGCTCTCGGGTGTCCAGCCGGATGCGATCGTTGAAGTCCCACAATATTTCGGCGAATAACCTTTCCACCATCAGGTGGTTGATGATGGCGGAAAGGTTATTCGCCGAAATATCGTGGGACTTCAACGATCGCGTCCTGCTGGACACCCGAGAGCCCTGGAAACAACACATACGCCGGGAAAGCCTCTGTTCACATATCACGTATCTGTAGAAGTGTTTATATTTTTACACATGTACATTGACGAACAAAACTCGCAACACCAAGAAGGAGCTGTGCGACATAAACGTGTTTCTACATCTGAAACAGATGACAATCCAGATTTCGCGCCAGTAGCATAAGAGTGGCGGTAGTAGAGCCACCATGAGGACGGAAATGAGATTTGCCTTAAATACACGCTGTAACGCTCGAGAGCGTCAGTTACCTTTCAGATTCGACCTCGTCATTTGATACTACTCAAGAAGAATGCCGTTAAGGCGACAAGGATGCCAGTATCTGCACCGCACTGAGTTGAACGAGGTCGTGTATTTGGGCTACTAGAAGGTGGATAAAAAAATTAGATAAACTGGTATAGGCGACGTCGGCGAAGATCAGTTTGGATTCCGGAGAAATGTAGGAACATGCGAGGTATTACTAATCCTGCGACATCTTTTGGAAGATAAGTTAAGGAAAGGCAAATCTACGTCTAGCGATGCTTTTGACAATGTTGGCTGGAACACTCACTTTGAAATTCAGAAGGCAGCAGGGGTACAATAACGGGTGAAAGGCTATTTAATACTTGTCTAGAAACCATATGGTAGTTATAAGAGTCTAGGGGCCATGAAAGGGAGGCAGTGGTTGGGAAGGGAGTGAGACACGGTCGTTGCCTGTCGTTGATGTTATTCAGTCAGTACTTTGAGCAAGCAGTAAAGGAAACCAAAGAAAAAATTGGAGTAGGAATCAAAGTTGAGGAAGAAGAAATAAAAACCTTGATGTTTTCCAATGGTATTTTAACTCTCTCGGAGACAGCAAAAGACTTGGAACAGCTGTTGAACGGAATAGACAGGATATAGGAGGATTCGATAAACATCAACAAAAGGAAAATACCAGTAGTGGAATGTAGTCGAATTCAGTCAGGTGATACTGGGGGCACTGCAGAAAGACAGTACATGACTGCTAACAGCGGTAGTCCAGAGAATCTACCATCGCAGGAAGACCGGGCTCCAGACGGCCACGTGGCACTGCCGAGAGGAAGGACCATCGTATTCATCGTATGGCTCCGAAGCGTCGTAATGTATATGTAGCAGCAATTTGAGCAGTTGATGCTACGAACTGTTCTAAATCGATTAATTTAGGGACAGCTCCGAAGCAGACACCCTTTCGCGTGCATTTCACAGACCACAAACTAACGACATTTGCGACTTCGGTGGTGTGAAGCGAGAGCCTATTAGAGGTCTGTTGCGTTTTCTGATGAAAGCTTGTTCTGCCTCGATGCTTTAGTGACGGCCTTATATTGGTTAGAAGGAAGCCAGTATAGGGCCTGCAACCAATGTCTGCGTCCTAGTCACACTGGATCTACACTTGGAGTTGTACCCTGGGATGCGACTCCGTATTACAGCAGGAGTACTCCCGTGACTATCCCACGCTCACTGACTGCAAAATACATGGGTCAATCTGGTGATTCGACCTGTTGTGCAGGCACAGCACTCCAGGGGCTGCTTTCCAACAGGATAACGCTCGTCTACATAAAGCTTTTGTAACTCAATATGCTCTATAGTGTGTCGGCTTGCTCCTTGGATTGCTCGATCACCAAATCCGTCTCCAGTCGACCAAATACGAGACGTCATAGGACGGCAACTCCAGCGTCATCCACAAAAAGCAATAACCGTCCCTGTACGGATCAACCAAGTGCAACAAGCATGGAACTCCAGCCCACAAACTGATAAATGGCACTTGTATAGCACCAATTAATGCACTTTTGTATGTTTGCATTGATCATTTCGGCAGTTACACTGTTTGTTAATGTACAAGCATTGCTCATTTACATTGGCTTATCCCGCGCTTGGATTCACCTGTGATCTGCCAGTACTAATCACTTACATATCTTATCTAGGCAAATGCATTCCCAAAATTTCTGTTCTACACATTAATTATTTTTTGTTGTGTTTTTTTTTGTCAGTGAACAAATTTCCAAATTCCATATATCATCGAATTCTGTAGCTTGACTAGCGGCACTAGCCTGGTAGACAGAGCACACTGGACTCCGGCCCTGGTGGTCCTAGTCTCGCTCTCGGATAAGGAGGTGGGGGAGGGGGGGGAGAGAGATTTCTTCACTCCAGTCCTTCACGACGACCTCAGGTCAGTCTGCAATCAAGTGATAACCGAGGATCTTCCTGGGGTAAAAGGCGAACAAAATGATGGGCTCACCAACCTCCCGCTCCTAGTGCCTTGACTAGAGGTCTGCGCGGATGCGGATATCCGCGGTATTAGTTACTTGGCGGATAAAATCGCGACCGGCGCGGATATCCGCGGGTCATCTGCGGATAATGAGCAAGGCATCTGCCCAGTACGTATGTTGCAATGGTAGTTGAAAACTTCAAGTCTGTTGACATTCTTGGAATCTCGCAGGGCCCGGGTAGAGCGGATGTCTGTTGTCCTCAGCCCCTGGCTACGACCGACGTAGCTGTACCCGAGAGACCTGCGCCTAATCCGTTTCCGCGACCGTGTCTTTTGTGTGGCCTGTGAAGTGCTCTCTGGGTGGCAAACCTGCCCACTGTCTACCAGACAGGTTCCCGCTGCAATTTTCCGCTGCCTTCAGTTAGCGCTTTGCAGTGGCCGAGTGACAACGTGCATCGTAGCAAATATCGGTGAGAGTTCTTTCTTCAAACGAACACCATATCGATGGATACGTTTTCGTGTAAGGTCAAAAAAGGCGATTTTACATTAGTGAAGGAAAACAAATTGAAATCGCCAGTTTGGAAAAAAAAATCGGATACGTTTTTGATGGCAACGGAAAGATAAAAGATATAGTGGCTTGTTTTGCATGTAAAAAAGTATATTCCTACACTGGACACAAAAGTGGAACTTCAGTTTGCTAAAACGTTCGTGTGAGGCTCGACAAAGTAGCATTATTACTTATTGAAATACCAAGAAAGACGTGAAAATTCCTGAAGTTCCACCAAATTTGAAGATAGCCGCGACAGAAAAACATATCAATCTTGTCAGCAAAGACACTTTACAATTCGAAGTTGCGTGTGGATCTGGGTTTCTCGAGACGGCACTGTTTCTTATTGATGTGGGGGCCAAGTACGGTGCAGTGAGTGCTAAGGAGCTGCTACCTCATGAAACGACTCCTAATTTCTACAACCACTGATTTTGTTGTCACTCTTCGGAAGACGTCAATTATTGCTGGCAGTTTAACTTTTTCACAGGTGCGCCAGCGTTTTGCAGTGCAAATATTTTCACCTGGAAATGACGAGGACTGAACGCGTAAGCTATAATATAATCATCAGCTGACATGAATGGCTTCAAAATTTGACACAAGTAGTGAGTGCAAGAAAAAAAAATGTGGGTAAATGATCCAATGTGCTACTAACAGTTTAAAACCGTCGTCATTTTTAGCGGACTTGGCACAAGAGCAGCGAAATATAGTTGTTTCTATAGGCGTAATTTTATCATTTAATACTATTACATTGAATTTTATTTTTTTAAATAGCGTTTCCAATCTCACGAGATCCGAGACGCTACTGCGTGTGCTCCGGAGCGCCAATGCTTTTCTGTTTGGAATGCTCTGCTTTAGAGTAGGTGGTGGTGGTGGTGGTTAGTGTTTAACGTCCCGTCGACAACGAGGTCATTAGAGACGGAGCACAAGCTCAGGTTAGGGAAGGATTGGGAAGGAAATCGGCCGTGCCCTTTCAAAGGAACCATCCCGGCATTTGCCTGGAGCGATTTAGGGAAATCACGGAAAACCTAAATCAGGATGGCCGGAGACGGGATTGAACCGTCGTCCTCCCGAATGCGAGTCCAGTGTGCTAACCACTGCGCCACCTCGCTCGGTCTTTAGAGTAGGTATAGAGCATTTCCTGTGATTTAAGAAGTTAGGCTGTCGCAGAAATGGCACCCTAACAATAACTATGTCATTACATACCTCAATTCTAAGCACCACTGTCTATTACTATTAATTACTCATTCAAAACTTAAATATATGCGGATGCGGATAACGAACTTCCGGATGCGGATTTCACTTTTCTTATCCGCGCAGACCTCTAACCATGACCAAGAAAAATTCAAATGGCTCTGAGCACTATGAGACTTCACTGCTGAGGTCATCAGTCCCCTAGAACTTAGAACCACTTAAACCTAACTAACCTAAGGACATCACACACATCCATGCCCGAAGCAGGATTCGAACCTGTGTCCGCAGCGGTCGCGCGGTTCCAGACTGTAGCGCCTGGACCCGCTCGGGACAAAGAAAGGCTGCACTCTATTGTCGTACACTTTTTAGCTTTCATTTCGTAGTATGAAAATTAAGAGACTCGTCGACATGGTCGTAAGGTAAGGTTACCATCGATGGGCCGACTACATCACTGGGCCAGATCGATTTCTCTGTAGAAATCACCAACAGGTGCATACCACTGATCGATAAGAGTACCACGTCTTGCCAAAGATCGATCGTTTTAGTTCCGAGTTGTTCCACAAAGACAGATAGTAACAGTAATAAAAAGATGGTTTTGTATTATGTTCTTGTAGTTCATTGCGATTAACGAATGAAACGTCGTACTGATATGCTAATACTGATTAAGTTTCTGCAGCGCTCATTGGAAAAGTACGAGCAGTTCACACCATTTTGTCATATTCACAATAAAAAGATGCGTAATGTCGACGGAGACTAGATATTTTTAAGGACTGCAGTTCAATTTGCCTTGAATGAGCCACTTCGAATTTTGTCTAATCTTAGGCCTCCTGTAAGGAGATCGGAAATTAATGTAAAAATCGTGCATGAGAACATTCAATCTTAGGCCTCCTGTAAGGAGATCGGAAATTAATGTAAAAATCGTGCATGAGAACATTCAATCTGATCAGTATAGTCATTTAATTTTCATTACTGCATCTTCGTTTGTGACACGTATAATGTGTAAGCTATTGAGCACTGCAAGAATCAGGTTAATACAACTCGTACAAACATGCAAAACAATAGCTCGTGTGACATACAGTACGTGTCATGCATGCTGATTTTTTTCAATGTGTCTATCGTGAAACGAACTTGGTTTACGTTCATAAACGGTTCTTGGTCATTACCAATTTCTCGGCATACCACGCATACCGAAGCATTGGACCAAATATTGGTGAAGCAACGGATGGTGTAGGACTGACACAATTTTTATGCAGTGTTTTCTGAAAGTTATCTCTCTCTACCCTGTTCGATGACACACGTGCAACTGTGTTGTCGTTCTGTTTCTTCACTTGCATATAAAAATAAAGGTCGCATCGCTACACCAGCGGTGTATGTTTTGGTCAAATTACTGCACATTGGCTGACCATCTCCGCCTTGAGTAGCTTAGGTACGAATGATAAACAAAAACAGTATCGTCAGCGAAATTCTTCCTTTATCAGCGTAAAGATTATGCCGATAATAAATAGTGCCTTAGATACTGATAATCTGAACAGTCGTAATAAAATTGTTGTTAGAATTACGTCGGAATGAAAGGAAAGTAGCAACAGCGAGATTCGAACCAGAAACCTTGCGCTTATGAAACTAATATCGTACTCGTACACACCTTGGATACTAGCGACCAAAAAAAGTATTTAAGACGTCTAAAATTTTCAGACTCAATTTTCTCAAAAACGGCTTCCACATTTTGAAGTTTCAGTTGTGCCCTACATACCCTATCAAAAGCAATCAAATCGGAGAGTGGAAGATAGTGCGGTCCCCGTGTTACTATCTGAACCCGTCAGAATTTACATGCAATGCTTTATTACGCACTGAAGACAGTTGCTGAAAGCGAACTCTTTCTCCGGACGGCGTACCCAAGGCCGCAGCTTTTAGTGCGCCGCTTCTGGTGACAAGAGCGCGCCAGCCCGCGGACACGTGCGACATCGTCTGCAGATGTCCATTAGGCGTGCTTCTCAATGGGAGTAGTTAGCACTTGCTCGCTTCCGTAATTAGCTACTCGTAGCCACTCTGCAAGCTCAGAGCCAACTCCGCACTTAAATTTTAAACTCGGCTTCCGAGGCTCTCGCCGGCAGACTCGGGACTTGAAGTTCGGCGAACACCAACTCTGCCATCTCGTTTCAAATTCTGAGCCATTTCCAGGCAGCCATGGAAGTTTCTAGGCCACGGAGAGCTGCCGAAAGTAAAATCAGGCTGCGAAACATGTTGCTGTCAGGCGCAGGGAACTATAGAGCCAGCTTCTTAACAATACTCAAACCAATATCCTTCGTGTAAACATGCTGCAAGCCTACTTTATCTCTCAAATACTCTCAGGGAGAGAGAGGGGGAGGGAGAGAGGGAGGGAGGGAGGGAGGGAGGAAGGGAGGGAGGAAGGGAGGGAGGGGGGGAGGGAGAGAGGGAGGGAGGGAGGGAGGGAGGGAGGGAGAGAGAGAGAGTGCAGGGGGATTTAATATCTTATCTACCATGGCTGCAGTGGGCCTTTACCTACTGGGATTAGCAATATAAAATACAAGTACACAGTATACAATACATATGGCATAAATTATAAGAACACAAGCATGAAATAGCATATGGAAAATAGCAAGGGCATTGCTGCGCAGCAAGAAGATGATGAAATGCTTAAACCTAACATAAAACGATAACGGGTGAGAATAAAAAGAAAAATACAAGTTATTGTTAACAATTATTAGCTGGCTAGCAACAGACAACGCGTAGCGGGTCGGACATAGCTCAACACTGCTAAGCATACAAAAAGCATATACTACAGAGTGGTGAAATAATTTGTCAGACTCTGGTTTGCTGATGTTCCTTGCTTTATCCGTTTTATCATGTCTAGCTTTTGTTGTGGGTGGTGGTTCGAATGACGGTGTAGGTAATAGTACGTGTGCGTGGGTTTTCGGTAAAGTGTGTCGCCTTATCTACCATCTTCTTTCTTAAAAACTAGTTTGCGATTTATCCTACATTATTTTAGGCATATATTTGCATTTATCTTTATTTATGATCCATCACCTAGCTAAATGAATGGTTTCTTCTTTTATTTGATCCTTTCGTAACAAGTTGTAGAAATTCTTATTTCTTAAAATATCTAGAATATACTTATAATATTAAAAAATAAATAAAATTGAAAACAAGCAGTTTGAGAATTTGGAAGAATTTAACTAGAGAAGTTCCCCTCTGCGTGGCATAATGATTTCTTCTAATCCCAAGCGTTTACTGACTACTGGGATGCATCTCCGAGTGAACGTTGAGTTGCTGGCCTAAGTCTGTTGTGGTATTCTGTTCTATTTAATACATGTTATTGTTCTGTGGACTCGATTAGTGTAGTTTATTTCTACCTGTATCTGGTTCACCATGCCCACTACGAGGCGAAGCCTGACACAGTTGTGATTGTGTATCTATCGTCTGGACATAGGTAGTTTGCAAAAACCGACAGTCCACCCTTTCTGACGAGATGTTCAGACAACCAAAGAAAATGTAATTGGCATCTTTTTCTTAATCGTAGTTGCATAGTAGAGGTATAACACGATAAAGCGCATTAAAATATTTCTGAATTTTCAGACATGCTGATGTTTTCTCGTATCAAACGTTAGCCACCAATACCAGGTTAAGTTTGGCTAACTTATGTCACTGTTTTAGATGACCACCCTCGTTATTAGCTTCAGAATGTTTGAAGCGCCCTCAGCCCGTTTCCTGTATATTTTCCCTCCCTCCTCCGTAAGATGCTGGTAATTTGACAGGCTGTTTGCTGTTTCAGTTGCAAGTACCGTAATTACTAAATTGTTCCAGGCTGTTAGGGTGTTGTTGAATGGGTTTAAATTTAAACGCAACTTTTCATCTGCATCTGCGTAGAACATTTTCTACAGAAACCTTAGCTTCTTTGAGTGTCGATTCACACCCTGTTTCGCTACTGACTACAGCAAAATTCCGTTTACGCGTGCTTCCGGGCGGTGGCATGACGTCACATATTTTGAATACCCGAACGAGATTGGCCGCCGTCGGTTGCCGCCGTCCGCTGTCCCTATCATCCCATGGTGGGACACTGGTACACATTATCTTCAGCACGGGGTTCCACATTTCATACAGTTTCTTCCTGGGGTGTTTTACAGTCTTTATGGCCCTACTGTATAGCCTTTCATGGTATCCGCTTGTGGCTGTCAGTCCTTAAAATCTATCAAAATGAATGTGGCGTGCTCCTGGATGCAAAACATGTTCCGCAACAGCTGACCTTGTGCTCTTCTAGTCCTTTTTGACCGTTCTTTTTGTAATATCCACGTACACCTCCCCACAACCACACGGAATCCCACGAATTCCTGCTTTTTCCAGCCGCTGGCGAGTATCCTTTGCCAGGTTTACGTGATCTTTACCTTCCGCGACGATCCGTTTTTTTTTTTTCATGTTTTTCCTATGCGATCACTAATTTCCGTAGTGAAAGGCAGGAAAACTTCCGATTTCACAGACACTTGTGTCTCGAAATGATTTCTGTGCGGTAGTCTTACAAAGTGCTCGTTTTATCTCAGTGGACGAATAACCATTCTTGAGCGGTGCAATGGTGAGATGTTTCAATTCGGCGTAAAGCAGGTCTAGTTTGCGGATGTTCCTTGCTTTATCCGCCAACTCTTTTATGATGTTTCGCTTTTGTTGCGCGTGGTGGTTCAAATGACGGCGTGGGTAATAGTCCGTGTGCGTGAGTTTTTGGTAAAGAGTGTCACCTTATCTACCATCTTCTTTCTTAAAAACTAGGACATCAAGAAAATTTAATCTTTTTCCTACCTCCTCCTCCTCCATGAAAAACTCAGTCTTCGGATTAACCTCGATAGTATTTTTGTGAAAACAACCTAGTTACTCTCTACCATGCCTCCACAAAACAAACGTGTCATCCACGTACCGGAACCAAATACCCTGTTTCTTGTTGGCAGTTTCTCATGCATGCTATTCGAATTTTTTCATAAAGAAATCTGCTAAATTGCGATTAAGTGGCTCAGCACAGCCACGCCAGCATTCTGTTCATAGAATTCATCGATCCATTTGAAATGCGTGGTTGTGAGGCAATAATTAAACAATTCTATAATATCGGGAGGAAAAATTCGATTCAGCTTTTGCAATGCCTCACTGAGCGAAATCATATTAAATAGCGATACATCTAAACTAACAAACATGTGATACGGTTGGACCACTATAATGATAAAATAGTGATAAAATTTTACGAATATTTCATATACGAAACCGACCGGTCCAAATACGGTCGTAACAATGCTGTCAAGAAATTAGCAATCGAGTAGGTGGGGAACCAATAGCACTCACTATAGGTCTTAAATGTACATGTTCTTTGCGAGCCTTCGGCAACCCACAAAATCTTGGTGATAGCGTAGCTGAATTGAACAGACTTTTCTGAACGTTTTGTTCGATAGAGGACTCTTTTATCAACCGCATATCAATTCTAAGAATTTTGTCGGTGAGATCCTTTCTGAGTTTCCTATATGTCTGCGGATCTAGTAAGTTGTTAATCTTACTATGATAGTCGGTCACATTCACAACAACCGTTGGATTTCCCTTGTCAGCGTTCTCATTCAGGCATTCCTCTCACCCACTGTTAAATTACCTTAGCAGTACTTAACCAGTTCTTTCACAACTTTTCGACAAGTTTCTTCAGCCGTAACAGTGTCCACACTAAGAACGCTTGCTCCTACACCGGCTATAATTTCTTCTGTGGGAACAACTCGTAGACTTATGGCAATATTAACGTGTTTAAATGTGAAATCGATTTGACAGCGGCATAATAGGCCGAAACATTTTATTAACTGTGAAATGTTCAGCCGTGAAAGTTTACGACAATTGGTTCTGGATATGCCGGCAGGTTACAAGTACCCCGCAGTAACTACCCGATTGTCGTATCGAATTCTCGATGTCTGGTGTGCTACTGGATGATTTGCTCGTCCAATGTGGCTTTAAACCAATCATTCAAGTGCAGAACTGGAGTCAGAGAGGATAACGCGTTGATCGTCCCTATCATTCTGGACACGAGGGCTGCCGCCCGTTCGCTAGATGAGTCGCTCTAAGCCCCGTTTTACACGAGCGATTTTCTGGTCAAAATCGGCTACTCGAAGTACATGAGCCTTTCGTGCCTACGTGTAAATCAGCAACCAACCATGACGCGAGTGTGTCTACGACGTCAATGATCTATTTATAGATTGTGCCGAGTGTAGATTTCTAACTTGCAAGTATGCAGCACACTGCACATGCGCAGAAACAAGGGACCACATAAATTTCATTTACTTCACGTCTATGGTCACAAATTTGTTGTGATCAGGGACTACGGCGGCATCTGCTAACATCGAAAGTTTACCTATTCTGGCCGAGCTCACTCCTATCACAGAAATGAATTTTGAATTTTTGTTTCTTCTTAATCTTTACTACGTTTTTCGTTTTTTTTCCATGACATATTGAAAGGCTACTCAAGGTCCAGGTATTCTTTCCTACTAGTGACGTCCTACGAGAGAGCGAAATATCTGAAACCAAAGAGGTATTTACAGTTTACAGAGAAAAGGCTTACTCTATGCATAAATAAGAACATACATAGAAAAATGTATTGTAATCCAAATTATTCCAACAGTGAAAATGTCAGAATTATTTGATGAGAGAAGTAACTCTCGATGTTATTTGGTCCTTAGGAAGCAAACAATACACTGAGGATAAAACAAAAAGCGATATTTACTGCGTTCTACATATTATTGGATGTGTATGCAAGTATATATTCTTTGGAACAAATAAATGTATATGTCCTGAAATGTTTGGATGACACTTTTCCGTTCTTTCAGTTTCCAGGAGCGTAAATAATTTACCAAGAGACATTAGACAGGAACGTCCACTATGAATTTTTCATCAGAAAACGCTATCATTACTTATTCCTCCATTTTGTTGCTGCCGTGTTGTTACAACTGAAGAGCTGCTACTCACAGAGATGCAGTGTGTGCTGTAATTGCAGTATGGCAGCGGGCTAGGTAGATATTCTAATACGTTAATGTGAGCCGATTTATAATGCGAAAAATTAGTAACAATTTTGGCCACTAGGTGCAAACCTGGCGCTGTGAGTGCTAGCAAGACGCATATAAATATTTCCATTTGTAATGGGTTAGAAACGGGTCGTGGTCAGAAAAGATTAAACAGGTGAAAAAGGAGAAATGTTCGTTTTATTATTATTGTAGCAATACAAAATTTCTTCAGTATGAACATTGGAGACGTCGACGAGTTGATACCTCCAGAAAACGAGATGATCAACAGGTGCTTGCAGCAGTCCCGGTGGAATATGAGCGGCGTGTTCCTGATTACTGACCTTCAGATCAGGTAGAAAACGAAAGTGTCCCTGTATATGCTTTCCTATAAATACCCCAGGGCCAAAGGTCACGTAGATTCAGATCAGGTGATCTTGCAGGCCATGCTTCTGGAAAAACTCTGGAGATAACACATGGAAGGTTGTATTAAGCTGATCTTCAATTACGCGAGCGATGTGAGATGTTGCCCTATCTTGCATGAAAACAGTGGTTTCCACACAGATAGGCTCTTCCAAAGGAGGAATCACATGCTGTACAAGGAGGTCTCGAAAATGCGCGGACGTTGCGGTACATCTGACAGGGCCTCTGCGTGTATCCGCTTCAAAGAACGGACCGACAGTAAACCTCATGGTCTCATTTCATTAAAGCACCTATGGCCGGGTTTCAGAGAGGATTCCCTCGGTTCGTTCGATGTTGGGTGCTATTCCAATACAACTGGAGTGCCTCTGCATAGTTATTCGAGTTTGGGGGAATACCAAGTGAGCTGAGGTTTGAATGGGAATTTGGAATGAGAAGGGAGTCGTGGTACGGTAGTCCAAGCGAAAATAGCCTGTTTGTTTGGTTGGAATAGGGCCCTTTGGGGGAATTTACTATCAAATGAAGTGAAAGGAGCAAATCAGAACAAGTTAATAGAGGATGTTCCGGTCAACTCCCAATGTTTTTCAACGCGCCTTCGAGGCTACTCTGGACGGCCGCTGTGGCCGAACAGTTCTAGGCGCTTCAGTCCGGAACCGAGCTGCTGCTACAGGCGCAGGTTCGAGTCTTGCCTCGGGCATGGATGTGTGTGATGTCCTTAGGTTAGTTTGGTTTAAGTAGTTCTAAGTCTAGGGGACTGATGACCTCATAGTTAGTGGTTAGAGTCATTTGAACCATTTTCTTGAAGCTACTCTCCATGCCTGGGAGACAACTGTATGTTGTATATACGGACTGAAGCAACGAATGAAAATTTGTACCAATGTCGGGATTCGAACCCAGGTCTCCGGTGCACTAGGTTGATGCAGTAACCACTACGCCACTCTGATAAGTGGCTGCTTCAGTCCATATATACAATATTCAACTGACTCCCGCGCATGAAGAGTAGACTCGACGGCCCGTTGAAAAACATTGGGAGATGACGAACGTCATCTATTAACTTGTTCTGTTTTGTTTCTTTCCACTTCATTTGACAGTAAACTCTTCCGAATGGTTCTATTCCAACCAAACCAAAAGGCTGTTATCGCTTTTTGTTTCAGAGAGATCAGAGAGAATGTCAGGCGCACTTGACACACTATCGAGAGCACCAACACACACACACAAACACACACACACACACACACAAACACACACACACACACACACAGTGAGAGAGGGAGAGGGAGAGAGAGAGAGACTGGCGGCCTTTTTCGAGTCCCTCAACGCCCAAAATCGCCACTCAGTCAGGCTCCACTGACTCTTCTCGTTCCACTCATTCACTCATCTCGCGCATCGATTTCCGACGCGTCAAAATTCGTATTGCTGCTGTATTATACAGTTCAGTCACGCTACGGCGTCATCGCGTTGTACGCTGTTTGCGGCTACTAGGTTGATAATCTTCAACCTGCCCTCAGCTTGCGTCTTATGATTCACGCTGCCTCTGCTGTAGCCTATTAGTTTTGTGAATCACATAAAAGCTGGGAATATAACTATCGAATCTGTACCACGAATGTTAAATGGGTTGTAATTGTAAGACGAAGTTTAGTGAAAATAAGGCAAAAAGAAGGGGAGGGGGCCGGTAACAGTGAAGTAACTGGAAATCTAGTTGTTTTCTTCTGAACGCTAAATGCCCTCGAATGTAAGTAACATGCCACTATGCAATGCTGGATGAACCCTTTGGATCCAGAGGCTTAGCTGATGGATTTCGATGCACGTCTTCTATTTTTGAAACGTGCTTCATTGTTGGGAGTGATTAAACAATGAACGCCGGTCAACTCTTCATAAAAAAACCTATCCTTACTGCTGGTCAACTCTTCATAAAAAAACCTATCCTTACTGCTGTTTATCACACTTAACGTACAATTACAGATCTGGGGAAACAAACCCTAGACAGAACTGAGCAGTACTGAATGCAAGTTTGAGAGCAAAGAATAATGTGAGCATTACTGTTGTCTTCGGTAAGCATAGGAGTTGAAGTAACGAATTAAAATTTGTGCCAAGACCGGGAGTTGAAGTGTTCTGCCGCTCATTAGGCAGACGTGCTGTCCACTACGCCACCCTGGCATTGGGGCTGACACAGCTACACAGACCATGCCCACCCTATCACAAACTTCAATTCACACCTCAGTCCATCTTGATTTCCCCGCTCATAAATCGTCAGTACTGCCGAGGCCCTCTGATATGGGAATAGCACCCCATCTTCGTACATAGATGAAGTTGTCACTCAATATGTTTCACGGAAATTTCATTCCATCTGGTCAGTTACTGTTGCCTTTAGCGAATACAGCGAGTGTATGGAATAAATTTGTTTCCAAAGAAGACAAAACAGTTCATATCGTAACGTTTGCACTATGTTGCAATGTAATACAGATGCAACGATAATTGGGCATAACAAAAGGAATGAAATACAATTACTTGGGAACGAGTCAATGGCGATGAAGAGCCTTTCATAAAAAAAACACATCAGAACGAATTGAAAACTTTTGTCATGTGAGGTTGGATTAACTTTTTATGCGAGAGTATGTTCCAGGCGGTTCCGATAAGTCGTAAAAGCTAATGCAAACTTTGATATTCTAACTATGTAATAAGATTGGTTAAGAGGTTGCAAATTCTACAGCTCGGAACCAAGACGACCGAGCGAGGTAGTGCAGTGGTTAGCACACTGGGCTCACATTCGGGAAGACGACGGTTCAAACCCGCGTCCGGCCATCCTGATTTAGGTTTTCCGTGATTTCCCTACATCGCTTCAGGCAAATTTTGGGACGGTTCCTTTAAAAACGACACTGCTGACTTCCTTCCCATCTTTCCCTAATTCGATGTGACCGATGGCCTCGCTGTTTGGTCCTTTCTCCCATACCAACCAACCAATCAAGATGACAACCGTGCACGCATTGTAATACAAACATTGTAACTATGATGTGGTTTCTATGCAATATCAAACTACAGGCCCAGACGTTCCAGGATCCATTCTAAGTCGGCTGAACGGTTCTGATTACACGTTACTGTGCAAGTCCGAAAGTAAGTGGTCCTCAGGTGAGAGGAAGGAACGGCCATACAAAGTCAAACAGGATCATTTCTGTTGCAATGCACGGTTTAAATCACAGGTCCGGTTGATCACTTCTTCCTTTCTTTATTTCAGTACTGTAAGAAAGCATCACACTATATTCGATATGCATGCGACTGTTTATTAATGTATTCCGAAACATCGCGAAAGAAACAGGATTTTTCGGTGCTCATACATCGGGTTGCATTGGTGATAGAAAAGTAGGGTCAAATGTTTTGGATAGCCCTTGGGCTAGCGACCGTTTGCGTACCCAACAAGGAACGTCAGTGCCACTGTCCTATAGTACCGGGTCAAATTAGGAATATTACACATTTATCCTCCTTAGACAAGTGGAGCAAATCGGTTGGTTCTTATTTCATTTGACGTCGTGTACGCTGAGCTTGGTGGAACTTACGCAGGCTTCATTAGTCATGGGGGGGGGGGGGGGAGGGGTCCTCCAAAAACCCCATGAAGAGGGTTTTTTACAGTTTTTTCGTCCTCTACAGCGGGCCGAACCAAGCCGAGGACTCCAAGACGGCTATGCACAGTAAGTGACTGAAATTTGTACAATATATATTGGTACGATCCTGATCTCGAAAAACGTTGACAATTTTCTTGATTTTCCGTGGTACAGAGGTTCAAAGGTACCCTATTTGTACACATACAATGCGCAAATAAAATCTGGTGTAAGGTGAAAACGTAATTTCTGAAGCGAGGAAGGACGGAGTAATATGCTGTAAAGGTCTCCGTTATCATTTGGGAACATTTTCAGTACTGAAGAACATACAAAATAAGGTGTGAGGCGAAAAATTGGTTTTGTATTCTTCTAATTCACATAAGTAAACTATCTAAATGTCACAGTTCAGTACATTTCTTTTCTTATGAGAGTTACATACCATACTCCTCCAGGGAAAAAGAAAATACCAGAGGAAAAATGCTCCTACCAAGGCGCGAAATGTGTGAATATGTTCCTCTTTATTTAAAGGACTCTGACTGAAAATTGGTGTCTTTGTGCTAAGAGAAGACAGCGGCAGTGGCAAAGACACGGGAAACTAGCGGATGTGAAAGGTAGTAGACAGTGGTTGTGTCACAGAAAGAGCGAAGGAGACAATGGCAGTTCAGGTAAAGAACAGAACACAGTGGCAATGGAATATAATTGACAGTCACACCACTGTGCTAGGAAGAGAGTGCGAAGGGGAAGGGGGGGTGAGAGGAGGGGGGAAGGATTAGAAAAACAAAAATGGTTCAAATGGCTCTGAGCACTATGGGACTTAACATATATGGTCATCAGTCCCCTAGAACTTAGAACTACTTAAACCTAACTAACCTAAGGACATCACACAACACCCAGCCATCACGAGGCAGAGAAAATCCCTGACCCCGCCGGAAATCGAACCCGGGAACCTGGGCGCTGGAAGTGAGAAAGCTACCGCACGACCACGAGCTGCGGGCAGGAGGAATGGAGAGAAGTGGAAGTGCGTTAGGTTACAGCCAGTAAGAATGAGAGACAAGGCATATGACAATCACATCGACGAAGAGGGAAATAGTAACAGTGAGAAGAGACAGTAGTAGTAGAACGAAGGAACGAGGTATTATCGGAAAGAGCAAGAGCGAGAGAATGACAATGAGAGGAGCCTATAGTAGGACAGAACGAAGGGGAATGTGGCTTTGACACAGGAGACAAAGTCAGTGAGACACAGAGATAATACCAATAAGTTGGGCTGAATGAGTGAATGAGACAGGGCAAGTAGGAGTGGACGTGTGGAGCGACGGACAGCGATGGACTATTGGGTGTGAGTGAGTTACAGTGAGGGAAGCTTGTGGGAGTTTGAGGTGAGTAACATGTCAAAAAAAAAGCTCGAGTATGTTCACAGGACAAAATTGTTAGGGCAATTTTTAAAGGTTCTGAGGAAAGTAGAATGAGGCATCTGGTACCCCATTTTCCAGTCATTCACAAAGACAAGATAGGAGCATTTTCCGCTAATTCCACAATCTTTGTGAGATTATGAAAACGCAAGACAGTAATATTTCGCTACGCCTCCACGGTTTTGCGATGACATACTTGAACATTAACATAGCCTGCTTTTGTGCTCCCTCTGTTAGCGAGGCGATGCAACAAAAATATTCCGCACCGGACGGCTGACAACAAAATCTCGTGGTTACATGGCTCCAGATTTGCTTTCCAGGCTGATTTATCATCATTTTACAGGGCGGCAGCTTATCTTCCGTAGTAAAATGATGTATGAGGCAACGCTGATAGCTAATTTTGCAAATTAAGCATTGAGTTATGTAAACACGTGTTTGCAAATATGAAGCCAAATTACTCGTAATCTAGAAAAGCATGTTGTAATTTGATGAAACAATAAATCAGCTGTTTTGGTCAGGTATATCGCAGTCTAATTTTGTATAAATCGCGAAACATTCCCCTTCATTTTCACGTTTCAGCACATAGAAAAAAAACTAATGATGCACATACATTTCTCCCAAGATTTGGGAAAGAAAAATGTACGCCAGAATGTTAGAGCATCTTTGTTATTATAAGGTTCTGAAACACACATTTGGATCCCAGAAAGGTATCTGTCGATTTGCAATTTAAGTGAAGTTTTATTACGGTCTGGTTACGTTATTATTTAAGTAATAGAATCAGAGTACTCTTAGTCCATCGATTGGTACAAAGAATCATCCGACAGAGCAAAGAACAACAAAGTTGGGTCCAGGGTTCGATACTGCGTGCACTATTGTTGTTATTTATTATTATTGCTACATAAAAAGACCTCTCATATTTCAGTAAAAAAGTTGTAGATCGCAGTATACCGCCAGAAGAACATGGAATTGTTGGACACAGGAAAAGGTTTGACGGAATTATTATTAGTGTTATTGTAGCTTTTGTTGTTGTGGTTGATGATGATGATAACTAACGACGATAATTTCTTTAATGAAAACACCATATTGTACTTGTATTCGGGAAGACAGACTGAAATCCCCAACTGGACATCTACATTTAAGTTTTCTGTGATTCCGCAAATTTCTGATATTTAATAGTAAGACGGTCTGCTTGAAAACGAGGTAGATTTGCTTTCCCATCCTTCTTCAAGGATAGGGCTCACTAGACGCTATCAAACCGAATTTATTCAACAAGGCATTTAATAAGTAACTGTTAAGAAGTATATTATGTATAGTGAAGGTTTACTTAAATAACAGAATAGGCGTTTGGAAAAAAATTGCAATAGGAATGACAAATAATGTTAATGAAACAGCTCTCTCATTATTTCACAAGCCACTTCCGGAATATAACAGATCTTCATTCTTTTCGTAGGAAACCTTAAAAATAGCTCTGTCACAGGCAAAACCAACTTCATATACCCTTTCTGAGCTGAGCATCTCACTCATTACGAAAGGATACTGACCCAGTGTTTATCAGGCAAGCAAATGGGAAAAAATTTGAAGGACGGTCATCATTGGCCGTAAGTTTAATGATTTGTTAACAGCAAAATCCATTTTCGATCACATAATGATCATCTTCAGTGCTTTAGCGTACAAATTAAAGCTCGTAGACACTGGTTTCTAGTTAGTAGCTGTAGCAGAAGCTATGAAATGATCACAATAACTCATTGTTTCATAGCTCTGCTACTGGTACTGGTACTATGTAGAAACCAGTGCCTAAGAGCTGTTGCTGTTAATAAATCATCAAAATTACGGCCAACGCTGACCTTCCTTCTAATTTTACTAATCATATGGTCGTTGTGCACACAGCACTCTATGGAGTCGGCAATCAAGCAAATGGGAAGTTTCGGAACACAAAATGGAAACCAAAAATAATCAACTTGGTCGAGATGTCAGCTACTACCTTGCGTATAGTGTGTGTAGTCCAGTGTGCAATGACGGGCGTTGCGAAATGAATGGACAACGTAGCACTAGTTTGGAACATTGTAAAATGAGTTTTCTCAAAAATATACAAAACATTATAGTGCACAAGGGATAAACGTAAGAAGTTGCTGTGTTTTAAATAAAATTGAACTATATTAGGGATAATGGAGACTCCAGTCTCCACACGACCATCCTGATTTAGTTTTCCCTGTGGTGTCCCTAAATTACGAGGTGTGTTCAATAACAAATTTTTCTCAGCCAATTTCTGTTGGACAAAGAACGAAATTTGTTGTAGGACATCATGGAATAGTCCCACATGATCCCTTATAGTTTCACGATAGTTCCGATAGGTAGCGGCGCTATACGTAGCCGTAAAAATGGCGTCTGTAAACGAGGTGCGTTCCAAGCACAGGGCTGTCACTGAGTTCCTATTAAGAAGAAGCAAAGCATCGCAGCTATTCGTATTCATTTGAAGAATGTCTACGGAGACCTAGCAGTGAACAAAAGCACGGTGAGTCGTTGAGCGAGGCGTCAGTTATCATCGCTGCGAGGTCGCGCAAACCTGTCCTTTCTCCAGCGTGTAGGCCGGCCGCACACAGCTGTGTCTCCTGCAATGTTGGAACGTGCAGACACAGTCATTCCAAATAATGATGATTAGGACAACGCAACACCCAATCCCTGAGCGGAGAATAATCTCCTACCCAGCAGGGAAATGAACCCGGGCCCTTAGGATTGACATTCTGTCGCGCTGACCACTTTTTTTTAAATCTCGTTTTGTTCGCTTTAGTTCGTTGCATCTGCTCGAGGCGGACGTCGTAAGACATCCGCTTAAGTTCGCTGTTGGTCGATTAATCAGTTTTTCTTTTTCTTATTACAGAGAGCAGCTTACCCTCTGACCGAACCCGCTGAGCTACCGTGCCGGGATCCACTCAGCTACCGGGGGCGGACGTGATGTCTGGTGGCTCGTTATTATGATATATCAAAATGTAGAACACAATACCCGAAGAACAATGAGGTGCAAAAGTACTGTGCTGTGGTTGCCGTCGCTTCGGGAACAGCTTAGCAATGCGCCGTTGTGCCACTATTTCATTGCATTCATTCAGTGATCCAGACGCGAGTTGCATATAGGACAGCTCTTCATGAGTAAACCTGTACATATTGCTGAGTATCACTATTAACGTTCATGTAACACTACCGGAAAAACAAACTCGAGATAAAAGCGAGCAGTATTGAATGCAAGCTTGCTGTAAAATAGTAAATCTGGCATTGCTGTGGCCAACAGCAACTACCGTGGATGAATGGAACGAGTTTGTTTCTGAACGAGACACACAGTGCATACCGTCGACATTTGTACTGTTCGACGCATGTAACACAGATAAATGGGGGCTAGAACTCAAACGGTCGAAAATACACTGTTACGAACCACTGGCGACCACGGGTTCCCTTATATAATGGAATTCAGGGGATACCCTCGAACAACCTCATGAGTTTTATCAGAAAAGTACAAGATCGACCTGTATGTAGATTATGTTTCTGATATTTTATATATAATATTATGACATGTTGGCCTTGAAAAACAAAAAAGCACCTAGGGAAGATGGGATCATCGCAGAACTCTCAAAGTAAGCGAACGATAATGTTATCATAGAACTAACACAAATTATACAAAGAATCTGGGAAGAACAGCAGCTTCCAGAAAGTGGGTCGTTGGCACTAATACATCCTGTACACAAAGAGGGCGATAAGACGGAACTTGGGAACTACAGGGGAATTTCTTTAATACCTGTGACCTATAATGTATTCTCAAAAGTACTGCTAAAGAGAGTGGAAGAACAACTAAATCCACAAATCGATGAGTACCAAGGAGGCTTCAGAAAGGAGAGATCATGTGCAGAACAGATCCTGAATCTATAACTGATAATCACTTATCAAAAACAGAGGAGCAAAAAGGTTGTGGTTACATTCATAGCCTTCAAGAAAAGCCTATGATTCTGTAGACAAACACACACTCAAATTTTAGGGGAGATGAGTTTGCATAGAAAATCCAGTGAACTGGTTAAACAGACCTTAAGCAACACAACGTCCAAGGTCAAGTTCAGAGGAAAGCTATCAGAGGCCATTGAGATAAAAACCGGGATGAGACACGGAGACGGACTCTCTCCTTTTACTCTTTAGTTGTGTCCTTCATAAAGTGGTCCGAGTGTGGCCACAGGGGGACTGGGTGGAATACAACTGGGGTGTAAGAATAAAGGATTACGGGTAGATTGCCTAACATTCGCAGATGACTTTGTGATCTTGTCCGAATCACTAGACGAGGCAGTTAACCAAAGCACAGAGCTGCAGAGACAGGCAGCTAAAGCAGGCCAACAGATCTCTGTCGAGAAGACACGAAATATGACAAACATCAAGACAGCTCCTAGATGGATGACAATAAGAGGAGGGAAAATTTAGAAGTTGTAGAGATTCAAGTACCTTAGAAAATGAATAGACATTGGACTGACAGAAAAAGAAGCAATGAGAGTACGAATAAATGAAATTAACTTAGCATGTAAATTATCAACACCTACAATTAGAAGAATATTTCGAGAAGTGAAAAATTGAAACATTACCTAACAGTGATCCTCCCTGAAACACTATATGCAGCAGAAACTCTCGGCTTAGCAAGAACCAGAGTAATCAAGTGGCTAGAACTGATGGAACGAAAGATTCTCAGGAGAATATTTGGACCTCGAAGGACAGATGATGATCAATTTAGAAACCGAGCCAACCAGGAACTGTATACCAAGATATAAATAATTTATGACGTCATCAAGAAAAGAAGAGGCATGTTCTTTGGACACATCTTCAGAATGGACCAGGGGAGGTTAAAATGACGAATCATACAATTTCTGATGAACACGAAAACCAAAGTACGATGGATCCAACAGATACAAAGAGATTTGGAAGAAATGAGAATACAGAAACCAAAGATACACAAGTGAGTGATTTTTAAATCAAAACTTCTGGCCTACAAAGTTTTAGAGGACAGAATGAGACCCGGAATAATATCATCTTGGACAGAAGAACGATGAAGGTTGCAAAGCATGCAAATGAAAGAATACTGGGGAAGAAGAAAGAACAGAAGAAACGAAGCTGAAGCGAGTTAACGTACTCCTAAGATGGCCAAAACGAGAAAACACCTTGAACGACCAGGACAGGACGTCACAGGGCATGCACAGTAATATATTCTCCAGAAATGATTAGCATTTGAACCATGCCGGGTCGCGGGTTCAAGTTCAACATCGACATCGCGGCGCAACTCCGCCTACCTGAAAAACCTGCCTGCGGCTCTCGTTGTCATTACAAGTCAAAGGTAATGGATCATTGTGGGTTTAACAGACGTGCAGGATGCCTCGCGAATCGTACCGTCAAATCAATGTGTCTGAAATCAATAATGTTCAAATGTGTGTGAAATCTTATGGGACTTAACTGCTAAAGTCATCAGTCCCTAAGCTTACACACTACTTAATCTAAATAATCCTAAGGACAAACACAGACACCCATGCCCGAGGGAGGACTCGAACCTCCGCCGGAAGCAGCCGCAGAGTCCATGACTGCAGAGTCTTGGACCTCTCGGCTAATCCCGCGCGGCAATGTGTCTGAAAGAAGGTGTATTGTTGCCATGAGAGAATGTGATGCATCCATACTGGGAACTACTGTTAGTATGGGACAGAGTGTTTCGGCAGTGCAACGGGTGTGTGCAGAATGGTTGAGGGAAGGCCGTAGAACACGACGAGATGAGTCAGGTCGCACCATCTAGATCACCCCCGAGAAAAAAAAAAAAAAATGGTTCAGATGGCTCTGAGCACTATGGGACTTAGCATCTGAGGTAATCAGTCCCCTAAACTTAGAACTACTTAAACGTAACTAACCTAAGGACATCACACACATCCATTCCCGAGGCAGGATTCGAACCTACTACCGTAGCAGCAGCGCGGTTCCGGACTGAAGCGCCTAGAACCACTCGGTCACAACGGCCGCCCCCCTCCCCTCCCCCCCCCCCCCCCCAAAGAAGTTCGCCATCTCGTCCGAATGGCATTGCAGGACGGATTTGCGTCCTCCTCGGCTCTGGCGCAACGGTAGAACAGCGTAATATTTCGTACACAATCAGGGGTGACAGTTCATCGCCGTTTATTACAGCATTACTTCTCCGCCTACCTTTGGTGAATGTGCAGAAACGTGTTAGACGGAAATAGTGTAAGGAACGACGTCACTGGGGACAGGAATGGCATCAGGTAGTGTTTTCGGACGAATACAGATTCTGCTTGTTTGATAATGATTGCCGCATTTTGGTTCGCTACATACAAGGGGAGCGCATCACAGTTATTGCATTTGCACAAAACATACGGCGCCAACTGAAGGCCTATGGTGTGCGGTGCTACTGGGTACAACCACAGATCAGAGCTGGTGGCGCTCAGGGCAGTGAAACCAGTGTGACCTACGTGAATGAAATTCTTCAACCTGTAGCCATACCCATGCCACACAACTCCCCAAACGCTATTTTTCAGCAAGATAATGCACAACGACATGTCGCTGCAGTAACAAGTGTCTTCTTGGCGCCAAAGGATGTCAAACTTTTGCTCTGGCCCACCAGATCGCCAGATTCGTCGTGAATCGAAAGTATGTAGGATACGGCGAAACGACGGATGAAGCGCTGTGACCCAATGCCAACCACCACAGATGAAAGGAACCAGATGAATGCAGCATTAATGGCTGTACCACAGGACGCCATTCGCGCCTTGTACGGGTCAAGGCCATCAGGCGTAGAACAAGTGGTCACGGCCCATGGCGGGCCCTGCGCCTACTTGGCAACAGGACGCTAGCTGCATCGAGGCCACGGATATGTTAATCATTTCTGCAGATTATACTAATGTACATGCCCCTTGAACATGACCGTCCTATCTCTAGTCATTCAAGGTTTTCTGTTTTTTTTTCTGAACATGAGTGTAGATTGAACTTCAAGAATATCGAAGGAAACAGTTCTCATTCGTTTATTCCAGCTTTTTTCACTCTCGACGACATTTGACCCTTTAATTTAAGGATTGGCGCTCGGTTTTGGCATCATAGCTGGAAAACCAAGATTCGTCGCATGTTACCATGTTTAAAAAAAATAGTATGATTTTCAGTGGTATTCAGAGTGTCAGAACAAACATTTTCACGAGCATCTTTTTATTCGATCGGCACCAATTTTGCACACACTTTTCTCATAAATTTGTTATGTAAAATTTGCCTTGGGAATTCTCTTCGATTCCTACAGTTTAAGTAATCGATCGAATACTCATCCGTCGGTCAGATCGAATCAAATTGTCTACTTTTTCGATATTTTCATCCGTTTTGTTGATGGGTGTTACGGGCGGAAGTCATCTTCAACGTTTTCTTGCCCATCTTGGAAACGCTTGAACCACTCAGAAACTCCCGTACGCGATAAAGTCTTCACCCCACACTTCTTTTAGTAACAGGCAGGTTTCAGTAGCAGTTTTTTTTTTTCACGTTTCATATGGAACTTCACGACAATTCGTTGTTATATTATTACATTTTTTTCCCGGCAAAACAAAATAACACCTCTTACAAAGCCGAAGGCCACGGCCACACTGATTTGCCTACAGACATCAGAATGCCGCATTCGATGAAAAGCTTCACGTTTCTGCTACTGGTCGTTCATCTTTGGCCCATGTGTACTTACAATGTGATAGCAGGAGTCTCGTAATTTTAGAGACACATCTCATATTCTCGAGTAAATTACCTTTTAAAATACTTTGGAACAAGGGTAAATTGTAAGAAACTTATTTAAGTCTTTCTCGTCACTTTTCATACGAAGATTTTGTGGTCAGCCATCGCAGAGAACGCACAGAAGAAGAAGTATTCTATGCTTCCGCCTTGCGTCACTGAAATAGTTCCCAAATTGACATCATTCTGCCAAACAAGACTATGAGAAAACGCACGGTCCACTCAGGATATCAACTGCACGTCAAGACAGCTTCAGGACCGCGTCTACAGTCGCCGCCATGGGGAGTCTACCGGACATTCTAAAACTGATAGTAGTTTTCGTTCACAGGACTCAGACTAGAATTAAAAGCCAGTGCAAGTGAACCTTAAGCTAGGGCCAAGCATCATCACCACACCAAAATGAAGTGGTGACTACTTGGCCCTGTAACGAGACTGTAAAGCTGCTTCGTGCAAGCAAGCCACTTCATTCCAGCAAATAAAAATGGTAGATGGTTCTCTAAATGCCACGTGCTTAGATTTGACATCAAAAGTCATGCATGAATGCATGGTTACGATGGAAGTCGAGAAGATGGTGCATTTCCCTGCCTTGACGTCCTCGTTCGACGGAAAACCAATGCGCACCCCAGCCACAGTGTCTACAGGAAACCGACACACACAGATCGGTATCTGGACGCTCTCAGTCATCACCAACTGGCACAAAAAGGTGGCGTTCTGGATACCCTCGTCCATCGTGCTAAAGGCGCCTCAGGCGCTGAAAGTCTGCCACTGGAACCGAGCCACCTCCGAAAAGTCTTCCGGGAAAACGGGTACAGCCACGGTCAGGTGTCACAGGCTATATCTGGTGTGACACGCAAGAAACATACCAACAGAGTAGAGAACACCACCGAAGAAAAAAGCAAAAACTTGTGTTTTTGCCTTTCTGTCGTACAGTGTCGGAAAAGCTTAGCCGGCTCCTGAAGAGAGATAACATTTCATCGGCGTTCAGGCCCCCAGAAAAAATCTGAAAGCCCATGAGGTCTGTGAATGGCGATCTAGGGCTTAGAACGCCTGGAGCGTACAAGATACCATGTCAGTGTGGCTGTTACTACGTCGGCCATACAGTACGTACTGTGGAGCAACGCCGAACACAACACGACAGGTGCTTACGCCTACGCTATCCAGAAAAGTCAGCCGTGGCCGAACACGCCTTGGAAAATGGACACCGAATTCTATTAGATGAAACATCTGTCGTTATGAAGACGAAGGGATTTTGGGATAGCGTGATAAAAGAAGCTATTGAAATAAAAGCCTCTGAAAACACCATCAACAAGGACGGAAGTTTGCAGCTCAGCACAGCCTGGGACCCAGCCATCGGGAGGTAAAAACGGGCGCGACGGACGCGGGATGAAAACATTACCATATATGGCGAGGTAGAGAGCACCAGTGACGCCACAGTCAGCAGTGCGGCTATACAGGGTGTTACAAAAAGGTACGGCCAAACTTTCAGGAAACATTCCTCACACACAAAGAAAGAAAATATGTTATGTGGATATGTGTCCGGAAACGCTTACTTTCCATGTTAGAGCTCATTTCATTACTTCTCTTCAAATCACATTAATCATGGAATGGATACACACAACAACAGAACGTACCAGCTTGACTTCAAACACTTTGTTATAGGAAATGTTCAAAATGTCCTCCGTTAGCGAGCATACGTGCATCCACCCTCCGTCGCATGGAATCCCTGATACGCTGATGCAGCCCTGGAGAATGACGTATTGTGTCATAGCCGTCCCCAATACGAGCACGAAGAGTCTCTACATTTGGTACCGGAGCTGCGTAAACAAGAACTTTCAAATGCCCCCATAAATGAAAGTCAAGAGGGTTGAGGTCAGGAGAGCGTGGAGGCCATGGAATTGGTCCGCCTCTACCAATCCATCGGTCACCGAATCTGTTGTTGAGAAGCGTACGAACACTTCGACTGAAATGTGCAGGCGCTCCATGTGCATGAACCTCATGTTGTTTAGTACTTGTAATGGCACATGTTCTAGCAGCACAGGTAGAGTATCTCGTATGAAATCATGGCGGTGAATCGAGGAAGTACAGTACATTCTGACGAAACTAAAATGAGCTCTAACACGGAAAGTAAGCATTTCCGGACACATGTCCACATAACATCTTTTCTTTATTTGTGTCTGAGGAATGTTTCCTGAAAGTTTGGCCGTACCTTTTTGTAACACCCTGTATAACGACGCGGCCACGGCGACACAGCACTCAGTCTTACCACTTGACAATGACTGAGGAGAGCTCTGTCGAAAGGTCGTGGGATTTTAAGCACCTGGCGCGGCTGGAAGCCCGAGAAATTTGTATTAAGGCATCAAAAGTATTTGTGCATAAAAAGCCATAATCACCAGGAAGAAATATTGGAGTTTTCTATTGTAAAACGAGATTTTCGTCTACTCAGTTTGATTACCATTGTGGCAGCGATGGTGGGTGCGCCTGTCCCTGTGGGCTGTTTGCTCCACAAAGCAGGGTTGCCAACATGATACTGCGTGGGGTCGTGTGGGCCCGGCGGAGGCGGCCGGCGCCATAATCACGGCGACCGCGGTGGTAATCCTGTTAGCAGTGAATCCCGGCAATTAAGTCTCGGCCCGGCGGGGCCCGCCCGCACGACCTGCTCTGCGCTGCTCTCCTGTCCACCGCACGCTCCTTTGTCCGGACCGCAGGCCGCCGCGTCTGTTTCCTGAGGCCTCCTGACACACACGCACACAAACCACATGCAAACTCCGTATAACAGTAGCAGCTTTGTGATTTGCCTCCACATCACTTATTGTATTCCTCTCGGAGAATCGCAGCCCACATCACCATACAGAGGGCTCTCTACCCGTACCTACATCTACATGACTACACAGTTAAGTGCTTGAGAGAGGGTTCTTCGAACCACTTTCACTCTATTTCTCCAGAGATCCATTCTTCAACGGCTTGTGGGACAAATGACCAATTTCAGCGCTAGCACTTATTTCTCTTATTTTATTAAGATTATCATTTCTCCCTATGCAAGTGTACGTCAACAAAATATTTTTCCAAAATTTTAAACATGGCTGAAGTGGCAACTGTTGAAAATCTTCACTGTAAAAGATAACAGCCGAACAGTTGCAGGATAAAGATTTATTGAAATCCTTGACCTCGGTTTCGGTATATCTAAATATACCTTCATCAGAAACAAAAATACAGGAAGACACCTTCATTAGGAAAAAACTTAGCTTCATAACTGAGATAGAAGGAAAAAAACATTTATAGCTTTAAGTAACCATGAAAATTATAAAAGTATTACAACAACAAAAACATTTGGCCACTTACTAAAATCACATCTTGCAGAGGAGATACATAAAACAATCGTTCCAAAGGCATCGTCAGTAGTTAAAATTAAAATATCACCTCCATTTATACAACATAATTATGAAGAGAAGGGAAGACAGATTCATTACTGGTGACCATTCTTCCGTCGGACGGTATTATAATCATTCGTTGTCGAACGCTTTTTCCAGATCGACAAATCCTATGAACGTGTCTTTAGTCTTGCCTTCATTATCATCCGCAATGTCAGAATTGCCTCTCTGGTGCCTTTATCTTTTCTAAAGCCGAACTGATTGTCGTCTAGCACATCCTCGATGTTCTTTTCCATTCTTCTGTGTATTACTCGTATTATTGTCCGCACCTTGGATTCATTAACTGTTACGCTGATTGTGCAATAATTCTCGCATTTGTCAGCTCTTGCAGTCTTCGGAATTTCATGAATGATATGTTTCCGAAAGTCAGATGGTATATCGCCGGACACGTACATTATACACACCAACACGAATACTCGTGTTATCGCCACTTCCCCCAACGATTTCCGAAATTCTGATGGAATGTTACCTATACCTTCTGCCTTATTTGATTTCGAGTCCTCCAAAGCTCTCTTAAATTCTGATTCTAATACTGGATCCCCTATCTCTTCTAACTTGACTCTTTCATATCAGACAAATCTTCACAGAGACCATCACTGTACTCATTCCACGTATTTGCTCCCTCCTCTGCATTTAACAATAGAATTCCCGTTGCTCTCTTAATGTTACGACCCTTGCTTTTAATCCCACAGAAGGTTGTTTTGACTTTTCTATATGCTGTGTCAGTCCTGCTTCGGTTTCTTCGCATTTTTCATGTAGCTATTTCGTTTTAACTTCCGTGCACTTCCTATTTATTTCACCCCTCAGCGACTTCTATTTATGTAATCCTTAATTACCCTGAACGTTTTGTACTTCCTTCTTTTATCGATTAACTTAAGTATTTCTTTTGTTACACACTTTTCTTCGCAGTTACCTTCTCTGCACCTATGTTTTTCTTTCCAACTTCTGCGACTGCCCTTTTTGGAGATGTCGATTCCTCTTCAACTTTACTGCCCACTGAGCTATTCCTTATTGCTGTATCTGTAGCCTTAGTGAAGTTCAAGCATATCTCGTCGTTCCTTAGTACTTCTGTATCCCACTTCTTTGCGTAATGATTCTTCCTGACTAATGTCTGAAACTTCAGCCTACTCTCCATCACAACTATTTTGTTATCTGGGTCTGTATCTGCTCCTGGGTACGCCTTAAAATCCAGTATCTTATTTTATAATCTCTGTCTGACCACGATGTAATCTAACTGAAAACTTCCTGTGTCACCCGGGCTTTTCCAAGTATACCTTCTCCTCTTGTAATTCATGCAAAGAGCATTCGCTATTACTAGCTGATGTTTGTTACAGACGACAATTAATCTCTCTCCCCTCTCATTCCTTGTCCCAAGCCCATATTCTCCTGTATACTTTCCTTCTACTCCTTCCCCATACAACTGCATTCCAGTCCTCCACGACTATTAGATTTTCATCCCCCTTTACATATTGTATTACCCTTTCAATATCCTCATACACTTTCCCCATCTCTCCATCTTCAACTTCAGCTTGCGACGTTGGCATGTATATCTAAACTATCGTTTGCTATTGATTCTGATAATAACAACCCTAATACTGTTCACAGTAACACACTCTCTGCCCTGCTCTACCTTCCTATTCATAACAAATCCTACTCCTGTTATAATATTTTCTGCTTCTGTTCATCTACTCATCCGACAAAAAATCCTTCTATTCTTTGTATTTCCCTTCACTGACCCCTACTATACCTAGACTGATCTTTTGCCTTTCCCTTTTCAGATATTCCAGCTCCGCTACCGCACTCAAGCTTCTCATGTTCAACACACCTTCCTGTAGAACCTTATCCTTCCTTTGGTTATTCAATATTTTTCTCATGGTCACGTCCAAGGCGGAGGTGACCACTCCTCTCCGGAGATCCGAATGGGGGACTGTTCCGGAATCTTTTGCCAATGGAGACATGGTGGCACTTTTACAATTACAAGCCACATGTCCTGTGGATACAAGTTATGTGTCTTTAATGCAGTGGTTTCCAGTGCCCTCTGCATCCTCGTGTGCTTGATCGTTGCTGATTCTTTCGCCTTTAGGGGCAGATTCCCACCGCAAAAAGAAGAGAGTGCCCTCACGGACTGTCCGCTACTCTGACGTTTTTGGCAAGGCCGTTGGCAGAATGATGAGGGCGACGTCATATGCCCGAAGACTTCGGCCGACAATGCTGATTATTGATCAAACTGACTGGACCGAGGACTTTTTGATTACTAATCAAAGACGTTGCCTCTAGACCACAGATCCAGATACGACTAAGACGCAGTTCAGTGACTTTCTCTTGCAGCGCAGCCTACTGCGAGTGGTCCAGGAAGGGAGTCAGTGAGGTTCTGGTAGGTACCGAAATAGATGTGATGCCGTGCAGACTCCAGTGCGGTGATTAACGGCTGTAGGTTTCTCGGTTGACGATGCATGGCACTAACATGTCGATCCATGTGTTCGCACAGATTCTCCATTGGGTTTAAATCTAGGGAGCTTGTCGGCGAGGATAATGCTCTTTCAGCCACGCACGTATATTGCAGACTGTGTGACACGTTGCATTCTCCTGCGGGTAGGTGCCATCGGGCCGAGGAAAAAACACTGCATATATGGCTGGACGTGGTCACCAAGAAGGATACCTGTGTTCATCCACTGTGTCTTCCAGAATGATGACATCGTCCAGGGAATGACGTGAAAACGTTCCCCAAACCATAACGCTCTCATCTCTGCTCTGGGGCCTTCCGACGATTGTTGCGGGGTGTTTCGTTTCAGAGGTTAACGCCGTGTACGCCAACGGGCATCTGCCGCCTTGAATGGCCACATCTCAACATTCAGTGGTAATCCAGTTTCGGTATTGGCGTGCAAATTCCAGTCTTCGTAGCCGATCAACTGCGGTCAACATTGTTGCATGAGCCAGGAACCTGCTGCGGAAGCCCATACCGACCAACAGTCGCTGAACCGCTGATGAGACTCTGTAGGTAGCCCCTTCGTTCATTTGGGTGGTAACCTACTCAACAGCTACACATTTTTCCGGCTATACAGACTACTGGCCATTAAAATTGCTACACCACGAAGATTACGTGCTGCAGACGCGAAATTTAACCGACAGGAAGAACATGCTGTGATATGCAAATGATTAGCTTTTCAGAGCATTCCCACAAGGTTGGCTCCGGTGGCGACACCTATAACGTGCTGACATGAGCAAAGTTTCCAACCGATTACTCATACACCAACAGCAGTTGACCAGCGTTGCCAGCTGAAACGTTGTTGTGATGCCTCGTGTAAGGAAGAGAAATCCGTACCATCACGTTTCCGACTTTGATAAAGGTCGGATTGTAGCCTATCGCGATTGCGGCTTATAGTATCACGACATTGCTGCTCGCGTTGGTCGAGATCCGATGACTGTTAGCAAAATATGGAATCGGTGGGTTCAGGAGGGTAATACAGAACGCCGTGCTGGATCCCAACGGCCTCGTATCACTAGTAGTCGAGATGACAGGCATCTTATCCGCATGACTGTAACGGATCGTGCAGCGACGTCTCGATCCCTGAGTCAACAGATGGAGACGTTTGCAAGACAACAACCATCTGCACGAAGAGTTCGACGACGTTTGCAACAGCTTGAACTGTCAGCTCGGAGACCATGGCTGGGGTTACCCCTGACGCTGCATCACAAGCAGGAGCGCATGCGATGGTGTACTCAACAACGAAAATGGGTGCACAAACGTCATTTTTTCGGATGAATCCAGATTCTGTTTACAGCATCACGATGGTCGAATCCGTGTTTGGCGACATCGCTGTGAACGCACATTGGAAGCGTGTATTCGTCATCGCCATACTGGCGTATCACCCGGCGTGATGGTGTGGGGTGCCATTGGTTACACGTCTCGGTCACTTCTTGTTCGATTGACGGAACTTTGAAGAGTGGACGTTACATTTCAGATGTGTTACGACCCGTGGCTCTATCCTTCATTCGATCCCTGCGAAACCCTGCATTTCAGCAGGATAATGCACGACCGCATGTTGAAGGCCCTGTACGGGCCTTTCTGGGTACAGAAAATGTTCGACTGGTGCCCTGGCCAGCACATTCTCGAGGTCTCTCACAAACTGAAAAGGTCTGGTCAATGGTGGTCGAACAACTGGCTCGTCACAATACTCTCGATGAACTGTGGTATCGTGTTGAAGCTGCATGTGCAGCTGTACCTGTACAGGCAATCCACGTTCTGTTTGACTCAATTCCCAGGCGTATCAAGACCGTTATTACGGCCAGAGGCGGTTGTTCTGGGTACTGATTTCTCACGATGTATACACCCAAATTGCGTGAAAATGTAATCACAAAAAAAATGGTTCAAATGGCTCTCAGCACTATAGGACTCAACTGCTGTGCTCATAAGTCCCCTAGAACTTAGAACTACTTAAACCTAACTAACCTAAGGACATCACACACATCCATGCCCGAGGCAGGATTCGAACCTGCGACCGTAGCGGTCGCGCGGTTCCAGACTGTAGCGCCCAGAATCGCTCGGCCACTCCGGCCGGCAAATGTAATCACATGTGAGTTCTAGTATAATATATTTGTCTAATGAATACCCGTTTATCATCTGCATTTCTCATTGGTGTAGCAATTTTAATGGCCAGTAGTGTACATCTCCGCAACCATCCCGGTCTTCTATGGACCGTATTGCACCATTGTTACTTCGACGCCGGTTTTTGATAGCGCTAGTTTGCCGTGCACGATATATTTTAGCCACGGTGGCATGCAAACAGTTTGGAAAGTATTTTGTTTCGGAAATGCTTCCACTCTTGGTCCGAAAGGCGGTATTAATGGCCTTTCGGGGATCAAGTAAATCGCTCCGTTGCCTGATTACGAAAACGATTGCACTGTTTTCCGCATTCGTGGGACTAGCTTTACATACCGTCCAGTGCTGGTGCTGCTACCGGCCGTCTATGAGTGGTTACTGCTCGTTGACGTAGAACATAGGTGGTGGTCACACTACCGTGATTGGACCGTGAAGAACTACTAGCGCTTTCCTTGAAAAGTAGTGGCGGGGGGAAGGGGGCGAGGTGTCCATTCATAATCTTCTAGCTGCAGTTGAAGCAATATGATATAGAGTTGCATTAACTCGTGGCAGGTAACGCGAGAGGCAGTGTCTAGTTGTCGGTTGAGCAACCGACCCCGGCAGCCACAAAGGGAAGGGAAGCGCCCGTGTCGCGGAAACCACGAGAGCGGGACGGTGAACGGGGTGTGGTTCCGAGGGGTGGGGTATGACGCGACCCGTCTACACAGTGGCGGGCGACGAACGAGGAGCGAGGAGCGAGGAGCGAGCAACGCGCACTCATGCATATTCGCATATTCGCGGCGGCCGGCAGGGCGCGTGTAGGGCGCTAATCGCGGGCCGTGTTGCGGCGGAGTCAGATCCGAGGACCGGCGGCAACCCTGGTGCAGCTCAGCCTAGGGACACGTTGCTGGATCACGCTCGCCACTCTGTAACTAGGGCGGCTCCGTGGCAGCGAGGTTTCCAGTCTCTGCGAACAGTGTCATCTAGTGGCTACATTGCATCACATCGTCATACTTAAAGATCAAACTTGAGTATCGAACTGGGCTAGGGAAAAGCTGGACATGATAAATAGAACCTCACAGAAAACGGTTAACTTCGTAGACGTCCTATAACCTGGCTGGTAGCTATATCCAAGAGCGAAACACAATACCTGTACACGGGTAACTGTACATAATGTGCACTGCACAATATCGAACAAATCTCCAACATTTTAAATTTTGTACGTGGCTCAAGCGCCAACAGTACAAGAAAATCTTCATCTATATCTACATTTGTACTCAGAAAGCCACCCACGGTGTGTGGCGGAGGGCACTTTACGTGCCACTGTCATTACCTCCCTTTCCTGTTCCAGTCGCGTATGGTTCGCGGGAAGAACGACTACCGGAAAGCTTCCGTGCGCGCTCGAATCTCTGTAATTTTACATTCGTGATATTTTCGGAATGTATAAGTAGGGGGAAACAATATATAGAAACACAACAAATTCGAGTATGTTCTTGTCTATTTAAAAACCTCTGACTGAAAGGTGGGGTACCAGCTCTCTCAGTCTACCTTCCTCACCACCTTTAAAAATTTTCCCAAAATTGTTATTATGCTGAGAGAGACGTGGAAGTGAAAGGAGGCTGTAGTAGCAGGATACAACGAAGGGGGCTGTGGCTATGACTCAGAAGACAGTGAAAGAGGGAAAATGACAGTGAGTTGGGCTGAATGAGTTAGTGAGAAACGGTATCTGGGATTGGATAGGTATGAGCGACTTACAGCGATGAACTAGTGGGTGTGTTGAGTTACAGTTAGAGGAGATTGTACGAGTTTGAGGTGATTTGTACGTTAAAAAAAGCGCGAATATCTCTGCCCTTCTAGGCGCTACAGTCTGGAACCGCGTGACCACTACGGCGGCAGGTTCTAATCCTGCCTCGGGCATGGATGTATGAGATGTCCTTAGGTTAGTTAGGTTTAAGTAGTTCTAAGTTCTAGGAGACTGATGACCTCCAACGTTAAGTCCCATAGTGCTCAGAGCCATTTGAACCATTTATCTCTGCCCGCCAAAATTTTTGGAAAACTTTTACAAAGGTCGAATGAGGCAGCTTGTACCAGTCTTTAAAATAAACAGGGATATAATCGCATTTACTGTTCTCTGATACGAGCATTTTTCCGGAAGTTTTAATGTTATTGTCTTATTTGAGGTGACATGTTTCACCCGCCCGGGTAGGCGGGAGCGCTAACGCGCTGCTTCCTGGACTCGGGTAGGCACGCCGGCCCCGGATCGAATCCGCCCGGCGGATTAACGGCGTAGGGCCGGTGTGCCGGCCAGCCTGGATGTGGTTTTTAGGCGGTTTTCCACATCCCCCTACGTGAATACCAGGCTGGTCCCCACGTTCCACCTCAGTTACACGACTCACAGACATTTGCAACACATTCGCACTATTCTATGGCTTACATTAGACACAGACAGCTGGGGTACAGTAATTCCTTCCCAGGAGGTACAGGGTGACGGCAGGAAAGGCATCCGGCCAACCCTTAAACTTACCATGGCACATCCGATTAACCATGGCCGACCCTGCGTAACTGCGGGACAAGGCTCCGACAAAGAAAGAATTTGAGGTGACATGTTTAATGTGCTTTGTGGTGCAGAGAAGTTTGTTTCACAATGATCTTAGTTTGTACACTTTTTATGGCTATGCCGTTATATTATGTTGGTGGTTCAGGGGGTGATGGGTAATCGGGGGTGTTCGTTAATCCAGCTGATTGGACGTTTGTTCACTTTCCGTTACTGGTAACGTTGTGAGGTCCAGGTTTGGGAATATACTATTTAAACTACGCACCAGCGTTATGGCCTTGTTGATGCTGGTCTTTGACAGTTTTGCCGTTATTATTGATTCCTGGCCATTTCGCAGTAGCTGTATTCCAAACCGTGCTGTCATGTGGGTTAGTCTTTTTTTTTGAGGGGCATTGTTTTCTCCATTCCGTGAACTCTGTGTTCAAACAGTGAATTGCTACTAACATACTCTGAAACGATATAACAACCACTGCATTTTACAACGTTTTAAGGCACTTTATTGTAGCTTAGACAATTGCGTTTCCTCTGTTGAGGTTTAAGCAAGGATATCTCTACGGTTCCCAGTTCCTGTTTGCCACGTTCACTACATCGAGAAACAATTCTTGTAACTTCCTTCTTGCCTCTATAAACACGCTTTCTGATTACTAAGGACATGGCCACACTCGTATGTTACCCAACATGCCAAAGTTAATACCTTAACACTGCTTGTATCACGCGGAGAAAATGATAGTTTCTTCTACTTTATTTACAAATTAAGATTTTTACCTTTTAAGTGTCCCCTTACATCGAGTCATACTAATTACTTATGACAGTGCCACCAAATCAGAGTTACTAAACACGGTTTTCCGAAATTCCTTCACCAATACAAGGGATTAGAAATTGAATAATTCAAATAAGGAACAACTACCAACACGTGAAACTTAGACGTAGATACCATCGGTGAAGCGGAACAGTTTCTTTCATAGTATGCTGATACAATAGCTCCATACTTAGCAATCACATACAAGCGCTCACTCGTGAAAAGAACCGAACATAAAGGCTGCAAATCTGCACAAGTCACACCTATACCCAAGGAAGGAAATAGGAATAAGAATAATCCGCTGAATTACAGACCTGTATCACTAACGCCCATTTTCAGCAGTATTTTGGAACATATACTGTGTTCGAACATTATGAATTACCTAGAAGAAAAAGCTTCACTGACCGACAGCCAACAAGGATACAGAAAAAAATAACTATCTCAGTAAGTAATGAATGATATAGACAGGTCATATCAAATTGATTCGATACCTTCAGATAACCAGAAGGATTTTTAACACCATTTCCTGCGGGTGACATCTAATCAAATTGTGTGCCTATGGACTATCGTCTGACTTGTGCGACTGAATTCGTGATTTCTTGTCAAAATTTCACAGTTCGCAGTAGCTGAAGGAAAGTAAGTGATATAGGTCTTCTGCTGTCGCTCATCTACATAATCGAGTTGTGAGACGATTTTAGCAGCCATCTTAGACTGGTTGCAGATGTAACGTCTCGTAAAGTCATCAATAACAAAATGATTTGGGCAATATATCTGTACGGTGGGAAAGGTGGCAGTTGACACAAAATAATGAAAGATGTGAAGTCATCTACGTAACTACTAAAAGGACTCAAATTTCGATTAAAAAGTAAATGACACAAATATAAAGACTGTAAATTCAGCTAATTACTTAGGAATTACGAATACCTTAAACTGGAACGATCAAATACTGTATATTATGTTGTAGAGGAGGCAAACCAAAGGCTGCGATTTATTGTCACAGCACTTAGAAAAAGCAAAAGGTCTACTAAAGAAATTGCTTACACTACGCTTGTCCGCCCTGTTCTGGAGTGTTGCTGTGAAGTGTGGGGTCCACATCAGACAGGATTGACGGAGGAGCTTGAGAAAGCGCAAAGAGAGGCAGTTCGTTCTGTATTGTCGAACAGTAGATGAGTGTCATGCATTCGATACGTGAATTGGGGTAGCAATGATTAAAAGAAAGGCGTTTTTCGTCTATTCATGGAATTTCTCACCAGAGCGTGAAAATATTTTGTTGCTGGCCCCCTATTTTGGGGAAAATAATCATCATAGTAAAATAAGAGAAATCAGATCACGCACGGAAACATTTAAGTGTTCGTTTTTCCCATGCACGCTTCGGGAGTGGAAAGGTTGTGAAATAGTTTGAAAGTGGTTCGATGAACTTTCTGCCCGGTACTTATTTGTGAATTGCACAGTAATCATGTAGGTGCAGGAACACAATCTCTGGAAACATTACTTTACAATGATTTACACCGACGTATCTCAATCTGTCTACAGGTTGTAAGAGGATACACCGCCAGCCGCTACGACAGTCCGTTGCTCCCGAAATTTGACTAAGCTCGAGTCTTTATTCACTTTTGATCAGGCAAGCAAACCGAGAATATTTTGCCCAAGGAGGGAAACTTCGTTCTCAATGCCTTATTACTATTTCGGCATTATTACGAAAATTGAATCAGTTATTACTAATCTCTAGCTGTAGTTTTCTCCCTCTTTCCGCTGGTACCGCTTACGAATGTTGGCGTCGTGAACGTGTTGTGTGAAGCTGGAGGAGAGTGCTTCTATTGTTGCGTATTTCTTTGCGGCAGCGATGCTGCAGACAATCACGGCACGTGCACGCTCGTACCTGACGATCGCGGTTGCAAAGACGCCCGGGTCAACGACCGCTACGCAACGCTCTCAGCCACCGAATCATCTGGCGTCTTGGACACCACGTGGCCTGCTGTCTTCTCACAGTCACCTCCGTGAGGCCTGCCGAAATACGTTGAGAGGTTAGCTTAGGCCTGTTGGTGAATTTTTGTCCTTAGTGGAGGTCTTTACTGCTGCTTTATATATCTAATTAAATGAGTAGTACGTTCTGAAAGGAGCAGGCGAATCACGGTGTATACTTCAAACTTCCCCCGGAGTCTTAGGCCATTCGCTTACACGCAGTATACAGTCGAACAATAGTTTAGTTCGTCTACATCTGGATCCACACAAATACTCTGCAAACCACTGTGAAGTGCGTGGCAGTGTGTACTTCCCATTGTTCCATGGGTTAGGGTCTCTTACGGCTCCATCCGCGTACGGAGCGCGAGCACAATGTTTAAATGCGCCTACGTTCCTAGATTCTTTACTTAATCTGGTTCTTGAAGCTTTGTATGAAGTTTCAGCGGAATAATTACCGTCTAACTTTAACTGCCTACCACTTCAGTTTTGCCTAAAAACGTACTGGACCTCAGTAACGATACGGATATATTCGAAGCCAGCACTGGTCGACGAAAGAAAACATAAAACCCCTCCACTGGGTTTTGACGGACATACGACCAAACAGCTCAGGCATACGATGTCGGGACACATTTTATTAGACATTAATGTGGGGTGTGTCCGCCCTTTGCCTCTATGACATCTGGAAGTTTACTGGGGACACTTTCAATGAGGTTTTGGAACGTTTGTGGAGAAACGGCAACTCATTCTCCTCAAGAACCGAAACTATAGAAGATATAACTGTTGTATGCTGTGCTCTGGAGCGACATCGACGTTCTAATTCATACCGAATGTGTGTTCCATTGCGTTCCGGGATGTTACTGTCCTCCGATGATTCTTTGTAACAGGGTACATTGTCATGGTGATGCAATCAACCACCATGCCCCAGTTGGTCCTCTACTGTACTCAGTACACAATGATGTAAAATCTGTTGATATTCTCTCTAATGTAGCCTTTTATTAAGCGCGATAAGGGAACCAAACCTTAACTTACTGGAAACACTCCTCCATGCCTTAACATATCCTCGTCTGTACTTCGCTGTTGGCACTACACGTAAAGGCGGGTGACATTCCATACACTAGCCACACTCAAACCCTTCCATCAGATTGATACAGACTATAGGTCATTTATCATAGTCAATAGTTCCCAGTTGCTGGCCGCTGTATCCGAGCAGTTCTAGGCTCTCCAGTCCGCAACCACGCTGCTGCTACGGTCGCAGGCTCGAATACTGCCTCGGGCATGGATGTGTGTGATGTCCTTAGGTCAGTTAGGTTCAAGTTGTTCTAAGTCCAGAGGACTGATGACCTCAGGTGTTAAGTCCCATAGTGCTTAGAGTAATTTGAACCATTCTGAATCGTTCCCAGTCATCCACTTTCCTAGGGCGTCGCTCTTTGCATCTCCTCAAGTGTTGGTTGCCATTGGCTACTGAAATTTGTCGCTTATGAGAAACTGTTTTGACCACTGTACCCCATTCATTTTAACTCCTTGCCCGCAGTCATTTTCTAGATGGACTGCTGCTTGTACTTGGAAACTCAAGAGTATTTCCCTCCGCTGTTTTCATACGATTTTGTAGAACCACCCTCCGCAATGCTCAGGAGTCCCTGTCTCCGCGCATGAATTTTGCCCGGTGTTGGTTTAGTTAGCTACGCTGTTGCTTCGAGTTTTCACTTCACAGTCACTTCACTACAGTTGGTTTGGGCTGAAATGCCCATGATGGATTTGTCACTCATTTGACATCCAATAACTAGTAAACATTTTAAGTTACCGAGCTTTCCTGGCCAATCCATTCTGTACTGGTGTACTGGGAATTCAATACTCCTCCCACGTCTTTTTATATTGGCGGATCCGCATCTCGGGACATCTAGTGGTCAATTCCCCATTACATCTGGGTGTTCCGACGTTTTTAATCAGGTAGCGTATTTAGTGAAGGGTGTGAGTGCACTTCTGAGGCACACTATACAACGGGATCATCAGAGAAGTGGATCAGTCACGTTTTGGAGGTGCGATGTGTGATCCTTCTCGTCTCTATGGAGGGTTGTGCAATATCGAATATCGGGACAGACCGCCTCACCCCCCCCCCCCCCTCTCCAACCTGTTTTACAGCCTTACAATCAACGTTACTGCGTTGTGCTCGGCTATTAAGACTACAATGTGCAACTATACTGCGCTCACCGCATACACATGCACAGGACAGAACTTACCAGTATAAAATGCTTCATAGCAGCAGATTTTGATTTCACAGACGTGCACGTTCGATAGCAGTACCTTTATTTTAGTTATTCCTTAGTTTCTAGTTGACAGTTTTTTTCTAAGTTTTATATTTTTATTTCATACTCACCATGAATATATGCTCATGCACGTTCGCTGCTTTTTCTAAAATTATAAAATTGCTTAAACTTATTTTAGAAATGTGACAGACAAAATTTCATATGTTCTGTTCCTGGTATGTTCGTCTAAACTAATGTAATTTTCAGCATGTTATTATCATAGTAACAGCCATGCTGCAGTTAGATAAATAAATGAAGTTAGTCTCTGAACGGTTATTGGATAAATGCCTTTCCCACTTTCTTCCAAACGTCTTCTGTCTTCATCAGTTGCGAAATTCCTAGAGTAATTATGAAATCTCCTTGCTCTTCCTCCTTCTCTTCTACCCCAAACTATAGACAATGTTTCTTGTGTTCATTAACCCGTCCAGTTGTTCCACTAACGTTTCAGTCTCGTATCACATTCGTTCTCCGAGCAAGGAAAACGGAGTGGTGAATGACAAACTCACGACTACAACTACAGAGTACATTTTCTTGTTTTCCTTACAGCTGATTGCACACGTGTGCTTCATTTCAGTCGTTTGATAGCAAACTAATAAAACCGAAGGAACAACAGAAAACAACATTGTGACACCTGCATAATTTTTGAGATGCCTCAGTTTTCTAATGACAAGGCGAAATGTCTCAGGGCGTAAAAAAACGCCACAGACGTTGAAGTAAAACATGGCGACAGTAAAGTTCTGTTTCTAACTTACTTTTTTTCATTGAGGGCAGCTTAAGACGGTTATTCAACGAATTTGGGTACTGTGTACGTATTTTTAATTATTTTAAGACAGTATACATATGTCAAGCACAAATGCCACATAATTTTATATTTTTCAGTTTTGTTTTGTGTCGTAATAGAAAATACTCTTTGTTTCTACTTAAGTTCACTAAATAAATTACGATATAACAGAGGGCAAAATAAAGATTTTCAGCTGCAGCTGGCATTTCTGAAAGTTCCGAGCAGTTCATATGTGCGTGAATTTCTGTAGCCTACGTCAGTGCTGTTACACGCAAAAAGCAATAACGAAGCAGTTAAGACACGCATAGGCCTTGCTCGACTCTGCCTTCATATCAAAATGCTTTAAGAGCTTTGAATGTACTCTTTGACAGTGTAAGACTGTTTTCTCTGTGTTTTAAGTACACTTATTAATTAGTACCAGCATTTTCCAGTTATGAGCTTTGATTGTGTTTTCAGATATTGAACTTACAGGGTAGAGTGTTCGACCTAAAGTGCTTTAAAGTAAGAGCATGCCACCCCACAATTAAAGTGTTCACACTTTTTATTAGCTGAAATTTCTAAGGAAGCGTAATTTTTAGGGTTTTTCGATACAAGCGAACATAACACTCTGTACTCAATTATGTTAGAAGCCGATGCTTTCATATACACGTGCATTGCGCGGTAAACGTTAACTTGATTCGTTATTTATTTAGTTTTATGAAAGTGGCGCTACTCACTAAGGCAACAGAGATAAAGCGTAAAACGCAGTGATCTCTTTTTACGGTAATGAGCGAGGTGAATGCAACGAACGACATTAAGGCAGGCGGTGAAATGGCGAATCGCATGACACGCGCATCCGTAATTTAACACGCGGTACTAGACACGTTAATTAACATCAGTCTCTCGTAGCCTTCTCTGCTGTGAAAATCACGCTGGAATTAAGATTTTGCAAGGGAACTAGTTCAGCTGTGTGAATATTCCAGCACACTTCGTCATTCTGCTTCTCGATTCTTTTGGTTTTAGTGCCTCGTATATCATTTCCTCGGGTATGAACAGCTTTAAACAGAAAGAGCAGGAGGCTAACGATGGCCACCCTTCATGTGTGTTTAATGACAGCCACGTGAGGCTAAGCAGACCTGATGCCGTTTACAACTCGAAGAGCGCACGTACGTCTTGAGGTTCTGCTCCACATCAGACATCTGGTGACTGAATGTAAACGCGTTTGTATAATTAAACGTGAAAGACTATTTACTGATTGAAAGCTATCAGTTCAGAGTTCATTTTGCTTGACTTGGCAACACAAAGTTAACTACATAGCATTACCGTGTGTCCTTAATCTGTGACTTAAACTGCCAGACAATTAAGAATTACTCCTGACAACAACAAGAGCTATCGCAAAACAAAACGCATTATACCGTTACATCATGCTTTTTAAGAGGCAGTAAAACAAATTGCATGTTTTGTCTTGTGTGTGTGGTATCAAAAATTATGTACGCTTTCAAGCATTCTTCTGAAGTCCTTATTGCTGCGACGTCTCAGCTGCCATACCTGGAACTTTTTTTAAAAAAATTTGATTAGTTATCATCGCATCTGCAGCTACATCTATACTGGGCAAGCTACCGTGGCGGAGGGATTTCTGTTACATCTTATCACCCCTCCCCTGTTCCATTTGCGTTTGGCGTTTGAGAAGTGTAGTCGTCAGAAAACCTCCATATTGGCACTAATTTCTCTGTTTTCCTCGTTCTTGTAACATGTCACCTAACTCTTCCCGGAAGATACTCTCTCGCAGTTTTAACAGCAAACCTCTCCGTGATTCACAACGCCTCTCTTGTTGCGTATTCGTCGCCTAAACTATGTCTTCGTTAGATTTTCTCCATCTCTTCTATTAATCCAACCTGCTAAACGTCCCGTATTAACAGGCAATACTCAAGAATGAGCAGATCAAGTGTTGTGTTGGCCACCCAATGAGTTCCACGTTCTTAAAATTGTTCCAATGATTCTCACCCTGACATTTGCTTTTCCTCCAATACGACAGGAGAATAATGGAATATTACTGGCGTTCTTCGGCTGTTTATTTATAGCACGTTACATTTATTTATGTTCAGGCTCAACTGCTAGGCATCGTGACTCTGCATTTTTTCCTACCATTTACTGGTCTTCTGTCATCTGCAAACAGGCTCATGGAGCTTCCTATATTACCCATTAGATCATTTATACATATCTTAACAATAACGAGTATGCATCACTTCCTTGGCGTACTCCTCAAGCTACCTTTACGTCTGTTGATTATGTTCCTTTAAGAGCGACTTGTTGAGCTTTCCCTATATTTAAGTCACAAGTCCAGCCTTAAATCTGGGTTGGTATTTCGTGAGTTCGTATTCTGTTCAACAAATGACAGTCAATAACTGTAACAAAGCCTCCCTGAAATCTAGGAGCAGGGCCTCAATCTGAGCGCCGATGTGCTCAGCTACCTGGATCTCATGGACGAGCAGATCGACATAAGATTCGCATCCCCTCTGTTTGCTGAACCCATGTTGATTTTTATAGAAGAGATTTTCGTTCACCTTCCACGTAACTATTAATATACGAGGAAAGACGTACTTTGAAACTGTTTCTCACTAGAACTTTATAGTAACGTGTCTATACACTCTTTCACTGACAATTAAAATTCTGCAACGCACATTTATACAAATATGGCAGCACCGGAAACAGCTGTGTCAGTGCGCATTTGAGACTTGTCTTCTCTTTATTACTGGTTACATGGGCTTTTCTAATTGTGTGTTATTGCTATAGTTCTCGCACCAGCTATGACATTTTAGATTGTCCACTTTATGCTATGCACAACTAAGCATGATATGACTTACACAAGATATCTGTATGGAGCGAAAAGTGGCAGTTGACACCAAATATGAAAAGTGTTAGGTCACCGACATGAATTCTAAAAGGAAACCATTACATTTCGGTTACACGGTGAATCACACAAATCTAAAGGATCTCAATTCAACTAAATACCTGGGGATAACAATAATAAAAAAACTAAAATTTGACCGATCACATCGGCAACGTTGCGACAAATGCTAATCAAAGACTGTGTTTTATTGGTAGAATCCTTAAAATATGCAAAAACTCCACTAAGGAGACTGCCTTCTTTACGCTTCTCTGTCTTCTACTAGAGTATTGCTGTGGAGTATGGGATTGAAACACCAAAAATTCAGATAAAATAGTTTCTACACCATCTAGTATTTTTCACCGTTTAATATCTGTAATATATAACTTGTAATATACTGCTATTTCTGAATCTGTAAGCTTTCTTAAAGAAACTATATTTAATACGTCATGGATGTAATAGTGTATTTATTTGTGAGCGCATATAATTGATTGTAGAACTTGGTAACTGCCAAGCGAACTTTGTTTAAATATATCGATAGCAACGACGAAATAGCAGTAGATGTGCCGTTGTTTATCTTTGCGTATGGAGAGTCGCGCTGCGAGCAGAGACAGCAGCTTGCGTCTTGTAAGACGGGGGACGTGTCTGTTGTGCGCTCCTGCAGACACAGTGTGCAGTTACCACCGCGCCAGTGTAGGCGCACCTACTTTGTTAACCATTGAATACTGAGAACATGGTCGGAGTGGACAAGCGAGGAAAGCTGCAATTCTAACTGTTGTCTGTCCCATAATTACCCGCGGCTCTTGAGACGAATCGTGGTTCTCAACCAGCATCAGCAGCAGCTCGGCATTGTCGTGGGCTATATTCTCCGTCGCCCGCACAGCTACAACATCGTAAGACTCTTAACTGACAGAGTATAATGAAACTGTAAAGGCATTGCCCAGTGGCATTTCTTTAAGAAACTTTAATGACTAACTTTCTTAAGTAATAACCTGTAATAGTTAAAACTTGTAGGGAACCTGTGTTGTCATTGTCCTCAGACAGTATTACCAAGCAGGGTCCCTTTGTTTCCATGCAGTCACCGAGTGTCGTAAAATTTCTAAATTTTGCAGCCTCAGTAACTGTTCTTTCTTGCGATGCATAACAGAAGCCTAACTAATTTGCAGTTTTGAATATCAACTCACTCACTTAAAGTAACGACAAAATTTCACTGGAAAAACTAATAACTAAAGACACAACAAAATTTAAGAAGGCGCAATTTCATTTATTCTGTATTTAGCTAAGCGAGTGGCACGCATTTTGTTTTTCTTATGTTGATAGTCAATTAGTTGCTCATTTGATTGAAATAAATTGCATCCAGTCTTTCAATAATTAAAATTAAATTGCTTACCTTTTTTCCGAATTTTGCTTTACGTTACTCTGAAGTTGCTGAAAGTCATTTTTTACGTTAGAAAGTTTCAGTTGTAGTCAGTCATTTATATAACCAGCAACTCAATCTAACTTTGCTTTCAAAATTTTCTATTTCGGAATAAGTAATTGCAAATTGAGTGCTTTCTGATTCATCTATTTTCTCGTGAACTGTTGTGGATAAACGTGACAAGCCAATTACTGCTTAATCTTCTTTGGCATTGCCTTCATTAGGATTTTGGATATTTATTGCCCTAGTGGACTTGCAACCTTTTAATTATATGCTTTTTCTTGCTAATCACTAGTTTTTGTATTAAATACACTCCTGGAAATGGAAAAAAGAACACATTGACACCGGTGTGTCAGACCCACCATACTTGCTCCGGACACTGCGAGAGGGCTGTACAAGCAATGATCACACGCACAGCACAGCGGACACACCAGGAACCGCGGTGTTGGCCGTCGAATGGCGCTAGCTGCGCAGCATTTGTGCACCGCCGCCGTCAGTGTCAGCCAGTTTGCCGTGGCATACGGAGCTCCATCGCAGTCATTAACACTGGTAGCATGCCGCGACAGCGTGGACGTGAACCGTATGTGCAGTTGACGGACTTTGAGCGAGGGCGTATAGTGGGCATGCGGGAGGCCGGGTGGACGTACCGCCGAATTGCTCAACACGTGGGGCGTGAGGTCTCCACAAGTACATCGATGTTGTCGCCAATGGTCGGCGGAAGGTGCACGTGGCCGTCGACCTGGGACCGGACCGCAGCGACGCACGGATGCACGCCAAGACAGTAGGATCCTACGCAGTGCCGTAGGGGACCGCACCGCCACTTCCCAGCAAATTAGGGACACTGTTGCTCCTGGGGTATCGGCGAGGACCATTCGCAACCGTCTCCATGAAGCTGGGCTACGGTCCCGCACACCGTTAGGCCGTCTTCCGCTCACGCCCCAACATCGTGCAGCCCGCCTCCAGTGGTGTCGCGACAGGCGTGATTGGAGGGACGAATGGAGACGTGTCGTCTTCAGCGATGAGAGTCGCTTGTGCCTTGGTGCCAATGATGGTCGTATGCGTGTTTGGCGCCGTGCAGGTGAGCGCCACAATTAGGACTGCATACGACCGAGGCACACAGGGCCAACACCCGGCATCATGGTGTGGGGAGCGATCTCCTACACTGGCCGTACACCTCTGGTAATCGTCGAGGGGACACTGAATAGTGCACTGTACATCCAAACCGTCATCGAACCCATCGTTCTACCATTCCTAGACCGGCAAGGGAACTTGCTGTTCCAACAGGACAATGCACGTCCGCATGTATCCCGTGCCACCCAACGTGCTCTAGAAGGTGTAAGTTAACTACCCTGGCCAGCAAGATCTCCGGATCTGTCCCCCATTGAGCATGTTTGGGACTGGATGAAGCGTCGTCTCACGCGGTCTGCACGTCCAGCACGAACGCTGGTCCAACTGAGGCGCCAGGTGGAAATGGCATGGCAAGCCGTTCCACAGGACTACATCCAGCATCTCTACGATCGTCTCCATGGGATAATAGCAGCCTGCATTGCTGCGAAAGGTGGATATACACTGTACTAGTGCCGACATTGTGCATGCTGTGTTGGCTGTGTCTATGTGCCTGTGGTTCTGTCAGTGTGATCATGTGATGTATCTGACCCCAGGAATGTGTCAATAAAGTTTCCCCTTCCTGGGACAATGAATTCACGGTGTTCTTATTTCAATTTCCAGGAGTGTATTACGTGATAACCTTTTCCCCACTGTGTGGTTTATGAGGCGATTGCAATAAATCCCACCCATTTCAGAATTATTATCAGAATTTAGATTAGGTTTAAAATAGATTCTTCCTTCAGAGAGATCTATTGTACGCTTTTCTCCTACTAACCCAACGTCCTTAGGTAACTACAGCCTTACTCATTATAAAATTTTATTAGGCATACGAGATCACCGTCATTTGTAACGCAATCCAATAGGCCGATTTGCAGGAGGGAGGCTACAGGATTCTTACCAGACAGAATTGGCGGGAGACTTCGAAAAAGTTCAAAGAAGAGTAGATGGTTTTTTATTTTCATGAAACAAGGGAGAGAGTGTAACGAATAACATATGCGAATTCGGAGGGCAACCACTAAAACAAAGGCGTTTTTCGCTCTGCAGAGTTGCTTTCACGAAATTTCACTATCCAACTTTCTTCTACCAATGCGAAAATTTCCGCCCATCTAATACGAAGATGTGACCAACGTAATAAACTAAGATAAATCGGCGCTCGCATGGAAAGAGTTAGGTGTTCGTTTTTCCCGCGCGCAGTTCGAGACTGGGAAAGGGGTTCGATAAATCCTTGCCAGGCAATGTGAATTGCATATTGGTTCAAATGGTTTAAATAGCTCTGAGCACTATGAGACTTAACTTCGGAGGTCATCAGTCGCCTAGAACTTAGAATTAATTAAACCTAACTAACCTAAGGACATCACACATGCCCGAGGCAGGATTCGAACCTGCGACCGGAGCGGTCGCTCGGTTCCAGACTGTAGCGCCTAGAACCGCACGGCCTGCATTATATCATGTAGATGTTGACATTAGATTTTTGTTTCACAAGGGTTGTCCATTCAAGTATCTTGCAGGTAATCACTGTCTTTAAGGAAGCAGTATCTCCAATGCACTTGTGTAAGCTTTCATATTTTAACTTTCATTTAATTATGGGGGATTCTTAAGTTAGTAGATGAACTTCAGGATGAGTGACGTTGAAAGTAGTAGTACTTAATAAAGTGCAATCCCAAAATAGATTCTAGGGGAACGACGTTTTCTTCATCTGTATTTGAACTATATTTCGTAACGTATAATGCTGTTATGCTTCTGTTAGGCCTGTATTCCGCAGTCGCAGTTAGACAAGTAATATAGGTTATACATCGTCTTTTACCATAATCATAAAAGTGTTAACTAAACCATATGCCTTTCGTTTTACTTTTAACTGTCTCCAGTGGTCACTCTAGCAATGTGTTTTTTCTTGAAAATCAGTTTGGTAAGATCGTAGGCAGTTGTGTTGTTACGTTACTATTATTCATCAGTATCAAATTACGATTATTACTTACATTTTTACTTTGTTTCCTACTTCTTTCTTAATATTCTTGTACACATTAAAAATGTAGGTTTCTAAGCTGTGTACGTCCATTTGCATCTAGTTTACTTTGTTTTGATGATGTTGGATGCGGCCGTGTTTTGTTTTGTGTTGTGGAAGCGTGTGTTATTTCTCTCTCTCTCTCTCTCTCTCTCTCTCTCTCTCTCTCTGTGTGTGTATGTGTGTGTGTGTGTGTGTGTGTGTGTGTGTGTGACGTCATCACCAAAGTCACCGTCTCCGTGTTTTGTAGACGAAATTCACGAGCATTCGCCGCTACACATTTATGTGAAAACTCGTCACTAAAGTGAATTCGCAAGTATTGTATAACCACGGACTCGTGGCGTTGCTGCTACATTCGCAACAGTTGAGGATGCCGGTTATGGTATACTAATAAAATAATGATTTATTGGTTAGCAGTGAACATCGTTCTGTTTATATAATATATATTGAAGCATGGAAGTTTTTTCGGGGCCACTGCAAATTTATTTAATATCTATTCATAGGATATCTAACAGTTAGTTGACATACACAAACACTTTCGAGGGGTTACGTTGTCTGTGAGGACAGTACGAAAAAACACGACAGGAAGATGACGTGCTCTGTTTTTAATCGTGATTAATTATTAAAGTATCTTTACAACAGTCTTCAGAAAATCTACAGGAATGAATGATAACCAACACAACTCACCGTTGGCCCATGACCAAAAGAATATCGAAATTGTGCTCTTCTTTACTACAGAGACATAATAGTGGCGTTCCTCAGTGTCCAGTTTCCCTTTGCCACACCACATATGTTTTCTGATTATGGTAGTGCAATAAACATGAATACAACTACTTTGTTTGCATTAGACGAAATCTGTTTGTTTTTCATCTGAAGTGTGGGCTATAGCATAGGACGTACTAGAAACATCACTCCGCCTCTAATGGAACAAATTTGCAATCGTCTCCACTGCATCACCTCATTTTCGTCTCACACCCTCCACAGTCTCACAAAAAACAGCTTGGTGCAGGGCCATTTCATGCCGACAATAGATCATATCGCCTTGTCAGTGCTACTTTGCAACAACAAATTCGTGTACTGTGTTCAACTTCCAAGCTAAGTCCTGACTGGCCTTAAACCTAGTTTACATAACGACACTAAGGTTTGCACGGGACTGTGCTACCAGCCACTAAGCATGCACAGCGCGAGTTGGCACTTTTCGTTAATGGAACTAAACAGTCTTGGCTTTTACCTAGGTTAGCGGCACTAATTGGACGAGTACTGAGGTTAGGTGTGGCGGTAGTGTGTAAAAAAACTGAAATATGAAGCGGGGAACGAAGGAACTCATTTCTGAGTATCTATGCTACGAATAGGTGTCGGTGGCATTTTAATGATGTTGACTACAGAAACAAGCAGTGAAGTGTAGCAGCGCTTGAGGTCGTCATACGCGATCTGAGCATGGGTGGGTTGACAGTATCTGAGCTGCAGAGCAAAATTCATTCAGTTACTAGAACGTATACAAATGAATTAAGAAAAATACAATCATAACATCTCGCTGTGAAGCAGGCCACGTCTGCAAGACTAAAATCCGTGTTGGCCGATTCCTTTTTTAAGGAAAATAGTTGGCAGGAGGAAAGGCTAAAGTATGCTGGGAAGCTGAACTCTTTGTTCACTATTCGTTCAATTAAAACGTAACAGCAATGCTTCCCATTCACAAATTTCAGTACCGATGGTTAAAATAAGTTTTAGAGTCTTTCACTACATTTTATTTCAGTAAGATCGCCGAGCAACTGAGCTGACGTTTTTCATTTATCCAGTCACAAACCCAAAAACATTTCTTACTATTATCTTTTATCTTAAGCAGCGATTTCACGTGTTAGCAAGCATTAACTCCGCCAAAACTCGAACATATGTTAAAGTTTTGATTTTATTCACGACTACAGCACTCACAAAACGACGACACCAAAGTGTACACTGCTGCCATTATGTCTACAAACATACCCTGAGACATTTATACTCAGGTTTCCGAAGTGATTATAGCAACACTACGGGTATCGCATGCTTCAAATGCAGAATCCTAATTAGAGCTAGACACATAAGATGTTCCATTTTGGAACTGGTTAGAGAATTCAGTAATTCGAGATCCATAGTGTAAAGAGTGTGCTGAGAATACCAAATTTCGTGCATTGCCTCTCATCATGGACAACGCGGTGGCCGACAACCTTCACTCAACGACCGAGAGGAGCGGCATTTGCGTAGAGACGCCGGTGCTAACAGGCAAGGAAGACTGTGTGAAATAATCACAGAAATTAATGTGAGACGTAAGATGAATGTATTCGTTGGGGTAATGTGATGAAATTTTGAGTTATCGGGCAATGGCAGCAGCCGGTCAGCGCGAGCGACATCGTCTTCAGCGCCTCTCCTGGGCTCGTGACCGTATCGGTTGGACGCTGGACTGACCTATTTGGATGAGTCCCGATTTAAGCTGGTCAGTGTTGACGGAAGGGTTCGACTCTCGCACAGACCCTACGAATTCATGGAACCAACTTGTCAACAAGGCATCATGCAAGCTGGTGGTGCCTCCAAAATGGTGTGGCCTGTCTTTACATGAAATGGACTGGATCCTCTGGATGTTCGGCCACTTGGAGACCATTGCAGTCATTCACGGACGTCATGTTCCAAAACAACGACGGAATTTTTATAGATGACTGTGCGCAATGTCACCGGTCCCCCATTGTTCGCCATTGGTTTGAAGAACAATCTGGACAGTTCGGCCGAATGGTTTGGCCATCCATATCGCCCGACATGAATCCCATCGAACATCGAGAGTTCAGTTCGTGTACAAAATTCTGCACCGGCAATACTTTCTCAGTTATGGACGGCTACAGAGGCAGCATAGCTCAATATTTCAGCAGGAGGCTTCCAAAGACTTGTTGAGTTTGTGCTACGTAGAGTTGCTGAGCTACGCCGGGCAAAAGGGGATCTGGCGTGATATTAGGAGGTATCCCTGGCCTTTGTCGCCTCAGTTTATACGAAACCATTGGCGTGAAGGTCGTATTACGCAAAGTCTAGTTTCCATTACCGATTTCCTCATCAAGAGATAACAAGTCGACGAGTAGGAAGCGACCGTAGTGCAACAGTTCTCAAACTTGTCATAATCGCGGAACTACAGTGGAAAGGAAGAGAAGAAAAAAGGAAATAAGACGTTATAGCAACGATTTAAGAGCGATATCTTGATTGTAAATTATGTCAACCACAACATTCGACTCATACTCACACCGCATACATAGGGCATGAAGCTTTACTGTATGATTAAATGATGATGGCGTCCTCTTGGGTAAAATATTCCGTAGGTAAAATACACTCCTGGAAATTGAAATAAGAACACCGTGAATTCATTGTCCCAGGAAGGGGAAACTTTATTGACACATTCCTGGGGTCAGATACATCACATGATCACACTGACAGAACCACAGGCACATAGACACAGCCAACACAGCATGCACAATGTCGGCACTAGTACAGTGTATATCCACCTTTCGCAGCAATGCAGGCTGCTATTCTCCCATGGAGACGATCGTAGAGATGCTAGATGTAGTCCTGTGGAACGGCTTGCCATGCCATTTCCACCTGGCGCCTCAGTTGGACCAGCATTCGTGCTGGACGTGCAGACCGCGTGAGACGACGCTTCATCCAGTCCCAAACATGCTCAATGGGGGACAGGTCTTGGCGTGCATCCGTGCGTCGCTGCGGTCCGGTCCCAGGTCGACGGGCACGTGCACCTTCCGCCGACCACTGGCGACAACATCGATGTACTGTGGAGACCTCACGCCCCACGTGTTGAGCAAATCGGCGGTACGTCCACCCGGCCTCCCGTATGCCCACTATACGCCCTCGCTCAAAGTCCGTCAACTGCACATACGGTTCACGTCCACGCTGTCGCGGCATGCTACCAGTGTTAAAGACTGCGATGGAGCTCCGTATGCCACGGCAAACTGGCTGACACTGACGGCGGCGGTGCACAAATGCTGCGCAGCTAGCGCCATTCGACGGCCAACACCGCGGTTCCTGGTGTGTCCGCTGTGCCGTGCGTGTGATCATTGCTTGTACAGCCCTCTCGCAGTGTCCGGAGCAAGTATGGTGGGTCAGACACACCGGTGTCAATGTGTTTTTTTTCCATTTCCAGGAGTGTAGTCCCCCATTCGGATCTCCGGGCGGGGACTACTCAAGAGGATGTCGTTATCAGGAGAAAGAAAACTGGCGTTCTACGAAACGGAGGGAAATGGATAGATTAAAGTCAGATATAGTGGGAATTAGCGAAGTTCGATGGCAGGAGGAACAAGACTTCTGGTCAGGTAACTACAGGGTTATAAACACAAAATCAAATAGGGTAATGCAAGAGTAGGTTTAATAATGAATAGGGAAATAGGAATGCGGGTAAGCTACTACAAACAGCATAGTGAACGCATTATTGTGGCCAAGATAGATACGAAGCCCACACCTACTACAGTGGTACAAGTTTATATGCCAACTAGCTCTGCAGATGACGAAGAAATTGAAGAAATGATCAAATAAAAGAAATTATTCAGATAGTGAAGGGTTACGAAAATTTAATAGTCATGGGAGACTGCAATTCAGTAGTAGGAAAAGGGAGAGAAGGAAACGTAGTAGGTGAATATGGACTGGGGCAAAGAAATGAAAGAGGAAGTCGCCTGGTAGAATTTTGTACAGAGCACAACTTAATCATAGCTAACACTTGGTTCAAGAATCATAAAAGAAGGCTGTATACATGGAAGAAGCCTGGAGATACTGACAGGTTTCAGATAGATTATATAATGGTAAGACAGAGATTTAGGAACCAGGTTTTAAATTTTAACACATTTCCAGGGGCAGATGTGGACTCTGACCACAATCTATTGGTTATGACCTGTAGATTAAAACTAAAGAAACTGCAAAAAGGTGGGAATTTAAGAAGATGGGACCTGGATAAACTAAAAGAACCAGAGGTTGTACAGAGTTTCAGGGAGAGCATAAGGGAGCAATTGACAGGAATGGGGGAAAGAAATTCAGTAGAAGAAGAATGGGTAGCTCTGAGGGATGAAGTAGTGAAGGCAGCAGAGGATCAAGTAGGTAAAAAAAGACGAGGGCTAATAGAAATCCTTGGGTAACAGAACAAATATTGAATTTAATTGACGAAAGGAGAAAATATAAAAATGCAATAAATGAAGGAGGCAGAAAGGAATACAAACGTCTCAAAAATGAGATCGACAGGAAGTGCAAAATGGCTAAGCAGGGATGGCTAGAGGACAAATGTAAGGATGTATAGGCTTATCTCAGTAGGGGTAAAATAGATACTGCCTACAGGAAAATTAAAGAGACCTTTGGAGATAAGAGAACCACTTGTATGAACATCAAGAGCTCAGATGGAAACCCAGTTCTAAGCAAAGAAGGGAAAGCAGGAAGCTGGAAGGAGTATATAGAGGATCTATACAAGGGCGATGTGGCGATGTACTTGAGTACAATATTATGGAAACGGAAGAGGATGTAGATGAAGATGAAATGGTAAATACGATACTGCGTGAAGAGTTTGTCAGAGCAATGAAAGACCTGAGTCGAAACAATGCCCCCGGAGTAAACAACATTTCATTGGAACTACTGACGGCCTCGGGAGAGCCAGATCTGACAAAACTCTATCATCTGGTGAGCAAGATGTATGAGACAGGGGAAATACCCTCAGACTTCAAGAAGAATATAATAATTCCAATCCTAAAGAAAACAGGTGTTGACAGATGTGAAAATTACCGAACTATCAGTTTAATAAGTCACAGCTTCAAAATACTAACGCGAATTCTTTACAGACGAATGGAAAAACTGGTAGAACCCGACCTCGGGGAAGATCAGTTTGGATTCCGTAGAAATGTTGGAACACGTGAGGCAATACTGTCCCTACGACTTACCTTAGAAGCTAGATTAAGGAAGGGCAAACCTACGTTTCTAGCATTTGTAGACTTAGAGAAAGCTTTTAACAATGTTGATTGGAATACTATCTTTCAAATTCTGAAGGTAGCAGGGGTAAAATACAAGGAGCTAAAGGCTATTTACAACTTGTACCGAAACCAGATGGCAGTTATAACAGTCGAGGGACATGAAAGGGAAGCAGTGGTTGGGAAGGGAGTGAGACAGGGTTGTAGTCTCTCCCCGATGTTATTCAAGCTGTATATTCAGCAAGCAGTGAAGGAAACAAAAGAAAAATTCGGAGTACGTATTAAAATCCATGGAGAAGAAATAAAAATGTTGAGGTTCGCCGATGACATCGTAATTCTGTCAGAGACAGCAAAGGACTTGGAAGAGCAGTTGAACGGAATGGATAGTTTCCTGAAGGGAGCATATAAGATAAACATTAACAAAAGCAAAACGAGGATAATGGAATGTAGTCGGCTGATGCTGAGGGTATTAGATTAGGAAATGAGACCCTTAAAGTAGTAAAGTAGTTTTGCTATTTGGGGAGCAAAATAACTGATGATGGTCGAAGTAGAGAGGATATAAATTGTAGACTGGCAATGGCAAGGAAAGCGTTTCTGAAGAAGAGAAATTTGTTAACATCGAATATAGATTTAAGAGCCAGGAAGTCGTTTCTGAAAGTATTTTTATGTAGTGTAGCCATGTATGGAAGTGAAACATGGACGATAAATAGTTTGGACAAGAAGAGAATAGAAGCTTTCGAAATGTGGTGCTACAGAAGAATGCTGAAGATTAGATGGGTTGATCACATAACTAATGAGGAAGTATTGAACAGGATTGGGGAGAAGAGAAGTTTGTGGCACAACTTGACCAGAAGAAGGGATCGGTTGGTAGGACATGTTCTGAGGCATCAAGGGATCACCAATTTAGTACTGGAGGGCAGCGTGGAGAGTAAAAATCGTAGAGGAAGACCAAGAGATGACTACACTAAGCAGATTCAGAAGGATGTAGGTTGCAGTAGGTACTGGCAGATGAAGAAGCTTGCACAAGGTAGAGTAGCATGGAGAGCTGCATCAAACCAGTCTCAGGACTGAAGACCACAACAACAACAACAACAAAAGAAATATATCCGCGCGCGCCCACACACACACACACACACACACACACACACACACATATATATATATATATATATATATATATATATATATATATATATATATGCAGACACAGACAGAGGTATAGCAGACGCTTCCACAACCATGAAAACAAGACGAAAGACAATCGCATCCCACGTATTTCATGCCAATGAAGTGCAATTTACTAAACTGGAACAGCTATGTGTTGAAGAACGTTAAGGATGAAGTAGGAAACAAAACATGATGATGGTGAATAATAATAGGAATTTAACCGTGAGATCTGTTTACTATCTTGACAAACAGCTGCTTTAAATTGAAACGATACGTATATGGTAAATGCGACGGTAAATGCGGCTAATTCAGCTGCCCCTAGCACAGGGTTTTATGCACCCCGCAGCGCCTTCCACTGCGACACGCAAGGTTTTCATATTCTCTGGCTCGCTACATGAAACTATTAGTCTTACAGAAAAAAGTGAACATGGCGTTTCCGTATAAAATTTAATGTAATTAAATTATGTACTATGATTCTTTCTTTCGGGTGAGGCCACAGTTTTCGAGCTACTCAAGTAAAGTGCAGTTTAAAGTCACATTTGTACGGTTTTCTTGAGCAATTCTAAAACTACGGCCTGTAGCCTGTTGTGATGCTTCGTGTAAGGAGGAGAAAACCGTACCACCATGTTTTCGACTTTGATAAAGGATTGTAGCTTATCGCGATTCCAATTTATCGTATTGCTGCTCGCGTTGGTCGAGATCCAAATACTGTTAGCAGAATATGGAATCGGTGGGTTCAGGAGGGTAATACGGAACGCCGTGCTGGATCCCAACGGCCTCGTATCACTAGCAGTCGAGATGACAGGCATCTTATCCGCATGGCTGTAACGGATCGTGCAGCCACGTCTTGACCCCTGAGTCAACAGGTGGGGACGTCTCCAAGACAACAACCATCTGCACGAACAGTTCGACGATGTTTGCAGCAGCATGGACTATCAGCTCGGAGACTATGGCTGCGGTTACCCTCGACGCTGCATCAGACACAGGAGTGCCTGCGATGGCGTACTCAAAGGCGAACCTAGGGGCACGAATGGCAGAACGTCAGTTGTTCGGATGAATCCAGGTTCTGTTTACAGCATCAAGATGGTTGCATCCGTGTTTGGCGATATCGCGGTGAACGCACATTGGAAGCATGTATTCGTCATCGCCATTCTGGCGTATCGCCCGGCGTGGTAGTATGGGGTGCCATTGGTTACACGTCTCCGTCACGTCTTGTTCGCATTGAGGGCACTTTGAACAGTGGACGTTACATTTCAGATGTGTTACGAACCGTGGCTCTACCCTTCATTCGATCCCTGCGAAACCGTACATTTCAGGAGGATAATGCACAACCGCAAGTTGCAGGTCCTGCACGGGCCTTTCTGGATATAGAAAATGTTCGACTGCTGCCCTGGCCAGCACACTCTCCAGATCTCTCACCAATTGAAAACGTCTGGTCAATGATGGCCGAGCAACTGGCTCGTCACAATATGCCAGTCATGCCCTTGACGAACTATGGTATCGTGTTGAAGGCGCATGGGCAGCTGTACGTGTCCACGCCATCCAAGCTCTGTTTGACTCGATGCCCAGAAGTATCAAGGCCGTTATTACGGCCAGAGGTGGTTGTTCTGGGTACTGATTTCTAAGGATCTATGGACCTAAACTGTGTGAAATGTAACGTCAGTTCTAGTCACATGTCAGTTCTAGTACAATATATTTGTCCAATGAATACCCGTATATCATCGTATTTCTTCTTGGTGTAGCAATTTTAATGGCCAGTAGTGTAAAATTATCCGTACCACTTGCATTTAATATGGAATGAATGTTCAGTTCTCGTATAGCTCTTCTGCCCTGTGACGTCTGTGAAGAGCTGGTGTAACCTGCACTGGTGTGGAGTTAAGGACGGCCCACCTCTTGTAAGTGCCGGTGCGAGCGGACTGGGGAACGCGAGCGGACAGCCGCCTCTCGGCTGAAGTGGTGGGACTCGCCTAGTGGACAGGCGTGCACAGGGGGTGAGGGAGCGTGTAGTGTGCAGACGGCGCTTGCCCGGCGGACGCACCCGGCAGCCGGCCGCCGCGTTCCGACCTCGCGCAGCAGGCGGGGTCGACACAACAGGACAGCACGGAACGCACGTGCGTGCCTGCAGTGCAGCGCGCCGGCCGTGGCGTCCTCGGGCGAGCCGGGCCAAGGCCGCGGGCCGCCAGGCCCCGCAGATCGATAGCTGCGGCTGCCGGCGGTCGCTGAACCCGCGACCAGCCGCGCCGGCGAACTGGCCCCCGCCCGCTGCACACTCGCACACTCCCACGCCGAAACGGCGCTTTGCGGCACGGCGGAGCGGCGTTCACGCCCACCCGGCAATTCCCCAGCAGCAGCAATGGATCGCCTTTGTTTTGTAGGGGCCTATCAGTCTTCTGACGGGTTTGTCACGACCCACAACGAATTCTCCTACTCTGCTCTGCCTACATCTTCATCGTAGTGTACCACCTATATTCAGCGTCCTTAGTTACATTTTTTATACACTGTCCGCCCCCAGTAGCAGAGCGGTGGCGGCACGGTAGCTCAGCGTGTTCGGTCAGAGGGTTAGCTACCCTCTCTTCGGTTGGGTTGTTTTGGGGGAAGAGACCAAACAGCGAGGTCATCGGTCTCATCGGATTAGGGAAGGATGGGGAAGGAAGACGGCCGTGCCCTTTCAAAGGACCATCCCAGCATTTGCCTGGAGCGATTCAGGGAAATCACGGAAAACCTCAATCAGGATGGCCGGAAGCGGGATTGAACCGTCGTCCTCCCGAATGCGAGTCCAGCTACCCTCTCTAACAATAAATAAATAAATAAATAAAAAATAAAATAAAAATAAAAAAACTGAGTGAATGGATCAACGAAAAACCTAAATGGGTGTCATCGGACGTCCTCCCAGAACAAATTCCACGAACAACATCGAAAAAAAAAGTGGTGAGCGAAACAGAATGTCTGTCCTAAGGGCCCGGGTTCGATTCCCGGCTGGGTCGGAGATTTTGTCCGCTCCGGGAGTGGCTTCAAATGGCTCTGAGCACTATGGGACTTAACATCAGAGGTCATCAGTCCCCTAGAACTTAGAACTACTTAAACCTAACTAACCTAAGGACATCACACAATACCCATGCCCGAGGCAGGATTCGAACCTGCGACCGTAGCGGTCGCGCGGTTCCAGAATGAAGCGCCTAGAACCACTCGGCCACACCGCCCGGCAGGGAGTGCGTGTCGTTTTGTCCTGATCACCATCACTTCATTCCCATCGACGCGCAAGTCGCCGAAGTGGCGTCAAATCGAAAGACTTGCACCAGGCGAACGGTCTGCCCGACGGGAGGCCCTGGTCACACGACATTATACAGGGTGTTACAAAAAGGTACGGCCAAACTTTCAGGAAACATTCCTCACACACAAATAAAGGAAATATGTTATGTGGACATGTGTCCGGCAACGCTTAATTTCCATAATAGAGCTCATTTTAGTTTCGTTATGCCACCTACGCTCAATGGAGCACGTTATCATGATTTCATACGGGATACCCTACCTGTGCAGCTAGAACATGTGCCTTTACAAGTACGACACAACATGTGGTTCATGCACGATGGAGCTCCTGCACATTTCAGTCCAAGTGTTCGTATGCTTCTCAACAACAGATTCGGTGACCGATGAATTGGTAGAGGCGGATGAATTCCATGGCCTCCACGCTCTCATGACCTCTACCCTCTTGACTTTCATTTATGGGGGCATTTGAAAGCTCTTGTCTACGCAACCCCGGTACCAAATGTAGATACGTTTCGTGCTCGTATTGTGGACGGCTGTGATACAATACGCCATTCTCCAGGGCTGCATCAGCGCATCAGGGATTCCATGCGATGGAAAGTGGATGCATGTATCCTCGTTAACAGAGGACATTTTGAACATTTCTTGTAACAAACTGTTCGAAGTCACGCTGGTACGTTCTGTTGCTGTGTGTATCCATTCCATGATTAATGTGATTTGAAGAGAAGTAATAAAATGAGCTCTAGCATGGAAAGTAAGCGTTTCCGGACACATGTCCACATGACATATTTTCTTTCTTTGTGTGTGAGCAATGTATCCTGAAAGTTTGGCCGTACCTGTTTGTAACACCTTGTGTATATATAGGGCGTTACAAAAAGGCAAAAAGGTACTGCCAGACTTTCAGGAAACATTACTCACACACAAATAAAGAAAAGATGTTATGTGGACATGTGTCCGGAAACGCTTAATTTCCATGTTAGAGCTCATTTTACCTCTTCTTTTGGGACAGAAAAGGTGTGATTTTTATGGATTCCCTGGAAAGAGGCACTACAATAAACTCTCAAAGGTATTGCCAAACTCTGCACAACCTCAGAAGAGCAATACAAAACAAGCGCAGGGGAAAGTTGGGCTCAAAGATCTTGCTGATTCACGACAACGCCCGGGCCCACACGGCAAATGCCACTCGTGAAGTTCTCGAATCTTTTAAGTGGGAGTTGTTTCCTCATCCGCCGTACAGTCCCGACCTGGCACCGACCGACTTCCACTTATTCCCAGCAATGAAGAAGTGGTTGGCTAGGCAGCATTTTGATGACGACGCACAGCTTCAAAAAGAGGTAACCACGTGGTTGAAGGCGCAGGCGGCCGGATTTTACGACGATGGAATTTCCATGCTCGTCCATCGCTACGATAAGTGCCTTAATTTAAATGGCAGCTACGTAGAAAATTAGCTTTCATCTGTATATAATAAAAAAGTTTCCAATATTTTACTTATTTTTAATTCCAAAACGTAATGTACTTTGTGGATAGCTCTCGTATAACCAGCGGTAATGTTAGATGACTCACCCTGTATATAAACATATATACTGAAGAGCCAAAGAAATGGTACACAAGCCTAATATCGTGTAGGGCCCCCGCGATCACGCACAAGTGCATGGACTCGACTAATGTCCGAAGTTGTGCTGGAGGCAATTGACACCATGAATCCTGCAGGGCAGTCCATAAGTCCGTAATAGAACGAGCGGGAGGAGATCTCTTCTGAACAGCACCTTGCAAGGCACCACAGGTATGCTCAATAATGTTCGTGTCTGAGAACGTTGATGGCTAGCGGAAGTGTTTAAATTCAGAAGTGTGTTTCTGGGGCCACTATGTAGCAATTATGGACGTGTGTGGTGTTGCATTTTCCTGCTAGAATTGACCAAGTCCATCGGAATGGACAATGGACATAAATGGATGCAGGTGATCAGACGGAATGCTTACGTATGTGTCACCTGTCAGAGTCGTATGTAGACGTATCAGAGGTCCACCATCGCTCCAGCTGCACACGCCTCACACCATTACAGATCCTCTACCAGCCTGAACAGTCCCCGGCTGACATGCAGGTTCCATAGGTTCATGAGCTTGTCTCCATTCAGTTACATGTCCATCCGCCCGATACAATTTTAAACAAGACTCGTCCGACCGGGAAACGTGTTTCCAGTCAGGAACAGTCCAATGTCGGTGTTGACGGGCCCAGGCGAGCCGGAAACCTTTGTGTCGTGCAGTCATCAAGGGTACACCAGAGGGCCTTCGGCTCCGGAAGCCCATATCAATGGTGTTTCGTTGAATGGTACCCACGCGACATTTATTGGTCGCCCAGATTTGAAATATGCAGCAATTTTCGGAAGAATTGAGCTTCTGCCACTCTGAACGATTCTCTTCAATCATTGGTCCCGTTCTTGCAGGATCTTTTTCCTGCGGCAGCAATGTCGGAGATTTGGTGATTGACCGGATTCCTGATATTCAAGTTACACTCGTCAAATGGTCGTAAGGGAAAATCCCCACTTCACCGCTACCTGTGCCCCATTGCTCGTGCGCCAATTGTACTACCACGTTCAAACACACTTAAATCTCTATAACCTGCCATTGTAGCAACAGTAACCAATCTAACAACTGCGCCAGACACTTGTTTTATATAGGCGTTGCCAATCGCAGGGCCGTATTCCGCATCTTTACATATCTCTGTATTTGAATACGCATGCCTTTACCAGTTTATTTCGCCCTTCAGTGTACGTTCCGATATGACAAAAGTGTGTAATTCGTGGTTTCATCACCTGATGGTAACGATTTTAAATTCCGCGTAACATGGCGCTGTGAATACCTTCATGAGCCTGATTAAGGTCAGACGACTGAACTCTTTGTATAAATAAAGTTCTAGGCAGTACTAGGACATTTTTCAAGTAATAACAAAAGAAGCGTCGACATTGGTCGTTGAAGTAGAAATATTTAAATCTCCGTGACCATTATCAGTGCAAGTATTAAAGCTCTGTGGACTCATAAATATACAGCCGGAATGGCCGATTGGTTCTAGACGCTACAGTATGGAACCGAGCGACCTCTACGGTCTCAGGTTCGAATCCTGCCTCGGGCATGGATGTGTGTGATGTCCTTAGGTTAGTTAGGTTTAAATAATTCTGAGTTCTAGGGGGCTGATGACCTCAGAAGTTAAGTCCCATAGTTCTCAGAGCCATTTCATAAATAGAAGCAGTCAAATTGGAATATCTGCACATAGCAAAGAAGAGTACTTGTCAGTTACTAAGCGCTACGTCACAACTGGTTCTCTCCCGGCTTTACCTGAAGCCTAAAAGCACGTTAAATAGATTTTGATGTTTGGTATTCTTCTGACTGTTCACACATTTCCTTTAGCTCCAGACACGAGTCTTTGAAATCTCGCAGTCTGCTTAAGCTCAGTGCCCATACCCTACAGAAACATAGTTTGCTCTGGTCGACATCATGTCCCCCTCTCCGTGACTTGCACATCATCCACTAACTTAAATTTTTGTTGTCAACGTTTGCTTGCGCCTTCTGTAGCCTTCTCTGTCGTCACTGTACTCCTATTCTCACCTTCGTTTTACTCTGTGACGCTCTCCCACGGCTCGCGCTGCTCTTCTCTGATTCGTTCAGTATGCCCTGTTAGACCTGTTTGTTACGGATCCCACACATTTGAGCAATACTGAAGAATTCCACGCACGAGTTGTTTTTAAGCACTTATATAGTATTCTACCAGTAAACCTAAGTCTACCACCTGCTCTACCCACCCAGCATAGTATGTGATCGTTCCATTTCATAGCTTAACAAACTGTTACACACAGATATTTGTATGAATGGGACGATTAAAAAGAGTGTGAGATCTTATGTGACTTAACTGCTAAGGTCATCAGTCCCTAAACTTACTCACTACTTAACCAAAATTATTCTCAGGACAAACACACACACACACACCCATGCCCGAGGGAAGACTTGAACCTCCGCCGGAAGCTCCGCACAGTCCATGAGTGCAGCGCATCAGACCGCTCGGCTAATCCCGCGTGGCGCCGATTCCAACTGTGACTCACTTTAATTGTAGCCACTGGATACTACGCCGCTTCGTTTTGCGACATGCTGCGTTCTCCGCACCAAACAGTCCTCAATCCCGTCAAAAATTTCACTTGAGACCCCATATAATCGTGATTCTGACGATAAACGTAGCTGTGATACTGAGTCAAATGCTTTTCGGAAATCAATAAATACTGCATCTACCTGACTGCCTTGATCCAAAGCTTTCAGTATATCAAGTGAGAAAAGTGCGAGTTACGTTCCGCATGATCGATGTTATCGGAATCTATGCTGGTTTGGAGGAAGTCATTCTTTTCGAAATGCCTCATTATGTATCAGTTTATAATACGTTCATCGTTGTCAAGGATATTTGGTGGTAGTTTTATGGATCTCTTGTATTGCCCTTCTTATAGACTGGTGTGACCTGCACTTACTTCCAGTCACGTGTCCAACTTAGTTTCCCCTTCGGCGTGGTGTACTGTTCGCCTTACGCAGTAATAACTTGCTTCTCAAAAGAGATCCTATATTTATCAACTACCTTTCCTCAGTCAATACAATATTTCCGGGTTTGTGACCGCATTGTCAATAAGAGTAAACAAAAACACCCTGAAGGAGGTCACTTGTACCAGTGACAAACTTCGGTAGTTTTACATACTGACAACGCGGTCACAAACCAGAGAAATTTTATTGACTGTGACAATGGCCCCGGAAGCCTACGTTTATATTTATCGTTCCTCAGTTTGCCAGCGGCATCGGAAAACATCCTATAGAATGCAATATGTGTAGCGGAGTTGTGGTTACCGGCAGTTAAAGCAACAGCCAAAACCCTTCCGTGTACAGTTTACTTCTGAACTAAAATGCAGACGATCCTGAGGGAAGAAAGTGTAGCAGAGAACGGGCCGTGTGAGGCAAGCTCGCAGATTCCGCCACCTCGAGTTCCCCCACGGCCGAAGCAACAGGCCGGGACGAATACAGCTTATTCCGCAATTGTGGATCCTCGCGCAGCAGCCTCCACAAAGGCGGCTCTTCCCCGCACTGCTGTACTTACACAGCGCCTCGATAACCGGACGCATTTAGCGAAGGAAGGCGCCCGCACGGCGCCTCGCCGCAAAGGAAGGCGCCCTCCCCATCCACCTAACCTCTCCGCGCCACGGATGCTCACTCCGCTGCAACGACGGAACAAACGACTGTCTGCTTCTTACTCGTCGAGCAACTGTTACTGCGCTTTATTCAGTTTTATCACGCCTCTGCGCTATTATAAAAGCTCTGTGTTAGCCGCGTGTTCCGACACAAGAAACTGCTCGCTCCAGCATCCGACTGCTGTTACGTTCTAATGAAAATAATACGTTACCCGTGTTAAAATGGACCGTTTACCAATTGCGGAAAAGGTCGATATCGTGTCGACGTATGGGTATTGTGATCAAAATGCCCAACGGGCGTGCGCTATGTATGCTGATCGGTATCCTGGACGACATCATCCAAGTGTCCGGACCTTTCGCCGGATACTTACGTTATTTAAGGAAACAGGAAGTGTCCAGCCACATGTGAAACGTCAACCACGACATGCAACAAATGATGATGCCCAAGTAGGTATTTTAGCTACTTTCGCGGCTAATCCGCACATCAGTAGCAGACAAACTGCGCGAGAATTGGGAATGTCAAAAACGTAGGTGTTGAGAATGCTACATCAACATTGATTGCACCCGTGCCATATTTCTATGCAACAGGAATTGCATGGCGACGACTTTGAACGTCGTGTACAATTCTGCCACTGGGCACAAGAGAAATAACGGGACGATGACAGATTTTTTGCACGCGTTCTATTTAGCGAGGAAGCGTCATTCACCAACAGCGGTAACGTAAACTGGCATAATATGCACTATTGGGCAGCGGAAAATCCACGATGGCTGCGACGAGTGGAACATCAGCGACCTTGGCGGGTTAATGTATTGTGCGGTATCATGGGAGGAAGGATAATTGGCCCCCATTTTATCGATGACAATCTAAATGGTGCAATGTATGCTGATTTCCTACATAATGTTCTACCGATGTTACTACAAGATGCTTCACTGCATGACAGAATGGCGATGTACTTCCAACATGATGGGTGTCCGGAACATAGCTCGCATGCGGTTGAAGCGGTACTGAATAGCATATTTCATAACAGGTGGATTGGTCGTCGAAGCACCATACCATGGCCCGCACGTTCACCGGATCTGACGTGCCCGGATTTCCTTCTGTTGGGAAAGTTGAATTATATTTGCTACAGTGATCCACCGACAACGCCTGACAACATGCTTCAACGCATTGTCAATGCATGTGCGAACATTATGGAAGGCGAACTACTCGCTGTTGAGAGGAATGTCGTTGCACGTATTGCCAAATGCATCGACGTTGACGGACCTCATTTTGAGCATATATTGCATTAATGTAGTATTTATAGGTAATCACGCTGTAACAGCATGCGTTCTCAGAAATGATAAGTTCACAAAGGTACATGTATTACATTGGAACAATAGAAATAAAGTGTTCAAACGTATCTATGTTTTGTATTTTAATTTAAAAAACCTACCTGTTACCAATTGCTTGTCTAAAATTGTGAGCCATATGTTTGTGACTATTACACCGCCATCTATCACAAAGCGAAAAAAGTCGTCCAACTAAAACATTCATATTTCTTTATGTACTACACGAATATGTAATAAAAATGGGGGTTCCTATTTTGAAAAACAACTGATATCCGTTTGACCTACGGCAACGCCATGTAGCGGGCCAATCATAGCGCCATCTGGTTTCCCCCTTCAAGCTGGACAAGTTTCACTCTTTGTAGTTCTTTCGTTTGACGGTTATTTCGTGAGATATTTGGCACAGTCACGATCAATGGACCACCCTGTAAAAATCAACAAATCAGGTGGCAGTTGAGGCTAAATAACGAAAAGTGTGAGATGATCCACATGAGTTCCAAAAGAAATCCGTTGGAATTCGATTACTCGATAAATAGTACAATTCTCAAGGCTGTCAATTCAACTAAGTACCTGGGTGTTAAAATTACGAACAACTTCAGTTGGAAGGACCACATAGATAATATTGTCGGCAAGGCGAGCCAAAGGTTGCGTTTCATTGGCAGGACACTTAGAAGATGCAACAAGTCCACTAAAGAGACAGCTTACACTACACTCGTTCGTCCTCTGTTAGAATATTGCTGCGCAGTGTGGGATCCTTACCAGGTGGGATTGACGGAGGACATCGAGAGGGTGCAAAGAAGGGCAGCTCGTTTTGTACTATCGCGTTATAGGGGAGAGAGTGTGGCAGATATGATACACGAGTTGAGATGGAAGTCATTACAGCATAGACGTTTTTCGTCGCGGCGAGACCTTTTTACGAAATTTCAGTCACCAACTTTTTCTTCCGAATGCGAAAATATTTTGTTGAGCCCAACCTACATAGGTAGGAATGATCATCAAAATAAAATAAGAGAAATCAGAGCTCGAACAGAAAGGTTTAGGTGTTTGTTTTTCCCGCGCGCTGTTCGGGAGTGGAATGGTAGGGAGATAGTATGATTGTGGTTCGATGAACCCTCTGCCAAGCACTTAAATGTGAATTGCAGAGTAGTCATGTAGATGTAGATGTTATGCATGAACCCGATATTTCGGTGCTATGAGCGCTAATTGAGGGTAGGACGCTTCTGTGGAACAATAAAGTGAACATCCACCATGCCACCGGGACAATTGCGATCAGTGGTCGGCTCGTCTCGATGACATTACGAGCAGCAGGCTTGTCAACGAGGAAAGTTGCTCGACGTGTGCACCAGCGTCAAAGTGATTTGGTGCGGACATGGAATCGGTTGCAACTGACAGGATTTACTCCACACAGGCCATCCACGTTCGACAGGTGCACAACGTGGTACATTTCTACGTCATATGAGTCAAAGGAATCGTGAGCTGAGTGCTTCAGAAAATTTAGTTTTTGAAGCGGCTACGGAACGCCATGTATCGTACCAAACTGTTAAGAGGCGATTGCGTGAAGCGAATCTCCATTCCCAACGACGATGGCGAGCAACAAGTCGTACACCACACCACCATCGACTCTGTAACAAGTAAGAAAGCAGAATGGACGTCCCCTACGATTGGTGTCGGTTTCTGTTTACGGATGCACCTCTGGTCTGTTTGCTCCCTGATAATTACAAACAATGAATCTGGAAACAACCCGTCAATATCGAATGCTTCCAGCGCTGTGTGCCCCATGCGCAACGAGGGGGTGATGGAGCTGGATTCTTGAATGGCATTAAAGGCGTTCGATACCGTTCCGCACAGTCGCCTGATAAACAAAGTAAGAGCCTACGGAATATCAGACCAGTTGTGTGGCTGGATTGAAGAGTTTTTAGCGAACAGAACACAGCATGTTGTTCTCAACGGAGAGACATCTACAGACGTTAAGGTAACCTCTGGCGTGCCACAGGGTAGTGTTATGGGACCATTGCTTTTCACAATATATATAAATGACCTAGTAGATAGTCTCTGGAGTTCCATGCGGCTTTTCGCGGATGATGCTGTAGTATACAGAGAAGTTGCAGCATTAGAAAATTGCAGCGAAATACAGGAAGATCTGGAGCGGATAGGCACTTGGTGCATGGAGTGGCAACTCACCCTTAACATAGACAAATGTAATGTATTGCGAATACATAGAAAGAAGGGTCCTTTATTGTATGATTATATGATAGCGGAACAAACACTGGTAGTAGTTACTTCTGTAAAATATCTGGGAGTATGCGTGCGGAACGATTTGAAGTGGAATGATCATATAAAATTAATTGTTGGTAAGGCGGTTGCCAGGTTGAGATTCATTGGGAGTAGAAAATGTAGTCCATCAACAAAGGAGGTGGCTTACAAAACACTCGTTCGACCTAAACTTGAGTATTGCTCATCAGTGTGGTATCCGTACCAGGTCGGGTTGACAAAGAAGAGCGGCGCGTTTCGTCACAGGGTTATTTGGTAAGCGTGATAGCGTTACGGAGATGTTTAGCAAACTCAAGCGGCAGACCCTGCAAGAGAGGCGCTCTGCATCGCGGTGTAGCTTGCTGTCCTGGTTTCGAGAGGGTGCGTTTCTGGACGAGGTATCGAATATATTGCTTCCCCCTACTTATACCTCCTGTGGAGATCACGAATGTAAAATTAGAGAGATTCGAGCGCGCGCGGAGGCTTTCCGGCAGTCGTTCTTCTCGCGAACCATACGCGACTGGAACAGGAAAGCGAGGTAATGACAGCGGCACGCAAAGTGCCCTCCGCCACACACCGTTGGGTGGCTTTCGGAGTATGAATGTAGATGAGGTCACCGCACATCTCTCATGGTTGTTTAGGGAAATATCACGGCTGGACGGTACAGGGACGAAATTCTGCAACCAACACTGAATCCATTTCGCCAAGATTTCGGTGACAATTTCATCTTGAAGGACTTAACGTGTTTTGAAGATGTCCCTTAGCATGCTAGGATTGCCAGAATGGAGAGTGATCCGCCTGTTCCCCGGACATGCACACAACCGAAGATTTGTGGAATCGATTTAAATGAGCCGTTTTTGGATGTCGACAATGACCACGTAGTCTGTGCGACTTACGCAGAATCACCGTTGAGGAGTGGGTCGATCTGAACCAGGACTGGCTCGATAGTCGCACCGATTGTGTGTCAAGACCTATTCAATCCTGCATCCGCGCGAGAGGACCCTTCACCATGTACTGACTTTGCTCAGGAGTGCTGCGAAAAACTCTCCATGGGACATGGACGATTTTGTCGTCTAAAAATGTTTTTCGTTTTTTCGGTTTGGTGATCTGGACACAGTGCAGATGAATTTACACACATGCCTCAGAACTAATTTTTCCGCTTATGTGCCATGAATTACTAAATAAAGGCGTGATACAAAACTTTTGTTGATGTATGTATCAGGCACATTAAAAATGGTTCAAATAGCTCTGAACACTATGGGACTTAACATCTGAGGTCATCAGTCCTCTAGAACTTAGAACTACCTGAACCTAACTAACCTAAGGAAATCACACACATCCATGCCCGAGGCAGGATTCGAACCTGCGACCGTAGCAGCAGCGCCGTTCCAGGCTAAAGCGCCTACAACCTCTCGACCACAGGCGCCGGCGTGTGAAATTTACTGAACTGAATGGATGTACTGGATGAACTCAATAAAAATACAGTGATGTCAAAATATGTCGACGAAGACCGTTCAGAAGTGCTGAACCTGCAAGTAATGAATAAGTCGTGATTGACAAAATGTTGTGCAACACTTCGATTTGAAGTCATAACACCTACAATTTGGTTGGTTTCATACTTACTGAATTCACGGTAAATTTGCACTCCTTGCAGCAATGGTCCTACTGTATTTCAAACAGCCTTCTCGACTTCCATCCTTCTTGAAGATAAAGATAAGCATTGTCCGCAGTTAGCCTCATCTACATTCCTTCACACACCAAATCGTAAATAGCTATGGTGCAGACAGTAAGTAATCTATAAACATCCGTTGCAGTACTTCCGAAGTTACCTCTGTATCTGTCGATTTCGCCCATTAAGGACGACGTCTTAAGTGTTATCTGCTATGAGCTCCTGAATGCAGACAAAAAGCTGGTCGGATACCGTTAACGTTGAATCCAAGACGTCACGTTGGCTACGATGTCGAACATATCGTGGTTGAGTAATACGATAAACACTATGAAAACAGAAGAAATAAAGTGGGTTGCGGTAAAAAATATTCAGCAATCATCATTCAATTAGAAACAAATTTTTCTTTCTTTTCCTTCTTATTCTACTGTTTAGAGAACTGCATCACTCACTGCCTCCAGGGGCAGAGTGCAAATTTAATCCAGACTTAACGATAAGTTTTTTTGAAGATGTCGTAAAAAAAGAGGTCGTTACCGGCGTTATGTAGAAGACGAAAAACTGGCGGGTAGTGTGGCAGCACTTGATCCCCTCTTTTCGTAGTGCTTCTCAGGAGTACCTGGTGGCAGTAAAGGTGCGAAGCCAGCCCGCTTTACGACGTCGCATCGTATAATTTAGTGATGCCCCGGGAGGCAGCCACGGAGCAGTAACCCACTGAACAGCAAGGGCGTTGGTGAGGGGTCTGCAGCAGGGCAGAGCGCGGCCAGCTCTCACACGGTCGCCACTTTGTGTGGTCATTATCATCAATGCTGTCGTCCCAATTTATGCACAACTAAAGCGTAATTATTGTTCATGTACTGAGTTGACTGATAACCTGAACGGACGTTGTTGTTTTGCTGTTAAGAGGTGATAATAGCCATTGATTCGTTTTATCTTATTCTAAATGTTAGTACATCGTAATGTTGTGCTTAGGATTCAGTTCAGCGTTTGTTGACGCACTCTTTTATCTGGCCTGTCGACAGTGGTATTGTATCTCTGATTGCAATAGATAATTATTTCCAATACTCCTTTATTCGGCACCTAACGCCCTTGCTCCCCGCCTGTATGTGTTTCAGTGTTTGTGTAAACACGACCTTTCGAAACCAATGTGTTTAGTGGAAGTTCCTCACAAAGAGAAATGAGAAAGAGCGATCTGCATGTACTGTAAAGAGACTTTTTATATCGAAGATAACGTTCGAAATAATTTTTAATTGGCAGATTTAAAAGGGTACAACTGTCTCCTTCAGATCTCTAACTTCATTAATTTACATGTACTACATTTACAATCTTTCTTTTTTTTCTTTTTTTAGACAGTACAAACGAGGAATTTTTTTTGTAAATTTGTGGTAAGGACTATCGGACCAAACTGCTGAGGTCATCGGTCCCTAGGCTTACACACTAATTAAACTAACTCACGATAAAGACAACACACACACACACACATGACCGAGGAAGGAGTCGAACCTCCGACAGAGAGAGCCGGACGAACCGTGACAAGACGTCTAAGACCGTACGGCAACGTCGCGCGGCTACAAACGAGCTAATGCCAACTAGGCCTCTACAATTACACACCTTCAAATTTTTTTTGGTTTGTATGTCATGTTCCATCATATGTTCATTACTCATGCAATGTTAACATTTTACAGGAGAGAATATTTCACATTCCATGCAGGCTTGTCAGAAATAAAATTTCAACCAGGTTTGTTGCAAGTACAAATGTTGGTTGGTTGGTAGATTGATTTGGGGGAGATGACCAAATAGCGACGCCATTGGTCCTATCGGATTAGGGAAGGGAATCGGCCTTGTCCTTTCAAAGGAACCATGCCGACATTTGCCTGAAGCGATTTAGGGAAATCACGGAAAACCAAAATCAGAATTTTCTTTTTTTTTCCAGAAGTCACATCAAAATCAGGATGGCGGACGCGGGTTTGAACCGTCGCTCTCCCGAATACGAGTCCAGTGGGCTAACCGCTGTGCCACCTTGCTCGCTAGTAAAAATGTACGCAACTAAAACGCACCTTGTGGAACTTGGCTTTTCAATATACGTAGCACTTCTTTATGCTTGCTAGTTATTAAAATCCAAAATATATAGAAGTGCTCTTTTATGCCAACGATTACACCTAGTGCAACTGTATTCTTCCATGTCCTATGTATTTCGAATGAGTAGGTTCCAAGATGTGCCTCACTCTTCATGTGCGCTTTTACTACACTACGTGATCGAAAGTATCCGGACACCCCAAAAACATACGTTTTTATATTAGGTGCATTGTGCTGCGACCTACTGCCACGTACTCCGTATCAGCGACCTCAGTAGTCATTAGACATCTTAAGAGAGCAGAATGGGGCCCTCCGTGGAATTCACCGACTTCGAACGTGGTGAAGTAATCGGTGTTTCTTGTGTTATACGTCTGTACGCGAGATTTTCACACTCCTAAACATCCCTAGGTCCACTGTTTCCGATCTGGTAGTGAAGTGGAAACTTGCTGGGACACGTAGAGCACAAAAGCGTACAAGCCGACCTCGTCTGTTGACTGAAGACCGCCGACAGTTGAAGAGGGTCGTAATGTGTAATAGGCAGACATCTATCCAGACCATCACACAGGAGTTCCAATATGCATCAGGATCCACTGCAAGTACTACGACAGTTAGGGATGAGGTGTGAAAACCTGGGTTTCATGCACAAGCGATTGCTCATAAGCCACACATCACGCCGGTAAATGCCAAACTACGCCTCGCTTGGTGTAAGGGGCGTAAACTCTTGGAGCCGAGGTGGTGCAAAACTTCTTTTGATGTGTGTATTTCTGGCAAGCCAAAAAACAAATGTTATTACTGCTCGTTTCAGTTGCAGCAGTTTCATGTTCCGTTGTTCAATCATGTTGAAGTTACAAAATCGAAGAAACTCATTCTTGAAAGCACTTTCATCAAATATTGAAAACGTAGTTGTGTTATATTAATAAAAAAGTCTCAGATTATATTACAAATGCGAAGATAAAAAAGTACTAGAATGTCGTGGGCATGCATCCGTGCATCTAGCTGTTCTAGGCGCTACAGTCTGGAGCCGGGCGACAGCTACGGTCGCACGTTCGACTCCTGCCTCGGGCATGGATGTGTGTGATGTCCTTAGGTTAGTTAGGTTTAAGTAGTTCTAAGTTCTAGGGGACTGATGACCTCAGCAGTTAAGTCCCATAGTTCTCAGAGCCATTTGAACCATGCATCTAGTTTCATAATCTTGGCATCTCTGTGTCTCTCTTCATTACACCACAGTGAACACGTGCAATTTACATTATCCTTCATCTTACGATGTTTTGAAGGTTTCTACCAATCATATGTCATTCACTGACAATTATAAAAAATCGTACCATGAGTGAGGTGTTCGTGACAATCTTGAACCCACCGTTCCCTTGAAACGGCATACCGCCGTAACACGCAATACGGGGACAAAAATACGGCCTCCGACTGCTACCGCGCTTCGTAGCCGTATCAAGTTGCACTTCGACGTCACGAACGTTAGCCAACCAGCTGACCTAGTTCCTTGGAGCCTCGTCATGCACTAGTTGACACAGAGACCACAGTCTTCAGTTTGTTTTGCGGATAACGTTGGGTTCATGCGTAAGTTGGTAGCGTTTTTTCCGGAAGTTTAATGAACACACAACAGATAAACGTAACAGAGATTTTAGTCATCAACACTATGTTAGCATTCACTATTTACAACAGTCTGCCAGCGCTGTGGTAAAAACGGTAAGAATGGTTCAAATGACTCTGAGTACTATGGGACTTAACATCGGAGATCATCAGTGCCCTAGAACTTAAAACTACTTAAACCTAACTAGCCTAAGGACATCACACGCAACCATACCTGAGGCAGGATTCGAACCTGCGACCTTAGCGGTCGCGCAGTTCCAGACTGAAATGCCTAGAACCGCTCGGCTACTCCAGCCGGTCCATTTTCTGTCCAATAGCATTATACCTACACACGGCGCAAATGTTTGTGTCCCCCTCCGCTGCTGTCAGCCCTCAATTCAACTCAAACAGAAGAATATCTCGAAAATCTATGATTTCATCCACTTGCTACTCTTATTTTCTAGGGGTTCACGGCTCCAGTCACTATCTCTTCGTGACAATATAGCAACATGTAAACTCAAATAGCAACGGTGGACTACAAATAAAAAATGACAGTCGATAAATGAACCTTGAACAACCGACATACCAACATGAGAACAAAAACGCTACGATCTGATGCACCAGTCTAATAGTGCCCTTGTGCCGACTTGTTAGACTTTCTGGTGCGGTGGCCAGGTGGCAGCACCTGCGGCCGCGGCAGGAAGCGGCAATGGAGAGACTGGTGGAGTGGCCATACTGCTGCCTGTCTGGGCTACGAGAGCTTGTGGGCCACCTGCGGACGATGCACTTCCGGCGGACGGAAACAGAAGCCGGCAGCTACTGTTTCTGTTTCTGTCTCTGTCTCTCTCTCTCTCTCTCTCTCTCTCTCTCTCTCTCTCTGCGTGGTGTGTGTGTGTGTGTGTGTGTGTGTGTGACCCTTCATGACGCGCCTACCCGCCGCGCCACGTACTACTTCCCCATTCATCGTCTGCGACTACTCTCCAGACTCGCGCAAGGCGGTCTGAATTCTTCACAACACTGTCTGTGCAAATTCCTGCATCTAAATATAATTCCCAGAACTAAAACAAACGCGGAAGACGTCAGGTATCCTAAAATCCACAGATTAAGGCAATCTTGATGGCTGCTGCGTTTCTCGATCTCTAATAATGTATTTGAATCAATACTAAAAATGGAAAAACTAACCGGTTCTACATCTACATCCATACTCCGCAAACCACCTGACGGTGTGTGGCAGAGGGTACCTTGAGTACCTCTATCGGTTCTCCCTTCTATTCCAGTCTCTTATTGTTCCTGGAAAGAAAGATTGTCGGTATGCCTCTGTGTGGGCTCTAATCTCTCTGATTTTATCCTCGTGGTCTCTTCGGGAGACATACGTAGGAGGGAGGAGCAATATACTGCTTGACTCCTCGGTGAAGGTATGTTCTCGAAACTTCATCAAAAGCCCGTACCGAGTTACTGAGCGTCTCTCCTGCAGAGTCTTCCATTGGAGTTTATCTATCATCTCCGAACGCTTTCGCGATTACTAATTGATCCTTTAACGAAGCGCGCTACTCTCCCTTGGATCATCTCTATCTCTTCTATCAACCCTATCTGGTACGGATCCCACACTGCTGAGCAGTATTCAAGCAGTGGGCGAACAAGCGTACTGTAACCTACTTCCTTTGTTTTCGGATTGCATTTCCTTAGGATTCTTCCAATGGATCTCAGTCTGGCATCTGCTTTACCGACGATCAACTTTATATGATCATTCCATTTTAAATCACTCCTAATGCCTACTCCCAGATAATTTATGGAATTAACTGCTTCCAGTTGATGACCTGCTATATTGTAACTAAATGATAAAGGGATCTTTCTTTCTATGTATTCGCAGCACATTACACTTGTCTACATTGAGATTCAATTGCCATTCCCTCCACCATGCGTCAATTCGCTGCAGATCCTCCTCCACTTCAGTACAATTTTTCATTGTTAGAACCTCTAGATATACCACAGCATCATCCGCAAAAAGCCTCAGTGAACTTCGGATGTCATTCACAAGGTCATTTATGTATATTCTGAATAGCAACGGTCCTACCTCACTCCCCTGCGGCACACCTAAAATCACTCTTTCTTCGGAAGACTTCTCTCCATTGAGAATGACATGCTGCGTTCTGTTATGTAGGAACTCTTCAATCCAACCACACAATTGGTCTGGTAGTCATTATGATCTTACTTTGTTCATCAAACGACTGTGGGGAACTGTATCGGACGCATTGCGGAAGTCAAGAAACACGGCATCTACGTGGGAACCCGTGTCTATGGCCCTCTGAGTCTCGTGGACGAATAGCGCGAGCTGGGTTTCACACGACCGTCTTTTTCGAAACCCATGCTGATTCCTACAGAGTAGATTTCTAGTCTCCAAAAAATTCATTGTACTCGAACGTAATACGTGTTCCAAAATTCTACAACTGATCGACGTTAGAGATATAGGTCTATAGTTCTGCACATCTGTTCGACGTCCCTTCTTGAAAACGGGGATGACCTGTGCCCTTTTCCAATCCTTTGGAACGCTACGCTCTTCTAGAGACCTACGGTACACCGCTGCAAGAAGGGGGGCAAGTTCCTTCGCGTACTCTGTGTAAAATCGAACTGGTATCCCATCAGGCCCAGCGGCCTTTCCTCTTTTGAGCGATTTTAATTGTTTCTGTATCCCTCTGTCGTCTATTCCGGTATCTACCATTTTGTGGTCTGTGCGACAATCTAGAGAACGGACTACAGTGCAGTCTACCTATGTAAAACAGCTTTGGAAAAGACATTTAGTATTTCGACCTTTAGTCTGTCATCCTCTGTTTCAGTACCGTTTTGGTCACAGAGTGTCTGGACATTTTGTTTTGATCCACCTACCACTTTGACATAAGACCAAAATTTCTTAGGATTTTCTGCCAAGTCAGTACACAGAACAATACTTTCGAATTCATTGAACGCCTCTCGCATAGCCCTCCTCACACTACATTTCGCTTCGCGTAATTTTTGTTTGTCTGCAAGACTTTGGCTATGTTTATGTTTGCTGTGAAGTTCCCTTTGCTTCCTCAGCAGTTTTCTAACTCGATTGTTAAACCACGGTGGCTCTTTTCCATCTCTTACGATCTTGCTTGGCACATACTCATCTAACACATATTGAACGATGGTTTTGAACTTTGTCCACTGATCCTCAACACTATCGGTACTTGAGCAAAACTTTTGTGTTGAGCCATCAGGTGATCTGAAATATGTTTTTTATCACTTTTGCTAAACAGAAAAATCTTCCTACTTTTTTAATATTTCTATTTACAGCTGAAATCATCGATGCAGTAACCGCTTTATGATCGCTGATTCCCTGTTCTGCGTTAACTGTTTCAAATAGTTCTGGTCTGTTTGTCACCAAATATACCGATATCGGTATTTTACCTGTGAATGAAGACCAATTTTTAGTATTCGTTTATCCCAGGCTTCAACAGGTGTGTTTTTCTTATTTTTTACGAATAACCGTATAAAAAAGCAAAAATCGATTACCAATAGAAACAGTGCTAAAATTTTTCGTTTTAAATACACTTTTTTTAAAAAAAAGTAATTTTTATTCGCAAAACTTCGCGTTTGTTTCAAATACTATATGCAAAACTTCTTTACATAGCAAATGGGAACAGCGATCAGTGCTATTTTAATAACAATGCCGAGAAACACATGGCATCAGAATTGATACAGCATTGCTGACGCGATAATGTCCCTGGTGCCGTGTGTTGTGGTTTAAGATACGGTCGCGCGCGCAGTGTTCAGTGCTCGCTCCAACATGGTCTAAACGGTAGTTTATCACTGTCGCTCGACATCCGTTGTACTGCGGAATGGCACCAATCCAAGTCTCGAAACATTTTTGCGAAGTGACGTAGTGATGAAGGGCGATGCTTCATTTGCTTTAAAATATGAAGTGTTTGTTCGACATTTCTATGAAACAGTAAAAGAAAAAGGAAATTATGATTCTTTCTCTCTTTCTTTCAGTGGTGCCATGTCCCGCGCTCACGCAGCGTCAGCGTTGTTAGGAACGCAATTGGCAAGGTTAGTGGAAAGGGGTGGCCGGATGCCCTACCTGCCGCACTCCGTACCCCCGGGACGAAATTAGTGTACCCCTGCTGTCTGCGTCGAGTGTAATTAATGGGATACTGCAAGCGTGTGATGTCTGCGAGTCGTGCAACTGAGGTGGAACGTGGGGACCAGCCCGGTATTCACCTAGCGGGATGTGGAAAACCGCCTAAAAACCACATCCAGGCTGGCCAGCACACCGACCGACTATGTTAATCTGCCGGGGGGGTTCGATCCGGGGCCATTGCGCATACCCGAGTCCAGTAAGCAGCGCTGTAGCGCTCTCGGCTAACCTAGCGGGTAAAAAGGACATTATGATAACAGTAATAAATTAAAAAGTATTCACTAACAGTACACCTACATGTACATCTACGTGATTACTCTGCTATTCGCAATAAAGTGCCAGGCAGAGGGTTCTATGAACCACCTTTAAGCTTTCTCTGTCTACCGTTCCACTCTCGACCAGCGAGCGGGAAAAACGAGCACTTAATCTTTTCTGTTCGAGCCCTGATTTATCTTATTTTATCGTGATGATCATTTTCTACCTATGTAAATGGGTACCAACAGAGTGTTTTTGCAATCGAAGGAGAAAACTGGTGATTGAAATTTCATGAGAAGATCCCGTCGCAACGAAAAACGCCTTTGTTTTAATGATTGCCACTCCAATTCATGTCTGTGGCACTGTCTCCCCTATTTCTCGATGATAAAAACCGAGCTGCCCTTCTTTATACTGTTTCGATGTCATCCGTCAGTCCCACCTGATGCGGATTCCACACCGCACAGCAATAGTCCAGAATAGTGTGGACAAGCGTGGTGTAAGCAGTCTCTTTAGCAGGCCTGTTGCACTTTTTAAGTGTTCTGCCAATGAATCGTAGTGTTTGGTTTCCTCTACCCAGAACATCATCTATGTGATCGTTCCAATGTAGGTTATTTGTAGTTGTATTCCCTAAGTATTTAGTTGAATTTAGCCTTACGATTTGTGTGACTTATTTTGTAATCGAAATTTAGCGGATTTCTTTTAGTACTGATGTGAATAACTTCACACTTTTCTTTACTCAGGGTCAATTGCCACATTTCACACCACACAGGTATCTTATCTAAATCATTTTGCAAATTCGTTTTGGTCGTCTGATGACTTTACAAGACGGTAAATGACAGCATCATCTGCAAACAATCTAAGACGGCTACTCAGATTGTCTCCTATGTAGTTAATATAGGTCATGAACAATAGAGGGCCTGTAACAGTCCCTTGGAGAACGCCGTATATTATTTCTGTTTTACTCGATGATTTTCCGTCTATTACTACCAACTATGGCCTTTCTGACAGGAAACCACAAATCCATTCGCACAACTGAGGCGATATTCCATAGGCACGCAGTTTGGTTAGAAGACGCTTGTGAGGAACGGTGTCGAAAGCCTTCTGGAAATATAAAAATATGGAATCAATTTGGCATACCTTGTTGATAGCACTCATTACTTCACGAGTATAAAGAGCTAGTTGTGTTTCGCAAGAACGTTATTTTCTGAATCCGTGCTCACTACGTGTCAATAAATAGTTTTCTTCGAGGTACTTCATGATGTTCGAATACAGTACACAATAAAAATTAGAAAGTAGCTGATCTACTGGCTGTGTCTACACAGTATGACTTTATGTGCTTCCAGCCCTTGAAAACGGACAAATTAACACGAAAAATAGAGTTCTCCAACATAGGTGCTCGCTCTTTATCAATGACTATTAGCAATGCTCAAATGGTGTTATGATTCCCGATTACAACATATTGTTGGCCAGAGTTTCAGAAAATTAGAATGAATAGAAGCATATTGGTAATTTTTTCTCGTATTCAACAGCTTATCACTTTTCGAGGAATCAAACGATGGAATGAGTAAGTTTTCTTATATTTGCCTATTTAATTTAATCTTTTGGTTCTATATATCTCGAATCTGAGAAGAATTTTTTCAGTCTTTGTTCTGTTTATATGTTTACTACAGGAAATGATACAAATAAATTTCACATAGCGTTTATTTTGAGTGGTTTTAACAGTTGGGTTACACCAGTGTAAGAAACGCCGATATAACCCAAAACCGAGTTTCACTGATAACCGCCATCCCTCCACAGTAACACACTTGTGAACTAAAGCACGACTACATGGAGGTATCAAACGAAATTTGTGACTGTGTTGAGAGCTTCTTGGTAGGAAGGACACAGTCTACTATCTTTCAGAAATAGAATTAACTTCAGAAATGTATTGAGAGCAGTGCTGTTCATGTCGGATATTAATGATCCTGGCAGACGCTATTAATAGTAATCTCTGACTTATCTGCAGAAGATGCAGTCATTTATAATGAAATACTATATGAAACTAATGCACGAATGTTCAGTGGAGCAAAGGTTGGCATTTTTTTCATGCATTGAAATGTATAATAGTGCGCTTTAAAAAGCGCAAGAAACTATTAATCTATGAGTACACTACCAATGAATTGTAACTGGAATCCGTCACATTGTACAAACTCATGAGTAGAGCAATCTGTGGAGATATGAAAGTGAAACGATCACACAGGCTCAGTAGTAGGTAAAGTAAGTGGCAGACTTCACTTCGCGGTTGGAATGTAGCTAGTCTACAAAGGAAAATGCTTAAAAAACGTTCGTGGGATGTATCGCAGAATATTGCTCGTGTGTGTACAGTCCGTTCCAAATAGGTCTATTAGGGAATATTGAGCGAATAATAAGACAACATGAATGGTGACAGGTTTGATTTCTCGGGAGAGCGTCAAAAACTACTGAAAAAAAACCTGAATTGGCAGACACTGACAGTTAACCCGCGGAGGGATATAAAGTTTCCAGAATCAGTAGTGTAGCTCACGAAGCAATTGCGAACACAAGGTCAGAGTAATTATGCCACGCACAACCGTATTTGCAGTCATCCTTCGTGGACCTCATACGTAAATGGGATATATACTTCTATCGTACATCTCAGAGTAGTTTCCAGAATGTACAAATAGATGTGGATAACTAGAACAATGTATGAACATTATATCTCTATGACAGCATAAAGATGGCATATACGTAGGGTACATGTAGAGGTGACCTCTCTTACCTTACCAGAATGATCAATTATTTGAACAACAAAGTGGGGACATTAATCAGACACCCAAGCGCAAAACAAAACTATTCACACAATCAGGAATTATAAAATCCAATGTGTTGGACGTGAAATTTTCTGTGTGTGGCAAACAGGTAAATGTTTCTCCACCAGATTCTAAGAGACACGAGCGTGAGCGAAAACTGTAAATCTTCATTTTGCCCACATCTACGAAACTATAATAGTGCCACTAACAGCAGCGAGACATTTTTAAAAGTACTACAGAGGGTACCAGAAAGGCAGATTTATGGACGCACTAAATGAAACTGTAATTGATAACGATTTCAAAGAACATCTTCAATACGTACTCAACGAACCAACAGACCTCAGAAATAAATTTTTTTCGGAGGTTTTAGACATTTGCTCTAATGTATTGTACGTGCACATTTGTAGTTGTGTGATAATACAATCCACTCAAAATCGCAGCACATAAATAGAATATTGGCTAATATTGCTGACTATTTGCTGTCTGATGTGCAGTTGTGCATATTAGGTTGTCATCTCTGTCTAAGTGTCAAAATTTTGTAAATACGATATGTGAATGTCGGAACACTACAAAATTGGTTGTACATACTGTAAATCGTTCTCATTGCTTTGTATTATGTTTTATAGATGCTTGTAAATTACTTAACATAGAAAAATAAAAATGTTAGCAGCTGAAAGCACGAGGAAATCCTTTAACAAATCAGAATTACCAGTGTCACCATAAAGTTAATAAATGAAGAAATGGGAACGTGATATCAACAAATGTGCCTAGCCGAAGACAAGGGATACAATATCAGCTGTAAAATTTATTTTCGAGCGTAGGACTGGGGGAGCCTTATCCGATTGGGATTATAATTTGAGCAGGAATTTTACGGTCTTTTGAGTCCGACCAAAGATAAAACCTCACCCCAGAGACATGACTGAGTAATTCCAACTCAAGAGCCGACAATCGACAGAGTTTCTGTAGGTCCCGTTCTTTGATACCGAGACCTGGTGGGCTGATTTTCCCTAATCCACCTAACGTGAGATGCGTAGTAGATTCGCAGTGCTTGGTTTCAGAGTCTGCTAGGCTTGCTTAAATGTTAGAGACTTTTCAACGAGGATCACTATTGAAACATTCGGTAGACTGAAAAGGTGTATCTTACCGGTCCTCAATTCTGCTCCCTGGTCTGAGGTTCGAGCCACACTCGGGTTCGAAACCCGTTTCTGCTCGTAGTTTTGACCTACCACGAAGTTTTAAATCAGCGCACACTCCGCTGCAGAGTGAAATTCAGGTTCAGTATTCTCCAAATATCATTTACGTGTAACTAATATATCTGAGACAACACCCGCCAGAAGCAACACTCTCCATAGTAAGCTAAATCGATAGAGTAAGGGGGTGACCAACGAGTGGCTGCGTCTGAATTTAAAATCTGATCACTGTGAATCTCAGACATGGTTAGCAGAAAACTCGGTAATAAGTCAGGCTTTCAGACGGCAGGAGGCGAGTGGCGGGCCGGTGGAGCGAAGGTTCTGTTTGCTAATGCTACAGATTTTTGATAATTTAAGTTAGTTAGCTGCAGTATCCGGTAAAGTTATTTTACTGCTACGCAAACCATAGAGGAATTCGCAAGGGCGTAAGGCAAGGAGTGTTAGTTAGTCTTTGCTAATGTTTGGAGGCGATCATTAGAGATGCTGAATGAGCACATAATTAGTAAGCAGAGGCCACGTATTATGTCGTGGACTCGACCCTCATAGCAAGGAGAGCGAGCACACGAGTTTGCAAGTAATCGTACAAGAGCAGACTCGCGGCATTATTGCCATACAACCAGTTGTTGGGCATGATGATTATTATATGTATGTACTGTGTGTGTGTGTGTGTGTGTGTGTGTGTGTGTGTGTGTGTGTGTGCACTGGTTGAACCAGAATTCCGTCAGAAAACTTTCAGAGACTGTACAGGACTGCCTTCTGAGTATTTTACAACAAGCGAACTATGGTCTCGAGAGGCTCACTACAGAGCCATAATGTGGTTGTGACTTATTCGGTTTGTTATCGCAGTCACTCTTGTTTCTGTGAAAATAGCTCCACAGCAGCGAAGAAGCCTGTAACTTGCAACAAGCAAAAATTATAATACAAACCACACGAGAGTCCAACTATTTTCAGGCGCGACAAGTTCAAATGGCTCTCAGCACTATGGGACTTAACATCTTAGGTCATCAGTCCCCTAGACTTAGAACTACTTAAACCTAATTAACCTAAGGACATCACACACATCCATGCCCGAGGCAGGATTCGAACCTGCGATCATAGCGGTCGCGCGGTTCCAGATTGAAGCGCCTAGAACCGCTCGGCCACAGCAGCCGGCTGCGCGGCAAGTCCTGTGATGTGTTTTGCCATAGCTGCTCCAACAGCTCAACACTGTCTAATTGTCTCGCGCTTCCACTGCATATCTATCCATATTGTTGTTCATCACTGTTGATGTACAACTGGCGCTCCGAAAGCAACAAACCCAAGACAGAGCAGAGCAGCACTCAATTTAAGCTTCAGGGTAACAAGTGAAGTGGCCCTTAATCTTGTCAAGTGGAAATATCGTGAGTGAATGGAAAAAAATTTTGTTTCCGGGCAAGATACAGATGTACATTCTTGTCCACTGTTTTCAGTACAATACAGATACAAAGCTAACTGAGCAAAGATTTCAAACGAAATACAGTAGCTCTGTAATGAGCCACCAGAAAACATAGATTCCTCATACCAAAATCCCAACAGGTGTGCCTGAACAATCTCCAAAAGTTAATTGAATTTCTGGTGTACACTGTTTGTCTGTTAATGTATGCACGTGCGTGTGTGCTCATTTGTGTGTGTGTGTGTGTGTGTGTGTGTGTGTGTGACATTTTCGTAGACGGTTGTAAAATTATTTCAATATTTAATGTCTGTTCAGAGAATGTCTAAGAATTATATTGACATATACACACTTTCGAGGAGCTTCCAGCTCTGTGACGACAGTACAACAGTGTGCACAGGTTTGCAGGTATTCTGACGTCACTGATTTTGCAGAAGCAATGCTTCTGAGCTAAACGCCAGATCTGCCACTTTATGATGAAAAACGTAAATGTTACTGACTAGGTACAGTGTGTCTCTATTTATATTGTAACAAGATCAGTACAGATCTCTTCTCGATCCTGTATCAGTTTATTTACATTTTTCTTCACACTGCAAAGGGCAATACAAGTTGCTGCGTAGTGACAAAGCTTCTCACGCAGGGAACTGGATTCAGGGACTATCCGTGGCTGCTATCGTGTAGAACGGAAAAAGCTTTCCTCAAGAGTCGGGTGGCATCTGGGTTGGTTCCCAGGGGTTGCTGGGCGTATTCTGAAGCTGCTGTTTCCGGAAGGTAATCGCTGACGCGAGGCCACAACGGTCCCTTAGCCCCCAAGTGCCCACTTGAGATGCAGCAAGTATCTGTGTACTCTGGAGGTCAACAAGAACCCTACCTTCCTGTCCGCACGAAACGTGAGAAATGTAGCATCCTCTGAACAGCATTTTCTGTTCTGCCATCCCGTGAACGCCTCCCCTCCTAGACATTGTGTACGCCTCGTCAACCAACGAACTTGGTACCAACCTTAGAAATTGTTTGTGTGTTTTCGCATTCGACATCAGGAAAACTTTCGCAGGCTCCCCTCTATTTTTATGTTTCGAATCACATTGGCCACAAGGTTGTAAACACACCTTCCTACTCTACGAGGGTAGCTCGTTTCGTACTATCGGGAAATAAGGGAGAGAGTGTCACGGATAGGATGACCAACTTGAGATGGCAATAATTAAAACAAAGGCGTTTTTCTAAGCGGCAAGTTTCCCAAAAATTCGATTATAAAGTTCCTCCCACAAATGCTAAAATATTTTGTTGGCTCCCATCTACGTAGGAAGAAATAACCATCGTAATAAGAGAAATCTGAACTAGCACGGGAAGATTTGAGCGTTCATATTCCCCACGTGCTGTCTGTATAACGGCAAAGAAATAGTCTGAAGCGGTTCCATGCACCCTCAGAATTACACTTGTGACTCGGAAAGTACTCCTGTTGGTGTAGATCTGTAAAATACGATTTCCAGTAAAGCTTGTTATCAGTAGGCTGTAGTGTATACCGGCTGTCTCTTCCTAGAGTCGGCAGGAGCCTTGTCTCTGGCGGTTCGGTAGATAATTGCAGCCTCCTTTTTGCACTGTATAGCTGGAGTCAGCCCAAACAATCACTGCTGGTCATGTCCTTGACGTCACTGTCAAGAGAATGGTTCGGTTTGTTCCCAATACAAGAAAAAGAAAAAATATATATTTTTTAAATTGTAATTTTTCGTGCACGTTCGATAGGGCCGTTCCTGACCAGACTACTGCTACATTCGTTTTATCGATGTGTACTAACAGGCACAGTAAAACACGAAGAATAAACAGCAATCCAGTAGCCACTCCGTAGCGCTGCATTCCTGGCGGTAGCAGTCAATGTGGGCCAGCGCAGTGCTGTCGATGTGGGATTACTGGTTCTTCTTCGAGTATGTCCCAGTTAAGGTGTACCGATAAAACAAATATCGCGATTCATTAACATGGGGCCGCTCTATCGAATGGGCATGTAAAATTCTGCTTTAAAAATAGTTTTGGTTGTAATGGGAAACAAACCGACGTATTCCGTCGACACGGGCGACGCATGAAAGATCGGATGGGTGGTATATGTTTACACTGACTCCAATCACACATTGCAAAAACGAAGTTGCAAATATCTGCTGGAACACCAGATAAAATGCGACCGTCGACACTTAGAGCAGATATCCTTTATAGTATTTCACAAATAGTACGATGCGAATCGCACACCAACGACAAATGTTACAGACAAAAATCGCACTTGCCTTCTTCATAGAGCTGTGTCGGCTATTCTATACCTCTTGTCCGGCAATGAGGGATGGATTTAACGCAGTCCATATACATCTACATATATACTCTGCTAGCCACCAAGCAGTGCGTGGCGGAGGGCACAATTCGCGCCCAAGTTATATTCCCCCCCCCCTCCCCCCCGCTGTTCTACTCACGGATCGCGCGAGGGAAAAACGACTGTCTGAACGCCTCAGTACGAGGTTTCGTTTCCCTTATCTTTGAATGGTGATCATTGTGCGATTTTAAAGTTGGCGGTAATAATATATGCTCTACATCCTTGGTGAAGATCGGATTTCAGTTGATAAGTACGATTTTCCTGCAGGAGACAATTGCCCGACGGAAAATTCATCGCAGCTGACGCAGCGTCGTGAAGTCGATGATTACGATTTTCCTCTAGTAGAAAATTGCTTGGCGACGAATTGATCAAAACGGGGTTCTCCTCATAGACTGTAACGTGAGACAGACGCACCCGATTGTTGTTCTAAGCAACACGGCTTAGCAACGTAGACCGTGTCTCTCCCCCGTCCCCTGCCGCTATGAGGAAGGAAACCTCGACTCCCGCTCCCCTCCCCCACTCCAGCTATTCGGCACTTGCTTGGTTGCCGCGACCCACATTCCTCGCCACCCCGCTCTGCTTTCCAGGACCGCGAGGAAGAAGAGAGGTCTGCGTTCTGGGGTTGAGAATGGAAGCGGTTGCCTCCCCCCCCCCCCCCCCCCTCTCGTCTGCCCACGGCTAGCTAGTGAAGCCAGAGAACATGCACACCCAGGCACTTGATACCGCACTCGACGCCTGAGTGTGCACTTTATGGCTTTACAGCAAACCGCCGCCATCAGCACCCGCCACTCCCACGAAGCACAGCGAGTAAGTAAATTTCTATTGGGCCACTTAAAATTTGTTTATTGCCCAGTTGCAACCGTTTCAAAAATGGTTCAAATGGCTCTGAGCACTATGGGACTTAACATCTATGGTCATCAGTCCCCTAGAACTTAGAACTACTTAAACCTAACTAACCTAAGGACATCACACAACACCCAGTCATCACGAGGCAGAGAGAAAATCACTGACACCGCCGGGAATCGAACCCGGGAACCCGGGCGCGAGAAGCGAGAACGCTACCGCACGACCACGAGCTGCGGACTGCAAGCACTTCATTTCATTCATATACCGGGTGATACCGGGTCTGAAGAGCACAACAACCGGATGATCAAAAAGTCAGTATAAATTTGAAAACTGAATAAATCACGGAATAATGTAGATAGAGAGGTACAAATTGAGACACATGCTTGGAATGACATGGGGTTTTATTAGAACCGCAAAAAATTACAAAAGTTCAAAAAATGGCCGACAGATGGCGCTTCATCTGATCAGAATAGCAATAATTCCATAACAAAGTAAGACAAAGCAAAGATGATGTTCTTTACAGGAAATGCTCAATATGTCCACCATCCTTCCTCAACAATAGCTGTAGCCGAGGAGTAATGTTGTGAACAGCACTGTAAAGCATGTCCGGAGTTATGGTGAGGCATTGGCGTCGGATGTTGTCTTTCAGCATCCCTAAAGTTGTCGGTCGATCACGATACACTTGCGACTTCAGGTAACCCCAAAGCCAATAATCGCATGGAGTGAGGTCTGGGGACATGGGAGGCCAAGCATGACTAAAGTGGCGGCTGAGCACACAATCATCACCAAACGACGCGCGCAAGAGATCTTTCACGCGTCTAGCAATATGGGGTGGAGCGCCATCCTGCATAAACATCGTACGTTCTAGCAGGCGTTTATCAGCCAGGCTGGGGATGATGCGATTCTGTAATATTTAGGCGTACCTCTCACCCGTCACGGTAGCAGTTACTGATGCTTTGCTGTCCAGCGCCATCTGTCGGACATTTTGTGAACTTTGTTTTTTTTTTTTTTTCTAATAAAGCCCCATGTCATCCCAAGCATGTGTGTCAATTTTTACCTCTCTATCTACATTATTAAGTTTTCAAATTTATAGTGACTTTTTGATCACCCGGTATTTCCATGTGACGAGAGTAGTCGACACGGAATAATTTCACAATTCCTCATCATCATCATTCATCGTTATCGTCTATTTGACAGAGTGCAGGATACAAGCCTTGTGACATTCCAACTCCTATTGCATGGGTCAATTAGTGAATGTGTTCATTTTATCATTTTAATCATAGGACCACATGTATCAGATTAACTTTATTGTGTTTCAAAGAATGGCCCTGACAACAGTGATTCAAATTTGTAACTGTGGTGTCACCGTCAGACACCACACTTGCTAGGCTGTAGCCTTTAAATCGGCCGCGGTCCGGTAGTATACGTCGGACCCGCGTGTCGCCACTATCAGTGATTGCAGACCGAGCGCCGCCACACGGCAGGTCTAGAGAGACTTCCTACCACTCGCCCAGTTGTACAGCCGGCTTTGCTAGCGATGGTTCACTGACAAATTACGCTCTCATTTGCCGAGACGATAGTTAGCATAGCCTTCAGCTACGTTATTTGCTACGACCTAGCAAGGCGCCGTATTCAGTTGCTATTGATATTGTGAATCATGTACCATAAAGAGCGACGTTCTCCATGAATGGATTAAAGTTAAGTACTCCACCAGCTACGTCCGTTTTTCTCAATTCTAATTCCCTTGTCATGTTCCAGACCTCACGCCAGCCTGCGTGAGCTGAGACGCGTGCATTCCGGCCTCCTTTAGGAACACGGTTGGCTTTCCTGCCAACCACAACAGTAACATTCTATACGCTACTTCACAAAAAGATGAAACACTATGATGAAATCATCGAAAGTCCAGGTAACTTCGTACAAAATCACATTCATTGGAGGGTATGTAAAGTTACCATTCGCTCTGACATGTAAAATGACACCAGAATATTTAAGACTTGAAAAAAATAGGTATTAACAGCCGTAATTTTGTTTGATGATTGTATTTATGTACGAGTTTTCGTGTATCAGGCCCCTATACACCAGATACGTAACATAGTAGTTTGACCTATTACAGGAACCACTATATCCAACTATTTTCCTAAGCTTCCAAACTCTTCTCGGTCGCCGTGCGCCCTCCACACCTGGTGTGGAGGGCGCACGTTGACCGGGAAGATTTCAGAAGGCTACGGAAACCAGTTGGATATAATGGTCCCCATAATACCTCGTTTCATGTATTTCAAGATAATGCCAATGAGACATCGAAACTGGTAGGTAAATAAAATTAAGCCTGTTTGTACTCACCCATGTTCTTCAAGTCTTCGACCAGTGGCAGGAATTACAGGAATGGAATGCTTTAGTGTTGTTAATGTTAGGTGTTGTTATCAGGTCTGGTAGGGCGTATAAGAAACGTGAACAGCATAAGATGTTGAGTGATCACTGAGGTTACACGTGAACAGAGTTATTCACGGCCTGACAGAGTTTGAATAGAGCCTCACTGTCGGTCTCTATTAGGCCAACAGCTCGAATCGTGATCGTGTAATATCCAGGTATGTGTGGGTCATTCGATGTTGGACTGCATACTGACCTGGGGAAAACTTCCTATATCCTGCTGTTCCCTAAACCCAACAAACCCCCATCTGCCTCACCTCCATGTTTAGTAAGGTCTTCAAGACTATCCTCTCCTGCCATATTCACTGTCACCTTTACTAGTACCACCTCCTTCCCATTACCCATTGTGGCTTCTGTCCCTCCTTCTCAGCTGACGACACGACCAGCTCCTTAACCTTACCAGTCTTCTTTTACTCCAACGTAACTCTCGCTGCTCCACTATCTTTGTTTCCTTTGACCTCCAAAATGCCTACAACCATGTTTGACATCCCGGGCTCCTCTTCAAACTCCAGAGCTATGCTCTCACTATCAATTTCGTCCGTCTCGTTGCTTCCTTCCTCTCCTGTCGTCCCACCTATGTCACTATCCGCAATTTCAACTCCTGTACCTTCTATCCCTCCATGGGCAAGACCCAAGGCTCCATTCTTTCCCCTCTCCTCTATCTCCTGTACACTGCTGATACGCCCAAACCTCCCCTCCCTGTTCATCTCCTCCAATTTGCTGATGACATCGCCTTCCTAGCCCTTTCTCCTAGCCTTAAACGGTCACAAACCCACCTTGATCAGTTCACCACTTGGTTCAACCAGTGGTTCCTTCATATCAACCTCACCAAGACCCATGCGATCATCATAGGCCGTACCACCCACTCCTTCTGTCTCCATGATTTCTACCTAACCATTTATGGCCCTCCTATCCATCTCCCTCCTAACCTCAAATATTTTGGCCTCACCCTCGAATGCCACCTGACCTGTACCTCACATCTCCTTACAATCCAACACAAAGGCCACAACAGACTCCACCTCCTGAAACTCCAGTCCGGCAGGACATGGGGACTGCATCCATCTACCATCCTTCACACCCACAAATCCTTGATTAGCCCCATCCTTTGTTATGCCAGCATTCCTTGGATTTCCGCCCCTCCCAGGTTCTATGGTTCAAATGGCTTTGAGCACTGTGGGATTTAACATCTGAGGTCATCAGTCCTCTTGACTTAGAACTACGTAAACCTAAATAACCTACGAACATCACACACATCCAAGCCCGAGGCAGGATTCGAACCTACGACCTTAGCAGTCGCACGATTCCATACTGAAGCGCCTAGAACTGCTCAGCCATGGTGCCTGGCCCAGGTTCTATAAAGCCCTTCAAATCCTAGAATGCCATGCACTTCACCTTGCCTTCTGTATCCACCTTCAGTGCCCAATGTGCATCCTCTACGACCTCATCTCATTCCCCCACCTTCTCCTTTTTCTTGAAGGCATCCACACCCTGTATATTGTCCACTGACTCGATCCCCCTCACCCACTTGTGTCACCCTTCCTCTCCACCCGCCGCAGCTCGTGGTCGTGCCGTAGCGTTCTCGCTTCCCACGCCCGTGTTCGATTCCCAGGGGGGTCAGGGATTTTCTCTGCCTTGTGATGACTGGGTGTTGTGTGATGTCCTTAGGTTAGTTAGGTTTAAGTAGTTCTAAGATCTAGGGGACAGATGACCATAGATGTTAAGTCCCATAGTGCTGAGAGCCATTTGAACCTCTCCACACCTAGCCTGTTGCCGTGCCTTTACTTTGTGTCCCACCTCTCACCATCTCGACACCCTCCACCTCCTTTCCCTACGCAGCTTTCAGCACCTACCCTTCCTGGACGATGAGCTTTGCCCTGATGTCTACCTCTCCTACCAACACTAAACCCACCTTCCTCCTGCCTCCTCTCCAACGCTCCCTCTGCTCCTCCTCCCTTATCCTGAGCAGCTGTACCCCTCCCTCTCCCACACTCCCCTTCAGTGCCTCTGCACTCCCTTCTGCCCTGTCTTCCCTCTTCATCTGCTGCCCTGCCTGTCTCCTGGCTGTTGATGCTCCCCCTGTCCCCCTTTTTACTCTTCCTCCCACCCCCATCTCCCCTCCCCTCTTTTTGCCTCCTCTCTGACCTCCAGTCCCTCGTCAGGTTCCTCCCAGCGACTTTTACTCTTTGTGAGTGTTCTCTCGTTTCCAGTGGTTTTGTTTTCTTAAATGTCCCACGCTGTCTGATTTTTTTGTACTGTGGCCGACTTTTGACTTGTGTTTGACTCCTGTGATTTAAAGTGCACAAGGAATTGTCAGCTGTGTTCTTTTAACTTTATGTCAACTTTTTAACTGTCCCCCTGTGTATGTTCCTGTATTGTTGTATATCTAAACTCCCATCATCTCCATTTTCTGTGTTTTTTATGTCCCCCTTTTATCACCCCTTTCTTTCGTAAACGTACCCCTTCGATGTATGTTATAGAACCGTTTGGCTGAAGAGCAGTGTACTGTACCCTCGCCTAGCCATGGGGCAGGGATATGAAATTTCAATACAGGGAAAAAAAAACATTTTGACGATGACTTCTGTTCTACTAAAGTCTAACTATTTTTTAATAAGTAAGTAGGAAAACAAATCACATACCCATAGATTAATTAAACTGTTTACCCTGCTATTTTTCTGTTACTTGCACTTTTTTGTGCTTTAATCTGTTCCCATTGCAACGCTTGATAATGACCTGAGGTCGAAATCTAGACTGCAGAATAAAACCTGTTGTACAGTCGAAGGGCGATTATATCTTCCAAAAAGTTTCAACTTCAATCCGGAACCGCTCTGCTGTTACGGTCGCAGGTTCGAATCCTGCCGCGGGCATGGATGTTTTTGATGTCTTTCGGTTAGCTTTACGTAATTCTAAGTCTAGGGGACTGATGACCCCAGATATTAAGCCCCATAGTGCTCGGGGCCATTTGAATCATTTTGAGGAAGTTTCTAAAGCAACACCGTCGGCTGTGAGGAGTGGTGCCCTGACCGCGAAGTATGGGCTACAGGTGAACAACGTCTAATTGTGTTCAGCTGTGAATTGCTGCCCTGCACTACGCTAGGTAACCATTCTTGGCGAGCATGGCGGCACCCTGGGAAGAGAGCTTTCTACCAGTGTTTCGGAGAGGCGCTGCTGTGTTATTCCTGGCGTCAAGGTGTGGGAGCCATCGGGTATGATTTCGTGTCACGACTAGTACAGACTCTATGGCACAACAGTACGTCATTTTCCCCACGTGGCTGTATGATGTACATTCGTTAAAACATTTTAGTTGTTTTCCTGACGTTTAAAATTCCTAATTGTATTTGTTATGTGTCACTACGACGCTGTTTAGTGGATGTGTGTGAAATAGAGTTGCAAAACTACCTGTCATAAGTAAACGTTTACTGAGGTAGTTTCCCTACCAGGCCTCGTCAGTTAAGGCTGTGTAACCGCGTTACCTGTACGTTGGGTGTGTTGCATACTCATTGCTCCTTATGTAATGACGATCGCTTTCTTTACATATGTGAACAGTGTCTAACTAGATTTCCCTAAAAACCAGAAGCTATAAACCCTCTAGAAACGGAGGGTGGTTTGCAAAGTTTTCGAAACGGATTAAGAAAAAAGTATTTACATCACTGAAACTTTTTTATTTTTCAATACAGTCTCCTTCTAGATTACAGCACTTGGTCCAACTATGTTCCAGTGCCTTGATCCCTACTCGAAAATGAGTATCATCCAGGCCTGCAAAATAGTTGCCAACTCCGGCTATCAATTCTTCGTCTTCTAGTGAGTCTTCGTAAACCAAGAAAAATTTCAGTTTTGGGAAGAGATGAAAGTCTGACGGAGCCATAACAGGTGAGTGAGTAATCCACACCTTAGTTAATTTATTTTTGCCATGGCGACGGCAAATGTGTGAGAGCGTGCGTCAAGAGCCGTAGCACCTATCTAGAAGATATTTTTTAAATTTCTAATTCTTCAGTTAAAATGTGATATACCCTTTCAGATGACATCCGGCAAGCGTGAGCAATTTCACGCACTTTCAATCGGCGGTCCTCCACGATTATTTTGTGCACTTTTGCAGCGATTTCTAGAGTAGTGACACATCTTGGCCGATCATCTAAGCTCTCCTGACCAAATTTAAATTCATGTGCCCACTTCGCAACAGTTGAATATGAAGGAGTAGTTCCCCCCCCCCCCCCCCCCCAGTAAATTCTGGAAATCCGCAATGAATGCCCTTTCTTTACGAAGTACTTAATCACTGCTCGAATCTAGCTTTTTTCCGTCTTCGCAAATCACTACATGGGAACAATAACAGAGCCACGTCACCGCCACATCTCTCTTCCAGGAGCACTGACGTGGCACATGTTTACAGGCAACAGTCCAATGGGTATCACGTGAACAACTCGTTACGCTAGCGCTAACCTCTCGTGGTGATTCCGAGAACTTTTCAAACCGCACTCGTATAAACAACTTTCGCATATACCAGTAATAACAGGAAATGGTTGCCTTTGATAGTGGTGAAGAACATTCAATTGAATACAAAAACTAATATATGTATATAATTTTGAGCATATTAACTATACTACCATAAAAGCTCAGAAGATACGTGACCAACTAATTTTTATTATTTACAAAATGTTATCTATTTTCGGTAAAGACGAGACATAAAATACACAATGGACTGGCATTGAATGATGTGCGGTTTTAATTATGTGCAAAACAAACAACCAAAGAAATAAACAAGAAAATCGTCAGGGTCCAGCTTCTCTCTTACTCTTTCATTTATGTTTCTTTCCCTACCGATGCTACCGGCAATCCGATCATTTATTTACCTCGTCATTTATGTAATGTACCAAAACAAAAGAACTGTAGTTTTGGTAGATTGCGATTCTAGGCTTAAGATTGTAACCACTTACCGAAACCGGTAATGTGAATATTTTATATATATTGAAGCGATCGTCAAGTAATAAATTTGTGGTATCGACAACTACGATGCTACGGCGTAGGTACAAGTTCTTAGATTAGCTCTACGACACCGACAGCGCCCTCTACCCGGCGCTGTACAGCTCTACGGCTTCGCACCTACGTTCTCCTCAGTTCAAATTTATGAATTCATCTTCTTGCTAAAGTAAAGGTGATTTAAATTCACACTGCAGTACCGAGTGTTCTACCTCACTTGTTCCTCCTACTTCCCTGCATCCGACCTACCCTTCAGTTTACAGGAGCAGACCCACGTGCCGCCTTCCAGGCGGAATACAAAAAAATTGTTATTCAGACATTTAAAAAGGCTGCATACTTCCAGTTGAAAATATGTATTTTTTAAAATATAACTGCTGTTAAATTCCGTGAAACTCCCTGCATAAATATCCGAACTTCAAAACTCATTTCCTAAGTGCGACTGCAAAAACATTATTACTGGAAGGAAACTGCGATGGCTTTATGATAGTGAACGGTCTCGAACTAGAACTGTACAAACATGAATAACATGCTTAGTGATTTTAATGAATTTGATAATATAATAAAAATCTCAGGATAGAAACTTGAGTCCTAGGGAACTCTGTACACATATATGGTGTGAAAATATTCACAACCAAAGAAATTACAAGTTCCAGAAACGATGGGAAATATGCGCGGTCTGTGAGCAATCATTATGACCTCATCTTCGTAATCTCTACCAGCACAGCGTCGTTATGTGAATTTTTATGTTTCAAATTATGAACATAAATCGTTTTCGTGAGAAACAATAAAGACCAACAATTGGGTGTTGTAGTTTGACATCATTGCATTCACGAACATTTCATTCTCGTGAAATATCTACAAGGGAAAGATAAAACACACATTTTTTCTGTAGGCCATTCAGCACAAAATACATTTCAATACAGAACTACAGTACATAAAATAAACAAGAATCATTTAATTACTTACACCTAGATGTCGGTATCTGTGAATGAAGGACCCTCACCTGTAACTGAAGAAAAGAAAGTTTTTGTCACGAATTAATATCCTTATGACAACGAATTTTGAAACTCGTACAATTAACTCACAGAAAGACCCAACACTCCTCCTTCGTGTAACTGGAAGTCATTTACGGTAACTGTAGAAGACTCATTGCTCATAACAGAATCGGTAAACCAAAAGAATTCACACACTGGCATACAAACTGAAGACCATATCTACAATTTCACAATGGATTGAGTGGGTAGCCACATAAAACAACTGGAACAGTATAGAATAAAGGATAACAAATTAAACATTGTGTGCCAGAAGGCTTTATGTTGCCACAATGTCCAAGAACAATCGTCAGCAGTGTCACTAACCCAGTCCCTCCTTCAGTAATTCTCTTCGTTTCATCTGTCTTTGTGGCGAACAATTTCTCAATTTTTTAAAGTGGAGTGACTTCTGGTTCCTATCCGCTCTGCAGGACGTTACTGTTCTGCTAATTAGGAAGGAGATCAGAAAGCTTTGTTGAACATTTGATTTTATTCAGTCTCATCTAATTAACATATTCTCTCGGTGTTGAGTGTGTTTCAAAACCAAAGCTATGAATTAAAGTGATTGAAGGGATCTAATAACAAGCCAGTTCTTTGCAGACTGTTTCATCATAAGAGGTTTAGAGCTTTCATTCATCTACAGTTGAATGAATATAGTTATTATTATTATTATTATTATTATTATTATTATTGTCGTTGTTGTTTTGCATTTGGAACTGTCGTGTGTGAAATAAAAACTTCTCTAGCTATTTTATTGCCCTGCACCATAGCATGTAATAGTCTTTTACTTTAGTATAGCAATTACCTGATAAAAATTAAAACTTCGTACACGCTACCTATAGTATTCGAGATGTAGTTGGGAAGTGAATTGGAATTTACTTACATAAAGCCATCGGACAATGTTAAATGAGCGAAATGTCTGATTGAGCTATTGTATTTATGAACTGACGATTTATCTACATCGGGTACCAAATGCCACCTAATGTTGTGTAGTCGAAAACACTTCTGATAGCACTAACTAATCCCCTCTACCCTGTTTCACGGATGCATGACCCGTGGGAAGAATGATTATCGGTAAGCCTCTGTACTGGTTCTTTTTATCGTCTTGAAAATAGTGCAGTATACAAGTGTCGCAAACATTTGTTCAGTATACCCTAACATCTTCATCATCCGCTGTTCCAATAGAGCAAACTTAAATCATTCTGTAGCTTATGTGGAACAATTAAAATCACCATACAGGAGAAAGTATATATTGAGGTGGTGACAGAACTTTATAGAACCATGCCAGTCACAATAATAGTTTATGGATAGAAGCGTAGGATTGACAGAAAAACAGAAGCGAAGAAATATAATTTATAAGTACGACTTTAAGATATAGAAGATGTTGGTGGTGGTGGTTAGTGTTTAACGTCCCGTCGACAACGAGGTCATTAGAGACGGAGCGCAAGCTCGGGTTAGGGAAGGATTGGGAAGGAAATCAGCCGTGCCCTTTCAAAGGAACCATCCCGGCATTTGCCTGAAACGATTTAGGGAAATCACGGAAAACCTAAATCAGGATGGCTGGAGACGGGACTGAACCGCTGTTCTCCCGAATGCGAGTCCAGTGTGCTAACCACTGCGCCACCTCGCTGATCGCATTCGAATTGTAGGCGCAGCAGTGAGATTAGATACAAAAAATATACTGGCAGAAACTGAAGAATTTATCATTAGCTCTCAAACTAAAAGTACAGGAGGGCAGTTGATACAATTATCGGCATCTGATTAGGTGTCGTTACGAATAACAGCACGTACCCGCTTACACTGGTCTAGCAATCACCCTCTCGTTTGTTAGGTTTAAAGCTGAAGACAGTCCGAAACATGAAGTAGACCTTCCTCTTTCATAGAAATAATAGTTCATGTCGTCCAGACTGCTTCTGTAACACCGTGCTTAAATGTGTATATGAATGTATGTCTCAGTCACTAGTTTAAGGATTTTTATACGGTTTGCAGTAATAGACAGACTGATTCACGAGGAAAGTTTGTGTATATTACCGCTACGCCATAGAAGTCGCATAGTACTGTGTATATACATGGTGTTACTAAAAGGTACGGCCAAACTTTCAGGAAACATTTCTTACACACAAAGAAAGAAAATATGTTATGTGGAACTGTGTGCGGAAACGCTTACTTTCCATGTTGGAGCTCATTTTATTACTTCTCTTCAAATCACATTAATCATGGAATGGAAACACACAGCAACAGAACGTACCAGAGTGACTTCACTTTGTTACAGGAAATGTTCAAAATGTCCTCCGTTAGCGAGGATACATGCATCCACCCTCCGTCGCATGGAATCCCTGATGCGCTGATGCAGCCCTGGAGAATGGCGTATTGTATCACAGCCATCCACAATACGAGCACGAAGAGTCTCTACATTTGGTACCGGGGTTGCGTAGACAAGAACTTTCAAATGCCCCCATAAATGAAAGTCAAGAAGGTTGAGGTCAGGAGAGCGTGGAGGCCGTGGAATTGCTCCGCCTCTACCAATCCATCGGTCACCGAATCTGTTGTTGAGAAGCGTACGAACACTTCGACTGAAATGTGCAGGAGGTCCACCGTGCATAAACCACATGTTGTGTCGTACTTGTAAAGGCACATGTTCTAGCAGCACAGGTGGAGTATCCCGTATGAAATCATGATAACGTGCTCCATTGAGCGTAGGTGGAAGAATATAGCGCCCAATCAAGACATCACCAACAATGCCTGCCCAAACGGTCACAGAAAATCTGTGTTGATGACTTGATTGCACAACTGCGTGCGGATTCTCGTCAGCCCACACATGTTGATTGTGAAAATTTACAATTTCATCACGTTGGAATGGAGCCTCATCCGTAAAGAGAACATTTGCACTGAAATGAGGATTGACACATTGTTGGATGAACCATTCGCAGAAGTGTACCCGCGGAGGCCAATCAGCTGCTGATAGTGCCTGCACACGCTGTACATGGTACGGAAGCAACTGGTTCTCCCGTAGCACTCTCCGTACAGTGACGTGGTCAACGTTACGTTGTAGAGCAGCAACTTCTTTGACGCTGACATTAGGGTTATCGTCAACTTCACGAAGAATTGCGTTGTCCATTGCAGGTGTCTTCGTCGTTCTAGGTCTTCCCCAGTAGCGAGTCATAGGCTGAAATGTTCTGTGCTCCCTAAGACGCCGATCAATTGCTTCGAACGTCTTCCTGTCGGGACACCCTCGTTCTGGAAATCTGTCTCGATACAAACGTAACGCGCCACGGCTATGCCCCGTGCTAATCCATAAATCAAATGGGCATCTGCCAACTCCGCATTTGTAAACATTGCACTGACTGCAAAACCACGTTCATGATGAACACTAACTTGTTGATGCTACGTACTTATGTGCTTGATGCTAGTACTGTAGAGCAATGAGTCGCATGTCAACACAAGCACCGAAGTCAACATTACCTTCCTTCAGTTGGGCCAACTGGCGGTGAATCGAGAAAGTACGGTACATACTGAGGAAACTAACATGGAAATTAAGCGTTCCCGGAAACATGTACACATAACATCTTTTCTTTATTTGTGTGTGATGAATGTTTCCTGAAAGTTTGGCCGTACTTTTTGTAACACCCTGTATACGGAGAGTAATCGGTACGCGAATAGAGAACCGGGAGTTGCCAACGGCGCAGTCTGCTCGCAGCTCGTCCCGTGGCTGGCACGGGATACCGTGCCGACACCGGATGTTGGGCCACAGGTGGACCGCATCACGCTACAGACCCCTGCCGTGCCACTTACGTCAAAGCCACCCAACTGGTAAGCGCAGAGTACCACAGCTACGCAGGTATCTCGACGGAAAATAGATCAAGACCACTTACCACAAAACTAGTGTCACAGACTGGAGCAACAAGAGTGTGTAGAAGATGAGATGAAATGCAATAGAAAATTGGGGAGCACATCTACCTCTGATGAACGTATCCCGGAAATGCACGTTCTTTCTCTTCCGCTACTCTGCAGCCATCGTATCGATTCAAAGGAGCTGTTTCGAACGCGTCAGAAGTGCATCGCCAGCAATTTGTTCACAGTATACGCTTTTGCAGGTTCAATAATGAATATAAAAATAGGTGCGCGGGTAAAATATTACGAACAGCATAGTGAACGCATTACTGTAGTAAAGATGGACACGAAATCCACGCCTACCACAGTACTACAGTTTTATATGCCAACTAGCTCCGCAGATGACGAAGAGATTGAAGAAATGTATGATGACATAAAAGAAATTACTCCGATAGTGAAGGGAGATGAATGTTTAATACTCATGGGGGACTGGAATTCTATTGAACAAAAGCTATATGAACTGTAGATTAAAACTGAAGAAACTGTAAAAAGGTTGAAATTTAAGGAGATAGGACCTAGATAAACTGAAAGAACCAGAGGTTGTAGAGAGTTTCAGAGACAGCATTAGGGAACGGTTGACAAGAACGAGGGAAAGAAACACAGTAGAAGAAGAATGGGTAGCTTTAATAGATGAACTAGTGAAGACAGCAGAGGATCAAGTAGGTGAAAAGAAGAGGGGAAGTAGCAATCCTTGGGTAACAGAAGAGATATAGAATATTATTGATGAAAGGAGAAAATACAAAAATACAATAAATGAAGCAGCAAAATGGAATACAAATGTCTCAAAAATTAGATCTACAGGAAGTGCAAAATGGCTAAGCAGGCATGGCTAGAGGACAATTGTAAGGATGTAGAGGCTTATCTCACTAGGGGTAAGATAGATACTGCCTACAGAAAAATTAAAGAGAGCTTTGGAGAAAAGAGAGCCACTTGTATGAATATCAAGATCTCATATGGAAACCCAGTTCTAAGCAAAGAAGGGAAAGCAGAAAGGTGGAAGGAGTACATAGAGAGTCTATACAAGGGCGATGTACTGGAGGGCAATATTATTGTAGTGGAAGAGGACGTAGATGAAGATGAGATGGGAGGTACGATATTGCGTGAGGAATTTGACAGAGCACTGAAAGACCTACGTCGAAACAAGGCCCCGGGAGTAGACAACATACCATTAGAACAACTGATAGCCTTGGGACAGCCAGCCCTGACAAAACTCCACCATCTGGTGAACAAGATGTATTAGACAGGCGAAATAGCCTTAGACTTCAATAACAATATATTAATTCCAATCCCAAAAAAAGCAGGTGTTGACAGATGTGAAAATTACCAAACTGTGTGTTTAATAAGTCACGGCCGCAAAATATTAATACCAATTCTTTACAGACAAATGGAAAAACTGATAGAAGCCGAACTCGGGGAAAATTAGTTTGGATTCAGAGGACGTGTTGGAACACGTGAGGGAATACTGACCCTACGACTTATCTTAGGAAATAGATTAAGGTGTGGCAAACTACGTTTCTTGCATTTGCAGACTTACAGAAAGGTTTTGACAATGTTGACTGGAACACTGTCTTTGAAATACTGGAGGTGTCTGGGGTAAAAAACAAGGAGCGAAAGGTTATTTACAATTTGTACAGAAAGCAGATGTCAGTTATAAGTGTAGAGGGGCACGAAAGGGAAGCATTGGTTGAGAAGGGAGTGAGACAGGGTTGTAACCTATCTTCACTGTTATTCAATCTGTATACTGAGCAAGCAGTAAAGGAAACAAAAGAAATTTAGAGTAGGAATTAAAGTCCAGCGAGAAGAAGTAATATGTCTGAGGTTTGCCGAAGACATCGTACTTCTGTGAGAGACGGCAAAAGGACCTGGAAGAGCAATTAATGGGCAGTGTCTTGAACGGAGGATATAACATGAACATCAGTAAAATGAAAACGACGATAATGGAATGTAGTCGAATTAAATCAGGTGAAGATGAGGGAATTAAATTAGGGTATGAGACACGTAAAGTAACCTGCCCTACATTTCTACTTTCTTCTCAACAACAGCTTTGCTATTTGAGGAGAAAAATAACTGATGATGGTAAAAGCAGAGAGGAAATAAAATGTAAACTGTCAATGCTAATGAAAGCATTTCTGAAGAAGAGAAATTTATTAACATCGAATATAGATTTGTCAGGAAGTCCTTTCTGAAAGTGTTTGTGTGGAGTGTAGCCATGTATGAAAGTGAAACATGTACGATAAATAGTTTGGACGAGAAGAGAATAGAAGCTTTCGAAACATGGTGTTGCAGAAGAATTGTGAAGATTAGGTGGGTAGATCACGTAGCTAACAAGGAAGTATTGAATAGGATTGGGTAGAAGAGGAATTTATGGTACAGCTTGACTAGAAGAAGGGATCGGTTGGTAGGACATGTTCTGAGGTATCAAGGGATCATCAATTTACTCGTAGTATTTGAAGGAAGAGCGGAGGATAAAAATCGTATAGGGAGACCAAGGCATGAATTCAGAAGGATGTAGGTTGCAGTAGTTACTCGGAGATGAAGAAGCTTGCACGGGATAGAGTAGTATGGAGAGCTGCATCAAACCAGTCTCTCGACTGGAGACAACAACAACAACAACAACAACAACAACATGCTTTTGCAACACAAAGTCTGGCAGAAAACAAACCAGCTTACCGGGATAGCTTAATAATTACTTGTCGTGGTGTATTAGTGAGCTAATGTAACCTTGAACTACGTTTTTAAGAGTACTTTACGACAAATTTCATCAAACGCGATTAGTTCATTTCCATCTGTCCGAGCATGTGTCCCAAGCCGACTTTCCGAAAGTTCTATGTATCTAATTGATTGTGCTGACGATACCTTGTATCTTGCTCTGCATTTCTAATTTCATCTCAACAATCTCTCTAGCTCCATCGCAACAACATTATTACCCGATAATGTCATCTATCAGTCATGATATTTACATAGGAAACCACCTAAGCAATCCTCTCTCCCTTGTAATCCACATCCGTTCAATTCACAAAACTGAAACATTAAAATCCCTTTGGTTAATACGCGTTCAAGAAGTAACCACAACTGACTAAAACTACCAACCCGGATTTGGGCACTAACATACACTCCTGGAAATGGAAAAAAGAACACATTGACACCGGTGTGTTAGACCCACCATACTTGCTCCGGACACTGCGAGAGGGCTGTACAAGCAATGATCACACGCACGGCACAGCGGACACACCAGGAACCGCGGTGTTGGCCGTCGAATGGCGCTAGCTGCGCAGCATTTGTGCACCGCCGCCGTCAGTGTCAGCCAGTTTGCCGTGGCATACGGAGCTCCATCGCAGTCTTTAACACTGGTAGCATGCCGCGACAGCGTGGACGTGAACCGTATGTGCAGTTGACGGACTTTGAGCGAGGGCGTATAGTGGGCATGCGGGAGGCCGGGTGGACGTGGGGCGTGAGGTCTCCACAGTACATCGATGTTGTCGCCAGTGGTCGGCGGAAGGTGCACGTGCCCTTCGACCTGGGACCAGACCGCAGCGACGCACGGATGCACGCCAAGACCGTAGGATCCTACGCAGTGCCGTAGGGGACCGCACCGCCACTTCCCAGCAAATTAGGGACAAAGTTGCTCCTGGGGTACCGGCGAGGACCATTCACAACCGTCTCCATGAAGCTGGGCTACGGTCCCGCACACCGTTAGGCCGTCTTCCGATGACGCCCCAACATCGTGCAGCCCGCCTCCAGTGGTGTCGCGACAGGCGTGAATGGAGGGACGAATGGAGACGTGTCGTCTTCAGCGATGAGAGTCGCTTCTGCATTGGTGCCAATGATGGTCGTATGCGTGTTTGGCGCCGTGCAGGTGAGCGCCACAATCAGGACTGCATACGACCGAGGCACACAGGGCCACCACCCGGCATCATGGTGTGGGGAGCGATCTCCTACACTGGCCGTACACCTCTGGTGATCGTCGAGGGGACACTGAATAGTGCACGGTACATCCAAACCGTCATCGAACCCATCGTTCTACCATTCCTAGACCGGAAAGGGAACTTGCTGTTCCAACAGGACAATGCACGTCCGCATGTATCCCGTGCCACCCGACGTGCTCTAGAAGGTGTAAGTCAACTACCCTGGCCACCAAGATCTCCGGATCTGTCCCCCATTGAGCATGTTTGGGACTGGATGAAGCGTCGTCTCACGCGGTCTGCACGTCCAGCACGAATGCTGGTCCAACTGAGTCGTCAGGTGGAAATGGCATGGCAAGCCGTTCCACAGGACTACATCCAGCATCTCTACGATCGTCTCCATGGGAGAATAGCAGCCTGCATTGCTGCGAAAGGTGGATATACACTGTACTAGTGCCGACATTGTGCATGCTCTGTTGCCTGTGCCTATGTGCCTGTGGTTCTGTCAGTGTGATCATGTGATGTATCTGACCCCAGGAATGTGTCAATAAAGTTTCCCCTCCTGGGACAATGAATTCACGGTGCTCTTATTTCAATTTCCAGGAGTGTATAATACCGCTGGGATAAGTATTCAATGTGATAAAAATTATATCCACTAGCGATTTAGCCTAAACTGCAACGACCGATCGCTCCGAAGTCCAATATAGTGTACCCCTCAAAAGATGAAATAAAGTGGGGGACTGACGTTTGAATGTTCATTGTTCGAAAAGTGGGACACATCACACTGACGACAGCAGGATTAGAGCAATATCATTGGTCTATAGACCTGGATTAATGATAAAACAAACTCCTGCTGCGTCTAATAAAATCCCTTTACCTGAGAGCTCAAATTTTTGTAAAAGCCAGGCGCGGAAGTCGTCGCTAGAGAGCGGAAAATCTTCGTGACGCAAGGGCGTGATTATATTAAATTGCAAGCAAAAAACTATTTTCATGATAAAAGCAATGATAATCGGACTTCGTAAAATAACATTAGACTGTGGGTTCGAATGCTGGAAATGTGAATCTTCAGTAGATTCGGTAGACCGATGATGGCGCGTGATCACCACGTCACCAAAGCGACCACTTCCAACTGCTTAATCACATGTCATTTGTTCACATTTATTAGAGCAGGATAATAACGATTCTAGAAAAGAATGAAATAAAATTCATTTATAATTATTAAGTATCTTAAGAAATTAAACACATAGTCTCTCTCTCTATACCCATTCGAGAGAGCGAACAAGGAGCATAAGACAACAGTTGAAGCAAGAGGAAGTCATACATCAATTTTTTGGGAACAGTTGACACGTATACGCTAGTAATGGTCTGTCTCTAGGACATTTATGCCCTTAATCTTAAGTAAGGGATCGTATCTTCTATCATATTTACTTGGCCTATCGAAGTGTAATTGAAGAGCTTATTACAAAAATATTCCTTGTCATTCTCCGTTTTCGTGCTCTCAGCACGAACTGATAGGCATGCTGGAGACTCACTCAATTTGGTTGAATCGGACCTTCTCCTTATTTACTGAAGCTTAAAGATAGGGTGGACTCACGAACACAACCATGACCAAAGCGTTTCTGACAGAAACACGTGTTTTTGTGGGTAACTTGGTAACAATGAAATGGAAGATTTATTCTTGGGCTCTTTGACGGTGTAAGGTTCAGTGTCTGATTCTGTAAGGGTCCAATTTTTTTTAAAGAGAGAGAGAGAGAACAGAAACGTCGAGAAAGAAACGAAAATTTAATAGAAAAGATGACGCTGATGGACGAAGGACGCTCCCACGTTGGAACAGATCCAGCGAAATTTGTTAGAGATGGTTACTTCCGTTCTTTCCGTTTTTCTGCCAGTAAATGTTTTCGTCTGCTCCTCTGGACATGGACGTATGTAGGTGAGCTGATTTCCGCTCTCGTTGTATGCGGGAACAAATCCCTGCGATGCTCTCAGCCGACAACAGTCATCAGTTTCCCATAGAATATAGTAAAATAGTTGCCGCGAGGTTTGAGGCACCATGTCACGGACTGCGCTGCCTCTCCCCCCGGTGGTTCGAGTCATCCCTCGGGGATAGGGATGTGTGTCTATTGTTCTTAGCATAAGTTAGTTTAAGTAGTGTGTAAGGTAGGACAGAGAGTATGTCATTCTGAACAGTTCAGTGACATGTTTGTTGTCAGAATCGACAGCAAACGAACACCGACAATGATAGCTCAGGTATACATGCCAACGTCGCAAGCAGAGAATGAAAAGAGAGAGAGAGAGAGAAAGTATGTAAGGGTACTGAACGTGTAATACAGAACATAAAGGGACATGAAAACCTAATAGTTATTTGTGATTCTAACGCGGTTGTAGGGGAAGAGTAAGATGAAGGATTACAGGAGAACATGGACTTGTTAGTAGGAATGAGAAAGGAGTTTAACTAATTGAGTTCTTCAATAAATTTAAGCCAGAAATTGTGAGCACACTGTTCAAGAATCACAAAAGAAGGTGATATATTTGGAAAAGGCCGGGAGGTCCGGGAAGATTTTAGTTAGATTACATCATGGTGAGGCAGAGAATCCAAAACCAATTATTGGATTGTAAGGGGTACCCAGGAGCTGTTACTGACTCAGATTACAATTTAGTAGTGATGAAGACTCGGTTGAAGTTTAAGAGACTACTTATTTCCCATGTGAACTCAACCGTGTTTTCCCCAGCGATTAGGACATCTCCTCGATTCCAACTAAGAAACAAAATCAAGTCACTGAAGTTCCTGATTGTAACTTAAATTTTCGCCGCGTAATACATTAAAATAACATGGCGTTATTACGGTAGTTTTTGAACAACTATTGTGTATTTCTTCCTACTCCTAGCTAAATGTTTTGAAAGAAAAACAGCCTTTATCAGTGAAGACTGTATTCTGAAAACCTGTTCCTCTGTGTTATCTCGCAGAAATGTTTTAGGTTTATCTAGGAATCAATGTAAAATACACCCTAAGATAATAAAGACGCACCACGAAGGAGTTATGCACTGGTCACAAATTGATATTCATACAGGTACCGACCGAAAATGCAAAATTGTGAACTTTGGCGGTCGTGGGCGAATGTGTGACTCTGCAGCGCAATGTCACCACACAGCCAGCAAGAATAGACATGTCACCTGTTCACTATCCTTGCCAGTAAACAAGTGACATGTCGAAAGCAGGGCATGAAGTCTCTGTGAGTTTCATTCCTTGTACCCAGTTGTAGAATAGCTATGCCTCGCAGACAAGCGTGTGAACGATATATGCAGATGTCAGAATTTGAGAGAGGAAGCGTAGTTGGGCTCAAAGTAGCCGGTTGGAGTAACCGGCGACTCACTCGACAGTTGAATAGGAGCGATTTCACTATTCGCAGGAATTGGTGAACCTGGGCGAATGCAGTTTCAAGAACGAAGCGATCGACCTAAAGAGACGACTGAACGGAAGGTCCGAACAATCGTCAGAGATGAACTCAGAGCCCCGGATTCATCGATCCGACCTGCAACTGGCGCTTCAGCGACCACACGGACCATAAATAGGCTGCTCACAGGAGGGGGGATGAGCTTACGATGCCCCCTGTGTCGTCGACTACCATTGACTCCGATGGCCAGCAGAGACTTGTCTGAAGATGCCCTGGACAGCAGTGGGATACCAACCTGACATTCGGCCTGATAACCAGGAGTGATGGTGTGGGTGACATTTCTTTTCACAGCAGGGCCCTTGGTTGTCAACTGAGGCCCCCTTACTTGGATGACATGCTACGCCCAGTTTTGTTGCCCTTCATGGCAAGCCATTCTAGGCTTACATTTCAGCAAGATAATGCCCGCCCCAACAGGGTGAGAGTTTCTACTGATTCTCATCGTGATTCGCCAGACTCTACCTTGGCCCGCAAGGGCACCGGATCTGTCCCCAGTTGAGAATTTTTGGTCGAGGTTCTCGACGATCTAACGCTACAATTTGCAGAGAACTCGGCACGATATGCCTCTTCAAAACATCCAATAACTCCATCAATAAATGACAAGACGAATAATTGACTGCGTAAGGGTCACAGGTGTACTAACATGTTATTGACTTGCTCAATCTGTGAAGCTTTTTTCTCTGGAATAAATGTCCGCCCCAATAGCTGAGAGGTCAGCGTGACGGATTGCCGTCCTACGGGCCTGGGTTCGATTTCCGGCTGGATATGGGATTTCCTTCGCTCAGGGACTGGGTGTTGTGTTGTCTTCAATATCATTTCATCCCCATCCGGCGCGCAGGTCGCCCAATGTGACGTCGACTGTAATAAGACCTGCACCAAGGCGACCGGACCTGCCCCGTAAGGGGCCTACCGGCCAATGACGCCAAACGCTCATTTCCATTCTTGAATGGTTCAAATGGCTCTGAGCACTATGGATTTAACATCTGAGGTCATCAGTCCCCTAGAACGTAGAACTACTTAAACCTAACTAACCTAAGGACATCACACACATCCATGCCCGAGGGAGGATTCGAACCTGCGACCGTAGCGGGTGCGCGGTTCCAGACTAAAGCGCCTAGAGCCACTCGGCCACGTCGACCGTTTCCATTCTTGAACAAATCATCAAATTTTTGGTGAAATTGTAGTCATTTGTTTGCATGTCCATTCAAATCAGATCTACCGATTTTTGCCCCATTCGGATAATTTTTTCATTTTTTTTTAGTGTAATACAATTGAGAGCAAGACGATATTCGACGATTTACGACGTTTTATAGCTCTCCTGAGGAATGTGAATTTTTAAGCGTAGCTGTTTTTGTAATTAACTCTGAGTGTTTCTTGGGCACTAATTTAATTCAAAAAAAGTCACCGATAAATTTTGATTAAATGCTTCTTCTCGTAATGGAAACAGTAAAAGAATTCCAGGTAACAAAGGTCTGCAACAGAACCGTTAAATGCGCCATGAATTTTTAACTCGTCGTAATTACGGCTGGAGACGAAGCGACGGAGGGCGTTCGGAGGGTCGGCAGACGGTACAAACAAGGTTGGAGCAGACGAGAGCAGAGCAGGACTAGGTGGTTCCAATTACTGCTGCGCCGAAGGGACGGCCAGCGCCCATTTAGGACCGGACGGGGCCGCTCCGGAAATGAAACCAGCGGGACACCCGAGCGGAGGGCGGCCGGCGACGTCCCAGCCACCGCGGCCCTGCACCCACCCCACTCCACACTCACACAGGGCGCTCATCCCACGAAACGAGAAGCAAGTGTCCGGCTTCCGCCTCGATCAGCATTATCTTCCTCCACACGCGAGCATTGCCATCCTGAGTGAAAGTGGTGAAGACTTGCAGAAACTATTAAATGGAATGAACTAATGAGTACACACCGTGGACTGGGAGTAAACCGAAAAAGACGAAAGTAATGAGTAGCAGGAACATTAGCAATAGTTAGCATAAAGTAGACGAATTTAAGGAATTTTGCTATATTGGAAGCGAATCAATGACAGACAAAGCAAGGACGACACAAAAAATGCAATAGTGGGCTGGCCACAGTTCCGAGCGGTTCTAGGCGCTACAGTCTGGAACCGCGAGGCCTCTACGGTCGCAGGTTCGAATCCTGCCTCGGACATGGCTGTGTGTGATGTCCTTAGGTTAGTTAGGTTTAAGTAGTTCTAAGTTCTAGAGGACTGATGACCTCAGCTCTTAAGTCCCATAGTGCCCAGAGCTATTTGAACCATTTTGCAATAGTGGATTTTGCGAGCTGTGGCGCAGCATGACTGCGGGAATAGAAAGTGGTTGGGGGTTGTGTAGGTGTAAACCCTTAACCAAATGCAATTCAGGCAGGCAGACTCAATCTACAGTAACACATTAATTAAAGGTGCAACATATTGCAGGGACACAAAGAAAAGCAATAGGAATAGGCAAATTCTTCCCCAAATATGAGGGTTATTCAGAAAGTCACGTCCGATCGGTTTCGAAATGGAAACCACAGCGAAAATCCGTTGAAGCTTTGCATAGATCTACATCTACATCTACATCCATACTCCGCAAGCCACCTGATGGTGTGTGGCGGAGGGTACCTTGAGTACCTCTATCGGTTCTCCCTTCTGTTCCAGTCTCGTATTGTTCGTGGAAAGAAAGATTGTCGGTATGCCTCTGTGTGGGCTGTAATCTCTCTGACTTTATCCTTATGGTCTCTTCACAAGATATACGTAGGAGGGAGCAATATACTGCTTGACTAATCGGTGGACGTATGTTCTCGAAACTTTAACAGAAGACCGTATCGAGCTACTGAGCGTCTCTCTTGCAGAGTCTTCCACTGGATTTTATCTATCACCTCCGTAACGCTTTCGCGATTACTAAATGATCCTGTAACGAAGCGCGCTGCTCTCTGTTGGGTCTTCCTATCTCTTCTATCAACCCTATCTTTTACGGATCCCACACCGGTGAGCAGTATTCAAGCACTGGGCGAACAAGTGTACCGTAACCTACTTCCTTTGTTTTTGGATTGCATTTCCTTAGAATTCTTCCAATGAATCTCAGTCTGGCATCTGCTTTACCGACGATTAATTTTATATGGTCATTCCATTTTAAATCACTCCTAATACCTACTCCCAGATAATTTTTGGAATTAACTGCTTCCAGTTGCTGACCTGCTATTTTGTAGGTAAATGATAAAGGATCTTTCTTTTTATGTATTCGCAGCACATTACACTTACCTATATTGAGATTCAAATACCATTCCCTGCACCATGCGTCAATTCGTTGCAGATCCTCCTGCATTTCAGTACAATTTTTCATTGTTACAACCTCTCGATGGATAATGGAATGTAGTCGAATTAAGTAGGGTGATGCCGAGGGAATTAGATTAGGAAATGAGACACTTAAAGTAGTAAAGGAGTTTTGCAATTTGGGGAGCAAAATAATTGATGATGGTCGAAGTAGAGAGGATAGAAAATGTAGACTGGTAATGGAAAGGAAAGCGTTTCTGAAGAAGAGAAATTTGTTAACATCGAGTATAGATTTAAGTGTCAGGAAGTCTTTTCTGAAAGTATTTGTATGGAGTGTAGCCATATATGGAAGTGAAACATGGACGATAAATAGTTTGGACAAGAAGAGAATAGAAGCTTTCGAAATGTGGTCCTACAGAATAATACTGAAGATTAGATGGGTAAATCACATAACTAATGAGGAAGTATTGAATAGGATTGGGGAGAAGAGAAGTTTGTGGCACAACTTGATCAGAAGAAACGATCGGTTGGGAGGACATGTTCTGAGGCATCAAGCGATCACCAATTTAGTATTGGAGGGCAGCGTGGAGGGTAAAAATCGTAGAGGGAGACCTAGAGATGAATACACTAAGCAGATTCAGAAGGATGTAGGTTGCAGTAGGTACTGGGAGATGAAGAAGCTTGCACAGGATAGAGTAGCATGGAGAGCTGCATCAAACCAGTGTCCGGACTGAAGACCACAACTACAACAACAACCTCTCGATATGCTACAGTATCATCCGCAAAAAGCCTCAGTGAACTTCCGATGTTATCGACAAGGTCATTTATATATATTGTGAATAGCAACTGTCCTATGACACTCCCCTGCGGCGCACCTGAAATCACTCTTACTTCGGAAGACTTCTCTCCATTGAGAATGACATGCTGCGTTCTGTTATCTAGGAACTCTCCAATCCAATCATACAATTTGTCTGATAGTCCATATGATCTTACTTTGTTCATTAAACGACTGTGGGGAACTGCATCGAACGCCTTGCGGAAGTCAAGAAACACGGCATCTACCTGGGAACCCGTGTCTATGGCCCTCTGAGTCCCGTGGACGAATAGCGCGAGCTGGGTTTCACACCATCGTCTTTTTCGAAACCGATGCTGATTCCTACAGAGTAGATTTCTAGTCTCCGGAAAAGTCGTTATAGTCGAACATAATACGTGTTCCAAAATTCTGCAACTGATCGACGTTAGAGATATTGGTCAATATATATGTGTTGGTCAGTGTCTCCAGTATGCTTGTCGATCGCTCTTTTCAGCTCACAGGTGAGCATGTAAGGGTGCATAGGAAAGTATGACTGCCTTTGAGTGATTTCGCCTGATTTCATGCAGCCCACACAAAGTGACTGTCATGCATTTCCTTCTTCATGGCAATTCTCGGCCGCACACTGCAGGTACAATGAGGGTGCTCCTGCAGCATTTTCGATGGGAAGTGTTTGATCACCCATCGTACAGCCCGAACTTGGCTCCCTCTGATTTTCATCTCTGCTCACATGAAGCGCTGGCTATCAACGCAATATTTTGGCAAGGACAGCAAGCTAGAGATCAGCGTAGAGAATTGGCGGGGAGCATAGGCGGCTACTTTTTTATGTCCAGGGTATTGGAACGTTGCTACAATGCTAAAAAACGGTTGGTAAAATACTACGATAAATGTCTGTCGGAGCGGCGGATATGTAGAGAAGTAGATGAAAGATGTAGATAATGCTGCAAATAAAACATTTTCGATTTTCATGTGTTTTCCATTTCGCAACCGATCAGATATCACTTTACGAATAGCCCTCTTACATGGGCCACAGGGCCACTTAAATGGAAGCAAGACAGATGAAAAAAAGTATGTAAACAATTTATTTTCGAAAAGTAATCGCCGCTATTGTTAATAGATTTATCGCAGTGTCAGTATGGTCAATGCCAACATGGAGAAATGTTTGTGGATGCATACAGAACTGTACCGAGGCATGAACTACTACTTCCAAGCGTGCCGGCATGTTGCCAAGGTTGTTTTGTTTTGTCTGTGTTGCAGAAGTTTCGCTGGGAAGCCCCTACACATCCTCCATACAGTCTCAATGTCTTCCCATGCGATTTCTGTATTTTTGAAGCACTAAAGGGACACATTTCTTCATGATGGCACTGACCCTCTTGTTTCACGCTAGGCTAAATGTACTATCAGTTACAGCGATTACTTTTGAAATAATAAAATTTTCTTTTTCTACATGTCTCGTTATAATTTGAGTGAAATCTCACAGTTTCATCAGATATGATATAAATTATAGGTCTAACAGCAGCATCGCCATGTTTCACGAATGTAAAACTTCGCATACTTAAGTGTGCCAGTGTGTGAATCATTTGCGCGAAAAGTCAGCACAAGTCATCCTGCACACTACCCTCCACTTGTGCCTCAGACGACACTTTAAGTGACTCCTCCTCACTCTCAGCTGCGCCGTGTCATCTGGGCGTATGAAGGCAAGGAACATTCGGTGCTTCAGCCACAACGGCTTGACGGCGCACCACGCCCATCTTTGACAGTCCGTCAGCCCAGCTGCATTGCCGTTCTGCCAATCTTACTGTTCCGTCTGCAGGATACCGATCTCGAGCTCCGGCTTGCTCGCCGTTTCCACTTTCGCTGGCCTATTCTGACTCTTCTATCTCCCACTCGATTGTAGCAGCCTCCTAAATGGCAACAACAACCAAACGTCCTGCAACTACACTCATGCTCCTAAATTAAGGATAATGGTGATACCTGGTGAAACAACGCTCTGGTGGACGATTTGCGGGTTTAAATCACTTCGGGTTAGGACACTGCGGTGCATTTGACTTGCGGTCGTCGCACGGTGGGGCTGGCAGCAGTCCATATACGCAGAGGTGTGTTGGTGCATGTCAGAGTACGGTGCAGCGAGTAAGTTTGCAGACGTGTTAATGGTGACTGTGTGCGGAAAATTTCCCAAAGAACACATATTGATGACGTTATGAGGGGCAGAATACTGGGGCGACTGGAGGGTGGTCAAACACAGCAGGTCATAGCACGTGCCCTCCGTGTGTCACAAAGTGTGGTCTCAAGATTATGGCAACGATTCCAGCAGACAGAAAACGTGTCCAGACGCTACCGTACGGGACGCCCACAGCGTACAACACCACAAGAAGACCGATATCTCACCATAAGCGCCCGCAGGCGGCCACGGAGTACTGCAGGAAGCCTTACTCGGGACCTTACCGCAGCCACTGGAGCAGTTGTCTCTAGACACACAATCTACAGACGACTGAACAGACATGGTTTATTCGCCCAGAGACCTGCAAGATGCATTCCACTGACCCCTGGTCACAGGAGAGCCCGTAAAGCCTGGTGTCAAGAACACAGTACATGGTCATTGGAACAGTAGTTCCAGGTTATGTTCACGGACGTGTCCAGGTATAGTCTAAACAGTGATTCTCGCCGGGTTTTCATCTGGCGTGAACCAGGAACCAGATACAAATCCGTTACTGTCCTTGAAAGGGATCTGTATGGAGATAGTGATTTGATGGTGCGGCGTGGGATTATGGTTGGTGCACGTACAACATCGCATGTCTTTGACAGAGGAGCTGTAACAGGTCAGGTGTATCGGGACGTTATTTTGCACCAGTATGTCCGCCTTTTCAGGGATGCAGTGAGTTCTACCTTCCTCCTGATGGATGGCCCCATCGAGCTGCCATCGTTGAGGAGTACCTTGAAACAGAGTATGTCAGGTGAATGGGGTGACCTGCCTGTTCTCCAGACCTAAACCCCATCGAGCACATCTTGGATGCTCTTGGTCGACGTATCGCTGCACGTCTTCAAACCCCTACGACTCTTATCAAGAGCTTCGACAGACACTGCAGCAAGAATGGGAGGCAGCTGCTCGACCACCTGATCCAGAGTATGCCAACCCATGTGCGGCCTGTATACGTGTTCATGGTGATCATATCCGATATTGATGTCGGGGTACATGCGCAAGAAGCAGTGGCGTTTTGTAGCACATGTGTTTCGGGACGGTTTTCTCAACTTATCACCAATACCGTGGACTTACAGATCTGTGCCGTATGTGTTCACTATGTGCCCATGCTATTAGCGTCAGTTTTGCGTAGTGTGACGTTGTGAGCCACCACATTCTGCAATTGTCCTTAATTTATGAGCATGAGCGTATGTATAACTGCGCTGACACTAGAATGTCCTTGGTCAGTCCTGTCGATATCCAAACAAACACGTCCGTCATACAATTCACGGCCCCGGTGACACATCGAAGTCATGTCAGCCACTGCCCATGGTGGCCAGGTACTGGTGCCAACTAAAAGTTGCCGCTCCCACTCTGTATGCCACACTTTAGTTTGCCCTGACAGCACGCCGCTTCTCACCTCGCCATGGCCCCATTCCCGGCGACACATATACACACGTCCTCCGGTACATCAGGAAGGAATTAGTAGCACTGGCGCGATTGCTAGGTGGGACGGTAATTCATGTGTGGCATGAAATTGCCAATTTACGACACTGAAAAAAATGCTTTTTATGGACAAAGGTGATCATGGTTTCTTTACAAAATTAAATCTCTGTGAACCTCATACACAAAATGTTAGTTAATGCTGACCGTTTTCAAACACCATCTACGCCTCAGCAGGCGTACAGCCTGTCGCCTTCACATACCAGGGCTGTTCCTGACTCGCAAACTTCGCGAGCTCTCAGGCACTCCAAGAAATTACTTCAGTATTCAGGCCGTTCAGTGAATCAGGAGCAAACTGTTGGCGTTTCCATTCGCTATTTCATGCCCCAATTACTAGCATTTCCTTAGATACTAGTGTTTCCTGCCAGGAAATTTTTGTAGGTTGATACCAAACAGGTGCTGTGAAACACCTACCTTTGTGGTAAAGTCACTAGCCGTTTAGCCCGGCCAGTAGCCTCCAAGCCCGCATCTCGTGGTCGTGGGGTAGTGTTCTCGCTTCCCACGCCCGGGTTCCCGGGTTCGATTCCCGGTGGGGTCAGGGATTTTCTCTGCCTCGTGATGGCTGGGTGTTGTGTGCTGTCCTTAGGTTAGTTAGGTTTAAGTAGTTCTAAGTTCTAGGGGACTGATGACCATAGATGTTTAGTCCCCTAGTACTCAGAGCCATTTAGTAGCCTCCAATCGCAAACCACTTCAGGCATATTACGGGTGGACCAGCCACCAGGTCCAAGCTGGATAAAGCGTGGCTAACAGCTAAGAGAACGAGACCTCTTTCGCGGCCAGAGATGATATGTTACAGCCTCTCATACTACGTGCTTCTGTAACTCTCTCTATAGGTCTACATCTTTTCTCTCTTCCGTTATATCATGATATGGATCGCATATGATGAGTATTAAACAACAGTCGGACTAGAATTCTATAATCGAAACACCTCTGACCTAAAGAATCCTTTCTTTCATAGTGTTTCTCAATAGCCCCCCGGAGTGGCCAAGGGGTTCTAGGCGCTACAGTCTGAAACCACGAGACCGCTACAATCACAGGTTCGAATCCTACCTCGATCATGACTGTGTGTGACGTCCTCAGGTTATTTAGGTTTAAGTAGTTCTAAGTTCCAGCGGACTGATGACCTCAGAAGTTGATTCCCATAGTGCTCAGACCCATTTGAACCATTATTTTGTTTTTCAATACACACTCTATTTGAGTCTGAACCTTCAAGATTTTCCCCTCTAGTTTGTTTGGTGTTTCATACGCGTAATAAATTCTTGTGTCTTACATTACGTTTCTCCCAACTTCTTTGTTCATCAGGCATTTTTTGTTCTGACAGCAGATATGCCCATTTTCTGTTGGCACTACTGCTCTAAGGACATGATTAAGCGATATTAAGCTACGACTGTACTTCTATTGTCAGTTGTTTTTTCTGTGGCATTTTTCAGTAGTAGATCTGAAAGTGTTTGACGACTAATTTTTCAGAGTACCCATTGCGACATACTCTGCAGTGACTTCCGGCGAATTTACGTACGCTACGCTGTACACCCGAGAAGCGATCTGCCGAGCCATCCGTTAGCAGTTAACTCCAATGTAGTCACCGCTCTGCACGTGCGGCAACCGTTCAGCTGTTGTCGGGCAGAGGCTGCTATCGGCCGTGAGACAGACTGCAGCGCGCCACGGCTCCACTAACCGTGCTCACGAAGTCGCCCCTGATACCCTCCTCCGTAAATTACGCCGAACGTAAACTTGCGCGCTGTACGAGTACTCCACTGCAACAGCAGGCGGCCCTCAACCACAAGGCTGGTACTCACACTGCCTGCTGTCCAGTGAGGATCTTTGGTAGAAAATGGTTCTGTGCACAGGAAAGGACAAGAACAATCAGAGCACTGCTGAAACGATCACTTAATACCCTAGTGTGCAGAACTTAATGATGAAGCACCGAGCGAGGTGGCGCAGTGGTTAGCACACTGGACTCGCATTCCGGAGGACGACGGTTCAATCCCGTCTCCGGCCATCCTGATTTAGGTTTTCCGTGATTTCCCTAAATCGTTTCAGGCAAATGCCGGGATGGTTCCTTTGAAAGGGCACGGCCGATTTGCTTTCCAATCCTTCCCTACCCCGAGCTTGCGCTCCGTCTCTAATGACCACGTTGTCGACGGGACGTTAAACACTAACCACCACCACCACCTTAATGATGAAAGTAATTTTCTCATAATGTGGTACTGCCAACTAACAAACCTCGATGAAACTTGTTCAATATATAGAAAGAACATTCACAGTATAATACAGAAGATAACTGAAAGGAATATGCAATAAGACGAGCCGAAATGACACTTTTACAGAAAGACAATTACACTGAAGACTGGTCTCCTGGGCATTACAAAAGCCGGGACACAGTTTTTAATAGAGCGTGCGACCACTACCCCTGACTTACTGCATACTCTGCAACATGCTCCGATGCTGGCTGCAAGGTTGGTAAGGAGTTCTTGAAGTAGGTCGTTCATTTCTTCCGCCAACGAGGTTGAAAGCTGATGGATGGTCGCTGTGCATGTGGACGTGCTGCAATATGTGTGTCAACCGTATCCCACACATGCTGTATGCGATTGGAGTCGGGGTAAAGGGCATGCCAGTCCATTCACCGAATATGCTTTCGTTCTAAAACCTTTTCCACCTGCGCCGTTCGATGTGGTCGACCGCTGTGATCCACAGAAATGAAGTCAGGCCGAATGGACCCCGGAAAAGACACGTATCGAGGAGGAGTACAGTGTCACAATAACAGTTTCACGATAACGTTGACTAATCAGTGTACTGTATTCAAAGATTTGGAGGTCACTATCTTGATGTACCATTATGCCTCCACACACATGGACTACCAAAAACATCATACTCGACTGGGTCACTGCGTGTTTCCACCTTTCGCTACATGAGGGTGCATACAGGAACAGTATTCAGAGTGAATCTGATCTCAAGCGAAAAGAGCACGCGACCCCACTCCTCGGTGACCCAGTACCTATGCTCTTGGCACCATCGAAAACAGTGTCGCCCTGATGATGATGATGATGATGATGATGATGATGATGATGATGATGATGATGATGATGATGTGTGGTTTGTGGGGCGCTCAACTGCACGGTTATCAGCTCCCGTACAAATGCCAACCTTTTCTCAGTCCTATCTCGCCACTTTCATGATGGAAATGATGAGGACAACGCAAACACCCAGTCATCTCGAGGTAGGTGAAAATTCCTGACCCCGCCGGGATTCAAACCCGTTGTGGGTGTGTCAACAAAACACAACGTGCTGATCGTCGGGAAAATAGACGACTCCCATGCAGTCGCCGTGCAGCTTGAGACTGTATATCTTGAAGTTCTGTTAAAGGCGGTTGCAATTGAACCCGTTGTTTGACATGGGTCCATTCCTGCCTTTTGGACAATGTAGCGGTCATCCGCTGCTGCCGTTGACAGTGGTCGACCGCCTCTTCTTCTTCGGGCAGCTGTGCCTGTGGTTCGGAATGCTCGTGAAACAATGCTGTGAGAAATGCCGACCTCCTGGGCTACAAACGTCACACTTCGTCGTTCTTCTGATTTCCTGATGATCCTCCCCCTCCCGCCCCCCTTGTGAAGTCATCCAAATGTTGCCTCGGAGCCATTTTTTAATAAATAACACCATCGCAGTGCACGGTAACTGTTCGCCGATCGACGATCACTGCCGTACATTAAACTGTTGTGAGGTGAAACGCATTTGGCGCTACAGTCGCTCTAACCTCGCCCAACGTGATCTCCAGCTTACTGTGGACAACGTAGAGCCCTCTGCTCCCACATTATCATACATTCCCACTGAGAGGTTAATGTGTTATTTTGCGTTATCCATCTGGCCCAAAAGTTTTTCAGAATCGTATTTGATTGGAGATCACATTTACCAACACGAATTGACTATTTAGTTGAGAGGGAAAATTCATTTAACAAGAAACATAATGCGCCTGCCCATGCGGATAGTACTGTATTGACTACAACTGTATTAGACTACAACCAAGACTTCAAAGTACTTCTCAGATCCGAAAGTTTCAAACTGGTTGAACATTTGCGCCATCGTCAACTCGATCGTCGAATTGGCTGAGTGTTCTAGCTTTCAATCAATGCCTTTGGAAAGTGCTGCAGACGGAATCTCTCTGGATACCCCTGCATTCCATGAGCATGTTACCCAGTCACGCCTAGGGTACCTAACAACGGCGTGAACCTAGCTACTGCGTGAACTGAAAATGGGGGCTTACTCCAGATACTATTAGGATATAACATGAAAAGAAGTATGTGACACTGATAGGTGGTTACTTTTGAATTACTACTCACCTAGGCGATCAAAGTAGCCACATAAATTTGAGTCTTGTATTGAAATTTAATTTGGCTTCTGCTGCCATGCAGTGCTACAGGTTGGCCACAAAAAGCCTCTATTCCTTTTTAATTATAATAAACTCACCTCAGTATGGAAGTATAATCAAAATGCTCCGAAACACTTATGCAAACAACAATAAATGTGAGTCGTTACTGTAATTTGTATTTTAAGACCCATTTTTTAGTTTGAAAAGAGAAATTGTGCTTCCCAGTAGAGCACTCTGCTGCCTGTCCTGTGCACACGAATATCTTCTATTGAAGAGTTGTAATACTTCGGGAAACGAAATTTACGAAAATTACGCCATACTGCTTTCGAGATGGCTTTGTTTTCTCGGATCCTTTGACCGACTATGCTGGAAAACGCTTACCGTGTCATTTCAATCAGTTCGATATATTTTCAGTCCTTCATCTAGTTCGACATCCCGTTACCCATGTTGCAAACTGCTGTAGACTGTACTACGGACTATACATATTCAGGGTCGATACTAACTTCCTTGGTGGCATACCGTTCCTGGCTTGATGTACTGACTTCAGGCAGAGCTATGTGTCTGACGTCAGGGACTCTGCAAAAAGATGCTGAAATCCTCCAACGTTAACTGTTCCGAAATCTTTATTCCTGCACGCGCTACGGCCACTGCTTCTCCAAAACTGCTGGACTAAGTCAAATCATTACTCCTTTTATACGAGTCTACTTTTTTCTTTTGTTATTATTGTTATGTCCATGCACTTCTGTAGCCCCAATACTCATTACTGCATATTAAGTATTTGACCTGGACAAAACTTGTTTCGCAGAAGCACTGACCAAGGCGCATGTTTGAATAAACAGTATGAGGAATACAAACTTTTTTGACTGTGCTATCACTGTAAATAACGGTAAATAAAATTTCGTTTTTCAAAGTAAATAAAAAGTACAGGATTGTGTTCCGTTTCATTCTATAAACAAAAGTTCTTCATCCTTCAGTTATTTGCTCGACATATGTTTATCACATGTTATCATCATTGTTAGTTTACCAGTTTTCTCTGTTTCTATTGCAATATTTTATTTTAATTACTAGTAAATTAGTTTTGTAGGAAATTCATTAACTAGATTATTGGCTTGTTATCTGCAAGTACATGACGTTTTCACAACGGTTGCATTAAAATTAACGAAAACCACTGTTTTTCGCTGAAATTTCCTTGCGTAAAAATATTTTGTGGGTATTTAATTTTTTCGACATTCTTTCAATCTTTAACATGTTCTTCCCGCGAAAAATGAATAGCACGGTAGTCCTTTTAAGCACTAACGTGCTATTCCTGGAAACAAAACTCACAATTTCGTTACGCAATAGCTTCAAATACATGTTTTACACTCGTTACTACGCAACGTCGTCTGCATTTAGTGCACCAAAACAAAAATGTAATTACTGAAGCTACTATAAAGAGGTAAATGTTCTCTCACGACTGCTGCTGCACTCTTCCACGTCGTCTGCTGTTACGTAACAAATCCGAGATCAACCCCATGCTGCTATCGCTATCAGCCGTGGCTTCCTGACACTTCCAGTACATCCAGCTGATTAAAACGTCTGCGATTTCCTCAATTTAGCCAGCAGCTGTAAAGCATCCCGCCAGGCTTCCCCTAACGAGGTTCGCCGATGCTGCCCTGGAATTATTCATGGGAGACGGCAATTAGAAACACAAGACGCAGCTTAATCTCGCGTCCCCAGAATGCAAGATGGCTGCTCCCGCAGTCCCGCCTATTCTCCCCAAGTTTGCTAACACCGTGGAACTGCTTTGTGAGTGAATAATGAGCTTGTTAATGTGCGTTATCAATTGTGTATCACGTGTTGCGTACTTCTAGAAATGAAAAAGGATGGAAAACACATGAAAGTCATGGTAATAAGCAAAAATAATTAGTGCGAAAGAGTATTTCTCAACCCCCATTCGGAGATTTTATCCGAACATCGACACACACATTTGGCCTAGCAGCTAACCTAGCATAGTTTTTATGTTGTTCAATTCGAATAAAGGAACTAACGAAGTATAGAGTTTAACATTCCGTCGATGGCGTAGTTATTAGGGGCCTATAGACTTGGCTTGGGGAAGGAAATCACTTGTCTCCTTTTCAAAGGAACCATCCCAACACTCGCCTTAAGCGAGGGGAAAATGACTGTCGCTATGACTCCGTACAAGCCCTAATTTCACTTTTCGTCTCGGTCTGTGCGCGTAATGTACGTTGACCGTATTAGACTCGTCCAGCAGTCAGCCGCAAATGTCGATTATGTAAATTTTCTCAATAGTGTCTTGCGAATAGAACATCGTCTTCCGACCTGGGATTCCCCTTTGAGTTCACGGAACATATCTGCAACAATCGCGTATTGGTCGGACCTACTGGTAACAAATCTCGCAACCCGCCTCTGAATTCCTTCAATGTCTGTCTCTGATCCGAGCTTTTAGGGATCCTAGACGCTCTAGTGGTATTCAAGAATGGGTTGCACAAGTGCAGTTGTTCCCAACCTGGGGTAATTACCCCTGAGGGGTAAAACGAAATTTCTGTGACGTAAAAAATAAACGATTTGATTCTGTTTCAGTCACAAAAGTAAATTATTTTCATAAGATCGTTACTATTATCACAATTTTGTAAGACTCTAATATTGATTATATTAAGAGAGATTTACTTCTTCTCTTTAGTAGCATTACTGCGGTGGAGGTTACATGTTCCTCAAATAGTCCACCCACTAAACACACATGTTGTGCTGTGTCCCATTCATCGCTGGTGACAAAAGTGACACACATGCGTAACAAATGTCTTCTCGACGTTGTAGATAGTATCTCCAATAGTCTATAAATTGCTTCATTACTCGCTTAATTACAGATAAATGAATTGACAGCAGGACAGAGTAGTACCTACATAAGAGCTGCTATTGCGCTTTATGAACTTTATTATTATTATTATTATTATTATTATTAGAGTTGTTAGACACAAAACATTAACAGCCTGACGTCCAGTTTCTGTCAGTTCATGGGTAAGGTGTGCAGCAATGAAGTGATTTACAAACACTAAGGACAGTGGACACATGTGAACTCGTTTGATTTTAAATGGGTTTACAGAGTGCAGGTCATGCAAGAGCCGCAATGGAGAGTAGTAATACAACTGAACCACACTTTCCTAAAATTCTCAAAACCCTAGTCCACCATATACGTTCTCTAGCACCAATCTTACTTCTCATGTCAGTCTGCGACAATATGTATCAAGCATCACACGACTAATATTTTATTCAGACATTACAGAACTGAAAAACTGTATTTCCTACTCTTCTGAATTCATTTATATTTTTCCAAATTTAGAGTAATCTTCCACTCGCCACACAAAATAGGAATTCTGTTCACGTTACCCTGTCTCCTCCTCAACACGAAAAATTTCCCTTGCACTACAGCGTCATCAGCAAACGTTTGCAGACCATTGCTCATCCTATCCGTCAGATCGTTTATGTAGATACACAACAAGAACGGTCCTATCACACCTTCCCGGACCACTGCCGATGATGTTCTTGTCTCTGCCGAACACTCGCCGTCCAGGACAATGTTATCTCTTCGTAGTATTTTACAGCTTTAAGGAGGTTACTAATTTAATTACTTACGTGCGGAATGCGAAGTTACGGAAGAAAGTTGGAGAGTGTACAAAATGCGTTAGGTAACTAACTCACGTACTTGTTTTTGGTAACGATTTGAAAACAATTCAAAAATGGTTCAAATGGTTCTGAGCACTATGGGACTTAACATCTATGGTCATCAGTCCCCTAGAAGTTAGAACTACTTAAACCTAACTAACCTAAGGACATCACACAACACCCAGCCATCACGAGGCAGAGAAAATCCCTGACCCCGCCGGGAATCGAACCCGGGAACCCGGGCGTGTGATGAAAAGAATTAGGACAATGTTGTAAAGGAGTGACAACTTATATAGAGGTGTCTCTGACGCTTTCTCTACAGTAGCTTCAGGAATATGGTAAATGTTTACAGGAAACATGGCACCGTAACTGATGTCCGTTGAAGCAGGTGCATATTGTAGAGAGAATGGAAAGAAATTAAAAATTACAGTTACCCAACATTCCCCGCTGTTGCATGGAATGATCAGCCTTAAATGGGCTTCACGATCCAAGGAACTTAACGTTCCAAACTACTTTCAGCACTTGAATCTTTTTGTGGGTAGGAGCCAACAAAATATCATTCGGAGGAGACACAAACGATCTCACCTAAAAAAAAAATACGCTTCTGTTTCAATGATTGCGTCCTCAACTCGTTTACTGTATCCGTCACTCTCTTCCCGCTCCCCCCTATTGCATGACAACGCATAACGACTACTCTCCTCTTGGTACTATTTCTTTGTTCACCGTCAGTCCTATCTGGTAAGCATTCCTAACCGCACAGCTGTATTCAAGAAGAGGACGGACAAGCGTAGTGTAAGCAGTCTGTTGATGAGATTCGTTACACTTTCTGTTACGCCAGAGTCTTTCGTGCGTTATCCCCACATTTTCTATGCGATGGCACCAGTTGAAGTTGCTCTTAATTTTAAAATGTAGGTACTTAGTTGGAGCGATTTGTCATGTATTTCTAACTTTACGGAATTTTTTCTAGTGATTAGGGCCTCAGTTTATTGTTCGCAGTCAACTGGCACTTTAGGCATAACACATATATCTTGGCAATTGTTTCGAACCTCTGATAACTTCAACTAGGTTCTCATGAAAACATATTAATATTATTAAACTAACGTATTTTATATATTTCATTATTTTTAATTTTTATTTCTATAATGCCTATATTTGGATCATGCTGTTTCAACTGATACTTTTTATTGCTCCTTTTTGACCTACATACATAATAGGGTCATCTGCAATCATTATAAGAATAATAATAGTTTTCAATATTCTGTTTCACTGCAGCCCTTTGAATTGAGTTCTTTCATAATTTTTACTGCAGATAAGTATCTTCTTCTGATGTCAGTAACACTAAAGTCAATACCCCACTTTATAAAAGGCTGTGTGTTTATATTGTTGTCCAGAGAAAGGACGTCATTTTATTTCTGTATTTCTGTTGCTGTAATCTATGGCTAGATCTAAAAACTAAAAATCTAAACAATGAAGGCCTAACGATACTGACCGGCCACCGTGTCATCCTCAGATCATAGGCTTCACTGGATGCCGATATGGAGGGGCATGTGGTCAGCACACCGCTCTCCCGGCCGTATGTCAGTTTCCGAGACCGGAGCCGCTGCTTCTCAATCAGGTAGCTCCTCAGTTTGCCTCACAAGGAGTGAGTGCACCCCGCTTGCCAACAGCGCTCTGCATAACGGATGGTCACCCATCCAAGTGCTAGCCCAGTTCGACAGCGCTTAACTTCGGTGACCTGACGGGAACCGGTGTTACCACTGCGGCAAGGCCGCTGGCAGAGCAAATAACGTTTATAACCTTTTAGGCACTCATACTTTTTGTGTATGTGTTTCAACTTGATCTCTTTGACGCTCACATAGTATTTTTATCTTTGACAGTTGTAATGTGTCAGTAATTAAGTGATGAGTTATCACCAAATGTGCACTACTGTAATGTGTCAGGGCACAGTGTGTTTATACGGACCGTGATAAGACAGGCTACTATGACACAAATGTTCTACATTTGTATTCTCCTATACTGGGTGACAATTATTGAACTGTATTAAATAAATTCGTCATAACTTCCAAACGGTTTGCGTTAGGGCGTTGAAACTGCACGATGTGAATTAGTAAGCGCATTGTTGTTTGGTTTAACGACGAAGCCCACTTTCACATGGATGGGTTCGTCAATAAGCAAAATTGGCACGTTTGGGGGACTGAGAATCCGCAAGGTTCTCCACTCTCAGCGGGTAACTATGTGGTGTGCAATGTCCAATCACGGAATAATCGGTGCGATATTCCTTGATGGCACGGTGACTACTGAACGGTACATGAACGTTTCGGATGACGATTTCATCGCCATTGTCCAAAGTGACCCTGATATGGTTCATGCAAGACGGAGCTCGACGACATCGAAGAAGTAGTGTGTTTGATGTCCTCGAGGGGCAATCTGGGGACCGTATTCTGGCTCTGAGGCAGCCAGAGGCCACTGGCATGGGCCCCGATTGGCCAACATATTCTCCGGATCTGAACACATGCGACTCCTTTTTGTGAGGCTAGAGGCTAGATTAAAGACAAGATGTACAACAATAGCAGCCAGACCATTGCTGAGCTGAAAACAGCCATTCCGGAGCTCATCGACAGCATCGATGACCGAGACTTCAGCGGGTCATGCACAATTTCGCTATTCGTCTGCGCCACATCGCTGCCAATGATGGCAGGCATATCCAGTATGTCGTAACCTAGATCCGAATGTCTGCAGTGACGTTTACGTGATGAATAAAGTGTGTGCATGCCGTAGTTTGTAACTAATTTAGGTTTTTTTCATATAGTTCAATAATTGTCTCTTTGTGTGGCGGAAATGTATGGCTGAATGGTTCAAATGGCTCTGAGCACTATGGAACTTAACATCTGACGTCATCAGTCCCCTAGAACTTAGAACTACTTAAACCTAACTAACCTAAGGACATCACACACATCCATGCCCGAGACAGGATTCGAACCTGCGACCGTAGCGGTCAGGCGGTTCCAGACTGTAGCGCCTAAAAACGTTCAGCCACTCCGGCCGGCTGTATGGCTGACCCATTGATGAACATTGTTAAGTATTGTGTTATAAAAATGACCTTTTTTTAATTTCCCCATTTGCAATGACGCTTCTGCGTGTCCTGTAGTCTTTCCTTTTGTTTTTTTTTTTTTTTTTTTTTTTTTTTTTTGTACATTTCAGTTATCTCCTTGAAGATGATTGTAATAATCGGAACCGGTAGACAATTAACATAAAATTGTACAGGAGATGGCACAAACATGCTTTTTTTCTAAATTATTTAACAGCTGTTGTAAATCACCAATGAAAAACTATTTCTCAGAAGTGTTTTGTTCTATCAACTCTCCTGAGTATTTAAGCTAGTTCGTCGGTTTCATTTTCCCTTCTTTTATTGTGTTACTCTGCGTTGTCACTTTATGTTCGTAGTAAACCCAGTTTTCTCTTTAGTACTATGGCTATTAAAATTGAGGCGTATGTCGTACGTTAAGAGAGATTTTGGCAGGTTATACTGTGGTTGGGTATTGAGTGAGGGAAGTACGAGTAATAACGAACTTTTCTCCCCCTCCTGTCCTCCCCCCCCCCCCCCCTACCCCCAGGGGCCGAACATTAGGTCTGTGTCTGGTTGCAAGCAATAGAGTACCAGCACAGAGTGGACCAACCCGACCCACACATGTTGCAAGTGATACAAAACGCCAGCGAATCGTGGCTAGTGCAGCTGCGGGCAGAGCGGCGGTTTAATGCGAAATGTCAGCAGGGTTAGGGGCGCAGGGACAGTATTAGGCCATTAGCGCTGCCTGGTCGCGGACCCGTGACACGCGACTCCACGTGTGGGAAGTGCGGGCCTCCAGCGCGTGTGGGCCGCTTCCCACGGGTTGAGTTCCAGCTGCGAGCGGCGAGCTGTGGCCACCGCCGGAAGAGGCAGGTGCGGCCACGCTTTACGGCTGCCGCTGGTCGATATCGTACGAACTCGTTACAGAGTAACCAGTACACGAGTTCAGTTTTTGGTAGTGTCTGAAACGTTTCGTTGAGAGGTGGCATGAGCCCCCTCTCATATTTCTATCTTACTCTGAGTAATTCGATTTTCCTCTCTAATTGCATGCGGTCGAAAGTTGCTATTCCTTCACACGCGGACTTCCCACGCAGCGTCTCTCGTCACCCGGGTGGTCCGGTGACAAGCGAGTTGTGCTGAGGTTGAAAGGGTTAAGCTAACAGGTGTGAGGGAGTCGAGTAGATGCTTTCCAGACGCTGACATTGTCATAAGAACGGGAGCGACAAGCCCAGAGAGACCAGAAGGGGCGGCTGGGCTAGAGATTCCGTTACTTCGCAGAAATTTAGTAAAAACACTTTCTGGCGAGCTACCAGCGAGGCGTGGGAATGACTTGTGTTCCCAGGCAGTCTTGGCGGGCAAATTCCCACGTTTTCTGCAAAATCGTAGCTGTGATTAGCTTGCTCAGGGCATAGTCCTGTGACGTAGCAAAATCGGCGCAGAAATTGGCGCCAAGAATCTCCATTGGTGAAATGGTAGTGCTTCGGCAAAAGAGTGGAGGTTTCCGCCCGTTTTCGAGTTGCTGATTGGAACGTTTAACCACAGCTACTGTCGTGGGGGCGGGAATGTTCTGTGTTCGGTTTGTACGGGTGCTCTTGAGAGAGTCGGCTCTAGCCTTTCGGTCGGAGTAGGTTACAAAGACTGAGCTCTCGCTGCTCTGGACAGCCTGCCTTCCGTTGGCTGTCTAATATACATTTATTTAATTGTAACTGTTTGACGAAGTTTCTGAAGTTTCGACTTCAACGTAACTTTCCGAATACAATTGTCAATTGAGCGTTCTGATTACAAGCGGTCTATGTTGTCTGTCTTTAGCAGTTTTGGCTAAAGTTGCCTGTTTCAGAGTTACTGTGTGATTTCGCTTGTTAAAGTCAATCACTGTACCGTCAGTGATTGTGTGGCGAGCCTTCTTCGTCTCTCTCAGAGGCACATTTGTATTGCTAGGAAGTCTTTAGTCTGGAACAACCAGACCTGGATAATTTGTTTCGGGCTATACTCGCGACATTATCACCACCACGACGGGACGTCGAAGCAACCAACCATCGCCTCCGGTACGCCAGATAGTGTTCTTGCAGCTTGGTAACGTATGTCCGCAGCACCGGCAGATTAGGGATTTTCCTAGGTGATAACACTGTTCTACAAAAAAAAAACTTTTTTTCTATTTCTGATAAAAAATATTGTAATCCTAGTTGTATTTTGACTGCTGAATTGAAAACTGTTTTTGGTTTTTTTCTGTCAGGGATAGTTTACGAGTAATCGCAATTTTATTTCTCTTTTCAGTTTCTGATATAGTTCAGCAAACGTGAGGTGAAATCTGACAAACAAATGTAGATCTTTATGATGTTATAAGTTCATCACATTAACGGAGGGTGGGATCTAACATATAACACAGTAAACTTTGTGTGTACACTTTGAAGCATTTATTTGACATGAGAAATTACAGAAAATTGACCAACAATGAGCCACTGCCTTGTAATGCACATCACTTTTTTCTCTTGTATTGTGAATCTTTCTTCTCTCGAATGATATTCCAGCAATAATCTGCTAACATAGAAGGTACCCACTTCCCTTCATAGCGCCTTTCTATGGTAGAAATGTCTTTATGGAATCTTTCCCCATGTTCATCCGATATGTCACTACAACTCTCTGTAAAGTAGTCCAGATGAGAGTCCATCATATGTACCTTCAAAGACATATTGCACCCCAAATCCTGATATGCTTTGATCATATCCTTCACCATTGCTTTGCAGTTAGTAGCTCTTCTTCTTCCGAGGAAGTTTTCCAACACCATCTTGAAACAGTCTCATGCGGTTTTTTTCTTTATCAGTTAAACATGCTTCAAAATTTGCATCTCTCTGCAGCTCCCTGATTTGTGGGCCCACAAATACACCTTCCTTTATTTTTGCGGCTGAAATATGGGGGAATTTGGTAGCTAGATATGCAAACCCACAGCCTGTCGGATCCATGGCCTTCACGAATTGTTTCATCAGGCCAAGTTTTATGTGAAGCGGTGGAAGTAGTATATATTCAGGGGCTACCAGACTTATCACGTTGTACATCCTTTTTGCCAACTTTCCATCTTCACCTAAGCCATTTCTTTTTCACGTAGTGAGAATTTCGGTCTCGACTATCCCACTTGCAAAGAAAACAGGCATACTTTGTGTAGCCTTGTTGCATTCCCAGTACTACAGGAATTACCTTGAAATCTGCACATATTTTCCGTTTGTGTTCATTGTATTTTAATGAATTTAGCATCCTTTGTACGAATTCGTAATTCTCTTTTGTCAAACTAGCGTAAGCTACTGGAAGAGAGGGTATTTTATTTCCGTTATCGAGCAAAACACCCTTCAGACTTGTTTTCGATGCATCTATGAAAAGTCTCCACTCCTGTGAAATATAAGTGAAGTTCAGCACTTTCATCAGGCCAGCAACGTCATTGCAAAAGTCTACTTTGTCAGTTGAAAAATAAGAAATAAAGGCATGTTCTCTGTGCCTGAACACACTGATTTTAGTACTTTGGTGCAGTAGATTACAATCTTGTAATCTTGAACCAAGCAGCTGCTCCTTTTCTTTACTTAGTCCTAGATCACGTACTAAATCATTTAAATCTGCCTGTGTTAACAAATGTGGCGATGACTCACTTGTGCAGTTATATAAAGAATCATCTGTGATTTCTTCAGTACTACTTATTTCACTGTCACTCGGAATTTGACCTCGAGCTCTTGAAGGTACTGGAAGGTTGTCGGAATGCTGCACTGGCATTCTCGCTGATCTGGGCAAACAATGTGCCTCTTCGACTTTTTGTTTGTAAAACCCCTAATTTTTCTTAGACAGAAATAACAATCCTTAACATGGTCCTTAGGCTCCCTCCACACCATGGGAACAGCAAACAACGCCACATTCTCTTTACCTTTCCACCACTGAATTAGTTTGCAGTAACAAGTAGAACAACAGAAATGTGGTGCCCATTCTTTATCTTGGTCCCCTACCTCTACTCCAAAGTAATGTTTGTATGCTTTCTTTATGACTGAAGAAATTTTCTTCCTATTTCCGGCAAAAGTGAACTTCCCACAGATGTTGTCCGGCTTATATCGACATCCACGACGACGTGGCATTTCTGCAAATTTAAAAATACCACTTTGGTAGTACACCTGTATTAAATTAATAGTAGGGAACTAGAGGAACGCTGATGTGTAAAAACAAGCAGTCGTTTTTCCTTCAGCACCAGGCTCAATCAGTTTACACACAGGAACTAAAAAATTCAACCGTGCTCGGAAACATGACAGACAGTTACTTGTCAGCCAAAACACCTACTCGTTAAGACTGACACAAATTGTAGCTAACACCGCTGTTGTAAACTCGATGCATCTGCCCCTACGAGGCGTGAAGCTTTACTGCCGAGGCAGCGACCGGCTGTCGCCGTTCGAGTTAATTAGATGTTTCAGGTGGTCTTAATGACATAGGTGTGGCAGGGGATAACCTAATGATATCTGATTCTTCCCACCTGCTGTTGCACAAGAAATTATCACGTTCTATCACTACTGGATGCGGCAACATACCCGTATTTCTCTATAACGTCTCTGTCTTTGCCATGAATTGTGAATAGACATATTACATAAAAAGTATCCCCGACAGCGATATTTTGTTTACATATTTGAATATCCCATGGTATTATGGTCTAGAAGCACACAGTTTAATATCAGAAATAGAACCCATGTCGAACAGTGTAATCAGAGCTCAGCAGAGCGCGCCTGTTTGTCTTTTCTAACTTTGTTCTGTCTTGGGTGTTCATTGTCTGAGTTCTCACTACTGTACCAGCAATCAATGTTGGGTTGGCTGTGTGTTTCTCTTAAGATTTGAGTTGCAAGAAATTGGCTCCACATACCACTTCGTCATAAATGTCACAATGTAGTTTAAGGACAACTTCACCTTCACAGCATTTATTTGAGTATCCAATCTGAGCCAATTTGGTGTATTGTAATTGTTTCATGTGTTTTGTTTATTATTTTGAGTTTAGTCATAATAAATCATATTGTTATTTTGGACAGAACTTCCATTCTGTTAATCGGTAGAGCAACCCTTTCATTTCTCATTACGTTAATGGAACTTTCCTTTATTTAATTAATTTCTATCAAATTAAATTATTGCAGGTGCCAAACTCTTTTCTACTTCACTTGCAGGGTCGATTACAGTCAGTTCGCGTTTCTTCTTTATCCATGTGCAACAGCAAACGTCGGAGTTAGAATAGGGGAGGGGGGGGGGGGCGAAGAGCATCATTTCCATATGAAGATTCTAGAAGAATTGAGTGTTAAAGACACTGCTAGCCCCGGCACTTCGCATCGTTACCGGCATGTCTTCGAACCGGCACGCAAGTTGTGCCCAGCGTAACATTCCTTGCTCTTGCAGCAGTGGTAAATTTCTTGTCTTCTAGAACGTCTTAGGCGTTACAGTAGGCAGTAGTCGTCCCAGATTATGAAGTGCAAAGAAAATTTCGCGCACTCTGACTTCGCAGCGCGATTGCTCACATACTGGCAATACAAAAACGTCTGTAACAAAATTTCGTCCTGCCCATATTTAGGGCAGTAAACGGACGTTTAAGACTGGCAACCGGCAACACTGTAATCACATGTACGATAACCACAGGTGTCAGCAGATCCAGCAGTGCTGTGCAGTGGATAGCATTTTGAGTTAACATGAAGGAGGTCGAGGGTTACATTATGGGTCAAGGCTTATACGTTTTTATGTGATAAAAATAGTGTGCGTGGTACGGTATCTGGATCTGAATCAAAAAATGGTTCAAATGGCTCTGAGCACTATGCGACTTAACTTCTGAGGTCAGCAGTCGCCTAGAACTTAGAACTAATTAAACCTAACTAATCTAAGGAAATCACACACATCCATGCCCGAGGCAGGATTCGAACCTGCGACCGTAGCGGTCGCTCGATTCCAGACTGTAGCGCCTAGAACCGCACGGCCACTCCGGCCGGCTCAGGTTTATAATGGTGATCTTCCGATAACGTAGTTGGGCAATTACGGAGTCCATCTACATTATGGAAATACACTACTGGCCATTAAAATTGCTACACCACGAACATGACGTGCTACAGATGCGAAATTTAACCGACAGGAAGAAGATGCTGTAATATGCAAATGATTAGCTTTTCAGAGCATTCACACAAGGTAGGCGAAGGTAGCGACACCTACAACGTGCTGACATGAGGAAAGTTTCCAACCGATTTCTCATAGACAAACAGCAGTTGATCGGCGTTGCATGGTGAAACGCCTAGTGTAACGAGGAGAAATGCGTACCATCACGTTTCCGACTTTAATAAAGGTCGGATTGAAGCCTATCGCGATTGCGGTTTATCGTGTCGCGACATTGCTGCTCGCGTTGGTCGAGATCCAATGACTGTTAGCAGAATATGGAATTGGTGGATTCAGAAGGATAATATGGAACGCCGTGCTGGATCCCAACGGCCTCGTATCACTAGCAGGCGAGAAGACAAGCATCTTATCCGCTTGGCTGTAATGGGTCGTGCAGCCACGTCTCGATCCCTGAGTCAACAGATGGGGACGTTTGCAGCAGCATGGACTATCAGCGCTGTGACCATGGTTGCGTTTACCCTTGACGCTGTATCACAGACGGGAGCGCCTGCGATGGTGTACTCAACGACGAACCTGGGTGCTCGAGTGGCAAAACGTCATTTTTTTCGGATGACTCCAGGTTCTGTTTACAGCATCATGATGGTCGCATCCGTGTTTGGCGATACATAGGAAGCGTGTCATTGCCATACTGGCGTGTCACCCGGTGTGATGGTATGGGGGGTCATTGGTTACACGTCTCGGTCACCTCTTGTTCACATCGGCGGCACTTTGACCAGTGGACTTTAAATTTCAGATGTGTTACGACCCGTGGGTCTACCCTTCATTCGATCCCTGCGAAACCCTACATTTCAGCAGGATAATGCATGTTGCAGATCCTGTACGGGCCGTTCTGGATACAGAAAATGTTCGACTGCTGCCCTGGCCAGCACATTCTCCAGATCTCTCACCAACTGAAATCGTTTGGTCAATGGTGGCCGAGCAAGTGGCTCGTCACAATACGCCAGTCACTAGTCTTGATGAACTGTGGTACCATGTTGAAGTTGCATGGACAGCTGTACCTGTACAGGCCATCCAAGCTCTGCTTGACTCAATGCCCAGGAGTATCAAGGCCGTTATTAGCGCCAGAGGTGGTTGTTCTGGGTACTGATTTCTCAGGATCTATGCACACAAATTGCGTGAAAATGTAATCACATGTCAGTTCTAGTACAATATATTTGTTCAATTAATACCCGTTTATCATCTGCATTTCTTCTTTGTGTGTCAATTTTAATGGCCAGTAGTGTATATCTATTATAAACCTGAAGATCCAGGGCCTCGCGTGCCCCCACATTTCTCCCAAACCAAAATTGGTCTTCCTCAAGGTTGGCTTCTACCAAATTGTCGGTTCTTCTGTAAACGCTTCGTGCCAGTAACTCACAACCATCATTAAACTGATAATTCGCTAACATCCACAACTGTCTGAGGGTATTTCGCCTGTCGCATACATCTTGCGCACCGGCTGGAATAGTTGTGTCGTGGCTGGCTCGCTTTTCCCGCGGACGTCAACAATTCTCAGGGACGTTGTTATGACTTACGTTATTCAGTGATCTGCCAAATCATATTTACACTATTATATCTTCCACCTCTCCATCTGCTTCCTCTTCCTTTTCTATAATATTGCCTTCAACCTCATTTGTTGTACACTATCTGATAACTAGAGTAAGATTCACTGTCTTCCAATTTCTTTGCAATTTCGGGACTAGTGAAAGGTATGAAAGGTTGTATGACAGTGTAACACACGCTGTGTGTTAGTGAGCCAGGTTAGAAACTGTTACTTGGTGTCAAACATTCTTTTCACCTGTGGCTTCGTCTGTAAGTGCTCGACTGATGATGAAGTAAAAATATAATTCAAGCAAATAAACTGACAGAGAACGTCAAGAAAAGAACTTTTTACTTTTTGTGTTTTTTAAAATTTTGGTTTACCTTCGTAAACATTTTTAATCCGAGTTTGCGTGCGACTTCATTACGTTGTCACTGAGCTTCAGTGTTCAGCTGAACTTAGGAAAATAGGCACGTGCTGGAAATTACAAGGACAGCAACGGAAATGGCATTTCCCGCTGATGTTCAGCAGCGCGGCACAGCGCCGCTTCGTTGCAACCAGACGCTTCTGGTATCTCGCACAATTAAAAGCTGACAGGCACGCTCACCGTTTGCAGCTCCTGCTGCACGAACTCCGTTAAAATCCACGCTGTATCAAAAAACAGGCCGTAATCATCGCAAAAGGAGTACTCAAAACCAAATGAGGCACGTAATGCAGTCTTATTACAAGGTCTACAATGTTGCGTTAAATAGGGAATTTAATTATCAGTGAGGGAGCAATGGTCGCATTAAGCAACCTATCGAACCAGGATACGGAAGATACTGCCAAATTTTTCCTGGTTTTGTGACTATCTGACGTAGTGGATACATTTCAACCAAAGTTCTTTTAAGGTATCTATATCATAATTGATTGCGGACATGCTGGCTAAGTTTAGGAACAGTGACTGTGTGGAATGCTTATTTATATTTTTCTGCTACCAGTCACCATTAGCTTATTTTATGTTAACTTAAAAATTTTGCAACGCTTTTCAAGCACATTTTGTTTATCATCAGGTGTTTATGCGTACGAGAAAATGTTACTCGAAGATAAAATGTCTAAAACTAAATTAACAAAGAACTCGATTATGCTCTCTGTTCTGTTGCCGCCGGCCGGTGTGGCCGAGAGGTTCTAGGCGCTCCAGTCTGGAGCCGTGCCACCGCTACGGTCACAGGTTAAGAGGAGAGGAGGATCTTAGTGTTTACCGTCCCGTCGACAACGAGGTCATTAGAGACGGGTCGCAAGCTCGGGTGAGGGAAGGATGGGGAAGGAAATCGGCCGTGCCCTTTCAAAGGAACCATCCCGGCATTTGTCTGAAGCGATTTAGGGAAATCACGGAAAACCTAAATCAGGATGGCCGGAGACGGAATTGAACCGTCGTCCTCCCGAATGCGAGTCCAGTGAGCTAACCACTGCGCCACCTCGCTCGGTGGTCGCCACCTCGCTCGGTGGTCACAGGTTCGAATCCTGCCTCGGGCATGGATGTGTGTGATGTCCTTAGGTTAGGTTTAAGTAGTTCTAAGTTCTAGGGGACTGATGACCCCAGATGTTAAATCTCATAGTGCTCAGAGCCATTTGAACCATTTGTTCTGTTGCCGGATTGACTATTGGGCTGTTTAGGGGGGAGAGATTGGGGGAGTAGTGAGTGCCCAGAAATCTATATCCAGTGATGTCTTTCAAACGTCGATTTTTGGCTAGCTGCTGCTACCTCTTCCTCACATATAACCCAGTAATTACTCCAGCACCAGAACAGTGAACAAAACAGTAAGCTACGCTGCTTCAGATAAATACATTTTATGTTTGAGTAACGTATATCAGTAAGCGTGAACGTCTGATGACGAACAAAATCAGCGCGGAGTAGCCACGCGGTTTGAGGCGCTATATCAGGGATTGCGCAGCCCCCCCCCCCCCCACGCCAGAGGTTCGGGTCCTCCCTTGGGCATGTGTGTGTGTGTGTGTGTGTGTGTGTGTGTGTGTGTGTGTGTGTGTGAGTGAGTGAGTGAGTGAGTGAGTGTGTGTGTGTGTGTGTGTGCGTGTGTGTGTGTGCGTGCGTGCGTGTTGCTCTTAGCATAACTTAGTTTAAGTAATGTGTAAGTCTAGGAACCGATGACCTCAGCACTTTGATCCCTAAGAATTCACACACATTTGAACATTTGAATTTGGACGAACAAAACAAGTTTGAAATGCTTTACGCTGTGTTAAACTAAACATAAAACAAACAAATGAGACTGGTAGAGCAGTAAAATATACATAATGTCCTGGGAGAAGTCACTTCGGTTGTTCGTCTCATTTTTGTATATAAGTAATGTAAACGAACCATAATTATTCTAACAGTTCCACGCTGGTGGTTATACGAAGGACGATGACCGCTTTGCTGTATGTCACACAATTATAACAGCTTTACCTCCAGACACATTCAAGTAATTATATTCTTTTAAAGACATGACCCTAAAATTCTTCAGAAAAAATATAGTGACATCGTATCTGTCAATATTTACAGTGAATTTTTTCGAAAACATTTCCACAAAACAGCGTGCACCATATCACATCCATAGTATCGTTAAGTGTTTTTCACCGTTTCACTGTTTCTACTTTTTTATACATTCATTAACATAATCGTTTCCGATATTTTCAAGTTAAGTATCTGATGTCACATCGATGTTACTTCGGATGCCCAATAATTAGACACATGGATTCAGGTACAGCTCGACAAGCCTATACATGTATGCTATCGCCATTATAAAAATTCAATGTATAAATAGGAGTTGGGTATTCATACTTCCACGAAGCTTGTATGTGAAACACTCAGTGTGCATTTTTAAAATAGACGTAACATGACAAGAAGCTCTGCTGCACTGTATTACGTAGTCTAATTTTTGGTACTCTCACATTTGATAACAGCACTGAAAATTTCTTAACCGGTCGCGTGAATAAATAACTAAGTAAAAACGTCCTGACAGTTGCTGTGTCAGGATTATTCATGTCTTCCTGAAATATTACAAGCATCTTTAAGATGCTTCCTTAAGATTTCGATCAACTTTGGATGGGGTTGACCTCCTGGCACAATAATTCCTGACAACTGGGCAGCCACCTTCAGTTGCGTTTTACAACTAGCTTTTATGAGCGGCTTCGCCCGCGTAAATATGTCACACACACACACACACACACACACACACACACACACACACACAAACTATAGTAGGATGGCGCAAAAATTCTGCCTCATTTGAGCATTCCTTGTTATCTTCCACGATTCGTTTTTTCTCCATGGCTCCTATTTCTATCCTCAGTCCTTTTTCTTACTGGTTTCTTTGGGACTTCATTCTGTGACCTAAGATTCCACTTGTACATCTTGTCTCTGTATATATTTCTATCTTCAATTTGTATTTGATCGATTTGTGCTTTTTCTAGGTCGAGTTTGACTTAGATGATCCATGGTATTGTTAACTTGACCCCTTGTATATCAAGATTCTGTTGGTATGTCTTGTTGCTGTAAGCCTGCTGATGTTCCCACAGAACATTAACCTTCTTTCTCCATGATCTGGTGCTAGGTATGACATGTTCTTTGTGGTTTTTCTAGAGTGTAATCTGTATCCCTGTTCTGCAGCTTGGGACGAGAATTTTCTCTCATGATTTTGCGTTCTTCCTTCAGTATGCTTCCCATGTCGTTTTTGATATGGAGTTTTAGTGACTCACTTGCATACAGTATTTCAGGCTTAATCACTGAGTTGTGGTGTCTGATCTTCGTTTGAATAGACATCCATTTCCTACTGAATGTGTCTTGTTACGCCGTAAGCTCTCTCTATTTATTGCAATGGAGTCTTATGTGAGATCTTTTCAACTTCTGTAGGTCCGAGGATTTCAATTAAATATTTGAAATGTGTAATTCTATTTATCTTTCCCTGTTTTGTGTCTAATTTTTGTGTGTTTCATTTTGAGCAGAAGAATTCAGATTTGTGGAAATAGATTTACACGCCAACTTTTTCTACACATTCTTTTAGTATTTCTACTTGTTTGGTTGCTGTTGTTTCGTAAACCAAGAGCTAGGCTGAAGATTTCTATCTTGTCCCAAGATCGCTCTGGTCGTTTTGGTTTCCTTTGTCCTTGGGTTTCCAGTTCTTTTCCAATTCCCTCATTACATTGTCCAGAACTAGGCGTACTCCAGTTTTGATAAGGAAGAGGTCAAAAGACTTCTGCCACGTATTGTGCCAGCCAATGTCTATCTCATTAGACAGAGAGCTTTTTAGTCGAGTCTCTGTTCTTCTAAGATGTTGACATGGACAATCCGTCAACAGAATCGAATCCTTTCTTGAAATGTATGGAAGTTTAAATGATTGGAGTAGCCCTGAATATATATACATCAAAAACTTACCCTATTACAAATGTGTTGGAACACCATTTTCACACCGAAAAAGTTGAACATTTAGGTGTGAAAATGGGAGAAATGCGTTTACAGTCGTAACAGAGTAGGCGTTTCGTCTCATTTCTTCATACACAGTCATATTTCATCTTTCTTAATTTTTGTTTATCGCATTGAACAACACAAATAAAGCGTATTGCGCTTCATACTTTTAAAGTATTCCAGGTCAACGAAATAAAGGGTAGAAATACCAGTAGATCGTTTACAAATATTTTTACACGTCACACCTTCTCATGCCCATCCCCATCCATACCCCTAAGGGTAGTGGACGTATCTTACTCCCAAAGTATTTTTAAGCAAATACATTGAGGTGATAGAAGTCATGGGATAGCGTTAAGCACGTATATGGCCATAGCGTCGCGTACAGAAGGTATAAAAGGGCGCTGCACTGGCGGAGCTGTCGTTTGTATCCCAGTGGCTTATGTGAAAAGGTTTCTGGCGTGATAATGGCCGCACGGCGGGAATTAACAGACTTTGAACAAGGAATGGTAGATCCCATTTTCACAGTGTCAAGAGTATGACAACACCAAATTTCAGGCATTGCCCCTCACCAGTCAACGCAGTGGCCAATGGTCGTCACGTAACGACCGAGAACAGCGGCGATTGCGTGGAGTTGTCGGTGCTAACAGAGAAGCAATACCGCGTGAAATAATCGCAGGAATCAATGTGGGACGTACAGGGAACGTATCCTTTAGCAAAGTGTGGCGAAATTTGGCGTTAATGGGCTATGGCAGCAGACGACCGACATGAGTGCCTGTGCTAACAGAACAGCATCGAATATATAAGAAACTATCAGCCTCGTTTGCGGTAATGAAATTATTGCATTATAGCGTTTACATACTACATTTTTGCTGTTTTATGTCCTATGTCATCTTTAATTAATAACCATGGGTGCGTCATGCAGCATTCGTTGTGAAAGGGCAGATATTTTCTAATAGTGTAAGTTGTGGTAGTGTGTTCGAACTTATATAAATCCATGCAGAGTTTGTTACATTTTAGTCGTAACCTGGTGCAGAGGCTTTATGTTTAAGATTTTCAACCTTTCTATAAGTTATTTATTTTAAAATATAACTGAGTTGGTATTTTATCTTTGACAGTCATGTCCTCAGTTGTACGTGCGCCATGTTCCCCGCCATGTTGATTTGCAGCGCGTTATCTAGTCCTACTTAAACCCGTCAGGGTAGCCGAGAGCGCTAACGCGCTGCATCCTGGACTCTGGTAGGCGTGCCGGCCCCGTATCGAATCCGCCCGGCAGATTAACGACGAGGGCCAATGTGCCGGCCAGCCTGGATGTGGTTTTCAGGCGGTTTTCCACATCCCACTAGGTGAATACCGGGCTGGTCCCTATGTCCCGCCTCAGTTACATGGCTGGCAGTCATCTGAACACTTTCACACTATTCCGTGGATTGCACTCGACGCAGACAGTTGGCGTACACTAATTCCGTCCCAGGGAGTACGGGTGGCGGCCGGAAGGGCATTTGGCCACCCCTTGAACAGTAATGATGGCTGACCCTTCATAACTGTGGAACAAGGCTCAATCGATAGATAGAATCTAGTCCTACTTAGTTTCCCGTGAGCTCCCGAGGCCCACCGCATGGAGTCCATTGAGACGAGGCACACGCCAGAGCTTAAGTCTTGGTATTGACTCAGTATTTATGTACCGCATTTTTAAAATGTGACTACGCCTATTCAGGTTGTTTTAGATTTATTTCTAGACCATGGCCTCTTAGACAAATTATAGATTCAAGTATATCTTCTGAAGAAGGCTCAATTATTTGGGCTGAAAACTAGGTAAAGTTGGTTTCATTACCCCAATCGAAGGTGATAGTTTCTTATATATTAGATTATCACGATTGCTGACTGAGCTGCAATTTTTAAAGTACAAAAAAAGAACAGCATCACCTGTAGTGCCTCTCTTGGACTCATGATCATATCGGTTGCGCCCCAGACGACCGGAAAACCGTAACCTGCTCAGATGAGTTCCGATTTCAGGCGGTAAGAACTGATGATAGGTTCAGAGTGTGTCGCAGACCCCACGGAGACATGGACCCAAGTTATCAACAAGGCACTCTGCAAGCTGCTGGTGGCTGCATAATGGTGTGGGCTGTGTTTACATGGAATGGACTGGGTCGCCTGGATGTTCTGCTACTTTGGGACTATTTGCAGACATTAATGGACGTCATGTTGACAAATAACGATGGAATTTTTATGAATGACAATGCGGATCTCATCGGGCCACAATTGTTCGCGATTGGTTTAAAGAACATTCTGGAAAATTTGAGCGAATAGTTTGGCCACCCAGTTCGTTCACCACATATATGGGACATAATCCAGATGTCCATTAGTGCACAAAATATTCCACTGGCAAAAAATTTTTCATTTATGAATAGTTATAGAGTAGGCTTGGCTCAATATTTCTGCAGGGGACTTCCGATTTGTTGAATCCATGCCACGTCGAGCTGCTGCAGTACCCCAGGCAGAAGAAGGTCTGCCAAGATATTGGGGGATATCCCATCACTTTTGTCGCCTCAGTTTAAGGTCATGTATAGACCAGTTTGACTGAAATTACGGCCTTATATTATCCTTGGATGTGTTACTGTCGCAGTAAATTTTCCCAGATAGTATGTGATACGTCTGGTAGACTTCGCTTTTGTCATTACAGAGATATGCCATCTTTGTATCCCTTACCCACATTTCCTCATCCCAAAGTTTGAAATATCATCGAGAGAGTCACCAATGACCCTAATGATCCCAAAAACTATAAATTCAGCGCTATTATCGATCGCATATGGTAGAAGTATTTTATCCCAACTGCAGTTTTATACAATGAACGCATCCTGTACCCAATGTGATGAAAAGTATATGGACACCCCGAAAAACACGTTTTACGTATTAAGTGCATTGTGCTGCCACTTAATACCAGGTACTCCACATCAGCGACCTCAGTAGTCATTAGACAGACATCGTGAGAGAGCAGAGTGGGGCGTTCCGCGGAACTCACGGACTTCGAACATGGATTGAGTACCACTTGTGACATACGTCAGTACGCGAGATTTCTACACTTCTGAACATCCCTAGGTCCACTGTTTCCGATGTGATAGTGAAGTGGAAACGTGAAGGGGGACATACAGCACAAAAGCCTACAGGCCGACCTCATTTGTTGACTAACAGAACAGGCGACAGTTGAAGAGGGTCGTAATGTGTAATAGGCTCACATCTATCCAGACCATCACACAGGAATTCCAGACTGCATCAGGATCCACTGCAAGCACTATGACAGTTAGGCGGGAGGTGATAAATCTAGGATTTCATGGTCGAGCTGCTGCCCATAAACCACACATCACGCCGGTAAATGCCGAACGACACCTAGCTTGTTGCAAGGAGCTTAAATATTGGACTATTGAACAGTGGAAAAAATGTTGAGTGGAGTGACGAATCACGGTACACAATGTGGCGACCCGATGGCAAGGTGTGGGTATGCGAATGTCCGGAGAACGTCATCTGCCAGCGTGTTTAGTGCCAACCGTAAAATTGTGAGGCGGTGGTGTTATAGTGTGGTCGTGTTTTTCATGGAGGGGGCTTGCACCTCTTGTTTTGAGTAGCACTATCACAGCACAGGCCTGCACTGGTGTTTTAAGCACCTTCTTGCTCCCACTGTTGAAGAGCAATTCGTGGACGGCGATTTCATCTTTCTTTCGAGCACCTGTTCATAATGCACTGCTTGTGGCGGAGTGGTTACACGTCAATAACATCCGTGATTGGACTGGCCTACACAGAGTCCTGACCTGAATCCTATAGAACACCTTTCGGGTGTTTTGGAACGTCAACTTCGTGCCAGGGCTCACCGACCGACATCAATACCTCTCCTCAGTGCAGCACGCCGTGAAGAATTGGCTGCCATTCCCCAAGGAAACTTCCAGCACCTGATTGAACGTATGTCTGTGAGAATGGAAGCTGTCATCAAGGCTAAGGGTGGGCCAACACCATATTGAATTTCAGCATTATCGCTGGAGGCCGCCACGAACTTTTAAGTCATCTTCAGCCAGGTGTCCGGATACTTTTGATCCCATAGCATATATACAAAATTTGATTGAAATGCTGCAGATGTCCATGAGTTAAGCTTCTGTGTCACCCCTTTTTATTCCAGCCCATATATGTGATAGGACTTCTTTCCAAATGGTAACTGATAATTGTACCAAAATCGACCCAGTGGTTTAGGCGTTGTGTAAGAATTTGTACACAATGGTAAGGAAATGGGGGTTGCAGAGTGGTGAGGTAACTGTCATTGTGGGCGAGTTGGACTAGAACAGAAATGACTAGCGGACAAGCGAAGGCAGAAGATTTACTTAGGTAAAATTTCTGCAAGTGTACAAAGACTCTACACGTGATGCAGCAAGAAATGCAGGTCCCAGTGCCAGCAAGGAGAAGGCTCTCTGAACCAAAGCACGAGCTATGGTGTCGGAGTCGCGACTGGGTGGCGTCTGCGAAGAGGCTCCAAATGCGTTTAGGGTGTCTGGCTGCCGCCGGCAATCCTACACCGTGACGACGGAGGGCGCTTGTAGCACTGAGATTCAAAATGGTTCAAATGGCTCTGAGCACTATGGGAGATAACGTCTGAGGTCATCAGTCCCCTAGAACTTACAACTACTTAAACCTAACTAACCTAAGGACATCATTCACATCCATGCCCGAAGCTGGATACGAACCTGCGACTGTAGCAACCACGTGGTTGCGGACTGAAGCGCCTAGAACCGCTCGACCACAGCGGCCGGCTAGTGTGGAGCCACTGGAGGCGTGGCTAAGTGGGGGCGCCCCATTGGGTCCTCCGGATTCTGCACGACTGATGTCAGTGTTTGACAGAAACCTGCAATTCTGTTGCCAACTTTGACACCCGTGAGCTGTAAGGCGGTAGCAAGACATGATATCAGATTATAAGATATGAAATGTACATATGTACATGCATACATACATACATACAACGACTTTTATAAAAGTGCAGACACGATATAGGTATTGAAGGACGCTGTAAAGGACCACCTTGGATGTTGTTTACAAGCATTTGCTTCAACTGTAAGTAGGCTGTTTAGGTTATTTATTTTTTTATTGGTAACGCCACGTAGCGCTCTGCATGAAAATCACTGGCTGTGCTGTGTGCAGTCTGTGGCTGGTTTGCATTGTCGTTGGCTATTGTAGGGTTGGGCAGCTGGATGTTAACTGCGCGCAGCGTTGCGCAGTTGGAGGTGAGCCGCCAGCAGTGGTGGATGTGGGGAGAGAGATGGAGGAATTTTGAGAGCGGACGATCTGGACGTGTGTCCACCAGAAACGGTAAATTTGTAAGACTGGATGCCATGAACTGCTATATATGTTATAACTTTTGAACACTATTAAGGTAAATACATTGTTTGTTCTCTATCAAAATCTTTCATTTGCGAACTGTGCCTATCAGTAGTTAGTGCCTTCAGTAGGTAGAATCTTTTATTTAGCTGGCAGTAGTGGCGCTCGCTGTATTGCAGTAGTTCGAGCAATGAAGATTTTTGTGAGGTAAGTGATTTGTAAAACGTATAGGTTAATGTTAGTCAGAGCCATTCTCTTGTAGGGATTATTGAAAGTCAGATTGGGTTGCGGTGAAAATATTCTGTGTCAGTTTAAGCAGAGTCATTTACAATTTTTCTAAGGGGACCTTTCACAACTAATTTGACACAATTGGCCAATTTCGGACTTAACGCCATTCTCAAGTGCTGTAAGTGCCAAGTCGTAATATACCGGACTATTTAGCAACGGAAAAGGCATTTCTGAAAGCGAGCACTGTTACATGCAAGCGTGATCGCTTCCAGAACTGCCACATACGCTGCTAAGAAACCCGTGGTTTACGACATTTTGGCATCTACAGCACTTGAGAATGATTTATAAGGTCAAAAGTGACCAGTTGTGCGAAATTAAGTAAAGTAAATAAGTGTAAACTTGAGATGAGGTGGGACATTTACAGTGTTCTTCAACATCTATACAACTGTGGTACCCCACACGTACACACACAAAATAAGCAGACTGTATGACAAACAGCTTCTCAGTTGTAGAACTCTGTTTCTCTTGATATTCTTTTCATTTCTCTTGTATAGCGTACGGGCAGAACAAATACCCCGTGAGGCTACAAACTTATCTTCGGGTTATCAAATACTTCCTTTCACTTTGGTAAAAGTTATGACAAAATATTAGCAACTAGTGTAAACATCAGTCAGGATAAGAAAGTTCGAACAGAGGATAAACAAACAGATTAAGAAGCCTTGGGAAAGGACAAGCTATGCGTAACGATATAATCGAAACCTTAGCAATTGACAGATCAGGAAACGAGTATCCGGTTAGGCAACTGCCTGTGGCGCTGCGTCCGTGGGTGTTTCCGGCAGCAGTGACTATTTAGCGTCGGCGCAGGCCACGCCCCGCAAATTGGCGGCAGTGGGTCGGGTTTATTTCTGACGGTCGGCGAGTCGGCACGCGACGCCATGTAATGAGCGAGCGGCCAGCCAGGACCTATGAATAGATCAGCAAGCCGTGGGCGGGAGGGAGGCACGAGGAGTGAGGGCGCGAGCCGAGGCCGCCTAGGCTACAGTGGGTGCAGTTGCCGGCACCAGGGCCTAGCACAACGTCTAACTGTACTGCAGCAGAAACTACAAACGGAGATCTTGACTAGCCAATATAGTGTATGGAGCGAACGCAGCCGCATATGAATACCAATTATGAATAAAATATCCTGTAGATGCAGGGTGGGTTTATTACTTTTATTTTAAACAATCCGTTGCGGGAATTCCGTTCCCATCTTCAGATGCAGCTTACGTACACATCTAATCGAATGTTACGTATTATTTTTCCCAAACATTACTGGTTGTCAACTGAATGGCACGCGTGTGGTTGACAACCATCCGTGATTAGGGTAATTTAACAAAAAAGATATGAAACGATATTGCGACCAGAGGCTATTCTCTTCATGACTGCTACGCATTGAGACTCACTCAGCAGGTAATGTAATTATGGTGTTATAGATATTTAGCATGCCGTCTAAACGTCTGGTAATGCAGTGAATGTTGAGACTATCTATCACATGCTATGGAAATTAGAAAATGCACATTTTGTGTCATCAAGAGTCTCAGATAATGTCCGCCTTGATTATGTTTTGAAGCTGCCAGAACATTATGATCACTATCCCACCGGGACGCTGGATGTCGTCGAGGCAGTCATGGACTGTGCGACTGGTCCCGGCGGATTTTCGAGTCCTCCCTCGGGCATGGCTGTGTGTGTTTGTCCTTAGGATAATTTAGGTTAAGTAGTGTGTAAGATTAGGGACTGATGACCTTAGCAGTTAAGTCCCATAATATTTCACACACATTTGAACACATCTTCACGAACGTAAACACAACACTCAGTCCTCGAGCGAAAAGAAATCTCCGACCCGCCCGAGAAAAGCACCCTTCGCTTTGTCGTCGAGGTGAACGGCGGCTCGACACGTGTAGCACTATTATGCTAAGGGATGGGAGACATTCTTCTGCGTTTGAATGTGACCTGTGGTAATAATCGAAGACTTGCTGACAAGTGGCGCGGTAACAAAAGTATATCAGCAGAACAGACACTGACGGGGGATCACCGCAGCGAAGATATGGGCTGCAATTGGGGAAATACATTGAGCTAAGAGAGTCTGCCTAAGGGAAGATTATTATTATGCGCAACCTGTGAACGAGTATCTCGGAAACGGTAAAGCTGGTAGAATGTTAAGAGGCCGCTGTCGTGAGCTTCCACTAAAAGAGTAGAAAGACAATGACACTACCACTAGGCGCTAAATGGTTGGACGTCCACAACTCTTCAAAAAAAATGGGGTTCGGAGGTTTGTCTACTCAGCGATGTATCTATGCGGACAGAGCATAGCGTTGGAGCACGCGAAAGCGTTCCGGAGCGCACCGTTCATGACACATTGTTGAACGTGGTGCTCCGCAACAAAACACCCCAGCGTGTTCACACGTGAACCCAGCCACATCGTCAATTACGTTTTCAGTGGGCACGGAACATCGGGATTCGACCATCGATCAGCGAAAACGTGTCGGCTCTTCGCGTGGATCACATTTTTGCTGCTTCAGATTGACGATCGTCTCAACAGACGTCGTCGTCGAGGTGAGCGGCGGCTCGAAAGTGTAGCGCATCACAGACATAGGCTGGTGGAAGCACTATTATGCTATGGGAGACATTTTCTGCGTTTAAATGGGACCTGTGATAATAATCGAAGACATGCTAACATCTGCGAACCACCTGTATCACTCCATTCTCGACGTTTCCCCCAACAGCGATGTCATCTTTTAGGTGTGTAATTGTCCGTGTCTCGGACCCAGGGCCATGCTACGATGGTTTGAGAAGCATCATAGTAAATTTACGTTGACGTCTCGGAAACCAAATTCACCTGATGTAAATCCTATGGAACCAATATTGATCGCTACCGGGAGTCATCATCGCGTACGCAAATCAATGGCCCGTTATTTACGCTAATTACATGACCTGTGCTTAGACATGTAATGGCATATGCATGCATGTACAACCAAACTATCTGATCTCTGATGCGCAGAATCAGTGATGTATTTCGTTTCAGAGACGGACAAAGAAGCTATTAAGCAGATGGTGATAATGTTTCGACTCATCAGTGTGTTAGCGAAATATTAAGTAGCCAATGGTGACGACCAAAAGGATAAACCCGAAATACGTAGTGAAGGTTCTAATCAGTTATGTGTGAGATGATTTGCTCCGGTGTTGCAGCAAATGCACTCCTGCACTCGTTGTGATACTACATTTATTCTGATAGAATCCAGTAACGAATTAAAATAAAATAAAAATATTGTCTCCTGATTTTCTGTGTGAAAGCGAGATGAAAATTAGATATCACCACTCCCTCTGTGCAGGAGGTCCGGGTTAATTCTAATGCAGCTCTCTTGCTGGTCACCAAAATCACGATGACCGTGAGAGAGACTCCTTGATTTGTACAGGGACGACAGCAACATCTTGCTGGGAGGTAGCTAGTGGTTAGGACGAGCCAGGGAACGGTAATCTCTCAGATCTAGAGTTTTCCCTCAGGACTCGCTTGTAAGACGACGTAACTTTTTCTACGAACGTCGTTTAGGGTGGCAATAAAAATAGTGCTTACTTCAACAGTCTGCTGTTTTCATGATGGGACACAGTTTTTTTTAGGCCCTCAGTCTCACGTTTGTCGGTGTTCTGTAGCAATCAACACAGCGCGTCCTGGTAGAAAAATTAATATTGCAGAACTTTTGTTAACCTGTAATTTTTATTCGTAGTTACATTTGATAGCACAATTGGCTACTGGTTGCTGCGAACCCTTCCAATTACGCCGGCTGGAGTGGCCGAGCGGTTCTAACCGCTTCAGTTTGGAACCACGAGACCGTTACGGTCGCAGGTTCGAATCCTGCTTTGGGCACGGATGTTTGTGATGTCCTTAGGTTAGTTACCTTAAAGTAGTTCTAAGTTCTAGGGGACTGATGACCTCAGATGTTAAGTCCCATAGTGCTTAGAGCCATTTGAACCATCTGAACCTTCCAATTACATAGTAATAAATAAATTTCGTAGGCTCCCATACCTGTAATAACCTTCTAATTTGAAGCCACGTCGGCAGTCTGTGCGTCAGTTTTGCTGCATGGTGGTGGGTGATTCGGGGGAAGGGACCGAACAGCGAGGTCATCGATCCCATCGGTTTAGGAAAGAATGGGGGAAGGAAGTCAGCCGTGCCCTTTCAGAGGAACCGTCCCGCCTTTTGCCTGAAGCAATTTAGGGAAATCACGGAAAACCTAAATCAGGATGGCCAGACAAGGTTTTGAATCTTCGTCCTGCCGAATGCGAGTCCAGTGTGCTAACCACTGCGCCACATCACTCGGTTTTGTTGCATGTTTCTACAAGCAACTTCTCATTTAGCCTCAGGCGGCATTCTGGACAGACATTTTCATTACAGGACAATACGAAGGGGCTACCGGAACTACTTTGCCAATGGCAAAAAAGCCTAACCATTAGATCATGCACTTCTTCCAGAATATCACGGTAACACATGAATTGACATATCCCATTATGTTTATGTTCGTCTTAGAATTTTAGTAAGCCATAATTTAGTCGTTTCAATGGCCTTTTGTGTGTTTAAGTAATTATATCTTTTCAACGTCGTTTGTTTATTCGATCGTGTTATTTAATTCACCGACAACACGGGCGATACATAGAGAGATCTCCTCCATGAATTATATGAGCTTTACCAGATCACATAGCCCTTTTAATCAAGAGTGGATGTTATTTTAGTCCCTTATTTCATGCTGTATTTAATTTTAAATGTGTAGTCTGCTTACTTACGGATGATAGTTTGAAGCTGCTATTAGTGCTTCATGGTCTGCTAACCTGGAACAGAAAGAATTTTAATTTGCCTTATTTCCGTTCTACAGCTGTAAGAGCTGCAATATTATCTCTATAAGCGTTTCACTTTTAGAAAGGAAGCTCAATCAGTAAACATGGTACAAATACTACATTTATTTTGTTATGAATTAAGTTATAAATGAAAATAGGCAAATCTTGTCTCCAGCTTTTGTGTGTGTTACCAACACATTAGAGAAACGGAAATGGTACATCATAATAGTAGTTTCACATCAGTTTAATTTTAGTACAACATCTTTCAAACAGTAATTATTGGTGATCACCTAGATGGCAGTTACCTTTAAAGAGGCTCCTTGGTTTGAAGAAAGAAGGCAGTAGCGCAAGGATACCTTCCTGGGAGGTATTTGGCGGTCAGGTGCGGAAAGGTAACAGCAACCTGACAAATCTGGAGTGTTCCCTCATCAAAACTCACTTGAAGCTGGGCATAGCTTTTTCTAGGAAAGACCGTTCAGGGTGACGACAGGAAATTGTGTCTGCTCTGCTGTTTTGTTTCTAGGATCGACTTTCTAAGTAGAACCCAACAGGATCTCTCAGCCTTATTCTTTTCGATGTAATATATCAGTTAACGATTAGACCCTGCGTGGTGTGTGTCAATCCATCCGGTCTGCCGAGAGTCGTTGGCAAGCGGGCTCCACTCAGCTCTTGTGAGGCAAACTGAGGAGCTACTAGATTGAGAATTAGCGTCTCCGGTCTCGGAAAGTGACATACAGCCGGGAAGGTGGTGCGCTGACCACATGCCCCTCGTTATGCGCATCGAGTGACGCCTATGGGCTGAGGATGACACGGCGGCCGGCCGGTACCGTTGGGCATTCATGGCCTGTTCGGGAGCAGTCCAGTTTATTTCATTTTTAGTGTGTGTCAATCACACAGGAGCTCGAGATAGGCGCCTTTAAAGCCTCGTGCACTTATAGGATGGTAAGAGCTTTTGAAAGTCGTGTTTGACGTTTACCATAAGTATGATTATACGATCTATGTATTTCATGAGGTCAGAAGACAACCAGCGGCCGCCATCATCACACGGCGTCAGACACCACTTGGTTCAAATGGCTCTGAGCACAATGGGACTTAACATCTGAGGTCATCAGTCCCCTAGAGCTTAGAACTACTTAAACTTAGCTAACCTAAGGACACCACACATATTCATGCCTGAGGCAGGATTCGAACCTGCAACCGTAGCGGTCGCGCGGTTCCAAACTGAAGCGCCTAGAACCGCTCGGCCACAGCAGCCGGCTCAGACACCACTGTTGCTCCTCATTGCTGTTATTTCTCTTCCTATATTGGCTTCCTTGGTATCACTACACAACTTCCAATTTTCGTTGATAGACTAACTGATCACATGCCTGATACTGAATACTAGTGCACTCTTTCCTCCCAAGATCAGTGATTATTATCCGTTACTCTATTTAAAAGTACTAAACGCAGAATATATTTCAGTTAGTGAGTCAAATAGAGGCTCCTCCCATATTATGGTTGTTGTCGGCCATTCCTGTTCACCTATGGCCCCATGATAACTTTTGGTTATGAATGATCAAACTGAAGTTCGATTCAAGCCTGTAGGCAGCATCGAGTCAGACACTTCCAAGGCCACAAGCTACGCAATGTTTAGAGGAAATGGGAGGCAAGCGAAGTGTACCACCACAGGCTGCACGAACCTCTTGACCCTGATTAATCGTATCAACCTACATCTCTAATCAACCTTTGGTGTCTCTGCAGAACATTTTACCTCCATACTCTGCTTTGTTAAGGAACTGATCAATACTTCGTCATTGGTTATCTAATCTACTCATCTACAACATTCTTCTGTAGCATGCTCCAGAAAGTTATATTCTTGTCTGAACTGTTTCTTGTCCACGTTTCTGTTCCCTTCAGTACTACACTGCTGACTGATAACTTCAGAAAAGGCTTCCTAACGCTTAAATCTATATTCGATGTTAGTAAATTTCTTTTCTTCAGAATCGCTTTTATTCACATTGCCAGTCCACATTTTACATCCTCTCTACTTCGGTCATCATCAATTATTTTACTGGCAACTTTAGTGTCTCATTTTCCCATCTAATCCCCTCAGGTTCGCCTAACTTAGTTCTACCACATTCCATTACAGCTGTCTTACTTTTGTTGACGATCATCTTATAATATCTTTTTCAGACAGTATCCATTCCGTTCAACTCGTTTTCCAAGTATTATGTTGTGTGTTCATCCACACCAGACCGGATGTCGTGTCATAATGGTACTTGGGTACATACTGACAAGTTCTTTGGAAATTTTCCTCAGTTTTGCAGTCACTGAGACAGTACCATATTCCTCTCAACCCTTGAAGTTTCATTTCCTTCCCTCATCTCCTTCTATGAGGTTCACTTTTTGGTCAAGCAGTGTACATTGGAAGACAACAAGCAGGAACGTGGTACAAAAAAAAGGACCTTATATTGACTAAAGCAGTGATTACAATGAACCGGTTGAAATAATAGGACATATTTTAAAATTCTATCACTCACTGAATGTTTGTACATTTGGATGAAAGGTCTTTCGCCAGGAAGCGAAGCTTCAGCTGGATAGAACTATTTCGAGTCTGAATGGCCACATGCGAGCAGAAACCCACCACTTGAATACAAACACTTTTAACAGCGATACTTGCCTATATAATTCCTCCCTTGACGTGGTTTCGAAGCATACTCCTCTCAAAAACTTTCATATAATTTAAACTATGCAGTTGTATTCTTATTCTTATAATGTTGTTCTGTGCGAGATGTGTCCGGTATTTCAGGCGAATTCTTTTCTTTTTTTCAGTTTATTGGATTCCGGGAGGTGCCCATTTAGCCAGCTCAGCAGTGGAGTGTCAGTTATGACGATACGAACGTAAGGCCGCGCGGGATTAGCCGAGCGGTCTGAAGGTGCTGCAGTCATGGACTGTGCGGCCGGTCCCGGCGGAGGTTCGAGTCCTCCCTCGGTCATGGGTGTGTGTGTTTGTCCTTAGGATAATTTAGGTTAAGTAGTGTGTAAGCTTAGGGACTGATGGCCTTAGCAGTTAAGTCCCATAGGATTCCACTCACATTTGAACACATCTTCACGAACGTAAACACAACACTCAGTCCTCGAGCGAAAAGAAATCTCCCACCCTTCGCTTGGCAAACAGCCATGCTGATGGTGCAGCTACCGATGAGGACGGGGGTTATTTCTCCACCTCTTCAGTAAACACTTCCATGTCGAAACCAGATGGCAACTGACACGCTGATGTCAGCTGTTACTGATGTTGCGAACACGCGGGCACTGCCCGATTCTCCCACGACGGCGACGATCGGTGAGATGGCTGCGCAGCAATACTGGTTGGCGAAAACAATTCCCTCGCCGCGTCTTCGGATCGAATTCGCACCTCCACTGGACTAGCGAGGTTCGCGTGTATTGCTAAAACTCGCGAGGAAATAACACTGCGAGCTCCCGATAGCAAATCGCTCGTGTGCATGGCGCCTAACTCGCTCAAGTATTAGTACTTCCGGTGTGCCAGAATGGACTGTACAAGACCACATGGAAGAGACCGCGAGGATCCCGCGAGTAGGATTTCAGTGGCCGTCGCTGGCTTGATGTCGCTTCGCAGTGCACGGTGTGGGAACCTCGGCATGCTTCCAGGAAGCGCTCACTTACAGACATGGCGATCACAACGCGCCGCCAAGCGCTGAATTTTCTCAGCGCGATTTCTTCGCGTTTAGCGCCGGACGCGCGGAAATATTGCGGCTCGCAAGAAAGTTCCCGACCGCCGCATCGGGCGCAGCGCCAGAAACTAAATGGGTCGCCGGCGCGTAATACGTTTCCACGGCCGGCCGAAAAATGTGGCGCATGCGAGAGGAATTTTCTTGCCGCAAAAAAATAAACGGCGAGACAAATAGCCGCGTGAGGAATTTTCTAAGCCGCGGGGGGCACTCAGCGCTCTCGACACGCGACTGCAGTGGTCCTCTCCATTTATAAGGAGGCGCTGTGAATTACACATTGTGTCACGTAAGTGGCTGCCAGAGAACTACATAGAGTGAAACACGAAGTGTTACGCCATTATCACTTAAACCGCGGGGCATCACACTGATATTGTAGTATTTCTATGCGTATTGGATTTGTTGATTAAAATTTCATCCTTTAGCAAGATTTTCAGTGCAGAAAAATCGTTCCTACAGATAAAGAACGATGTCAGTACATGATGGCTATTCGGTGTGTCTATCGCTACTGGAACTTTTCAAGTCGACACGAAAATATAGTATATCAATAGTTACATCACCACGCTACAACTCACACTTATCTACCCGGTAGAGAGTTCATCGATCACTTCCACACTGTAACGAGGTGACAAAGGTCATGGGATAGCGACATGCACGTATATAGATGGCGGTAGTACCGCGTACGCAAGGGCGCTGTAGTCTGGAACCGCGAGACCGCTACGGTCTCAGGTTCGAATCCTGCCTCGGGCATGGACGTGTGTGATGTTCGTAGGTTAGTTAGGTTCAAGTAGTTCTAAGTTCTAGGGGACTGATGACCTCAGAAGTTGAGTCGCCTAGTGCTCAGAACCAATTGAACCACTTTTTTCCTACCAAATCAAGCCGATGCCTGTCGCAAGAGACCGGCATATCATGTCGATAATGCGGACGGATACTCCACCTGCACCTGAACTTGCACGCCTACCGAGTGTCTCTTGTTCACGCGCTAAAACCACTTCCACAAAACACTATTGCTTTATCAGAAGGTTGGGGGTTGGTGTGCAGTGTCTGCACGCCACTTTAATTGTCCCAACTTCTTTCATCAGACGCTGACTTCGGCACGTTATACTGCCAACATTTTGAAACCATTTGAGGAAGCATTAATGAAGGAGAAGACGACCTGCAGCTGCCTCCAAGACGATGGAGAAACAGCCCACATAGTCGGCCATAGCTGGGAACACATGTACACAATCTTCGCGCTTGCCTGAGTTGTTAGCAGACCTCAGTTCGATCGAGGCCTAGCTGGCCGCCCAGGTAACGTCATCAGTCAGTGCGTGATTGATTTGTGTGCAAAGCCCTCTAGTCTGAGGTGTATCGCAACATCCCTAAAGAGATGCAGCAGAACGTTTTGGATGAGATAGCAGCAATTCCGGCAGTTCACATTCGATCCGCCCTCAGCAACTTGCTGACCAGGGCCCAAAAGTACAAGAGATGAACAGTGGTCACTTTCAACAAGTACACTACTGGCCATTAAAATTGCTACACCACGAATATGACGCGCTACAGACGCGAAATTTAACCGACAGGGAGAAGATGCCGTGACATGCAAATGATTGATTAGCTTTTCAGAGCATTCACACAACGTTGGCGCCGATGGCGACACCTACTACGTGCTGACATGAGGAAAGTTTCCAACCGATTTCTCATACACAAACAGCAGTTCACCGGCATTGCCTCGTGAAACGCCTAGTGTAAGGAGGAGAAATGTGTATCATCACGTTTCCAACTTTAAAAAAGGTCGGAATGTCCAGGCGTATCAAGGCCGTTATTACGACCAGAGTTGGTTGTTCTGGGTACTGATTTCTCAGGATCTATGCACCTAAATCGCTTGAAAATGTAATCAGACTTCAGTTCTAGTATATTATATTTGTCCAATGAATACCCGTTTATCATCTGCATTTCTTCTTGGTGTAGCAATTTTAATGGCCAGTAGAGTACTATAGCCCGGTTAGTACTGTGCTGTGTTTCTTTGCACACTGGACCTCTATTCAGCGGGCCACTTTTCTTTGGCCCACCCTGTAGATGCAAACGTAGGGAAGAGCCGCAGGTACCAGCGGTACCTGTGCCAGTCTTGTCCTCGACACGGCAGACTGACAGGGTGGCTAAACGACGCAGGACGGGGCAGCGCCGGCGGCGGCCGCAGGTGGCGTCGCTGTAATTGCGGCGCACAATTCGATTTCCGGGCGGCGAGCCGCGCCACGCTACGCCACGGCACGCCTGCGCCCAGGCCCCAGCGGACCGCCGCTGCCGCTCCAGCAGACCTGCCGGAACGTGCGGGCTATTCCGCAAAACGTCCCTCGCGCGGAGAACACGGCAAGTGCCATACCCCGATTTCCAAAAAACTTTGCTCAGTTGAACAGTGTCCAAAATAAGCGCACACGTGTCTCGGATTCTATGTGCACTACTGGCCATTAAAATTGCTACACCAAGAAGAAATGCAGATGATAAACGGGTATTCATTGAACAAATATATTATACTAGAGCTGTCATGTGATTACATTTTCATGCAATTAAGGTGCATAGATCCTGAGAAATCAGTACCCAGAACGACCACCTCTGGCCGTGATAAAGGCCTAGATACGTCTGCGCGTTGAGTCTAACAGAGCTTGAATGGCGTGTACAGGTACAGCTGCCCATGCAGCTTCAACACCAAACAACAGTTCATCCAGAGTAGTGATTGGCGTATTGTGACGAGCCAGTTGCTCGGCCACCATTGACCAGACGTTTTCAATTAGTGAGAGATTTGCAGAATGTGCTGGCTGGGCAGCAGTTCAACATTTTCTGTATGCAGAAAGGCCCGTACAGGGACTGCAACATGCGGTCGTACATTATCCTGCTGAAATGTAGGTCTTCGCAGCGATCGAATGAAGGGAAGATCCACGGGTAGTAACCCATCTGAAATGTAGCGTCCACTGTTCAAAGTGCCGTCAATTCGAGCAAGAGGTGACCGACACGTGTAACCAATGACACCCCATACCACCACGCCAGGTTATACGCCAGTATGGCGATGCCGAATACACGCTTCCAATGTGCGTTCACCGCGATGTCGCCAAACACGGATGCGACCATCATGATGCTGTAAACAGAACCTAGATTCATCTGAAAAATGACGTTTTACCATTCGTGCACCCAGGTTCGCCGTCTAGTGCACAATCGCAGGCGCTCCTGGCTGTGATGCAGCGTCAAGGGTAACCTTAGCCATGGTCTCCGAGCTGATAGTCCATGCTGCTGCAAACGTCGTCGAACTGTTCGTGCAGATGGTTGTTGTCTTGCAGACGTCCGCATCTGTTAACTCGGATCGAGACGTGGCTGCACGATCCATTACAGCCATGCGGATAAGATGCCTGTCATCTCCACTGCCAGTGATACGAGGCCGTTGGGATCCAGAAAGGCGTTCCGTATTACCCTCCTGAACCTATCGATTCTATATTCTGCTAACAGTCATTGGATCTCGACCAACGCGAACAGCAATGTCGCGATACGATAAACAGCAATCGCGATAGGCTAGAATCCGACCTTTATCAAAGTCGGAAACGTGATGGTACGTATTTCTCCTCCTTAGGCGAGGCATCACAATAACGTTTCACCAGGCAACGCCGGTCAACTGCTGTTTGTGTATGAGAAATCGGTTGGAAACTTTCCTCGTGTCAGCACGTTGTAGGTGTCGCCACCGGCGCCAACCCTGTGTGAATTATATGAAAAGCTAATCATTTGCATATCACAGCATCTTCTTCCTGTCGGTTAAATTTCGCATTTGTAGCACGTGATCTTCGTGATGAAGCAATTTTAATGACCAGTAGTGTACAGGGGTGTTCAGAATTAGAGCACCAAACGGGACTTTTGCAAGGTTTATTTTTCCACAGTTCATTGTAAATAGGTGATAGTAAAGTAGGAATAATGTGAAAAATACAAAATGTTAACAACTGCAACATGGATAAAGGCTGACAAATGTTCTTCGTTTTTTCCAACTTCATTTACACACATATTCCGACAACTGGTTAATGTGCTCAGTATGGTGTGTGACCACCTCTGGCAGCATTACAGGCCTGACACCGGCGGTATGTGTTGTGAGTCATGTCATCTGTCTCATATTGAGGGAATAATGCCCATTCTTCCTGCACCGCTGCCTGCAGTCTTGGAGAATGGTTGGTGGTTACTGACGTGATGCAAGCAGTCTCCCAAGTACATCCCAGAGTTGCACTATGGGATTCAAATCAGGGGAGCCAGTAAACCACCCCATGCGCGCAACAATATCTGTTTACAATTACCCATGCTCTATGAGGTCGAGCATTATCGTCCATCAATACGAAGTGTGGGCCCACAGCATCTCGCAACAAACGCACATGAGGTCCCAAGACCTCTTCACGATACCTGACAGCAGTTAAACCTTGCCGACTCACTCATACAATTTCATCAAGACGGGTTCGAGTGGTAAACATAATCCCTGCCTACGCCATTAGCTATCCTCCTCGATATCGGTCCGTTTCCACAGCGTTTGGGTCCCGAACTAGTGTTCTAAGTTCCCTCCACATGTTAATCCATTGAGAATCACTCTCCAGACTAAATCGGGTCTCACCCGTGAAAAAAATATTGGCCCACTGTTCGACCGTCGAGGTGGCATGTTGATGATTCCACTATAGAGTTTCCCTTCTGTGAAGATGCATCAGAGGTGGACATACAGCAGGTATGGACAATATAGGCCATTCTGCCTAAGTTTTATGCACATCGTTTGCCTCGATGCTGTGAGCTCACATGCCAGCTGCCGCGCAGTACTAGGGCGTTATTGTTGTGCGTTACCGTCAAATAACGGTCGCCTTTTCTGAAGTCACACGTGGTCGCTCCTGTCCTGGTCTTCGGGATACTACACTCCTGGAAATGGAAAAAAGAACACATTGACACCGGTGTGTCAGACCCACCATACTTGCTCCGGACACTGCGAGAGGGCTGTACAAGCAATGATCACACGCACGGCACAGCGGACACACCAGGAACCGCGGTGTTGGCCGTCAAATGGCGCTAGCTGCGCAGCATTTGTGCACCGCAGCCGTCAGTGTCAGCCAGTTTGCCGTGGCATACGGAGCTCCATCGCAGTCTTTAACACTGGTAGCATGCCGCGACAGCGTGGACGTGAACCGTATGTGCAGCTGACGGACTTTGAGCGAGGGCGTATAATGGGCATGCGGGAGGCCGGATGGACGTACCGCCGAATTGCTAAACACGTGGGGCGTGAGATTTCCACAGTACATCGATGTTGTCGGCAGTGGTCGGCGGAAGGTGCACGTGCCCGTCGACCTGGGACCGGACCGCAGCGACGCACCGATGCACACCAAGACCGTAGGATCCTACGCAGTAGGCCGTCTTCCGCTCACGCCCCAACATCGTGCAGCCCGCCTCCAGTGGTGTCGCGACAGGCGTGAATGGAGGGAAGAATGGAGACGTGTCGTCTTCAGAGATGAGAGTCGCTTCTGCCTTGGTGCCAATGATGGTCGTATGCGTGTTTGGCGCCGTGCAGGTGAGCGCCACAATCAGGACTGCATACGACCGAGGCACACAGGGCCAACACCCGGCATCATGGTGTGGGGAGCGATCTCCTACACTGGCCGTACACCTCTGGTGATCGTCGAGGGGACACTGAATAGTGTACGGTACATCCAAACCGTCATCGAACCCATCGTTCTACCATTCCTAGACCGGCAAGGGAACTTGCTGTTCCAACAGGACAATGCACGTCCGCACGTATCCCGTGCCACCCAACGTGCTCTAGAAGGTGTAAGTCAACTACCCTGGCCAGCAAGATCTCCGGATCTGTCCCCCATTGAGCATGTTTGGGACTGGATGAAGAGTCGTCTCACGCGGTCTGCACGTCCAGCACGAACGCTGGTCCAACTGAGGCGTCAGGTGGAATTGGGATGGCAAGCCGTTCCACAGGACTACATCCAGCATCTCTACGATCGTCTCCATGGGAGAATAGCAGCCTGCATTGCTGCGAAAGGTGGATTTACACTGTACTAGTGCCGACATTGTGCATGCTCTGTTGCCTGCGTCTATGTGCCTGTGGTTCTGTCAGTGTGATCATGTGATGTATCTGACCCCAGGAATGTGTCAATAAAGTTTCCCCTTCCTGGGACAATGAATTCACGGTGTTCTTATTTCAATTTCGAGGAGTGTATTTCAGTCTCTTTAAACTGTTACCACATCCGAGAAACAACAGAACGATTCACATTAACCCAACAGGCCAAATCAATTTGCGACTGTCTTGCTTCCTTTCTTTCTATGACCCGCGAAGAGTCTGGTAGGCATCTTCTCTTCGCCATACTGCACCATGTATGATTGTGTACACAGCGATTGTGGATGTGGAGCTACCGGGCAAACACTACCTCATGCTCTGACGTCATCGTTAGCTTCGTTGTCGACTGACCTGAATGCCATCTTCCATGATCGTACGAACGCGCATGGTTGACAATTTGTATGACTATATCATGAATTACAGACAGGATGGGGAAAAGTCGCTTCTTGTCTACATACACCATCGTTTCTGAATAAACGACAATCAAAGTTTTAAGGTAGTTTCCGGATACTATGTGCCTTTTACCGCGCGATCTTCTCAGACGAAACGGTTCCACAGTTGATATCACCGCAGCTTCTTAATTTTGTGCCCCGTCTTCGAAACCTGATTATTACTTTTATTTTTGGTTTTTCATTTTATTACCTATGACTATAGAAGATTTCTGCACGAATGTTTTCCTTTGTGTGCTGATAGGACACGGTGCTTATTCGTCTACTAATTGTACGTCAGTGGAATGAATTTATAAAAAAAAAACGAGAAAATGATTTGAAATTGTCATGAGTGTAATTCCTCTAGTTCATCTTGATACATAATGAATTCCAAGAGCTAGTGATACATTTTGCGTGGTTTGCCGCAACATTGTTGGCACCGCGCGATGGCTTCGCCAATATTAACGACGTTTCTAACCCGAGTAAGATTCATACGAAGAGAAGTCAGTGTGGCAAACTTGCCTTTGCGTGATGCTCTTAGTGTTCTGTATGTATGTGTTTCGAATGTTTCTAGAATAGGTATCATCCAAGGGAACGTGCCAAATCTTCCTGAAGAATAAACATGCAAATAAAATATAAGAATCAATATAAAAATTGATCTGAGAATTAAGTATCAGAATATGAGCTTTTAAACAGATTGTAGCACACGTATACACACAAACATACACACACAAATATACACATTCACTGATCAGCTACTATGTCCACCTTTGGCCGGTATAACAGGGATGGCTCTGAGCACTATGGGACATCTGAGATCATCAGTCCCCTAGAACTAAGAACTACGTAAACCTAACTAACCTAAGGACATCACACATATCCATGCCAGAGGCAGGATTCGAACCTGCGACCGTAGCGGTCGCGCGGCTCCAGTCTTTAGCGCCCAGAACCGCTCGGCCACTTCGGCCGGCTAACAGGGATGACGCGTCGTGGCATGGAAGAAATGACGCCTTGGTAGGGCGCTGGAGGGAGTTGGCACCACATCGGTACCCACACGCCACCTAATTTCCGTAAATTTCGGGGAGTGCGCGATGAAAGATCAATCAAATTTCCGGTCGTGGTGGCCGAGAGGTTCTAGGCGCTACAGTCTGGAACCGCTTGACCTCTGTGGTTAATTCGGCATTTAACCTAACGTCAGTTAACCGCAAAAAATCAGAGAGAGGAACACGAGTGAAGAGAGAGACCACACCAAAACTTACTAAAATATCAGAGTCATTCAACTGCAGTCGCTGAGAACGACGTAAGAAATCAGCTTAGTTCCTGATATGATGTTCATACCGACCAATTTGTGGGAAACAGAGAAGCAAGATGCTTGGCTACACGATGTATCGGCGCGCCGATATTACTCACTATAGGACGGAAAGGAACCCCTTCCATGTATACCTTCGGAAGGCCATATAACCTAGGGGAGGTGTTAAGACTCTTGGTGGTGTCCGGCGACAAACCACTTTTCTTCAGGAGGCTGTTCGTCTTTCTCTCATCTCTTTTTTTGGGTTCAGCATCGATTCTGCGATACGTCGAGTCAGATAATAAACGTTGCATCCTTTGTACATAATCCTGTTTGTTTAAAACAACGGTGGCATTGCCCTTGTCCGCAGGTAAAATCTGGATCAACCTTGAGAGAGCGTAAAGCAGCCCTCTCTGCTTTTGTTACATTACCCTTGGATGGACAAGCCCTAGGCAACACACGACATGCATCCCTCCTAAAATCCTCTGCAGCGTCAGGAGGTAGTTTGCAAACTACCTATTCAATTGAACTAACAAAATCAACCACCGGTAAACTCTTCGGAGTGGGTGCAAAATTTAAACCCTCCACAACCACGGATAAGGTTGCATGATCAAATGATTTCTCTGTGAGATTTATCACAGAACGTCTAGATATGACATCACACTCCTAGCGATTAAATCGTTCAAACATTGCCAAATAGCGGGCATTAGTCCTAGAACCGAGGTTTTAAATTTGCCTGTACATCACCTGTCCGTTGCAGTTTGCCTTGAAAATGGCGGGGTGTGCTCCCGCCGAAATATCGGCGGTCGCTGTTAGTGGTACCCGGCAGAATTCCCGTAAGTTGTTTCAAAATTGTATACGCCAGGAGAAACTTAGGTCTCACAATATAATATTAGTTCCTGTACAGTTCGTCGCCTGGCTTGTTTTACCAATCTGCTCGGCCAGCGACGTCCGACGTCTGTAATGAGGGCGGCCGGTCAACCCCACGACTTATGTGCGTGGTTTCGCTTTGGTTTCACCACATGCTGGAGACACCTACCACAGCACTTCTCCATCACCCGACAAGTCGTGCTGTTTGCGATATGTTCCTGCCGAGCCTCCGGGACATCACAAGCAGCCCTCAGTCAAACTCAGATGGATCGCGCGCCTTCCCCATTTCCGGCCGATGTGGTCGAGCGGTTCTAGGCTCTTCAGTCTGGAAGTGCGTGACCGCTACGGTCGTAGGTTCGAATCCTGCCTTGGGCATGGATGTGTGTGATGTCCTTAGGTTAGTTAGGTTTAAGTAGTCCTAAGTTCTAGGGGCCTGAGAGCCATTTGAACCATTGTAGGGGACTGATGACCTCAGATGTTAAGTCCCATAGCGCTTGGAGCCAATTGAACATTTTGAACCAGCCTTCCCCATTCTACACACAGTACGCACGATAACTGATACTACATGCACCCTGCGTGTGTCTGACCAGCAGTCATTCTCCGAAGTGACGCTGCTATCGCCTGGACGGGTTTATATCAATAGTTGGTCAGTGACCATAATGTTCTTGCTGATCAGTCTGTATTGTATAATAGATGTATGACACTTATTGTGAAATCCAGTTTTAATTTTAGAGTTAATGAAACGCCTTTGTATCCCCTAATTTCATAACAGATATCCGTGAAATAACTTTCTATGACACTGGTGGCCATATGAAAACATTAAAAGTAAAATAAAATAAATCAAAACAATAATTGGCTTTCGAACACTGGTTGCAAGATTAGGAAGCCACGAAGCTAACCACGATTCACCATTTGTAGCTCCTCAGTTTGCCTCCAAGGGCTGAGTGCACCCCGCTTGCCAACAGCGCTCGGTAGACCGGATGGTCACCCATCAAAGTACTAGACCAGACTGACAGCGCTTAACTTCGGTGATCTGACATGAACTGGTGTACCACTGCGCCAAGGCCGTTATCTCTTAGGCTACAGATACTGCAATAATGAACTGCCCAGTAAGCAGTTCAGTTGAAGAGGAATGGTGGAATGGTCACCTCCAAAAACGGCAGTCACAGAAGTTGGAATGAAAAACGTACGAACAAGGAGGCTATCTTAGAAGAAACATTGGGTAAGTAACACTTCAGCAGATCGACGAAAGGAGGAGAACAAAAATGTTCAAGGGTATTCAGGAATACAGACACACAAGTCACCTAGGAATGAAATGAAGAGCAGGAAAGCCAAGGCTAGATGGGCGCAAGATAAATGTGAAGAAATCGAACAAGAAATTACCGTCGGAAGGACTGATTTTGCGTATATAAAACACGAAAGAACCTACCTGTTGACCACATTCTGAGGTGAAGCTGGGATTCAAGGCGGATGTCTACGAGAAATTTACCCGGGGCTAGTGCTAGTCTGTACAGCAGCAATCTCCGGATTGTTAAGATCAATTAGAAACACGGCTTCCTATTGATCACCCAAATCCGACTGGTACAGGACTGAGTGTACGACGATAGTAAGATGATACAACGCTTCTTACTGTAGAGGAGTCTGTGTTGTACACATCCCGGTGGTCGCCACACGCATCTCACACGATGGCTGAGAACGCAGCAAGCTCATGCAGCGACAGCGGCGGGGTAATCCAGACAGCCCGCTAGGACGGATGAGGACTTGCCACTACACGAGGCTGGGACACCGGCGCTGCACCTGCAGCCGGTTGACTAATCGCGCCGCGTCTCGATTAACTCCGGCCTCAAAGCAGGCCCGACACCGCGCCAATTAGGTTCGCCGTAATGGGTCGCCAGCCAATAGGCGACCAATATGTACGGATGCCTCGAGGATTTGCGGGCCATTGTCGCCCATCCAGTGTTCGACCGCTGCCGGCTCGCTGTCGCGGAAGTGGCAGGTAGATACGTCCCTAGTAGTTTACGGCCTCCCTTGAATACACGACACTGGCAACACATTTATGAACAATTGCTTCTCTGTATCTTGCAGCGCAACAATGTAAGTCACTACACTACCGACTTGGAAGTCACAAGAGCATTCCATACTGACATTATAGTTATTCGTATAAGACAGGACGGATTGAGCAGCACGACGCACTGGGTGGCAAAAGTCATGGGATAGCTATATGTACACTACTGGCCAATAAAATTGTTACACCACGAAGATGACGTGCTACAGATGCGAAATTTAACGGACAGGAAGAAGATGCTGTGATATGCAAGTAATTAGCTTTTCAGAGCATTCACACAAGGTTGGCGCAGGTGGCGACACCTACAACGTGCTCACATGAGGAAAGTTTCCAACCGATTACTCATACACAAACAGCATTTGACCGGCGTTGCCTGGTGAAACGTTGATGTGATGCCTCGTGTAGGGAGAAGAAATACGTACCATCACGTTTCCGACTTTGAAAGGTCGGATTGTAGTCTATCGCGATTGCGGTTTATTGTATCGCGACATTGCTGCTCGTGTTGGTCGAGATCCAATAACTGTAAGCAGAATATGGAATCAGTGGGTTCAGGAGAGTAATACGGAAAGCCGTGCTGGATACCAACGGCCTCGTATCACTAGAAGTCGCGATGTCAGGCATCTTATCCGCATGGCTGTAACGGATCCTGCAGCCACGTCTCGATCCCTGAGTCAACAGATGGGGACGTTTGCAAGACAACAAACACCTGCACGAACAGTTCGACGACGTCTGCAGCAGCATGGACTATCAGCTGGGAGACCATGGCTGCAGTTACCCTTGACGCTGCATCACAGACAGGAGCGCCTGCGATGATGTACACAACGACGAACCTGGGCGCACGAATGGCAAAACGCCATTTCTTCGGATGAGTTCAGGTTCTATTTACATCATCGTGATGGTCGCATCCGGGTTTGGCGACATCGCGGTGAACGCACATTGGAAGCGTGTATTCGTCTTCGCCATACTGGCGTATCACCCGGCGTGATGGTATGGGATGCCGTTGACTACAAGTTTCTGTCACCTCTTGTTCGCATTGACGACACTTTGAACAGTGGACGTTACATTTCAGATGTGTTACGACCCGTGGCTCTACCCTTGTTTGACTCAATGCCCTGGAGTATCAATGCCGTTATTACGGCCAGAGGTGGTTGTTCTGGGTACTGATTTCTCAGCATCTATGCACCCAAATTACGTGAAAATGTAATTACATGTCAGTTCTAGTATAATATATTTCTCCAATGGATTCCGTTTATCATCTGCATTTCTTCTTGGTGTAGCACTTTTAATGGCCAGTAGTGTACATATACGGATGGCAGAAGCTCTCGTACTTCAAGTTACAAAAGGGCAGTGCATTGGTCGAGCTGTCATTTTTCTGAGATGATTCATGTGGTAAGGTTTCCGACGTGATTATGGTAGCACGACGGGAATTACCAGCCTTTGAACGCAGAATGGTAGTCGGAGCTACACATTGTGATGGTACGTCACATAAATTTGGAGAAAGTTTTTGCTGTGCGACTTGTGAATTATACATTATTTCAACACTGTGTACGTGTGCGTGATGTATAAAAAAGATTAAAAAAGTTAAATAAAACCACCAAAAATCACAAACAGGTGTGATATAAAAATAAAAGAACATTCTTTTTATGTGTGTAATTAAAATGAACATGACCAGTTACTATTGCTTTATTGAAGGCTCTCCTGTTTTTGTTTCGCCTACAGGTAGGTCACCATTGCAGCGCTGGATAATATTTAACGTAAGTTTGGTTGTAATTTAGTAAAATATACTTATAATTGTTATTGGAAAGTGTGTATTATTGACTTCGTTGTCAGCTCTCATGATCGCAAACATTAATTATAATTAACAAAATTTTTACAGAACTACGTAGTGCAGGGAGCTCATCTCCCCTAGCAGTATTTAGTCGGCCATTAAGCTGATTGTATTATTTAATTAAAATTTCAGGTCATAATATTAAAGTAAATGCGAGAGTGTTCTCTATTTTGATCTTTTATTAATTTCAGAATTAAAAAGCGTAGTAATAAGTTTCAGTTGCTAAAATCCACAGCACTGAATGAGTTCAGTAAGTTTCAATATGGTCGCCTAACGGCAGATGAGATTCTCTCCAGTTTTGCCTTGCAAATAATGAACAAGAAATATTGAAAATCAATTCATTGCGCAATATTGAAAGGGTACAGTACCGTCCGACATTGAAAATAGCTACAACATTCTTCGTTATTCTTCTCAGAACAACATATTTTTTGTAATAATAACTTAATTTCACTTAATACACCAAAGCCGGATACCAGTGATGGAAAGAAGGACAATTTATTTATATAATTGATCACACAAAATAAATCTCTATGTCCAATTTCGTCAGATCTGTGAAATGAATGAATGTACGGTCGTCTGCTAACCGCAGATAGTGAATGTGCAATATATATATATTTGAGACGGTCCGTTGGTCACCTTTGGTGGAACCAAAGAGATGAAATTTACCTGAGCTTTGAGCGCCTGAAATGTGGCTGACCAATACGGTAGAACGGTGTTCCCCCACCTCGGCCGAGGTGCGAGCTGACCTGAAGAACGGCCAGGTTTCGGCACTCTGGCGGTGGATCTTGTGTTGGTAAGACCTGTCTTAGGCGTGCTCCGTAACGACAAAAGAGTGGAGAGATGGTATGCATGTTAAATACTTAAGAATAATTTGGAATAATTATTTCTCTATTTCAGGAACTTTTGTGGGGAGAATTAAATGTTAGGCAGGTAATATTAAGGGGATCATAGTAATCTTCGGAAGTGACCAACGGTCACAATGAAACCACGTGTAGCAATAAGTTTAAATACTTCCGAGTGCTTAAGTTAAGCTGAATTACTGGCGTGTGTACTATAAGTTGGAAATATTTAAGAAATGGCGTGTGCAGGACTTGAAATTAGAGACGAGTACTTCCACGTGGTGAGTACTCTGTGAGTCTCAATCTGTGTATGAGACAAAGGATAAAGAGAAGCACTCGTCCATGGTATCAGTTGAGGACTCGCGTGTGTGACGAATATGTTCTTAATATTACTTTGCGTGTTATGTTTCCGTGTGACGCTTGATTCAAACTATAATGCTCTGAGAGTGAAGCAAGGTGAATCAGCCGTCTATCCAGCAACGCCACTTGGCTTGCATTGCCCAGGAGGACGTGCATATATCCTCCAGAGTTCATAGTAGGAAAGAAAAGTTACGAAGTGGGGCACTGTCGCGTGAAACTGGGATGAATGCTAATTGAAGTGGGAAAGCTGAAAGTGATGTGATTGTAACGTTGTGACTATTCCTTTTGTTGTATTCCATGTAGCCCGTGTGGTGTATTTCATGTAATTTAAGTATGTGTGGTTTGCATGAGAGAGTAGCAAGATAGGTTCAGAGGCAGTGGATTATGCATGTTCCTTTTTGTACCGCTCGGTCTGGAGGAAATTTTCGTGATGATGGGCGTGAGAGTCGAAGTGTGAGATATAGCAAAAGATCTACCATCCTATCCAGAAAGTGCACTTAGTGTTAGATAATAACGAGACCATAAGATAAAGAATCGCCAATGTAAAGCCATGCCCACTGGGCGGAGTTTCTCATGTGTAATTGTTGTAGAAAATGTAATGGTGTGTTTAGGTTATAGAATTTATCGGTATAAAAAAGATAGTGAAAAGAAAAAGATTGATGGCCTTTTCCTTCGATAGTATGTTGTCATGATATCCAGAATTTATAATGTGTGCGCCATTCATATTCAGTGCGATGGCCACGTGTTGATCAAAGCCGTTGGGTAAGAAAGAAAATGTGGCATTGCCAGAGCGTAATGAACAATCAGAGTTGTGTAAATTACTAATAGTCAGATGTGCGTCATCCGTTTCCGTTGCGTAATGTTCAAACAGGAGAATAATTTGTAGCTTAATTGTGGGTACAAGAGATCATAATCAGTCATTGAGAAATATGAATAAATCCACTCGCTTACAGACCTGACTATTTGATGCCACAGTATGAGCAAGGCATGTGGGTGCCTCTCAATGTCTCAGTTAATCTTTGTGTAGTTTGGTACATAAATAACCAGTAGCTCCTGAGACCCATATTAATAATTACAGTTTGCGCAAGAATACGCATATTTTCTTTTCTAAATAGCAGAGTTCATGCAAACTGTTTATTAGAAGGCGGTGAGTCGCACGTTGTGTTTAAAAAATATTATATCGTACGTACTTCGGGGCAGCCGATGTCCATAGGAGTGTTATCGCGGTATAAGTTAATTAAAAGTCTCATGCTAGCCCACAATATTTAAAGCCACCCCAACCAAAATCATAAAATATATAATTATAAAAATAAAAGTATATAATTATCCTGTGATAAAGTGCACACATCTATACATATACACTTATACCGTGTTAACGTATGGGGCATTCCGTTTCAGAAATCTCTGGGGCATTCAGTATTCTGAAATCCACAGAGTTAAGACTGTGCCGAGAATACCAAATTTAAAACTCAGCATGGACAACGCAGGGGCCGAAGATCTTCACTTAACGACCGAGAGCAGCAGCCCTTGCGTAGAATTGTCAGTGCTAACAGACAAGCAACACTGCAAGAAATAACCGCAGAATTCAATGTTGGACGTATGACGATGGGACAGTGCGACGAAATTTGGCGTTAGTGGGCTATGGCAGCTGACAGCCAACACGAGTGCATTTGCTAACAGCGCGATATCGCCTGCAGCGCCTCTCGTGGGCTCGTGCGCATATCGGCTGGACCATAGATTACTGGAAATCGCGGCCTGATCGGATGAGTCCGATTTCAGTTGGTGAGAGCTGATGGTAGGCTTCTAGTGTGGTGCAGACCCCCTCAGAGCCATGGACCCAGGTTCTCAGCAAGACGCTGCGCAAGCTGGTGGTGGCACCATAATGCTATGAGCTTTGCTTACGTCGAATGGACTGGGTCCTCTGGTCCAACTGAACAGCTCATTGGCCTGGAGACCATTTGCAATCATTTATGGACTTCATGTTCGCAAACAAAGATGCAGTTTTTGGGGATGACGATGCACCGTCACCAGGCCACATTCGTTGATGATTGATCTGAAGAACATTCTGGACAATTCGAGCGAATTATTTGCCCACGCAGATCACCCAACATGAATCCCATCGAACATACCTCAACACTTCTGCATTGGACTTTTTGACTCCATGACACTTCGAGTCGTTGCACTAAGCCGGACAAAAGGAGTTTCGACACGTTATTATGAGGTATCCCATGTCTTTTGTCACTTTAGAGCAAGATTTCTCATAGACGATGCTGGTGTTTATAGGAAAGTGTAGTCTCTGGACGATCGCTAGGCACTGCAAAAGACTTGATCAGAATTTCCGGCAGGTGTAATGTACGGCAGCTCTATGTAATTTTGGATAAATGCAAGGAAAGGTCTATAACAAAGAGAAAGAACCTATAGTAATGCTTCATACAGCTGTATTTTACTCTTACGAGAACTTTTCAAAGCTGGATGTTGATAAAACTATTTCCGTTTCACGAGGCGTGAAAAGACTGCACGTTCGTTTTCATATCTGAAGTGGCTTCGGCGCCTCATATTTCTTCTTAAAACATTTGAAATACTACTGCTGCACTACGCTCTCTGTCGAGAACGATTCTGGGCAGAGAAGCTATTGTAAGAATGCTCTTACATTTGTCCTGAAATAATAATCAACATTTTAATGGTTCAAATGGCTCTGAGCACTATGGGACTTAACGTCTGAGGTCATCAGTCCCCTAGAACTTAGAATTACTTAAACCTAACCAACCTAAGGACATCACACACATCCATGCCCGAGGCAGGATCGAACCTGCGACCGTAGCTGTCGCGCGGTTCTAGACTGTAACGCCTAGAACCGTTCGGCCACCCTGGCAGGCAACATTTTAATTTCATGTGTTTCATCAGTTTTTAGCTTTTACCCTGTCTCAGTTACGTGTCGGTTAGATTCAAAGTTTATCTCAGCCGTCGCTGTTAATTTGTTTAAGAGTCTGTTTGGCGTTTGTGAACGAATCTTCATTGATAATTCCCCGCGGATGCACTAACGTAGGACCGTTAATCGAACATATTACCTGTTGTATTGTACTGTATGGAACTGGGGACCTAGAAACGACGGAGAGGCTTCGTCCTCGCCGTAGCCCGCAGTGGTACACAACAACAGGCCTACAGCAGTCCACTCACCCCGTTGCCGCCCCACACCGAACCCAGGATTATCGTGCGGTTCGGCCCATAGTGCAACCCCTCGGTAAAGTCTCACACCAGACGAGTGTAGCCCCAATGTTTGCGTGGTAGAGTAATTATGGTGTAGCTAAGGCTGAATAAGGGGAACCAGCCCGCATTCGCCGAGGCAGATGGAAAACCGCCTTAAAAACCATCCACAGGCTGGCCAGCACACCGGACTTCGACTTTAATCCGCCGGTCGGATTCGTGCCGGGGACTGCCACTCTTTCCCGCCCGCAAAGCAGTGCGTTAGACCGCACGGCTAACTGGGCAGGCTTTACTACCTGTTACTTAAGTGTATTCTGAAATATAAAGTTCGATTACTATTTCTTGAGCTCGATTTGACACTTATGGCTATTTTATATTCCTTAGATAACGCAACATCAAGCTGGCTCAGCAAATGGCTATCCGGTAGTGGAAATCAATATAAAGCCAGGGTTTCTACGATAGGATATACAATGTCTGAAGCATAAATGTATAGAATTTATTATGAAGGTAGTAGATCCATATAAGACATTAACAGTCGTGATAGAATTACGTAGATCTGTTCCACAACACGAGTAAAAAAAGAGCGTTCGCGCTGCTTGGATGAAAATTGATATAAAGGCACTCACACTGCCCAACTGTTTTATTGCATTGTTCTTCCTAATTACCCGAAAAGTTCTCTTCAGCATTGATTTTGTGACGTTTTGTAGTTCTGGCAATGAAAACCTCACCCACTCTTCTCGTATCGCTCTTTTCAGCTCACATACGGTCTCAGCTTTCCTTCCGTTGCCATAAACACGCCTTGCAAGTGTACCTCATAGGTTTTCCTACGGGATTCAAATCCAAGCTACTTGCAGGCCAGGGCAAGACGTCGACATCTTTTTTGTTACAGCAGAAACATGCATCAATGCATGTTGTTTAAACATTAGTCTTTCGTCCCTAGATCCTCATACATTCCAATCCATACTGTCTCTAGCATGTAGGTGGACATATTAGAGTTAGTTTTCACCTAAGCAAACCGTGATTTACCTTTAGTGTAAAGGCTGCCCAAATTAACACTTCCATCACTAAAATTTCTGCTCGTTCTTTCCCGCTGCTCTGTTCTTGGATCACGGCAATCATACTGAAATCTACCAGGCGCATCTAAATTAAACTTCTCATCACTGAACATCACTTTCTTCCATTCTAAAGTCTATCACATACGTTTTCATGCAACCCCCTATCTGCCCTAATAATGTTAGGATGCTACTGTAGGTTTCTGCAGTCGTTTTCTGAATGCAAGGTGCTTTCAATTTGATAATATTGTAAGGCAGTTACTGGCAACTGTAAACCAGCAACTAGGTGAGAAGGGTAACAGTTTTTGGCCGTTTCTTTACTCAAAAGTAGCCGTTTCGATGGCTAAAATAACTCTATAGTTTGGCCGTATTTTCCATTCTGTTCATAGAGTGCACCCAATCTAAGGAAATTATATATCAGTGAACTTTAACGGTTCAATTTCTTAACGATTTAGCGATCAGTGTGCCATGTTCTTTCTACTCACCGATTTTTGCTTTTCCATCACATGATAATGGTTTTCCGTGGTACTTGTCACAGTGGTTTTTATGTAGAAAACGCCTTATCACTAAAGTGTCTGTTCCCTATCTGCAGAAAAGGCACGCGTACACTAACACTGCACAGAACTGACTGCCTTTATACCGATTTCCACATTCAACCACTTGCATCGTTGATTTCTTGTTATACACTACTGACATAAAATGCGATACCATTTAACTGTATTTGTCAATGTACTGGTCATTAAATATACACTGTGCACAACCATTCCAACAGACAATGTTAATTTCTCTACAAATGTCTATGCATTTATCCTGATTTCCACTACTGTACATCACAGCGCCTACGGACTAATATTTTGTAGCTAAACTAAATTTTTGTTCACACAGCAATTAAAGTTATCAGACAATTTACTTCTTAATGCGTACTGTCTGTTCTGGTGCGAACTGAATATTTTTTGCAGAAACAGACGTAATGTCTGATGGGATTGCCGCAATCAGTGGTTTTACAATGTTACTTATAATCCGTCTTGATTGCAAAATGTTTTTTCATATGACCGCTTTCGGTTCCTCTAGAACCATCTTCAGATCTGATATTTCGGTTACAGGAGTAACCCGTCGACACAGCAATCTTCACATGCTGCGTCACCTAAGTGTGTGAGTGATGCAGCATGTGAAGCTTGCTGTGTGTGGACTGGTTACTCCTGTAACCGAAATATCAGATCTGAAGATGGTTCTAGAGGAACCGAAAGCTATCATATGAATAAATATTTTGCAGTCAAGATGGATTATAAGTAACATTGTAAAACTGAATATTGCTTTGCCTTTACTCTCTTTTCCGTATCAGAAAATGTAGTGTCATATCTGGCGCCCAACATGAGGCTCATAAGCCACTTATGAGATGTTAACGAAAGTACATTCTATGAAATCCTTGCGTAAGTGAAAGAGTTTTATTAACATCCAACTTCGAAAACTCCTTGGAGGAATAAAATACTGTTCTATGAAGAGTTACTACAAACCCAATGGTATCTCATTGAAAGACATCGAGTAAGTATTTACGGATAATACACTAACGTTTGTGGTTCAGATAGTATTGCACTACTACTGCAGTCAGTCGGCTTAAATTAAAAGTAATTTAATCGAAATTAATTTTCTATGACAAAATTATGCTGGCTTTCTTGTAGTCAAAGTAGTTTTAGAACGTTAAGCGGTATGTTACATTTGATACTGTGTGCGTACCTCTAGGGTAACATTAGTGCCGAACAGTTGTTGCCATCAATGAACGTTACTACGGTATTAATGTGAGACGCAGTTATTTTCAGAGTAATAAGTAAAGAATGATGAACAATTATTGTCAAGTTAGGACTTTTTTTTAAACACGTAGCATTATCGAGCGGTACGTAACACACTACAATTTCTACAAAATGTTGCTAGTCATTGGTTATTACTCGCGATCATTAAGGTAACAATATCATTGCACTCCAAAATAATGTCTTTCGCACTCATGTTATACGTGCCTTTTACATGTAAATTACTGCTTATGCATTTTGTCCAGTTGCTGCTTTGTCTTTCTCACACGATATTTACATGATTGCAAAGTCATTAGAGTTATTTATCAAAATTAACATTTGCTGGCTTTTTGCAGCCGGTGACGGTTTTAATCTGCAATCTAAATTCATTCATACCGTATTGTGGCATTCAAAATTGCAGCTGACTACCGCCAGAATTAACTTATTACCATTTTTTACTTTTCAGTCGTCGTAATACGCAGCAGCAAACACTCTTGCGTTAGGGGTCTGTATTGTATCGGTAAGCGTTGATCTTCAGATTCGATGCCTCCTTTCCATGAACAGCGGAGCTTTACGTACAGCTGTCACAATAAAATATTACATACACCGTTGCATATAGGTACGTCATAAGTGACAAGAGAGAGCGCGCGCGCCCTCGTGTGTGAGCGTCTATGTGTGCTTTCTGCATCTGACAAATAATGATTTCAATTTCTTTGCACAGGGCTCTCTTTTGGATTTTTGCCTCGAAAATGACGGGTGTTCCTCTATCGGGATATCACCGGTTGTAGAAGATGTCATACGGGTGCATACCAGTAATTTGTTTGAGTAAGTAAATGAAAAAAAAAAAATATAACAATCTTAAAGAACGTAGCCAAAAGGTAAAACGCTAGGTACATATTACAGTACGAATCATTTTGCAAACGTTAGTTGAAGGGATGATGGGACTTAACATCTGAGGTCATCAGTCCCCTAGAACTTAGAACTACTTAAATCTAACTAACCTAAGGACATCAAACACGTCCATGCCTGAGGTACGTTTCGACCCGGCGACCGTAGCAGTAGAGCGGTTCCGGACGGAAGCGCCTAGAACCGCTCCGCCACCACGGCCGGCCGTGGACACAAGAAACTGTTTCCTGCCGGGGCTCCAAGTGACGCAGTCTAACCGAATGGAACAGACAAACGACCAACGAGCTCTGGCCGGCTACAGGAATGCAGACGATTCTTCAGGAAAGGCGCCACTGAAAAATAGCACAAACAGGAATTTCAATCAGACTCGGAGCTTGCCTGCGTCGCAGAACGTGTACACTACTGGCAATTAAAATTTCTACACCAAGAAGAAATGCAGATGATAAACGGGTATTCATTGGACACATATATTATACTAGAACTGATATGTGATTACATTTTCACGCAATTTGGGTGCATAGATCCTGAGAAATCAGTACCCAGAACAACCACCTCTGGCCGTAGTAACGACATTAATACGCTTGGACATTGAGTCAAATAGAGCTTGGATGGCGTATACAGGTACAGTTGCCCATGCAGCTTCAACTCGATACCACAGTTTATCAAGAGTAGTGACTGGCGTATTGTGACGAGCCAGTTGCTTGACCACACGTTTTCAATTCGTGAGAGATCTGGAGAATGTGCTGGCCAGGGCAGCAGTCGTACATTTTCTGTATCCAGACAGTCCCGTACAGGTACTGCAACATGCGGTCGTGAATTATCCTGCTGAAACGTAGGGTTTCATAAGGACCGAATGAAGGGTAGAGCCACGGGTCGTAATACATCTCAATTGTAACGTCTACTGTTCAAAGCGATGTCAATGCGAACAAGAGGTGACCGAGGCGTGTAACCAATGGTATGCCATACCATCACGCCGGGTGATACGCCAGTATGGCGATGACGAATACACGCTTCCAATGTGCGTTCACGGCGATGTCGCCAAACACGGATGCGACCATCATGATGCTGTAAACAGATCCTGGATTCATCCGAAAATAGACGTTTTGCCATTCGTGCACCCAGGTTCGTCGTTGAGTCTGTGATGCAGCGTCAAAGATAACCGCAGTCATGGTCTCCGAGCTGATAGTCCGTGCTGCTGCAAAACGTCGTCGAACTGTTCGTGCAGATGGTTGTTGTCTTGCAAACGTCCCCATCTGTTGACTCAGAGATCGAGAAATGGCTGCACTATCCGTTACAGCCATGCGGACAAGATGCCTGTCATCTCGACTGCTAGTGATACGAGGCCGTTGGCATCCAGCACGGCGTTCCGAAATTACCCTCCTGAACCCACGGATTCCATAATCTGGTAACAGTCAGTGGATCTCGACCAACGCGAGCAGCAATGTCCCGATACGATGAACCGCAATCGCGATAGGCTAGAATCCGACCTTTATCAAAGTCGGAAACGTGATGGTACGCATTTCTCCTCCTTACACGAGGCATCACAACAACGTTTCACCAGCAACGCCGGTCAACTGCTGTTTGTGTATGAGAAATCGGTTGTAAACTTTCATCATGTCAGCACGTTGCAGGTGTAGCCACTTTGTATGAATGCTCTGAAAAGCTAATCATTTGCATATCACAGCATCTTCTTCCTGTCGGTTAAATTTCGCGTCTGTAGCAAGTCATCTTCGTGGTGTAGCAATTTTCATGGCCAGTAGTGTAACTTGCAACAGTGAAGAAATGCTATCATACAGGAAACCGGTTGCCAAGTATGTGTGCCTTTTGGCAAGTTATAAAACGTCACTATGGAACAGCTATGAAAGTAGCTATCGAACAATACAATTTTCGAGAGGAATTGCTAGTCAGATGCAGAATGATAGACCAGAAGAACAACCATAGCTCTTATGTCCTTAATGGGAGAGGGGGAGGGAGGAGAGGGACTAGTGATTTCGTTTCAAGAGCATCAGCGGGTTCTAGGTTCCAGTGATTGGTTGGCAATTGTGTAAGCGAACAACACGTAGATATTCCACGCATTGACGCTCAGCACACTACAATATCTACAGTAACACTGCTAATCAGAGTGATCTTCTTCCCACAGAATTTCATAACAGGGGAGCCCCTTCTGAGGCATCGAACCCCTGCAGTTCAAAAAATGGTTCAAATGGCTCTGAGCACTATAGAACTTAACATCTGAGGTCATCAGTCCCCTAGAACTTAGAACTACTTAAACCTAACTAACCTAAGGACATCACACACAGCCATGCCCGAGGCAGGATTCGAACCTTGGCCCCTGCAGTTGATGAGTTGCAGTCAGACCCTGTATACTGGCAATGGCCAAGATTCCGCCCTGTGACTGTTATCATGGATTTCCTTACGGGACAGAGTACACCTGTGTCGATGTAAGGTAACATGTGGCTTCCCTGCAATTAAGGTGCGCTATAAATATGAGCGGCTTCGAGAGCACTGCCGCTTGCTGACACGCGCTGAGGTCTGGAGCCGCTGACGTCGAGCAATTGCCAGGCTTCCCGCCGGCCTGCATCGAGCGCGATGCGCAACTACGTGTACCGAGTTGTTGTCATTAAACTGTAGCTACTGGCAGAGCTGCACTGTGGCTTGTAACGAACGTATCGTAACGAAACACTGTAGACATTCTCGAGCGTCAATGCGTAACAGATTTACGCTGGGAAAAAGAAAGGATCGAAATTTGGCCACCAGGTGCGGATCTGAAGCCGTGAATGTAATGCGAAAAAGGCGTGTAGAAATGTTTCCATATCTACAGAATGGATCAAACACTTGAGAAAGGCATGACGTCGACTTTATTATTAACTGTCACTTACGCAATTGGTTCAATATGAGCACCGGAGACGTCGACAAGGTGCTGTACAGCGCGAGGTTTGCACCTAGTGACCAAAACTGGAACTATTTTTTCAGCGTAAATCAGTTCCGCATTAATGTATTTGCATATCTAAGAATTTTTAGCATATTGCAGCCCCGTCAGCAACTGTGATAGACTAAGATATTGCAAGATCCGGCTCAGTTGCGCAAATTTTCTGGTCTTTACCCAGAATAATCTAGCCTTCTTCAGAAGCTTAAAATTACTCTAACATGCCATAGTAAGGCACAGTCAACATTAAAAATTAAAACATATCGTACCGTGGTACCATGTCGAACTAAAACTACTTAACTGAATTCCTGCTCCGGCATCTCTTCACCACGCGGTCGGTTGGCAGCGGTAACTGCGTGATTTTCTCTTTTTGTAGAGCGTGGCCTGCCATGTTATGGTGCATGCTTGTTATGAGGTCTAACATGTTGTTTGTCAGCCTCGCTGCCGCTGCCAACCGACCGCGTAGTGAAGAGATGCCGGGGCTGGAATTCAGTTAAGTAGTTTTAGTTCGACATGGTACCACGGTACTATAGGTTTTAATTTTTAATGTTGACTATGATTGATTAACTCCAGTGAAAGACTCTGCAGGAGAGACGCTCAGTAGCCCGGTACGGGCTTTTGTTAAAGTTTCGAGAACATACCTTCACCGAAGAGTCAAGCAGTATATTGCTCCCTCCTAAGTATATCTCGCGAAGAGACCATGAGGATACAATCAGAGAGATTAGAGCCCACACAGAAGCATACCGACAATCCTTCTTTCCACGTACAATACGAGACTGGAATAGAAGGGAGAACCGATAGAGGTACTCAGGGTACCCTCCGCCACACACCGTCAGGTGGCTTGCGGAGTATGGATGTAGATGTAGGATGTAGATGTAGATGCCTTACTCTGGCATATTATAACAATCGTACGATTCTGAAGAAGGCTAGATTATTCTAGCCGAAACTTGGATAAAGACCAGAAAATTTGCGCAACTGAGGCGGATCTTGCAATATCTTATTTGCATATCTGCCAAGGTTCGCTGCCATACAATAATACAGCACACATTGTAGATCCGTAAGAGGCTGCTCTTAAGTTATAACTACCATGCGTATCACAAAACCAGCTACATGTTGCCTTGGTCATTTCATTTAACAGAAAAATTTTATGTTGTTTTCGAGAGCTTTAGATGGCTTCTAGCTCAAACTGCGCATTGTTCTAAGCTCAGATTCTTAAAAGGGCATACTAATCGCGTCGTCGTGCTGCAGATTATGTAGAAATGGTAGTAGATGGTCATATTATCCTCCTCAAGTGACTTACGTCAGGGAAGTGAAGTGATACACGCGGGACGGTCAAATAGTTTCCGTCTCAAAGCGTTGCTTCAGCGTAAATGCAACGTAGCGCGACTACAATGCAGGAATATAAGAACCAAAATGTAAGCAAGCAATAAGTGCGGTATTAGTGTCTTTCCATTGAGCGTGCGGTAAATGTGGCGACGTGAACTATGGTGCTATTCTTTACTTGCCTGCTGAAGGACAAACACCGGTACACATCCATCGGAGAATGAAGAATGTTTTGGGGGCAGCATGTCTGTCCAAAACCAACGTGTGGAATGGTGCGCTAAGTGGAGCCGTTGCTTCATGAAAACACAGGCCTCCATGTCGCAAACGCCGTAAGCACAAGTTATGGCAATTCAAGTGGGATACGTAAGAGCACCCTCCATATAGTCCTGATCTCCACCTATGCGATTATCGCGCCTTTATTCCTTTAAGAAAGACCTTCACAAGTCGACGACTCCTATCGGAAGAAAATGTGCAGCAAGCAGTTATGAATTTCTTCACGCTTCAGGACACTGTGTTTTAACGAACGGGTATCTTCAACCTGATGCGTCACCGGCCGGGGTGGCCGAGTGGTTCTAGGCGCTACCGTCTGGAACCGCGCGACCGCTACGGTCGCAGGTTCGAATCCTGCCTCAGGCATGGATGTGTGTGATGTCCTTAGGTTAGTTAGGTTTAAGTAGTTCTCAGTTCTAAGGGACTGATGACCTCAGAAGTGAAGTCCCATAGTGCTCAGAACCATTTGAACCTGATGCGTCGGTTGGATGATTGCCTGAATACTCAAGACGATTTTCCCTGGATGGTTCAAATGGCTCTGGGGCCTATGGGACTTAACTGCTGAGGTCATCAGTCACCTAGAACTTAGAACTACTTGAACCTAACTAACCTAAGGACATCACACACATCCATGCCCGAGGCAGGATTCGAACCTGCAACCGTAGCGGTTGTGCGGTTCCAGACTGTAGCGCCTAGAACCGCTCGGCCACACCGGCCGGCTTCCCTGGATGGCATGCTGATCTGGACTGTACTGCCCTCGAACGGAGACTTCTGGATTGCGCCTTACAGATCTACATCTACACCTACGTAGACACTGCAAATCACATCAGACGGTTCATCGAACCACATTCCCAATAATTCTCTATTATTCCATTCTTGAATAGCGTGTGGGAAAAACGAACACCTACGTCCTTCCTTACAAGCTGTGATTTCCTTTATTTTATTGTGATGATCGTTCCTCCCTGTGTAGATCGGCGTCAACAATATATTTTTGCATTCTGAGGAGAAATCGATGATTAAAATTTCGTGAGAACATCCCGCCGCAACGAGAAAAGCCTTTGTTTTAATGACGTCCACTCCACATCCTGTATCATGTCCACGACGACACACCCTCCCCTATTTCTCGATAATACAAAACGTTTTGCTCTTCTTTGCATTATCTGGTTGTACTCCGTTAATCCAATCTGGTAACGATCCCACACCCCGTAGCAGTACCCCAAAAGAAGACGGGCAAGTGTAATGTAGGCGGTCTCTTTAATAGATCTGTTACATTTTGTAAGAGTCCTGCCAATAAAACCCAATCTTTGGTTTACCTTCACATCATCATTTTCTATGTGTTCTTTCCAATTTCGGATTCCATTTAGCACGCATGTAGATGACGTTACATTTTTCGTTATTTAGGGTCAATTGCCAATTTTAGCACCATACAGATATCTTTTCTACATCGTTTTGCAATTTATTTTGATCCTCTGATAGCTTTAACAGTCGAAAACATGACATCATCAGCTGCAAACAACCTAAGACGTTTGCTCACATTGTCTCCTAAATTGTTTATCTGTAGAAGGAACAGCAGATGGCCTATAACACTAGCTGGAGGAACTCCAGAAATCCCTTCTGTTTCACTCGATGACATTCCGTCAATTACTACGAACTATGTCCTCTCGCATAACTGAGACGATATTCCATAAACACGAACAGTGATTACAAGCCGCTTGCGATGTACAGCGTCAAAAGGCTTCTAGAAATCCAGAAATACGGAATCAATTTGAAATCTCTTGTCAATAGCACACAACACTTCGTGTGAGTAATGAGCTAGTTCTGTTTCACGAGAATGATGTTTTCTAAATCCATATTGACTGTGTGTCAATAGACCGTTCTGTTCGAGGTAATGCCTAATGTTCGAATACAATAGATGTTCCAAAAGCCTGCTGCATATTGACGTTAATGATATGGGTCTGTATTTATTGAATTATTCCTACTACCTTTCTTGAATATTAGTGTGACCTGTGAAACTTTATAGTCTTTGAGTACGGATCTTTCGTCGAACGAAGGATTGTATATGATTGTTAAGTACACAGTTATTGTATTAGCATACTCTGAAAGGAACCTAACTTCCATCTCATCCTTTTGTGTTGCATCCTCGCGCTCATTCCTGCTACATTTTGAGTACCTGCCTGGGAAATAGTGTTAAAATAACGGTGTGTAATGGCTGAGCAGCTACTAACGAAACGCACATTTTGTAGTCTATGCTAAGCGACGCTGGAGGTGATGTAAAGAGTGACTGGGGAAGAGTGCGGAATAACGCTATAATTTGTGGTAACCCGATGAAAAAGTCTGAGCTTGGCTGAAGCCTGGAGAAAGTTTTTTTGCCGTCATGTGTCGTTCCAACCATGAAATAAGGTCTGTCGGAGTTTTTTGTGGTTACAGTATGGTGCCCTTATTGGGCGCTATTCGGAAGATTATGAACACATTTTACAGTTCGAACAACGTCATGATTACCGTGAAGAGCTGCTGATGAAATCCCTTTATTTAACAACCAGTTTCGCTACACTCACTATAATCACGGCGACAAAGGCATGTACATCATCGTATTAGGCTACTGGACTGTGAATGTCTAGAAACGAGTGAATTGGCACGATGTGCCCTGTGGCAGTCTGATGGAAGAGTTTCGGTTTGGCGGTTGCGTGTAGAACGTCATTTTCCATCATGGGTCATGCCAATAGTGAAATACGTTAGGGTAAGTTGGGGCTAAATGTGTCATTTTAAATTTTTGGGCCCGAAACTGATAGTAAATGATTTGTTATAGATGTTGAATTGTAATGGTGAACAGATCGTAGTTATATGTTGCGTATGATCAAGGTACATTGATTCAAGATATATTCTTCTTCGAAGCGCACAGGCAAATTTAAAATGTGAAGCAAAGGAAAAATTAAAAATTGGTGTGGCTATTTGAATTGTAAATGAACCTATGTGAATTACTGGAAACTGTCATACAGTTATGGAAGGCAACACTTTTTAACTGTTCCGATAGTTGATACATGCATTTCCCGCAGTGGTATTGTTTACGATCAGCAGCCCCCACGCAAATTTCGTGAAACTAAGTATTAGACTTGCGACACATGAGCCACTTCCTTTCTTCACAGATTTAGGGTCGTAATATTTGATGATGCAGAAACGACAGCTTATGTATTCTTCATCCGACACAGCTTTTCGTGATAATGAAGATAAATGCTCTTCTGGGTTCAAAGGTTCCTCTTGAACATCCAAGGAGTTTCTGCAATCCTTGAGCTTCTTTCTTTGGTAGTTTTCAAAACGAGGTAGATGAAATTGTGAAGTCAAATGACAGACTAAATCTTTATCTCTACTCGCGCAAGTGGTAAATTGTGTTTTTCGTTGGGTTTGGCAAAACAGATCAAAATTATGACGATGATGTCGAGGTCGAACTTTCCGAATTTCTTGGAAGATTAGAAGGAGTTGCAGCGCCTGCGTTTACTTCTGATTCTGTGGTTACATGACGGGACCCATCATTCCGGGATGTGGACGAGATAATGAATTTGTGTATTCGTATTTTGTTTGGACTGAAGGGGAAAATTCCCGTGCGCTGAAATTCATTCGCAACATTTCCTTTATTACCTCCAAGTCTCCTTAATAATGAAGACATTGTATATTGAACAACTGCGGAATAAAATGACTGTTCTGTTGATAATTTTATGGTACAGTTATTCAGTGTGTGTCAGACATGTTCGTTCTACATCTGTCAGACACTCTGCGATCCCATGTATGTACTGTGACGCTTGCAGTATATCACTTGGTAGTAAATGACGAAAAATGTTCGAGTAAAACAGAAATGATTTGTGGCGTTCCCCGAGGTTGTATTATAGCTGTTCCTTTTCTATATAAACGATTTAGGAGACAACTTGAGCAGCCGTCTTTGGTTATTTTCAGATGATGATGTCGTTTATGGTCAAGTAAAGTCATCATAAGATCAAAACAAATGGCAGAACGATTTAGAAAAGAAACCTGAATCGTGCCAAAATTTGCAACTGACCCTAAATAATGAAAAGTGTGATGTCATCCACATGAGTGCTAACAGGCATTCTTTAAACCTCGGTTATACGATAAATGATTCAACTAAATACCTAGGAGCTACAATTACGATCAACTTAAATTGGAAAGAACACAGAAAATGTTGTGGGGCGACTAACCAAAGACTGTTTTACTGGCGGAACCCTAAGATTCAACAGATCTGCTAAAGAGACTGCCTACACTACGCTTGTTCGTCCTCTTTTGAGTACTGCAGCGCTGTGAGAGACCGTTACCAGGTATGATTAAAGGATTGCGTCGAGAAAGTTCAAAGAAGAACAGTACGTTTTGTATTATCACTAAATAGGGGAGAGAGTATCACCGACATGATACAGAATTTAGGATGAAAATCATTAAATGAAAGGGGTTTCTCATTGAGACGGGATCATCTCATTAAATTTCAATCACCAAATTTCTATAAGAATGCAAAAGTATTTTACTAACGCCGACTTTTGTAGGCAGAAACGATCACCATCACAAAATAACGGAAATCAGAGCTGGCAGGGATTCGTTTCTTTCCGGCTCGCTGTTCGAGAGTAAAATAATAGAGAATTATTGTGAATATGGTTCGATGAGCACTCTGGCAGGTACTTAACTGTGACTTGCAGAATATCCATCTAGATTTAGAAGTAGGAGTTTAATAAATTTTGAATATAACTTCGTTTCCAGAAGTTTGATCAAGCTTAACATATAATTTTAAAAGTCAATAATATTTTTAAATCCTAAAAATTTTTTAAACAAGCTTTTTGATCCTACATTTTATTGGCATGCTGTAGCCTAATTTTTGGCCCTTTGTACTTTTCATGCAATACAATTCTTAGTATGGTACTTGAAAATGGACAAGGGCCGAAATCATGAACGTGAAATAGAATAAACTGTATATACACTACTGGCCATTAAAACTGCTACACCACGAAGATGACGTGCTACAGACGCGAAATTTAACCGACAGGAAGAAGATGCTGTGATATGCAAATGATTAGCTTTTCAGAGCATTCACACAAGGTTGGCGCCGGTGGCGACACCTACAACGTGCTCACATGAGGAAAGTTTCCAACCGATTTCTCGTACACAAACAGAAGTTGACCGGCGTTGCCTGGTGAAACGTTGTTGTGATGCCTCGTGTAAGGAGGAGAAATGCGTACCATCACGTTTCCGAGTTTGATAAAGGTCGGATTGTAGCCTATCGCGATTGCTGTTTATCGTATCACGACATTCCTGCTCGAGTTGGTCGAGATCCAGTGACTGTTACCAGAATATGGAATCGGTGGGTTCAGGAGGGTAATACGGAACACCGTGCTGGGTCCCAACGGCCTCGTATCTCTAGCAATCTAGATAACAGGCATCTTTTTGTTTTTTTTTGTGTTTTTTTTTGTTTTTGCATTTTGTTCGTTATTGATCGTTGTGTTTGGTCGTTGCGGATGTCGCAAGACATCCTGTTCAAGTTCGGTTGTTGATCCTTCCACTCAGTTTTTTATTACAGAGGCCAACCGGCTCTCTGACCAAACACGCTGAGCTACCATGCCGGCGACTTCTTAACCGCATGCCTGTAACGGATCGTGCAGCCACGTCTCGATCGCTGAGCCAACAGATGGGGACGTTTGCAAGACAACAACCATCTTCACGAACAGTTCGACGACGTTTGCAGCAGCATGGACTATCAGCTCGGAGATCATGGCTCCGGTTACGCTAGACGCTGCATCACAGGCAGGAGCAGCTGCGATGGTGTACTCAACGACGAACCTGGGTGCACGAATGGCAAAACGTAATTTTTTCGGATGAATCCATGTTCTGTTTACAGCATCATGATGCTCGCATCCGTGTTTGGCGACATCGCGGTGACCGCACATTGGAAGCATGTATTCGTCATCGCCATACTGGCGTATAACCTGGCGTGGTGGTATGGGGTGCCATTGGTTACACGTGTTGGTCACCTCTTGCTCGCATTCACGGCGCTTTGAACAGTGGACGCTACATTTCAGATGTGTTACTACCTGTACTTCATTCGATCCCTGCAAAATCCTACATATCAGCAGGGTAATGCAGGACCGCATGTAGCAGGTCCTGTGCGGGCCTTTCTGGGTACAGAAAATGTTCGACTGGTGCCCTGGCCATCACATTCTACAGATCTCGCACTAATTGAAAATGTCTGGTGAATGGTGGCCGAGCAACTGACTCGTCACAATACGATAGTCAACACTCTTGATGTACTGTGGTTTCGTGTTGTAGCTGCATAGGCAGCTGTATCTGTACACGCCATGCAAGCTAGTCTGACTCAATGCCCAGGCGTATCGAGGCCGCTATTACGGCCAAAGGTAGTTGTTTTTGGTACTGCTTTCTCAGGATCTCTGCACCCAATTTGCGTGAAAATGTAATCACATGTCATCTCGAGCATAATATATTTGTTTAATGAATACCCGTTTATCATCTGCATTTCTTGTTGGTGTAGTAATTTTAATGGCCAGTAGTGTAGAATGAAACGTCGGAATTTTCGTTTAAACTCAAGAGGGAGCATTCCCTGCAGAAAAGTAAAGAGAGGACAGGTTCAAATTCATCTGCGGTAATTGGTGTCCGAATAGATCTGCGCGTGCATGTGATAAGTAAAATTTCAATATTGGCTCTCCTGCGTTATCTCGCAACTTCAACGAGCAGCCCTGTTGGGCTCGACCAGATGCACTTCATTCCTGAAGAACGACCGCAGAGCGGGAAGTAGTGGTTGCTGCGAGCAGGTCGTGGAGTCGCGTGCGGGCGGTTGGGAACAGAGGCGTGGCGGGCGCGCAGCGGTGCAGGGAGGGCACTGCAGTGCGTGACACGTGCGGCTGCGCCACTCGCGCCGGCCGCTGACTCAAACAACAGATGCGTGCCGGCTTATTTCGGGGCGTATTGGTCGCGCTGCGGCGGCCGCAGTTAACGCATTTGAATTACAGATGAAAATGACTCGCGCCGCAAAAAGTGGCGGCGGAGCGGCAGCGGCAGCGGCGGGCACGGCCGGGTTCCGAGCGCGCCCGCCACGGCAGATCAATACACCGGCCCCGCCCTGTGCTGGCGGCCGCGCCCGGAAACCACAACCACCGGGGCTAGAAACCACTCTACCTGATCTTGCGGTGCTCAAACTAGGCTGCCGAAAAGCAAAAAGGTACTCACGGAAAGGCTAAGTCAATTTTGATCCGATGGCGGAAAATGACGCCTGGAGGACAGTAGATGTACTTCGACGGCCAACAGATAGCAGTAGTGGCATAGCTACCAGAGTGGCATCTGCGTCTACCCTGTAACACGGAGTGTAATGCAAACATGTGAATCAAGCAGGCAAAGCCGTGCAGGGTAGCTGAGCGGTCTGGAACGCCTTTTCACGGGTCCTCCCTCGGGCATGGGTGTGTTTTCCCCATACCGCTAGTTTAAGTTAGATTCGGTAGTCCAGAGTGAGATTTTCACTCTGCAGCGGAGTGTGCGCTGATATGAAACTACCTGGCACATTAATAGCGTGTGCCGGACCGAGACTTCAACTCGGGACCTCTGCGGGCAAGTGCTCTACCAACTGAGCGACCCAAGCACGACTCACACCCCGTCCTCACAGCTTTACTTCTGCCTGTACCTTTAGATTCAGTTGTGTGTAAGCCTAGGGTCCGATGACCTCAGCAGTTTGGTTCCATAGAATGTATCACAAATTTCCTACTATCTTGAATATCAGTGTGGCCTGTGCGACTTTCCAGTCTTTGGGTACGGAACTTTCGTCGAGCGCAGGGTTGTATATGGTTGTTAAGTACGGAGCTATTGTATCAGCATACTCTGAAAGGAACCTAACTTCCATCTCATCCTTTTGTGTTGCATCAACGCTCTCATTCCAGCTACATTTTGAGTACCTGTCTGGGAAAGAGTTTTAAAAATAATGGAGTGTAATGGCTGAGCAGCTACTCACGAACCGCACAGTTTTTTCTCCATGCTAAGCGACGCTGGAGGTGGTGTAAAGAGTTACGCCACTGGAGTGGGGATGACTGGAAAAGAGTGACTTGGAGTGAAGAATAACGCTATAATTTGTGGTAAGCAGACGAAAAAGTTTGGGCTTGGCGAATTCCTGGAGAACCTTATTTGTCGTCATGTGTCGTTCCAAGCGTGAAATAAGGTCTGTCGGTGTTTTTTGTGGTACCCGCCAGTTAAAGTTAGATTCAGTAGTCCAGAATGATTTTTCACTCTGCAGCGGAGTGTACACTGATGTGAAACTTCCTGGCAGATTAAAACTGTGTGCCGGACCCAGACTTGAACTCGGGACCTTTGCCTTTCGCGGGCAAGTGCTCTACCAACTGAGCTACCCAAGCATGACTCATGCCGAGTCCTCACACCTTTACTTCTGCCAGTACATTTAGATTCAGTAGTGTGTAAGCCTAGGATCCGATGACCTCAGCACTTTGGCTCCATAGAACTTACCACAAATTTCCAAATTTCCAAGGAGGCAAACATGCCACAGACACGCACTCTGTGCTTCTACAGCCAACTGAGCGTGTTCGAAAGTGATTAAATTATGCACTTCTGAGTGGCGGGTGGTCCTTTCGGAGAACAGACGTGCAAGTTGAACCTGCTGCGTTCAAATGGCTCTGATCACTATGGGACTTAACATCTGAGGTTATCAGTCCCATATAGATTAGAACTACTTAAACCTAACTAACCTAAAGACATCACACACATCCATGCCCGCGGCAGGATTCGCACATGCAACCGTAGCGTTTGCGCGGATCCAGACTGAAGCGCCTAGAACCGCTCGGCCACACCGGCCGGCGGATCTGCTGCGTCAGTTGTGAAACGACGCTGGCATCATTGATCATGTTAAATTCTCATAACCGTAGACGGTGTTTTGTAGGCCGCCCGCTAGGATCGTCTTATTATGAGGGCAGCAGTGGCAAATCGTACAACAAACACAGCACAGACAAGAGCGCTTCTGACTCCAGACGTATCAAAACGAACTTCTACGAACAGCTCGTTAACAGTGGAACTACGGACGCATACACCTCCACCCAGTCTTCCACTCACGCGACAGCATCGACGTGCACGGCTTGACTGGTGCCGACAGAGGATCACTTGGAAGATAGAATGGTGTGGCGTGGTCTTCAGTGTAGATTCTGCGTGCACGCAAGTTTGGTCGTTTGCGCGTACGACATCGACCTGGTGAACGCAGTTTCGCAGAGTGTTTTGGTCCAAGACACTTTGGCCCCACCCCGGTCTTGTGGTCTGGAGCGCGATAAGCTACAACTGTGGTTCACCTTTGCTTTCTGGAGACGCTAAGCAGCGGTCGGTACGTCCAAAATATTGTTAGACCTGTTCTTTCGACATTCTTACAACAGTAAGGTGATGTGTTGTTCCATCAGTATAATTCTGTCCCACACACTGCCCATGAAACTCAACTGCTCTGCAAGGCGTGCACCAGCTTCACTGGACAACACGACTTGTGCGACTTGCCAACCGACTAATCCGACAGAACTACGTAGACAGGTCGATCAGGTGTGACATAACGTATCCCAGAACAATATACGCATTTTTACGATCCACTGGATGCCCGAGTCAGCGGCCAGCCGTGGTGCCCGAGCGGTCCTGGGCGCTAGAGACTGGAACCGCGCGACCGCTACGGTCGCAGGTTCGAATCCTGCCTCGGACATGGATGTGTGTGATGTCCTCAGGTGAGTTAGGTTTAAGTAGTTCTAAGTTCTAAGGGACTGATGACCTCAGAAGTTAAGTCCCGTAGTGCTCAGAGCCATTTGAACCAGAGTCAGCGGCTGCACTGCCGCCAATGCATGCTACACCAGGTACTAATATGGGTGTATCAGCATGGGTCGATTTCTGGTATCTCAAGACCGCTTGTATTATTGATCTGTAAATGTAATCGTTTGATGTACTCCATAGGACCTATTTCACCAATAAATTATTCCCTGATGTCTCATCAGATGGGCTACCATCCCGCCTCTTCTTCCTGTCAGTGTTCATTCCTTTCGTCGTCCGCAGCTCGTTGTCTAGTGGCTAGCGTTGCTGCCTCTGTATCACGCGGTCTCAGGTTCGATTCCAGACCGCGTTGGCGATTTTCTCTACCCGGGGACTGGGTGTTTGTATTGTCCTCATTATTTCATCATCATCGTTGGTGACAGTGGCTCGATTTGACTGTGGAAAAATTGGGACTTTGTACGGATGCTGATGACCGGGCAGTTGAGCGTCCCACAAACCAAACATCATCATCATCATCATCATCATCATCATCATCATCATCATCATCATCATCATCCCTTTCGTCAACGATTCTGCGGAGAACCTCCTGATTCCTACGTTATAATTTTCAATATACTTCTATAGGACCATATCTCAAATGCTTTGATTCTCTTCTTTTCTGTTTCTTCCATAGTACATGTTTCACTGCCATACATTGTTGGGCCCAAATATACATTCTCAGAAATTTATTCCCCACAAGACCGGCGAAATTTGAGAGAAACAAACGCCGAGCAACAGATTATGTCTTATTGAATGAAAATTACAGCAAATGACCCAGTTAAGCGTGAAGTACGGCTACCACACGGACGTATTAATGGATTCATCTAACTATAAAGGGAATCTAGCGGTCACCGTAAATATTTGTTTTTCCGTAACATAAGGCACCTAACAAATGATTTACCTACCGAATCAAATATACAAACATTTAATTAGTGGATAACAGGTTGTGATTATGAACATTTTGCTTGGCACAGGCAGGTCGACGCATGAGATCATACTTTGAAACTATAACTGCAAAAATAGTTAGTGATTTGAAGAAAGAAATCCAGAAAAGCAAGTACGAAGGAGCAGCACATTCGACACAGCGCATGATGGGTGCCGCTAGTTGAAACTCTGAAGTTATCCCTTGACGCAAATTAACTAGCTTTGCGTCCCCCTTGATTCAGTCATTGCATCTCTAGGTCACGCTTACCACTCTGTAATGGTGTGAGTGTGGGAGATGGCTGCGGTAACGGCTGGAAATTCTATAGTTTGCTTCAAGTCGGAGATCTCTCCCTGCAACTGACTATTAAGAAGTGCATCCTCAATGGAGCCCTTGAAGCAATTGCACTAATCGACCTCTGTGAACTAGATACCATCTGACTTTCCTCTTCGACACTTTGTTCATCCCGCCAGTGCTGGAATCTAGAAGGCCAATTGCAGCAGATCTTGCGAGTTCTAACCAGAATTAATTCTGTAAACAAATTCAATAAATCGCCAGTCTTGTGGATTTTGTCACGGTTAACCAAAAATGATGTGGCAAGCAAAAAATCTCTCTCATCACATGACAGGTTTCCATCCCCAGCCAACCAAACGCCTTGCACGCAGATGTGTGGGAAAACACTACCAGCTACCGAAATACTAAGTGTTAATCACAGCCCCTCTAATATGGATCCAAAAGAACATGCCTGCATGGTGAATTGGCGACCAATGGCTGGTCCCATAGTCTCAAGCTCTGACTTGTTATCTCACCAACAAGGATTCGTTCTAGCGTCTCAGACAATGCAGTTTCTATTGAATGTAGGCAGTCCTCCAACACGCCTGTTGTGCAGAGACGGAACGCTGCGGAGTCACTGTTCATACCTGCTCAGGGGCGGCTTTCAGTGCCGACAACTTTGTGGTGCTTCAGTCCTAAGTCAACTTTCGTGTCGTGATCCTGCTTACAAAAGTTCCCAAGGCTGCAGAAAATAGTGTACTAAAAGGCAGAGAGGAAAAGTTAAAGAAACGACTACACTATTGGGATGTGCATAGTATATTATGAAGTACACTGTATGATAGACTGGGTATGGTTCAAATGGCTCTGAGCACTATGGGACTCAACTACTGTGGTCATCAGTCCCCTAGAACTTAGAAGTACTTAAACCTAAGTACTTAAACCTAAATAACCTAAGGATAACTGTTGTTATATATGGGACAGGAAAAAAATGGCTCTAAGCGCAATGAGACTTAACATCTAAGGTCATCAGTCCCCTAGACTTAGAACTACTTAGACCTAACTAACCTAAGGACATCACACACATCCATGCCCGAGGCAGGATTCGAACCTGCGACCGTAGCAGTCGCACGGTTCCGGACTGCGCGCCTAGAACCGCGAGACCACAGCGGCCGGCAGACTGGGTATAAACTGCCTCATAACATCCTGATGGCCTTAGAACTTGCTGCATGTAGATCTTCCATGGTGTAAGGATCGGACAAGCTTCTGCAGACAGCTGTTTTTCGTGGTTCAGGTGCGATTCCTTGGTTGTGTTTAAGAAAGAAAGCGGTAAATGGAGAAGGATATGAACACATTCTTAAGCATTGGGTAGTCCATATAATGAAGCAGCAGTTCAGAGATGACGATTGTTTGTGTCAGCAAGATACAGTGCACCTTGCCATAAAGCAGCATCTGTGAGGCAGTGAGCTTTGGACAATAACATTCCTGAAATGGACTGGGTCGCCACAAGTGCCGACCTGAACCCAATGGAACACCTCCGGGATGAGTTACAACATCGACATTGTTGCATATCCCAGCGATGAACGTCACTACCTTCTCCGATTTCAGCTCTTCTGGGGAGTGAGCTGCCATTTCTCGACAAACATTTGGACAACTCCTTGGAAATGTCCCCAGCAAAGTTAGAGCCGTGATAAAGAAGAAGGGTGACCACACCACTAATAGGTCTCCAGATACTTTTTATGAGATAGTGTATTTTAATGAATGATTGCATGTCATATATTTTATACGCTCTAATAGTTATAGTTTTCTCTCGGAAATGAGAGAAACTACTTTTGTAATTTTTTCTGCGGAGCATTCCAGCAAGACTTGAAGGCTAAATGACTACAACTTTTAAGTTCGTAGGTTCTCGCGATCGAAGTCATTTTCCATAAAATTCTTCCGTACCGTAGACTGCATCATGTATTTCAAATGATTTCTAATGTATTGAGCACTATTTCGGTGTTATTCATCACGTTGTGTAATTCCACCAATGTAAGTCACTAGTTATCGTAGCATGCTGAATAATATACGTATATGGATATGGCGTCTGTTCTTTCGGACATGTCCGAAAGAACAGACACCATATCCATATAAGTATTTAGTTCTGACAACACTGGCCATGACCTCCTTCTTCTGTGCGTATGCACACATATTCCCCGAACTCTTACGGGACTTGGTTAAATGTCTTCCACGAGTAATGAGTGTGTTGCGGTGGGACACTACGAATGTAGTGTGTGGACATACAAGGTGAGAATGTGGGTCGCGGGAGTCGTGCGCGAAATAGTCCCTGCAGTCGCATTATCATCTGTGCCCTCGGGGGCTGAGATCGATAGAGCGTCTGCCATGTAAGCAGGAGATCCCAGGTTCGAGTCCCAGTCGGGGCATACATTTTCACCTATCCTCGTTGATATATATCAACGCCATTCAGCAGCTGAAGGTATTAATGTATAACCCTAATTTCATACTGAATAATGTGACCTACTTGTATACAGTTTGTTTATCAAATGACATTTATTGACCATAATGTTAAATCAAATTGACTTATAAACTTCTCAACGTAATTAGTGTTGTAATGTGTACTTGCAAACGTATTTAAGAGAAAAAAAAATGGTTCAAATGGCTCTGAGCACTATGCGGCTTAACTTAATAAACCGACAGACATTAAGAACTTGGGTCACTATTTAAAATACACAAAGGAAACATTTGTGTCATAGCTATTGTAAACAATATGCGTATCTAATTTCCAAACAACTAAATGTGATACTATAGCAGATGTGTATTTCGTAAAAAAATGACTCTGTAAAAAATTCCTGGCTGAATCTATTAGATCCATCAACATCTCACACAGCGTTCTATTTGCTTCTGTGATAACATAGGCTTCTGCAGCCAGAATCAGCTAATATGAAAGTTTTCTGGTTGTGGTACAGCGACATACTGTAACGTAAGTACAACTGTGTGTACTGATCCTAACGGAGACCACTTTAACCGTTGTCGGAACAACGATTTCTTCCAGTGATTATTTTATAATAAGACACTGTAGCATACATTTTTATAATAGATTTGCTTCGTTTGATATTACGAATGTGTATCCAAATTTTGGAGTACGTAAAAATAATCTGCCCACTCATAAACGTTAGCAGAAAGTGTCATAAATAAACTTATTGAACTTACTAAATTAGTAACAACAGTATTACATTAACTCTACTTTTCATTTGACAACGTGATATATCTCCGAGAGCGTTATGAAAAGTAATGGCTCCGAATTATTGTGTGAAAACTCTTAAAGCTTTTTAAATAAAGCAAACGTTATTAACATTCTGCATCTTTATTCTTCATGTCTACATATTTATTTCTCGACAGAGTCGCTCTGGTGACGAACACATTTCTCCCAAAGAGAGAACAGTGTGTTGGTACTGTCAGTGTAGAGTGTTTGACTTTGTTGATGAGGCCACTACCTCAACTCCGCTTGCAACGCTTACTGTCAAAGTTCTCAAAGATGTTGTTTTAGTTTGGGAAACAAATGAAAATCGGAGGGGGCGCCTTCGAGACTGAATGGATCATGATCGATGACGGTGATTCCAAGGCGTCAGATTGTTGCAGATGTGTGCTCTTACATTGTTATGCTGAAGGAGATGGTGCTCCAGGTGCGGAAGATCTCTTCGAATTTGAAATTCAGTTACAGCACACCGTTTCTCACCCACGTTATACGCCGCCATGTTACGCGATACAATCCAGAGCCCTCTAGCGGCAGAGGGTTAAAACATGCGTCAGTGAAGCATAGAAGTTGACCAAATAGTATGCATGAGATGTAATAACTCATGTGATACTGAGAACAGAATAAAAAAAATTTGCAGGCCATATCTTTCAGCAGGCCCCTGCACATAAGGGAGGATGGGTCATGGGTCATTTGCTTGCCGGTTCTGTTCCAAACAAACTGACAAATCTACTGTAGGTTACTAGTGTGTCGTGTACACTACAACTAACAAAAGGTCTTGTCGAGGTTGGATCTCTGCCCCTCCTACCTTTTACAATTACTTCAAATCCTAGAACGCCATGTGCTCCACCTCGCCTGTCGCATCCGTCTCCCCTCCCCCATGCGGATCCTATATGACCTTATTCCATTCCCCCACCTCCTCCTTTTCCTCGAACGGATTCGGATCCTCTACACCTACCGCAAACTTGATCCCCCTCACCTGCTTGTCTCTCCCATCCTCTCTCACCCCGTCCGCTGCCGCGCCTGCAGCCCGCATTCCCACATCCCACCTGCTCTCCATCTCTCCACTCTCCATAACCGCGCCCGAGGTGGCTTCCACCAACTCCCTCTCCCTGATGATGCCGCATCCCCTCCATCTACCCCTCCTACCAACTTTGATCCTCCTCTGCCTCCCCCTGTGTTTTTACCCGAGGGCACCCTCTCTCCCTTCTCTCCCTCCTCCTCCTTCCCTCCCTCCTTCCTCTCCTGGGCTTCCTCTACCCCCCTACCTTCTTTCCTCCCCCTCCCATCTCCCCTGCCACTGGCATCTACACCCTACCCTGTCCCTCCTCCCCCACCTTTTCCCTCTTTTGGCAGGTCCTCGAACTCGTACACGTATAGTGAACTTTCGCGCGCCGGAGATCATCACCTAGTGTTTGTGTGTGCCGTCGTGTTCGTGTTCCAGTGTTTCATCGTTTGTGCTCCAATGTTCGCGTGTGTCATCTCTGTGCGTGTCCACGTTTCCGAACGTTTTTATTTTGGACTCTGTGCCCGGAAACGGCTCCGTGTGGTTTTCATGTTGTATGTCTACGTTTGTATGTCCACCATGTCTGTTCTGCGATTGTCTCCTTTTGTATCATTTGTTTTATCTGTAGCCGATGAGCGGCATAGGATACCGCTGCTGGTCTACCTGTATCAGGTGTGAAAATGACAATAAAGAAAAAAAAATCGTCGAATTGTGAACAGTTGAGAATAAACTACAGGCAGCAACAGGGCGCGTAAGACTTTTCGGTTTTCCCTCCTTCGTATACGTCACGAAAAGACTACCAGGATAAAATTAGAGAGATTGCAGCCCACACCACAGCTTCCTTCCTCCAACCATACGAGACTGGGAAAGGAAAAGGGGTAAGTAACAATATACCCTCGACACAGACCTTGAGGTGGCTTATAGAGTATAGATGTTGATGTATATGAAGCTGCCATTCAATGAAACTACAACTGATAGTTGCGAATGCCTCGTGTTCAAAAAAGAATTTTGGAAAAAATAACAGCTCGCTCACACGCGATAAATCATACGACAAACGGGTGACAATTATGCACCACCTAACAATGTGGACTGTCGCTGTTGTTTTAAAATTTTGAGAAGGTATGTTTTAGAAGCTTGCAGCTTAATCGTCCGACAGGAGAATTGTCCGAGAGATAATAAGCTCGAAGTTAAGCTCTCCAAACCCGAGCCAGGCCCCGGGACTGCGCACTCACACGTGAGGATGCTCGTGCCGGCAGAGACTGCAAACTGTGCGCGGCTGCCAAGTAGGTCAGCGGCGAGAACCGCCCACACCGGCCGCCTAGCTTCTGCATGCGAGCGGATCCTCCAGTCTGAAAGACCCCACACATCCCGCGAAAAGGCAGCACAACTACCGTCTGTTAGGGAATTCAATACTCCGAGATCCACAGCGTCAAGAGTGAGCCGAGAAGACCAAGTCTCAGGTATTACCACCCACCACAAACCGCAATGGCTGACGGCCTTCACTTAACGACAGAGAGCAGCGGCGTTTGCGTAGAGTTGCAGGTATCAAAACAGACACCATGTAATATTTATGAATTAGTCAGCCATCATATTAGGCTCCAAGAAGCTATTCCCAGAGCAGTGGAGATGCAGAGGCCGGCCGTGGTGGCCGTGCGGTTCTAGGCGCTACAGTCTGGAACCGCAGGACCGCTATGATCGCAGGTTCGAATCCTGCCTCGGGCATGGATGTGTGTGTGATGTCCTTAGGTTAGTTAGGTTTAAGTAGTTCTAAGTTCTAGGGGACTGATGACCTTAGAAGTTAATTCCCATAGTGCTCAGAGCCATTTTTTTTGGAAATGCAAGAAGTATATAGATGACGAAATGTAGTGTACGGTACCTGTGACAGATGTTAGATTCGGTGCCATTCCCGTGAGAAAGACCGCCTGCATAATGCTACTCCTCTGTGATTGGCTGCTGTGTTCGGAGCAAGGGCACCAAAACGTTAAAGTATAGTTATTACTATTAGTTAAACTGCTCATTGGAATGACGTCACTTTTTAATATAAATATTCTCAACAGCTGACTATTAATCAGTCATTTTAGAATTATTAAAAACAATTTAAATCAGAAACAAAAGACTGACAAAATTGCTTTCATCGGAAGCGTTCGGGTCACGCCTTTTCTGGTATGGCGCGCGAAGTGTTTCGGGCTGTTCTTCACTCTGGATTAGGCAGTCGAGATGTACAGCCATGTTGTCTGTGACAGAATGTGTTTTCCAGTCATGAGGCACAGACATGTGCCACAAATAGTGTAAAGATACATTTTCGTAAACATTGTGTTTGATCATGTACTTTGCTGCATCAGAAGGTGTTGTATTAAGATCATGTAGTCTTCTCGTGTGGCTATATTAAAATACGCGAGTGACAATCCAAAGAAGTGATATATTATTTTAGAACAGAACCTCGCTAAAAGTCAGTTTCAGACTCAAGATGCAGAACCTACGTTCTGCGTGCTGTTTTATGCGCTGGGGACATCAACTTGAAAACAGCAGGTTAGTGAACTATAACAGAACCTTCGTATTCCACACAGTGCAGTGGAAACAACTAGGCGCCCCACGTGTACCGCATGCACAGAACAAGTGTCCTCAGTGACACGTCATCTGCAGAAATGCAGAGGAGGTAAAGGAAGATGATCAATTAATTCTTGCTTTCTTGCCGTAACCACACATTAATATTAAGAGAGATAAGACACAGCTGTTCATTCTATACATCGGAGACTGAAGGAATACTGCGTGAAATCAACGGCAGAAGTCAATGTGAGACGTATGACGAATGTACCCGTTAGGACAGTGCGACGAAATTTGGCGTTAACGGGCTACGGCAGGAGACTACAGACGCGAGTCCTTTTGGTGACAGCACGACAACGCCTGCAGCGTCTCTCCTCAGCTCTTGACCATATCGTTTGGTCCCTAGACGACTGAAATCCGCGGCCTCGTCAGATAAGTCCCGATTTCAGTTGGTAAGAGCTGATGATAGGGTTCGAGTGTGGCACAGACCTCAAGAAGCCATGGATCCAAGATGGCGAAAAAGCACTGTTCTGGCTCCATAATGGTGTGGACTGTATTTACGTGGAATGGTCCAAATGACCCGATTGTGAACTGGAAATGGTTATGGAGACCATTCGCAGCCATTCGTGAACTTCATGTTCTCAGACAACGATGCGCCATATCACCGGTTCACGATAGTTCGTGATTGGTTTGAAAAACATTCTCGACACTTCAAGCGAATGATTTTGTTATCTCCAGATCCCGGCATAAATTCGTGACATTTATGGGATACAAGCGAGCGGCCAGATTATGCACAAAATCCTACACCGCCAACACTTTCTCAATCATGGTCGGCTAGAGAGGCAGCACGGCACAGTATTTCTGCAGGTCACTTCCAACGTCTTGTTGGGTACATGCGAAGTCGAGCTGCTTACTACGTCAATCAGAAGAAGGTAAGACACGATATTATGAGGTATCCCACGACATTTGTCAGATCAGTGTAGTACAATGAAGGGAGCCGGTTTGGAAAACGTGAGTGATCCAGTACTAGAGCTAAACCCAGCTTTGGAAGACTTGGGATCAAACTCAGAAGACATTGCTAATATCATTGGCGGAAGTGACATTCAAACGGCTTTCAAGAAGATGGGTAGAATCTTTGGAGACATGCCACCAGACTCTTGAAAAAGTATCATCCACACATTCCTGAATACAGCAGGGACAGCTTAACAGCACATGCACCCAAGTTGCTGACAGGAACAGTACACACAGGAGTAGAAAAAATTGAGGACTTCATAGATGACGATGTTTCACATTAGAAAAAGTAAACGCATAGTTATGCCAGACGTTCGGAATTCTTACCAAAATAGGTGTAAGCTATAGGAAAAGACGGGTAATATACAATACATGAGGAAAGATTCCAACCGGTTTCTCATACGCAAACTACAGTTGACCAGCGTTGCCACGTGAAACGTTGTTGTGATGCCCCGTGTAAGGAGGAGAAATGCGTACCATCACATTTCCGACTTTGATAAAGGTCGGATTGTAGCCCATCGCGATTGCGGTTTATCGTATCGCGACATTGCTGCTCGTGTTGGTCGAGATCCAATGACTGTTAGCAGAATATGGAATCGGTGGGTTCAGGAGGGTAATACGGAACGCCGTGCTGGATCCCAACGGCCTCGTATCACTAGCAGTCGAAATGACAGGTATCTTATCCGCTAGGCTGTAACGGATCGTGCAGCCACGTCTCGATCCCTGAGTCAACAGATGGGGACGTTTGCAAGACAACAACCAATGGACAGTTCGACGACGTTTGCAGCATCATGGACTATCAGCTCGGAGACCATGACTGCGGTTACCCTTGACACTGCATCACAGACAGGAGCGCCTCCGATGCTGTACTCAACGACGAACGTGGGTGCACGAATGGCAAAACGTCATTTTTCGGATGAATCCAGGTTCTGTTTATACAGCATCATGGTGGTGGAATCCACGTTTGGCGACATCGCAATGAACGCACATTGGAAGTGTGGTGTCACCGCCAGGCACCACACTTGCTAGGTGGTAGCCTTCAAATAGGCTGCCTTTAAATCGCCGCCACACGACAGGTTTAGTCTATAGAGACTCCCTACCACTCGTCCATTTGCACAGCCACTTTGCTAGCGATGGTTCACTGTATACATAAGCTCTCATCTGCAGAGACGACAGTTTAGCATAACCTTCAGCTACATGATTTCCTACGACCTAGCAAGGCGCCATATTCAGTTACTATAATCTGAACAGATAATATTGTGAATCATGTACCGTCAAGAGCGACGTTCGTCATTAATGGATTAAATTAAGTATCAAACTAATTATGTCCGCTTTCCGAATTCTCATTCCTTGTCATGTTCCAGACCTCACGCCTGCCTGCGTGAGCTAAAAATCGTGCATTTCGGCCTCCTCTCGTAAAGCAGTTTGGCTCTCCTGCCAACACAACAGGAAGTGTGTATTCGTCATCGCCATACTGGCGTATCACCCGGCGTGATGGTATGGGGTGCCATTGGTTACACGTCTCGGTCAGGATAATGCACGACCACATGTTGCAGGTCCTGTACGGGCCTTTCTGGATACAGGAAATGTTCGACTGCTGCCCTGGCCATCACATTCTCCAGATCTCTCACCAATTGAAAACGTCTGGTCAATGGTGGCCGAGCAACTGGCTCGTCACAATACGCCAGTCACTACTCTTGATGACCTGTGGTATCGTGTTGAAGCTGCATGGGCAGCTGCACCTGTACACGCCATCCAAGCTCTGTTTGACTCAATGCCCAGGCGTATCAAGGCCGTTATCACGGCCAGAGGTAGTTGTTCTGGGTACTGGTATCTCAGGACCTATGCACCCAAATTGCTTGAAAATGTAATCACATGTCAGTTCTAGTATAATATATTTGTCCAATGAATACCCGTTTATCATCAGCATTTCTTCTTGGTGTAGCAATTTTAATGGCCAGTAGTGTACTCCATTCGTTGGCAGCAGAAAAAGGTCAAGTATTTTCGTACAGCACTCTGTGCAGAAGATACGTTTTTTAAACCGCGAGTCCCGCGCGATAACTGAATCGCTTATCACATATGAAGTATTGTTATCTCGTGGTGACTGTTGTCTGCATATCATCTAATTCAAGGTAGTTCAGTTGAATCGCCTCTCTGAAGACTTTCACTACGTCAGAGAGGAAACACTTCATTGCCAGCTCCTGTGGCCTTGTTTCGACTTCGGTCTTTCTGTGCCCTATCAGCATTTGATTCCTGACGATTGTCTCTTCTGCGGAAAGCGTTAAACGCAAGACAGAACGTAGGGCGACATGACACAGCAGTGGGCAGGTTCTGGGAAAGGTTGGTGCAAAGCAGATGAAGGTGAGAATTAGCAGGCGAAGAGCCGCACAGCGAGATCGTAGCTCAGCCCCAGAGCGGCGCTAACAAGCCAGTTCCACGCGTTGCGTAAGAGGTGCGGGCTAGCCGTCCTTCCACGCAATGTGAAAGTGTCGCGCCATCACGGACGCCTCCCGTATGTGCGGCGTCTTAGGTGTTGTGCTTGGCTGGCCGAATTTCAACGTCATGAACGACGTAAAATGTAATCAAAATTGCGAGCTTGGATTTCCATCAAAGGTATGGTGGAATGACGACAGTAAAAATTTGACCCAGATCGGGACTCGAGCCTGGATTTCCAGCTGTCGAATTACCACTTGGTTGGTTCAAATGGCTCTGACCACTATGGGACTTGACTTCTAAGGTCATCAGTCCCCTATAACTTAGAACTACTTAAACCTAACTAACCTAAGGACATCACACACATCCATGCTCGAGGCAGGATTCGAACGTGCGACCGTAGCGGTCGTGCGGTTCCAGACTGTAGCGCCTAGAATCGCTCGGCCACCCCGACCAGCTTACCATTTGGCTATCTGAGTAAGACTCAGGGCCAGACTCTCAAAATGTCGTCATTTCATTCGTCCACAACCTGTACTCGTACATTCATTATGTATATTCACTGGCCAAGCGACTTTCAAGTAAAATTTTCTCCACCCGCCCCCCCCCCCCCCCCCCCCCAGCCGGCATGGAAATATACATAATAGATGTATGAGTACAAGTTGTGGACACATGGAGTGACGTCATCTGCTTTATTGCTTCGTTGATGGTCCTCGGTGTCGACGTACTGCATTATGATACGGGCTGAACAAAAAGAGGGGGGGGGGGGGGGGGGTGGAAGTTGAATGGTTTAAATGCCTCTGAGCACTATGGGACTTACGATCTGAGGTCATCAGTCCCCTAGAACTTAGAACTACTTGAACCTAACTAACCTAAGGACATCACACACATCCACGCTTGAGGCAGGATTCGAACCTGTAGCCGTAGCGGTCGTGCGATTCCAGACTGGAGTGCCTAGAACCGCTCAGTCACACCGGCCGGCGGAAGTTGAATACTGACTACTGTAAATGATCTAGCCGACAGTTGCTCAGTTGCGTTTCACAGTTTTTTACTTTCACTGTACACAACGCTCCAATGTACACAGTTAACACGGCCAGTCCACTACTGTTTAACTTTGATAAGCCTCACCAATAGGTTGCAGGCAAACATCACCTTACCGCTGCAGTAGTTCACTGTTGAATATCTATGAGCAGTAAAAACCTATATACCACAGTTCAGAGCTCTTGCAAAATAATACAGTATTTATTGAACAGACACTGTCATTGTTTTAATACACGCCCTATTTTGACTTACACTTATTTCACCGTTAAGTTGTTGCATTGTTGCTGACTTAACCAGCACGGGTTTCTTGTCTGAAAATCGGCTGTGGACTGTCTGTCTCGAGACCAAAAATCGCGCCTTTAAAAATCATCACAATATTAGGTACTGAAAGTACACATTGTTTGATGTTTAATTTACATAAATTACAATTAAAGCATAACTAATTAAATTACCTGAATACATAGAAAAATTGGTTCTTTTTAACAGTTTCTTCTACCACGAGGGTTAAACCGAATTATTTGTTTAAATGATGAAATTAACAGGTATTGTTATACAAACGATGCTTTTTTTTGAAACTGGTATTTACTTTCGGATTAGCAAAGGGCTGGCTTTGCTAATATATTTTCGAATAGAGCCAAATAAATACTTGAAGAAACCTAGTGATTCTTTTTTCAAATGTTTATAATTATTAAGGAATTCATATTTGTTTATAAGTTAACAATAGAATCTAAGTCACAAGAGGGGAAGTAAAAAGATCCCAGCTTGCTTCGTCACTTTGGTTGACAACATACAAAAGTTTGAGTCTAGTCGTGAATCGGCTCGTATACCCAAACAGTAAAGCGACTGCTCGCAGTAAGCGGCAAATCCGTGTTCGAGTCCCAGTCATCCACAAAGCTTTATTGTCATCATTCCAATATACAGCTGACAGTAGTCCATATTCTTAACTGCAAATACATTTCATGTGTTTCGTAACGGCTGCAGTCGACACAGCGACAAAGTGCCTATGCATCTCCGAAGGAACTTCGCATCGTAATTAGGAGTAACACAGGCTCTGCAATATCGTATCGAATTTCCACGTAGTTTTCGTATACCGACTGTCTATGGCGTTCACTATCTACAGATTTCATGCTCTACGAGGTGCATTCAAGTTCTAAGGCCTCCGATTTTTTTCTAGTTAACTACTCACCCGAAATCGATGAAACTGGCGTTACTTCGCGACGTAATCGCCCTGCAGAAGAACACATTTTTCACAACGCTGACGCCTTGATTCCATGGCAGCGGCGAAGGCTTCTTTAGGAGTCTGTTTTGACCACAGGAAAATCTCTGAGGCAATACCTGCACGGCTGGTGAATGTGCGGCCTCGGAGAGTGTCTTTCATTGTTGGAAAAATCCAAAAGTCACTAGGAGCCAGGTCAGGTGAGTAGGGAGCATGAGGAACTGTTGCGTAACCTTAGCTCGATGTGTGGGTGCGCTGTCTTGGTGAAACAGCACACGCGCAGCCCTTCCCGGACGTTTTTGTTGCAGTGCAGGAAGGAATTTGTTCTTCAAAACATTTTCGTAGGATGCGCCTGTTACTGTAGTGCCCTTTGGAACGCAATGGGTAAGGATTACGCCCTCGCTGTCCCAGAACATGGACACCATCATTTTTTCAGCACTGGCGGTTACCCGAAATTTTTTTGGTGGCGGTGAATCTGTGTGCTTCCATTGAGCCGACTGGCGCTTTGTTTCTGGATTGAGAAATGGCATCCACGTCTCATCCACTGTCACAACCGACGAAAAGAAAGTCCCATTCATGCTGTCGTTGCGCGTCAACATTGCTTGGCAACATGCCACACGGGCAGCCGTGTGGTCGTCCGTCAGCATTTGTGGCACCCACCTGGATGACACTTTTCGCTTTTTCAGGTCGTCATACAGGATTGTGTGCACAGAACCCACAGAAATGCCAACTCTGGAGGCGATCTGTTCAACAGTAATTCGGCGATCCCCCAAAACAATTATCTCCACTTTCTCGATCATGTCGTCAGACCGGCTTGTACGAGCCCGAGGTTGTTTCGCTTTGTTGTCACACAATGTTCTGCCTTCATTAAACTGTCGCACCCACGAACGCACTTTCGACACATCCATGACTCCATCACCACATGTCTCTTTCAACTGTCGATGAATTTCAATTGGTTTCACACCACGCAAATTCAGAAAACGAATGATTGCACGCTGTTCAAGTAAGGAAAACGTCGCTATTTTAAGTATTTAAAACAGTTCTCATTCTCGCCGCTTGCGGTAAAATTCCATCTGCCGTACAGTGCTGCCATCTCTGGGACGTATTGACAATGAACGAGGCCTCATTTTAAAACAATGTGCATGTTTCTATCTCTTTCCAGTCCGGAGAAAAAAAATCGAAGGCCTTAGAACTTGAATGCACCTCGTACATCTTTACTTCGCGTGGCACCGAGGCTTTGTACTTCGTATGCCACCGAGTCTTGACAGGTGCGAGGTAGATAGTGCAGCAGTATCGTTTTACTGTCTTCCTTTTCAGTTAGCTCACGGAACAGGTGACGAAAAACTGTCGTTATCGGCTCCCCAGGTATGTTAATTACTATTGCAAAAGCCCGTTCCCACGTGTTCGTAAATGATTCGGATATCGACTTTCAACTAAAACTTTTCGATTGTTGACTTACTTCTCTTCGTAAAATACTGCGAGCAGTGCTCTTAACTGAGCAGGACACCTGGGCTCAAATGGCACTATGAGATATCGCTGGTATAGCATGATCCCCGCATTCTGTGTAAGCATACCAAGAGCACGACATTTCTTCGAGTGAATTCCTGTCTTATGAGCCAAAACTTTGTGATCACCTGCTTGTTAGCGTGTTGGTTCACCCACAGAACTTTTGCAGTACTCTGTTTGAACCTTCCTTGGAAACGCGGGAAGTCACAGTCAAGGCCACGGTAGGTATCGACTGACTCTTTGGCAACATACTGCTCCGCGGATGTAGCTGGAAACATTTATTAGAGTAACCGGATTTTCTGCACTGCCACACTAGTAAATCAATATAAATAAGAGTTTCCAGACAAGCTTTGATCTGCGGGACAAGGTTGAAAGTCCTCACCACTCCAATAATTAATGCTTTGTATCGAAGTGTTGTTGGAAACATCCAGAGATACGTCCTCTGGATTCGAATATATACACTATTAACGGTTCATAGTCGGCCTGTATCATGTCAGGACATATACTACTAGATAACGGGCTTGGGGGCCGAAATTGGCCACGGTTTTAAATAAGAAAGGAAGTACAAGTGGTGCCTGCACTTTCTTCGAAACCATTACAGCAGCTGCGGACTTGTCAACGAAACGTTCAACATGCTGGTCTAGAAATTAGTTCATACAACGCCTACATCGGGCCCCTCACAACTTCTGCCAACAATTTCGACAACAGCGTAATTGCAGTTCAAAGTGAATTTGGAAAAATTCACATATGAACACCACACTCAAATCTGGATGGAACCGAGTCAAACCTGTTGGTATCAATTATTCTTATCCAAGTATGTTGTCATCATCCGGTACCACAACCTGCTACCTAATGGCTCCAAAGTTCTACTCTGAACACAGGGATACACTTTCCAATGCTTTTGAAGGTTTTCCACAGCACTCTTCACAGAAAAAATCGGTAGATGTAAGGTTAACTTCGGGAGTACTCCAAGGAGGTGTTTTACGACTGTTACTGTTTACAACATATATAAGTGATCTAGTAGAAAGTGTCGCATGCTCTTTAAGGCAATTTGCAGATGACACGGTTGTCTATAACAAAGTAGCAACGCCAACGATTTGTAGAACGACCTCTAGAGAACTGATTAATGGTGCAGGCTCTGGCAGTTGACCATGAATGCACTCGTAAATAAATGTAACATATTGCGCAAACAAAGGGAAAGATTTCAACTACTGTACAACAACAATATTGATGACAAACCGTTGGAAGCAGTATCTACCGTAAAAGATCTAGTAGTAAATCTCCAGGGCGACTTTCGAAGATCACGAAGGATCACGAACTCCAGAACTCTGAAATGTTAACCACGTTAAAACGCGATCACTGCCCCAGATGACCCACAATTTGCCACATCAACGTCATGACGGTTGCAGGCGGACTTCTCGAATTCGCGAGCCCAAAAACCGCTCCTCAAAATTATTTAACGTACAGGCATTGCAGTCAATCGGAATCAAGCATCTAGGCATTCCCACTGGCCATTTCCTGCTCCTGCTTCATCTGCATCTACATTTATACTCCGCAAGCCACCCAACGGCGTGTGGCGGAGGGCACTTTACGTGCCACTGTCATTACCTCACTTTCCTCTTCCAGTCACGCATGGTTCGCGGGAAGAACGACTGCCGGAAAGCCTCCGTGAGCGCTCTAATCTCTCTAATTTAACATTCGTGATCTCCAAGAGAGGTATAAGTAGGGGGAAGCAATATATTCGATACCTCATCCAGAAACGCACCCTCTCGAAACTTGGACAGCAACCTACACCGCGATGCAGAGCGCCTCTCTTGCAGGGTCTGCCGCTTGAGTTTGCTAAATATCTCCGTAACGCTATCACGCTTAGCAAATAATCCTGTGACGAAACGCGCCGCTCTTCTTTGGATCTTCTCTATCTCCTCCGTCAACCTGACCCGGTACGGATCCCACACTGATAAGCAATACTCAGCTTATGCGCTGCTTTAAGGTGCTGCCTCCTGGAAGGACGTTAAGAAGTGTTTCTGTGGCACATGTTCATGTTGAAGAAACACACCCCATGGGAATTACTCGCCCCTGAGTTAGACCTAGTCGCCGCCGATCACAGCACGTTTAGGAACATTAGGGAAAGGTCTGCGGTTGGGCTTTAGATTTAACCAAACCTCAGGTGCGGCTAGGAAGTCATATGTTATAAACGGCCGAAATTACATTAGTCGATTGTAAGAACTTTTCTAAGAGTCAAAGGCGACGATGACAAAAAAGAAATCTCAAGGCACTGGAAAAGAGGTGTATCCTACGGCGTTCAACTTACTTTTTAAAATCGACGCGAACTTTGGCTGGCGTGCCGAACACGTGACGAGAAACTCAGATGTGTCGGGAGAAATGTCCGAGTGCTCGTACTCTCGCTCCTCGGTGCGAGGCTGCGCCAGCGTGCGGGGGTGCCCTGCGGACGCAGTGCCTCAGAGGCGCCGGTCGGCGGGGCCTCCGTGTCGCCTCCAGCGAGGATTCGGGTCACGTCCTGGCCGGCCGCCGGAAGCCGGTTACCGGGCGACGCAAATTGGCCAGTTGGCGGCTGAGGCGGCGCGGCCCACAGCCAAGCCAGGCAGCACTAGGGCCAGCGGGCCGGCCGCATTCAGCGGGCGTCCCAGGCGGACGCAACAAGGGGGCCACACTGGATTACGAGGGCAGGCAGCGGGGTGGGGCGGCGATTCTCTGTGCACCTGCACGGGTCCTTTTGGCGAAGAGCGCGACGGAACAGCGACACTGTGATTAACCCTGTCAGCTCCAATTTATTGCCTGTTTGGCTGCCATCTACTGCTATTTCCATCGAAGAGCCAGAGAAACTGGTACTCCTACCTAATATCGTGTAGGGCCCCCGAGAGCAAGCAGAAGTGCCGCAATACTACATGCCATAGACTCGACTACTGTCTGAAGTAGTGCTGGAGGTAAGCCGGTAAGCCGGCGGAATCGCCCTTCTGCTACCGTCGCAGGTTCGAATCCTGCCTCGGGCGTGAATGTGTGTTCGTTAGGTTTAAGTAGTTCTAAGTCTAGGGGACTGATGACCTCAGATGTTAAGTCTCATAGTCCTTAGAGCCATTTGAACCATTTGAGTGATGGAGGGAAATGACACCATTAATCCTGCAGGAAGAGTACGAGGGGGTGGAGATCTCTTCAGAACAGCACGTTGCAAAGCATCCCCGATATGCTCAGTAAAGTTCATGTCTGGGAAGTCTGGTGGCAAGCAGAAGTGTTTAAACTCAGAACAGTATTCCTGGAGCTACCATCTAGTAATTCTGGACGTGTGGGGTGTCGCATTGTCCCGCTGTAATTGTCCAGGTCCGTCGGAATGCACAATGGACATGAATGGATGCTGGTGATCAGACAGGATGCTTACGTACGTATCACCTATCAGAGTCGTATCTAGACGTATCAAGAGTCCCATATCGCTCCAAATGCACAGCCCCACACCATTACGGAGCCTCCACCAGCTTGAATAGTCCCCTGCTGAGATGCAGAGTCGGTGGATTCATGAGGTTGTCTCCATACCCCAACACGCCCATCCGCTCGATACAATTTGAAACGAGACTCGTCCGACAAGGCATCGACAGGCCAATGTCGGTGTTGACGGACCCAATTGAGTCGTAAAGCTTAGTGTCGCGCAGTCATCAAGGGTACGCAAGTGGCCCTTCGGCTCCGAAAGCCCATATTGATGATGTTTCGCTGACTGGTTCGCACGCTGGCACTTGTCGATGCCCCAGCACTAAAATCTGCATCTGTTTGCGGAAGGCTTCCATTTTTGTCTCATTGAACGATTCTATTCAGACGTCGTTGGTCGCGATCTTGCAGGATGGTTCAAATGGCTCTGAGCACTATGGGATTCAACGGCTGTGGTCATCAGTCCCCTAGAACTTAGAACTACTTAAACATAACTAACCTGAGGACATCACACACATCCATGCCCGAGGCAGGATTCGAACCTGCGACCGTAGCAGTCGCACGGTTCCGGACTGCCGCCCAGAACCGCGAGACCACCGCGGCCGGCGGTCTTGCATGATCTTTTTCCGGCGGCAGCGATGTTGGAGATTTGGTGATTTACCGGATTCCTGATATTCAAGTTACACTCGTGAAATGCTCGTACGGGAAAATCCCCACTTCCCAACTACCTGTGCCCCATTGCTCGTGCGCCGACTGTAACACCACGGTCAAACTCAATTAAATCTCGATAACCTGCCATTGTAGCAGCAGTGACCGATCTAACAACAGCGCCAGACAGTTATTTTATATAGGCGTTGCCGACCGCATCGTCGTATTCTGCCTGTTTACGTATTTCTGTATTTGAATACTAATGCCTATACCAGCTTCTTTGGCGCTTCACTGTAGTTTGTGTAGGAAACGGCATTAGCGAACAGCCGGGAAAATCGGATACGAAAGAAAATATCATTGGAAGCATGGTGTTCATCTATCCATAACCCCTGCCTCTAATACCCTGTCGGCTTAACGAGGACAACACTGCAAGTGCCATAACCCGATTTCCCAGAAATATTCGAAATACAGATATTCCGAGTGCCACGAGAATCGCGCGAAGGCAGGTTTGCTACAGGGGCACTTCTTCGTATGAATCTCATTCGGGAAAGAAACTTTGTTAATACTGCTGAAGATTTCATTCGTTGCCAATAATCCCGCCGAATCTAACATAGCGGCCTCGCTCCCGGGAAGTGGCCATGGAACTAATTCTCTCGAACCCGGGACAAAGCGCAAGATGTGCATCATGATGTGTGGACACGGCGTCTCATTTTTTGCGGAAATGGTCATAGGACACGTCTGCCCCTTAACACTGGCTTTCTGGAACTGACCTCACGTTCGACCATAAATCCCATTGGCCCTTTCTTCGCTTAAGTCACTGTTTGAAAACCATATCAATCATTAAATAACATTTTCTCGTCTTCAGATGTCCTATTATCACACAGCCAACAACGAGAACTTGCAGTAAGTATTGCAACACTTGTTTTCTCTGCTTATTTCGGATTTTTTTTAAAAAAATGTGGAATTTGTTATGGCATCTTGGAATATTCCCGCTTAATCTTCTGTAGTTTCGTGCACTTCCTGTGGGTCTGGGGCGCCTTGCCACGGTTCGTACGGCTGTCTCCGTCTGAGGTTCTACTCCTCCATTGGGCATGGGTGTGTGTGTTGTCCTTAGTGCACGTTAGTTTAAGTTAGCTTAAATAGTATGTAAGCATAGGGACGGATGACCTCAGCAGTTTGGTCCCGTAGAACTTAACACAATTTTCCAATGAAGTTGCGATGTTGACAGACGCATCGTCCAATAGAGTTTTCTAGCCAAAAGAGTAGGGTTAATTGAAATCCTGAATAAAACCTACCTGCTTTCAGGTAAGTGTGTTGCATTGTCTATTGAACGCCCTTATAATTACGCCTTCGAATTAAAAGCCGTGTTCATTAGTACGATCCTTCATTTCACTTGATGAAACAATTTCCCACGAGTGCATAACAGCTTTTTTTGTGTGTGCCGTCTCCAGTGTTTTCTACGCTGCATAATCACGTTTTCAGGAACGAGAGCGCATGAGAGATTTTCTGTGGTACTTAAAAAAAGGCTCCAAGAGATGGAAACGTTTAAGCCCCATATTTGGCCCAGAACTTTAAGGTCGGGCGAACCTCTGCCGCCGGAGGGAGCTCGGAAACTTACTAACGTCTCCATCACAAGAAAGCTTAAATTTATATGCGACAGACTGCAGAATCGCTACTTCTCTCTTCGTCGCCAACTTCAAATTCACCCAGTCTTGTGCAACTGCGTAGAAGATAAGATTCTCCTTAATCTCATTCTTAAACGTTCCTCCGTCTTCAGTACTCTTCAATTCCCACTTCACTTAATTATACGTCTTTTTATACACTGGTGGCCACTAAATCTGTAACATCAGAAATGACAACAAATAACAATATTTTCCCTATGGTGCGTTTGGATATTTAGAATGTAGAATACATTACTAAATTTATTGAGATGTAGAGGCGGCGAAAAATTTAATACACTCCGCTGTGACCTGTGGCAGCAACAGTGGTTCGAACGCAGTTGGGTATCGAATCGAACTGAGTTTGGATGAGAAAATAATGGCTCTGAGCACTATGGGACTTAACATCTATGGTCATCAGTCCCCTAGAACTTAGAACTACTGAAACCTAACTAACCTAAGGACAGCACACAACACCCAGTCATCACGAGGCACAGAAAATCCTTGACCCCGCCGGGAACCGAACCCGGGGTTTGGATGAGAAATACGGTTACTGCTTCCACTCATTGTCTGAGTTCATTAACCGTAGTGAGTGGCCAGTGGTGGCGTGGCAGCCTTTCGGTGCCCTATCACCAGGTGGTTCAGAGAACGCCATGGCCAGGGCAAAAGTCTAACATCTTCTGTATCGAGGAAGGTCAGCAGCGCAACAACGGACTAGCGTTATTTCGTTGAAAGATAAAATCACGGAGAACTCGAAGACAGGGAACAGCCACAGGTGTCAGCACGTCACATAACCAGGACTCGTCTGAAGAACGACGGGCTGTGACTACTTACTTCTCAGCAGTGCAAAAAATTTACCATTCTGTCTTTGTTAAAAACATCGGTTACGGATTTGGCTTTGGTAATTGATAAATTCTAACATTCCTAGTTACTTTGTAAGCCTCTGTGATAATTCACCTCTATCACATGTGTCGTTCCGTGTAATCAGATATTCTATAAGACAGTGTGTCGTTAGCAAAGTCCATAGAAAACGTCTGTGCACTTATTCAATATCGCACAGGTGCGCCACAAACCTAACCTGTGGATTTCATCAATATAATGTGATTTATTTGTTGGCTTCAGTCGATTCCAGTTGTCTGGTCACGAACTTCACTTGTACTCTCTGGTCTTGTAACTGTGTGCAATGTAAAAACTGATAAATCAAAACTTATCTTCATACCGTAGTAATTATTTTGTAAACAACTCACAGAAGTCTGTCATGGCTGATATTGAACTTGCGTGTTAATGTTGCCAGTGTACTATCCTTACCAATCACGACAGTTAAAAGGTACTGGCGGTCTATTCGACCTACAACATCAGCTCACTCTCAAGTGACACTTCGCGTCTACAGAAAATGTACTTGTATTTAAAGACGTCTCTCTCCCCAACCGCAAGAATATGAAGTTGCAAAATTAAATTTAAAAATGTATTTAATAACATAATTAAAATTCATAGTATTAACCTAAAAAAATGTTTGAATGTACTGTATATTAATACTGTAGTAGCCATACTTGAGTCCAGTATTGTATTCTCAAACCCGTCTGCCATCTTAGGAAAATGAAATAAGTGAAATTGTTATGGAATACAAAATGAATTAGCATTTGTGTGTGAAGTGTCTCACAGTGAAAGAATCTGCGCGCTAATTCCAAAACGGCTTTAGATTTTGCGAGTCTGTAATATTTTTTGACGCTATGGAGTATTTCATATATAGATTTAAATTTTAGTAATATTATTTCACGTAATGTGTTTGAATGATGGTAGTTGTGTAAAACACGATCTGTCGTCTTCCGAAGTTTTCTGAATAAAACAGTCTTAATTGAATTTTAATATTACGCAACAGCTTTCATTTTTGGTAAGTGCGCACCTTTGAAATTAGCCAAGTGAATCGCTATCGATCCTCCGTTTGCGGTAGCAAAATACGGCGCGATGGATTAAACTTGTTTCAACATATGTAATATCGTTATCTAACAGATAAAATACAATTTCAGAAGGACTGAATGGTATCACTGGAATCAGCGAATAAATTAGAAATATTTTATTGTTGTTGGTTTTGTTGTAAACGTCTAATCTATAAGAAAAAAATGAATTCTTTTGATATAAATTTTGATCAGGTACAAAGAGTTTGTTGTCAGGTCTCGCGATTGACTTTGCTACGACAGTTTGTTATGAAAATTGTGCTGCTCTCCCTCACTGGATGTTAACAGCACTCCGAGCCCACACGGCTAACTTGAAAGCCACTTAACCCAGTTTGCAAAGACGGTAAATGCCAACGACCGCCGGGTCTGATCACGATAATCTACTCAGTATCCGATAGTACACTGGAAAAGCTGCTATCTGTAGATGTCCGAAACTAGCGTGGAGACAGTGCAAGATTAGGAGGAAAGATCATTAGAAGAAGCAGGTATAACAGAAAAAAAGGATGTACCCACAGATTATAGGTTCACATTATTCAGAAGACGTCAGCCCTCACTAACTTAAAACATCACAAAAGAATATTACCTAAATAGGTACCGTAGCATAAGTGGAAAGAATCTAAACAACTCGATGCAAATTTACTTGCGCTGTACGAACTCTAGCACTGGTGCTTGGTGGAGATTATTGGAGGGACTTCAGTTAAGCCATAGAGAAGGTAGTATACCACAAGATACCGATCAAGGGTGTGAAAGGGGGAGGCCATAGGGAAATCTTGCAGTACATCTGGTGCGGTCAGTCTGTGGCCCTAGAGCGAGATAGTTGCGTTCGCCGTGTGAATGAAGTGGCGAGCGCAAGCCAATGACATTGCTGAGTTCTGTTCAAGGCGCTGAACAGTTGAACTGCTACTAAATGCAAGGCGGTGAAAGGGGTAACAAAATGCGTCCATGACGGGCAAGACGTTGCACCTGTTGACCCGTATCGAAGTTGAAATTGAACGGGTGCGAGGTGGTGGAGGTCCGATGTTTTACACCTACACAGGCGCCACCATGTAGCGAGCTTCCAATAGCAAAAACTAGGGCTGTCGTCAGCTTATGTGAAGAGGCAGGGCCAATGTCTACCTGCTGTGACGTAGGGAACTGATTACCTCTTTTGCTGACAGAAGTGTCTCATTCTAGCTCAATCTGAATCATTGAAAAACGCATCTTCACTGTGATCCTGAGTAGTAGGGCTAGAAGAGCGTCAGCGCATTTTGTTAGTGCGGGTTGCCTACATCAGGGGCAGGTATGCACTCAGATACAAACCTATTGTTCTTCTTTGATTGACAGGTACTTAACCTATTGATCTGTTAAGTGGTTTTCCATGCCACCCCCATTTCCTTTTGATTGACAGGTACTTATCCTATTGCACCCCTACCCCTTCTTCCTCCCCCCCCCCCCCCCCACAACTACACTTTCAGGTCTGAGTTATTGGACTAGGCTCCTGTCTCACTCTTGTCAGTTTGATTGACTACTTAATTAAATTGATCAATTAATTAACCTCTCATCCACTGGTAAATCCCCTTCCCTTGCCCTCCCCTCTCCACCCCCAGAAATTGGAGGGAAGTTCAAGTTCCATCAGGATAATGCAGCATACCACAGCTATCTCCAATAACATAAGAAAATGGAGGGAAGAAAGGGCACTTGGGCTACCTCCACTAACCTAAATCATCCAACTGCCACCTCTTCCTAGGAATTGGCTGGAAAAGAACTCAGACTGGGCTGGATACGACAGACGTAAGTCTTACTTAACCTGTTGTTCTGTTAAGTAGTTTTCGATGTCACCCCCATTTCTGTAAACTACTGTACCACCAGTGATGCCAAATTAAGTAATTAGTTATGTCCTCCCGCCATTTTCTGGTACACTTTTCGAATTTTACATGCTTTTGAACGCCATTTGTGGCGCATTCTTCTTTGTCACCCACCCCCTTAAACTATTGTGTTGCATTTTACATAAAAATTATGCAAATTAACCTCGTGTTATGCAGTTAATCTGCTGTTCTGCAGCCGGCCGCGGTGGTCGTGCGGTTCTAGGCCTTTCAGTCCGGGACCGCGTCACTGCTACAGTCGCAGGTTCGAATCCTGCCTCGGGCATGGATGCCCTTAGGTTAGTTAGGTTTAAGTAGTTCTAAATTCTAGGGGACTGATGACCTCAGATGTTGAGTCCCATAGTGCTCAGAGCCATTTAATCCATTTGAAGTATGTTGGGTTGCCTATCTTAAAGTGCATGAAATATTTTCTGGACCAGTTGTACTTTGATCACGCTCTGTTTGTTTGATGGCCAGCGTACGCTTACATGTGTGCGTTCCTGAGATGCGCTGTTGCAAATTATATGACAACTTACGGTACCTGACTTTCCCCGATCATCACTGGGCAGAGTGACGTGACAGTATGTTGACTTCAGACGTAGAGTGAAAAAATCGCCACTTGCTGGTGATGTTTCAGCGTGACTCAGCCTCTATTGTTGTGGCCGGTACTGCCTATTCCGCCGTCAATGGCCACCGCCCCGCGGAACGGCAAGTAGACAAGCCCTCTCCTTGTAGCGTGAGCGTACTTTCGGAAGGCGCAGAGCAACCGCTCTCGTAGCCTTGAGCAAGGCCAGCCGCCCGCGGCCGTGGCAGGTAGAGGCAGAGGGCGCTCTATCTGCCTCATTGGCCGCGCGCGGCGCCTGTGTTTGTGCTGCCCTGCGCGCGCTGCTCTTTTTGTAATCAAGATCAGGGCCAGCCAGGCGTGCGGGAAGGAGGGGGGCAGACAGGCCAGAGCCGGTGTCCGCCGTGGGAGCAGCCCGGCACTCCACATCCACTTCCTGCCCGCTAGGGACCACTTCCCGGTTCCAAAAACGCTGCTACAAGTATTCATTCACGTGGAATACCTGCACCACAAATATCCTACAGTACAGGGGTCGTCAAACTGTGGCCCGAATCAACTGTCTGTGCAGCCCGCGGTTCTCAGTCGTGTTTTATACACTACTGCCCATTAAAATTCCCACACCACGAGGATGACGTGCTACAGACGCGAAATTTAACCTACAGGAAGAAAATTCTGTGATATGCAAATGATTAGCTTTTTAGAGCATTCACTCAAGGTTTGGCTCCGGTGGCGACACCTACAACGTGCTGACATGAGGAAAGTTTCCAACCGCTTTCTCATACACAAACAGCAGTTGACGGGCGTTGCCTACTGAAACGTTGTTATGCCTCGTGTAAGGAGGAGAAATGAGTACCATCACGTTTCCGACTTTGATAAAGGTCGGATTGTAGGCTATCGCGATTTCGGTTCATCGTATTGCGACATTGCTGCTCGCGTTGGTCTAGATCCAATGACTGTTAGGAGAATGTGCAATCGGTGGGTTCAGAGCGTAATACGGAACGCCGTGCTGGATCCCAACGGCCTCGTACCACTAGCAGTCGAAATGACAGGCATCTTATCCGCATGTGTGTAACGGATCGTGCAGCCACGTCTCGATCCCTGAGTCAACAGATGGAGACGTTTGCAAGAACAAAAACCATGTGAACGAACAGTTCGAAGACGTTTGCAGTTACATGGACTGTCAGCACGGAGACCATGGCTGCGGTTACCCTTGACACCGGATCACAGACAGGAGCGCCTCCGATGCTGTACTCAACGACGAACCTGGGTGCACGAATGGCAAAACGTCATTTTTTCGTACGAATCCAGGTTCTGTTTACAGCATCACGATGGTCGCATCCGTGTTTGGCGACATCGCGGTGATCGCACATTGGTAGAGTGTATTCGTCATCGCCATACTGGCGTATCACCCGGCGTGATGTTGTGGGGTGCCATTGGTTACACGTCTCGGTCACCTCTTGTTCGCATTGACGGCACATTGAACAGTGGACGTTACATTTCAGATTTGTTATGACCCGTGACTCTACCCTTCATTCGGTCCCTGCGAAACCCTACATATCAGCAGCATAATGCACGATCGCATGTTGCAGCCCTGGCCAGCACATTCTTCAGATCTCTCACCAATTGAAAACGTCTCGTCAATGGTGGCCGACCAATTGGCTCGTCACAATACGCCAGTCACTACTTTTTATGAACTGTGGTATCGTGTTGAAGCTGCATGGGCAGCTGTACCTGTGCACGGCATCCAAGCTCTGTTTGACTCAATGCCCAGGCGTATCAAGGCCGTTATTACTGCCAGAGGTGGTTGCTCTGAGTGCTGATTTCTCGGGATCTATGCACCCAAATTGCGTGAAAACGTAATCTCGTCAGTTCTAGTATAACATATTTGTCCAATGAATACCCGTTTATCATTTACATTTCTTCTTGGTGTAGCAATTTTAATGGCCAGTAGTGTAGTAATAAGCATCGGTCAACTTACAGTCATATCCCAAAAAATTAAATAAGGGTAAGAACTTCTTAAGAATGTAGTTTTCCCTGTCAGTAATAAATGGGTTGTTTGGGGAAGGAGACCAGACCGCGGGGTCATCGGTTTCATCGGATTAGGGATGGACGAGGAAGGAAGTCGGCCGTGCCCTTTCAAAGGAACCATACTGGCATTTACCTGGAGCGATTTAAGGAAATCATGGAAAACCAAAATCAGGATGGCCGGACACGGGATTGAATCGTCGTCCTACCGAATGCGAGTCTAGTACGATAACAAATAAAAATACAGAGACAAAAATATTTTGAAAATGGTTCAAATGGCTCTGAGCACTATGGGACTCAAATGCTGTGGTCATCAGTCCCCTAGAAATTAGAACTACTTAAACCTAACTAACCTAAGGACGTGACACACATCCATGCCCGAGGCAGGATTCGAACCTGCGACCGTAGCAGTTGCACGGTTCCGGACTGCGCGCATAGAACCGCGAGACCACCGCGGCCGGCAGCAATATTTTGAGCTGTGCTTAATCTTAATTGACGTTCGGGAAGAGATCTAATGGGAGATCACTGCCTACCTTAGGCCATGTCCTGCGTAAGCGTCTGAAGCGACCGACAGCGAGCAACGTCTTGGATACGTGACACTCCAGCAACAGGGGACAGGCCGCTACAAGATGGCTACTAGATAATTACTTTTGAAGAAACATTCACGATCACTAGACATTAATATTTAAAATGGCCGGTTTCGGCACATACAGTAGGCTATGTTCATATTGATTGCACCGTATGCTACAGCTGGTGACGTGCTGGGCAGCTGCATGTTGCCAAGACAATGACTACTCTAACTGCTTCTGACAACAAGCAGCTGCTCTGCGCGGCACCAGCTCCAGCAAACGTTGCAATCAGGTTCAAGATGTCTTACTGTTTGTGCCGAAACAGGTACTTTGAAATAAATTGTGTGTAGCAACGAATGAGACGTTGTACCAAATGTGGGATTCGAACCCAGGTCTCCTGCCCTCTAGGAAGATGCGCTAACCACTACGCCTCCCTGCAACAGCACCTGAGTTTTAGGCGGGATCCGCATGTCGTTCTACGCTGAGGTGCTATTCCAATACAGTTGCCGATCCACGGCAATACTGTTGCAGTTTAGGGAGAATACAAGTGAGCTTAGGTGTGAGGAGAGAGACGTGATCGGGCAGACTGAGCGGTTGTGCAAAGCCACTTTGCTAGGATGGCGTAGTGGTCAGCGCATCTGCCTACTGAGCATGAAACCCGGCTTCTAATCCTGCTCTTGGTACAAACTTTCATTGGTCGCTTTATTCTCCATACGTACAACAAGAGTGCTGATTAACACCCTATTCCCTTACAGTGTTCCTTCCTGACGAAAGCAGTACCCTATTAACTCAGTAGGAAGTAGTGCTGATGTTGTCGATAACCACAAAACAAGTGGTTCAAATGGTTCTGAGCACTATGGGACTTAAAAATCAGTCCCCTAGAACTTAGAACTACTTAAACCTAATCACACACATCCATGCCCGAGGCAGGATTCGAACCTGCGACCGTATCGATCGTGTGGTTTCAGATTGAAGGGCCTAGAACCGCTCGGCCACTCCCGCCGGCGGATAACCACACACACAGCAGAGGCCTCTTTAAGATCCTCGGAATTCTGAAACTGACCTACTATGACATTTGCTTATTACATTAGTGTGATACCTATACGCCTGACACTTAATAAGAGACTGGACGAGAGCAACGGCAAACACCTCAGCTGCAAATTATCAGTGAAAATATCGTGATATTTGGAAAGCTATTTGAATGTGTATGGAAATGATATACTTCTGCGCCGAGTGCTACCCAAAAATTGTTCCTGCAGCAAATGCTTTAAATGAATTACTTGCCTGATGTTTGACTTTTATCATTCTGACCCAGTCAGCCTGAATGGACAACTACCGATTTTTTAATAATGATAGCCTGCCTTTTGCATGACTTTACATCACATTCGAATTACTGAAATTAAAACACTGTCGAAAATCTTGGAATCTCTGGAACTAGCATCTTGCCTGTAATAATATCTTGCCGGTGGTGTCACCGCCTGACACCACACGTCAGGTCTAGTCTAGAGAGACTCTCTAGCACTCGCCCCAGTTGTACAGCCGACTTTGCTAGCGATGTTTCACTGTCTACATACGCTCTCATTTGCAGAGACGACAGTTTAGCATGCCTTCAGCTACGTCGTTTTCTACGACCTAACAAGGCGCCGTAGTTAGTTACTATAGTTACTATATTTACTATCTTCAAGAATATATTCTGAACAGATAATATTGTGAATCATGTACCGTCAAGAGCGACGTTCATCATTAATGGATTAAAGTTAAGTGTCAAACTAATTCCGTCCGCTTTCTGAATTCTAATTCCTTGTCATGTTCCAGACCTCACGTCAGTATAATCCTTTCCTCCTCACGCCAGCCTGCGTGAGCTAAAACGCGTGCATTTCGGCCACCACTAGTAACACGGTGTTGGCTCTTCTGCCAACACAACATTGCCACTGTGAAAATTAACAGATCAAGTGCTAACATACATGATTAAGTTCGTACGGAATCCTCCGTGCGCGGGTCCTACTCGCACCTGGACAATTTTTCATCCTATTTTGGGTTTTAAAACTCGCCACTCGGCACAGTCAACTGACCGTTAATGTCACAGATTAATTCGCGACGTGGCTGGCAGCTGATTTACACGTTGGTATGAGATTCACGCCCACCGCAAAAGTCGCTCTTGCTAATCGGACTTAAAAATCGCGTCGTCGACGGGCCGTTGAACTCCAGTCCCCCTTTCTCGCTGCGCTACCTGTCGCACAGCCTGTGTATTGCGGAAATGCAGCGAGCGGTACACAGCTAGCTGCCGCGCACACAGCGCATGCGCAGCGCGGGGCGACGCGGCGTCCTTGGACTTGCTGCGTCGCAGTGACGACGCGCTGCCCCCCTCCCCTTCCCCTTCCCCGCCTCCCACCCCCCAGCGTTGCGTCAGAGGCGGACACGCCCCCGCGGAAGCGTCGCGCCTGCTTTGCATTCTGGTCCCGCGGGCGTCAGCCGCCGCGCTAACCCGCCGCGGCGTGCGTTGGCCGCGACATTCTGCAAACGGGACGACACACTTGGCTCCGCCGTTTTTAGACGGCCGCAGCGTGCGTGGAGGCGATCTGCCACTGCCAGTAGGTCAACGAGCGCACGAACTGGGGTGACGTGTCAAAGTAGCGGCCTTCCTGTACTCTGGTTACCGCGGCTGTACCACTTCACCCATCACAGCAGCGGCTCCCTGCCCGTGATAAAGAAAAACGATGTGCTGCACACTGTACATAGGACCCTAGCCCTTTTAGGACAATTGTGTCAAAGGTGGAGCTATTCAACAACGATTTACGACTCTAGTTCACAGCTTCAATTCTGCCATTGCAGGACAGCTTCTAGGAGGTTGGAGGGTAGCAGAGGGACAAAGGCAGAACTGAAGGGCCTGAACATCTCAGTCAATGAGACTTCTTGTTGTTGTGGTCTTCAGTCCTGAGACTGGTTTGATGCAGCTCTCCATGCTACTCTATCCTGTGCAAGTTTCTTCATCTCCCAGTACCTACTGCAAACTACATCCTTCTGAATCTGCTTAGTGTATTCATCTCTTGGTCTCCCTCTATGATTTTTACCCTCCACGCTGTCCTCCAACACTAAATTGGTGATCCCTTGACGCCTCAGAACATGCCCCACCAACCGATCCTTTCCTCTTGTCAAGTTGTGCCACAAACACCTCTTCTCCCCAATTCTATTCAATACTTCCTCATTAGTTACGTGATCTACCCATCTAATCTTCAGCATTCTTCTGTAGCACCACATATCGAACGTTCTATTCTCTTCTTGTCTAAACTATTTATCGTCCATGTTTCACTTCCATACATGGCTATACTCTATACAAATACTTTCAGAAATCACTTCCTGACACTTAAATCTATACTCGATGTTAACAAATTTCTCTTCTTCAGAAACGCTTTCCTTGCCATTGCCAGTCTACATTTTGTATCCTCTCTACTTCGACCATCGTCATTTATTTTTCTCCTCAAATAGCAAAACTCCTTTACTACTTTAAGTGTCATTTCCTAATCTAATTCTCTCAGCATCACCAGACTTAATTTGATTACATTCAGTTATCCTCGTTTTGCTTTTGTTGATGTTCATCTCATATCCTCCTTTCAAGACACTGTCCATTCCGTTCAACTGCTCTTCCAAGGTTTTTGCTGTCTCTGACAGAATTACAATGCCATCGGCGATCCTCAAAGTTTTTATTTGTTCTCCAAAGATTTTAATACCTACTTCGAATTTTTCTTTTGTTACCTTTACCGCTTGCTCAATATGCAGATTGAATAGCGTCGGGGAGAGACTACTGACTACTAACCTTGAAAGACAGACACCCGGCTTGCGTCCCTGTTTCAGTACATGCACTTGATCTATCAGGATTTTTCAACAACAATGGCGTTTATTGTACACGCAATACGCGATTAGGTACGTGACACGTGACACTCAAAGTCGAATGCGGGATTTTGGCCTACAGGGGGGGAGGAGGGGGAAGTGGGGGGGGAGGGGCGCGTGGGGGGGAAGGGCTTAGAAAGGGAGTAGGATTGGAGGGGGCTGAGCTAGAAATTTTGTATCACCGTGCCGTCTCTAAACTCTCTAGAGTAATAAACGAAGGTGTTCTCTTAATTTATACCTATATGTGAAAGGCTTGTGCGTGCACGTACAGACAGACTTTTCTCCATGACTACTCACTGTCACCCACCCATGGCTGAGGTGGTAGACAGCCCTTGGTCTCACGCTGTTAGTAAGGGAGTTCGGCCACGGTGAGTGGCAGTGTGTATGTGTGACGAGCAAACATCCTCTAAGTATGGAGCAATAAATACTCTTAGGAAAAGTTGTATAAACTGTGACCTGCGAACTTCAACCAAAATGTGAAAATGCTTTTACTCTCTTATTCGTCCAATATAACTGTATGCTTGCGCGGTTTCGTTATCCAGACTTTAATAACGATGTGCAATACCAAAGATTGTCCACCCTGGGTAACTGAGTGGTTAGCGCGACAGAATGTCAATCCTAAGGACTCGGGCTCTATTTCTGGCTGGGCCGGCCATTGTGACCGTCGGTTCTAGGGGGCTTCAGTCTGGAGCGGCGCGATAGCTACGGTCACAGGTTCGAATCCTGCCTTTGGCACGGATATGTGTGGTGTCCTTAGGTTAGTTAGGTTTAAGTAGTTATCAGTTCAAGGGGACTGATGACCTCAGAAGTTGAGTCCCATTGTGCTCAGAGCCACTTTAACCATTTGATTCCCGGCTAGGTCGGAGATTTTCTCCGCTCGCTAACTGGGTGTTGTGTTGTGCTAATCATCATCATTTCATCCCCATCGACGCGCAAGTCAAATGGCTCTGAGCACTATGGGACTTAACATCTGTGGTCATCAGTCCCCTAGAACTTAGAACTACTTAAACCTAACTAACCTAAGGACATCACACACATCCATGCCCAAGGCAGGATTCGAACCTGCGAACGTAGCAGTCGCGCGGTTCCGGACTGCGCGCCTAGAACCGCTAGACCACCGCGCAAGTCGGAGAGGTGGCGCCAAATGGAAAGACTTGCACCCGGCGAACGGTCTACCCGATGGGGGGCCCTAGTCACACGACATTCATACCAAAGATTATTGTTTAATCGCTCAGAGCTTTCTCGCCAATCACACTTTATCGACTATCAACAGAGATACAGAAAAAAATTCAGATAGACTAGTAACTAACAAATTTATACTCTAACGGTACACTGTAAGTATTGCGCTTAAACTTTTCGCTTATTCTTCGTGAGTACTTTCATAATTTGGCACGTTTTCGTGAATCACTTCGGCAATTCTTAACGAAATAAAGTAACTTCCATTTCTTTGCAACATCATTGAAATGCTATTACGTTAACAACATTATTAAACTACAGGTGGCCCCGTAATGTTATTCGCGCCTAATTACGTCTGTGTAATTTAATGTTAATGCGAGTACGGATACAACGAGGTGACGATTATATAAGTGAATATATTCACTAATACGGTCAAGAGCAAACGTCGTTGAGAATGTAGCTTTTTCTAAGAGACCTAAGTGTTCCACATCACGCTTTATATTGACATAACTGCTAACCACAACCCACCTCCACCTACCACAATATGGATGAAGCACATTGAGGACTCGCGTTACATTGCAGTGCATCGTGAATAAAACAATAAAAAGTTTTTGACATATACGGTAAAGTTCGTAAGTCATATATTGTTTTGCTTTACCTACGAGTATTTATTGCTCCATACTTCGCGGATTTTTGCCCAGCACACTACCCACTGCCATACGCCGCAACCAAACTGCTTTACAGGGTGCGGCGATTAAACCTGGACAAATTTCAATTTGAATTTACCGCTGGAGGTCGCGATTAGCGTTCATGAAAACCAGAGGCATCTATTAAACAGTCAGAACTTCAAAATGGCTGAGATGTTAAGGACAAGTGCGAAGCACAATCTAAGAGCGGCGATTATCGAAAGTCTTCGCGCTGGGAGTTCGCCCACTGAAATAGTTCGATTCTTCGGGTACCAGAGATCAACCGTTTACGATATTGTGGCCACGTATAATGCTTCGGAGAAATCAGGGGAAGGCTCAAAAATGGTTCAAATGGCTCTGAGCACTATGGGACTTAACAGCTGTCGTCATCAGTCCCCTAGAACTTAGAACTACTTAAACCTAACTAACCTAAGGACATCACACACATCCATGCCCAAGGCAGGATTCCAACCTGCGACCGTAGCAGTCGCACGGTTCCGGACTGCGCGCCTAGAACCGCAAGACCACCGCGGCCTGCGCTAGGGGAAGGTTCTCCTAACCCTGCAAGGAAACCTCATTCGAAGAAATAGCGTGTCACGAACTGCGGCAGTCATCGAAAAGGCTCAGGCGCTGATTTCGGAGGACTCGGGGCAATCGCTGAGGAAATTGGCGTCACTATTGAATGTCAGCGAGCGAACAATGTGTCAGATGGCACAGAAGTAGCTCATACGAGCCGTTAGTACAAAACTGGCTCTCATATAACGTCGACATGTACTGTTCAAAGGAGTTCTGGTCCCCGAATAGCCCGGATTCGAACTTCCTCGACTACTATTGCTGGAGTGCAGCCGAAAGAGTTACCAATACGAGGCACCCTAATGTCGCATCTCCAAGCACCGTACCGAAGCAGCAGTATTCGCGACTATGGACAGCGCTGCTTTAAACAGGGCGTGCGATCGCTTCAGGACAAGGTTGGAGGCGGTCATTGCTGCTGAAGCGGGTTACATCGAGTAATTTTTTAATATATTTACTTTAAAAAAGTTACATTTGTCTGGATTTAAGCGCCACACCCTATACTAACAGAATAACTGCATTCATGATATCCTTAATGGAATATATGTCTGTATGCATGTCATATCTAAAACTGGTACTCATATCTTCTCCCATGCCATATGTTCTGACCTGGGCAACGGCGGTTTTTTCATCCAGTCTATTATAATACCAACAATAACAGCAAGAGATTTGAGTCTGAAGGCTTTGTTGCATAGCACCCTCCCTCCCCCCCCCCCCCCTTCTTTCCCTCGAGACATCCGTTGGATTCGCCTCAGGCTCCACTGGCAGTCTACGTATCTGCCTCCACAGATAAGACACATACCATCGCATTGCGCCAGTTTCCCTGCATCGTCGTCTTGGGATTTAGCCGCATTCTGGTTAATTTTGACATTTGTTCGCAACACTCTATAATGTGAACACACATACACTTCCAATTCAGTACTAGCACTTAGGAAAGACATTTTGTTTAGCTCGCAGACGTTGTGATTTCCAGTACTCTGGTTTCGTTTTCTGTATGGGAAAGGTACAAATCACAGTCACGTCCACCAGATTAGATTTCACAAGGGTTCCTGAAATCACTTGCGCGTTTTCCATCCCTGCTTTATTCCAGTTAACACTGCGACCCTACAAACTTCATCATCGACACGGTAATAAACTGTTATCTACCACACTTCTTTTCTTCTTTTGTTTCACTCACTTCCGCATGCCCTTAAACCACACAGATTTGCTACTCTCTTCTGCTGTTAAACTCTTCGCGCTTAGAGAAACACGAACACGGAGGACTGCTAGAAACCAAATGCAGAACAAATGATAATTAGTCGAAACCCTCAGCTGCCAACAGGTGCTGTTGATATACCTCAACAGAAACACCTGAAAACGTGTGGCCCCACCGGGACTCGAACCCGAGATCTCTTGCTTACATGACTAACCACGTGACCCACCGAGGGCAAAGAGATAACGCAACTGCAGGGACTTATCCCTTGCACGCTTCCCGTGAGACTCATTCCCAACAGTCCACAACCTATATTCGCAATGTTCCTAAAGGATACTTGCCCATTCACTCATTAGTCGCGCCGCCGGCCGCGGTGGTCGTGTGGTTCTAGGCGCTGCAGTATGGAACCGCGGAACTCCTACGGTCGCAGGTTCGAATCCTGCCTCGGGCATGGATGTGTGTGATGTCCTTAGGTTAGTTAGGTCATCAGTCCCCTACAACTTGGAACTACTTAAACCTAAGATGTTAAGTCCTATAATGCTCGGAGGCATTTGAACCAGCCATCATTAATCGCGCCAACTAAGGTGACGATTCCTGTAAGAGTTCGGGCAAAGCGTGCGCATTCGCACAGAAGAAAGTCAATGGCCGGGTAGCCTTTAACTATATGAATATAGTAACTGTTGCGAAAGAACAGATACCAATGATGACCATGTAGCTTTTCTAGAAAGAAATGGTAATTAATCGAAACCCTCAGCTGCCAACAGGTGTTGCTAATATACCTCAATGGAGAAAGCTGAAAATGTGTGCCCAGACCGGGACTCGAACCCGGGATCTCCTGCTTACATGGGAGACGCTCTATCCATCTGAGCCATCGAGGGCACAGAAGAATGCAGAAGCACTATCTATTCTCCTCGCTTTATAAACGCTTTCTTTTCTGTTCCACAGGCCAGTTGAAAGGTGTAGTACAACCTATCACTGTCTCCTCCCCACTTTCCCTGTTCCATTTGTGAGTGGTGTGTGGAAAGAACTATTGGTGGCAAACTTCCGTTTGAACCATTGCACACAGCTCAGAACCGGATGAACAAGATGACAATTATTGAACTATATGAAATAAAATCGTCATAACTTGTGACCGGTTTGCGTTTGGACGTTCGCGGTTGGCCGCGGTGGCATGGTGGGAATTACTATGCACACGTGTACAAACATAAATTCTCACCTCGGCCCACCAGGAGGGGCACTGGCCTTTGTTATTCCGCGCAGCTGTGTCAGCCACAGTGCCAGGTTAGTGTAGTGGATGGCATATCTACCTAATAAGCGAGAGACCTAGCTTCACGTTCCCGGCTTTGCCACAAATTTTAAATTAAAAAAAAAATGGTTCAAATGGCTCTGAGCACTATGGGACTTAACTCCTGAGGTCATCAGTCCCCTAGAACTTGGAACTACTTAAACCTAACTAACCTAAGGTCACCACACATCGAAGCGGTCGCACGGTTCCAGACTGTAGCGCCTAGAACCGCTCGGCCACCCCGGCCGGCTTTTAATTCATTACTTCAGCTTTTATTCCAAACTATTTCTACGTAACTGTTGTTGTGTCTCTACTTAAGAACACACGCTTCACCATAGAATAAGATACCTGGTCCTCCGCTACCAGGTAAGTTTTACGTTTCGGCCGGCCCCTGTGACCGAGCGGTTCAAGGCGCTTCAGTCCGGAACCACGCTGCTGCTACGGTCGCAGGTTCGAATCCTGCCTCGGGTATGGATTTGTGTAATGTCCTTAGGTTAGTTAGGTTTAAGTAGTTCTAAGTCTAAGGGAATGATGACCTCAGATGTTAAGTCCTTTAGTGCTTAGGGCCATGTGAACAATTTTTTTACGTTTCGGTCTGCGGGCGCAAACATCGCAGTAGGGAAGAAACATCACGCCAGTACTGTAAACTGTCGTTCGAAGGCGTGTTTCTGCAGCTGTTGAGGCGACAGTGCCCTGCGTCCGAAGCCGCGGTAACCTGGTCTGGACAGAGCAGTAGGGCGAGAGAGCGGCCGCCAGCTGCGGGCTTCCTGCGTGGCCGCGTTGCTCCGTCAGCCGCCACCGCCACCGTCACCGCTCTGATTGGAACAATGGGGGCGTGCATCCGGTGGATCCCGGACCAGGCTAGCCGGGCTAATCGCGGTGGCGGCGAGGGAGAAGAGGAGACGCTGGTTTCCGGCCCGACGCCTCCTGTGCGCTTGTTCCTCGCCGACGCTGTCCAGCCACCAGATTCCAGCACCCTGACGCCCTACACGTGTCTCGTGCACTCAGATCTAAGCCAGCCTTAACACTGGACGCTGTTGTTTCTGTCGTCTTCAGTCCGAATCCTCACACTTACTAATATATTCAGAGTTTTTATGCAGTCAGTGACAGAACTGCACTATCATCAACAAATCTCAAAATTTTGATTTCTTCTCCCTGAAAAATTAATTCCCTTTACAAATTGCTTCGTGTTTACCTTACCTTCTTTGTTCGGTGTACGGACTGAATGGCATTGAGGACAGGCCACAAATGCCCCTCACTTCATTTTCAGCTGTCGTTTTGTTTTCATTTTGTCTGACTACTATAACTGCAGTCTAGTTTCTGTACAAGTTGTAGACAACTTTTCGATTCCGTAATAGATACGTGTTTACTTTTTTTAATGTTGACTTTCCCACTGTTTACTACTGGTGGAAAGCTGTTGAGTTACCAGTTCGATGGCATTGTTGAGGTTTCTATACGTGTGATACGTCTGACTTCTCCAGAAGATGATGTACAATACAGGTGAGTGACATACCACGGTATCTCAGCACTGTCAACTGGCTGGAGATCGAACGTTCCACCAGGCTTATTTACTGTTCTCTAAGTATCCACATTTAACACACTCTGTCGCTCAGTACACATATCGTATTTTGTGTCTGAGTCAGTCACACAGCACTTCTGACGTTGGCATTGAGCACGAAGTGGACGACTAATACATGTCGCTGTTTTAGTTCTTGGCTTAATGTTTTATACAGCAACAAGTCTTAACGACCTACCGGCTCGGACGTATGTCGTTGCATCCATCAATGGCTGTAGAATTTATTTAATTTTATGACTTAAGCGAACGTAAAGAACAAGTTATAATCCGAATAGCAAACACATGTAGGATGAAGTAAAACTATGTGGCTGTGCGCTGTAGATTCAGTATAAAAGAGTTTAATTATGGCAGCCTGTGACTGTTGTACTCTAAGCAACACAAAGATATGAACTTCAGCTTTTGTACCTGTAGATAGTCATATAGACTGAAAAAGCGACAGAAATAAAATTGCTTCAATCAGCAGATGTCATTCTCTTACAGACACTGAACGATGGTATTTCGCCGCACACAGCTGCAGTGTTAGCAAACAATCTACATGTGCTGTTCACTTTGTCGAGACTGTTTTCATTGCGACACAGACCTACGTGCTTGGCGCTGTGGCAAGACACTGTATAAGATTTCGGAAGGAGTGAGTTATAAATCATCATTCGTTCATGCTCGTTATTCTTTCATATAGTATCTGAATAATTCAAAGCTAATGGTGAGGTGAATGCTGCCGTAAACAAAATAACGTTGCTGCCTCTATGTCACCCTACACGAATGTAGCTAGAAGCACATTATAAAAGATAAAAAGTAATTAATACACAGCATTTGGTTTCATCATTAAGGTGACAGGGGCAATACGTGTCACAAAACAATAATGATTGTGTGGAGGTTTCAAAAACGAAAGCAATGGCGTAAAGATTCAGTACATCAGCTTTTGGTGGATCGATGTCATTTTTATTTAAAGACGTTACAAAGTGATATATCTATTCACAGACATAAGTACTTAAATTTCAAAGATAAAGAATGAGTAAAATGCAAAATAGTAGTGAACTTTCAGACACGTGAACAAATGAAAAATTTTAGATATAGCACAAAAAGAGACCAGAACTGAAATTTACAAGATAGTGGTAGCTTCTGCCCTACTTTGCGTCAGTGAAAACCAGACTTTCTTAGCTAAAGATTTATGAAGGATCTGGTCAGCTGAAGCGAGGTTCCTGACAGACGCTTCTGTTTGTCGAGACTGGATCATGTCAACAACGAAGGCATCAGGCGAGAATAACTTCTTATTTCCATAAATGAGAAGATCGCAAAATATGGAGAGAACTAATACTGTTAAGTGCTACACTGCCTGCCAAAAAATGTGATGGATTCAGAAGACATGTTCAGATTTCAATGTAACTTCGTAATACCGACGCCATTGGCCTTGTACGGTTTATCAGGGATCTGAACATTGTCAAATGTGTGATCACAAAAGAACACGAAGATGCCGCCTGCTCCTATGAGACAGCGTTATCAGCACCTGACGTTGTTTGAAGGATGCCTCGTTATAGGTCTTCATTTAGTCGTCTCTTAGAATCGTGCCATATCCAGATTTGTGGCATTCGGACGTGACAACGGCCCATGTTAGACTCTGCATGACAAATCGAGGGCAATCATACTTCTCATCAAGGTTCCGATCGAACACATCTAACTGCCACAACGCAGGATCACCGAAATGAGCACGCCATCCGAGAACTACAAATGGACGCCTTGCGACATTCTGTGTCATCAAACAATTAAGGTCTTGACGAGCGGATGTCATAGTTACAGACGAGTGTTCCGGGCTGTATGCCTGTGGTCGAAGACCCTTTTCAGCTGGTGACGTATGTCCAGAGCTGCGCTGGACAGGTTGGCGATGCTGAGTATTGCCAACCCGTCGGCAAGGCTCGGCGTCTCCAGTAGCACACCAAAGATGTCCGGCGCAGCTCTGGATGAAACGTCAGGAGCCATATAGTTTCTTCGACCACGAGCATACAGCCCGGAAGACGCATCAGCGATTCTCTGTCATCCAACACCACTGGTCAGAGACCAGCGGCAGCCACACGATTGGATTCCGTTCCACGCGCATGCCGCCGTTAGCAGCACAACACCACGGCCGCGTTTGTAGTGGCGATACGAGGACTGTATTTAACGAATACACAGGCATTTAAAATTATTAAAAAAGCCTTTCTTCATAATTCCTCCTAGGAAAATTTTTGCAAAATAGTGTTTTTTTATATCCCTTCGTGATAAAAGAAGCTAAACGATGAGTATTTTTTGTCGCGTTATCTCCCCTTCCCGAATGCATTTCAAGTAAGATAAATACGTGTACTGACCTGTCAACTTATCAGAAGACGTTTTTCACGTACGAAATCAGCATTTGCATTACCTGTGAAAAAAAAAGAAAACGACTCTTAATACCACTCAAAGTTTATCTGAGAACAAATGTTACATTATTCAACAAGAACAAAGTTTAAATGTTACGATAACACATACAATGGTTGTAACCTTCATTACAAAAAAGGCAAGATACTAATGCTCTCTAGCAATATAAACGAAAATTATCAGTGTTCATAGTTGAGCGTACTCTTCTTTCCACTTATCGACTCGTCCTATGCATATTAGGATGTAGAATGTGAAGCAGGTGATTTACTATAAGGTATGAGTCGTTATGAGAGTTGCAATAGAAAGGCAGAGATGTAAATTAAGCATAGCAGATTATTGCTGATGTATAATCCTCGAGACACGCGGACTAGTGCTTGAAGAACGCATTAGTGATGCGCCGACGTCCAGATTTGATGACTCGGGGAAAGCTTTATGAAAACTGCTGTTACAAATTTCAAATCGTAATGAAGCCATGACTGAATGTTCCTTTCTGAAGTTCTCTTAATGTTACAATCCTTTAAAGAATCGAACTCCTATGTACAAAACGGCTACACGCATTCGATTATTTTACAAACAAATTCATTTATTAAACATTTGAGGTTAAGCATGTAAAACGTTTAAGATTGAAGACAAAAATGAGACTAATGAAAGAGTCCTACCGAAACTGGTAAACCAAAAGAGTGATATTCTCTTGATACTACCGTGGAGGACGATTTTGGAAAGTAGTTCTTGCTGTCAAATCGTTTATTTTAGGCTTGCACATAGTAAAAGTAGGTCACAAAGGCAAAGTTTGTAATAAAGAAGTAATGCATTAAAAAGTTATCACTGATTCTGAAGTTTTACTGTACAAACAGTGAAAATACAGTGAGCGATAAAATCGTTCCCTTGTTTGTGGCGTCAGCGAGAAAAAGTTTCCAAAAGATTTGAGATTATGTGCAAACTTTGGTAGAAGTTGCAAAGTACTCTCATTCTCAAATACAGCATGAATATAGTATGGGTAATTTGCGAGCATCAAGATATACACAAAGTTTCTAACTTTAATGGTTTGTTTACTGCGCTAAACCTTTAATGTGAGGTTCTACCTCTTAATAGGTGGATTGTGGCATCATTTTAAATTTTTAAATTCGGTCAGTAATTTTATGAAATAATGAAAACCAAATTTTCGTTGCGCCTAGAAGCCGTCAGATAGGCATCCTGCAAGTGAGAACCAGGTGACTGTCTTAGCATTTTAGTAATGAATCTCTAAATTATATAGTTCGTAATTATTGCTAGGACTTACATCGTCCATGTTCCTGCATATTCATATGATACAGTAACGCTATTTGTTCGCAGATTATGTAGCTGTTTATCATCTAAACTGTATTTTATGCTTCGTGCTAAGTCTTTTACATAAATTACTGACATTACAATGCTATTATAATTTAATTGAACGAAATCTATTTCTTTGCGACGTGACTCACTCACTATATACTATTTTTGTATAAGGTTGGTTACGAACAGAGCAGCTACCCCATAACTGATAGCAAAGAACTGAAGATAAATAAGTAAATAAAAATTCGATCTGAGGAACGTCCAAAAGAAATGCTTAATGAGCCAATAAAACTCTTCTTGAAAAATAATGGAGAATATCACGAAAAACCTTTCGAAATAGACGAATCTTGCAGTAATAACTATAGAGCAGTTGCCTCGAAGAAATTTATCGGACACAATATTACCTGACACCAAACACGAGAAATGTATTTGCTACAGGTCCGTCGAGAAAGTCTGAAAAGTCAAATTTTATTATCATTTGTCCTTAAGTACCAGTCTTGGGCGCTGGCCGTAGAAAATTCACTGCTCAATAGAATTAAGAGAACATAATTTCGGGCGTCTGCCATTCTCCACTGAGCAATAAATGAGGATCGGTTATGTTACCAAATTAAGCCCTTATCTTTCACAAATAAAGTGGACAACAAAACATCATTACATCCTCTATCGTTTACATAAAAAGAAAGCAAAGTGGAAAGAATGATTCATCCCGTCATTCTGAATACTTTTCATTGGACTTCAATAACGAGCATGCCCTCCGTCAGAGTTTCTCGCTGCCTGACACTTACGTGCTATGCTCTATGTAAGTCCACAGAGGTTATTCAAAGAGAGCCCATCAAAGTTCTTGGAGAAACGTGGTGCAACACGGCGACCACAACACTTCTGTCAAGATGGTTTCACAAATGTAAGATGAGGATTGGTTGACGAGTCACCGCCGGCCATTCCATTACGTCAATGTCCAGACTTTGCAAGAAATGCCAGATGACGTCAACCACAAACACCCTGGCATTAGCAGGAATTAAGGGCCACCACCGTATGCGACAGCCAGGACGTGGTCGAACAGGATCTGTTGGCTGGCGGTGAGGCGACCATGGACAACGACAAGATCCGTATGGCTGTGGGCACTAAGGCCTCCCTGCAACATCACAGGACCTCGGAAATCTATCGATTTCCTGGACAACATATGGCAAGTACCACACACTACGCGCATGCGCAAACGAATATGGCCGTCACCTTGTGTCGGAGGATATCTGGACTCATCTGTGAACTATACGTTTCGCCAGTGACGAATTTGCTAGTTTGCATGGAAATGGCAGAACTGAATGCGAACTGCAAGACGTCATGTCAAGCGGGGTACTCGAACAGCACGTCTGGGTGGTAAGGTCCTTTCTTGTAACCTGTTCATTAAAGTCTTATCGGACACAGCAGCTCCAGTGGTCCTTCTGAGATCGTGTTTCTGTGCTGTCGGTATCCGCAAGACGGTGTAAGGCAGAAATGAACTGAAATGATCGTGTGGCATTGTTGGCTGTGATGATGAAAGGACGATAAGGACAATACAACACCCAGTCCACAAGCGAAGAATATCTCCAACCCGGCCGGAAATCGAACTCGGCCCCTCTGCATGGTAGGCAAAAACGTTACCACTCAGCTAATCAGACGGACGCCCAAAGGTAGAGATGGCAAGACATTGCTCTTCACATGCGGTTGTAATGCGTCGGCGACCCTTTTCAACTCGCCTTGTGTACTGACCTGTCTCCACAACCTATGGATGACACTCGGAGAGGCATTGGCATCTGAAGCAACATTACCGAAAGTCTATCCTTGCCGCTAGCACTGCATTAAAATGTGGTATTGTGCATGTGCTTGGTTCAACACAATGTCCAAAAGTGATACTTGCCCTCTGTTTACCTCACTGGAAAACATTGGGACACCAGTGCTCACTCCCCTTCTTCTGAAGCGTCACCTGACACTGCAATGCGTCACACAGCTAGTAGATTGCGAATAATTTTAATTGTTGCCTACATCGCAAAAGAAAATGTCACCCCACGCAATAAGACCAATGGTACCACCTATATCGAAATACACTCATGCTCATAAATTAAAGATAATGCTGAGACATGGTGAAACAACGCTCTGGTGGGCGATTTGTGTGTTTCAATCACCTCGGGGTATAACCATGCGGTGCATTTGACCTGCGGTCATCGCACGGTGGCGCTGGCAGCAGTCCACATATGCAGAGGTGTGTTGGTGCATGTCAGAGTACGGTGCAGCGAGTAAGTTTGCAGACGTGTTAATGGTGACTGTGTGCGGAAAATTTCCCAAAGAACACATATTGATGACGTTATGAGGGGCAGAATACTGGGGCGACTGGAGGCTGGTCAAACACAACAGTTCGTAGCACGGGCCCTCCGTGTGCCACAATGTGTGATCTCAAGATTATGGCAACGATTCCAGCAGACAGAAAACGTGTCCAGACGGTACCGTACGGGACGCCCACAGCGTACAACACCACAAGAAGACCGATATCTCAACATAAGCGCCCGCAGGCGGCCACGGAGTACTGCAGGAAGCCTTACTCGGGACCTTACCGCAGCCACTGGAACAGTTGTCTCCAGACACACAGTCTACAGACGACTGAACAGAAATGGTTTATTCGCCCAGAGACCTGCAGATGCATTCCACTGACCCTTGGTCACAGGAGAGCCCGTAAAGCCTGGTGTCAAGAACACAGTACATGGTCATTGGAACAGTAGTTCCAGGTTATGTTCACGGACGTGTCCAGGTATAGCCTAAACAGTGATTCTCGCCGGGTTTTCATCTGGCGTGAACCAGGAACCAGATACAAATCCGTTACTGTCCTTGAAAGGGATCTGTATGGAGATAGTGATTTGATGGTGCGGCGTGGGATTATGGTTGGTGCACGTACAACATCGCATGTCTTTGACAGAGGAGCTGTAACAGGTCAGGTGTATCGGGACGTCATTTTGCACCAGTATGTCCGCTTTTTCAGGGGTGCAGTGGTTTCTACTTTCCTCCTGACGGATGATAACGCACGTCCCAACCGGGCTGCCATCGTGGAGGACTACCTTGATGCAGAAGATATCAGGTGAATGGAGTGGCCTGCCTGTTCTCCAGACCTAAACCCCATCGAGCACGTCTGGGATGCTCTCGGTCGACGTATCGCTACACGTCTTCAAACCCCTACGACCCTTCAGGAGCTCCGACAGGCACTGTTGCAAGAATGGGAGGCTATACCCAGCAGCTGCTCGACCACCTGATGCAGAGTATGCCAACCCGTCGTGCGGCTTGTGTACGTGTGCATGGTGATCGTATCCCGTATTGGTGTCGGGATACATGCACAGGAAACAGTGGCGTTCTTTAGCACATGTGTTTCGGGACGGTTTTCTCAACTTATCACCAATACCGTGGACCTACAGATCCCTGTCGTGTGTGTTCCCTATGTGCCTATGATATTAGCGCCAGTTTTGTGGAGTTCCACGTTGTGTGGCACCACATTCTGCAATTACCTTTAATTTATGAGCATGGGTGTAGATTTTACGTACCGGACGTGGACTAATGTGTTCCCCTAATACTTTTGAAGACGGTATTTGAATCATCGCGTCAAATTTGGGTTCATCCTTATGCTTTCTGAGCTTCCTGTAGGCCGACGTCACCATTATCAACCTTTATTAATTAATGAGAGGATTCACCGATGATTCGCGCCTGCAAGTAAGAGCGAGCACGATTCTATAAGGCTGCACTCCAGAGGACATCTTCCCTCCAGTTCGACTTATTGGAGAAACAAGTGGAAGCAGGTGTACCGCCATAAACGGCACAAATATTTTCCGAAGCCCTCCTGTTTGCAGTTGATCTAACTAATATGCATCCGGCCGAATGTGGAACAGAGACTGGGTGCTTTATGGATTGCAAGCACGGCCGTAAGTCCGGAGCCTAAGTGACGCGGCTCTGGTCAAGAGGAGCTGGAGTTATGTTGTAACGGTTGCACGGAAGATAATCCGGCCATATGTCCTCAGAGCAGCGGAGTTGGCCGGGAGAAAAGTCAGCAAAGCCGATTAAGCGGGGGCGGCTGCGGCGTGGCTAATGCAGAACCGTAGGGTCAAAGTGAGCAGAGCTGGGCAAGCAGGGAGGGAGCCGGGTGGTTGTCACGCACCACGCACAGCCGGCGCCTGCCAGCTGCTGCCGACTCCACAGCAACAGCCGTCGCTGGCGACAACCACAGCAGGGTCCAAACACTGCCGACGAGCGCGTACCAGGCTCACACCTTCACAAAAGAAGGCGAAGAAAATATTCCAGAATTCGAATCAAGAACAGCTGCCAACATGAGTAACGTAGAAGTAAATACTCTCGGAGTAGTGAAGCAACTTTGAAAGGGTACAGTACCGCCCGACATTGAAAATAGGTACAACATTCTTCGTTATTCTTCTCAGAACAACATATTTTTTGTAATAATAACTCAATTTCACTTAATACACCGAAGCCGGATACCAATGTAGGAAACAAGGACAACTTATTTATTTAATTGATCTCATGTGCACTCCCACAAAATAAATCCCTACATCCAATTTGGTGAGATCTGTGAAATGAATGAATGTATGGTCGTCTGCTAACCACAGATAGTGAATGTGCAATATATATATTTGAGACGGTCCACTGGTCACCTTTGGTGGAGCCAAGGAGATGAAATTTACCTGAGCTTTGAGCGCCTGAAATGTGGCTGACCAATACGGTTGCATGGTGCTCCCCTACCTCGGCAAAGGTGCGAGAGGACCTGAAGAACGGCCATGTTTCAGCACTCTGGCGCTGGATCTTGTGTTGGTAAGACCTGTCTTACGTGTGCTCCGTAAAGACAAAAGAGTGAAGAGATGGTATGCATGTTAAATACTTAAGAATAATTTGGAATAATTATTTCTCTATTTCAGGAACTTTTGTGGGGAGAATTAAATGTCAGGCAGGTAATATTAAGGGGATCGTAGTAACCTTCGGAAGTGACCAACGGTCACAATGAAACCACGTGTAGCAATAAGTTGAAATACTTCCGAGTGCTAAAGTTAAGCTGAATTACTGGCGTGTGTACTCTAAGATGGAAATATTTAAGAAATGGCGTGTGCAGGACTTGAAATTAGAGACAGTACTTCCACGTGGTGAGTACTCTGTGAGTCTCAATCTGTGTATGAGACAAAGGATAAAGAGAAGCACTCGTCCATGGTATCAGTTGAGGACTCGCGTGTGTGACGAATACGTTCTTAATATTACTTTGCGTGTTATGTTTCCGTGTGACGCTGGTTTCAAACTATAATGCTCTGAGAGTGAAGCAAGGTGAGTCAGCCATCTATCCAGCAACGTCACTTGGCTTGCATTGCACAGGAGGACGTGCAAATATCCTCCAGAGTTCATAGTAGGAAAGAAAAGTTACGAAGTGGGGCACTGTCGTGTGAAACTGGGATGAATGCTAGTTGAAGTGGGAAAGCTGAAAGTGATGTGATTGTAACGTTGTGACTATTCCTTGTGTTGTATTCCATGTAGCCCGTGTGGTGTATTTCATGTAATTTAAGTATGTGTGGTTTGCATGAGAGAGTAGCAAGATAGGTTCAGAGGCAGTGGATTATGCATGTTCCTTTTTGTACCGCTCGGTCTGGAGGAAATTTTCGTGATGATGGGTGTGAGGGTCGAAATGTGAGATACAGCAAAAGATCCACCATCCTATCCAGAAAGTGCACTGTAGCGTTAGATAATTACGAGACCATAAGATAGAGAATCACCAATGTAAAGCCATGCCCACTGGCCGGAGTTTCTCATGAGTAATTATTGTATAAAATGTAATGTTGTGTTTAGGTTATCTTTGAATCATAATAGAATTTATCGCAATAAAAAAGATAGTGAAAAGAAAAAGAATGATAGCCTTGTTCTTCGAATAGTGTGTAGCCATGATATCCAGAATTTATAACGTGTGTGCCATTCATATTCAGTGCGATGGCCTCGTGTTGATCAAAGCCGTTGAACAACAAAGAAAATGTGGTATTGCCAGAGCGTAGTGAACAATCAGAGTTGTGTAAATTCCAAATAGTCAGATGTGCGTTATACGTTTCCGTTGCGTATTATTCAAACAGGAGAATAATTTGTAGCTTAAGTGTGAGTACTAGAGCTCATAATCAGTCATTGATATTACTCGATAGATAAGAGTAAATCCACTCGCTTGGCAGACCACTCATCTTGCAGGCCTGACCGCTTGATGCCATAGTATGAGAAAGGCATGTGGGTGCCTCTCAACTTAACTCACTTAATAAAAGCAAGTCTTCTGGTCCAGACTGTATACCAATTAGGCTCCTTTCGCAGTATGCTCCTGTATTAGCTCCATACTTAACAATCATATACAACCGTTCGCTAAACGAAAGATCCGTACCCAAAGACTGGGAAGTTGCACAGGTCACACCAATATTTAGGAAAGGTAGTAGGAGTAATCCACTAAATTACAGGACCATATCGTAAACGTCGATGTGTAGCAGGATTTAAGAACATATATTCTTTTCGAACATTATGAATTACCTCGAAGAGAGGGGCCTATTGACAAACAGTCAACATGAGTTTAGGAAACATCGTTCCTGTGAAACACAACTAGCTCCTTACTCACATGAATTGTTGAGTGCTATTGACAAGGGATTTCAGATCGATTCCGTATTTCTGGATTTCCAGAACGCTTTTGACACTGTACCACCCAAGCGGCTCGCACTGAAATTGCTTACTTATGAAATATCGTCTCAGTTATGTGACTGGATGTGATTTCCTATCAGAGAGATCACAGTTCGTAGTAACTGACGGAAGGTCATAGAGCAAAACAGAAGTGATTTCTGGCGTTCCCCGAGGTAGTGTTATAGACCATTTGCCGTTTCTTATCTATATAAACGATTTGGGAGACAATCTGAGCCGCCGTCTTCGGATGTTTCTGTCGTTTATTGACTAATAAAGTCATCAGAAGATCAAAACAAACTGCTAAACGATTTAGAAAAAGTATCTGAATGGTGCGAAAAGTGGCAGTTGACCCTGAATAACGAAAAGTGTGGGGTCATCCACATGAATACTAAAAGGAACTCGTCAAACTTCGGTTCCGCGATACATCAGTCTAATCTAAAAGCCGTAAATTCAACTAAATACCTAGGTATTACAATTACGAAGGAACACATACAAAATGTTGTGGGGAAGGCTAACCAAAGACTGCGTTTTATTGGCAGGTCACTTAGAAATTGTAACAGACCTCCTGAGGAGACTGCCTACACTACGCTTGTCCGTCCTCTTTTAGAATACTGCTGCTACATTTACGAGACCTAGATGATGATGATGATGATGATGATATGTGTAGTTTGCCGGGCGCTCAACTACGCGGTTATCAGCGCCCGTACAGATTCCCAACCTTTTGCCTAGTCCAATCATTCACATTCAGGACTGATGATGAGGACAACACAAACACCCAGCCATCTCGAGGCAGGTGAAAATCCCTGACCCCGCCGGGAATCGACCCGACAGAGAGGGCAGTTCGTGCACAAAATCATTCACTATCAACACTTTCGCAATTACAGACTGATATGGAGGCAGCATGGCTCAGTATTTCTGTAGGGTTCCCCAACGACTTGTTGAGTCCACGCCACGTCGAGCTACCGTTCTACGCCGGGCATGAGGAGGTCCGACGCGATATTAGGAGCTACCCCATGATATTTGTGACCACAGTGTATGGACGTCCTTCCTTTTAATGATGAATGATGTTTTATATTACCCGAAGCCCGGTACTTCCATTCAACAGAATTTCGCCGGCGGCTGTGGCCGAGCGGTTCTAGGCGCTTCAGTCCGGAACCGCCCTGCCTTTACGGTCGCAGGTTCGAATCCTGAATCGGGCATGGATGTGTGTGATGTTCTTAGGTTAGTTAGGTTTAAGTAGTTCTAAGTCTATGGGACTGATGAGCTCAGATGTTAAGACCCATACTTCTCAGAGCCATTTGAACCATTTCTCAATTGCGGAGTGATCTGGCGAATTTGCCAGCCAAGGTTAGGTTTCGCAAGAACGAAGACAAGCAGTAGAAACTCTCATCGTCTGCGGACAGGTATTGCATTGCTGAAATGTAAGCTCAGGGTACTCTTTATCGTCTTCTGTTAGGCGGCGAGGAACTCAGAGGGTACACTTCTCTGAGGACTCCAACTGGTCGACGGTTGTCAGCATTACGAACACAGACGGCCAGTTGTGCAGCAAGGTGTTTCATTGTGATCCTTCGATCACACAGAAAGAGAGTATCCGCATTTTCTAGCATTGCAGGAGTCACAGCTAAGTGTTGCCGGTATGCGGAAGTTCGGACAGGCTGACACGACCTTTTTGCGAATTTGACAGACACTTCACCAAAGACTCGCCATGATTTTGTTCACTGCTAGCTCTCCGCAATATTCTACAAACTCGTCTGAATATCTGCGATTCTCTGGTTTTTCGCCAAAAGAAATTCAATGACAGCTATCTGCTTGGCAGCCGCGGTGGCCGAGCGTTTCTAGGCGCTTCGGTCCGGATCTGAGTGACTGCTATGGTCTATGGTCTCAGATTCGAATCCTGCGTCGAAAATGGATGTGTGTGATGTCCTTAGGTTAGTTAGGCTTAAGTAGTTCTAAGTTCTAGGGGACTGGTGACCTCAGATGTTAAGTCCCATAGTGCTCAGAGCCATTTGAACCATTCAACAGTATTTACGGGTACCTACTTGGGCTTGATTACCAGAGAAATCCAGTATTAGTCCTGTTTGGTATGCGTGTCCCACACTTTAGCAACGTTCTAGGGTTGGTCGTGCAAACTCCTTTGTAGTCAGACTGCATACCCCTAGGACTCTATCAATGAACCAAAATCTGCTACACGTGCACCGATAAAAGGCCATTTTCGCCTGTCGAGCACGCAAGGTTTGCGGAGTGGCGAGCACTTTGTAGAGAAAAAAATGGCGGGTGAGGTGCGAGAAATAGGTGAGGCCCGCTCGCGGCGGCGAGCACGCATGATGCGTTGAGTGGTGCGTGGCGCGGCGCGGCCTGGACGCACAAAGGCGATGGCGGTGGCGGTGGATGGTGCAGCCAAGGCCGCGCCGCATTCCAGGGGCGTCTGCGGCTGGAGCCAGCCACCTGCCGCCGCCGGCGCACGCGTCTGCAGCCGCATGTCAACACTGGCCGCCGCGTGGCTTGCGGTCCGCCTGGAGCGCGTCTCGCCAGTTCATCTTGCCCGCTCCTCACACTGAACACTGCGTCTGCGGCTCGTATAGCGGATGATCTGTTGGGAAACTACGACCAATCGTTACATAAGGTTTTTAAAACGTTTGCTTGCCAACTTTAGGAACACTGAGCATCATATGATCGATATTCAAAATGGTTCAAATGGCTCTGAGCACTATGGGACTTTACTTCTTAGATCATCAGTCCCCTAGATCTTAGAACTACTTAAACCCAACTACATCACACACATCCATGCCCGAGGCAGGATTCGAACCTGCGACCGTAACAGTCACGCGGTTCCAGACTGTAGCGCGTAGAACCGCTCGGCCACAGCGGCCGGCGATCGATATTCGCTGACACCTAATATTTTATGCGAACACGGCAAGTGCCATTGCTTCATTGTCCGGAAACTTACCTCGGTGGAAGAGGGGTCAAAATAAACGAACACGTGTCGCAACTTACCCGTAGATACTCTACCGTCTATGAGAAAGTGACGGTCAAAGTTTTCGAGCTATTTTATATGCCTTTAAATCGGGAAGTCGTTCAACCTAAGCAGTGGCACAGTAGCTAGCTTCGCAGCTTCACATTTTTGCGCCTCGTGTTCGAAAGCCGATTGTTATAGTTGTTTTAAAGTTTTGTTCAAATGGCTCTGAGCACTATGGGACTTAACTTCTCAGTCATCAGTTCCCTAGAACTGAGAACTGTTTAAACGTAACTAACCTAAGGACATCACACACATCCATGCCCGAGGCAGGATTCGAACCTGCGACCGTAGCAGTTGCGTGATTCCCGACTGTAGCGCCTAGACCCGCTCGGCCACTCCGGCCGGCAAAATTTTTGTGTTTCGTTTATTTACTCATGTCCATAGAAGATTCCTACACGAATATTGAACCTTCAATGAACAATGTTGTCGTTATTCGCCTAGTAATTGTATGGTGAATGAATTAAAAAGAGAAAACGACAGTAAATGAGTGGAAAAATTAGTTTAATTTATTTTAGGTGAGATTCCTGCTACGTATCTTGTTTCTTAATCAACTGCAAGTGCCTGTTTCCGGAAAATTGATCCGTTATGCGTAGTTTGCCGCGAAATTATTGTCAACCAGAGAAATATTCAGCAACGTTAAGGGGAAGTTTACTATCTTTTGGTTCAAAAAAGTCGATTTTTAATTGCTTTTTTGGATTCGTAAATGTGTTTAGAATCCACCCCTGAAACGGTTTTTCCGAATACGGAACAGAAATGTTTGTTATTCGCGGTTGGACAAAAAAATGCACCTGCCTGAAATCGGCCTTTTTCACGCACCAGTTTTGTTTTTCTTTCGGAGGTCGAGCTATTGTACCGGTGCTTGGGAGGAAACACACAAAATTCGAATGAAAGTTTGAACGCGTGTGTTTGGAAGTTAGTCTCCAAGCATTTGCATTCTGGTGCGAAGACTGTGGAGATTGTGACCTACCTGGCAGTGAGCAGCTTCAACGAAGAGTATTTAGTAATTCTGAAGACCATGACAACGATGGACGTCACCCTGGGACTCTATTCGACGCAGTTCGCCAAGCATTCGGACGACACCGGATTCAAGCGGCCGAAAATCACTTGTCACCGGCCGTACGAGCGGCTCTGGAGCAGCGCAGGATGGCCCAGATCGAGCAGAATGTCCTCTATGAGGAAGGAGAATAACTAATTTATGGACCCGCAATATCATTTTGAACGTAAGTTGCATAATATTGCATTTCTATGTAGTCAAAACTTCAAAAGCGTTTTTCTCGAAATGACTTTTTTTTATCGCGCGGTATGGTAATTTTAAATCTACTGAACCGATTGGCATGATTCTTTGTTTCTGACGAAGCTAACGAAATTGTAAGGAGTTGTACCACTTTTATTCCGATCCATCAACCATAAATATTTTCACTTAGCCGACGAAGTAGAAAAATCGATGAAAAAAATCCTATTGTTTTCAAATTGCCGCCATTTTGTTTCCTATGGCCCAAATAACTTAAGCGTGGTAAAACTCCTAAAGAATCGTATATACTTCGCTAACGTCAACTCAGTTTTTATTTCAGACTAGGCGGCTGACCTGTGACATACTGCGCGTGGAGGTCTACATCGAAATTTTGTTTCGTTCCGATAGCACTTCCACCTTTGTTCTTCGACATTTCCGGTCGCAAAAATTCCCGTTTGTAGAGAAAATATCAATAAACATTTTGACCAAATTTGACATTAATATCTGTAACACATCCCGAGAAAAAATTCTCAAAGGACATGCTTTTCTCGGGCCAAAGATAGTAAACCTCCCCTTAACAACGTTTCTTTGCCGAGTGAGATTTGCACGAAGAAACGTTGCTGTAGCAAATTTGCCGTCGAGGAATTCTTGTATTGTTCAGAATTTATAAGTTTCGAATGTTTCTACTGTCGGTACCATCAAAGGAAATGCAGAGTCTCCTTGAATAATAAACGCAAGAATTAAGAAATGATACATTAATTAAATAAAAGAATATGAGAATGTAAAAAGACTGTAACCCCCGAAAATATCAGAACATATATATTATATAATAAATGTGAAACTTATTGTGAAACCCAGTTGTAATTTTACAATTAATGTAATTCCCTTGTAGCCCTTAACTTGATAAGAAACACTCGTGCAGTAACCGTCTATAGACACGGGTAGATAAATGAAAAAAAAATTAAAATTAATACAAACAATGATCAGGTTTCGAAAACGAGACACCAATGAGAGACCATGACGCTAGCCACTGTGCCAGCAGTTTGGCGGAGCTAGTGGCGCGCTAAAAGACTCGGTCGTTCTCTCAGAAACTGCTGAGTATCAACGGATAAGCCGAGACACTTGTTCGTTTGTTATGACTCCACTTCACTGAGCCGGCCGCGATGGTCTCGCGGTTCTAGGCGCGCATTCCGGAACCGTGCGACTGCTACGGTCGCAGGTTCGAATCCTGCCACGGGCATGGATGTGTGTGACGTCCTTAGGTTAGTTAGGTTTAAGTAGTTCTAAGTTCTAGGGGACTGATGACCACAGCAGTTGAGTCCCACAGTGCTCAGAGCCATTTTGAGCCACTTCACTGAGCGAAGTTTCTGCAAAATTGGGGGCATGGTACGTGTCGTGTTCTCGCCTTAAATACAGCTATCCACTGGGTCATGGCACTGGCAAAATATTTGGCTTTATGTACAAGGGTGGTTTAGGCGTACCGCACCGCTACTTCTTTCGGCTAAAATGCATTTGAGGCAAGTTGATAAAGGGAAATAAAGCAGTGAACTTAACTTTGTCCGGAAGCTGCAAGAAAGAGGAGACCAATATGTTTCGAAAGAGGGTTTGTTTATCACACTGCTTTTAAGCACAATCTCTATTTATAAAAGGTGACGTCCTGATTGGCTAATCATCGCCCTGCCGAAATTGCTGAGGGGAAAAAACTTGAAATCAGGAGGGAGTGTTGATCTTATACTGTAGGAATCGTTCAAAGAAGGATTGTTTGAAAATATTTAGCTAATAAGGCAATTTTGAAGATAGAACTACGAAACTGGTATTTGGTCTGAAGGTCATAAAAATGGAAGAAAACTAGAAATTCAATCCCTAAGGAGGGTTAAAAAGTGGGTGAATTTTTTTTATTTTTATTTATTTTAAAATACATTATTAAACAACTACTAAGCAATTTTTAAAGCTAAAGCCATGATAATTTGTATTTGGCACATTGGTTAAAAAAAAAAAAAAAGTGTCAGTGTGTTTGTAGCATCAGTTCCCAAGGAGGATGAAATAGAGGAGGAAAATTTTTATAAAATTCTTTCATTACATTAAAATATTATTACAGCAAAATCTACGAATACAGGTATTTGATTTCTCGATTAGAAATAAAGAAATGTGTGTTAGAGGATGAAAAACTCCAATGGAAATATTAGCAATGGAACTCAAAAGGCGGGGATTAACAGAAAGCTCCGACTCCAACTACCAGAATCGCTTTTTGGTCGAAAGTACGTTCGAAAAGGCCACGTTTCTATGGCCTTCAAAGAAACGGATCTTTGTAAATTTATTTCTTAGTAGGTCCAATATGCGTTCATAATCCCTACGCAGACGCGAGTGAATCAGAGGTCATTAAGCTAGTTTTAAATGAAATACAAGCAATGACATACGTATAGAAATAGAAATTAAAATTTTAATATAGTCGATTGAATCGTTCGTTGTCCTCAGAAAATCGTCGGAAGTTCCACGATATGCCCTATTGGGACATTCGGTAACAACGTGGCGAACAGTTTGTCTGGCTGCCCCGTAATCGCATTTTGGGGAAGGAGCCTTACGCCATCTGTGAACAGAGTCCGCGCTTCTGCCATGTTCTGCGAGACTGATCAAAGGCAGGAAGTTTGTTTCTTATTCAGGGCAAGTTCTGGCAATGTGGAGGACAAGTCTCCATCCCTTGAGTAGGTTAAGTTGGACTGAGACGCGTCCAGTTCCATTGGTGTCTTCGTGAATGGTTTTCCTGATCGAAGCCGGCTTCTTTCTCGTATAACCGCATCTTGATGGATAGGAGTTGCGGGTTGCCTTGTATGCGTTTAAACTTATGGATAAGAGCTGCTTTTCGTTGAAGGCAAAGCTGAAAACCTTGGCGTTGAGCGCCCATGAACTCCATCGTTGAAGGCAAGGCGGCAAGATGTGGCTCAGTATGAGCAGCCCTTCAACCGGAGTTGATCTTAGTGTATAACTGACAGTTTTATTGTGTTTACGAGCTGTGGTCGTGTATTTGTGTGCGTGCGCTATTGAACCACACAGGAGACTTACAGTCTGCAGTAAACGGGAGCAGTCCAGTACAAAAGTGTGCAGAGTTTCACCAGCGGAGATTACAAACCTTATATAGAATGTTGTCCATAGTTCATATCCTCAGAGGTTTTTTTTCCAGATGCTTCTTGTAGGTGTCTAGTTCAGTGTATCTCCTAGGTATTTGGGGTGCTGATTGTCGTGAAGCAGTGTGTCACCAAAGTAGAAAAGGAATTAACGTAGGAAAGACTTGTTAAACGGTGCATTTTTGTGCAGTAACGGTTTGTCTCTCTCTCTCTTTCTTTTTTCAATACTTGCTCACAGGAGGTGTACACAAAGTGTACAGAGTCTTTCTTCTTGCATATTAACTGATCATTGAGCAGGAAGGGGAAAATTAGGCTGCATTATACTGAAACATGGCTTACAATTTGTCACGCACTGCTGGGTGGCTTTAGGAGCACAGATGTAGATGTTTTAAAATCCAGTCGCGTTTAATGTGAAGAACTCCTGCCAAGAAACAAATAACGTTCTGAAGTTGGTAATGAACAGTCTTCTTCTGTCTCTTGTGACTTTGCCTCGAATGGACACGGCGTCAGCTTGGTTACAGTCTGAACTGTCGTGGTTAAATTAAGGGGTGACCGGATTGCTCTGTTGTTGGCACGCTGTTGCATCTCACTGCCCTCTCCCCAGGAGGAAAGCGTGTAAATGGCTCTGAGCACTGTGGGACTTAACAGCTATGGTCATCAGTCCCCTAGAACTTAGAACTCCTTAAACCTAACTAACCTAAAGACATCACACAACACCCCGTCATCACAAGGCAGAGAAAATCCATTAACCCGCCGGGAATCGAACCCGGGAACCCGGGCGCGGGAAGCGAGAACGCTACCGCACGACCACGAGCTGTGGACGGAAAGCGTGTATGCCAGCTGTGTGTGCCCTCCATGCGAAATACTGCGAACGGTTTGTACATGTTGGCAAAGCGTATAACTGACGTGGGACTTGGGGACCAGCCCCATATTCACTTAATCGGAGATGGAAAAAAGCATAAAAACAAACCCGAGCTGGCCGGCCCTCGTCGTTATTGAGCCGGGCTGGTGCGTCACCACGTCCCGGGAAAGGGCGCTTTAACGCGCGTATCTGTGCGGGCGTGTCAAGCTGGCAATAAACAGTGGTTGGCACACGTATTCATGCTGACACAGCACATAAATCACTGTTAATGCACCGTTCAAACTACGTCGTTATTATTTCCGCCGCACACCAATAACGCACTTCCAGGTAACAGTCTTCAGTGCGCCATCTCGAGCGGAAAATCGCTTCACGCCTCGGTATCGTAGGCAAGCATCACAATCTCATCCTTCAAGGCGTGTTTTAGATTTATTTAAGACTTCCATTCCATGTCAGATACTTTAAAATAATTCGTTCTCTTATTGCACAAATCTTTGATAGTGTGGAAGTTCCTTGCGACAGACACACACACACACACACACACACACACACACACACACACACACAGAGAGAGAGAGAGAGAGAGAGAGAGAGAGAGAGAGAGAGAGAGTGTATGGTATATCAGTAAATGGCTTCAATGGCCGGAATTTCCAGGGAATACGCTTCTACTCGATAAAAAATTGCGCCGAATATTACAATGTAAAGCTTTAGTACTGAAGGCAGTTTTTAATATTGTCCGAATGCAATGTCGTTGAGAAGATGAATCAAATCCCCTTGCAGCCCCTCAGATGTTTCCATAAACCTAGGAAAGGAAAATAAGGAATGAGATCGACTTCCTATCTCACTCTTCCCCAATCCGAGCTTGTGCTCCGTGTCTAGCGACCTCGTCGTCCTCGGGATGTTAAATCCTGATCTCCCTTTCTTCCCTTTCATTGACAAGTTCTCACCAAAGTGCAAAAACAAAACTTTTATAGTGTTCTCTTATGTACAGTGTTTTCGACGTGCCTTTTCGCTAACAGGGAGGTAAAAGCCTATGTAGGACAAAATGAAAGTTTTTAGTTTCTCCAACTTTACTAAGGCCTGAGACCTCCTGGCAACAGACGTACCTGAACTTCCCGAATCAATTAACGTAAAGGAAGGTATCAGTGACCATAAGGTTGTGACAGCATCTACGACAATGGGTCCTACTAGGAATGTTGAGAAAGGTAGGAAGATATATTTGCTTAGCAAGGGTGACAGGATACAAATGTCAGAATATCTCAGAAGCCAGCATCAAATATTCGATGATGAGGACGAAGATGTGGAGAACAACTGGAAAAAATTCAGAGGCATCTTCCAATGTGCCCTAGACAAGTATGTTCCGAGTAAGGTATTAAGGGATGCGAAAGATCCACCATGGTTCAATAGCTGTGGTAGAAAAGTGCTACACAAAGAGCACTTCACCTCAGATTGAAGAGAAGAAAATCCAAGGCGGCAAACGAAAGCGAAACTAAGCGAAAGTGAGCGGAAGGAGGGCAACTAGAGGAGCGTTCAATGATTTTGAAAGCAAGACGATGTCAATCGAAGTGAGTAAAAACCCTAAAAGATTTTGTTCGTATGTAGAATCAGCGAGTGGGTCAATATCATCTAATGATTATCTCAGCCATCACACCGGCATCGAAACAGAAGATAACAGAGAGAAGGCTGAAATACTGAATTCGGCTTCACCGCGGAAGATCGTGACACTCCCCCATCTTTCAGTCGTCGAACAAACGTCGAAATGACAGATATTGAGATAGCCGATAGCGGAACTGAAAAGCAGCTACAATCGCTTAGTAGCGGAAAGGCGTCAGGGCCAGATGCGATAGCTATAAAATTCTATTAAGATTATGCGAAACAACTTTCTCCCCTTCTAGCAGGGATTTATCGTAGATCGCTTGAGCAACAGAAGGTACCTAATGACTGGAAGAAAACCGCAGATCATTTACGTTTTTAAGAAAGGCCGTAAGACAGATACACACACTTGTAGACCTATATCGTTGACGTCAATCTTTTGTAGAATTATGGAACATGTTTTATGTTCAAGAATTATGACGTTCTTGGAAAATGAGCAGCTCCACTATAAAAACCAACAAGGATACCACAAACAGAGATCCTGCGAAACTCAGCTCTCTCTGTTTCTCCATGAGATCCACAGCGCAGTGGACAACGGCGCTCAGGTTGATGCAGTGTTTCTTGATTTTTCAGTAAGGTATTTGACACCGTCCCACATTGCCGTTTAATTTAAAAAAATACGGGCTTACGGAGTATCTGAGCAGACCTGCGATTGGATTCAATACTTTTTTGCCGACAGAACTCAACACGTTGCTCTTAACGGAACTAAATTGACAGATGTAAAGGTAATATCCGGAGTACCACAGGGTAGTGTAATAGGACCGTTGCTCTTCACAACATATATAATTGATGTAGTACAAAGCGTCGGATACTCTTTAAGGCTATTCGCAGATGATGCAGTTGTTTATACCAAAGTAGCAACGCCAGAAGATAGTAAGAATTTGCAAAACGACCTGCAGAGAATTGATGAGTGGTGCAGACTCTGTCAATTGACGCTGAACGTAAATAACTGTAACATATTGCGCATACATACGAAAATAAAACCACTACTCTACAGCTACACTACTAATGGCAAACAGTGACAGACAGCGCCTGCGTAAAATATCTAGACATAACTATCCAAAGTGACCTTAAGAGGAATTACCATATAAAACAGACAGTGGGAAAAGCAGACACCAGACTCAGATTCTTATATGAATCTTAAGGAAATGTATCTCATCCACGAAACAAGTGGCTTATAAGGCGCTTGTTGGCCCTATTCTTGAGTATTGTTCATCTATCTGGTATCCCTAACAGGTAGGACTGATAGAGGAAATAAAGAAGATCCAACGAAGAGCGGCGTGTTTCGTCACGGGATCGTTTAGCTGGCTAGAGAGCGTTCCAGAGATGCTACACAAACTCCACTGTCAGACAGTACAAGAGCGACGTTGTGCATCACGGAGAGATTTGCTACTGAAATTTCGGGACAGCATTTTTCAGGAGGAGTCGGACAACATATTACTTCCCCCTACATACATCTCGCGTATTGACTACGAGAACAAAATTCGAGAAATTAGAACCAATGCAGAGGCTTGCTGACAATCATTCTTCCTACGCACTATTTGCGAGTGGAACAGGATTGCAGGGATAAGACAGTGGTACCGAAAGTACTCTCCGCCTCACACCATTAGGAGTCTCGCGGAGTAATATGTAGATCTATAAGTACAAATAGTGATTTAGTTCTGACAAAGTTAATAATATTTAAGGAAGCTTCGTCATTTTTCTGGTGTTGAAGCATATTCGTTGTTAGAAGTATAGCAACCAGCTGAAAATTTAAGATGATTTATTAGCAAAATGCAGGGAGACTGGACTGGAATTAACCTCGATTTTTGTTTTGTAAATAAGTTGCTAATTAATAATGCTTAAATTTACATACGAATTATCTTCTCCGACGCAAAACATTTACAGAAATAAAATAATGTTGTTCGTTGAATAAGGAAGAAGTTTCTTTTTAAAGCTTTTAATTTATTTGTAGCTGTTTTCAGTTTATAATAGTTGATTTTCAGGAATACATCAGTGATCGGTGCCTTTGTATGATGGAGGATGTCGTGAGTGTACGGATAATTTTTATGGCAGGTAGTTGACCATTAGGACTAGTCATACAATGGCAAGCTAAAAAAATCTGTAGTGTTCTCTCAGAACTAGCTGGTTATGGTGACCCAGTTTCGTAAGGAACTTCTGCTTAGGATGGTGCTAGTAAGTACTGCTAGTCTTTGGCCTGAAAAAGTGGTTTGCTCGACTGAACAAGACGCAGCATCGCCATTAGGCAGTCAGTGTCCGCCAAAGTGGGCCTCGTACTGGGCGCTCTGTTGCCAGCGAAAGCTCAAGTACCCTGAGCTTCTAATGTAGGTCTTACGTTTACCAGCCGATCGAAAAATAAACCATCTTCCCACAGTCGCCAAGTACATGTCGAGATGCTGCTCCCTGTGGGATAGGTAACAAGGTGGTTGATTGGTTTGTTGGTTCTTTATGTGCTCCATAGATCATGAGAGGGACGATGAGGTCCCATAAGCCGAGGAGTGTAGGGAACGATGCGGGAGACCGACTAAGCAAGGTCCTAGCGGAGGTGGTTTGCCATTGCCTTCCTCCGACCATAATGGGGATGAATGACGATTATGGTGACAACACAGTAACACCAAGTCATCTTGAGGCAGGGAAAATCCCTGACCCCGCCGGGAATCGAACCCGGAACCCCGTGCGCGAGAACACTACCGCAAGACCACGAGCTGCGGACAGTCATATTCACGTTAAAAGTCATATTGAGGAACTTCTCAACTTTACAGACATAGAAGAAACATATTTAAAAAATGCCTTCGTGAAAGTTTGTAGGCTTTCACAGCTGTACTTAATTTCCACACAATTCTTCTGAGTCTTATATATAAATCAGAAGAATTTTGTGGAAATGTCAACATTTTGGCTGACCATATGACTAATACAGAAATACAATTAACGCATGTGGTTAGTCAGCCAACTTACACTTTTCTTGCGAAATCGTGTTCCTTTCTGGTGATAAATTTTTACTTTTTCTATAGTTTCACTGAATAACATCTAGCGAGTTCTGCGAATGATTTTTAAGGCAACGCCGATGCCTTTAGCCATCCTCCTCCATTCGAGGTACTGTTCTGTCCATGGTGATCCAAACTTCTTTTCAGTACAAAGTAAAACGATACGCAGTGTGTTGCTTACTTGCGGAACTATCCCTTTAAAACAAAAAGTAGTATGAGATGGGAGGGTGGCAGCAGACTTGTCCGATATGTTACCAACATGGCACTAGTTTGGAAGCAACTCGTAGTTTCCAAATGGAAAGGGGCTCATGTGACAAGTTAAATAGATAGAGAATTACACGAAGCAAACAATGGTTCGTTCATCTGAGAATAACTTTTTATTCTCAAACAACGTTGCATTTTGCGCTGATTAATACCGATGCTGGTGTTTATCTACACGTAAATGCTACAGGATGCACTCGCAGTACCCCATTAAATCCACCGGAGAAAGGGGACCTGCAGTTAACGTGGAATCTTCACATCACTGAGAAGCGAAGACTGGATTAAAGGTAGACTAAAAATTGTGTGCCCGATCGGGATTCAACCACGCGACTACTCAGTTTTCGGGCACGCTCTTCTTCACTAGACCATGAGACCCGGACGGCGGCTTCTAAGATGGTCGCCATGCTCGTAACACAGCTCTTTGAAGGGACCTGTCTCCGTTGCCTTACAAGCAAATATTTACGACTTTTTGAATTGAAGCTGGATTTACCATTGTTAATAGTTTCTAAATTACACTTTCTTTCTCCGAAGTATTTCAGTGGAAGGAAGAAAAGAGGAAGATTAGGAAAGTTCCTGGCAGATTAAAACTGTGTGCCGGACCGAGACCCGAACTCGGGACCTTTGCCTTTCGCGAGCCATTGCTCTACCAACAGCTACCCAAGCACGACTCAAGACCCGTACTCACAGCTTCACTTCCGCCAGTACCTCGTCTCCTGCGTTCCAAACTTCACAGAAGCTCTCCTGCGAAACTTGCAGAACTAGCACTCCTGGAAAAACGGATACTGCAGAGACATGGCTTAGCCACAGCCTGGGGGATGTTCCCAGAATGAAATTTTCTCTCTGCAGCGGACTGTGCGCTGATATAAAACTTCCTTGTTTTATCAGCGCACACTACGCCACAAAGTGAGAATTTCATTCAGGAAGGTTAGGGTGTAGCACCCTGTCGAGTCTGAGCAGAAGATCTGGTTGGGTACACGATCGGACAGGAAACTGGCCGTGTACTTTCAAAGGCAGCACCCCAGCATTTGGCTTAAGAAATTTAAGGAAAGTGCAGGAAATTTAAATCTTAGTGACAAGACTAGAACTAGAACCAAAGTCATCCTGAATGCAATTCCAGTGTGCAAATCACTGTGCCACTTCAGTGTAATAGTGACGAATACATTCGTAAAAAGATCTCTTGTCGAACAACTAAAATATTAAATCTACAGAGCTGCTGTTCTGTAGGAACGCGATTCTTCAATTCAAGTCGATGCGTCCACTTTAGTGCTGACCGTACGGTTATGAGAGGTTAAAAAAGTTGACTTCTTAGATTGAGCGTAGAACACTCAAAACAGCTCCTCTCAGTTAGGAGTGATTTTAATCGAAATCTTATGAATGTATTGCTGTTTTACCTCTTGAAGATATTGATAAGCGTTTGTAGAATACCGATAACATTTTGCTTTTGTGCAAATCTGTAACAAAACAGCGAACAGGCCGTTAATCGCACACAAAAGTGCGTAGGAAACTCCGCAAGCCTCTTATAACGCTGCACGTTATCCTCACTGTTTGGTTGTGGCGCCTCTCTAACACAAGTTCGTAACTCTGTCTCTAATGCCCCCAGCAACAACCATCAGCATTAAACACAATACGAGTGTATTCTCTGAAGAGCTAAGACGTTTAAAAAAAGTGTGAAAAATGCAACTTCATTTCAGATTCTAATCTATATAAACATGAAAATTTGGAATCTTTTGTTTTATTTATCGTTTTACCCTCCTGTTGTATTTATAATGATTCAGTACTGAATTGCGTTATTATATTTTGTCTAAATTCAGTGCCACTCCTTTTGGATAGACCCAGTGATTTATTTCCAGTAAAATATTATTTACAAAGTGCTGTTGTTACTTCGTTAGGCTTGATTATAATACTTGCATCATCACAAAAGAGAGTTATTCCTGCTTCTTTGATATGTGATGAAACATCATTTGTAGGATAAAGTTGTACTCCAGTAAGATCTGACCCCACTTTTATTAAATGCGACATCAAGAGGTGTAAAACTGAACTAAACAGTCGTACGAGTAAGTAAAACCAAGTGAGCAGATCGCTGTCTGTCGTGACAGAAAAATAATTAACAAGTAAGTTTGTTTGACGGTTTTTATTACATTCACACACTCATTTGAAAGTAATTTCAGAGAAGAATATGATGATAAAGTAATTGTTTTGGATCATGTCTGTTTTAATGGTACTCTGCCATTCATATAAGCAAAATCTAACGGTACAAAACTCGGAGGTTATGGTTGTAGCTCTGGTTTGAAATGGTAGAGGTCTCAGTGCTTAAAGTGTACCTATGAAGAATACGTTAATCGTACAGGTACGACTTAGGCACATGAATATGACGAAGAGTGCGTACAATAAGTGGAAGTAGAAGGATATGGAATTAGCGCAGCACATTATTAATTTAGAGTTTAGTTTCTTCGGAATAATTATTGCTGAATTAAGGAAAATACCTACCAACTTGTTGAGAAATATTATCTACTGCATCGCTTCAGTAAAGGGGAGAAACAGCCAGTTAAAAAATAACATTGCATCTTTATGAAAGATTATCCCACTTTGTCTCTGCAAAAATCGATGGCATGAAGGAGAGTGTTTAATAAGAGCATGTTTCTGATAAATAAGAAGAAATACTAGATGGACATAGGATTACTGCTGACCAAATATTTAACGAGGATGAAAGCGCGTTATCCACAGTTCACAAATCGTCTAAAATAATCGCACGAAAAAGCAAACACCACGGGGCGTTACCAGAAGAGGCGAAAGGGATCTTACAACGACATGTGTACGTGCAATGAATGCATCTATCGAATTGATACCCCCAATATTAATATTTAAGCGCAACATAATGAACGATGACTTAAAAAGGGGAGCTCCACCGAACACAGCATGTGGATGCTCGACAAATGGATGGATAACAGCAGAATTGTTTGTCCGATGGCTATAACAATTCAGGAAATATACAGAAATAGAAAAACGGGAACCAGAAACCAATTTTGGTTTTCAGAATGAGATTTTCACTCTGCGGCGGAGTGTGCGCTGTTATGAAACTTTCCTGGAAAATTAAAACTGTGTGACGGACCGAGACTCGAAATCGGAACTTTTGCCCTTCGCGGGCAAGTGCTCTACCACTTGCCCGCGAAAGGCAAAGGTCCCGAATTCGAGTCTCGGTCCAGCACGCAGTTTCAATCTGCCAGGAAAGTTTCAATTTTGGTTTTACTGGATGGATATAACATACGCATCAAAAATTTAGAGGCACTTCAGCTGGCTTGTCATCAGCATAAATTCATTCTATAATTTCCTGCTCACACGACTCATCGTCTACAGCCATTGGACAGATCGTCCATTAAAACACAGTTACAATGAAGCGCCATCTTTGTGGCTAAGTTCAGATCCTGGCTGTGTCATACAACAAGCTAATATTGCAGAACTCCTGGATAATGCATACCCCGGATCAGTTTGTCTGGACATGAACACTAAACGGTGTTACGGCAAAAGGCTCGTCGCCTCGTGATAGGAATGTCGTCAAAGAGAAGCACTTTTCTGCTATTACTGTACATATTGTTGATCAGTCATACCACGAATCAGTGGTGGAACCGAAGCAATAACGTGAAAATCTGGAAGGCCAGCTAAAGTTGCACCACCACACAGTGATCAGTCTGGACCTTGTTCAATTTGTCAAGAATGTGGACCCGAAAAGAACAGTGCAACAGTTGCCGAAGTTAACAGTCAAGAATAAAGTCTTACTTTAACACTTTGTCTCCTGTCCCGTGCCGGCCTCTGTGGACGAGTGGTTCTAGGCCCTTCAGTCCGGAACCGCGCTGCTGCTACGGTTGTATGTTCGAATCCTGCCTCAGGGATGGATGTGTGTGATGTCCTTAGGTTAGTTAGGTCTAAGTAGTTCTAAGTCTAGGGGACTGATGACCTTAGATGTTGAGTCTCATTGCGCTTAGAGCCATTTTTTCCCTGTCCCATATATAACGACAGTTATCAAGAAAAATACGAAAATCCCTAAACCAACTACAGAATTAACATAAAGTCCTAATAAAAAGGGAATAGAAACCAAAAGAAAGGCAAAAAAAGTAAATCTGTGCACAAATCGATAAAAAAGGGACAGACAGATGAGGACTTTAATAATAAATAAAAAAAGTACAGAATGAACTGGTCATGTCAGCAGTGTAAGGAAGATCGAGAAGAAGGCATGATTCAGTGTATGTAATGCAAAAGTTGGGTAGACGACCTATGAGATGAAGTGGAAAGTAAATTAAATAATATTTATGTGATATCTGTGTTCAAACAGATTCTCGATGTGCCAATACAAGCAACTTAATTTGTGAAAAATTTATATTTTGTCCCCTATGTGTAATTTTGTATGTGTAACAATGGAAGTAACGTTACAATTGTAGTTTGCAATTTGTTATTGTGACCTTTGTTACATTAATCCATGGTTTTATTATATCGTCTCTGACTTCTTATGCTAACGACGACTTACGTTAATCATACCAACGGTTAAAAACTGATTTTATGATAAGATTTGTATATTTATGCAGAAGTTGGTTGATAGCTTAGAAAATAAAGATTCAGTATATGCAAAACGAATTGTGTTATATAAATTACCTATCAATTACCCTATATAACCTAGAGCAAGCTCGGACCCAAAATCGATCCCTGTGGTCTGCAGTGATTATCTTACGTTCTGAAAATTCGGGTTCATTGTGTGCATCTCCTGTGGTTCATAATGTAATTCTCTGCACGCTTTTTGTTAGATAGGATGAAAACCAGTTATTTGCGATACCTTTGCTATCACAGTATTTGAGCGTCATAGTAGTCAGGACTTTTGAGAGAGGTATACGGGACATAGTTGCGATTAATTCTGACAAACGTTGGGTTCCAGCACATCCGTGAGGAAGAGAGTCTTGTTTTCCGCAAACAGCGTGCGGAGAAAAATGAACGGCCTTGAGCGCGTGCCTGCTCGTGCTTTATGTGTGTCGTTAGTTACGCGAGACGTAAATGACTCATAAAACAGCGGCGGCCGTACGTTGAATGCGTTTCAGAGGCGGCGCAACAGAGTATGGGCACGCACGACGTATATCCGATGCATTCGTCTGCTGGGTGGCCCCCACTGTCGTAGGTGTCCATTAACAGAGCTGACTATATTTGAAACACCTGGATAATCGGTATTTTTCAGGAAAATCGAATTTACCACGGAAGTCAGGTAAATCTGAAAGACTCAATGGGTTCTGAGCAAATTTAGGCGCAGTTGAGCTGTTTGTTGATTGAGGGAAATGTTCTGACTCATTTAGTCACAAAGTAAACTGATAGTATGCTTCGGAAAAATAGGTTGTGAAGCCGCGAGAGGAAACGTTGTAATATTCATCACTCGACTGTCGCTACCTCCACTGTGGTCGCCATCCTCGGGAAACTTAATTATTGCCCATTGGTTCTGGGTCTGCAGATCAGATCTATATTCCATGGTTTTTGTAGGAAGGAACTGTGACGTGCGCAGAGGAGTTTCACTAATTTTCACAGTGTCACGCTTCAAGTCGACAATGACCATAGTACGAGAAGCGTTCGATTTAAAACATGGAGTGTTAGCGCTATCTACATATCAATTGAAACGACCCCCTTAGAAAAATTCTACAAGACTGTTTTATGTGAAACGTCCTCTTTGCAATTATACACGAATGTGCTTAAACTGACACACAATATTTTTAGCGCAACGCAATCTGACTTTCAAAAATCCCTACGACGAATGGCCCTGACTAACATTAACCTATACCTTTCACAAATCACTTACCTCATCAAAAATCTTCGTTACTCGAACAACTGCAATACAGCGAGCGCCGCTACTGCCACCTAACTAAGGATTCAAACTACGGAAGTCACTAACTACTGATAGGCACAGTTAGCAAATGAAAGATTTTAATAGGGAACAAACAATGTATTTACCTTTATAGTCATAATACATATCTCAGTTCATGACACCAATTCTTACAAATTTCAAAACTCCGCCATCTCTCTCCCCACGTCCACCACTGCTGGCGGCTCACCTCCAACTGCGCAACGCTACGCGCTGTTAGCATCCAGCTGCCGCTGCTCAACACTACAATGGCAGACAACAATGCCAACCAGCCACAGACTGCACACGGCACAGCCAGTGATTTTCATACAGAGCGCTACGTGGCGGCGGCGTTACCAATAAAAAAACCTAAACAGCCTACTTACACAATGCCACGCAGAGTGGCCGAGCGGTTTGAGGCGCCATGCACGGAATGCGCGGCCCCTCCCACCGGAGGTTGGAGTCCTCCCTCGGGCATTGGTGTGTGTGTGTGTGTGTGTGTGTGTGTGTGTGTGTTGTTCTTAGTAAAAGTTAGTTTAAGTAGTGTGTAAGTCTAGGGACCGATGACCTTAGCAGTTTGGTCCTTTAGGAATTCACACACATTTGAAGATTGGACTTTTCAGTAACAACAGTTCGATGCTTGTTCCTGCAGACATTTGTCATATACTTCTTATCGCCCAGTCACATACACCATGTGATCAAAAGTATACGGAAAAAATTTGGAAATTTGTGGTAAGTTCCTATGCGACCAAACTGCTGAGGTCATCGGTCCCTAAGATTACACACTACTTAGTCTAACTTAAACTAACTTACACTAAGGACAACATACACACACCCATGCCCGAAGGAGGATTCGAACCTCCGACGGTGGGATCAGCCGGAACCGTGGCAAGACGCCCGAGACCACGTGGTTACCCCGCGCGGCAAAAGTATACGGACATCTGCCTGAAAATGACTTCCAAGTTTGTGGGACCCTCCATCGATAATGATGGAATTCAATATAGTGATGGTTCACCATTATCCTTTGTAAGTAGGCTGTTTAGTTTTTTTTATTGGTAACGCCGCCGCTACGTAGCGCTCTGTATGGAAATCACTGGCTGTGCCATGTGCAGTCTGTGGCTGGTTGGCACTGTTGTAATACCTGCCATTGTAGTGTTGGGCAGCGGCAGCTGGATGCTAACAGCGGGTAGCGTTGCGCAGTTGGAGGTGAGCCGCCAGCAGTGGTGGACGTGGGGAGAGAGATGGCGGAGTTTTGAAATTTGTAAGAATTGGTGTCATGAACTGCTATATATATTATGACTAGTGAGATAAATACATTGTTCTCTATTAAAATCTTTCATTTGCTAACTATGCCTATCAGTAGTTAGTGCCTTCAGTAGTTTGATCTTTTATTTAGCTGGCAGTAGTGGCGCTCGCTGTATTGCAGTAGCTTGAGTAACGAAGATTTTTGTGAGGTAAGTGATTTGTGAAACGTATAGGTTGTTGTTAGTCAGGGCCATTCTTTCGTAGGGATTTTTGAAAGTCAGATTGCGTTGCGCTAAAAAATATTGTGTTTCAGTTTAAGCACAGTCTTGTAATAATTTTTCTAAGGGGACGTTTCACCTTGATGACAGCTTCCACTCTCGAAGGCTTACGTTCAGTCAGGTGCTGGAAAGTTTCTTGGTGAATGGCAGCCCATTCCTCACTGAGTGCTGCACTGACGAGAGATGGGGTCTGGCAGAAAGTCGGCATTCCAAAACATCCCAAAGGTGTTCCATAGGATTCAGGTCAGGACTCTGTAGAGACCAGTCCATTATAGGGATGTTATTGCCGTGTTACCACTCCGCCAAAGGCTGTTCATTATGAAAATTGTTTGATCGTATTGAAAGACGCAGTTTCCATCCCCGAATTGCCCTTCAACAGTGGGAAGCAAGAAGGTGCTTAAAACGTCAATGTAGGCCTGAGCTGTGATAGTGCCAAGCAAAACAACAAGGAGTCCAATGTAGGCCTGAGCTGTGATAGTGCCAAGCAAAACAACAAGAGGTGCAACCCCCTCCATGAAAAACGCGACCACATCACACCATCTTCGAATTTTACGGTTGGCACTACGCACGCTGGCAGATGACGTTCCCAGTACATTCGCTATACCCACACCCTGCCATCGGATCGCCACATTTTTTCCGTGATTAGTCACTCTACACAATGCTTTTCCACTGTTCAATCGTCCAATGTTTACGCTCCTTACACCAAGCTAGGCGACGTTTGGCATTTACCGGCGTGATGTGTGGCTTATGAGCAGCCGCTCGACCTTGAAATCCCAGTTTTCTCACCTCCCGCCTAACTGTGAGAGAACTGTGGAAGAACTTGTTTGTGCAGAAATTGCCGACATAGTGTAACTGTGGCGAAATAAGGGGAATCAGCCCACATTCGCCGAGGCAGATGGAAAACCGCCATAAACCATCCACAAACTGGCCGGTTCACCGGACCTCGGCACAAATCCGCCGGACGGATTCGTGCCGGGGACCAGGCGGTCCTTAGGTTAGTTAGGTTTAAGTAGTTCTAAGTCTAGGGGACTGATGACCTAATATATTAAGTCCCATAGTACTTAGTCATTTGAATCTGAATTTGCAGCGTGGAAGAGGAGACGGACAGAGCGGTGGCAGAGAATAGATATAGAAAACGGGAAGGGCGGAATGAACAGGGAGAGTGGGCAGGAGAAGATGGAGAGAGAGAGGGGGAGAGGAGACGATGGACAGTGAGAGAGGGGTGGAGGAAGAGACGGACTAAGAAAGGGGGGTGGAAAGAGAGAGGAGAGGAGATTAGGACGTATATCCAATTCTGATACATATTAGAAACGTGTGCTATTTTCCATTTAAGCAAACTGAGACACAGGAAAGCGTCCCCGGGTATAGCTAATCAGCAATAAGTTGTGTGGCAATGTGAAAAGTTTCATTTGCGGTTGCGAAAAAGAGTAAAACTTGCTCTCACACAAAGATAACCTTGTTGAAAGGGAATGACTGCAAACTGTTAGAAAGGGAGACGCGACCATGGGCGCGCGTGTTGTGACGTTTAGGTGCAAGCGCGACCGGGCCGGCCTATTTTGACAGCTGAGAAGCCCCGGACGTCTCTCTGGGCTGAACTCTGTTACCCGCACGAGTCTCGCTGTGTCGTCAATAGATGGCGGCACACTTTGAGCCTTGCTGGCTGGCTGACGCTCAGAGGACCCACCAGTGTGCTCATTTTAAATTAACGTTTTTTTTTTTTATCAAGACATGAGGATGTAACCGTTTTACCAGCTGATCTGCTGCAAATTTAAGACAGGGTAAAGCAAAGTTATTCGTGTTTTAATATTCTGCGTAGTTTCCGACTTTCTGTATGAAGTACGGAACAGAACATTTTAAATGTTCAATCTGACTTTTTATCAGTGGTCACCCAGTCACAGTTGCCTGTTACTTTATTTTAGTTATTGTTTACTTACTGTACTTGGATGTTAACACAGGATTTTACCAGTATCTCATGTATTTTGCGCTTCTGGGCAGAAGTGAGTGTGTGCAAGAGAGCGAGGAAGGAGCAAAATATTCGACTCCTCCTCCTCCTACTCTATTCATGGATTATGCAACTCCACCTGTTCCGTTGAACAAGATCACTTCATCTCTTGCGTGGTCTTCCGCTCTGTCATGTTCGTCTAAGTTTGTAGTCAAGAATTTGTTTTTGGAGTCTATTTTCATGCATTCTATCAACACGTTGCCAGCATCCGTGTCAGCCGTTGTGGCCGAGCGGTTCTAGGCCCTACAGTCTGGAACCGTGCGTCCCCTACGGTCGCAGGTTCGAATCCTGCCTCGGGCATGGATGTGTGTGCTGTCCTTAGGTAGTTTTAAGTTCTAGGGGACTGATGACCTCAGAGGTTAAATCCCACAGCGCTCAGAGCCATTTGAACCATTTTGAACCAGCATCCGTTTCTGGTCTTATTTGTTACCTTTTTGACTGAATCATCTTGTAACTCATTCCTAAAGTTTTCATTTATGAAGCGATTTTGTGCACCCTTCAACACTAAGTATAAATATCATTTCCACAACCTGTCTCCTGTTCTTATCCTTATGAGAACTCAGATTTCAGGTTCATAGAGCATAGTAGATACTGCCATGACAAGTCAACGAAGGAGAAAGCCGATGGATTAGTTTCAATTTTTAAAACCCAATATCAAACATTTGGCGCCACTGGTCTCGAATGACTTGTTAAAAACACTGATGGCCCTGATTTCAAGCGTCATATACAGGTTGCCCGAAAAAAAAAAACTTATTGAATGTGTGCTCTTAAATGCATACCGTTAAGATTTACGGGCACTTCTTCAGTAGAAGAGATAGCTATAAGCAGTTGTTCAGTAGAAATGATGTGATTTATATTGTAAGTAGGCTGTTTAAGTTTTTATGTTGGTAACTTCACGTAGCTCTCTGTATAAACATCACTGACTGTGCTGCGTGCAGTCTGTGGCTGGTTGGCATTGTTGGAATATTCGCTTGTGTAGTGTTGGGCAGTTGGATGGGAACAGCGCGTAGCGTTGCGCAGTTGGAGGTGAGCCGCCAGCAGTGGTGGATGTGGGGAGAGAGATGACAGTGTTTTGAGAGCAGACGATCTGGATGTGTGTCCGTCAGAAAAAGGAAATTGGTTTAATTGGATGTCAGAAAATCATACATATATTATGACTTTTGGACATCATTAAGGTAAAAACATTGTTTGTTCTCTATCAAAATCTTTCATTTGCTAACTATGCGTATCGGTAGTTAGTGCCTTCAGTAGTTGGAATCTTTTATTTAGCTGGCAGTAATGGCGCTCGATGTATTGCAGTAGTTAGAGTAACGAAAATTTTTGTGATTCATGAAAAGTATAGGTTATTGTTAGTCAGGGCCATTCTTTCGTAGGGATTATTAAAAGTCAGAGTGCGTTGCGCTAAAAAATATTGCGTGTGAATTTAGTGATGATCACAATAAGTAAAGAGAGAAGTGTCTGAGTACGTTCAGTTTTACTCTGCTGTTTGACAATCAAATAACGTAGTAGTTTATCAGCACAGTCATTCTTAATTTTTCAAAGGAGACGTTTCAGTAGTATCGAAGATGAACAAGTGCTCATTTCCCTTCAGGTAAATATTTTAGAGCTTATGTGCACTAGACTTCTTTGTTTCAAATAATGGTCCCTGTGATATCCCTGAATATTGTCCATTCCTCCTGACACACCTATACAGGGTGTTACAAAAAGGTACGGCCAAACTTTCAGGAAACACTCCTCACACACATATAAAGAAAAGATGTTATGTGGATATGTGTCCGGAAACGCTTAATTTCCATGTTAGAGCTCATTTTAGTTTCGTCAGTCACCTACGCTCAATGGAGCACGTTATCATGATTTCATACGGGATACTCGACCTGTGCTGCTAGAACATGTGCCTTTACAAGTACGACACAACATGTGGTTCATGCACGATGGAGATCCTACACATGTCAGTCGAAGTGTTCGTACGCTTCGGAACAACAGATTCGGTGACCGATGGATTGATAGAGGCGGACCAATTCCATGGCCTTCACGCTCTCCTGACCTCAACCCTCTTGACTTTCATTTATGGGGGCATTTGAAAGCTCTTGTCTACGCAACCCCGGTACCAAATGTAGAGACTCTTAGTGCTCGTATTGTGGACGGCTGTGATACAATACGCCATTCTCCAGGGCTGCATCAGCGCATCAAGGATTCCATGTGACGGAGAGTGGATGCATGTATCCTCGCTAACGGAGGACATTTTGAACATTTCCTGTAACAAAGTGTTTGAAGTCACGCTGGTACGTTCTGTTGCTGTGTGTTTCCATTCTATGATTAATGTCATTTGAAGGGAAGTAATAAAATGAACTCTAACATGGAAAGTAAGCGTTTCCGGACACATGTCCACATAACATATATTCTTTCTTTGTGTGTGAGGAATGTTTCCTGAAAGTTTGGCCGTACCTTTTTGTAACACCCTGTATTTAAACCATACCACACAATACATACCTTACCATGCCATACGACTGTAGACGGGATATAAATAGTTTTCTTCCTTTTTGCTCTCTGTTGGGTTCGGGATGTCCTTGCATAGATCTTACTTACCAGCTCACCCAATAAGGTATGTGGAAAAAGAACAGCATAGCAACGGAGAATAGCAAAATACTCGCTGAAAAACTATTTATGGAAGTAAAAACATTAAGCGAGGTAAATGATAAGTCCGAAGCCGAAGCGAGAAAATTTCAAGTAGCATGCCACACACGTCCACAAACGGAGATCGTGGAGCACCCTCAGGAACGAGTGTGACTCGGGCCTCCCAGCAGAATGAAAGTGAAATTGCCTCGCCAGGAACCTGTTTCGTATTGTACAGGACAGGCGCGTAAAACGGGATGGGGTCAATCCAGAGAAATGGGGACACCGTCGGTTGAAATACGGCCGGATGATGGGGTCTGGAGAGTCGGATTCTGGCGGGTACCCCACGCACAATGTCCCGAGGGCGCGTTGTTTGGTGGAGTGGGCTCAGCTGCGACCAGAAAAGGTCTGGCATTTCTCGCCCGCTCCCGGCAGGTCGTAAATCTGCGGTCGGCGCGTGGGCAGCCGTGGCTGCGTGGAGAGGGAGGGAGAAAGGGAGTGAGGGGGGGGGGGGGGGGGACGGGAGCTGCTGTCGGTAAATCGCCGGAACAGCGCCGAGCGACCAATCACGGCCCAGCGCGGCGCACAATGAGCCGTAAACAACACCGAGCCGCCGTCTTCCTGGCGGATGACCAGCGCTCCTCAGCGGGAGAAAACAGTGGTCGCGGGACGGGACACTCTCTGGACGTGAAACTCTTCCGCTATGAAGTAAGCGGCGGAACCTGCCCTTAGAGGATGGAAAAACCCTTTATTGTATTAGATTGATGCATAACTTAATAGCGGTTTTTGTTTCACATGTTGGTATTCCGATTATTATGCAACGGCCTTCCTGTCAGATCAGCGAAGTTAAGCGCTGTTGGACGTGGCCGGCACTTGGATGGGTGACCATCCAGGCCGCCATGCGCTGTTGCCATTTTTCGGGGTGCACTCAGCCTCGTGATGCCAATTGAGGAGCTACTCGACCGAATAGTAGCGGTTTCGGTCAAGAATACCATCATAACGACCGGGAGAGCGGTGTGCTGACCCCATGCCCCTCCTATCCACATCCTTCATGAGGATGACACGGCGGTCGGATGGTCCAGGTAGGCCACTCGTGGCCTGAAGACGGAGTGCTTTATTCCGGTTATTATGGGTGTGTTTATCGATTATCCTTTTCTTTATTTTTAGTTGACTGTTGTTATTTCAGTTTACATGTTGTCATTTATCATTTGGAGATAGTGAGCAGAGCTGTGGACGCTAGAAAATGGAGTGTCAAGTGGAGAAATCAGAACATTTCTGACATATTCTTCTGTTTCAGTTCATTAGAGGGATGGCAACAGCAGATGCAGCACAAACATCTGCTCCACGCTTAGGGGTAATATCATTAGACTGAGCTTTCGTTTCAAGAAGGATCGTCTTGACAATGACTCTCCACGTTCAGGAAGCCCTTCGGGGTTTCATGAAGGTCGTTTAAAGGCATTAATCCACGTCAGTGTACTCCATAACTGAAAAATGTGACGAACTGTGATTATTCCAGCATCGCGTGACACTTTGAATAAATGAGGAAAGTTCAAAAATCATGTGTACAGCCACCCCATACTTTAAGCTCAAATCACAAAAATCAGTGGATTGTCATACATGGCCGGCCGCTGTGGTCGAGCGGTTCTAGACACTTCAGTCCGGAACCGCGGCGCTGCTACGGTTGCAGGTTCGAATCCTGCCTCGGGCATGGATGTGTGTGACGTCCTTAGGCTAGTTAATTTAAGTAGTTCTAAGTCTAGAGGACTGGCGACCTGAGATGTTAAGTGCCATAGTGCTTAGAGCCATTTTTTGTCACACTTGCATCGCTACTTGCTAGGCATCACTTGGCTCGTGAACGATACCGACCATCCTGCACCTTACATATAACGAGAAATTGAGTTTTCATGCTAACATAAGGAAAGGAAATGAATGGATCATCTCCGAACGAAGACCTGCGCGTCCACAAAAGATAATGATACGCATCTGGTGGAACAGAGATGGTGTGGTTTGCTAGGAATTGTTTCCTCGAAGTGTTTTCGTCACTGCTGACAGTTACTGTCAACAACTGAGACGTCTTGCAGACGCAGTCCAAGAACAACAACCGGGAAGACTGCGTGGAAAGATGCTACTCCACGATTACGCCCGCACGCATTCTGCTCGACTGACAAAACATATTGTACAGGTATTGGATTGGGAAATCATTCCGCACCTACCTTGTTCACCTGATCTTATGCAATCAGATTTTCACATTTTCTGCTCTTTATCGAGAAACCTTCAAGACACTTCCTTTCTGCATGAAAATGCTCTCCGAATATGGTTCGACGGGTTCTTCGCTTCAGAATACAGTTGCTGAACCAGCCTTGGCAGACTGTTGTAAACAGTGAGGAAAACTATCATAATGATGACTTAGGTCTTTCTTATGTGTATCGGTTGTGTTTGTTAAGCTTACTGAGAAATGGTATGAACTTACGCACCAACCCATTATATAATTACACAACTGCAGGACAATCACTGGAGGCAATCACTTCCATAAAATATCTAGGAGTACCCGTTCGGAGCCATATAAGGTGAAACAACTACATAAATTGAAACTTCCTGGCAGATTAAAACTGTGTGTCTGACCTAGACTCGAACTCTGGACCTTTGCCTTTCGCATGCAAGTGCTCTACCATCTGAGCTACCCCGTCCTCACAGCTTTAGTTCTGCCAGTAGCTCGTCTCCTACCTTCCAACTACATAAATTAATGGCGGATAAGGCAGGTGTCAGATTAAATGGCAGCCCGCCAACAAAGGAAGAACCTTACTAATCACTCTTTCGAATAATACTTGAATATACCTTATCGGCCTGGAACGCGTATCAGATAAAGATGATGGTGGAAAAATATCAAAGAGGAGTAGCATGTTTCATTACAGGCTTGTTTACGAAGGGCAAAAGTGTTATGAAGATGCTCAGCCAATTACAGTCGCCAACGGTGCAAGAGGGGCGTTCTGCATCACTGTGCGGAACGTATGTTTCTAGAACATTCAGGTAGTATATAGCGTCATCCTACGTACACCTCGCGAAATGGCTATGAAGGTAAAGTTAGAGAGATTCGAGTCCACACAGACACTCAGCAGCAACCGCTCTTCCCGCGAACCATTCGCGACTGGAATAGGACAAGGGAGAACCGTCATTGGCAAAGTAACCTCTGCCACACCCCGTATGGTGGCTTGCGGAGTAAATATATATGGGGCGCAGACTGACCAACGTTCATGGTGTTGAATCCTGTCTAGTCATCTAATCTATGATGCCTCGGAAGCTATTTCCTCGGATCGCTAGACAACAATTCAAGCAAATCGTATTAATGGGGTTTATTGCACTCTCGTCTTCAGGTCATGAGTGGCCTACCGGGACCATCCGACCGTCGTGTCATCCTCAGCGGAGGATGCGGATAGGAGGGGCGTGGGGTCAGCACACTGCTCTCCCGGTCGTTATAATGGTATTCTTGACCAAAGCCGCTACTATTCGGTCGAGTTAGCTCCACAATTGGCATCACGAGGCTGAGTGCACCCCGAAAAATGGCAACAGCGCGTGGCGGCCTGGATGGTCACCCATCCAAGGGCCGACAGCACTTAACTTCGGTGATCTCACGGGAACCGGTGTATCCACTGCAGCAAGGCCGTTGCCAATGGAGTTTATTACATTAAGTTAAATTGGCAATACTTAACTTTGCGTATTCACAAAGGTGTGTCGCAAGCAAATGACATGCAAATGATCAATGTCCTTCGGTATATACAATTTAAATGCAAGCAAAACAAAACGGTTCATAAGTCACTGCTATAGAATTTGTATGACTGCTCGTCTTCCTCTGCCCCCGCGGTTAGGTGGCGTGGGGCTTATATCCTCTTCGCGTAGATGTCGCTCCTGTCTTGGCGTCAGCGTGCTATTGGCTGACGTCGTCTCACAGCCCTCTCTACTCTTCCGTTCTTCACCGTCGTGCCGGCGCTTGGCGTCACGCCGGAACGCATGACGTAGTAAGAAAGTCATCTTGGCCGTTACACTCGAAGCGGCAGCCATCTTGGGAGTCTCTGCAGTGTTCTCAATGTACTGATTAATATTAAAAGCTGGATCTCGTATAGAGGAGTTGCATCGCATATTAGATAGATACACAAAACTTGTCGTTGCCGCCACATAAGTTTCCATGATAATTCGATGCGTCACGTTTTCTTTTCAGTGCATGGGAAGGAGAATGAATGCGTAAAAATTTAACTCTGCCAACTCATCTGATGCGAATTAGATAAGAAAAACACTAAGTAGCGTTGCCAGTAACATGGAAGAGAGACTTTGGGATTAGACAGTGCCGTCTTAGAAAAGTTGCAAGACCCAAACCGAAACGTAAAGAAACTCTACGTATGTACCGCAGCATGCTCCAAGAACTGAGTGATTAAGTTTAATGTGGACTCCAGTCCCTGGTGGAAGTTTGCATTTCTCATGTTAACAAACCGTTTCTAGAGGCGCACTGCGCGTCCCTGGCTCCTCCTGAGTCCCCAACCAAACTACACACTGTCACGACCCGGAAGAAAAACGACGTCGCCCCAAAGATAGGGCCACAGTACTACATAGTGATAACAACCGCCGCTGCTGCTACTAGTGGACAGGCAACACTTGTAAAAGCAAGTGGCGTCAGTCATCACGAGAAGAAAACTGTGGTGTCACCGCCAGACACCACACTTGCTAGGTGGTAGCCTTTAAATCGGCCGCGGTCCGGTAGTATACGTCAGACCCGCGTGTCGCCACTATCAGTGATTGCAGACCGAGCGCCGCCACACGGCAGGTCTAGAGAGACTTCTTTAGCACTCGCCCAGTTGTACAGCCGACTTTGCTAGCGATGGTTCACTGACTTCTACGCTCTCATTTGCCGAGACGATAGTTAGCATAGCCTTCAGCTACATTATTTGCTACGACCTAGCAAGGCGCCATGATCAGTTTCTATTGATATTGTAAATCATGTACCGTCAAGAGCGACGTTCGTCATTAATGGATTAAAGTTAAGTATTCCACCAGCTACGTCCGTTTTTCTCAATTCTAATTCCCTTGTCATGTTCCAGACCTCACGCCAGACTGCGTGATCTAAAACGCGTGCATTTAGGCCTCCTTTAGTAAAACGGTGTTGGCTCTCCTGCTAACCACAACAAAAACAACTGCAACCATGTCAACGAAACGATACGATCTGGTCTCCAACAGAGGACCAGCACCAACGAAGGCCGTAGCACGGCTCAGCGCCCATGACCGAGGTGTAAAAAGATTCCACCTCGGTTCTGGTCAAAACAGAACGGAGGTGGACTCTTCCTGCACGTCGGTCAGGAGCCTGAGGATGGCGTAGTAAATCACCGAAACTGGAAGCCAAAATAAGTTTGCAAATGGAAGGTGTCTGATTTGACATCCCGTGCTGGTGCCACGAATGCGACAACACCACTGTAACTCGAGTAAATCTACATCTGTAAAATAAGCAAATGCGTTTTTAAGTAGAGAAGTTTCCATCTCCGGGAGATGGAGGGTAGACCCCAAAACGACTACACACTTCCTGTTTTCTGAAACAGGTGATATCTTTTAGTTTTGAATGGAGGATACAAGTATTGTTCTTTAGACAGGCTTCAATAAAATTCATAGTCTGTCCAGTAACATACGAACAGTGTCGATTAGATTCGTGTAAAACTCACTGGAAGTAGGATGTAAAGAAAAAGATGGGTATATACAAGAGTTTTTTTGAGAATGCCCAAAGGAAGTACATAACGCAATATGAGGTACTCCTTCTTAGAGTAAAGCGCCGTAGATAATGTTTATAAGAAGGCAGCCGCAGGCCTCATCTAGAAGCGTCCACCGCAGGCCGCGTCACCTTGTAGCCTTGCGCAACGCCACCTCAACCCCAGCGCCTGTGCCGGGGTCGGGTTGCACGCACGATACGGGCCCGGCCTGGGGACGGCGCGGCCTGCCTTTGAATTCTAGCCCAGCGCACCCACAATGACACAGGCTCTCCTTGACAGTCCAAGGGCCCTCGGCCAATACAGGCCCCGAGCATCCTGTCAGGACTGATAATAGCTTCATTCTCGTTACTTTAAAGACGAAAGGCTCTTTATTATTACACTACTGGCCATTAAAATTGCTACACCAAGAATTCACTGGACAGATATATTATACTAGAACTGACATGTGATTATATTTTCACGCAATTTTGGTGCATAGATCCTGAGAAATCAGTACCCAGAACAACCACCTCTGGCCGTAATAACGGCCTTAATACGCCTGGGCATTGAGTCAAACAGAGCTTAGATGGCGTGTACAAGCACAGCTGCCCATGCAGCTTCAACACAGTACCACAGTTCATCAAGAGTACTGACTAGCGTATTGTGACGAGCCAGTGCTCGGCCACCATTGACCAGACGTTTTGAATTGGTGCTAGATCTGGAGAATGTGCTGGCCGTGGCAGCAGTCGAACATTTTCTGTATCCAGAAAGGCCCGTACAGGACCTGCAACATGCAGTCGTGCGTTATCCTGGTAAAATGTAGGGTTTCGCAGGAATCGAATGAAGGGTAGAGCCACGGGTAGTAACTCATCTGAAATGTAGCGTCCACTGTTCAAAGTGCCGTCAATGCGATCAAGAGGTGACCGACACGTGTAACCAATGGCACCCCATACCATCACGCCAGGTTGTACGCCAGCATGGCGTTGACGCATACACGTTTCCAGTGTGCGTTCACCGCGATGACGCCAAACACGGATGCGACCATCATGATGCTGTAAACAGAACCTGGATTCATCCGAAAAAAATGACGTTTTGCCATTCGTGCACCGAGGTTCGTCGTTGAGTACTCCATCGCTGGCGCTCCTGTCTGTGATGCAGCGTCGAGGGTAACTGCAGCAATGGTATCCGAGCTCATAGTCCATGCTGCTGCAGACGTCGTCGAACTGTTCGTGCAGATGGTTGTTGTCTTGCAAACCTCCCCAACTGTCGACTCAGGGATCAAGACGTGGCTGCACGATCCGTTACAGCCATGCGGATAAGTCATCTCGACTGCTAGTGATACGAGGCCGTTGGGATCCAGCACGGCGTTCTGTATTACCCTTCTGAACCCACCGATTCCATATTCTGCTAACCGTCATTGGATCTCGGCCACCACGAACACAAATGTCGCGATACGATAAACTGCAGTCGTGATACGCTACAATCCGACCTTTATCAAAGTGGGACACGTGATGGTACGCTTTTCTCCTCCTTACACGAGGCATCAGAACAACGTTTCACCAGGCAACGCCGGTCAACTGCTGTTTCTCTATGAGAAATCGCCTAGAAAATTTCCTCATATCAGCACGCTGTAGGTGTCGCCACCGACGCCAACCTTGTGTGAATACTCTGAAAAGCTAATCATTTGCATATCACAGCATCTTCTTCCTGTCCGTTAAATTTCGCGTCTGTAGCACGTCATCTTCGTGGTGTAGCAATTTTAATGGCCAGCAGTGTATTATTATTTACATTTTATGGTCTTCATTGGACCACTCTAGCCAACTTCATACAAAGAATTTGTCAGTTTCCTGTTAGCCGAGTATTCTTTCATGCTCTCTGATTTCATTCTTCTTTCTTATCGGAAATCAACGTTCCTATTGTCTGTTTGTTGATTCTCGTTTGCAATCTGGTTTGTTTGTCTGTGAGTTTCCTGATTTTGTCAGTTTTTTTCTTAGGTCTTCCAATGTAATCGGTAGCTCATCCATATCTTCCTTGATTTCTATAATCCACTTAATGTTGCACTTGCTATTCAACAATTTTTCTATTATTCTCCTGATGATCCTGTCCTCTGGTATTCAGATTAGATGTCCGAAAAATGAAATGTACTCATTACTGGTTCTATTTCCTTGTAGACTGTTCCATTTGTAGCTACAGTCCAGTGTCCATCTTTCTGGTACGATTTGCTGACGAACGTCCTGATGATTCTTCTCTATATTTTGAGTATTTTGTCTATTTGTGCAGTGTTAGTTGTTTTGAAGATTGTGTCACTTGCGTATGTATTTCTGGTTGAGTGGCTGTTTTGTAGTGTTTTAATTTTGTAGCTATTGACAGGCTCTTTTTGTTGTAGGTTTTCTTGCTGATATATTGTGCTCTAGTCAATCTGTATATTCTGTTATGCCATGTTGGCTTTTCACTGATGTTATATGTTATTTCTCCCAGATATTTAAATTTATCTACAATTTTTTATTTCTTGGTTTCCTATGGCAATTTTGTTTATGAGTGGTGGGTCACTTAACACGATGACTAATTTTTCAAAGGATATTCCAAGACCAATTTTCTGTGCTATTTCCTGTAGTGAGATAACTTCTTGTTTGGTTTCCTGAATAATGTTGGACAAGAGAGCAAGGTCATCAGCAAATCCTAGACAATTTAAACTTATGTTCTTCGGGCTAGTCTTGAACCATTGCCTCATTATATATTCTAAAGCACAGTTGAACCACAGCGGTGCCAAGCGATCTTCTTGTCTTAAACCTGTTTTTATGATGAATGGCTCAGAGAGTTCCTATTTAAACTTGACTTTTGATACAGCGTTGGTTAAGGTGAGTTCTATCGATCTGATTAATTTTATATGGAGCCCGAAATTTCCTAAGATTTTTAATATTGAAGGTCTGTGCATACAGTCATATGCTTTTTTAAAGTCCACAAAAGTTATTACAAGAGGTTTATCTCGTTTCTTGTAATATCTTATGGCTAATTTTAAGGTGATGCACAGCTTCTCCAAGGTCTGAAGCCTCCTTGGTATTCACCTAATTCTTCCTCTAGTAGCTCTATGATCCCCTTGTATAGGATTCTGTAGAAAATCTTGTATGTGCAGTCTAAGAGAGATAACTCTGTAATTATCTGGGTTGCTTTTATCTCCTTTTTTGTAGAGTGGTTGGATTATGGCTCTTTACTAGAGAAACGGGCTTGATTGTTTGTCTAGGGATCAATGAGTTGTTAATAAAAGGTGATGTGACTGTTATAAAGGGTGTATCAAAGAATCATCCGATCTAGCACGTCTATATTTCTGAAACTAATAAACATATACAATAAATTTTGTTTTCTAATGAACGGGAAACTCAGTTTTTTCCGTGCCTTTTCATAGGTGTTCAATATGCCCCCCTTGAGATGCACGGCATGTCAACGCAGTATTCAAATTATTCCCACACTGCAGCAAGCATGTCTTGAGGTACAGCTTCCACAGTTACTGTTGTAAGATGTCTAAGTTCATTAATTGTTGTTTGTAACGGGCGTACATAAACAGAGTCTTTTATAGCCCCTCCTCCCCCCCCCCCCCCCCCAAGAAATTTTTATCAAGAAGGGAAGAAAAATGTCATGCTCCATCTTGCCAAGAACGAAATTACGGAGCTCCACAAGTTGTTTTTTGTCACATTCACGAACAGCTTGCAGTAGCTGAATTTTACATGCTTTCACGTGTAAACGTCGATGCATTACACACCAGACGGACGTGGAGACATGCTGAGCTGTCGAGCTGCACAGCGAACGGATTTCTGCGGACTCCTCGTGAAACTATGAAGGATGCGTTCGACGTCTGTGTCAGACACTCGGGCATGGCCCGGCGATCTGCAAGCACACAAACAAACTGTTTCTCGGGATTGTTCATGCCATCTTCTAATTCTCTGTGCTGTAGCAGGATCCACACCATACCTAGTACGAAAGTCACACTGAACAGTTATTACTGACCCACACTACGCAAAGCGTAGAACACAAAACGCTTTCTGTTGTCACGGCACCATTTTTACTAGAACTGAAGCGGGCGCACACTGCTGCTACCTAGAGGGAATCATGTAAAACTCAAAGGTTGGCTCTTTACAACAATACTTGTTCACGCACATATTTCAAATACCATAATAGTTACGATTTAAAAATAAAATATGATGATTCTTTTTACTACAGCCTCTATAATATCAATCTTGCGTCACTCTGGGCTTCACAGTCGAAAACCCACTCGGAAAGGGATGTTGTGTTAAAAGTATCACGTCTTGTTTCAACAACACGACCTACACAAAATATCATCACTAATCTTGCGGACGGATAACTGGCTGTAGTAATTCACACTGTAGTTGGAGGAAAGGAACTGGAAACTGATGAAGGATCTAAAATGCGAGAGACATTCGATATGAGATTCGTTTCAACTCGTCGAAGCAAGTAATTCTTATTATTGTATAATATTATTGTATAATGCCTGCAGATATGCAAGACTTTCGATAGACTGCATTCCGACAGACTACCGATATGCAAGCTAAAATGGTGTCTGCGCACCAAAGCGCCTATTTTCATTTATTAATAACTAAATTAACTATCGTACATGGTCCAAAATGGCGTACAACATTCCCATTAATACTTTACTATCATGAAGTAATTAGAACATCCTTTTATAGTCAATTTTAATTAAACAACTAACTTACTAAAAAGATACGAATCACTTTGTGCGTCATCGGCAATGTCACAAACGGCTATACAGTGAAGCCGCTCTCGACAAACTACTCAGTGCTAAGTCTGACGGCATGTCATTTAGAACTGCGCGGTTAATCTAGGTCATCAACAAGGAAAGCACATTACGAGTTCAGGAATGTCTAGTTTGTCTTGTGATTTGTTAATAGTGAGTGTTCTTCATATGAAAAATTATAAAGGAATGGCCGGCCGTTGTGCCAGAGCAGTTCTAGGCGCTTCAGTCCGGAACTGCGCCACTGCTACGGTCGCAGGTTCGAATCCTGCCTCGGGCATGGATGTGTGTGATGTCCTTAGGTTGGTTAGGCTTAAGTAGTTCTAAGTTCTAGCGGACGGATACCTCAGATGTTAAGTCCCATAGTGCTCAGAGCCATTTGAACCTTTTTTTTTTTAAATTAAGAAATGTGTTTTGAATTAAGAGAATGGTTGATTATTTTGACTGTGAAGTGAGCAAGTGGAGGTAGGATTGTGCAACATTGTAGTATAGTTTGCTATTTGACTCGAAGGAACATTTACAACAATAAATATGACTGTCGTTGCAGTAAAATGCCTGTTTCATTTCTTAGGTGAGATAAAAGCTTTAGCCTGTATCAGTGTAATTCCAGAAAACATAAATACTTCTCTTCAAAATCCACTGACTCAAGACGTATGTAGTATTTCTGTGCCGGGGGAATGGCACCGCATGAAGATACCAGGTTGGTCGGAATATTTGAACTTTAGTGCCTCGTTCTGACGTAGCAACCCACAGCTACGCCCCTTACATGTACTACTACGTCAGGACAGACAGAAACAGTTACATACTATCTTTGTTCACGCAGAGATGGAAATAGTGCACTGATCCTTTCACCAGACTCCGGTTACTAGCCGCATATTTAATCGCTGGTAAGATGATGTGGTACTTGACTTGACCGTCCATAGCATCGAAAGTGCTGTGAGGTGAAATACTGTGATAACACCGTAACGTAAGCAAGCTTAATTTATTGTCTTCAGTTTGACCTCACTACGTAAATTTCCTTCTATAACAACCATCTACAGTTACCTAATGACTCCCCACTGTGATATGGGAAATCTTCCTACTGAAAACAAGCAACTTGCAAAATCACAGCACTTGCCTAGAAAATTGGAAAAAGAACTTCCATGTCAACAGTTGAGAATATACTTGGAATTACCTTTTAAGCTGTTGGCAAAATAAATTTATCGATCACTGAGGATCATTCACTCCCAACTTGATATACACACTCTCTGACCTCATCTCAGAAGCTGATGATTTGCCTTCTACACCCAGGGGGACTTTTGAACATTTCACGAGTTCCAACCCACTCCACGAAATTTATTTTAACATCTACCCTTTTCAGACAATCGACCTCAGGAGCAGGACGCAGACGTTTCATTGGTAAGTTGCTGCTTCTCCCAATAAAAGTCCGCTGAATGGTGCTGCTTCTTGCCTTAACTTTTCTAAATCGTATTTTAAGGCGAGGTGTGAAGTACCTGCTGTCACGGCGCTTAAGCCAAAATACTAGGTGCTGGCCACAACACACTTACAAGCATTGAGGAAAACTAATTCATCATCTGAAGGATGGACAAAGCCCCCATACACCTTATGCTCGAAATCGGCTCTGACGTCAACAACAGCCATGGGCGTGTTTTACAAAAGTTAAAACGTGCTGCTAGACTTTATAAAAGATGTTGGAAAGATCTCTGACAGTGTGTCATGGGCCCTGGTTGTCTTGGGTAATCCTAGGTCTAGACAAATTAAAAGATCAAAACAGACATTTCTTCTGGTTTATTGTAGAAACACGCTACCCAGTGAAACGTGTATGAGGACATCAGGCGGCTCCCATTACGATCTCCCAACCCGCAGTATGACGCAGAGACAGATCTGAGCCTCACACCAAGTATCACCTCTGTTGCTACTGGGAGGGTCGTATAATACCGCGCAATAACACGCCAGAGCTGGGCGTGTAAGCCGTATGTTGTCACCTTGCCAGCACCGTACATAGCTAGACAAACCGCGCGTGTTAGTCTCGCAGCGTTTCTCTAGCGCGTGGGCAGCGCGGCCAAGTGCGCGATACATATAAGGGGCGCTTTGCTGTTATCTGGCCGCTCTACCAGCTCTGCGGCGCCGTGACTCAGCCAACGCGCGGCGTTACATGTGGCGCCTATGTAGCTATATTTCACTGCGTAACTGTGAAGCCAACGCTGAAGGATACGCCGGACTGCTCCACGCTTTTTTACAGACACAGTGACGACCCCAGTTCCCGCTGACCATCTAAATCAGCTGTTTTTATGGTTTCGTACCTCAATCGGAAAAAATAGAATCCTTATAGGATCACTTTCTTGTCCGGTTGTCTGTCTCTCATTTCAGACCGTCTAGCTACAACCATGTAAATTAACTTTTACTGTGTTTTAATTGCAACAGAAATATTTGCTCCCAATGGAAACCTGAGGCACACATATGAGAATGTTCAACTTTTTCGTTATGAACAAGTACTGCCAACTGTTAGGCATCGCTATGGAAATACCAGCAAGCCAACACTGCGCAGCAGCTCCTGACTAACAGAATACACGGATGTTGTTGGTTTGCCTTATTCCACCGTAAATTGAATATTGTTATTGTTGTTTTGAATGATAATTATTGAATAATCATTTTATTATTTGTTACAATAGAGAATATTTCGTAATTAGTTATTTTAGTCCACAGAATGAAGTCAAATATAGGAAGTGTCTTTTGAAAATAGGTACACATTTTTGCAAAAATCTTGCATGTAAAAGTCATTGAAAAATTAGAATTACCATGTAAAGACATATTTTCTTTCCTCCAGAAAAAATTGAGGTCTGAAACGATTAAAGACCCATTGTCGCACGAAAAGGTAGGCTATCAAGTTGAAATTTATTTTCCTTGTTAAGGTCTACTGTCCCTTGGCGGAGAGAACAATTTAAGCTTCTAAGTCCATGCAATCAAGAGATATCGCCATTTACGTCAAGTGGTTTGATACTCGCAAACTCACTCACCACATCTCTTAGAGAACTTCCGGTTGGTTTGGAATCAAGAAATAAAGTTTAACTGTACAAGTAAAATAACCGAAGGGTGTTAATTTGTAATTGCATCACACAAAAAAAATGGTATTCGTTATCTGCCTGTCTGTCCGTCCATCTGTTACGCTCCCTTTTTCTCAGGAATGACTAGAAGTGTCAAGCTGAAGTTTGTCACAAAACATGGTCTATAGTCCTTTAATAAATGTAATCTAAGTCAATGAAACAAAAAGATGCATCTGTCACATATGTTGATACTCGCACACTCATTAATCAAAACCTATAGGTAACTTCCCATTAACCTAGACTCATGAAATTTGACAAGAAGCAACGTTTCACAGTAAAGGTAAAGGAAAAAATCAGAAATTTGTTAATCTGTAATCATACCACACGAAAAACTATTTCTTTTATATCTGTTACCCGACCTCAAACTTGAAATTAAGACATTCTCGGAAGTCTTTGAATCTCTGAGACCGATACCTTGCTAGTATCAATGTCGATAACAGGCAAAAACAGTCCAGAGTCTGGATCCCTGGAATGGATGAACTGTCGATACACTTGACATTAATGATACTTTTGATCATGGTAATGGTTGGCTCACTGTAGCCATTGCACGTGGAGGTACAGGAGTTTCTAACGCACCTGGACTTGAAAGTTTCGTGGATAGAGACATTATTGCCTATCGTACCTACCACATGGCAGAAATTGCTAATAAAGACTTTGGTAAATCAGCTTATATGTCGCCTTCTGCATTTTCTTTGTACACTCGTAATAAGAGAAAATATCTGTAAATGAGTCTGTATTCATTTGGGTTAAAGGTAAAGGAGAATGTGAATATGTAAAGTTTGTTGGTGACTACTTTGTATTTTGGTAAATAAATTCATCTGCATGCAAACTGATCTGTAGCGTCAACCATTAACCGGACACGGGTACATCACGAACCGGGGGGCTCAAGGATGCAACAGTTTTGTTATGTAAACACTCTTATCGCTTGAACTTGTTGACCTCCCGCAGCCGCGTCTGGCTTACGCAACCCTTAATGCGTGCGTCCTACTTGTACACGGCCATCTTACAAATCTCTTCAATACAACAACCGTCAGCTTTACACATTAATCATTCCATGATTGCTTCCTGATGCTGGCAGATTTCCTTCCGTCGCCTTCTAAGCCATTCTTAACAAACACGTACCACACACTCGATTACATCTTCCGTCAATTTGTGTGTCGATATGCTCCACTCATAGACGTATAATATGATGTACAAATAGTCCATATAACAGCAGATGAAAAGGCTTAGATATGTACGGTTTAAGTACAGAAAGCATATACAGTGTTCTCGTTATTTCCCTTTACGAACTTCTAAGACTTGTATAGAGGAGTGAGTACATAATATTTTGAATAGGTACCCGTGTCCGGAAACGAGCCGTTTCCGTTATGCGACGGTTTCAATTTAGATGTTTAACTCATCCACTTCTGCTTGAGGAATTGAATTAGGAGGGTGCAGTACAGGCAACAATTCGGAAGGAAACATAACGACACCTCCGTTTATCACTTAAGTACATTTGTTTGTATCAAAAATTAAACATTATGTGTCAACATTATTCCAAAACAAAAAAAAACAGCACACTGTACGTACAGAACAGTGCTGATGTATTGCAACAGCGACTCGATGTGGCGACCACCAACGTTGTTACTGCCGTTGTACCTACGAAGCATGTTTTGGTACACACGCTCCAGCCACCAGAATTCGTGCCAGCAGATGTTCCTCTGTCTCTACAAGAGACTCGTAAGTTAAACTTTGCACTCGACCCCACGAGTACGCATCATGCAGTCTACCCTATAGCACACCAGGACAAGCAATTCTGGGACCCCTCTCATTCCGTCAGCAGAAGTCGGCGTATTACATATATGAATTGAAATCGTCGTAGAACGGAGAAGGTACGGTTCTGGACATGGGTTTCTATTCAAAATATTAAGCACTCACTCCCCTCTACTAGTCCTAGAAGTTTGTAACGCGAATTGTGGCTAGAGAACCGGCATCAAATGATTTTCTTAAAAAAGTCATCTTGATTTAAAAAGTTATGTGCCGTGTTGTGTGTTTTTATCTCCCTGTTTAAAGTAAATCAAGACACTGTTTCCCAGAAAGACTTCTAGAAGTTTCTCTGCCCTAGAAGTTGCAAAATACCGATCGTCACGGAGAAATTACTTGCTCTCAAAATCGGCGTCATCATTTCTACTCACCGCCCATTTGGAACAATTAGGGAAAGCCCTACGCGTGATCTTTAGGCCGAACAAAAACCCCATCCCTCTAAAAGGGAACTGGCAAAAGTGATATGTAAGGAAATTAGTGAAGAAAACCGAAATCAGTCGCCTGGATCCACCTGTTTGATCCATCCTGTCCATCCGGAGCAAGTCGGAGACCGAGCGAAAGCTCCGGTTCCGAAAAATCTGCTTCCGTGACCGGCGCTACGGTACAGACGCCACATGACACAAAGAGGGGACCGGAGGCTTGTTGCAGTGGCTGTGTGGGGCATACAGACCCGGGTCTGCCAGTATTGCGGAAACCGCGACCCGGTGTGTACACAGGCGGTCTCGCAGCCGCTCTCGGTCAAGAGGGAGCGGTATGCTGGTGCGTTCCCTTTCTCCTCTGAAAAGGTCAACAGTCCGGGATCTGCGCGGTGCGGGCACTTCTAGGGCCGCCTAGATCCTACTGTCGCTTTCGTTCCGTTATTGCTTCGCTTGACCCGCACCAGCCTGCCAGGTAGATCTACAGTCAGAGTTAAAGCAGTTGGCATTCATCAGGTAGCAAACGTGACTCCTCCCACCAGCAATACACAAGCGGGAGACTGGCACTGTCGGCCCCCACTGCTTTTACGCTGCCGTTACGCAGAGCATTCTGACTGCCTATTCTCAACTAGCAGAGCACTTTCCGGATGCGAAAAGTTGGACTGTTTCAAGAATAAGTCACTCCAGCCCTAATCTAAATGAAGGAGACTTTTTTTGACACGCTTAGTGACGCTGTAGAAACTTACGTGCATTTCAGACTTTTCAAGTGTATTTTTGTAGAAGAGTGAGCAAAAGTTTACCAAAAACAGGGTTCAGATTTAACGGAGGACAGCCATCAGTCGCGGGATCTATAATTTATGACATTTCGACTATAAAACAGTAATCATCGGTACATTACAGGAAGAGTCATATAGACGTAACCATATCGGAGCGAAAACTGGCGACCAGTTGGCGCTAGCACTTTCTGACATGTGAATGCTAGCGTTAATTGTCACATGTTTGTGATCTAATGTGGTTCAAAAAAGCTCAAATGGCTCTGAGCACTATGGGACTTAACATCTATGGTCATCAGTCCCCTAGAACTTAGAAATACTTAAACCTAACTAACCTAAGGACATCACACAACACCCAGTCATCACGAGGCAGAGAAAATCCCTGACCCCTCCGGGAATCGAACCCGGGAACCCGGGCGTGGGAAGCGAGAACGCTACCACACGACCACGAGCTGCGGGCGATCTAATGTGGATATACCCAATGTCTCGTGTGGTAATGAATAAATGTCACCTTCTCATAGTCAAAATCTAAATCTGCAAAAAATGCGACTGACCGCTGTCCTTTACATTTCAGTATTCAACGGTCGATTAGGGAACCACCGGTATGCAATTGATTCCAGCTTACTTAAAAAGTGCAGTTTCTGAAAGTTGCAAATAACATACGCAATGTGCACGGTACTTTGAAATTTTCGTTGTTGAGTGAGGTATTTTGGTAAGCAACGAACAAATAGTATTTCAGTGAGTTTAATAGTTTTCGAGATGTAAGTTTGAAGCTGTGTCCCTGATAGTATAAGTTGACCTTTTTTAATAAGTATGGCCCTAAATAATATTTAGAACATATTTGGGAAGTACTTTGAGACACTATATCGATGTGTATCGTAAATGTCACTCAAATATTTTAAGTTATTTTTGTACGATGTAAATTGGTTCACATCATAACATATGGTAAAAAATTACTCTTACTGGTCAATAGAATGAAAAACCAGTGAAAGTTGCAAGTTTTTATTGCTTTTTATTCATTCGATGACTAGTTTCGGGCCGAGACCCATTTTCAAACTAACGTAACAAAGTCGAAAATGCGATTTCCGAAGATGTCAGTAATGTGCAATGAACATGTACAGTGCATACAGGTAACTGTATGCGATTGTACTCCACTTGATTCAGCTCGGGATAAAGCGTTGTCTATTCTCGACCATAATCATATCATTTTGTGTATATTGCATCCGTGCTCTTGACCTTAACATACAACAAAACAAAAACTGACCCTTCCTATTCATTGCGTCAAAACGAGTTTCCGCGTACTCTCAAAGAAGTAATTCGTCTGCTTCAGTTTTCACCACCATAACCTGCCTCTGCGCCTGGATTAAAGGACATCTGCCGTTTTGTGTCATTGGGGACTTAAGTTAAAATCATTCCGGTGAGATTACTACGCGTATATGGTGAGGACCAGGAAATGAGTGAAGGTTTTAGTTCATTCAGTTGAATAAAAACACGTGTTCCGACAATACTATCTCATCAAGTTCGTTTTCTTTTAGATTCGTGTTGTTTTTGTTACGTGCACAACTAATTTACGTATCTGAAATGACTGGCGTCTTTCCTGTTGCGGATCTTACTGGATAAGTAATTATAATTTGACTGATGTAAGTCTCTAGTTAGCAGCTGCTAAATATTACAGACCGTAATGGCGAATAAGTCTTTACTACTAGAACATGAAAAGGAGACCCATGTAACAAGCGTCATACGAAAGTAAATTTGTTGAGAGCATATCGTGCAGTCAAAGGGCATAAAAAAAGTAATAACAGTGGTAAGAATCGTGACTGGTTTTGAACGACCATTTATCATTAAAGATCCATTTGTGCCCATTTTAAGAAATAAATCGTGGCATATTAAAGAATTATTTCTATTCAGAAGGGCCAGCTTCGTCGGGACTTCAGCTGATCCTTTCCTTTCATAAACTGATCACATTAGCAACGTGTACAGTCCGTAGTTAATCATATCACTGACGCTGAGAGAGGCTGTGAATGGTGAATGATATGATCGTGCCCGAGTTAGAAATGCGTGGCCTCGCCCACGCTTTCTGACCCAAGGCGCAACCACTGAGCAAAACCATCCCGACGTGCAAAGAACGACCATTCGGCAAATGAATTCAACGTGTATCTGTTATCTTTCCGACTCATGTCATTGACTGTTTTAGAACTGTATCTATAAATATCGTAATTGATTTTCAATTCTGGTTATGAACTTGTTCTTTGATGTTCTTCTATTCGTAGATTAACCAAGAGGCAAGTGGTACAATGTCATCGGCAAAACGACGGTGGGGCAGGTATTGGGTTGGTGCAAAACTCGTTAGCGTTTTTTCATACGTTTAATAAACACAGCAAATACTCATAACAAAGACGTTAGTTATCGATAATACACCTCCCTTCACTATTTACAATAGTCTGCCAACACTCGGGTAACTTTTCGATTCAGAGACCGTAGAAATCACGTGATTTTGAGACGAAGAACTGGACGATCCATTCTCGGAGCGCCTTTTCATACAGAAAGGAAATTCCTAGAAGGTTGATCGATACAGAGCGGAAAAGCTGAAAATCTGAGGGTGCAAGATCATGTGAATAAGGTGGGTGCGGAATGACTTCCTAACGCAACTCCTGTGCAGTGCTGTTTTGTCGGTCTAGTAGAATGGGGGCGGGTATTATCCAGGAGTATCATCATTTCACGCAATCTTCCTGTCATTGTTCTTGGTTGTGCCTGCAAGACGTCTCAGTTGCTGACAGTAAACGTCAGCAGTGAAGGTTACACCTCGGGGAACAATTCTTAGTACACCATACAGACGCTGTGCCACCAGATGCATAACATTATCCTCTGTGGATGGGCACAGGTCTTTGCACGGGGAGTTGCTGCTTTGTTTGGGTTCAACTATTTCTTTCTTTTCCTTATGTTAGCCGGCCGCCGTGAGCGAGCGGTTCTAGGCGCTACAGTCAGGCGCCGCGCGACCGCTATGGTCGCAGGTTCGAATCCTGCCTCGGGCTTAGATGTATGTGATGTCCTTAGGTTAGTTAGGTTTAAGTAGTTCTACGTTCTAGGGGACTGATGACCTCAGCAGTTAAGTCCCACAGTGCTCATAGCCATTTGAATCGTTTTCCTTGTTTTAGCATAAAGACACAATTTCTCGTCACCAGTAACGATACAGGATAGGAATGGTCGTTGTTGTTCACGAGTCACTTTATGACGAGCAAACAGTGATGCACATATGGCCACCCACTGGTTTCTGTGATTTGGGCTTAAGAGCACATAGTACACATACAACCGATTTTTGAACCTTCCCCATTGCATGCAAATCTCTCACAATGGTGGCATGATCACAGTTCATCATATTCGCCAGGTCCCGGGCACACTGACGTGGATCACTGTGGGTTAATGTGTTTAAACAATCTCCATCAAACCCCCAAGGTCTTCCGAATGTGGAGAGTCACTAATGTCAAAACGATCCTCCTTAAAACGGGAAAATCATTTTCTTACCGTGCTATGTCCGATGGCATTATCATCATATACGTCGCAAATGTTTGTGGCTGCCTGCGCTGCTGTTACGCCTCTATTGAAATGATCTAGAAGAATAAGCCGGAAATGTACCGATTTCTCCACTTCGTACTTCATCTACTAGCGTCCACAACTCCACTCACTATCTCCAAACGACAAAATGACAAACAACTCCACTCACTATCTCCAAACGACAAAATGACGATATGTAAATTCAAATAGCAACAGTGAACTGCAAATAAAAAATGACAATCTAAACTGAAGAGCCAATGAAACTGGTACACGTGCCTGACAACGAGTAAGGCCTGTAATATTATTGGGCTTTCGGTCGTATGAAAGCTGTGAGTATCCTTGGAAAGGCATTCAACTAGCTGTGTATAAAATGATCAACTTATGAGAACTATTCTTTGAAAGACATTTGTTTTATATAGTTTACGTAACTGTAAAGATACGCCTCTAGCGCGGACGCTAATACATCAATTGCTCAGTCACAGAAACATTTTAAGAGAAGCTGAGCTCAACGTTCCCCTTCAATCTAAATAAAAGATGACAGTAAAAATCTTTGAAGATCTTCAGATTTTATCGTACTTCTGCTTGTAATGTGAAAGCCTAAAGAAGGTCGTCTTTAAGCCATAAAAGTGAGCGGTCTTGCCAGCGTGCAGACAACAGTTATTAATTAATAAAATCCAAGAAATTTATGTTCGATACTATAAACCGGCAGGTTATTGTTATGAAGGTGTTGAACGGTGCAAGAATTGTCTCGAAGGAATGAAAAAAGTAATGACTGTAATTTGTGACAAAAACGTGAACCAAGAAGCTAGCACACGACAGGTTTAAATCTGATCGCACCATGCAGTTAGAAAATTACTTATGTAAGTTATACTGTTTATAAATAACCCCTAATTGCTAGTGAGAATTATTTGAATATACAGGGTGCTACAAAAAGGTACGGCCAAACTTTCAGGAAACATTCCTCACACACCAATAACGAAAAGATGTTATGTGGACATGTGTCCGGAAACACTTAATTTCCATGTTAGAGCTCATTTTAGATTCGTCAGTCACCTACACTCAATGGAGCACGTTATCATGATTTCATACGGGATACTCTACCTGTGTTGCTAGAACATGTGCCTTTACAAGTACGAGACAACATGTGGTTCATGCACGATGGAGCTCCTGCACATTTCAGTCGAAGTGTTCGTACGTTTCTTAACAACAGATTCGGTGACCGATGGATTGGTAGAGGCGGACCAATTCCATGGCCTCCACGCTCTCCTGACCTCAACCCTCTTGACTTTCATTTATGGGGGCATTTGAAAGCTCTTGTCTACGCAACCTCGGTACCAAATGTAGAGAATCTTCGTGCTCGTATTGTGGACGGCTGTGATACAATACGCCATTCTCCAGGGCTGCATCAGCGCATCAGAGATTCCATGCGACGGAGGGTGGATGCATGTATCCCCGCTAAGGGAGGACATTTTGAACATTCCCTGTAACAAAGTGTTTGAAGTCACGCTGGTACGTTCTGTTGCTGTGAGTTTCCATTCCATGATTAATGTAATTTGAAGAGAAGTAATAAAATGAGCTATAACATGGAAAGTAAGCGTTTCGGGACACATGTCCACATAACATATTTTCTTTCTTTGTGTGTGAGGAATGTTTCCTGAAAGTTTGGCCGTACCCTTTTGTAACATCCTGTATATAGTGTTTACCAAATATCTTATTCTATTCTTTTCCTTTCTTTTAACCCCCATGGCATATTATTTTTATAAATGTCAAACAGCCTTTACTACAGCAGAGAATACGGCGGCATCCTGGTCGTAGACAGAAGGCCGCTCCATGTCTTCTGTACAACTCATAGCTGCCCCATTTATTAATGATTTGATTTGCAAATACAATTTTTTATTGCTCATTGTTAAAGATCCCTTAGTTGATTATAAAATTCATGCTGGGGAACACGACATTCTAGTATGAAACACACACACACGCATATATATCATACTAGAGGCCCCCGAGCACACAGAAGTGCAGCAACGCACACAGAAGTGCCGGACCGCGACGTAGCAAGGACTATTAATGTCTGAAGTAGTGTTGGAGGGTACTGAAATGGCGAATCCTGCAGAGCTCTCTATAACTCCCTAACAGTACGAGAGGGTGAAGATCTCTTCTGAACAGCACGTTGCAAGACATCCAAGATATGCTTAATAACGTTAATGTCCGGGGAGTTTGATGGCCAACGGAAGTTTTTTAACTCAGAAACTGCCCCTTGTGCCACTCTGTGGCAATTCGGGACGTGTCGGGTGTCACAATGGCCTGCTGGAATTGTTGAAGTCCGTCGGAATGCACAACGTACATGAAGGGATGCAGGTGATCAGACAGGATGTTTACGCACGCGTCACCTGTCAGAGTCGTATCTAGACGTATCAGGCGTCTCATATCACTCGGCGTGCAGACGCCCTAGAACATTACAGATGCAAGGTCCATGGATTCATGAGGTTGTCTTCATACCCGTACACGTCCATTCGATCGATACAATTTGAAAACAGACGGGCCCGACCAGGCAACGTGTTTCCAGTCATCAACAGTCCAATGTCGGTGTTGACGGGCCCAGGCGAGGTGTAAGGCTTTAAGTCGTGCAGCCATCAAGGTTACACGACTGGGCCTTCGCCTCCGAAAGCCCGTATCGACGATGTTTCGTTGAATAGTTCGCACGCTAACACTTGCTGATGGCCCAGCATTGAAATGTGCAGCAATTTGCGGAAGGGCTGCACGTCTATTACGTTGAACTTCTTATCAGTCGTCCATGGTCGCGTTCTTGTAGGATCTTTTTCCACCTGCAGCGATGTCGTAGATCTGATGTTTTACCGGATTCTTGATATTCACAGTAGATTCGTGAAATATCGTACGGTAAAATCCCCACATCATCGCTACCTCGGAGATGGTGTGACCCATCGCTCGAGCACCGACTGTAACACCACCACGTTCAGACTCACTTAAATCTTGATAACCTGCTATTGTGGAAGGAGTAACCGATCTAACAACTGCGACAGACACTCGTCATCCTATACCGGGTGATCAAAAAGCCATTATAAATTTGAAAACTGAATGAATCAGGGAATAATGTAGATAGAGAGGAACAAATTGACACACATGCTTGGAATGACATGGGGTTTTATAAGAACCAAACAAAAAAAGACAAAAGTTCAAAAAATGTCCTACAGATGGCGCTTCATGTGATCAGAATATCAGTAATTAGCATAACAATGTAAGCTAAAACAAAGATGATGTTCTTTACAGGAAATGCACAATATGTCTACCATCATTTCTCAACAATAGCTGTAGTCGAGGAATAATGTTGTGAACAGCACTGTAAAGCATGTCCGAAGTTATGGTGAGGCATTGGCGTCGGATGTTGTCTTTCAGCATCCCTAGACATGTCGGTGGATCACGGTACACTTGCGACTTCAGGTAAACCCAAAGCCAATAATCGCACAGACTGAGGTCTGGGGACCTGGGAGGCCAAGCATGACGAAAGTGGCGGCTGAGCACACAATAATCAACGAACGGCGCGCGCATGGGATCTGTCGGACATTTTGTGAACTTTCTTTTTTTTGTTCTCAAAAAACCCCATGTCATTCCCAGCATGTGTCAATTTTTACCTCTCTATCTACATTATTCCGTGGTTTTTTAAGTTTTCAAATTTATACTGACTTTTTGATCACCCGGTATAAGGGGGTTGCCGACCGCAGCGCCGTATTCTACCTGTTTACGTATCTCTGCATTTGAATACCCATGCCTATACCTCTTTCTTTGCCGCTTCAGTGTATGAATAAACTCACAGCAAAGGGAATACCAACATGCACAACAAAAACTTTGCGAACTTATGCACCACCCTAACACGTTAGTGAAAAGTGCAATTATTGTCTCATAGGAAATCTTGTGCCTCTGTGCAAGCCAGTGGATCGGGTGCTCCCTGTCCCTGGTGAGAGCGGCCACACTACAGAGGCTGGGAGCGCAGTGTGCAGGTACAGGAATGCGGGCAGGCGCTGCGCTCCGGCGAGTGTGACGGCGTCCTGTGCCGGTCCGCCATGCGGCACGCACTCAGCGCCACCTGCCGCCTGTTTACGTGCTCTGTCTGCCAACAGCTGGTCCACACGGGGACTGTCCCTGACCTGCGGCAAGGTCTCGTGGCTCACCGACTGCAGACCTGGCCAAAGTTGTGGCAAGTAGTGGGGTCCGTGGCATCGTTCAAGGTTCACTGGGATTGGGTTTGCGTTGAGGGTGCTCAACCCACACCTTATGTAAATGCCCCGTGGCTAGGGCCTCCCGTCGGGTAGACCGTTCGCCTGGTGCAAGTCTTTCGAGTTGGCGCCACTTCGGCGACTTGCGTGTCGGTGGGGATGAAATGATGATGATAAGGACATCACAACATCAAGTCCCGGAGCGGAGAAAATCTCCGACCCAGCCGGGAATCGAAATCGGATCTTTAGGCATGACACTCTGTCGCGCTGACCACTCATCTACCAGGGGCGGACATTCACACCTTATTAGGGGCTACAAGATTATTAGTGGACCTAAGACTTCATTAATGTTCGTAAGAAGAAAGCATAAGATTAGGTTTTTACGTCCCGTCGACTAAGATATTACTAGCGATACAGTACAAGGTAATACTGTGGGCGGATACGCCATAAAATCTTGCGTGTACATCCTGAAGAAATCATTTCGGTACTTTTCCCTTTACCCAACAAAAATAGAGGGCCGAATATGTTACAGCGCTACTAAACCATCGTAAAGGATACTACTGCACATTTTATTCAGAGGAAGACATAATTGGAACTGAAATGGCATAGCGATACGAACTTTTGTGTTGGCAGAAGAGCCAACACCGTGTTACGAGTGGAGGCCGAAATGCACGAGTTTTAGCTCACGCAGGCTGGCGTGAGGAGGGAAGAACTATACTGACGTGAGGTCTGGAACAAGACAAGGAATGAGAATTCAGAACGCGGACGTAATTAGTTTCATACTTTAATCCATTAATGGTGAACGTCGCTCTTGACGGTACACGGTTCACAGTATTATTTGTTCAGAATACATTCTTGAAGTAATTATAGTAAGTGAATATGGCGTCTAGCTAAGTCGTAGCAAATGACGTAGCTGAAGGCTAAACTAAACAGTCGTCTCTACAAATGAGAGCGTATGTAGACAGTGAACCATCGCTAGCAAAGTCGGCTGCACAACTGGGGCGAGTGCTAGGGAGTCTCTCTAGACTATACCTGCCGTGTGGCGGCGCTCGATCTGCAATCACTGATAGTGGCGAGACGCGGGTCCGACGTATACTGACGGACCGCGGCGGATGTAAAGGCTACCACCTAGCAAGTGTGGTGTCAGGCGGTGACACCACACGAACACATACACATGATGGTACCGTCGCGAACACAAGGCTTAAAAGGGCAGTACATTGGTGGATCTGTCATTTCTACTCAGGTGATTCATGTGAAAAGGTGTCCGACGTGATTGTGGCCGCACGACGGGAATTAACTTACTTTGAACGCGGAATGGTCGTTGGAGCAAGGTGCATGGGACATTCCATTTCAGAAATCTTAAGGAATTCAGTACCCTGTAACCACAGTGTCAAGAGTGTGCAGAGAATACCAAATTTCAGGCATTATCTCTCACAGTGGCCGACGTCCATCTCTTAACTATCGAGAGTAGCAGCGTTTGCGTAGAGTGTTCAGTCCTAACAGGTAAACAACGCTACATGAAATAACGACATAAATCAATGTGGGACGTTCGACAAATGTATCCGATGCGACAGAGAGGAGAAATTTGGCGGTAATGGGCTACCGCAGCAGACAACCGACGCGAGTACCTTTGCTAACAGCACGAAACCGTCTGCAGGACCTCTCCTGGGTTCGTGACCATATTGGTTGGACCCCAGACGAGTAGAAAACCGTGGCCTGGTCAGATGACTCCCGACTTCAGTCCGTAAGAGCTGATTGTTGGCTTGGAGTATGGCGTAGAACACACGAAGCCATCGACCGAAGTTGTCAACAAGGTGCTATGCAAACTCGTTGTGGCCCCACAATGATGAGGACTGTTTTTGAGTGGAGTGCACTGGGTACTTTGTTCCTACTGCACCGATCATTGACTGGAAATTGTTACGTTCTGCTACTAAAAGACTATTTGAAGTCTTTCATGGTCTTCATGTTCCCAAACAACGATACAATTTTTATGGATGACATTGGGCCACGTCACAGGGCCACAATTTTTCAGAATAATTCGAGCGAATGATTAGGCTACCCAGATCGTCTGACATGAATTGTATCGAACATTTGTGGAACATAATGTGGAAGACAGTTTGTGCACAAAATACTGCACCGGCAACACTTTCGCAATTATGGACGGCTAGAGCTAGAGAGTGAGAGAGAGAGAGAGAGAGAGAGAGAGAGAGAGAGAGAGAGAGAGAGCATGGCTCAGTATTTCTGCAGAGGACTTCCAGCGACTTGTTGGGTCTACGCCACGACAAGATGCTACGTTACGCCAGGGTTAAAAGGAGGCCCGACACCATTGTAGGAAGTATCCAGTAAGTTCTGTCACCTCAGAGTTCGCTCAATAATGAAATAATGATGTGTTGTTGTTGTCTTCAGCCCTGAGACTGGTTTGATGCAGCTCTCCATGCTACCCTATGCTGTGCAAGATTCTTCATCTCCCAGTACTTACTGCAACCTACATCCTTCTGAATCTGCTTAGTGTATTCATCTCTTGGTCTCCCTCTACGATTTTTACCCTCCGCGCTGCCCTCCAACACTAAATTGGTGATCCCTTGATGCCTCAGAACATGTCCTACTAACCGATCCCTTCTTCTGGTCAAGTTGTGCCACAAACTCCTCTTCTCCCCAATTCTATTCAATACTGCATCATTAGTTATGTGACATACCCATCTAATCTTCAGCATTCTTCTGTAGCACCACATTTCGAAAGCTGCTATTCTCTTCTTGTCCAAACTATTTATCGTCCATGTTTCACTTCCATACATGGCTACACTCCATACAAATACTTTCAGAAATGACTTCTTGACACTTAAATCTTCCTGGCACTTAGTTCATTGGTTTTCTTCCGATAAAGAAAGGAAAACTATCATCGAACTATTGCGTTGCTTTAATAGACATGATCCTACTGGAAGTGTTCAGTCCTCTGAAGTAATTTATACAACCATTTCTGGGGGTCTATCAAGTTCAACGTGGACTGTTACAGAAGTGTGATCCATCCCTTGTGAATCCATCGTATAATTGTATCACGAATCAGTAAGGAGATTATTACTGGCGAGTTATCGACTATGTGTGATTTATTTAACATGTAAAACAATATTTTTGTGGTTACTTTAATGAGTTCTAAAAACTGATATGGCATTAGGCACAATTAAAATTAATAAGGAAGCAGCGAACATGCATTGTCAAGCACATAAGACTTTTCCCTGTATATTTCATGGTGCATCACGATGCGAATGACCGAAATAAGAGGACATGCAGCTCTACTGCACGTTTTATTGATGATGGTAAGCTACTGGTTAAAGTATCTCGAAATAAAGTAGTCACCCATTGACATCTCCGAGTGTAAACTACTGAGGAGGATACTTCATCAAACGAAGTATAAGTGAAGAAAATAAATTTTTATTACAAGTTGCGTCCCTACGTACGTCGTATTAGTTTGACGAAGTTGTAACAGAAACAAGTTGTAATATTTTCTTCCTCTTGTAGGTTCCACTCTAGATCTGCATCCGCATGAAAACTAAAGATATTTATCGTGGTTCACTTCTCTCTTCACCCCCTGACAGCCCAAACGAAGACTCTCGAAGTACAGACCAACAAAATTCCTGAGCAGAGCTATAACGCCGACCTGCACGTAGCCTCCTTTGTGCGAGACTTTAGCATGGCTTGGAAATAAAAGACCTCTTGTGGTAATACCCCTCTCACGTCCTGAAAGGGAATACCTCTGGAGTTGTATCCCGCCCGTTACCGGATATTTCCGCCGCGGTATAAGCTCTTTCGAGAGTACTGCCTTACTTTAGTATAGGTGGCAACGGTTCTCACAAGCACTCAGAAGTGAAGGCATATGCCATCACTCAGCTGACCCATTTCTACAAAATGCTTTGCTGTACAAAGAATAAGCTACGTGTAACGAAAGCAACAAAAATTTTTCTAAACCCAGTATTCCCAGAAAATTTAATCTACATCGTCAGCCGTCAATAGCTCATAGAAAATACCAACTGGGACCATTTTCTTGGAGATATAGCTCGATTAGTACAAGTAAATGAAAAGCTGTTTGTAGTGTGTCATACAAAGATCGCTTCTTTTTATTGGTCAAGCATATCTGTAATACAGTTCAGTGTATACATAATATTTGCGATATCTAATGATTCCAGATTTCTTAATTACTTACAGCTTTTCGCTATTACGTTTTTAGGTGGGAAACAACTTTTTATAGCACAAGTTTTTGTGAGGTTAAATTACTGTTTGTCTCCACTTACGATTTGTGATCACATTAAGTGCATACGTGACATCCTGAAATTGTACTTAATTGGTATGCATAGCCAGCATGTCCGAGTTTCGGCGTTCTATGAACACAGTCATACTTACGGGGAATGGCAGAATGACGGACGAAACAGCTTTCAATTCTTTTTGTTACGGAATTCGAATTTTCCCCCAAAATATTATGCACGAACTCATTTATAACGATTCTGTGAGCGTTTGAAGCCGAGCGTGCACATGACAAAACACCATTGCCACAAGTCGTTATCGAAGTCGCCACTCCTATTTATACAGATTTGCGTAAGCCTGATATGCTGGAGCGCTGTTTGGGCGGTTTTACTCAAAATGTGAACGAAACTTTCAACAATCTCATTTGGAGATACGCTCCAAAAATAACATCCAGCCCAAGTAAAACTGTCAACATTGCTTCAAATTTGGCCGAATTTCTATTCTGCACTAAGGCACGTGGCAAATGCCATTCAAATCAAAATCGGGGATGAAATGTGCCGATTCTGTGACGATAGAGATGTCAGCGGTGATGGGCTCAGCGACGAGAAGGGCTTTGAGGAAGAAAATGAGGGCTTACCATATCACAGTAGCATCGATGATATCTCGTAAGTTTCAAACTTTGTTCTTTTTTTATATGATAAATACTTGTCAAACATAAAACGCATTTTTCTCATAACCGTGTATTTCGGCTAGGTTTCCCTGGCCCACGCTACAGGTTTCATCCGATTTTAATGATTTTTGGTCTTCCTTTGAAGCAAATTGAATTCTTTTCAGTTCATAATAACGTTTTTTTTAATGTTGATATTCAGTATTTTTTCGACGGAAAAAGAGGGCTCCAAAAATAGCCATTGTTTTCAAATATTTATAATTTCGTCTTTTTTTTTGCAAATTCCTACGATGAACTAAAATTACATCTGTAGGGATCAAAGTGATACGTTAGTTTCATGTTTCACATAGTCAAAACCGTAGTTACTGCGAGAACCTCTTTTCAGAGCTGCCTAGGGAAAATCACAATTACACAAAATCCCAATTCAACAAAAAATGACAGTAAAAACATCAATGTATGCTTTATTCATTGCAGCGAACCCCATTTGTCTGCCACAATCCAGTACGGAGAAAAAAAGTCCTGAATTTGAGCAATATTTTCGTCCATCACCCTGTCGTTCGCCCTTAAAACGCACTACCCATGTTCACGATGTTTCCGTTCCGTGCGTTTACTGTATGTAATGTGCCGATTCTGCGTTTTCCGTTTCTCTTTTGTTTGGGTTGTAACGTCTGGTGTAGTTTAACATTTTATTATGTAGAACATAACCAGACTAAATAATAACTCAGTATCCCAAAACACACACACACACACACACACACACACACACACACACACCCACACACACACACACACACACACACACACAAACAAACAAACAAACAGAGAACGGAAAAAAGAATGGCACTAAAAACACGAAACCGGAATCAACGGAATGAATAGTGGAAGTGAGGTGTTAAGTCGAAATGTGTTCGTAAAACGCCCAATACTGGACATCCTTGGTAAGCACACCAATTAAGTACAACTCCGGGACGGACATATTAATATGCACTAATAAGATCTCAGATCGTAAGTAGAAACAAATAGTAATTTAACCTCACGAAATTTGTGCTCCAAATAGTGGTTTTTCATCTAACTACAACAGAATAACAATACTGTAATGTAGTAATAAACCTGTAATTACAGAAGTAGCTAAGGAACGACGGAAAACAAGAAAATGGGAACTTTTGGTTCCTTCACTCTCCTAATATGTAGTAAGTGGATGGCAACCTACGTCGTTTACTATTATGCATGATCAAATAACTTGTAGTTGGCAAACAATATCTTCGACAACAGCAGCTGGTTACCAGAGACATCACCCGGTTATATTCCCGCACGTTATTTGAATATTTTATACTCGGGAGAAATCACGCTTGATGTTTCTTCTGGACACTTGCCAGACATCTTCAGGTTGAACTGAAGATGGCTGGCAATTGCTCTGAAGATGTATTGTGCGTGACAGTAAACCACAACTCGCTGTAATGCCGCAACTTCATCGCGTATTCATTACACCTGGTACACTTCAAAATAAACAACAGTGTCTTAATCGGAAACAGGTTAACGTTTCTTCATACCGCCAGATTAACAGGCGTGAGGCACGCCACAACCGGATGGTTTGGTTCATCAACGTATTTTATTGTCTCTCATAGCTTACCCTTTCCTCAACACAGTTCTAATTGCGTTTGCAGAAAATAATGTCTGTTTCATAGTATGTCTTTCAACTGAACGGTAGCTTTCCATATGGATATATTACAAGCTAACTACTATTGTTCTGCATGATTACTGTTTCATGCATTATGGGTTGTTCAAAAAACAGTCGAGGTTTTCCTCTGGCTTTCTCTCCATGTATTGATACTTCAAGATTTTTTAATGAAACTGATTGGGCCGTATTACGCGACATGTCGACACGATATCTTCGTTCAATCGTTTTCGTCACCAGTTCTCTGGGAACTTCCGTGGTTTGTACACTACTGGAAATGGAAAAAAGAACACATTGACACCGGTGTGTCAGACCCACCATACTTGCTCCGGACACTGCGAGAGGGCTGTACAAGCAATGATCACACGCACGGCACAGCGGACACACCAGGAACCGCGGTGTTGGCCGTCGAATGGCGCTAGCTGCGCAGCATTTGTGCACCGCCGCCGTCAGTGTCAGCCAGTTTACCGTGGCATACGGAGCTCCATCGCAGTCTTTAACACTGGTAGCATGCCGCGACAGCGTGGACGTGAACCGTATGTGCAGTTGACGGACTTTGAGCGAGGGCGTATAGTGGGCATGCGGGAGGCCGGGTGGACGTACCACCGAGTTGCTCAACACGTGGGGCGTGAGGTCTCCACAGTACATCGATGTTGTCGCCAGTGGTCGGCGGAAGGTGCACGTGCCCGTCGACCTGGGACCGGACCGCAGCGACGCACGGATGCACGCCAAGGCCTTAGGATCCTACGCAGTGGCGTAGGGGACCGCACCGCCACTTCCCAGCAAATTAGGGACACTGTTGCTCCTGGGGTATCGGCGAGGACCATTCGCAACCGTCTCCATGAAGCTGGGCTACGGTCCCGCACACCGTTAGGCCGTCTTCCGCTCACGCCCCAACATCGTGCAGCCTGCCTCCAGTGGTGTCGCGCCGGCGTGAATGGAGGGACGAATGGAGACGTGTCGTCTTCAGCGATGACAGTCGCTTCTGCCTTGGTGCCAATGATGGTCGTATGCGTGTTTGGCGCCGTGCAGGTGAGCGCCACAATCAGGACTGCATACGACCGAGGCACACAGGGCCAACACCCGGCATCATGGTGTGGGGAGCGATCTCCTACACTGGCCGTACACCTGTGGTGATCGTCGAGGGGACACTGAATAGTGCACGGTACATCCAAACCGTCACCGAACCCATCGTTCTACCATTCCTAGACCGGCAAGGGAACTTGCTGTTCCAACAGGACAATGCACGTCCGCATGTATCCCGTGCCACCCAACGTGCTCTAGAAGGTGTAAGTCAACTACCCTGGCCAGCAAGATCTCCGGATCTGTCCCCCACTGAGCATGTTTGGGACTGGATGAAGCGTCGCCTCACGCGGTCTGCACGTCCAGCACGAACGCTGGTCCAACTGAGGCGCCAGGTGGAAATGGCATGGCAAGCCGTTCCACAGGACTACATCCAGCATCTCTACGATCGTCTCCATGGGAGAATAGCAGCCTGCAATGCTGCGAAAGGTGGATATACACTGTACTAGTGCCGACATTGTGCATGCTCTGTTGCCTGTGTCTATGTGCCTGTGGTTCTGTCAGTGTGATCATGTGATGTATCTGACCCCAGGAATGTGTCAATAAAGTTTCCCAGTCCTGGGACAATGAATTCACGGTGTTCTTATTTCAATTTCCAGGAGTGTAATAACTCCATGAATGTTGACAGCAACTGCGAATAGCTGTGGAGTAGGCTGGATAAAGTTCCACTACAACGACTGGTCCATATCTACCAGATTTGTGGTAACTGTCTCTTACGTTACAAACATTGTTCCAACCACTGGTAAAAAGGATTTGTTTATTTTAACTCCTTTTTCATTTGAAATCTTTGTCCGAGTGATTCTAAATGATGGCTATTGTAATATTTAAACCATCATGTTTACAAACATGCGTCAAGTAAGATATAATGCATTTGAACCAAATAACACAATAAAAATTACGATCGCAGTCGTAACGCAAAAGTTCGGAGAAATACATCTTGCACCAGACAGGATTCGAATCTACTATCTATAACACAACAGCCAAATAAACCAACGATTAGGGTACAGCACTATTTTCGTACACTACTGGCCATTAAAATTGCTACACCACGAAGATGACGTGCTACAGACGCGAAATTTAACTGACAGAAAGAAGATGCTGTGATATGCAAACGATTAGCTTTTCAGGGTATTTACACAGGGTGGGCGCCGGTGGCGACACCTACAACGTGCAGACATGAGGAAAGTTTCCAACCGATTTCTCAAACACAAACATCAGTTGACAGGCGTTGCCTGGTGAAACGTTGTTGTGATGTCTCGTGTAAGGAGGAGAAATGCGTACCATCACGTTTCCGACTTTGATCAAGGTCGGATTGTAGCCTATCGCGATTGCGGTTTATCGTATCGCGACATTGCTGCTCGCGATGGTCGAGATCCAATGACTGTTAGCAGAATATGGAATCAATGGGTTCAGGAGGGTAATACTGAACGCCGTGCTGGATCCCAACGGCCTCGTATCAGTAGCAGCCGAGATGACAGGTGTCTTATCCGCATGACTGTAACAGATCGTGCAGCCACGTCTCAATCCCTGAGTCAACAGATGGGAACGTTTGCAAGACAACAACCATCTGCACGAGCAGTTCGACGACGTTCGCAGGAGCATCTGCATGGACTATCAGCTCGGAGACCATGGCTGCGGTTACCCTAGACGCTGCGTCACAGACAGGAGCGCCTGCGATGGTGTACTCAACGACAAACCTGAGTGCACGAATGGCAAAACGTCATTTTTCAGATGAATCGAGGTTCTGTTTACAGCATCATGATGGTCGCATCCGTGTTTGGCGACATCGCGGTGAACGCTCATTGGAAGCGTGTATTCGTCATCGCCATACTGCCGTATCACCTGGTGTGATGGTATGGGGTGCCATTGGTTACACGTCTTGGTCACCTCTTTTTCGCATTGGTGGCAATTTGAACAGTGGACGTTACATTTCAGGTGTGTTATGACCCGTGGCTCTACCCTTCAAATGGTTCAAATGACTCTGAGCACTATGCGACTTAACATTTGTGGTCATCAGTCCCCTAGAAGTTAGAACTACTAAAACCTAACTAACCTAAGGATATCAGACACATTCATGCCCGAGGCAGGATTCGAACCTGCGACCGTAGCGGTCACGCGGTTCCAGACTGAAGCCTAGTACCACTCGGCCACTCCGGCCGGCCTCTACTCTTCATTCGATCCCATCGAAACCCTACATTTCAGTAGGATTATTGCGCGACCGCATGTTGTAGGTCCTGTACGGGCCTTTCTGGATACAGAAAATGTTAGACTGCTGCTCTAGCCAGCATATTCTCTAGATCTCTCACCAACTGAAAACTTCTGGTCAATGGTGGTCGAGCAACTGGTTTATCACAATACGCCAGTCACTTCTCTTGATGAACTGTGGTATCGTGTTGAAGCTGCATGGGCAGCTGTACCTGTACACGCCAACCAAGTTCTGTTTGACTCGATGCCCAGGCGTATCAAGGCCTTTATTACGGCCAGAGGTGGTTGTTCTGGGTACTGATTTCTCAGGATCTATGCACCCAAATTGCGTGAAAATGTAATCACATGTCAGTTCTAGTATAATATATTTGTCCAATGAATACCCGTTTATCATCTGCATTTCTTCTTGGTGTAGCAATTTTAGTGACCAGTAATGTAATAATGCTACTTTCAAGATCCTGGGGAGTCTCGAGAAATTCTGCAGTTCTTTTTGTCGATTACTTGCAAACAAGGGCACGCCACGGAGAATGGCAATGTGGTGTGAATCATGGGCTCCTAACTCCCAAGTCAGTCATATTGTTGTTGTGGTCTTCAGTCCTGAGACTGGTTTGATGCACCTCTCCATGTTACTCTACCCTGGGCAAGCTTCTTCATCTCTTCAGTACCTACTGCAGCCTACATCCATCTGAATCTGCTTAGTGTATTTTTACCCTCCCCGCTGCCCTCCAATACTAAATTGGTGATCCCTCGATGTCTTTGAACATGTCCTACAAACCGATCCCTTCTTCTAGTCAAGTTGTGCCACAAGCTCCTCTTCTCCCCAATTCTCTTCAATACATCCTCATTAGTTATGTGATCTACCCATGTAATCTTCAGCATTCTTCTGTAGCACCACATTTCGAAAGCTTCTATTTTCTTCTTGTCTAAACTATTTATCGTCCACGTTTCACTTCCATACATGGCTACACTCTATACAAATACTTTCAGAAACGACTCCCTGACATTTAAATCTATATTCGTTGTTAACAAATTTTTCTTCTTCAGAAACGCTTTCCTTGCCATTGCCAGTCTACATTTTATATCCTCTCTACTTCGACCATCATCAGTTATTTTACTTCCTAAATAGCAAAACTCCTTTACTACTTTAAGTGTCTCATTTCCTAATCTAATTCCCTCAGCATCACCCGAATTAATTCGACTACATTCCATTATCCTCGTTTTGCTTTTGTTGATGTTCATCTTATACCCTCCTTTCAAGACACTGTCCATTCCGTTCAACTGTTCTTCCAAGTCCCTTGCTCTCTCTGACAGAATTACAATGTCATCAACGAACCTCAAGGTTTTTATTTCTCCTCCATGCATTTTAATACCTACTCCTAACTTTTCTTTTGTATCCTTTATTGCTTGCTCAATATACAGATTGAATAACATCGGGCATAGGCTACAACCATGTCTTGACTCTTACAACTGCCATATGCTTTCTGCACGAATTGTAGATATCCTTTCGCTCCCTGTATTTTACCCCTGCCACCTACCCTTGAGGATCTCTCTGGCGTGGCTGGCTGAAGCAGGTCTCCTATCTGATGTGATCTGCCAGCAACGTTTTCCTCTCTTCATCTCAGAAATTACCGTGGAATATATTCCTCGATCTGTTAACACATATCACCCCATTGCTTTTTTCTAGTCAGTGTTTACCATATCTTCTTCATCGTGGAATCTCATTTCCTATTAGTTCATTTATTTTTCGACAGCTTAGTGTAACAATACAGTGAGACGACTAAAATCATGAGATACCTCCTAAGATCGCGCCGGACCTCGTTTTGCCCAGCGTATAGCAACTCGACGTGGCATGAACTCAACAACAAGTTTGAAGTCGGCTGCAGAAATAGTGAGCCATCCTGACTCTATAGCCACCCACAACAGCGAAACTGTTGCCGGTGCAGGATTCTCTGGACCAACTGTTCTTTCGATTATGTACCATAAAAGTTCGATGGGATTCATGTCAGCGACCTGCTGGCCAAAACATCCGCTCGAATTCTCCACGAAGTTCTTCAAAGCAATAGTGAACAATTTTCGCCCACTGGCATGGCGCATTGTCATCCATAAAAATTCTATGGTCGTTTGGGAACATGAAGTCCATGAATGGCTGCAAATGATTTCAAAGTACCCGAACACAACCATTTCTAGTTAGCGATAGGTTTGTTTGGACCTGAGGACCCAGTGCATTCCATGTAAACACAGCTCACACTATTTTGGAGCCACCACCATTTTACCAGTTCGCAGAGCACTTTGTTGACAACTTGGCTTCGTGGGATCGGCCTACACTCTAATCCTACTCTCAGCTCTTATAAACTGAAATCGGAACTCTTCTGACCAGGCCGTGGTTTTACAGTCGTCTAGAGTCGAGCCAACATGGTCTCGAACCCAGGAGAGGCGCTGCAGGCCATGCTGTACTGTTAGTAAAGTCACTCTCGTCGATCGTCTGCTGCCAAAGCCCATTAACGCTAAACGGATACGTTCGTTGTACATCCTAAATTGAATTCTGCGGTTATTGGTTGGTTGGTTGGTACATGGGAGGGGATCAAATAGTGAGGTCATCGGTCCCATCAGATTACGGAAGGATGGGGAAAGAAGTCAGCAGTGCCCTTAAAAAGGAACTGTCCCACCATTTACCTGGGGCGATTTATGGAAATCACGGGAAACTTAAATGTGAGTCTCCGTTGGTCCATAATGGACAGGGTACATTGGCTGATTAAGGAATTAATGTCAATGAAATTCAGCAACAGCCGTGTAACTTAAAATGTTACTTTATTTTATTGTGAAGGCTACCAGTTTCCGTATTTCACTATGCCATCTTCAGCCCCGTTATGCATCTCTCCAAATAAACGAGAATGTCACATGAAGCCATAGATCTACACTAGTGCTTCATTCGAAGAGTTGATAGCAGCTCAAGTCCTCGAATGAAGGACTAGTGTAACTATTGAATTCACGGCATCCAGAGATTTATTGCTCTATATGACATTTTCGCATATTCGGAGATATGCATAGGTGGCTTGAAGATAGCATAGAGAAATGCTGAAACTGATAGCCATCAAAATAAAATAACATCTTAAGATACACGGCTGTTGGTGAATTTCATTGGCACTGACAATTAAACCAGGGTGATCGGACAAGGGTTTGATACTTTTTTTGTGGTTTTAGGGCGCAAAACTACACTGATCATTAGCGCCCACGCGGGTTTGATCCGTCGTCCTCCCGAATGCGAGTCCAGTGTGGTAACTACGGCGCCACCTCGGTCGGTTGAACACAGTATTGCTTATATGTTCGCCATGACAACTCTACGCAAACGCCGCTGTCCGAAAAAACAGATGCCATCTTCACATATATAGTTAAGGCTCGAAGGCCATTGGGTCCACTATGAATATAGTGCGGGACAATGAGTTGAGAATGTGGGTCTCACGGGAGGCGTGCAGAGATAAGTCCCTGCAGTCGTACTGTGTCCTCGGTGGCTCAGATGGATAGAGCGTCTGCCATGTTCAAATGGCTCTGAGCACTATAGGACGTAACTTCTAAGGTCGTAGGTCTCCTAGAACTTAGAACTACTTAAACCTAACTAACCTAAGAACATCACACGCGTCCATGCCCGAGGCAGGATTCGAAACTGCGACCGTAGCGGTCGCGCGGTTCCAGACCATAGCGCGTAGAACCGCTCGGCCACCCCGGCCGGCCGTCTGCCATTTAAGCAGGAGATAACGGGTTCAAGTCCCGGTCGGGGCACACATTTTCAACTGTACCTGTTGACTTATATCAACGCCTGTATGCAGCTAGGGGTATTCATTTCATTATAAAGCCGGCCGCGGTGGCCGTGCGGTTCTAGGCGCTCCAGTCCGGTGCCGCGCTGCTGCTGCCGTCGCAGGTTCGAATCCTGCCTCGGGAATGGGTGTGTGTGATGTCCTTAGGTTAGTTAGGTTTAAGTAGTTCTAAGTTCTAGGGGACTGATGACCACAGCAGTTGAGTCCCATACCACTCAGAGCCATTTGAACCATTTTTTCATTATAATTTCATTCCACGATCAAATCTGTAAATTTGAGTCGTGCGGCCATAATCACGTCGGAAACGGTTTCACATGAATCACCAGAGTAAATGTAACAGCTCCGCCAATGCACTGGCCTTTTATACCTGATGTACGCCACAGTACCGCAGTCTGTATAGGTGCACATCGCTAACCCATGACTTTGGTCACCTCAGTGTAATGTGAGTGGAGAGTTTAAGACGAAATAATGATAATACTTCTTCAGGCAGGAGCTGTCTCGAGAAGACAGGAAAAAACTAAAGAGGAGCACTTTATCGGATGCCTGCACAGTAATATACGCTAGCACACGAGGAGGCTGTTCATTCACTGGGCAATGTGCCTGTGCGGTTAGAATAGAACGCAGTGCCGTGGAGCGCACGTAGCAGCGCAGCCACGTATTTCATTTGGCATACAGCGGCTGCCGTCGGGGGACATACGTCACTACGCTCGCGGCCTGCCGCGTGGGTGGCAGACAGTTCGGCGCTGTCTCCTCCTCCCCCCTCTCTTCTCCTCCCTCCCCCACCTGAGCCAGGGCCGGGCCAATCAAGATAGGCCGCGGCGTGGCTCCCAAACGTTCACCTCGGCCCGCCTAATGGGTTTAACGTCCGCCGCGTTCGCCGGAAAGCGCGCAGCCGGCGCCCCCCGTGTTCCGATAGGCGCCGCAGTCGTCTCAACGCACGTTCGCTGCTCCCAGCCTCGGCTAAGAACCTCTGGGGGCTCACTCTCGGGGCCGTAACCCTGTGTAGCTGCACCCTTATTACGGAAACCCCGCGCGCGGCAGAGTCTCCTGGGATTATGAAACTTACATTTGTACCGTCTGCACTTCGCAGAGGGTTTCAGAGGTTACTTGATGTAGCAGTGTGTATTCAGCTCACTTCTGTTCATTTAGCAACTGGTACGAAAGTTCAACGACTGTCGGTGCGCCTCGGCACAGCCACGAATTGGTCTAATTTTAAGATCGCGCTCACTGCTTGAGGCATGTGTGGTAGGAGGCAAGATGTTTTTTGATCCTCTTGGACCGTTTGCTCTCACAAAATTGCGAGAAAGACTTAAGTCTTCTCACAGTTTTTTTTTTCTTTATTGTGTTTCGATTCCCCCACCTCCCCGAAGGGGGCAGGCTGTCAGCAGCTTAGTATGCCGCTCTTCAAGCTACAGAATTTGTTTTAAAAAGAGAAAGATAATAAATAATAAAAACAAGTGATAAAATCGGAGACTTAAATGGTAACATGGCGGAAAATCGTGGAACTTAAAACATTGAACAAAGGGTTGATGATGCTAATAAAATACAGACAGGTAAAATAATAAACAGACAATTAAAAAAACACGGCGACAGTCTGGTTTCTGTTCGCAAGAGACGTGTTTGTAGGCAACCCGGTCAGGCTGAACGCCTTAGACAGACTGTTCAACGAGTGCAGCAAGGTGGAGGTTCCCTGCTGTTTTGAAGTGGTATTATGTGGGGCCGACGTACGCCGCTGCTGGTCAGGCCCAGTAACGGCTGTATGACACGTGAATGCCATCCTCCGACCGATTGTGCAACCATATCGGCAGCATATTGGCGAGGCATGCGTGCACATCTTGTGAATGACTCCCTACAGAATAACGACATCTCTCGACTAGAGTGGCCAGCATGTTCTCCAGATATGAACCCAATCGAACATGCCTGGGATAGATTGAAAAGGGTTGTTTATTCACGACGTGACGCACCATCCACTCTCAGGGATCTACGCCGAATAGCCGTTGAGGAGTGGGACCTTCTGGACCAACAGTGCCTTGATTAACTTGTGGATAGTATGCCACGACGAACACAGGCATGCATCAGTGCAAGAGGACGTGCTGCTGGGTGTTACAGGCACCGGTGTGTACAGCAGTCTGGACCACCACCTCTGAAGGTCTCGTTGTATGGTGGTACAACATGCAATGTGCGGTTTTCATGTGGAATAAAAAGGGCGGAAATGATGTTAAGGTTGATCTTTATTCCAATTTTCTATACGGGTTCCGGAAGCACGGAGATTATTTTGAAATATAGGTTTTTGAAGCCAAAAGTGTGGAGATTACTATGGTGTATTTCAGTCCTGAACAAAACCAATCTACTTTCGGAAAACGTATGTTGCGTTACTTATTGAGCGCCCTCGTACTTAGGTAGCTATAAACTTTTTAGGGGTGCATAAATGGTTACGTTCAGATGGCTGTTTTGATGGGGGATGTTCATTTAAATGAGGTGCCCAAACGGGTGGACATGTCATCAATGCACATCTCAACACATCTTTTAAGCTGGTGTCACCTAACAATAAGCTTCCTCGAAGCGCTGTCCGAAGTCATCTGCGGGTTGTGCGTAAGACGTCTCCACAAAAAGAAATCTACTGGCGTTAAATCGAACGAGGGAATTGGCCTACTCGACCAGCACTAGCAACACGTCAACGTACTCACTGGATGTGTTTGTGACGTATATTATTATCTGTGGCAGACATAACCTCGTTTGTATGTGCACCGTAACCTGCCTTGTATACGGTATCGTAAGGACGTATTCTACATTCTAACGAAACAGAACTTCGGACAGCTGATTGAGGAAGCTTGTCACTCTTCGACAAACAGCTGTTTCTCTCATCACTTCGTTTAGAAGGTATGTTGAGTTGTGCATTAAGAAAAAGGAAACTCGTTTGAATGATTTACTTAAATGAACATTCCACCGCCAAAACATCCCCTTGCATCCAACCGTAAAACTTTAACGTTTCCAGTTTCCTAACTAAATTTTATAGAAATATCTGCAGCTGTGACTCATCAATAGCGCAGTCTGTAGTAGTCTGCGGTAGTGATCTGAAAACTGCAGTTTCTTCAGCTCCAACAGAGTCTCTCCCATCTTACTTAGCGTAATGGCACAGCAGACAGACACTAGACCAAATTATGATTTCCGTGTATTTCCTAAAATGCTAAGGCTTGGTGGTGAATGTTTGTTTAAGTGAGTGTAAGGGTAGGTTTTTTAAAAAAGAACTTTGCATTATTTCGTCCCTAACACTTCCCGAACCCCAGCTTCACCTCCTCTCAAGACGTCCTCACACGTGACGAAGCAGGAAACATTGACGTGGACCCGGACGGGATATCCGACCTCACGACAGACAGCGCTAAAATGTTATGGCTTGGTGGTGAATGTTTGTTTAAGTGAGTGTAAGGGTAGTTTTTTTAAAAAAGAACTTTGCATTATTTCGTCCCTAACACTTCCCGAACCCCAGCTTCACCTCCTCTCAAGACGTCCTCACACGTGACGAAGCAGGAAACGTTGACGTGGACGCGGACGGGACATCCGACCTCACGACAGATAGCGTCGTCGGCACACGAACAGGCTGGTAAACGTGTTCTGATCTCTCAGCGCTCTCCAGTGGTAGTTGTCGGATTGATTTCGCTCGCACGCCACACAGTTTCTTTACAAAAACAGACGTGCTTAAGATTGCCGGGATAACTCTGTTAGCGATTGTCGAAGAGAATCGGAGACAGTCGCGAAGAAGACTGACTCGTCCATGGCTTGAACACCGTGTTGCTGGTAGAGGAACACTACATAATGCTGTATAACGATCTGAGATAATTATCAGCAGAAGTTATTCATTAACTGAGTTGAATTTTCGACCCATTTTCGGTTTTAAATTGAATAAGCGTGAGGTATGAAGTCCAATGGCAGTTCTGCGCGTGCATAACACCCATATGCTCGTTGTTGCATTTACTACAACACACTGAAATGACGTACTTCATCGCATAGAGTTCAGGATCGAGACTGGTCTTGTAATGAAAAAAGAAATTTTCTTCTAAGGTGCTCATCGTTACTGAAAAAGATATTTACCGGCAAGACAGAAACATGAGGCAGTCCACTGAAGCACAGATATGTATATGCATTTTATGGAAAGTTTCATAATAACTAAAACTTCCAATGTGTAACTTGTGTTTACTTTCAGACAAAGACTAGCAGTCACGATAAGATTTATAGTCATTGCGAAAACATTCCAGTCGTTGGCCTTTGTTACAGGAATTGCAGCAAAAATGTAATTTATTATAAATAACATGAATTTTTGACATAATAGTTATATTAAATGAATAAGAAAGCCACAGGATCTCTTAGGTAGGACATTGTTTTAGAAGAAGGTGGACACAAACCTGCTACCTTGCTCTCCACAACTCGGAGCCCATGACATTATCCACTGAGCAACAACTTCGATCTGGTGATCGCATCTTCGTATATGTTCTACACTCTGTAAAGACTGTATGTACAGCTGTCACCATCTGATACTTAATATACTACTTGTCCCAGAAAGCCGCGCTTTTGATGGATCATCATTGTGCGGTAGCACAGAAACAATGTACTTCTGTAGCACAATATATAGCACCAAAAACATCAACAATAACAAGTCTTTACCTACCGATAAGTAATCTCCTGTCCTTTTATTATAATAAATCGCAACTAACACGACGCGTTTTGAAGAGATCCTCAATTTTCTGATTCTTTGAAACAGCTTATACTCATGCCAGGTATTGTGTGAGAATGAAAAGTGGTAATATCCAAGAATGATTGTCTATCGAAGTCGCAGAGTCTAAACGATACATATCGAATGTGCGATCGTAAATCGATCACGCGATTCTGGTGGTGGGTGTTATGAATGTGTTTACGGTGGTCACCACAGCAGTGCATTACAAAAATACTTGTATTTGCAAAGGAGACGACTTACCTTACTCGTCGTCGGTGTTATCATGTGAAAGTCCATTATGGTGGTCTGGATGGAGAATTTGGATGAGTCTAATCATGTATACTTCCTGACACTCGTTCATTTTCCAAACTATCCGCAATGAAATTGTAAACTGTTTCTCAGCATTGAACTGTTCTTACGAAGTTTTGCACACTTCGCACGACCACAGTCTACATAGTCCCCTCTTTCTTCGTTCGGTGGTACTCCATATTTGCGACAAAAAGTCGAACAATTTTCTGCGCTGGATAAACTCGAAATTAGATTTTCCATGTGAGAGAATCCGCCGAAGTAACGTCAAGAACGCCATACATCCCACTCACTAATGACATAAATCGTCTGCGATTCCCTAGCAACTCACAAATAATTCGCGGAGGTGTGTAATTTAGAGCAACTAATGGAACGACGGAAAACAGATAAAAAATGACGAACACAAATAATTGATCACAACGCCCGCCACCAGATCGATTTAAGATGGCACGTTCGATATGAATCGTTTGGACATCGTGACTTCGATAGGCAATCATTCTTGGAAATTATTATAATAAATCGCAACTAAAACGACGAATTTTGAAGAGATCCTCAATTTTCTGATGCTTTGAAACAGCTAATATTCATACCAGGTATTGTATGAGAATGAAAACTCACCAAATACGATGTTAATGCCATACAATATGACGGCTTCTGTCTTCTGCTTGTAACGTAAAATGACATCGCATTTCATGTTCCTCTCAAAAAAGCAAAAATCTGACAAGCCAGTATAGTGGAACGTGGAATTCCACGCTATGACGTCACCACAACCTCGTCCACGTGTGTTTTCACGTCCCGTGAGAGGATGGCTTAAGAACGTGGTGGTCGATGTGACGCTAAATTCTAACCTGTCTTATACAGCCAGCCTACACGTATCGCGCAGTGACGCTACGGAAGTACCTGCACAGAATCAGTCACCAGTGGTAGGTCGGCCATCTGCGAAGGCGAACGCTGCGGGCTTAGGAAGGCGCGTCTTCCGCAACACCGCTTTACATTTTTAGCGCACCGGGCCAAACTGTCGTTTCCGCGGTAGCGGAACTCCTGCATTCCTTTGTTAGCGGCTGGTGCACAGCGCCGGTGAATGAACTGCATCCGCGCGTGACCCCTTATCTCTTCTTGCCCGCGGCGTGCACTGAGCAGTAGCTGAAGTAGTTAGTACCCTGGGGACTGCGTGTCGTGAAGTCATGCCCTGGCGAAGTCTAGCCGAATGGCGATAACTTTGCACTGACATAAAGTCACGGTGAGGCCAAGTGGCATAGAACATCGCAGCATAGACAATGTTAGAGTACGCCGAGGTGACAAAAGCGATATGCACATATACAGATGGTTGTAGTATCGAGTGCACAAGGTATAAAACGGCAGTCCATTGGCGGAGTTGTCATTTGTAGTCAGGTGATTCATGTGAAAAGTTTTTCCGATGTGTAATTATGGGCCGTGCGGGTTTAGCCGAGCGGTCTGGGGCGCTGCAGTCATGGACTGTGCGGCTGGTCCCGGCGAAGGTTCGAGTCCTCCATCGGGAATGGGTATGTGTTAGGATAATTTAGGTTACGTAGTGTGTACACTTAAGAACTGATGACCTTAGCATTTAAGTCCCATAACATTTCACACACTTTATTGTTTTGTTTTTTGTTGTTATGGCCGCACGAGGGGCATTAAGAAATTTTGAACGCAAAATGGTAATTGGAGCTAGATTCATGGGACATTCTATTTAGTAAGTCGTTAGGGAATTGTGTTCCGATATCAAAGATGTCAATTGCTGAGAATACCATATTTTACGTATTGCCTCTCACCACCGACAACGCAGTGGCCGACGGTCTTCACTTGCCGGCTGAGAGTAGCGGTGTTTACATAGAGTTGTCTGTGCTAACAGACGAGCAACACTCCGTGAAATAACCGCAGAAATCAATTAGGACGTACGACGAACGTATCTATTAGGACAGTGCAGCGAAATTGGGCGTTAATGGTCTATGGCAGCAGACGACAGACGGGAGTGCCTTTGCTAACAGCACGACATCGCCTGCATTGCATCTCCTGGGCTCGCGATCATACCGGCTGGAGCATAGACGACTAGAAAACTGTGGCGTGATCCGATGAGTCCCGATTTCCGTTGGTAGGAGCAGAAGGTGGAGTTCGAGTGTTGCGCAGAACCCACGAAGCCACGGACCCAAGTTGTGTGCAAGATGGTGTGGGCTGTGTTTACAGATAATGAACTGGATCATCTGGTCCAACGGAACCGGTTATTCACTGGAAATGGTTACGTTCGGCAACTTTGAGACCATTTACAGCCATTCATGGACTTCATATTCCCAAACAACAATGTCATCTCACCGGGCTACAATTGTTCGCGATTCGTTTGAAGAACTTTCTGGAGAGTTCTAGGGAATGATTTGGCCACGCAGATCTCCCGATATGAATACCATCGAACACTTATGGGAACTAATAGGGAGTTCAGTTCGTGCACAACGCCCTGCACCGGCAATAATTCCGCAGTTATGGACGGCTATAGAGGCAGAATGGCTTAGTTGTCCCGCAGGGGATTCCAACAACTTTTTGAGTCCATGCCACATCAATTTGCTACACTACGCCGGGCAAAAAGAGATCGGACACGGTAATAGGAGGTATCCCATGCATTTTGTCACCTCATTGTACAAGGTACGGCGAGTCTTACAAAAAGTCCAAATTTAGTTTGGGCTTTAGCTAGCAATCTTACTAGTTGCATCTACTATGGTGTAATGAAAATTTAAATAAAAGCTGTTCTGGAGAAAGCTCCTGCTGTCAATTGACGGGGTTGTGTTAACCACGAGAGCGTGACTGAGTTGTTGAGCCCTGTATGTTGGTTAGATTCGAACAAACCGCAAATAAAGTTTAAATATAGACCTTCTTTACTGGTACAAACGGAGCTACTTGCTACCATAATGTGAGGTATCTGCAAACACAAAAAAATTTATAAACTGAAGGTTAGGAATATCTTTTGTCTACCACTCAATTTTGTATGCAGAAGGCAATAGAAGATGTGAGAAATCGCCATAAAATTATGGAAGACATCAAAACGGCCACTTATTATTTACTCTTTGAATTACTCATAATCTACACCTACGGTCGACAATTTCCAAGAAGCGTTCCATATCGAAGTCACAGCTCGCCTCCAACTGATATACATATATAACGAGGGTCTCTGGAGGGACAAATGTCTACACCATTTTATGGAAACTAGTAACTTCACTTACTTTAGTCGTCAGCCACATCTTCAGAGCGGGCAGTTCCATGGTGTAGGCAGCCGGGAGCAATACTTTTTTTTTCCCCACAGCGTGGAAACACTCTTGATATGCCTCTGATACGTCGGCAGTCTCACTCGGCACCGCTTTGCAAGACAACTGTAAGTTGTTGAAGTACAGATAGGGAAAGATATGTACGATATTACAGTGTCTTTGTTGTCCAGCAGTACGATGCTAAGTTCCTTCTGACAAGCATGCAAGTCCGAGGGACTGAAATATCGTATTTATCCGCCAAAACATGGAAAGCGACTTCCAATTGAAACGTCTTCCCTGTAAGGAAATATACATAATGGATGTACGAGTGCACTTCGTAGACACCTGTTTGACAACAAATGGAGGTTCGAGTCAGCCCGTGAGTTGGATACCCTAATAGTAATGCGACCACTTGCAATAAGCGGGAAATTCGGGATCGAGTCCCGGTCAGTCATACATTTTTCCTTGTAGTGATTCCATCAAGCTGATGGTCGTCCGTAGCAAAAGGGAATCCATTTCACGGAAAAATATATAGTTCGTCTGAGTCTCACCCTCTCTCTTGCCTGAGGATTTCAGGGATTTCCAGAACCGCTGAATGTTCTGAGTATGGTCCAATGGATTGTCGGAAGGCACAAATTCAACGGAATGTTTCACAAATTCGTAAGCTATGCCATTTTTTTGAAAGTTTTATAAGGCTTTCAACCATAAGTTATAACTTCGGGGGCTGACAAAATGAATGGTTTGTACAGGGCTTTAAAGTTTTCTAACCTTTATAGTGTGTTCTAAGTAAAAAGGACTTCCTAGACTCCCTTTCAATACCCTCCTAAAGCCCACATACATTCTATTTCGTTTTTAATAAGACGTCATTTTCTGTATCCTCGAGTAGCGATATGTGATTCTTATCTTCTTCATCCTTGTTCTCACCACTGATAGGGACACTTTCATTCGTGACAGTAGAATAGCACATCCCATGACTGAAAACGTAGTAGTCACAAACAGTATTCACTGAAACTTCATCTTTCGACGCACGTATTATTTTACCCAGCACGACATTATATTTGTACTCCTCCAGACGCCCACTAGTTAACCTAAATTATCCTAAGGACAAACACACACATCCATGTCCGAGGGAGGACTCGAACCTCAGCCGGGAAAAGCTGCACAGTCCATGACTGCAGCGCCCTAGACCGCTCGGCTAATCCCGAGCGGCTGTTTTTATTGGTGGAAGTCCTTTTCTTGCATTTTGTGCAGTGCAATTGAAAAGGGAAGTCAACGTCGGCAGTTTTCTTCGAGTGTGTCACACAAGTCTCCCCATGGCACTCGATAATTCCTTAGGTCGTACTCTCAACAAAACTGTAAACAACTGTCTACTCTACACAACAGCGGAATTAACGTCTGCCACATGAGACTATTCAAACTCGACACAACACTGGATTGAGTCGTTACTACGAACAACGTTATACGCAATTTTCTAATGCTGCATGTTCTCTGTATACTACAGCATCATCCGCGAAAAGCTGCATGGAACTTCCGACACTATCTACTAGGTCATTTATATATATTGTGAAAAGCAATGGTCTCATAACAATCCCCTGTGGCACACCAGAGGTTACTTTAACGTCTCTAGACGTCTCTCCATTGATAACAACATGCTGTGTTCTGTTTGCAAAGAACTCTTCAATCCAGCCACACAGCTGGTCTGATATTCCGTAGGCTCTTACTTTGTTTATCAGGCGACAGTGCGGAACTGTATCGAACGACTTCCGGAAGTCTAGGAAAATAGCATCTACCTGGAAGCCTGTATCTAATAATTTCTAGGTCTCATGAACAAATAGAGCGAGTTGGGTCTCACACGATCGCTGTTTCCGGAATCCATGTTGATTCCTACAGAGTAGATTCTGGGTTTCCAAAAACGACATGATACTCGAGCAAAAAACATGTTCTAAAATTCTACAACAGATCGACGTCAGAGATGGGTTTTGCGCATCTGCTCGACGACCCTTTTTGAAGACTGGGACTACCTGTGCTCTTTTCCAATCATTTGGAACCTTCCGTTCCTCTAGAGACTTGCGGTACACGGCTGTTAGAAGGCGGCCAAGTTCTTTCGCGTACTCTGTGTAGAGTCGAATTGGTATTCCGTCAGGTCCAGTGGACTTTCCTCTGTTGAGTGATTTCAGTTGCTTTTCTATTCCTTGGAGATCAGTTGTTGCCGGTGGAAGGGGTGTCGTAAGCGCAGCCTACATTTGTGACAGCCGCCAGTTAATAGTGCTTATGGTCACTGAGGCACCAATTGCACGTCGGATCTATGATAATGATGAACCTGGGGTTCTGAATGCCTCTCTGACGATTGCTCAGCCATCATGTTCTGTCGTGTTTCTAGGTCGACTGCTTCCTTCCTGACGCTATGGTAGGCCATGAAACACCCATTCCTGCCAACATCGTCGAATAGTGGCATAGCTTCTATTCAAATGCGGAGCGATTCGCCGATTACTAGAACTGGCTTCTTTGAGCCCAACTACACGTCCTCTCTCAATTGCTGACATCTGCGAATATTGTTCGCACGCCAGTCTGCGAGGCATACTTTTCGTCCATTTGAATACACGGAATGAGATTCGCAACGACTTCATGCCCTGGTATCGACAATTCCCCTGTTTATTATCGTTGAAATGTCCTTGCAGTATTACACACTCATCCATCGCTGCCGAAGTTTACAGTTTTGCATTTTCCGTCGATGTCTGTATGAATATCAATTTGTTAGCGATTTGCATAACTACTACGTGGTGCTGGCTGGTTTTTTTATTGCCTTAGACAGTGTATCTCTTAAATGGAAGATATGCCCCACGCCACCACAGAATTCGGTTCTCACAGTGCTGTTATTTACACATTGCCACTGGTCGCAGTGTTTGGAAGCCGTAGGTGGTACACCCAGTGGCAATGACAGATCGAGTCAGGCCTGGAGGCGTGATCAGAAGACTTAACGGTTAACAAGACTGCTCACAATGAGCAGGAAAGGAGTGTTCGACTCCCACCTTGCACAAATTCTCAGTTTTCACGCCACAGGGTCAACGTATCTGAACCGTTTGTTTCGCTGTACAGCTGCAGCCGAGATACGCATATGAATCACGTCGTCACTCAAGTTGCCTTCTACGAAACGACTGTTAAGTGGGACACGAAGAGGTGTCAGAATTACGTGGTACTTCTGCAGAGGATGGGCAGATTGCCTGTATGACTGCGTCGCGGCCGGCGTTAGCTTCCTTTCACGCATTCGAACCACCTCCGAGTAAGACTAAAGTCGTGTTATTCTTTGATTTCTCTGTGTGATACCGAAATTAAATGGCAGCGTGGTGTCCAATGATCATTACAATTCGCCAAAGTTCAAACGAATACAACAACCATGGCTAATGATTTGTCTCGTAAACTGAAACGCTTGCTGATGGCGGATATCATAGGAGCGGGAATATAAGTAATATCTAACAAGGCTACCATCAGAACTAGGTATTGATGAGTCTTTGGTAGGTTGTACAGGGACCTGTACTGAATGCCTGGCTAGGGGCTTTTCGTGTGCCGGACTCCAGTTTCCGAGAAAATCAATTCAAAATTCGTGCGTACCTTCTACACCTGTTATGTCGTTAAGTTTCAACCGAGCGAGTGTAGCGCTGCGGCCAAGATTCACGAGTACCACGCTGGAGGTAAGTATTTACCAGTCCTGCGATGTTCACTTTGACAGACAAGTTACAATTGGAACTGAAAAAAAGTTCAAAATGCTCCCAACTTGCTACAGACTAATAGAGAAATAGCTTCGAGGGAAGATTCCATAATAAATCATTCTTTAATTCTACATAGCGACAGGAAGTAAGACGATTCCGTAATCTGTTCTGAAAAAACGAAATACACATTCGAAGAAAGTTTGCCGCAGCGATTGATTTATCAGTGAAATTACTATGGCTAAACTGACTACCTTAGAATATTTTTGCATGACATACATTATTTAATGATATTACGTACAGTGAAATTGAAAAAAAGTACACTGGTAAAATGTGAACTCTTGCCGGCAGACTGGTAGCTGTGAACCTTAACCACAGCGCAACGCTTGCATGAAACTTCAACACAGATTTCTTCTGGAAATAGGGGCTGTCGCACGAAAAGTCGCTAATCAGGTTCTTAGACAGATTCCGCTAGAACATACTCTGTGATGAACAGGTATGATGGCCCCCTTATGAGTCACTCTTTACAGCACATCTCAAACTGAGATCTGACATCCCAACATTCTTCATAAATTGGAACTTCAGATGGAAACGTTTCGAACAGCTGCCTGGTCTCTCACTCTTTATCAGTTGTTCTTAGGTATAAATGAAAACTCGTTCGGTCAACCAACTGAAGGTGTGGACTGTCAAAAGTTTCAATTCTAATCTGGCTGAAATTCAGGAGGTTGAATATTAAGAAGTTTCCAAATAGGGTCCTCTTGATGTATTTTTTGCTTTCTTTTCCAGCCAATATATCTCACTTCTTTACGTATAGAAAGTTTCCGGCAGCTGTCTATGGAAACACCACGCTCTGGATACCGACTACCCCATCCTTTATGTTTGTAGTCAGGCAACGACGCATGTGCCGTTACTCCTTTCCCCGCCACTTTTCCTCTGACTCTTTCTCTACAGTTCAACAAATGTTTCTGTGCCTTACGACTGCAAGTATTTCATATAACTTTTTAGGTTTCACACTAATATTCCATTCATAGATTATTTCTTTGACGGTTGCTAAGAAAAAGAAACCAGCACTAAAGAAAAGCAATCGCATTTTTTAAATATCTGAGTGGCCTGCTTACATCTACATCTACATGACTACTCTGCAATTCACATTTAAGTGCTTGGCAGAGGGTTCATCGAACCACAATCATACTATCTCTCTACTATTCCACTCCCGAACAGCGAGCGGGAAAAACGAACACCTAAACCTTTCTGTTCGAGCTCTGATTTCTCTTATTTTATTTTGATGATCATTCCTACCTATGTAGGTTGGGCTCAACAAAATATTTTCGCATTCGGAAGAGAAAGTTGGTGACTGAAATTTCGTAAAAAGGTCTCGCCGCGACGAAAAACGTCTATGCTGTAATGACTTCCATCCCAACTCGTGTATCATATCTGCCACACTCTCTCCCCTATAACGCGATAATACAAAACGAGCTGCCCTTCTTTGCACCCTCTCGATGTCCTCCGTCAATCCCACCTGGTAAGGATCCCACACCGCGCAGCAATATTCTAATAGAGGACGAACGAGTGTAGTGTAAGCTGTCTCTTTAGTGGACTTGTTGCATCTTCTAAGTGTCCTGCCAATGAAACGCAACCTTTGGCTCGCCTTCCCGACAATATTATCTATGTGGTCCTTCCAACTGAAGTTGTTCGTAATTTTAACACCCAGGTACTTAGTTGAATTGACAGCCTTGAGAATTGTACTATTTATCGAGTAATCGAATTCCAACGGATTTCTTTTGGAACTCATGTGGATCATCTCACACTTTTCGTTATTTAGCATCAACTGCCACCTGACACACCATACAGCAATCTTTTCTAAATCGCTTTGCAGCTGACACTGGTCTTCGGATGACCTTACTAGACGGTAAATTACAGCATCATCTGCGAACAGTCTAAGAGAACTGCTCAGATTGTCACCCAGGTCATTTATATAGATCAGGAACAGTAGAGGTCCCAGGACGCTTCCCTGGGGAACACCTGATATCACTTCAGTAGCTTAGCTGAAATTCCCAATGCTGAGCGGTTATTCTGGAGTCTGAGGTAGTATTTAAGGAGCACAGACAGGAGAAATAGTGTGTAGATGTTGATCACCAAACAGATAGCGAATATCTTGGGTTAAGACCACGATTTCTCAGCATTATCTCATGAAATGAGAATTCATGACTTTACTGATGCTACTCTTCCATTGAATACGAACGCTAAGCTCCTTGAAGCGAGTGGTACTATTGGATAGGAGTGTGCTGAGATGTCGTACCATGGTTGACCATCCCCTTCCGCTCTTTTGTTTTTAACGACATAGACTGGACACCACGCTCTACATGGAACCACCAGACACACACACTTCGCAGAAACATTGTGTCCAGTCGTCTTCCGCCATTAAAGTTTTTCCTACTTAGACGGCTGAAACTCAGTTACTTATGAGCCAAAGTAGTATGTTTTTAGCATTTAATGCACATTTTAGTTTGGTCACAACAGAGACCATAAAGCGAAAGTTATTATAACAGTAGAACATCTTTGTACACTACGGTTTGAATACCACCTTCTCAATGAGGCGCGGTGTAATGACTCAGTTGTTAAGACACAGGTCTCGAATTCGTGAGGACGGGGGTTCACAGTCGTCACGCCATCTGGATTGAGGTTGTTCATGGTCTGCCTAAAACGATTACGGCGATTATCAGGACAGTTCCTTTCACGAAGACGCAGCTGATTTCCTCACCCAATTGCAGCTTGTTCTTCCTTCGTAATGACCTCTAATCTTAGGTTCTTCATGTTTGCCTTCCAGAATGCGTATCCAGCGTCCTACCCACTGCGCTAATTAGCTCGGAATGAAATTATTGATAACTTAGCACAGTACTAAAAGGACACAGTTTTACTCAGAGCGTTGCGATTATGAAGTTGTCCTCCTCTCCGGAGTTGGTTTGAACACCGAAGTACATTACTAAGCACGAGGCATGGTTTTACTGCATATGGTGTTCCTTAGACTCCTTCAAACTGTCAACTGACTTTCTAGCTACAGGGAGATCTAGAGTTTAATGTAGATTTAGAAACACACAGCAATTCGAATTTATCAGATATAAATCACGCTGACTAATTTCATTTGTAGCTGAATAAATTCTATGATTGTTTAGGATTCCGTAGTTTTAGTTTTAAAGCGTCGTTCTCAAGCGCCAGGTAACACTGATCAGTTTTGTAAATGCGTATCAAATATAAATGGTGTATAGGAGAAGCTGAATATTCCCCCCGTTTAGTTTCAGTCAGTTGCTAGCATCGTCGTGTATTATAAAAGGTACATGTGGTGTCAAAACACAGGAAATAGTGGTGATGTTGGTCATGGACGTTTCAAAATCGGACACGACCGCGTCCGACGCAGTCCGGAAAGGTTTTCACTGTGCAAGAATACAGCCTCCGCTACCGACATCAAGTATCGTCGCAGTGCCTCTAGGCAGGTGCGTATTTATACACGGGTAGTGCCATTGGCGTCGGATACCTGGATGGCATCAAGTTTATGCCCGAAGAAACAAATGCTGTTTAAGATATTTTCAACTAGTAATTAAAGTACCAATATTAATTTTAAGCACCGCACGGGAGAGAGAAGACAGTAAGGGTGAACGACCTCAGCGGACACAGAAAACGTTTACTAAACAGAGTTGACAAGTTTTGGATTGTTTTGTCAAGATTGTTATACCTGCGAACTTATTTGTTGGCTCATAGAATTAACTATGGTCCTTACATGAGCAGTTTCATATTTGGAGAGACAACCTAAAATGAAAATGGCAAGGAACCTCTACACCTGAAGTGTGGAATTACTGACCGCAAGTTCCGTGGCGCCTAAATTAGAAACTAAAAATGTTTGTGACCAAAGGAGAGTTTTTCACAATGTGTCTAACAAAAACCCCAAATTGCTATTCTTTTTGAAGGCCGTTGTTGTCTAACGAGTGTATTGAAAGACGGAAACTCGTAAAGAAGAAAAATAAATCTCACAATGCCCACAGACTGTTTTCATCCATGAATATGAAGTTGTTCTGCCAAACATCGAAGGAAATTCTATTGCCGTAACATGGGAAAGCGTTTATTTTTGACTGTAGAATTTGTGGCCACTCTCAACGAAACCGAGACAGCTAAATGAATGAAAAACTTAACAATGAGTCCGTGTGGCTTACTTACAAAAGCGTCTTTACTTCCCCAGCGAACATTTTGAAGTTCAGTAACATAATCAAGATCTCAGTTGGTATAGAAAGGACCTTCATTTCGATCTCAACACAGCAGAAACATTTATCTCCGAATCCTGTTGATATGACATTACAATGAACTAACTTACAAATCTTGTTTTAGGCTAATGTAAGAACACACACTTTCAGAATGAAAAAGTGTTCATGTACAGCGTAAAACATTATGTGGCAGTAACTTAATTGTGAAGTGAAATTCGCTAGTGTGCTATAATTTTTGCCAAAACACCTATATATGTTCTACCACAATTTCGCAAATTACTATCAAGAACGCACTGTAACTCCGACAAATGCGCTTTACTGACGAGGTGACATCACGGAGAAGATCTGTTGATGATAACTTAATCCCTTACGAAGAAGCTGTTCTTCGAAATGTACACCGGCGAAATGAAAACGGCACTGAAAAGGGAAGAGTAATTGTATTTTCCAGTTTTCGTTTGTTTTTCAGTCATGTTAACGCCTCTTCTTAATGAGACTTGATTCCATTAGGAAATTTGTGCACCACGGCCACATAACAGGTGTAGCAAAGAAGGGAAACTCCAGCATTGGTCGTACAAATTTGAAAGTTTGCTTTCTATTAACTGCATATCGATTTCAATCACAGACTGATCTCTATTTCAAGACCAAGTCCAGCGGACTCATATAAGCATGCAGAAAATATAACTTCAAGCGTAGTTGTTCGTAGTGAAGAAGATTCCAAACAGCAGATAAGATTCAAAAGAGTTTTAACTCTTAGCTGCTAGTTGGCATATTCTTCACCATGAACAGTATGTTTGAAGTTAGTTTGGTTGGATGATCGGGGGGGGGGGGGGGGGGACGAAAAAGCGTAGTCATCGGTCCCATCGGATTACGAATGGATGGAAGTCGGCAGTGCTCTTTCAAAGGAACCGTTCTGGCGTATGCTTGAAGCAGTTTAGGAAAATAATTGAAACCCTAAATCAGGATGCCAGAAGCGGGTTTGAACCACTGTCCCTATAAATGCAAGACTATTGTGCAAAGCACTGCGCTGGTTGTTTCGAGTTATATTTTGTGCAGGGTTGTATGTGTTCACTGGACTGCCTTACAGAAGGTGACCACTGTGTGGTTGAAACGGATATTAAAACAGTTTCAAATTTATATGACGCATGCTGGAGTCTTCCTTTGTTTACAGTACTTATTTTCTCTAGAGACAATTGACACAAAATTTGTATTGGCATTTCGGAGGAGGAGGGTGTTGTGGGGTAGGTGTGATAGGGGGAGCTGTGTACGTATCTACAAGCTATATACACCACCCAAAAGTACGTGGAAATCAGGTAAGATGTACGACTAGCATAAATGCTGGAAGCGAGTGAGTTTTGCATATAGAAGCTCTGGAAGTTTTTTTTAGCTAAATCTCAACCCGACACCAACCGTATAAAACCACGAGGTCATACCTTGTGTTCTCCGCTGGGTTTTATCTCATCCAGTGGCAGCGTTGGTACAGGAACGCTCACAACGATATCCAACAATGCACAGTTTAACGAAACACCCGCAGGCGTCGCACGTGGTCAATCGAAAGTTAGCGCAGCACTTGGTCAGAGAGGAAACGCGCTGGTGGCAGCGGGAGAGACTCGGTTCGCTGGGACGCGTTCACTGTCTGTCGGGAGGAACAGAACAAAACAGGCTCCGCGGGGCAGGTTGCCGGAATGGCGGGAAGAAGGGAAGGGACGAGGTGCGGCAGGCAGAGTCCGCGGCTGGAGGCTCGTCGGGGCGCTGCGGCTGTCGCCGGTGCCCGCGACAGGTGGAGCACGCAAAGTTCTTCACTGGTGGCTCCGAGAGCCAGTGGAGGCGTATCGCACTCTGGTGCGCAGCGCGGAGGCGAAGCTTCCGAACCACAACAAAGGCGGCGGCGGCGCCACAGAGGTGAGCAGGGAGTGTAAGGACTGCGGCAGCGGCGGCGTCAGACCAGTCCCGGCGGCGCGAGCGCAGTCGTACCGACTGGCGCAGCTCGCCGGCCTCCCGGAGGACCGCGTCGGCGCATGCGCCGAGCGCCACTGGAGGGGGGCCCGCCAATGGCAGCGCGGCGCGGCCTTTCGAATGCCGGCGTCCGCAACGGCAACGGACGCGCAGCGTTTTGAAAAAATTCTCTACACCTGAATCCTGGTTTACCCCGGAGCGGGCGGGAGTGAACAGCAAAAGGCGGACGAGCGTTCACGGAACAAACTGCAGGTGTTTCACTACCACCAGCGTGTACGTTTTGTGATTTGTTTGTTGTTGTTGTGTAGGGTTACCGCATTCTGAAACTCCTAGATGAGGACACTCTCAACGGGATTGAAAAACACGCTTTTAGGACAGATCTCGATAAGATATTAGAATAACATATTAACATATTAATGTAATAAGTACTGCTTCAGACTTTTTTTGTATAAGAAAGTACAATTGTCGTAAGACAGTAGCTGCCATTTTCCTGTGGAGATCCGATCTAATCCCTTTATAACTGCTGAATGAAATATTATTACTCCATTTTTATGTCATCAGGTACCTATAATATGTAGGAATCAGACAAATTAAAAATGATAAAAACGCATTTTTCAGTCAAAAAAATTAACTAGTAAAATAACAATGTTTCTGCTCCATTGGCTATATTCTGAAAACCATGAAATTGCTGTTACAACTCACCTAATAAGATTATTTATTGCGTGAGGTAAGTATAATTTAAAGAAGATGCACCTGGATGATTGCACTAGTTCGCTAATAAGGCGTGTATAGCACAAAAGTAAACTGTCGAGTTGCTACCACAGCCGAGAGACATAGACATCACAGATGTGTGTAACATAAGCTAAAGACACAGAACCATCGACTGTAAGAAACATAGACGATATTTTCGATTTTACTCGCGGAGCTATATTATACCTTCATGGTTTTACTAGCGTAACAGATCGACTGTAAACAAATAAGCATTGATTTAATTCAATAATCGAAGTAAAAACTTCATAAACAGTTGATGATAAGAAATCAAAACAAAATTCAAAATATTTTAATTTCCAGAACCAAAAATTGCGGACATCGACATAAATCTTGTAAATGTATGCGGACGCTACATTAAACGTCATATCCGCATAAATGCAGATGTAAGGTAAACGTGTTGCTGAGGCCTCCTGCCCAAAGATTAATTTCATGCAGCTTTCCATGCTGCTCCATCCTGTGCAAATCTTTTCATCTCTGAATAATTGCAGAAACCTTCATCCAATGGAACCAGCTTAAGAAAGTCGAGCCATGGGCTGACTCTGGAATTTGTAGCCCCCACACCAAATTCACTATCTCTTGATATCTCTAGATTAGAGTTGTAAAACTACCAAAGGTTACGGTTGATTATCATAAGCAAGTGCAAACTATCATAGCTTTCCTAGTAGCTTTGGTCAGTTACAATCGTAACGGCGTTACTATTACATTATGTGTGTTGCATACCTATCAGGCGTTACCTCATTTTGATTGCTTTGTTCATGTAGGCGATCACTGCTTACTGTATTTCTCTAGGAAGTGGAAGCAGTGACACATCTAGAAACCGACTGAGGATGAAGGGAGGTGTAACCTAGAGAATATTTTTGTTCTAGATAGTTATCCTCCTTTCTATTAAAAATAAGCAGCATTTACAGAAAAATTGAAATTGTTGATCTTTAATTCAGGTCTTATTCGAAAATTGTTAATTTGTGATGTGAAAGGGAGGGATGTTGCAGTAGAAATAATACAGATGTACCATTTCCTCAAAAGAAAGGCAAATAAAAAAAATGCAGAACAAAACCATATCAAACATCACTTCGTCTAGCTTATATAAAACATGTTCCTGTTATTCATAAACAACTTTCGCACTTATCAATAAAAACAAGCCTTTTGTCATGATGAACACTGTTCCATTCAGTAAAAAATAACAACAATAATTGTATAGATCTTTTTATGTTTATGAATGTAAACTGTACTAGCAGCAGACATAGTTGCTTTGGTTGCATAAGACCACAGAAGTTACCTGATTAACTAATTTTTGTTACTTATAAAATGTAATTTATATAAGTGTAAAAAATCCACAATGGATTAATGCTGAACGACGTGCAGTTCTAATTATGTCCAAAACACAAAACAAATAAACAAACAAACAAACAAACAAGGAGAAGTTGTCAGCTCCTATTTTCTTTCTCGTATATACATTTTTTCTTTCCCTACCAATGCTGCGAGTAAACCTACCAATTATTACGTCAATTATGTACTGTACCAAAAATGCAGAACCGTAGTTTTAGTACAGCGCAACTCTGCTGATGATGTATGACATCATCTAAAGGCTAATTTTGGTCGAGTTGTGCCACAATTTTCATTTTTTAATGAGGTCATGTTCGCTTTAGCTAAAAGCTGTTTCATCGTGCCATTGAAATTTCGGCTTTTGTACTAGTTTCAAGCCTCTAAAAAGACAACACGTTTTAAGAAAATATAATATCAAAATAAATATATGTACGACAAATTTTCGATTCGTTAACATTCACGTTCTTACAGATTTTTATGCGATATTTGCAGTTGTTATCTTCATTCTGATGGCTGGTTTCATGGATCTTCCCACACCACACTATCCTCTGCAAGCCTTTTTGTCTCTCCAGAAGTACGAAAATCCACATTAATTTTAACCTGGTTATTGTTTTCATCCTCTGATCTCCCTCTACAGTTTTTATCCCGCGCACTTCCCTTCAATTCCATCCTGACAATTCCTTGATGCCTCAGAATGTGTCCTGTCAACTGATCCCTTCTTTTCGTGAAGCTATGCTATAAATTTCTTTCCTCCCAAATTCGATTCATTACCATCTCGCTATTTATGTGATCTGCCCGTCCAATCTTCCGCATTGTTCCATAGTACCATATTTCAAAAAAGTCTATTATCTTCTAGTCTGACAAGCTTGTTGTCCACGTTTAACTTCCGTACAAGACTACACTCCAGACGAGTACATTCACAATATAGTCCCTAACATTTAAGTTTGGATTTAGTGTTAAAAAAATCATCTTTTTCGAAAACGCTGGCTTCCTTCAGCCACTTTGCATTTTACATCCTCCCTATTCGTCCATCGTCGTAATTTGGCTACGCAAATAGCAAAACGCATCTACTACTTTTAAGCCTCATTTGTAAATCTAATCCTCCCAGCATTGGCTGGTTTAATTTGACTGCATTCTGTTCCCTTGTTTTACTTTTGTAAATGTTCATATGTTGATGTTCAAGTTTATCCCATCCAATTAACTGGTTTTCCAAGTACGTTTCCGTCTCTGAAAAATTACAATGTCTGCGGCAAACTCCAAATTTTTTTAAATTTCTTCTCCATCTAAGCATGGATTGGCGTTTCTTTAACCAATCCTTAACCTGTCCTCTAACATTATTCATAGAATCGGTACTGTCTCGCTTTTTCTTTCAGTTCTCTGAAACCAGAAATGATCTTGCCCTAAGTTGGCTTCTAGCAGTTTTTTTATTCTTCCGTAAACAATTCGTGTCAGTATTTTGCGACCATGACTTATTAAACTGATTTTTTTCTTTTTTTTTTTGCACATATGACATAACCTCCGCTCTTTGGGACTGGCGTTCTTAAATTCTTCTTGAAGTGGGGGAGGGGGGGGGATTTTGTCTGCCTCATATAATTAATTCTACTTGTGATATACAGAGTGAATATTAATCAGTGATAATGATATTTTAAAGTTTAAAATACTAACAAAATGCAGCATACAGCCTCTTTTCATACATCTTAAAAGACATCATAGTCGCCGTTGACTGTATGAAATATACATTATTACGACTGCAATTTCGGCCTTAGGGCCATTTTCAAGTAACACTGCAAAAGATATGTTCTGTCAGAATATAAGACTATCTGACATGAGTACAAGCCTTTTTTTTTTTTTTAAGAAAGGATGGGGCCCCTCCACGCCCACACCAACGTGGTAACCAAACCAAAAGTTCAACTGTCACCTCCGTACAACATGTTGGTTTTTGAATGAGGAGTCACAGGATGAGGGCTGTGATGTTATCCATGCGTCTGGGTAAGATTACTCACTAACATGGTCCATTAGGATATAGAAAGTGGACGAAAGCAATCAAAGGGTAGCGGTTGTAAGGGCAGAGGAAAAAAAAGTGCCAAGGCAAGCGCCAAGGGAAAGAAACCTCTGCGACAGTAGGACAGGTAGTAAGGGCAGTAGCTTCTTGCTATCGGCGACAGTGCATGCAAGGCGTGGTTATGTTAGTGCGAGGTACCGTGCATCGTTACCTTCGTCGTTGCTGGAGCTCGTTGCGGGGCTTGCTGCAGTTGCTGCGTCCGTGCAACAGTTCAAGGTCGTTGTAGGTTAGTGGGCGATCGGTCATAGATCGGATCATAGACGGTGTAGGGAGCGTGTGTGGTTGGTTTGCGTGCTGTGTACAGTACGGTTTCCCTGCGGTTGTCTGTTTTTCGGCTGGTCGAACTTCTAGGGTTACCACTAGTTGGTGTGTTGCAGGGCCTCGCCAGTACTGTCGTGTTAGCGTGCTATGGACCATAGATGTTTAGTTCCTAGACAGTAGTGTCTTTCTTTTTTTCCTTTATTGATTTTCAATTCCCCCCAAAGGGGGGCGGGCTGGCAGCAGCTGAGTACACAGCTCTACAGCCTACAGACTTTTATTTTAAAAAACGGAAGAGGAAAAGAAACAAGAAAAACAGGCGATAAAACGGTGACATCAAGTGTAAAACGGCGGAAAGTTAAAACAGAAAGCAAAAGCGGTTGGCAACGTTAATAAAAGACACAGGAATCAGACAGGTAACATAGTACACCACAATTAAAAAACACAACAACAGTCTGGTTTCTGTTCGCAAGAGATAAAAAGCACACCCAGCGACAGTATGATGGCCGTTCGCAACACTTCCAAACAAAAAAAAAAAAAAAAAAAACAAAAAAAAAAAACAAAAAACAAAAAAACACGGAACACTCACTGTAATACACTCACTGTAGAACACTGCACGAAAGTGGCGGCACAAAGATGACACTCCTGAGCCAGAGACAGATGGGGGGGGGGGGGACCTGGAGGAGGAGGAAGAACAAGGAGGGAGGAAGGTAAAAAAACGAAAAAGGGGGGGGGGGAGGACCAAGGAGGGAGAGGACTAATAAAGGGGGAGAAGGGCAGACACGAGAGGGAATAAGAGGAGGCAGAGGAGGGAAATGCAAAAGGACTCGGGGGAGAGAAGGGGGCAAAGAGAGGGGAGGAAGGGTAGAAAGAGGATGGAAGGGGGCAGAGGGAGCCCGGGAAAAGGACAGAGGAAAGGAGGGGGAGTGAGGATCAGAGTTGATAGGAGGGATAAATGGAGGGAGAGAGGGCATCATCTGGGAGGGGGAGTTGATGGAAGCCACCTTGGGAAAGGAGATATAGGGTGTAGAGGTGGAGGGTAGGGGGGACACAACAGTGAAGACGTGGCAGGGGGTGGGGATGGGAGAGGAGAGGAGCAACCAGGGGGTGTGGGGGTTCAAGGCGGCGGGAGGTGTAGTGGATGCGGATATGTTCGAGGAATAGGAGCAGATGGGGGGAAAGGAATGAGATCATAGAGGAAACACGTGGGGGACAGGAGGCGTATATGGAAGGCGAGGCAGAGTGCAAGATGCTTAAGGATCTTGAGGGACCTATAGAATTGCCAGTAGTGTCTTTGGAATGTCGCCTTTTGACTGCAAGAGTCCCAAAAGATCTGATGAGTACGACACTTCTTACGTCATAAAATGTTAAATATTTGCTGTATTGTCAGTGTTACCATCGTTCTAATAATCTATCACAAATAAAAGCTCAGGTGCACTGACAACATGTGGAGCTAAGTATGTTGGCGCGAAAATACATTTACTAAAGATACTGCCTGTGCACGTAGCAAAGATAGGGCTCTGTCTATTAAGAAATATTAGATGACTGTGAATCCCAACAATGAGAAGTTAATCTTTTCATACTGGTTTATTTGAGTCAATTCGAGTTTTAGTCTTTTAACTTATCTTAAACTGGCTCTCTTAAAGATTCTTAATTAAAACAAACGATTTTATGTCTACATTTATCTCTCAATAGTCACCCTGGTGACGAACATATTACTCCCAACGAGAGACAACGTAGAATGTCTGACTTTGTTGACGCAGCCAGGGCGTCACCTCTGCTTGAAGCGCCTCATCACAACGTGAAGTCCTCGCAGATGTTGTTTAAGTTTTGGAAACAAATGAATGTCGGATGGAACCAAACCAGGACTGTATGGAAAATGATCGATGACAGTGAACGGGTTGTTGCAAATATCGCAGCATTTGTGTGTGGTCTGGTACTGCCATGCTGAAGGACAGGGTGCCCCTTGTCTGGACAAACTCCTGGAATTCTAAACTAAATTATAACACGCTGTTTCCCATGCATCAACTTTATTACGTTACACGCAGTCATGTTAGACGTTACAATCGGGTATTTGACTGCTTTCTGTAAATTGTCTTAAATGATTAATTATGTCATTTTATGCTCCTAACAAGCTTTTTTTTCACTCTTGAATTTCATTATTATTTTATAGAAACAGAAATGAAATTCAAATAATATGAACGACCGCTAAAAATCTCCATTCGAGTAATGTGATGCATGTGACGTCTCTGGCAAGCTCGCTGCTCCTACTATCATAACGCTAAGTCACAGTGATGTCTTATTTTGTAATTTAAGTTTTGGGAAATGGGATACGAATGGCGTGTAGTACCACACTGTACGAATACAATCACAAAAACTGAAAAGTACTTTTTGAGCGTTCCAGAGGATGAGAAGATGCGTAAAATGTAGTTGCACTGTAACTTATTTGCAAAACGACACGACAGTCCTCTCATACGAAAACCAAATCACGATTACAAAACTTCACCGTCCTTATCAGAATTTTCTTGTGTTTTCCTTGCTGTTTACATGCGCTTACATTTGCAATCGCTGTTTACACATATCACGTTCAAAAAGTTTTTTTATAGTTAATGTGACCACACATTTTTACTTTTTCAGAAACAATGTTTTTATCTTCGTATGATGTAGCTAGGATCCTTATTGCTTAAACCTTTGCAGGTTAATCATCGCATTGAATGATGAAGTAAGTCTGCTTCAGACGTAACGTTAGTTTACACTGGCAAACATCACAACCCCTACATATGTATCATCTGCCCCTCATACTCCTTCGCCTTGTTATACAGGGTGATTCAAAAAGAATACCACAACTTTAGGAATTTAAAACTCTGCAACGACAAAAGGCAGAGCTAAGCACTACCTGTCGGCGAATTAAGGGAGCTATAAAGTTTCATTTAGCTGTACATTTGTTCACTTGAGGCACTGTTGACTAGGCGTCAGCGTCAGTTGATGCTAAGATGGCGACCGCTCAACAGAAAGCTTTTTGTGTTATTGAGTACGGCAGAAGTGAATCGACGACAGTTGTTCAGCGTGCATTTCGGACGAAGTATGGTGTTAAACCTCCTGATAGGTGGTGTATTAAACGTTGGTATAAACAGTTTACAGAGAATGGGTATTTGTTACGCCTGATATGCTACAGGGAGTGTGGAACGAGTTGGAGTATCGGGTTGATATTGCTCTAGTGTCTGGAGGGGGCCATATTGAACATCTCTGAACTTGTTTTTGAGTGAAAAAAAAACCTTTTTAAATACTCTTTGTAATGATGTATAACAGAAGGTTATATTATGTTTCTTTCATTAAATACACATTTTTAAAGTTGTGGTATTCTTTTTGAATCACCCTGTACTGTGGACATGTGGTGATATCTTCACTACTACCAGTGCTTTCCAAAAACTGAATTGTTTGCTTGTAAAGTAAATGCATTTATCCTCTGTTGCCCGTTTCTCAGACTATTTACGTATTGCCTGTAAAACTTTTAAAAATATAAGACTTTCGCAGGATTCGAACATGTAACGAGTTACTCTGGGGTTGTAAACACCATATGTTGAGCCACGGAACGCCTGACACACGCAGCCATTTATCTGAGTACGTTCTAGCCCTAAATTTTACCAAGAATAATTTTGTTGTGCTTTGGATCGCAGTTCATGACTGACAGTCGACAATCTAGTTATAATATACGGACCCATTTGCAAAAGTTCTAAAACTCCCTAGTTCTGAGCGAGTTTAATGATATTGCTGGGAGCAGGTAAAAGTATGTCCGTCGTTGCACATATCGCTGCTCTAGATGTGTTGAGCATAAACGCATCAACTTTCGCAAGGTTTCCACTATCAGCGTCTACAAAATTCCTTTCCATTGTTGTTTAAAAGTTATTATTCCGTTTTCCACCTGTAAATAGCTTAAATGTTTGCAGTAAAAGTACGTATAAACCTGGTGACTTCGCCGAACGCTCCTATAACACACGTATAGCTCCATCCTACTCCTAGCCTGAGACGTCACCAAGGCATCAGCTAGTAGCAGCGTTTTCGATCATGTGACCAGATCCTGATATTTCATGGTTTTAAGCTTTAATTACATAAAAATAACAAGTATTTTATAAGAATATTGACCACAAATGCTGTTTAAATGTTATAATGCAACAGAATAACAATAGTCCGAACCATATTTTTAACATAGGAAAACAGCCTTTTCGGAGTCCTCTAACGCCAGAGGGCTGCAAATTGTGGAGATGGAGAATAGAGGTGTAGGATGGTAATAATGTTTGATTTATTTAAAAAGATTTAAAAATTTTCACATAACAAATTCGAAAATATTACTTTTCATCACGCCCTTGTATATCATCAGCAACATAACGATTTACCCTACTTTTAGTCTGTTAATCTCAAGAGGCCACTTTCTCTTTAAAAAATTGTATGTTTGCACAAACATGGGCTATTTAACAATTACTGCAATCTGTTTATTGGCTAACAGTATGAGCCCCTGGTTATCAATCCATTCAACGAAAACCACATATCAATAGCGCTTTCCATTTCCACAATATTTGCTGTGCTAGTGTTAGGTGATTCACCCAGTATTATTGGGCAAATGAAGAAAAAATTTTGTTAATGAATACTGAACTCCTTTCTGACCCAGTGACGGCTTTAATAACGGGTAGTAAAGATATTTTCTTTTCTTTCTTTTAGCGTTATGGACCCTGTGCTTCAGATAGTGATGGACTATTTAGATTAATTACATTACAAATATACTGTATACTGCGACTGTGCATTTAAAATGTCTGCAATCAGAACTTTCTCTTTGTGATGGACAGAAAAATGTTGCATAGGGCATTATTGAGTGTAAACATTCAAAATGTGTCAGGTGGTTGATTCTTCTGTTTGCAGGACTGGCAATTACGTGAAGAGCAAACGTAGCTGACCTTAACTGTTTGAGGAACTCAGTAATACCCATCTTCTAGGTCAAGTTTTCATTAATATGTACACCCATAGTTTTCGAGCATTCGATCCCGTTTACTTGGCTGGCGTTCATTTACTACATTAGTTGTTAGTATGACTACTTGTTGCACAGGACTGATTGTAGCGTTTTATAGAGAACGGTTTAATAAAACTTTGAAGAGAGTCATTAACAATTTTTTCTGTTGCTTTATCTCTAATGGGATTTATTATAACACTAGCACTAATTCTGCTTGATTGACCTTAGGTGGAATTTCATTTATGTGTATATCACTAGCAACTATCCAGTAGGACAGAATCTAACACCACTTGCAAGTTGCCTATCTGATGGCTTCCAGGAGCAGCAAAAATTTGATTTTCAGTAATTCACGTAATTATTGACCGAATTTAAAATTTTAGAAAGCTGTCACAACCTAATAACTAAGAGATAAAATCTTATATTGCAAGTTTAACGCAGTACAACAAGTACTGCACTTAGAAACTGTGTGTTTGTTTTAAAAGCAGCGTAACTGTTGATGCGCAAATACCTGGACTTCATTCATCCAGTATTTGAGAATGCGGCCACTTAGCGACTTCCAACAAACTTTACACACAGTTCAAATCTTTAAGAAACTTTTCCTCGCTGGCATCCCCTGCAAAATAGTGAAACGAAAATGTTTATCGCTTATTACATTTTTTGTTAACACAGTAAAACTTCAGCACTTGACATGACGTTTTAATTTGTTACCTCTCTACTACAGACTCTAATCGCATTACAATTTGCAGATAGTATCCACATACGCCACTAAATGTACCTGAAAAATCATTGTACCATACATAGTTCAGGAGATTTGAGGTCATAATCATCTAGTGGCGTGAAATACTAGCGTTTGCTTAAAACGTCGTGCAGTAAACCTTCAACATCAGGTTGTTGTTGTTGTTGTCTTCAGTCCTGAGACTGGTTTGATGCAGCTCTCCATGCTACTCTATCCTGTGCTAGCTTCTTCATCTCACAGTACCTACTGCAACCTACATCCTTCTGAATCTGCTTAGTGTATTCATCTCTCGGTCTCCCTCTACGATTTTTACCCTCCACACTGCCCTCCAATGCTAAATTTGTGATCCCTTGATGCCTCAAAACATGTCCTACCAACCGATCCCTTCTTCTAGTCAAGTTGTGCCACAAACTTCTCTTCTCCCCAATCCTATTCAATACCTCCTCATTAGTTACGTGATCTATCCACCTTATCTTCAGTATTCTTCTGTAGCACCACATTTCGAAAGCTTCTATTCTCTTCTTTTCCAAACTAGTTATCGTCCATGTTTCACTTCCATACATGGCTACACTCCAAACAAATATTTTCAGAAATGACTTCCTGACACTTAAATCTATATTCGATGTTAACAAATTTCTCTTCTTCAGAAACGCTTTCCTTGCCATTGCCAGTCTACATTTTATATCCTCTCTACTTCGACCATCATCAGTTATTTTACTTCCTAAATAGCAAAACTCCTTTACTACTTTAAGTGACTCATTTCCTAATCTAATTCCCTCAGCATCACCCGATTTAATTGGACTACATTCCATTATCCTCGTTTTGCTTTTGTTGATGTTCATCTTATATCCTCCTTTCAAGACACTGTCCATTCCGTTCAACTGCTCTTCCAAGTCCTTTGCCGTCTCTGACAGAATTACAATGTCATCGGCGAACCTCAAAGTTTTTACTTCGTCTCCATGAATTTTAATACCTACTCCAAATTTTTCTTTTGTTTCCTTTACTGCTTGCTCAATATACAGATTGAATAACATCGGGGAGAGGCTACAACCCTGTCTCACTCCTTTCAGAACCACTGCTTCCCTTTCATGCCCCTCCACTCTTATGACTGCCGTCTGGTTTCTGTACAAATTGTAAATAGCCTTTCGCTCCCTGTATTTTACCCCTGCCACCTTTAGAATTTGAAAAAGAGTATTCCAGTCAACATTGTCAAAAGCTTTCTCTAAGTCTACAAATGCTAGAAACGTAGGTTTGCCTTTTCTTAATCTTTCTTCTAAGATAAGTCGTAAGGTCAGTATTGCCTCACGTGTTCCAACATTTCGACGGAATCCAAACTGATCCTCCCCGAGGTCCGCATCTACCAGTTTTTCCATTCGTCTGTAAAGAATTCGCGTTAGTATTTTGCAGCTGTGACTTATTAAACTGATAGTTCGGTAGTTTTCACATCTGTCAGCACCTGCTTTCTTTGGGATTGGGATTATTATATTCTTCTTGAAGTCTGAGGGTATTTCGCCTGTCTCATACATCTTGCTCACCAGCTGGTAGAGTTTTGTCATGACTGGCTCTCCCAAGGCCGTCAGTAGTTCTAATGGAATGTTGTCTACTCCGGGGGCCTTGTTTCGACTCAGGTCTTTCAGTGCTCTGTCATACTCTTCACGCAGTATCGTATCACCCATTTCGTCTTCATCTACATCCTCTTCCATTTCCATAATATTGTCCTCAAGTACATCACCCTTGTATAAACCTTCTATATACTCCTTCCACCTTTCTGCCTTCCCTTCTTTGCTTAGAACTGGGTTGCCATCTGAGCTCTTGATATTCATACACGTGGTTCTCTTCTCTCCAAAGGTCTCTTTAATTTTCCTGTAGGCAGTATCTATCTTACCCCTAGTGAGATAAGCTTCTACATCCTTACATTTGTCCTCTAGCCATCCCTGTTTAGCCATTTTGCACTTCCTGTCGATCTCATTTTTGAGACGTTTGTATTCCTTTTTGCCTGCTTCATTTACTGCATTTTTATATTTTCTCCTTTCATCAATTAAATTCAATATTTCTTCTGTTACCCAAGGATTTCTAGCAGCCCTCGTCTTTTTACCTACTTTATCCTCTGCTGCCTTCACTACTTCATCCCTCAGAGCTACCCATTCTTCTTCTACTGTATTTCTTTCCCCTATTCCTGTCAATTGTTCCCTTATGCTCTCCCTGAAACTCTGTACAACCTCTGGTTCTTTCAGTTTATCCAGGTCCCATCTCCTTAATTTCCCACATTTTTGCAGTTTCTTCAGTTTTAATCTACAGGTCATAACCAATAGATTGTGGTCAGAGTCCACATCTGCCCCTGGAAATGTCTTACAACTTAAAACCTGGTTCCTAAATCTCTGTCTTACCATTATATAATCTATCTGATACCTTTTAGTATCTCCAGGGTTCTTCCACGTATACAACCTTCTTTCATGATTCTTAAACCAAGTGTTACCTATGACTAAGTTGTGCTCTGTACAAAATTCTACTAGGCGGCTTCCTCTTTCATTTCTTAGCCCCAATCCATATTCACCTACTATGTTTCCTTCTCTCCCTTTTCCTACACTCGAATTCCAGTCACCCATTACTATTAAATTTTCGTCTCCCTTCACTATCTGAATAATTTCTTTTATTTCATCGTACATTTCTTCAATTTCTTCGTCATCTGCAGAGCTAGTTGGCATATAAACTTGTACTACTGTAGTAGGTGTGGGCTTCGTATCTATCTTGGCCACAATAATGCGTTCACTATGCTGTTTGTAGTAGCTTACCCGCATTCCTATTTTCCTATTCATTATTAAACCTACTCCTGCATTACCCCTATTTGATTTTGTGTTTATAACCCTGTAATCACCTGACCAGAAGTCTTGTTCCTCCTGCCACCGAACTTCACTAATTCCCACTATATCTAACTTTAACCTATCCATTTCCCTTTTTAAATTTTCTAACCTACCTGCCCGATTAAGGGATCTGACATTCCACGCTCCGATCCGTAGAACGCCAGTTTTCTTTCTCCTGGTAACGACATCCTCCTGAGTAGTCCCCGCCCGGAGATCCGAATGGGGGACTATTTTACCTCCGGAATATTTTACCCAAGAGGATGCCATCATCATTTAATCATACAGTAAAGCTGCATGTCCTCGGGAAAAATCAGGTATGACGCTTTAATTTATAACTTCTTTACTACTAATTCTACTCACTACAGACGTTGCAGACAGAATCTACATGTATCACTGAATGTACCTGCAAAATTATGTCATTATTCGACTCATAATTCAGCAGATATGACGCCATAAACATTGATGTGAGTGAAAAACTAGCTTTTACTTAACACGGAACGCAAATTACATTCACTTTATTCATCCTGTGTTTCATAATGAGAGCATTTAGACTTCCAGCAAACTTTAAGAAGAATTTCAAACCTTTCCTAAACTTTTTCTCGCTTACAAGCTTAAATCCGGATTTAACACATCTGTTCAGTTGTCACGATTCAAAGTTGTTTTATACATGGGATTCGAGTCTTTAAGGAACTAGGGCAGGAAATAGTATTGGACAGAAAATTGAACCCTGTGGGACTCACATCGCGGTTTCTCACCAATCACTGAAATTTTCTCTCAGAACTGCTTGAATTATTCATTACAAGCTATTTTCGGATTCTTTTTTCTAAGCGAAACGAACGTCCAGATTGCTGTTCACTCGCGCTCACGTACCGTTTACACCAGAGGGAATGCTCGCCCGGAGAGACTCCAGCGCTGGTGCACCTCGCCTGTGCTCGCGTTGCCGCCCACGGCGCCTCCGCCTGTCGGTGCTTCCTGCTACGCACGGTCCGTTACCGGCCGTTCCCTCTTACTCTCGGTCCGTTGCTCTACGACCCGTTAGCGACCATTCCTTCCTCCCCTCCGTGTGCAGGTGCCGCGCGGCTTCCAGCTCGGCGTGCCTCGAGTACCCCTGCCGTGGCGGCGGCCGGGCCGCTGTCGCTCTTACTAACACTTTCGCTCTTCGGCGGGCGGCCCTTCAAAGCCCAACACCCACCTCCCTTCCGTCCCACTTGCGTGCCGTCGCAGCTGATCACACTACGCACCGTCTCACTGCTGTTCCACGTCCGAGCAAAGAATGTCGATAAGTTCAAGTTTTGTCGCTTGACACGCAACTCGGTGATGTCGAGGTCGGAAACTATCCGCCCAAAGGAATAACAGACGTTTTTTTCCCCTATAATGGTGTGGTGTGCGTACTGTAAGACCATCAGTACACACACCATCAGATTATTTGACTGGTCGCTCTAGCGAAGTAGGCGAGTGTCAGCAATATGTCTCGTGGTCTTATTGTGGCGTGTTTATCTTTGCCGTTAGGTCAGACGATAGAAATGCCACTTGCACGCTTAGAGTAGCAGATTGACGGTGACCAACTTTAAACAGAACTTGATTAATTTTTACACACATTTATTAAAATAATAGCAAGCATAAAAATTACTTAACTTGGTTCTGGATGCTATTTACAATCGACAATCTGAAGTTCCTTTGGTATTGGTACGTTAATCTTATTCTCACATATATCTCTGATACTTGACAAAAGTGTCTATACATTTCTCTTCTTGGCTATGTACAGGAATATGGTAATCTTATTAGGTGTAGGCTGAAACTCTATTATAGACTGGTACAGACTGATGCAGACTGGTACAGACTGGTGCAGACAAATGCAGACCGACTGATCGGAGGCCTGTACACTCGTTATAATACCTCGCGCGTTCAGGTATCACTGCGCGAGTGTGATCCGCGAGGAGAAAAGGTTCTACCTTAGAAGCAATCTCATTGGCTGCGTTACATATTAATACGCGTATCGGCAGAAGCAGAATTTGGTCCGTCTCTGTGGCAGCCCCATCTCGTAATGTGGAGATGGACGAGCGCTGTGCCTGCGCTGTTGTTCTTAGCGGTGGGAAAGTTGTGTACGCGCTGACTATGCAGAACTATGTACACAACAAATGGATCTTGTTAAACTCCGTGATTCTTATCCAGCTAAAATCTGTAGAGGGAGACCGAAACGAGGGAAGGATACCTTAAGAAAATCTTAACTTTATCACGATGATCAATTTTGATCTAATATGTCCATCGCGTTAGACATCTAGTTTGGCTTTTGAGATAAAAGCGTAACAGAGCCAACTGCGAAGTTGCACTTGATAATTGAAGTAGAATTTCAGGAAAATTAAGACCCTTCCATAGGATTTATCGAATTAGGAAAAGCAACAACATATAGATGAAACTTGGTCGAAATTGTCAAGAAAAATAGGTGTAACTATAGAGCAAGGTGGGAAACATACGGCATATACAATAACCGGGACTGAAAAATAATAGTAGAAGACGAAGTGCTAGGGTTAAAAAGAATGTAAGACACAGATATGGTGTTTTTTCTCTACTGTCCAGTCTACGCATAGAATAAGCAATGACAGAAATAAAGGGGTGAGATTAAAAGCCGGCCGGTGTGACCGAGCGGTTATAGGCGCTACAGTCTGGAACCGCGCGACCGCTATGGTCGCAGGTTCGAATCCTGCTTCGGGCATGGTTGTGTGTGATATCCTTAGGTTAGTTAGGTTTAAGTAGTTCTAAGTTCTAGGGGACTGATGACCACAGCAGTGAAGTCCCATAGTGCTCAGAGCCATTTGAACAGTTTTTTTTTAGATTAAAATTCAGGGTGAAAGAGTATCAACACCGAGATTCACTGATGACATTGATGTCGTAGTGGAAACGAGGATGAATTGCAGGAGATATTGAATGGGTGAAATTCTACTAACCAGAGACAATTTGATGAAAGTAAACAGAGCAGACATGAAAGTAATGACTAGTAGAAATGTGGTTGACTATATATAACCCCAAAATAAAAATTAGGGACCACGAAGTAAAAGAAGTGAAGGAGTTCATGCTGTTCACAGAGTTAGTGCAGCATGGTGTGTGATATCACATGTCAAACACCACAGCTATGCATATGAGTTTATGTTCTATGATAATTTCTCCTGTCCCATTGCCTTCTTGGTATGGAATCCAAACTCTACAACAATTCTACAGAATTGATTGGAACGATGGTTTCTTTGAAAGGTTTCGAACTCCTATCTGGAGCTCCATCGTGCATCACTCAAACGCTTCTTCTTCTTTTTAATCGTCTGTCACATCACCAGAACACGCTAAAAGGTATCATGCTCGTATCTATTATACACCAATAAGGAGTGCTTAACTCCTCAGCATGAAAGCATCTAGAGAGGTCGTGTGTAACTGGGTGGGTGATGTGATAACATTGATATGCAACAGTTTTCGAAGAAAGGCAATTACAGTATTGGAATGAGAATACCGATCTAAATCACTTGTGATTGTCAGTAAAAGTTTGGAACATGTGTTACACTCTTTGTGAAAGCAAAAAACGAAGCACATTGATTACGTGTAACTCAGGTTATACTGTTCCTTCATGAGATATCGTATGTAGCTGGTGTAGTACCATCCTACTTCTGGTAGTTTCAAATTAAATTAGTGTCGCTGAGAGGGTTGAATAAAGACAGAGGAAGAATTACGAGATGCATAGAGAGCGGCCCATGATCCTTAGCCTATCGCTTCAATGAAGGGGTAGTTCACTTATATATAGAGGGCTACATGCTAGAGCTTTGAATCTCCGACCTTATCCCACAAATGTGAGAATATTTTGTGACTCCATCCACGTAGGGGGAGATGTGAAATCGTAATAAAAGCTTACAGAGTTCATAAGGAGTTTCGGCTAAGAAACGTATTTTTTCACCTGCTCTCTGCTGATGGCAGTTTCCTACACAGTATTTATGTCATATGATGTAGGCTGTGTAACTGAGTTCGCGATATATCCGCATGTATATGGCTCTTGAAAAGTAATGGAGGAGATGGTTTCGCAGTGATACAGAAACTGCGAACCATGCTCCGATGTCATTGGCTGACAGCATCACGAGATCGACGTGATGAGACATTTTGTTGGTGTGACAACTCCTCAAAAGTGGCGGTTTGGACTTCGAAAAATACAGTAAAATGTGTTGAAATTATTGAAAACCTGGTAAAATTACGAAAATTGATGGAACATACGTAATAGTGTGAAAATACGGAAAAAAATATGGAGGGATGAGGGTACATATAAGCTCACCTGGGTGTATGAAAATCATGCCATTCCTCCACTGGTGGGATTGATAACTGATGGGGCATACTATCTACGGTCTATGGCATTAACTCTTGCATAATATCCTCTTATTCCACACATGGTTATGCATTGTAAGTCATAAAAATGAAAGACACAGTTATCAAAGATTTTGAGGTCAGGATCACTATCACCTAGGACACCAAACACAGCGATCATATACTTGGGTGCAATATGCACCTCCAATATTAAGTATCAATGCTCAGGGTCCCTTCAAAAACTGGAACACTGAGACATCTGCTACCCCATCACTGTTAAAGATGATATTAAAAGTAGAGGGTCACCTATGGGCAGCTGCTTGAAATTTTTCACAATGCAGCAAACCCTTACAGTTCTCATATTTTGTACTGTCCTCCCCATTTTTATCAATAATCAACACAGCCTCCATCTTTTATTTCAAGTGTCCTGTGTGTTGTGTGAGCAGTATAGTTCACACCATGAGATGTCCAGCTTTCTATGAGAGCCAGTGGATCAAATTATGTTAATGTCAGTTTAACTCCAGACACAAGCCATGTTGGAAAAACAAAATATATGGTGGTGTTCAACGCTGTAGCCATACACTGCTTGAGTCTGTTGCAGCAGAAACACAATGTATCAAACTGCCTATGAAGCCACGACATAAGAACCCTCTCTTGTGACTGATACCTAGTACATAGGATATGGTCTTCTTCCAGTTTGGGTTATAAAACTTTGTACTGGTCTGTGCAGGCGACTTTGATCACTTGCCACCCGCTCCAATGGACCAGTACCTTTTTATTTCATGAGATCACAACATATGCTTGATGCTGATATGCAGAATGTATTTGTCTTCGATGTATCACAAGAGAGAGACATGGTAAAATCTCATTGAGTTCTCTGCCAGGCGACACTAGCGAAGTGTTATTACAGTGCATGTTAGGAGCTTAAAAGTTTGGTTGCGTATAGTTCATATGTATTCTCTGTCAGATGGTACAAAATAATGAGGAGAGAGAGAGAGACAGAGACAGAGAGAGAAAGAGAGAGAGGAGAGAGAGATGTGGGTGACAGATATAGATCTTCTTAGGACTGTAGGGCCTCTATGTAGTTTAGAAACTTACCACAATGCAGTAACAAAATCCTCCTCCTTCTCCCAGGGTCCTAATTTTCCTGATAACACCACCAGAACTGCCTGGACTGTTTTTACGACTACCTGATTGTGCAGTAGAAAGTTACGTTTGGCTTTGGCCTTGCACATTGTAAATGATTGGCAGAGCTATGACAACATGTTCCAGTTTCCATTGAGTGGTCAAAACACAGTCCCATCACGTTAAATCAGCTCATCCCTTTTATGTATGTTTGCACCTGGGTATATTCAGCTACCAAATAATTAGCTCTACTTGTTTCTCCACAGAATGCAGAAGGTGGCAGATATAGCGCTCTCTGATTTTTGCTCAGTTCTGACAAGATGGAACGATCGCATGGACAAAGCTGCAGTGAGGGTGTGACAGAGACTGAGGAGTAGTTGCAAGATGCAGGGAGATTGTCTAAAACCATGCTGGAGTTTCGCTGTGTGGGGTCCTTAGCAGATAGATCCGAAAAACGTGACTCGTTCCAAGATAAGAAAGTGCCATGAATATAATTCAACAGTGGCTGTATTCATTAAAAGACACTTCCATAGGATCCAATATAAGTGTCTTGTTGAATGGAAAGCCTTGATTCCAAATCAAAGACAACAATTCTACCAGAACTTGTAACACTATCCATCTGAAGAGGCAGTGTATTGGTCATAAACTTTTGTACATTTCTTATGACTTCAATCTGGTGTTACATTTTTTAAGTGATTCCTCACATAGCACACCATCTGCTACATGTAATAATTCTCAATCAGACATCATCCTCCCTCACGTATAATTCCATGGAGACCATGGTTGGTTGGTTTAAAGATTAAAGGGACCAAACTGCAGAGGTCATCAGTCCCTGGATACCATGTGGAACCTCTGATAGACTGTCTACATGGCATCAGATAGAATGCATTACAAATACTGTTTTTTTAGAATGAGAAATATCTAGCAGTGGCATGAAGGAGTTGCAAATATCGGTTTAATACCGCGTTCCTTTGCCGAATAACTTTCTAAGATCGGTGAGAAGGGTGATTTTAATAGATGCTCACACTGCTGGTGATATGCCACTGCACTTTGGTCCATTAATACACACTCCAGCTATTACCGTCTGTATTCAGAGTCATGGTATTTATGTGGAAGAGCACTTCATTCAGAAGCAGTACCACACCTTCATTTATAAAGCATGTATAGTTTTTAACATGGGTATTGTTAGTAATATTTGTGTGTACCTGTAGAACCAAGACCACTTTTAGTCAGGGTAACAATAACACCTTCACTGCAATTATGTCTCTCTTCCTAAGCCACACTAGTACCACTCACAAGAAAAACAAATGGAGCATGTCCATGCATCCTGAAATTTTCGCTCATAATTATTTGGTGCCACCAGTGTTCAGTTATTGGCCAAGTATTATGCTTAGTAGGGAGTGTGTGATAGATTCGCTGTGATCAGCAGGAGTATAAATTATGAGTTGGAGTGTAAAGTTACTGTGGTCAGCGTTCTGACATGTTCAAAGAAAATAACTATGTCCAGTCATAAGGGAGGTGTGGAATTGATGTGGGAATTTCAGTGCATTGATAGCGTAAGGGTATGACAGATTTCACATGGAAAATTATAGCCAGTAATAAGGTGGATGTAGATATTGATGTTTCCAGAGCCTCAGTCATCAGGAGGAGCTATTTCCGATTCTTTTTTGATTATCGAATGTCTCCAGACTGGCGCTACGATCATAGTATTTCATTATAATTACACTGATAAATAAGCGGCTTATTTCCTAGGATGGCTCTGCCTGGAGGTAGCCAGTAGCCGGAACGAATGGGCATTTCTGGTTTAAGGTGCGAGTGTTCCGAACCGATTTGGTGGGGAATGGAGATGCAGCCAGTCTCACTATGTCACCCTCTGGGCAGGTGAATAGCAAACTAATACTATGTATGTGTCGTGCAGCCTTTGCCATCACGTGTGTTGCAAGTATTCACTGATTTTTACAAAGTATATTTGAGAAGATTCAATATCGATCACTGACAAGTGTTGGTGCTGCACATATTGATAACATGCAACTTTCTATGACTCAAGTCATCCTGGACACCTTCCATAACAGGGCTGTCCAATCCGGTGGGCTGAGTTTGGTTGCAGGTCTGGCACAATGGCTGAGATGTGCATCCATGGTGGCAACTTGCTTTGCATAACAGCAGAAAGGTGGAAGTTGTATTCGTTGTTGTTACTATCCTGATACGTGTTAGACCTTTCTTCCTGCTCCTCCTACTGATTCTTCCTCATAGCGTCGCGAGAGAACCAACTTAGGGACTATACAGTGGTTTAAAAAACCAGTCGCAGCATCAAATTCCCAATTGATCAATTTATTATTTCTGACACACATCAATCCAACCCATCCTCATATATTTTAAGGAGATAGCATGCAATTAAGCTGAAATCTGAAATTCTCAGCTACCTCCAATGTAATGGACTTCCTGCTAAATGGCCTAACTGTGCCAGTGTCCAGCAACAGGAGGCAAGAGTAAAAGAAAAAATCCAGAAAGGTTCGGAAACCAAGTGATTGCAGGATCGAATCCCACCAAATATACCAGTTCTCGTACCCACCAATAAGATCCCAGGAAAGCTGTCCTCACACAAAGGGTGTCACAGACTTGCATTTTCAGAGGGACTGGGGGTTTGCCAGATATCTGCTGCTTTGCTGAGGACAAAGGAGGGGTTAGTATGGCACACAACAGCTGATAACTACTTGTTCTTGAATGTCTTTGTTCCGTCCACTACAGCTTCCCATAGCAGTGGAAGTGTGAGAACACAAGGATGTACCGACGACTAGCGCCAGGTGTGCACGTGTGGCGAGACGGGCACGGAAGGGGGATGGGAGGAGGGGTGGGGAAGGTAACTTGGTGTGTGTTTGCATATGTTGGTTCACACAAACAGGAAGTAACCACTTGAGACAGACAGGGAGAGAGAGAGAGAGAGAGAGAGAGAGAGAGAGAGAGAGAGAGAGAGAGAGAGAGAGGCACGAAGTTAGTCTGTTATTAAGTTTCAAATGGATGTCGTTACCTGAGCTTCTCTTGCCGAGGATTGGCGCGATCCAGCAGTTGTGGCGTGCTCTGTGTGATGTGATTGACCCAAGAGTCAGCGACATCTCAGGGAGTCTTCTTTCGCCAAATATGTTTAGTGTGCTCTTTGACAGTGTAATTGCATGTGGTGAGTGTTTCATGACTATATTCTTGAGCAGTCGAAATAAAAAGTAGCTGGAATTGTTTAAATATTCCATTCTGCCTTGTCATCCACAAGTTGTGTAAATAAACGGTATTCAATAAACTGCGGTTAATATCCTGATAAATTCCTTAAATAAATAAATAAAATATATTCCATACACTACCTTATATCCCATAACTCGTTAAATAAACCATATTCCACACATTGCCTTGTCTACTAGGAATTGTTTAAGCAATATTCCATGCACTGCAGTCGATTTCGAGGCAAATTCTTTAATTAAATAAATAAACTAAATTCCATACACTGCCTTGTATTCAATATTGTTTAAATGAACAACATGCCACACACGGCCTTATCTACCAGAAATTGTTCAAACAATTTCCATAACTGCAACTGATTTCCCGCCAAATAGCCAATCAGTAAATATTTCCCGAAGGGGCTGCATACACCACTGTAAACTGTCTCTCACAAAAGGTTCCCAATTTAATTAATTAGTCGATCAAACTGATAGAGTAGGAGGAGCTATTGGAGATACTCAGGCTTGAAAGTATGTTTGTATGAGCGAAGGGTAAGTGGGGAGATGGAGTGGGAGGGGGAGGGGTGGGTGCTTTCTCAGAAGGATGGATTATCCCCAGGGATGTTATAAATCAAGTAACAAAACAATAGGTTAAGGGGAGGGTGAGCGGGCGGGGTTACAGAACGAGTGGCTGAGGCTATAAAACATTCACAGTTTAATTAATTTCGACATCAATTTCATCTCAAAAGCGTAAAATAGCAATGGAGTGGTGGTGCTGAGATTTACAAGCACGCATAATGACATTCCAAGGACAAAGTTTCCTACTTGTATTACACACAAATATTTTAACAAAAAATTGTTTCAAGATGTGAACCTCCAGTAAGTCTTATAAGAGAACTAATAAAACAATTTTATCACAAAATGTTTTTTTAATACAACTTTTAAAATCAATAAGCAGGATTTGATTTTAAACTTTCACTTTCCTTATACCTGTAAAAAACAACAAATATTAAGACAACATCTAATGAACCAACATGACATAAGTGTACTTGAAATCAACCAAAACAATTTTCAAAATATGTACTGGGTTTACCTTCCTGCATTTAGACAAACAATTTTAAAAGAGCCCACAGATAATCTTTACACAATAGACAAGTCCATTACGATACTGAATTGGTAGCTCAGACATTAACATCACCTACATACTGCCCTTCTTCCAGAATGAGAACAATAGCTCTTTCACCAATAATCAAATGAATAGCAGTATACATAATAATCAACTGAACATCACAGAATATAATAACATGATTCTTGTCAAGACAAACACGCCCATCCAAAACAACGTGGACTCAATAAATAATGGACTTCACTACAACCAGCTAGGTCATTCAATCCTCTGAACAGTGAACACACCTATCCGAGCTACAACAGTTACTCAAATCTCAAATCCACATAGACTAAACCATTGCAAATGGCCATATTGATTAACATCACCTTTTTATGCAGCTGTTTAACGTCGCTCAGAGTCCACAATTCCAGTGGGCCCCTTTATGGAACTTATAATTTTATATGTGCCTTATTGATTTTTTTTACTAATTTGTGCTTGATTTGATTCTTAGGAGCTCAGTAATGTATGCAAATACCGAAAATGTAAATATGATTCAAAAAGTACTTGACGTGAAGTGAAGCGCAGCTGGACAGCAAGAAACTCTTTAGCGCGCAATCCCCGCAACGATAGTATTAGAGAATCTTTGAGTAAGGACTCAAAAAGAAAAAAGAAAATGGAAAGAGGACGTGTTGCTAGGCCGTCGTTCAGAACTTATTGTTATATTCAATGAAAATTGATATTTTAGTGATAAAACCAAGTGAAGTATGTGTAAGAGTTGCCAAACATTTATGCATACAAATTTTCTGGAAGTGAAGAATAGAAATATCTTGTTTTTGGAAAAGAATGTGAACTTCATTGTCGTAGCTGTCTGTCAATCGACAGAACTGTAAGTGTAAAAAGGTAACTAAAATAGAGGAAAAGAAATGCATTCTCTATAGTTTCCATTCAATAAGTAACAACCTCTCATAATTTCTTAATTACAGTAATTGGATTATGTTCTTGTACAATAGTATGGTGCTGAACTCCATTGACCAATTTTGATGCAGCAGGGCGTGTAGTTTGAAGGAAGTTTGTGTCTGAAGCAATCTCCTTTTCTCACGAAAAGCAGGTTGCTGTTTGATCTTTCTTACAACAGTGGTCCCTTAGGTATGAAAAGCTACGAAAACTTGAGGTCAAAGCTATCCGCAATTCGGCCAAGTAACTAACAGAGTCGTATTTTAAACCTTAAAGAACAATAACTTCCTCCAAATTGCATTATGTCAACAACTGGTGCAGAAGCTGATCATTCAAGGAAACAGCAACCAAAGTTCAGGAACCAGTTACGACTTAAAGTAAAAATCTCAAAGAAATCAATCTCTCTCTCTCTCTCTCTCCAAATATATATATAAATATTGATATTATTATTATTAAAAAAAGTCATTTTACAAACTCTTCATTCCTCCTCGATGCAACAATTGCTAGGAACCTCTGGTTGACTGACCATGTGCCCCAACCAGTTCAAGGGATCACCAGGGCAAAGGCTGCAGCCAATTTTCATCAACCATCTCTGTCACAGCGAAAAAGTTTTGTCGTCCACCTCCAGAAGGTTCTGCCTGCAGCACGGGTGCGACCAATCCTGGAGTGCCCTCTCAGTCATTGCAGCTGCCAAGGCGCCACCTGACGGGAATACAAAATGGCAGTGCTGGCGTTGGAACCGATCTGTCACAAAAAGTATCCAGCATAGCCATCGCCCTACTACTAACGAACTTTCCGCGAGGTCAACTGATGTTCATCATTCTCACATCCACAGGGATATATCAAAGGCTAAGCTGTAGCCTCACATCAAAAATCGGGCAACCTGTGCAAGATTTCTACTACTGTGGATATTCTGAACCGTTGTCAGAACATAGATTATAAAATTAATAATCTTGACCAAGTTCATTGGTTGAAATTTTAGTCTGGCTTGAATATTTTGCATCACTGAGATGAAATTTTTCATGAATAAAGTTCTAAACATTAATAATAATATGTAGAGATTTGGGAATAATTATAATTAAGTTGTTTGTGTATGCAAGTAATCAACGTACTTTTCTTGTGGCATTTTTGAACCTGTGGTAGTTTGTACTAGTCCATCTTGTTGTGAATAATTCTGATACCTGTGTTGGGCTTTTGGAGGGGTAATTGTGATATTAATTTTGGAGAATTTTGGTATATATTTATATGTGGGCTAACGAAATTAGTGGTGTGGTTATTTTAGAAGTTCTTCTGTTTGTAGTATTGCTGGGGAATGTGTAAAGAGCTTAGTTGGAATGAACGTAGTGGAACGATATTCTGGACATCTAGACCGCATAAATAGTGGATTTATTATGGATAGTCAGCAAGAAATTAGTTAGCAGTCTAGCTTTAGCGAATTAACGGAGTTAATGTGCTAAGTACAGACAGTATGGAAGGTGGCCTGACGAATACACAGTTTAGGTCTTGATTTAACAATTAATGAGGAAAGTGAGGTAGTTCCACAGGAGACAGCATAAACCAACATTAAAAGGATGAAGAAATAGCACCCACTGTTATCAGTTGTGAATCAATTTCCGTACTGCGCAATGTATTTGATTTGCGATTTTTTTAATAAATACGACGAAATAAAATAAACAATAATAGAAAAAGAATGCTGAGGAAGAGAAAAATAAAGCAGAATATCTAAAAAAAAATAAGCAAGGTGCATGATGAGCAAAGCAAGGCAAATAAAACACTATTCATGAACATAGAGAAGAAAATTTATGCATTAAGTAAGCAGAAAGAGTAACATAGCAAACAAATTCATGATAACTTAACCAAGAAAATCTATGAACAGGTGTCAGTATTCAGTGCCAAGTTAGAGATGTTTACACAGGAAACCATAGGGACCACAGAAGAATTTAGGAAAGAAATCACAGATAAGTAAAAGAATCTTGAATGGACCAGAGGGACCACAGAGGAAGTTAGGAAAGAAATCACAGATGAGTAAAAGAATCTTGAATCGATTGGTACATGGCAAAAGAAGTTACAGAGCAAATAAAATTCATGAAAATGTGCAAGTCACTCTCAGTGAAGAGCTTGGGCAGCGTGTGTCACATTAGAAGTAGTTGCATTATGATATAATGAGATCAGCAAGGTAGCTGAGCCAGTCAAAGTACTAACAACCGTAATAGAGCAATCATCGTTGTGTGATGATGCACAGTCTGAAAAGACGTTCTGATCAAACAATGATTAACTGTAATTTAAAGAAGCACAGATGAACATTAGTCAGTCGATCTCAGCTGCAATGGAATACGGATCACAAAAATAGTTCAAATATTAATGTGAAAGAGGTAAAATCGAGCTTGAATGAGAAGTAGAAGTAGAGAAGAGATGTGATGAAGAGGATTTTTGAGATGTGGCTGACAGGCTTTGTCGTATCAGAGGCACACTGGTGCACTCACTAGCACCCACTGGGATGTGAAGAAGATGCAGTGCACAGACATTTTGTCTCAGTACAGGAACACTCGATTTTCCCTGGCCCATCGAATAACTTGCCCAAAGCTATGGGCCAATGAATTCCAGGATGCGCTACATATATCTTCGTGACATATGTTTAGAATTAAATTTGTTTGCACACACTTATGTGAAGATGCCGTATAGTGCATGCGGCCATTGTGAGAGAATACAATACTTACTACAGTTTCAGGTGTACACTTCTGAACGAATAATAGTCCAAGGAAAACTAGGAGCAAGTAAAAGTGCGTATATTGATGATGGAAAGATACAAAAACGAGAGGGACAAGAACCCAATACAATATTTCAAGGAAATCGTCAGTCGCAATCAGTTCTTGGACACACTATAGAGTCCGGCCAAAGTGATAAGAATTTGGTAACAAAGTTACCACACTGACTCCAACATTAACTCGATGCAGCAGGAAGAAACATACGGAATGTTAGAGCTTTTTAAAATTTAGGACAAGAACTAGGTTACGACTTGTAGTGGAGCTGCATGAGTATCTGTACACTTTTTACAAAATAATTTTCAGCCAGTGAGGCAAGAACAGGTAAGTCTCAACTGGAGAGTCAGACATTTGCTGCGAAGGAATATTACTCGATGGAATAGGCTGAATCAGTGAGGGTGCTTTTCATCACATTACAGGCTGGATGCGCAGTGGTACAATGAAAGAATAGATTACAGTAAATTTCAGGAGCGAGGGGAGATGGTAGAGGTAGCTCTGGGTAGGTCTGACCAGTGCACAAAGGAAACAGGAATACAGTACATCAATCCCCATGAGCTGCGAAAAATATTACTAGAAGAGGAAGGGAGAAATGTAGTCTCAAATATCCCTTGACAAGAGTAAATATTAATGGCAAGGTAGCACAGTGTCGTTTAGACGCAGGGAGTCAAGTTTCCGTAATTGATAAATGTGTATATAGCGCTTGTGACAAGGAAAAGTGATGGCTCATATTTAAAATATTCGGTATGCAATTACTGATACTGTGTGTGGCAAGTGTGCCAAGGTGAAGAAACAAGTCAGGATTGAGTTCGTATGCCAAACAAACGTATTTCGAGCAAAATTTCTGATTTGCAATGTCTCATAGGAAAAGCGAGCTTAGAGCTTGATTTTTTTTTTCAACAGGTTCGAAATGGTGATGCCTTTTTCTGAGAAATTTGTCATGCAAAGGTTCCAGGCAACAAAGTGAGTTTGATTTTCGAAGACCATGTATCGAGAAAACAAGAGAACAAGCTGTCCTGAAAATCATTGCGATGAAAGGTAATGATAGTCATACAATCGATAGTGAAATCGAAATTAAACTCTGGCGTAATGAGCCAGATCATACAAGGGAAGGACTGAAGAAAGTACTGAAACCACAACCACAAGTAGGATGATAAGAATTCTTCTGTATCGTTTCTAGATTAGATTAAGGATAACAAGATTTTTTTGGGACCTATCACACATCTCTGATTACAAGGACAAGGTTCAGCGTGAAATAAATGCGATGCTGAGCAGAAATGTAATTGAAGAGGCAGTCAGCTCTTAAACAGTCCCCTATTGTGCATCACAAGAAAGGACAAATAGGTTGGTGTTTGATTCTGGCCAAATCAACAGCGCCATTGAACCAGAGCCTGTGTATCTCTTTGCTAGTTATTGGAAAGTGGGGCTACATTCTGCATGTCAACGGTACCCGGTATTTTTGTGCAACAGACAGGACTAAGAGTTTAAGAAGTCGCTGTTTCTGTGGAATATGTTGATAGCTGCTTTCCCTAGGGGGCTTGCCTCCATTATCGTGAACGTATTGAGAAACGAAGTGACACTATACACTAATGACGTGTTAACCATAGTAAGAGATGGAAGGAACAAAATGCAATTTTAGATGTGCTGATTATTTCTTTAAGCGAGGAAGGAGTTATGGTTAATCTAATGAAGTCTGAATTAGGCCACAAGGAAGTAGGGCTCGTAGGACACATCAGAGCTTCTGACAGCTTCTGACCAGACCAATAGAAGCTTCACGCAATTGAAAGTTTCTCTGCGCCAAAAACAAAATAGCAAGTCTGTGTGTTCCTGGAATTGATAAACTTCTACAAAATATTTTTAACGGAAATTGTTACCATCTCCAACTTGTCAGTTAATCGAGAAGAATGTCACTTGGACGTGGGATGAGCTAGGACAACAAGAAGCTGAATACATCAAGGGTACACTATTGATGGTTTCACTTTTGTTTCACCCTAACTTAAGTAAAGAGTTTTGCTTGTCACCTAATGCCTCATGAACTGGTTTTGGGCTGCATCTGTTTAAAGAAGGTGATAGAGAAGTGGTCTGGTAAACAAATGTATTTGGTAACTATAGATTGAGCAAAGTTGAAAGAAACTATTCTGCTGAGTTCTAGGCTTTGGCAGTCGTCTGGAGCTTCACAAAATTTCGAGATTTCTTGATGAGTAGGTTAAAAAAAGACTGCAGTGGTCATCATGCATTATAGTGCCTAATGAAAGAAAAAAGAGCTCATGGACACCTTGCCTGCTGGGCACTGTATCTTCGAGAGTTTTAGTTTTATGTGGCACATGTACCTAGAAAGGAAAATCTTGTCACAGATGCACTGTCACAAACACCTATTTGATTTATACAGAACAGTGATAATGAACTGACAGAAACAAAGTTCGATGTTTTGTATATGAATAGGATAACGTTTGGAAGTTTTGTTGGTGCCATATTCACAGATATCATTTAGGAGGAAGACAAGAATCCATTCCTGAATAATTTAAAGACATCATGGCGAAATGCTGCAGCAACTAAAATTTAGGCAGGTTTATGTGCTCAGAAACAACATGCTGTTTAGACGAACAAACCCACAACTGGGTGTTTTGCATGCCGAAAAAGTTTATCAACAAGCTCATCTGGCACAGTTATGACGATTATGCACATTTTGGTCTGTGTAAGTGTTAGAAGAGATTGGTGGGGTCTGTTCACTTCCAGAAGAGTTATTGGCGGATAAAAACAGTTTCTGAAAGTCACATTCTGTGCGACATAATTTATTAGTGGGTTCGGATTTTTGACAAACAAGACAAGTTTTAGCAGATATTGTGTTCACTTCCTTACGCTGAGAAAATAACAGTGTAAATCAATCTTGTGTACACACTTTGATGCTACATGTTGACTCCAGGCATAACGTGTATACCAGATGAATGTACCGTCATAAGTACTAGGAATGCTAGCACGTCATGTGTATCGAGTGAGGTGGTGCAGTGGTCAGCACGGTGGACTCACATTCGGGAGGACGACGGAGTAAGCCTGCATCTGGTCTTCCTGATTCAGGTTTTCCTTGATTTCCCAAAATCGCTTCAGGCAAATGTTGGGATGGTTCTTTAGAATGGGCATGGCACATTTCCTTCCCCATCCTTCCCTAATCCGATGGGACTGATGAATTCGCTGTTTCGTCCCCTCCGCAAAAACCAACCAGCCAACCAACCAACCACACCACGTGTCGGAATTTGGATTTAGCTTATAGAAGAAAACATCATCGCATATAATGTAGTACTGGTCCAATCTGTGTTCTCAATCCTGTGAAATTAATGCCCTTATATTTTTCCAACGATTGTCTGCATCCTGTAACTCAGCCATGTCTAAGTGATAATGTCGACAGCATCTATCTTATATTAACAGTACTTTATAATAGGTTGTTTGTTTTGTTTGTTCAGCTAGCTTGGTACATTCTGATAAGTCTTGTTGTAATATTGATAAAACATTTGCTAAATTTGTTATTTCTGGATATGTATACAGTTTTATTATTACACTCTTGGAGGGACAAAGACTAGGGTGATTAGTGTGGTAACTTGCAGATCAGGAGAAAACTCAACGTTTGATGCTTACGTTAGACTATAATTTTCCTTCCATAGATGTAGTAGAGCAATTTTATAAATCCCCAAACCACTGTTAAAGTTTTTAGCTCAGTAGCTGAGTATGTTCATTCATATTCAGATAAGGTGCGACTAGCTAAACTTATGACCTGAGTTACTTGTTTTTCTTCTTCCTCATGAATCTGAAACAGGCAAGCTCCTAATCTGGAACATGACATTTCAGTAATTAGACAGAAATCTTTATTCATGCCTGGATTATACAGAATATCGGCCACTCATCCAAATCCATGGTGGATTTTTCGTTAAAGAACATAGCAAGTTTAAACGATTTAAAAGCTGATCATAAATATATTTATGAAAAAGTAAGCATGATTCCAACAATGAGTAAGTTGCTTCGCAGTACTTGGGTATGGATAAAGATTTAATGCCATTAATCTTATTAAGTTCAGGTGTTGTTCCATTAGAGGTAATAATATGTCTAAGGAATTTAATCTTTCCCCTGAGAAACTTAAATTATTGTAAGTTAGCTATTACTCCTGCTCTAGAAAATTTGTATAGCGTCTTTTCTAATAACTTTATATGTTCTTCCCACGTCTCCGTAGGTATGAATATACATACAGAGTAACTTGTTCAAATAGTTCAGGTTCCAACACTATATCGATTGCAATTATGAGTACTTTTGGACTTAAATTTAAGCCAAATAACAGCATGCAGAACTGATAGCTTCCACTAGGTAATATAATGACTATATGCTTCCTAGATTCTTTGGTGAGTTTCACCTGCCAATAGGAGCTTCGTAAATCAATACTAGTGATGAATTTAAATCCAAAAAGTTTCTGTAACTGCCCTTCCAATTTCTCTGGACAAATTCACACAGGAATGATAATTTCGTTAACTGCAATCACATCCTTTACCAAATGAACATTGCCTCCAGGTTTCACAAGAGTTAACAACAGACTGCAGTGCAGTGATATTGACAGTGCAGTTATATAACACTCCAGCGTTAGTGTTATTTCACTACTAACTGCTATTTTCTTAGATCATTGGATAGAATATGTATTGCAGCAATACATATCATGGAGTTGGACATTTGTATAATACTGATATGTGTTTATGATACCAGGTTTTTTACTAAATAGATGTACTTATTTTAACAATAACCTCTATAATTCATTATGTGTTGTGATCCAATAGTAATATATTGAGTTACTAGTTACTTCATTAATTATTTTACCTTGAATATCATCGATGTGACTACTTTGTGTGGTTGTGTTACAGATGGGTGCAGTCTTGGTTTTAACACATTTGATTTTTATTACTTGACCGCACTTCCCATAGTTAATCTTTATCTTTAATAGACGTGGGCCATACGCGGCTCGCGTTCTTGCCGTTAGTAACTTGACGTCATGTAATAGCGGTAGTGCCGTCTCGATTCCTTCTTGTGTTATTGGTGCCACTGAGTTGCTAGTATTGTTCGTCCGTGAGTGGCAGCAGCAGCGGTTATCGATGGCCAGTACTGTGGTACTATCTTTGGTGCCACGGCTAGTATTTCCAGATCGTGTGTGTCAGGCAGTTCGGGGGCTTCGGCTGGAGCCGTGAGGAGGTCTGCAGCGCGAGGGCAGGCACGGACCACTGGCAGCGTGCAGGCACTGTCGGACCGAGGGACTGTAGCCGACGACCGAACCCAGCACGTTTGAAGCTGAGTGAACCGTGGCCAGTACTGAAACCTCCACTGTTTGGGTTCTCACTGTTGTTTGTGTGTTGCTGCTCCCAGGGTTGGTGAGACCAGCTGCGACAAGTGGAGTCCATCAGGTTGGCAGAAGCTGTTAGCCGCTTATACTCCTTGATGTTAGTTTGGATTTAGAATTATTCTTATTAGTGAAGTGCAACCAGTGGTATTTTCTGACTTGTGGCCGCTAACGCCCCAGTTATCTGCCCTGGAGGTTAGCGTACTTTTCAGGCAGTGTACCTTTCCTCGTCGTGTTGATGCTGTCCGACATGGCGTGTAGTTCTACCGCCTCTGGAATTGTACTGTGCATATGTTTTTCTACATCTACGTCTACATCCATACTCCGCAAGTCACCTGACGGTGTGTGGCGGAGGGTACCCTGAGTACCTCTATCGGTTCTCCCTTCTATTCCAGTCTCGTATTGTTCGTGGAAAGAGGGATTAACGGTACGGCTCTAATCTCTCTGATTTTATCCTCATGGTCTCTCCGCGAGATATACGTAGGAGTGAGCAATATACTGCTTGACTCCTTGGTGAAGGTATGTTCTCGAAACTTCAACAAAAGCCCGTACCGAGCTACTGAGCGTCTCTCTTGCAGAGTCTTCCACTGGAGTTTATGTATCATCTCCGTAACGCTTTCGCGATAACTAAATGATCCTGTAACGAAGCGCGCTGCTCTCCATTGGATCTTCCCTATCTCTTCTATCAACCCTATCTGGGACGGATCCCACACTGCTGAGCAGTATTCAGGCGGTGGGCGAACAAGCGTACTGTAACCTACTTCCTTTGTTTTCGGATTGCATTTCCTTAAGATTCTTCCAATTAATCTCATGCTGGCATCTGTTTTGCCGACGATCAGCTTTATATGATCATTTTATTTTAAATCACTCCTAATGCGTACTCCCAGATAATTTATGGAATTAACTGCTTCCAATTGCTGACCTGCTATTTTGTAGCTAAATGATAAGGGTTCTATCTTCCTATGTATTCGTAGCACATTACACTTGTCTACATTGAGAGGTGAGGTCTACCTTGGTTCTTTTGCTTCCTTCGGTCTTGGGTGTGTTTCTGAAGACGTGGTGCTGTCCGGCTGTCGGCCCTTGAGCTACCCCTAGTGTGAGTTGCCATCCTGTCACGTGAGTACAACTCTTGGCTGCCTGTCTCACCGCTTACACAGCTGTAGTCACCTTCCTCACATCGATCCAGGGAGCACTGTCTGTGGATCACTCCATCTTATTTCGACAAGTTGACATAATTGTTTAAAATTTACCCCAATGTTTTAACATGTTATTGCTTTCCCCACTTGTAATTCTGGCCCTCAGCCATTAATTATTTGTAACACTGCTTGTGGCCTTCAGCCGACATATTATTTTCTCTTTTCTCTTAATAAGGCCTGCAACCATCACTATAGCCTGTTACAGTTCGTGAAGATTGTTTAAAAAGGTTTTAATATTTTAACATGCAACTGCCTTTCTTACTTGTAATTCAAGCCTTCAGCCGTTGAGTATTCTGAAAATTGCTTGTGGCCTTCAGCCTCCAATAATTTTGAATCCTTTCTTAATCAGGCCTTCAGCTGTTAATTGTTTGTAACATTGCCTGCGGCCTTCAGCTGACAAATGATTTTCAATTCTTTTTTAGTGGGACCTTCAGCCGTCACTATTTCTTGTTACAAGGTATTATTAGAAAGGGTTTTAGTATTTTTAAGGTGTAATTGTCCACTTTATTTGTTATTCCGGACTCCAGCCCTTGTGTATTCTGAATTTGCTTGTGGCCTTCAGCCCAAGAATAATTTTCAACGTTTTTAATCAGGCCTTCAGCCACTGATTGTGTGTAACATTGGTTGTGGGCTTCAGCTGACCAATAATTTGCAGCCGTTGCTAGAGCTTGTTACCATTGTAACTGTTGAGAAGAAAATACCTGACTATTTGCTAATGTGTAACTGCCTTCCTCACTTGTAATTCAGGCTTTCAGCCATTGTGTATTCTGAAATTGCTGCTGGCCTTCAGCAGTTAATTGTTTGTAACATTGCTTGTGGCTTTCAGCAGATAAGTAGTTTCAATTCTGTCTTCATAAGGCCTTCAGCCGTCACTATGACTTGTAACAGTTATTAATATTATTAAAAAGGTTTTTGGTATTTTTAACGTGTAATTGTCCACCTTATTGGTGATTCGGGCCTTCAGCCGTTGTGTATTTTTTGAAACTGCTTCTGGCCTTAAGCTGAAGAATAATTTTCAACCTTCTTAATCAGGCCTTCAGCCGTTGATCGTGTGTAACATTGCTTGATTATACTTCTTGTGAATGGGCAGCCTTTCGCATATAAGAACAAAACAACAATCTTAACTGAAGTTCCTGAATAAATTGTTTTTCAGTAATTCACTTAACAGAAAACCTTATAGTCCTACGAAAAAATTGGCTTTTCCCGAGTTCCTGATACTTAACACTCTCTAGATAAACAAAAGTTTTAATCCCCAAATACGCAGAACAACAAATATCATAAGACATAAATCAAATCTGTATTGCAACGTAGTGGTTTAATGCTGCGAATCACTATCTAAGTCAGAATTGTGTAACCCCTGAAAAAGAAATTACAAATTAAACACACCACATAGTTTAGCAGCTAATCAAAACTTCCGTGATATCTAACATCCAGGTAGATATCGACGTATGAATAGTGCCAGTATATCATTTAAAACCCTTTTGATTCTGTTCCTGATTCTTATTCATTTATGATTCCTCACTTTTCGGATCACACTTTTCGCCTAATACTTTACTTTACTTTTCCGTGTCCAGATCAAATTTTATTTTTCCAATACTTAGCCACCGCTACCGATTTGTCGTTGGGTTGTAGCAGGTCACTAAAGCTGCAGGGCTCCGGCAGTAGTCGGCACATGAGCACATGTGCGTCGTCTTGTACCTCTCCGCATCCGCAAAGAACGTCGTCATCGTTAGTCAGCAGTCCCCTCTTGCACAGATTAGTTTTGCATCTGGGTACACCAGCCCTCAGCCTATTTAGTGTTCTCCGCACTGTATAAGGAAGTTTTTTCCAGGTGCCATTTGCTCTTTTGGTATTATCTGCAGCGCGGTTTGTTCATTTTTCCATTTACGGACTCTATTATCTTCCTGTGAACTGTCAAGGATCTTGGTTCTTGCAATGAAGCTATTTCTAGACTTAAGCCTCCGAGCCTGATTGACGTGCCCATTCAGTGGGTGTCGAGAATCTGTTTCTTTGTTCTCTCAGCGTCTGCTGCCACCTGCCTTCTGGTCTTGGATGTGGCAATTCCAGCAAGTAGGTACAAATTACCCGTTGGTGTGGGCCTGAGACAGCCTGTAACAATTCGCATTGTCTCATTTACATTTACATCAACCTGTTTAGCATGTGCAGATGCTTCCCATACTGGCGCTGCTTAGTTTGCTACAGAAACACACAGAGCAAGTGCTGATGTTCTCGGTACTGATGGTTGAGCTCCCCATTCATAGTTTGTCAGCCTGCGGATGATGTTATTCCTGGAGCAGACTTTAGCCTTGGTGTTTTGGCAATGCTGCTTGAAGGAAAGCGTTATGTCAAGTACAACCCCAGGGTATTTAGGTGTTGGGCAGTGCTTTAGCTTCTTACCTTGCCATGTAACGTCGAGCTCAACTCCAGCATCTCTATTTCGCAGATGGAAAGCACATACTTGGGTTTTGTCAGGGTTTGGCTTGAGGTGATTTGGCGTCGTAGTATTGAGCCATTTCTTCAAGCGCTCTACAGAGATTTCCAGATGTTGCATCAAAAGTGGACCCCTGGACTACCACAGCTGTGTCATCAGCATATACGAACAGTCTTGCATCTTGAGGTATAGGTTGGTCATTAGTGTACACATTATAAAGGATGGGAGAAAGTACACTTCCTTGTGGTAAGCCATTCTTCTGCAGTCGCCATCTACTTTTCTTACCATTTAGGGAGACATAAAATCTTCGATTCTGCAGAAGACTACCAATAGCCATCGTCAACCTACAGTCCCCTGTGAGGTGATGTAATTTGCGAAATAGCTTTCTGTGGTTTACCGTGTCGTATGCAGCATTAAGATCTATGAAAGCTGCTCCAGTTATTAATTTTTTTTCAAACCCATCTCCTATATGTTGCGTCAGATTAAGTATTTGCCCACAACAAGATCTTCCTGGTCTGAAACCGGCTTGTTCCTTTACCAGTTTTCCATCTATAGTTTCTGCCACCCGCTTGAGAATCATCCGCTCCAGTATCTTACAGAGATGGCGTAGAAGTGACACTGGTCTGTAACTTTTGGCGTCCTTTATCTCCTTGCCAGGTTTTAGTAAAGCCACCACTTTCGCCTGCCGCCATAGTTTTGGAATATTCAGCTCTTTAATACAGGTGTTCATCATTTGTAGTAACCATTTTCTAGCTTTGGTCCCAAACTGTTTTATCTGCTCCGTCCTAAGGTCATCAGTTCCAGCGGCCTTATTCAGTTTCATACTCTGAATGGCGTCTTCCAGTTCGGTTGCTGTGAATGAAGCATTGAGGAGTCCGTAATCTTCTTGTTCTTGGAGTATAACTATTTTCCTTTCTCTCTTCCCTTTGGTTTTCCCATTCTTCAGAATTTGGCTAGCAATCTGATTCGCTGTTACACCGTTGTTCTTCTGCTGGTGGTCAGTTGGGTCCCCACTTACGTTTTTCAGTGATTTCGATGCACGTCTGCTGTTTTGTTTCCTGTCAAGATTCTCGACTAGTTTGCACCACCCTAATCTCTTATCCTCAGCAATAGCCTGCATTAGTTCCTCCCCAGTCTCCATTGTATCTTCGCTGAAGGGGTTCCGAGTGAACAGCTTTTGGTACCTGTCAAGTAAGACCTTGCTGCTGCCGGTCAGACCCTGGATGTACTGGGTACGACAACCGCTTGGGATGTTTTTCCTTGAGATCCCTTTCACAAGATCGATAAATCAACCACACTCATCTGGTCGAGGAGGGATTTTCTCAGTCTCTTCGTCCAACTGCTCTTTAAATTTCTGCCAGTCTGCCTTTTTTAAATTAAACCGTCTTCGGAAAGGCACCTCCTCTGGTTTAACCATGGCATTCACAACACAAATGACGGGTCTGTGTTGTGTACTTAGGATAGGTTCTTCAACAAGCTTCATGCACTGTGCTGACAACTTCCTACTCAAAAAGATGTTGTCAGGATTATATCCCCTTCTTCATCTTCTGCTGTTGAACGATGCTGGCTGTTTTGGGTCGTGAATTAGTTGTAGGTCATTAGTGTCAGCCCAAGATTTAAGCTGTACGCCATTCTCATCAGTCTCGTTATATCCCTATGCTTCACCATGACAGTTGAAATCGCCCATGACAAAATTAATATGGTCATATGTAAAATTGTTTGGTTCATGGAAAACAAAGTCCACATCTGGTGCTTTGTACACAGACGTCACAGAGAACTTTTGGGCGCGAATGGTAAGTACTTCAATGTTATTTACTTCTGTCATTGCGGCTGATGTTACGTTGAGCCCGGGTCTGATGAAAATCGCACTCCCATACTTGTCGTGAGGTCTTTCAATGGCCATATCCATTTCTGCTATTTTAGGTCTGTGGCTGGTGGCTCCCCGGTGTGTTTCCTGCACCAACAATACGTCGCATTTATGCTTATAGCACATGTCTGCTAATAAAACACTATTATGACTAGAGCATCCTTCAATATTTATCGAGATCGTCACAAGGGGTGGTCTTGATAAAGGCCGTTGCATCTTGATGTTAATTTGGTTTTGGACTTTAGCTTAATCTGGTGTTAGAAGGATTAGCCGGTGAAATCTTTCACCGTTTCCAGGGTACGCCCGATTGTGTCTGTCTTCAGTCTTTAGGCTCACAATCTTCTAGGAGGCTCCTTCTTTGTACGCCTAATACTATAGACTTTCGAAACCACAGTGATTCTTATTAATAGTAGGAAAAGCCTTACTATATCTCAGTTTCAAGATATGCAATGTCATGTGAATTCTCTGTGAATTACTTGTTTTTGTCCCAATGAATTATTTGAAAAGTGCAATGGTAATTAATGTTGGTACTTCAGCACGACAGTCCAAGGAATGGGCTTCATAGTTATTGTTTCTAATTCAGGACTCTTTCCATCCATGTTTTCACAGAGGCTGTACGAAAATTGTGGCATGCAGACTGGGGCAAAATGTGGAGTGAATTATATTCCATGAAATAAACATTTATTAGCCAGATATATCTTCCCTGTCAGCCCACACACCGTATACTAATAACAATTTTATTAATACGATTTCTTGAGGGAGCGGAGGTGGATCTCTCTTAAACATTCCTTACCTTTGATATCCGCAAAGAACATTTGTTCAAAGATAATAGGACATTCATACTGTTGGAAACACAATAATCTCTGCACATCGCCACACAACACTCGTGCAAGTCAGAAAAGAAAATACTATGAGAAGAGGTTGCACAGAATTTTCATACCAGCATGTACTATCATTATAAATGGCTCTCAAAGGAAACAAGAATATAAGTCGTCCATACTGACTGAAGGTCTAGTAATTCCAATAAATCCCAGTCCATCAACATTTCGAGTGGCTTGCGAGCAGTCATTCTGATTAGGAAATTGAGTAGGATACGATTCTACGCTCATATTTTGGGTGGGCATAACTTCAAAGTCAACGCGTGAAAAACACATTTAAATGCAAAAATTTGGCCCACGCATATTTGGAAGTTTATCCATGTATTCGTTCTTCTCAGAAAGAAAAGCAGTTATTGATTATTAGGTTGATTCTTTGATGCAGAGATCGTACTCATGGTTCACAAAAAGGAAAAAAAAACATATCTAAGTAAATATTTACTCCACGTGATAAAGAACATTGATTCGTTTGGTAGTTAAATGAAGTAAACGCGAGGATTGCCTCCATTGAAAAGTGAAATGTGTAACGGACCAAAATTAAAACTTATACTAAGAATGCTCTGAAGAGCACGATCTACTCACCATGTCGTCAGCAGGAACAGTGTCTCCTCTACACCCTACTGAGTCCCTTCTTAGCTGCCATTGTCCAGTACACTTGCAAAGAGGAGTGAGGTAGGGGGAGGGGCGACGGGAGTCGATTCCAGCCTATCTTACGATCTATGTACAAAGATTAGCTACATACACTCCTGGAAATGGAAAAAAGAACACATTGACACCGGTGTGTCAGACCCACCATACTTGCTCCGGACACTGCGAGAGGGCTGTACAAGCAATGATCACACGCACGGCACAGCGGACACACCAGGAACCGCGGTGTTAGCCGTCGAATGGCGCTAGCTGCGCAGCATTGTGCACCGCTGCCGTCAGTGTCAACCAGTTTCCCGTGGCATACGGAGCTCCATCGCAGTCTTTAACACTGGTAGCATGCCGCGACAGCGTGGACGTGAACCGTATGTGCAGATGACGGACTTTGAGCGAGGGCGTATAGTGGGCATGCGGGAGGCCGGGTGGACGTACCGCCGAATTGCTCAACACGTGGGGCGTGAGGTCTCCACAGTACATCGATGTTGTCGCCAGTGGTCGGCGGAAGGTGCACGTGCCCGTCGACCTGGGACCGGACCGCAGCGACGCACGGATGCACGCCAAGACCGTAGGATCGTACGCAGTGCCGTAGGGGACCGCACCACCACTTCCCAGCAAATTAGGGACACTGTTGCTCCTGGGGTATCGGCGAGGACCATTCGCAACCGTCTTCATGAAGCTGGGCTACGGTCCCGCACACCGTTAGGCCGTCTTCCGCTCACGCCCCAACATCGTGCAGCCCGCCTCCAGTGGTGTCGCGACAGGCGTGAATGGAGGGACGAATGGAGACCTGTCGTCTTCAGCGATGAGAGTCGCTTCTGCCTTGGTGCCAATGATGGTCGTATGCGTGTTTGGCGCCGTGCAGGTGAGCGCCACAATCAGGACTGCATACGACCGAGGCACACAGGGCCAACACCCGGCATCATGGTGTGGGGAGCGATCTCCTACACTGGCCGTACACCTCTGGTGATCGTCGAGAGGACACTGCATAGTGCACGGTACATCCAAACCGTCATCGAACCCATCGTTCTACCATTCCTAGACCGGCAAGGGAACTTGCTGTTCCAACAGGACAATGCACGTCCGCATGTATCCCGTGCCACCCAACGTGCTCTAGAAGGTGTAAGTCAACTACCCTGGTCAGCAAGATCTCCGGATCTGTCCCCCATTGAGCATGTTTGGGACTCGATGAAGCGTCGTCTCACGCGGTCTGCACGTCCAGCACGAACGCTGGTCCAACTGAGGCGCCAGGTGGAAATGGCATGGCAAGCCGTTCCACAGGACTACATCCAGCATCTCTACGATCGTCTCCATGGGAGAATAGCAGCCTGCATTGCTGCGAAAGGTGGATATACACTGTACTAGTGCCGACATTGTGCATGCTCTGTTGCCTGTGTCTATGTGCCTGTGGTTCTGTCAGTGTGATCATGTGATGTATCTGACCCCAGGAATGTGTCAATAAAGTTTCCCCTTCCTGGGACAATGAATTCACGGTGTTCTTATTTCAATTTCCAGGAGTGTATGTTAAAGTAGTGAGTTTAGGATCCACCAACATTTACATGATTTTAACCCTACACTTAAGGACCGCAAAGTTCGAAATGGAAAGAAGGATATTTTCGAAGTATCTTTATAGTCGAAGACACTATAAACTTTCAGAATAGCAGACGACTTAAGATTCAGAAATGGCATATGGGTTCACATCAGATTTGTGCCCTATTAGGTGGGGACTTCACTGAAAAATTTACATTTGAAACTCATTTGCACTAACTGGGACAATATTGCATACTGAAGTCAGTGGTGCTTCAGAATTACACATTCGATATTATCTCGCAAACGGTTGTTTTTGTTTCTGTTATCTTATACATATCAACAGCTCAGATGAAAAACCAGTCCTAAGCAAAGATGGGGAAAGCAGAAAGATGGACTGAATACATGTAAGGTCTATGCAAGGGCGACGTACTTGAGAGGAACATTATGAAATTGAAAGAGGACGTAGATGAAGATGAGATGTGATATATGATACTGCCTGAAGAAACATGACAAAACTCTACCATGTGGTGAGCAAGATGTATGAGACGGGCGAAATACCGTCAGACTACAAGAAGAATATAATAATTCTAATCCCAAAGAAAGCAGGTGTTGACAGATGTGAAAATTACCGAACCATCAGATTAATAAGTCACAGCTGTAAAATACTAACGCAAATTCTTCACAGACGAATGGAAAAACTGATAGAAGCCGACCTCGGGGAAGATCAGTTTGGATTCCGTAGAAACGTTGGAACAGGTGCGGCAATACTGACCCTACGACTTACCTTAGAAGATAGACTAAGGAAAGGCAAACCTATGTTTCTAGCATTTGTAGACTTAGAGAAAGCTTTTGACAATGTTGACTGGAAGATTCTCTATAAAATTCTGAAGGTGGCAGGAGTAAAATGCAGGGAGCGAAAGGCTATTAACAATTTGTACAGAAACCAGATGGCAGTTATAAGAGTCAAGGGGCATGAAAGGGAAACAGTGGTTGAGAAGAGACTGAGACAGGGCTGTAGCCTATCTCCACTGTTATTCTATGTCTATATTGAGCAAGCAGTAAAGGAAACAAAAGAAAAATTAGGAACAGAAATTAAAATCCACGGAGAAGAAATAAAAACTTTGAGGTTTGCCGATGATATTGTAACTTTGTCAGAAACATCAAAGGACCTCGAAGTACAGTTGAACAGAATGGACAGTGTCTTGAAAGGAGGATATAAGATGAACATTAACAAGACTGAAACGAGGATAATGTAGTCGGATGAAGTCAGGCGATTCTGAGGGGATTAGATTAGGAAATGAAACACTTAAAGTAGTACACTCCTGGAAATGGAAAAAAGAACACATTGACACCGGTGTGTCAGACCCACCATACTTGCTCCGGACACTGCGAGAGGGCTGTACAAGCAATGATCACACGCACGGTACAGCGGACACACCAGGAACCGCGGTGTTGGCCGTCGAATGGCGCTAGCTGCGCAGCATTTGTGCACCGCCGCCGTCAGTGTCAGCCAGTTTGCCGTGGCATACGGAGCTCCATCGCAGTCTTTAACACTGGTAGCATGCCGCGACAGCGTGGACGTGAACCGTATGTGCAGTTGACGGACTTTGAGCGAGGGCGTATAGTGGGCATGCGGGAGGCCGGGTGGACGTACCGCCGAATTGCTCAACACGTGGGGCGTGAGGTCTCCACAGTACATCGATGTTATCGCCAGTGGTCGGCGGAAGGTGCACGTGCCCGTCGACCTGGGACCGGACCGCAGCGACGCACGGATGCACGCCAAGACCGTAGGAGCCTACGCAGTGCCGTTGGGGATCGCACCGCCACTTCCCAGCAAATTAGGGACACTGTTGCTCCTGGGGAATCGGCGAGGACCATTCGCAACCGTCTCCATGAAGCTGGGCTACGGTCCCGCACACCGTTAGGCCGTCTTCCGCTCACGCCCCAACATCGTGCAGCCCGCCTCCAGTGGTGTCGCGACAGGCGTGAATGGAGGGACGAATGGAGACCTGTCGTCTTCAGCGATGAGAGTCGCTTCTGCCTTGGTGCCAATGATGGTCGTATGCGTGTTTGGCGCCGTGCAGGTGAGCGCCACAATCAGGACTGCATACGACCGAGGCACACAGGGCCAACACCCGGCATCATGGTGTGGGGAGCGATCTCCTACACTGGCCGTACACCTCTGGTGATCGTCGAGAGGACACTGAATAGAGCACGGTACATCCAAACCGTCATCGAACCCATCGTTCTACCATTCCTAGACCGGCAAGGGAACTTGCTGTTCCAACAGGACAATGCACGTCCGCATGTATCCCGTGCCACCCAACGTGCTCTAGAAGGTGTAAGTCAACTACCCTGGCCAGCAAGATCTCCGGATCTGTCCCTCATTGAGCATGTTTGGGACTGGATGAAGCGTCGTCTCACGCGGTCTGGACGTCCAGCACTAACGCTGGTCCAACTGAGGCGCCAGGTGGAAATGGCATGGCAAGCCGTTCCACAGGACTACATCCAGCATCTCTACGATCGTCTCCATGGGAGAATAGCAGCCTGCATTGCTGCGAAAGGTGTACTAGTGCCGACATTATGCGTGCTCTGTTGCCTGTGTCTATGTGCCTGTGGTTGTGTCAGTGTGATCAGGTGATTTATCTGACCCCAGGAATGTGTCAATAAAGTTTCCCCTAACCGGGACAATGTATTCACGGTGTTCTTATTTCAATTTCCAGGAGTGTATATGAGTTTTGTTATTTGGAGAGCAAAATGACTGATGATGGACGAAATAGAGAAGAAATAAGAAGTAGACTAGCTATGGCAAGGAAAGCGCTTCTGAAGAACAGAAATTTGTTAACATTGAGTATGGATTTAAGTGTCAGGAAGTCTTTTCTGAAAGTATTTGTATGGAGTGTAGCCATGTCTGAAGGTGAACCATAGACGATAAATAGTTTAGACAAGAAAAGAATAGAACCTTTAGAAATGTGGTGCTACAGAAGAAGACTGCAAATTATGTGGGTACATCACGTAACTAGTGAGCAGGTACTGAAGAGAATTGGGGAGAAGAGGAATTTGTGGCACAAACTGACAAAAAGAAGGGACCAGTTGGTAGGACACGTTCTGAGGCGTCAAGGAATCACCAGTTTACTATTTGAGGGTATCTTGGAGGATAAAAATAGTAGAGGAAGACCAAGAGATGAACACACTAAGCAGATTCAGTAGAATGTAGATTGCAGTAGTTACTTGGAGATGAAGAAGGTTGCACAGGATACAGCAACACGGAGAGCTGCATCAAACCAGTCTCTGGACTGGAGATCTCAACAACAACATACTTTCATACATGTTACTTTTCGTTATTAGTTGTGATACACCCTATAACTACACATGGTGGTTTGGAACAGTCTGAAAAACTAGGAAGATTGTTGCAATGTAGGCTGTATTGGGAAATAATTATTAAGATAAAAATTCGACACATTGAGCTATTTCTGAGTTAATTAGGATTGATACTAGCCAATGAGTCAGTTGCGCGCCAGTGAGGATGTCGCCAAACGTGGTATTAGTTTGGTTTCCTAAAATCGAAAACGAGAATGATAAAAAAATTGGACATGGGAGGGTGGTAAGGACCGAAATCGAGCCGACGACTGAGGAGTCTCATGCACTATCATCTAGGCTACGAGAAAAACTGACACTAATTGAACTTGGTGGACCATTTGAATTTTCTAATTCACTCAGAAACGGCGCAACATATCGATTTTCTTCTTACAGTTAGTTTCTCAGTACAATATACCCCCCAAAACCTTTACAAGCTTTTCAGACTGTTTCTAACACATTATTATGAAACGATACCGATAAACTTTTAGGGATAGTAAAGGGTATCATGAAGAACAAATTGAGGCTAGGAAAACGTGTCTAGAAACGCCATCCGACGATGCTACAGTCTGTCAAAGACAGCCCCTGAAAGCAGGTGACCCAACGTCCAGGGGTCGTAGTGAATATCTTCTAGAACAATTGAGGCTAGGAAACCGTGATCAGAAACGCCAACCGACGATGCTACTGCGCGTCAAAGATCTAGGCGCCAGCCCCTGCCAGTAGGTGACCCTTTCAGGAGCAAAAGTGATTTTCTACGCTGACAGATCGCAAGCAGAGCCTCATGCAAGAGACCTGTGCTGTTTGTTCTTGCGATCGTGATTGACATCCACGAAAACCCGTGGAGAAGCTGGCAGACGTTAGTTCTTGTAGTTTCAACGCTGTCGGTATCTCTCTGTTACATTTTATATACCGAAAAACATTGGAATCGACAGATGGTTTTAGGACAAAAATAAACAGAGTGGAAAATGTCCTCAACCATCATCTATCGAGGGCAACAGAACACCACACTGATAGGTACAGGGCGAGAGCACTCTTGTTTCACTGTAGAGCTTCGCACAGCAATTTTGCATCCATTGTACTACTGTACATCACTTTAGTGTTTTTATTACAATAACCTCTTTTTGTTTTTAAATCCTTATTGTCCTTGTGTGAATTACGTAGTCACTTGCTTCATGACAAAGTCTCTTAAACTCACATGGCCCCACAGAATTACTCTAGCAAGTGACGATAAAAGAATAACTATTTAGAGAACTCTGCGACTATGTCTAACACGACACTTTGTTTCACAGAGGAAATTTTTTCTGTATCAACAAGAGACGAAACTTTTCTGCGCTGTTGTGCGAGATACACTGTGAGGGGTGATGACCAGGTAGCAGCCAACTGCCTTGCATTTTTCTTCTGTCGGAGTATGCTTAAATGTATCGCAGCAGTAGGGGGCTAATGGAATTTCGCAGGGCTTTCGGTCCGCGACTGGGAGTTTCTAACTGGATTCATTAAGGCGGTGCTCCGGAGAGAAATAGGTGGCGCTCGCAGACAGAGTGCACCAGAGGACGGGCTGGTGTCTCCCGCAGGACTCGTTAGCTGCAGCTCCGTCCTCTGTCTGAGCTCCACGCCTAATTACTCCTACCTGCAACTCTGCTTTGCCGCACGCGGCTCGCCAGGGCATTAAGAAGGTAATAAGGAAACGTCCAACTCTGGATGCACCTAAAAATGACACGTCTAATAAGTTCGTTTAATGGCTCGGTATCTACACATAATTACAGTCCTATATATGGACTGCAGTACTGAGAGTCAAATGACATGAAATGAAAGCAGTAATTTAGAAGTAAATGTCATTTAATATGTAAAATCAGCTAGCAGTAAGAGAAATGAAGGAGAAATTTCTGAAGGAAACTGCAGCTCAGGGAGAAGAAATATTAACAATAAAAAAATATAGGTTTTCTGATGGAATTGTAATTCCGTCAAAGGCAGCAACAGACTAGGAAAATCAGATGAATTGAGCAAATAATATCATGAAAAGGGTTTATAATGTGAACATCAACAAAAGTAGAACAAGGGTAATGAAGGTAGTCGAATTAAATCAGGTAGGGCAAAAGAAATTAGATTAAGAAGCATTTCAATAATAGTGATAAATCAGTTTTTTCTCCTTGGGCAGTAAAATAACTACATGAAATGCACCCACAGTTAAGAATACGAAAAATACCGACTATGAAAATTTGTGCCAGACTAGGCTTTGGCTTCCGGGGGTTGGGTTGTTTTGGGGGAAGAGACCAAACTGCGAGGTTATCTGTCTCATCGGTTTAGGGAAGGACGGGGAAGGAAGTCGGCAGTGCCCTTTCAAAGTAACCATCCCGGTATTTGCCTGGAGTGATTTACGGAAATCACGTAAAACCTAAATCAGGATGGCCGGACGCGGGACTGAACCGTGCCAGACTAGGACTCGAACCTGGCTATTCCACTTATCGCTAGCTGACGCCTCAACCGCTTTGGTTATTCGTACACGACCTACGCCCAGACCCAGTCTTCTATATATCGTCATTCCTGCGGCATAATCTATACTCAAATACACGTTATGGCATTCTCGTTCAGGGGAGAACTTTCTAATTGAAAGTCGCTGCCTGGTATCGTTGCAGTGCCTGTTCCTTCAGAAATGAAAGCATCTCTGAAGGAACATTGCTACACAGACACTGCAATATCATATTTATCTGGCGATACCAGGCAGCAACTTTCAATTGAAATGTCCTCCCCTGTGAGGGAATTACATATAGTACGAGTACGTGGCACAGTAACGACTTCATATGGAAGTTTGGGTCTAGTTGGGGGTCATGTACGGAGAGCCAAAGCAGTTAAGAGGACAGCTTGCGTAAAATGGGAAATCCGGGGTAGAGTCCCGGTCCGGCTAAAATTTTCATTGTCGTTATTCCCTCATACAGATAATGGGTGTTCGTATTCGCGATGGTGAATACATTTCATTTATTTCTTAATGGTTGAGCAGAAATAAAAACTTTGAGGTTCGCCGACTACACTGTAACGGAATGAACAGTGTCTTGAAAGGAGGATATATATGAACATCAACAAAAGAAAAACAAAGGTAATGGAATGTAATCGAATTAAGTCGGGTGATACTGAAGGAATTAGATTAGGAAATGAGACAAGTTAAAGTAGTAAATGAGTTTTGCTATTTGGAGAGCAAAATAAACTGATAATGGTCGAAGTAGAGAGGATATAAAATGTAGACTGGCAACTGCAAGGAAAGCGTTTCTGAAGAAGAGGAATTTGTTAACATCAAGTATAGATTTAAGTGTCAGGAAGTCGTTTCTGAAAGTATTTGTATGGAGTGTAGCCATGTATGGAAGTGAAACATGGACGATAAATAGTTTGGACGAGAAGAGAATAGGAGCTTTCGAAATGTGGTGTTACAGAAGAACGCTGAAGATTAGATGGGTAGATCACATAGCTAACGAGGAGGTTTTGAACTAATTGGGGAGAAGAGAAATTTATGGCACAACTTGACCAGAAGAAGGGATCGGTTGGTAGGGCATGTTCTGAGGCATCAAACGATCACCAATTTAGTATTGAAGCGCAGCGTGGAGTGTGAAAATCGTAGAGGGAGACCAAGAAATGAATACACTAAGCAGATTCAGAAGGATGTAGGTCGCAGTAGATACCGCGATATGAAGAAGCTTGAACAGAACAGAGTAGCATGGAGAGCTGCATCAAACCAGTCTCTGGGCTGAAGACCACAACAACAACATTTCATAATGGCTGTTGTCTCCGCGGTACCTATACTTTACGTCGTAATTTTTTTATCAAAACAGAGCTGCATTATCATAGTAAAATAACTGACGATGGTTGAAATATAGTGGAAATAAAGTGTAGACTGCCTACAGCATGAAAAACATTTCTAAAAAAGGAGACTTTGTTAAAGTCTAATATAAATTTAAGTATTTGGAAATCTTTACTGAACTTATTTGTCTCGAGTATAGTCTTGCATGGGAAAGAAATGTTAACGATAAGGAGCACAAACAATAAGTGAATAGGAATATTAAAATACGTTGCTATACAAGAATGTTGGATATTAAATGAGTAGATGCTGAGTGGAATTGAAGCAAGAAGAAGTTTATGGTACAGTTTGAGTAAAAGGAAGAGTTGGTTGATAGGAAACATCCTGAGACATCAAGAAATAGTAAGTATGAGGGGTAACAATAATTGTAGAGGTACCAAGCAGTTAGCAAGTTCAAATAGAAGTAAGGTGCAGTACCATTGCAGTCATAAAGTGGCTTACATAGGAAACGATAGCATGAAAAGGGGCCTCAAACACGTCTTCTCGGACTTAGGAATGCTACCAAAGACATCATAGAGTTGACATTTGTTGCAGCGTTATATAGTATACAGCATATGAGTCTCAAGGGAAAATAATCTTCAGCTAGAAAATTATTTTAAGGGTGCTGAAAGGAGAGTGTTATAGGACCATTACTGTTAACACCATAAATAAATAACCAAATTGATAACGTCGGGAGCTCCATGAGATTGATTGTGGGTGAAACAGTTGTACATACAGATACTGCCACACTAGGAAATTGTAGCAAAATGCAGGAAGATCTGCAGACGATCGACTCTTGTAGGTGTAGTTAGTTGACCCTGAACATAAACAAATGTAACGAATTGCATGAAAGTAGGCAGAAAGACTCGTTAGTGTATTATTACACGATTTCTCAATAATCACCGTAATCAGTCATACCATTTAAATATTTCATAAAATCTGCAGTGGAACGACTGCATGAAACGGAAGGATATGAAGGATAGATTAGTTGGTAACCACTAGAACCAGCCCATGTAACACACTTTTGTGGCAGTGCAGGGAGCATTATCTGCAATGAGTGAATGTAGCGAATCGAAGTGGTTAATGTTTAGGTATAGGGTGTGAGGTAGTATGTTATGGTTATGATCGTGTAAACTATTCTTTTGCCCTGCTATTCTTTTGAGTTTTGCAGTTTTGTATAGTGGTTAAGGCTCCACCATGGCAGGGTATGGGACACAGCGTGTTTCTGGGCAGGAAGCAATTCAGTTGCTATTTTAATTAGACCGGACAACTCGGGGCAGATAATATGGAGTGGAATAAGCAACTGTCAGTTGAGAAGGAAAAGGAGTTGTTGTCTAAGCCAGCTAGTCTCCTAATAGATTCAGCTACTTTTACTACCCTCTTTTCTGGAGATTCAACTGAGGACTTCGTGCTTTTCTTGGGTGAACTGGAAGCAGTAGCAATGATAGGGTGTTGGGTGGATAGTCAGCTTTTGTAAATGGTAAAATTGAGGTTGGTAGGAGAGAAAAAATCTTTTGTCATGTGCATGGAAGGTTAACAAACGCGAAAACGTTTGAGGATTTAAAACAGGACCTCCGTCAACGCCATAAACAAAAATAAATAAATAAACAGAACAGCACAAGGCTTTTCCGCCAATAGTTGGGTGGAATAGCGAAGAAACGACGAGGCAATGGAAAGTTTTGCTGGCAGAATATGGAAAGATAATGTACATACTTACGAAGTGGGAGAAAGTGATGAGGCAAACAGGATTGTACTACAAGAAGACAAGCATAAGGCAGTAGACACTTTTAGGGCCCTGCCAACTAACATGTCTAGGAAGGTTCAGAAAAGTATTCTAAAAGACCTTTACGCAAATATCAGGTTGGCTATGGGATTAGAGGAGATTGATACAGCGGCAGGGAGGCGCACGGCAAGTGAGGCCTGTTTTCTGCTGACGTAACATGCGTTTAAATTTTTTTTGTATTTATGGGGATTCACGGCCTCCAGATGCTTAATAAACGTGAACGTGATCCGTAGTAGGCTGTAATGCGATGTTTATTTAATCCTGCCATTAGCTACTTTCGTCTAAGCGTCATTGTTGTACGTGTGAACGATCGGGACATGTTCGAAGGCAATGCCATCAGTTGCAACATAAAAAATGTGGTGTGGTTGTACACCAATGACGGGATAAGAGAGGCAGTGTACTGGGTAGACAAGGGGGAAAACAACAAGTGTTGAACACAAATGGGAACCTAAAGTTCACCGAGCGGCGGAGTCTGGACCTTATAGGGAGGAAGCAATTAAACCCACTAGAGCATAGTTTGCGTGTCATGGGGAACGGTAATGTGAAATCATTAGATTCAGCGATACAGAGGTTTCGGGTGGGGGCAGAGCAATCTCAGTGATGTGTAGAAGTATTGGCTCATGTGAGCGAAGGTTACTGTGCAATATATATATTTCGTATGCTTACTACAAACAATTTACAATAAATTGACACATTATAGAATAATTTATCCTCTATAAAATGCACAATATTACAATGGTAATTTAAAAAATAAAATACACGGAGCATTATATTCAATATAATAAAATACTATGCAGTCATTGCTTCTTATCTCATTCTTCCAGAATTCCACATATTTCCTCGCTATTTAAGGAGATGGGACCTGGATAAACTGACTAAACCAGAGGTTATACAAGGTTTCAAGGGAACAATTGATAGGAATGTGGGAAAGAAATACAGTAAAGAAGAATGGGTAGCTCTGAGGGATGAAGTGGTGAAGGCAGCAGAGGATCAAGTAGGTAAAAAGATACTGCTCCTTGGGTAGCAGAAGAAATATTGAATTTAACTGATGAAAGGAGAAAATATTAAAAATGCAGTAAATGAGGCAGGCAAAAAAGAATACAAACGTCTCAAAAATGAGATCGACAGGAAGTGCAAAATGGCTAGAGGACAAATGTAAGGATGTAGAGGCTTATTTCACTAGGAGTAAGATAGATACTGCCTACAGGAAAATTAAAGACACCTTTGGAGATAAGAGAACCACTTGTATGAACATCAAGAGCTCAGATGGAAACCCAGTTCTAAGCAAAGAAGGGAAAGCAGAAAGGTGGAAGGCATATATAGAGGGTCTATACAAGGGCGACGTGCTTGAGGACAATATTATGGAATTGGAAGAGGATGTAGATGAGGATAAAATGCGAGATATGATACTGCGTGAAGAGTTTGACAAAGCACTGAAATATCTGAGTCGAAACAAGGCCCCGGGAGTAGATAAAATTCCATTAGAACTACTGACGGCCTTGGGAGAGCCGGTTGTGACAAAACTCTACCATCTGGTGAGGAAGATGTATGAGACAGGCGAAATACCCTCAGACTTCAAGAAGAATATAATAATTCCAATCCCAAAGAAAGCAGGTGTTGACAGATGTGAAAATTACAGAACAATAAGTTCAATAAGCCACAGGTGCAAAATACTAACGCGAATTCTTTACAGACGAATGGAAAAACTGATAGAAGCCGACCTCGGGGAAGATCAGTTTGGATTCCGTAGAAATATTGGAACACGTGAGGCAATACTTATCTTAGAAGCTAGATTAAGGAAAGGCAAATCTACGTTTCTAGCATTTGTAGACTTGGAGAAAGCGTTTGACAATGTTGACTGGAATACTCTCTTTCAAATTCTGAAGGTGAGAGGGGTAATATACAGGGAGCGAAAGGTTATTTACAATTTGTACAGAAATCAGATGGCAGTTATAAGAGTAGAGGGACATCAAAGAAAAGCAGTGATTGGGAAGGGAGTGAGACAGGGTTGTAGCCTTTCCCCGATGTTATTCAATCTGTGTATTGAGCAAGCAGTGAAGGAAACAAAAGAAAAATTCGGAGCAGGTACTAAAATCCACGGAGAAGAAATAAAAACTTTGAGATTTTCTGATGACATTGTAATTCTGTCAGAGACAGCAAAGGGCTTAGAAGAGCAGTTGAACGGAATGGATAGTGTCTTGAAAGGAGGATATAAGATGAACATCAACAAAAGCAAAACGAGGAAAATGGAATGTAGTCGACTTAAGTCGGGTGATGCTGACGGAATTAGATTAGGAAATGAGACACTTAAAGTAGTAAAGGAGTTTTTCTATTTGGGGAGCAAAATAACTGATGATGGTCGAAGTAGAGAGGATATAAAATGTAGACTGGAAATGGCAAGAAAAGCGTGTCTGAAGAAGAGAAATTTGTTAACATCGAGTATAGATTTGTGTGTCAGGAAGCCATTTCTGTAAGTATTTGTATGGAGTGTAGCCATGTATGGAAGAGAAACATAGATGATAAATAGTTTGGACAAGAAGAGAATAGAAGCTTTCGAAATGTGGTGCTACAGAAGAATGCTGAAGATTAGATGGGTAGATCACATAACTAATGAGGAAGTATTGAATAGAATTGGGGAGAAGAGAAGTTTGTGGCACAACTTAACTAGAAGAAGGGATAGGTTGGTAGGACATGTTCTGAGGCATCAAGAGATCACCAATTTAGTACTGGAGAGCAGAGTGGAGGGTAAAAATCGTAGAGGGAGACCAAAAGATGAATACTGTAGGCAGATTCGAAAGGATGTAGGTTGCAGTAGGTACTGGGAGATGAAGAAGATTGCACAGGATAGACTAGCATGGAGAGCTGCATCAAACCAATCTCAGGACTGAAGACAACAACAACAACAACAACAACAACATTTCACTGCACGCCATCAGGTCTTGGGCCGTGCACGCTCTTGGATGGTTTACTAGCGGACATTGAATAAGGTAATTAATGGTCTGGATGTTCCCATACGGTCACAAAGAGCTTTCACTAATTCCCCACTTGGGCAGATTTTTGTTACATGTGCCCATTCCTGAACGCAGCCTGTTCAGGGTTTTCCATCTCTCCCACTCAAGTTCAGCAACTGGTGGCAGCACTTCCTCAGAATCGTGAGCAGATTCTTGTTGTTCCTGCCACAGTCTTATTCTGGAAGTTTTGGTGGATCTGTGAGTGGTTCGGTTGAGTGGAGAAAACTACTTCTTGACTTAAGGCGTTTCGGTACCATTTGGTGCCCATGTAGCTGATGACGTTGACCTTGAACCTGTTTTGTTCGTTCACTTCTGCTCTGTACTGAACGTCGGACATTTGGCGGAGCAATTCCTGATAAAGAATGTAGGTGTTCTACTCCTGTTGGCTTAAGACATCCGGAAAGATGTCTACACGTCTGGTTCAGGACAGTGTCCAGTTTGTTTGTTCGGCATGACCGCTCACAGAAAAGAACTTGCAAACTCAGCAGCAGAGTAACAGAGTGCCATTGCGGTGGTGGGTAAAACGTTTGGATTATCTCCACATTTTGATATTGTTAGCTTGCCATGTAAGTTATTCCGTGATTGGACTTTTGCTCTGCATTTCTTAATGTGCCGCTTGAATGACAGTGTCCTATCAAGAGTAATTCCCAAGTACACTGGGAAAGAGTGGTATGTTAATCTTGTTTCATTCCACCAAACATTCAGTCCTCACTTCGCCTCTCTGTTGTTATGATGGGATAAGCAAGTCTGGGACTTACTTGCATTGGGTTTCAGCTGATTTCTGTTGCAATAGTTGGTGAGATTTTCCAGTTCTAAGCTAGTATTTCCTCAATATACTTGTAGTTTTATGCCTGAACAGCTATTGCCCTATCATCAGCGTAAATGAAAGATCTTGACCGCTAACTAATAGGCTGGTCATTTGTATAAATGTTGAATAACATGGGGGGGCAAGAACACTTCCCTGGGGAAGCCCATTCTTTAGTAGTCGCCATCTGCTCTTATTACCCTGAAACTCAACAAAATATCTTCTGTAAAATAGAACTGATTTGAGTACAGCAGAGAGTCGAGCCCTTTTTGTTGTTTTTTGCACTTTTGCAACGAAATTTCTGAGGTTTATGGTATCATATGCTGCCGTCAAATCTATAAATACCATCCCTGTATCTCGTCTTTCCTAAAACCCATCATCAATATACTGGGTTTGGCTGCTTTGGTTTTGGTTGACAAATGAAGCTTGACGTTTACCTTTCTCATCGTTTCTACCACTTGGTATGGTCCTTGATAGTTTGTTTGTAGTACAAACTGTGCAATCTTAGTGTTTGACTTTCTGCTCCAACACAGTACCAAAATTGACCTTTGGCACTCCACGACGGAATTTAGAGGGGCAATGTTCGAGCTAGGGAAAGGGGTCACTAGTGGAGCACTTTCACAAGGTTCGTCTATCTTAAGGGGCAGAGCGACTAAACTGTGGGAAAATACATTAAGCCCTAATTCAAGTGATATTGTACCGGGGCGCATCGGGAAGTTACTTTGGATGCGTGTAGAACCGGAGCTGCCTGTTGACATGTTGTGTGTAGTAGAGCCACTAGCAGAATGCGGTGTATTGGACGCAGCAAGTGTGTGTAACTGGGAAGGAACAGAGGAGAAACCAGACATGCCCTGTCTATGGTCAGTTTTAAATAAGAATAAGGAGAAAATCACTTAGTGGTGGTAATAAGTGCGGTTTCATTTTTCGATCTACGTACTTCTCGGTCCGATACCGATACTCGCAGAAGTGTGATCAGGGAACCATTAAATTGTTGTAAGTATCTGATGTGAATTATCGTTGTTTTGGTTGACAACTGAAGCTTGACGTTTACCTTTCACTTCATTTCCACTACTTGGTGTGGTCATTGATATCCTGCAGTACATTTGAGGTATGTGGAGTTTGATATCATCACCCATTGTCCTACACTGTAATGTGGGACTCCCTGTGTGTCTTACTGATGTTTCAGGGTGTTGTGCTTTCTGCTTGAATGTGTTTTCGCCCCCCCCCCCCTTACCATCACCCCCCACCTGCTCCCCCCCCCCCCAAGTGCACACACAAGAAGTGAACTATGAGGGTGTTATGAGTGTAAGTGCAGATACTTAGGGTCGTATGTTTTAGGTTGGTTAGTAAATTTAAGTATGTTGGCAAGAGCAAGACATTAATGCTTACTTGCCGCTGGGCAGCAAGTCAGGTGTTGTGTGGATCGTGGGCGCAAAACGGTTAGTCTATAGTGACCGGCATAGTCCAGTTAGTGGTGTAATTACGACCTTGCATATAATATTAGGTAGTAACTTATGCGCGGGAAGACTGTTAGAAGAAGAGAAAAATCAACTAAGACACTGAAGCTGGTACGTACTTCAAATACGAATTAACGAAGACGGAGGCTTTAAGCACATCGCACCGCTGCCACATTACTCCGAATAAAAGGGCCCGCCTCAGACAACTATTCCTCATATATCATTGTAATTCCAAGACGTGTGGCTTCTAGCAGATCACGTCTGCTTCTTCTGCAGATCACCGTAGTCACCGCAAGCGTCTTGTAGATTACCCATCTAGGCTGCCTCGGCAGCGAACACTGTCCAGCTTAAAACTTCAGGTCACGTCAAATTCACGCCGTTAATACCGACTCCACCCTCGGCGACCTAGCCTTCCATCTCAATGTATGTAAAATACGTGCGTAGGTAGTTTAACTAAGCCGGTGGTTTCTAACGGCATCGTAAATCTTAAGAACTTACGACCCTCGGGTACAAACTTTGATGCCATAAAACAGCTGGAGCTAACATGCTTACACCGGGAGCGACGGGGCCTACAGGTAAGCTCAGTGATAGAAGATTTGTTGTAAGCTGTTTTTATGCGCCTACGTGTCCACTGCCAACCATGCAGTCTCCATTTTGTTTGCACGGAAAGTTCTCTTAATATCGCACGCAATTTTAAAGGTACGTAGATACGTACAACAGAAAAAGAATGCAATCTCACTAGGAATTATCTTTGTTCTCGTCTCTGTGTGCAACGCACTTCATTTAATGAAAAAATGAAAGCGGATAGCAGACGATTGTTGTTTCCCGCTTGTTAAAAACGCCTTGTTCGGACATAAAAAAAGGACCGAGAATATTTTGAAGACAACAAGCAAGAGCGAATCTGCCTCTTTGTAGTGTTGAGTGCAGTCTTCCAAATCTTCTTGACAGATTAAAGCTGTTTGCCGGAACGAGATTTGCACCTTATTTCAGTGGCAAATGTCCTTAGCAATTACCCAACCGCGCCTCCCGCATCCTCACACAGCTGTCAGTGCACCTCCCCTGCTTTCTCAACGGGCGCAAGAGAGTAGCGGTGTGTGCGGACAGAATTTAATGGAGACTCGGAAAAATACCTGTGCCTGTATAGCTTAGTTTTTGCTAACAGTGTCTGTGATAGGACAGAGGTACTTTCAGAGACTCAGATTTACCAACAAGTTACGTAAATAAATTTTAAATAATATTAAAAAAGAGAAAAAGAAAAAAGGAAAAACCCGCCAGACTGACGAGCAATCTTCGAGATCCGGTCGAATATGCCTAAGTATATTACTACCGCTCTCGCGAGTGGACTGCACATCCTCAAGACTTTTTATCAAGAGAATTTAAACGGGAGAAACATATTTCTGAGCTCGTAAAACACCTCAGTTTGGTCACATTTGCACTTCGAAGGAGGAGGAGGCTAGTGTGTTTAACGTCCCGTGACAACGTGGTCATTAGAGACAGAGCACAAGCTCGGATTAGGGAAGGATGGGGAAGGAAATCGGTCGTGTTTTATCAAAGGAGCCATGCCGGCATTTGGTTGAAGCGATTGAAGGAAATCACAATAGACCCAAATCAGGATGGCTCGACGCACTTTTGAACCGTCTTCCTCCCGAATGCGAGTCCAGTGTGCTAATCACTGCGCCACCTCGCTCTGTTTGCACTTCCAATCAATAAGTTTACATGTTTTACATAGTATCATTCTAGGCGCTTCAGTCCGGAACCGCCCTGCTGCTACAGTCACAGGTTCGAATCCTGCCTCGGGCATGGATGTGTGTGACGTCTCTAGGTTAGTTAGGTCTAAGTAGTTCTAAGTTCTAGGTGACTGATGACCTCAGAAGTTAAGTCCCATAGTACTCAGAGCCATTAACTCGTCATTAAGAAAGAAATTTCAGGGCACAAAAATATTCTGGAAGGATAACATTAAGTTCTCACCAAAGATCATTTTGTACACATCAGTTTCAGGGGAAAATCATTTTGACATTTACAGCATATTGATTCCGTCATGTAAATAACTCATTAACAGAAACAATAATGTACAGATTACAACACCAGAACAAAAGCTGGCATTCATTGTTCCACGTCAAGGTTGTCTGCAGCTCAAAAAGAGGTGCAAAATCCTACCATGTCCGCCTACGGTAGCTGAGTGGTCAGCTCGACACAATTTCAATCTTAATGGCCCGGGTTCGATTCCCGGTTGGGTCGGAGATTTTCTCCGCTCGGGGACTGGGTGTTGTGTTGTCTTAATCATCATCATTTCATCCCTATCGATGCGCAAGTCGCCAAAGTGGTGTCAAATAGAAAGACTTGCACCCGGCGAACGGCCCATCACACGGGATTCCCTAGTCAGACGACATTTTAATGCTACCATTAAATTTTTTGATCACTTACCTAATATCATAAAATATTAGGCAGAAATTTGACAACAAACTGAAAAAGTTTCTTGTTGACAGCTTTTTCTATTCCATTATGTGTTAAAGGTAGTGGATAGGAACTCACGTTTGTATTTTAAAAAAAAAAACAATTATAAGTCGTCAGTATGTAGTTATATTTATGTATGGATCTGTAATATCAATCAATCGTTACGCATTATTATGACTAATCGCAAAAATGATCCAGTGAATATAAAATAATGAACCTCAGAGGGCAAGTGATTTTCCTAGAATTACATTTATGTGGTCATTGAATAATACGTTATTCCGTACTGATACTAAAAGATGGCTAGACTGACTATTTTCAGTGATTGCTCGTCGTTTATGTAATAAAACACTAATGGGTATTTCTATCTGTTTATGAGCAATACTTGCACGTAAGAACCAACTACGCGGCCTTCTACCAAGCATTGAACCAATGCTGTCTTATCGCATTTTTTAAAATGTTCTAGCGTTGCGACTTTCTCATACACAAGAATACAATTTACGAAGAACCTCACATAGTTTTCGACGTTACATACCAGATAATCTGCATTTACACTACCTGATCAAAAGTGTCAAGACCCGTGTTTGTGGAAATTAATATGGGGCGTGTCTACCACTAACCTTTATGATGGCTTGAACTCTGCTGAGGAATCTTTCAGTGAGATGTCTGAATATCTGTGGAGGAATGGTAGTCCGTTCTTCCTCAGGTGTCGAAACCGGGGAAGGTAGTGATCTGGAGTGAACTCAACGTTCAAACTCATCCCGAAAGTGTTCCACTCGATCCAGGCCAGCCCATAACAGGAGTTATCACTATCCACAAACAATTGTCTCACAGATGACTATGATATGCTTGTACCAAAGATAACCCTCTCCGATCTATTCCTGTACTGTAAGCAGTACACATTGCTGGAAAACATGTTCATATCCTTTCGAATTTATCATTTTCTTAATAACTTTAATATTAACCACGAAAAACACCCCATACCATAATACCACCTTCTCCGTACTTCTCTGTAGTCACCACACACGATGTCACGTAACGTCCTCCAGGCATTCGCCATATTCCAACCACACTGATGTAGGTATTAAGTGATTTCTCTAAAATACTCCAGTCAATGCTGAGATGGTTCTTTCAAAAGGACAGGGCCGATTTCCATTACCATTCTTTTGGAATTCGACCTTGTGCTCCATCTCTAATGATATCGCCGATGGTGTGATGTTAAACTCTAATCTTCCTTCCCTCCTTGACATTGTCGGGTCTACCTCTCGTAATATCCAGTGGTGAGTTCCCAGTTACACAGTTGCGTCCGGATATTTTTGATTGCATAGTGTATTTTGAACAGTAACTGTCGTAAAACGTTCCTATTAGGTACGTTGTTGTTGTCATCAGTCCAGAGACTGCTGAAACATACATCCTTCTGAATCTGCTTAGTGTATTCATCTATTGGTCTCCCTCTACGATTTTTACCCTCCACCATACCCTACAATACTAAATTGGTGATCTCTTGATGCCTCAGAACATGCCCAACCAACCGGTCCCTTCTTCTAGTCAAGTTGTGCCACAAATTCCTCTTCTCCCCGATTCTGCTCAGTACCTCCTCACTAGTTACGTGATCTACCCATCTAATCTGCAGCATTCTTCTGTAGCATCACATTTGGAAAGCTTCTATTCTCTTCTTGGCGACACTCCATACAAATACTTTCAGAAAAGACTTCCTGACACTTAAATCTATACTCGATGATAACAAATTTCTCTTCTTCAGAAACGCTTTCCTTGCCATAGCCAGTCTACATTTTATATCCTCTCTACTTCGACATTGATATGTCATTTTGCTTCCCAAATAGCAAAACTCATTTACTACTTTGTGTGTCTCATTTCCTAATCTAATCCCCTCACAATCACCTGATTTAATTTGACTACATTCATTATCCTCTTTTTGCTTTTGTTACTGTTCATCGAATATACTCCTTTCAAGACACTTTCCATTCCGTTCTACTGCTCTTCCAGGTCCTTTGCTGTCTGCGACAGAAGTACAATGTCATCGGCAAAACTCGAAGTTTTTTCATTTTTTATCCATGGATTTTAATTCCTACTCAAAATTTTTTCTTTTGTTTCCTTTATTGCTTGCTCAATATGCAGATTGAATAACATCGGGGATAGGCTACATCCCTGTCTCATTCCCTTCCCAACCACTGCTTCCCTTTCATGCCCCTTGACTCATAACTGTACAAACTGTAAATAGCCTTTTACTCCCTTTATTTTAGCCCTGCCACTTTCAGAATTTGAAAGAGAGTATTCTAGTCAACATTGTCAAAAGCTTTCTTTAAGTCTGCAATTGGTTAAAATGGCTCTGAGCACTATGAGACCTAATGTCTGAGGTCATCAGTCCTCTAGAACTTAGAACTACTTAAACCTAACTAACCTAAGGACATCACACACGTCCATGACCAAGGCAGGTTTCGAACCTGCGACCGTAGCAGTCGCGCGGTTCCAGACTAGTGCCTAGAACCGCTCGGCCACTCCGACCGGCAGTCTACAATTCCTAGAAACTTAGGTTTGCCTTTCCTTAATCTATCTTCTAAGATAACTGGTACGGTCAGTAGTGCCTCACGTGGTCCAACATTTCTACGGAATCCAAACTAATCTTCCCCGAATTCGGCTTCTACCAGTTTTTCCAATCGTCTGTAAAGAATTCGTGTTAGTACTTTACAGCCGTCCTTTACTAAACTGATAGTTCGGTAATTTTCACACTTATCAACACTTGTTTCTTTGGGTTTGGAATTACTATTTATGTTCTTGAGGTCTGAGGGTACGTACGAAGTTAAATTTACTTCCGATGATTTCGCTCCGGTAAGAGCGATTGATGAGTCCTGTCTGCAAGGAGGTCCCGAATCCAGTCACAAAACTGGTCTGATATTTTTTAAACTCATACTTTGTTCACTAGGGGGCAATGTGGAACAGTATCGAATGCATTTCGGAGGTCAACCTAGGAGCTAGGTTTACGGTACTCAAGATCTCATGGACTAACACTGGAAGCGGGGTTTCACAATACTGCTGCCTGCCTGAAATATTGTTGGTGGAAACGTGTCCGCCCTTCGAGTGCTACACTAGGTCGCTGGTTGTCTCCAGAAACGCCGTCATGAAGGTAAATGGCGGCTCGAATCGTGCAGCATGCATGGACGCTGGGTGGTGTGAGTAGTATTATGCCAAGGGAGACATTTCATGGGCCCTTTGATAGTAATCGATGACACGCTGACAACTGCGAACTACGTGCATGTCTTCATGCTCTATGTCTACGCCGATGGCAAATTCATCTTCCAGCAGTATAACTGACCGTGTCTCTGGAGGCAGAACCGCGCTACCGTGGTTTGAGGAGCACTACACTCAACTCACGTTGATGTCTCGGCTAAGAAATTCGCCTGATGCAAATCGTATGGAACCCATCTGGGTTGGTATCGGGCGCCATCACCGCATACGTAAATCAGCGGCTCGTTATTTACGCGAATTACATGACCTGTCCGTAGACATACCTACACAAACCTACCAATAAACTGTTGCATCCCTGATACGCAGAATCGGTGAAGATACGGATAAACAAGCTGTTTAGCAGCTGGTAATAATGTTTTGGATCATCATACTACACGACTAAAGTATCCTGTACACTACCGTAGAATTATGCTCGTTGATGCTTCACATCTTTGTCCAAATTAATGAAAGTCTGACGTTGACTGCCCAGGTAACCTGTCATCTGTTTCTATCTATCTTAATACTCACGTGTCGGTTCTACGACTACTAGAGGCACTTTCCTGAAGAAAAGTTCAGAATCGAGGCACTTTCCTGAAGAAAAGTTCAGAATTGAGACACTTCTGAACAAAAGTTCAGAACGATGTCGCCTTTATGCCGGTTTTCCGTGATCATTTTATTTTAGCAGCGAGTCACGTCGATTAATATAGATACGCCTCTCAATAGTAGATAGACACATTATGTGCTGCATCATTACTTATGCTCAGGCTCTGGGGCTAGGAGCGTGAGGACGAGTCTGTCGAATCGAGACTCAGATCCACTGACTCAATGAACATTAAAAGAAATATGAACATTGCCAAGAATTTGGACAGAGTTAAAACTTACGAATTAATAATTGACACATTTAAATAACCGTGTGATCTTCCTTGCATCTATAATCATAATAGTATTTACGTAATAATTTTGATGAAACAATCATGTTAATAGTTTCTTTTTTTGTGACTAGGACCTCCCGTGGGTGGACCGTTCGCCATGTGCAAGTATTTCGATTTGACTCCACTTCGGCGACTTGCGCGTCGACGGGGATGAAATGATGATGATAAGGACGACACAACACCCAGTCCCTGAGCGGAGAAAACCACAGACACAGCCGGAAATCGAACCCGGCTTAAACATATGGCTCACAATTTTAGACGAACAATTGGTAACAGGTACGTTTTTCAAAATTAAAATACAGAACGTAGGTGCGTTTGAACATTTTATTTCGGTTGTTCCAATGTGATACATGTACCTTTGTGAACTTATTTATGAGAAAATATGCTGTTACAGCGTGATTACCTGTAAATACCACATTAATGCAATAAATGTTCAAAATGATGTCCGTCTACCTCAATGCATTTGGCAATACGTGTAACGACATTCCTCTCAACAGTGAGTAGTTCGCCTTCCGTAATGTTCACACACGCATTGACAATGCGCTGTCGGTGGATCACGATAGCAAATGTCCTTTAACTTTCCCCACAGAAAGATATACGGCGACGTCAGATCCGGTGAACGTGCGGGCCATGGTATGGTGTTTCGACGACCAATCCACCTGTCATAAAATATGCTATTCAATACCGCTTCAACCGAACGCGAGCTATGTGCCGGACATCCATCATGTTTGAAGTTCATCGTTATTCTGTAATGCAGTGAAACATCTTGTAGTAACATCGGTACAACATTCCGTAGGAAATCAGCATACATTGCACCATTTAGATTGCCATCTATAAAATTGGGGCCAATTATCCTTCCTCCCATAATGCCGCACCATACATTAAACCGCAGCCATCGTGGATTTTCCGTTGCCCAGTAGTGCATATTTTGCCGGTTTACGTTACCGTTGTTGGTGAATGACGCTTCGTCGCTAAATGGAACGCGTGCAAAAAATCTGTCATCGTCCCGTAATTTCTCTTGTGCCCACTGGCAGAACTGTATAGGACGTTCAAAGTCGTCGCCATGCAATTCTTGGTGCATAGAAATATGGTACGGGTGCAGTTGATGTTGATGTAGCATTCTCAACACCGAGGTTTTTGAGATTCCCGATTCTCGTGCAATTTGTCTGCTACTGATGTGCGGATTAGCCGCGACAGCAGCTAAAACACCTGCTTGGGCATCATCTGTTGCACATCGTGGTTGACTTTTCACATGTAGCTGAACACTTCCTGTTTCTTTAAATAACGTAACTATCCTGAAAACGGTCTGGACACTTGGATAATATCGCCCAGGATACCAAGCAACATACATAGCACACGCCCGTTGGTCATTTTAATCACAATATCCATATACCAACACGATATCGACGTTTTCCGCAATTGGTAAACGGTCCATTTTAACACAGGTAATGTATCAGGAAGCAAATACCGTACGCACTGGCGGAATGTTACGTGATACCACGTACTTACGCGCTTGTGACTATTACAGCGCCATCTATCAGATTGCTGACGTCAAAGGTAGCCACGTAGGCACCTAGTGAGGTGTTGGTATCCTTAAGAATGCTAATTAAATGTTTCCTATTTTTTATCACTCTTGACTGCCGGAAGTAAAGATGTTCTTTTAGAAAACGTTTCACAAATTTCTCAAGTGTGTTACCTGCACCGTCCTGTGCATTGATAATTAGTCTCGCCGAATGATCAGTTTTATGCAATTTAATCGTAGCCTATAGTCGAAGTGCTTTAGGGACCATCATTACAAGTTATTTCTTCTACTTCTCGTCAGAAACAATCCTAGTTCCTTTTAGTACTTTCCTGGTTCGATTGAAGTACTTCTTTGTATGAACTTAACAATTCCATTTACAGCACTGAACAGCTCAATTTCTTCCACAGAGTCCTGCTGCGGAAGGACAACCGTTGTTTTCCCTTTTCCAGCACAGGCGACTGTGGGTCGCATCATTGTCTTGACGATTTTTATCAAATGGCTTCAACGCCTGCCATTCTCTCCTCCAGTTAGTTCTAAACCTCTCGTTAGCTTTTAAAATGTTGTTTATTTGCAAAGACCTAATCTTTAACAGGTTCGGGAACGTTATCGCTCTGTATGAGTGGTTATCACAGATTCTTTTTCCAAAGATATTCTCTCTTCGACTGCACGATAAACTCGTATTTAATAAACTATTCCCACTGGCATTAAAAGCAATAGGTGTGTTATTAACAAACATTTAGGAGATGGCACAACTCCATTTGGCAAAGGGCTATTAAAATAGTTTGTACAGTTTTGACATGTGTTAGAATTAATGACTTCTTTATAGTTATTGATGGCCTCGAAAATGTGGCAGTACATATTATCAAATTGGTTAGCACTTGCATCCATAGCTAAATTCAGATATGTCAGGTGCAAACCTCTAGTCAAAATTTCCTTCTTATACAAGGCCCTAATTTCATCGTACAGAATAAAACATTGTGGATTAAGCAACTGATGACGATTTCTTCATTTTGCAGAACAACTCATGCATTTGCGGCTGCCCCATAAGAATAACTGTTAGAAATTTATGATTTCACTCACAGTAGTTTTATCAGCTATGGTGGTATATATTTTAGAATACAATTTTCATCACCAGCATAATTAGGAAATTTATTTCTCTTTACCGGTTTCAACAGACTAATCTTTCATATTCAGAAGGCTACATTACTTGGGATATTGTTAACCATTAGAATCTGCCATACATATATGAAAAATAAAAGCAGTGCGTCTCAAAATGTTACTTAATGTTGGTTTAGTGGATGTGAGTATCCTCTTCACAGAAGCATAATGGAGCGCCACTCTGAAAAAACTACATATGAAGTACAAAGTCAACATAACGAACTTAGCTTTTTTGGGCCTGAAACTGTAAAATTAGCTTTATCATTTACATGAAATCCATCACAACCGATAACATAATTTATGCTTGTTCTTGTCACCCCTTTAAATACAGATCATCATTCTTTCATTGTGTGATCGACTGTATCACTGAGGTCCCCCTAACCCATTCTGCTAACATTACTGAACTTAATCACTTAAAGTATGTAGGATTCAGGAACCGAGATCACGTAAGCGTCGCAAAAAAACTTTATGAAAACAATAGTAATAACAACAGAAATTCCTCTACACTCAATAAAAATGACCTTATCGTTAAGAAATACAATACAATTCAGTCTTCAAGTGAAACTTACATATTTTTTCTTTATATGACATCACTGCATCCTTTACCATCAATAATTTCATCCAGCAGCTTTTGATATATAAAGAGAATCGTACAACTGACAGAGTTATCAAATCTGGGATATATAAAACCGAGTGTAATATATGCGTCATTGTATAAAACAGACAGGGAGGTTATTTAAGACCCGTTTTCAAGAGTATTTGCTCAACAAGGCGATGAAGGTTCATCTCAATCAACTTAAGCAGAACTTCTCAAAAAAGAGAAATATACTCCTGCTCTTCCATCTTCACCTAATATGACAATTTTGGGCAGATTTGACACGGACTACAAAATTAATGTCTTAGAAGAGTTGGAAATATACAAAAATTCCTACCTAAATTCAAAAGGCTTGATGAATGATCAGCTTGCATTGAAAATAGACGGTATTTCGCCTGTATAGCGTCTCTTAAAATGATGAAAATTGGCCCATTTTATTTACATATTGATTTTAGCAATTGTTTACGTCGAACTGTGTGCCATGTTTGGCATAAGTATTGTATATAACTTCTTTAACTACGTATTTATACTCTTTACGTGCTTCTATACATGTTCCTTGCAGTAGACATGGAAACTATGTACATAAATGGGGCCTATCCATTGTAAATTATCAATTTGTGTTTATAATTATAACACAATATTGCACGTATTACCATGTCATGGAGTTTTGCTTTTGTGAAGAAAATATTGACATCTGTTAAACCAGTATGAAGTATGTTTCTGTAACACTTCTTATACTTCATACACAGATAAAACCCAATTCTAATGATTTATAATATCCCAAATTGTGTTGGCATCTGAAGATGACAGATTAATCTGTTGAAACCGGCAAAGCGAAATAAATTTTCTAATCCTGCAACGGGTGACTGAAAAAATAATTTTATTATGGTCTAGAGATTTTCAGTATCAATAAAGGACATCCGAACCGGATTTTTTGAAAAGTCAATTTCCTGACGCCGTTTTGTCCCCATTGTGTTTACCGGATTTTCCAACGTAGCCTATGTAGTGTTTCGTAACATGACGGTCGTTTTTACTAACTTTCGTGGCGATAAGAGCTTATTAAGTTTTTTTTTTCTTCCTTTATTGGTTGTCGGAACCTGCCCGTCTAACAATCTCAACACTGGAAGCTACAGTTTGTTTCGACAGTTCGGAGGATACGTTAGTTTAAAGTCGTAACTTGGTACGAAGCTAGATTCCATATTTCACTCGACTGTACATACCACGGACACACAGGGCATGGCAAAGTCCCTTGCGGCTCATCTACACGCAGTCGTCACACAGATCCGACCTTAAGAAATAACAACCAAACAAGAGCTCGCTTGCAGAGAGCGACTCTGCTGGCTATGTTGAAAATTAGTCATTGGACTCCACTTTTTCATTTCACGGTCCTCGTGGAGGTTCCCTTTGTTTACACGTGGGGGATTTTATCTTTTAGTCATTCTATAACCTCAAATTTCGAAAGCCACATTTCAGGCTAAACGTTAAGTTCTTTTTGTAATTTCGCTCGGGTGAGCCATCGGATTAAGGAGCCTAAACAAAATTCCCCTAGTCATTTTATGTTACCACCATAAAAGTCATAACTGGTGCCTATGATTTAGTATCTGACTAGGAAATACGTTCCGCTGCATCAACAACCCTAAACAAACAAGTGTATTGAAAATGACACTTTTTCCTCTGTAATTATTGTATGTACAAGGTGAAGTAAAAATATGTTAACATTAAATCGGTGTTCTCTCCTTTTTTCGCAAATTAAACCATGGTGTCCCGATATTCCAGCAAGAAACGAAGAAAGATAGTTGCCTGGTGGGAGGTCTTTCTGTCCCCAAGCTTTGTACAAGAAAAATTCAAGGCCTGGACCGGATAGATGCACCATCGGTGGATCTATGAGAAGTCTATAAGACGGAGTCCGTTCTAGACGGCTGCGAGGGAAACTGTGGGGACAGAAATCTGTCTCAACTGAAGAAAATATCATCATATCATCCTCGTTCAGACAGCGATGGTGACCAACCCAAACCAAGTCCTCGCACAGGTTTCCTCTAGAGACTAACATTTCTCAGAGGCCAGTGGCGAGAGCTCTGCACCACGATTTAGGAATGAAGCCATACCAACTGCAGGTTGTGCAGCTTTTCTCAAACGCGGACAAGCAAGCACGTGTGACTGCCGCGCAAATTATCTTGGAAGTGCTGCACACGGAGCCTGGCATTCAATTCATGTTTTCTGACGAAGCAACATTACATGTCAGTGGTCGTTTGAACAAGCACAACTGTCATATGAGCGACCGAGAACTCCCTGAAAGTGCGAGAGCACTTGCAGGATTCCCCCAGGGTGAAGGTTTGGTGACATTGAGTGACTGGACCCTTCTTTTTTGAAGAACAGACCGTCGGGGAAGAGAATTATCTTGCCATGCTCAGCAAATTAATGGAGGAGAACACGCCACTTGCGTTCCTCCAGCGAGGGTACTTTCAGCAAGAAAGATACTTTCAGCAAGATGGCACCCCTCCCCTCTACAGTTAGATGGTTCGGAATTATCTGAACGACACATTCGATAAACATTAGATTGGTAGAGGTGATCCTTTCCGACAGCCAGCACGTTCACCCGACGTGACGCCATGCGATTAGGGAGTGCCAGCAAACCCAGCAACTTGGGCGACATGAAGCACCGTGTCAGTGAGGTTACCGCATCTATCCCTGTCCAAATAGCCCAGTAAAAGACGCTTTCTATAAGTAGATTGAGCGGGGTGGGTGCCAAATTGAAACTGCATAACCAAAATCCCTGCCTTGTAATTTCACATTATTGAACATCCACTTAGTATTAACATATTTTTGCCTCAGTTTGTATTGGGGGTTTCTCGCAGCTATTTAATAGATGCATACTAATTAAATAGACCGGAAGTTAATGTGCTCCTGAGCGGTCATCAAAACATTCGCTCTCCACGATGAAGTTCTAGTTGATCCTTGATGGATTGTTTTTAAACAGCGCGCGTGTGGTACCATCTCGCTCTGTGAACTAAGCCACCAATCTGTAATGAAAGTATTTCGCTATTCTTCATTAACATTGTAAGTAGTTCAAAATCACTTCAGTAATCTATCTCCGATTTAAAATCTTCCTTATTGTTCCATTAACGTTATAAGCAGTTTGCCTCGTAGAGCTTAAACTTCCTAACAGCTATTACAATAATAATTCCAATAGTCTAGGTGCTCTTTTATACGATTGTCAATTACGAGTGAGTGAAGTGATCATTTTATGTTGCGATATTCATTACTGCTCCTGACAAAAGCAAGATCTGGATATCGTGAAGCCTGTTTTCTCTGTCTAGTGTTCTACGCCTCCACATAAGTTTTTAGGGTACTCCATTCCCTGAATTGCTAAGCTGGTTGGCGGCACGGACTTTCTTGCACCGGTTTTTTATACAGATCAAATAATAAAAGAATTAACAGCTGTTGAACTCTCATCACTCAGCAACTGTTCAAGATGGATTAACATCCTTTTACAGTTTTTAAGGAGGGATCTAAGAAAACATATGTAACTGTATTGCTACATCCTTTGCTGCGAGACCTCTGTCTCTTCAGCAATTACGTTTTTACGTATGTTTAGCTCCTTCTCTTCTTATAATTTTGTTTGCTTTCCCTTGCGTTTTATCGGACTAGCAGTCCCCGTTTATCGAACAAGGAACCCCCAGTCATTAGTAAGGCTCATCATGAAAGTGTAATGTTAACAATTATGACAGGAAAAATATTAGCTGCCAATGACTCGGCATATGCGTTAGGAGGGCGACAGAAAGTAATTGTCCGGAAGGGATGTACGTATTACACTTCACAAGATGAAAGTCATCGACACTGAAGAAATGTTCAGAACAAACCATTAACTTGCACCACGAACACCGAGCCGAATGAAACAAGGTGCGCCACTGAGATCATGAAGGTTCATCAAGATCGAAGGCGAACTGCCTGGGAATTACAATCCGTTCAGGACGTTCAGCTTTTTTTTTTTTTTTTTTTTTTTTTTGTAGTCATCAGTCAGTGTATTCCAATTTCTATCTTCCTCTGCAGTTTTTGCCCTCTACAGCTCCCTCTGGTACCGAGGAAGTCATTCCCTGATGTCTCAACAGACGTCTAATCATCTTGTCCCTTCTCCTTGTCAGCGTTTCCCACATATTCCTTTCCTCTCCGAATCTGCGCAGAACCTCCTCATTCCTCATCAGTCCAATTAATTTTCTACATTCGTCTATAGCACCACATCTCAAACGCTTCGATTCTCTTCTGTTCCGATTCTCAGAAATTTCTACCTCAAATTAAGATCGATGTTTGATACCAGTACACTTTTCTTGTATAGGAATGTCATTTTTGCCAGTGCTAGTCTGTTTTTGATGACTTCTTTGCTCTGTCCGTCGTTGGTTATTTTACTGCCGAGGTAGTAGAATTCCTTAACTTCATCTACTTCATGGTCATCAATCCGGATGTTACGTTTCTCGCTATACTCTTTTCTGCTACTTCATTACTTTCGTCTTTGTTCGATTTACCCTCTATCCCTATTCCGTACTCTTTAGACTGTTCATTCCATTCAGCATGTCATGTAATTCTCCTTCACTTTCACTCAGGATAGCAATGTTATCAGCGAACCTTATCATTGATACCCTTTCATCTTGAATGTTAAATCCACTCCTGAACCTTTCTTTTCATCTTTGCTTCTTCGATGTACAGATTGAACAGTAGTGGCGAAAGCCTACATCCTTGTCTTACACCCTTTTTAATACGAGCACTTCGTTCTTGGTCGTCCACTCTTATTATTCCCTATTGGCTCGTGTACACAATGTATATTACACGTCTCTCCCTATATCTTATCCTTATTTTTCTCAGAATTTCGAACATCTTGCACCATTTTACACTGTCGAATGCTTTTTCCAGGTCGATAAATCTCCTCTTCACTCTTTACGAGTGCATATAGCATCGTATTGGTGTAACAGGGTGAAGAGAACTGATGGAATGTGATGGCGTGCGACCGAATGTGAAACACTGCCATAGAACTTACCGTGAATTTTTTTTTGTTTTTTTGGGCGCAAAACTGCTATGGTCATTAGCGCCCGGTTTGTGACTTATGAAAAGGTAAAAAACGAAAATGAAAACCAGCAGCAATGGGAACGAAACTCAAAAAATTGGAGAAACAAAAAGCAGACGCAAAGCTAAAAAACCACTACAGAAAAGGGTTGTTTGTCCCCAAAAAGAGCTTCAAATGACTGATGTCATCTCACTGGCACTAATAAACTCGAGAACGCGATCGGCTGAGCGCGTGTCATCTGCTAAAATGGACGATATTTCAGGCGACAGCTGTAGATGGGCGCGTAACGGAGTAAAATAGGGACACTCAAGTAAAAGGTGTCTTACCGTCCACAGCTGAGAGCAGTGGGGACAAAGTGGGGGAGGATCGCCGCTTAAAAGGTGTCGATGGCTAAAAAGACAGTGCCCTGTCCGGAGTCTCGTTAAAATTACTTCCTCCCGAGGACGAGTTCGGGAGGAAGAGGGAAGGGAAGAGTTTTCACGTCCCGCAATTTACTATTGGGAAGTGTCGACCAATGTGCGTGCCATAAAAGAGCAACACGACGACATAAAACACTCTGTAGATCGGCGAAGGGAATCGTGCGAATAGTTGGCCGAAGAAGAGAGACTGCAGCCTTGGCCGCTATATCAGCCGTCTCATTTCCACAGATTCCAACGTGTCCTGGGATCCAGAGGAAGGTCACCGAGACGCCCCCAAGTGGAGGCAGTCCTGAATCCGATGGATCAGGGGATGGACAGGGTAGAGAGCTTTGAGACTGAGGAGAGAGCTGAGAGAATCTGAACAATTAACATACTGTATCCGCTGATGGCGACGGATGTATTGGACAGCTTGGAGAACAGCGTAAAGCTCCGCATTATAAACTGAACACTGGTCGGGAAGCCGATATCGATTTGGGGTGTCGCCAACAATAGGCACTCCCTACACTAAACGATGTTTTTGAGCCGTCAGTGTAAATAAATGTGGTTTCCTTCATTTGTGCACATAGAGCAGAAAATGCCCGGCGATAAACAAGTGAAGGGGTACCATCCTTGGGAAACTGACAAAGTTCACGGAGCAGGCAGGTCCGGGGACGGAGCCAAGGCGGTGCTGTATCCCAAGTTCTCAAGAAAGTTTTAGGAAAGGGGAAGGAAAGAGAATGGAGCAGTTGACGGAAGCGGACTCCCTGTGGTAGTAGGGAGGAAGGGCGGCCTGCATTCCCTAAATCCAAGGAGGCGTAAAAAAAAATGTCATGGGTCGGATTAGCAGGCATGGAAGACAAATGGCTAGCATAATGACTTAGAAGGACAGCTCGCCGATTGGACAGCGGAGGTTCAGCAGTCTCAGCATAAAGGCTTTCCACAGGGCTGGTGTGAATAGCTCCAGACACTAAACGTAATCCACGCTGGTGGATAGTGTCGAGACGCCGAAGAATAGACGGCCTAGCAGAGGAGTAAACTTTGCTTCCATAGTCCAATTTCGAGCGCACTAAGGCGCGATAGAGGGTGGGGAGGAACACTCGGTCCGCTCCCCAGGAGGTACCATTCAGGACACGGAGGGTCTTGAGGGATCGCAGACAGCGAACTGAAAGATAGGAAACGTGAGAGGACCAGCACAGTTTTCTGTCAAACATAAGACCCAAGAATTTAGAGACGTCCGAAAACGGAAGGTTGACAGGTCCTAGATGTAAGGAAGGCGGAAGAAACTCCGTACGACGCCAAAAATTAACACAAACGGTCTTACTGGGAGAAAAGCGGAAGCCTGTCTCGATGCTCCAAGAGTGGAGGCAATCGAGACAGCCTTAAAGACGTCGTTCAAGAAGGCTCGTCCGTTGAGAGCTATAGTAGATCGCAAAATCGTCCACTAAGAGGGAGCCCGAGACATCAGGAAGGAGACAATCCATAATTGGATTTATGGCAATGGCAAACAGTACAACACTTAGCACGAAGCCCTGGAGTACCCCGTTTTCTTGGGAGAAAGTACGGGAGAGAGTAGTGTTCACCCCCACTTTAAATGTGCGCTCTGCCATAAATTCGAAGAAAAAGGGCCAACCGACCGCGAAAGCCCCAAGCGAACAGTGTGCGGAGGATGCCTGTCCTCCAATAGGTATCGTATGCTCTCTCCAGATCAAAAAATATTGCTACTGTTTGGCGTTTCCGGAGAAAATTGTTCATGATATAAGTGGAGAGAGCAACAAGATGGTCAACTGCAGAACGATGCTTTCGGAAACCGCATTAGGCAGGTGTTAAAAGACTGCGGGACTCCAGCAACCAAGCTAAACGGCAATTCACCATACGCTCCAAAACCTTACATACACTACTCGTGAGAGAAATGAGGTGATAGCTAGAGGGGAGATGTTTGTCCTTTCCAGGTTTCGGAACAGGAACGGCGGTAGCTTCCCGCCATCGTCTAGGAAAAGTACTCTCGGTTCAAATTCGATTATAAAGGGAAGGAGGTAACGCAGCCTATAGTATGATAAATGCAGCAACATTTGAATGTGGTCCTTGGGCGGAGGAGCGAGAAAAAGAGAGTGCATGTTGGAGTTCCCGCATTGGAGAAAACGGTATTGTAGCTTTCGCGATTTTGAGAGGAGAAAGCAAGAGGTTGCACTTCCGCTGCACGTTTCTTCGGAAGAAACGCTGGCGGGTAGTTTGAAGAGCTCGAAATCTCAGCAAAATGTTGACCCAATGAGTTAGAAATTGCGATGGGGTCCACTAATGTATCATGCGCGACAGTGAGCCCAGAGACCAGGGAGAAACTAGGCGCGCCTGATAACCGTCGTATCCGACTCCAAACTTCCGATGAGGAAGTGAAGGTGTTAAATGAGCCAGTAAGGAAGTACCAGCTTGCTTTCTTGCTATCGCGGATGACGCGATGACACCGCGCACGAAACTGCTTACAGCGCCTACAATTGGCCAGTGTAGGATGGTGTCTGAAAACGCGAAGAGCACGTCGCCGCTCACGTATTGCGTCCCGGCATGCCTCGTTCCACCAAGGAACTGGGGGATGCCTGGGCAATTCGAGGGTGCGAGGTATTGAACGTTCCGCAGATGTAAGAATAACTTCTGTAATATGAGTGACCTCATCGTCGACGCTAGGAAAGTGACGGTCATCGAATGTCGCTTGAGACGAAAAAAGTGTCCAGTCGGCTTGGGCAAACTTCCAGCGTCTCGGGAGCAAATATGGCAGTTGTGGCTACAATCGAAGGACACATGGAAAGTGGTCACTCGAGTGTGTATCAGCAAGGGCGAACCATTCGAAGCGCCGAGCTAGCGGAACAGTACCGACCAAAAGGTCCAAATGAAAGAAATTTGTCGTGGAGGCAGACAAAAATGTAGGGTCCCCAGTGTTGAGGCAAACAAGATCCGTTGGTGGAAGACGTCTAGCAATAGTGAGCCACGTGGAAAAGGATGTGGAGATAGCCAAAGCGGGTGATGGGCATTGAAGTCCCCAACCAGCAAATAGGAGGGTGGAAGCTGACCAAGAAGATGATCAGCTCGAGCCATTGATGTGGACGATGCAAGTACAAAGAGAGAAGGTTTATCCAGAAAGGGAGAGACGGACAGCTTGGAAGGAAGTGTTTAAGGGGATTGGGTGATAATGGAGAATATTATGGAGAAGAATCATGAGTCCTCCATGTGCTGGAGTGCCTTCAACAGAAGGGAGATCAAATCGGACTGACTGAAAATGGGGGGAAAAGCGGTCGTGGGGACACAGTTTTGTTTCCTGAAGACAGAAGATGGCCGGCGAGTAGGATCGTAAGAGGATCGTCAATTCATCCCGATTGGCTCGAATTCCGCGGATATTCCAATGGATAATGGACATAGGGTGGACAGAAAATGGAAGAATGTGACCAAGGTTGCCGTCAATTCAACGACGGCTCAGAGCTTGCGACCGACAGAGTGGAACGGCACTCAGCCGAAGGCAGAAGATCCTGATCCATAGGTTATTCAGGAGCAGCTCCTGCCACCAGCGATCGGCCGGTTGATCGGCCGCCAGCAGTGCGCCTCTGCGACACAGAAGATGGCCGAGGGCGGTTACCGCCAGATGGTGCTGTAGATGAGACACGCCGTGGCGGAGAAGGAGAGGAACTGGGTTTCTTATTAGCCTTCTTGGAAACATGATGTTTAGATGAAGGACGAACAGATGATTGTGAATTTGGGGTATGTAAAAAATCTTCAGGAGTATGCTCTTTTTTGGAAATCTGGGTGTCTGCCTTCTGGGATCGAGATTTAGCAGAACCCGATGAAGGGTGAGCCATAGAGTGGGCAGGCGAAAGTGGGGAGGTTGAACAGGCGATCTTCGCGCTGGCCGATCTGACGACCGTGTCACTAAAGGTGAGATCACAAGTCTGTGTGGCCGCCTCCTTTGTTGGCTGAGGAGAGGCAAGGACAGTGCTGTATTTTCCTGTCTGAGGCACAGTGGGGTTTCGACTGGCGAATAATTTTCGAGCAGCAAAGGTCGACACCTTTTCCTTCACTGATTTCCTGAATGAGCTTTTCGTCTTTAAAAATGGGGCAATCTCAAGAGGAAGCAGTGTGGTCACCCATACAGTTGGTGCAACGAGGGGATGGAGGTGGACAAGCACCCTCATAGGCATCCTTTGACCGGATTGGAATAGGACTGGCTGGTGTGATTGAACCGCTGACAGCGATAGCAACGCGTATAGTTTGGGACGTAAGAGCGAACGGAAATTCTCACAGCCTGCTTTGATTTTCGATGGGAGTTGAACTTTGTCAAATGTCAAGAAGACAGTATGGGTTGGAATGATGTTCGTGTCAACCCGTTTCATGACTATCAACAGCCATTACGCCCTGGTCAGACAGGTAGTGTTGATTTCCTCGTCGGACAATCCGTCGAGGGAGCGAGTATGAACGACTCCACGTAAGGAATTTAAGGTGAAGTGCGCTTCCACCCAGACAGGGAAGGTGTGGAGCAGTGAAGTACGCAGCAATTTTTGTGCCTGGAGGGCACTGACTGTTTCTAACAACAAGGAGCTATTCTGTAATCTGGAACAAGACTTTACAGGACCTGCAATTGCGTCGACACCTTTCTGAATAACGAAAGGGTTGACCGTGGAGAAGTCGTCACTGTCAGACCGAGAAACAACAAGGAACTGTGGCAACGCTGGAAGAACTGTCTGTGGCTGAGACTCAGTGAACTTACGCTTGTGAACAGACGTAGTTGAAGATGAGGAAATCATTGCGGAAGAATCCCCATGATTACCGGCGTCTCCGATGGCACGCTCCTCCCTTGTGGAGGTGATTGTTCACACCTCAGGTCCCCCCCCCCCCCCCCCCCCGAGAAACGGACGGAGGGACCAATTGGCACTTTAGGAAGGTATCAGCTCGGGGTAATCACACCTCCCTGGGCATGGCCGTTACCAGGGGGTACGTACGTGTCCTACCTGTCTACCCGGGGCGGGGAATTACGCGTTACTCCATCACCGGCTACACATGAAAATGCGTGGGTCAGCCTTCAGACACGCACAGGGAGGAAGAAAGAGAAAGGGAAAGGGAAAAACAAAGAAAGGGAAAGGGAAAAACAAAGAAAGGGAATGGAAAGAAGAGAGGTCTCAAACCTTGTAGCGGAGAAAAGGGTAAAGAGAAGGGGTAAGGAAAAGAGAAGGACATAGCAGAGAAGGCGAAGAATGTGTTACATTTACGAATGTCCGTCTTTGGACATAGGCACAAACCATACTCCCAGAGGGGGAGAAAGGGAAGGAAAGAGCCAGAGGTGAGGGGAGGGGGGGCTAAGATGGGGAATAGGGAAGCATGTGGAAAAGGAAGGTATGCAGCCCGGAAAAGAAGGAGGGCCACATTAGCTCGGGGTCCCGTGCTCGCTACGCACGTATCCACAAAAGATTTGTGGACCCACTGGGGGGTATCGCGAAACTGGCTGTCCTTTAAGGCGTAACTGGAAACAGTGCGATAATGTTTTTTAGGCACGGAAAGAACAAATATCTAGGGCCTGAATTTGTCAAGTGGTTCCAGGTAGTATGAATTATAATGTCACACTTTTTAGGAGGGATAGTTTGCGATAAACAAGTATGATGTTTATACCCAAATCAGAAACAAAGAAAAAGCACCTTATTCTGGCCAGAAATTTGTCAAAAGCAGTGCATATACCGCAGTCATAGTCCTCTTACGTCCATTTTCCCACTCTTACTGTCTGTGACGTAAATGTTTCCTACTGCCTGTGCAATACCACACACTAGAGAAATAACCGTGGGGGTGTCCGCCCCCGGTAGCGGAGTGGTCAGCGCGACAGACTGTCAATCCTAAGGGCCCGGGTTCGATTCCCGGCTGGGTCGGAAACTTTCTCCGCTCGTGGACTGGGTGTTGTGTTCATCATCATCATCAACGTGCAAGTCGCCGAAGTGGTGTCAAATCGAAAGACTTGCACCAGACGAGCTGTCTACCCGACGGGAGGCCCTCGTCACACGATATTTCATTTCACCGTAGGGGTTGGAGCACCTGCAGTATCTCACAGCACAATAAATAACTTTCCAAATAATTTACCATCCAGATTAATAGACGAGATAATTGTATATGGATGCGTTAAGGCACTAATGTTAGTTGATCTTGATAGAATTCCCTTGGTACCTCTAACTGCCAGCGTTTGTTTCGTATACATCTCATTTACAAATTGTAATACCACATTTTACACGGGAATAACTGTCAGATACTGTGCTGTATGTAGGAACCAAAGATGCTACTCTTTGCGTAAGAAAAGCGAACATCATCATCACGATATCTCTGATGTTTATTATCTCTGTTGAATATAATGTTAATGGCTACGATTTTGTTCTTGCTCTAATAAGGAAGAAGGCAACTTGTAATTGCGAACATTACATACTTTAACTCATACTAAGAGTAAAAGTTATATTCAAGGAACAAATAAACGAGTGATCGTCTCTGATAATTAGGTGAGACTCTACCGAAATATTACTCTTTCTACTCATTCTAATTATTATAGAAAGGATCACGTACATTACGCCGATGTGGAGCTGGAGAGATGCTGGGGAAAGTGGTGAATGAACCTGAAAATAAACACTGCGACTTTCAACGTGCGACTATCGCGCACATCCTGGAAGTTATATCGAGCGTCCTTCAAACGCGCAGACAGCAGTTTTTGTAACAAATGCGCCTTGTCCTCTCTAGAAAATCAGCAACTCTTCTTATGCACTTCGAGGTGATAGTATTGCGGACGTAATCTAAATCTGTTCATAATTGTATTTTTATTAATTGGCGGATGATCTTACATGTACGTAATTAAGTTTACTACCCGCTCCTTGTACAATGATTGCCCTTTTCTAAGTTTCATTGGAGACGGTATTTGTGGCTCCTGATCTGTCAAAGATCATGACCTACGTGGCTCCATACCTTTTTCATTATCGCTTTCACGTCTAAGCACGTATCGCCATCATTGTACTCCTGTACATTGTCTGCATAGTTGATCGTAAACGATACATGTTCCATTGATGCATGTTGCTGAAACGCTAAAATTTCATCTGCCAGTTCTTTTTTCTCAGTAACGAGTGAGGTGGTGCAGTTGTCAGCACACTGGACTCCCATTCGGGAGGACGACGGTTCAATCCCGCGTCCAATTTCCTAGTTTAGGTTTTCCGTGATTTGCCTAAATCGCTTCAGGTAAATACCGAGATGGTTCTTTGACTGGGCACTGCCGACTTCCTTCCCCATCCGTCCCTAATCCGATGAGATCTATGACCTCACTGTTTCGTCTCTTCCGCTAAATCAATCCAATCCAATATTTCTCACTCTGCCAAATTCCTTGGGTTCCCTTCCAACAAAATGTCGACTTCCGCATATGTTGTAGATATAATGTAATGATTGCTTAGTTTATCGTTGCCATTTTTCTCTGCTTTGTATCAACACCACTAGCACTGTACAACTGTTGTGAGTTAGTCGTTCGGCTAAGCTGTGTAGCCTCATTCTATGCTTACCATTGGAAACCTCCAGTTCTGTACCTTGTTGCCATAGTAGCCAATATTGTTTCTGCATGGTTCAAATGGTTCTCAGCACTATGGGACTTACCATCTGAGGTGATCAGTCCCCTAGAACTTAGAACTCCAACCTAACCAACTTAAGGACATCACACACATCCATGTCGAAGGCAGTATTCGAACCTGTGACCGTAGCGGTCGCGCAGTTTCAGACTGAAGCGCCTAGAATCGCTCGGCCCCATGGGCCGGCTGTTTCTGCATGACAGACAATATGTGGGGTGTCAAACGCTGTAAACATGACTGGCCTTTTTTCCGACATCGAACTAAAAGGTTTCTTAGTAATATTGAACAACTCTATATTGTCTTTCACTACATTTCACAATTGAAGAATGTTTTACGTTTTCAGACATTAATATTTTTTTTAATTGCTCTTCTCGGTCATTTACGCCATTCATACTTGTGCATCCTCTGCGAACAGAACTGTTTCATTATGAAAGTACATGAACAGGCATAGTTTAACATTTCTGTAATTGTTTATATTTTACACTAATAGGTTTGGATTGATGCTCTACTGATGACTCATTAGAGTCAAAACCTCCTACCTGTCATACATTCATGAAATGCGGTCAAGACATTTCTAAAGAGGAGACTGTAAAACAAATTTGGGGGATAAGTGGACACTTAAGCAGAAAATATAAAAAGGACGCTAAAGCCAACTATATGACAGATGGCTGTAGTTTCTCTGCTTTTGCTATAATAAATCATATTCTGTGCAAAAAATGCAGTTCAAATGCAAACGTCACCTATATGCGATTGCACACGATTCCTCAGCACATGTACTAATTATTCGCAGTGGATGGAGAATTATGTGCTTGCGAAGGCAAGCGTATATTAAACACACATGAGCGAAACTGGTTGCCGCTTAAATTTTCTGCCAGTTTATGTTAGGAAATTAGAATATTGAAATGTTTTTCAACAATAACATTGAAACTTCCGTGTTTTCACTTTTTAATTGGTTTCTTAATACTAGTAGAACGAAACTGTAGTACTGGTACTTTAAGATTCGCCACTGCCTCTAGTACTGGTCGAGGCCAAGAATTTATATGCACTAATAATTCATCTAATGGCGTTGAAATCATAGCCCAGGCATCAATCAACAAACATCTCTCTAAGCACCTAATCTGCGCGTCGCAATAATGCAGCGGCAAACTTACCTCTTATGCGAAAAAATGCACATTTATGTAAAATGTTTGTGTCATGGTACATGCCAGGAGAGGAATCTCTTACAAAAGGGCGAAATAGCGCCCATGGGAAAAGATAGCCCTAGGAGTACGGGATTAAGAAGTGGATGTGCGTAATCAGTAACAACACTTTCAAACAAATCTTATAGAGAGAAAGATAAACGTGATGGGGTTCCAATCCAAAGATAAGAAACCCCAAGGACGAACATGAAAGGCACACAACGTATGACCATGTAAAATTAAAACAATTGCAGCCATCGGTCGCGGAAATGAATTCTTTTTGACATAGGTTTCTGCCACTTCTAAGAGTGCCTTCGTCAGAACTAAAACATTTAAAACTGGCATGTCACGTACAAAATAAATATGAAGCGATAACGCTTTAGACACAAAAAATTAAAATAGAAACCATAGAGGCAGGCCACTAAAGGCTGCACCACATGTCAAGCTGCGGCAACGCTAGACTCTAAAGCTTTAAGTATGGCCATGTGTTACTGAAATGAAACTTTACGGAACGTTTAAAACGACTGTGATCACAAAAAGGCACTGAAAGATACATTGAAAACAGGTGTCAGAAAATATAAATAACGAATAGCGGAAGCAAGAATGTCCATGTACGCCAGAACACGCATCGAAGTACCGATCGCAGGTTCGAATCCTGCCTCGGGCATGGATGTGTATGATGTCCTCAGGTTAGCTAGGTTTAGGTATCTCTAAGGTCTAGGGGACTGATGACCTCAGAAGTTAAGTTCCATAGTGCTCAGAGCCATTTGAACTATTTTGAAGTATCGATCAGTCACTAACCGCGCTAATATTCGCGAAAACCATCTGAATTCCGTAGCTATAATACGCCCAGAAAGTGGCTTCAATATAAAAGGATAAAGAAAATAATAGGAATTATCAAATACCCTTTCGCGAAACACGTATAAGAGAAACGGAGATTGCATTACTTGCAAAGTCGCAAGGAAAGTGTCCATTCTGCTCACTAGTGCCTGCGTTTCCATGTCATTGGAGGTCCACGTTATCTGTTCCGACAAACCTAAGGCCCATATTACACTGCAAAGGATCTATATCAAATATTTTTCAAAAAACTGTTTTACAATATCTTTGGTGGTGTACTGGGGTACTTGAAATCTGGTTTCGCACGACAGAGCGGATCAGGTTGTGGAAAGGGGGCCAGGGTTAATTGCTGTTAGTTGTACAGGAACACACACAAATTAATTCCTCAAACCAAGTTCTCTCTTTAAGACAAGAAAGATTAATTCACGACTGAGGGCCCAAGTAACTTTTCCAGAATAAGTTTAAATGATTGCTTTTTAAACACCATGATTTAGAGTATGTCCGACGTTGTTCTATGCCCCTTTTTTTGCTCTTGATGGCAAGTCACCAACAAAATAATGCCTGCCCATACACTCGATTTTCTATTGCTTGTCTTCTTGCTTGCCAAACCACACCTTCGCTTGCGAGGCCTCCGGATCTCTCCCCAATGGAGAATGTTTGGAGCGTTATTGACAGGTCCTCCAACCAGAACGTTATTTTGACTGGCTAACGTGCCAGTTGGACAGAATTTGGTATGATATCCCTCAGGAGGACTTCCAACAACTATATCAATCTACGTCAAATCGAATAACTGCTTGGATAGGGGCCGAAGATGGACCAACGCGTTATTGGCTTGCTCAATTTGTGAAGCTGTTTCCTTCGACTAAGTCATCCAATTGTTCTGAAATTTGTTTGTCTGTATATCTACGTCACATCTACCGTTTTCCGTTCCATTCGAATAATTCCTTCGTGGTTGCGTCTTTTTTTAGTTACATAAATAAGATAAATCCAATACTCTGCAACGAACGTGAAGATAAAAAGAAAAAGACAAATTAAAATAGGAAAAATTAGCTTGCAGCAGGATGCAAACCTACGTTCTTCGACTCCGTAACTACGTGTGTCTAACCACAAGAGCGAAGTGAACAGATAACGATCTGCTCCAAAAAGTGCGCGCTTACGGTCTATCCCATGACATATACAGTTGGATAGAAAGTTTTCTAACAAACAGGGAGCAGTATGTAGTCCTGAATGTGGTGACTTCAGCACAAACAAGCCTAACTTCAGGTGTGCCCCAGGGCAGCGTAATAGGTCTGCTGCTTTTTACGATTTACATAAACGATCTGGTTGATGGTACTGACAGCGGCATTAGACTGTTTGCCGATGATGCTGTAGTCTACAGGAAAGTAGTATAACACGGAAGTTGTGAACAAATCAATTAGGATTTGCAGAAAATATATGCGTGGTGTAATGAGTGGCAGTTATCTCTCAATATGCGTACAACAAGGCGAAAATCGCCATTAATGTACGAATAGAAAATAAATGCCCAATCTTTGGAAGCGGTAACATCCGTCAAGTATGTGGGTGTGACTATTCGAAATGGTCTCAAATGGAATGATCAGATTACACAAGTAAGGGGCAGGGCGAACTCTAGATTGCTGTTTATTGGAAGAATCCTGAAGCGATACAGTCCTCCAACAAAGGAAATTGCTTAAAATACGTTACTTCGTCCAGTCTTAGAGTATTGCTCGTCTGTAGGGGTCCCTTATCAGTTGGGTCTCATTCAAGAGCTTGAGAAGGTTAAAACGTCCCCTTAGAAAAATTTCTGAATTACTGTCCTGATAAAACACTTACATTATTTGATTTTCAAACAGCTGAGGAGAACTGAACGTACTCAGACATTTCGCTCTTTACCTATTCTGATCAACACTAAAATGAGACACAATATTTTTAGCGCAACGCAATCTGACTTTCAATAATCCCTACAAAAGAATGTCCCTGACTAACATTAACCTATACCTTTCACAAATCACTTACCTCACAAAAATCTTCGTTACTCTAACTACTGCAATACAACGAGGGCCACTAATGCCAGCTAAATAAAAGATTTAAATTACTGAAGGCACTAACTACTGATAGGCATAGTTAGCAAATGAAAGATTTTGATAGTGTTCAAAAGTGTTCAAAAGTCATAATACATATAGCAGTTCATGACATCCAGTCTCACAAATTTACTGACTCTGATGGACACACGTCCAGATATTCCGCTCTGAAAACTCCGCAATTTCTCTCCCCACATCCACCATTGTTGGCGGCTCACCTCCAACTGCGCAACGCTACGCGCTGTTAACAGCCAACTGCCCAACACTACAATAGCATATACTCCAAGAATGCAAACTAACGACAGCCTTCACACAGCACAGTCAGTGATTTTCATGTAGAGCGCTACTTGGCATTACCAACATAAAAACCTAAACAGCCTACTTACAAGGTCCAAAGAAGAGCAGCAAGATTCGTCACTGGTACATGTAGCCATCGCGAGAGCGTTACAAATCTCACAGAAAGTTTGGAGTGGGATACACTTGCAGATAGACGACGCGCTAAACGGAAGGTGCTGCTCACTAAATTCCGAAATCCGATCTTCGCCGGGGATGTAGAGCATATATTATTACCACCAACATTCAAATCGCGCAATGATCACTATTCAAAGATAAGGGAAATTAGAGCTCGTACTGAGGCGTTCAGACAGTCGTTTTTCCCTCGTGCGGTCCGCGAGCGGAACGGATGGAGGGGGAAGGGGGGAAGGGGAGAAATATGACTGGCGCGAATTGTGCCCTATGCCACACACCGCTTGTTGGCTAGAGGAGTATATATGTAGATGCAGATCGTTCATTTCAGGATCGCCGCGCGGAGTAGCCGTGCTGTCTAGGGACGTGCGGTTCCTCCCGTCGGAGCTTAGACTCCTTCCTCGGGCATGGGTGTGTGTGTTGCCCATAGCTTACCTCCCTCGGGCATGGGTGTGTGTGTTGCCCATAGCTTAAGTTAGTTTAAGTTAGATTAAGTAGTGTGTAGGCTTAGGGACCGATTACCTCAGCAGTTTGTTCCCCTAAGACCTTACCACAAATTTCCATCTTAGGATCTCCTGAAGTTCTTTTCCGCTGACGTGTTTCTGACGGACATTTAATTACAATAAATCGTACCAAGCATTACGTGTTTGCGTAAATCTTCACTGCGCCTTTGTCTTGAAACGGCATGTTCTCACAACATTCAACTTATAATGCGATAATAACGAAATAAATAAATCAACATGACGTCTCGAAAGCAGCGAGCGCAAGACAGCACGTGTGTCCGATTTCCGATTAGAGCCGAACGCTAGCTAAACGCCGTCGTACCGTCCTCAGTTTGGTCAGCTGTAGTAGTGATCACCAGTTGTGCGGGTGCAGCGACAGCAACGAGGCTAGGCGAGGCGCTGTCCGTGTTTGGTGTGCATTCCACGAGCTGACTGGTTCCCGGGCAGGGCTGGTCGCTGTTTAAACACGGCCGTCTGGTGGGGGCGGTCGCGTCCTGGCAGGAAGCGAGTCCTGTGAGCTAGCCGTCTGCACGGTGACCCGAGAGCGGGCAAAGCTCCGCAGGTTTTAACGGCCGCTGCCGCCGGGATCCTGTATACAGCGCCCCAGAGGTAAACGGAAGCACGCGCCACGCTCCCAAACACCGCGCCACAAACAAGCGTCTATGTAGGGAAGCAGTTCAGAGACGGCAGTTAATATTTAACTCCGGAGAGGAGCCCGGTACGGATTGGTCAGGCTCAAGAAAAAGTCACGTTCTCAGAGCAGACGTCTAAGTCTTTACGAATGTTCTTCAGATGATACTTTTAAGATGTGACATCACTGCTTGGTACATTTGTCACTCCTTATTGTCAAAACAATGGCAACTCATAAGTATTTGTTTACAGTGTGCGATTAAATAAATAGTTTTGTGAAAAAAAAACACATTAAATTTCACGTGCAAACCTTCCGTTGGATAAATTTTGTGATTTTAGTGAGAGGCGGCAGGATATTCTCACCAGCCATTTCTCATTTTGCTTTTACTCACAAGATTGTTGGACAGGTTAGTTATCGTTTTATTTTCTACTAAGATAAGTAAACGTGATTACAGGATGAACGTAATGGGGATTTAGATTAACAAGTCCTTACTTTTCTTTCTCATTATAGGATCTCATTGGTCATTACCTTCATATTATTTACGCTTTATCTCTGCTTTGGGGAGACAAATGCGCGATGGGGTTCGGCACGCAAGTGTCTTGGGAAGTCCTTGAGTGCTCGCTGCTGTGACGAGCTCGGAAGCTACCTTCTGTGGTGCTCAGCGCTAGTCCTTTTACAACGGTTAGCCGGCTCTGTATTGCCTGTGATTAAGGCAGCTATAGGTCTGGACGCTCCGTCAGGCAGGAACTGTTTCTGCTAGGTGGGAAGTGGCTTTTGGAGGATGCAATGGTTCAAAATGGCTCTGAGCACTGCGCGACTTAACTTCTGAGGTCATCAGTCGCCTAGAACTTACAACTAATTAAACCTAACTAACCTAAGGACATGACACACATCCATGCCCGAGGCAGGATTCGAACCTGCGGCCGTAGCGGTAGGATGCAATGTCTTTCAAAACATTCTTGGGAGCCAAAGCCCAGATTGTCCTTTAACTTCTTACTGATCTGTTTTGGCGAGCTCGGGACATACCGTAGCTTAGTGAGAACGAAGTTTCAGGGCTTCTCCCACCTGCCCTAGCTTGTGGATTGGCCGGCCTAGGTTTTATAAACTTAATGGTAGCGGAGGTTACTATTATTGGCTGTAGCAGTAGAGAGAGAGTGCCTCAACAAAGTTTATGAGGGAAGGGAAATTCCAGAAGACACTCTTGGTTCATCCCCGTTAATACAATGCGATTGTACACTTGGTCTGGAGCCGGTATCAAATTTGTGCAGGATTCGATGCTCAGCGACTAGGACGAATTTCGCTGATGAGTCTTGGGCCATGGTGTGCATCAGCCCTGCTACCACGAGTGTTTCTTGCAGCTGCAGTGCGATGGTAGCAATACCGGGGAACTTTCTGACACTAATATTAAGATATTCTGGTGCCGCATCATATTTCCTCGAAAATAATCGACGTTTCGACCCCTCTGTTGGGATCTTCTTCAGGATCTTCCGGTGTCGAATACTGGTAGAACACTACTCTATCAGTATTGGACACGGAAGATCCTGAAGAAGACCCCAGCAGAGGGGTCGAAACGTCGATTATTTTAGAGGTAATATGAGGCGGCCTAACAACCCAGAAGGTTTTAACTTTAGTGACAACGGCCATGAAAGCATGCAAAGTTTATGACAGTTCGGTTAGGACAAGTAGACAAATTTCACGTTCTCGGATCATATGAGATGTGTGAGAGGCTGGGGGATCTCTCACAACTCCAACAACATTTGTTTCTCACTGTTGCATCTTTTGATCATGTTTTGTAACAAGTCTCTGGTCTGTCAAATCTAACTCATTTCGGTTTGTCTCTGATTTTCTCTCTGTTTTCTTTTCGCTTCTACTCTGTTTTTCATTTTGTTCTATACGACACGAACTGCCCAATTTTGTAATTTAAAGTAGAATTTCGGGTTACGTCAATCATCTTCAGCGAAATGATGGAATTTTCCGGCGATATCTCGCTGGTGGCGATGCAATTGTTCCTTTTTTATTCTTCTTGTTCTTTATTCCTTTTGTTATTGAAATTTAAAGTCAATCCAGTGGCAATTGTGTTTTCAGTCATCATTTCTCTTGGATTAGCGTTAATAAATTACATTTTTACCATGTCAATGTATATCATTTAATAACCAGAAGTTTCACCATCGCACATGTTAACAAGAGGTTGTTTCAGCCACAAGCGGATGTGTTGTGATCGCAGTGACGTAGTAGGGGTGTTATCCACCACACAGTAATCATCAGCTTCGTGGTGACGCCCTATTTCACTAGATTTGGAGTGACAGGGATTAGCGTAAGTTATCTCGTACGTCCACGAGATACCTTGTAGGGAAACTGACGTGTGACACAGCTCAGCAAGCACCGGCTACAGTTTCGCCATTCCTTCACGCGCTAGTTCCGCCTTCTTGAATAACTAAAGGGCTAACTGAACAATACTAAATTAAGCACTTCGTTCAACGCTTGCTAATAAGTCCCCTTCAGAAAAAGACGGATTACAGCTCTTTTACACAATTTCGTCACGGCCTGTTTCCATTACATATGAATTTCGTGATTTTTTACCAAAATCAGTGCTCTGATCTAAACGATTGAAAATTATCGGCATATGAATTATCGCGAGACAGTGACATCCTTCTTATAATTAAATCAAAAATTGTGCGTGAAAGTAAGACGAGAAAGTACCAGCTGTACAGAACTAATAAGACTGCTAAAAGAAGGCTGCTGTATGTCTCAGACGCTTTTCAGAATTGACATAGAAAATACGTTCGGCGGTAAAATTTTGAGGCACAAGAATGTGGTGTATAAGGTTTGCAGACGACAAGATTCACCAGGCAACGAATGAAGAAGAATAACAGGATATAGTGGATATCACTGAAGCAAAATTACATTACCACCGTACTTTCAAAGAAGATATTTGCTTCACTTTCCGCATGTTTTCCGCATGTTTTCCCCATATTCCTTCATTTTCTTGCAACTGCTGATTACTTTTTATCTTATTACGATGCCTACATACTCCGTAAATTGTGTTGTTACAATCGTATCAGTGACAATCTCACCCCTATTGAGCGATAACACGAAACGGACTACCCTTCTTTACACTTTTTCGATGTCCTCCGTAAATCCTACCTGGTAATATATTCCAGCAGAGGACGCACAAGTATAATGTAGGCTGTCTCTTTAGTGGGTTTGTCGCATCTTCTAAGTGTTCTGCCAACAAAGCGCAGTTTTTGTTTCGTCTTTCCCACAATAGTATCTATGTGGTCTTTCCAATTTAAGTTGCTCGTAATTGTAATTCCTAGGTACACGGTGTTTCAAAAATGACCGGTATATTTGAAACGGCAATACGAACTGAACGAGCAGCGATAGAAATACACATACTGTTGTCCCAAGCATATTGCAACAAACGGTGTATTTCTATCGCTGCTCGTTTAGTTTTTATTGCCGTTTCAAATATACCGGTCATTTTTGAAACACCCTGTATATATCGAATTGACAGCTCTTAGATTTGTGCGATTTATCGTATACCCAAAATTTATCGGATGTCTTTTAGTACCCATGTGGATGACCTCACACTTTTCTTTGTTTATTGCCACTTTTCACACCATATAGAAATTCTTTGTATTTAATTTTGTAATTGGAATTGATCGTCTGATGATTACAGCATCATCTGGCAACAACTTAAGGGGGCTGCTCAGATTATCACCTAGATCATTTATGTAAATCAGGAACAGCAGAGGGCCTATGACACTACCTTGCGAAACGCCTCATATCACTTCTGTCCTACTCGATGACTTACCGTCTATCACCAGGAAATACGTGGAAATTGGAAATTTGTGGTAAGTTCCTATGTGATCAAACTGCTGAGGTCATCAGTCCCTAGGCTTAGACACTATATAACCTAATTTAAAGTAACTTATGCTAAGGACAACACACACACTCCTGCCCGAGGGAGGATTCGAACCAGCGACGGGATGCTGCGCGATCCGTGCAAGGCGCCACAGACCACGCGGCTACCCTTCGCGGCAGGAATATGTGGACAACACTGATAAGGGAAGGGAGAGTGTGGTACGACATTTGTTAAGACATGTGGGAATGATTTACATGGTACTAGGGAGAGCTGTAGAGGGCAAAAACTGTAGAGGAAGACAGAAACTTTAATACATCCAGCAAATGATTGAGTACGTAAGTTGCAAATGCTACTCTGAGATGAAGATGTTGCCACAGGAGAGGAATTGGTGGCAGGCCGCATCAAATCAGTCAGAAGACTGATGACCCAAAAAAATGTTGCGATACAGTACTGCTAGTGCTCTACTTAACACAGCCAAGACGTTCAAATACCTGGGCGTAACGTTGCAATGCGACACGAGATGGAATGAACATGAGGGAATTGTGGTAGGGAAGGGAAATGGTCGACTTCGGTTTATTGGGAGAATTTTAGGAGAGAGTGGTTTATCTGTAAAGGAAACAGCACATATGATGCTGGTGTGACCTATTCTTGACTACTGCTTGAGTGTTTGTGATCCGTACCGGGCCGGATTGAAGGAAGACATCGAAGCGATTCAGAGGCGAACTGCTAGATTTGTTACCTGTAGGTTCGAGCAACACGTAAGTGTTACTGAGTTGCTTCGGGAACTCAAATGGGTATCACTGGAGGCGTTTCTTTCTTCTTTTTCCTTCGAGACACAGTATTGAGAAAATTTAGGGAACCGGCATTTGAAGCTGACTGCCAAACGATTCTACTGCTGCTAACATACATTGCGCTTAAGATCCAGGAAGATAAGATACGAGAAATTAGGGCTCATAAGGAGGCTTATAGACAGTCGTTTTTCCCTCTCTCTACTTGCGAGTGGAACAGGAAAGGAAATGACTAGTAATGTTACACGGTATCCTCTGCCACTCATCGTACGGCAGCTTGCGGAGTATAGATGTACAGTCGTGGACAAACCGAGCGAGACCCCTCGCCTTTTCGTTATGCTGATCCGCACAGCTTTAAAGTCTGCTACACAGCGGAACAGGCAAGGCGACGAAGTGCTACCAACATAGTATGCACAGGCGTGAAATTGACAAAGTATCCAGACTTTGTCAGATTGTTTTGAATCATATGTAAGACTATACGAGGGTTGGAACTTAAATAGTTTCAACTACTTATTCACAACCGATAAAAAAGAGTTACATGTTTGCACCTGTCACTGTTCTACAAAGTAGTCACCAGCGTTGAGTAGAGCCCATTGGCGTTACTCGTTAATAGGAGTATTTTGTTATTTCGATAAACATCCCGAATGACTGTCACATAAGCGGTGACATAAAGGTAGAAAAATTCATGTTCTAGAGTCCAGAAAGCTCTATGCAACACAAACTGCAAAACATTTTGCCATTTTCATTGCGAAATTGCCGGTTTATTCTTGTCTGAGGTGGCCGGCCGGTGTGGCCGAGCGGTTCTATGCACTTCCGTCGGGAACCTCACGGTTGCTCCGGTCGCAGGTTCGAATCCTGCCTCGGGAATGGATGTGTGTGATGTCCCATAGAGTTCAGAGCCATTTGAACAATGTCTTAGGTAATAACAGAGGGCTTTTTCCCTGGGTTGTCTTCTAGGCTAGTGAAAGGTGTTTCCTACGGCAAGGGATGTCTGGTTTGTTTTCGGTTCTAATCTCGATGGAGGCAGATAGACTATCAGTAAAGCAATTTTAAGAAATTCTCGTACCCCCAATACGTTTTAATTTTACCTTTATTTTCTACTGGCGCCCTGTGGAAGTCAATATGAAACTCTTGTAGAATTTCATACTTGTTACTGTCTTCCTTTTTCCGCTTCTGTCAACAACTGAAGTGAATTACGTGTGGCACTGAATGATTTTTAACTGAATTTCGTTATGAATGTTCAAGCATTGCTAAATTTGCACACTTTCGTGGTAGGTCAGCAACGGTAATCCACTATGACTGGTCTGAAAGTTGACATAAACCGTTTCGCGGCCGAATAAGCATAATATTTTGCTAATTCGTTACGATCTGGGGTACTTTACTTACTAGAGTAGTTGTGTTATTTCGATAAGCTGAAATTCATTTCTATTAGTACAGTTCATACTAATTAGCGTTTCTTCTTTCATTTATATCTTGTATTTACGTGTTGTTCAAGAATTCAAATGACTCTGAGCACTATGGGACCTAACATCTGAGGTCATCAGTCCCCTAGAACATAGAACTACTTAAACCTAACCAACCTAACACATCCTTGCCCGAGGCAGGATTCGAACCTGCGACCGTTTCGGTAGCGCCGTTCCAGACTGAAGGGCCTAGAACCGCTCGGCCACACCGGCCGGGTTTACGTGTTGTGTTTAACACACTAATCAGTATTAGTATAGTCTTACACATGATTGAAAACAGTCTGACAAAGTTCGGATAGTTTGTGCAGAGTATGTTAGTAGCACTTCATTGCCTTGCCTGTTATGCTGTGTAGCGGACTTGAGAGCTGTGCAGATGAGCATAACGAAAAGGTGAGGTGTCTCGCTCGTTTTGCCAACGACTGTACATGCTGCTGTCTGGGTGTGCTAAGATAACCGGAAAGCTATAAAAGTGGTTCGTTCCTGAAGCAGAACTGAATTGTTTCTTCAATTGCGGCATCACTTTCCAAGCGTGCCTCGTCAACTCGATCGACAGTTTTGACATTTATCCTCATTTGCGTTCCTCGATAATGTGACCTCGAAGACACGGGCCTGACAAAATGAGTCGGCGACCATCTCTCAAGAGAAGAGCTGAGACGGGACCGTGGGGAAAGCGAGCTGTGGACCAGGGACTGCGGCACGCAGTGAGGACGTCGTGATAGGCCAGGCCGGGCCAGGCCAGGCCAGTGCAGCCGTGGCGGCAATTAGTCCGTCCCTCCGCAGTCTGCGGCTCACGAGCAGCGCGGGATCCTCTCCTCCCAGTCAGCTGGATTACTGGCTGTCGCGACGCGGCGTACCTGCGAACCGCGCGACACGGCCCGGACACACCGCACGTGAACACGGAATCGTGAAGTAGCTGTGGCCAGCTTGCTGCTCTCATTTTCTGGAGCATCACGGCTCTAACCTTGATTTCACTTCAGGACGCCTGAGTAGCCAGTGAAACGGGCAGATTGGAGATGGTCTTGACAACTGGAGTGTGAGTGGTGGGGGTAATAGTGGCCGGCTCCGTTTTACCAGCATGTCCCGCCATTTACACTACTGGCCATTAAAATTGCTACACCAAGAAGAAATGCAGATGATAAAAGGGTATTCATTCGACAAATATATTATACTAGAACTGGCATGTGATTACATTTTCACGCAATTTGGATTCATAGATCCTGAGAAATCAGTACGCAGAACAACCACCTCTGGCCGTAATAGCGGCCTTGATACGCCTGGCCATTGAGTCAAACAGAGCTTGGATATAGTGTACAGGTACAGCTGTCGGTGCAGCTTCAACACGATACCACAGTTTATCAAGAGTAGTGACTGGCGTATTGTGACGAGCCAGTTTCTCGGCCACCATTGAGCAGACGTTTTCAATTGGTGAGAGATCTGGACAATGTACTGGCCAGGGCAGCAGTAGAACATTTTCTGTATCCAAAAAAGCCCGTACAGAACCTGAAATATGCGGTAGTGCATTATCCTGCTGAAATGTAGGGATTCGCAGAGATCAAATAAAGGGTAGGGTCATGGGTCGTAACACATCTCAAATGTAACGTTCATTGTTCAAAGTGCCGTCAATGTAAACAATAGTTGACCGAGACGTGTAACCAATGGCACCCCACACCATTACGCCGGGTGATACGCCAGTATGGCGATGAAGAATACACGCTTCCAATGTCGCCAAACACGGAAGCGACCATCATGATGCTGGAAACAGAACCTGGATTCATCCGAAAAAATGACGTTTCGCCATTCGTCCCCAGCTCCGTCATTGAATACACCATCGCAGGCGCTCCTGTCTGTGATGCAGCGTCGAGGGTAACTGCAGCCATGGTCTCAGAGCTGATAGTCCGTGCTGCTGCAAACGTCGTCGAACTGTTCCTGCATGTGGTTGTTGTCTTTCAAACGTCCCGATCTGTTGACTGAGGGATCGAGACGTGGCTGCACGATTCGTTACAGCCATGCGGATAAGATGCCTGTCATCTCGATCGCCCTTGGGGTCCAGCACGGCGTTCCGTATTACCCTCCTGAACCCACAGATTCCATATCCTGCTAACAGTCATTGGATCTCGACCAACGCGAGCAGCAGTGTCGCGATACGGTAAACCGCAATCGTGATAGGCTACAGTCCGACCTTTATCAAAGTCTGAAACGTGATGGTACGCATTTCTCCTCCTTACACGAGGCATCACAAAAATGTTTCACCAGGCAATGCCGGCCAACTGCTGTTTGTGTATGAAAAATCGGTTGGAAACTTCCCTCATGTCAGCACATTGTAGGTGTAGCCACCGGCGCCAACCTTGTGTGAATGCTCTGAAAAGCTAATCATTTGCATATCACAGCATTTTCTTCCTGTCGGTTAAATTTCGCATCTGTAGCACGTCATCTTCGTGACGTAGCAATTTTAATGGCCAGTAGTGTAGTTGCGATGGATCGTTGGACGGGTGAACATCGCGGCTACGCGGTTAAAGCGTGTTATACGAATGGTGAGAGTTTGGTGAAAACGCGACGGGCTTTTTCGGCGCCATTTCAACATACTTCGCAACAGGCCTGTTCCCTTGGATAACGCAATTCGTTCGTGGATAAACAACCTTGAACAAACTGGATCAACGTCTAATAGAAACGAGGTGGGAGTGCAAAAACCGCTCGAACCCCTCAAAACATCGCTGCTGTTCAATAGACAATGCTCATAAGTTCAAGCCGATCAGCCAAACAACATGCTCTACGTCTTGGAATAACTAACACTTTGGTGAGAAGGATTTTCACCCATATAAAATACAGATTGTACAATCTCTCAAACCAAGTGACTATTAGAAACGATTACAATTTTTTGCGGAAATGGCCAGAAAACTTGAAGAACATGATGACCAAGTAAACCACTTGTGGATGAGCCATGAGGCGCATTTCCACCTCTCTGGTTTTATTAATAAACAAAACTTTAGATCCTGGTCGGTGCAAAACCCTGGCGCACTTCATGAAACGCCTATTCATGCTCAAAAAGTGTCTGGCGCACTTCATGAAACGCCTATTCATGCTCAAAAAGTGTCGATTTGGTGCGCAATGTCGGCAAGAGGAGTCACAGGCCCATTTTTCTTCGAGGATATCAATGGAAATGCTGTGACTGTTAACTCTGTGCGTTACGTTGCAATGATTCAGAACTTTCTTACGCCAGACCTCGCCCATTTTACAGTGAGTAAACAATGTTCCAACAAGATGGGGCAACAAGCCACACTGCAGGGTTGCTATGAGCGCTGTGAATGCTTTGTTTCCAGGCGGCGTCATTTCCCGAAACGGGGATATCCCTTGGACCCCTCGCTCTCCAGATTTGACAACCTGTGACTTTTTTCTATGGGGTTACTTAAAAACAAGAGCTTTTCTGAACGATCCTCTCAGAAGTATCCCAGTCCCAAAACAACGAATTCGGGATGAAATTGAAGGAATACCAGTCAATATGCTGCTAAATGTCATGGGAAACTTCCAGGCCCGGCTGCAGAAGTGCATGTATTCCAAAGGAGGACATTTGGCAGATGTTATATTCAAAAAATAATTTTTTCACTTATTGTACATTAAATGGCTACCTTTTTACTTTAAATTTATACCCATTAAAATAAAAAATAAATTTTCTTAAAGAATTAGTTACTTATTTAAATTTTCCCCTTTCACTGGCTAACCCTGTATAAAGCATGAGGTCCCCATAGTAACTGGAGTCACTTTCGTCCATGCTAATTGGTTTCCATATGTCATTTGAATGATTCTTTTATCGAAATAATGTGTAACGAGTCAATATATATATATATATATATATATATATATATATATATATATATATATATATATATATATATATATATATATAGTGACACATTACCGTTTTAAGTCCTGCTCATGCAGCTACATTTTGTATTCACAGCACTATATGTGATCACAATGACATTTATTCCATCGATTTGGAAGATGGCACTACACAAACGATTAGCATTACAGACCTGTGCATGCACTGTGACTGCGGGAATTCAGTACAGAGTGGAGTCATCATGTGCTGCATTCGTGGCATGGAATCAAAGTGTGTCTGAATATGTTGCTGGCGAATACTCTGTCAAGCGTTTTGTAAGCATGTCCACAAAGCATAAATTGTTGCTGCAAGAGCACCTTCCGACCGACCATATCCCAGACACGTTCGATGGGCAACACGTCAGGCGAATGGGTTGGCCAGGGGAGCAGCGTTACCTTTCATATTTCGTTCTTCGCAAAAGGCTTGCACGTTCCTATCCTTTTGCGGCCGAGCGTTGACTCGTTGAAATACGGCATGTGGAACAGCTGCAGGAGGGGTAGAGCCTCAGGCTGTAAAACCTCCCTAGGAGGTGAGATGACGTGTTATATAGGCAATGACGCTCCATACCGTCCCACTTGTCTTTTTTTTTTTTTTTGTTTACTTGGTCTTTGAGTGTGTACTCAATTTAGCCATCGGCAACACATAGTGACAATGTACACATAATTGAATAAACAAATACAGAAATGCATATTTACCAGAATGAAAAGCTTAACTGTTACAGTCTTTTACATAATGTTTTAAAAATTGAATTGAATTGAATTGGAAAATAATTAAAAGCGTATTGGCTTACAGTTCACACCAATTCTGAAATATCTTCACCAGCAAGACATATTTACAATTTACGTACACCATTAAAACCTACAGATTGTAACCAGTACTCTTGATGAAGTTAACTATCACTTTATGTAGACGAACGTCTTTAGTACACAAAAGAGAAGAAGCTGATTGAGGAAGATGGTAGCCCATACTCAGCAATGTCTTCAGAAAGACCAACCGTTCACGGCCAAATTTGGGGCACATAAATAAGATGTGGTTGACATCAGCTTCCGACTGAGGATCACACGCATATGCTGGTGAACTGTAAACGTTGATCCGATGTAGATGTTGTGAGAAGCGGAGTCTTATGACGGTAGAAATCGTGGATCGGTCCAGGTGTGTCCTCATGAACCACGGCTGTGAAGGAATCCGAGGTTGTAGCACTGCGTAAAACCGCCTTTTGTCTGTTGAGAAACGTTCCACATTTCCTGCCATTGTTGTCTTGCGTGATCCTTGACTTCACGTAAGTAGTCTGTATAAGGAAGCTGAAGATCCAGGACGGTGCCTAAGGTTGCCGCTTGTTTGGCTAATGCATCAACTTCATCATTATAGAGGATACCAGAGTGGGAAGGTACCCACAACAAATGGATCGTCTGTGCGTGTGCTGCGACTATATTCAGATATCACATCCAAGATATAACTGTTGGTTGTTTTGTTCCATCGACTGTACTGAATGTTTTTAAGAACGCTTTGCGAGTCAGATACTATCAATATCTTGGGGAAGGAAATGCTAGAGATAAACTTAAGTGCTTCCAAAACTGCCACTGTCTCCGCCGTAAAAATAGAAGTGCTCGTAGGCAGTTTGAAGGTTTTGCGGATCTGGATCAGAGGGCAGAAAAAAGCGCATCCTGTACACTCTTCTTGCGGAATTTTGGAGCCATCGGTATATACACAGAGAAAACCCGGCCATTGAGCTTGAACGAGACGATTGAAGCCACCGTTGACATTAGTACTGTCCAGCCAGGTGGTACTTAAATAATGGACTGGGATCTGGGAGCAGAGCGTTTGAAGATCATGTCCACTATGTCTCACAACAATACAGTCTGCCCTATTGCGTTCATTGCGCGTGTCGGACGCGAATGCGGTCATCGCTGTAGGTGAAGTTGAAGAGAGGCTCGTCCAAAAACGCTACATTTTGCCACTCTGCACCCAATTTCCGTGTTCGTGTACCCATTGCAGTCTGCGGGGTTGGCAGGTTCTGGCCAGTGGAACCCGACACAATAGTATGCGTGCTACCAGTCTAGGCCGCAGAAGACAGCATTCGCTAAAGTGCTCTAACCTCGAGGCAACGCTGTGGACTCAATAGGGACAGTTAATGCTGTTTGTGGATGACGCTGGAGTTGTCCTCCGATGATGTCCCACAAGTGCTCGATTGGAGACAGATCTGGTGATCGAGCTGGCAACATGCCGACACCCATAGAGCATGTTGGTTTACAACAGGTGTATGTAGGAGAGCGTTATCCTGTTGGAAAACACCCTCCTGTATGCTGCTCATGAATGGCGACGGAACAGGACGAATTACCAGATTGATGTACAATTTTGCAGACAGGATGCATGCGATAATCACGAGGGTGTTCCTGCTGTCATAGCCAATGGTAGCCCAGACCATAGCTCCAAGAGGGTATCCAGCACGCAGTCAGGCGGGGTGTAAGCCCTCAACTGGCCTCCTCCTAACCAACACACAGCCAATACTGACACAGAGGCAGAGCCAGGTTTCATCAGAAAGAATTTTTAACATCATGCAGCCCCGTCAGCAACTGTGATAGTTAAACATATAACACGTCTGTCTCAGTTGCGAATAGAAACCAATCTTTACCTAGGTTTCAGCCAAAATAATTTGGCCTTCTACAGAAGCTATTGACACTAAACTATTGCATGCCAAAGTTTGGCCATGCCAAGTATAAAACTGTAGCACCGTAGTAAACAGTCATAAATCTACATTACTTAGCTGAAGAGAAACAGCAGGCCCGACTGCGCGGACGAGGTCGAGAGGCCGCGAGAGCTGCTTCGCCGGCTTTTGCAGTCGCCGACGCCTGACTCCAATTTCTATAGTAGAATAGTAAGGTATTCAAAATTGAGGAATAAAGTTGCTGAGTAATTGCTAGTCTTTCTTACGGGCTCCGAGTCCGTTTATAGAGTTTCTCGTTCTCCTCAGAAGCAAGTTCGGTTACATATTACGCCACTAACAGTTTTAATGGTTATATTAATACAATTCCTTAACGTATAGGTAGCTACTGTTATGCATCTGTGTTTCCACACGCGCATGAGCCAGACCATCAGCGGTGCTGGTACACTGCTGCTCGCTGCGAGTAGTTCTGGCGGAGCTCTCGCTGCCCACCGACCTCGTCCGTGTAGTGGGGCCTGCTGTTTCTCTTCAGCTAATACTGTAGATTTATGACTGTTTACTACGGTGCTGCAGTTTTGTACCTGACATGGCCAAACTCTGGCATGCAATAGTTTAGTGTCAGTAGCTTCTGAAGAAGGCAAACATGTTTTGGCCGAAACCTAGTTAAAGACTGGTTTCTATTTGCAGCTGAGACGTGTTATGTGTTTCATCAGAAAAACAACAGATCTCCACCCTGCCCTCCAATGAGCTCTCGCTTGACACTACTGCAGTAACAAATGGTGGTGGTATGCAGTTAGTGGAATGCACGATAAAAGACGTCTGGTTGCAGCTGTCCTTGACGCAATCAATTAATAACAATTCGTTGTTATCACTGTGCGATCAACTACTGCTCAGATTGCTGCTTCAGATGCAGTACGACGCAACAGAGCCATACTCCGAGCCGGCCGCGGTGGTCTCGCGGTTCTAGGCGCGCATTCCGGAACCGTGCGACTGCTACGGTCGCAGGTTCGAATCCTGCCTTGGGCATGGATGTGTGTGATGTCCTTAGGTTAGTTAGGTTTAAGTAGTTCTACGTTCTAGGGGACTAATGACCACAGTAGTTGAGTCCCATAGTGCTCAGAGCCATTTGAACCAACCATACGCCGAACATGATGGTCTCCCCTCTCTATAGCACCACGTGATGATCTGGAGCCCGGCCCTTTTGCGGGCAACGCTGTCAGCAATCACGTACAATGGCTACAGTCCTGTCAACTCTCTCTGCAGGAACATCCAGCTTCTTGTAGCCCATTACACGACCTCGTTTAAACTGAGTGAGGTGTTGATAAGTGGGTCTTTGTCGCCTTAAATGCATCAGCTCACCAAGTCCAGTCGCAATGGTAAATAACGTTCAGGACCGTTACAGCGTGTATTTAACGCAAATCTGATAAATACCCTCATAATGGCGTTACTAGCGCCACTCTTCTGCAGCAGCCGCGAAATTTCAATTGACATAATCTTTCAGACTTTCGTTTATGTCCCACAGACACTCTTGGTGCTGTGATTTTTTTCTTTCGGTTTACGACGTGCGAGAATCTACATCTACATCTACATGACTACTCTGCAATTCACATTTAAGTGCTTGGCAGAGGGTTCATCGAACCACAATCATACTATCTCTGTACTATTCCACTCCCGAACAGCGAGCGGGAAAAACGAACACCTAAACCTTTCTGTTCGAGTTCTGATTTCTCTTATTTTATTTTGATGATCATTCCTACCTATGTAGGTTGGGCTCAACAAAATATTTTCGCATTCGGAAGAGAAAGTTGGTGACTGAAATTTCGTAAAAAGGTCTCGCCGCGACGAAAAACGTCTATGCTGTAATGACTTCCATCCCAACTCGTGTATCATATCTGCCATACTCTCTCCCCTATAACGTGATAATACAAAACGAGCTGCCCTTTTTTGCACCCTTTCGATGTCCTCCGTCAATCCAACCTGGTAAGGATCCCACACCGAGCAGGAATATTCTAACAGAGGACGAACGAGTGTAGTGTAAGCTGTCTGTTTAGTGGACTTGTTGCATCTTCTAAGTGTCCTGCCAATGAAACGCAACCTTTGGCTCGCCTTCCCGACAATATTATCTATGTGGTCCTTCCAAATGAAGTTGTTCGTAATTTTAACACCCAGGTACTTAGTTGAATTGCCAGCCTTGAGAATTATACTACACTCCTGGAAATGGAAAAAAGAACACATTGACACCGGTGTGTCAGATCCACCATACTTGCTCCGGACACTGCGAGAGGGCTGTACAAGCAATGATCACACGCACGGCACAGCGGACACACCAGGAACCGCGGTGTTGGCCGTCGAATGGCGCTAGCTGCGCAGCATTTGTGCACCGTCGCCGTCAGCGTCAGCCAGTTTGCCGTGGCATACGGAGCTCCATCGCAGTCTTTAACACTGGTAGCATGCCGCGACAGCGTGGACGTAAACGTATGTGCAGTTGACAGACTTTGAGCGAGGGCGTATAGTGGGCATGCGGGAGGCCGGGTGGACGTACCGCCGAATTGCTCAACACGTGGGGCGTGAGGTCTCCACAGTACATCGATGTTGTTGCCAGTGGTCGGCGGAAGGTGCACGTGCCCGTCGACCTGGGACCGGACCGCAGCGACGCACGGATGCACGCCAAGACCGTAGGATCCTACGCAGTGCCGTAGGGGACCGCACCGCCACTTCCCAGCAAATTAGGGACACTGTTGCTCCTGGGGTATCGGCGAGGACCATTCACAACCGTCTCCATGAAGCTGGGCTACGGTCCCGCACACCGTTAGGCCATCTTGCGCTGACGCCCCGACATCGTGCAGCCTGCCTCCAGTGTTGTCGCGACAGGCGTGAATGGAGGGACGAATGGAGACGTGTCGTCTTCAACGATGAGAGTCGCTTCTGCCTTGGTGCCAATGATGGTCGTATGCGTGTTTGGCGCCGTGCAGGTGAGCGCCACAATCAGGACTGCATACGACCGAGGCACACAGGGCCAACACCCGGCATCATGGTGTGGGGAGCGATCTCCTACACTGGCCGTACACCTCTGGTGATCGTCGAGGGGACACTGAATAGTGCACGGTACATCCAAACCGTCATCGAACCCATCGTTCTACCATTCCTAGACCGGCAAGGGAACTTGCTGTTCCAACAGGACAATGCACGTCCGCATGTATCCCGTGCCACCCAACGTGCTCTAGAAGGTGTAAGTCAACTACCCTGGCCAGCAAGATCTCCGGATCTGTCCCCCATTGAGCATGTTTGGGACTGGACGAAGCGTCGTCTAACGCGGTCTGCACGTCCAGCACGAACGCTGGTCCGACTGAGGCGCCAGGTGGAAATGGCATGGCAAGCCGTTCCACAGGACTACATCCAGCATCTCTACGATCGTCTCCATGGGAGAATAGCAGGCTGCATTGCTGCGAAAGGTGGATATACACTGTACTAGTGCCGACATTGGGCATGCTCTGTTGCCTGTGTCTATGTGCCTGTGGTTCTGTCAGTGTGATCATGTGATGTATCTGACCCCAGGAATGTGTCAATAAAGTTTCCCCTTCCTGGGACAATGAATTCACGGTGTTCTTATTTCAATTTACAGGAGTGTATTTATTGAGTAATCGAATTCCAACGGATTTCTTTTGGAACTCATGTGGATCATCTCACGCTTTTCGTTATTTAGCGTCAACTGCCACCTGACACACCATACAGCAATCTTTTCTAAATCGCTTTGCAACTGATACTGGTCTTCGGATGACCTTACTAGACGGTAAATTACAGCATCATCTGCGAACAATCTAAGAGAACTGCTCAGATTGTCACCCAGGTCATTTATATAGATCAGGAACAGCAGAGGACCCAGGACGCTTCCCTGGGGAACACCTGATATCACTTCAGTTTTACTCGATGATTTGCCGTCTATTACTACGAATTGCGACCTTCCTGACAGGAAATCACGAATCCAGTCGCACAACTGAGACGATACCCCATAGGCCCGCAGCTTGATTAGAAGTCGCTTGTGAGGAACGGTGTCAAAAGCTTTCCGGAAATCTAGAAATACGGAATCAACTTGAGATCCCCTGTCGATAGCGGCCATTACTTCGTGCGAATAAAGAGCTACTGCGTGGCACAAGAGCGATGTTTTCTGAAGCCATGCTGATTACGTGTCAATAGATCGTACCCTTCGAGGTGATTCATAATGTTTGAATACAGTATATGCTCGAAAACCCTACTGCAAACCGACGTCAATGATATGGGTCTGTAGTTAAATGGATTACTCCTACTACCCTTCTTGAACACTGGTGCGACCTGCGCAGTTTTCCAATCTGTAGGTACAGATCTATCGGTGAGCGAGCGGTTGTATATGAGTGCTAAGTAGGGAGCTATAGTATCAGCGTAATCTGAAAGGAACCTAATCGGTATACAATCTGGACCTGAAGACTTGCCCGTATCAAGCGATTTGAGTTGCTTCGCAACCCCTAAGGTATCTACTTCTAAGAAACTCATGCTAGCAGATGTTCGTGTTTCAAATTCTGGAATATTCCATTCGTTTTCCCTGGTGAAGGAATTTCGGAAAACTGCGTTCAATAACTCCGCTTTAGCGGCACAGTCATTGATAACAGTACCATCGGCACTGCGTAGCGAAGGTATTGACTGCGTCTTGCCGCTTGTGTACTTTTCATACGACCAGAATTTCTTCGGATTTTCTACCAAATTTCGAGACAATGTTTCGTTGTGGAACCTATTAAAGGCATCTCGCATCGAAGTACGTGCCAAATTTCGCGCGTCTGTAAATTTTAGCCCATCTTCGGGATTTCGCGTTCTTCTGAACTTCGCATGCTTTTTCCGTTGCCTCTGCAACAGCGTTCGGACCTTTTTTGTGTACCACGGGGGATCCGTTCCATCTCTTACCAATTTATGAGGTATGAATATCTCAATTGCTGTTGCTACTATATCTTTGAATTTGAGCCACATCTCGTCTACATTCGCATAGTCAGTTCGGAAGGAACGGAAAATGTCTTTTAGGAAGGCTTCTAGTGACACTTTATCCGCTTTTTTAAATAAAATTATTTTGCGTTTGTTTCTGATGGATTTGGAAGAAATGGTATTGAGCCTAGCTACAACGACCTTGTGATCACTAATCCCTGTATCAGTCATGATGCTCTCTATCAGCTCTGGATTGTTTGTGGCTAAGGGGTCAAGTGTGTTTTCGCAACCATTTAAGCAGACTTACGCGAAACAAAATGTTGCTTACCGTTTTACTCAAGTTTAGTGTTGTTTCCTTCAAAGTAGTTACCTTCTGATGGCACACACTTTTTCCAGCGCTTCTGCCATTGATGGTAACATTTCTGGAACACATCTTCTGTAATATCCTCCAAGACGATCGTCACAGCTTTTTGGACATCTTACGTTGTTTGAAAATGGTGTCCCTTGACCGCCGTTTTGACTTTTGGAAATAGAGAAAAGTCGCATGGAGCGGTATCTGGTGAATAAGGTGGCTGTGGTAGTACTGACATTTTTTTTCTTTTGAGGTTAAAAATCGCTGTACAGACAGAACAGTATGGGATGGCGCAATATCGTGTTGCAGAATCCAATTATTACTAGACGAACCGTTTCTCGATTGATGTTCAGTTCTTCTGCAATCATTTGCACGGATAATTTCGATCTGATCGTACGAGTTCACGCACCCTGGCCAAATTGACAACCGTCTGTGAGGTTGATGGTCGTCCACTGCGGTCTTCATCTTCAACATTGATCCTGCCTTCACTAAACATTTTATGCCAACAAAAAACTTGAGCTCTTAACGCAGCCTCTTCTCCAAAAGCCCTCTGAATCTTACAGTAACCTGTCGTCACATTTTCACCCAATTTAACGCAAAAACAAATTGCATATGCAGAATGAGATTTTCACTCTGCAGCGGAGTGTGCGCTGATATCAAACTTCCCGGCAGATTAAAACTGTGTGTCCGACCGAGACTCGAACTCGGGACCTTTGCCTTTCGCGGGCAGGTGCTCTACCATCTGAGCTACCGAAGTACGACTCACGCCCGGTACTCACAGCTTTACTACTGCCAGTATCTCGTCTCCTACCTTCCAAACTTTACAGAAGCTTTCCTGCGAACCTTCAGGACTAGCACTCTTGAAAGAAATGATATAGCGGAGACATGGCTTAGCCACAGCCTGGGGGATGTTTCCAGAATGAGATTTTCACTCTGCATATGGTTGCGCAATATTATGTGGTTTCATTTCCTTGACGAGAGACACAAACACGTGTTAACTTATTACACGACTGAGCAGTTGCATCGATATGCTGCTTGGACTAGAAGCTGCTTATAGGCCAAAGTCAAACATACTGTGCCTATGCAAGCCTGCAGGGTTGCCACATCCTGCAAAGAAAATCAGTCCCATTACTTTATTGTCACACCTCGTATAAAACAAATTGTAGGAGTGAGGCTTAGTGGAGCACTACACAGGGCTGAATGTATTTGCTACAGCTAGGACAACCTATCGTAGGAAACCTTAAAACTAAATCTGCTGATTATGCTATAACTGCTAGTTTACACACATATAGGAATTATGACCAAATACTCATGCCTCCCACCACTCATAATTTCCTACCATTAAACAAAAACAAAGTAGTCTCTAACATTCTGCGTGTTTTCTGTTGTTCTATGTCGTGTCTCCCTACCACTTTCGCGCAACGACGCTCTGAGCGTGTTTTTTAGGGAATTGACTAGTTTGAACCTGGGACCTGTTGCTGGTAAGGAGACGCCAGACCACACATGACATGTAGAGTTCAGTGAGACTAGCGATGATATAACGAAACACTTAATGATTTCAGCGTCAGCTCCACTGTGCGCCCTGTAAAAGAACCTTAATGCTAACTAAATTTACTGGAAGGGATTCAAGGCTTTCCTATTTTTAGTTAGCTGGTAAAATAACGTCGAAAAAGCAGTTAAGTTTACCATTGGAAATTTTATTCTACTCACAAAACATTGTTTATAAATTGCACTATTGATAAAAGGAAATGTTTTAATACAGGATGATAAAAACCATTCCCTGGATGCGTTTCCAAGTTCTACAATGGATCGAAGGATGACCTATGCCATATCACAACTGTAATCTAGGTTTAAATTAAGTTTCACAAAAGAGGAAACTATCAAAATGGTCTACGGAGACCCTCAATTATCTTTAATTACTTATCTAACTTGTCATAAATTACAGTGGCTGATGTTGCTTCTCAATAATTATATAACAGAAAAAATCATCATGTTTCAGATTTTAACTAACGTAGCAAATGTGAATACCATGAGCTTCAATTGACGATCGACACTAGTATTACGTAAAAAGGGGATGTAACAGATGAGACTTCTGCTCAAAAATGCGGCATCGCGTGCGTTCATTACCTTGTCTGTGTTCGTCAGGGGGCGGTGGGCAGCACAGCTCCTCTCACCTCGCCGTCTCGGAAGCAGCTCTCTCCTAACTTCTCCTTACTACAATTTACCGAAATTGGTTAAAAAAAAAGTATCTGGCTGTGTTTTCATCTGACCAATCAGGGTCTCAATGTTAACGTTAAGCTCCGCCTACAAAAATTCTGTCTATGCAATGAGAAACGTTATACTTTTCGTGGTGGGGCAATGTTTTTAAAGTTTGCAACGTAACAGAGACACGAAAAAGTCTTACGCCAAAACTTGTAGCTGGTGTGACCCTTCTAGTGTTATCGTAAGATCTATACTGTTCTTCTGAAGGGCTCTATCTTTTAACATGGGCTGGAGGTGGTCCTGGTGGCTGCTTTTCGTGGCGGGGCAATGCTTTTAACGTTTGCAATGTAACAGAGACGCGAAAAAGTCTCACGCTAAAACTTGCAGCTGGCGTTGTCCTAGTGGTTAACTGGCGACGTGGATGTCCAGTCTGTCCCTCATCGTAGGGCCTTCTAGCTTAACACGGTTCTGCTCTCGGCTTCTATTCTCGTTTCTCCTCTCGAAACTGCGTCTGTCTCACGGCGGGAAGGTATGACATGCATTTAGGCATTCTTGTGTTAGTCTGTGGTGTTCCATTTGCTCACTCCTTACTCGTATTACTTTGGTTAATTTAATGTCACGATTTATTCGGAGCTACGTGACATACTACTGGATTTACCTATCATGTCAGGGTTTTCATGGAAGGTGTTGGATTTCCCTGACACCTTACAAGTCACTATAACTGCAGTGTCTCCTTAACGACCATTCAGTGAACGTTGTTGTGTACAGACCTTCTCAGGAGGCGCCACGTTCGTGCACCCATGCTGACTGCTGATCTTCGGCGACAAAGTCTAAGGGGCATGCAACGTGTCACACATCTCGCAATGTACGTGTGCGGCTCGAAGAGCACCAAGATGATTTTACCGTACTACCCTGGCCACCAAACTCCCTGAACTTAAACCCAAATGGGAATATTTGAGACCATCTCCATCGTGCTGTTCGTGCCATGGGGCCTCATCAGAGAAACCTTAGGCAGCTGGTGACGGCACCGGAGTTGTCATGGTTCCTTATCTGACTGGTTTGATGCGGCCCGCGATGAATTTCTCTCCTGTGTTACCCTCTTTATCTCAGAGTAGCATTTGCAACCTACATCCTCGATTATTTGCTGAATGTATTTTAATTTCTATCTCTACAGTTTTTAACCTCTACAGCTCTATATAGTACCACGGAAGTTATTCTGTGATGCCTTAACAGATGTCCTACCATCCTGCCCCTTTTATTTGCCAGTGTTTCCCATATATTCGCTTCCTCGCCGATTCTGCGCATATCTCCTCAATCCTTATCTTGCCAGTCCACCTAATTTTCAACATTCGTCTGTAGCACCACATCTCAAATGCTTGATTCTCTTCTGTTCTGGTTTTCCCACATTCGATGTTTCACTACCATAGAATGCTGTGCTCCAGACGTCCATTCTCAGAAAATTCTTTCTCCAATTAAGGCACGTGTTTGATAGTGGTAGACTTCGCTTGACCAGGAATACATTTTTTCCAGTTTTAGTCTGCTTTTCATGTCATTTTTCCGTTCATCATGAGTTATTTTGCTGTCCAGATAGCAGAATTCATTAACTTCATCTGCTTCGTGATCTCCAATCCTGATGTTAAGTTTCTCACAGTTCTTATTTATGTTACCTCTCATTACTTTCGTCTTTCTTCCATTTACTCTCAATTTATATTCTGTACCCATTACACTGTTCATTCCATTTAACAGATTCTGTAATTTTTCTTCAGTTTCACTGAGGATAGCAATGGCATCAGTGTATATTATCATTGATATCTTTTCACCTTGAATTTTAATTACATTCTCGAACCTTTCTTTTATTTCCGTCAATGCTTCTTCGATATATAGAGTGACCAATAGCGACAGGAAACTACATCCCTGTCTTACGCCCTTTTTAGCCCGAACACTTTGTTCTTCCTCGTCCACTGTCATTGTTCCCTCTTGGCTCTTGTACAGATTATATATTAAAATCTTTCTCCGTATCTTACACCTATTTTTATCCTAATTTCGAATATCTTGCACCACTTCAAACTGTCGAACGCTTTTGGCAGTCGAAAAATCCCATGAACCTGTCTTGATTTTTCTTCAGTCCCCTTGCCATTATCAACCGCAACGTCACCGCTGCTTCTCTGGTACATTTACCTTTCGTAAAACCCAATTGATCGTCATCTAAAAAATACTCAGTTTTCTTTCCCAATCTTCTGTATATTATTCCGGTCAGTCACTTGGATGCATGAGCCGTTAAGCTTATTGTGTGACAACTCTCGCACTTCTCGGCTTTTGAAATCTTCGGAAACGTGTGAATGCTGTTTTTCTGAAAATCAGATTATGTATCGCCGGGCTCATACATTTTCCACATTAACGTGAGTAGTCATTCTGTTGCCAAATCTCCCAATGATTTTAGAAATTCTGATGGAATGTTGTAACCTCTTTTGCTCTATACGATCTTAAGTCTTTCAAAGCTCTTTTAAATTCTGATTCTGAAATTGGATCCCCTACCTCTTCTATATCAACTCCTGTTTCGACTTCAATCACGTCTTCCCCTCAGAGAGATCTTCAATGTACTGTTCCACCTATGCTCTCCCTCCTTTGCCTTTAACAATAGAATACCTATTGCATTTTTAATGTTAGCATCCTTGCTTTTAACTTCTCCGAAAGTTGTTTTTACTTTTTATATGCTGAGCTAGTCCTTCCAATAAACATTTCCTTTTCTATTTCTTCCCATTTTTTCGCCTTAGCTTCACTGTACCTCTTGTTTCTTTTATTTCTGAGTTGTATTTCTGTATTCCCCAATTTCCCCAAACGTTTTTGTACTTCCTTATTTCATAGATCACCTGAAGGTACCGATTATTTCCCCGCAATTACCTTACTTGTACCTTTGTTTTCCTTCCCTACTCTGTGATTGCGATTTTCAGAGATGTTCGCTCCCCTTCAATTAAGATGCCTACTGGATTGTTCCTTATGGCAATATCTGTAACCTCAGAGAACTTAAGGTATATCTCTTCAGTACTTAGTACTTCCGTAAACCACTTCTTTGTGCATTGATTGTTCCTGACTAGTCTCTTAAACTTCAGCCTACTCTTCTTCATTACTGCCTCACCATGATGTAATTTCGTTACAATCTTCCGATATCTCTCGACATTTTCCAAGTATAGCCCCTCCTCATGTGATTCTTGAATAGAGTGTTTGCTATAACTAACTGAAATCCATTACAAACTCAATTAGTCTTTCTCCTTTCTCATTCCTGGTACCTAGCCCATACTCTCCCAAAACTCCTTCTTCGACTCCTTCTCTTACAACCACGTTCCAGTTCCTTATCACCATTAGATTCTCAGATCCCTTTAAGAATTGAATTATGCGTTCAATATTCTCACATACTCTTTCTATCTCTTCATCTTTGGCTTGCGAATTCGACATGTATAACTGAACTATGGTTGTCGGTGTTGATTTGCTGTCAATTGTGATGAGGAAACCCTTATCGCTGAAGTTAAGGTGGTTATTTAGGCTTTTGGCAGGTGATTACATTAATGTGGCTGGACAGTATATAATTGAGTATCATTTCAGCAAAACTCAACAAACGCCATATACAAATTTCACAGGAGACACATTTTGTATTGTAGTCGATAAGGTTCATTCAAAAACCTTCAAAAATTGAATAGTAGTCATTTCCTTTCCGCTTCACTCGCAAAAAGAGTGAGAGAAAAATGACTATTTGTCTCCATACGAACCCTAACTGCTCTTGTCTTCTTGGTCCTTACGCGAATTGCATGTTGGTGACAGCAGAATCGTTTTGCAGTCATCTACGAATGTCGGTTCCGCAAATTTTCTCAATAGTGTTTCGCAAAAAGAACGTCTTCGCTCCAGGGATTCTCATTTGAGCTCACGAACTATCGCCGTAATACTCGCTTGTCGACCTGACCTACCGGTAACAAATCTAGCAGCGCGCTCCTTTAATTCTAGCTGGTTGCGAGCTCAAACATTCGAGCAGTACTCAAGAATGGGTCGCATTAGTGTTCCATACGGTGTCTCCTTTATAGATGAGCCAAACTTTACGAAAAATTCTCTCAATAAAACCACGTCGACCATTCGACTTATCTACCACCGTCCTTACACACTCATTTAATATCGCTTTGTATCGTTACCCCTCGATATTTAATCAACGTTTGTGTGTCAAGCATCACATTACTAAAGCTGTAATCGAATACGACGATACGTTTTTTTCTACTCATAAATATTAAGCTTCATTTTTCTACATTTGTAGCAAGTTACCAATCACTACACCAACCAGAAATGTTGTCTGTCTTGTATCCTCCTAAAATCACTCAACGATAAGTCTTCCCTGTACACCTCATAGTTGTCAAAATGGTTCAAATGGCTCTGAGCACTATGAGACTTAACATCTGAGGTCATCAGTCCCCTGGATTTAGAACTACTGAAACCTAACTAACTTAAGGACATCACACACATTCATGCCCGAGGCAGGATTCGAACCTGCGACCGTAGCAGCAGCGCGGTTCCGGACTGAAGCGCCCAGAAACGCTCGGTCACAGCGGCCGGCCATCTTTGTCAGCAAACTATCACACACAGCTACTCACCCTGTCCGCCAGAACATACCAAAAGGTGGGCAATGGCTTATGTGTCATTAATGATAATTTTGTATTATGAGACAACGTTTTTTAATATTCGACAGAAGTCTCTTGACAACAGGACAGCCTTACAGAAGAAAGTTCTGGTAGGCGCATGTTTAGTTCCTATGTACTAACGTGCACAGCTTTCACTAATATTCAGTTAAACAGTCACAGAACGAGTTACAGTTTTCAATAACCTGATCGAGTTGGTTCGCTGAGAGTGAGCAAATTTGATGCTGGAAGAATGGTACCAGAAAGTCGCGAACTCCTCGCTAAGTCTTTATCAGCAGAGTAATACATAGGCTGTATACCAATTCGTAGTCCACTCCAGTAGGAGGCAGACAGATTGAAGTAGAGTGCCACAGGAATGATGTGTACTGTAACTACACAGCGAACCATGTAGGAGTGGAACTCCCTGCAGCTGCCTCTAGGTGGGGAGACGAGGCGGTTCGCCGGGAGCGCCGTCTATACTGCGTTGTTTGGCTCCACAACCTCTTTGACTCGAGAATCTTCCGTGACAGAATCGATGTCACTGTCTAGGTGAGGGGCAAAATTCAGTGGAACTAATGGCCTCAACACGTTCTCTCGAAGTGCAGACTCAAGAAATGTATTACTTCTTTGACAATTAGAGTGTCACAACACAACTGCAACAAGCCAAGCACGTCCTGTATGAGATCCTTTACGGACCCGCGTAAAATCTGCAGTAGGTACGCTTCTGGTTCACTGCTACTCGTCCAGGTGGATGGTACCGATAGCACGACGACTTACCTCCAAAGGTCTCGCGTCAAGCCTGCGGCAGTACCATCCGGCTCTTTTACTACAGATTTATACGAAGGTTTAAATGAATTGTTCAAAACAAGCTCTTTAGCCAGAGAAGAACGTACTGCAGTACTGGCCAGTGGAAATGACTGCACAGTTAAAACACAATCTGTTTCCTCCCAGTAATTTACAGAACAGAAATAGGGGTCTAGCAACGAACCCTTACATTGAACGTAAAAGCAAGAATTCAAACGTCGATGATAATTCGAAACATTTCGTCAGCTAACTCTAACTAGGGATATATAAGTAAAAACTTCAACAGACAAGATCACTAATTAAAATTTTATTTTAGATGTCCGGTATTGTTTAAGGGTATGTAAAGCGCATAAATTTAAATTACAGGCATAATCAGGCCAGATTTAATAATTTCACAAAATGGATGTATACAATTTACCTTATGCATATACACTTCAATATACCTCCATTGTATTGACAATACATCCTGTCAGGTCATAATGCGTCATCTACATCTACATCTGCATGGATAATCTACAAATCACATATAAGTGCCTGGCAGAGAGTTCATCGAACCACCTTCACAATTCTCTATTATTCCCATCTCGCATAGTGCGCGGGAAGAAGGAACACCAATGTCTTTCCGTAAGAGCTCTGATTTCCATTATTTTCTCGTGGTGATCGTTCCTCCCTATGTAGGAACATGAACAACCCTGGAAATACTAAAAGGTATCAGATTATATAATGGTAACACAGAGATTTAGGAACCAGGTTTTAAATTGTAAGACATTTCCAGGGACAGATGTGGACTCTGACCACAATCTATTGGTTATTAACTGTAGATTAAAACTGAAGATCCTGAAAAAAGGTGGGAATTTAAGGAGATGGGACCTGAATAAACTGAAAGAACCAGAGGTTGTACAGAGTTTCAGAGAGAGCATGAGGGAATAATTGACAGGAATGGGGGAAAGAAACACAGTAGAAGAAGAATGGGTAGCTTTGAGGGATGAAGAAGTGAAGGCAGCATAGGATCAAATAGGTAAAAAGACGAGGGCTAGTAGAAACCCTTAGGTAACAGAAGAAATACTGAATTTAATTGATGAAAGGAGAAAATATAAAAACGCAGTAAATGAAGCAGGCAAAAAGGAATACAAACGTCTCAAAAATGATATCGACAAGAAGTGCAAAATAGCTGGAGCACAAATGTAAGGATGTAGAGACTTATCTCACTAGGGGTAAGATATATACTGCCTACAGGAAAATTAAAGAGACCTTTGGAGATTAGAGAACCAATTGTATGAACATCAAGAACTCAGATGGAAACCCAGTTCTAAGCAAAGAAGGGAAAGCAGAAAGGTGGAAGGAGTATGTAGAGGGTCCATACAAGGGCGATGTACTTGAGGACAATATTATGGAAATGGAAGAGGATGCAGATGCAGATGAAGATGAAGATGAAACGGGAGATATAATACTGCATGAAGAGTTAGACAGAGCCCTGAAAGACAAGTAGAAACAAGGCCCCGGGAGTAGACAACATTCCATTAGAACTACTGACAGACTTGGGAGAGCCAGGCCTAACAAAACTCTATATCATATGGTGAGCAAGATCTATGAGACAGGCAAAATACCCTCATACTTCAAGAAGAATATAATAATTCCAATCCCAAAGAAAGCAGGTGTTGACAGATGTGAAAATTACCGAACAATCAGTTTAATAAGCCACAGCTGCAAAATACTAACACGAATTCTTTACAGACGAATAGAAAAACTGATAGAAGCGGACCTCGGGGAAGATCAGTTTGGATTCCGTAGAAATGTTGGAACACGTGATGAAATACTGATACTACGACTTATCTTAGAAGAAACATTAAGGAAAGACAAACCTACGTTTCTAGTTTTTGTAGACTTAGAGACAGCTTTTGACAATGTTGACTGGAATACTCTCTTTCAAATTCTGAAGGTGGCAGGGGTTAAATACAGTGAGCGAAATGCTATTTACAATTTGTACAGAAACCATATGGCAGTTATAAGAGTCGAGGGGCACGAAAGGGAAGCAGTGGTTGGGAAGGGAGTGGGACAGGGTTGTAGCCTATTCCCGATGTTATTCAATCTGTATATTGAGCAAACAATACAGGAAACGAAAAGAAAAGTTCGAAGTAGGTATTAAAATCCATGGAGAAGAAAAAGACTTTGAGGCTCACCGATGACATTGTAATTCTGTCAGAGACTGCAAAGGACTTGGAAGGGCAGTTGAACGGAATGGACAGTGTCTTGAAAGGAGGATATAACATGAACATCAACAAAACAAAACGAGAATAGTGGAATGTAGTCGAATTAAGTCCAGTGATGCTGAGGGAATTAGATTAGGAAATGAGACACTTAAAGTAGTAGAGGAGTTTTGTTATTTGGGGAGCAAAATAACTGATGATTTTCGAAGTAGGAGAGGATATAAAATGTAGACTGTCAACGGCAAGGAAAGCGTTTCTGAAGAAGAAAACTTTGTTAACGTCGAGTATAGATTTAAATGTCAGGAAGTCGTTTCTGAAAGTATCTGTATGGATTGTAGCCATGTATGGATGTAAAACGTGTTTAGACAAGCAGAGAAGCTTTCAAAATGTGATGTTGCAGAAGAATGCCGAAGATTAGATGGGCAGGTCACATAACTAATGAGGAAGTACTGAATCTGATTGGGAAGAAGAGGAGTTTGTGGCACAACTTGAGTAGAAGAAGGGCTCGGATGGCAGGACATGTTCTGAGACATCGAGGGATCACCAATTTAGTATTGGAGGGCAGCGTGGAGGGTAAAAATCGTAGAGGGAGACCAAGAGATGAATTCACTAAGCTGATTCAGAAGGATGTAGCTGCAATAGGTGGGAGATGAAGAGGCTTGCACAAGATAGCGTGGAGAGTTGCATCAAACCAGTCTCAGGACTGAAGACCACCACAACAACAACAACAACAACAACATAGATATCATGTATATTAATATGTTTAGTTTTAGCGTTCCATCTTAGAAAAGACTTTTTGACCGACATATAAATTCTGGTTTCACGATATCCACAACAAATTGTACTCGTTTCCGAGATCACTTGATTTGGAGCAGGTCACGAACTGGTCACTTGATACTAGCATCTATGTTCAGGTTTCGAAGCGACAGTCAGTTGTTCTATCAGAAGCAACAGAATCTGTTTATCCTTTTTCCAATGCCGTTGACTCGATTTAGTTACAAAAATTGGCAATATTAATTTACAACCATACTCAAATATTCCTTTAACTTCCAGTCATTAAGCATTGACTGAACCTGTAAGTTACTTGATCGGATAAGCCACGTTAAAATTTTTCGTGTATTTGTGTATTTAGTTAACAGAGAGGAGCGTACGCAGTATTTTTGTGTAGCTCATTCATGTCAGTTCTGAGGCGGGAGAAAACAAAAAAATAAAAATAAACAAAAGCGATAAATACAGGACAAAGAGAAATTACTACATGGGGGTCGCCGCGTCCGAAGTTGTTACAACAATCCGTTGGGAACTTTTCCCCCTTTTTTTTTACTGAGAGGGAAATATGGTAGCTATACGTAATTCTCGTGTAATCCAGCGAAACGAGTCCGATTTTTAAAACAAGCTATACCAGGTGTACATACGGTCTGAAATAATTCCCTCAGTCATATTTTTTTCACAAGGATTATCTGTGAACTGGAGAGCTGCGTAACACGATCAAATCGATACCAGTTAGGAGTTCATTTTGAATTTCATCTGCAGCTACTGCCAATAACATTGATTTTTGCTTCCAATTTCTTCGTCAGAACATCTGACACCACGTTAGCTCCTTTGTCATTTCAATAACTGATTATTATGGCTAATATCATTCGACGTAGTTCGTTACAATTCGTCTGCAGCTGTATAGCGTAGGAGTGACGAGAGAAGAAGTGTGCTTGTTCTTGGTATAGTTTAGAGTTACTGAAAGGGATCAGATTATTATTATTATTATTATTATTATTATTATTATTATTATTATTATTATTATTATTATTATTGCCAGCTAAAATACCAAGAAATTTCACAACGTCAGCAACTATTATCTCTAAAGAAGTTCTTATGTTGTCTATAAGCGTGAACCTTCTAATCTTTCAGCGAAGTTAAAATATTTGAATAACCTAAGAGAACATGCATTGAAAAAGTATTTAAAATTTTAGTTTAGCTGGTAACAGGTAGCTGTATGTGAGGGAAAGGCGATGGAGTAGGCAGTCTTTGTGGTGTGCTGTGTGAAGCCACCAAGTGGTAGATTAATGTAGGTATGTCAATATTATTGAACATGGAAGCAGAAGTCTTCATGCAACCAAGGTAAAGATGTTAAATAATTATGATTTCTGTTTTTCCCAGCGCGTTAGTATAGTTGAATTGGGTGATTATTTTTAATTGTTGAGTAACCCCACCATGTACGAAAACCGTCTGGGCAAAAAGGCTAGTTAGATATTTCACTTTGTAATGTTTCTAAGATTTGTTAACAGAGCTATATTTAATTTGATGATTTGCATTTATGTTAAATCTCATTGTTCGTGAATCAATAGTGAGTAATGTAACTTCACTTGTCAGATATTTTCGAAAAAAAGTAAACTTGCAATATAATTTTGCAAAGAACTCAGTGCTAGTAATTCACTACAATCTGTAGCGCCTCCCTGTCCATATCACATATTTTTCCAAGAAGATGGATTTTCATAAATGTTTTCATTTAGCAGCCAAAACAATTTTATGTACATTTCAAAGTATCACAGCCAGAATTGCACATCGCACATCGCTGAGCCTGTAGCAAGCATATTTATATTTTTGTGAGAGACTAGAATATATCTCGTTCCACAGTTGCTGCTCTAGAGATAAGACAATTTAATCTATTTGTTATGTGCACAGGGACCAATGTTATCAGTTTCGAACAGGGCCAGATGATTCAGTGCCTAAGGGGCATAATGTATTTTGCAGTGACTGTATTTCATTACTGGTATTCGGAGTTTCATTGTCCAATCCATTCGTGTAAAGTTTTGCTAACAATAACTTGGAGTAAGCACACCACTTGCACTTACAACACGCAACACAGCAATTAGAGTTCAGTACTCATTCCACAGATCAGATCTTAATTCAACATAATCATAAAGAAATAATCTTTTCAAAACGACGTTACAAGTTTAACAACTCACGCATCCAAGTTGCTGACAAGAATTATATACAGGAAGATGGAAAATAAAATTGAGGATGTGTTAGATGACGATCAGATTGGGTTTTGGAAAGATAAAGGCACAAGAGAGGCAATCCTGACAATGCGGTTGATAATGGAAGCAAGACTAAAGAAGAATTAAGACACACTCATAGGATTTGTTGACCTAGAAAAAGCGTTCGACAGTGTAAAATGGTGCAAGATGTTTGAAATTCTGAGAAAAATAGGTGTAAGCTGTAGAGAGAAGCGGATAATATACAATTTGCACAAGAATCAAGAAGGAATAATTAGAGTGAACGATCTAGAACGAAATGGTCGGATTAAAAAGGGTATAAGACAAGTACGTAATCTTTCGCCCCTAATGGTCAATCTGATGGAAATAAAAGAAGCTTGCAGGAGTGGAACTAAAGTTATACCTGAAATTTTATCAACGATACGATTCGCTGATGACATTGCTATCCTGAGAGAAAATGAAGAAAAATTACATGATCTGCTGAATGGATCAGAGTGTCTAATGGGTACAGAATGTAATGAGAAGTAGCAGAAATGGGAACAGCGAAAAACTTAACATAAGGATTGATGTTGACGAAGTACATGAAGTTGAAAGCTAGGTGGACTAACAATGTAAGGAATGAGAAGGTTCTGCGCGGAATCTTAGAGGGTAGGAATATGTGGAAAACACTCACAAGGAGATGTGTCAGGATGATGGGACATTTCTTGAGATCAGCGACTGACTTCCGTGGTACTAGAGGGAGCTGTAGAGGGCAAAAACTGTAGAGGAAGACAACGATTGGAATGATACTAAAATGTAGACTTCCTCGGCCAGAAATATCATGTCCATTATTATTATCCGAGCTATTATGCCGTGGTCGGTTGATGAATTTTGTCTCAATTCCCAACGTTTCGTCTCCGACTGTGGGAGACCTACGGACCCCCTTGAAGAGGTCTTCCACAGTAGGAGACGAAACGTTGGGAATTGAGACAAAATTCATCACCCGACCACGGCATAATAGCTCGGATAATTATAATGGAAACGATTGGAATACATACAGCAAATAGTTGAGGATTTAGGTTGCAAGTGCTACTCTGAGATGAAGAGGTTGGCACAGGAGAGAAATTCGTGGTGGGCCGCATCAAACTAGTCAGAAGACCAATGACTCGAAAAAAAAAAAAAAAGAAATTCAGTGTCGGTACTGTGTATAAACGTATGTAATTAGATTAGCCCATATCTTAATTACAAGCCGTTACAATCCGTTAACATTTAAGTAAGTTTAAAACAATGACTTAGTGAAAGCACAAAAAAACAGAGTAACTTAAGAAGAGAAGTCCTCTTGCAGAATAAGCTCTGTTTCAACTGTTACTCGGGGCCAACAGACATGTCTCAGGCCCCTGAAAATTGATTTATGAGCCACCAGTTGGTCGGTTGCAACAAAATATACTTGCTACGATCACTGGGAATATTTTAATGTTTTGTAGTTTTGGCCAGCATTTCGGCTGCGGGTACCACAAGTGTTTTTCTTAATGCCACGCGACTCCACCTCAGCTGCTCAAGCGTACAATTAAATGCGTGCGGGCTGCTTCTCGGTAAGTGTCCGCAGGTTCCGTTTCTCGTTTGGGCGACTCCGCAGACTTCCCTACACTCTCGTCAGCTGGTCTCTCGAGAGGCCTCGCCGTGGCTCGCCCGCCGGCAAAGCTCCCAAGAAGTCGCTCAGCGGTTGCCGCAGCCCCAGCCGACGTGTTTTTGATTAGCTGCGGCTCAGTGATATGACGGCACAATTTGTTATGATTTTGTTATTATAGCTTAGAAATACCTTCTGACAAACTATATGTCAAAAGATTCGAATAAAGCTTCAGATTTCAATAATGTTTCGGCTTGAGGGGTTCAGTTGGTTAGTGAATAAATATCTCACCATTTTCCTGCCCTGTGTTTTATTTGCACCATGAATCACTTCCTGGAGTTCATAGGCCATGGATAGGTTTATCACCCGTTGAAGAGAAGTGAAAAAAAAGCAACCATACAGCTTTTCTTATCTTCTACGCTACTAACATTTTGCCTGATGCCAATAATTTTGGATCTTATCTTTGACTGATTTTATGAATCTGTTCTCACCATCGAGTCCTCTGCCATCTTCCAATTTCTTTCCCTTTTATACAATTTTCAGTCGTTGTATCCCCGTACCCATTCGCTTTTATACATAACCTATCCGCTCCAGTTTAGTGATAGTTACCCATTTTCTCCGTATGGGTTCTCTTCCGCAACTGTCCTGAAAGCTTCTGAGACACCGTCTCCTAAGTAACAAATCTTACCTCCCTCTACTGTTTAGACTCTAGAAAAATGATCAAGCCCACAGTATTATGTTGAAATGAATGATTAAACCAGAAAAAAAGACAATAAGATATATTTCACTGGAAACAGAAGATTCCGTAGATTAAGCTCAGTGAAGAGAAAAGAAATTGAAAGTTGCAGTATTTCAATTGGTACAGTGTGTCTTAACTTTCCTGCCCCGTTTCTTATATCCAACTAAAATTTAATAGCTCAGTTATTGCTCAGCGCATACATCAGCATGCACGACAGAACTGAAATTTCCCATTCGTTCTCATGTCACCTAAAATATTCATTTTGACGACTGATTCCTTATCTCATGGTTTTAGGCGCTACAGTCTGAAACCGCGCGACCCCTACAGTCGCAGGTTCGAATCCTGCCCCGGGCATGGATGTGTGTGATGTCTTCAGGTTAGTTAGGTTTAAGTAGTTCTAAGTTCTAGGGGACTGATAACCTCAGATGTTGAGTCCCATAGTGCTCAGAACCATTGGAACCATTTGAACCTTAACTCAAAACATTCAATTCAGGTTTCCCTGTCGTTTGTCTACTCGTAATTGTAGCTCTACACGCTTGTGACAGCCTGTATGAAGTTAGTTGGTTTAGGAGACGGCCATCTCTGGAGGACTGGGCGCAGAAAGGCAGAAGGATGGGAGGCCCGCCAGTCCTCTACAGCTGAGGCCTCAGTGGAACGAGGCCTACGTAGGCTGTGACTGGAGACATGAGGCGTGCCTGTGGCGGCGCGTGGGTCGTTGTCGAGTCCCGAACACCGGACTTTCACCGTGGCAATCCGCCTCGCCTCTCTTGTGCAACCAGCTGCAGACGGCTCGCATATCACCTGCCTCTCCCGTGGCACTCGAGGCTGCACGACGGTGGCACGGGTCTCTGCGCCAGTACGCTACCTAATATGAGCCGAGACTGATGTAACCGACTTCAGTAAAAGTAATTTTTGAGGACATTCCTCGTGAAAAAGGAGCTTTCGGGCTAAAAGTACACTACTGGCCATTAAAATTGCTACACCACGAAGATGACGTGCTACAGACGCGAAATTTAACCGACAGGAAGAAGATGCTGTGATATGCAAATGATTAGCTTTCCAGAGCATTAACACAAGGTTGGCGCCGGTGGCGACACCTACAACGTGCTGACATCAGGATGTTTCCAACAGACTTTTCATACACAAACAGCAGCTGACCGGCGTTGCCTGGTGAAACGTTGTTGTGATGCCTCGTGTAAGGAGGAGAAACGCATACCATCTCGTTTCCGACTTTGATAAAAATAAGACTGTAGCCTACCGCAAATGCGGTTTATCGTATCGCGACGTTGCTGTTCGCGTTGGTCGAGATCCAATGACTGTTAGCAGAATATGGAATCAGTGGGTTCAGGAGAGTAATACGGAACGCCTTGCTGGATCCCAACGGCCTCGTGTTGTAAGTGTGCTAGTTAGGTTTTTATATTGGTAACGCCACGTAGCGCTCTGTATGAAAATTACTGGCTGTGGTCTGAGCAGTCTGGTTTGCATTGTTGTTGGCTATTGTAGTGTTGGGCAGTTGGCTGTTAACAGCGCGTAGCGTTGCGCAGTTGGATGTAAGCCGCCAGCAGTGGTGGATGTGGGGAGAGAAATGGCGGAGTTTTGAGAGCGGATGATCACAGACAGTACATTTGTAAGACTGGATGTCATAAACTGATATATATATATATATATATATATATATATATATATATATATATGACTTTTAAACACTATTAATGTAAATACATTGTGTGTTCTCTATCAAAACATTTCAATTGCTAACTATGCCTATCAGTACTAAGTGCCTTCAGTAGTTTGAATCTTTTATTTAGCTGGCAGTAGTGGCGCTAGCTGTATTGCAGTAGCTTGAGTAAGGAAGATTTTTGTGAGGTAAGTGATTTGTGAAAGGTATAGTTTAATGTTATTCAGGGCCATTCTTTTGTAGGGATTTTTAAGGTCAGATTGCGTTTCACTAAAAATATGGTGTGTCAGTTTAAGCACAGACATGTATAATTTTTATAAGGGGACGTAACAGTATCACTGGCAGTGGAGATGACAGGCATCTTATCCACATGGCTGTAACGGATCGTGCAGCTACGTCTCGATCCCTGAGTCAACAGATGGGGACGTCTGCAAGACAACAACCATCTGCACGAACAGTTGGACGACGTTTGCAGCAGCATGGATAATCAGCACGGAGACTTTGACTGCGGCTTCCCTAGACGCTGCATCACAGACAATAGCGCCTATGATGATGTACTCAACGACGAACCTGGGTGCACGAATGGCAAAACGCCATTTTTTCGGATGAATCCAGGTTCTGTTTACAGCATCATGATGGTCGCATACGTCTTCGGCGACATCGTGGCGAACGTACATTGGAAGCGTGTATTCGTCACCGCCATACGGCGTATTATCCGGCGTGATGGTATGGGGTGCCATTGGTTACAAGTCTCGGTCACCTCTTGTTGGCATTGACGGCACTTTGAACAGTGGACGTTACGTTTCACGTGTGTTACGACCCGTGGCTGTACCCTTCATTCGATCCCTGCGAAACCGCACATTTCAGCAGCATAATGCACGGCCGCATGTTGCAGGTGTTGTACGGGCCTTTCTGGATACAGAAAATGTTCGACTGCTGCCCTGCCCAGCATATTCTCCAGATCTCTTACCAACTGAAAGCGTCTGGTCAATGGTGGCCGAGCAACTGGTTCGTCACAATACGCTAGTCACTACTCTTGATGAATTGTGGTATAATTTTGAAGCCGCATGGGCAACTGTACCTTACACGACATCCAAGCTCTGTTTGACTCAATGCCCAGGCGTATGAAGGCCGTTATTACGACCAGAGGTGGTTGTTCTGGGTACCGATTTCTCAGGTTCTATGAATCCAAACTGCGTGAAAATGTTATCACAAAAAAATGGTTCAAATGGCTCTGAGAACTATGGGACTTAACATTTTAGGTCATCAGTCCCCTAGAACTTAGAACGACTTAAACCTAACTAACCTAAGGACATCACACAACACCCAGCCATCACGAGGCAGAGAAAATCCCTGACCCCGCCGGGAAACCGGGCGTGGGAAGCGAGAACGCTACCGCACGACCACGAGATGCGGGCATTGTAATCACATGTCAGCACTAGTATAATATATTTGTCCAATGAACGCCCGTTTATCTTCTGCATTTCTTCTTGGTGTAGCAGTTTTAATGGCCAGTAGTGTATTTGTGCACGCCAGTGTTCGTAATTCACTCGTAGTATGATGCTCCTGCTACAGTGTGTCATAATAATGTACAGTATATGTCTATCGTACACATTACTCAAAAGTTCATAAGACGTATCAATTCTATCAGATCAGTTACGTAACGCTACTCCATACTAGATACATCACATGTGTTTCTCCAAAATGATGCCAAAACCGATCGATCACGAAGTTCGAATTGTTATCAAAAAGCGTTACTTCAAATAAAATGTCATTTCTGAAACAACTGTCTGTCACATCGACGTAGGTGGCACTACTTTGAAAAACAACGTACACCTATACCTACAATTCTAACATTGTACCTACTTTTGCTCTATTTCTTACGCACCTATGACAAACTGCAAGTCGGAAACGGTTAAGAGAGCCACAATTTGAACACTTTCTGTACTATGTGATAAAATTTATTTAGTGCCATTTAGGTACTACCTAGTCCTTACCATTTGAATTTTTCATTTTCTTTTAACTAGAAAAATCTGTTAAAGAAAAAATTTTGTTCATCTCGGCAAATTCCACCAACGCACAGATTCAGCACGGATTCAGAAAATATCGTTCTTGCGAAACACAACTCGTGAAGTAATGAGTGCAATCGACAGTGGATTTCAAATTGATTCCATATTTTTAGATTTCCGGAAGGCTTTCGACACCGTTCCTTACAAGCGTCTTCTTCTAATCAAACTGAGTGCGTATGGAATATCGCCTCAGCTGTGAGACTGGATTCGTGATTTCCTGACAGATAGGCCACCCTTCGTAGTAATAGATGGAAAGTCATCGAGTAAAAAAAGAAATAATATCCGGCGTTCCCCAAGGAAGTGTTATAGTCCTTCTATAGTTCCTAATCTATATTAACGACACAGGAAATAACCTCAGTAGCCATCGTAGATTGTTTGCAGATGATGCTGTCATTTACCGTCTGTAAAGCCATCAGATGACCAAAATGAATTGAAAAATGATTTAGATAAATGTCTGTATGGTGCGAAAAGTGGCAATTGATCCTGAATAAAGAAAAGTGTGCAGTTATTCACATGAGTACTAAAAGAAATCCGCTATATTTCGATTACGCTGTAAGTCCCACAAATCTGAAGGCTGTAAATTCAACAAAATACTTAGGGATTATAATTACAAATAACCTAAATTGGAACGATCACGTAAATAATATTGTGGGTAGGGCAAACAAAGACTGCGATTCATTGGCAGGAGCACTTTGAAGATGCAACAGGTCTACTAAAGAGGCTGCTTACACCACTCTTGTTCGCCCTATTCTTGATTATTGCTGTGCAGTGTGGGATCCGCATCAGATTGGACTAACGGATGACCTCGAAAAAGTATAAAGAAGGGCAGGTCGTTTTGTATTATCGCGAAGTAGGGGAGATCGTGCCACAGACATGATATGTGAATCGGAGTGGCAATCATTAAAACAAAGGCGTTTTCAGTTGAGACGGGATCTTCTCGTGAAATTTCAATCACTATTTTTCTCCTCCGATTGCGAAAACATTCTTTTGGCACCCACCTACACAAGGAGAAATGATTATAACCATAAAATAAGAAAAATCAGGGCTCGCACAGAAAAATTTAAGTCCTCGCCTTTAGAGAGTGGAACAGTAAAGAGACAGCTTGAAGAATGTTCATTGAACCCTATGCAAGGCACTTTATTGTGAATAGCAGAGTAACCACTTACATGTAGATGCAGACGCATGACTTCGATCATTTCCTGTCGGAGTCCACCGACATCTCTAGTGATCTTTATGCGTGAAGCAACCTGTACAATACTGTGAATGTGAGACGCCTTCCTTCCAAAGCAAATGCCTGGCTGGGAATGGATCCAGAAATACTGCTGAAGTTAATAAATAATTTGTAGTCACATGATCGTGATGTGGGGAATATAAGGAAGATGTGGTAGCTATTTCACACACACACAAATTGGCGGTGCCACAAAACTAGTAGAAGGCTGACTCGAAATACACTTTTAAAAAGATCACTGCATACAAAGGAGGAGAGAGAGAGAAAGAGCTGTAGTTTGCTTTCCAGATGACGTAAGAACTTGCACGAGGTATTTCATTCCGCCATGGACTGTAAACTGCCTCAGCATTCCTGGTGCACCTATCTTGTGGTACACTACACGAACTGCTTCAGGAGTTCTTAAATCTGGTGCCGAATATCACACCTTAAAGATGTCACAAGTAGTGCTTCAGAAGATGAGCAGCAGGAAGTATTAATTAAATCGTTGGTATAGCCGTGGAAACAATCGGCTTGAAACGCACAGAGTTTAAAACTGCTATACATTTAAAAAAAATTCGACACTGGACAGTAGTATACATGCATAAACATTAGTGTTATGCTTTTGACGAGAATTTTCATTAAGTAATCCAAACATATTAGTATTTGACGTCATGATTGGAAATGGTGGTGCATGAAATGTTACATGGAATTTCAATTTCACCGTGACTTATACCGTCACGGTTATAGCGTTCCCGACCACTACAGGTCTGCTAAGTGTATTTTCGTCTTTAAAGGTACCATAGAATTCTTAAGTGGAATGGTTCTGTAGGCTACATCACGACGAAGAAGGAGGGACGAAAGGGTCTACCGCGTCATAAGATAGTAAGAACAACAAATGCACTACGATATATTGAAAAATACGATCCATTCACGGCTAGATGACTAATATCGCTGAAAACACTCTTACATCCCTGTGCTCACCTTCTGGACGTTCACACGCAGGGCAAAGGTGCCGCAGTAAAGCGCCAAGGTTCACAGACTGCAGAAAATTACCGCTGTTAATGCGGCCCATGGCCGCACCGGCGGAAGTACGTGTCAGTCAGAGAGACGCCCGCTAGCAGTGGAGTGTCCCCACCCCAGGAGGAACCGAGTGGTAGGAATTCGAGCGCTATCAATACTCCTAACGCCAACATTCGTCATATTGAATCTTCTCAAATTTCCACAGAGTATACACGCGACACACGCGGTCCCGAAGACAGCTCAATGCACACTGGGTGTAAGTTCACTCTTCATCCACCCAGGGAGAGCTGCGAGCAAAATCATATTAAGCCACAGCAGTCTGGAGGCTTTCTCGGATGTGCTGGTGTACAAATAATGGGCCAGTCCCAACTCAGAATAATGGTATCCACTGAGATACTGTTTCTGGCCCCGACTTGCCTGCTTGCTGCAATGCTTTTACAGCCATCTCCAGACTCACAAGAATATTGGGAACGAGGCACATATATTATTGGTGTAATTACAATTAAACATTGCGATTGCTGCTGCAGCCTGACTCCGAGCGATGTACTGTAAGTGTCTCTCCTTGAAGGCTGTGTTATGGAACGAACCTCAATATCTACAGTACACATTGTCTTCCATGTAATATCTCTCTTATGGTTATCGATGTGTTGAATCTATACGACTGGACAGCGTCATGTTCTTTGCACATGCCGGGACTTAAGCCACAGTAACTTTTCTGTGCAACATATACACATTTCAGACAAGCAGTGCAGTTATCGTTTATACAGGTGCAGCACCAGAAAAAAATTGTGACATGCCCACACTCACACTGGCTAGGGGTCGCGATTCTCCTCAGTTCTAGAAAATTAGTTGACGCTTAGTCAACAATTCCGGAAGGTGCTGCATCCTGCCAGACTCTCTCAAACAAGAGGTGTGAAGTACAGACGTCCGGCAATATGTGATAATCAACAGCGCTCCCATGACGAAGCGGTTGGAAAGACATCACCAATACGGGTTGGTGTACTGTAATCAGCATCCCAGTCGATAGCGCAACTAAGAAAACGTGAGGATATTCGCAGGAAGCCGATGAGGGGATATTCTGTGATCCATTTTTTTACAGCCGTATTGCCCGTCCTGTCGTTTTGTTCATACGAAACAGCAGACCAACTTGAATCCTCGTATTGCTACTTTGTGCAGATTTTTATGAAATAAATCTATTACTCCTTATGCTCGAATACAATCCCAAATGCGTTGACATCACAACTCACTACTTCAAATCTTTCCCCTCCTTATGACTAGACGTACGTATTATTTTTACATGAACAGAATGTGTGTGTGGGTTTTATTTTGTCTAGTTGCGCAATAGATTGATCCAACAAGTACCTTTTGGCTCCTGCAAGAAACAATATCCACCTCACACTACTACAGAAGTCAGACAGACGCTCCTAATGTACCAACAAGAACTGCTTGAAAAACATTCAGCAACAAATATCTTTTGGAGTCGTTCGCTGTAAGGAAAAGACTTGGGTATGGGAGTATTCCTAGTTAATGTAAGAAAAACATTAAACGGACGAAAAATATTATTTATTACAAAAAATTCTGAGAAATCAAGTAAAACTCTTTCTATAAAATAACAATAAATTTCCGAGTTCTACTGGGAACAGTAGATTGCCTCTTATGGATATAAATGCTATTATTTTACAAAGTGTGGGAAAGTTCTCTTCTCCCTTTTCTTTAAGAATGCCATTTACTCGGTAGAATGGCTGAGAGCCACGCCTACACAACTTTTCTTGGTACGGTCAAGGCTGTCGCGTGAGAAATGTAATGGAGTGTACTGTTATGGAGGACAGATGAGGCTTGCATACGCTGTAGCGTACAATACCGTGAGCAGCGACGACTGCTGCCTGCGTCACTCGCTGCTGACAAATAACACATCTATCTCTTTCTATCTGGACTGACCTGCGCCAATCAAACTCTCCCTATGCCATGATGAAGTCAAGCACTCCTATCCGCTACTAGTCTAACTATTGGCGTGGTACACCGGTCAGATAACCAGTCCACCAGGATGCCACTCAATACTCGCTCGTAGGCGTTTAACTAGTACTCTGTCCACGTTCACACCGCACAATAAGTGTGGTGGCCAACACAGTGAACAACGCTTAACCGCGAGCGACTAAATATAGAGTGTCACTCCGATTTGCTAACGACAGAGGTGTTCTCCCAGTGAAGTACTGAGGAGAGACTTTGTTTCTCGCTATTTGCGTACACATACGAGGACACTCGCTCTCGTTACGTGTTGATGCTCCAAGAGCGACAATGGAACGGCCCCTTTTTCTGGAAAAGTTGCAAGGGTATGTCATTCACTGTCTTCCCTCACTCCTCTGGCTGTTTGCGTCAGAAATATTCTGCCAATCAGCGTTGCTCTTTTAAACGGGAGAATGACGTTTCGTTTGAGTCGACCAATGCGGAAATCTGTAGCATCTCCGTTAAGCGTATACTGTCCTCCTGAGAGAACTCTGTAACTATGCAGTCGGTCCGCGATAAAATGCGTCTTCTGGGCGCTCCCACACAATGTAGCGGAATTTGCTTTTAAGTCTAACACGGAGGTCGTTATCCCTTCGCTCTGGCAAAAGCTGTCTTCTCTCTGGGCGGTCGCTTCGTCTGAAGTAGGTATGTTGTTGACCCAGCTCTCTGAAGGAACAGTGGGCTGGTTTCCTCTTTAGAACGAATATTTCTGTGGCCGTCATGTTGTGTACGCCAGCCTCGACTTTTTTCAACCTTGGTGCGCACTTGCGATATAGTTATTAGACTTGCATATCGCTTACATGAATTCATACAAAATTGACTATCTTATCGAGTTTGGGTTCGAATGAAGCGTCTTGATGTGCAGAGTACTATTGTGAGGACGGAATATGTAAGAAATGAAGGTCAGGAGACCACGCCACCTAACAAGTAGTCTGATTACTAATTGCAAACATCTGGTGATATGTCAGATCATAAGCCACAGTACCTTTGTGTTCAGGCAACAACATAACATTTCTGATTTTCATTTACAGGTGCATAAAAAAGCTGATACACCCACACTCGCACTATCTGGGTTTCGTTTTAGAGCTACCCAGTAGGAGAAAAGGCGCCCACCATCACATATTTGTCGATTTACCACATCCACGAAGCTTTTTCGTATTTTTGATACCTGTACATACAGTGAATAAACAGTAATGTGTTATATACATTAAGACCGTGAAGTGGGGTTTGTGTCTGTTGTCGCAGACCCTTATCATTTAGAAGGCCCGCACAACAGACAAGCAAGGTGGGCTGCCGACCTCCCTTCAAGAGCTCGCCAGTGGATGTAAACATCAACAGATGCTATTCAAGAACTCAGCTGTACCAACACATTAGAGACAAATATTCTGGAGTGTTCCGGCGTAACCACAAACGCCGGAACGAAGATTCGGAACGCAAGACCAGAGAAGTCGGTGAGGAAACGGCGGCTAATGGTACGCGGAATTGGATTGCGCCGCGCCAGGCGCAAGACGTGAATAAAAGCGACGCTCCTGCTAGCCTCGGCTGCACAGATCAGCACCGGATTGCGGACGTTAGTTATCAACTTCCAGGAACTTTGTGTACAGCAAGAGCTTTCGTGCTTTCATGTCGCCCCTCGCTAGCGACATTTGATGTATTTCCAAAGTTAAGTATTGTCAATTGCTTTCTAGAAATAAAACTACTAATGTTATTTATTTGAAAGTGTTGTATGGCATTCCGAGAACGCTGCATCCCGTAGGCATCCTATTAGAGACGTGTGGGCAAGACCCCCACGTAGAGTTCTTACATCCTCAGTATGTTGTAACAATTTGCCTTGAGGACTACGGATTCGCTGATAAAAGACAATGGTACTACTTACAACGTGTTTTAAAGAGTGAGGTCAGGAAATGTGTTTAATGTGCTCTCGGACATTTGTAAGAAACTGAGGAAGAGTCGTCGCCACTTGAAAGCTTTTGATTACTACCTGTTCCTTAGACAATTTGCAGCATTACTACTTGACATATATCAGATAGATTGTATTTGCTAAATGACATGAACAAGGGATGAGCTCATTTGAATGTATGAGCCCTGCTGTAACACCTATGACTCGAATGCGCAATGCCAGATTGATGGACGACCACTTTAGTTTAAGATTTGCAGCAACGTGATTCTGTTTCACCGAGTGGTATCGCTGTTAATTTGTTACTAAGGTGGTTGATTGCTTCAAGTGAACTCAAAATGCCGAAGAGGAAGTTATCATTCCAAGAAAAATTTCCAGATGAATGTTTATTCATGAAAGGAGGGAGGTTTGACTATGAAGCGGAATGTGTAATTTGTGTTATATTGCGGTTGCGAGAAGAGCAGACATTAAGGATCAATTATCTGACGCAAAGCACTAATCGAACGTGCACTCCAGAAGCACGAAGCACTTACGAAGTGGACAGTTACTTTGTTTCAGATTCATTCAAACAGGGTTACCTAGTAATAGCACTGAAATTAGCAGTGTGCTGCCATACCGTTAAACATCATCATGTCTTTGAAATCAGTGAACTATACTTTCATGGTAAGCTCCAGACTTTTTAATGTTTCCATTTTTAGTCAGTTTGAGAGAAAAGTTTCGGTGTGTCAGACAGAAATTATGGCAATATATAAAGGTAAACGTAGAGATATCGCGAAATGGGGGCGAGTGTTACCTACATTTAATTTTACGTTCGGTTTTGTCAAATATAAAAAAGCCCACAACCAGCAGGTGAGAGGCAGTGTTTGCAGACCGGCACAGACTTGTCCACCATTCTCAGACTGGCACCGACCTATCCAACGCGCTCGGACTAGCATTCATTTCCGGGTGCGGTAGAATGCTGCATTCCTATTGGCTCCCTGGGTGAAGTGATAGGTGGAGGGGGCACAGGGTATATAAAGGCGACTCCACCCCCAGTCGCCATCATTCCGTCGTCAACCACCGTAATGCGAGGTCGAATGTCTTCTGCTAGCTCGTGTGCGTTAATCGCCAGTTTGTTCCTTTTTTACGTGCGTGTCACCAGCTTAGGTGGAAAAAGGAAGTGTTCAGTTGCATCAAGCACCATTCCTAGTGTCAGTGGCGGAAACCGGCAGTGACCATTAGAAGAGGCTGGGGAATTACGTGGTAAGTACAGTTTCAAATCGGCAACTGTATCGTAGTATTGAATACATTTCTTCTCAATGCTTCAGCGTATATCCAAAAACGTCGAATTGTGGTTGAAATGAGTGCTATGGTGCAACAGTAGAGACAGTGGGAGCAGCAGCACTTGTGTGGCCAGCGAGTCTGTAGATGATTTCGAGGAATCAAAACCGATAACTGTATCTTTTTTTCACTAAACATTTCGTACTGAGTACGTGTCTTATTGTTTCAGCATATATCCTCCGGGTAACTGAAGAGGCCGAGAGGCAACTGCTGCAGCAACAGCAACAACCGTGGCGGCACCAGCAGTGGCTGCAGCTGCGCTAGCAGCCACAGCAGCAGTAGTGGCAGTAGCAGTGGCAATATCACCGGTTTTCATCATATACGTAATATGTTGTGACCAACGAGTCTGAGGCTGTTGTAGATGATTTCTAGGGACCAAAATCGATAAATGTTGCTTTTTCACTAAGAATTTGTTGCAGTATATGTCGTGTACACGTAGGTTCTTTCTGAAATTTTCATCCTTTACATAATATGTTGTTGTTGTAGATGATTTCGAGGATCACTAAGAATTTAGTACTGTTTAGGTATTTACATCCATTATTTTTTCACCTCCATAGTTCTCTTTATATGTAATTAAATTTCATTGTATATCTAATATCGTATATATTTTTTGTTGTTGTAGGTTATTTTCTGACAGATGAATATGGGGAACAGGAAGTGGTATGTTTGGAGATATGCAGTGTAAGTAGGCTGCTTAGGTTTTTATGTTTGTAACGCCGAGTAGCGCTCTGTATGAAAATAACTAACTGTACTGTGTGCAGTCTGTCGCTGGTTGGCATTGTTGGAATATTCGCTTGTGTAGTGTTGGGCACTTGGATATGAACAGCGCGTAGCGATGGGCAGTTGAAGGTGAGCCGCCAGCAGTGGTGCATGTGGAGAAAGAGATACTAGAGTTTTGAGAGGTTAGTATAAGCGAACGATCTGAACGTGTGTCTACCAGTAAAAGGAAATTTGTAAAGATGTATGTCATGAATTGAGATATATATATATATATATATATATATATATATATATATATATATATATATGGTGAATTTTGAACAATATTAAGGTAAATATATTGTTCTCTAGAAAAATCATTCATTTGATAACTATGCCTATCCTTAGTTAGTGCCTTCAGTAATTAGAATCTTTTATTTAGCTGGCAGTACTGGCGCTCGCTGTAATGCAGTAGTTCGAGTAACGAAGATTTTTGTGAGGTAAGTGATTCATCAAAGGTATAGGTTACTGTTAGTCAGGGCCATTCTTTTGTAGGAATTATTGAAAGTCAGACTGCGTTGCGCTAAAAATATTGTGTGTCAGTTTAGTGATGATCAGAATAAGTAAAGATAGAAATGTCTGAGTACGCTCAGTTTTGCTCAGCTGTTTGAAAATCAAATAACGTAAGAGTTTTCCAGCACAGTCATTGATAATTTTTCAATGGCGATGTTTCAGCAGGGATCATCGCCGGTCTCATGTGAGTATGTAGTCTAAAAAAGTATTTTTTTCGAGTGCTGTCCATGTATAAACGATAACTGCACTGTTTGTCTGAAATTTGTATATGTTGCAGTGCAAAGTTACTGTGATTTATGTCCCGTCATGTGCACAGAAAGTGGGGTTGTCCATTCGTAAGGGAATTATAGATTCAACACATCAATAACAGTAAGGGTATGAGACAGATTGTACGTGGAAAACTATGTGCGCTACACACATTGAGATTCGTTCAAGAACGATAGCCTTCAAGAGAAGAATTTCCAGTACATTTCTCAATGTCAGACTGCAGGAACAATCGTATTATTTAAGTGTAATTACACTTATAAGTGCCTGGTTCCCAATATTCTTGTGAGTGTAGAAATGACTGTAGAAAGCATAGCAGCAAGCAGGCAGGTCGTTGCCGGGAACACTATCCCAGTTGACGCCTTTGTTCTGGGCATGAGCTGGCCCGTTCTTCATACACCAGTTTGTAGAGTCTGAGACAGCTTCCGGTCTGCTGCGACTTATGACATTTTGGCTAGCAGTTCATCTTGATTGAGCCGTCTTGAGCACCGCGTGTGTCATGTGTGTCCTCCATGGAAATTTGAGAAGATTGAGGTGACGAGTGTTGGCGTTGGGAGTATTGATAGCCGTCGATTTCCTACCACTCGGTTCCTCCTGGAGTGGGGACCCTCAACTTCAAGCGGGTCTCTCTCTGACTGACACTCACTTCCGCCACTGCGGACATGGGCCACATTTACAGAGGTAGTTTTCATCAATCTGTGAACGTCGGCGCTTTACTGCGGCACCTTTGCACTGAGTGCGGACGTCTGGAAGGTGAGTACATGGGATGTACACTCCTGGAAATTGAAATAAGAACACCGTGAATTCATTGTCCCAGGAAGGGGAAACTTTATTGACACATTCCTGGGGTCAGATACATCACATGATCACACTGACAGAACCACAGGCACATAGACACAGGCAACAGAGCATGCACAATGTCGGTACTAGTACAGTGTATATCCACCTTTCGCAGCAATGCAGGCTGCTATTCTCTCATGGAGACGATCGTAGAGATGCTGGATCTAGTCCTGTGGAACGGCTTGCCATGCCATTTCCACCTGGCGCCTCAGTTGGACCAGCGTTCTTGCTGGACGTGCAGACCGCGTGAGGCGACGGTTCATCCAGTGCCAAACATGCTCAATGGGGACAGATCCGGAGATCTTGCTGGCCAGGGTAGTTGACTTACACCTTCTAGAGCACGTTGGGTGGCACGGGATACATGCGGACGTGCATTGTCCTGTTGGAACAGCAAGTTCCCTTGCCGGTCTAGGAATGGTAGAACGATGGGTTCGATGACGGTTTGGATGTACCGTGCACTATTCAGTGTCCCCTCGACGATCACCAGAGGTGTACGGCCAGTGTAGGAGATCGCTCCCCACACCATGATGCCGGGTGTTGGCCCTGTGTGCCTCGGTCGTATGCAGTCCTGATTGTGGCGCTCACCTGCACGGCGCCAAACACGCATACGACCATCATTGGCACCAAGGCAGAAGCGACTCTCATCGCTGAAGACGACACGTCTCCATTCGTCCCTCCATTCACGCCTGTCGCGACACCACTGGAGGCGGGCTGCACGATGTTGGGGCGTGAGCGGAAGATGGCCTAACGGTGTGCGGGACTGTAGCCCAGATTCATGGAGACGGTTGCGAATGGTCCTCGCCGATACCCCAGGAGCAACAGTGTCCCTAATTTGCTGGGAAGTGGCTGTGCGGTCCCCTACAGCACTGCGTAGGATCCTACGGTCTTGGCGTACATCCGTGCGTCGCTGCGGTTCGGTCCCAGGTCGACGGGCACGTGCACCTTCCGCCGACCACTGGCGACAACATCGATGTACTGTGGAGACCTCACGCCCCACGTGTTGAGCAATTCGGCGGTGCGTCCACCCGGCCTCCCGCATGCCCACTATACGCCCTTGCTCAAAGTCCGTCAACTGCACATACGGTTCACGTCCACGCTGTCGCGGTGTGCTACCAGTGTTAAAGACTGCGATGGAGCTCCGTATGCCACGGCAAACTGGCTGACACTGACGGCGGCGGTGCACAAATGCTGCGCAGCTAGCACCATTCGACGGCCAACACCGCGGTTCCTGGTGTGTCCGCTGTGCCGTGCGTATGATCATTGCTTGTACAGCCCTCTCGCAGTCTCCGGTGCAAGTATGGTGGGTCTGACACACCGGTGTCAATGTGTTCTTTTTTCCATTTCCAGGAGTGTATAAATGTTTTCAGCGACCTCAGTCATCTAGCCGTGAATGGATCGTATTTTTCAATACATCGTAGTGCTATCTGTTGTTGTCACTATCCTATGACGCGGTAGACCCTTTCCTCCCTACTTCTTTGTTGTGATGTAGCAGAGAACCAGTCCACAGCAGACCTGTAGTGGTCTGGAACTCTATAACCAAGACTGTATAAATTCACAATAAAAGTTGAAATTCCAGCTATCATTTCAAGCATCACCGCTTCCAATCGTGCCGTCAAATAATAATAAGTTCTTATCAAAAATTTAACACTGTTGTTGGTGCATGCAAAGTAGTGTGCAAGTCACCCTTTTTTTAGTTCTAGTAGTTTAAAACTGTGTATGTTCCAAGACAATGGTTTAAACATCTGTATTAACGAGTTAGTTAATATTTCCTGTGGCTCATCTTCTGAAGCACCAATTGTGGCATCTTCAATATGTGATATTCCGCACCAGATTTAATAACTCCTGAAGCAGTTCGTGAAGTCTACTGCAATAAAAGTGCACCAGGAAGGCAGGGGCAGTTTACAGTCCATGGCAGAATGAAATATCTCATGCTAGTTCCTATGTCATTTAGAAAGAAAACTACAGCTCTCCCCCCACCCTCCCTCTCTCTCTCTCTCTCTCTCTCTCTCTCTCTCTCTCTCTCTCTCTCTCTCTGTATGCAGCGATCTTTTCTAAAGTGTGTTTCAAGTCAGCTTTCTAGTAGTTTTATGGCATTGTCAATTTGTGTGTGTGAAATAGCTACCGCATCTGCCCTATCCCTACATCACGATCATGTGAGTAGAAATTAATTATTTACTGACTTAGCAGTATTTATTGATAGATCCCCAGTCAGGCATCTGCTTTGGAAGGAAGGCATCTCGCATGCACCTATCTGACAGGATGCTTATGCATACAGACCACTCAAGAGGGCAGTGGACATCAACAGGAAATGTGCTTAGGATTAGCATATGCCCGAGCATGCTAATGCAGAGGCCTGCACAATGAGGCCACCGACAGCCCTGGGGTGCGTGGCTGGGACAGCCTGCGGAGTGGCTGGATGGAGGTTTTTTTAGATACGTTTAAGCAATCTGTGACAGTGTAGTTACGTGTTTCCTTCCGCGATCAGAATGAAAAAAGTGGAGCAGTTTTTTAAATGTTCCACACTCTGTAATCGATTTCCTGACAAGTTCATTAAATAAACTGTATTCCATAAACCAACTTGTTTCCCATAAATCGTTTCAATAAACAACAATCCACACATCGTCTAAATTGCTTAAACAATATTCCATATACTGTCACTGATAAATCAGTATTTCCAGAAGTGGACAGGGGAAAGGAAAACTGAAGGATATAGATATAATTAATTATTTAATTAGTCCATCTATTTGATACAGTAGTGGAGGGTATTCGAATGAGCTGCAGCAGCTTGTAAATACCAAAAGTGGTACAACTAAGCTATTTCCTGCCATATTTTTTCAATCAATTTAATTAATTACACAAATATTTTGATTTCAGAAGTGATGCTGGGTTTTGAAGAGCGTGGGGAGGGGGTTGGAGTGACATAGGATACCACTTGAATGAATAATAGGTGAAGGATGGGGTATGCCCAGTGGGTCATCATGCTCTTAGCAGAACAATGGTTTAAGGACCTGTCAATAAAAAAAATAACACAAAAACAATAGATTTGGTCCAGAATGTATGCTTCCATCTTAATGTAGGCAACCAGTATTAACAAATTGTGCTGATGTCTCTGTTGCCCTACTACTCTCAAATCGGGAGTCATTTGACCAGGCCTTCGTTTTCCACCTGTCTAAGGTCAAACCATTATGGTCACGAACCCAGGAGAGGCACTGTGGGTGCTGCATGATGTCAGTAAAGGCTCAAGTCATGAGATGCCTACGGAAAAACTAATTACGCTGACAATTCGAGCCAAACTTAACCCTTACAAACTCAATAGTTGCTTATTGAGAAGGTTAAACAAACAAAAATGTGTAACTGTTAATTTTGTGCTGTTAAAATCACAAAGCCGGCCGCTGTGGCCGAGCGGTTCTACGGGTTCATTCTCGAATCGCGCTGCTTCTACAGTCACACGTTCGAATCCTGCCTCGGGCATGGATGTGTGTGATGTCCTTAGGTTAGTTAGGTTTAAGTAGTTCTAAGTTCTAGGAGACTGATGACCTCAGATGTTAAGTCGCATAGTGCTGAGGGCCATTTGAACCATTTGAAAAACTTCTGTCCATGGCTATGTGGGTTCTGCACTACAATAGAACACCACATTAAGTCCTTACCAAATGAAATTGGAACTCGTCTGAGCCCGGCCACATATTTCCAGCCGTCTATGGTTACGAAACCTGGACAGGCACTGCTGGCGATATCGTACTGTTAGCAAAGGCAGTCATGTCGGTCGTCTACTGCCTTAGCCCATTAATGCCAAATTTCGCCACACTGTACTAACGGATACGTTCGTCGTACGTTCCACATTGTTTTTTGCCGTTAGCACTCACAGATCTAAGAAACGCCGCTGCTCTCGGCCGTTATTTGAAGGGCTTCGGTTCTGCCACTACGCTGTCCATAGTGAGAGGTGACGTCTGAAATTTGGTGGCCTCATCACGCACTTGATACTGTTGACCTGTAATATTTAACTTCCTAACGATTTCCAAAATGGAATGTCCCACGCGTTTAGCTCTAACTACTATTCGGCGTCAAAAGTCTGTTAATTCTGATTGTGCTGCCATAATCACACAAGAAAACTTTTGACATGTATCTCCTGTGTACAAACGACAACTCCACCAATGCACTGCCTGTTTATAACCTGTGTACTCGACACTGCCGCCACTTGTGTTGTTGCTGTGGTCTTCAGTCCAGAGACTGGTTTGCAGCAGTTCTCCGTACTACTCTATCCTGTGCAAGCGTCTTCATCTCCCTGTATCATTCTGAATCTGTTTAGTGTATTCACCTCTTGGTCTCCCTCTGCCATTTTTACCCTGCACGCTATCCTCCAATACTAAGTTGGTGATCCCTTTGTGCCTCAGAATATGCTCTTATCTCCAATTCTCGTCATTAGTTACGTGATCTACCCATCTAATTTCAGCATTCTTCTGTAGCACCACATTTAGAAAGCTATTTTCTTCTTGTCTAAAGTTTTTGTCGTCCATTTTTCACTTCCATACATGGCTTTACTCCATACAAATACTTTCATAAAAGACTTCCTGACAAATATATACTCGATGTTAATAACTTTCTCTTCTTCTGAAAGTTTTTCTTGTTATCACCAGTCTACATTTTATATCCTCTCTATTCCGACCATCGTCAGTTATTTTCCTCCCCAAATAGCAAAACTCATTTACTACTTTAAGGGTCTCAATTCGTAATTTATTCCCTCAGTATCACCTGATTTAATTCGATTACATTCAATTATCCTCATTTTGCTTTTGTCGATGTTCATCTTATCCGTTTAACTGCTCTTCCAGGTCCTTTGCTGTCTCTGACAGAATTACAGTGTCATCGGCAAACCACAAAATACTTTTTCTTGCCAATGGATTTTAATTCCTACTCCAAATTTTCTTTTGTTTCCTTTACTGCTTGCTCAATATATAGCTGGAATAACTTCGGGGATTGGCTACAACCCCGTCTCACTCCCTTCCAACCACTGTTTCCCTTTCATGCCCCTCGATTCTTTATAACTGAAATCTGGTTTCTGTATAAATTCTAAATAGCCTTTCGCTCCCTGTATTCGATCACTGTCATCTTCAGTATTTCAAAGATAGTATTCCAGTGAACATGGTCAAAAGCTTTCTCTAAGTCTACAAATTCTAGAAACGTGGGTTTGCCTTCCCTTAATCTATCTTCTAAGATATGTCATAGGGTCAGTATTGCATCACGTGTTCCAACATTTCTACGGTATCCAAACTGATCTTCCCCGTGGTCGGCTTCTACCAGTCTTTCCCTTCGTCAGTAAAGAATTCGTGTTAGTATTTTGCAGCAGTGACTTTTTAAAACTGATAGTTCTGTAATTTTCATACCTATTAACACCGGCTTTCTTTGGGATTGTAATTATTGTCTTCTTCTTGAGGTCTGAAGGTATTACGCCTGTCTCATACACCTTCTCACCAGATGGTAGAGTTTTGTCAGGACTGTCTCTCCCAATGCTGTCAGTAGTTCTAATGGAATGTTGTCTACTCCTGGGGTCTTGTTTCGACTCAGGTCCTTCAGTGCTCTGTCAAACTCTTCACGCAGTATCATGTCTCCCATTTCATCTACGTCCTCTTCCATTTCCATAATATTACCCTCACGTACATTGTCCTTGTATAGGCTCTCTATATTCTCCCTCCACCTATCTGCTTTCGCTACTTTGCTTAGGACTGGTTTTCCATCTCAGCTCTGATATTCATACAAGTGATTGTCTTTTCTCCAAAGGTCTGTTTAATTTTCCTGTAGGCAGTATCTATCTTACCTCAGGTGATTTATGCCTCTACGTACTTATTGTGTACCCTACGTACAGTGACAGCAAACGACAATTAATCCTACGAATATTAGGAGCCACTTTGCGACCTACTGAATATGGAAACGAAATACGGATAGAGAGTTAGCGGATATATTATATAATAAAATAATTCAAAAATATAATGCGAATGACAATGAAATACATGACGTTACGCTGGATGGATATACTGACTCTGAAGGGCACGGAGACTCTGAACCTGAAGATGGCTGTTCTAGTAGTGCACAACGTTCATCTGCAGAGCAACAGGAACACTCCAGTACGAACTATCTCATCCCAAACAGATGATGCCCAGTGTATTAGAAGATGATGTTGACAGCGTACAAGAGAACATTTATGAAGACTCCAGAATGAGATTTTCACTCTGCAGCGGAGTGTGCGCTGACATGAAACTTCCTGGCAGATTAAAACTGTGAAAGAAAGTTTTAATCTGCCAGGAAGTTTCATGTCAGCGCACACTCCGCTGCAGAGTGAAAATCTCATTCTGGAAACATACCTCAAGCTGTGGCTAAGCCATGTCTCCGCAATATCCTTTCTTTCAGCAGTGCTAGTTCTGCAAGGTTCGCAGAAGAGCTTCTCTAAAGTTTGGAAGGTAGGAGACGAGATACTGGCAGAAGTAAGGCTGTGAGAACCGGGCGTGAGTCGTTCTTCGGTAGCTCAGATGGTAGAGCACTTGCCCGCGAAAGGCAAAGGTCCGGAGTTCGAGTCTCGGTCGGGCACACAGTTTTAATCTTCCAGGAAGTTTCATTTATGAAGACTGTTATAGTAATAGCTTCAATTCCTATAACAAACGAATGAGACGCTATATATGTATTAAAAGTAAAACAAAGAGCAGATCAATACTAAATTATATGTCTAGCAAAAAGTGAGCAGCAGCTTGTTTCAGAGGAAACAGTTTGTCGCAAATACAAACTATAAAGAAACGTGTACTATCACAATTTGATGGAGCAAGATCGTATGGATTTTCAGTACCCATGTGGCATCTTCAGTAGAAGTGTATTATGACAGAGCAGAGTGTGGAGAAAGGAAATGTTTAGAACAGTGACCAGAGTCACTTCCAATACGAAATTTCATCATCAACACTGTCTCACGGAGGAGAAAAAATTACAGGAAGTGTGTTGCAATCTGTACACGGCATCTCCGAGCTAGCTATGAAGTGGGGATTTTCCCGTACGACCCTTTCACGAGTGTACCGTGAATATCAGGAGTCCGGTAAAACATCAAATCTCCGACATTGTTGCGGCTGGAAAAAGATCCTGCAACAAAGGGTCCAAACACGACTGAAGAGAATCGTTCAACACAACAGAAGTGCAACCCTTCAGCAAACTTCTGCAGAATTCAATGCTGGTTCATCAACAAGTGTCAGCGTGCGAAACAATCAACGAAACATCATCGCTATGGGCTTTCGGAGAAGAAGGCCCGCTCTTGTACCCTTGATGACTGCACGACACAAAGCTTTGCGCCTTGCCTGGGCCCCTCAACACCGAAATTCAATTGTTGATGATTGGAAGCATATTGTCCGGTCGAACGAGTCTCGTTTCAAATTTTATCGAGCGGATGGACATGTACGTGTATGAAGACAACCTCATGAATCCCAGGACCTTGCATGTCAGCAGGGGACTGTTCAAGCTGGTGGGGGTTCTGAAACGTGTGAGGTGAGTGCAGTTAGAGTGATATGGGACCCCCGATGCGTATAGATACGACTCTGACAGGTGACACGTACGCAAACTCCATGTCTGGTCATGTGCATCCATTCATGTCCATTGTGTATTCCGACAGACTTGGGCAATTCCAGCACGACAATGCGACACCCACACGTCCAGAACTGCTACAGAGTGGCTCCAGGAACACTCTTCAGAATTTAAACACTTCCGCTACCCACCAAATTCCCTAGACATGAACGTTGTTGAGCATATCTGGGATGCCTTGCAACGTGTTGTTCAGAGGAGATCTCCACACCCTAGTAATCTTACAGATCTACTGACAGCCCTGCGAGTTTCATGGTGTCAGTTCCCTCCAGCACTACTTCAGACATTAGTCCATGCCACGTCGTCTCGCGGCACTTCTGCGTGCTCGCGAGGACGGGTGTTCAGTGTAAGAGCAAATTATGGAAAATCCTTAAAAATGTTTCGTTGAATAAGTCTGACCATTTAAGATACCATGACAGTACACTATTGGCCATAGACATTGCTACACCACGAAGATGACATGCTACGGACGCGAAATGTAACCGACCGGAAGAAGATGCTGTGACATGCAGATGATTAGTTGTTCAGAGCATTCACACAAGGTTGGCGCCGGTGGTGACATCTAGAACGTGCTGACATGGGGAACGTTTACAACCGATTTCTCATACACGAACAGCAGTTGACCGGCGTTGCCTGCTGAAACGTGCACGACTGCATGTTGCAGGTCCTGTACGGGCCTTTCTGGATACAGAAAATGTTCGACTGCTGCCCTGACCAGGACATTCTCCAGATCTCTCACCAATTGAAAACGTCGGTCAATGGTGGCCGAGCAACTGGCTCGTCACAATACGCCAGTCACTCCTCTTGATGACTGGAAGTATCCTGTTTAAGCTGCATGGGCAGCAGTACCTGTACACGCCATCCAAGCCCTTTTTGACTCAATGCCTAGGCGTATCAAGGCCGTTATTACGGCCAGAAGTGGTTGACTGGGTACTGATTTCTCAGGATCTATGCATACAAATTCAGTTCTAGTATAATATATGTGTCCAATCAATACCTGTTTATCTTCTGCATTTCTTCTTGGTGTAGCAATTTTAATGGCCAGTAGTGTATAAGTGTAACAGGGCATGGAAATAGTATGAAAGTGCCAACAAATGTTTCGGTGGTAGTTTACGGAGGAAGTCTACGGAGGAATCCGCCGCGTGATTTATCCAGCGCACTGCACGGCTCTGAGATTGTGGCCACGGTCGCGAGCGGTCAGCAGACTCTACGGAAGATACGAGACGGCGGACTGTAGGGAACATTTCGCGCCGTGTGACCACTTCAGAAAGCGAGTTCGCCGTCTCTGCTGCCTGTCAGCCGACAGTCAACGTGCGCCCCCGACCGAGCTCAGGGCAAGACTTGCACCGTGCGACTCGAGCACCAGGTTGTAATAGACGTGGGAGCGGCGGGCACTCTGCGCCGCCTCCAGTGGCCGCTCTGGAGCTGGAGAGAGGCGCGTGTTGTCAGAGGGCGTGGCGCATTCCGGCAGTCCTCTCCCACGTCCCACCCCTCGCAGGCTGCCGCAGCCGGCCGATAGGGCGGGCCGCGCCGGTGTTTGCGGCCATTTGTCAGGGCCGTGTTGGCCCTTCCCGCGCCCTTATCTTCGGCGCCTGGGGAGCGATCCCACGGCAGCGCCAGATACGGCCCCAGAAACTTCCCACCTCGCCGCCGGTGGTCCGCGGTCTGCGCCGGCGGGCAGATTCCTCGTTTTGCCCGCCGCGGCACACTCAGGCTGAAGTCGTCCTATCAAGGGACGTGAAAACGTGGGCTGCTCGCACGGGAAGTTGGTCACCACACAGCTTGGAATTCCACTTTCTGGAGTAACAGACATTCACCTCACCTTGGAGACAAACACGTGCAGTGGGACGAGTCACTGATATGTTATTGTGTGGAGTTAAAGTCGATATTCGGTGTTATTTATTTATAAAAAAATCAGAGTACCTCGTATAAGTATAAGCTGTTGTAACGCCTCATCGCATTTAGGATCTCTCGAAAACTCGTCGTTTTAGGTACGATTTGTTGTTATAAAGTGACAGGAAGCTACACATCGGTAGTTAATGGGTTCCCATATTTGAAGCTTTTAGTGTTATAGGCTGTATGCTATGAAATTTCACCGCTTCAGTGCTATGGCGTAATGACGATCTACTACAAGCGCCGTTAAGGTCGCAGGTTCGAATCCTGCCTCGGGCATGGATGTGTGTGATGTCCTTAGGCTAGTGAGGTTTAATTAGTTCTAAGTTCTAGGCTACTGATGACCTCGGAAGTTAAGTCGCATAGTGCTCAGAGCCACTTGAACCATTTACGACAAGCGCGTCCATGTTGGTAAAATTTATCATAGTTAAATATCAAATAATCACAGTTCTAAATACAGCCTCCACACACTGTATACCATATAACTAATGCACTACTCACACGGCCGCGTGGGATTAGCTGAGCGGTCTCAGGCGCTACCGTCATGGATTGTGCTGCTGGTCCCGGCGGAGGTTCGAGTCCTCCCTCGGGCACGGGTGTGTGTGTTTGTCCGTACGATAATTTAGGTTAAGTAGTGTGTAAGCTTAGGGACTGATGAGCTTAGTCCCATAAGATTTCACGCACACTTGAACTTGAACACTACTCACATGTCAAAGCCCTAGCGCTGCGGATAGCGTAAACCGTAAAGTAGAAGGCAGCAGGCTGACGTCTATTTCCAGTTTTCTTTTTTTCATGTTTTGTTTTCTAAACTATTCTGGCTCTTTCTTTTTAATTTAATAGGTGTATTATCTGCAATAGTCGATATCATTTAATATAAATAATGTCTTTGCTGTAATTCATGTTGCATAGGCCAATGACTGGAATGTCTTCCCAGTGGCCATAAATCTTAAGGTGACTGCTTTTCTGTGTCACAGAGTGAACTCAAGTTACGCACAGTAAGTTTTTCCTCTTATGAAACTTTGTGTAAACTATGTATACCTTGGTTTTACGGACGGCCTCATATTTGTATCTTGCAGGTATACAGGGTGTTACAAAAAGGTACTGCCAAACTTTTAGGAAACATTCCTCTCACACAAAGAAAGAAAATATGTTATGTGGATATGTGTCCGCAAACGCTTACTTTCCATGTTAGAGCTCATTTTATTACTTCTCTTCAAATCACATTAATCATGGAACGGAAACACATAGCAACAGAACGTACCAGCGTGACTTCAAACACTTTGTTACAGGAAATGTTCAAAATGTCTTCGGTTAGCGAGGATACATGCATCCACCCTCCGTCGCATGGAATCCCTGATGCAGCCCTGGAGAATGGCGTATTGTATCACAGCCGTCCACAATAACAGCACGAAGAGTCTCTACATTTGGTACCGGGGTTGCGTAGACAAGAGCTTTCAAATGTCCCCATAAATGAAAACCAAGAGGGTTGAGGTCAGGAGAGCGTGGACTGTCAAATGGCTCTGAGCACTATGCGACTGTGGTCATCAGTCGCCTAGAACTTTGAACTAATTAAACCTAACTAAACTAAGGACATCACACACAGCCATGCCCGAGGCAGGATTCGAACCTGCGACCGTAGCAGTCGCACGGCTCCGGACTGAGCCCCTAGAACCGCGAGACCACCGAGGCCGCCGAGAGCGTGGAGGCCATGGAATTGGTCCGCCTCTACCAATCCATCGGTACGGAATCTGTTGTTGAGAAGCGTACGAACACTACGACTGAAATGTGCAGGAGCTCCATCGTGCATGAACCACATATTGTGTCGTACTTGTAAAGGCACATGTTTAGCAGCACAGGTAGAGAAATCATGGCGGTGAATCGAGGTAGTACAGTACACACTGACGAAACTAAAATGAGCTCTAACATGGAAATTAAGCGTTTCCTGACACATGTCCACATAACAGCTTTTCTTTATTTGTGTGTGAGGAATGTTTCCTGAAAGTTAGGCCGTACCTTTTTGTAACACCCTGTATATTTCCTCCAATGATGGTGAACAACTTCGAAAAAATTTCCTCTTACATTCCAATGAAATTAGGAAACGAGTTTCTGTTGATTACTTTTGAATACATTGTGGGAGTGAACAGTGATCAAAGTGTTAAAAATATTTACAATCAAAAACAGTCTTGATCACAATTTATTTATTGCGGTGACCGGTGATTCTCCAGCTGAAGAAAGTCCTTACTCATTGATCTGAAGATGACCACAGTGGTGCTCGAAATCGGTCACCGTAATAAATAAATTGTGATGAAGACTGTTTTTGATAGTAAACAATTTCGGTTGATATAAAAGTTTTCTGAGTATGGGACCGCGTCTTAATGTAAAAAAAATCTATGCTGGAGAACCCAAGTTTTGGCCACGGTTACAGTTGCCTTCTTTTTGGTCTAATGATGTAATGACGTGCTTTAGCTGTGTTAAGTCGCTTATATATACACTCCTGGAAATGGAAAAAAGAACACATTGACACCGGTGTGTCAGACCCACCATACTTGCTCCGGACACTGCGAGAGGGCTGTACAAGCAATGATCACACGCACGGCACAGCGGACACACCAGGAACAGCGGTGTTGGCCGTCGAATGGCGGTAGCTGCGCAGCATTTGTGCATCGCCGCCGTCAGTGTCAGCCAGTTTGCCGTGGCATACGGAGCTCCATCGCAGTCTATAACACTGGTAGCATGCCGCGACAGCGTGAACGTGAACCGTATGTGCAGTTGACGGACTTTGAGCGAGGGCGTATAGTGGGCATGCGGGAGGCCGGGTGGACGTACCGCCGAATTGTTCAACACGTGGGGCTTGAGGTCTCCATAGTACATCGATGTTGTCGCCAGTGGTCGGCGGAAGGTGCACGTGCCGTCGACCTGGGACCGGACCGCAGCGACGCATGGATGCACGCCAAGACCGTAGGATCCTACGCAGTGCCATAGGGGACCGCACCGCCACTTCCCACCAAATTAGGGACACTGTTGCTCCTGGGGTATCGGCGAGGACCATTCGCAACCGTCTCCGTAAAGCTGGGCTACGGTCCCGCACACCGTTAGGCCGTCTTCCGCTCACGCCCCAACATCGTGCAGCCCGCCTCCAGTGGTGTCGCGACAGGCGTGAATGGAGGGACGAATGGAAACGTGTCGTCTTCAGCGATGAGAGTCGCTTCTGCCTTGGTGCCAATGATGGTCGTATGCGTGTTTGGCGCCGTGCAGGTGAGCGCCACAATCAGGACTGCATACGACCGAGGCACACAGGGCCAACACCCGGCATCATGGTGTGGGAAGCGATCTCCTACACTGGCCGTACACCTCTGGTGATGGTCGAGGGGACACTGAATAGTTCACGGTACATCCAAACCGTCATCGAACCCATCGTTCTACCATTCCTAGACCGGCAAGGGAACTTGCTGTTCCAACAGGACAATGCACGTCCGCATGTATCCCGTGCCACCCAACGTGCTCTAGAAGGTGTAAGTCAACTACCCTGGCCAGCAAGATCTCCGGATCTGTCCCCCATTGAGCATGTTTGAGACTGGATGAAGCGTCGTCTCACGCGGTCTGCACGTCCAGCACGAACGCTGGTCCAACTGAGGCGCCAGGTGGAAATGGCATGGCAAGCCGTTCCACAGGACTACATCCAGCATCTCTACGATCGTCTCAATGGCAGAATAGCAGCCTGCATTGCTGCGAAAGGTGGATATACACTGTACTAGTGCCGACATTGTGCATGCTCTGTTGCCTGTGTCTATGTGCCTGTGGTTCTGTCAGTGTGATCATGTGATGTATCTGACCCCAGGAATGTGTCAATAAAGTTTCCCCTTCCTGGGACAATGAATTCACGGTGTTCTTATTTCAATTTCCAGGAGTGTATATTAAATATTTTTTAAATATTCTTTATTGTGCAGAAGTGGCACAAAGCAGTATCACTTTTCAACATAATCTCTCCTACGCTCAATGTAAGTCCTGCACCGCTTACAAAGTGCATAAATTCCTTAAAAAAAATTCTTTTGATATCCCGACCAATCACTAATGCACCGTGTGGCGTACCTCTTCATCAGAACGGAACTTCTTTCCTCCCATTGCGTCTTTGAGTGGTCCAAACATATGGAAATCACTTGGTTCAAGGTCTGGTGAGTATGGTGGATGAGGAAGACACACAAAATGCAGGACTGTGATTTTTGCAACTGTTGTATGGGCTGTGTGGGGCCTTGCATTGTCATGTTGCAAAAGAACACCTGCCGACAGCAATCTACATCACTCTGATTTTATTACAGGCTGCAGATGATTTTTTAGGAGATCTGTGTATGATGCACTGGTGACAGTGGTCCTTCTAGGCATGTAATGCTCCAAAATGACACCTTTTTCACCCCAAAGAAACTCAGCATAACCTTCCCTGCTGATGGTTCTGTTCGAAACTTCTTTGGTTTTGATGATGGGGAATGGCGCCATTCCTTGCTCGCTCTCTTCGTTTCCGGTTGGTGGAAGTGAACCCAGGTTTCGTCCCAGTAACGATTATTTCAAGGAAGCCATCACCTTCTCGTTCAAAGCGCCGAAGAAATTCTTCACAAGCATCAACACGTCGTTCTCTCATTTCAGGAGTCAGCTGCCCTGGCACCCATTTTGCAGACACCTTATGAAACTGGAGCACATCATGCACAATGTGGTGTGCTGACCCATGACTAATCTGTATTCATGCTGCAATGTCATTCAGTGTCACTCGGCGGTTTTGCTTCTCTATGGCTTCAACTGCTGCAATGTTCTGTGGAGTCCCAACTCGTTGTGCCTGACTTGGACGAGGAGCATCTTCCACTGAAGTCACACCATTTGCGAACTTCCTGCTCCATTCATACACTTGCTTCTGTGACAAACATGCATCAATGTACTGAACCTTCATTCGTCGATGAATTTCAATAGGTTTCGCCCCTTCACTACGCAAAAAGCGAATAACAGAACTCTGTTCTACCCTGGTGCAAGTCGCAAGTGGGGCGGCCACCTTTATACTGATACTGCGACGGTATGTGTGCATCTGCACTATGCTGCCACCTACAGGCCTTTTTGCACGCTGTTTGTAGCACGCTTACCAACTTACAGGATAACGGAACGAAATTTCGATTTGTTATTACAAATTTAAAGTTTTCATTTGACTCGCCCTCGTATATATATGCACATTATGAGGTAGTACGATACTCAAAACTTTTTATGTCAGGTGACTGTGGCCGCGGAAGCCTACGCAATTATATATATGAGAAGCATGTAACTTCAGAGTGATGATAGTCAAGACACATCGAGAGTACTGGTACTAAGCATGTGCAGATTGCCATTAGACACTATGCTTTAACTATAATCAATCTGAACCTAAAAATGAGATGAAGATTCAATTGAGTTAACTAATAATGTATACTACAGTGGCCATCACTAAAATATTCACCTCAAGACCGTCTCACCGTCCTACTGCACTGCCAGTTGGTGATGATTTCAAATTTTTGTAAAAATTCCGAAACACCGTAAGAAGTATGAAAATTTTCTGCCTGTGAAAGGGACAATATTATCTCTGATGAATTTGCGTTCTGTTGGAAATTGCAGAAACTTCCAGTGAGGTATTAATTTTTGTAGCAGCAGAGACATTGTTTTACCGTGTCACGTTTGAACGCATTTTATGGTAATTTCGGCGGATTACTTCCCATCGAAAGCGTGGGCCCCTAAAGACATAAATCGAACGTGCGACTCCATGTCGACTACACGACCTTGGTGGCATGAATTACGGGAAAGTTTAAAATATTCAGTGTTTTGTCAGGGGAACATAGTTTATTGTTTTCGGTTGTGAATAGCAGTTGAAAATATTGCAGTTTCGAGTGCTGATAGTCTCATATGGTGAAATTTAATTCCTCTGTTATGTAGTGTTGAAAGTTGTTTGAAATTTGGTTAGGATTTCGGATTGCTTCCAAATGAGGTTAGCAAGAACTGTGTAGACTGTAATGGACTCACCTCCGTGAAACTTTGCAAGAAAGATACAGATGCTGATTTTTCTTTGCAATTGTACTGTAAGTAGGCTGTTTAGGTTTGTTTATTGGTAACGTCACATAGCGCTCTGTATGAAAAATCACTGTCTGTGCAGTCAGTGGCTGGTTGACATTGTTGTAATACTCGCCATTGTAGCGTTGGGCAGCTGGATGTTAACAGCGCGTAGCGTTGCGCAGTTGGAGGTGAGACGCCAGCAGTGGTGGACGTGGGGAGAGAGATGGCAGAGTTTTGAAATTTGTAAGAATTGGTGACATGAACTGATATATATATTATGACTATTAAGGTAAATACATTGTTTGTTCTGTATTAAAATCTTTCATTTGCTAACTATGCCTATCAGTAGTTAGTGCCTTCAGTAGTTTGAATCTTTTATTTAGCTGGCAGTAGTGGCGCTCGCTGTATTCCAGTAGTTTGAGTAACGAAGATTTTTGTGAGGTAAGTGATTTGTGAAACGTATAGGTTAATGCTAGTCAGGGCCATTCTTTCGTAGGGATTTTTGGGAGTCAGATTGCGTTGCGCCAAAAATATTGTGTTTCAGTTTAAGCACAGTCTTGTATAATTTTTCTAAGGGGACGTTTCATATGTCGACCCTTAGCCGACGATACCTCACTGGAATCTTCTGATTTTTTTCTTGTGGTTTGTGTAATTAGTGTAGATTTTGTTTATTGCTAGCACGTAATTGTAGAGAGAATCTCCTCTGTAGTTGTAGTTTTTCATTGTGTACAGTAAAACAGTTGTGGTATGCATGTAGAGTTGCACTAAGTATTTTGCATCTACGCTTGCAATTAACTAGATATTATTTGCTATGCTAATGTGTTCTCTTATATTTGCTCTTTAAATTGTGCTTTTCTGTGTTATCGTGTGAAATATTGTGACAATAATGGCGTGTGAAAAACGTAGTACTAGGCTCCAAAGTAAACTGAGACATGACAGTGAAGACGAAAGCAGTGTGTTAGCGCCACCATGTATTGAATTAGCTAATGTTCAAAGTAGTAATTTGGTAATAGTGCATAGGGAAATGGAGCGGGCTGCAAATAATGGCGTAGGCAGTGAAACAATTAGTGAACAGGGAAGCGTTATCGATCGATCGGTTGGCAACAGCTCGCGTCAGGAATCCGAAATGACAGGACACAATCTAGGAAATACTGTACATTCAGGTTTTGCGTCCTCACCGTTTTCTAAAATAAGTCAAGACACATTTTCTTCTTGTCAAAATGTGAATGTTGCCGGCGCAACTTCACTGCCGAAAAGCACTGAGGAACATGGTTCAAACACCAGTGCACTGTTATTACAGTTAATGCAACAAATGGGACAAAGGCTACAAAAGTTAGACACAACGCTTGAACAAAATCAGAAACAAATGGGACAAAATCTTCAAAAGTTAGACACAATGGAACAACACAAGAGAAAAACACAGCAACAGTTAGACATAATGGAACAAAATCTTCAAAAGTTAGACACAATGGAACAAAAGCTTCAAAAGTTAGACTCAGTGGAACATACGTTTGAACAAACACGTGAAGCTTTAACTACTGAATTACATAAAATCGAATCGAAATGTCAAAAAGTCTGTAATGACGTAAAAACACAAATTTGTGAGCATTTCCAACCTATTTTTTCACGGCATGAAATTGCATTACAGAATCACGAAGCAGCCATAAAAGAACTGCAAACTATTGTTCAAGAAAATCATGAGACCTTGCAAGCTAAAATTGACTCAGTTGCATCTACCGATTCGGTTACGCAACTTGCAAAAACTCAAGAAAACTTAAAGGACACAGTAGATACTCTGAAAATTGTTTCAGAAAGACACATGGAGGAAATTAGTTCATTATCAGAGAAAGTAGTTGAACTTTCGGATCAGCTAAATAATTTATCTACGAAGGTAGATGATAATCTGAATGACACAAAACCGGTAGTCTTTAATGACACAGAAGAGTGCGAACAAATTATGAAATTAAAACAAAATCAGAATCAAATTAATACGCAACACCAAAGAGAAATCCGAGAAGTACAAGATCAGCTGACACAGGTAATACAAGAATTACATACTTCAGAGGACACCCGCACTCCAATATGGGAAGAGGGACATAAAAATACGGAACTGCCACAAAATAATAACACAGGGCATTTCCGAAATCATGAAAGAAATTGGCAAGGTGCACCGAATTTTGAAATGGAACCGCCGTCACGACGTAACAATGACCGATATGCTACTCGCCGACACGATGATTTTGACTATAAGCTGTTCATTACTACACGTACATTCAAAACATTTAAAAATTCTGGCAACGACATTCATCCACAAGCGTGGCTTCATCAATTCTCTCATTGTTTCCCCCCCCCTCCCCCAACTGGTCATTAGAGCACAGATCAGAATTTATGTGTGGTTACTTAGAGAATGAACCAACTGTAAGAAAGCGATCGGTCATTCACGATTGTCACAGTGAAGGAGAATTTTATCATGCCTTCCTCTCAGTATATTGGTCTCAAGCTACACAAGACCGAGTAAAACATACATTATTATGATGAAACATTTCGAACAATCTGAATTTTCCAGTCTTGTGAAATATTTTGAAGACATGTTACATAAGAATCAGTATCTTTCAAACCCATACAGCCCCACAGAACTCACCCACATTTGCTTAATGAAATTGCCTGAACATTTACGACATATTTTTTTGGCAGGACGATGCAAAGACGACATTGAAGCTTTTCAGGGACTGTTACAAGAATTAGAAACTGACACTGACAATCGCGGAATGCAAAAACAGGAACACAACAATTACAGGTCACATCCGCGGTAATTCCGCGATGAAACAAATAATAACTGGACACGACAACGCTATTCTCACAACACAAATCGCGACCAAAACAGACACCACTCGTATGACAACCGTTGGCAGAGTAATAATAATTACAGGGAAAGATCACCTCTCCGCGGTAGTGACTATCACAGAGACAATCAGAGAAACAGACAATATGGGAACCAAAATAAATATTATCAGGGGAGACAGAATAACTTTAGACGCAACGGTCCAGCGCGCAGTTACGATACCGGGAGAAATTCTCCACCACATGACCGACAAACAAGAAACTTTGTAAACTACCGACATAACGACAGACCTGAATTGTATCAGAACTGGCGGGATTCAAACAGGGCAGGGCCCTCTCGGCAAGGTGAATTTGTAGAAGTTAGGTCTCCTAATCCCAATAACGGCGCGCGCCAACAAAGAAACAGGCAATGACTCTCACCGCAGTCAGTTGCGTGCGCCGGCTGGCTCACAGAAAAATAAGTTAGACGCTAACCTTGAGAACAATTCCAGTATTGTTTGCCGACGTATACCACATGATAATTGCGTTGAAGTTGAAACTCTGCGTACTAAGAAGAGTAAAGGTTTACACCACATTTCACATGTAAAACCGTTTATTGAAATATAATCTGCTTTTTAACTTTGTCTTTGCCATAAAACATTTCACTTCACATTTCTAGTATGCTTTGTCACACTGAGAAACTGTTAACATGCAATAGTGTTTTGAAGTTAACTATCCAGTCTAGAACCTAGGGAACATTTTAAAACAGAAATTACGAATGCATTGTTATAGTGAACAGAAGACACAGTGTTGTTATTTGTACATTATTGCTTGTTAGTTGCACGATTACGTAACGACTATAAGGCTTACATACTTAGAACATATACTGTTAATGAGATTTTAATGCAACATTTCGGTTTAGTTGAAAAGACATTCTTTATTTAAAGTACTTTCTGTGAGATACCAGATGACTCAGTGGTTAGTTTATGTGACAGCTACACGATTTTATCACGACGCTACTAATGAGTGACAATTTACAATGTTGCTTCTGCACTGTATCTGTTTTATATCTGCACAGTTTTTCTGAATTCTTCTGGAAAGGAAAACATGTTTTAGTAGTAACTTTGTGGTATAGCTGCAATGAGACAGCATTTTTTGTAGCACAACAATACGTTACAGTACAGTACTTACTTCATCACGGCAATAAGCGTGGCAACTACGATATCTATACGCAAAGCATTTCACTTTTGTTTATCATGAGGTAAGTACATTGACTTCTGCAGAACTTAGCTTTCGGAGGACGATAACTACGACACTTCCAAAGAGATTATCTTACAAAAGGACGCACAGTTTAGCGCTACAGGACACGCATTAAACCATTTATTTTTCAACATATTTGAATTACAAAGACAGTTTTCTGAGATACATTTCATTCCATTGCTGTAATCTGTAACACCTGAGGATATAATTACATTAATCATCAGGGGGATACATGCTTACTTTGTGTACCATGTGTGTGGCAAGCACAAGGAGCCCTAGCTAATATGGTATTTGCTTATACAACTTTACATATCGGTACCATATTTCTCTAACACATAAATTACACAGCTATCTGATCATTTAACTGAGAGAAACAAACATTTATTATACTACATCAGTGACAGATGTTTACGTATTTACACCGTTGGATAACTTCACACTTATGAAATTGTATTTTGTCTGTACTTTGTGAAATTTTCATATTTTTTCGGAACCATTATGATACTATGAGAACTTTGAATGACGTATTTGGTATGGGATCATGATTTTTAAAGTACATTTGAGACAGATGACACTTTTGACATGAGCAGAGAATTTTTTTTAGGTTTTGAAATTATTGGAGGAAGCAACTACGATTTTAAGAATTGACAGATGTTATGATATTATTACGACGACTATATGTATTATGCTGTTGAGGTATGTTTATGATCAATAAGATTATGCTACCATATGAGTTATTTGATTATGCTACGTATCTGTTATGATGAAATATTGAAGAAGTCTCGACAAATAAGGTAAGGAATAATGAGTAGTGGTTAGGGACTCTGGTTTGTGAAAAAGGTTGTTGGAAACCAAGAATCGTACTTAAAGAGTTATGAAATGTATGTAAATGCGTGAATGTATTACAATGCCGACGAAAATTTTTTGGGCACTGTTATATTTATAGGATTTTGTTTCTACAGATTTGTAACGCAAATTCTTGACCTGTGAAATATTTTTATATGAGACTGCCACTGTAGCGGAAACTGGTGTCGTAAATATTTCGATAAGACAGTTAAGTGACCACCTGCACGTAATGCGTCGTGGGCACCGAGCTGCGCGACAACCACCTGACAAAAGAAAGCGATTAGTGTGTGCCTGTCAGAGGCACAGGTGGAGAAAAAAAGAGGCCATTATCCTCCCTATTGACATTCCTTTGTAGAAAGCATCGTAAATACGACACCCTTAAACTTGAAAACATGATTACACTGTAGAGTTCTTAATTTATGATATTTATTGAAATGAAATGATGAGAAACGTTTCATGTCTATTGTCTTGCTAGTTGAAAGATTGTTTACTGCACTATGAAACGCCATATGGCTAGCGAATGACGTTTCATGCCTTGCTTTGCCTATTTTGTTTAATATCTAGTGTCTAGCTGCACTGCAGCATTGGTTACAATAAAATTTAATGGATGTACTAATATAGATATTTTATGCCTACAGATCCAGTAAATAATAACTTTATGATGTACTTAAAAAAACAAAGCAACTCAAAAAGACATTTCCCTTCACAGAAAATGCATACAGAATTTTCTTTTAAGTACATGGTAATATTTTTTTTACAATAAGTTTTTGTGGTGCACCACTTTAATTATATAGACATTAAGATGTGAATATACTTATCTGCAATGTTGTCTTTAGTGTACTATTTTTTCTGCTTTGTCATGTTTAGCTATAAGTTATTGTATTTGCTGCTGCTGTTTGTCAGGCATAGTGCTACTAAATTTCACTTTGTATTACTCTGTTAAGCCAGTTTTACTAGGGATTTACTTTTCTTGTTTGCTGCACAGCGCCTTATATTAGTTGTAATATTGCAATTGCTTTACCAATTTCCATTTTTTTGGGTCATTGCTGTTTGTGTTAATTTGTTTTGTGCTGCTGCATTGCCTCGTCCCTTAGTTTAACATCTGAGCTCAGTAGATTTAAGTTAGCTTAAGAGGGGGTAGCCTATATAAAAGAATGAGTTGCGATGAATTGGAAGAAATGCACTGAGAGGTTATACAAAAAATGTACAGAAAGCAGATATAGGTATGATTTTCTTGAAAATAAATGATGAGGTAAGATACTGGAAAATACATAATGAGGTAAGAAATATGTGAAGATATAAATACAAAAAGCATGCTTTGATAGGATTTTTTTGGTGGAAACAAATGTTGAAATAAGAAGAAAGATCTATGGAATGAAGTTTTGGGTTGGACTGCAGTACCAAAAGTTACCCTGAAAACAAACCCTGTCCTTTCCTTTTGTGTTATCCCACTATGTGTTTGTGCACCCTTGTGTATTTGTTTTCTTCCTGTCTCTGTGTACTGTTTCATAGAATTTTTTCTCTTCTAATACTAAGCTACATTCACTATGATAAGGAATACTGTTATCCTCAAATATAATATGCATTAACAATTTGTTATTTACTTCGTAAAGATGCTTAGCCATTATTTATTATGTTTTGTTTTAATGCTCATGTGTGAAGTTGATGTTTCAAAAGTTATTCTCATCGTTTATGTATTTACTTATGTCATAATTCCCATAACACTGTTGTATATGTTAATTTATATTGTTTTGTAAAGCCTGTATTACTACAAATGTTATCTGTATTGTTATGTTCTTTAATGATGTATTTTGTACCTTTGTTATTGTATTCTCATGTTATAAAATTGTAATTGACACCAGTTCATCAAATTAAGTAAATTGTAAATTACATTTCACTGCACACATTTCTGTTGGTCATAGTATATGGACAATATGTGAGAAGTAGGGACTGATAGTGTTTGCAAGTGTGTTGATAATTCAGCAAGGGACTGGTTAACAGCATTGCTGGTTCTAAGGACAATTCCAAAAACTTTGTGAGTGGACAAGTGGTGGGTTATGGACTTGCTATATTCTCCGCAAGACTCTTCAATGGTGATTGTGCGCCTGCACAGTCAAACAGATGGCTGCTGGTCGTCTCTACAAGGACTACAATGGGTCTACACCTTTGATGACTCACCAGTACCATTATTTCTACAAGGACTGCAGTGGGCCTGCACTTCTGGTGGCCCACCAATACCGTAATCTCTACCAGGACTACAATGGGTCTACTCTGTGTTGACCTATCTACCAATATTCTTCAAAACTTCGACTGACTCTGCTGTGGGTTTGCTCTGTTGTCAGCATGTCAAGAGTCAGCACTGTCTTTCCATGGGAAGGACAACACTACTTCTTCAAGACTGCATGGAAATCCACTACTTCCGTGTGCATTTTCTTTTACTACTCAGACTTAGAGAAAAATACTGCAATTTTACTTTGATGAATGATGAGGACTGTCTTTATGGACTGTGAGAAAATTTTAGTTTTTGACCAACATTTTATCGATAAGTGTTTGCATTTCATTTCTTTGTTATTGTAATTATGAAAATAATTTTCAAACCTGTATTGGCCACTACCCAAAACAATTTGTAAATTTTTTTGTGGGGAGCATGGGGGCTATGTAAGTAGGCTGTTTAGGTGTTTTTATTGGTAACGCCGCCGCCACGTAGGGCTCTGTATGAAAATCACTGGCTGTGCCGTGTGCAGTCTGTGGCTCGTTTGCATTGTTGTCTGCCATTGTAGTGTTGGGCAGATGCAGCTGGATGCTAACAGAGCGTAGTGTTGCGCAGTTGGAGGTGAGCCGCCAGCAGTAGTGGATGTGGGGAGAGAGGTGGCAGAGTTTTGAAATTTGTAAGAATTGGTGACATGAACTGATATATATATTATGACTATTAAGGTAAATACATTGTTTGTTCTGTATTAAAATCTTTCATTTGCTAACTATGCCTATCAGTAGTTAGTGCCTTCAGTAGTTTGAATCTTTTATTTAGCTGGCAGTAGTGGCGCTCGCTGTATTGCAGTAGCTTGAATAACGAAGATTTTTGTGAGGTAAGTGATATGTGAAACGTATAGGTTAATGTTAGTCAGGGCTATTCTTTCGTAGGGATTTTTGGGAGTCAGACTGCGTTGCGCAAAAAATATTGTGTTTCAGTTTAAGCACAGTCGTGTATAATTTTTTATGGGGACGTTTCAGTACTACGCCCAGTGTCACTAGAGCACATCTGTAAAAAAGAACACATGTTTTGACATTTTCAAGTTATCTGTCATTTTAGTTTCTTCTTAGATAAAGACTATTCGCTACAAGCGACAGCTTCTGAAACACACTTGTCTACGAACATCGAGTGCGACTACAACGTTTTCTGTCGAGAAATATCTTACATCACTGTCACGAACGAGAGTATTCCAGTCGGCGAAGAAAAATGTTGTCAAAAGAGACGAATCGCAATTAATTGATTTAGAGAGATCAGTTCTGTGCAGGCCTCCGTTGTGGCCCTCCACACAGTAGTGGTCGGCGATCCTACCGCTCTGCAGCCCGGCGGCGACAGCTTCCGACAACATACACTGACTGGAACTCGTGCGCTGACTGGCCCGACGACATGTTATGTATTAACAAATACTTTTCATAGACCTGAAGATAGGATTTTAAGATCTCGATACCAGTTGTGGTTTGGATAAATATTTGTATAACTGAAGTGGACCTCTACTACAATTGACATGTGATTACATTTTCACGCAATTTGGATGCATAGACCCTGAGGAATCAGTACCCAGAACTACCACCTCTGCCCGTAATAACGGCCTTGATACGACTGGGCATTGAGTCAAACAGACCTTGGATGGCGTGTACAAGCACAGTTGCCCATGCGGCTTCAAAATTATACCACAGTTCATCTAGAGTAGTGACTAGCGTATTGTGACAAGCCAGTTGCTCGGCCACCATTGACCAGACGCTTTCAATTGGTAAGAGAGTTTGGAGACTGTGCTGGCCAGGGCAGCAGCCGAACATTTTCTGTATCCAGAAGGCCCGAACACGACCTGCAACATGCGGTCGTCCATTATCCTGCTGAAATGTAGGGTTTCGCAGGATCGAATGAAGGTTAGAGCCACGGGTCGTAAAACATCTGAAATGTAACGTCCACTGTTCCAAATTCTGTCAATGCGAACAAGAGGTGACCGAGACGTGTAACCAATGGCACCCATACCATCACGCTGAGTGATACGCCAGTATGGGGATGACGAAAACACGCTTCCAATGTGCGTTCACCGCGATGACGTCAAACATGGATGCGACCATCATGATGCTGTAAACATAACCTGGATTCATCAGAAAAAATGACATTTTGCAATTCGTGCATCCAGGTTCATTGATGAGTACACCATCGCAGGAGCTCCTGTCTGTGATGCAGCGTCAAGGGTAACTGCAGCCATCGTCTCCGAGTTGACAGTCCATGCTGCTGCAAACGTCGTCGAATGATTCGTGCAGATGGTTGTTGTCTTGCAGACGTCTCCATCTGTTGACTCAGGGACCGAGACTTGGCTGCACGATCCGTTACAGCCATGCGCATAAGATGCCTATCATCTCGACTGCTAGTGATACAAGGCCGTTGGGATCCAGCACCGCGTTCCGTATTACCCTCCTGAACCCATCTTTTCCACATTCTGCCAACAGTCATTGGATATCGACCAACGCGAGCAGCAATGTCGAAATACGATAAACCGCAATCGGAATAGGCTACAATCCGACCTTTATCAAAGTCGGAAACGTGATGGTACGCATTTCTCCTCTTTATACGAGGCATGAAAACAACGTTTCACCAGGCAACGCCGGTCAACTGCTGTTTGTGTATGAGTAATCGGTTGGAAACTTTCCTCATGCCAGCACGTTGTAGGTGTCTCCACCGGCGCCAACCGTGTATGAATACTTTGAAAAGCTAATCCTTTGCATATCACAGCATCTTCTTCCTGTCGGTTAGATTTCGCGTCTGTAGCACGTTATCTTCGTGGTGTAGCAATTTTAATGGCCAGTAGTGTAATTTATCATGGCTCTGAGCTGCGGATGACCTACCTACCAAATTTTGGGGAGTGAAATATAGCTACTAGCAAGTACCAGACAGGACGACAGTTGTAAATGAAGTTGAACATTTCTGGCGGCACTGGAAGATAATACTGTAACTGCTTTACAGTTCGAGTTTATTCAAGGGAGAAAAGAACTTTAGTCTCTCTGATAAAGCACTCTATATCGTCATGCACGAAAGTGATAACAGACTGCTCTAAGTCATCCATCATCTTGAAAAAAGAAGGCTTTCAAGACAGGTTTGTGAATAATTCTGGCCGCGCGGGACTGGCAGAGCGGTCTAAGGTGCTGCAGTCACGGACTATGCGGCCTGTCCCGGTGGAGGTTCGAGTCCTCCCTCGGGCATGGGTGGGTGTGTTTGTCCTTAGGATAATTTAGGTTAAGTAGTGTGTAAGCTTAGGGACTGATGACCTTAGCAGTTAAGTCCCAAAATGTTTCACACATATTTGAACATTTTTTTATTTGAATAATTCTGTTAAATCTTTTGAGTGCTTCCATGCCTTCTTTTGCATGTCTCCTCTGATTTTTATCAATTTTATTTATATTCTATGTCATTGCATGGTAGTAACAGACCGAATAATGCTATTGTAATGAGAGTATTTGTACAGGGAGCTCAAAAAATACTTTTCACTTGATTCCTAAACATGTTTTACTTCCTTGGGTGGCCTGTGCGAGGCGAGAATCAGAGTACGCGGCACACTGCGTTTCCGGTTGGGGGCTGCAAATGGTTCAAACGGCTCTGAGCACTATGCGACTTAACTTCTGATGTCATCAGTCGCCTAGAACTTAGAACTACTTAAACCTAACTAACCTAAAGTCATCACACACATCTATGGCCGAGGCAGGATTCGAACCTGCTACCGTAGCGGTCGCTAGGCTCCAAACTATAGCGCCTGGACCTGCGAGACGTCTGAGGGTCGCCACAGTTTATGTGTTACCCTTCCAGCGCGTCTGGGACGAAGATTCCTGGCACCGACTGACTGAAGTGTCCTCCTGATTCTGAGAATTCTTGTGGACTGTGTCCTGCTGGGTGCCATTGTCTGGCACTGGATTTCTGGTGGTCTAGGCAGGTTGTTTTCATAGCCGGTCAAGCGGCAAGTTCAGTGCCCTCAGCTGAATAGCTGAGGCATGATTGGTCAACTTAAACAGAGGCTAGTTGATGTCATAAAACCCTGCTCGAAATTGGAGGGAACCGTAGCTATTGGCGCGAATGATGCTCTGAGACAGCAGGGTGGAATTTTGGAATCACAACTGAATGCTGATTCACAGTTTTCGAGGAGAGTCGGGAGTAGAGCAATGTTGGCTTCGCTCTTGCGCTGGGCGGGCAAGGGTTTGGGGATCTGATCTTGCTCGGAGTCGGACGGTCTTACGACTTGTTCACTCGTTTTCGGCAGAACTTAGCATTCTCGGACAGCCTTCGCGGCCAGGGGTTGACACAGAGTTGCTGCACGGCAGAAGTCGGAGCCTACATCACCAGGACGCTGCCTACCGACGACGTGCTGCAGATTTCAGTACTAGTACAGTATTCTGCGGCTCCGGCATTGTAGGACCTTATCAATTTTATACTGAATCCCTCAGCAGTACACGCGCACGCTTTGCTACAAATCCACCTTGCTTGTTTCTCCATATGATCCTATGTGAACTCTCACTACTAATTGCGATACTGCTATATAGTCGGGAGATTAATATTTGATTCATTAGGACCTCGAGTCACTATCGTCAGTCTATTGCAGGACAGAGAGTAGGAGCCCGTTGTTCTCGAGCCAACTCTTATTCTCATAATATTTCAGCATATCCTATCCTTTAACTTACTGTGTTGACAATCATGTGCATTTCTGAGGTATAATAAATCTCAATGTAATATTTAATCCGCATATCATTTCGTAGATATAGGCAGAATCCCATTTCCTGTTGTTTATTGTGAGAAAGTTCTCTTTTTTGAGTAGATTACAATTTTTATCAAAATCTTGTGAGTTTGCGCGCCTTATTTTACCAACTAGCAGGCTCACCGTCACTTACTTCCGTTACCGTTGTCCTCATAATTAATTAGCTGGTAGATAAGGAGGGGGTCGAGTGCATGTCTCGTTTTCATGCAAAATTCGTCTGAATTAAAGAGGCACAAACTCTTCTCCACCCCGGCACCTCGCACTGTCTCATCGGTCGATCCATCTGTCCACACACACAACATTCAACAGTTGTGGAAATAGTCGATAAAAAGAGAGCGGTGTCCTGGAGATGGGATGAATCCTCCCTCTTTCGACACCTATATTTCTACAGATTGACGTTGCTTGGGAAAACTGACCATACTGATATTCTCCCGATATTTTTGACTGGCGTAACAACAGTGTACCCGGGTTAGGAGATAAAAGCACTTCTGCCGGCGGCTTACTAGTGAAAGAGGAGTATTCCAACGGTGGAGAAACAAATGTTGTTAAAATATGCGAATCGCATATAATTAATTTAGAGAGATCCAGTTTGTACAGACCTCCGGCGTGGCAATCCACACAGTAGCGCGTTCTTAGCGCACTACTGCCCGCCGGCGGGCAGCTTCCGCCAACATACAATGATTGCAACTCCTGCGCTCACTGGCTCTACCGTAGATAATTCGCTACAACCGACAGCTTCTGAAACACAGTTGCCTACGAACATCGAGTGACACTAGTGCATTTTCTGCAGAGAAGTAAATGAAGCTACTGCTTTCATTTGTAATTAACAGTGGCTTAGTAATAGTTCGTATTTTGTCATTGTCCTCGTGAACTCGGTAAACAGCATCCATAAATCGGGCCACCAGTGTCGTGGGGTCGACATACAGTTGCACGTTCGATATACACTGAAGCTCAATGAAACTGATGTAGGCATGCGTATTCAAATACAGAGATACGAGGGGCGTTTGAAAAGGCGGGGCGAAAATAAAAACTACTTATATGTTTGAGATAAACCTTTTTTATTTTTCGACATAGTCTTCTTTTAGACTTTTACACTTCTTCCAACGATGTTCTAGTTTCCTTCCGAGTAATAGGAATTGTCCAAGTCTGCAAAATAGCTATTAGTTGCTGCAATCTCCACCTCATTTGAATAAGATCTTTGTATCGCCAGCCATTTCTTCAAATTAGGGAACAAATAGTAGTTGGAGGGAGCCAAGTCTGGAGAATAGGCGGGATGTGAAACGAGTTGAAATCCTATTTCCATTAATTTTACGACCATAACAGCTGAGGTGTGTGCTGGTGCATTGTCGTGGTGGAAAAGGACTTTTTGCGGTCCAATTGGCTGCGTTTTTCTTGCAGATCGGTTTTCAAACGGTCCAATAACGATGAATAATATTCACCCTTTTCCAGATAGACGATGAGGATTATACCCTGCGAATCCCAAAAGACAGTCGCCATAACCTTTCTGGCCGAAGGATTCGTCTTCGCCTTTTTTGGTGCAGATTCTCCCTTGGTAACCCATTGTTTAGATTGTTGTTTGGTCTCAGTAATATAGTAATATATCCATGATTCATCCACTGTGACGAAACGACGCTTAAAGCCCTGCGGATTCCTCCTGAGCAGCTGAAAACCATCCTTGCAACACTTCACAAGATTCCGTTTTTGGTCAAGCGTCAGCAATCGCGAAACCCATCTTGCGGGTAGCTTTCTTATGTCCAAATGTTTATGCATAATATTATGTACCCGTTCATTCGAGATGCCCACAGCACTATCAATCTCACGCATCTTAAATCTTCTGTCATCCATCACCATATCATGGATTTTATCAATGATTTCTGGAGTAGTAACCTCCAGAGGGCGCCCAGAACGTTCAGCATCACTTGTGCCCATATGGCCACTCCGAAAATTTTGAAACCATTTATAAACGGTTCTAATCGAAGGTGCAGAGTCACCGTAATGTTTATCAAGCTTCTCTTTAGTCTCCTGAGTCGTTTTGCCTTTCATTTAGTAGTGTTTAATCACCACACAAAATTCTTTTTCGTCCATTTTTTGACAATCACTCTACTTCCTTCATTCACACAAATACCAAACAAAGAAATAGACCAATATGGCTGAAACTTGTTGTGTGCTCTTTCCAAAGATGCTACTAAAAAAACATGACCTCGATACGCGCCGTTGGTGGCATCTCTCGGACTTTTGATGGACATCTCAAACGCCCCTCTTATGTACACAGGCAGAATACGGCCTGCGGTCCGCAACAACTATGTAAGATAATTAGTGTCTGGTGCAGTTTGTAGATCGGTTACTGCTGCTAAAATGGCAGATTATCAAGATTTAAGTGAGTTTGGACGTTTTATATTCGGCTCACGAACGATCGGACGCAGTATCTTCGAAGTAGTTATGAAGTAGGGCTTTTCCGTACGACCATTTCACGAGTGTACCGTGAATATCAGGAATCTGGTAAAACATCAAATCTCCTACATCACTGTGGCCCGAGAAAGATGCTGCACCAACGGGACCAACTACGACTTAGAGAATCGTTCAGTGTGACAGAAGTACAACCTTTCCGCAAATAGCTGCAGGTTTCAACGCTCGGACATCAAAAAGTGTCAGCGTGCGAGCCGTTCAACGAAACATCATCATTATGGGCTTTCGGAGCCGAAAGCACAATCTTGTACACTTGATAACTGCACGACACAAAGCTTTACGACTCGCTTGGGCCCATCAACGACGATGACTACAAACATGTTGTCCGGTCGGACGAGTCATTTCAAATTGTATCGAGCGGGTAACTTTCTTAAATCCATGGACCCTGTATGTCAGCATAAGATGGTTCAATCTGGTGGAGGCTCTGTAATGGTGTGGGGCGTGTGCAGTTGGAGTAATATGCGATCCCTGATACGTCTACACGACTCTGACATGTAAGAAGTACGTAAGCAACCAGTCTGGTCATATGCATGCATTCATGTCCATTGTGCATTCCGAGGACTTGGGCAATTCCCGTAGGACAATGCGACACCCCACACGTCCGGAATTGCTACAGAGCGGCTCCAGAAACACTCTTCTGAGTTCAAACACTTCCGCTGGACACCAGATTCTCCAGACATGAACATTACTGAATACACCTGGGATGCCTTGCAACGTACTGTTTAGAAGAGATCTTCACCCTCTCGTACTCTTACTGATTTATGGACAGCCTTACAGGATTCATGGTGTCAGTTCCCTAGGGCACTACTTCAGAAGCTAGAAAAGTCCATGCCACGTCGTGTTGCGGCACTTCTGCGTGCTCGCTGGGGGCCTACACTATATTTGGCAACTGTACCAGTTTCTGTGGCTCTTCAGTAGGAGCCTGCGTGTTCAGCAGGTAATCGTTCTTGGGTATTACCTATTTTATTTATCAGAAACTCCGTACACGACAGTGCGTGAGTACTTGTATGTAGCAGCCTGCAGTTTAGTTCCGACGACTCGCCTTAATACGACCGAGAATATTCTCTACCTCTCGAAAATTTTTATTTGCAGCTCTTATTGCCTCTTTATTACTGCACCTATCCCAAAAAATCGCCGAAATGCGCCATATGAAAGTAATTTTAGGTATTTTCAAGCCAATATTTCCGTTGAAGTCGAGCAAAATATATTTTTACATTTTTACGTATGATTATGTGAAACCCAAGTTTGTCGCAGTGTACTTACTACACGACTTCGTCTTCAGCACGCAGTACGTGCATTTTCCACCAAATTTCGTTCTCACTACAGCACTATGTGTGCATTTTATTAAAAAATTGTATCCTTCACCACACTTTCTGCATCAAAAACCGAACAAGTTAGCGGAGAAGACAAGGGACGGAGGTATCTGTGCGAGACTAATCAATTTTTTCACGAAGATCACACTGTATCTGTATACTTGTCGGATATTCTTCTCTACAGCAATATCGAATCAAAACTCTACGCACTAACTTTTTATCAGAAACGTCAAAGTATAGAATTTCCCTTTTCATTTAAACTGAAGAGCCGAAGAAACTGGTACACGTCCCTAACATCGTGTAGGGCCCCCGCGAGCAAGCAGAAGTGTCGCAACACGACGTGGCATGGACTCGACTAATGTCTCAAGTAGTGCTGGAGGGAACTGACACCATGAATCCTACAGGGCTGTCCATAAATTCGTAACAGTATAAGGTGGTAGAGACCTCTTCTGAATAGCACGTTGAAAGGCATCCCAGATATGTTCAATAATCTTTGTGTCTGGGGAGTTTGGAGGCCAGCGGAAGTGTTTAAACAACAAGAGTGTTCCTGCAGCACTCTGTGGGGTGTCGCATTGTCTTGCTGGAATTGGCCAAATCAGTCTAAATGCACAATGGGCATAAATGGATGCATTTGATTGGACAAGATGTCTATGTACTTATCACCTGTCAGAGTCATATCTAGACGTATCAGGGGTCCCATATCACTCCAACTGCACATGCCCCACACCATTACAGAGCCTCTACCAGCTTGGACAGTCCCCTGCTAACATGCACGGCCGATGGATTCACGAGCTTGTCTCCATACCCGTACATGTCCATCCGCTCGATACAATTTCAAACGAGACTCGTCCGACCAGGCGACAAGTTTCCAGTCCAACAGTCGAATGTAGGTGTTGACGGGTCCAGGCGAGGCGTAAAGCACTGTTTCGAGCAGTAATCAAGGGAACACGAGCGTACCTTCGGTTGCGAAAGCCCATGTCGATGATGTTTCGTTGAACGGCTCGCACGCTAACACTTTTTGATGGCCCACAATTGAAATCTGCAGCCATCTGCGGAAGAGTTGCGATGCTGTAAACTTGAACTATTCTCTTCAGTCGTCGTTGGTTCCATTCGTGAAGGATCTTTCTCCGGTCACAGCAATGTCGGAGATTTAATGTTTTACAGGATGTCTGATATTCACGGTACACTCTTCAAATGGTCTTATGGGAAAATCTCCACGTCATCGCTACCTCGGAGATTGTTTGTCCCATTGTTCGCACACCTACTATGAACCAGACTCACTTAAATCTTGACAACCTGCGATTTTAGCATCTAACAAATGTGCCAGACACTATTTGTCTTATATAGGCGTTGCCGACCGCAGTACCTTATTCTGCCTGTTTACATATCCCTGTATTTGAATATGCATGCCTATACCAGTTTCCCTGGCGCCTCAGTGTACATGCATGCTCTGCTGAGAAAAGTATATGACCACTTGCTTATTAGCGTATTACCCATATGTAAAACGCAGTAAAACTGTGATTATGTGGCACTGATCCGAAAAAGCCCCGGTGGTTAGCAAGAAGTACGTGGCACGAGATGTCTATGCACAGGTTATGCATGTTCCATAAATTTCCGATCAGTAGTTTTTGGGCGTGAAGTTGGCCCCCGAAATACATATGTTAATTTGGTACAAATAAAGCGAATTTTGTGATAGAGATGTCAACGCGAGTTCACAATCATGCTCATGAAACCAGTGTAGCACGGCTCTGGCATTGTGACACGGACAGTTATCTTGCTGAAAAGTGCCGCCGGCATTGGGAAGGGCTTCAAGCATGGAATGCCATTGGGCAGTTAAGGTACTGGACAGCTGTCTTGATGCCTTTCGTTACTACAACAGACCCCAAGGAAAACTAGGTGAAAGAAAGGCCCGCATATCATAATACTGCCCCCCCTCAGCCGGAGTCTGTAGGGTGGTGTTCTTTTTTATTTTTTTAGCGGCTGCGATGAAATACATGATTCGTCCGACATACCGACACGTTTCCATGGATCCGCGATCCACTATCGTCTCTCGATGATCCTGTATGCAATCCAGTTGTAATTGCCAATGTCATTGGGTCAACATGTAGAGGTCATCTGCTGTGGAGCTACACATTCTACACTGAACGGTGTGCTCCGAAACGTGTCTGCACCAACACTGTACTCCGTAGTCAGATATGCAGCAGATCGCCGCCTATCCTGCGGGAAAGCCTCCGACTTCCACTTCTGTGATGAGGTGTGCACGTCCAACACCTCGTCAACTACTCATGGTGTCAACACCCTTCAACCACTCAACCACTTTCCTTTATTATATAGTAACTTCAGCTCGCTGATAACTCAACACCTATCCGCTGGAAACGTAGCGAAAGAACAGTACGGGAAAGACTGCCCTCTCCCGTAGTCAGTAAATCGCGTGAGTCTCACGGGACTAGGATTGGGGTGTATGCAGTTGTCGTTACGTAAAATAACAAAAGGGACGATAGTAGTACACGTGGTAGTAGTTATTTATCAATAAAGTGTCTTACCTTTATGTGAAATCTACCTTTCATTAAACACCTACACTTTTTGAATTCTCCTCATTAACATAGAGTACGACATATGTAGATGCAGATATTGTCCAGTCTTTTAATAAATCTTGTCTTCCAACGGAGGTTTCATCTGGTTTAACGGAATATCCTGTTGTCCTCTCGGTAGACTTTCATCCCGATTCTGTAGATGTAACGTCCTCATCATCACTTTTACGTCCAATCCAAATAACAAACTTTTTAAGTTCCTGCTCCACTTAAAACAACAGGACGCCTTTCTCCTTTTCCAGTTTTTCTATCATAACCAAACGCTTTTACCTCTAGTAGTTTTGCTTCTTTAATTATTTTTGTGTCAGTCCCTTTAAAATCTTCAACTAATATTTTTTGCCATTTGTTGCAGATATTTTTTAAATTATGTCCCAAATCGCTATGGGCCTCCAAAGCTTCTCCTCCCATGTGGTTTACAAATTAAAGCTGACCACACCGGACAAAAAATTAGTCATCGTCTCCGGCACTCATAATGAACTCAATTCGGCAAGGAAGAGTCCTCATGTTGCTTCAGGTACACTACACTCAGCTGAAGCCAGTCATAGATGATTAAATCACCCTGAGCTATCGTTTTCCAAAGATGATGACTGCTGTATAATTTTCACTATTCCAAGCAGAATCTATGTACTACCTCTGTTCCTACACTAAGTGATCAAAAGCACCCGGGACACCTGGCTGAAAATGACAAGTTCATGGAGCCCTCCATCGGTAATGCTGGAATGCAGTATGGTGTTGGGCCCACCCTTAGCCTTGATGACAGCTTCCACTCTCGCAGGCATACGTTCAATCAGGTGCTGGAAGGTTTCTTGGGGAATGGCAGCCCCTTCTTCACGGAGTGCTGCACTAAGAAGAGGTATCGATGTCGGTTGGTGAGGCCTGGCACGAAGTCGGCATTCCACAACATCCCAAAAGTGTTCTATAGGATTCAGGTAAGGACTATGTGCAGGCAACTCCATTACAGGGATTTTATTGTCGTGTAACCACTCCGCAACAGGTCGGTATTATGAATAGGTACTCGATCATCTTGAAAGATGCAATCGCCATCACCGGATTGCTCTTTAACAGTGGGAAGCAGGAAGGTGATTAAAACATCAGTGTAAGCCTGTGCTGTGATAGTGCCACGCAATGCAACAAGGGCTACAAGCGCCCTCCGTGGAAAACACGACCACACCATAACATCAAAGCCTCCGAATTTTACTGTTGGCACTACACACGCCGGCAAATGACGTTCACCGGGCATTCGCCGTACCCACACCCTGCCATCTGATCGCCACATAGTGTATCGTGATTCATCACTCCACACAACGTTTTTTTTACTGTTCAATCGTCCAGCGTTTAATCTCCTTACACCAAGCGAGGAGTCGTTTGTCATTTACCGGCGTAATGTGTGGCTTATGAGCAGCCGCTCGATCATGAAATCCAAGCTTTCTCGCCTCCCACCTGACTGTCGTAGTACTTGCAGTGATCACTGACGCAGTTTGGAATTCCTGTGTGATGGTCTGGTTAGATGTCGGTCTATTACACATTACGACCCTCTACAACTGTCGGCGGTCTTATCAGTCAACAGACGTGGTAGACCTAGTGATGGTCCGCAGCTCGTGATCGTGCTGTAGCGTTCTCGCTTCCCGCGCCCGGGTGCCCGGGTTCGGTTCCCGGCGGGGTCAGGGATTTTCTTTGCCTAGTGATGACTGGGTGTTGTGTGATGTCCTTAGGTTAGTTAGGTTTAAGTAGTTCTAAGTTCTAGGGGACTGATGACCATAGATGTTAAGTCCCATAGTGCTCAGAGCCATTTGAACCTAGTGATGTATAGTAGTGTGGAAATCTCGCGTATAGATGTATGACACAAGTGACACCCAATCACCTGACCACGTTCGAAGTCCGTGAGCTCCTCGGAGCGCCCCATTCTGCTCTCTTACGGTGTATAATGACTATTGAGGTTGCTGATATGGAGTACCTGGCAGTAGATGGCAGCACAATGCGCCCAACATGATAAAAGTACGTTTTTGGGGGTGTCCGGATACTTTTGATCACATGGTGTATGTTATGTGGATTAAGCTTGATTTAGTGGGCCAGTCGGGGTGACACAGGCAGCAAGAGTGTTCTTCAAACCAGGAACTTCTGCGTACAGCGCAGTAAACACGGTTGTCGTCGCCTTGGGAGACCGGAATGTCCGCAGCATACTGAAAATGTAATATATATGACAACACTTAATTCCCGACCGTGTTGAAATAAAGATCCTGGTTCGTGGTCACGGTAACCTGAATTAGTGCCCAAGTCATGTTATGAAAACACCCTCAGAACATCTTAGAAACAACTGTGGCTTGAAATAAAACCTACACACATACTTCCCGCTAAACGCCCCATTAGGCCGTCAGTACACAACGCGTTGCATCACCCGGAAAGAGGCAAATTCGCCACATAGGTTCACACTACACGCCTCCAGGCAGTTAATGTACGGTATTTCTGTATCGTCTGACACACTGAACACGTCCAGCCTCCAAACGTCATCTTCATAGGATCCCCTTCGCAATGTTCGCTTCGAAACTGGTTGAAATGGACCTTCATTCCCTGATATTAGCAATTCCTGAGAAGCATTTTCACTCGACTCCTTCACTGTCCGTTAGGATCTACGTGCCACCTCTCTGTTCCTACGTTGTGGTATTTGATTGTGAGTGGTAAAGTGCCCTTGTACACACGTTTGACGTTAATTGTGGGCACGTAGAAACAAGACGGTTACTGCCTACCATTCTGACATGTCTGCATGACGAACCATGTCACTGGACTGATTCCACTCATCCGACAGGCATACACACAACAATCATGGCATGACTTTCGTCAACAGTGGTCGCATGACCACATGGTATAGGTTCTGCACCATCTACAACGCTCCAAAGTGACCATCGTACTCTCTTAAGATGGTGACTATAATTTAATTCTGTGAGTTTAATTTTGGACATGCTTTTGGAGTATATAAGCCACCCAAAATTAGCAATAGTTTTCAGCTATACGGGAAGTGAAACGTCGGAAGGCCAAAGACGAAATGGAATTTATATAGAAGGAAGATGCTGGATAGCCTATTCCATACCGAGAGAGGTGGTGCAGTGGTTAGCACCCTGGACACGCATTCGGGAGGACGACCGTTCAAACCCGCGTCCAGCCATTGTGATTTAGGTTTCCCGTGATTTCCCTAAATGGCTTCAGGTAGATGCCGGGATGGTTACTTCGAAATGGCATGGCCGCTTTCCTTCCCTATCCTTCCCTAATCCGAGGTTGTGCTCCGACTCTAATGAACTCGCTGCCGACGGAACGTTAAACACTAATCTTCTCCTCTTCCTATTCCATGAAGTGAAGTAGAAGAAAGAAGAATATCGATCAGATTGGATTTAGGTCACAGTGGTAGGAGGTTACTCGGATAGCAGTAAAATGCTTTCTTCTAAAATCCTATCCACTATGTACCCAATTTACTGCACTTTGAAAATAATTAGAAACTGGGAGAGGAAACTAAAGCTAACGGAGAGGAAATAATAGCTTGAGGTGTGAAGAAGTTTTTTGTTGTTACGTCAGGGACGGCAAATGACTTGGAACGGCAATTGACTGAAATGGCTAGTGACTTGAAAGAGGTTTATAATTTTGACGTAAATTAAAGTAAAACAAAGGAATGAAGTGTAGTCGAATTATATCTGTTCATACTGGGTGAGATAGTAGTAGGTCAGTTTTGCTAATTGGACAGCAAGGTATAGAGAATATAAAAGGCAGTCTAGAAAATAACATGAAAAGCATTTGTGAAAAAGAGAAATTTGCTAACATGGAATACAAATTTAAGTATTAGGGCGTCTTTACTCAAGTAAGGGAACAGTGTGGTGCCGTGCCACACTTTTCAGATTTTCGCTTCTAGCCAGCCCAGTATTAGAAGATGAATATATTTTCTTATTCCATTTTTAAATAATGATATTCATTTTTTACGCACTGTAGTCTTCTTCTGAAATTATAAAAATTGCTAGTGAAAATTAAGATTATTTCAAATGTGAAAACATGTTCTATAGTACCTAGTAACAAATATTCGATTGAAATTTAGAAGGGCTGCAATGGAGAAAATCTCGTAAATACTGTACTTAATAGTTTATTTTTTACATTAGAACTCTTCAACATGTCAAAAGTCAGTAAGCGAAATCAAATTAAGCAGAAGTATCATCAAAAGCCAGTTAGAAGTTAAAAACACATTGAAACAGAAACCGTTGGGAACCAACAGAAATTCCCGTTTTCAAGACAAGTAAAATTTTTAAAATGTTAAAATGCCACAACAAAAAAATTGTGGTCATATGGGGTGCGTTTCTTTTTTTTTGTTAATGTTTGTGATTTTTTCTTTTTTTCTTTAAATATTTGAATCTTATTTTTTCTTAATTTTATAAATTTTCAAATTTCTTATTTTTTATTCCAAAAAATTTTATTCTTGCTTGTTTATCCACTTTTTCTTTGTATTATATGTAAGTTTTGTTAAACTAAATGTTCTTTTTGCAGAAATTTGATTTAATTATGAAGTGATTTTGGATTTAGCAATTGATTTAGAGTGAATATTATTGGTTAAAACAGTTGTTTATATTATTAGGGTTAAAATATAAATTTGTAAGCTGAAACGCTAAAATTTATTTGTGGCACTTTTTATGAATCTGTGAAATTTAAATAATAAACTAGGATTAGATACCCTATTATTTTAAATGTTAATTATATTTACCAGGGTACTATTAGTTAAGGTCTTTAAACGCAAAGAATTTGGTGGTATCTCATTCCATTCAGAGGAACCTACCCGGTGATTGATAATACACGATTTACTCAACTTAATGTATTTGTTTGTATATCTCCGTTATCAGAGAATCTTTTTAGAGTTATAATTCTCAAGATTTATAATTATAAAATATTTCAGGTCAAGGTGCAGCTTATAGTTAAGAGGAGGTGGGTTACAATAGAGTTTTGTTTATAACGTAACGTTACGTCTAGAAACTAGAAAACGACGAAAACTGCTAATGGAAGTTTCCAATGTGCATTCCTTGAAGTGATTCTAAAATCACTCTAGGCTGAAGTACCGATCAAGAAACATCGTGTGTTCCTGTCCTCTGAGTCCAACTCTCTCCCATATTTGTCTGGAGTGTAGCCCTGACATGTGGACTATAAACAGTTTAGGCAAAGAGAAAATGGAGGTGTATATGAAATGTGCTGCTGCAAAAGAATGATGAAAATTAGATGGGTAGAATAATTAATGAAGAGGTACTGAACCTAATCGGGGAAAAAATAAATTTATGGCACGCTTTGACTAGACGAAGGGATCGGTTGATAGCACACATCGTGAGAAACGGGGAAATCGTCAGTTTGGTAATGGAAGAAAGGTTGTGTGTGTGGGGGTGTGTGTGTGTGTGTGTGTGTGTGTGTGTGTGTGTGTGTGTGTCGGGAGGGGGGGAGGGAGGGTAAAAGTTGTAGAAAAACCAAGAGATGAGTTCAGTAAGCAGGTCCAAATGGATGTAACTGGCAGTTATCAAGAGATGAAGAGGGATGACGAGCTGCATCAAATCAGTCTTCGGATTAAAGGCCACAACAACCACAAATGAGACCTTACGGTTTGTCGTTTTTAAATAACTTTATACACCACGGTTTTCATATCAGAACGCATCACTTGCTGCAGTTTCGTATGGGACGCTCCATTTATTGAACGGTGAATTACAGTATCAGTGGCCTGCGATGACTCTTTCTGTATTAAATAGCACGTCGTAATGGGAGCATACGTAGCTCTCCAGTATCCAGCCCCTGATAACAGGCGCGGCTAGTTCCAGTATTTTTGACGTGTAAAGATATTCCAGACGGGCTATAGCTGCTAAAGCTTTAACAGGGCACGATGCAGCTCTGCTCATAAAACGCAGTATATTGTGCGTCACTCGCTAGTCCCCGCAGCTGCGGCGCTGGCACGTTCTCCAGCGCGGTCCAGAGTACTCCAGGACAGGCCTGGACGCGGAGGCGACTGGATTGGCTCCCGGCGATTATCGAACATCGGCTGCGGCGGGTAAATATAGCGAGGCCAGGCGAGCGATATTCCTGGACGCGGCCGCCGAGGGCCACTTGCGAAGCGGCCAGCGCGGGCTGGAAGCTGCGGCGCAGCATCGCGACCCGATGACGCAAATCCACGTTCCGAAACGCTGACACGTGAAAGGGGCTCGCCAACTGTGTGCTGCTCAGCGCAGCGCAACCTACGGCTGCGGTGTGCTGGCCGCTTACCAGTGACGTCAGCTGCTATGCGTAGTAGGCGGGGCCATTCTAACGTCGCCAACGTTGCTTCGTTGTTCAAGTGTTTCATGGATCACAATTGCGACCCCTCTCTATGACGAAGGACCATCCAGTTTCACGACTACGCCAAGCTTTCTCACAAAGGAAACCCCCCATCGCACTCACTTCAGATTTAGTGGTAAAATGGTCCAGTGGACAGCCCCTCAGAAACTGAACACAGACAAAATATGAAAACCAGAGGAAGGTGTACTCAGCTATAAAAATAAAAAATTAAAAAATAAAAATTAAAAGCAGTCAACCATACAAGCTTAAAATGTGCAAAAAAATTAAAAATAAAGAATGGGGTACGACGGAGATTTGGACACGGATCTCCCTCTTGGCAGAGTAGCACCGTGATCACATAACCAAGATGCTGTGGGTATTTCATTAAATCTGAGGGATGTTCAGTCGGGAGTTTTCCTTATCAGTGGAAACATGCTGACCGCTTATATGTGTCTGAAGCTATTTCCTTTTTCTTTACGTTTCGTACTTCAGTCGGTGAAAACAAAACCCTTATACCACCATTTTGTTGTCCGTCCGTAAGTCTGTCAGTTTGTGCGAGTGTTGGAAACCATTTTTCTCAGAAATGGGTGGACGTACCAAGTTCATATTTATATCACTTAGTAAGATGTACGGTCCCTTGGTGGTTTAAAACGTTGAAGCTTTACAGCCACCGCACTCAAAATATACGGCACATGCTACATATTTTAATGCTGGCAAACTCACTCATCAAATTTTTGGGGTTGGCCTAGAATCATTAAATTTGGCAAGAAGCAAGGTTTCAAACTACAACCAAATGAAAAAAAATTCGGAAACTAAGTTTGTGATTAGATCACAGGAAAATTATTTTTTTCATTTTTATCTGACTCTCTGTCTGTCTGTGCATGTGTTAAACCCCTTTTACTCAGCAACGAATAAACTTATCACTTTGAATTACATGTCACGTACTAAGGCCTATGGTTCCTTGACTGTGTAAAAATATTGAAGCTTGTAAGTCAATGCAGTCAAAAGATACGCCTACTTATGTCACATATTTTGATACTCGAAAACTCAGCCATCAAAAACAGTAGGATACTTACGTTCGACGTAGAATCATGAAGTATGGTAAGAAGCAAGCTTTCACAGTACAAGTAAAGGAAAAAATTGCAAAAATGGTTCATTCGTAACTACATCACACAAAAGAAACATTTCTTTTGTCTTTTGTTACTAGACGTCAAACTTGAAATTAAAACAATCAGTATTTCTGCACTCGGGCAGACTGTGTCGCAATGGTAAAAGTCCAACATCAAGCAACGAATGATTCTATTCCTCAAATGACGCGTTTCAGAAGTTATGCATCATCGGACATCCAGGAGCGATTACTGGACCTAGATATGGTGTTTCAAGCTTTATTTGGAACAATCATTTTCTCACCAGTCTGCCTATGTTTGTTTTAGATACAACTTGAAACGCCATATCTACGTGCAGAAATGTCTCCTTGATATCTGATGATGTATAAATTCCGAAATGCGTCATATGAGCAATGGAGCCATTCCTTGCCCGATGTTTGACTTTCACTATCACAACTCAAGTCAGCCTGAATGGAGAAACACTGGTTATTATAATAAGGGGTTGCCTGCCTCCTGCATGATTTAACGTTACATTTCAATTATTGAAATTAAAACATTCATAGAAATCATGGAGTCAATGGGCCCGATATCTTTCCAGTAGCAATGTCGGTAACAGGCAAAAATGGTTTAGACTCTCAATTTCTCGAAGGCATGAACTGTCTATACACATAATTAAGTTTGTATTGAGCACTCAGTGCGTGAGTTCCGGTTTCGATTTCCGGCCGGGTTGGGGATTTACTCTGCCCGGGGACTGGGTGTTTGTGATCTCATCATTTCATCATCATCATTCATGACAGTGGCTAGACTGGACTGAGTAAAAAATTGGACTGTGTAGAAATTGGGACATTGTATGGGAGCTGATGACCGCGCAGTTGAGCGATGCATAAATCAAATATCATCATCATCAGTCCTACTCGCGCATGACGCACTGTTCAAGCTGGTGGAGGCTCTGTAATTGTGTGCGGCGTGTGCAGTTGGAGTAATGTGGGACCCTACTCTGACAGGTGACACGTACGTAAGCTTCCTGTCTGATCATCTGCATCCATTCATGTCCACTGTGCATTCCGACGGACTTGGGCATTTCCAGTAGGACAGTGCGACACCTCACACCTCCATTATTGCTAGAGAGTGGCTTCAAGAGTACTGTTCTGAGTTTAAACTCTTCCGCTGGCCACCTAACTACCCAAACATGAACGTTGTTGAGAGTATCTGGGATGTAAGAATTTTTAGCATATTGCAGCCCCGCAGCAACTGTGATAGATTAATATTTTGAAGAATCAGCCTCAGTTGCACAAACTTACTGGTCTTTACCAGGTTCCAGCCAAATTAATTTAGCCTTCTTCAGAAGCATAAATTTACTATAACATGCCTGCGTAAGGCACAGTCAACATTACAATAATACCGTGGTACCATGTCGAATGCAAGGTACTTAAGTGAAGTCCAGCCCCGGCATCTCTTCACTACGCGGTCGGTTGGCAGCGGAAAGTACGTTAGCACTGTCCGTTGCACGCGGAATTGTACTGAGCCAGTGTTATTTGTATACGGGAAACCTTGCAACGTTCTATTCACAAGAGATCTGAACCCGCTCCTACCCTTACAGATTTATGGACAGGCCTGCAGAATTCATGGTGTTAGATCCCTCCAACGCTACTTCAGACATTAATCGAGTCTATGCCACGTCTAGTTGCTGCTCTTCTGCCTGCTCGCGGGGGCCATACACGTATGAGGCACGTGTACCATATTCTTCGGCTCTTCGGTATATTATGTTATATTTATGAATAACTTTTTGTAATGCGGGTCTACAGAATCTTTAAATTCTTGAAACGGCGTCATTTTCCGCTGTTGGTTGTAGCTGAGGTATCAACGCATCACATTAGTTCTGTCATTTCTAACAGTCGTTAGTTCTGTTATTATCGAGATGGACACAGCCCCGTGTTCTTATTTTCCATCTGTTTTTATTCTGTGGACGGCATCGAATTTTACTGTTGACAACGGCACGTATGCCGATTGTGCACTAGTACCATAAAAACGGTTACAGCCAAAAGCGCAATATGATGCAATTCATTTATGAATGTTATTACTTATTGACATCAGCCTTCATAAGGGACTATAAGTACTGTGATGCTGTTGTCAGTATGCTCAGCTGTTTAAACATTTTTCTATAACATGTTCATGTTATCTTTATTAGCCACTTCAATGTAATACTTGTTTCCTCACTGACGAGTTACCTCATTGTAAGGTATCAGTCAATGAAAGGAGGAAAACGAAGTCTAATTTTTGACATTTTCATCTCCAGAAACTTATCTGTATCGCAAAAGCTGGAGACCTTAGATGCCAAACAGAGCGAACCCCCCCCAACTGAATCTAAATAGTGGTTCCAATCAGTAAAAACTTTCCTAGACTGCCAAGCAACTGGTAAAAGATATCAATTACGGTAACTGAAGTTACTTGTACACTGAGCCCGCATGTCGTGGTCGTGCGGTAGCGTTCTCGCTTCCCACGCATGGGTTCCCGGGTTCGATTCCCGGCGGGGTCAGGGATTTTCTCTGCCTCGTGATGGGTGGGTGTTGTGTGATGTCCTTAAGTTAGTTAGGTTTAAGTAGTTCTAAGTTCTAGGGGACTGATGACCATAGATGTTAAGTCCCATAGTGCTCAGAGCCATTTTTTGTACACCGATTACCACAAATAATGAAATCTCTAAAGAACAATAATAACATGGGGAGAACATTAAATAATAACTGTTTATTTCACCGGTGTACCTCGTGAAGCGTGATTACTGGAGACAAAAATGTGCCAACGTTTCATACTTGCGATCTAGTTTTCGCATTATTAGCCTGTGTTGGAAAGCAACCAACACCTCCTAATTTTAACCCATGAGCACATAGCATAATATTTTCCCGGTTTTAATGCCCAGAAAAGATTACCCCTATGGTATTTGAACTATGAATGAACAATAACACGATATGACCGTTTCAGTGAAGTATGTCCTAGTGAAGCAATTTTCAAAGTGCAATAAAATAATAAACGGTCTTTTAAAATAAGTTAAATAAATTGTTGAAGTGTTGTAACTAAATGTTACCTTAAATTCAGCCCAAACTCACACGGTTCAAACAAAAATGAAATTCCTACTATTGTTTTCTATAGTGTGGCAGTATACGCAAGCTATCAGTATCTTAACATACACGGCTGTGACAGGAGGGCATTGCAACATAAATGTGGCCATACAATTTAAAGGCATTAATTTATTAACATTAAATATTTACAGTAAGTGTACTTAACTTCCATAGTAGCTGGATGCGTGTCGTTGGAGGCCTATAGCAAATACAACTGAATCGAAATAACTTAGCTGTCCCTTGGCAGTCCATTATTTAGTCACCAAACCTGAGACTGCTTTTCAGACACTCGTAGTTAACATTTTGGTATCCACCCACTTAGAAAAATTTCTGTGCCAGAAAATAAACCTTTTATGTCATTATTTAAAATGTTTCCGAGTGATTTATGTTTGATACGTTCTGTAAGATAAAACACACTACAGAAGGCCAAGCTTCAAGGTTTATTTTCAGATTCGTTTTAATTCTCCAATAGGTTACAAATTTTATAGTAATGATCGCAGAAATATAACTGTCCTTCGAAAGGATACGTGCAAGGTGAGTTCTTGAGCAACTTCAAATAATTTTTTTTTTAAATATGGAAAATTCTGAAGTGTTCTGGCAAGCGGAAAGGTATGATGCAGACAGTGCGATTCCAGCTTGGTTCTTACCCGGTTGTACACAGCATCAAGATAAACTGTAAGCACTTTATCTTCCATTATTCTACCACAACCTACCAGAGTTCGCGTATCTTCCCAAAAAAAAATTGTTATGTCCCACGCAGACGTCACTGTACACTGCATTTCCTATCACCCAAAAATTGGAAAATGTCTCGTTTGAAAGAAAATTCTTTGGTAGATCATTCCAACTCATTGTTACTTCCATTAGCGGAAAAATGCAAATAAAATCAGAAAATGATAGCGCTGCTGAAGGCAGTTCAAGAAATGTTCCAAACGTATTGCATGGTTTCATAAACAAAATTTTAATGAGCACGTGTGCGGACGAATATCAAAGACAGGAGAATTAGAAAATCACTTCTTGAGCGAGTCTAATTTCAACTTGATTATTACACAGAAAGTACACACAAAGGCTCATAAATAACACATACCATGGCTCTCTAACAGACCACGTTTTCGTACAGAACCATACATTTACAGAAGACAAATGTGCTCCATATTTATAAAAATTCCCATTAATTTATAAAATGAGTGAAAATGCTATGAGACAAGCCGTTGATGTGCTCGGATGACTCAATGAATACCAGATATTCATCCCCATATATTCTAACAAAGACGCTAATCGAACAAAAAGCTAACATTTGTCACGTGGAATACAAGTGTATAACACGCACTCTAGACCCGAAAAGTCACGTTAATATGTAATTACTACACTGTGACCCAGGCAAGCAACTGACTCATCAATAATTTCACATCTACATGATTACTCTTTAATTCACAATTAACTGCCTGTCACAGCGTTCATCAAACCACCTTCAAGCTGTTTCCCTACCGTTTTACTCTCTAACTGCGAGTGTGATAAAATGAACACTTAAATATTTCTTTACGAGCTCTGATTTATCTCATTTTATTATGATCGTATCTCCCTATGTAGGTAGGTGCCAAGAAAATATTTTCACACTCTGAGAAGAAAGCTGCGCAACGCAAAACGCCTTTGTTTTAGTGATTGACACTCCAGTTGACATATCTCATCCGTAGCACACTCTCCTCTATTTCGCGGCAATATAAAACGTTGAACGTTTTCGATATTCTCCGTCAACACTAATTGATGCGGATCCCACATCGCACAGCACTGCTCCAGCAGAGGGCGGATAAGAGTAGTGTAAGCATGCTGTGTAGTGGCCTTGTTGCATTTTCTAAGTGTTCACAGTCTATGGTTTGCTTCCACCACAAAATTAGCTATACGATCTTTCCAATATAAGTTACTCGTAATTGTATAATCCCTGTATTTAGTTGAAATGACATCTCTCAAATTTGTGTGATTTATCGTGTAACCGAAATTTAACTGATTCCTTTTAGTACTCTAGTGGATTACTTCACCATTACTTTTCACATCATACAAATATCTTGTCTAAATCACTTTGAAATAGTTTCTGATCCTCTGATGACTTAACACGACATTACATACAGTTCGAGTCAAGAGCGGATTGGGATACGCCCACATCTGCATTTTTCTACAGTTTGACATTTTCATCTACATAACGTGATCAGAAAACTTGCAACTACAGCGCTTGAAACTCTTTCCAACCGAGTTCTTACGACTGACCTCATAGGCCCAAGCGGACTGTATGTGTCTGTACATTTATAGGCATTTCAATTGCCAAACCGTAAGTAGACTGTGTGCGTGTCTCTGTGTGTGTGTGTGTTTTACATGAAAATTACGTGAACTAACAGAGGCTGACATTGTGGGTTACTAAGCGTTTGCAGGCCTGCAGAGCCAGTGAGGAAAGGCGTATAGGAGGTACAACAAATATGAAAATGGCAGCTGAAGAGAAATACAGACGTTTGTAACATAAAACAATTGTCCTACTATTTAATTTTCTGTCATTAATTTCCTGTGATCTGTTTCTCCACAGTCCTATCAAAATTTAATAATTGTATTTGGAACAGTCTTGAGCGCTTTAATGAAGTGTAACAAGAGCGTGAGCAACAGCTGTAGAAGTGCTAGGACATGTATAACAACTCCGAAATAGTGCACTGATAATGGCCAGTTACTAGCCGAAATCTGAATTTAATAAAGCTGGAACGGCAACGGCGACCGATGGCTGCTCTTTACCATTTTGAAATCTACTTTGTCAGAGTCGCTCATGTCAGTAGACTTCAATACATGTGGCACGTATTGGGGCTAGAATGATTCCACATCCGTCTCTTCTCCGCGTACAAACTTTCCTTTCCACGTCTCGTGCCTGCAACGTCAAAAGGCGCCAGTCAGTCTTCAGAGCAAAACGGTCAGTATGTTTCGACTCATCGGCGTATGTCATATATCGTATCTGGACGTGACGAAATTTGAAAATATAAAGAAATTTACTCTTGATGGGACTCGAGATTCCCAAAGTGGAAACCAAAACCTGTTTGAGTGAACCATTAAGTCACTGCTGTCCTACATCATTGTGCTCATTTCACGAAGGTTCCAACGACAGACAGAAGTATTTAGGAAATGCACTGATCCTTGAACACATATCATTGTGCATTACATTTCTACACTGTCGGAGAAGAAATGCAGTATCAGTAAGAACAAGGAAATTTTATTAACAAGTCATGTGACAGACTTGGAGAGTATGATAAATTCAGACCAAATGAAACATAAATGCCACAGTAAAGGCTTCCCAAAAAGTCACACCAATACACAGGTCTCTTCAAAAAATTCTGGAAATTTGTCTACTAAATTTTTCTGCTCTAACCTTTTACTTATTCTGCATAGTCTCCTTCGAAATACTCTCCTCCGCAATTGATACACCGCTCCCAACGCCGTTTTCACTTCCGGAAGCTGTCTTGGTACGCCTCTTACTGGACTGCGCGAGGCGCCTTCAGCAAATTTTCTTTTACCTCGTCTACCGTCGCAAATCTTCGTCCTTTGAACCGAGTTTTCAGCTTTGGAAATAATAAAAGTCCGCATTGACCAGGTCTGGAGAGTACGGAGGATGGGCAATACAGTGATTTCGTTTTTTGTGCTATAGTCACGCATCTACAGAGATGAATGTGCGAGTGCTTTATCGTAATACAAGAGCCATGAATTGTCCCGCCACATTTCAGCCCGTTTCCTTCTCAAGTTTTCTCGCAGGCATTGCAACACGTCCCGATAGTACCATCATTCAAAGTCAAAGAATACTATCAGCATGGCTTTGACATTTAACCTCACCGGACAAATTATTTTTGGTCTTGGATAACCTTTGCCGACCCATTGTGAAGACTGAACCTTGGTCGCAACATGATAACCGCAGACCCACTTCTTATCAACAGTTATGATTCTCTTAAGGAACATTTCGTTCTCGTACTCTCTGGTAGCAATGCATCCGTGTATTCTCGCCTGCAAACGACCACAAAGATGCCGAGTGAGATGCTTCAATAGGTTGTTCCAGGCATCTTTCGCCTTTTGTTATAATGCGGCAATGATTCTTATAGACTCTGGAGGACGAGATGGCTCCCATTTCACTATGTCCCGTTTGTGTTCAGTTGGCGGGATGTCTGGTTGAGTTGCTGGACAGAGCAGTTGTTGTACACCATGAAGAGAGCGTTGGGTAACAGCAGCATTCTGTGAAGATGCATCGTCCCGCTGCAAATGCACATCGCCTTCCCGTCAAAGAATGGCAGTACCACGGGGATACCGGCCGGAACAGTTTAGCAGACACTGGTGACTTTAACCGACAGAAACACCAGATGTGACCGTGGGCTGTAACTGATGGCTCCCCACATCATGACGCCAGTGGTGGGACCTATGTGCTGTGGCCGCATTCATTCATCAGGTCTAACCAGGTCTCTACCGTACTCGTGTACGTCCATCACTCGTATGCAGAGAGAACTTACTCTCATCATTAAGGACAACAGAACGCATTCCAACCTACAGTCAATTCTTTTTCGACACCAGGGTAACCGTGCTTCATAGTGTCACGGTGTCGGTGTCTGCCTGACCTCAGGCACACGTGTTCTCAGTCTTACAGCAAGCAGACGGTTCCAATGGTCCTCGCTGACACAGCACGTCCAATATGTGCCCGAATTTCATATTTGGATAATGTTCGATCCGCCACCACTGATCGGCTACTGAGTCGATGGTGACGTGCGTCTGTACTACGAGGACGTCCAGAACCTGGTCTACAGGTGCGGGAATCTTCGACAAGCTACTGCTGAAGGCAGCGACACATCATTTGTACATTGTGCTCAACTTAGGCGGCAATCGTCTGATGCGTCCATCCAGCTGTCCTCAGGTATATATTGCGATTCCATTCAAATTAATATAGCTGCTGGACAGGAGTACCGAATGATTCAAAAAATTAAGTTCAAAATTGTTCAAATGGCTCTGAGCACTATGGGACTTAACTGCTGTGGTCATCAGTCCCCTAGAACTTAGAACTACTTAAACCTCACTAACCTAAGGGCATCACACACATACATGCCCGAGGCAGGATTCGAACCTGCGACCGTAGCGGTCGCGCGGTTCCAGACTGTAGCGCCTAGAACCGCTCGGCCACTCCGGCCGGCAAAATCTAAGTAAAAGAACAGATTTCAGTTGTCTATTACATACAAACTATAAAAGGTAGAAATACACTGATCATGGTAATGCATAGAGGAAGGTTCAAAGTTTTAACACAGCTGCGCTGTTCTATGTAGCGCCACGGCGAATACATCACATAAGAAATCATTTTGTATGTTGGAATTTGTGCGAAGTCCATTTATTGTGTATTCCGCCGCCGATTCAGAAAGGAGTCGCCACTGCACAAGTTGCTTTATGACTGAAATACAAAATTCTTGTAAGATGGTTGCATATGCAAAGGGAAAAGCACTGATCGGTTAGGTCCACAAAATTTTGAACCTTTCTTTTTTGTGGACAGGACTGTCATATGTGAACTTGCTGCAACATCCGTCGTTTCCTCAACTTCACGAGGATTATGCTGTATCGTCCGAAGAGGGCAAGAGCACCACAGGCGCAAAGATGAGAGCTGGTGCCAGTGCTGTAGAGAGTCGCCGCTGAACAATTTTCACCAGCGCCACGGGCGGCGCTGAGGATGAATAGATCTACTTCGCCTCGGCCAATTACCGCCCGAGTACAACCCGCCAATGACTGGACGTCAACGGACAGAAGCCTACTCGGAAGACAGAAGAGCAGCTCTCGCCCACTTACAGGTCTGACTTAGACAGGAAATGTCGTTTAGTGAACTCTTAGAATTGAAATGATAAGTTGTTGTAATTGCATTTTCTATGTACCGTGAAGTTTATCTGCTATTATTTGCACTTAGCCACTGAGGGCTGAGCCGTGTTACAGCTCGCGTTGCTGCTGTTGGTAGGTTGGCACCGTCTAGTAGGGATTGTGGCGTCTCGTTTTCTTCTTGTGTTTACTGGTGCCACTATGTTTCCTAGCGTTGTCTGTCTGTGAGTGACAGCAGCAGTGGTTATCGATATCTAGTACAGTGGCACTATCTTTGGAGGGACGTCAAGTGTTTTCTGGGTCAGAGTGTGTCGGGCAGTTCGGTTGGGATGGAGCAGCAACGAGGTCTGGCAGTGCGAGGACATGCCGTAACCAATGGTGGCATGCAGGCACTGCCGGGCTGTAGTTGTGAGGACCACAACCTCGTTCTCCACTGGACCCAGGACGTTTGAGTTGAATGAACATTAACTCAGTAGTGAAAGCTCCACTATTTTGAGATCACGCCTTTTGTTCGCAGGGTCACTGAGATGAAGAGCAACGAGTGGAGTGTTTGAGTTGGCGAAATTAATTAGCCGTCCTACACTTATTATTAATCATTGAATTCTTTGTGCTATTTTTGGTTAAGTTCAACCAGCGGTATTTTTCTGCCTTGTGGCCGCTAACGCCCCAGTTACCTGCCCTGGAGGTTAGCGTATTTTCGCGGCAGTGTACCTTTCCTCGCCTTGCTGCTGCTGTCCGGTAAGGCGTGTAGTTCGACAGCCTCCTTGATTGTGGTTCGGATATTTTGTTTATTTTGGTGGTAGTGGTTTCTTCTGCTTCTGAATGTTCTAAACACAGGACTCTGAAGACGCAGTGCTGTCCGCCGGTTCCGTCTTGCCTGGCTTATTTCATCATTGTATTGGTTCTCAGACGTTAGGTAGATTTTGCAAGAGTGTTGGTCGGCGTTTAAACTGTCACTAGTTTGAGTTGCAATGCAGTTAAGTGAACACAACTCTTGGCTGCCTGTCTCATCGTTTACAAAAAAAATGTTCAAATGTGTGTGAAATCTTATGGGACTTAGCTGCTAAGGTCATCAGTCCCTAAGCTTACACACTACTTAAACTAAGGACAAACATACACACCCACGCCCGAGGGAGGACTCGAACCTCCAGCGGGACATCGTTTACAAAGTTGGGCGACTTTCGCAGGTCGATCCATGGAGCACTGTCTGGGCCCACTTCTCTCTTGATTTGGTCAGATAGTGACGATATTTAAAAAAAAATATTTTAGTTTTGAATTACTACTATTTGAGCCTTCAGCCCACAAAGAGTTTGAATTTCTTTTTAATAAGGCCGTCAGCTGCGAGTGTAACTTGTCTTAAGAAATTTTAATTAGACAAAATATCTTAACACTGAAATGTTGATGATTGTTCTTTAAATATCTCCCGAAGAAGTTTAATTGCTTCTCAAAAATTTGCTATCTAGGCCTTCAGCCATCCAATTGTTTTTGAGTTATTATTATTGGGGCTTTCAGCTGACAAATAATTTAAATTTCTTGTTAATAAGGCCATCAGCGATGAATGCATCTCGGTCTTAAGAATTTGATATTGTCTCTTAATAGCGAAATTTTGATGATTGTCTTTTTGTAAAATATTTTAGTTTCTCTTTCAGAAGTTTAATTGGCTCTAAGAATTTGCTATCCAGGTCTCCAGCCGTCAAATTGTCTTTTGAGTTATTACTTTTGATGCCTTTAGCCGACAAATAATTCGAATTTCTGGTCTATAAGGCCTTCAGCCAAAACTGAAACTTGCTTAAGAATTTTTTTAATTAGACATTGTGTCTTAACAGTCAAATTTGATAATTGTTTCTTATTGTCAACTTTATTTACAATTGTTTTCAAATGAAGTGTATATGATTGAAGAATGAGATTTTCACTCTGCAGAGGAGTGTGCGCTGATATGAAACTTCCTGGCAGATTAAAACTGTGTGTCCGACCGAGACTCGGGAAGTTTCATATCAGCGCACACTCCGCTGCAGAGTGAAAATCTCTGTGGCTAAGCCATGTCTCCGCTATATCCTTTCTTTCGGGAGTGCTAGTTCTGCAAGGTTCGCAAGAGAGCTTCTGTAAAGTTTGGAAGGTAGGAGACGAGATATTGGCAGAAGTAAAGGTGTGAGTACCGGGCGGTGAGTCCTGCTTCGGTAGCTCAGATGGTAGAGCACTTGCCCGCGAAAGGCATAGGTCCCGAGTTCGAGTCTCGGTCGGGCACACAGTTTTAATCTGCCAGGAAGTTTCAAAGTGTATATGATTTTCTAAAAAAAAAAACTCAGCAATCAATGGTAACTGAGAACGGCCCCGTCCACATTGCATCCTGTCTTTCCCTAAGTATCAGATCGCAGGGGCCTTTTCTGTGTTATATTACATGGAGTGTTGCAGACTTACTTATTTATGTTTGACTTTGTTACTAATTTTTTGGAGTGTTGTAGAACTTCTTTTCTCCTATCCTGTTACCTGGCCCTGGGCAGAGCTGTGTAATAGTGGCAGGGAGAAACTGTCTTAGCGGGGTACTGCACCAGAAGCCGTTTCACGAACACTCAAACACGGCCTTCACAGCAGTAGCGACGAGGTCTTTACAAAACTGATGACGAGGCTTTACAAAAGATTCTAATGATTTCATTTTTATGCATGACGGCGTCCCGCCACATTTTCACCTCAAGGTTCGGCATTATCTTAAGAACAATATCCAACAACGTTGGTTTGGAAGACGTGGATAACAAGATCTTGTCGATTGATTTTGACCTACCAGGCCCCCTGATCCCACAACATGCCATTTTTTTTCCGTGGGATGCATAAACGACAGAAGTTATTGTCCCACCTATGGCAGCTACTCTTCAAGAGCTGAGAAACAGAACTGCTGAAGCTGTCGATTCAATAAACGGCGACATGTTGATTCGTGTGCGGAATGAAATGGACTACCGTTCCGATGTTTGCAGAACAATTCGTGATGCTCATGTTGAGTGTAAGGTATGCTGTCTGTGCGAACATAAAACTTCGAACCTTTCTCTATCCACTGACGTGTTCAATATAATCTTTCATAGTTTGTCTGTATGTACAATTGAAAACTGTTCCTTCTTTTTGAGTCATTCTATACAGAGTAATTGATGGGGCCTGGTTGTACCCAAGAGTAAATGTTGCAGTCACTGATCACCTCTGCACACTTTTGTGTGCAGAGAAAAAAACAGAGGCCACGTAGACAAGCATACTGAGCGCCATGTGACAGCCGATGACTGTGACAAGTGAATCACTAACAATATAACCACTCACAGTCAGTATGCACATATTATACCCAGGCGCCACTGAACACAGTCATCGGGAGGGGGGGTTGTCTTTTTTCGGCATTGTATTTTATTAAATTACATTTATTATTGTTGGTAATACCAAGTAGAGCCATTAGACATGCAGTGACTTCCACAGCTTTTCCCGATACCGGACTCCAGCCTCCGGCCCCTCTCCCCTTTTTCTCCACCCTCTCGCGTTGCCGGAATAGTGCATCAGCTGCAGCACACAAATAGCTCTACAGATTGCCCCGGAAGGCAATTACTGCGCTCACAGGGAATGGAAATACAACCTTAACGCACTGTACATAGCAGAAAACCATTACGCTCCTCAATATTTAATGGACGCCTGATTGAACGTTTCAGACGAAGCCCTGTTAGCGAAAGCCTCAAATTGGTGATGTTATATTCAGTAGAGGCAAAACAGGCGGTGATAAATACAGCAACGAAACCCTAGCGCTGTGACAAGGTCTACATTATTCACTTGATTTGTTTCTCAAAAACACTTGATTCTGAAATATGTAGTACATTTCGACAGTACATCTCCGAAGTAAAAGTATTTCGGCATTCGCAGAATCGTAGCTGTAATTCTTGCAAATACTGAGAGTACCCTAAGTAAAGAGACACTTTCCATAACAAATGAATATTTACACTGCTCCTTTTACGCAACAAACATTTGTAAACCTAAAATTACCTTGCAAAGGGTAGCTTTTAAGCTTTTAAGTTTGTTGTGTTTAGAGTACGAAAACTGGTTCCGAGACGCTCACGTGTCATGAATCACAAAGCAGCATCTCTGCTATACTTTCACTAAACCATAGAGTGTTGTAAATCTTTTACAATGAGGCAGTGGGCACAATACGACCCGTGCGTTACTTATTACTTGTGGCGATCAGCAACATTTTGATGCATAAAACCCCGGAAAGTACTAGCCTTCAATGTATAATTCGATATTGGCTAGAATCTAAACATCCACCTTCCGCACTAAGGAAATTGAAACGGGTATAGAGTATTCTTTTACTTAGTAAACAACGACGAATCGCAGCATCAAAAGTGAGTTGTCCGGCATAAAGGAAAGTTCTTAGGCGTGTTTCTACATCTGTAAGATGACGTCTATTCAGAATTAGAGTCAGTCGCATAAGAATGGAGATGGCAGTTCCACTATGAGACCGCTAATTACGAGGGCTATTCGGAAAGTAATGTGCGATAGGTCGCGAAATGGAAATCATAGTGAAAATCAAAACTGTTTTACTTGCAACGGTTAGCTACACCTTCCAGTTACTTCTCTACACAATCGCCGATCAGACCTACACATCCGCCCTAGCCTTGTACCAACTTTTCAATTCCCTCGTTATAGAAGACAGCGCCAGTGCTTTTCGACAATGTTCTACTCTGGACTGCAGCTTTTCTGTGTCAAAATATTGTCTTCATAGGCAGCGGTTCATTTGAGCAGAGATGAACCTCAGGGGTAGCTGTATTTTGGGTGATCAAACACTTCCCATAGTCAACGCTGCAGGAGCATCTTCATTGCCCCTGCAGAGTGCGGCTGAGAATTGTGTAGAATGAACTGCATGACAGTTATGTTATGTGGATTGCATAGCTTCAGGCGACATATTTCGCCAGACCTTCACACTTGGCACGAGACGTTAATTTCTAGCCATCTTTACGTTCTCACTGTGAGTTCAGAACTGAAAAGAGCAACATGATGCGATCGATGAGCGTACTAGACACAGTGCCCAACGCATCTGTGCAAAGCTTCGTCAGATTTTCACTGTATTTTCCACTACAATGTGTGTGTGTGTGTGTGTGTGTGTGTGTGTGTGTGTGTGTGTGTGTGTGTGTGTGTGTGTGTGTGTGAGTTCTTAAGGTACCAAACTGCTGAGGTCATCGGTTCCTAAGCCTAGACACTACTTAACCTAACTTAAACTAAGAACAACACACACACTCCCATGCCCGAGGGAGGACACGAACCCTCCGACGGGGGCAGCCGCCCGGACCGTGGCAAGACGCCTAAGAACGTGCGGCTACCTCGCGCGGCCATACTGTAACCATTGTGAGCGTCAGTTATCTTTGAGAAGGGCCGTGGTGAGTTGATATTGTTTCTAAAATTTCTCTGGAACTCAAACATATTCCCACAGTCTGGTTACTACTACTGTTTCCATTGTTCTGTAAGTATTGGGTGTTAGTTTTTCGCAGTCATGATTTCCGAAACTAATGTTTCGGTAATATCTTGTATGCCACTGAAATTCCCAAGAGATGACGCTGCCAGTGCCATTACATGCTACTGGCAAAAGAAACATCCTTGAAGACGGAAGTTCGGATCATTATACTTACGATTCAGTCATCCTATGAAAGAAAGACCCCAAAAGTATTCTCTTGTTTCGAGCATCGTATTGCAGTAATATAAATGGAAAAAAGAACACATTGACACCGCTGTGTCAGACCCACCATACTTGCTCCGAACACTGCGAGAGGGCTGTACAAGCAATGATCACACGCACGGAACAGCGGACACACCAGGAACCGCGGTGTTGGCCGTCGAATGGCGCTAGCTGCGCAGCATTTGTGCACCGCCGCCGTCAGTGTCAGCCAGTTTGCCGTGGCATACGGAGCTCCATCGCAGTCTTTAACACTGGTAGCATGCCGCGACAGCGTGGACGTGAACCGTATGTGCAGTTGACGGACTTTGAGCGAGGGCGTATAGTGGGCATGCGGGAGGCCGGGTGGACGTACCGCCGAATTTCTCAACACGTGGGGCTTGAGGTCTCCACAGTACATCGATGTTGTCGCCAGTGGTCGGCGGAAGGTGCACGTGCCCGTCGACCTGGGACCGGACCGCAGCGACGCACGGATGCACGCCAAGACCGTAGGATCCTACACAGTGCCGTAGGGGACCGCACCGCAACTTCCCAGCAAATTAGGGACACTGTTGCTCCTGGGATATCGGCGAGGACCATTCGCAACCGTCTCCCTGAAGCTGGGATACGGTTCTGCACACCGTTAGGCCCTCTCCCGCTCACGCCCCAACGTCGTGCAGCCCGCACCAGTGGTGTCGCGACAGGCGTGAATGGAGGAACGAATGGAGACGTGTCGTCTTCAGCGATGAGAGTCGCTTCTGCCTTGGTGCCAATGATGGTCGTATGCGTGTTCGGCGCCGTGCAGGTGAGCGCCACAATCAGGACTGCATACGACCGAGGCACACAGGGCCAACATCCGGCATCATGGTGTGGGGAGCGATCTCCTACACTGGCCGTACACCTCTGGTGATCGTCGAGGGGACACTGAATAGTGCACGGTACATCCAAACCGTCATCGAACCCATCGTTCTACCATTCTTAGACCGGCAAGGGAACTTGCTGTTCCAACAGGACAATGCACGTCCGCATGTATCCCGTGCCACCCAACGTGCTCTAGAAGGTGTAAGTCAACTACCCTGGCCAGCAAGATCTCCGAATCTGTCCCCCATTGAGCATGTTTGGGACTGGATGAAGCGTCGTCTCACGCGGTCTGCACGTCCAGCACGAACGCTGGTCCAACTGAGGCGCCAGGTGGAAATGGCATGGCAAGCCGTTCCACAGGACTACATCTAGCATATCTACGATCGTCTCCATGGGAGAATAGCAGCCTGCATTGCTGCGAAAGGTGGATATACACTGTACTAGTGCCGACATTGTGCATACTCTGTTGCCTGTGTCTATGTGCCTGTGGTTCTGTCAGTGTGATCATGTGATGTATCTGACCCCAGGAATGTGTCAATAAAGTTTCCCCTTCCTGGGACAATGAATTCACGGTGTTCTTATTTCAATTTCCAGGAGTGTATTTCATTCCATAAATATAAGGTAACAGGGACGTTATAAACCTCACTCATTTCAACCTATTCCAACGGATAGGTAATGGGACAAATAAGTACCAAGTTGGGAAGATTATCAGAAATAGGTTGATCTCTTCATTAGGACGGGGTCGATGTGTGCAACTGGTGCCGTGGGGAGTAGCTACATTTTATACCTGTGAGAAACTTCACGAATCTCCTCAAGCATTAGCCAAGCCTTTGGAGACGTGTGAGCTGCGTATCAGTGATGGTACCTTCGCAAAAAAAAACGTGCACATGTTAGACATCCTGGCATCCAGCATCTTCGGAATATAGGTTGATGACTGGAGCATTGTGTTGCATGACCAGCCGACGTACCGACCGCAGTACACATTACGACCAGTGCCGTTAACAGCTCAGGCATCAGGAGTATCAGAAGAATAACCACATGTAATATTCCATGGAGTTTCTATTTCAAAATAAAATCGCTAATAGCAGACCTGTTATCTTATAATACCTGGAAAAGCTGTATGATGACATGCAAGAACGTCTCTGAAGTTTATTCCAACTTAGTAATTTTTGCTGGATGATTCTGATTAAGAATGTAACGGTCATAAACGAAAATTTACGTTTTGCTTGTGTAAACAACTTGCACCTTATACACAGTCCAGTCACTTTAATATGACCAACTGCATATGTTCGACGTCGACGTCCAATAGCCACTTACAGATGACGGGTGACAATACAACCAGTGGAGTGTGTGAGATACTCATCATTTGTGAATAAGAGCGAATTTTATTTTATTTCCAGCTTTGCTATTTCACATACGTCAAGTGAATCATCAGCGCTGCAGTACGTATGGAGTTACGAATTAGCTGTAGATTCCCATGCCGGCTAGCGGAGACGGTCGGTCATCTGGCGCTTTCAGAGGCAGTGCGATGAGGTGCCGATGTAGAAATCGTTCGTGACCTCAGCAAACATATGTAGGGAAAGTACATTTATTCCCGCGCGAATGAGTAATTGTTGTTAATAAATATTTGCCAACAACGGTTGCCATTTGCCACTCAGATATTAGGAGGGGTCTACACGTCATAAACAACATCTTACAGTAATTTTACAGTGCCAGAAAAATTTGATATAAATAAATAAACAATTAACTTTGGCATAACTGAAGATGTATTATCTTGCGCGAACTATAGCGATTGCATGAACGAGTTGGAGACTCGTACCATAGTCGGCAGACGTCGAGAGGATGCCTTTCGATCTAGTCATGCAATATTCCTTGCTCTCGTACCGTTAACAGTTACCTTATAGTCAGTGCGAACAAGTTCATTTTACGATGTTTCTTAAATAAACGCACTATAGTGGCATCCCGTGTAAAAATTATGTGCACAAAAATCATCTTCCCACTTCATAACATGAAAGACAGGCAGTGTTATTGAACTTTCACAATCTGACAACGCAGCTACAGCTCTGCAAAGGGACATAAAACTACGAGAGCATCTCCACATAACAGGTAGGAAGAATTCCTACACGGTAGCTTACTGACTCAGTCCAAGGACAGGCTGGCTTCATTATTGCAAAATTCTGGTGGGAGAACATGACCAGTTTTACTGTACGCCCCTTACACCACTACCTGCTGACTCACCGGCTAAACTGAGACATTTCTGGAGGTTTAATAACGAGTGAAGGGTTCTTTCAAGGATATATGGAGCGTGTTGGGGGAAGGAGGAAAGAGTCCACTCGTTTTCATAATGCGGAAACGGAGCGATCTACCTGACATCCAAAAGGCGTGATCATTGGCTTTCGTGCCAAGGGCGGAAGCAGTTCCGAAACGGCTAAGTCGTTACATTATTCGCTTGCCGCCGTGGTTAAAGCATGCGGTGGATGGGAAAAATGATGCCATCCAAATCCGGTGCCGAGACAACTGAGAGAACTGTGGTGCATCACAGGTCATAGATGAGAGGAGTGAACAACGTCTGAGAAGATGTATATTGGCGAACAGACATGTAACTGTCGAGCAACTGACGGCCCAACTGAACCTAGGGGCTACCAGCGATATCTCCTTAACGACTGTCCAGCGAACACTGCCGCATATTTGACTTCACAGCAGGCGGCTGATTCATGCTCCCATGCTGATTGCTGTTCAGCGACGATGAAGGATGGGATTTGCGCGCCAGTCTACAACTGAGCGTCCACTGAGTAGCGAAATGTGACCTTTTCAGACGAATCTCCATCGGACAGAGGGCCGTTGACGTGTACGCCCTGAAACCTCTGAGGGAAAACACCCTGCAACCAGAAGGGAATGTTTTGTGGCATTCACTGGGTGATATTGTCATTCTGGAAAGTCCAGTGAATCAACACCAGTATGCAATTATCCTTGGGGATCCTGTCCGCCCGTACATTCCTTTGCATGATGGCATTTACCACCAGAACTATTCAAATTGTCAGGCTGCTCGTAGTGAATGTGTGAGGTTCGATGAGCACCAGGATTACTTTACTGCAGTCCTCTGGCCACCAAACGGCCCAGCTATGAACCCAATCGTGAATCTGCGGAACCACCTCCATTAGGCTGCACGCGCCATGGATCCCCAGCCGAGAATCCTAGCGCTAATGGCTAGGCATTGCTCCACATGACTGTCGATACTTTTCACAACCACAATGTCTCTTCTTGTATGCCTCATAGCTATCGGCGCTGCGAAAGGTGGTTGTTCAGGTTTTCGACAGGTGGTCACATTAACCTGACTGAACAATACAGCAACAACTGAAGCTCATAACAAGTCCTCGAATTGGCGGCCACCACTATAATAGTATGCATTACAACATGATCCAATGGCAGAACTGATATGTAGCCTCAAATTCGTTGGCCCCCATTCCTTGTACATGTTGTTTATGGTAGTGGCATAGCTGTCGCTCCATTCGTATTCTCCACACTGTATTCTCCAAAGTGTGCATATCACAGGTACGTTTTAGCGTGTTTATTGTTGAATTTCTTGCATACAATCCAAAATAATTCCTTTACATTCTAAAGTGACAAAAGTTGCTGGTCGAGGACTTTGCAGATCTCTTTGTGGCATTGAATTGTGCAGTTTCTGTCAACCGATTCGTGGATGACGGGACACGTTTGTCCTACTAAAGTAGTACCCAAATTTTGACTATTGTAACAGTAGAAGCAAAACGAGAGTTATGTACTTTCAAACCAAGGGCAATACGGACGGATTCATGAGTGGGTTAGTCACACAAATTCTAAACATCTACAAGCAACGTGACAGGAAACCAAATAGACACAAGAAAATTACTGCACTGAAGTACGGGGTGTTCAAAAAGACTCTCCGCAGTGTCGTATGATTGTTAGCCGCAAGTGCCGTATGATTGTTAGCCTGCGTGGGTTACTCCCCTTCAAGTGGGGACACTTTCAACATTTAATATGAAAATTTCTAACTAAAAATGAATATCCAATAAATTAATAACTTTCATTTCATCGAGTTGCATTTCGGTATGTTCACTGCGGCATACGCACGAGCGGCTACTAATCATACGGCACTGCCGAGACACTTTTTGAACACCCCGTATAATGGAGGTGTTACAGAAAGATTTGCGTGTGCTGCCCCCCTTCACAAACCCTAGAAATACAAAGCAGCGGGCTGATTGATATTAAAACTAAGACATAAAAGCGTAAAAGGAAAAAAAAGAAACATCTCGTGTGCAAGGATTACTATGTACACCGTGTGTTGGTTTTTGTATAGGCGAAACTAGTTGTAATTTTTGGACTAGATTTAAGGAGGAGATTAGCCTGAACAACAACGCTTTCTTCGGCGATCATTTAAGAAGTACAAAACATAACAGGTGATATCGATATACTTTGTAAATTATAAACGTAACTGAGAAGGGAATGAAACTGAACGGACTAGAGGAATGGGAGGTATTTACATGGATTACAAACGGGCCGGAGAAGTTAATGAATAAGCGCTACACAGTTTAAAGAAACGACATGATCCAACACAGAAGTAAGTTGGTGGCCGTAGCACGACGTACCGGACTGATGGCTATAAATAACTGTAAAAATGAAAGCAGATGGTGCCCTTCAAATGTACCTAACCGCATTTTGCTATCAGATGACTTTGTGCACAGTACTTATCAGCATCGAGGATACAGAAAGATGAAAAGCGAACTGTTGACCACAGAACGAAAGGTATATGTATTATATAATTGGTTCAAATGGCTCTGAGCACTATGAGACTTCACTTCTGAGGTCATCAGTCCCCTAGAACTTAGAACTACTTACACCTAACTAACTTAAGGAGATCACACACATCCATGCCCGTGGCAGGGTTCGAACCTGCGACCGTAGCGGTCGCGCGGTTCCGGACAGTAGCGCCTAGAACCGCTCGGCTACTCCGGCCGGAGTATATAATTGCGTAGGCTTCCGCGGCCAGAGTCAGTCAACATAAAAGTTTCCTGGGTTTGGTACCGCGTCATAATGTGTAAAACTACTGCTACTGGAGAGAAACCAAGGTTTCGGACACGGTTGTAGTGGTCTTCTTCTAAGTCTAATGGTGCGTTCTAGCTATGCACCTGAGCTTAAAAGGCTACCCACAACGTTTCTAGCTAATGGCTACAGCCGTAAGTCGATCCACACAGCCTTGTCGACGAACACAAGTAAGAAAGATAAGCAAGAAATAGACAAACTGTAGCCAACAGTGCGCTTACCTTACGTGAAAAATGTTACTGACCGAATAGGCAAACACCTTCTCCGTGTTGGGGTGCAGCCTGTCTTCTATAGTGGTCGTAGATCCAGGACGTGCTAGGCTCCACTAAGGACAAGGTGGATGCATTACACACTGCAGACTTTTAAAAGGTGCATTGCGAATGTGGAGAGGCATACATCGGCGAGACTGGAAGGCCAATAGCAACGCGCATTCGGTAACACGAGCGCTATATTCGTCTGGGGCAACACAAAAAATCTCCAGTGGCAGAATATCAGCAAGACTGCAGAAAAGAAATGAAATTCAGCGAAGCCTGTGTGTTGTCCAAGCAGCCGGTTACGACGAAACGCAAAACCAGAGAAATACTTAAACACCCTAATTACATGAACAGGGAGGATGGGCTTAGGCGTGGCCCATCGTGGCTGCCAGCAATCAGAGCCCAACACACAGCACTATCAACACGATGCACGAGCACTACTGGCGAGTAACTGCGCGGCCGATGTCGAGCAGTTGGTAAACAGCAGACACTTCTCATTCGACGGTGACCACCAATCATGGCACATAACACAAGAGCCAATAGACAACAGAGGTTTCGTTCTCGCTCCACCGCAATAACCAATTAAAATAAAGTTCCCTCTCCTTCTTCCTTAAGTTACCGATGAAACTAACTACCTTTTTTAAAAAAAATTATGGCGCAGTGAACTGTAACAACAAAATATAAAGGACACTGCATAGCTAGAACGCACCGTTAGACCCAAAAGAAGGCCGCTACAAACGTGGCCGAAACGATGGTTTTTTTCTCCAGCAGCAGCAGCAGCAGCAGCAGCAGTAGTTTTATACATTATTACGTAGTACCATACCCAGAAAACTTTTATGTCGTATATGCGTTAGACTACCAATGTTTCCCATTAATCGCATGACAATAACTCCGCTGTGTTGTATCCACTGTAATGAACCATTTTAATTTGTACATACACAGTGCTATAAAAATTTGTGATTTACAGTTTGGCTAATTACCAACTTTTAACGTAGGTAAAGGTGTGAAAATTAACAAATGCGTTCGAAACAGGTCTCCACTAACTCATATGTGACTGCAACTAAGAAAATAAAATAGAAAGATTAAATAAAGTTGTTGGTCCTTCAGCTGGTGACTGATGATATTAGATCTCTAGATCTCAGTTACGTTTATCTGTGAACTCTCACTTACAGATGTATTTTAAATACAAACAGGTTAAAGGTAACCTTTATATACATACTCAGTTTCGTTGCAACATAATGAAGCTACAGATGAGAAGCAAAACAGTAGACAGATCCAGATCTATCTTTTTCATGCCCAAGTTTCTATGAGGACAAATTTCAGTGAGGTCTGAGAAAAGAAACGTACTTTTCGGTCAAACCTAGGCATGATTTTACAGTGGTGTTAGTTACACATAACAGTGACTTTAGTCATCAATAATATAAGCTGATGATCCAAAGCATTGTGACTATCTGATTAATAGCTTGTTTTTTCCGTTTTTGGAGAGCGAAATAAATCAGATTCTGCGTATCAAGGACCCGGCAGTCTGTTGATAGGTTTGTGAAGGTATGTGACATTAGATGTCTACGCATAGGTCATGTAATTCGCGTAAATAAGGCGCCGTTGATTTCCGTAGGCGGTTATGGTGCCCAGTAGCGAACCAAATGTGTCCCATAGTATTACATCAGGCGAATTTGATCGCCGAGACATCAAGGTGAGACCACTATAATGCTCCTCAATCCACTATAGCACAATTCTGGCTCTGAGACACTGACAATTATGTTACTAGACGATGACGTCACGGTCGGGGAAGAAATTAAGCATGAAGAGATGCAGGTGGTTCACAGCTGTCAGCGTGTCTTCCAGTATTATCACAGGTTACATGCAAGCGCAGAAGAAAGTCTCCTATAACATAAAACTGCTCCCACCAGCTTGCGTCCGCGGCGCGCTGCACGTTTCGAGAGGCCGTTCGCTTCGATGACGGCGTTTGTGAAGACGACCATGGACCTAGTGTAGCAAAAAAGTAATTCGTCCGACAAGCTGACGCGTTTCCATTCATCGGCGGTCGAATCGCGATGATCCCGTGGCCACTGCAATCGTAATTGTCAATGTCGTTGGGTCAACATGCGAGTACGTATTTGTGATCTGCTGCGAAGCTCGGTGTACAACAATGTACGATGGACGGTGTGCTCCAAAACACCTGTGCGTGTCCCAGCATTGTGCCCTTCCGGCAGAGATGCCACAGGTCACCACCTATCCTAATTTAAAGAGCAGAAGAGCCTCCGAACCCCACGTCTTGCGAAGTTTCGTGTACGTCTAACCATTTAGCGCCTAGTGGTAGTTTCACTGTCTATCTAAGGCTTTGCGTAGATTCTCACCACATTAGCACGAGAACAATCGACCAGCTTCGCCTTTTTGGAGATACACGTCTACAGGCACTGCGTAATAATAATCTGCCTTCTGTCGAAGATGCTTACCCCAATGGATTTACCCATTTACAACCCTTATCTTGGCTAGTGTGCTCCCCTGTCTATGTCTGTCCCGCTAACACACTTCTGCTGCCGCGTCATGTCCACGCAACTCCACCAGGCGGCATCTAATATCGCGGTTGGCAGTGGTCATACTGTTTCGGCTTATCAGTGTATTATTCTTTACTGTTTACAACACTGTGCCAACGCTGGGGTAACTTTTCGAGACAGCGACTGTACAAGTCACGGGGATTTGAAGCGAATATCTCATCGAGCCAAGTTCGGATCGCATTTTTATTCGGAAAGTTAATTTCTTGATAGTTGTTCCATTGAGAGCGGCAAAGGTGAAAAATCTGAGGGTGCAAGATCAGGTGATTAAGGTGGGTGCAGAATGACTTCCAATGCAATTCGGTCTACAGTGTTTTTTGTCACTCCTTCAGGATGGTTCAAATGGTTCAAACGGCTCTGAGCACTATGGGACTTAACATCTGAGGTCATCAGTCCCCTTGAACTTAGAAGTACTTAAACAACTAACCTAAGGACATCACACACATCCATGCCCGAGGAAGGATTCGAACCTGCGACCGTAGCTATCATGCGGTTCCAGACTGAAGCGCCTAGAACCGCACGGCCACACCGGCCGGCTTGCAGGATGCGAAAGGCGCTATTGTGGACTAGCAACACTTCACACAGTCAAAAACAGTTCAAACGGCTATGAGCACTATGGGACTTAACATCTGAGGTCATCAGTCCCCTAGAACTTAGAACTACTTAAACCTAAATAACCTAAGGACATCACACACATCCATGCCCGAGGCAGGATTCGAACCTGCGACCGTAGCTATCATGCGGTTCCAGACTGAAGCGCCTAGAACCGCACGGCCACAAAGGCGGCTTGCAGGATGCGAAAGGCGCTATTGTGGACTAGCAACACTTCACACAGTCAAAAACAGTTCAAACGGCTATGAGCACTATGGGACTTAACATCTGAGGTCATCAGTCCCCTTGAACTTAGAACTACTTAAACCTAACTAACCTAAGGACTTCACACACATCCATGCCCGAGGCAGGATTCGAACCTGCGACCGTAGCTATCACGCGGTTTCAGACTGAAGCGCCTAGAACCGCACGGCCACACCGGCCGGCTTGCAGGATGCGAAAGGCGCTATTGTGGACTAGCAACACTTCACACAGTCAAAAACAGTTCAAACGGCTATGAGCACTATGGGACTTAACATCTGAGGTCATCAGTCCCCTAGAACTTAGAACTTCTCAAACCTAAGTAACCTAAGGACATCACACACAGCCATGCCTCTGGCAGGATTCGAACCTGCGACCGTAGCTATCACGCGGTTCCAGACTGAAGCGCCTAGAATCTCTCGGCCACAGCGGCCGGCTTCACAAAGTCCTCCTGGTCGTTGTTCTTGAATTGCGTCTACAAGACGTTTCAGTCGTTGACAGTAAATGTCAGCAGTGTTCATTACACCTCGGGGAAGCAATTCGTAGTACACCACGCCGTCGCTGTACCACCAGATGAATAACATTATCTTTTGTGTATTCACGCAGATTTTTGTATGGCGAGTTGCTGCTCTGTTTGCGCTCGACCATTCCTTTCTTCTCCTCATGTTAGCACAAAGATGTCGCTGATATTTGTGATTTTGGCGTAGAGCATGCAGTACCCATACATCCGAGTTTTTAAATTTACCCATTGCACGTAAATATCGCAAGACGCTGGAACGATCACATTTCATCACATTTCCCAGTTCTCAAGTACAGTGACGTGGGTCATTGTAGCTGAACAGATTTAAAGGATTCTTAACAAACCCTGAAGGGTTTCCTGAACATGAAGAGTCAGTAATGTTAAAAATGGAACTACCTAAAACCAGAAAACCATTTTCTTGCCACACACTGTCAATTGCTATTATCGCAATACATTTTGCAGGTATTTCTTGCTGCCTTCCCTGCTGTCACCCACTATCGATACCAAACAGAAGAATGAGTCAGAAATGTACTGATTTCTCCACTTGCCACTCCATTCTCCAGCATCCACAGCTCCATTTACTATTTCCAAATGAAAAAATCACAATATGGATACTCAAAAAGCAACAGTGAACTACTAATAAAAAATAAACCATAGCAATTGGAATACCAAGATCAAAAAAAAAGTGCTGCGAACTTATGCACTAACCTAATAATTAGGTTAAAGTTTAAAACAAAGTTTTCGTTTAAAACACACACACGTACATACACACAGAGGGCATTATGGAGATAAGTGCAAACACTTTTATATGTGGTACCTTCATATGTGTATACACCACTAAGTGAACTATGCCTCTCATTATAGGCTACCCATCTTGCATCCACGTATTCACACTTCAACAACTGACCTTCCGCACAGAGGAAACCAAGCAGTAATGGCTTGCTCTTTCGACATGCACAGTACTTAGAGGTACTAACCAAACTAAAAATATACTCCATGGATCATTTTGCATGATAAATTATCATGATGTGGATTAAGTCTTTTTCATTCATATAGGAAATTAATTTGTACATATATTTGTACTCTAAACCACCATATATATAATTTATTCTCCCCCCCAAAATATAAACAAAACTAGACATACAGAATGAGTTAGCAATTTTACACATTACAAACATTGAATATCGTCTACGAAATAGAAGGCGTTGTCAAGGTTCAAATGGCTCTGAGCACTATGCGACTTAACATCTATGGTCATCAGTCCCCTAGAACTTAGAACTACTTAAACCTAACTAACCTATGGACATCACACAACACCCAGCCATCACGAGGCAGAGAAAATCCTTGACCCACTGGGAATCGATCCCGGGAACCTGGGCGTGGGAAGCGTTGTCAAGGAGAAACTTTTTCAATTTATTTTCAGAATTTACCTTGCTGTCTGTTAGATATTTTATATCAATGAGTAGGTGGTAAAAAACCTTTGTTGCAGCATTGTGCACCCCTTTCTGTGCTAAAGACAACCATAATGTTATGTAATGAATGTCACTTTTCTTCTAGTATTGTAATTATGTACCTCATTGCTTCTTTTGAACTGTAGTGGATTATTTACAACAAACTTCATTAGGGGATAAATATACAGTGAAGCAGTAGTCAGAATTATAAACTCCTTGAGCAGATGTCTACAAGATGATCGTGGGTAAGCACCTCATATTATTCTTAGAACACGTATTTGGGCAATGAAGACCTTCTTTTTTAAGGATGAGTTACCCCAGAACGTTATTCCATATGACATTACTGAGTGAAAGTAAGCAAAATATGCCAACTTACTGATTTCTCTCTCCAAACGTTGCTATGATTCTAAGTGCAAATGTGGCCAAACCAAGTTGTTTCAGGAGTTCCAAAATGTGTTTTTTCCAATTTTAATTCTCATCAATATGGACACCTAAGAATTTTGAAGTTTCCACCCTGTGTATCATTTCATCACCCTGTGTTACACTTATCACTCGTGCAGTACCCCTGGAGGTGCAGAACTGAATATGATGTGCCCTTGTGAAATTCAGAGTGAGTCCATTCGCAGAAAACCAGTCGATGATACTTCTGACAATTTTGTTCATCATTTCTTCCATTTCTGTATGTATGCTGGGAGTGATTACAGTACTGGTGTCATCTGCAAAAGGAACTAATTCTGCTTGTTGTACATTTGACAATAGATCATTCACCTATATGAGAAACAGTAGTGGACCTAAGATTGAGCCTTAGGGAACGGCATATGTGATTTCTCCCCAGTCAGTATTACGTACCTGGATTCTGTTGGTTGAATTACTAATAAGTACAGTTTTTTGCATTCTTTTGGTTAGATGTCACATGATCCATTGATTGGATATACCATCTATCCCATAACACTTCAATTTATGTAGCAGTATACTATGAATCAGACAATCAAATGCCTTGGATAGGTGACAGAAAATACCAACTGGTGCTATTTTGTTATTTAATGCTTGTAATATCTGCTGTGTGAACATGTAAATGGCATTTTCAGTAGAGCAACCTTCTCAAACCGAAACTGTGATTTGCTGAGGACATTATTGTTGCCAAGATGAGATACTATTCTAGAATACATCACGTTCCCAAAAATTTTGGAAAATGATGTCAGCAGTGAAAAAGGTCTTTAGTTACTGACATCTCTCTTATCACCTTTCTTAAAGAGCGATAGAGGGGTTTAATAATGGCATATTTTAGTGTCTCTGGAGAAACGCCTTGAGTTAGTGATGTGTTACATATTTTGGACAACACTAGACTTATTATATGGGAACAAATGTTTAGTACTCTATTGTAAACACCATCAAAACTGGAAGAGCTTTTTTCTTGGGAGCATGTATGACCCTTTTAATTTCATAAGTAGAAAATGGTACATTCATATGATGTAATTTTATAAGGGATACTTCTTCAACATACTGATCCACCGAGAGCACTGCTTCCTGAACTTGGGTAGGCACTCCAGCCCCAGATCCAATCTACTTGCCAGATGAACTACGAGGCCTGGTCTGCCAGTCAGCCAGCATGGATGTTGTTTTTAGGCAGTTTTCCACATCCCATTAAGTGAATACTGGACTGTCCCCTTGTTCCGCCTCAGTTACATGAGTCGCAGACATTTAAAAACGTTCACACTATTCCATGGTTTACACTGGATGCAGACATCGGGGTACACTAATTCCGTTCTGGGGGGTTTGGGGTGGCGATAGGAAGGACATCCGACCACCCCCTGCAACAAACACTGCCAAATCAATAGTAACACGGCCGACCTCGCGTTGAGGTGGGACACAGGTGCCAAGAAAGAAAGAATCTTCTTCAACATATATAATTCTCTTGAACTGTTGGTCCCTATACTTTCTATTATGTTTAAGAAACGATTATTAAATACATTTGCTACCTGTGACTTGTCACTTATAGCCCCTCCATTCAATTCAGTAGTAATGTTATTCGCTTCTGTCATTGGTTGTCCTGTCTCTTGCTTCACTATATTACATATTGCCTTAGCTCTGTTGTCAGATGTACAGATTTCTGACATTATGAAGAAAATACTAATGTACTGAATTTCAGTACACTGTTCTCAATCACCGATAAAAAATATCTGTACATAGACCCATTACACACTATACATATGTAATAAAATTAATAAACTGCCAGAGCTGACTCTGACGTAAAATAGCCAACAATAACCTTGTTTCATAGTACTAAAACATGTCTTAACAAATACTTATAGCTACATACATAAGACATGGATATAACAGATTATGGTTTACTCAACATATGTTTCATTGATGAGATGGTGTGTCTGGTAGAACTCTGAAATACTGTTGCTGAATGAAAACATTTAGAAACATGCCATATATGCAACTGATCAAGAATCAGTAATCCTTCACTTGTGATATTAGGACTTTCGTTCTTCCACCTTTTGTTCCAACAGGGCATCATACACATGACCTCATATGGTGTGTGTTCAGGACAGCACTCAAATACAGCACCTCACTTGCAATGTCATTAGCAGAGCTTCAGAAACGGTGAAACTGCCTAACATTACCTCACTGGACTGTGTTCTAAAAACCAAGTACAACAAGATGCTCATCACCACAACCTGTACCAACCCCAACCACTGCACAAAACCAAAAATATCCATGCTAGTGACAATTAACATTGCCAGTTTTCTGACTGGTTTGGTGCAGCCTGGCGCAAACTCCTCTCCTGGGCCCACTTCACTAACTTCTTCACCTCAGATTAGTATTTACAACTTAAGTCGTCAATTATTTGCTGGACATATTCCAATATCCGCCTTCCTCTGCAGTTTTCTCCCTCCACATCTCCTTCTAGTACCTTTTAAGTTATTCTGAAAAGTCTTGACAGATGTCCTACCATGGTGTTCTTTCTTCTTGTCCGTGTTCTCGATGCATTCCTTTCCAACCCGATTCTGCAGAGAACCTCATTCCATAAGATATCAGGCCACCTAATTTTCAACATTCTCCTGTAGCATCACATTCCAAACACTTAGGTTTTCTGTTCCGGTTTTCCCACAGTCCAAGTTTCACTACCATACAGTTCTGTGCTCCAAACGAACATTTTCGTATATTTCTTTTTCAACTCAAGACGGATTTTTCATATTAGTAGACGTATCTTGACCAGGAATGCCATTTTTGCCGGTGCTGCTCTGCTTTCTATGTCCTCCTTGCTCCGTCCGTCAAGAGTTGTTTTTCTGCTTAAGTAGCAGATTTCCTTAACGCCACCTACTTCGTGATCACCTACCCTGATGTTAAGTTTCACGTATTACCTATCTTAAACCCACATATCATATGATTTCATACAATTTCTGTTCTGTAATACCAGAGCACGCGGTGGCGCTCAAGGGCTTACTACATTACAATTTCACTTGGCGTATTGAACACTTTACATCAGTCCGCCCTAACTCGCCACAGCGCGGAAAACCCGCTTCCTGCTGCTGTCATTTGGCGGCCTCGCGGCTCCGTCTGTAAATAGGCTGTTTAGGTTTTTATATTGGTAACGCCACGTAGCGCTCTGTATGAAAATCAAAGGCTGTGCTGTGTGCAGTCTGTGGCTGGTTTGCATTGTTGCATTGTTGCTGGCCATTGTAGTGTTGGGCAGTTGGCTGTTAACAGCGCGTAGCGTTGCGCAGTTGGAGGTGAGCCGCCAGCAGTGGTGGATGTGGGGAGAGAAATGGCGGAGTTTTGAAATTTGTAAGACTGGATGCCATGAACTGCTATATAGATTATCACTTTTGAACACTATTGAGGTAAATACATTGTTTGTTCTCTATCAAAATCTTTCATTTGCTAACTATGCCTATCAGTAGTTAGTGCCTTCAGTAGTTTGAATCTTTTATTTAGCTGGCAGTAGTGGCGCTCGCTGTATTGCAGTAGTTCGAGTAACGAAGATTTTTGTGAGGTAAGTGATTTGTGAAACGTATAGGTTAATTTAGTCAGGGCCATTCTCTTGTAGGGATTACTGAAAGTCAGATTGCGTTGCGCTAGAAAAATATTGTGTGTCAGTTTAAGCACAGTCATGTATAATTGTTCAAAGGGGACGTTTCACGTCCCTTAGACAAAAGACGCTGAACACTTACCAATAGCAAACCCCGGATCGATTCATAGAATTGTGCCAGCTGGCACACCATCCATGAAGATGATTTCTGTTTGGGAGTGCGGGTTTAGGGTTCGAAGACATGATTCTCAAAAGAGGGCATCGAACCAAGAGACTTCTTGTGGGAAGCGCGTGAGGAAGATGGGAATTGAGTGCTATCGTTGCTAGGACTGGCCAGAATTTTCCTTCTGCAACATTTGAGGATGTTACCGAAAGACCCAGAATTTTGTAGACTCTTCCAGTATGTTCTACAATGTTTTAGCATTTTTCAGAATATTTCAGGATGTTCTCGAATATTCCATTATCCTGTTGTGATGGGGATACGTTCTAGTTCAAATGGGTATAAATCGGTGATGGCGAATGACATGCATCATTATCGGTAATAAAGGAAGACAAAACGTAACCATTGTTTACTTTCATTTCATCTTGCAACACACGTCGTCAATTATCTGCTGGATACATTCCAATCTCTGCCATCCTCTACAGACTTAACCTCCACAGCTCTTTCTGGTTGGTTGGTTTTGGGGAAGGAGACCAGACAGCGTGGTCATCGGTCTCATCGGATTTGGGAAGGATGGGGAACGAAGTCGGCCGTGCCCTTTCAGAGGAACCACCCCGGCATTTGCCTGGAGTGATTTAGGGAAATCACGGAAAACCAAAATCAGGATGGCCGGACGCTGGATTGAACCGTCGTCCTCCTAAATGCGAGTCCAGTGTCTAACCACTGCGCCACCTCGTTCGGTGCTCTTTCTGGTACCATGGAAGTTATTCCCTTTTGTCTTAATGGATGTCCTATCATCCTGTTCCTTCTTATTTTCAGTGTTTTCTTTATATTCCTTTACTCATCGATTTTACAGAAAATCTCCTCATTCCGTACCCTATTAGTCCATCTAATTTTCAATATTCTTCTGGAGCATCACATCTTAAATGTTTCAGTTCTCTTCTGCTCCAGTTTTAGTTTTCGTACAGTATACTCACAACGAGCACAGTTCAAAGCTAAGAGTAATCCGATAGATCACTATCATCATAATTATTGTCACACACATTACTTATTCGAAACCCTGTACAACCGGGAATATTCATTTCGATCCATTGGTCCCTCTATGAAATGAATTACGCTTCTTCTACCTTCTGTGAGATTTTGAACATAATGGTTTGAAACATCCTGTAAAAAATGGGAGGGGTAACCTGGCGTTACACCGTGCAACGTGAAGCCATTTATAACACGCTGGACTCGTAATCTCAACTCCGACCACATAGATTTATTTTTCGTTTACTAAATGGCTTTCAGTGACTGATAGAGTGGATTCCTATGCAAAGGACCTTATTGATGATTAGGGCTGGGTTAAACTATTAATTACTAGTAACAGGTAAAAATATTTCCATTCCAGCTCTACAGCAGTTGCTAAAACGTATTAATAATTAATTACGTTACACATACGCCATAAAGTAAAGCGTGACCAGCAAAATACATTGAGGTGACGAAATTTATGGGATGCATTCTAATATCGCGTGGGACCCCCTTTTCGTCCGGCGTATTGAAGCAGCTCGACGTATTGTGGACTCAACAAGTCATTGAAAAGCCCCCTGCAGAAATACTGAGCCACGCTGCCTCTGTAGCCATTCATAATTGCAAAAGTGTTGCCCATACAGGATTTTATGCACGAGCTGACCTGTCGGTTGTGTTCCACAAATGATTGATGGGATTCATGTTGGGAGATCTGGGAGGCCACACCATTCGCTCAATTTGTCCAGAATATTCTTCGAACCAATCGCGAGAAGTTGCGGCCCAGTGACATGGTGCAGCGTTGACTGGGGACATGAAGTCCATGAATGGCTGCCAGTGGTCTTCAGGTAGCCGAACATAACCATTTCCAGTGAATGATCAGTTCAGCTGGACCAAAGGACACAATCCATCCCATGTAGACACAGCCAACAGCAGCCTACACAGTGCCTTGTTGACAAGTTGTGTCCGTGGCTTCGTGGGGTCCGCTCCGCACTTGACTCCTACCATCAGCTATTATCAGCTGAAATCGTGACTCATCTGCCCAGGCCACGGTTCTCCAGCCGTCTTGGATCCACCCTTTACTTGCCCAGGAGAGGCACTGTAGGGAGTGTCGTGCTTTTAGGAGAGGCTCTCGCGTCAGTCGTCTACTGCCATAGCCAATTATCGCCAAATTTCGCCGCAGTGTCCTAGCAGATATGTTAACCGTATGTTCCACATTGACTTCTGTGGCTATTTGACGCAATGTTGCTTGTCTGTTATCACTGACATCGTTATGCAAACGCCGCTGCTGTCCGTCGTTAAGTGAACAAGTCGGCCACTGCATTGTCCATGCTGACAGGTAATGCCTCAAATGTGGTGTTCTCTGCACACTCTTGACGCTGTGGATTTCGGAATATTGAATTCCCTAACGATCTCCGAAACGGAATGTCTCAAGCGTCTAGCTTCAAGTAACGTGCGGACACAGTCACGTCGGAAACTTTTCAACGTGAATCACCTGAGTACAAATCTACATCTACATCATACTCCGCAAGCCACCTAATGCTGTGTGGCGGAAGGTACTTTCGGTACCACTATCTGATCCCTCCAACTCTGTTCCATTAACGAATAGTGCGTGGGAAGAAATATTGTCGGTAAGCCTCTGTATTGGCTCTAGTTTCTCGAATATTCTCCTCGTGGTCAATACGGGAGATGTATGTGGGGGGAAGTAATATGTTATTTGTCTCCTCCAGAAAAGTGCTGTCCCGAAATTTCAATTGTAAATCTCTCCGTGATGGACAACACCTGTATTGTAACGTCTGCCATTGGAGTTTGTTTAGCGTCTCTGTAACGCTCTCTCGCCATCTAAATGATCCCGTGACGAAACGCACCGCTTTTCGTTGGATCTGCTCTAACTCCTCTATCAGCCCTACTGATAGGAATCCCAGATGGATGAACAATACTCAATGATCGGGTAAACAAGCGCCTTATAAGCCACTACTTTGGTGGATGAGTTGCATTTCTTTAAAATTCATCTGACGAATCTCACTCTTGTGTTTGCTTTACCCACTATCTGTTTTATATGGTCATTCCACTTAAGGTCACTCTGGACAGTTACGCCTGGATGTGTGTAGGAAATCTTATGGGGCTTAACTGCTAAGGTCATCAGTTCCTAAGCTTACACACTGCTTAATCTAAATTATCCTAAGGACAAACACACATACCTATGCCCGAGGGAGGACTCGAACCTCCGCCGGGACCAGCCGGTTTGTTATCAAGAGTGTAGCTGTGCAGTAGTGGATTTATTTTCCTATGTATGCGCAATATGTTATATTTCTTTAAATTCAGAGTCAACTGGCAGAGTGTGCACCATTCATCAATTCTCTGAAGGTCGTTCTGCAAATTCTTACTATCTTCTGGAGTTGCTACTTTGATATAAACAACTGCATCATCTGCGAATAGTTTGATATAAACAACTGCATCATCTGCGAATAGCCTTAAAGAGCATTCAATGCTTTCTGCTAGATCATTTATATATACTGTGAACATCAAACGGTCCTATCACACTTGCCCGCATCTCGTGGTCGTGCGGTAGCGTTCTCGCTCCCCCCCCCCCCCCCCCCCCCCCCCCCCCCGGGTTCCCGGGTTCGATTCCCGACGGGGTCAGGGATTTTCTCTGCCTCGTGATGGCTGGGTGTTGTGTGCTGTCCTTAGGTTAGTTAGGTTTAAGTAGTTCTAAGTTCTAGGGGACTGATGACCATAGATGTTAAGTCCCATAGTGCTCAGAGCCATTTGAACCTATCACACTTCCCTGTGATACTCCGGATATTATCTTTACATCTGTCGATTTAGTTCCGTTAAGAGCGCGTGTTGAGTTCCATCTGCAAGAAATGACAGCTCCGCCACTTCACTGCTCTTTTAGACATTGTGTACGCGATACTACCACTATATGCATGTGTGCATATCGCTGTGTCAAAACCTTTGTCATAGCAGTGTAGTTTGCATTGCTGTAACGATATTTTGCGTGATTTGCATGATACATGACATTTGCATTTTACACAATACAGGACTGCAGTCAAGAACGCACTTTGACATGTAAATCTTTCATGGCTTTCCCGTCGGAACGGTGTCACTTCTTGAGCAGTGGAATGGCTCAGCTCTCGGCAGCACCCAGGAGTTAACTGCCACATACGTTCCAGCTACCAATAACACACTGCCCTGTTGGAGATCAGTCGAGTCGTCGTAGGAGGATCTCTGAGAGACAGAAGCGTTTCCGACAGCTTTCAGATCCGTTGTCGTCATGGCTGCAGGCTAAAACAATAGTCTCTACATAGACGTGACAACAATGAGGCGTTTTCCTAGAGATGTTAACAAAACTGCGTTACGTGATTGATTGAGGTAGGTGCGCGTAGCTGCACTGCCAGTCCACTGAAACTACCAGCGATCGCCTTAGGCCGATTGTCTACAGTAATTAATCGTGGCTAGAGCGCGGGATAGCTCTGATGGGATGACCTGAAGGAACTAATACGTTGCAGGCATATGAACAACACGCTGACCACATGAGGCTATCTACCAGGTCATTATAGTTAACGTGCAACTACGCAAAGAGGTCCACTGCGTACTGCAATTATCGTATGGCATCAGAACCTGACAGATATGCTAAAGCGTTCATTCAGAACCAATTTACACTGGAGAAAATTAGTTACAATTTTGGCCACCAGGTACAAATCTTTTCACTGTACGTCAGCATTGCGTCGTCAACGCCGCTGCTGATTTTGAACAAATTGTGCAAATGGCAGTTAATAATAAAATCAGCTAATGCCTCTCTCACTTTGACCTTTCCTGCCCACGTCCAGCTCGTAATCCATTACATGTGGAAACATTTCTATACATTGAAAATTTCTCGGGTATTCAGCCTGGTAGCGTCGTCCAAAAGGCGAGTTATTTCGGCAAGCCGTCTTCTTGCCGTCTTCAGACGCCTGAAGATGGCAAGAAGTCGGCTTGCCGAAATAACGCGCCTTTTGGACGACGCTACCAGGCTGAATACCCGAGAAATCTCTATAAGCCAGGAAAACCTCAGATCACACATTTCTATACCTCTTCCTTGCATTCACAGCACCATATTTGCACCTGGTGCCAAAATGGAACCAATATTTTTTTTCAGCTTATATCAATTCCACATTAACACATTAAAATATCTACCCAGTTTCGCTGCCATGCTGTAATTACAGCCAACACTGGATCTTTGTGAGTAACATACTTTAATTATAAGCACCTCGTGTCTGTAATATATTCTGACGGAACTGTGAAGCTGCTTATTACAATAATGAGGCATGATGGTTCTGATTCGTTTAAAATTTCGTAACTCTTGGAATCAAAAAGAAAAGCATTGTAATAACATTTATGTCTGTCTACATCTACATCTGTATTCTTCAAGCCACTGTGAAGTGCATAGCGGAGGGTGCTTCCTGTAGTACCACTCATTACAACTTCTTCCTGTTCCATTCAAGTATAGAGCATTGGAAGAATGGTTACTTATGCGCCTCTGTGTGGGGTGCAGTCTAACGTTGTTTTCGTGATCCCTGAGGAAGCAATATTTGGGAGATTGTAGTATATTCCTACATTCATCGCTTGGTTCTTGAAATTTTCTAAGTAGTGATAACTTTCGTTTATCTTCAAGCATATGCCAGTTCAGTGTTCGAGCCTCTCCGTGATGCCCTCCAATTGTCAAACAAATTTGTAGATATCTGTGTTGCCGTTCTTTGCGTACGTTCAATATCCCCTGTTATTCTCATTTGGTACAGATTCCACACACTTGAGCAATGCTCTAGTGTGGGACGTACAAGTGTTTCGTAAGCAATCTCCTTTTTAGACTGAGAGTATTACGTTAGTGTTGCACCAACGAACCGACGTCGACCACCTGTTTTACCTACGGCTGAGCCTATGTCATCCTATCACTTCACATCCTCACAAATTGTTACAGATATTTGTATGAATTGGACGTGGTATTTTAGTCGTAGAAGACTACATTCTATCATTTTGTGAAGTACATAATTTTACATTTCTGAACATTTCAAAAGGGATGCCAATCTCTAAAAACTTATCAGAATCTGAATGAATAATTGTGCACGACTTTTTAGACAGTATCTCTTTATAGATAAATGAATGGTTCTGTCATTGTGATCCAAAGTCGAAGCGAATGGTGAAAACTCGCCTTATTAAAAGTACTCAATTAAAATTTTAATAGGGTTCAGCATGGAACTTATCATTTGCATATTAGGTACTGAAGTATTATTGAACAGGTACTTCAGTTGTTAAAAACCGAACTCTTATAGAATCATTTTGTTGTCCGCCTGTCTGTGTGTCTGTCTGTCTGTCCGACTATTAAAAATTTTTTTTCTCAGGAACGGGTAGTTGTATCAAGTTGAAATTTATGTCACATACTGAGGTCAATGGTCCCTTGGCGTTATGATATACGTTAGCTTCTAAGTCAATGAAGTCGAAAGGTGCAACCATTTATGTCTTATATTTTGATACTCGTAAATTCACTCACCAAAATCTATAGAGTACTTCACATTGACATAGAATCGTGAAATTCGGCAAGAAGCAAGATTTGATATTGCAAATAAAGGGAAAAACTCTGAATATGTTTATTTGCAATTATACCACATGAAAAACATATTTCTTTGTCATTTTTAACCGACTCGAATTTGAAATTAAAACAGTAAGTTGTTCTGTATTCCAGCCGTTTCAGTCGATGGTAAAAGTCAAACATCAGGCAACAAATGAGATTTATTGCTCATATGACACGGTTCGTAATTTATCCATCATCAGATATCTAGTTGCACATAGATTTTAAAACGCCGTATCTACTTGCAGTAGTCGCTCCTGAATATCTGATAATGAATAAATTCGGAAACACGTCTACAATTGCGATCCAGTTCACCTGAGTGTATAACTACTGATTTCTGAAACAGTGGTCACTTGCCCCCTGTGTGACTTTATGTCACATTTATATTATTGAAATTAAAACATACTGGGTTAATCTTGGAATCGTTGGGCCTGATATCTTACAAGTATCTTTGTCGATAAGAGGCATGAATTTTCGAGATTCTCGATTCCCGGAATGGAAGAACTGTCTACATACATAAATAAGTTTGTACGGAACCCCCTTGCGCGAGGGCCCTACTCGCAGTTGGTCTGTTTTCTTCGTCAGCTGACTATCGATTTCCTGCTACGATTCCTGGTGAACCAAACAAATGGATAACAACAAATCCCGCAGCGTGCCAGCAGCCTTAAGTGCGTCGCCCTTGTAAACAACCAGCCAGGAACGTTCGTGCCTACACTTGTTTGCTGGCTGCCGCCGGTTCTTACTGCACGACGGATTCTCCACTCAGGGGCAACAGGCTGTTCCCGAGCAGGTGGGCTTGCGAGCTGCCTCCGAAAGCTGGGGTTGGGGACTGTGCAACGCGTGCCTTGTGTCAATATTAGTGGGGTACCGCACCGTAGGGGAAATCAGGATTAGCGACGGCAGTGCGAGCAGAGGGTATACGTACGACGTCGTGGTGAGGGCGTCATCAGGTTCCCTCTCCTCCTACACGACGCCATTATAAACACATGAACAATTACGAGGGGTCTTCAATAAGCAATATCACACTTTTTTCTCTAAAATCAGGTTAGTTTTATTCAAGAATCCAGTACACCATATTAGTCCCCACTCTTTCGGCTACGAAACAATATTTCTTAACATAATCTCCGTTCAATGCGATAGAGTAACGCCACATTATTGGGAGGACCCGGATGGCCGCAGGGAACCATTCGGGGGTCGACATCGGAGCGTACGTCTTGCTGCATCAATAACCTCCCACTCATCCATATATTGCTTCCGGTGGATTGCATCCATTATATTGGGCCAAACAGATAAAAGGAGGAAGGTGCGAGATCCGTGCTGTAAGTTAAATAGGAAGAAAAGTCCACTGAAGTTAAATGGTTCAAATGGCTCCAAGCACTATGGGACTTAACATCTGAGGTCATCAGTCCCCTGGACTTAGAATTACTTAAACCTAACCAACCTAAGGACACCACATACATCCATGCCCGAGGCAGGATTCGAACCTGGGATCCTAGCAGCAGGTCGGTTCCGGACTAAAGCGCCTAGAACCTGTCGGCGACAACGGCCGGCCCACTGAAGTTATGCGAGTTCCTCTCGATTATGCACAGTTATGTGAGGCCTTGCGTTGTCATGAGGAAGGAGAAATTCAATTGCATTTTTGTGCCGACGAACTAACTGAAGTCGTTTCTTCAGTTTCCTCACGGTAACGCAGTACACTTCACAGCACACCGTCGTATCCTGATGGACGACATCAGATGGAATAATCATCCCTTCATGTTCCCAGAAGACCGTCGCCATCATTGTACCGGCTGCGAGTGCGACTCTCAACTTTTTCTTCTCAGAGGAGAGGTAATGTGCCACCACTCCATGGATTGCCATTATGTTTCCCGTTCGAAGCGATGAACCCATGTTTCATCGCCTGTGATGGTAATCGTCAAAAAGTGTCACAACCAACATCATATCGCCCAAGCAATTCCGCACAGATAGTCCTCCGTTTCTCTTAATATTCGTCTGTTAGGTGGCGTGGAACCTAGCGGGCACACATCATTGAGTACCTCAGCTGATGGATGAGTGTGTCAGCACTAATAACAGAGGGGTCTTTAACTGTAGTCTGTCGACCGCCCATAATGAGAGTGTCCACACGTTCCAATTACGACTGTTGATGTTCAAAAATGTACAAATGTGTGTGAAATCTTATGGGACTTAACTGCTAAGGTCATCAGTCCCCAAGCTTACACACCACTTAACCTAAATTACCCTAAGGACAAATACACACACCCATGCCCGAAGGAGGACTCGAACCTCCGCCGGGACCAGCCGCACAGTCCATGACTGCAGCGCCCTATACCGCTCGGCTAATCCTGCGCGGCTTAGGACTGTTGATAAAATATTGATATACCAATTTTCTCCAAAAGGCGTCAATGTCTATCGGCGATATATTTTCACCGATATATCGATATCGAAATGGTAATATCGAGTGCAGATATTTTTATTTTACTTTATATTTTTTCGCAATTTTCGATAAATATTAAAGATGTTCTTTCGAAATTGTAGTAGAACATAATTTTCCATTCACTGAGTCTTACTACACTTTGAGCTTTCGTCGCGTATCACGTCCTGTCTTTCTCTTTGACTGTGTGAAGCAATTATACACTCCTGGAAATGGAAAAAAGAACACATTGACACCGGTGTGTCAGACCCACCATACTTGCTCCGGACACTGCGAGAGGGCTGTACAAGCAATGATCACACGCACGGCACAGCGGACACACCAGGAACCGCGGTGTTGGCCGTCGAATGGCGCTAGCTGCGCAGCATTTGTGCACCGCCGCCGTCAGTGTCAGCCAGTTTGCCGTGACATACGGAGCTCCATCGCAGTCTTTAACACTGGTAGCATGCCGCGACGGCGTGGACGTAAACCGTATGTGCAGTTGACGGACTTTGAGCGAGGGCGTATAGTGGGCATGCGGGAGGCCGGGTGGACGTACCGCCGAATTGCTCAACACGTGGGGCGTGAGGTCTCCATAGTACATCGATGTTGTCGCCAGCGGTCGGCGGAAGGTGCATGTGCCCGTCGACCTGGGACCTGACCGCAGCGACGCACGGATGCACGCCAGGACCGTAGGATCCTACACAGTGCCGTAGGGGACCGCACCGCCATTTCCCAGCAAATTAGGGACACTGTTGCTCCTGGGGTATCGGCGAGGACCATTCGCAACCGTCTCCATGAAGCTGGGCTACGGTCCCACACACCGTTAGGCCGTCTTCCGCTCACGCCCCAACATCGTGCAGCCCGCTTCCAGTGGTGTCGCAACAGGCGTGAATGGAGGGACGAATGGAGACGTGTCGTCTTCAGCGATGAGAGTCGCTTCTGCCTTGGTGCCAATGATGGTCGTATGCGTGTTTGGCGCCGTGCAGGTGAGCGCCACAATCAGGACTGCATACGACCGAGGCACACAGGGCCAACACCCGGCATCATGGTGTGGGGAGCGATCTCCTACACTGGCCGTACACCTCTGGTGATCGTCGAGGGGACACTGAATAGTGCACGGTACATCCAAACCGTCATCGAACCCATCGTTCTGCCATTCCTAGACCGGCAAGGGAACTTGCTGTTCCAACAGGACAATGCACGTCCGCATGTATCCCGTGCCACCCAACGTGCTCTAGAAGGTGTAAGTCAACTACCCTGGCCAGCAAGATCTCCGGATCTGTCCCCCATTGAGCATGTCCAGCACGAACGCTGGTCCAAGTGAGGCGCCAGGTGGAAAGCATGGCAAGCCGTTCCACAGGACTACATCCAGCATCTCTACGATCGTCTCCATGGGAGAATAGCAGCCTGCATTGCTGCGAAAGGTGGATATACACTGTACTAGTGCCGACATTGTGCATGCTCTGTTGCCTGTGTGTATGTGCCTGTGGTTCTGTCAGTGTGATCATGTGATGTATCTGACCCCAGGAATGTGTCAATAAAGTTTCCCCTTCCTGGGACAATGAATTCACGGTGTTCTTATTTCAATTTCCAGGAGTGTATATCAATCAACGTCAAATCGAATAACTGTGACTAAACCGAACAACGGACTCATCGAACACCTTCTGTTGTGCCACTTACGTGCAATTACCATTGTTAGCGAAGTGATTATCACCAAGCATGAATGTGCATCGTTTTCCTTTTGAATCTTGTTCTAAGGCGGATTAGCAGGCCGCTAGTCTGTTCAAAAATGGTTCAAATGGCTCTAAGCACTATGGGACTTAACTTCTGAGGTAATCAGTCGCCTATAACTTAGAACTATTTCAACCTAACTAACCTAAGGACATCATACACATCCATGCCCGAGACAGGATTCGAACCTGCGGCCGTAGCGGTCGATCGGCTCCAGACTGTAGCGCCTAGAACCCCGCACGGCCACCCCGGCCGGCCGCTAGCTTGATCTACTAATAAATCAATAATTAAATATACAGATCTAAAATCGGCAGTAGGGGAGTATGCCTGACCACCCGATACTTTTGTTTATGACTATATTTGACGTACTTTATTTCACGCTATGTTTCATTATTGATATTATTTTGGTCACAATTGTACATTATCTCATTTATAAGCATTTCAGTTTTTTTTCTGTGTTCCAGTAGTGCAGGATGATTGTCAGGATTATTTTCGTACCGGTCTCCAAATTGGATAAAGTCCAGTTCTGCAATTTCAAGATCTGTGCACTTAGAATTCGCCTTTCCCATCTGTTCCTCGACTTGACATGCTGTAACTGCCCTAAAGAGATGGTTAGACACCCAGGACTCTGTCTCTTGGCTGTAATATGCTTTGAATGGTTCCATCTTGTTTCCGAGGTAGTTCGATCATGTCGATGTTGCTCGTGTGGGAGAAATACCAGTCCAATATCAATATAACTGGGCTGTCGGAAGATGGTTTTGTAAACAGGAAGAAGTGCTTGATCCATTCTATAAAAATATGGAGCTGAATCCATCCTGAGGGGTGACAGCTTGCAATTGTTCCTGGAAGACAATCATTCAACAGTTCCGTTTTCATATTTTTACGAGGAAAGACAATCAGCGGCGGAAGAAAGACGCCAGCTGCACTCATGTAAGTTAGCAATGTCATCAGGGATCCTCTTGCTTGTGATGACAAACTTCCTACCTGCTTTTTGCTTTTACACTAATAACTTTTTACGTCGATTTTGAACAACAGTTATTCGCGTTTCATCTACGTTAAACGCTTTGGCAGGATTGAAACCGATCTTTTCTAGCTCAGGTTCCAGAAGGTCGAAAAGGGATCAACGTTTTTGTTTGAAAAACTCTTAGTTCTAGCCAAAGAAACGGACTCTTGTCTTCTTAAACTAAGACAGGGATGACACTTTATAATATTTATCAGTCAATTTTTTCCCGCTTCTCCTTCTCAAAGCGCGAGCAGATGTTCGATGTCATTTCTCACTGCTAGTTTGAAGGCAAGTTGCCTTACGTCACATGACCGTAACTCAAATTACCTATGTTCCATTACTTTACAATAAAGTACCTATTCTCCTGCCAAGTCATTTCCTAACAAACAAGATTTTTCTGGTTTTTTGTTAACCAAACTTTCAGCATTGTCAGTTTTGTTCTTTACATAGTCTTGCATGGTTGATTTGGGAACGTGGTAGATTTTTTCTGCACTTTTCTTCTCTCTAACGGCATGTATTGCTTCTATCATTGCTTGCGGGTCCCATTGTTTCCTTTTCTTGATTGGTGTCGACAATGATATCTACAAAAGAAATGTGAGTAAAAAAAGCTAAGCCAACTATCGGATATACGACAGTTGGAACCCTCCCACTATCCGATAAAAGTAACCCACGCTTGAAAAGAAGGACCAGCATATAACAAAGACAGTATTTAACAAACACATTATCTCGAACTATTGTTCAGAAGTTGAAACTATAAGGTTTCCCACTATACATAACATAAAACTGTATACACTTACATTTAGTCGATGTCTGCGCGTATAGTGAACTCTGCAGAATATTTCCGAACTCCGAATTCATTCATCGACCACTTAACCAGAAAGCACGCTTCGTACTGCGGCAAAACTCAAAATGGCGTGTCAGCGGACCAATACTTAACAATTCCTGCCACCTCCGACAGAGTGCAGTCGTTACTTGATTAGAAACCTTACTATCCGTTAAGTGGGAACCATCCGATAATCGGGCACTCTCCCCTATATGTACAATGCGCAGCCGACTTTTATTTTCTTTTTTTGCCGGTACGTCGATATTTTTTCTGTCTCCATATCGATAGTTTTATTCGATATACCGAGAGCCGATAGTGATATTTTTTAAATATCGATATATCGACTTCCGGATATTAAAAAAAATAAGTCTTAGTTCCAACATTGCAGGAATCACAACTGTGTGAGGTCGGCCTGCATGCGGGAGATCGAACGGGTTTGCGCTACCTTGTTGCACTGATGACTGACGCCTCGCCCGACGATTCGCCGTGCTTTTGTTCATTGTCAGGCCCCCATAGACATTTTACAGTCACCTACGAATATTTGCAATGCTCTCTTTTACTGCCAAAAGAAGCTCAATAACAGCTTTTTGCTTGGAACGCATCATCGTTACAGACACCATTTTGAAGGCTACGTATAGTGCCGTCACCAATCTAAACTTCATGAAAGTATTGAGGCTGAAACTGGAATATTCCACCATGTCCCATAGGAAATTCAACTTTTTCAATCGAAATTATCCAAGAAAAAAATGCGTTTCAGTACTTACTGGCCGTCTCTCGTTGTTCTGTTGCTGAACCGGATGACTACAGTTAAGTAACACCGCCCCACTTTGGACTTCAAGGCGAAACTTCTGAAACATGACACATATCCACTTTTCTCTACGTTTTCGAAGACAACAATCTGTAAGTCAATACCAAGAAATATATCACTTTCACCAGGCAGCTTGGCCAAAATATGCACTTAAGTTTCATTATTGGCTGGATTCGAGCTTTCGGTCATTCTCAAGTGTGTCTTCAAACATTACAACAAAGCTTTCCAAACTGGATGTCCCAACGTCCTGGTGTGTCGAGTGGAGACGTTAAGAGTATAGAAAGACTTGTAAATTCTGAATGAAGGACACGTCGAAAACTTTTGACAAACTGACTCAAAATATCCTTCGCCTCGTTAGGTGCAACCAAAGATCACGTGTTAAACAAGTGATTAGTAAGTTGAATTGGATGATATATGCATTAAAAGACGATATCTAGAGCAGGAAGCTAGCTTTCCCTTCTAATTTCTTTCAAATAGCCAACATGCCAAATTCTAGGATGCAAATCATCTCACTGCCACAGACAAAATTGCAACCGTCAGAGATAACGTCGAGGTATGGTGCATAAAAACAAAAGATTGGTAGAAGGTGGATCCGGACGCCCTTCCTATAGCCATCCCCTCAGCTCTTCTTCTACCGAACTCCCCCCCACCCCCCACACACACACACAAACACCCGCCCTTCCACCCCCCCCCCCCGCTTCCTCTCTCCCCCTCTCACCCCCCCCCCCCCCCTTCGATGGGAATGATGATGTACCTCAACGATCTGTGTCTACCGTTACCCCGTGACAAAGCGTAAGAATGTTATCGAAGGGTTTGAAAAACGTGTAGCTGAGGCGGGACGTGGAAACGAACCTGAGTTCACCCAGTCGGATATGGGAAACCGCCTACAGACCTCATCCAGGATTGCCGGCACAGTGGCTATCGCCGTTAACCCACCAGGTAGCGTCAGCGTATCTCCACGAATCTCGGAAACGGCATGCTAACTCGCTTGACTATGGTTCATGCCTGAGTGTATGCACAAGTGATTACAAGTATAGGGTAATGTGCCCATACTTCGGGTACGTGCCTAATTCCAGGTAGCTGTATATCACCCTTGCTTGGTACTGCAATCCGTAGCTCCCTCCGACAACCACTACCGAAGATCATTCTTATACGCCATGGTGATTCTGGTACCAGTGGTGTTAACATTTCGTTCCCCAAATCTCACCGCTGTCTGGGGCATCTCCAGACACTTCTTTTGCCAGTAATCTCACTGACTGAGTAGAACTGCCTTCAGTGGTGAGGCCCGATCGCCAGTGAAGACGTGTCTGAAGACGTCCCAGACAACCTAACTGCGAGCCGTCATATGCCCAAAACCAGGAGGAATGGTCTAGGGTGGTATTTCTTTTCCTATCAGGACCCCTTTGGTTGTCATCAGTAACACTCGTACACCATGGGGGTACGTCGACGCTATCCTAGGCCCCATTTGTTATTGTGCGGTTCGGCCCCCAGGGAACACAAGAAGTGATGGCTATAAAAGAAAATTTCAAGAGTGGGATTAAAATTCAAGGTGAAAGGATATCAGTGACAAGATTCGCCAATGGAATTGCTATCTTCGGTGAAAATGAAGAGTAATTACAGTTTCTGCTGAAGGGAATGAACGGTCTAATGCGTACAGGATATAGACTGCGAGTAACCCGAAGAAAGATGAAAGTAATGAGAAGGTAGCAGAAATGAAAACAGCGAGCAACTTTGTATCAAAATTGGAAATCACGAAGTAGACGAAGGTAAGGAATTCTGCTACCTTAGAACCAAAATATCCCGACGAAGCAAGGAGTACATAAAAAGCAAACCAGCACAGATAAAATGGCAATCGTGGCAAAGAGAAGAGTGCTGTTATCAAACATAGGTCTTAACTGAAGGAAGACATTTCTTAGAATCTACGTTTGGTGCACAGAATTGTCTGACAGTGTATCATGGACTGTGAGAAAACGGGAACAGAATAGAATCGAAGCATTTGATATGTGGTTCTACACAAGAATGCTGAAAATTTTGTGGACTGATAATGAGAGGGATGAGGAGGTTCTTTGCGAAATCACAGAAGAAAGGAACATATGGAAAACTCTAACAAGAAGAAGGGACAGCGTGATAGGACATCTGTTAAGACATCAGGGAATTACTTCCATTGTACCAGAGGGAGCTGTGGAGGATGAAAACTTTAGAGGACGACTGAGACTGGAATATATCCAACAAACAATTGAGGACGTAGGTTGCAACTGCTACTCCAAGATGATAAGGTTGGCACAGGAGAGGAATTTGTGACAAGCCGCATCAAACTAATCTGCTGACTTAAAAAAAAAAGTCACGTTAATGTTGTGTAACTCATATGTCCTTAGTAGGGGCCACAGTTCGCAGAGAAAAAGAGTCCATAAGTTTTAACAAGTATGCCATATCCTGATAATGTCACTCATTGTAATTAGATCCGGTAGAGATAGAAGATTGTTGTGATTCAGTTTGCTCCTTTCCACCCACTGTTCCAAGAAGCGCGAGAAATTTTGTATGTGATCACGATCTGGTGACTTGACGGGGCAGTGAATTTGTGATATAGCGCCTGAGTGGTATACTAGCAGTGTGTTGTGTGTGTGCGTGTGTGTGCGTGTGTGTATGTTGTGTGCGCGCGCGAGAGAGAGAGCGCAGCCATGGCAGCACAGCTGTCGCCATCTTGGAAGAAGGAACCAGTCTGCTCGTTTAAGGGGGTAACAAATATTGTTTTCCATTGAACTTATACTGCAGGTTTGAAATGTTTCCAATTTTAACTCCCCTCGGCAATATAACTCAGGAGCTGTTATTTTTATGACAGTTTTTTTGCGATGAATACATGGCCAAAGCGTCTAACTGTGGGGAAGATTGAAAAGGGGGGGGGGGGGGGAGGGGGATGTCACAGAGATAGAAGGAAGGGAGGTAGCCAAAACAGGAAGATAGAAACATAAATGAAAACGAAAAACAGCCACCATGTTCCTTTTTATGTTATATGATATCTCTGTCCTTTCCGCGTCGCCTCTGAACTGTGTTTTCCTACAATTTGTCCGTCTGCTCTTTGCTTTGTTTCTCATGCCCCTTGCTGGGAGTGCAGTCTTGACTGTTAAGCTTTTTACTTTACTCTCTCTAAACTCTTTGCATGTTCTGATTAAATACTGTAGGGCAACGCTCAAACGTTTGAAAGTGTGCGTGAAGAGAAGGCAATTTTAACCTGACCCTCAAAGAAAAGTCCGCCTCTCCCCCCATTTCACTCGGGTTTCCACATGCGGAAGGAAAGTGCACCCGTGGACCTCATATGCCGCATTTTAAGCAAAGAGCTTTAAGTGGCTTGTTCTTGTGCCCACTTATAACCTAACTCTGATGCTACTGGAGCTGCTTTCGCTAGCAACAACCCGTTTATTTGTTTAGGCTCATTTCCAAACTAGTTCCCTTCACTTCCAGCTGGAGAAGAGTAGAGATTAACTTGTCGTGTAATTAGTTCATTTTTCTTTAATGATTTAGTTTCAAAGTTCATTTCGCATTCATAAAATGTGACACTGTTGTCAGTAAACTGCAACAAATAGGTGAATATTAACAGCAAAAGTAAAAAGACGATTCCGAGTACGAGAACTTATGACTGTATATTTGACTAAAATGTAGGGCAGATGGGAGTGCATCGCCTCAAACGTCAAAACAAGACTAGCTAACTTATAAGAGGTATACATTGGGGGTATTTTATATTAGGATCTGCAGAAGGATGTTTAAAATTAAACGGCTAGTTAAACGTCTCAGAAAGAACACATGAGGGAAGATGTCTATGGAAAAAAAAATCCAAGGAAAATTTACTTCGCATCCCAAGCAACAATAGAGAGAAATATCTTTATGAGAACGAAACGCATTACAAAATGCAAAAAAAGCTACCGAGGATTGTGGTTACAGTAGATGTAAAGATGTGGTAAAATTGATTCTAGATTTTTTAACGAAACTCTGCTTTCCTTGGTTCCATAATAGTAATTCTTTATGCTTTATCTCTATGTTACTACATTGTAAGCTAATTCTTCATTGTTAAAAACCACAGAAAACCCAAAAAGACATTAATATATTAATAACCCCATACTCCAAATATTTTACAAGAGTGAAATGAACTTCAGCATACATCGCAATATGCCCGATCTATGCAGACTTCGATTCCACCGTGCGGTATCATAGATCGATATCATCCCCTACCAGTGATGTCACAGTTTTCAACGGAGACATATGTTTCAGACTGTCATCGACAGTTGTCACAGGCCGAAAAAAATGGTTCAAATGGCTCTGAGCACTATCGGACTAAACTTCTGAGGTCATCACACACATCCATGCCCGAAGCAAGATTCGAACCTGCGAGCGTAGCGGTCGCGTGGTTCCAGACTGTAGCGCCTAGAACCGCTCGGCCACTCCGGCCGGCGTCACAGGCCGAAGATGAAGAGTAGAGTACGTACAATGAAGACACTGAATGGGCAATCCAACTCGTAAAGGGAGATGAAAGTCTTATAATCATGGACGCTTGGAACATGGTTGCAAGGGAAAGAGTAAATTAAAAAATGCCGTGTGACTATGGCCTGCAGTCGGGTAGACTGTTCGCCGGATGCGAGTCTTTCGATTTGACGCCACTTCGGCGACTTGCTCGTCGATGGGAATGAAATGACGATAATTATCACAACACAATAGCCACTCCCTGAGTGGAGGAAAATCTCCGACCCAGCCGGGAATCGAACCCGGGTCCTTAGGACTGACAATCTGTCGTGCAGACCACTTTTTTTTTAATTCTCATTTTGTTCGTTTTCGTTCGTTGTATCTACTCGGGGCGGACGTCGAAAGACACCTAATTCAATTCGTTGTTGATCCATTAACTCAGTTTTTTTTTTATTATAGAGGGCAGCTATCCCTCTGACCAAACACGCTGAGTTACCGTGCCGGCAGCACTCAGCTACCGGCAGCGGACAGAGGAAAGTAGTAGAAAAAAGAATAATGAATAAATCAGCGTGCAGTTCAGTTGAAGAGCAATGGACATCCGTAAACACCGCGGTCACAGAATTTGGAAAGAAAAACAAAGGTACAAAGAAGTTAACTGTGAAGAAACCAAGCGTAACAGAAGAAATATTTCAGTTGGTCGAGGAAAGAAGTAACTACAAAAAAGATCAGGAAAATTCAGGAATACAGAAATACGAGTCACTTAGGAATGAAGCAAGTAGGAAGTGCAACGGTCTGCATGAGACATTGTAAGTAGGCTGTTTAGGTTTTTATATTGGTAACGCCACGTTGCACTCTGTATGAAAATCACTGGCTGTGCTGTGTGCAGTTTGTTGCTGGTTTGCACTGTTGTTCGCTACTTTAGTGTTGGGCAGCTGGATGTTAACAGCGCGTAGCGTTGCGCAGTTGGAGGTGAGCCGCCAGCAGTGGTGGATGTGGAGAGTGAGATGGCGGAGTTTTGAGAACGGATGATCTGGACAGAGACAGTAAATTTGTAATATTGGATATCATGGACCGATATAGATATTATGACTTTTGAACACTATTAAGGTAAATACATTGTTTGTTCTCTATCAAAATATTTCATTTGCTAACTATGCCTATCAGTAGTTAGTGCCTTCAGTAGTTTGAATCTTTTATTTAGCTGGCAGTAGTGGCGGTCGCTGTATTGCAATAGTTCGAGTAACGAAGATTTTTGTGAGGTAAGTGATTTGTGAAACGTATAGGTTAATGTAGTCAGGGCCATTCTCTTGTAGGGATCATTGAAAGTCAGATGGCGTTGTGCAAAAAAATATTGTGTGTCAGTTTAAAACAGTCGTGTATAATTTTTCTAAGGGGACGTTTCAACATGTCAAGCCATAAAAAAAAAGGAAATACATGTCAGAACGACCGACACAGCGTATAAATAGTCGAACAACCTTCTGAGAAATTGCAAGCAAAGATGGTAATACTGAGAGTGCAATTGGAATTCCTTTGTTAAATGCAGAGGAGAGAGTGGATGGGTGGAAAGAATAGAATGAAGGCCTCTATGAGAGGGAGGGGTTGTCTGATGTCGGGATGGAAGTTTACAGGGAAGAGATACGGGATCCAGTATTAGAATCAGAATTTAATAGAATTTCGGACGACGTAAGAGCTAACAAGCTCGGCAACACCTATATGAATCAACAAGTGTCTGGCGCAGCTGTTAGATCGGTTATTGCTGCTACAATGGAAGGTTTTCAGGATTTCAGTGGGTCTGAACATCGTGTTATAGTCAACGCACGAGCGATGGGACACAGCATCTCTGAGATAGCGATGAAATGGGGATTACCCCGTAAGACCATTTCACGAGTGTACCTGAATATCAGGAATCGGTAAAACTTCGTATCTCCGACATCGCTCCGGCTGGGAGAAGACCCTACAACACCGGGACTAATGACGACTGAAGGTAAGCGTTCAGTGTAACACAAGTGCAACCCTACCGCAAATTGCAACAGATTTCAATGCTGGGCCATCAACAAGTGTAAGCGTACGACCCATTCAACGGAACATCATCAATATGGGCTTTCGGAGCCCATAGACCACTCGTGTACCCTTAATTACTGCGCGACACAAAGCTTTACGGCTTGCCTCGGCCCGTCAACACCGACATTCGACTTTTGATATCTGGAAACATGTTGTCTAGTCGAACGAGTCTCGTTTCAAATTGCACCGAGCGGATGGACGTGTACGGGTATGGAGACAACCTTATAAATCAGTAGACCCCGCATGTCATCAGGGGACTGTTCAAGCTGGTGGAGGCTCTGTAATGGAGCGGGGTGACAGGTGACACATACGTAAGGAAAAAAAAAAAAAAAAATGGTTCCAGACTGAAGCGCCTAGAACCGCTCGGCCACACCGGCCGACTGTACGTAAGCATCCTGTCTGATCACCTGCACCCATTCATGTCCATTGTGCATTTCGACATTTCGACGGATTTGGGCATTTCCAGCAGGACAATGCGACATCCCACACGTCCAGAATTGCTACAGTGGCTCCAGGAACACTATTCTGAGTTTAGCCGGCCGGAGTGGCTGTACGGTTCTAGGCGCTACAGTCTGGAACCGCGTGACCGCTACGGTCGAAGGTTCGAATCCTGCCTCGGGCATGGATGTGTGTGCTGTCCTCACGTTAGTTAGGTTTAAGTAGTTCTAAGTTCTAGGGGACTGATGACCTTAGAAGTTAAGTCCCATAGTGCTCAGAGCCATTCTTCTGAGTTTTAACACTTCCGTTGGCACACCAAACTCCCCCGACACGAAAATTATTGAGCATATCTGGAATGCCTTGCAACGTGCTGTTCAGAAGAGATCTCTACTCCTTCTTACTGTTACAGATTTATGGACAGCCCTGCAGGATTCAGGATTCATGGTGTCAAGTCGCCCCCCCCCCCTCCTCCTCCCCCCCCCCCCCCTCAAGGCACTACTTCAGACACTAGTCGAGTCCATGCCACGTCGTGTTCCGGCACGTCTGCATGCTCGCGAGGGCCCTAAAAGATATTAGGCAGGTTTACCACTTCCGTTGGCTCTTCAGCACATATCTTCCCTCATTTTCTAGACGGTTTACCGCTTCTGATTCTTAGAGGCTTCTAGTGAGACAGAATAGTAATACAACATACCTAACGTACAGGTAACGTGGGTAAGACCTTAACTGTCCAAAGCTACTAGGAATATTACCGTAGTCTATCCTTACTTATGGTAGTCTACAATGGCCTACGGTAGTTTTACAATTGTAGAACAGACTGAGCGGCAGAGCCGGTACGTGGTCAGACTGCTGATAACGGGGGCCCAGTTGGCAATGCTGACGGGTCGAGATCGTGCAGCGCCAGACCGGGCCCTGAGACAGGGACACGCGGATCACACGGCGACCCAGATGCACCTCTGTTGTTGGCACGAGTGACTAGAGCCACAAGAGGAGAGCGCACACCACGGACACCACAGGCGATGCGCTCGTGCTAGTATGTCATTCGCAGGCGCTACTCAAGATCTGAGTCCTTCTGATGGCTCCGCAAATGTACGTCAGCCATTAGCTTCCCTAACGTGTCTCAATCTAACACATACTGGAGCAGTAATTCCATTGTGGCGTAATAAAACATTTCCGAGACGTAAAAGCACAATGGTATAGACTACATTTTAATCACTGTAAGAAAAGTAATTTTGAAAGCGTTATATCGAGAGGAGTCTACTCTGGTTTTCACTCTTTCCATCGTCTAGCCCAACTTTACTTACACGAGGAGTGTTCAAAAATTAACCGTAATTTTGTACTTCCGCGTGTCATACTAGTAGATTTTTTATGGGAATGAGGAGGCACTGAACTATTGGGCACAATCTGATCTACATTAAAGGCCTTTTCCATTCAACTGACCACTGTGCAGTCTCTCCACTCTTGTCACAAGACAAGTTTAATCATGAGATGTATTAAATAAAAACTGGTGCAGTTAATAACGGTTATGATACGTCTTTAGCTGAAAACATCTTCCAGATTAAAACTGACGCTACAGAGACTACTTCAGTCGTCAGTGCTATTTATGAGAGTAACGAGTGTGAGACAAGTTTTTCGATTACATATTTAGGCCCTATTTCTTCAAGAATTCGTCGTCTTCTAGTTAGGAAAAATGGATGCAAAGTTGCCTTTTCTACTAACAATAACTTACAGAAAATTTTTATTCACAATCTCGTGTCCACAGTTGCTCCTGTACACAGTTCAGGAGTTTATAAAATAACTCATTATACGTATCCTGTTCATTCAATAGGAAAAACTGGAATATCATTCAGTGTCAGGCATAAGGAACATTTATTGGGGAAAAGAGACATTAATGTACATAATTCTGCTTTTGATAATCATTTGTTAATTTCCAGTCACAAACCGAAAAGTGTTGAATAAATTTCCCTTTTTACGTAGGGCAAAAAGAAAAGTCATAGACTCGACGTACTCGAATAGCTCGAGATTTTCAAGCGTTTTTCTAAGAACGATAGCCTCATCCTCAACGAATAGTTACAATGACGTGACTTTTTTTCAGTTGCTGTAATCCATTTCTCGCGTATTTTCGAGTCCTTTATTCTTTACTCTTTTCCTGTCTCTACTTCCGAAACACCTTTTTTTCAAATGTCATGTAGATGTGTACTACTACTGTTTTATTCAAGCAGATCATTTTCGACTGTCCATCTGTTCGTGTAGAGTTTACGGGAAAACTGGATAAAGCCTACATGCTTTCAGAAAAAGATGGGTTGCATTAGTTATTGAACGTACCTCGCTGCAATTTTGTTGGTACATTTTTTTTATCGTGTTCACATAATATGCTGTTTTACAACCTGATGATGAGAGCACTGTCGTTCGAAACGCAGTGTTAGGCTGTGTATAGGTCAAAAGTGTGCTTGAATGCTACCAATTGTGAGTATTAGTATGAGTATTAGAATTGTTCCAGTAATACTTCTCACAATCGCACCGCGCAGCCCGATTTCCTTATATTGTCCTGTAGAAGACGTCATTGTGCCGTGCAAGCTATGCTTTTCCTATCGCTCTCTATCGATAGGCGACCCAAGCTGGCAGCAAGGCTGATGGTGGCTGTGGAACGAGTGGTGTATCCACCATCAGAGAGAAAGCCGTGTGTTGTGACGTGCGATTTGACTGACGCGGTGGTCAGCTCTCAGTCAGTTCCGGGCAGGCAGCGAGCGGCGGTCAAGTGCACTGTCTTCGAGGCTGGCGTAGAATGGGGCAATAGCTACGCTTAATGGATAATACCACCACAACGGGCTTAAAAAAGTGTTTTCTTGACAATTTTTGTGGGTGGAAGGAAAGGTGATAGAGAATTAATACTTAGGGTGGTTATTGGGTATACACTACCGGCCATTAAAATTGTTACACCAATAAGAAATGCAGATGATAAACGGGTATTCATTGGACAAATATATTATACTCGAACTGACATGTGATTACATTTTCACGCAATTTGGGTGCATAGAACCTGAGAAATCAGTAACAAAAACAACCACCTCTGGTCGTAATAATGGCCTTGATACGCCTCGGCATTGAGTCAAACAGAGCTTGGATGGCGTGTAAAGGTACAGCTGCCCATGAGCTTCAACACGATACCACAGTTCATCAAGAGTAGTGACTGGCGTATTGTGACGAGCCAGTTGCTCGGCCACCATTGATCAGACTTTTTAATTGGTGAGACATCTGGAGAAAGTACTGGCCAGGCGAGCAGCCGAACATTTTCTGTACCCAGAAAGGCCCGTACGAGACCTGCAACATGCGGTCCTGCATTATCCTGCTGAAATGTAGGGTTTCGCAGGGATCGAATGAAGGGTAGAGCCACGGTTCGTAACACATCTGAAATGTAACGTCCACTGTTCAAAGTGCCGTCAATATGAACAAGAGGTGACCGAGACGTATAAACAATGGCACCCCATACCATTACGCCAGGTGATATGCCAGTATGGCGATGACGAATACACGCTTCCAATGTGCGTTCACCGCGATGTCGCCAAACACGGATGCGACCATCGTGATCCTGTATACAGAAACTGGATTCTACCGAAAAAATGACATTTTGCCATTCGTGCACCCAGGTTCGTCCTTGAGTATCCCATAGCAGGCGTTCCTGTCTGTGATGCAGCGCCTAGGGTAACCTCAGCCATGGTCTCCGAGCTGAACACGACGTCAAACTGTTCGTGCAGATGGTTGTTGTCTTGCAGACGTCCCAATCTCTTGACTCAGGGATCGAGACGTGGCTGCACGATCCGTTACAGCCATGCGGATAAGATGCTGTTGGAATCCAGCACGACGTCCCGTATTACCCTCCTGAACCCATCGATTCCATAGTCTGTTAAGAGTCATTGGATCTCGACCAACGCGAGCAGCAATGTCACGATACGATGAACCGCAACCGCGACATGGCTACAATCCGACCTTTATCAAAGTCGGAAACGTGATGGTACGCATTACTCCTCCTCACGCGAGGCATCACAACAACGTTTCACCAAGCAACGCCGGTCAACTGCTGTTTGTGTATGAGCAACCGGTTGGAAACTTTCCTCATGTCAGCATGTTGTAGGTGTCGCCACCAGCGCCAACCTTGTGTGAATGGTCTAAAAAGCTAATGACTTGCATATCACTGCATCTTCATCTTGTCATTTAAATTTCGCGTCCGTAGCAGGTCATCTTCGTGGTGTAACAATTTTAATGGCCAGTAGTGTATATTTAAACATATAACAAAAAAAGGTTGTCCGAAAATGTTACAAAATGGCGAAACTGTAGAAATTTTCTCGAGATTAGTTGAATTTGAGGCAATCTGCGGCAAACACTATAACTGGTACGAGTGTTTGAATGAAAGCTTTCAATTGTTGTCAACAAAGATCAGTAATTTGTTAATAAGCGTTGTTGAAATACACTAATCGAAAATCTTGTTCGTGGTTGTTCATTCTGAAATGTTATTACAGAGTTGTAATTAAATTTTCAAACAAAAAGACTGAAAATGCAATGTGTTAGGTCGCGTACCGTTTTGAAAAATCATGTTCCGAGAAAAATGGCACTCCAAGCCGGCACACTGTTAGAAAGACTCGGCGGTTGATTTCATATGCATTCCGTATAAACCTACTACTTAGAATAGCAACTTCTGGGCAGTGTTAAGAAGCCATAATTATTTTGAAGCCTAAGCCTCGAAGATTCCGTTCTTGCAGCGTGAGGTCTGCATTGCACGTTTTACATTTCACGTTCTGGGAAACAACAAAGAAATCAGCAAGAAAATTTATAATCAGTAATTCACATCAAAATCCTGGTCACTGTCTTTCAGTTTCTCCTTACGCTCTGCACTCAGCTTCATATCTATTCTTTGGAAGCTTTGAAGACATACTGATTCGACAGCACATTGGATGCGATATTTTCGTTCCTTTTCTGCCCTAGTACACTTTCTTACCACTCATCCTTACTTCAAAGACAAACCTGTGTACTATGAGATCACAAATAAACATTCAAAAGTCAATACTGTACACGAAAAGCAAGATTCGAAGGGAAAAAAATTGTTTTTCGTATATGTGCCGACAATTTCTTACCCCAAGCTAACATATTATTGTTTTTAAAAGCTTTTAATATACTCAGATACGAGAACGTGGTATCGAGTTGGCGCAGGTGGGCGGTTTCGGGTCATTAGAGACGCTAGAGGAGAAGCTCGGAATACCATAGGGATTAGACTTTTTGCCGCATATTATAGAAGGTCAAAACGTCTTTTAAGCCAATTAGAAAAACGAGCTTTGGAAAATTCTACAGTGATGTTACCCTTGAAGCGATAGCGTGTGCTGCTCCGAAGTGCCAGTTTTTGCTGTTAGGACAACAAATGTCGCCTGGTGGAAATTTATTCCGAAGTAACAGTTCGACGTTTACTTATACTCCTCAGCATTTGTTTATCTGAAGGGACTCTGTGTCAGCTGTGGTGACGGGTTTCCTACCTGTCCGTCAATTCCGATCATTGGTCGTACTGGTTGCTGGTGCAGTACAGCTTGCTGGTTCCCGAACTACAGCTCTACGGCGAAAGCAACCGCTTGAAAGCAGTATCGGTTATTTGGGGCTGCTGTTGAGTTCTTCATTTATCCTCAGAAATTACGGTGAACATTTTGTTTGACGACTGCTACGTCGTTATTTGATCGGCCCGTCTGTACGCTCGTCGTCCAGCTTATACAAAAACTTGTCAGAAGCACAATAGTCAGTGAATCAGTTACGTCAGATTGGCTGTTCTTTCCCACGGTTTGTTTGTCATTAATCTTACGGTATCAGTGGAGCCTACAGGGAAAGTCGGATGGTATTAAGTATGGGAACTGTTCAAAATGGCAAAGCCACCTGTAATTTATGTCGTCCCTGTGACGTGGTAGTTAAAGCTTTGTTTATTGTTATTAACTGTGCCTTCTTTGGACGAGTGGCCCTTAATCTCATAGTGATCTGTTCCTTGTATGTATAGTCTATAAATTTGTTTCGATTGTTCATCTGTACCTCCTGTTTTACACGTAGTCGATCTTGTAATTCTGCCTGTTGATATGTGTATCCACGGTCCGGAACCGAGACCAGGATATTATAAATAGCAACACATCTACCGATACAGACGGATCACTTCCTGCTAAGCCTTTTGTTATCCATAAGCCACGCTACATTAAGAAAGCAATTAGGCTGGCCATCTGTTTTGTCTAACTCTCCTAATCCAAGTTTTTCTGTTTCTGTTTTGTTTCAGTTACCGTTTGGCAATCCCATCTTTCAGACAGAATTTGGTAATACTTCAAGGTATGAATAATGAAATATGGTTTCACAGGACAGAGCGGATTAGGTTATGATTGTGCAAAGCGGCCAAAATGAGTTACTATGCCGGCCGGAGTGGCCAAGCGGTTCTAGGCGCTACAGTTTGGAACCGAGCGACTGCTACGGTCGCAGGTTCTAATCCTACCACGGGCATGGAAGTGTGTGAAGTCCTTAGGTTAGGAAGGTTTAAGTAGTTGTAAGTTCTAGGGGACTGATGACCTCAGAAGTTAAGTCCCATAGTGCTCAGAGCCATTTGAAACTTTTTTTAAAAAATTACTATCAGCTGGAAAAAAATACACAAACTTTATTTTCCTAAAACACTTGATCACATATGCCCTTAAAAGGATTCAAAACAATACGGCTGCAAGACCCAACCCAAGTTATTACAATTGCTTTAAGGAATACACACGGCTGAATTTTTTACGTAAATACTCGGCTGAAGGCCACCTACTTAACATAGAACAACTCAAGGCTTATGGCCTGGATAATAATAATTTCAGATAGAAAAGAAAATTTTAAAAGATTTTCAACAAGAGAATTTTCAAACTTTAATTTGAGACGTCTGAAGGCCTTATCTTAAAATATCTCACGTAAAAGCTGGGCTGAAAGTCACATACTGAACATGGAACAACTCAAGACTTAAGGACTAGATAACAATGATTTCCAAAGAGTAAATCCCCTTTTTCTAAAAAAAAATAATTTAAGCAAGACTCTTCAAGGTTTCAATTTAAGACGGCTGGAGGTCTTATATAAAGAATATCTCACGTAAAGTCGCAGATGAAGGCCATTACTGAAATATGGTGCTCAGAAGTGTTCCAAGGGTCAGTCTGAGGCGGTAACTCTGACATAAGTTTAGTTGATACAGGCAACCAAGAGTAAGACTAAATAATCGTATGGCAACCCGACCCCGGGACAGCTGAAGGACCGGCCAACAAGCTAATCAATGCCCTTCCGTCCGACCAACGGCAGAACAACATAAAACATCAGCGAGGACACGTTATTGTGACGGTAGGAGCGGAGAGGAAGTGGTACGGTGCGGTGCCAAAATTGCTTTACACATTGTACCAAAAAAATAATTTATATACGAAGAGTGGGTTTTGATATTAAAGGTCAAAACTTAGTTTCCTTCACAATTAAACGTCACATACCCGTGCTTCGTATTACATTTTCTATGGACATCATGCTACAACAGTAACAGCTTTAAAGTTCGATGCAAACGAATATGAAATCAAGCTTAAATTATAAGTGTTATACAGTAATTGTAACTCAGGAAAAGAGGGTTTGAAAACTGACATCAATTTCACATAGATTAGGTAACAAATATACCAAGTACAGCATGAGTTACAAAACTTAGCTGTGCTTTCGCATATTTTGAAGAAATACACAATTCCAGAACAATGAACTTCCAGTTACCACATAAATTATTAAAACTTGTAACAGGCGTTAAAGCAAAATTCACTGCAGTAAACAGAGTTTTGAAACAGTAACAATAATTACTCAACGTCAGCTAGTGAACACTTTGAAATTTAAGCAAGCGAACACAAATACTAAATAACGTAAACCTCAAGCACACAGCCACTTCAAAGATTATCTATGTATAGGAGCTGATGCAGCTCATTATAAACAGTGACAGTTCCAAGAAAACAATAGTAACAGTTTATAATTAAATAGCTATTTTATGTAACTACCACTAAGTAATACCTACCATTGACTTAGCTTACAGCAAATTAAAACACTGACTAGCAACTCAGGTTGCTTAACTTAAGAGCTTGGCACCAAATAATAAAACTCAAGTTTTTAACAAAACATCAGTAAGCAAGGTGGCCTTACAATGCGTTAACAAAAAAGAAAATTTGGTAAAAATACCTGAAACGCAGATTTGTTGCCACGAGCAACTAAAATAGATAAAATATAAGGGATGGGACTTATACACTTATGTGCAGTAGATATTGATTCGAATGTTAATAAAACACGACTAACTTGAGATGACAGCACTGTACAAATGTTGACATGAGAATATCCATAATTCAGATATAGCGAGATGGCGGGAACAATATGTGGGGTAGAAAAATTCTCACCGCTTTCTGGGGAACTCGGCAGAATAAAACCACCGACACATAGGTAAGGTCTATAGACCAACCAGAATTAACATGGTGGAGACACGACAGCAAAATAATAATTCACAAGACTCCCACAACAGTCTGCCACAATGGCACCCATTCATTGCAGGCTCCACGAGAGTTCACTCCACAAAATTCCAAAACAAAACTCAGTCTCCTCACGTGCTCTTAAGGATGCTAATAGAGCCCTTCGAGAGACACGTGGCTCTAGCAATGGCAAGCCGGATCGCGTTCCTACACAATAACAGCCGCCTCAGACAAGCAACAGCCGACTGCCACGACGCCTGTCGTCAGTCTGCGGCACTCGCGCACCTAGTGGGGAGCCATCGCACAACTCTCAGAGATACTCTCGAAGCGAAAACCGCGGCAACGAGCACGAGCACAAATAGCCCCCAGCTTACTACGCAAGAAACCCTCTGATGCAAAAATACCGAGAGAACAAACGAATTACCGAAGAAATTAGAAGACGCAGCAAAGCCATCGCATAGAATTTGATAACTGCAAGTCGGGCAGCTAATTTAAATTGTCGAACGCTGTTTGTAGGTCGATAAATCCTATGAACTTCTCTCAATTTTTGTCATATATTGCTACTACAATCACGTGGAACGCCAGAACTGCCTCCAGTTCCTTTACCTTCCCTAAAGCGAATTAGGCTGTCGTCTAATAGATCTTCCTTCTTCTTTTACATTTTTGGGTAAAATATCAATTTACTCTAATTATAAGACACCTTGTTGGCGCCTGTAGCTTGTGGGCCGGGCAGTGTGCCCGTGCGCTTCGTCTACTTGCACGGCTCTGGCGCCGGCCTGGTTGCCTAACTTGGGGCGTTGCGGGTGGGTCGCGGCGACGGCTGCGGCTGGCGGCGGCAGCGAACGGCGCGGCTTTCGCTTGTCCCCGTCCTGGGGCAGTTGCGCCGAGTTTGCCGGCAACGCGAATCAACACGCCGTGTAATTCGGTAACGCGAACCCCGCCTGCCGGGGACGGCGCTGGCTACGAGCCGAAACTTGGCGCCAGCAGCTGCGGTCGCACGCAGGAGGCAGGTCGGTCTGCACCGGTTCTGCGCGGCGCAGCACTTTGCCTCCTATCGGCGCATGCGTCTTTTTCACGCACAGTGACAAAGCGATAGGGAGCTGGCGCTGAGTGGTAAGGTGCTGGATCAGAAAAGTTTTTGAAATTTACAACCCGCGCCCCTCATAATTTCATTTCATTTCTTGCTCCTCACCTTCTCCTTTAACTCACACTCCATACGAGTACACTTATGTCCCCCCATCATGGTGTATCCCTCTTCCACACCATAAAAAAAGGACTCCATCACTATTCCTTCCCTACTCTTACACAGTATATGAATACACAGCAACATAATAAAATAGAATTACACACATACAATAATCTATTAAAAAAGTGGAAAGACAAAACGATTTGTAACGTTCCCTCTTTCTGTTTATTTAGGTTTGATTTGTTTGATTGTTATTCTTTATTTCTATTATTCGGAATCTTTTTTTTTATTAAATTGAGCCTGAAACTTACGTAATAAATACTTCGCGTGAAGTACGATTTGCAGCATAAACAAAAATTAATTTCGGAAATGTAATCCACTGAATATTAAAAGTAAAGCTTTTGAACAACGCGCGTGACTGACTAGATACATTCAGAGGGTACGTACATTCGCGTGCGAGTGGTTGCGGTCTGATGAGAAATTTTCATTGTGAAATAATTTCGTCGTAACACACTCGGAGATTGCGAACGTACATTCAGAGTAGAGGCACGTACGTTCTATCATTCCCCGTGGCCTGGGTAAAAGAATGGCAATTATTTAAATCTAAGAGTATTTCTTTTGCATCGGACTAGTATTTTTATAAGAAAAAGAAGATTGCAGGTTCTGAATGTCTCGGCAAATCGAATCGGAAGTAATTTTAGCGGCCACGAAAGGAAAGTAGAGAGCACAATCACGTACCTCTATTGTTGAGCAGCGCCGTTTTGAAGATTTTCGGTTCCATCTAAAACTCGCCTTCTCTGCTTAATATAAATACTCCATAGGCATGGGAATAAGGCTTGTTGTGGGATGAAAATAATATAAAACACATCTTGCGTCTTTTAACTCATTCATTTACCCCACACACACACACACACACACACTAGTAATTAGACAGTACGACATCCCACCAGCCCATCAGAACAAAAAGTAGCCGTTCATACAAGAAATAAAAAACGAAGGGCGAAATTGTTCCTATGTCTCTCAAAGATAAAAAGTTTACCAGATATTTCTCTGGTGTGTCACTGGAACAATTTTTCAGCACCTCTGCGATTAAATCACAATATTTTCAGTTCCTTTACAGATTGTAGGTCATAAACTAGTGGAAACGTTATATTGGCAACACTACAAAACACAAACCACAACACATATTTACCGGGTGATCAAAAAGTCAGTATAAATTTGAAAACTGAATAAATCACGGAATAATGAAGATAGAGAGGTACAAATGCTTGGAATGACATGGGGTTTTATTAGAACCAAAAAAATACAAAAGTTCAAGAAATGCCCTTCAGATGACGCTTCATCTGATCATAATAGCAATAATTAGCATAACAAAGTAAGATAAAGCAAAGATGATGTTCTTTACAGGAAATGCTCAATATATCCACCATCGTTCCTCAACAATAGCTATAGTCGAGTAATAATGTTGTGAACAGCACTGTAAAGCATGTCCGGAGTTATGGCGAGGCATTGGCGTCGGATGTTGTCTTTCAGCATCTTTAGAGATGTCGGTCGATCACGATACACTTGAGACTTCAGGTAACCCCAAAGCCAATAATCGCACGGACTGAGGTCTGGGGACCTGGGAGGCCAAGCATGACGAAAGTGGCGGCTGAGCACACGATCATCACCAAACGACGCGCGCAAGAGATCTTTCACGCGTCTAGCAATATGGGGTGGAGCGCAACCCTGCATAAACATCGTACGTTCCAGCAGGTGTTTATGAGTCAGGTTGGGGATGATGCGATTCTGTAACATATCGGCGTACCTCTCGCCCGTACGATAGCAGTTACAAAACCAGAATCACGCATTTCGTCGAAGAAAAAAAGCCAGATAACGGTAGAGGTGGTAAATCCAATCCTCGTCGTACAATGGAGTTCCCACGACAGTTCTAGCATTTTCGATAGCCCAAATTCTGCAGTTGTGGGCGTTGACAGACCCTCGGAGCGTGAAATGAGCTTCGTCGGTCTACAATACGTTGCTCAACCAATCATCATCTTCCACCATCTTTTGAAACGCCCACACCGCAAATGCCCTCCGCTTCACTAAATCGCCAGGTAACACTTCATGATGGTTATGGATTTTGTACGGATAACATCGGAGGGTACGCCTAAGTACCAACCAAACAGTAGTGTATGGAGCGCTGGTGCGACGTGCGACTGCACGAGCGCTGACTTCCCCGTGCACAGACGAACCCGCTGCAATCTCCATTTCTTCTTGAACTGTCTCAGCAGCATTACGCCTTTTGCTCGATCTGCTACTACGGGGCATATCGTCTAAACAACCCGTGGCTTCGAACTTCGAAATCATTCTCGTCACAGCTGCACTTGTCAACGGACCTTTACCCGTTCGAATCCCCTTCCTATGGCGATAGGATCGTAATGCTGAACTAGCACATTCGCCATTCTGATAATATAGCTTCACTAAAAGCGCCTTTTCAGGTAACGTCAACATGCTGCGACTGCTGGCGCATCTGATTCTCTCTCTCATTTCAGGTCCTTCTATGCACGATTGACATGCGCAGTCACTGACGTTTTTCTGTCCAGTGCCATTTGTCGGACATTTTGTGAACTTTGTTGTTTTTTACCTCACCATCCACATTATTCCATGGTTTATTAAGTTTTCAAATTTATACTGACTTTTTGATCACGCAGTAGATGTATAAAAGCAGACAGACAACAGTGATGTGCGAAAAACGTGCTGTAAAAAACGTAAGAAATGCATAGTGCTGCAGAACAACTAAAAATTAGTCCAAAATTATCAGTGTCTAAAGCCGAAAAAGTCAACAATGTGCTTGCAGTCGGAATTTTCCAATATAAGAGAGAAATCAAGCGATAATTACCGTAAGTACAAACCAACATATTCTTAACGAATTGCTTTTCGATAATAAAGCAAATCAGAATGTAAATAACTTAATTACATACCACTGATGATTCTTTATCTCCATAAAGCGAAACGCGTGGGGCAAAAAAAAAGATCTCCCATTTTTGTAGCTGCAACGATAGGAGAAAATACCCTCAAGAACTATAAATCAACTACGGACAATATGGTGACACAAAAGAAGAAATTAAATAAAGCAGTTTATTTAAAAGAGCAGGAAATTTCACAATCGTTAAATGCGTGTTCTGTTCGGAAAGCTCATTTTATTATAAAAAGCGACGTTGTGATCATGGTAAATATACGTAAAGGTAGTTTTACAGATCCCCTGGTTGCGTCGGTGTAAATCTACACATATTGCAGGTTAAATTTCAGTCCCAAGTATTGGCAATGCAGGCACTCTGAAAACACACCGATGAAAAGTATGAGAAGAGAGAATAATGAAGAAAGATTTTCATATTGGCCAGAACAAGTGCGGAATTGCCACTCGGCCTTTATACAAATTAATGAGCGATAATAAGTAAAATAAGTAATACGGATGACAGACGAAAACACTGGACCTGCTAAACTTGCAGTAGTATCGAAATATAGCCTCATGTGCTAATCACAAAGTTGCTTACAAGTGTGTAGCAACAAAACGTTCGTTAGGCAAAAAAAAAAAAAAAAAAAAAAAACCCTCGCTACCTGCTCACACCTACAAATGAAACTTAGGCTATGTTGTTGTTGTTGTTGTTGTTGTTGTTGTCGTCTTCAGTCCTGAGGCTGGTTTGATGGAGCTCTACATGCTACTCTATTCTGTGCAAGCTCCTTCATCTCCCAGTACCTACTGCAACCTACATCCTTCTGAATCTGCTTAGTGTATTCATCACTTCCTCTCCCTCTACGATTTTTACCCTCCACGCTGCCCTCCAATACTACATTGGTGATCCCTTGATGCCTCAGAACATGTCCCACCAACCGATCCCGTCTTCTAGTCAAGGTGTGCCACAAATTTCTCTTCTCCCCAATCCTATTTAATACCTCCTCATTAGTTACGTGATCTACCCACCTAATCTTCAACATTCTTCTGTAGTACCACATTTCGAAAGCTTCTATTCTCTTCTTGGCCAAACTATTTATCGTCCATGTTTCACTTCCATACATGGGTACACACCATACAAATACTTTCAGAAACGACTTCCTGACACTTAAATCCATACTCGATCTTAACAAATTTCTCTTCTTCAGAAACGCTTTCCTCGCCATTGCCAGTCAAATTTTATACCCTCTCTACTTCGAGCATCATCAGTTATTTTACTCCCTAAATAGCAAAACTCCTTTACTACTTTAAGTGTCTCATTTCCTAATCTAATTCCCTCAGCATCGCCTGACTTAATTCGACTACATTCCATTATCCTCGTTTTGCTTTCATCTTATACCCTCCTTTGCTGTCTCTGACAGAATTACAGTGTCATCGCCGAACCTCAAAGTTTTTATTTCTTCTCCATGGATTTTAACGCCCACTCCGAACTTTCTTTTATTTCCTTTATTGCTTGCTCAAAATACAGATTGAATAACATCGGGGATACGCTACAAACCTGTCTCACTCCCTTCCCAACCACTGCTTCCCTTTCATACCCCTCGACTCTTATAACTGCCATTTGGTTTCTGTACAAATTGTAAATAGCCTTTCGCTCCCTGCATCCTACCCCTCCCACCTTCAGAATTTGAAAGAGAGTATTCCAATCAAAATTGTAAAAAGCATTTTCTAAGTCTACAAATGCTAGAAACGTAGGTTTGCCTTTCCTTAATCTTTCTTCTAAGATAAGTCGTAGGGTCAATATTTCCTCACGTGTTCCAACATTTCTGCGGAATCCAAACTGATTTTCCCAGAGGTGGGCTTCTACCAGTTTTTCCATTCGTCTGTAAAGAATTCGCGTTAGTATTTTGCACCTGTGACTTATTAAACTGATTGTTTGGTAATTTTTACATCTGTCACACATGCTTTCTTTGGGATTGGAATTATTGTATTCTTCTTGAAGTCTGAGGGTGTTTCGCCTGTCTCATACATCTTCCTCACCAGATGGTAGAGTTTTGTCAGGACTGGCTCTCCCAAGGCCGTCAGAAGTTCTAATGGAATGTTGTCTACACCCGGGGCCTTGTTTCGACTCAGGTCTTGCAGTGCTCTGTCAAACTCTCCACGCAGTATCGTATCTCCCATTTCATCTTCATCTACATCCTCTTCCATTTCCATAATATTGCCCTTGTATAGACCCTCTATATACTCCTTGCACCTTTCTGCTTTCCCTTCTTTGCTTAGAACTGGGTTTCCATCTGAGCTCTTGATATTCATACAAGTGGCTCTCTTTTCTCCAAAGGTCTCTTTAATTTTCCTGTAGGCAGTATCTATCTTACCCCTAGTGAAATAAGACTCTACATCCTTACATTTGTCTTCTAGCCATGCCTGCTTAGCCATTTTGCACTTCCTATCGATCTCATTTTTGAGACGTTTGTATTCCTTTTTGCCTGCTTCATTTACTGCATTTTTATATTTTCTTCTTTCTTCAATTAAATTCAATATTTCTACTGTTACCTAAGGATTTCTGCTAGCCCTCGTCTTTTTACCTACTTGGTCCTCTGCTGCCTTCACTACTTCATCCCTCAGAGCTACCCATTCTTCTTCTACTGTATTTCTTTCCCCCATTCCTGCCATTTGTTGCCTTACGCTCTCCCTGAAACTCTGTACAACCTCTGGTTCTTTCAGTTTATCCAGGTCCCATCTCCTTAAATTCCCACCTTTTTGCAGTTTCTTCAGTTTATATCTACAGTTCATAACCAATAGATTTTGGTCAGAGTCCACATCTGCCCCTGGAAATCTCTTACAATTTAAAATCTCGTTATAAATCTCTGTCTTACCATTATATAATCTATCTGATACCTTTTAGTATCTCCAGGATTCTTCCTTGTTTAGAACCTTCTTTTATGATTCTTGAACCAAGTGTTAGCTATCATTAATTTATGCTCTGTGCAAAATTCTATCAGGCGGCTTCCTCTTTCATTTCTTAGCCTCAATCCATATTCACCTACTATGTTTCCTTTTCTCTCTTTTCCTACTCTCGAATTCCAGTCACCCATGACTATTAAATTTTCGTCTCCCTTCACTACCTGAATAATTTCTTTTATCTCATCATAGATTTCTTCAATTTCTTCGTCATCTGCAGAGCTAGTTGGCATATAAACTTGTACTAATGTAGTAGGCATGGGCTTCGTGTCTATCGTGGCCACAATAATACGTTCACTATGCTGTTTGTAGTAGCTTACCCGCACTACTATTTTTTTATTCATTATTAAACCTACTCCAGCATTACCCCTATTTTATTTTGTATTTATAACCCTGTATTCACCTGACCAAATGTCTTGTTCCTCCTGCCACCGAACTTCACTAATTCCCGCTATATCTAACTTTAATCTATCGATTTCCCTTTTTAAATTTTCTAACCTACCTGCCCAATTAACAGATCTGACATTCCACGCTCCGATCCGTAGAACGCCAGTTTTCTTTCTCCTGATAACGACATCCTCCTGAGTAGTCCCCGCCCGGAGATCCGAATGGGGGACTATTTTACCTCCGGAATATTTTACGCAAGAGGACGCCATCAATATTTAACCATACAGTAAAGCTGGATGCCCTCGGGAAAAATTACGGCTGAATTTTCCCCTTGCTTTCAGACGTTTCCAGTACCAGCACAGCAAGGCCGTTTTGGTTAGTGTTACAAGGCCAGATCAGTCAATAATCCAGACTGTTGCCCCTGCAACTACTGAAAATGCTGCTGCCCCTCTTCAGGAACCACACGTTTGTCTGGCCTCTCAACAGATACCCCTCCGTTGTGGTTGCACCTACGGTACGGCTATCTGTATCGTTGAGGCACCAAGCCTCCCTACCAACGGCAAGGTCCATTGTTCACGGGGGGAGGGGGGTGGGGAACTTAGGCTAAAAGCGTTTTAAATCATGTACAAGGAAAATGGTTTTTGCAACCAACTAACGACAATGTTACTCTTTAATGCTGCTATACTTGTATCGCCTTTATACCATCAATTTATGCTTTGTGCTACGTGTATCTTATTTATTTTATAGCTGGCTAAAAGGCAGTCAGCTTCAGTAGGCCAAAAAAATTAAGTAATTAAATGCTACGAAACACACACACCACACACACACACACACACACACACACACACAACGACAACCACCGACGGGAGGGGCTTAAATTAAATAACCAGCTCCACAGCTCACAAAGCGGCTCATCTAACGCGGTCACAACCAGGCTTCTCCGTAGACAGTGACCACTCATACTAATAGTTCTGCCTTTCCAGCAGTGGAAGCTGACGTCACATTTCTCGGTGAATTTCACGAAAGAACACAAAGTAACGTGCTCGTGTCTCAGGGTCAAAGACTTTCTTGTTTCAGGTACATCGATGGTGTCACGGTACCAACCAACTTTCAAATTCGGCGGTATTATGGTAAGGGGAGGTAGACTTGTAGTGAGAGTTAAAAAGCAGAAGAAAACTTTTCCATTATAATAAATGTTTCTTTACTTCCCAAGAAGTAAGGATTCACGACAACTTTATTTATCTGAAAGTGGAGTCTACAGCACGTCGGAAGTGGTATGACCGCCAAAACCCATTAACCATAATACTTAAGACTCTAGGCAACTCCCCCCCTGCGGATTCGGGGGTTAGAATAGGCCCGCGGTATTATCACCTGTCGTAAGAGGCGACTAAAAGGAGTCTCACACGTTTCGGCCTTTATATGATGGTCCCCTGTCGGGTTTGACCTCCATATTTCAAAATTCTTCCGAAGAGCGAGCCAATTGAGGAAGGGTGTATTGTGTCCATTGTGCATTAGATCTTTAGCCCACTTTCTCTTCGTCGCAATGCAGTTCTGCTCACTGTCAAGCTCTTGGGCGTGAATACATTCCCGGGTGCAGTTTCTGCCATCCACAATGCTGTGTCGCTTTCTGCACCGACGACGAACATGGACTACTTGTCATCTGATATCCAGCATGGTAGCCAGTCCGTTGTGGTGGGGCCGCCAAATACCATGTTGTTTATAGCCCCTTGTCATCACACGGTTTGCTCTGCTTATGCCTGCGCCGTTAACTCCCCACGTATACCAAGGAGTATATGCCCATCTCCCTGGGTCATCGGGACTCCCGTCAATGGCCATCCTGCCAGGTGCCCCTTTCTGAGGATGGGTGGCGCCCGTGGGGAGGGCCCTTGGTCGGAGTGGGAGGCATCAGGGCTGATGACCCGCAATGAAGCGTGGTACATATCTCTTACTGGTGGCCAGTCGCCAGCAGTCTCTAAGCGTTCTCGGGCTCAATTCAACACTCATAAATACGATCCAAAATCGATCCCCTCCCTGGCCACACCGCGGAAGGAGCAAAAGGCTGAGGATTGCACCGACACTTATTCTCCCCGGTTCCTAGTTTGTACGAGAGCTGATGGGGAGTCTTTCAGGGCAACGAAGCTTCAGCTCTTTGTAGAGCATTTAGAGGACACGTTTGGGGAGGAGGAGGGCTTGTCCAAAATGAGCTCTGGGTCAGTATCGATAAAAACGGCATCCTCTGCACAGTCACGACAGTTACTCGCTGAGGGATAATCAGGTTGCTACCGGTGCCTTCATCTTGGTCTTCGAGGGTGATACATTACCTGAGAAGGTCAAGGTGACGGTGTACCATTGTGAGGTCAAGCCCTATATCCCTCCCCTGATGCGGTGTTTTAAGTGCTGGAAGTTCGGACATATGTCTTCCTGCTATACTTCCAGCCTCGCATGTTGAAACTGCGGACGCCCATCACATCCCAATACTCCATGTGCCCCGCCTCCGATCTGAGTGAAATTCAGAAAGCATCATTCACCTTGCTCGCAGACTGCAGGATCTTACAGAAAGAGCAGAAAATCATGGACTATAAGACCCTGGACCGACTGACCTACACTAAGGCTAAGAGGAAATATGAACGACTCAATCCTGTGCGAATGACTTCCTCATATGTCGCCGCTATGACAACAGTGCTAGCGCAACAGTTCAGCGCATTACAGTCGGCTCCCCGAGCCGCAAAACTACACATGCCAGCTTGGCCGTGGGGGGCACTACCCTCCCTGCAGTTCCTGCGCCACTTACCTCAGGAGCAACCCCCCCCCCCCCCCCCCCCCCCCCCCCACACACACACACCCGTTCACCCATCGGGGACGTTTGTCCCCGCTTCTAAGCCGGTGAATCGCCCAGTTTCTTCGGCTCCTCTCGCTCGCAAGAGGTCCCTTGGGCCCCTCCCTTCTCAGGTTTCCACCAGTGGGAAGGACGACGCCCACCAGTGTCACAAGTGCCCACAAGCAGCAGCTGATCATAGGGCTGCACGATCCTCTTCAGACCTCGAGACTGGATCAGTGAAGCCCGCCCAGCCAATGAAACTCAAGGAGCAGCGAGAAAAGTCAAAGAAGAAGACCTCAAAGCCGAAGGAACTTGCAGTGGCACCCACCCCACCGCAACCTACAAGCTCTGTGACAGAGAATGAGATGGAGATTCTGGCGTCCGCTGACGGCCTAGATTTCGCCGGGTCCTCAAACTCAATGGATGTCACTTGCACAGGTACTCAATCGGTGGCAGCAGGTGACCCTGAGTCGTAACCTGACTCCTTGAGCGCTTCATGTCTTTCGAGCCTGTCACGACGTCGTCCTCCGGTGGAATTGCGGCGTTTTCTCCACCACTTGGCTGAACTAAGACAGATTTTGAGCTCAACACCTGCTCTCTGTATTGCCCTCCAGGAAACCTGGTTCCCAGCAATGCGGACTCCTACCCTTCCTGGCTATCGGAGATTTTATAAAAATCAGACTGACTGTAACAGGGCGTGAGGTAGCGTATGTCTGCATGTCCTTACCTCTGTTTACTCTGAATCAGTGCCTCTTTATACAGCTTTAGAGGTTGTTGCTGTCTGCAATGTCTACCTTCCTCCTAATGGTTCAGTATCTCTTAAAGAATTGGCTGCTCTGATTTCCCAACTACCCCCACCATTCCAACTTTTGGCGGACTTCAACACCTGTAAGCCCTTCTGTGGTGGCGCCATGATTACAGGCCAGGGTAGAGATGTCGAGAGTCATCTCCCTTAGCTCGACTTCTGCTTCTTAAATACATGAGACCCCACAAAGTTTAGTGTTATTCGGCCATTGACCTTTCGCTTTGTAGCCCAGGACTTTCTCCAACCGTCCATTGGAGGGTTCATGATGACTTGTGTGGTAGTGACAACTTTCCAATCCTCCTGTCACTACCCCAGCGTCACACTTCTGGACGTCTGCCGCGATGGGCCCTTAATAGGGCCGGTTGGCTGGCTTTCACATCTGCTGCCACTGTTGACACTCCACTCACGGCGCTATTAATGTGATGGTCAAGCATGTCACTGCGTCGATCATATCGGCTGCAGTACGCGCGGTTCCTCTTTCTTCCAGGTGCCCTCGGCGTAAAACTGTGCCTTGGTGGTCGCCGGAAATCGCTGAGGCCACCAAAGAGCGTAGATGGGCCCTCCAACGACATAAGCGGCATCCATCGTTGGAGACACTCACTCTTTTTAAGCTGCTCTGTGCCCGTGCCAGCCACCTGATACAACGACGGAAGCAAGAGTACTGGGAACCTTATGTTTCCTCCATTGGCTCTCGTACCCCTGCCCTCCCAGGTGTTGACTTGGATTCGCCACCTTTATGGTTACCCAATCCCTCTGGGGTCGCCTGGCAGATTAAAATTGCCAGGAAGTTTCAAATCAGCGCACACTCCGCTGCAGAGTGAAAATCTGATTCTGGAAACATCCCCTATGCTGTGTCTGTGCAATATCCTTTCTTTCAAGAGTGCTGGTTCTGCAAGGTTCGTAGGAGAGCTTCTGTAAAGTTTGGAAGGTAGGGGACGAGGTATTGGCAGAAGTAAAGCTGTGAGGACGGGGCGTGAGTCGTGCTTGGATAGCTCAGTTGGTAGAGCACTTACCCGCAAAAGGCAAAGGTCCCTAGTTCGAGTCTCGGGTCCGGCACACAGTTTTAATCTGCCTGGAAGTTTCAAAGATCATAATATTTTTCGATTTACATTTTTGTCTTCTACTTTCGAATTATTCGCCACACTATTTTACAGAAATATTCGGCAGCACAAACTTTATTATCACTATTTTCACTTCCAGATAGTGGCTTTGTGGCTCCGACTCTGGGTAACGATGAGTGCCAAAGAGAGGCCTCATTTGGGATAGTACCGCGGTTAAGTGCAAGTATCATTGTAGTCGACGCCACAATGAGCGATTTGCGCGCCGATGATGAGGATGAAGTGATGACAACAAACACCCAGTCCACTAGCGGAAAAAATGTCCAATTCACCCGGGAATCAAACGCGGGCCCACTTGTACGGGAGGCAAGTACGTTACTACCCAGCTAAGCAGGCGGATGCCATCGAGAGGTGATGCAATCATACTCATATACAAGAGAATCACTACAATCACGATAAAACGTAAGTACAAAAATTTGATACATTCGACATGCACAACAGTTTTGGAGAGCAATGAAGAGACAATGAGGGAGAACTCTTGTACTCTTGTACTGTGATACATAAAGTTCGAGGTCTGCTGCATGAAAATAAATGAGTCTATTTTATGATTCACTTTCTCTCATTTTCAATTTCATTTTTCTTTTAAATACCATAAAGAAAATTTTTCTCCCATTGAACAGTCACGATATTACCTTACAAATTGACTTTGATTATACCAAAAGAAAAGTTTCACTTCTTGGTACTCGCTCAGTGAATGAATAATGGTACCATTTTCTGATACTACGATGTTTGTAAACAAGATGGGAATAATATGCATGGGCGCTGATGACCACGCTGTTTAGCGTCCGTAAACGTCAAACACACACACACACACACACACACACACACAATAATATGCAAATATTATGGAGGAGAAATTATGAATTCATGAAAGGTGTATATACAATGTGTGCAGTTTTCATTATTGGCAATTCATTAACACACTTCAAAGATTTTTGCTCTATTAGGAGAATGACTGGGTACCTCACTCATGAGTGCCTGTGCTGGATCTACGAAATTCTCGCTGCCCCCCTCCCGAGTAGCAGTAAAGGTCATCAGTAAGGGGTGAGCTTGATGTCCATAAACTTTGGCAATCACTGTATGAATGTGTCAAGCTGCAACGAAATTTCACTGTTCAACTGGCAAGGTTAGTAAACGGAGGACATGTCGATACCAGGACGTAAACTGTATGCGATTTTCATTCCGTGTACTCAGTTGGACAGCAACTATGCCTCGCAGACAGGCACCTGAACAATATATACAGATGTCCGCTTTTGAGACAGGATGTGTGCTTGTGATGATAGAAGCCGGTTGGAGTAATTGGAGAATCACTCGACATACGTGTGATAACACTAGTCGACGATGTTGGCAGGAATGAGTGATCCATGGCAGAACACAGCGTCAAGAACGAAGCAGTCGACCTAGAGAGACGACAGAATGAGGAGGCCGAGCAATAGAGGCGCTCACAGCCCTGGATCATTATCACCATTGATCTGATGTGCAACTGGTGCTTCAGTGACTACAAGGATAATTAATAGATGCCTTACAGAAGGGAGGCTGGGCTGACGGCAGGAGTTGCACTGGCTTTCATTGACCTTTGCACATCGAGCCCGTTCGCAGTGGTGTGGACCACATTCGGCCTCATTGACTGGGGTAAAACTGCTTTCGGTGATGAGTCCCACTTTCAAACTGAGCCCCAACGACCAGCCTCTGGAGGCGCCCCGGACAACAGTGGGCTACGAACCTGACCGTCACTCGCTATACCACCCGACATTTAGGAGTGGCATTCTGGGGTACCATTTCATTTGATCGCAAGACTCCCTTCGTTGTCATCCGCGCCACTCCTGCATCACAGCGGTACGTCGACGATATTCTATGCCCCGTTTTGTTACTCTTCATGGCAAACCATCTGGGGCTTCCATTTCAGCTAGATAATGCCCGCCCATACATAGTTCCTTCAGCTTGCCTACGTACTTACCAAACCCTACCTTGGCCAGCAAGATTGCCAGGTCTCTCCCCCATTTAGAACATTTGGAGCATTCTGGGAAGAGCCCTCCAACCAGCTCGGAATTCTGACGGTCTGTCGCACCACTTGGACAGAACTCGTCATGATGGCCTTCGGAAGGACATCCAATTACCTTGTCAATCAATGCCAATACAAATAATTGGGCCACTGGTAATTGACACGTATTGGACTTACTCAATTTATGAAGCTCTTTCGCCTGAATAAATGATTCAATTTTTTCTGAAATTGTAATCAACTGTTTGTCTGTACACATACGTAAGATCTACTGATACTCGTTCCATTCGGATAATTCCCTCGTGGGTCAGCTTTTTTTGTGTGTAGGGGGGGGGGGGCGGCAGGGGGGGGGGATGTTGCAGTACCGATTATTAAAAGAGCTGAAATATAGTCATTGGATAAGGGATTAAGAGACCAGTATGTGTGTCAGAGTCACTCAGGCGACAGAAAGCGAGATGTTACAGTAAAATCACTTACTTGAATAAGAGAGTAATAAGCAAGGTCTCTCAAAGTCGATTGATCCTGAAGTTCTCTAATAACTTTACCAAAGAAGACAGCACATTTCGGTGATGAGGGAATTCTTCATGCCCTCTCATCTCCAAATACTTTACAGAAATACACTTCGGTTCATCCCAGCTGCCTTAAATTAACCATATACAAAGGCACAGTTAAAGTAAGGATTCTCAAAAGCTAAATTACCGGGTCACTACTAACTGCAGAAAAATCAGATTACATTTCCAATATTAGTGGACCTGGAAAAAGCTTTGACAGTATAAGATGAATATACGCTTCCATACAGAGCGTCTAGTAATTTCAGTAAATTACTCCATATCTTCGTAACGTGAGGTAGAGCGGAGAAAAGCGAGGGTACTAGCACACGTGAACACACAGCAAGCTTTGGTCAGTTAACGTTATACAAGATGTTCACAATTCTTAGAAGATAGGTGCTCCGCTATACACACAAACGGGTAATAAACATCTACAAATATCAAGTCGAAGTAACAAAAACGGAAATGCAAGAAAGGCAACTGCCTGTTGTGAAGGGTGTGAGTTATCGTTGGAGCTCATGGCAGTTATCGTTCAAGCAAGAAACAATAAACGAGGGAAGGAATATTTCTGAAGAGATATAATATTAAGGTTCGCTGCCAGAAAAGACCTGCTGGGTGGATGTAAAGAAGGTTTTGAAAACACACTGAACATAACATAGCTTTAGTCTGCTACCTAAATAGTCTTTATAAATTTACGAAGGGCCACCAGATGGTGCATTGATATGTGACATCACTGTTGTTTTCAAGTTTGTTATTTGTTATTGTTAGAACAGTGGCAACGAACTGATTCAATAGTTTCTTTACAGCGAGCTTTCACAGAAACAGTTTTGTGAAGAAAAAGGAGATTCCACAGGATTGTTTTTGTTGGATGGCTGCAGTACATTTGATTTTGCATGAACATTAAGCTATGAAAAAGATCGTTTCACGCACAGATTTACGTAAACTCAAAAATAGGTTAGTATAAGGAAATCCTCGGGGAAAAAGATGCGACCGAGGAAATGAAAAAATCCGCATGTATCTTTGCTGCGGGACATGATACCTAGATACATTCCTACGAATCGGAAAGAAAGAAAAAAAAATCAACTGTTTTAGAGATCTGATACAGTCTGCAGCTGTACTTTTCTCTTTTTTGTCTGTGTACTATTCTACAACTTTGACCTTACAACATTTTCAAGTACCTGTAAAAAAAATCAGCGATTCCGTAATACTGTTGCTTTTTAATTGTTATTTCATCCCCCTCGCCCCACAGGGCCTGGCGTGGGTTGTCAGTGGTTAGATTTCGCAGCTCTTCAGCGAAACGAATTTAAATATTTAAGACATTCACTGCCTGACAATTGCTAAGGAACAACTGGCACTTACTAAGGAACAATAGCAACTACTATGAAACAACAGATAATTGCTGCGAACCCCCGACCAATGGAAGTGAGGACGGAACTTATTAACTGCAGCGAAGCCTGTGCACGAACGCTATGTATGCATTCGACAGTTCATGCAGTATAGTGTTTGATGAAGTTTGTCGTGGAACCGATTAATGCGACATTCCGTATGGTAAGGCAACATGGCTGCAGGACATTTGAGTGCGTACGGTTGTGGACGAGTAGTTGGACTGCTCGAAGCAGGTCAGTGTCACTACAGTGGTCACAGTAATAAATGTATCCAAAAATATCGTCACCTATTTTAAAAAAGCCGTTGAAGGTGGAAATGCTATGAGAAAGCACCGCAAGAGGATAGATACGTAGCCGTAGTGGCGAAAAGGAACAAACGTCTGCCTCCAAGGCAGATCGCTGCAGACCTTGCAGCAGTTACAGGTACACCCGCTTGTGCCAGAAACAATTTCACGGTGATTAATCAGGCTGGTTTGTAAGCTCGGAATATCGTTAGACGCTTCCCACTTCAACCACGCCATCGTTGAGAGAGAGTTTGTTCGTATAGGTAGCATGTTCGTTGGGACCAGCAACAGTGGCCCAGAGTGATGTTCTCCGAGGAATTCCACTTCACTGTGGTAAGTGATTCTGGCCACCAGTTAGTGTGGAGAGAGGAGGAACACATTGTGTCATGAACACCATCGGTATGGTCTAAGCGTTGTGGTGTGGTCAGACATTATGGACAATAGCCAAACACCGCTACATATCTTTGCGTTACATCACAGCTATGTTGTAGAGAGATTATTCTGGATCACGTCTGTCTGTTAAAGCGTGCGGAACGTCCCGCCTTTCTGTTATGGACGACAATGCCCGTCCATGCAGGAATTCTGAGATGTCAGAAAGAGGATAGTGAACATACTGAACGTGTGGAGCGGTTTACGTGCTCCCCGGACCAAACGCTGTAGAATATGCCTGGGACGCTCTTGGCCGACGTGTCTCTCAACGAACAACCTCTCCTTGAACCGTGCAAGAATGGAAACAGCCTTGAGGGAGGAGTGAGACAATATCCGCCAAGGAGTCCCCAACGCTTTGGTAGCCAACATCAATAACACGTGCCAAATGTGCATTAATGCCCGAGGCGGGCATACTTTTCACTGACGGTCTGATATCGACCTTTATATTGTCTGACCTGTGTCAAACTGTACGTTATTTATGTCTATTATCCGACTTTTCCTTGTCGAGAAATTTGTACAATTTTTCGTTATAAATATTACTCCACCTCTATTACGTATGTTCTGTGTTACATGTCATCCATCATTGCCTGTGATTAGTTCTGTCCAACAATATCTCTGTTCCTTAGCAAATTTCAAGCAGTATATTAAAATTTTCACATTACATTAATAAATAAATGTTTCAAAAAAGAAATACAAATAGTGAGTTACGTTTGTTAAAAGGTAAAAAGCTGAGTTGTTCATTGTTTAAGATATTAAGTTTAGGTAGGCTGCGAGGGATAAGGGAATTGTGGGATTTGTAGAGTTTGGGTCGGTTGTGGGATGTATTTTATGTTGGTAGGTGTATGGTTGAGTGATCTGGGAAGGTGACCAAGGGAGAGGTTTCGAACCGAGTCTTAGGGGAGTGACGAGGACTGGAGAACTTCAAGGAGAGGAGGGGTGAGTTCTGCTAGAGCTGGCAGGACAGTTATGTATCATGACGGAGGTGATTAAAGTTTCTTTCTAAGGCTGTGGATGTGTAGTGTTAGGGGAATGTGTTGGCATAGGCGCGGAAGAGAACAAGGATCGTAGAGCAGAGGAGAAAGTAGAGGATGGTTATTGTCGAGTTTTCGGGTAATGTAGGATATTGATGGTTTTCTGTCTGGGAGGGAAATGTAGGATTTTATAAGATGATACAGGATTCGTGTGGGGAAGGGTAACTTGTTCCGAAAGGCTAGGCGGAGTTTGTGGCGTTCTGCGATCTGTAAGTCGTGACAGAAATTGGAAGGTGCAGAAATCAATTCTACAATTGCATAGCAAAGGACGTGTTGGATCAGGGGTTTGTAGGTGTTATGAGTGTGTGGGTTTTATTTTGTCAAGTTGTGCAATGGATTAATCCAACAAGTACCCTTTGGCTCCTGCAAGAAACAATTTCCACCTCACACTACTACAGAAGTAAGACAGACGCTCCTAATGTACCAACAAGAACTGCTTGAAAAACATTCAGCAACAAATATCTTCTTGAGTCGTCCGCTGTAAGGAAAAGACACAAAAATATTCTATATTCTTACATAACTAGTGGAATGCTTGGGTACGGGAGTATTGCTAGTTAGTGCAAGAAAAACATTAAAAGAACGAAAAACATTATTTGTTACAAAAAATTCTGAGAAATCAAGTGAAACTTTTTTTTATAAAATAATAATAAATTTTCGGGTTCTTTTCGGAACACTTGATTGCCTCTTATGGATAGAAATGCTATTATTTTACAAAGTATGGGAAGGGTCTTTTCTCCCGTTTCTTTAAGAATGTTATTTACTCGCAGAGTGGCTGAGAGCCGCGCCTACACAACTTGAATAACTTTTCTAGGTACGGTCAAGGCTGTCGCGTGAGAAATGTAATGGAGTGTACTGTTATGGAGGACAGACGGGGCTCGCGTACGCTGTAGCGCACAATACCGTGAGCTGCGACAACTGCTGCCTGCGTCGCTCGCTGCTGACAAATAACACAACTATCTCTTTCTATCTGGATTGGCCTTCGCCAATCCAACTCTCCCTACGCCTTAATGAAGTCAGGGACTCCTATCCGCCTCTAGTCTAACTATTGGCGTGGTACACCGGTCAGATAACCAGTCCACCACGATGCCACTCAATACTCGCTCGCAGGCGTTTAACTAGTACTCTGTCTACGTGTGGTGGCCAACACAGCGAACAACGTTTAATCGCCAGCGACTCAATATAGAGTATCACTCGTATTCACTAAAGACAGAGGTGCTCTCCCAGTGAAGTACTGAGGAGAGACTTTGATCCTCGCTCTTTGCGTACACGTACGAGCGCACTCGCTCTCGTTACATGTTCCTGCTCCAAGAGCGACAACGGAACGGCCCCTATTTTTGGAAAAGTTTCAAGGGTATATCATTCGCTGTCTTCTCTCACTCCTCTGGCTGTTTGCGTCAGAAATATTCCACCAATCAGCTTTGCTCTTATAAAAGAGAGAATGACGTTTCGTTGGAGTCGACCAATGCGGAAATCTGTAGCATCCCCGTTAGGCGTATACTGTTCTCCTGTGAGAACTCTGTAACTACGCATTTGGTCATGAAAAAATGAGTCTTCTGGGCGCTCCCACACAATGTAGCTGAATTTGCTTTTAAGTCGACCATGAGGGTCGTTATCCCTTCGCTCCAGCTAAAGCTGTCTTCTCTCTTCGGCCGAAGTAGGTATGTTGTTGACCCAGCCTTCTCAAGGGAGAGTCTTCCCAGTGGGCTGGTTTCCTCTTTAGAACGAAAATTCTTGTGGCGGTCATGTTATGTATTCCAGCCTCGACTTTTTTCAACCATGGTGGGCACTTGCAATTTCATTATTAGATTTGCATATCGCTTACATGAATTCATACAAAATTGACTATCTTATCGAGCTTGGGTTCGAATGATGCGTCTTGATGTGCAGAATACGATTGTGAGGACGGAATATGTAAGAAATGAAGATCAGGAGACCACGCCATCTTACAGTGCTGAAGATTGTGGAAAGGTGCAATCTCCTTGTCGGGACAGTTCATAGGTTTAGTAGTTTTAGTGTAGTGTGGGCTTCTAGCTGAATGGTTAGGAAATGAAGTTTCCATGTTGGACATTAGGCGTTAGTGCAAGATATTTTAGTGGGTCAGTTAATGGGATAGAGCTTTCGTACATGGTATAGTAAAATTTGTAGGAGCGGAAGTTGCGGGTGATTCATTCGATAATTATTCCCTGGATTTGGTACAGTTAATTTGAGGAGCCATTGTAGTACAAGAGGGTCAATTGATTGAGATTAAGCAGGAGCGTCGTAAGAATTCCTAAACATGTTATATTTGAAGGGCTTCTACTGTCATTGTGCTTGAGGGTGCAAATGTCGTCGTTGTCGTAAAACCAATTTCATTAGCACCGTTAACTTGGGTGAACGTGGCACCACTAAAATGGTGTGTTTGCACTTGCAACATTGCTCTTGACTTACATCGAACCAAATATTGATTTTTAACCGAGGAAGAGGTTCTTGGAGAACAATAGTGTATGAAGTGAAATGTAGACCATCGGAAATGTGCAGAAGATAAATTAGGAAGCATTTCAAATGTAGTGAAATTGAAGAACGTTAAAAATTGAACAGAAAGGCAGGAAGGAAAACTAGAGTTTAGCGTCCCTTCGACAACAAGGTGTTTAGGGATGGAGCGATGAAGTAATACGAAAAATAATGGGTCGGAAAGACTATCGCCAGGAGAAAGAATAAGTTATCAGGACCTGTTGAACCATTCAGGAATAGTTAACCTGGCACTGGAAAAGGCAAGTAGAGAAGAATAGTAGATAAAAATCAGAATATGCTAAACTTTGAAGAGGATTATGGGTGTACTGCTGACATAGTGATAGAAAGTTAAGATAGGAAAAGGTTTTTTTTTTTTTTTTTTTTTTTTTTTTTTTTTTTTTTTTTTTTTGAGGGTCCACAGAGGAGAACCAGGCCAATCTTTTTAAAAGCCTTTAGTACAGCTCTACATCGGACAATTAAGGCAATCTTTTCAAAAGTATTTTGTGGGTCCGCAGCGAAGAATTTTCGATAATCTTTTGTATGATTTCACAGCGGATTTCTGCCACACTTTTCCAAAGTCCTTTGAATTGGTTTACTATGACTTCGACCTTTTTCATATTTTTTTGTTAGAGCCCACGGGGGCGAATTCTACCAATCTTTCTAAAAGCCCTTTGTATGTGTCCAAAGAGGTGAATTAAGGTAATCATCTCAAATTTCTTTTGTACGAGCCTACAGTGGAAAATTCGCCAATTTTTCGGAACTCTTTTGCACCAGTCCATACCGGAGAATTCGGCCAATATTTTAGTTACTGAAAAGTTTCCGACAATGGAAAAAATATACTCTGTGAGAAATATAGTGGAAATAATGAAGGAAACAGAAAGTGTGTGTCCCAGTTGGAGCGAAATTCATGTCATGTGGCATCAGAAATCCATGCTGTTATGTACCAGTGACAGTAACCAATGTTGTTATAACAGATAGTCAACTTTGATTCAAACAAGCTAGCATGGTAAAGGTTGAAGACATTACAGCTGATAGCAGCTGATTTTATCTTTTAACTACTTTTCATTAAATTGAAAGGTTCATAGCCAACCTGAGGGAGTAACCATGGGAAACAGTATAGCTGCCTCATTAGCCCAATTTTTTTAGAAATCACATTGAGTACAGTTTTTTTGATAAAAACATATGTGTAGAGGAATGTTCATTTAGTATATGAAATACTTAGGTTATACGCTGGCCTCTTCAGTGGAAATGCACATGAGATCGATATTATGTTGGTGCAATTGATAATTTGCATCCAGATATTGGAGAGAACAGCAGTCGAGAATTAACTTCCTACATGTAATCCTCACTAATAATAATAATAGCAGCTAAGACTTCAGCATTTACTGGAAGCCTACAAGAATGGTAATCCACAATTCCGCGTTCCTCTAGGAATCAAAAGTTTCTGGCCTCCCCTACGTAATGCGGAACTGACCATTAGATGTCACCAAAGGTGGACCCGACAGTGTAAAAGGGGGTGGGAATATTGTCAGCAGAGGGGCAGTACCACTAGAACGTTCAGTCAGGAGAGCTCAGTGACTTCGAACATGGAATGGTCATTGGATGTCTTCTCAGTAACAAATTAATCAGCGACTTGTTAACCTTTCTAACGCTGTCCAAGTCGTCTGTTGATGATGTGTCTGGAAGTGAAAACACCAAGGAACAAACAGAGTTATTTCCCCCTGTGGGTCCAAGGGTTAGCACAGGCCCGAGGTATTCTTGCCTGTGGTAAGAGGCGACTAAAAGGAGTCTCTCACTTTTTGGCCTTTATGTGATGGTCTCCTGTAGGCTTTGACTTCCATTTTCCAAAATTTTCCCGAAGAGTGAGCCAATTGGGGAAGGGCGCCTTACATGGTGCATCGCGTCCATCATGCACTGAGATCTGTCGCATCCTTCGTCGACGTGGATCTGCACTTCTGCTCATTCTCCAACAGCTGGGTGAGGTCGCTCTTCTGGGTGCGTATTTTGCCATCAATTCTGCAATACCATTTTCTACACTGACGATGACAACGGACGTGTTTGCTTGGTTGCACCTTATATCCAGCAAGGTAGCCAGTCCGTTGTGGTTGGGCCTCCATGTACCCTCTTAGTTGTAGCCCCCTGACGACACAGGGATCGCTCAGCTGATGTCTGCGCCGTTAACTGCCCATGTATGCCAACGAGTAGATGGTAGTCACCCTAGGGCATCGGGACTCCCAACAATGGCTATCCTCCCAGATGGCCTTTGCTATGGCTGGATGGCGCCCGTAGGAAGGGCCCCTGGTCAAAGTGGGTGGCCTCAGGGCGGATGACACGCGAGGAAGCGTAGTACATCATATCTTGCTCGTGGTCAAACACCAGAAGTCTCTAAGGGTTCACAGGCTGAATTCAACTCACAGAAGTACGACCCCAAATCGTTCCCCTCCCTGGCCATATCATGGGAGGAATGTCAAGCTAAGGATGGCAGCGGCTCTTATTCGCCTCGGCACCTTGTATGTTCTAGAGCTGATGGGGAGTTCTTCATGATGATGAAGCCTCTGGTTTTTGTTGAGCATTTAAAGAACAGGTTTCGGGAGGTGGATGACTTGTAAAAAATGAGATCTGGGTCAGTCTTGGTCAGAACAGCATCTTCTGGCCACCCACGGGCGTTACTCACTTGTGACAATCTGGGGGATGTTTCTGTAACCACCACACCCGTAAGATATGGTCGAGGGTATCATATATCACAGGGACCTTCTTTTTCAGACTTACGATGAGCTACGCGCCAATTTAGAGCGACGAGGTGTACTTTTCGTTTGGTGTGTCCACCGAGGTCCAAGGGATAATCACAATGCCACTGGTGCTTTCATCTTGGCCTTTGAGGGTGATACATTACCCGAGAAGGTGAAGGTGATGGTCTACCACTGTGATGTAAAGCCCTATATCCCTCCCCCGATGTGGTGCTTTAAATACTGGAAATTTGGCCACATGTCTTTCCACTGTACTTCCAGCGTTTCATGTCGAGATTGCGGACGCCCTTCACATCACAGTGTGTTCTCCACTCTAATGCTTTAAGGCTGGATGTTTTAATGTGTCGCAGAGTGGCTGGCTTTTCCTTTTTATTCTCGTGGTAGGTCAGCCACGGTCATCTGCTCTCTTATTTTTATCTTTTCAACTTGTCACTGTGGTTTTACTTTGCAGTTTTGTCGATAGTAGTGTTGGCTGTCCTTCTCTCGTTCTTCTGGTTCTCCCATTCTCCTGTTATTGTGCTGTACGTCTCCCTTCTTTTCTTCTTTCCCTTGGGTAATTATTTTACCGGGAACAAGGGACCGATGACTTCGCAGTTTGGTCCCTTCCTCTCCTCCTTTAAACCAACCAACCAGAGTTAAACCACGAGCAGGTAGATCTCATGTACTGACGGACAGGCACCATCGATCATGGCGGAGGGTAGTTCGTTGCATAAAATCAGCAGAAGGAATCACTCGTTGGTTCCAAAATGTTACCAGTCGTCCAGCTAGCACAATGACTGTGCATGGGTACTTAAAAAGAACCGAATACAGCAGTCCTCGTAAGCCACTTATTTCTGTGGTCAATCCTAAGTGATTGGAGGTGGTGCAAAGAGCAACGCCAATGGATAGCAGATGACTGAAAACGATATAATCGTGCTATACGCTTTGGCAATGAGATGGAAGTGTTTCGGTTTGGCGAACGCATGGAGAACTTCACTTACCACCATGTGTAGTGCCAACAGCGAAGTACCTAGGGGATGGTGTTTTGGTATGTAAGTAACTGTGGTGGCCGCTCATTCGTTTTAAGAAAAAACTAAATGCGGAATGATACGAATACATTTTACAATACAGAATAGTGTGTACAGTAGAGAACCAGAAGACATTGTATGAACATGACAATGCATTCTGTTATAGAGTTGCATCTTTGTGGCAATGGTTTGAACACAGCTGAAATGGACTGGCTAGCCCAGAGACCCGAACTGAACTCTACAAAAATTTTTTGGGATGAGTTAGAACGTCGAGTTCGCTGTAGACCCTAGTGTCCAACAAAAGCATCCAACTGATTTCGGCTCTTGAGGAAGAATGGGGTTCTGTTCCTCCACAGACCTTCTGACACGCCATAGAAAGTGATCCCAGCAGAATTAAAGCCGTCTTAAAGGCCCAGAATGGACACTACTCATTAATTTCCTGGGCCGTGCACGTCTCGTGTTCATGCCATTTACTCATTGTCATCTTCTATTACGGTACTGCAGCCTCGTTTTCTTATTCCTTTTACTGGCGTCACTAAATTCCTGCCTTACTTGCCCGTGAGCGGCAGCAACAGAGCGTAGCCGGCCGAAATGGCCGAGCGGTTCTAGGCACTACAGTCTGGAACCGCGCGACTGCTACAGTCGCGGGTTCGAATCATGCATCGAGCATGGACGTGTGTGATGTCCTTAGGTTAGTTAGGTTTAAGTAGTTCTAAGTTCTAGGGGACTGATGACCTTAGACGTTAAGTCCCACAGTGCTCAGAGCCATTTGAACCAACAGCGCGTATCAATAATTGCACTGTCGTACCATCTCGGAGCGACCGATAGTATTTACGGATCGTCATGATTCTGGCAGTCAGTTCGCGACGGACCCGCAGTACAGTCGGGACGCAGCAACAGTGAAGTCGGGGACGGAGCACCGGTGAGGCGCCGACAGCCAGTGATAGCCGACCGCTGGCGACAGACATGAACTGTTCGACGGAGGGAGATTGGAGAGCGACGACCGTTGGTTGGTCGTCCCATCGGCCGACGAATATTTGGTCCTTTTCACCGTTTCTGGGCCTGGGCAGCTGGTCGGTTGGCGTGGAGCAGTGAGGGAATCTCCGCAGCGAGTAGTTTGGCCGAGGTCGCTGGCGGGTCCACGCGCATTGGAGTGTGTGGTGCTGTTCCCATTGTTACGAGGTCCGTGGCTCACCGATCCTGGACATGAAAGTTGAGTTTTGACTTAATCTACCAGGAAGTCACGACTGTTCACATTGTGTCGTTTGGATTTCGTTGTCGGCTATTGGGACATACCCGCAAGCAACAACGTGTGTTTTCAAGTTGGCAAATTTTAGTCACCCTCCGGTGCAGTTTAACTGTACTTGGTTATTTTGAATTGAAGTGCACCAGCGGAATCTTCTGCCTTGTGGCCGTTAACGTTCCGGTTACCTGCCCTGGCCGTTGACGTAAATTCAGGCCCTGTATTTTCCTCATCGTGTTGTCGCTGTCCAGCACGGTGTGTAGTTTGACAGGTCAATGTATAATCGGTTGTGGGCGCCAATACCTTTTGCGTTGTTCCATTGAACTCCCTGTTCTCTGCTGGTCGGGTGGAGCGGAAGTTATCTTGCCGGTGGGTCCGATTGTTTGGGCCTTCAGCCTAATTTAAAGAACTGTTTTAAGGTAAGGTCTATGGCCTTTTAAAAATGTATTTTGGTTTGAGTCTTAAGAGATACACCAGTTCCCGTGAGATCACCGAAATTAAGCGCTGTTGGACGTGGCCGCCACTTGGATGGGTGACCATCCAGGCCGCCATGCGCTGTTGCCATTTTTCGGCTTGCACTCAGCCTCGTGATGCCAGTTGAGGAGCTACTCGACCGAATAGTAGCGGTTTCGGTCAAGAATACCATCATAACGACCATTAGTGTGGTGTGCTGACCCCTCCTTGAGGATGACACGGCGGTCGGATGATCCCGGTAGGTCACTCGTGGGCTAACGACGGAGTGCTGTTTTTTTTTTTTAGTCTTAAAAGGTGGACCTTCAGAAAACTTTTTTTTAAAAATTAAACTTGTTTTGTTCTTAAGATGTGAGATTGTTTGGGCCTTCAGCCTAATTGAAAGAACTGATTTAAGATAACGCCATCTGCCTTTTAGATTTCTGATTTTGCTTTGAGTCGTAAGTTATTGGCTTTCAGACGATTTTAAATTAAAGTGGTCTTGCCCTTAAGACATGAGATTGTGTGGCGCATTCAGCCAGTATTTAAGTTCCAAAAATTAATGGTGTGATTTTTTTTAATTTTCTTGGCTCTTGTTATGTTTACGAAAATAAATAAATTTGTATGTTCGAGTGTAACTGTCTGGAACCGCGCGACCGCTACGGTCGCAGGTTCGAATCCTGCCTCGGGCATGGATGTGTGTGATGTCCTTAGGTTAGTTAGGTTTACGTAGTTCCAAGTTCTATGGGACTGATTACCATAGAAGTTCCATAGTGCTCAGAGGCATTTGAACCATTTTTGAGTGTAACTGACACGCGCTTATTTTGGCCCCTTTCCACAATTTAAGCTACCTGTCGTGTCCTGCGCGTTTAGCAGGGCGTCTCATTTCCTGTAATAGGTATCGGGATATTTTTGACTAGAAGAATGTAAGGCGGCTTATTTCAAATCAGTGATTTCTAGAACCGTAACAATGCCCCTCAGCCAAGTAGAAATTAATACAGAATTGTCGATATTGAACGAGGTTGCTGTTAAGGCGGTTACTGAAAGAATGTTGATGTTGTTGTGGTCTTCAAGTTCGGTTTGATGCAGCTCTCCACACTACTCTACCCTGTGCAAGTCTCTTCATCTTCGAATAACTACTGCAACACCCTTTTCAATTTGCATACTGCATTCATCTCTCCGCGCACGTCTACGAATTTTTGGAAATCTTTATTCGGACTGGACAAGGTAACTGCAAGACCGAGTTGCTACTGTGGTAGCAGCGGCCTGGGTAAAGAATGTGTACCGGGGTGAGTAATACCTGCAATAGCTCAGGCGTAACACGCGAAGGCATCCGCCGGGCACGGCGCGGGATGCGCCGCGCTGCGGCGGACAGGTGCAGAGTAATTGCGGGCCGCCCCTCTCTGCGTCTGTGTCTGTGTGTGACGTTGACGGATTTCACTGGCGGCAGCGGCCAGCGGGCAACGTGTCCGCGCGCACTCCAGTCGAGAGCGCTGGACGGCCCTCCAGGGCGGCTGCCGAGCAGCGCACACACCTGTAAACACCGCTGGCCACTTCCCGCCGCACACGCACGGCCTTACAGTCGCAGGCTCGCGTACTCTCTGCCAACAGCAGCTAAACGACACGCAGGCATTCCGAGGCACGCGACGCGGTGTCTGCCACAACCTCTCTGCCACCACTGGTGCCTCCCTAATATTTATTTTGCTTCTACTACTTTCATTGTTGCGTAGTAGAACAGACATGACCTCAACAAATCATACTCAAGGGGCAAAGTTCTAGCAGGAAAAAGAAGCGTACAATAATTATTAAATGAAAACACCGTAATTTGACTGCATTATTGTTTATTTAATTGTGGCCCAGGTTTCGGCCTTTGATGCCATTGTCAAGTGATTGAGTTTATGTCATTATATGCCAATTACATGTCACTTGAAAATGGCATAAAACGTCAAACCGTGTGTCGTAATTAAATAAACAACAATACAGTCAAATGGAAGTGTGTTCATTAAAATATCAGAACAAATTACGAGGGTCAGTCAAAAAGTAATGCCTCCTATTTTTTTTTCTACGTTTAATTGTCAGGAAATTTAAATGCAATTACATAGGTTGAAAACCACAACATTGAGGATCATTCTGTCATTTTTCAATGTAATCTCCGCCCATCTCTACAGTTTTGGTCCATCTTTGAACAAGGGTATGTATCCCAGCACGGTAAAAATCACAGCTCTGCTTCCTAAGCCATTGACGCACGGATGTTTTGACGGCCTCCTCATCTTCAAAATGAATCCCACGATGACCTTCTTTTAGTGGCCCGAACAGATGGAAGTCTGATGGTGCCAGGTCAGGGCTGTATGGGGGATGAGGCAAAACTTCCCATCCAATTTTGACAATCTCGTCAGAGGTGTGACGACTGGTGTGTGGTCTTGCATTGTCATGCAAAAGAAGAACATCTGCCATTGATTTTGTTGGGCGAACTCGCTGAAGACGTGCTTTAAGTTTTTTGAGGGTTGTGACGTATTGAACAGAATTTATTGTGCATCCCTGCTCCAAAAAATCAACCAGAATCACACCCTCTGTATCCCAGAAAACTGTTGCCATAACTTTCCCTGCCGATCGCACAGTTTTGAATTTTTTCTTCCTCGGCGAGCTTGTGTGACGCCACTCCATTGACTGCCTCTTTGATTCGGGTTCAAAAAAATGCATCCATGTTTCGTCCCCGGTCACAATTTTTTTCAGAAACTCATCTCCCTCCAAACGGAAGCGCTGCAAGTGTTGGGAGGCTATTGTTTTCCTTGCTTCTTTATTCTGATCGGTTAACATTCTTGGAACCCACCGTGCACAAACTTTTGAGTACCCCAATTGTTTAATAATCGTGATCACACTGCCTTTACTAAGAGAAATAATGCGACACACTTCATCTGCAGTCACCCGACGGTCACCACGAATGATGTCATCAACTTGCTGAATGTTGTGTGGAGTCACTGCACTCACCGGCCTGCCGCTCCGCTTTTCGTCAGTCAACGGTGTTTGCCCTTCAGCTTCCTTACAACGACGAACCCATCGTCTAACAGTGCTGACATCCACTGTCACAACACCATACACCTTCTTCAGTCTTTCATGAATGCGTATGGGCGTTTCACCTTCTGCATTCAAGAATTCAATCACACAACGCTGTCTCAAACGAACATCGATGTCGGCCATCTTACAAACTTCTGCTGTGCTGCCACCTGTTGACACAGAAAGTTACTACTGCAGTGGATTGCAGAAGAAGGTTTGAGGAATGGCGCCAAATTCAAATTTTTCACTTAACTTAATTTTTTTAAGAAGAAAAAAAATGGGAGGCATTACTTTTTGACCGACCCTCGTAATACTGTCATTCCACAGGGTCCAATACTGTGACCGATGCTCTTGATTTACAACTTGTAATTATTTTAAGAGGTAGTAATATAGACTAACTGCAGCAAGATGTTCGTCACGTTTTTATTAGTATGTTGTTCTCAAGTTGCTGTTGTTGTTGTGGTCTTCAGTCCTGAGACTGGTTTGATGCAGCTCTCCATGCCACTCTATCCTGTGCAAATTTCTTCATCTTCCAGTACCTCTTGCAACCTACATCCTTCTGAATCTGCTTAGTGAATTCATCTCTTCGTCTCCGTCTACGATTTTTACCCTCCATGCTGCCCTCCAATGCTAAATTTGTGATCCCTTGATGCCTCAAAACATGTCCTACCAACCGGTCCCTTCTTCTTGTCAAGTTGTGCCACAAACTCCTCTTCTCCCCAATTCTATTCAATACCTCCTCATTAGTTATGTGATCTACCCATCTAATCTTCAGCATTCTTCTGTAGCACCATATTTCGAAAGCTTCTATTCTCTTCTTGTCCAAACTATTTATCGTCCATGTTTCACTTCCATACATGGCTACAATCCATACAAATACTTTCAGAAACGACTTCCTGACACTTAAATCTACACTCGATGTTAAAAAATTTCTCTTCTTCAGAAACGATTTCCTTGCCATTGCCAGTCTACATTTTATATCCTCTCTACTTCCACCATAATCAGTTATTTTACTCCCTAAACAGCAAAACTCCTTTTCTACTTTAAGTGCCTCATTTCCTAATCTAATTCCCTCAGCATCACCCGATTTAATTTGACTACATTCCATTATCCTCGTTTTGCTTCTGTTGATGTTCATCTTATATCCTCCTTTCAAGACACTGTCCATTCAGTTCAACTGCTCTTCCAAGTCCTTTGCTGCCTCTGACAGAATTACAATGTCAACGGCGAACCTCAAAGTTTTTATTTCTTCTCCATGAATTTTAATACCTACTCCGAACTTTTCTTTTGTTTTCTTTACTGCGTGCTCAATATACAAATCGAATAGCATCGGGGAGAGGCTACAACCCTGTCTTACTCCTTTCCCAACCACTGCTTCCCTTTCATGTCCCTCGACTCTTATAACTGCCATCTGCTTTCTGTACAAATTGTAAATAGCCTTTCGCTCCCTGTATTTTACCCCTGCAACCTTTAGAATTTCAAAGAGAGTATTCCAGTCAACATTGTCAAAAGCTTTCTCTAAGTCTACAAATGCTAGAAACGTAGGTTTGCCTTTCCTTAATCTATTTTCTAAGATAAGTCGTAGGGTCAGTATTGCCCCCCGTGTTCCAACATTTCTACGGAATCCAAACTGATCTTCCCCGAGGTCGGCTACTACTAGTTTTTCCAATCGTCTGTAAAGAGTAAGCGTTAGTATTTTGCAGCTGTGGCTTATTAAACTGATTGTTCGGTAATTTTCACATCTGTCAACACCTGCCTTCTTTGGGATTGGAATTATTATATTCTTCTTGAAGTCTGAGGGTATTTCGCCTGTCTCATAAATCTTGCACACCAGATGGTAGAGTTTTGTCAGGACTGGCTCTCCCAAGGCTGTCAGTAGTTCTAATCGAATGTTGTCTACTCCCGGGGCCTTGTTTCGACCCAGGTCTTTCAGTGCTCTGTCAAACTCTTCACGCAGTATCATATCTCCCATTTCATCTTCATCTACATCCTCTTCTATTTCCATGATATTGTCCTCAAGTACATCGCCCTTGTATAGATCCTCTATATACTCCTTCAACCTGCTTTCCCTTCTTTGCTTAGAACTGGGATTCCATCTGAGCTCTTGATATTCGTACAAGTGGTTCTCTTTTCTACAAAGGTCTCTTTAATTTTCCTGTAGGCAGTATCTATCTTACCCCTAGTGAGATAAGCCTCTACATCCTTACATTTGTCCTCTAGCCATCCCTGCTTAGCCATTTTGCACTTCCTGTCGAACTCATTTTTGAGACGTTTTTTATTCCTTTTTGCTTGCTTCATTACTGCATTTTTATGTTTTCTCCTTTCATCAATTAAATTCAATATTTCTTCCGTTACCCAAGGATTTCTACTAGCCCTCGTCTTTTTACCTACTTGATCCTCTGCTGCCTTCACTACTTCATCCCTCAAAGCTACCCATTCTTCTTCTACTATATTTGTTTCCCTCATTCTTGTCAATTGTTCCCTTTTGCTCTCCCTGAAACTCAGTACAACCTCTGGTTTAGTCAGTTTATCCAAATCCCATCTCCTTAAATTCCTAACTTTTTGCAGTTTCTTCAATTTTAGTCCACAGTTCATAACCAATAGATTGTGGTCAGAGTGCACATCTGCCCCTGGATATGTCCTACAATTTCAAACTTGGTTCCTAAATCTCTGTCTTACCATTATATAATCTATCTGAAACATGTCAGTATCTCCAGGCTTCTTCCATGTATTTTATTATTCTTGAACCAAGTGTTAGCTATGATTAAGTTGTGCTCTGTGCAAAATTCTACCAGGCGGCTTCCTCTTTCATTTTTTAGTCCCAATCCATATTCACCTACTATGTTTCCTTCTCTTCCTTTTGCTACTACCGAATTCCAGTCACCCATGACTATTAAATTTTCGTCTCCCTTCACTATCTGAATAATGTCTTTGATTTCATCATGCATTTCTTCAATATCTTCGTCATCTGCAGAGCTAGTTGGCATATAAACTTGTACTGCTGTAGTAGGTGTGGACTTCATGTCTATCTTGGCTACAATAATGCGTTCACTATGCTGTTCGTAGTAGTTTACCCGCACTCTTATTTTTTTATTCATTATTAAACCTACTCCTTCATTACCCCTATTTGATTTCGTATTTATAATCCTGTATTCGCCTGACCAGAAGTCTTGTTCCTCCTGCCACCAAACTTCACTAATTCCCACTATATCTAACTTTGATGATGATGATGAGTCCCATACTCCGTTTACCGAGCGTAGGGGAGCGACGCGGGAGACCCGCGCCGCCATACTAGGCAAGGTCCTAGTGGAGGTGGTTTGCCATTGCCTTCCTCCGACCGTAATGGGGATGATTGATGATGATGATGAAGACGACACAAACACCCAGTCATCACGAGGCAGGTGAAAAATCCCTGACCCCGCCGGGAATCGAACCCGGGACCCCGTGCTCGGGAAGCGAGAACGCTACCGCGAGACCACGAGCTGCGGACATATAAACTTTAACCTACCCATTTCCCTTTTTAAATTTTTAAATCTACCTGCCGGATTAAGGGATCTGACATTCCACGCTCCGATCCGTAGAACGCCAGTTTTCTTTCTCCTGATGACGATGTCCTCTTGAGTAGTCCCCGCCCGGAGATCCGAATGGGGGGACTATTTTACCTCCGGAATATTTTACCCAAGACGACACCACCATCATTTAACCATACAGTAAAGCTGCATGCCCTCAGGAAAAGTTACGGTTGTAGTTTCCCCTTGTTTTCAGTCGTTCGCAGTACTAGCACAGCAAGGCTGTTTTGGTTAGTGTTACAAGGCCAGATCAGTCAATCATCCAGACTGTTGCCCCTGCAACTACTGAAAAGGCTGCTGCCCCTCTTCAGGAACCACAAGTTTGTCTGGCCTCTCAACAGATATCCCTCCGTTGTGGTTGCACGTAGGGTACGGCTATCTGTATCGTTGCGGCACGAAAGCGTCCCCACCAAAGGCAAGGTCCATGGTTCACGGGGGGAAGCTCAAGTTGCTATGGGTTTATTTATCGCCTCTCATTTTTGTTTTGGCGTTCATGTTGGGATGTTGTGCTTTAGTATACATGTAAATGAAGGAAATAATTTCCTTTAATGAGTCTGCGATTGTTGTTGATATCTTCTGAACAAAACCGCCCACAGTGGTGCATATATTAATGTAAAAAAACTTCCAAAACAATTTTACTGCCCAGGTCGCACCTGATACACATCTTGAGTACTACCTTCAGTAAGGTGTATTCCCACTTTCAGTCCAGTAAGTGTCACAAATATCTTAAATGGCTCTGAGCACTATGGGACGTAATTTCTGAGGTCAGCAGTCGCCTAGATCGTAGAACTAATTAAACCTAACTAACCCAAGGACATCGAACACATCCATTCCCAAGGCAGGATTCGAACCTGCGATCGTAGCGGTCACTGGGTTCAAGACTGTAGCTCCTAGAACCACACGGCCACTCTGCCGGCACAAATGTCTTACAACATTTATAATTATCATACGTAATTTCGAGAAACATTAACTCAGTTTTATGTACAATCGGATACTTCAATTATAAGGCCCGTACGTTTGACACATTGCCGTCTGGCTATCAAAAACATGCAGGTACACTGTGAAATTAGGAACATTACGCAAAAGAAAGCGCCAGCGGTGACTCCATCGTCGTAGACTAAAATAATGCTTACCTCACAGGAAAGACACTGCCACGCAACACTATTTAAATTAAAATAGAAGCCAAAACTGGGTCAGCAAGGAACAAGCTGCTAGCCACACCAGGTAGAGCACATACACTGTTCTCAGATGTGTGTATGTTGAGCCGGTTATCAACATACATACACCTGACAGCAGTGGATGTGCTCTATTTGATGTATTTGGTACTCCTGTGCCTTGATGATACAGTTTTGGCTTTTATTTTAGTGAAATTTTTGTTGCATGGGAGTGTCATTTCTGTGCGGTAAGTATTATTTTACACTGTGTTTCATTTTATATAATGTTTTTAATTTCACAGTTTACTTTCATGTTTTCAACGGCGAGAAGGCAATGTGCCCCATCTCTGGGCCCTCTAATTCAATTATCCGATGGTGGATAAAGCTGAGTTAACGTTTTACCGAGGTCACGAATGACAGTTATAAATCTTGTTACATGTTTGTAGCACTTACTTATCTCAAGATAGAAATATAACATTGCGCACACAAGTGACTAGTACATGTATCAGCTGCGATCTGGCCAACAAAACTTCTACTTTGGAAACTTTTTTGGCACTTTTATAGAGATCGCTCTACTTCTGACAATGAAAGGTAGTTACACTTCATACGTCACTTTGTTTACAATTTCGTTTCTACTACTGTCCTCATCAGATTTCCGATTAATAAAGTAAATAGCCAGCCGGCTACCGAAAGTTTATTTGTGTAAGTGTGATTTATATTTCGATACTACTATATCTCCTTCAGAAGTACGTGGTGTTTTCTAAAAAATTATGACAAAAGAAGCAGCAATCTATGGCTACTAATTATGATATAAAATAATTACATTTCCCAACGAATACTGAAACCATTACTTAATGGCTTCATTAAATTAAACATGTTACTTGAATCACGAGCTAAAAGCTCAAGTCACGCGCAGTAAATAACATTAAAGTGTCCATTAAAACTGTAAATATGAAATACGTATGGCTGTTGAACAAAGGCAAACGTCAAGCTACATGCGTAGCATCTAGTTACAGTGCTTAGGTAAACTACTCTAGAGTTGCATGCTAATACCATAATAAAAATCTCATTTACGTAATATTTTTCTTTTTTGCACTGACATACCATCGTAACACACAAACAGTTATCTATATTGCACCAATATAAAACGTCGTTACACTAATGATGTAATCACAGGGAAATTAAAATGAAAATTAAAAACTGTGCAAAATTGTGTTTAATGAGATATGTACTACGTTTTTCCATAGTATATAGCTCTAAAAATATGGGCTACGCAAAATCATAAATTGCATGGTTCTCTAGCAAAAATAATTGAGGAGATTAATACTCTAACTACGACGTTACAGAAAATACGTAACAGTGTTCTGCCTTGGTAGAGTATCCTTTTAAAAGTAATGCCGTCTAGTGAATGTAATGGAAAAATACTACAGCTCTGCGTGGGAACAACAGAGTTTCCAAAGAGCAAATCATATTCACAACCAAGGTATCACGGCAAAGTTCGACACAGTCGCGAGTAAGGATTTGAAACCGTTAAAGAACTTTCTGTTTCACAATTGTAATTATTCAGCTAAAGGAAAGCCATATTTTCATTCATGTATCTAAAAATCTCCTATTTTTCTAATATATCTAATCTCTATCTCTTCATTTCTATATACAAGATCTCAGTTTCTTCGACTCTTCTTGGATTATGACGCGATGCCAGCAAGTGTTTTGCCAGTGTGGAATTATGCACATTAGTGTAAGATGTTCTTTGTATCTAATATTAAATGACTTTCCAGTATGTATCATGTAAAGTACAGGATACCCATCGTGTATCACCTTGTAAACACCTGAACTGCATACGAAATATTAAAAGTTAAGTATTTCTTTGGGGTATGTTCAGTGGAAAATGCTACCTCGCATCCACTTTTTTAACCAATAATCGTCTAATTCTGTAAGATGCATTGCCTATAAATAGCACTGACATGTGCCTTACATTCTCACTTTTCCCATTTTTTCAGTCGACTAAGGTGAAATTTCTATTTCTTATTTTTCCTCAGGACTTTTGTCCTTAGAAGTAGTTTGTTCCCATTATTATAGGTTATAGTATTCATTAAATTCATCTCTTTCCCCATTTTTTGGATTTAAACGCGGTACTGCCGCACAATTTATGGCACTGCGCAAAAAAGCCATCTTGTGGAAATGTCATAATATGATCTATACTTAGTTGCTTTGCGAAAAATACCGGAACTTTCTTTATTACAGTAATTGGTGATTGAGATCCAAACAATTTAATTCAGAATTTGCATTTTGTAACCCGCTAACAAATATAATTTTTCATGAAGACGATCAAAAATTTTAAAATATTGAAGAGTTTTATCCCTTATGCTATCAAAAACAATCATAATTCCATCAACATTTCTCGAATGAAACTGAATTTCTAATTTTCTAGGTGCCTCACTCAAAAATTTTTTCACTTAACATGTTTATAGATAGGTTGGCCAGGATGCTGGCTATTGAGTTACCCATTGCAAGGCCATCGAATGAAACTCATTAAACTCAAATATAATTGTATTTTGCTACCTCTTTAGCAGCTGTATTCATTCTGTAATCTATTCATCTATTATTCATTTTCTGTTAGCATTTAGTTTCTTCTCCACTATTTCTAAAGTAATTTGAACTGCCGGCACATTGGTGTAAAGGTTGGTAATGTTGAATGAAACTGATTTAGTTTCATTACACTTCAGAATTTTTAGTTTATTTGCCAACTCCGGTCTCTTAGTTACTGAAAAAATCGTCCTGAAACATATTTGACATTTTTAACCTTTCAGTGCAAAAATGTTGGCACTTCATTGTATCCACTACTTAAACTGTTAACTAGTGGACGAATTGAATGGTCTATTTACACACTTTAAACTGGGCTCATAACAAGAGGCTTTGGGTTTCTGCTAATCAACTGCTTTTTTTTTTTTTTTTAAATATAGCTGTCAAATACTTAAATTCACCTATAGCAATCCTAATTTCTTTTTCCCTATTTATAGTTAGATCCTTCTCCAATTCAGAAATATTATTCTCTTTAATAATGTCATTGTTTTTGTTACATATTCCTCTTTAATATGGATAACCATTGAATTTTCTTTACCTGGTTTTGTTACAGGAGCTCCCGCTACTCTAAATTCGTTATCAATATTTTTAATCTACTTTAAGTCTTTACTTTGTGAGTACTCTCTACTAAAATCGCTTTCATTAATAATATTACAAATTTTATGTACTACTTTCATCAGTTTGGAACCATCCATTTTTATATTATCTGAACCTATTCTAAGGTCTACAATTAAATTTTCTACTACAGTTGGGTCTTTAATATTATACATTACATTATACTTAAGCCCTTTCCCCAAAAGGGATTTTTCTTGTGTGAAATTTGTTCACATTTTATTATACACGTTACTGAAATATATATGGTCAGATTTCTGAAAACTGTTCACATTACTACATTCTGTTACAGGAAATATTTTTTCAGGTTTTATTAGCTTCCTCTCATATCTTTCGTAAATTTCGTATTTACAGTCACTTAGTCATTCATCAATGCACATACCAAGTATACTTGACATTTCGAATGCACGTAAAAAACTTAAGCAATATATAAAAGTAAATAACATGCTTCATCATTCAGATTGAATTTCTCTCTGTAAAGTATTATATACGAGATTATCAGCTGAAATAATCTTGTAGCTTCCTTGGCACACCGTTTGATGCTGATGTAAGATCTTATATAATATGTTTAGTAGTAGATCCGCTTCTTTACAATGTCTATTGAATTGGATACCAGTGTGAAGTATTTATCTTCTGATGTCATACTTTTGTTACAGGCTTAGATACGTGGGCAAGTAGGAAATTCACAATTTTTAACGTGGCTGTTAACAGCAACTGTAAGTAAGCTTTGATTAATCAAACAAACAGCCAGCCAGTCTCCGGACGTTTATTATTTTACTTAACCAAGGTTTTGCGTCTATTACGACTGTGTTCTTTAGAAGCAAATGATGTTATCTGTAGCATGCTCTATGGTCGTTCACGTAAATGCTGTAGCAGGATGATACAGATTTACTTCGATGTTTGCTAAACAGCCATATGTATTTCACCTTTGCAGTTTTAATAGATACTTAGATGTTAATTACTGCAGGTGATCTTAGCTGGTTAGCTCATGACTCACATAACATAGTTTAATCACTGAAAATAAGTAAGTAAACGTTTAAATTTTCAATTTGGAATTTTAGTTCTTTTTACCTCTTACTTAGTAGAAATGACTGTTGTTTGGCATAATTTTTAGTTAACGCCACGTACCTCTGAAGATGTTACTCATATTAGTAATGAAACCTAGGTAACGTTTCAGTAAATATATTTTCGTCAGATGATTAACTGTTTATTTGTCCAATCGAAGCTTACACACAGTTACTGTTTACACCCATGCTCAAGATTTTGATCGACACATCTGCTATGAAGATTAAAGGAACGCAAAAATGAGAGGCTACGAAAAAACGAAAACTTACAAAAAATTAAAGAGTTCTCTCAGTAAAACGCAGGTCTTATAAAACAACATTTAGTGTCGATCAAAAATCATATGCTTATACACTGCATCTACTGTCAATTTGACTTACATTTTGTGTATTTGCGAAGTTACAAGTGCTAGCTGAAAGCGGTAGAGAGCTAGTATTTGAACGGTAAAGTATTGCAGAAGAATAACTTTATTAAAATTAAAACAAATAAATTTGTTTAAACAAGCAAAACATTTCACACTAAAATAAACTATGAGATAAACGTAGCTCACATCAGGTAAAATAAAAAAAACACCACCAGGACTTATTAATATGACTTTAGAAAAGTCTACTGGTGGCAAAACTTAGTAAAAGCCCCTACACAGCAGTTTATTGATGTCAGTACTAAGGAACACTGCCAACAAGGTTTACTATTACAATTTAATTTAATCAACTGTTGGCACCCAAATTTGAGGAACCGTTGCCAGAAGTATTTACTAAAAAACCAAGCACAGCCAGATTGAATATTGAGATTTCGTGAATTGAAGACACGGCAGATTTAATAAACACAGTTATTAACATCATGTATTAAGCATTACTGCCAACAAGATCAAACATTCCAACTTAAGAGAAGGAACTGTTGAAACAACCAATTTCAGGAACCACCAGCAGCAGAATCTACTGTAGTGATTCATGAAAAGAAATTGCTAGGAGAATTTAATAGAATAATCAAACGAGCACAAAGTTAAACATTAAATGGCAACAAGATAATCATTTAAAAAAACTTTAGGCCTAATTAAAATTTACTGGTAAGTTAAATGAAAGTAGAATTTAATTAGAGTGGGTAGTCCACAGAAATCCGCAGAAAATATGTTTACTAGTATGCAACCAGCAAAGCCCTTTCAACTAATGAATGTCAATACAAACGGTACACACATTCAACCAGCCAACTTATAAGGGAGCAGGAACTCAAATTTTAGCTTGACCAAAACTCAATACCGTTAATCATACCAAGAAGTAGCATGGCACCGCCAGACGGTAAGAGGAGCAGGACCAAAACAGAAATTTGGATTAGCAGCCATCGACGTAACAGCTGGACAGCCTAACGAGTTCCTTAATTTAGTTTCATTAGCTCAGTTTATGGATAACATAAAACTTATTTGCAGCAAAGCAACCACCTGTTTCAGTAGAGGCGTTGCTTATAATATGCTGTCCCCGCTTCCAGGATCAGTGAGTACACATAATTAACAGAGAGAGTTACAACGTACTCTTCCTGTAACACAAGAGACATAGGTGAACGAACTTAAACACTACAAAATATGCATATACAGAACAGAATACCTTCACATCGAGACCGCTCGTCCTCAAGGTGCTATAAAACATTTTAAATGAAGCTTTAACTACGATATCTCAGGAGTGATTTAAATCACATAAGGCTTTATAGTTTTTAGCAGGACCTTCAATCAACACGTCCCGACTTGGGGAACGAACTCCACTAGTATCGCAAGATGCACTGCTAACAATCGCTATGCAGTCCGTTAATACCAAATCTAACATAACTAGTTCACTGACTCTGCCGTGCTTTTGACGAAATTTGGGTGACCACGACACCGAGCACACAGATGGCTAGCTCACATAATGATATAACATCTGTAAAAACAAAAAAAATAAATCTTCACTCTAACTTTCGAATATCGATGTATAGACCAACGGTGGCCCCAAATAACAGAGATTGCTAGCAAGTGGACCCTTCTACAATATAGCTATCGTTCAGGGACCAACATGACGCAATACACAGGCAGCCCTTGAAGACTCACAGGTAGCAAACCCGCCACCGTAAATAGCACAGGGTTCTTCCATGTACTCAAATGCCATGCAGAAGTTAGTTTCCAATCGTCAAAGACCAGACAGCAGCAACCAGCACTTCGGACAGCACAGACTACCGTTTTAAGTGCAGCTTCTCCCAAGTGTACCGTCAACCACAATTCATTGACCTCCTTCACAGTACATTTCCTGCCCGTAATTAACTGAGGGTGTCGCAAAATGCAGACTCACTTAAATCGCCCATCATGAGACGCAGGTAGGTGTTTTCAATGCGAAATTTAACTACACACTCGACTGATCCCATTTGGTCTCTGACTGCGAGTGAAAGATAGTAAGATCTAGCTACAAGTTGTGCTTCCCCCATTCAGCGAAGGACGGATAAGGGTAGTCAGCAGTTGTGGTAAAGTGGGATGTCCCACTATTAAAACAGAACATTCTGAATTTCTTTAAGAGAAATTTCGGCGTCTTATCACCCACTAATATTCAATGGGGACTAAACGCAGCAAATATCTTACATTTTCAGTCGTGGTTCCAGTTGTTCCTGACTTGTTCGACGTCAGTTACATAAACCTAGTAAAAGCATCCACTCCTAAAATAAATAGCGCTCCCCATATATTACACGCGGTAATGGACCAAGGCAGTAGACAATTTTTTTTTTCCATTGGATTTTTCTGCTATGTTGAAGCAAGTTGCCATCTATGATTGTTCAGACTGAGGGTTTTTTTTTTTTTCTTTTTACTATAGTCTTGGCGCCGATTCACGAATTTCCGAACACCTCCATCAGAATAGACCAGTTTAAGGCTTTCTTTATCTTCATAATAGTTTTATACGTCACAAATTCCACACAGACAACAATCGATGAAAATATTGGAACATGGCAGGAACCAACACCTTGGGAAGACATAACTTGTATACCGAGTTCGAAAGTAAAGTGTTCCTTTTTTTAAAGGAGAGTCCCGAAATTTTTCTCCTTTCTCACAGCTTCTGCATAATCCTACACTACTGGTCATTAAAACTGCTACACCAAGAAGAAATGCAGATAATAAATGGGTATTCATTGGACAAATATATTATACTAGAACTGATATATGATTACATTTTCTCGCAATTTGGGTGCATAGATCCTGAGAAATCAGTACGCAGAACAACCACCTCTGGCCATAATAACGGCCTTGATACTCCTCGGCATTGAGTCAAACAGAGCTTGGATGGCGTGTACAGGTACTGCTGCTCATGCGTCTTCAACACGATATCACACTTCATCAAGAGTAGTGACTGCCGTATTGTGACGAGCCAGTTGCTCTGCCACCATTGACCAGACGTTTTCAATTGGTGAGAGATCTGGAGAATGTGCTGGTGAGGGCAGCAGTCGAACATTTTCTGTATCCAGAAAGGCCCGTACAGTACCTGCAACATGCGGTCATGCATTATGCTGCTGAAATGTAGGGTTTCGCAGGCATTGATTGAGGGGTAAAACTACGGGTCGTAACACATCTGAAATGTAATGTCCACTGTTCAAAGTGCCGTCAATGCAAACAAGAGGTGACTGAGACGTGTAACCAATGCCTATACCATCACGCCAGTATGGCGATGCCGAATACACGCTTCCAATTTGCGTTCATCGCGATGTCGCCAAACACGGATGCGACCATCATGATGCTGTAAACAGAACTTGGATTCATCCGAAAAAATGTCGTTTTGCCATTCGTGCACCCAGGTTCAACGTCAAGTACACCATCGCGGGCGCTCCTGTCTGTGATGCAGTGCCAAGGGTATCCGCAGCCACTGTCTCTGAGCTGATAGTCCATGCAGCTGTAAACGTCGTATAACTGTTCGTGCAGATGGTTGTTGTCTTGCAAACGTCCCCATTTGTTGAATCAGGCATCGAGAGGTGGCTGCACGATCCGTTTCAGCCATGCGGATAAGACACCTGTCATCTCGACTGCTAGTCATACGAGGCCGTTGGGATCCAGCATGGCGTTCCGTTTTAACCTCCTGAACCAACCGATTCCATATTCTGCTAATAGTCATTGGATCTCGACCAACGCGAGCAGCAATGTCGCGATACGATAAACCGCAATCTCGATAGGCTACAATCCGACCTTTATCAAAGTCGGTATTGTGAGGGTACGCATTTCTCCTCCTTACACGAGGCATCACAACAACGTTTCACCAGGCAGCGCCGGTCAACTCTTTTTGTGTATGAGAAATCGGTTGGAAACTTTCCTCATGTCAGCACGTTGTAGGTGTCGCCACCGGCGCCAACCTTTTGTGAATGCTCTGAAAAGTTAATTATTTGCATATCACAGCATCTTCTTTCTGTCGGTTAAATTTCGCGTCTGTAGCACGTCATCTTCGTGGTGTAGCAATTTTAATGGCCAGTAGTGTATTCAGTTGATGATCTCCATCCTGCCACTTCGCTAAATCTCATAACTGTTCGCAATTGCCCCTTGCACCTTCATTGGATTCCCTGGACTCTCCCCTCTGAAAACATTAGAATTAGGGCATTGCTGCTTCATTGTGACTACCCTTTACGTGATGCCCCTTACAACAGAACGTTGAAATCCTTACCACCCCCCTTGCCATATGTTCAGTGTCGCAAGGTTGGGCCATAACCCATTACAATGCTTGGTTGTCCATCTCAAAACGACACGACTTATGTTCAAGATAGAATTTAAATCTTTCCACCAGAAGCAACACCACCAGTGCCTCTAGCACATATACTGAATACTTCTTCTCAGCAGGAGACAAAAATCTAGATGTACAAGCGGTGGGTCGTCTTTGTCGTTCACTTTTCTGCAAGAGGACTGCAGCTGTTCCTGGGTTTGAAGTGTCAGTTTGCAGAAAGAGCTCCTTCTCAGAATATGATATGGTCAACAATAGTGTGTTGGCTAACAGCGCTGTAGGAGCGTCAAAATATGCCTGCTGAGTTTCACCACACTTAATAATGTTTCCCGTTTACTTCAATTGGTCAACAGGAGCTCCCAGCTGGGAGAAGTTTTGGACGAATCTTCGAGAAAAATTAATTGTTGTAATGAACCTCCTAATTTCTCTCTTACTCTTCAACACCAGAAATTGACTGACAGTCTATCCTTACACTATTGTCAAAGACTCCTTGATCTAGGATGGGGACCTGCGTCTTTGGCAGATTAATCTTTGACAGTTTAACAGTTAATCCTCTCTCGTACAGGCAATACAATTGCTGCCCTACATGGTTCAGGTGTTCTTCACATGTTTTGCTACAAATAGCAACATCATCTAAGTAATTTTATACACTCTTGAACGTTAAATCACACAAAATACCATTCAAAAGTCAGGACAAGACTGCGGCCCCTTGTCTAATCCAAAAGGCGTTTGGTTGTACTCACATAAATTCCAGTCCATACAGTAAGTGACCAAGGACTTGGACTCTTCTCCAGCTGGTAAGTGGTGATACGTTTGGTTCATATCAAGCACTGAAAAATACTATGGCTCTGAGAACAAGGTGAATTAATCATGCAAATCTGGAAGTAGAACTAAAACTAAGATCACTTTCTCATTAAGCTGATGGCAGTCGACCACTGGACGGAATCCCTGATCATATTAGTCTGATGCCTAAAATATTGGGGGTGCTTAAGAGGACATGAATGGACAGATTACGCCATCTTTCATTTTTGGGGTGATAATCGGTAAGGTTACTGACGCAGCAGCATCACATCCATCAACTGAATGTTATATCCAGGTTTATTTGTGACACCAAACCTATATATATACCAAAACCTTGCGATATTGTTCCTAAAATATCACAAGGCCCTAGCTTGCTCTGTATTCAAGTAAAACAATTGAAAAGGAAAGCCTCCAACTTTAAACTAACTCAATCCTTAGTGGTGCTTATAGTGAATCAAGTAGTGGCAGGAAGCCACTTATAGGGCACTTTTAATTTCTCCAAGATGACAGACAATCTCTTACCTCTGCTCCCTGCCCCTTGATGTAGATGTGACATCACACTGATGATGTCACGGGTTTTTCCTATGCCCTCCTACTCCTACTTCTCCCCACTTGCCTCTGCTGTCACTCCCTTACCCTCCCCCTTCACTCACAAAAAAATTGTTGAGAAAAATCGTTCAGTCTGTACTAAGGCGCTGCTGAGGAAGGATCTCTTAATTTATTTTTTTATTTGGGTGTTCTCCTGTTGGAAATTGACAGGGAACACTCCCAGTGTATTCAGTTGGTGAGATGTTGGTGCTGAACAGAGAAGATCCTAATAACTGTATTATCTGTAAGCATGCAGGTGAGGACTGTCTCCATATTGCCCTATATGAGGACCAGAAAGGAAAGACAATGGAGGAGCACAAGAAGAGGAATATTTTTGGCAATTCATGCACATAGTTGCTTGTGCTGCAACTGTGTACGTTTTCTGAAAGACCTCCAGTTAATGTGCCTGAGAAATTAAGGTGTGCTCTTCAACGACCCCAGGCCAACTCACCTATTCGACAGTTCAGCCACCTGAGGGTATTCGAAATTGTGACACAATGGGTGAAAAAATTGGTGGGAACCAATGACAACACTGCATCCAATTATGTGATCGTGACATTAACGATACAGGCGAGTGGGCAGCTCACTGACACATGTCAGTGGAAGGATCACGAGGCGGTCAACAGCACAAGCAGCTAAGATCATCCAGCGCCGCAGCAGAATAGGAAGAAGCAGAAGAGTAAGTACGAATTACATGTCTCTGGTATTACTTGCTCTTTGTCGAGCTCCATTTCTTTATGCTTTGTGTAGTGGTTCTTCTCCTTTGTTCAGCAGTGGAAGTGACCTCCAGCTTGTGAGGACCTGCACCTGTGACAGTGGCCTCCAATACGTCGGGAACTGCAGCAAAGGCAGCGACCTTCAGCACATGGGATGCTGTAGCACATCTGGTCAGCATTTAGGACCAGAACAAGGAGGTACTATCACCTGATCCAGTCATTGATGGAGACACCCATTCTCTTCCTGACTCGCAGAATTGCACCAAGGATTTCAAAAAGCATGGTCCAGGTCAGTACTAGATTTCAACATATGCACCATCCACTGGACATTCCAGTGATACTACAAGGACAGTGTGTAGATGTAGAGGTTGAGAACATACCAATTACTCCCTGTGCAGTACTATTATTCACTTCCCCATACAATTTAACTGCTAGTGGTTCATGGTGTGGCTTCCTGTAGTCATGTCCTAGTTCATGAACCACGGGCAATGTATGAGTGGCCAAGTAAGTGGTCCCAACAGTCGGGATACCAGTTACTTTGGAATAAGGCTGGGCATCTCGGACATATTCTGAGGCGTTGTCTGTCACCTTTGCGCTCATACGGCAAAGACTACCAGATCCATCGGTTAGTCCCTCAACCGTTAGGGATAAAACCCAATGGGACCTGGGGCAAGTAAGGCCAGCAACCTGCTTCCCTGGTACTATAAATATGATGCTGGCAACAATCAGAGCAAAATGCCTCGGACCTTTGGAGGTGACGGAGTCTCACCTCTACCTTACAAACCAGGGACTCCTAAGATACGACTCGGCAAACAAATGGTAATTGGATGGGGAGCTATTAATATCAATGGGGGCTACTCTGGGAAGAAGGTAGAGCTGGCAGAGGCTGCAAGTAAGATGGATGTTTTAGCTGTTGCTAACATTCGGGTAAGGGGTGAGAAAGAAGAGGAAGTGGGAGAATACATGGTATACCTGTCAGGGGTCAAAGCAGGAATAGCACAATGGGGTGTAGGGCTTTACATCATGAAAGAAATGGAACCTAGCGTAGTTGCAATAAGGTATGTAAACGAACGACTGATGTGGATATATTTGATAGTGTCTAGCAAGAAAATTAGGATTGTGTCAGTATATTCGCATTGTGAAGCGACAGATCAAGATAAGATGGATAGTTTTTATGAGGCACTCAGTGATGTAGTTGTTAGAGTAAAGGAAAAGGACAGTGTTCTGCTCATGGGTGATTTTAACGCCAGGATTGGAAATCGAACAGAAGGGTATGAAAAGGTTATAGGTAAATTTGGAGAGGATATGGAGGCCAACAGGAACGGGAAACAACTCCTGGATTTCTGTGCCAGTATGGGCTTAGTAATCAGAAACTCCTGTTTTAAACATAAGAACATTCACCGGTATACTTGGGAAGGCAGAGGAACCAGATCTGTCATTGACTATATAATAGCAGATCAGAAATTCAGGAAGGCTGTGAGGGACACACGTGTATTCAGGGGATTCTTTGATGACACTGATCATTATTTAATGTGCAGTGAAATTGGGATTGTGAGGCCGAAAGTGCAGGAGGTCAGGTCCATGTGTAGGAGGATAAGAGTGGAGAAACTTCAGGATAAGGAAATCAGGCACAAGTACATAACAGCGATCTCAGAAAGGTACCTGTTAGTTGAATGTAGTCAACTACAGTCACTGGAAAAGAAATGGACAAGGTACAGGGACACAATACTAGAAGTGGCTAAAGAATGTCTTGGAACAATAGTGTGTAGAAGTAGGATGAAGCAAACAGCTTGGTGGAACAGTTGAGGCAGCCTGTAAAAGGAAAAATAAGGCGTATCAAAAATGGCTACATACTAGAACTCAGGTAGACAGAGAAAGTTATGTTGAAGAAAGAAACAAAGCCAAACAGATAATTGCAGCATCCAAGAAGAAATCTTGGGAAGACTTTGGAAACAGGTTGGAGACCATAGGTCAAGCTGCTAGAAAACCGTTCTGGAGTGTAATTAGCAGTCTTCGAAAGGGATGTAAGAAGGAAATGACAAGTATTTTGGGCAGGTCAGGAAAACTGCTCGTGAATTCGGTGGATTCCTTGGGCATATGGAGGGAATATTTTGAAGAGTTGCTCAATGTAGATGAAAATAGGATCAGTAATGTTTCAGATTTCGAGGTAGACTGGGATAGGAAGGATGATGGAAAAAGCATCACATTTTAGGAAGTAGAGAAAATGTTCAATAGATTGAAGTGCAATAAAGCAGCTGGGGTGGATGAAATTGAGTGCCAAATAGGAGGAACAAAGTTAGAACAGGTGGACGGTTTCAAGTACTTAGGATGCATATTCTCACAGGATGGCAACATAGTGAAAGAACTGGAAGCGAGGTGTAGCAAAGCTAATGCAGTGAGCGCTCAGGTACGATCTACTCTCTTCTGCAAGAAGGAAGTCAGTACCAAGACTAAGTTATATGTGCACCGTTCAATCTTTCGATCAACTTTGTTGTATGGAAGCGAAAGTTGGGTGGATTCAGGTTACCTTATCAACAAGGTTGAGGTTATGGATATGAAAGTAGCTAGGATGATCGCAGGTACTAGTAGATGGGAACAATGGCAGGAGGGTGTCCACAATGAGGAAAATCAAAGGAAAACTGGGAATGAACTCTATAGATGTAGCAGTCAGGGCGAACAGGCTTAGATGGTGGGGTCATGTTACACGCATGGGAGAAGTGTGGTGGTGGTGGTTAGTGTTTAACGTCCCGTCGACAACGAGGTCATTAGAGACGGAGCGCAAGCTCGGGTTAGGGAAGGATTGGGAAGGAAATCGGCCGTGCCCTTTCAAAGGAACCATCCCGGCATTTGCCTGAAGCATTTAGGGAAATCACGGAAAACCTAAATCAGGATGGCCGGAACGGGATTGAACCGTCGTCCTCCCGAATGCGAGTCCAGTGTGCTAACCACTGCGCCACCTCGCTCGGTCATGGGAGAAGCAAGGTTACCCAAGAGACTCATGGGTTCAGCAGTAGAGGGTAGGAGGAGTCGGGGCAGACCAAGGAGAAGATACGTGGATTCGGTTAAGAATGATTTTGAAGTAATAGGTTTAACATCAGAAGAGGCACCAATGTTAGCACTGAATAGGAGATCATGGAGGAATTTTATAAGGGGGCTATGCTCCAGACTGAGCGCTGAAAGGCATAATCAGTCTTAAATGATGATGATGATGATGATGATGATGATGATGGGTCAAAGCATCTGAATGTAGGAACAGAAGCAGCAGACATTGATCGACATATAGTGATAAAGATAGGAAATGCAATGAAGAGTGTTAAAGTGCAGTTTACAGAGCTGCATAGGGAATAAATGTGTCGTGCAATGCGCTACATCACTACATGATTACATAGTGTAACTCATCTCTTTTCTCCTCCAGGACAACTACTGTGCTGGCCTGATGCTACCTATCACACCAATGTATGATGATGCAGCACTCAGGGTAAAATCTGAAGACCGATCTATTTATTTAAAGCACTCAACTGTAGTGAACATACTTCGATTAAGGATGGTGATATCCATTATGTTAGAGAGTTTATGCGATGACTACCATGTACTCAAGCAGTATACAGTGACATTGTGAACTATCTCTCAGTAGATTATTTAGAGCAGTGCTTTAGTTCATGTATCAAAGCAGTGCCAAAGTTGACGTTGATAGCTATGGAGTCCCCCCATGCTAAATTTACGGATGGAATACCCAAGTCTTGCGAACCGTCGTCAGAGGGAAATCCTTACAAAATTTTATGCATACAAGAAACAGTTACTTGAAAAATACTGTGAAAAATGAACCTGTGGATCTCTTTGTAAATGTAATGCATCCTATGTAGCGTTGCTGAAGTGTAATATATATATACAGGGTGGTCCATTGATCGTGACTGGGCCAAATATCTAACGAAATAACAGCCAAACGAAAAAACTACAAAGAACGAAACTCGTCTAGCTTGAAGGGGGAAACCAGATGGCGCTATGGTTGGCCCGCTAGATGGCGCTGCCATAAGTCAAACGGATACCAACTGCGTTTTTTAAAAGAGGAACCCCCATTTTTTGTTACATATTCGTGTAGTACGTAAAGGAATATGAATGTTTTTGTGGGACCACTTTTTTCGCTTTGTGATAGATGGCACTATAATAGCCACAAACGTATAAGTACGTGGTATCACGTAACATTCCGCCAGTGCGGACGGTATTTGCTTCGTGATACATTACCCGTGTTAAAGTGGACCGTTTACCAATTGCGAAAAGGGTCGATATCTTGTTGATGTGGTACTATTGTGATCAAAATCCTCAACGGGTGTGTGCTATGTATGCTGCTCGGTATCCTGGACACCATCCAAGTGTCCGGACCGCTTGCCGGTTAGTTACATTATTTAAGGAAACAAGATGTGTTCAGCCACATGTAAAACGTCAACCATGACCTGCAACAAATGATGATGCCCAAGTAAGTGTTTTAGCTGCTGTCGCGGCTAATCCGCACATCATTAGCAGACAAATTGCGCGAGATTCGGGAATCTCAAATACGTGGGTGTTGAGAATACTACATCAACATCGATTGCACCCTTACCATATTTCTATGCACCAGGAATTGCATAGCGACGACTTTGAATGTCGTGTACAGTTCTGTCACCGGGCACAAGAGAAATTACGGGACAATGATAGATTTTTTTCCACGTGTTCTATTTAGCGACGAAGCGTCATTCACCAACAGCGGTAACGTAAACCGGCATAATATACACTATTGGGCAAAGGAAAATCCACGATGGCTGCGACAACTGGAACATCAGCGACCTTGGCGGATTAATGTATGGTGCGGCATTATGGGAGGAAGGATAATTGACCCCCATTTTATCGATGGCAATCTAAATGATGCAATGTATGCTGATTTCCTACGTAATGTTTTACCGATGTTACTACAAGATGTTTCACTGAATGACAGAATGGCGATGTACTTCCAACATGGTGGATATCCGGCACATAGCTCGAATGCGGTTGAAGCGGTATTGAATAGCATATTTCATGACAGGTGGATTGGTCGCCGAAACACCATACCATGGCCCGCACGTTCACCGGATCTGACGTCCCCTGATTTCTGTCTGTGGGAAAGCTGAAGGATATTTGCTATCGTGATCCACCGACAACGTCTGACAACATGCCTCAGCGCCTTTTCAATGCATGTGTGAACATTACGGAAGACGAACTATTCGCTGTTGAGACGAATGTCGTTACACGTATTGCCAGATGCATTGAGGTTGACGTACATCGATTTGAGCATGTATTGCATTAAAATGGTTTTAACAGGTAATCACGCTGTAACAGCATGCGTTCTCAGAAATGATAAATTCACAAAGGTACATGTATCACATTGGAACAACCGAAATAAAATGTTCAAACGCACCTACGTTCTGTATTTTAATTTTAAAAACCTATCTGTTACCAACTGCTCATCTGAAATTGTGAGCCAAATGTTTGTGACTATTACAGCGCCATCTATCACAAAGCGAAATAAGTGGTCCAACAAAAATCTTCGTATTTATTTATGTACTACAAGAATATGTAATAAATATTGGGGGTTCTTATTTTAAAAAACGCAGTTGATGTCCGTTTGACCTACGGCAGCTCTATCTAGCGCGCCGGCAGCTCCATCTAGCGGGCCAACCATAGCGCCATGTATTTTCCCTCTTCAAGCTAGACAAGTTTCATTCTTTGTAGTTTTTTCATTTGATGCTTATTTTGTGAGATATTGGGCCCGGTCACGATCAATAGACCACCCTGTATATGCAGACATGATAGATTATAATGCACACGCATAATAATTTCAAGTTACTGCATGACAAAAGTTTCTACTTTACTCTGTGGAATAAATCGTTTTAATTTTTGAAGTAAATCGCATGTGTTGGTATTGTGATCTATGAGGGAACTATAGTTTGGAAATTATGTGCAAAGAGGATTCCAACATAATTTGAAAATACTAATATAATGTGTACATTGATTACGACGCTCAAGGATATCTCTTGTCACAACGTAATACTAACGTGTGTATTAATTTAATCTAAATTTTGTGATTTTCCGAAAGAAAGGGATAAGATGTTTTTGAATATTGAAAACTAATTTAGAATTTACATTCGTAAAGGGATCATAACGGATGTGTCTCTAAAGACCATTTTGCAGTCACGTGTCTCATACAAAGGTTGTGCCGCATTATAGTCGTGTCAGTAAGAATGTCTGATCGCCATAACAATCGACGCAGCCACAGTTCATAAGAAATCATAATTGCGCCAAATTGTGTACCCTAATTAATAAATTTACATGTTGGTGCCCGTAATTCAACCGCAAGAGCTGGAATACCCTGCAAATAATTAATTTCTTAGGATGTAAGTGCAGTGCGATATTTGTAGGGGTTGGGAATGATAAAGGGAAACAAATTACGTAGGCAGACTGGAGTACCGCAAATGCATTACGGTACCGCACAGTATCAGAAGGTCGTGCGACTGAGGTTTTTATTTTATCAGTTGTCTGACTGGTTTGATATGGCACGCCACAAATTCCGCTCCTGTGCCAACTTTTCATCTCAGGGTAGCACTTGCAACCTACGTTTTCAATTATTTGCTCGATGTGTCTTCCTCTACAGTTATCTTACCCTCTACAGCTCCCTCTAGTACCTTGGGAGATATTTCTTCAGGTTTTAACACATTTACTATCATCCTGTCCTTTCGTTTTGTCAGTGTTTTCCGTATATGCCTTCTGTCGCCAATTCTGCAGAGAACCTCCTCATTGCTTACCTAATCAGTCCATCTAATTTTCAACATTCTTTTGTGGCACCATATCTCAAATGCTTTTATTCTCTTCTGTTCTGGTTTCCGCACAGACCATGTCTCCCTGGCATACAGTGCCCCGCTCCAAACGTACATCCTCAGTAATTTCTTCCTCAGTTTAAAACCTATGTTTTATACTAGTCGACTTCTCTGGGCCGGGAATGTCCTTTTTGTTAGTGCTAGTCTGGTTTTCATGTCCTCCAGTCTCCACTTGCTTACGTTATTTTGCTGCCTAGGCAGCAGAATTCCTTAACTTCATCTATTTTGTGAACACCAGATGATGATGTTAAGTTTTTCGCCGTTCTCATTTCTGCTACTTCTTATTACTTTCCTGTTTCTTCGATTTATTCTCAAACCACACTCTGCACTCATGAGATTGTTCATTGCATTCGACAGATTCTGTAATTCTTCTGCACTCTGACTGAAGACAGCAATGTCATCATCAAATCTTATCATTCGTTTCCTTTTACCAAGAGTTTTAATTCCACTCTTGAATCTTCCCTTTATATCCGTCGTTGCTTCTTCGGCCTGCAGATTGAACAGTAGAGGTCGGAGATTGCATCCCTGTCTTACACACTTGTTAATCTGTGCCCTTCATTCTTCATCCTCCACTCTTCTTGCTTCCTCTTGGTTCTTGTACATATTGTACATGACACCTCTTTCCTTATAGATTATCGCTATGTTTCTCACGATTCCGAACGTATCGCTCCATATTACGTTCTCGAATGCTTTCTCCAGACCGACAAAGCCTATGAACGTGTCTTGATTTTTCTTCAGTCTTGTTTCCATTATCAACCACAATGTCCGAACTACCTCTCTGGGCCGGCCGGAGTGGCCGAGCGGTTTTAGGCGCTACAGTCTGGAACCGCGCGACCGCTATGGTTGCAGGTTCGAATCCTGCCTCGGGCATGGATGTGTGTGATTTCCTTAGGTTAGTTAGGTTTAAGTAGTACTAAGTTCTACGGGACTGATGACCTCAGATGTTAAGTCCCATAGTGCTCAGAGCTATTTGAATCATTTTTGCCTCTCTGGTTCCCTTACCTTTCCTGGTCGCCATATAACACATCTTCAATTTTCTTTTTGATTTTTCTGTATATTATTCTTGTAGTTAACTTGGGTGCATGAAAGGTTTTGCTGATTCTGCAGTAATTGTCACATTTCGGCTCTTGTAATTGTGTGGATGATATTTTTCCGAAAGACTCATGGTATATCGCTAGTCTTATACATTCTAAACACCAACGTGAATAATCGTTTCGTTGCGACTTCCCCTAGTGATTTTAGAAATTTAGACGGAGTGTTATCTATCCTTTCTGCCTTATAAGATTTTAAATCTTCCAAATCTCTTCTAAATTCTAATACTGAACTTCCTTATCAACTACAGTTTCTTCTTCTGTCACGTCATCAGATAAGTCTTCTCCCTCGTAGAGGTCCTTAATGTCCTTATTTTGACGTTTCTGTTTGCTGAGTCAGGTCTTCCGACAATCATTTCTTTTTCAATTTCTCCACAATTTTTCTTGTAGCCATTTCGTCCTAGTTTCCCTGCATATTCTATTCACTTGATTTGTAAGTGACTTTGAAAGGTTCCTTCTGTTTAGCTATGCATCGTTACCTTTTTGTATCTCACTTCCTCTGTTTCCTTCTATCTATGCTAGAGCGTGCCGGACGTGTGTGTGGCCAAGTCACCTCATTGACACGTGCTTACCCGCTTAATACATTGCTCAGAAGGATTGAATTTAAGGGGCCGGCCCGACGTTTAGGTAAATGATCTGATGATTATCATGTTGATACTGCGCAACGGATAATGCGGGGGAGGGCTCAAACAACAAAGTGGGCAAGTCAGTAAAGATCACGCTCTATCATGATTTTTAAGGACACCACTTTGTTTGTAGCATTGTTCTCTACACAGGACTGGGGTTTGTAATGACCACTAAATCCATGACATCCAGTTTATAGGCCATTTATTGTCTACATTCCCAGAAACTTTACAAATTTAATAATTGCAGCAAACAAAGTCAAGTCAAATATCTTCTAGTTTTGTGTCGCACTGAAGGTGCTTAAACTGATAGGCATCTCGTTTCTACTTAAGCATTGGGAAAGAGGATGGGACTACGTTGCTGCCCCTGTGTTCTGTCTGCTGGGACAGTGATCGAAATACGCATCCAAGATTAGTACTAGGACCGAATAACAAAAATTCTGTTAGGCGGAACAACGGGGGAACAAAGCAAACACAAACACCTTCCATAATCACAAAAGAAAGCAAATTCTTAAAAAATAAAACATCCTGTGAAATACGGCACACGCAAATAATCAGTTAACAGCACACGTAAGCATCCTCACCTTAACTAATTTCCAGGAACGAACTGGTAGCTCGCTGGTTGTGCAGTTCGGCACCACGTGGGTGACCGACACCAACAGCTAATTTCTTTGTACTCACCCCTCTGTTCGTTCTTGCTTTCCGTACTAGACAATCATTCACACGCTCAACCTATTCTTTATCAAAGTAGTTAGGACGTGCTGCTTGCAAATGGGGGTTAAAAAGGGACCGTGAACAAAATTTATGAGATGGCCTAGAAAAATTTTACGTCACACGCCTAGAACCTGAAGTATGTGACACACAGATCTCCTACCAGGTTTCACGCGGAATCGTAACCCAAATTTACTCTTACGACCACGTGTTAACTTGGCGGGGTGGAGGCCCCTGGTTACCTTAACATCGCAAAAAATAAATAAATAAATAAATAAAAATAAAGCACTGCTTCTAAAAGTGAAAACTTTATTGTAAAGGCAAAATTTCTCAAAAAATGAATGAATGGCCGTAACAACACGCAAACTATTTCAATCCTGAAAAAGATCGGATTAGTAACAGTGTAAAACATAATACCTCATCCTACGGTGAAATTGGCTGCAAAGACGGAGATCGATCTCGATTCCGTCCGCTCAGAGTGAGTGTCATGGCGGCCCTCAACGGCCGTTCCCTTAAATGGAGGGAGGGGGAGCTGTTACCAACCCCGGACTACCTCCTAGCAAACAGGTGCATCATCTCTGTCTTTACTCCAGGCTTAGGTTGGCACTAACCGACCTACAGGGTGACCACACCTCTGCCTTGGCACTAGCAGCAGACAAACTCTTAATACAAACCCCAAACTTAATCAACCCAAGGCAATTTAATGGGATTAGGGAAAGGAGGTGCATTTATGTAATTATGAATTGAATTAAATAAACACGTAGTCCATCTCTTCACTCGAGATATCACACTATTTAAACTTAAAATTGTTGAAAGTATATTCAACATAATGCAACAAAAAAATAAATGTAATGAGATGGAACAAACTGTTCCCTCTCAACTTGTATTTTTGTATTCCCTACTTTCGTCGATCAGCTGAAGTACCGGGTGGACAAAAAGTCAGTATAAATATGAAAACTGAATAAATCACGGAATAATGTAGATAGAGAGGTACAAATTGACACACATGCTTGGAATGACATGGGGTTTTATTACAACCAAAAAAATACAAAAGTTCAAAAAATGGCCGACAGATTGCGCTTCATCTGATTAGAATGGCAACAATTAGCATAACAAAGAAAGACAAATCAAAGATGATGATCTTCACAGGCCGGCCACGGTGGTCTCGCGGTTCTAGGCGCGCAGTCCGGAACCGTGCGACTGCTACAGTCGCAGGTTCGAATCCTGCCTCGGGCATGGATGTATGTGATGTCCTTAGGTTAGTTAGGTTTAAGTAGTTCTAAGTTCTAGGGGACTAATGACCACAGCAGTTGAGTCCCATAGTGCTCAGAGCCATTTGAACCATTTTGATCTTGACAGGAAATGCTCAATATGTCCACCATCATTCCTCAACAATAGCCGCAGTCGAGGAATAATGTTGTGAACAGCACTGTAAAGCATGTCCGGAGTTATGGCGAGGCATTGGCATCGGATGTTGTCTTTCAGCATCCCTAGAGATGTCGGTCGATCACGATACACTTGCGACTTAGGTAACCCCAAAGCCAATAATCGCACGGACTGAGGTCTGGAGACCTGGGAGGCCAAGCATGACGAAAGTGGCGGCTGAGCACACGATCATCACCAAACGACGTAAGCAAGAGATCTTTCGCGCGTGTAGCAATATGGGATGAAGCGCCATCCTGCACAAACATCGTACGTTCTAGCAGGTATTTATCAGCCAGGCTGGCGAAGATGCGATTCTGTTACATTTCGGCGTACCTCTCACGCGTCACGGTAGCACTTAACGAAACAATAATCACTCATTTCCTAGAAGAAAAAAGGCCCGATAACGGTAGATGTGTCAAATCCAACCCATACCGTGACTTTCTCGTCGTGCAATGGAGTTTCCACGACAGTTCTAGGATTTTCAATAGCCCAAATTCTGCAGTTGTGGGCGTTGACAAACCCTCGGAGCGTGAAATGAGCTTTGTCGGTCCACAACACGTTACTCAACCAATCGTCATCTTCCGGTATCTTTTGAAACGCGCACACCACAAATGCCCTCCGCTTCACTAAATCGCCAGGTAACAGTCCATGATGCCGATGGAGTTTGTACGGATAGCATCGGAGCGTACGCGTAAGTGCCAAACAAACAGTAGTGTATGGAATGCCGGTGCGACGTGCGACTACACGAGCGCTGACTTCCCCGTGCATAGACGAACCCGCTACAACCTCCATTTCTTCCTGAACTGTCTCAGCAGCATTACGCCTTGTGCTCGGTCGGCCACTACGGGGTCTATCATCTAAACAACTCGTGGCTTCGAACTTCGAAGAAAAAAAAAACTTAAACATTAGTGTCGAAATATTTTGTGTAATCTAATATCTTGTACAGACATCTTTTATTAACCTGACACGTTCCACATCATTACGAAGTGTTGTATACATGATCTATGGTGCAAGTATTAATCTAATCTCTAATCTCGCCACAGCTCCATTTGTCAACGAACCTTCACCCGTTCTAATCCCCTTCTTATGGCGATAGGATCGTAACGCTGAACTAGCACATTCCGCATTCTGATAATACAGCTTCACTAAAACGGCCTTTTCAGGCAACGTCAACATGCTGCGACTGCTGGGGCATTTGATTCTCTCTCTCATTATAGCTCCTTTTACATGATTGTCATGAGCAGTCACTGACGGTTTGCTGTCCAGCGCCATCTGTCGGACTTTTGTGAACTTCGTTTTTTCTTTCTCTTTATTTATGTTTGTTCTAATAAAACCCCACGTCATTACAAGCATGTGTGTCAATTTTTACCTCTCTATCTACATTATTCCGTGGCGTTTCAAATTTATACTGACTTTTTGATCACCCGATATTTCAAACCATTAGAATGGCGTAAAATTAAAGATACAAGCTGAGATCTTTCATTCACCAAAGCATAGCCAGAAGAACGAATTGGAAAAGTTACAGCCGAATGGTAGAGGGCGCAGGAGACAAAGATATGCGACTGCGTCACCAGTCAGTTAGCTTTAGTTGATGAGATAGTGGCGTGTAATACTGTGAGTGAGTTGTAGGAAGTATGAAAGCTCGATTATCCCTGTGGTCTGCTGGTCGCCCGAAGCGGAGCCAGTGATTAAGATATCGGTTGCCAGAGCAGCCTGAGGCCATGTATCAGTGCCGGGGCTGTCCTGCCGGCGATGGCCCGGTTCCTGGCTGCACTCGGCCGGGTCAAGTGGTCTGGCCGCCTCTGCTGCCACCGCTCGCTCCTTGACTTGGCTGGAATGGTGCCACCAGCAGACGCGAACTCCGTAGCACTCGGCAGTTTTCTTGCAACCGTAGCATCCGCTGGCATTGCTGACAGCTTAATAAATGGCCGTCCACCCTCTAGGTCGGTCCGCATAGGCAAATCGTGCCGTTGCTCAGAGGAGATTTACGTCTTCAGCTACGTCCAGGTCAGGACACATTAGCCGAAGTTGACTTCTGAAGAGCATTTGACTCGGTAGCACACAAACATTTATTAACAGAAGTGCAGTCATATGGGATATCTAACAAAATTTGTCACTAGAATGACGAGATTTTCGTAGGGCGGATGCAGCGTGTTGTCTATTTTGGAGAATAACGTACAAGTGCATTTCTAAAGTGGCAACGGCCTTGCCACAGTGGTTACATGGGTTCCGTGAGATCACCGAAGTTAAGCGCTGTCGGGCGTGGTCAGCACTTGGATGGGTGACCATCCAGGCCGCCATGCGCTGTTGCCATTTTTCGGGGTGCACTCAGCCTCGTGACGCCAATTGAGGAGCTACTCGACCGAATAGTAGCGGCTTCGGTCAAGAATACCATCGTAACGACCGTGAGAGCGGTGTGCTGACCCCAAGCCCCTCCTATCCTCATCCTCCACCGAGGATGACACGGCGGTCGGATGGTCCCGGCAGGCCAGTCGGTGCCCGAAGACGGAGTGCATTTCTAAAGTGCTCAACAAAGATATTGCTGAACTGGGGGTCTTTGCTATTTTATTCATGCACAGGTATATGTCGCCATCCCCTATTCCCCTCACCTCCCCCGCCACAGAAGGGCTGAAAACATATAAACACCCTTTGCTGCTTCGGCTCACGTTAGAATTCTTCGGAATAATTTTGAAAGATCCCTAGTGGGTCCACCCAGTATACAAGGGCAAAAACTGCACTTCCAATGAGTCAGATCACGTTGAATTGTAGGAGATGGGAGGATGGAACGGTGTGCTAGTACTTCCATAGGTCGTTAAGAACGTCTTTCTGTTGCACATTGCTCTGTAAACTGTTGTTTCCGACCGCCAGTGGTTTCATTAACGTCCTGTATGCCACCTCCTAAGGCCTTTTCATATCGATTCTGAGAGGCAGTGTCTCTTCAACTATTCAAATTAACCTCCGAAAGAGAGAACAGAGTGACATTTACTAAAACATTAATGTTGCATTTGTTTAGCCGAAGCCGACCTCGGGAAAGATCAGTTTGGATTCCATAGAAATATTGGAACACGGGAGGCAATACTGAGCCTATGAAGTATCTAAGAAGATAAATTAAGGAAGGGCAAACCTACGTTTCTGGCATTTGTAGACTTAGAGAAAGCTTTTGACATTGTTGAGAGAAAGCTTTTGACAATGTTGACTGGAATACTCTGTCATAAATTCTGAAGGTGGCACGCGTCAAATACCGGGAGCGAAAGGCTATTTACAATTTGTACAGAAACCAGATGGCAGTTAAAGGAGTCGACGTGCATGAAAGGGAAGCAGTGGTTGGGAAGGTACGGAGACAGCATTGTAGCGTATCCCCATTGTTATTCAGTCTATATATTGAGCAAGCAGTAAAGGAAACAAAAGAAAAATTTGGAGTAAGAATTAAAAGCCGGCCAGTGTGGCCGTGCGGGGGTTAGGCGCTTCAGGCTGGAACCACGTGACCGCTACGGTCGCAGGTTCGAATCCTGCCTCGGGTATGGATGTGTGTGATGTCCTTAGGTTAGTTAGGTTTAAGTAGTTCTAAGTTCTAGGGGGCTGATTACCACAGATGTTAAGTCCCATAGTGCTCATAGCCATTTGATCCATTTTTTTAAAACTAAAACCCATGGAGAAGAAATAAAATCTTTGAGGTTTGCCGATGACATTATAATTCCGTTAGAGACAGCAAAGGACCTGGAACAGCAGTTGAACGGAATGGACAGTGTCTTGAAACGAGATTGTAAGATGAACGTCAACAAAAGCAAAACGAGGATAAAGGAATGTAATCGAATTGAATCAGATGGTGCTGAGGGAATTAGATAAGGAAATGAGTTTTGCTATTCGGGAAGCAAAATAACTGACGACGGTCTAAGTACAGAGGATATAAAATGTAGACTGGCAATGGCAAGGAAAGCGTTTCTGTTAAGATCGAGTATAAGTGCCAGGAAGTCTTTTCTTAAAGAACAGAAGCTTTCGAAATGTGGCGCTACAGAAGAATGTTGATGGGTAGATCACATAAAAAACGCGCTGCAAGTCACCTCGGCAGACAATAATATTTTGGGTAAACATCCCCCTCTCTAGCTCCGTCCGTTGCGAATCTAACCACTGATGACCACCCAATAGCGGTAGCAGGCAGTTCAACCAAAAACCATTCGCAAGCATAAGTGTGGAATAGTACCTTTCTATCCAATTACGATGGGCCGCCAATAGTATCCACAGGAGATGAGCTACCAACACCCCTTCTTCTGCATCAGAGCGGGAATATTAGCCAATGACTATGGCCCACCAATGGTAGCCATATGAATTTTAACCAGTACTATCACCTCTCCAACACGAACGCTCTAAAACTCTCTCTTTATAAGAGGACGCGTTACTTGTCTCTGACAGTGTTCTAGAAGTAGTGGACACCAGAAGATCCTGAGGAAGATCCCAGCAGAGGGGTCGAAACGTCGATTATTTTAGAAGAAACATGATGCGGCCTCATAACCCAGAAAATTGTAACTTCAGTGACAACGGCCACGAAAGGCTGCAGACTTACATAACGTACGATATAGCTCCTGCTGCCCATGTAGGTACAGAAACATCCACCTGAGGTGCGATAACATGGTTAGGACTCCAAAACTAGGTGAAAATGATTTGATACCAAAAATGCACTATAAAGCATTCTGGACGTCAACGTACTATGAACTTTATACTCGCACCGCAGTATACGCACTAACCATATAGATAAATCCACGTTGCCAGATACTGGATACAAGTAGTGTAAATTTGTTTATTATGTAAAAGCTGATTTCTTACTTCTGTGCGTACTATGTAAATATTGATTTCTTACTATTGTGTGTATTATGTAAACGTTGATTTGTTACTCTTTTTTCCCTTTGTGTTCATTTTATTACGTTTATATATCTTTGGATTACTCATGTATACAAATATGTATATTTTTAAATCAGCGCAGTCTGTGTCCTGGTACTTCTGACACGGATAAATAATAAAAATAGATAAAGAATCACCAGTACCGTCTGTTCCGTTATATGAGTTCTGTAGTGCTTAGGGGGCCACAGGGCAAAGAAATTTGCGGCAAAACACAGTGACAACAAGCAATGAATACTGCCATTTCGGAGCAGCAAAGCGCATTCAATGCGGAATTTCTCAGAAGGCCTACCACGTAACAGTCTCTTGACTCGTCCCATCCGCCCTACAGAACAGGAAGCTGCTCCCATTTACCAGGCCCCATTAAAGCAACGTCCCGTCATGTCCATGGTATACGGGCTTCGTCCCTCTCTGAAGACACTGACTCAGAATCTCCACAGACTTAATCACAGCAACCACTACAGACTTCGACGTCGTTTACAGAACACCTGCTGCCGAAGCCCCACTTGTTCCATAAACGTTCTGAGGTGGCTTACCTACACAAGTACAAAGATAGCGTAGCAACAGGGACAACAAAGGAGCCGTGAAGGGGGCCAAAACAGAAATAACAATCATTCATTTATTGCACCATTACACAGGCACATCATGATATATGAGACACTATGAGAAACAGTGTGCATAATGAAAGCCTCACAATTTCACAAATGTAAGAAATTAAAATAATACTAGCATAAAATTAACCAATGTGTCTTGAAGGAAATGTTTATGAGAAGAGCACGACGCGGCCGCAAGGGAGGAGGCAACACAATATTTAACTCAGGCGCACCAAAACAAACAACAGACACCAGGCCGCGCCAACAACGGACACGTAAGGCACGCAGCTATTCTCTTCGTTGAGGTTCCGCACATTCCACCTAAATAATAGCTACCTGAAACATTTTATTACTTGGAACAGCACACCAGTGATCAGCAAATTTAAAAAATCAATAACATGACATAAAAATACAATAATTTAAGAAAATCACATCATATGAGTATGAGCTTAAGGTCTTTCGGTAATTAACAGATTACGAAAGGTAAAGGGGCATGTGCCACTATTAAATCTTGTGTAATTACACTACTAAATTTCTCAGTACCCAAGTTGCAATTAAAGCAACAAGAACTAAATCATTTAAGTGATAATGTTACTTTAAAATAATAACAAAATTATTTCATACAAAAGAGGACGAAGAATGGCCCGATCAGTACTCCCCAGTGAAACAATTCACACAAATGGTTCTCGACGGCTCCGAGCACGCAGCCCCATACAAAATGCAACACAACCACAGCGACCCCGCATACTACCAGAACCACCAGGCAGTATACCAAAATCGTACTCAGCCAAAACGAGGACCGACTTTTAAAATAGCGAGACCTACCCCGGGCCGGACAACAGACCAAATGCCGGGAAATCCATAAGAAACCTCAGCCAACTCAATACCAAAACAACAATTTATGAACAATATGCAAAACACAAGACCTCTCAGTCCAAAGGCTTTCGTTTAGTTGCGAAGGTGGTTCCGGTCCGCCTGCTGAGGTGCCAAGGGTCTTACGGAGTGCCGAATCAAGCTTAATCTTCGTTAACAGAAAGCAGAAGCACCACAAGACAAAATAAACTCCAATCTGACTGCGCAAGGCAAACTCTAAGAAGTGCCACTCGAAGACTATGCACTTGAAGATCAAACATAAAGCACCCAGACTAACGTGCCGCTGAACGACGCACTTCCATCACCAGCGTCTAGTAGAGTACAGGGAGCAGCGTAGCCCAACGATATACATCCATGGGACGGTAAACGAGGATAGCAATCCCAGCGACGAAGAGACAGGAGGACGAAAAGACATACCGCCGGTATTTCAATCTAAGGCTCGACAAACTACAATAGGCGAGATTTTGCTCCCCTTGCGAATCAAGTTAAACGGCACACCACGCCGCTGTCCACACTATTAACCGTAAAATCACGGTCCGGTCTTCCCATCGGGCCCCACTCGGCGTCCAGACGCAAACAACCCCAGCCGAGCCGAACTGTCTTTCCGCGAAGGCAACCACCTCTTCCCTCCTCACTCGCCTCCAGCCCTGGCCAACGATCACACACGGAAACAACCTCCTAACGCCAAAGCGCCATCTGAATGAAAACTCAGCACTAAGATCGATACGGACTTGGAAATAAGCGAGCACCGTAACACGTTCCGTTACGTCCTGCCCATAACAAACCACACACTTACTTGTTGTCCTTCCGCGGTCCACCTGTTATGGCTGCCGCCACCATCCTCTCAGCGACGCACAACACGCAGCTCAGCGACCGACACAAACACGTTTGTAGGCAAAGCTGTGCCAACAGGCACACCACCCATTAGGAAACCGCGCGATTTCAACGCTGGGCGTCGCTGTAAGGACCTCCATCCCTGAGGCGTCAAGAGAAGCCGTGAGATGTAGATAAGGCGAGGAGGGTTTGATCCATCTAGTGAAAAGTTGACGGTGATGGTGGAAAGAATAACGGTGAACTTTGGTGCCAATCTGACATCATGAAACAGCACTACACCTCACATGAACTTCTGAGCATTGACCTTTTTCTTTCGCATGTGTCGACAACCTGTTGTCTGAAGCTTCGCCGAATAGAAGAGGGACGTCACAGGGCGCACGATTTTGCACACAGGAAGGTTGTAGGCACCTCTGAGTCAAATTTGAAAGTTCTGCTTCGCAGTGGGAAAAACGAAGGTGTTTTGAAACAGTGACTCTTTAATTCTTTTGTACAGTAAACTTATGTGCTATTGTTTATGACATATCAGTCACTAAATAATTAATCTCAGAATCTGACAAATGAACTTCGTTGTTAAAGAAATACTCTCGCTGGTGCTCTCTGTCAATAACGTGGTGAATATGAACAAGTTTGAGCCGAGTTTACTAAACATGATGCAATTTAGCTCTAGTATCTTCTTCATGCATACCAAATAAAGTTTTGCATCACCTCGGTTCAGAGGGTTTCAGAACGTGTACTGTAGAGATCAACATAAACATCATTTTCGCCCTTTTTATTGCTCGCGTAAACCACACATTGCATATTGTACCACCATGCAGAGAGCCCAGAGGTGGTGGTTCGCACTGCTGTACACACCGTTACCTCTAATACCCAGTAGAACGTCCTCTTGCATTGATGCATGCCTGTATTCGTCGTGGGCATACTATCCACAAATTCTTAAAGGCTCTGTTGGTCGAGAATGTCCCACTCCTCAACGGCAATTCGGCGCAGAAACCCCAAAGTGGTTGGTGGGTCACGTCGTCCATAAACAGCCCTTTTTAATCTATCTCAGGCATGCTCGGTAGGTTTCATGTCTGGAGAACATGCTAGCCGAGCGATGTCGTATCCTGAAGAAAGTCATTCACTACATGTGCATGATGGGTGCGCGAATTGTCGTCCATGTAAACGAATGCCTCGCCAATATGCTGCCGATATGGTTTGCACTATCGGTCGGAGGATGGCACTCACGAAACGTACAGCCGTTGGGGCGGCTTCCACAACCACCAGCGGCGCACGTCAAATCCACATACTGCCACCCCAAAACAGCAGGGCACCTGAACCTTGCTGCACTCGCTTGAAAGTGTGTCTAAGGCGTTCAGCCTGACATGGTTACCACCAAATACGTCTCCGACGATTGTGTGGTTGAAGGCACACGCGACACTCTTTGTGGTGATGCCAGTCCTGAGCCGTCCACTCGGTATATTATTGGGCCCATCTGTACCGCGGTGTATGGTGTCGTAGTTGGAAAGATGGACCTCGACATTGACGTCGGGGGTGAATTTGCGCATCGTGTAGCCTATTATGCACAGTGAGTCGTAACACTACGTCCTGAGGCTGCACGAAAAGCATTATTCAACATGGTGGCATTTCTGTCAGGGTTCCTCCGAGCTATAATCCGTAGGTAGCGGTCATCCACTGCAGTAGTAGCCCTTGGGCGGCCTGAGCAAGGCATGTCATCGACAGTTCCTGGCATGGTTGAACTACAGGCAACACCAGCCGTGTACCTCCTTCCTGGTGGAATGACTGGAACTGATCGGCTGTCGGACCCCTCCGTCTAATAGGCGCTGCTCATGCAAGGTAGTTTACATCTTTGGGCGGGTTTTGTGTCACTCTGAACAGTCAAAGGGACTGTGTCTGTGATACAAGATCCATAGTCAACGTCTACCTTCAGGAGTTCTGGGAACCGGGGTGCTCCAAAAGGGTTTTTCATGTGTGTATTTATATACCACTTTACCACTCTATTTAGATGTCTGATTTAGATGATTCTCATTGTTCTCATGTAAACAGATATGATATTTCGTTTCTATTTCCGAATGCATGGTGGATATAATTGTTTTTACTATCTTTCTGCACTACGAAATGCTATTTCCGTGGAAAACGAGGACGTGCTTGTACTATCAGCCACTTATGGGATAGAAATGTCAGACAGACTGACAAAATCTTGGTGGATATCACAGTGACGTTTTCCATTAGAATCCAAAGGAACGTTCCAGGTGCTTCAATATCATTTCTTCAGGATGACGAGCCGAGCAGTCGAAGTTTATATTCAGAAGCAAGTAACCTTCGCCCGTAGCACGAATTACTGGTTAATGTGATACCCACCTTCACTCACAGCTGACAGGGAAAATTTTTGGAACCACGCCTGCTTCTTCTGCCGGTTTAAGACATCGACGGGGATCGAGGTACAATGCCAATTTGTGTCCTCCCAGCATCAGATAAAAGAACAGAATTCGTCTTCTTGTTGATAACGCGAAGGAACATCCTACTCTTCTACTTACAATCGTGAATCGAGACAACAAATTCAAGTATGTAATTCACTAGGAAAATATAGCTCAGTATTAATGTCAGTGTGGCGCTCTCCTGACATCGTCGAAGAGGCCAGTGGAATTAGTCTACGAACGGATGAAATGCTGTTTAGTATAGAAGAAACTTGCTCCTCTTCTCATACAGTAAGGCGAAGAGATCTCCTGAATGCTTTTATTTTTAAGGCTGAGGCCGTAAGAGCTTCTCTGAAGTCTTCTATTCTTTGGAGCATGCAGAGATCAGTATGTCAAACATATTATTTGTTGAGTAACTAAAATTGACTTCATTTCGTCACTCGGCAAAAATTACACAGCTTCTGCAATGTTTCCTCAAGGTAAATGTTTACCCACTTCCACCTTTCGGTGTGCGCATCCAGTCACTTTCAAGCGCGAAGTCGGAGGAAGGAAGGAAAGAGTTAGTACAGTTTAACGTCCCGTCGACTGCGAGGTTATTAGAAACGGATCAAGTTTGGACTGGAAAATGTTGGAGGAAGGGAATCTGCCGTGTTCGTCAAAGGTACTATCCTGACACTTACCTTAAGAGGCTTAGGGAAGTCACTGAAAACCTAAAGCTCTGTTCCTGGATTGAGAGTCGAACCACCAACCTGCCGAATACGAGTTCGTTGTCTTACCGCCTTACGGTTCAGTAATCGCCTTTCTGAATGACCAGTACACCCCCCATATCCGATTCTTCAAAGAATCGAATTCCAATATGTAGAACTACACTGCTGGCCATTAAAATTGATACACGACGAAGATGACGTGTTACAAACGCGAAGTTTAACCGACAGGAAGAAGATGCTGTGATATGCAAATGATTAGCTTTTCATACCATTCACACAAGGTTGACGCCGGTGGCGACACCTACAACGTGGTGACATGAGGAAAGTTTCCAACCGATTTCTCATACACAAAAAGAGTTGACCGGCGCTGCCTGGTGAAACGTTTTTGTGATGCCTCGTGTAAGGAGGAGAAATGCGTACCCTCACAATTCCGACTTTGATAAAGGTCGGATGGTAGCCTATCGCGATTGCGGTTTATCGAATCGCGACATTGCTGCTCGCGTTGGTCGAGATTCAATGACTGTTAGCAGAATATGGAATCAGTGGGTTCAGGAGGGTAATACGGAACGCCGTGCTGGATCCCAACGGCCTCGTATCACTAGCAGTCGAGATGACAGGTATCTTATCCCCATGACTCTAACGGATCGTGCAGCCACATCTCGATACCTGGGTCAACAGATGGTGACGTTTGCAAGACGACAACCATCTGCTCAAACAATTGGACGAAGTTTGCAGCAGCATGGACTATCAGCTCGGAGACCATGGCTGCGGTTACCCTCAACGCTGCATCACAGACAGGAGAGCCTGCGATTGTGTACTCAACGACGAACCTGGGTGCACGAATGGCAAAACGCCATTTTTTCGGATGAATCCAGATTCTTCTTACAGCATCATGATGGTCGCATCAGTGTTTGGCGACATTGTGGTGAAAGCACATTGGAAGCGTGTATTCGTCATCGCCATACTTGCGTATCACCCGGCGTGATGGTATGAGGTGCCATTGGTTACACGTCTCGGTCACCTCTTGTTTGCATTGACGGCACTTTGAACAGTGGACGTTACATTTCAGATGTGTTACGACCCGTGGCTCTACCCTTCATTCGATCCCTGCGATACCCTACATTTCAGCAGGATAATGCACGACCGCATGTTGCAGATCCTGTACGGGCCTTTCTGGACACAGAATATGTTCGACTGTTGCCCTGGCCAGCACATTCTCCATATCTCTCACCAATTGAAAACGTCTGGTCAATGGTGGCCAAGCAACTGGCTCGTCACAATACGCCAGTCATTACTCTTGATGAACTGTGGTATCGTGTTGAATCTGCATGGGCAGCTGTACCTGTACACGCCATCCAAGCGCTGTTTGACTCAATGACCAGGCGTATCAAGGCCGTTACTACGGCCAGAGGTGGTTGTTCTGGGTATAATATAATTGTCCAATGAATACCCGTTTATCATCTGCATTTCTTCTTGGTGTAGCAATTTTAATGGCAAGTAGTGTACTTTACAAACTGTGTTGCAAATAGAGATAGCAGTAAAGAAGTGATAAATTAAAACATCATGCCTTATGCTGCAGTTTTACTACGTGAATAGTAAAAATATAATAAATGATAGACTTCTTACCTTCCATCATTTTGTGGGAAGTTTCAGCAAGTTAAAGTTTCAGAAAGTCCTGAAATCATTTGTAAAGTTTGTTGTAATTTTAAAAGTGCTCCAATTCTCAAACACTGTATGGCTATAATGTGGATAATATGTGCGTAGTTAGTTATTCTACCTCAAGAAGTGTACAGGGGGAGCACAAAAGAACTTTACACTTTCACACTTCGTTCCCTTCAAACCTGTTAAAAGCGTGTCTCTGGAATAATCTGAACACAGCTCTTTTGCTGAAGGCTGTGATCTCCAGAAAGGACAGTGTAGTAAATGGCAAGTAAACCACAACAGAAGAGTTGGTGTGGCTTACAGTTAGTAAAAAGGGGGTCGACGACTCTTGTTCAACGACACTTCCGCACACATTTTCACCGGGAGCCACTCAGCGGAGTCTTCATTTATGATTTGTACAAACAGTTTGAGGATAAAGGCTACATTTACCAAGAGTTGTCGCCGGTATCGGTAGAAAAGGTTGGTCGTAATGTACCTTCAATCCAGCGAAGCACACAGAAATCAACACGTCGGGCAAGTCGTGGGCTCAAGGTCCCAGAAACAACCTTCCAAAAATGCTGAAAGACACACCAGCTCTTCTGTTGTGGTGTATCTACATCTACATCTACATGACTACTCTGCAATTCACATTTAAGTGCTTGGCAGAGGGTTCATCGAACCACAATCATACTATCTCTCTACTATTCCACTCCCGAACAGCGAGCGGGAAAAACGAACACCTAAACCTTTCTGTTCGAGCTCTGATTTCTCTTATTTTATTTTGATGATCATTCCTACCTATGTAGGTTGGGCTCAACAAAATATTTTCGCATTCGGAAGAGAAAGTTGGTGACTGAAATTTCGTAAAAAGGTCTCGCCGCGACGAAAAACGTCTATGCTGTAATGACTTCCATCCCAACTCGTGTATCATATCTGCCACACTCTCTCCCCTATAACGCGATAATACAAAACGAGCTGCCCTTCTTTGCACCCTCTCGATGTCCTCCGTCAATCCCACCTGGTAAGGATCCCACACCGCGCAGCAATATTCTAACAGAGGACGAACGAGTGTAGTGTAAGCTGTCTCTTTAGTGGACTTGTTATATTCTATACTACCACCCTACGGCAACGGCAACTTGCAATCAACGAATTGTGTCCGTATGTTAAGAAAGCTTCAACCGAAACTTGATTAGGAGGTTAAGATTTGAAGGGTGTAAGTTGTATCGTTTCGTTTCCATGAATTTTTGAAAGTGTAAAGTTCTTTTTTGCTCATTCTGTTCACAGTTTACAATTTTAATAATTGACTCATAATTTTGAAACTTTAATGTAAGATTACATCTCTTAATGAGTAATTCTGACAGCATTCGAAATTTTTGATTTGTCTCGATAATAATATATGAAATATTGAAAATTAATTTTTTGTGGCCGCTGGGTGCTGTTAGACAGGCAACCTGCAACTGGGAGTAGATTTTGTATTGAATTCTTTGTGGCTGTTGTTTCACAACAGTCTTCGTTCAGTAAGTGAGTAGCAACTTAAGAACCACGCTTACCTAGGAATGGTGGTGTTAAACTATAGTCTGAGTATTGTAAGAACTTTGTTATAATAAACAACAGTGCAATGGTAACTGTTGTTACTCATTTGATCGGCAGTTGTACGTATGCTAGAGTTCACTGGCGGAAAAAATTCCAACACAAACAATAATTCATGTAGGATAATAAAATTTCGGGAATAAATTTGTCTAGGTAACATACTTAAGTGTTTAACATTGCAAGACCTCAGGTCAATGTAAGCGCGAAATAAGCCTTTTCACATTAATAACAGTGTAACAGCCAAAATATCGAATGCAAGTATACAAATGTGAGTGTATTATGTTGTACAGATGCCGGATGTCAGTTGGTGCAATGGAGTTCCACTCCTGTTGCACTTGGTCCGTGAATACAGGGGTGGTTAACGCTGTTTGCGGAAGACGTTGAACTTGTAGTCTGGTGATGTCCTCCTGTGTGTGCTCGTATGGGAACAGATCTGGTTATCGAGTAGGCCAAGGCAACATGGCAGCACTCTGTAGAATATGTTGGGTTACAACAGCGGTATGTGGACGAGCGTTATCCTGTTGGAAAACTCGCTCCGGAATGTTGTTCATGAACGGTAGCACAGCAGCTCGGATCACCAGACTGACGTACAATTTTGCAGTCAGGGTGTGTAGGATACCCAAGAGAGTGCTCCTGCAAAACCACGCCGCAGACCATAACTCCATGTTTACGTCCACTGTGTCCAACACACAGACAGCTTGGTTGCAGACCATCAGCTGACGTCCTAATCAACACACGCCCATCATTAGCATCAAGGCAGAATCGGCTTTCATTAGGAAACGTAACAGATCTTCATCCTACCCTCCAAATGAGCACTCGCTTAACAGCACTGACGTCTAAAATGGCGGTGGCTTGGGGTCGATTCAACGAAGTCCACAGGACGTCTGGCTCGGAACTGTGTTTCAATTAACCGATTTGTAACGGGGACGTTGTATCACTGTGATGCCAATTGCTAATAAAATTGCTGCTGCAGGTGCAGTAGGACGCTCCAGAGCCATACGCCGATTACGATGGGCTTCCCTCTCGCTAGAGCCCGGCCTTCTTACGACCTTACATTGTCGCGACCATCGTTGCCAGCAGTCAAGGACCGTAGCTACAGTCTTGCCAAGTATTTCTGCAATATTGCAGAAGAAACATCCAGCTTCTACTACTTCTATTACACGACCTCGTTCAAACTCTGTGATGTATTGATAATGGTGTCTTTGTCGCCTTAAAAGGTATTCTTGACCAACATCAGCTAAAGCACACAACCGTTCCACTGTGTATTTGAAGCAAACTTGACATGAATCCTCATACTGGTACCGGTAACGCCAGTCTTGTGTGACTGGTGCGAAATTTGAATACACATCGTCATTCAGATGTAGAAACACTCGTACCAACATTTATTTATGTGATGTGATTCTTCAGTTTCTCCAGGCGTATTTTACGACGAAATAAATCTCGAGTGAACAGGCTGGTATGAGTGTGTATAGGACACAATATTTCGGCAATCGACCACGTTGCCGTCATCAGGTGCGCTGATGTACTGACCGGAGGTGGACCGGCGCCATGTATATGTAGGACAATCCCCCTACCGCTCCTCCCTCAGGCACTTCCTATGAGTCGGACGGTCCGCGCCCCGCGCGTGGTCCAGGTGCAGCGTCCGTTCTCCCGCCGTCTGGGCGCTGCGTCCTAGGTCTCCTCGTTCAGTAGGGTCTGTCGGCACCGCTCTCGTTATTCTTCCCTCCGCCCCCGAATTCGGTACACTCCCGGAAATATCCTTTTTCTTCTTAATCTGGGTTCCCACGCCTTGCTAAGGATGTAACTGCTGTCACTATTTAGTTGTGGCTCCCTTAGTCTGATCTCTATGGCTTCTTTGATGACACAGTCCCAGTATTTGGAAGTCTGTGTCAGGACTTTGGTTTGGTCATAATCCAAGCTGTGGAGTTCAAGCAGGCAATGCTCAGCGATTGCCGACTTAGATGGCTGTTGCAGTCTAGTGTGCCGTTGATGTTCTCGGCATCGGTCCTCATTGGTACAAACGGTTTGACCTCTGTATACACTGCCGCATTGGAAAGGTATTTGATAAACCCCTGTTTTACGTAGACAAAGGTTGTGCTTGACACTACCAAGAAGGCTCTTGGTTTTGCTTGGAGGACGGAAGATGGTTTTCACTTGGTGTTATCCGTAAAATGCGTCCAATGTTTCCGGATAAGGCCCCAAAAAACGGAATAGTAGCCAACGCCACCTCCTCCTGAAGTTCATCCTCAGTTTCCGCCGGTGCTGCAGGTTTGGGATGTACAGCCTTCCGAATTTGCCCTTCCTTGTAACCGTTCCTCCGAAACGCGGTCATCAGATGGTCCAATTCTTGTTGGAGACTGTCCCTGTCGGAGATGGTGTGAGCTCTGTGTGCAAAAGTTCTGAGCACGCCATTCGTTGGTGCCGGGTGGTGGCAGCTATCCGCATGAAGATACAAATCGGTGTGCGTCTTCTTCCTAAACACGCTGTGGTCCAAAGTGCCGTCAGCTCGTCTTCTAATAAAAACATCTAGGAAAGGGAGCATCCCATCCGTTTCGATATCCATCGTGAACTTAATATTCTCTTGTCTGGAGTTGAGATATGGGAGGAAATCTGCCAGTTTCTCTCTTCCATATGGCCAGATAACGAAGGTATCATCGACGTATCTAAAGAAACAGGTGGGTTATAGGTGTGCTGATTCAAGAGCATCCTCCTCGAAATGTTCCATGTACATATTTGCGACAACGGGTGAGAGTGGAGTCCCCATGGCTACTCCTTCTGTCTGGTCGTAGTATTCACCGTCAAATAAGAAGTAAGTTGATGTCATAACATGTCTGAAAAGGTTGGTAGTCTCTTCGTGGAATTTCTGGCTGATGAGTTCCAAGTATTCTTGTAACGGAACTTTAGTGAATAGAGATGCCACGTCGAAGCTCACCAGTACGTCAGATTCCTTAAGCGTAAGGTTGTTGATGCGTCCCAGGAAATCCACGGAGTTACGGATATTGTGTGTACATCTCCCAACGTAAGGGCTAAGTAGTTGTTTGAGGTGCTTGGCGAGAAGGTACGTTGTCCTATGCACACTCATACCAGGCTGTTCACCCGAGATTTATTTCGTCATTTATTTATGTCTCACAAGTCTTTCTTGGTGTCGCGGTATTTTCCGTAAACGTAGCAAGCGCGGAAAATACCATAGGATTCCACGAAACCAATGCTGTTTAGTGTCTGTAGATAACGGCAGGTTGCTGCAGACTTCCTAGTACCGAGTAGCAGAGTTTAGAACGGAAAGACGGAACACACTCCCGTTGTTGATGCTCGTTTTGTGATCCTGGCACCGCAAAGGAAGATACTTCTCTCGCATCCCCTCACTCTCCTCCCCTTTTACAAGCGCCTTGTTTTTGGAGAAGGACGGCTGTGGAGGGGCGACAGTGGTCGCGGTGGAGGATGGTTAAGAGGTGGCGGGGGAGGGAGCGAGTTCCAGCCGCCTCCCGTTTGTTCATTATTCAGAGGCCCGGGTAATCCTCTTGCCTCCATTATCGCTTTGCAGCAGATTAACATTTCTCTTCCGCTAATAAGCTCTCGCATTAGTCCCGAATAGCTTCGCCACCAATATTTCCGCCCCGCTCTGCGGAATGGATTACACCCTCGACTTTAAGTGCGTCTCGCCTTGGAGAACTGTTATTTAGCTCTCTTTCTTGGCTAAGCGCTCTACTGAGACAATGTCCTAAACGATATCGCTTGCAGGATCTCCATTGCAAACGCTTTTATTGAGGTGCCTCGAGGCAGACTTACGTACTCATTTACTTGCCACGCTACTAATTTCAGCATATAGCTAAGCATCTCACCAGGTTCCTTTCCTTACAGAGACGGTGAATCGTGATCATCCACTATATTCAGTTACAAGAACGCGTGTGAATTAATTTTGGGATTGTCTACGGGCTTCTGTCTCTGTCTTCAGCTGCAATATGTGCAACAGTTGGCAGTTACAATCTCCTTAGTAGAACAAACAATGAACATCTGAACACCACTTTTGCAACATACAGATTGTACCCATGTCACACTTATTTCCCTTAGATAATAACATAGAAGCGCGAAAGAAACTGGTATAGGCATGCATATTCAAATACAGAGATACCTGTAGATAAACAGGCAGATTACGGCTCTGCGACCGGCATCGCCTATGTAAGACAACAAGCTTGGTGCAGTTGTTAGATCGGTTACTGCTGCTACAATGGCAGATTATCAGCGTGGTGTTATAGTCGGCGCACGAGCGATGGGATACAGCATCTCCTAGGCAGCGATGAAGTGGGGATTGCCCGGTTGATCATTTTACCAGTGTGCCGTGAATATCAGGTATCCGGTAAAACATAAAATTTCCGGCATTACTGTTGCAGGGAAAAGATCCTGAAGGAAAGAGAAAAACGACGACTGAAGAGAATCGTTCAACGTGACAGAAGTGTAACACTTCCGCAAACTGCTGCAGGTTTCAAAGCTGGGCTATCAACCAATTTCAACGTGCGAACCATTCAACGAACGTCAGTGAAATGGGCTTTCGGAGCCGAAGGTCCACTCGTGTACCCTTGATGACTGCACGACACAAAGCTTTACTCCTTACCTGGGACCATCAAAGTCGGCATTTGACTGGAAACATGTTGCCTGGTCGGATGAGTCTCGTTTCAAATCGCATCGAGCGGATGGGCATGTACAGGTATGGAGACAGCCTCTTGACTCCTTGGACCCTGCATGTCAGCAAGGGACTGTTCCAGCTGGTGGAGGTTCTGTAATGGTGTGGGACGCCTGCGGCTGAAGTGACGTGGGACGCCTGATACATGTAGATACGACTGTGACAGGCGACAAGTACGTAAGCATCCTGTCTGATCACCTGCATCCGTTCATGTCCATTGTGCATTCCGACGAACTTGGTCAGTCCCAGCAAAACAATGGTACTCCCCACACGTCCAGAATTGCTACAGTGTGGCCTCAGGACATTCTTCTGAGTTTAAACACTTTCGCTGGCCACCAGACTCCCCAGACATGGACATTATTGAGCATATTTGTGATGCCGTGCAACTTACTGTTCAGAAGAGATCTCCACTGCCTCGTACTCTTACGGATTTATGGGCAGCCCTGCAGGATTCATGGTGTCAGTTCCCTCCAGCACTGCTTCAGACATTAGTCGAGTCTATGTCACGTCGTGTTGCGACACTTCTGCGTGCTCGCGGGTGGGAGGAGGGGGGGGGGGGGGCTACACGATGTTAGGCTGGTGTACCAGTGTCTTTGGCTCTTCAGTTTAATACGGCACCATTTTGCTACTGTTAAAGCCTGTAATGTGTGGCGAAAGTAATCCACTAATTTCTGGTACAATAAAAGCGAAATTATTTTCCATTCTTGCTGAAGCACGGTCGGTAGTTACACCTGAGTGGGTGTCCATCGAACTGACTGTCACGGAATCGATGCTGGGAGTAGATCATTTCGAAGATGATGAATAGAGATCAGGTTGGATTTCTCAGCACCCTAGCCCATCAGACCCAACCGATTTTTTTCTAAACACGACGCAGTGGTGTTACTTTCTGGAAAGGATCACTACCATACTGAGGCAAAAGATATCTATTTCCAGGTTTTCATCATTATGTGCGAAGACTATCAAGCTGTTTTCAGGAACACGTGCGTTCGTGCTGTTATCTACTCAAATTTATATACGAAGCCCAAACCAGACAAACAGTTCTAAGCATAAAAACACTCTCACCGAGTGCCACTGTCAATAATATATTTAATCGTTAGTACCTTACATTAACGAATAAATCCCTGTCTCTCTCTTTCTGCCTCTCATATCCGCAAGCTAATTACACGCAAAACGTTCGACGATTTTGCTGTGTCGTTTGATAAATTTAGAGACAGGAATTCATTTTACAAAAATGTTCTGTATTTATATAACTTTGGCTTTATCTATAGAATAATACGTAGGCAATTTACTTCCAATCGTAATCACGTTCGTTTATGTGTTTTAAAAAACAACAATGTCAAGGTGTGTTTGCCAAGCAATCGAAGCGATTTGGCCATTTGCTAATATACGTTACCTCTACTTATGCGCCCGCATCTCGTGGTCGTGCGGTAGGGTTCTCGCTTCCCACGCCCGGGTTCCCGGGTTCGATTCCCAGCGGGGTCAGTGATTTTCTCTGCCTCGTGACGGCTGGGTGTTGTGTGATGTCCTTAGGTTGGTTAGGTTTAAGTAGTACTAAGTTCTAGGGGACTGATGACCATAGCTGTTAAGTCCCATAGTGCTCAGAGCCATTTGAACCATTTTCTGCTTCTGCGTTCTTTTCTTCTTCTTGACTTTCTTTTAGAATTTAGCCATGAAACACCCAAGTAAAATATTTCAATGCATTCATTTTTCGAGTGTTATCCACTTTTTTGTTGTCTTTCGGTAGTTCTTCATTCTTTTACATATTTTTTCATTAGCTTTGTGACACTGTCGTATTCAACACATCCTTTTCCTTGACATTTCATAATGAATTTCTAAGTTTATGCCTAACTTTGCTTTGTATGGTGTCTCATATCCACAATTTCTGCTTTAGCATACGCTAGTTACACTGTTTACTCCTGTAAGAAATTCAATAGACCAAAATGCAATTAATTAGATTTTTAACTTTCAAAATCTTATAAGGATGATGAAATACTTCATCGGTTGAAACAACCTAGAGGATCATAGCTGTGTGGCCAATCGAAACTCCAACTCAGGACCTTCGCCTTTCCCAGGCAAGTGGCCTATAAACTGAAGACAAGTGAGAACCACTACTCGTCCTCACAGCTTCACTTCCGCCAGTACTTCATTTCCTACCTTGTGAGTCAATTTGGGTAGCTCTTTCCATAGAGCACTTGCAAATGTTATGACTCCGAGTCTCGGTTCCGCATACAGTTTTAATCTGCCAGGAAGTCTCACATCAGCGCATACTCCAGTGCAGTGTGAAAATTTCATTCTATTTCTTCGGCTGTACATTATCGTTGAGAGGACACAGAGTGTAACTTCCATCCTTTCTTAACGTCTAACGTTTTTTCACCACATTTCTACTTTGTAAGAATTCACCTTTCTGTTCTTATTGGTAGTAGCAATTTGTAAATTACGTTTCGTTTCTTCTCTAATTTCTCTGGTATTATTGAATAAAAAGTTCTGCATCATACAAAAATTGCCAGTTTGGCTAGAGTGTCGTGGTGTCTGGTTTTAGTGTTCCCTGACGTATTTTTTTTACTCTAAGTATTCCCACACATTTAAAAACATGATTAAAATTTTATATAATCTTGAATTGGGTGAAATATTAATCACATACTTCACTCATGTTGTTGAGGAGCAAGGAAAAACACATTGTCTGATAGTTCTTGACATAGTTTTCCTATTTTATTTATGAAGAATGTTACGATCCTTCGTTAAAGTAGTAATTTTACATCCGTTGCGACTGATTGCCAGGATCAGCAGTGGAGAAGATGGATCTAACTGCTGCGCAGAAAGGCCTTGTCTCCTACGAAGCGATGTACTTTTGTGGTGGATGACAATATCACACACAAGTTTCCATCATCAGTTTACTTTTCTCTTGTGCATCGAAAACCATGGGAGATTTTAGAAGATTCCAGGAGAAAAGTGAACTGTGGATTGAATCCCGTCTCTGATACTGTCATTCAGCACAACAGTGCATTGCTTCGAAGGAGACAAGGCCTTTCTACGCAGACATTAGATCCAGATTTTCCACAGGCGACCGTGGCAACGAATGGTCATCACTGAACAACAAACAACATTGCGAGACGTTCCGCATATGGTTCCTCAGCGTACCGAGTCACGTTTACTGCCAAAGGGGTTGCCTATTGTCAGGCAGCGGTGCCTATAAATTCGACGTTCTGTAGTGTCGTTGGATAACATTTCTGGACATGGGTTCCTATCCTCAATTTGTTCCTGGAGGTACCATCTAAAATCCCTTGTACTTTATCGCAACATTTATGGAACACCCTGTATAAGCATACATTTTACAGTTAATTACGCTACTGGCCATTAAAATTGCTACACCACGAAGATGACGCGAAATTTAACCGACAGAAAGAAGATGCTGTGATATGCAAATGATTAGCTTGAAGAGCATTCATACAAGGTTGGCGCCTGTGGTGACACCTACAACGTGCTGACATCAGGAAAGTTTCCAACCGATTTATCATACACAAACAGTAGTTGACCAGCGTTGCCTGGTGAAACGTTGTTGTTATGCCTCGTGTAAGGTGGAGAAATGGGTACCATCACGTTTCCGACTCTGATAAAGGTCGGATTATAGCCTACCGCGATTGCAGTTCATCGCATCGCGACATTGGTCGAGATCCAATGACTGTTAGCATAATATGGAACAGGTGGATTCAGGAGGGTAATACGGAACGCCGTGCTGGATCCTAACGGGCTCGTATCACTAGCAGTCGAGATGACAGGCATCTTATCCGCATGGCTGTAACGGATTGTGCAGCCACGTCTCAATCCCCGAGTCAGTATATGGGGGCGTTTGCAAGACAACAACCACCTGCACGAACAATTCGACGGCGTTTGCAGCAGCATGGACTATCAGCTCGGAGACCATAGCGGCTGTTACCCTCGACGCTGCATCACAGACAGAAGCACCTGCAATGGTGTACTCAACGACGAACCTGGGTGCACGAATGGCAAAACGTCATTTTTTCGGATGAATCCAGATTCTTTTTACAGCATCATGTTGGTCTTATCCGTGTTTGGCAACATCGCGGTGAACGTACATTGGAAGCCTGTATTCGTCATCGCCACACTGGCGTATCACCCGGCTTGATGGTATGGGGTGCCATTGGTTACACTTCTCGGTCACCTCTTGTTCGCATTGACGGCACTTTGAACAGTGGACGTTACATTTCAGATGTGTTACGACCCGTGGCTCTACCCTTCATTCGATCCCTGCGATACCCTACATTTCAGCAGGATAATGCACGACCGCATGTTGCAGGTCCTTTACGGGCCATTCTGGATACAGAAAATTTTCGACTGCTGCCATGGCCAGCACACTCTCCAGATCTCTCACCAACTGAAAGCGTCTGGTCAATGGTGGGCGAGCAACTGGCTCGTCACAATACGCCAGTCACTACTCTTGATGAAGTGTGGTATCGTGTTGAAGCTGCATGGGCAGCAGTACCTGTACACGGCATCCACTCTCTGTTTGACTCAATGGCCAGGCGTATCAAGGCCTTTATTACGGCCAGAGGTGGTTGTTTTGGTTATTTATTTCTCAGGATTTATGCTCCCAAATTTCGTGAAAATGTAACCACATGTCAGTTCTAGTATATTATATTTGTCCAATGAATACCCGTTTATCATCTGCATTTCTTCTTGGTGTAGCAATTTTAATGGGCAGTAGTGTACAATTACGTTCACCGGCTGAATGTACCATGTTTGAAGGTCTTGAGATGAGTGCGCCCATGAAACATTATGAACGACATTGTTCGACAACATTATGATATTTCATATTATCATATTTGACTATGTTGAACGTACCATCATATGACGATACGTGCACCCAGGAACGTTGTCGAGCACCACCATTGTGGAGGTCCAAGTGTTATGATGTGAGGTGGCGTAATGTCGCTTGGGCGTATTGACTCCACAACTTTGAGCAAGGTACATTCACTGGGCAGCTTGATTGTGGCACTAGTGGACGAGTTTTTGTAATGTGGGGATACTCGGTGAACGGACTGGCCTGCCCATCCCACCACCTGCACACCACGTATTGCAGTACTCCCAGATGCACCAGCGACCATCCAGAATTTGTCAACCGTGATGGTGGGGGAATGCAACGCTCTACAGCAAGACCTAAATGCGGGCTTAGAGGCCAGCATGCGAGTGCATTGCAGAGCTATCTGTCTAGGGGACCAACACAAATCGCAGTTGCTTCAATGTAATTATTGCATTAGAATAAAAGTGTCAGTTCTCTTCGTCTCACTGTGGATTTCTTCCAGTTGTCTTTGGTACTACACTGCAGCAGTTCGTCCTACGTGTGGAGCAAGTTTCATCGAGCTCCATTCCTTCTCAGTGGCGCATCATACAAAGTTATGTTCGTTCGTAAGTTTTGCACAGGAGTGTAGTACGCTGTCCGTACACATCATGGATCCGACAGGACCGAACACTCCAACCTCACCCCCAGAAAATTAGCTACTCGGTGTTTTGTTCATGGTTCAGTATCTGCTGTGCGACTGAGTAACATGACAAACGCTAGAGTTTCTGGCGTCTATTGTGGGCGTTGTAATGTGGTGGTAAGCTGCCGCCAGAGGTCCGGTAACGAATGTCTTGACGCAGCTCGCTATCAGTGACTGTCAGTGGCATGAGGCGGCGCCGCCAGCAAAACAGAGCAGCGCGGGCTTCACTGCAGCGCAGGTCGTCTGTAACACGGGGCGTCAGGGAAGGGGGAGGGGGAAGGGGGAGGGGGGAAGGGGGGAGCGCGGTTTCGCACTCTGAGCTGTCGTGTGGATTCTGAACTCTGAGACGACACTCTATTTCGGGTTCATCTCACGTGCAACGGAACATTTGAGTCGCGGTGCCTCCGTAGCTGAGTAATCTTCGCGTTTGATAGCCTTGCAGAAGATACGGGTACATTCCCCGGGGATTTTTAGCTGGTCGTAGGACGAGTATGTCTGGATAGGGGTGCATTCAGCCTCGTGAGGCCAACTGGAGAGCTACTTGAGTGAGATGTAGGGGCTGCAGTATCTGCTGATAAATGTCACAAGAGTGATCTTCTGACTAGATGCCCCTCCATAATACGTCCAACGCTTAAGCGAGAAGATGACGCGGCAGTCAGTCAGCAACGAATGGTCCGACAGGATTGGAACGTGGGGCTGGTATCTACATGGGCCGTGCAGCACATTCTGTAAGGGCTGAAGGAGGACTGGGAGGGGGAGCACTTGTGTAGCATGGACAAATGCGGTGTTCGATGGGGGCAGGTATCGGTAGGAACCTAACGGTAGTGATAACACACCGAAGGTAGCAAATGATCTGCGACTTGTTTAGAAATATCACTTATAAGCTACTCTGTTCAAGACTCACAGGAACAGGAGGTATACTTGCAAAAGGCAGAGAGATGGAAAATTTCAGTTAGATTACATAATCTGCATCTACATCTACATTTATACTCCTCAAGCCACCCAACGGTGTGTGGCGGAGGGCACTTTACGTGCCACTGTCATTACCTCCCTTCCCTGTTCCACTCGCGTATGGTCCGCGGGAAGAACGACTGCCGGAAAGCCTCCGTGCGCGCTCGAATCTCTCTAATTTTACATTCGTGATCTCCTCGGGAGTATAAGTAGGGGGAAGCAATATATTCGATACCTCATCCAGAAACGCACCCTCTCGAAACCTGGACAGCAAGCCACACCGCGATACAGAGCGCCTCTTTTGCAGAGTCTTCCACTTGAGTTTGCTAAACATCTCCGTAACGCTATCACGATTACCAAATAACACTGTGACGAAACGTGCAGCTCTTCTTTGGATCTTCTCTATCTCCTCCGTCAACCCGACGTGGTACGGATCCCACACTAATGAGCAATACTCAAGTATGGGTCGAACGAGTGTTTAGTAAGCCACCTCCTTTGTTGATGGACTACGTTTTCTAAGGACTCTCCCAATGAATCTCAACCTGGTACCCGCCTTACCAACAATTAATTTTATATGATCATTCCACTTCAAATCGTTCCGTACGTATACTCTCAGATATTTTACAGAAGTAACTGCTACCAGTGTTTGTTCCGCTGTTATTTAATCATACAATAAAATATCCTTCTATCTATGTATTCGCAATACATTACATTTGTCTATGTTAAGGGTCAGTTGCCACTCCCTGCACCAAGTGCCTATCCGCTGTAGATCTTCCTGCATTACGCTGCAATTTTCTAATGCTGCAACTTCTCTGTATACTACAGCATCATCCGCGAAAAGCCGCATGGAACTTCCAACACTATCTACTAGGTCATTTATATATATTGTGAAAAGCAATGGTCCCATAACACTACCCTATGGCACGTCAGAGGTTACTTCAACGTCTGTAGACGTCTCTCCATTGAGAAGAACAGCCTGTGTTCTGTTAGCCAAAAACTCTTCAATCCAGCCACACAGTTGGTCTGATATTCCGTAGGCTCTTACTTAGTTTATCAGGCGGCAGTGCGGAACTGTATCAAACGCCTTCCGGAAGTCAAGGAAAGTAGCATCTACCTGGGAGCCTGTATCTAACATTTTCTGGGTCTCATGAACAAATAAAGCGAGTTGGGTCTCACACGATAGCTGTTTCCGGAATCCATGTTGATTCCTACAGAGTAGATTCTGGGTTTCCAGAAATGACATGATTTGCGAGCAATAAACATGTTCTAAAATTCTACAACAGATCGATGTCAGAGATTCCGAAATCAGATACTGGACTGTAAGACGTATCTAGGAGGAGATATAGACAGAATTTAGTAGTGCTTAAGAGTAGGTTCAGGTTTAAGAGACTAGTCACGAAGAACTAATGTGCAAAGCGGTGGGATACGGAAGTACTAAGGAGTGAAGAATTACATTTGAAATTCTCTGTGGCTAAAGATTCTGCCATAAGAAATAGTTCATTAGGCAGTTCGGTTGGAGAGGAATGGACATCTCTAAATAGGGCAGTGGCAGAAGTTGGAAAGAAAAATATAGGTACAAGGGAGGTAACTGCTAAGAAACCCTGGGTAACGGAATAAAAACTTCAGTTCATAGACGAAAGAAATAAGTACAAAAATGTTTAGAAGAATTCAGGAATACGGAAATACAATTCACGTAGAAATGAAACAAATAAGACGTGCAGGGAAGCTAAGGTGAAATGGCAGCATGAAAAAGTGAAGAAACAGAAACAGAAATGACTGTCCGAAGGACTGACTCAGTATATAGGAAAGTCAAAACCATCTTTGGTGAAATTAAAAGCAAGGGTAATAACATTAAGAGTGCAACGGGAATTCCACTGTTAAATGTGGAGGGCAAAGCGGATAGGTGGAAAGAGTACACTGAAGGCCTCTATGAGGTGGGAAATTTGTTGACGTGATAGAAGAAGAAACAGGAGTCCATATAGGAGATCGGGCATCCACTATTAAAAACAGTATTAAAAAGACCTTGTAAGACTTGGGGTCAAATAAGGCAGAAGAAATTGATAACATTTCATCAGAATTTCTAAAATCATTGCGGGAAGTGGCGACAAAACGGCTATTCACGTTGGTGTATAGAATGTATCAGTCTGGAGGTGTACCATTTCACTTTCGGAAAAACATCAACACTCAATTCCAAAGGCTGCAAGACCCTACAGTTGCAAGAATTATCGCGAAGTCAGCTTAACAGCTCATAAATTCAAGCTGCTGACAGGGACGATGTATAGAAGAATGAAAAAGAAAATTGAGGATGTGTCAGATAACGATAAACAGTAAAACAATTGAAGCCCTCTGTCGCGAAAATGAAGTATTTTTGACCTAGGTTCCGGCCACTTCTAAGAGTACCCTAATCAGAAATAAAACATTTAAAACTGGCATGTCGCGTATAAAATAAATATGAAGCGATAACGCTTTAGTCATAAAATATTAAAATAGAAAACATAGAGGCAGGCGACTGTGACTGGTGCTACCGCAGCTCGACATGTGTTGCAGCTCTTAGGTGACTTTCCTCCATGTTTTGTACTTTAATATTTTGTGAATAAGGCGTTATCGCTTCATATTTATTTTATAAGTGACATTCCAGTTGTAATTTTTTTATTTCTGATGAAGGCACTCTTAGAAGTGGCCGAAACCTAACTCAAAAAAACTTCGTTTTCGTGGACGAGGGCTGCAGTTGTTTTAATTTTACCTTGTAATGGTCGCTGACAAGGCAGCCATGTTTAAAGCTTTAAGATAACGACTAAACTGGTCTTAGGAAAGGTAAAGGCACCAGAGAGACAATTCTGACATTGCGGTTGATAATGGAAGCAAGACTGAAAAGAAACTCGAGACACATTCGTAAGATTTATTGGCCTGGAAAAAGTGTTCGACAATGTAAGATGTTCGAAATTCTGAGAAAAATTGTAGTAAGATATAGGGAATGACGGGTTACATACTATATGTACAACAACCTAGAGGTAACAGTAACAGTGGAAGACCAATAACGAAACTGTTCGGATTAGAAAGAGTGTAAGGCCGTGGCCTATAATGTTCAAATCATTCATCGAAGAAGCAATGATGAGAATAATGTAAAGGTGTGTCACGGTGCGATAACCGCCGTCTTAAGCCGTCGGCACACGGACCCTGCTTCCGAACGTTGAGCGTGCCGAGTTTCTGACGTCATAGCGTGGAATAGCTACGTTTGGGAGTCTTTCCGAACGTGCAGAGCAATATCTGGCATGTCAGATATTCTAAGCATGCGTCTGAGCGTTGACCAATGAGAAGGCACAACGCCACCTACGTCACACGCTCGCCGTTTCCCCTTCAGTACAAGTTGTGAGGTGCCACATTGGCATTAATTTCAAGTCTATATGCATATATGCCGTTTCTGAGAGCCAGCAAATTGAGAATCACTGGAAAATCCGTTGTTAACTGTGTGATTCGTTCCAATAAAATAATGAGAAACATCATATTCGTGGCAAAAGATTATTGTAACTTGCGTATTATGAGACTAGGATATTTGAAGGCAGCGACACACTGAAGATCCACCCAAAATGCATTGTTCTTGGTACAGTTTGTTATAATTAAATTTCAATTAGTAACATATCTACGATTAAGGTTTTCAGCAAGGCCTAACATAATATGAATAGACGTAAGAGTTGTGTCGTTGGTTTAGCGTAATGACTTGCGTCAATGTAAGCCGGTACGGTAGCTCAGCGTGTTTGGTCAGAGGGTTAGCTGCCCTCTGTAATAAAAAAAACTGAATGAATGGATCAATAACGAACTTCAATGCGCGTCAGGTGACGTCCGTCACGAGCAATTGAAATGAACAATAACGAACAAAATGAGATTTCCCCCCCTCCCCCAAAAAAAAGGTAATGAGTTGCGTCAATGGCAATGGTTCGCGTATTGACACCTCCAAGTTTTTTTTTTTCATTCGCGTTTTTATTAGGTTCTGATACTTTATTATTAGTTTAATATAGGTATATACTATAATATTTGGTGTTATGTAAATATAAGTTAACCTTTTTTTGAGGGGTGACTTTGTTCGACTTGCTTAATCTACAGGACAGCTTGCACTACTTTATAAGATCTTTTGCTCCTTTTTCTTTTGCGCTTCGTAGTTCAAAACTTGCAAAGATTCTGCTACTGGGTAGGAACAGTGATCAAGTAACAATGACCTTGTGGTTTTACTAAAATGTGAAAATGATGAAATAATGTTTATCTTAGGCAGAGAAATATTCCAAATTTGTACCGCACTGTTTGTAATGGACATGGTACTTTCCATTTGTGGACGATGGAGGAAATGTACGTTTTAATAGAGCTAACGTGGGAATTTTATTCGAGCCCGTTGAGTAAACAGTGTGATTTACGAACTAGAAGCATCCCTCAACTGCCGCTGGAGTGCGTTGCGATTGTGTATACCACGTTGCGGCCCACGTACCGTATGCACAAGTCGCATCGTTCCTGAGCATTCAGCAGCACTCTGAATTTGGCACGCTCAACGTTAACGTTCGACAGCACGGTCCGTGTGCCGACGGCTTTACGTGACTCTAGCACACGCGAGACGTCAGGAACAAAAGCAATGGTCAGATCAACGGACTGTACCCATTGGTGATTCTGTCTCCCACGCTACCGCCGAATCCTGATATCACTACGTTCTGGGCGCTGATACACCTTGTTCTCTAATACGCTGCCATCGTTTGAAGTCACCAAAATGCACTTGTAGGTGCTATAAAGATTGTACAAGCACTCACTACGGACGGGTTTGCAACTGCCCAGAATCTTTCGACAGCCCAGCTGCACGAAGACCCATATCTAAGGGCCCATTGTGGATTAACTACCCGCACATTCTTCGAGAAAACGCGGCGCTTGTATAACACGAAAATTCAAGCGCTAGGCCGAAAAGTTTAGTGTAGCGTCGGTACAAGATAATCACAACAGCTAGGTGCATAGGGAGCAGCTATTAACTGAAGGCTGAAGAGATAAACGAGAAAACCGTCACAGGCGACCGAAGAAAAATCAGAAAAGAATAGGAAGAAAAGCAGCTACATGTTAAGAACTCCAAAAATGTGTGCAGAATTATGCTTAGCTCTGAAGATTTTTTACGTTGTGTAGCACTGAGCTCTGATGGTCTTTCACGTGGTATAGCTTCAGCAGTTCATATGAGGTCTATTTGAAAACTAAGGAACGATCGGTCGCAAAACTGAAGCTCCAACGAAAATCAAAATGTTTTATTTACAATAGTTAACTACACCCTCCAGCTAGTACTCTGCATAACCGCGACTCCGACTTAGGCATTTGTCGTTATGTTCTACCAACTTTCCAATACTCTCGTCATAGAATGCAGCCTCCTGCGATTTCCGACAATTTTCGGTGCTGGGCCGGCCGCTGTGGCCAAGCAGTTCTAGGCGCTTCAGTCTAGAACCGCGCGACCACTACGGTGGCAGGTTAGAATCCTGCCTCGGGTATGGATGTGTGTGTCGTCCTTAGGTTCGTTAGGTTTAAGTAGTTCTAATTTCTAGGGGACCGATGACCTCAGATGTTAACTCCCATAGTGCTCAGAGCCATTTTTTGTGCACTGGACTGCAGGTTGTTGACTTTGCCTCAATGTTGTTTTCATAGTCAGCGGTTCGTTTGAGCAGAGTTAAAATCAGAGTGAGCGAAGTCCATGCTGTATGATGCGTGATCAAACACTTCCCATTGAAAAAGCTGCAGGTGTGTAGTCATTGCCCATGAAGTGTGCGGCCGATAACTGTCATGAAGAAGGAAATGCATGAGAGATACGTTATGTGGGGTTGCGTGAAATCAGGCGATCTCTCGGCGGGTACCCATACCGGGCGAGAGACACTAATTTCTAGGCAACTTCTCGCGCTCACTGTGTGCTCAGAACTGAGAGGGGTGACGTGCCGCTATCTACAGGCAGACTAGAGACTGTGCCAAAGTCATCTGGGCAAAGCTTCACTTGATTTCACTGTGGTTTCCATTTGCGACCGATCGATCTTACTTTTCGAACAGCCCTCGTAGATGTCCTTACTCCTGATAACGAAAGACAGCTGTGGAAAGATGGAGGATTTTATTCGAAATAACATGGCTAGAAATAGAAGAATACTTTGTTTAAGTATACCACAGTCAAAAACTTAAAAAAGGTGGGGGGGGACTCATGAAAAAATACATGGATACATGTAAGGCCATATAACTTTTACTGTTTGTGAGATAACTAAACCAAATTTTCACTTGTTTATATTACTGGCTATAATCTGGTTTACTTTTCAACATTTTTGCGAAATAATTTGATCAGGTCATTGCTGGATACTTTTAAGACACATACTGTCACATGAGGAACACTTTATCAAAGGTCACTTATCACTTTCAATATGTGGTAGGGTGTTCTTAGTAGTTAAAATAAATGTGTGCACCACTTTTTCAGTATCAATCGTAGAGCTCCCACAACATTTTTTTTTTAAATTTATGTGTACGATACATAGCAATTTTTATTTCACAAAAATTTAAATAAATCTAACAGTAATGCACTTTGTACTACAGGAAGTTGTGTTGCAGTATGCACAAGGTCTGTAGAAAATTTTACTTTTTCATCTTCAGTAGCTCGGCAGAAAATGTTCCTTACATACTAAAAAATAGAAGTTGGCATTTGTACCAGAAATAAGTACCTCATTGATGGCCATAACCATGAATTTTATCTGTATGGTCTTGTAGCTCTCTTCTTCTAGTCTGCTCCCTCTGAGATGCTCTTTCGGCAATAAGCGTCACTGAGATTTCAGAACTAGCAATATGCTTATCATCAGTCTTCTTCAATAGCTTTTCATTGAAGCAATCTGCATCAAATCCTAGTCTCATAAGGGTGCTGCTTTTTCCAGTGTCACCATCGTGGAACACCAGACAAGTATCATATGAGGCGTTTTAACGGTAGTAGGTGAGCAAAACGTCTTTAGGCGTTTCTTCCAAATGGGGTTATTAAAGCTTTCGTTCCGGTTTTGTGTTTCACCATGTGTGCATTTCTTCAATAAATTGAAATTGATCTCATCGTAAATGGGCTCACAGCCTTCTATACTCGACAGATGTCTTTTCTGACCACAAGAAACAACAAACGTTTTAAAACAAGAGCAGAAACGTCTAGAAAAGGAAGCATGACAATGCGGATGGGTTGAAATAAGATGGCGTTTATATAAATAGTAGCACGAATTTAACTCTGAAAGTTGGAGATAATATTTCTAACATGCAACAGAACGATCTAGTGGCAAAAAATTCAACATTGACATATTTTACGTACATCCTCTCCTAACTTCAGCAGGAAACTCGGCTATGTTGAGAGAGGTGGTTTGGGATTCGAAAACGAGGAAATCTTTAACTAACGAAGCATCTTTGCGTGTCTCTAACCTTAGGCATAGAAACTGGTCCAGAAAATATCACTTAATATGTTGACCAGATGTGACGTGGCAGCTGGTGCTAACTGCTTCAGTGGGGAATTATTGAGGTCGCCAGACCTCCAGCCTTCCTGGTGTTAACGTTCGGGTGTACCGACGTGACATCTGCAGCTGTTGTTTTTTCTGCCTCGTTCTCTTTATCTCTTCATACAAGGTATTAAGCACAAAAAATGCATTTGGTGTGAATTTGCCAAAGACAGATTAACGGTTGAACAATAGACGGTTGTATTCACTGGGTAAGATAGAACCTGCGACAGCCAGTGAATCTTGGTGTATGTACGGCGTATTGATAAAGTGTTTGACAATAGTGCACGATGGGTGTCGGGACTTCTAAAATTTCTGCGAGTGCTCGTGGACTACGAAACAATTTCTATAGCAGATTTCGTGTTTGATATTTCGGGCCGTGTAAGTTTACATCTTACAAGTTTAAATGTCCTTCTGGAAACAGCATGATTGTGCAACAGACGCAGGTTACTGGGTATTTATTCCGACGTCGAATGTTCAAAATGGTTCAAATGGCTCTGAGCACTATGGGACTCAAAATCTGGGGTCATCAGTTGTGATAGTGCCACGCAAAACAACAAGGGGTTCAAACCCCTCCACGAAAAACAAGACCACACCATAACACTACCGCCTCCGAATTTTACTGTTGGCACTACACACGCTAGCAGATGAATTTCACGGGGCATTCGCCATACCCACACCCTGCCATCGGTTCGCCACATTGTGTACCGTGATTCGTCACTCCACACAACGTTTTCCCAGTGGTCAATCGTCCAATGCTTATGCTCCTGACGCAAAGCGAGGCGTCTTTTGGCATTTACCAGCGTGATGTGTGCCTTACGAGCAGCCGCTCGACTATGAATTCGAAGTTTTCTCACCTCCCGCCTAACTGTCATAGTATTTGCAGCGGATCCAGCAGTTTGGAATTCCTGTGTGATGGTATGGATAGATGTCTGCCTATTACACATTACGACCCTCATCAACTGTGGGCGGTCTCTGTCACTCAACAGACGAGGTCGGCCTGCACGCTTTTGTGCTTACGTGTCCTTCGACGTTTCCACTGCACTATCACATCGGAAACAGTGGACCTAAGGATGTTTAGGAGTGCGGAAATATCGCGTACATACTTTTGATCCAAGTGACACCCAATGACCTGACAACGTTCGAAGACGGTGAGTTCCGCCGAGCGTCACATACTTCTCTCTCACGATGTCTAATGACTACTGAGGTCGCTGATATGCAGTACCTGAGAGTAGGTGGCAGCAAAATGAACCTAATATGAAAAACATGTTTTTGGGGGTGTCCCGATACTTCTGATCAAGTAGTGTATTAACATATCGTAACTACTCTATCATCTTAAACGTTAAAATATTTAATTATAATATTATATTAGAACTGCCTCCTCACCTGGGGTCGATAACGCACGCCTGTGTAGTAGTACACGATTAGGAAGTAAGCCAGTTCATATCCTGGTGGTGGAAAATTTTCACTGCCAGCATTTAGAAGCTAAGAAGCGGTGATGTGAAGTTTCTGATAACCAGTCTTTACGCCAGTGCGCTGGATCAAATTACAAAGCACTCCGCAGTCTCTCATGGAGTGAGACCACGTGACACTGTTGATGCCGATCCGTCCGTCGGATGGATACGTTAAACTCGGCGGTCTGCTTGTACTATTCGAAAGAACTAAGCCTATGTGTTGGCATCGAATTTCACCCTCTTCATTCCCTTTATCCATTACAACACAAACCCCATACTACACCGGACACGCGTTCGTCACAATCTTCCACAATGGAGAAATACACACTTGACATATAACAGTAGACAGAAGGAAGATAACACCAAATCACCCCCATTAGGACGTGGTGCTTCTTTCCTGCATGCTCTCCTACCCTCTTTCCCTGGCACGTAAAACACGGTAAGTGCCACCACCAGATTTCCCAGGAACGCTCAGTGGAATAGGAGCCAAAATAAGCGAACACGAGTGTCACCTTATCCATAGCTACTCGAACGTTACTGAAAATACGACGGTCAAACTTTTCTAGGTACTCTTGGGGTACTGTATGTGCCTTTTCGCACACCAAATTCTCAGACCAAATGGTGGCTCAGTAACTGGCGTCGCGGTTTGTTAATTTCGCGGCCTGTGCTCGAAACCATAATACTGTTTTTATTTATTTTATTTTTATTATTTTCATTTAGCTACCCATGCCTCCATGACTGTAGGTTACTACAAGTATGTTTCTTTCAAATTAAGATATACGTCACACATTTATTATACACGGTGGTCCATTAATCGTGACCGGACGAAATATCTCACGAAATAAGCGTCAGACTAAAAAATTACGAGAACGAAACTTGTCTAGCTTGAAGGAGGAAACCATATTGCGCTATGGTTGGCCCGCTAGATGGCGCTGCCATAGGTCAAACGGATATCAACCGCGTTTTTAAAAAATAGGAACCCCCATTTTTTATTACATATTCGTCTAGTACGTTAAGAAATATGAATGTTTTAGTTGGACCACTTTTTTTGCTTTGTGATAGATGGCGCTGTAATAGTCACAAACATATGGCTTACAATTTTAGACGAACAGTTGGTAACAGATAGGTTTTTTAAATTAAAATTCAGAACGTAGGTACGTTTGAACATTTTATTTCAGTTGTTCCAATGTGATATATGTACCTTTGTGAACTTATTTCTGAGAACACGTCCTGTTACAGCGTGTTTACCTGTAAATACCACGTTAATGCAATAAATGCTGAAAATGATGACCGTCAACCTCAATGCATTTGGCAGACCGTGTAACGGCATTCGTCTCAACAGCGAATAGTTCGTCTACCGTAATGTTCGCACATGCATTGAAAAGGCGCTGAGGCATGTTGTCAGACGTTGTCGGTGGATCACGATAGCAAATATTCTTCAGCTTTCCCCACAGACGGAAATCAGGGGACGTCAGATCCGGTGAACGTGCGGGCCATGGTATGGTGCTTCAACGACCAATCCACCTGTCATGAAATATGCTATTCAATACCGCTTCAACCGCACGTTAGCTATGTGCCGGACATCCATCATGTTGGAAGTACATCGCCATTCTGTCATGCAGTGAAACATCTTGTAGTAACATCGGTAGAACATTACGTAGGAAATCAGCATACATTGCATCATTTAGATTGCCATCGACAAAATGGGGGCCAATTTAAAAAAATGGCTCTGAGCACTATGGGACTCAACCGCTGTGGTCATTAGTCCCCTAGAACTTAGAACTACTTAAACCTAACTAACATAAGGACATCACACACATCCATGCCCGAGGCAGGATTCGAACCTGCGACCGTAGCAGTCGCACGGTTCCGGACTGTGCGCCTAGAACCGCGAGACCTCCGCGGCCGTCGGGGCCAATTATCCTTCATCCCATGATGGTGCACAATACATCAACCCGCCAAGGTCACTGATGTTCCACTTGTCGCAGCAGTCGTGGATTTTCCGTTGCAAAGTAGTGCATATTATGCCGGTTTACGTTACCGCTGTTGGTGAATGACGCTAAGTCGCTAAATAGAACGCTTTCAAAAAATCTGTCATCGTCCCGTAATTTCTCTAGTGGCCAGTGGCAGAACTGTATACGACGTTCAAAGTCGTCGCCATGAAATTGTTGGTGCATAGAAAAATGGTCGGGTGCAATCGATGTTGATTTAGCATTTTCAACACCGACGTTTTGAGATTCCCGATTCTCGCGCAATTTGGCTGCTACTGATGTGCGGATTAGCCACGACAGCAGCCAAAACACCTACTTGGGCATCATCACTTCTTGCAGGTCGTGGTTGACGTTTGACATGTGGCTGAACAGTTCCTGTTTCCTTAAATAACGTAACTATCCGGCGAACGCTCCAGACGCTTGGATGATGTCGTCCAGGATACCGTGCACGATACATAGCACACGCCCGTTGGCCGTTTTGATCACAATAGCCGTACATCAACACGATATCGACCTTTTCCGCGATTGGTAAACGATCCATTTTAACACGGGTAATGTATCACGAAGCAAATACCGTCCGCACTAGCGGAATGTTACATGATACCACGTACTTATACGTTTGTGACTATTACAGTGCCATCTATCACAAAGCGAAAAAAGTGGTCCAACTAAAACATTCATATTTCATTACGTACTACACGAATATATAATAAAAAATGGGGGCTCCTATTTTTTTAAAAAACGCAGTTGATTTCCGTTTGACCTATGGCAGCGCCATCTAAAGGGCCAACCATAGCGCCATCTGATTTCCCCCTTCAAGCTATACGAGTTTCGTTCTTGGTAATTTTTTCGTTGGTTTTTAGTTTATGAGATATTTGGCCCGGTCACTATCAATGGACCACCCTATATAATTCTCATATCAGTTTACATGAATTCTTATATATTATTCGTTTATTTAATGTTCAGGAAACTTTGGTGTATTCTCATGGATGATACAGATTGTAGAAACACACAGATCGTAGAAACTTTCGAAACACAGATATTCCGAACACCATAAGCAGTTTGCGAAGACAGGTTTGTCACAGTGACATTTACGTATGAATTTCACTCGGGACAGAAACGCCATTAACAGAGGTTAAAAATAATTTCGAAGCAAACCGTGCTTAACGGATCACTTTCCCGAAAATTGGTGCTTCCAATTGATTATGAATCAAGACACACTACATGAATTTCACTGAAAACAATTTCAAATAAATTTATTATTTTTTTTAAATCCATTCAAATGGCTCTGAGCACTATGGGACTTCTGAGGTCATCAGTCCCCTAGAACTACTTAAACCTAACTACCGTAAGGAAATTACACACATCCATGCCCGAGGCAGGATTCGTACCTGCGACCGTAGCGGTCGCGCGGTTCCAGACTGTAGCGCCTAGAACCGCTCCGCCACTCCGGCCGGCTTTAAATTCATTCAATTGTCAGACGATTAGTAGACGAATGGGCAACGTTTTATCATTATACAGTGAAAAAATTTGAGTAGTAATTTTCTGCAGACACGGGTATATAAATGAAAAACAAAAATAAAGGTAATAATCAGGTTTCGAACAGGAGTGCAAAATTAACAAGCCACGATACTTACCACTGTGCTACAGATGAGCCTGTCGAAGCCCCCCTCCATGGTAAAAGGCACATCAAGTACCTCGGAAATAGCTCGAAAAACTTCGAACATTGGTTTTTCCGAAACTGTCGAGTCACGTGATCGCTTATTAACCCCTCTTCGATTGAGCGAAGATGATGGGAAATCAGGTTATGGCAGTTGCCATGTGCTCCTCGTATGAGACTACCTTGAATGCACAGACTGAAGCTGAGTGAACACACTCACTTGTGCGAAAGTTAACTAATGACTAAACAACAGTTATAAATGTTTTTACCTCGTCAAAATTTTCAAGCTGTATGTCCGTAACACTCTTGTCTGAAATACTCTGTTTCCATCACTCGCATAAGGGTAAAACCAACTGTACGACTGGAAGGGGACTTCCTAACCTGGAGAGCGACTTCAACACACCTCTCCCATCGCTCTCTGCAGTATTTCCTTCCTCCTCCCATCGACGCTTCCATCCTCTTCCATTTTCTTTCTCTGTCTGCCTCCACATCCGCGCTGAGTGCTTCGCTTTCGTTTTTCCTCTCCGGGTTTCCCGTGACGGCGCATTAATGTCTGTCATGTGCACCTCTGTGGACTTCAGGCTAGAAGAACACACACACACACACACACACACACACATACACACACACACACACACACACCAAGCGGGCACGCGCTGAACTTCAGACGCCTCAGTCCCCAATGCTTTCGAAGCACTCGAAAAGATTATATCCCCGACTCTCCGCCCTCACGCTATTTCAAGCAGGGTGATATGGCCGTCAGACAACCACTATACTTTTTTACATAGGTTCCCGATACTATTACTAATAAATGGAGAAAACAAGAATAAACAAAGAATTCACCACGAATTAAACAATCTACATCCAAAAATAGGCCTAAATAAAACAATAATAACACTAATTTGAGATTTACAGAAAACCTACAGCTGCAGACATCATCCACAAAATTCATGCTACCCTACGTTGCATAAATATGCGTACTTTAATCAGAGATAAATAGCATCATAAATTTACCACTAGAACAGAAAGCTTTAAATGAGATTAAAATGCTACAATACGTAACACAAAAAATAATTTTGACCCAAATATACTACTCAAAATCTACAAAATGATACTAAACCTGAAGCAGACATCACACATGAAGACATAACAATGAAAAGAGGTGACAAAACCAAAGGCAAACTGATATATCTACCAACAATGTACATAGGTAAAACATCACAGAAAATAAATTGTTAAGGTGTACGAAAATACAAGTAGCATTTCGCATTACCAACAACTTAAGAACAAAGCTGAGATCAGGAACAAGCGACGCCCCTATCTTTCCCACTCCAGGAGTACACAAAATTTTTTGTGACCGCAGCAGTAGCTTTTACATTAGACCAACAGGAGGAAGTTTTAGTGCATATAAGAATTAAAAAAAACACACACACGAGAGAGTGCGAAAGGAAAAAAATCAAGTTTTAACTACACTTAAGGAAAAAAACAGTTGACTGAGCACAATCGAAAACGCTTTGAAAATTCTACATAGGATACTAGGGACTACAGAAGAACGGGATACAACCCATGACGTCACAATTTGCCAAAGATGATTTATTAGACAGATTTAACAGAAAAGACGAGTGTTCATAAACGAAGGAAAGCAGGAAAGAAAACAGATGGTAAACATATGTCACATTCAGTAATATTTCGAACATAATGTTATGGATATCGCTTGTTTGAGTTATACTCTTCTGTAAAAAGTAAAGGAAAAAAGGGATAGCAGTAACGGTAGCATGGAATATCTCAGTTGACGTATATATGAGTTGTATCTCGAACTTCTGCGATTTGTATAGCATTGCTACAGTAAGAGATACAAATTTAACATACGTCGACTTCTCCGTTTTCACTAGCATTAGTACCCTATTCTGCGGGATACTAATTCTGCAGGTGTTGTTCCTTTCGCCTCCGCTACTACTAGCATTCTGTTCTTACGTAGACAGTATTACTAGCGAAGGCGGAAAGACCTACATACAAAATATTTGTGTCCCATACTTTAGTAAAACATCACAGAAAATAAATTGTTCAAGAGTACGAAAATACAACTAGCATTTCGTAGTACCAGCAACTTACGAACAAAGCTGAGATCAGGAACAAGCGATGCCTCTATCTTTCCTAATCCAGATGTATACAAAAATGTTGTCACCGCTGCAATAACTTCCACATTGGACAAACAGGAGGAAGTTTTAGTACGTGTAAGATTTAAAAGAACACACGAGAGAACGTGAAAAGAAAAAAAATCATGTTTTAGCTACACTTAAGAAAAAAGAGAAACATTTGACTGAGCACAATCGAAAAAGCTTCTGAACATTTTACATATGATACCAGAAGGTCCAACCATGAACATTTTGGAAGAACTAGAAACTCATACACACACAAATAGATATCCGAACGACATCAAAAACGAACAAATGGGCTTCAAACATAAAATTTATTGGGAAAACTGTATCAGAATTATAGAAAAAGAAAAGAGTTGAACACAACATGATAAACGGTAAACCATAGACAACATTAACATCGCACATCAACATAATGCAAAATATCTCTGGCAATAAACAGAAGTATCTCTATCGAAGACATAATTTTCTTGTAAACATAACCATCAATGGAACGATCTTTTGTTGATGTTCATCTTATATCCTCCTTTCACCACCATGTCCATTCCGTTCAGCTGCTCTTGCAAGTCCTTTGCTGTCTCTGATAGAATTAAAATGTCATCGGCGAACCTCAAGGTTTTTAATTATTCTCCGTTGATTTTAATTCCTTCTCCAAATTTTTCTTTTCTTTTCTTTACTGCTTGCTCAATATACAGATTGAATAGCAGCGGGGAGAGGCTACAACCCTGTCTCACTCCCTTCCCAACCAGTGCTTCCCTTCCGTGCCCCTCGCCTCTTATAACTGCCATCTCCTTTCGGTACAAATTGTGAATAGCATTTCGATCCCTGTATTTTACCCATGCCGCCTTCAGAATTTGAAAGAGTATTCCAGTCAACATTGTCAAAAGCTTTCTCTAAGTCTACAAATGCTAGAAATGTAGGTTTGCCTTTTCTTAATCTTTCTTCTAAGATAAGTCGTAAGGTCAGTATTGCCTCATGTGTTCCAACATTTCTCTAGAATTCGAACTAATCTTCCCCGAGGTCGGCTTCTACCAGTTTTTCCATTCGTCTGTAAAGAATTCGTGTTAGTATTTTGCAGCCGTTGATTATTAAACTGATAGTTCGGTAATTTTCCCATCTGTCAACACCTGCTTTCTTTGGGACTGTAATTATTACATTCTTCTTGAAATCTGAGGATATTTCGCCTGTCTCATACATCTTGCTCACCAGATGATAGAGTTTTGTCAGGACTGGCTCTCCCAAGGCTGTCAGTAGTTCTAATGGAATATTGCCTACTCCCGGAACCTTGTTTCGACTCAGGTCTTTCAGAGTATCGCTACCGAATTCATTATTATTTAACTCAGAATGGCTTCTATTGCCACGATCAATGTGGCATTCTGAAGGTGGTCTCGATGTTCCCTCAGGAGCAACAGGAAGCGGAGGTGTAAATCCTGTCTCAAGAAGTAGTATCTTCAAAAACTGACACGATATTCCAGATCCTTGTGGTCCTCACTCGTGAGAACCACTGCGACCCTTAACATTCTGTCGCAAACGTTTTAGCAGCTATCCACTTAAAAGTTATAATGCTGCGAAAAATCGTAGTTCAATAAATAGGCAAGATAAATATCCCGTGTCTGTAAGGTCTCAGGTCATTGCTAACAGTCACAGCGCCTCTTCAGTCACGTATAGTTGAATTACGAATTGTACATACACTACAAGTCCTGTCGTGGCTTACGAAAACGGCCATCAGTGTTACTGGTGGAGAAACCGAGAGCCGAAACCAGAGGCGCTAGCTGATACGGCTGGACACACAGCAAAGAGGCAGACGCTCTTCTGCTGGTCTCACAGCGTAGATTTGCATCTCTGGAGCCGCGTGGCCATGCCGACGGCCTGGGGGCGATGAAAGCAGTGTCGTCCTAAACGGGCACGCTCTGTTGATAACATCGCGGTTTCCGGTGACACGATTTATCAGGCCTGCACGAGCGCTTGGTTCTCAGTCTCCACTTACACAAATTCGTAGCACACTGAGCAAAGGCAGACAAGCTGTCGCCTCCACTAAATCGAAGAAGAGAGAGTCTACGCCAGCCCCAGCAAGCGCCGTGCAGGTGACAACTGTTAATATTACACCATAAAAGGCAAAGAATCTGCCTCGCGGAGACATGTTGGGGGGGGGGGGGGGCGGATTGATACAATTGTATAAGATACAATACTGGGCATTAAAATTGCTACACCAAGAAGAAATGCAGATGATAAACGGGTATTCATTGAACAAATATATTATACTAGAAATGACATGTGATTACATTTTCACGCAATTAGGGTACATACATCCTGAGAAATCAGTACCCAGAACAACCACCTCTGGCCGTAATAACGGCCTTGATACGCTTGTTCATTTAGTAAAACAGAGTTTGGATGGCGTGTACAGGTACAGCTGCCCATGCAGCTTCAACACGATACCACAGTTCATCAAGTGTAGTGACTGTCGTATTGTGATTAGCCAGTTGCTCGGCCACAATTGACCAGACGTTTTCAATTGGTGAGAGATCTGGAGAATGTGCTGGACAGGGCAACAGTCGAACATTTTCTGTATCCAGCAAGGCCCGTACAGGACCTGCAACGTGGGGTCGTGCATTATCCTGCTGAAATGTAGGGTTTCGCAGGTACCGAATGAAGGATAGAGCCATAGGTCGTAACACATCTGAAATGTAACGTTCACTGTTCAAAGTGCCGTCAATGCGAAAAAGAGGTGACCGAAACGTGTAACCAATGGCACCGTATACCATCACACAGGGTGTTACGCCAGTATGGCGATGACGAATACATGCTTCCAATGTGCGTTCAGCGCGATGTTGCTAAACGCAGCTGCCACCGTCATGATGCTGTAAACAGAACCTGAGCACTATGGGACTTAACATCCCCTAGAACTAAGAACTACTTAAACATAACTAACCTAAGGACATCACACACATCCATGCCCGAGGCAGGACTCGAACCTGCGACGGTAGCGGTCACGAGGTTCCAGACTGAAGCGCCTAGAAGCGCACGGCCACACCGGCAGGCAAACAGAACCTGGATTCATCCGTGAAAATTACGTTTTGACATTCGTGCACCCAGGTTCGTCGTTGAGTACACCATCGCAGGCGCTCCTGCCTGTGATGCAGCGTCAAGGGTAACCGTAGCCACGGTCTCCGAGCTGGTAGTCCACGCTGCTGCAAACGTCGTCGAACTGTTCGTGCATATGGTTGTAGTCAGTTTTTCAGAGTCTGTTGACTCAGGTATCGAGACGTGGCTGCACGATCCGTTACAGTCATGCAGATAAGATGCCTGTCATCTCAAGTGCTAGTGATACGAGGCCGTTGGGAACCAGCACGGCGTTCCGTATTACCCTCCTGAACCTATCGATTCCATATTCTGCTAACAGTCATTGGATCTCGACCAACGCGAGCAGCAGTGTTACGATACGATAAATCGCAATCGTGATAGGCTACAATTTTAGTTTTATCAAAGTCGGAAACGTGATGGTACGTATTTCTCCTCCTTACACGAGGAATCACAACAACATTTCACCAGCAACGCCTGTCAACTGCTGTTTGTGTATGAGAAACCGGTTGGAAAAATTCCTCATGTCAGCATGTTGTAGGTGTCGCCACCGGCGCCAACCTTGTGTGAATGCTCTAAAAAGCTAATTATTTGCATATCACAGCATCTTTTTCCTGTCGATTAAATTTCGCGCCTGTAGCACGTCATCTTCGTGGTGTAGCAATTTTAATGGCCAGTAGTGTATATTCTAAGAATTGAATTATAGTTCGCTCGCCGTCTGTTACGAGAGCCTGAAAATTATTTTTGCGGTTACTGAAAGAAATGCTTCTGCTCTCGATTTACTCAGCAGGATCAGGAACTATGATTGCAAATAAAAGTTTTGAGTTCTAACTGATTAATGTATTTAGTAACAGTTCATACGGTAAGTATAGTAATATTCCTGATGATAATAATAATAACAACAATAATGATGTCTGTCAAACAGCACTAGAGCATGTCAGAGGCGACCTCTACGGTTAGTTCTTATTAAAATGGTTTACTGCCCTGACTTGTAAGCTTCAAGGTTAAATGCTCGCCACAAAAATGAAAGATAATCTTGCCACACGCCACGCCGTTTTGTTAACATTATGAGCGGCACAGAAACAGTTACTTCCGCGAAATCTAGGCGATCCAGGACGGTGTACAGTCTTCTCGAGTTCACTCCCTATTTGTACCGAAAAACAAGTTTAGTTGCAGCCTGGCTGTGACGTCACGCTCAGCATCGCCGAGGCCTATGAGAAAGACAGGCCGCGTCGAGTACGTCACGAGGGTAGACCTGAGTAACCGCTTCGCTCAGTTCAGCAGTCTAAATGTGTTTTGAATCGTGTTAACTCGTAACTGGGTGTTCAGGAACTAACGAGCATTGCATATTCTACTGAAATCTTCTTTTATAGTCTTACTGATTACTAGTGATACGTGGTACGTACTGGAATTGAGGAAAACGTGAAAGGGAGGATCCACCAATATAACTTAGTATTCACACAACCTTTTTGTTGAACAATATATAAACTGTGTTTTACAGATAATCGAAACATTGAAGCATAAAATTTTCTTTAACAAAATGAACGAATTTTCAAAATTCTTTTCACCTTGAACCTTCACTTAAATAAGCTTTTAATCTTTGCAAAAGAAATCTGAAGTGCTGTATTGTAAAACAGCAAACAGTATGACAATGATTACAAGACGGCCGGACCTGGAGCCCGCCCGTTATCAGATGGAACAGCAGTGTTTACTCCTCGCTGGACACATTCTATCCTATTAAATGCCCTTCTGCGACACATGAAACTATGTAAGTACCATTGATGACACGAGTGATTCAGTTACTAAAGAGAGATGACTTAACTTTTAATTTGAAAGCTGTATGACGAAAGGTTTGGCGTTAAGATGCCTACCTGTGCTTATAGGTTGAACAGATTAGCAAACAAGAAGAGAACGATAAGGCTTACTCAAAAGCAACACGTCCCTTCTGACGCCGGCCGGGGTGGCCGAGCGGTTCTAGGCGCTACAGTCTGGAAGCGCACGACCACTACGGTTGCAGGTTCGAATCCTGCCTCGAGCATGGATGTGTTTGATGTCCTTAGGTTAGTTAGGTTTAAGTAGTTCTAAGTTCTAGGGGACTGATGACCTCAGACGTTAAGTCCCATAGTGCTCAGAGCCATTTGAACCATTTCGTCCCCTCTGGCAATTTTATTTTCACTAAAGCCCTGGTGACAGTTGGCTGTTAATACTTTCATAAATTGACTGTCAGTTATTAAGACCGCTCAGAAGGAACATCTAAAAACATTACAAAATTGATAAGGCTTTCGTGGCCACATGTTGACAAACTGCCTATTGGCTTCTGTCTCGGGTTCTTCGGCCGACGATCATCTAATGAATAATGAATAATCATTAGATGAACGTCGGTCGAAGAGCCCGAGACAGAAGCCAATAGGCAGTTTGTCTTAAAACATTACTTGTGTACACTTATTACAAGAGAACTCACTCGGCTGAACCACAAGATCCATCCATAATACAGCAATAATGACTCGATCTTTCAAATACAGAAACGAACAGCTTAGTACAACAGGTTGTTCAGATTATAACTAATGACTGAGAAATGCAATTACAATCAAAGAATTGATCCGGTTGACAACTAAATCCAACCACAAGGTCCCTATTTTGTGACCTGTGCCAAAGTACAATTGTTCTGGCTGTATCTGCGACCAAGAGCTGATTAATTAGAACATTAATTATGGGGTACAAACCAGAAAGGAAAGGCCATATAATAGCGGCAACTAGTGTCTTATTAAAATAGTACTGCCTGTATCTACGACCACAGAGCCGACCGCGCAAAAAAACTCCGAGGGTCGGGTACAAACCAGAAAATGACACAATGAAACAAATCACCACATAATGTTATTGCCCTTTACCAGTAAGCAGCTCCATAGATCCACGGTGCGCCGCAGCGGTTACTGAGTGGTGCCGATGAAAGCCAGGTAGAAGAGGAAAGCCACGCCATGAGCGGTCGTTCGACACGAATGTTGCCAACCAACTGGTGGGTTGTCTCCGTGTTGACTGTGGCCGACGAAGAACGCAGTAAAGTATTCCGGTACCTTCGCTCTGCGTAGGCCCTCCTCGCGCAGCTCGTGGCTTCGGCTGCTCGGAACTTGTGACCACCTCTTGTCGCCACGCTATCGCCAATCCCCAAACTTCGTGCCTCCCTCTCGGGCCAGCAAACCGCGTATACGGGGTGGTCCGTTGATCGTGACTGGGCCAAATATCTCACGAAAACTACAAAGAACGAAACTTGTCTAGATCGAAGAGGGAAACCAGATGGCGCTATGGTTGGCCCGCTAGGTGGCGCTGCCATAGGTCAAACGGATATCAACTGCGTTTTTTTTAAATAGGAACCCCCATTTTTTATTGCATATTCATGTAGTTCGTAAGGAAATATGAATGTTTTAGGTGGACCACTTTTTTCGCTTTGTGATAGATGGCACTGTAATAGTCATAAACATATGGCTCACAATTTTAGACGAACAGTTCGTAACAGGTAAGTTTTATAAATTAAAATACAGAACGCTGTTCCAATGCGGTACATGTACCTTTGTGAACGCATGCTGTTACAGCCTGATTAGCTGTAAATACCACTTTAATGCAATAATTGCTCAAAATGATGTCAGTCAATCTCAATGCATTTGGCAATACCTGTAACGGCATTCCTCTCAACAGCGAGTAGTTCGCCTTCCGTAATGTTCGCACATGCATTGACAATGCACTGAAGCATGTTGTCAAGTGTTGTCGGTGGATCACGATAGCAAATATCCTTCAACTTTCCCCACAGAAAGAAATCCTGGGACGTCAGATCCGGTGAACGTGCGGGCAATGGTATGATGCTTCGACGACCAATCCACCTCTCATGAAATATGCTATTCAATACCGCTTCAACCGCACGCGAGCTATGTGCCGGACATGCATCATGCTGGAACTACATCGCCATTCTATCATGCAGTGAAACGTCTTGTAGTAACATCGGTAGAACGTTAAGTAGGAAATCAGCATATATTGCACCATTTAGATTGCCATCAATAAAATGGGTTCCAGATATCCTTACTCCCATAATGCCGCACCACACATTAACCCACGAAGGTCGCTGTTGTTCCACTTGTCGCAGCCATCGTGGATCTTCCGTTGCCCAATAGTGCATATTATACCGGTTTACGTTATCGCTGTTGGTGAATGACGCTAAGTCACTAAATAGAAACCGTGCAAAAAATCTGTCATCGTCCCGTAATTTCTGTTGTGTCCAGTGGCAGAACTGTACACGACGTTCAAATTCGTCGCCATGCAATTCCTGGTGCACAGAAATATGGCACGGGTGCAGTCAATGTTGATGTAGCATTGTTAACACCGACGTTTTTGAGATTCCCGATTCTCGCGCAATTTGTCTGCTATAGATGTGAGGATTAGCTGCGACAGCAGCTAAAACACCTACTTGGGCATCATCATTTGTTGCAGCTCGTGGTTGACGTTTGACATGTGGCTGAACACTTCTTCTCTCCTTAAATAACGTAACTATCTGGCGAACGGTATGGACACTTGGATGATGTCGTCCAGGATACTGAGAAGCGTACATAGCACACGCCCGTTGGGCATTTTGATCACAATAGCCGTACATCAACACGATATCGACCTTTTCCGCGATTGGTAAACGATCCATTTTAACACGGGTAATGTATCACGAAGCAAATACCGTCCGCACTAGCTGAATGTTACGTGATACCACGTACTTATACGTTTGTGACTATTACAGTGCCATCTATCACAAAGCGAAAAAAGTGGTCCAACTAAAACATTCATATTTCATTACGTACTACACGAATATATAATAACAATGGGGGTTCCTATTTTTAAAAAAAACGAAGTTGATTTCCGTTTGACCTATGGCAGCGCCATCTAAAGGGCCAACCATAGCGCCATCTGGTTTCCCTCTTCGATCTAGACAAGTTTCGTTCTTTGTAGTTTTCGTGAGATATTTGGCCCGGTCACGATCAACGGACCACCCCGTATACGCGGTTTGCTGGCCCGAGAGGGAGGCACGAAGTTTGGGGATTGGCGATAGCGTGGCGACAAGAGGTGGTCACAAGTTCCGAGCAGCCGAAGCCACGAGCTGCGCGAGGAGGGCCTACGCAGAGCGAAGGTACCGGAATACTTTACTGCGTTCTTCGTCGGCCACAGTCAACACGGAGACAACCCACCAGTTGGTTGGCAACATTCGTGTCGAACGACCGCTCGTGGCGTGGCTGCCCTCTTCTACCTGGCTTTCATCGGCACCACTCAGTAACCGCTGCGGCGCACCGTGGATCTATGGAGCTGCTTACTGGTAAAGGGCAATAACATTATGTGGTGATTTGTTTCATTGTGTCATTTTCTGGTTTGTACCCGACCATCGGAAACAAAACTTTATGAGTTATCCTATCACATATTGAAAACCATTTGTGAATATCTAGTTCAATTTTAATGATATTAGTACGATTTTAAAGGACTTAAGTAGTAAAGATTGTCTGTAGTCTCCCTGTATAAATGAAACCCGAACTGTTTTCAACACGCAGCCGCCTTGTATAGGGGAGAACATTGAGCCTGGAACACTTTTCAGACTTCCTCCTCTAACCAGCCAGACGTTTAATATACAGAGTGAATCACCTAAAACTTGCACCGCAAATAATGTGGGAATGAAAAGTGCTATTGATGTGCGGTTTTCACACAATGTAATAGAATTCAGGAAGTGAATTTTTGTGTCAACACATCCTTTTTAAAATGGAACAATGCCTATTGATAATAAAAAACTAAAAGTAGGAGATATTAGAAAGTCAGTGTTGTTTGTTGTAAGATTCTAGTGCGAGTCATTTAGATATCGTATTTTGGAAAGTACCCACACCAAAATTTGTAAAATACCTGTGGCAGCATGCACTAAATAACAATACAAATGCATACACAAGGTATGTGGATTCTGACGAGTAACGAGGCTACTGACCATCACATCTTGCGTTCGAAATGACCACTGGCAGCTTCAATACACCACAGAACTGCAGAAACGCCTTAACAGATCTGTATTTGCAATTCGAGTGTTAGCAGACATAGGCGATATAAAAATGAAAAAGCTTGCATGTTTTCCCTGCTTTCATTCCATAGTGTCATATGCTATAATATTTCGGGGTAACTCTTCAAGTCAAACAAAAGTTTTCAGAGTCCAAAAGCGTGTAATACGTATTATTTGTGGAGTAAATTCACGGACGTCCTGTAGAAACCTCTTCAAAGACCTGGGTATACTAACAACTGCCTCTCAGTATATTTAATCCTTACTGAAATTTGTCCAAAATAATATATCTCTTTTTCCAACAAACAGCTCAGTTCATACATACAATACCAGGAAAAAAAATGATCTGCACAAGGAGTTAAAAGCATTTACTTTAGTTCAAAATGGGGTCCACTACTCAGGAACACTCATCTACAGTAATTTGCCAGCAAACATAAAAAATTTTAGTTACAAATAAAGATCACTTTAAAAGGAACCTGAAAGACTTACTAGTGGCTAACTCCTTCTACTCCATTGACGAATTTTTTAATAGAAACAAATGATGTATTGTATATATTCATACTATTAGTATTGCTATTTCAGCTTTCAAAAAAATACATGTTCTACATCCACGAGGATCTCCTCAGCAAGGATCTATGGAACGAAGAACTAATCTAATCTAATCTCTAATCTTCTAGTTTGGTATGGAGCGACTGCTGCACACGTGCTAGCATTTCAGTGGAGATATACGAGCATACTGCAGTAATGCGTCGTTGCATGTCACCAAGTGTAGTTGGTATGTCTTTGTAGACAGCGTCTTTGATCTTTTCCCAGGGAAAAAAGTCTACAGGGGTCAAAAATGGAGAATGAGTCAGCCAAGGTAAAGGTCTCTGCGTCCAGTCCAACGTTTTGGAAACAATTCATGAAGACATGCTGTAGTATATCGTGCAGTATGCGTTGGACGGTCATTATGTTGGTACCGCAGGTCTCTCCTAGTTTGCAGAGAATCATCTCCTAGCATCCGTGAAAAATGGCCTTTTAAGAGGTTCCGATACTTGTGCGCTTTCAGTGTTCCGTCCATGAAAAATGGGCATGGCAACTGATGGTTCACTATCCAACACTACACGTTTACACTAAATGGACGCAGACATACCATTTGACGAAGCCAATGGGGATTGTCAACAGACCAGCAGTGCATGCTTCGGAGGTTTACCCCGCAATGATTGGTAAATGTCAGTTCAACACTAGACGAGATACATATGGAGTATCCTTTCTAAATGCCGGTCTGCAGAATACGATTCTCATAATCATTTCCACACAGCTCTCGGTGGAAAGAGATGTGGTAGGACTGGAACCTACATCGATGGAGAATGCGTAAGACACTTGCTTGACTCATGGCACTTCCTTGTGCGGAAGCTGACCCGCGGATCAACTGGAATAGTAGCTAGAACATTAATTTACCCCTTTTCTGTCGTCACTTGTTTCCTTTTGTTACGTAGTCTAGATGTTACACTAGTACTTTCAAGTAATTGACTGAAGAGATTGATAAATGATTTCCGAGGTGGTTGACGTCAGTTGTGGTATCTTGCCACAAATACCGTACAAGAACGAACTACATTTTTCCTAAACCCTCCATACACTGTTTTATTCTGTATCGGTAAATCCCATCGTCCACTGACGACCTACTGCTTGGACTGTCACACACTGCCTGACTAGCACGTCCCACTGCATTCAAGGAACACAGAAGTAAACTGTAAGCAAAAATAACAACATTGTACCTAGTATTTATGCAAGGCTGTATAGCACAAACAAGTGTCGGTATGGAAATTTTTCCAAATACGATATCTCTTAAACGACTGTCACTATAATTATGCAAGTAACATCATTGATATTCTAATTTACCCTACTTTTAGATTGTTAATGTCAATAGGCATTGTTCCATTTAAAAAAGTGTGTGTTTCCACAAACATACACTTTCAAAAGTATTATTACAATCTGTTTATTAGCTAACAATACGAGCCTCTCACTACCAACAAATTCTGTGAAAATTGCACATCAAAAGCACTTCCCGCTTCCGCAATATTTGCGGTGGTGCAAGTTTTAGGTGGATTCACTCTGTGTATTCTAACCCCATTTTTAAGTGATGGCATTCACTTTTTTTGTCCTGTAGTCTCTTTCAAAAATCATAAAAATTACTCCATAAAAGTAAGATTTTTTGTAAATATGAAAAAAATGCTTAACGATACTCGCTCTACATGGTTCTGTACCTAGGGATAAATATCCTATTGAAAGTTAAATTCAGTTCCTTAGCAGATACCACATGTTTCACGGTAGAAGACATCCTTCTGCTTCAGGGTGCAAGGTGGTACACAAACAACGATGTATGGCTCAATAGGCAACACGTTATATAATAAGTTTCAGAAATATATACAATTTTACTCACCTCAAAATTCTATAGGTAAAAACTAACAATAATTTCCAAATATTTTATACATATATCATACAGCAATTAAATATATAAAACTCAAAATATTTAGAAAAGCTGCAAGAAACACAACCACATGCCTCACAACAACAAAAATAATAAGAAGTACTAGTAATTTCTTACTACGGCCGGTAATACATATTCCCTCATGTGATTCTGAAATCGGTCACTAGATTGAAACACCGGCCACGAAGGTACAACATTGTCCCCTACATCTTTCTCCATGCATGTTCACTCACAGACTACAGCCACCCTTTCATATCAAGTCCTTCTGTATTTTCTTTTATCGTATGCTGCCAAATCAGAGGCCAAAAAAGAAAACTTTTCCTTATAAGAGGCTTCTATGAACCGCCAATAGGAGACAAGAAATGCTTTATCAGTCGTTTCACGTGTTCGACTGCTTGCCCAGAGCGTGATCACCGTGCAATAAGCGTTGCCCAGTTGAGCTTATGACATACTGCATCACATCACAGTTTCCATAAATCGTACTATTTGGCTGGAATGACTGTGTCCTGATAAACAAACATCATGTTACAGATTTGACAGGTCTTGCCATACGACCAGCTACCCAAAAGCATTAAAAACCATCTGCATAATATTGCCCACAAACATTTAGAAGTCGTTGAAAAACGTATTAATGATCAGAATGATTAAAGACAACTGAGAAGTTAGGGTGATAGTAAGGACACAGGATACTTTTTCGGCTCGATATTTTGTGAAAATCGACATCTATTTCTTTCATGTATCACTTCCTTGCTTAACAGTTCTGTAGTTTACCACAGTTAACGCAGAACACGTTCTAAATAATTTTCAACTTTTTTGTACAATTTAGGAACTACTGATGTTTATAAAGAACAATAATTAAAAGTAATTACTTAAAATGTTTCTTTAAAATTCAGGTACGATTAAATTAAAAAATACATATGTGAAGGAGACCAAACTTTTACCAGATATGCATGCCATGTTGGTTAAGACACTAGACCTGTTTAATTCCACACATTAAGTACACCGAACAAAATTAAAATTATTATATCTTATATTGTAACCTTTAGAATATTTTGCCTAATTAAAATTTTTATTCCTCTGTGATTTAATTGAATCTGCAATAAACTTTATGTCTATTAGATAGGCATACCTAATAACTACAAAAAACTAGTGCAATACTTTATAAAGCAAGGAGATACATGTATCTAAATTCTGAAAACTCTAACATCTTCCAAACTGCGAATTAAGATTTGAGTCATATTCAAATGTGCCTCAGAACATCACTGAAGCAAAGTCGTCATCATGCTGCATTTTTTCATCTTTTAGCTTCCTCTTGGCATTGTTTCTAGGGATCATTGCTTCATAGGTGAATGTGTACTAATTATATTTTTTCGACATACTTTCGTAAAAGTAACTATGAAATTCATTTGATTCCATAGTGTTTCTATGGAGGTAAATTCATTTTACATAAATGAATAAACAAGTGCTTAAAAGAAATTAGAAATGTCTAGTAGTAGAATTCTACATTTAAGTCATCATTATTGGTAAAATTCTGGAGGAGGGGGGGGGGGGGGGTGGACGGTATTGTGATATAATCTCATAACCAATTATTGATTATCAAAGCATCTTCTTTGATAAAGTATGTGGTGAAATGTATACAATGTGATGGTGTAGCTTACCTGAAAGTAACTACAACTCACTATTAGGAATGGTTTAGGATCCACTACAAACAAAATTACCCTTAACACAAAGACTGGAATCATCCCTGAAGAATTGATATATATGTCTTCTGAATGAGGTGGACTAGTTTGTTTGGAAACTGGGAACTCCTCAATTTTCCTTTATGGAATTTCTTGGTGTGTGGCATTGTTATCATTTATTGCACACTAATGAATATCTAGAATCACAGATATCTCTGGCACTTAGAGAACAAACTTGCAGTAAGACGTAAAGAACAAAAACACTTCAACAAAGTGAAAATAAACAGGAGCATAGGTGATCATCTACTGATGCAGGAAACGAGCGGTGTTACCGACATATACCCTATATTGCAACCACAATCTCTGGAAGCAAAACGGCCCAGGTATTTTTTTCTTTTTTCGTGAAATACTAATAGTCTTCAATAATGTAAATAATGGGATAATGGAAGCGTAAATGACTATGGGTTTAAAATTTAGTATACAGCGGTCATTTTTCATTCTGAACCGAATTAAGCGTACGTCAAGGTAGTCAAGAAAGAAAATAGAATTTAATAAAGTAATAAAAGATATTTTGGCTTTTCCATAATTCAAAAGTACCTCGTGTTCTGACACAAATCATTATAAGTGCGCAGAAAGAAACAGATATAAAACATTCATCTATGAGGAACGATATTAATGCAGGTGATACCAAAATCAGTGTGATAATGGTGGTTATGAATTTTTTGCGCCTTTACTCTGCGTTTATTATCAGTACTAATTGTAAAGCTCCTCAGCTTAGCAGCGGTTGCGGAGAGACCAACGTCTTGCTCAGAGGCTTTGGACTCGTTTGCAGCCTCGGCGAGCGCGCCGCAAACAGAATTGTCTCGTACGGCGCCCGGTCTTCTTAACCCCTCTCGCGTCATTAGGCACGCCAGCCACTCGCGACGCTACCAGCGGCGAAACAAAAGAAGCTCGATACGCGCCACGCAGTGGCAGACGCGAACAAAAGACGTGCGCTACAGCGCCCCGGAGAAAGCCGGCCGAGTAGGAGGGGCGGCGGCGGGAGGAGACGAGACAGATATAATAGCCGGCGAGATTGTTGTTTTTTCCACTTCTTTTCTCCCCTGCCCTCTTTGTTGCTGCGGAGGGAGAGGGCGGAATCTTTTCTCTCTGTGAAATTGGTTTTTACACCGGGGGGCGGGTCTACCGCCGCCAGTGGCCGAGAGTGGGGGCGACCTGTGTCCTCCCCAGCTAACGCCTTCGAGTCCAAACTTCCTGAAACATTTTCCCCGATAAACGTAGCGAAACGGCCTTTTCTTATTGTTTTGTTCTTGCCAGAACTGGATTCGGTGAGACACGTACACATTTCCTCATGGTGGGGAACGTTAAGTTGCTTGAAAGTTCAGTAATTTGATGTCAGCCAGTTCAATTTGTGACGTCTCGCAGCCTGACATGGCATTTTCTGCAAAATTCTATTCAAAAGGTGACAAAATTCTAAAACTTTCATTTTTATATAACTGTGCTGTTAATTTGGACTTGCCTCGTGCTACAACAACTATGTTTTACAGAACATAGCCAAATCTATTACATATCAAAGTAGTGATAGCTTTTCACTCGAAACTTTTTAGATGGTTTTGATACCTTTGCTGGTGCAGTCTGCCTAAATCTGACTCCCTCAAAACTCACTGTCAGAAAATATCGTTTTCGTACAGTTATAAATACATTAATATCTACTAATATCAGTATCATCATCAGCATCATATCTACTTTTAGTCCTACTTCTACTACTACTACTACTACTACTACTACTACTAGCAGCAGCAGCTGTAGTGATGGTAGTATTACAAGTAGTAGTTGTAGTAGTATAGCTAATATTTCTTTATAAGTTCTCAGTCAGCATCATTATTCACATTGTCATTAGATACCTTCAAATCTTTACTACTTATGAGATTAAAATTATTATAATTTCTATATTAACTGTGGTGTATATAATATTGTGTGTACAAGAACATGCTACAATGTATGAGAGGGGTTGAATGCACTAACCTAACTGTGTCAAATAAATACATAAAAGTAAGAAAAATTTAAACGAATTTTTTGGGGTATTTATAATGAATCTGGAGAAAACCTTGTAGAGACAGCAACGACAGCTACGAGTAATCAGCCTAGGAATTAATAAACGCTTCAGTTGTATTTAGTCCTTTATTTCACTGTCCTAAAAACCTCATCCTCAAGTGAACTCCTGCATAACAATGAAACAGATACATCAGTTAATATGACCATTTTCTAAAATATTTTAAGATTTTTAAAAATTATTATAAAACTTTTAAAACTTTTACATAAGAATATTAAAATATTTGTTCATAACTAAAAGATTAGATCTAAAAAGCTCCGAAATATGTGCCCAAAATTCGTTGCCTTCCAGAACAAAACACCGCAAAATGCGCTATGTCATTGAATAAAATAACAAGATGCAGGGATTCCAATCCAATATGGTGGATGAGGCATAAACAAATTATAACACTGTGATCCATTGGTGAGGTGAAAGCATATAAAAAGCTGTTAAGATCTAATATGTGGCTAGCATGAAAAACTAAGTGGAGGAATATTCTAAGAAACCTGGAGAAAACAATTAAATAGCTATTGACGGAAGAGTAGAATCTGAAAACCATACTTACCGCTCATCTGGTCTATACGCAATCACAAACAGGGGACATTACTGCGTGCTGTCTGTTACTAACTGCAGGAAGTAAACAGGTTGCCTATAGACGGCTCATTCTAGTTCTGATTATGCGTGGGCTTAACCACATGGTCAGTGATCTTCTGCAGGACAAACGAATTCTGAATGAGAACAAGGATTATTGGAAAAAAAGGTACAAAATCTTTTGAAAACAATCCACACAATATAATAGTGACATATGACATCTATTTTTATTTTTAACGCTGATAAGTTATGCTAACCTAAAGGAATTTTTGACTGAAGGACGCTTAATGAGTAAAAAGATGAACGTCAGATGCATATAGTATATTATGGCAAAGGAACAGATCTGCCGACAGTGTCCACTGAATAAACCTTAAAACTTAAAAAAATTAAAACACTAAAAATTGTTGTTTTGTAAAAATATTTAAAAAGTTTTTCATGTTTTTACAATCAAAAGGAATGAAGACTAGTGGATTCTGATACTTTTTTAAGCATGTTGAAAACAAGAGAATTTTTTTTTAGAAAAGGAAGATGTGCAAAATCAAGTTAATAAAGAGTGTGTAGCAGGTGGCGATGACATGGGGGGCGGGGAGATGGGGAAGGAAAATAGAAAGGCCCAGGAAGAGAAAACATGAACTAGGTAAAATAAGTACAGAATATTATGTCATATAGCTTAGGCAGTCGAAATTTGCCAAAATACTACGATGCCTCAAATCTGTTGGCCCATTGAAGGTTTGCCCTGGTAAAAGGCTAAAGGGTTTAATAATTTCGACCTTGTTCCAGATGTGTCTCTTCTTTTCTCGATGTAATGTTTTTACGTTACTAGGGAGATCAGTGACGGAATGTCTCTAATCACGAAAGTGTGTACTCAAGGCAGATTTTGAGCTAGAAACCACAAGATATTCTTTAAACCTGGTATTAAAGCTACTACCATTTTTTCCAATGTACCATATGGGGCAATCACTGCAGGTAATACAATACACCTAGACTGTATAACATTTCGAACAAGTAGCATGTTCTCTGTTTCTACACTTTGCACCAGCTTTACCGGGAATGAAGGAAGGTGGTTCAATAATTTTGGAGCGCACTTTCTTCTGATCTTAATTTTTAAAATATTATCATATCAGTGGATGTCTCAAGGTTGCCATTCCTTCTTGATTTATAATAATTTTGGAGCGCAGTTTCTTCTGATCTTAATTTTAAAAAATTATCATATCAGTGGATGTCTCAGGGTTGCCATTCCTTCTTGATTTATTGTTATGCAGATGTTCACCATGTGGGTTTCAGGGGACGAATTTGGTAATGATCTAAAAATAAGGGAGTAAAAACACTTTCACCTGTTTATTAACACTCAAGATAATATTACATCTTTCTATGTTATTATTATAATTATGGACACCACCTTCTTTGGGTTAAATATTATGAACTACATTATTATATGATTTTGTCCGCTGAACCGAATGCGTTAGTAAATAATGTTGGAAGGTATTCAGGAAAATTGCTGTTATTCATATACGAACAATTTGGGGTTCACACTGAAAATTAAACAATCTGAAATTGGAAAAAGGAACAGAACTGATACTGTTGGACATCACCAGAACTAATTTGTGAAAGATAACAGTGACTAGAACTCCTCAAACCAGATATAGGAAATATCTTTTAAACTTTATTAAATTTTGTTTCTATCTATAACACTCTGTTTGCTTACAATGTTACCCATCTGATTCTCTTAAGGGATCTCTTGCATTAGTTTGTATTTTGGAAGCTATATTCCTCGAGTTGCTTGAGTAATGTAATCATAAACCCAATATGTGGGAAACTTCCCAAAACTATCCTCCAGTTGGCAGCTATAAGTGACCCTTCACAGCCTTCGACTCAGTCAAGACTTACCCATCTTGACAACATAGCATGGAGGTTTGCAGACTTTGTTTCACAATCCGTAACTGTATGATTGCATGTTGCACTGCATTTGGTTCGAGAAGGTGGCAACCTCTGGAGATGATATTTTTTAGACCTTGTAATTTCACAGTTTGTTTGCCTGTTGTAATTCAGAAAAGGAAATTTTTTTCCTTCCCCAGCTGTGGCAATTGAGTCCACAGATAAAGCACAGATGGGAAATCCTACAGATAACATGTTATTTTTTTTAGAATCTACTAAAATTTCTCTACCTTACAAACCTGTTTGTCCTCAGCAAGCTGCTGATGTTCATCTGTAAACAATAAACAAAACAAGTATTCAATACAAGTGTTGTAGTCTATCTGATGACTTAGCTAGGGGTTCACCTCTTAGTCCAATACTATCCGAAATTTTCATGCACAATTTCGAAAAAAAAATCCTCACAGCTAGAGCCACTGAATTGTGAAATTAATTGCTGGTTCAAATATGTCGATGATATGCTGTGTTTGGGAACCAGTACCACTAGTCAGATATATCACTACAGCATTTAAACTCACAACATAAGAAAATTCAGTTTACATAGGAACAGGGAGGCTCTTCTACAAAATGCTAAATATGTGTTTCATTGTATTAATATCCATATTTAGGCCCAAGAAATTTGTAGGCCTTTACACAAAAAACGTAGCTATTGATATAGTAATCCCCACAAGCTCCCTGCATCCAAACAGCAACAAACATGCAGTTTTCCATTCCACTGTGCAGATACATCTTTCCCATTATCAAAAGCAGCCTTTCAAGCAGAACTACAACCCATCAAGCAAATCGCTTCCAGCAATGGCTGTTACTCTGCCCTGGTTGATAATAGTCTATGAAAAAAGAAAATGAATAAAATTATTTAGTTAATGTAATTATTGTAATCGTTTTACTATGTAAATACTTTGTCATATTTTGCATCTTTTGTAGAAATAACATCTGTGTGAGTCGCAAATCTTCAGTTGTCACCTGAAGACGGCCTGAGAAACCGAAAGCCAGTTCGTGACCAAATAAATATAATTTTACAGAACATCAGAAGTGTTTTTCTTTTTTAGTTTTATTATCATAGTCTGCCAAGCACCGACGAAAAAATGAGTTAACTTTAAAGGGCAAACGAGTACTGTCGTTAAATTGTGTGGAAGGAGGTGGAGAAACTCCTCATATGATTTGGGGCTGGTAGTGTATTTGGAGACGAAGGGATATAACAGCCATATTTGTCTAATCTGGACAGAAGAGAGAAAAATGTCCTGGCTGTTGTCACTGGGCGCTGTGTAGTATCTTTGTAGCTCGATAAGGGTTCGTCGAGCAAGGGACAGAGGAAAAATTAGGGACTATGATTTGGCAATGTTCTATAAATGTTTACATCATCCATGACTGTAGACAGGACAGCACCAAAACTTCTAAAGTGACGAGCTAAGTAACAGTGGTGACAGTCTTTGCTTTGCCTAATATACTAGCACAAACTAATCTTCAACTATTGTGTGGACTTGTTTTTAAACATTGTACACATCTCGGCTGTGTCTGTGCTTTACCTGTTCTCAGGATTTCAGGAATCTAATTCCACCTTAGACTGTCGAAGGGTTTCTCTACAATGAGTGAAAGCTAAGAAGGCAACCAGACATTCCTATTCTTTCTACTATTACTAACATAAGAGCAGGGTCAAAGTTAAGAAAGCTAAGAAGACGTCCACACATTTCTTGTACTTTCTGCTATTACTAACGTCAGAATTTATGTTTCTTGAAAGCTGTTTACAATATTCCAAAAGGCTGGTGGCCCGTCTAACACATAATAAGTGTGTTTCATTGTAAAAGCCTTTTAATGTTTGAAATGCTGCCCTGATAGATACAAAGATGGAGTGTGAAGAATTAATAATGAGCTACACATACTATAACAAATGAAAACTCTTGCCAGACCTGGACTCAGAGCACTATTTAACGATATTCGTGAGCCATTGGACCAATCATTATTCTTTTCATGTTTAATTAGACTTTATTAGATTTTTCTATTTATTTTTTATTCTTATGTTTTTATATGTTTACATCTACTTTTACCGTGATTTTTGTTGCTTATCTGTATCACTTCTGTCAACATTTTCATTCAATATAATTTATTTACATTTCAGTATATTCTTATATGTCTGAATTTTTGTTGGTGTTTTGTTAAGTTTCTACGACTCAGCAATAACCGGACTCTATTAAAATTTTCTTTCACATTTTTAAATATTTCTCTCCACGAAAATCTTTAGGAAAAAATAAAAGATTCATTCATTGTGAAAATAAAATAAAATCTCACTGCGTCTCCAGGCTTTATTTAGACTTTGCCACTGAACTTCATTTTTATTAATTCCAAGGAATAAATACATAGTGTACGTAAGAATATTATTACTGTGGCAAATGTATTTGTTGGAGGATCATGGCTTATGCTTCGAAAGGGTTATACAATGAATTTCACACATAATGTAAGAGCACTATTTCTTGGAAAGGCTGCATCCAAACTTTTTGGCAAAAAAATGCATTTTAGGCGAACAAGTTAGGGCAAATACAATGGTGAAGGTTACATTATTTAGGAGCTGCTGGAAAATAGAGTAAGTTAACTCAATTGCGGGATTTCAAGCAACAACGTGGGCAAAGTTAGGACCGCTTAGTAAATCTCTCAAAACTGACCTACGAAATACTTTTTGTATTCTGCGCCGATTCTGCGATATCATCAACACTCTTCCTTAACCTGACAATCTGGACAATAGTTAAAAAGTATATTTGTAGGTGAAGGGATATGTTTTAATAAGGAACAACACATTTCGAATAACAGTAATCCAAATTAAACTGTAATAAAATAATCAGTATTAATTGGGATAAAAGGTGTTTTATTGTTTGTAACTGGTTTCAGTCTACATAGATCATCTTCAGACTTAAAGCATCTCTGAAAATTTAACACAATTTTTTTCGGAGGGGATCAGGAACTCCTAAGGATGTTTAGAGTACATAGAGCAGACAATATAAATTATGATAGAATAAAAAAACATTTATATCCTTCAGCCAGCCGCGGAGACACTGAGCGGAACCGACCTGTAAGTCGAAGAGCATGTTCATCTGCTTCTGAACAGCGTAAAAGTACGACGAGTTTAAAGGCGAAGCCTGGACCATCGTCTAGTGCATGATAACAGAACACACCAATGAGGAAAAAATACAGTGATAAAGTATGTAAAAACATCGAAAAATATAGATAAGTATTTTGAAAAACTGAAATATATGAATAGGTAGGTCGTAATACATCAATATTAATTTATCAGACACAAACACATTTGTAATAATATAAAAAGAACCATGGACCTTGCTGTTGGTGGGGAGCCTTGCGTGCCTCAGCGATACAGATGGCCGTACTACAACCGTATTTTTTCCCGAGGGTATACAGTTTTACTGTATGGTTAAATGATGATGGCGTCCGCTTGGATAAAATATGTTATGTTCAAGAAAATATCTGTTGCATATTTTATAGGAAAACTGCTTGTAAAATAAATCTGAATAACCCTGTGTATTAGCTGCATTAAATTCACATAAATGGAATTAATGATATAAATAGGGACGAAATCATTGGAGATGAGATGCCATGAAACGATATTAGTGAAAACTGTTCTGAAACCCTGAATACAAGTTATAGCAATTGCGACGTGAGTAAGGAAAGTTTGCGTCAGAGCAAAATACAAGCCTCAATCTCCTTATTGTAGATATTTTAATTTTTTTTTTTACTTCGCATTGATTCAGCTGCTGCATTACTTTCATAATTAGTACGATAGAATCAATACCTTGTTTAGTCCAAGCGCACTGACGAACTTGGAAGAATTTATGTTACTCCTGCCTTTGCAGTAAACAATGAAATGTTCTGAGTAAGCGAGTATGACCGTTGTGCTTGTAGGTCAGGACAGGAGTAGGTGTTACTCACGTATAGTTGATCAGTGATTTTACCCACCAGTGGATACTTTAATACCATTTGCCTATATGTTACACCTCTCCAGGCGAAAATAAAAGACATCATGTGAGCTACTCTTCTTTTTATAGTCCTGTGTCTTACATCATTCCGTTCCAATACCGATTTCACATATAGTGATGAGTAAAGGAATCTGGAAATTTGTGGTAAGGGCTATAGGACCAAACTGCTAAGGTCATCGTTCCCTAGGCTTCCACACTAACTTACGCTAAGGACAACACATACCCATGATCGAGGGAGGACTTTAAACTCCGACGGGGGGAGCCGCGCGAACCATGACAAGACGCCCAAGACGGCACGGCTACCCCGCGCGGCGATGAGTAATGTAGTGTCATGTCAAAGACAAGTACTTCAGCTTAATAACTCACGCATCCTAGGTGCGCACAAGAATAATATTTAGAAGAATAGAAAAGAAACTGAGGATCTATTAAGTGACCATTAATTTGCCTGTAGAAGGATAAGTTGCCAGAGAGATATGACGTCGCACTTGATAATAGCAAGAAGTATGAAACATCAAGTCACCTACATAGGTTTTATTGACGTAGAAGAATCTCTCGACAGAGCAAGAAGTAGCAAAGTAGCAGAAAAATATGGAAAAGCAATTAAAAAATACGGCTAAAACACAATTTGTTGGAGAATCTAATAATCGCGGAGGATGTGGAACCCAAAACTAGGGGAAGAAGTAAAAGAAAGTGTTAAGGCTTCGACAATGGGATCATCATCAAGCACCACAAAATTCATTACAGGAATTGATATGACAACTTACTTTGGTGTAAAATACAATAAAAGTCCTCATACGGCACTGTTGTTAATAGTGAAATGGAATATTACTACAGTTTACTATTCACTAAGTACTGAATTTTTACTATTGACAGTAGTGGCGTAGGATAGTTTTTATTTTATTTGATGCTACGGTATGGGCTGCTGTAAAGAATTTTATGATGCCTGGTAATAAGATGACCGAAGCAGTAGTAAGTAGACAATATTTCATAAGTATCTTTTGGCAGTTCTGGAAAAGGACTTTTTTAAAAGCATAACAGTTTGGTAACGCTGGACCCATTTTAGTGACCATATCGCACCATAATGTAAACTATCGTTGAGAAAACTTGAGGTGATAGAATCAACTGTGAAGAAATGGAATTCGTCTAAGCCATGATGTAGACATTTTGAATAATTTTTATTTTATTGCTATACTCTCGAGATTCTGGATTTGGGCCATTTTCAAGTACAAAAACTTATTTATATGTCGAAAAATAACATAAATGTAAAGAAGAAGAAATGTAAAGAAACATCGCTCCTGCGAAACGCAACTCGCCCTTTTTTCACGTGATATATTGCGAACCATGGATGAAGGGTATCAGACGGATGCCATATTCCTTGACTTCCGGAAAGCGTTTGACTCGGTGCCACACTGCAGACTCCTAACTAAGGTACGAGCATATGGGATTGGTTCCCAAGTATGTGATTGGCTCGAAGACTTCTTTAGTAATAGAACCCAGGACATTGTCCTTGATGGTGAGTGTTGATCGGAGGTGAGGCTATCATCGGGAGTGCCCCAGAGAAGTGTGGTAGGTCCACTATTGTTTTCTATCTACATAAATGATCTTTTGGACAGGGTGGATAGCAAAGTGCGGCTGTTTGCTGATGATGCTGTGGTGTACGGGAAGGTGTCGTCGTTGAGTGACTGTAGGAGGACAGAATTTATTGGTGTAAAAAATGGCAGCTAACTCTAAATATAGATAAATGTCAATTAAGGCAGATGAATAGGAAAAAGAATCCTGCAATGTTTGAATACTACATTAGTAGTGTAGCGCTTGACACAGTCACGTCGATTAAATATTTGGGTGTAACATTGCACAGCGATATGAAGTGGGACAATCATGTAATGGCAGTTGTGGGGAAGGCGGATAATCGTCTTCGGTTCGTTGGTAGAATTTTGGGAAGATGTGGTTCATCTGTGAAGGAGACCGCTTATAAAACACTAATACGACCTATTCTTGAGTTCTGCTCTCACGTTTGGGATCCCTATATGGTCGGATTGAGAGAGGACATAGAAGCAATTCAGAGGCGGGCTGCTAGATGTTACTGGTAGGTTTGATCATCGCGCGAGTGTTACGGAAATGCTTCAGGAACTCGGGTGGGAGTCTCTACAGGAAAGGAGGCGTTTTTTTCGTGAATCGCTACTGAGGAAATTTAGAGAACAATTTTACTGCCACCAACTTACATTCCGCGGAAAGACCACAAAGATAAGAGAGATTAGGGCTCGTACAGAGGCATATAGGCAGTCATTTTTCCCTCGTTCTTTTTGGGATAGGAACAGGGAGAGAAGATGGTAGTTGTGGTACGAGGTACCCTTCGCCACGCACCGTATGGTGGATTGCGGAGGATGTATGTAGATGTAGATGCAGATGTAGAAGATTTTGTATTTGAAATTGTCCTAAGGCCAAAATATGTGTCATATAACAATAAAGAAAAATTGTTTGAGGCAAATCGCATCGCCATCATTCAAAACAATTACCATGACTGTGGCTCCAGCCAAAATAAAAATTATCTAATGTAGATCCTGCTTATCTTCATCGGTTAATGTCGTGTAAAGCAGTGGTGTGATATCGCCGCCGTGTTTGAGCACGCTGTCCAGACGTAGGCTCCCTCGTGCGGCTGTGGCTGGCTGCAGTGTTGGTGTCTGCCGTGTTGTGTTTCCAGCAGGCTTGTCCGCCTACAGAGTGGCCGCTGCCTGCTACGCGGGCCTGCATATGTTACAGGGGCCGGCCGCGCCGTGTTACAAACCAGCGGACGGGATCACTCGCCACGGGCTGTGTGGGGACAGCAACGAACTGCCGTGGTCTGCGAGCGAGTGGGTGGAGTGCTGCACTACACAGTCCAGTTCGTGGAGCATTTTGATTAAACTCGCCTCGCCTTCTGTTGCCGCCATGTTTGTCCACGATTTCTATAGGGCAACAGATAATGACACCCGTGTAGAATCCGTGTTTTTGGCTCGCAGAAGATGTTCGATGCTGCTCCACATTGAAGCTCAGTCAACAAAGTAAGAGTTTACGGAATACTATATAAACTTTTTTCTGGGTAGTTCCTGGCAAACAGAACACGGCATGTTGGAAAGACATCTCGAGACTTTGCAGTAACATGTGTTATACCACAAAGGAGTGTTACAGGATCATTACTGTTAACATTTTGTACAATAGATCCCCAGAAAGTAAGTTACGTATGAGTGTTGCACTACACTTCAAAAGTGACACAGATGCATGACGGAATTTTGCAACACGTCACCATCATTGGAAACAATGGCCGGAATCTTCTACCAATCATTCAGTTTCCGGTTCTAGGCACTACAGTCTGGATAGCGGTCGCAGGTTCGAATCCTGCCTCGGGCATGGATGTGTGTGATGTCCTTAGGTTAGTTAGGTTTACGTAGTTCTAAATTCTAGGGGACTGATGACCTCAAAAGTTAAGTCGCATAGTGCTCAGAGCCATTTGAACCATTCAGTTCTCGACGGTATAAATCCTTTCCTTGGTCACGGAACCATTAGAGAACCGCTGTGTCAACGTCTCTATCGTTCGATAAACAGCCCTCTCCTCTTACTTTGCCCCTCCATATCTTCTTTCAGCTCATGGTAATTGTATGGTTCATTATGTGGACTTGCCGACTAGCATCACCCTTATAAGTTTGTAGGCATCCACGGCCGGTGTCATTTTGGACTAAATAATTTTGGATGCTGGGTCGCATCATTGTAAGCTACTAAAACAACTAAATTGTCCATGTTTCGACCTACTTGCTGCGGTACTCTTCAGGGTAACTGTGTGGTTTTGGTCAAGCTGTTGGCAACTACGGCTGGAGGCGGCATTACATTAGCTCCATTTGCTACTAGAATTTTACTGTTAATCTGCGCGCAATTTATACGTTTTCCCGACTTTGGAGTACATTTGCAGTTTCGACATTTAGTTAGGGATGCACCTGTTATGGGTACCACAACAGAACTAAGTCTGGAGGAAACCAGGAACATGTACTTTCCTCTGACTTTCCAAACTTCACAGAAGTTCTCCTACGTAGCTTGCAAGACAAGCGCACCTGAAAGAAATGATACTGCGGAGACATGGTTTAGCTACGGCCTGGGGGATGTTTCCAGATTGAATTTTTCAAAAAAATGGTTCAAATGGCTCTGAGCACTATGGGACATAACATCTGAGGTCATCATTCCCCTACAACTTTGAACTACTTAAACCTAACTAACCTAAGTACATCACACACATACATTCCCCAGCGCAGGATTCGAACCTGCGACCGTAGCAGTTGCGCTGTTCCAGACTGAAGCGCCTAGAACCGCTCTTTTACGATTCAGAGCCAAACAATGAATACCATGAACAATTATCCACTGATCTTCCACGTCCCAGTCATTATTACTCAGTCCTGCTGCTTTCCTCGCCTCCTTCAACATACTAAATGTAGACAGTTTGCATGCCAACCACCGACTGTTTCGTGCCACAAACGTTCTTTAAAGTTCTACCGCCAAATCCAATTTTCTATTCCCATCAGTCGTGACTCTCCTCCTGGTTTTACGTAATAAAAACCTAAGAGGCCTATCTAAGAACCAATTCTACAAATACTATTTTAATATATTAGCAGTTTAACACAATATAATTTTTGAAATTACATGCATCCTTTAATCCTCTAAAAAGGGCAATCACAGAATTGGAAAGAAAAACATAGGCACAGAAAAGGTAACAGCGAAGAAACCATGGGTAACAGATGAAATACTTCAGTTGATCGATGAAAGAAGGAAGCACAAAAATGTTCAGGGAAATGTAGGAATACAGAAATAGAGTTTGCTGAGGAAAGAAATAAATAAGAAGTGCAGGAAAGCTAAGACGAAATGTGAAGAAATTGAAAAATAAATGATTGTCGGAAGGACTGACTCACTGTACAGGAAAGTCAAAACAACCTTCGGTGAAATTGTAAGCAAGAACATTAATAGTGCAACGGGAATTCCACTGTTACACGCAAAGGAGAGAGGGGAACGTTGAAAACAGTACACTGAAGGCTTCCATGAGAGGGAAGATTTGTCTGATTTGATAGAAGAAAAAACAGAAGTTGATATGGAAGAGATAGGGGATCTAGTATTAGAATCAGAATTTAAAAGAGCTTTGGAGGACTTAAGATCAAATAAGGCAGAAGCGATAGATAACATTCCATCAGCATGTCTAAAATCATTGGGAAAGTGGCAACAAAACGACTATTCACGTTGGTGTATAGAATGTGTGAGTCTGTCGACATACCATCTGATTTTCGGAAAAGCATCATCCACAGAAATGAGAACAGCGAGAAACTTAACACGAGGATTGATGGTCTCGAAGTAGACGAAGTTATGGAACTGTACTACCTAGGCAGCACACTAACCAATGACGGGCAGAGCAAGGAGGACATTCAAAGCAGACTAGTACTGGCAAAAAGAGCATTCATGGGCAAGAGAAGTCTGCTAGTGTCAAACAAAGGCGTTAATTTGAGGAAGAAATTTCTGAGAATGTAAGTTTGGAACGCAGCATTGTGTGGTAGTAGAACATGGACTGTGAGAAATCTGGAACAGAAGAGAATGGAAGTATTCAAGATGTGGTGCTACATACGAGGGTCAGTCAAAAAGTAATGCCTCCTATTTTTTTTTCTACGTTTAATTGTCAGGAAATTTAAATGCAATTACATAGGTTGAAAACCACAACATTGAGGATCATTTTGTCATTTTTCAATGTAATCTCCGCCCATCTCTACAGTTTTGGTCCATCTTTGAACAAGGGCATGTATCCCAGCACGGTAAAAATCACAGCTCTGCTTCCTAAGCCATTGACGCACGGATGTTTTGACGGCCTCCTCATCTTCAAAATGAATCCCACGATGAGCTTCTTTTAGTGGCCCGAACAGATGGAAGTCTGATGGTGCCAGGTCAGGGCTGTATGGGGGATGAGGCAAAACTTCCCATCTAATTTTGATAATCTCGTCACAGGTGTGACGACTGGTGTGTGGTCTTGCATTGTCATGCAAAAGAAGAACATCTGCCATTGATTTTGTTGGGCGAACTCGCTGAAGACGTGCTTTAAGTTTTTTGAGGGTTGTGACGTATTGAACAGAATTTATTGTGCATCCCTGCTCCAGAAAATCAACCAGAATCACACCCTCTGTATCCCAGAAAACTGTTGCCATAACTTTCCCTGCCGATCGCACAGTTTTGAATTTTTTCTTCCTCGGCGAGCTTGTGTGACGCCACTCCATTGACTGCCTCTTTGATTCGGGTTCAAAAAAATGCACCCATGTTTCGTCCCCGGTCACAATTTTTTTCAGAAACTCATCTCCCTCCAAACGGAAGCGCTGCAAGTGTTGGGAGGCTATTGTTTTCCTTGCCTCTTTATTCTGATCGGTTAACATTCTTGGAACCCACCGTGCACAAACTTTTGAGTACCCCAATTGTTTAATAATCGTGATCACACTGCCTTTACTAAGAGAAATAATGCGACACACTTCATCTGCAGTCAGCCGACGGTCACCACGAATGATGTCATCAACTTGCTGAATGTTGTGTGGAGTCACTGCACTCACCGGCCTGCCGCTCCGCTTTTCGTCAGTCAACGGTGTTTGCCCTTCAGATTCCTTACAACGACGAACCCATCGTCTAACAGTGCTGACATCCACTGTCACAACACCATACACCTTCTTCAGTCTTTCATGAATGCGTATGGGCGTTTCACCTTCTGCATTCAAGAATTCAATCACACAACGCTGTCTCAAACGAACATCGATGTCGGCCATCTTACAAACTTCTGCTGTGCTGCCACCTGTTGACACAGAAAGTTACTACTGCAGTGGATTGCAGAAGAAGGTTTGAGGAATGGCGCCAAATTCAAATTTTTCACTTAACTTAATTTTTTTAAGTAGAAAAAAATGGGAGGCATTACTTTTTGACCGACCCTCGTACGAATGTTGAAAACTAGATAGACAGATAAAGTAAGGAAAGAGGAGGTTCCGCAAAATCGGAGAGGAAAGGAATATGTGGAAAACACCGACAAGGAGAAGAGACAGGATGATAGGACATCTGTTAAGACATCATGGAATGACTTCCACAGTACTAGAGAGAGTATAGAGAGCAAAAACTGTAGAGGAACACGGAGACTGGAATATATTCAACAAGTAATTGAGGACGTAGGTTGCAAGTGCTACTCTGAGATGAAGAGCTTGGCGCAGTGAGGAATTCGTGTCGGGCTGCATCGTACCAGTCAGAAGACTAGTGACTTGAAAAAAATGAACAAATATTTACATAGATGTTGAACCAAAGAACACAACGATATAGATATCTCAGTAAGCAGAAGAAAGCAAATACATGTAGTCGACATCAGACGCAAGCGTTGCACACCATATCTCAAGCGACCTGTTGCCGGCGGAGAGGGGTCGAAATCTTTCACGTGCAGGCGGGTGTCAGCCGTATTGTAACTTCGAATCGTAGGGTCACTGATGATATACCGAACAATTCCGTAACAACTCCTGAAAAATTGCGGAATCTATTTCGTGCCGTGCCGCTGAAGAAATCTTTGAAGAAAAGCAATAGGAGGAGACTGGCACGTAAAGCAGAGAGAATTTTGCTCCTGCTTTAAAAGAAAAATAAAGAACTCTAATGGAAAATGAAAGAATGCAAGAAAATTATACAACAGAAAGATTGGGAAGACGTTTGGAAGGTAAAGTGTGTCAGGCCAATGTGGATGACATAAGAAAACAAGCACAAGCGCGGTTTGACATCTCAAATTTGGACGCTGAACTCGAATCGAATTAGGCAGCCATCTCTTACAAAAGAAATAATGGGTTGGTAGGACCACCATCAGAACGAACCGCAACAAGATATGTAGACATCGAGCCACATAAAACCGACATTCAAACTTCTCAAAATCAGAGCTTTTTGATGAAGGATAGTATGGAACGACAAACAAATGAAATTTACATGCGTACCCAACAATAACTAACTTTCTTAATTGAACACATGCGCAGAAAATAAATTACAACGTGTCCACGACCAATATCAACTAGATAAAGTGAAGCAAAAATCGCCTATCAAAAGATTTTTTTATACCATTCGGATACTGACATAGCTCTATTCCAGGAATTTGAAATCAACAAATTTTAATCCCCAGGTTACAAAGAAACTGTAAATGTAACATCAGAAGCGAAAAGTGGGACTGCAATCCTCATAAAGGGACGCATTGAAGTTAAGGATACTTGTCTTTTACGAAACAGGGAGGGGCATCTGTTGGAAAAACTTTACTACCGATTCTTTAAATTTTTGTGCCTTGGAACAACAAAGATTTGACTGGGCCAATTATTTTTAAAAAGCGAATTACTGTTTTTATTAAAAGGGAATCCTGCAAAAGCTGTAATTGGTGGCGATTTTAATAGTGTATTCCACAGAAAAGCTCAACGGCCAAATCTTAACTCCTCCAGAAAGCTGGAGCTTTTGGTGACAAACATGAAGTGGAAGAGAAGTAAATTGATGTTAAGTACCCCAATATGGTGAAATGTACATACATTAGAAGTCGATCGCAAGGCAGGATTGACAAAGTATGTAACAGCAAACTTATAAAATAAATTAAGAGGAACTGAAGTAATCCTCACTATCTTCTCGGACAATCTCGCATTTAAATGCAGCATTAAGCTCAAGAGGTATGGAATCCATTGTGGTCGCCTTTTATCGAAACTGAATTTATCAATATGCTATTGGAGGATTGACAGACAAACAGGTAGAGTATGGAAGGCTTCTGACCGTATGCGATATAAATATGAGTCCAGCGTCCACTTGTGGGCTTCATGTGTTAAAGCATAATTGAGGTCAACCCTGATATTTTATGGGAGAAAGAAATCGAGGTGGTTTCGCCATACCATTGAGTTCTACTATGTCTTTTGCACCAGTGGCGTCTGAAGAGACTTTAATCAATATAAAAAAAATTGTGCTAAACTTATAAATATGAAGAAAAAACTGCTAGATGGATTAAAAATTCCGCGCGACTGCTACGGTCGCAGGTTCGAATCCTGCCTCGGGCATGGATGTGTATGATGTCCTTAGGTTAGTTAGGTTTAAGTAGTTCTAAGTTCTAGAGGACTGATGACCTCAGATGTTATGTCCCATAGTGCTCAGAGCCATATGAAGCATATTTGATTAAAAATTAAATCCAGTCAAAAAACAGAGGAGGAAGAGAATTCTTCAATGTATCACTCAATTAAACCTGAAAGAAACAGGAGAAGGTTGCCTCAGAGCAGAAGACAGCAGGCTGCTGTCAGAACAAAACGGCATTTTACATTACGTCTATAGATTTTATCGTACACGTATAGTAACACTTAGCTTAATCCTGGTCCTGAGAGAGATTTACTACAAAATACAAGTATAGGGAACACCAGAACTGATGAGAACAATAGGTCTTACACAAATTCTATAACGTGCAAGGAGATATTAGACATAATTATGTCTTAGCTTACCTATAAGTCACCAGAGCCTGATAGCTTGCCTGCAGAGCTCTATCGAAATTTCTGGCCTCTAATAGGTAATCAGTTTATGGATGTGATAAATGAGGTATTTAATGGGGTGACTGCTCATTAAGTGTATTAATACCAAAGGGAACAAAAACAGAAATGGAAGACCTCAGCAAAATGAGAGTGATTGGTTTGATGAAGGACTATAAAATAATTGTACGTATACTGGAAGAAGGAGTGAGATCAATAATGGAAAAGACAACAATCGACCACCTGACCTGTCTCTGTGGGGGGGGGGGGGGGGGGATATTCTTAAAGCTGCTTATGAATATAAGGATATCACTGCTATCATTTCAATAACATCCGCGAAAGGTGACACTGTTTTTATATATTTCCCAAAAGCTTTCGACAGGCTCAACCACGTATATTTATTTAGAACATTGATACATGTGGGCTTTGGTGAAGACCTTGCACGGGTTTTAATCAACCGTTTAATTTCTATAATGGTCATTTTACTCAGACCACTGAGATAGAAAACAGTGTCCTGCAAGGGAGTCCTTTGTCAGTGACCCTGTGTAACATCGTACTAAAACCCTTTCGAAGAAGACCAAATATGAACCTCGAGGGTATGACAATCTCAGCCATTAGAAACGTCACAAACGCATGTACTGATGATGATGGCGTCATTATTAGAAGCAATGAAGATTTAGAAAAATTTGCTAGGAACGTATAGGTCTGTTGCGATAAAGCATAAGCTAAAGTTAACGCGATGGAAAGCTCTTTCTGAATTGTCGAGAATCTTAAAGACGTTCGTTTGGTATGGGCAAATTCCGTGGATTATCACACCGCTCTAGGTGCCACCCTTTACCAATTTCCGATTGAAATAGTAACCAACAACTGGAGAAGAGCGACTGATAGAATCAGAGGCGCAACAACACACAATCAGTCCATTTTTCTGAACTTCATACAAAGAATTAAAGTAACCAATTAGAGTAACTGTGCTTGATTTGTAAAATAAGTCAGTCCGTTGCTGTTTTCGTTTGAGATACGATACAGTGTACCAGTACGTACCGTCAAAAGGCAATATATTGCTTTGTGGCGGTACGCATCAGTAGGTCAAATTCTGCAAGTCCCGAAGGTCATAGCTAAGAACATTATGAGTATAATTTTGAGCTTCATGTGGACATGGAATTTTTTTAGAGTAATTGTCGGTACATTTATGTTGCCTCCTGAAAATGGTAGCTTCGGCCTGACGGACGTACGGTGGAGTCTACGGCCTTATAAATAAAAAGAGCGCTTTAAGTTATTGAGAGTGATCCACACTACATGATCTTCTCAAACCCGAAAAGCTAAGACCACCCATAAATCTAGGTAGAACTAACTACAAATTGAGATACGTTGGCCGTTTCTTCCTTTGGATAAGCTACATGGAGTGTACCATAAAGAACAAAAATTTAAAAATTGCTGGAAGTTAATGGAGAGATTAAAAACAACCGAAAATGTGAGTAAAATAAAGATATCCAAACAAGGATTGGAAAACAGTTTTGACAAACATGACCAGTCAGGTACTGTCTTCAGACATCCAGGCGATATGGTGCCGAATTATTAACAGCGTAGTTAGCACTAATGAAAAATTGTACTCCATTGGCCTCAGTGACACGAACGTATACACTACATGCGACGCAGTTGTCAGGTTGGTCCACCGTTTTATATCTAGATCATATACAGACATATGAAAGGAAGTTAAACAACAGGCAGCGCTTACAAATAGAGCTGCCAGTTGAGAAATTAAAGTGTATAATTTTTCCCCACGGTATTTTCTTCCCTGTCCAGAAATCATACGTCATGCTGTGGCTGTCTGGAAGTTACATTGATTACAACATTAACTAAAATGGAATTGACAATATTCTGGTGAATGAACTATGTGAGTAAGCAGAATATTATAAAATATGTAGAAGACAGGGCTACCAAAACCTTTTGGAAACATGTTAAGAATACTGTTTCAGAGGAACCGCATTGGATAACAATTTAAACAGTCATCGCCTTAAGGAAATGCGGTCATAAGCCGAAATAGAAGATCACTGTTGAAGGTAAAGGACGGTAGGGATTTCTTGTGCCCTGGGACCTCAATAAAACCCCGAAACAGCGATGTGGACCGACGAACATCGATAAACTAAATACTTAAATCCTGCAACGAAGCTCTAACATGATAATTTTTACCGGATTCTTATTAGAATTTTAGGAAGACTGCTTCAATCTGCAACGTAACAATTAAAGTTGCACTGAGGATTAGGTATCAAACTTCTTTTTGTTTGTAAGATGAAACACCGTTAGTTTCAGTTTTACTTACCGAGAAAAGAGACGTAGATGTCAAGGAAACCAAAAAATTCTGCTGCTCCTATAAATATTAAAATTATCAAGGAGATTCTATTTACTTTTTGGAAAAGAAGAAATGCAGAATTTAATTTTATTATTTGAAGAACATCATTCTATTGTTACAATTAAGAATCAAAAGACACTGAAGCCAGGTCGAGAAGGCAGAAATTTCGTGAGCGCAAGGCTGGGGTAGAAGGGGCAGGAAGTTTCATGATGACCGAGATTTTCCATGCTTCTCTAAATCTCTTTAGACAAAATTGTGAAATCGTTCTCTAAAAAAGGTGATTCCTTTGGTTATATTGCATTATCAGTTCGTTTGATTTTCGACTATCTGAATTGCGTGCTGCTGTTTCTTTCGCTTTGTGTCTGTAATTTTGTACCGCGCTACCAATTATTACAACATCGAAAACGGTTCCATGTCCATGCAAGATTGAACAACGATATGTGGAAACGGGATATCGCTTCCTGAAGTGTCTCTGCTATCACATCACGTTCAACCACGGTCACCAAGTACTCAGGCTAGATCATACCTCATTTAGTCACAGTAATGCATTACGACTCACGGAGACCGTACACAGCACCTGAAAGTGACTAGTCACTCCGCATCTACTGTTAATGTAAGGTTATCTGTATCGTGACGAAACAGGTTATCATTATTCAAACAGTGCGACAGTAGACTCCAAGGAAACACATTTTAACAAGTCAATTTTTGCGGGTGTCCGGTTGACAGTATAATAGGTCTCATAAAGTTATGTAAGGGCTGGTTAATACATTACTAAAATGTCACGCAGTTTAATAACACATGTGGCAGAAAGGACTTTCCAACTGTGGAAAAACAAGCAATCCGTCTTCAGGCCACGAGTGGCCTACCGGGACCATCCGACCGCCGTGTCATCTTCAGTGGAGGATGCGGATAGGAGCGGCATGGGGTCAGCACACCGCTCTCCCGGTCGTTACGATGGTATTCTTGACCGAAGCCGCTACTGTTCGGTCGAGTAGCTCCTCAATTGGCATAACGAGGCTGAGTGCTCCCCGAGAAATGGCGACAGCGCATGGCGGCCTGGATGGTCACCCATCGAAGTGTCGACCACGCCCGACAGTGCTTAACTTCGGTGATCTCACGGGAACAGGTGTATCCACTGCGGCAAGGCCGTTGCCTTCCAATTGTGAAAGCTCATATTGATTTATCATTTAAGCTGCAGACTTCGTTTTGGTGACATTTTGTAGCAAAACACAAGTTTTTATCTTATACCCAAACAGGTAAATTTGATATCCATTGGTTATGCAGCACACATACCATCCGCAGCCGAATTCTTGCCAAACTAGCTGCAGCGTGTCCCCTGTGAATCGTTCAGTTACGAGGTATGTTCCGGCTCTGAGCTGTAGTAGAGAAGCCGAGAATGGTGCAAAAAATACATTATCCTTGATGGACCTCCAGACGAAAAAGTCCTGGAGGTGTCAGGTCCGGTGAACATGAGGGCCAAGCAATTGTCACTTCTAGGCCCTTCAATTGATCTGGAAAACGGACATTTAGGAAACCCTGGACATCGGAGAGATACTGTAGTGACGTACCATCTTGCATTAACTGTGAGCTGTGTTCTTGGTCATCAATCTTAATCTTTCTCTTGGAAAAAGAAAAGTCTGTAAACGTTCTCTTGCCCAGTGCACAAAACACATTCAGTTTTGGGCCATCACGGTCATGTTCCAGGGATTTTCGTGGACTTTCATTGCCCCATATCCTGCAGTTGTCTTCATTAACTTTACCACTTAAATGAAAAGTCGATTCATCATTAAAGATAATATTTCCATTCAAAACTTCCTCCTCATCCAACTAATGTAACGTTTCCACGCAAAAGTCCTCATAGGCAACCCTATCAGTGCCTTTAAATTATTGTACCATTGCTACCCCTCCCCTCCTGTTTCACATGAACCATGGGCCTTGCCGTTGGTGGGGAGGCTTGCGTGCCTCAGTGATACACAGAGCTGTACCGTAGGTGCAACCACAATGGACGGATGTCAATTGCGAGTCCAGACAAACGTGTGGTTCCTGATGAGGGCCAGCAGCCTTTTCAGTAGTTGCAGGGGCAACAGTCTGGATGATTGATTGACCTGGTCTCGTAACAATCACCAAAACAGCATTGCTGTGCTGCTACTGCGAACGGCTGGAAGCAAGGGGAACTACAGCCGTGATTTTTCCCAAGGGCATGCCGCTTTACTGCATGGTTAAATGATGATGGCATCCTCTTGGGTAAATTATTACGGAGGTAAAATAGTCCCCCATTCGGATCTCCGGGCGGGTACTATTCAAGAGGACATCGTTATCAGCAGAAAGAAAATTGGCGTTCTACGAATCGGATCGTGGAATGTCAGATCCCTTAATTGGGCAGGTAGTTTAGAAAATTTAAAAAGGGAAATGGATAGGTTGAAGTTAGACATAGTGGGTCTTAGTGAATTTCTATAGCAAGAATACCAGGACTTGTGACCAGGTGAATACAGGGTGATGAATACCAAATCAAATAGGGGTAATGCACGAGGAGGTTTAATAGCGAATAAAAAAATAGGAACGCGGATAAGCTGCTATGAACAGAATAGTGAACGCATTATTGTAGCCGAGATAGGCACGAAGCCCACACCTATTACAGTCGTTCAAGTTTATATGCCAACTAGTTCCGCAGATGATAAAGAGACTGAAGAGTTGTATGATGACATAAAAGAAATTATTCAAATAGTTAAGGTAGATGAAAATTTAATAGACATGGGGGACGTATCCATGAGGCCACGACTCGAATGTCTCGTCTCGTAATGATAAAAACGACTACACTTAGTTGGGGCCGCGTCCAAAGTCATTTACTCCATAAACAGGTTTACTATTTCTGCAGGTAGTGGGGTTATCGGTATGACACCGTTCGTCTCGTTAAAATATGCTTCACCACACAAATGACTTTAAAAGTATGTTCAAATTAATTCACAACAGTGTAGTCAAATAACTGGGAGAGAACATAATTAATATACTCATTGATGGGAAAGCACATCGGTAATGAGAACAAGTCAGAGCTAAGCAGTTATCTCCTTCGAGGCTCAAAAATTTAATCTGGCCGATGAAATCCATCGTGTTCTTCATATGGTGGACACAATAAATCACGAGAAGAATAAAGATGCTAATCAGATCTTTCGCGAGTCTGTAAATCAGAGATCCAATACCACTCACAATGGGTCATAGGGCTACTTCCTTCGTACTGAACTTTTGGCAAGTCCATACATGAATCGACAGATTTCGTAAGCCAATTCACCGAGGCAAGAGACTCCCGAGCAGTCCGCGAAGAAGTCTGCGATTTTGGCACTCTGTGAATCAGCAAGAGGAAGGATTAGCCGGATTCTAAAGTAGCATAGATTGATTTATTTCAAGTTTCTGCTACAAGTCACTTTTTATTTTATGCTTAATCTAACATAATGCAACGCGTTTCGAACATGTTCTGTTTACCTTCAGGCGTTTATAGATATATACATACATAGAGAAATGTTACTTAAAAATAAACAGTGTTAAACTAGATTAATCTAGAACACTATGTCCATAGTGTTTTACTGTAGCTGCTGGTGTGGCATTTGGGGGGGAAGGAGGGGCGCAGTGTATGGCAGGAATCGAAATCAGTGATGTCTTCTGCTGGTTTTCTTCCTTGTGGTTGACTTATGTATATCACAGCCTGTATAGGATGCAGATTGATTTGCATCTGTTATGTGTTACGAAAATAGTGTGGAAGGCTTTAATATGACAGTTGATCACTTACAATTTCCTCATCCTGCTGCTTCACTTGCATCACTGGTGTAATGGCGGAGATGTTGATTGACATTACACTATTGCATATTATATATTGTCACTGATTGCCAACGTGATTCACTGCACAAATTGCTTCGATGTTATACACACAACACAAGATGGTGGACTGTATCATGTGAGTCTGTATCGATTATCGAGGTTTTGTATCGATATTCTTGGTACTGACAGTTTTATAGTCAATTATTTACATTGACATATCTTGAATCTATTGAGTTAGAACTGTCTTAAGACTGTTGAAGAATTTTGAGTTTTTGATTCGGTTATATCATTAAGAATGTTATATCCATGCTTTGTGTTATGTATGAAAAGTTCCATTTCTTCCATGATATCCATTCTTTTACTTTTTTCTATTTTGTGTAAGATTTCGAGGTTGCCTTCGATTTTCAAAGGGTGGCCTGTGTCTTTAATGTGAGTTGCTACTGTTGGTTTGTTACATTCATCAAGCCTGTACCAGTCTAAATGTTCTTTGAATCGGGTTCTGAAATTTCTGCCTGTTTGGCCGATATAATATTTATTACATTGGCTGCAGGTAATTTTGTAAATGCCACCTGCATCAATACTTGTATCTGTTGATTTTATATTGTGAATAAGCTTCCTACTTAGGTTGTTGTTGGTGCTGAAGCAGGTTTTTACTTCTGTGTTTTTGAATACTCTTGCTAATTTGTCAGATACTATGCCAAGATATGGCATTTTTACATATTTGACTGCTGGGGCACTGTCAGTTGTGAGTGTAGTTTGATGTTGTTTGGTCAGTTTACTTTTTGTTGTGACATGGTATTAATTAGAGAAGGGTCATGTCCATTGTTTATTGCAGTATATGTTATGGTTTCTATTTCTTGTTGGAGTTCTGTATGTTGAAGTGGAAATTTGTGTGCTCTGTACAGCATTGATCTACAAGCAGCTTTTTGTGAGGGGTGGGATGTGTTGAGGAGTATGGTATAGTGGTGTCAGTGCCAGTAGGTTTTCTGCTAACATTGAAAGCTACCTTTTGGTTCTGTTTTGATATTTTTATGTCAATAAAAGAAATGGTGTTGTCTTCTTCTTATTCAAGGGTGAATTGACTATTTTTATGTAGGCTGTTGAATTTGTTTAAAAGGTATATCACTTCATCCTCTGTGCCATCAAATAGAATGAGGGTGTCATCTACATATCTCTTACAGAATTTAACTTTGCTTGTGATGTTATCATTTAGTGTTAGAATTTTATTTTCTATATGGTTAACAAATATTTCAGCTAATAGACCACTACTTTCGTAACACATAACTGATGCAAATCTATCTGCATCCTATACAGGCTGAGATATACATAGTCAACCACAAAGACGAAAACCAGCAGAAGACATCACTGATTTCGATTTCTAGCCATACACTCTGCCCCCCTCCTTCCCCCCAAATGCCACACCAGAAGCTACAGTAAAAAACAATGGACAAAGTGTTCTAGATTAATGTAGTTTAACACTGTTTAGTTTTAAGTGACATTTCTCTATGTATGTATGTATGTATGTATAAACGCCTGAAGATGAACAGAACATGTTCGAAACGGGTTGCATTATGTTAGATTAAGCATAAAATAAAAAGTGACTGGAAGCAGAAACTTGAAATAATTATCGCACACAGTCACGGTTCACAAACATAGCCATTATGGCTGAAAATGAGTATAGATTTAGTCTTGAGGCCTCGAGCAAAAATACGACTGCTCATGAGGGCTGTGAAAGATGAATACAGAATATAAAAGGAGACACTGTGTGAGTGTGGCTGTTTTATGTAGGAGAGACTGTGCGTATGATTGAATAGTGCCGTCTAGAAGGTGTTTCTGCCTACGGTTTCCTGAGAATCAGCGATAGCAATACATTCTCTAGGCAACGAACATCGAATTGCATTCGTTGAAACATCCGTCACTAAAGAGACAAATGATTTATGTGTTAGCGTTATTAAGAAAACGATCGAGATAAAAATTGCAACTCCCTCAATAAAGAAAGTTTCCTATATTGAAGCAGAGCTCGGGACACGGCCATAGAAATGTTGAAGCGGGCTGGATGGGTGAGTATCGAAAACGTTACCTTGTATTGTCTTGCACTAGTGAAGCCACTAACGGTAACTCGGCTATAGAAGTACGGCAGCATCAATTACACGAGGGACGCCACTTGACAATGAGCTCCTTGACTGACAGTTCGTGGAAATGACACGGCAGGAAGCTTCAGAAAATCGCCGTAAAACCGTGTACTAATCTCCAGTGGACCGTACATTTTAGTGTCAATTTCAGCAAATGATGTTTTCAAGAACAGGAAAACTTACTGAAACAATCCAATGTTGTCTAGGTTATAGACTTGAAAATTAGAAGTCCTTCTTAGTTTAAAAACAACTTGAAAGTCACATTTATATATGAATGACAATTATCAGTTACTACGAGGATCACGCTCTGGTAGAAATTTTATTTTTGCATAATGAGGATAATTTATTGGCATATTCCAGAATCTCTCCATTTCGGATTCCGATGTGGCGGTACTGCTTACTGCCGGCCGGACCGGCCGTGCGGTTCTAGGCGTTACAGTCTGGAACCGAGCGACCGCTACTGTCGCAGGTTCGAATCCTGTCTCGGGCATGGATGTATGTGATGTCCTTCGTTAGTTAGGTTTAATTAGTTCTAAGTTCTAGGCGATTGATGACCTCAGAAGTTAAGTCGCATAGTGCACAGAGCCATTTTTTTTTTTTTGATACTGCTTACTTTTTACCTAATGATTTTCCTTAGTTCTTAACTGATTAGCACGGATCTGACTTTTCACTGTGCTTTAGATAGTTAGATATCACCCAGGATGGTAACATTCAGCGTTTAGTATGCTGTTCCAAAGGCATTGAAAGAAGGATGTTTTATTTTAATGCTGGGGAGGAGGGGGGGTTCCATGTTAACGACTTTATGGGTTCATGTAGCGATTTGAATGAAAGGCGATTGTAGCGACTAATATGACTCAGGTGTCGGTAAACGCCACGACTGTCAGGTGCAGAACGTAAGGGGTGTATTCATTACTACTTCACTTGGTGAAGACGAATACGAATGATGCAAACGGGGAATTTCACATCGTCACTAAATAATCCCTAGGGTCACACTCAATGTTAATCGCTTAAGGGACATTGATTGAAAATAGGTCGTTGCCAATAAGTAATTAGTGGGCGCTCTTACAGCTACAACAGGATTCCCCGCGTTGGGACTGTAATTAAGTCGTAATTGTACATCAGGGGCACTTAATGACTAACAGGAGTAACGTTCAAAATATTGTGCCCCGAAGATACGATAAATGGGCGGTACATACGCACCTTTCCCAAAATATAAGAAACATGACGTCTCACTAATAACACAGTCTGGCGTTTGGTGGCTGTATATGGAAACTGAAAATGGAGGGGGGGAGTAAGGAAAAAAAGGGAAGGGATTGCTGATGTCAGCTGCATCGGCACATCACACGGAAAGACCGGTGAGGAACGAAAATGTGTAGGTGACCAGGATTCGAACTCGGGATCTTCTTCTTAGTAGGCGAGTGCGTTACCCAATACGCCATCTTTTTTTTTTTTAATCTCATTTTGCTCTATGTTGTTCGTTGAATTTGTTCGTGGCGGAAGTCTGATGACACCCGTCCAGGTTGTTCTTTGATCTGCTCGCTCAGATTTTTTCTTTTTTTTCTTTTTTACAGAGGGTAACTAAACCCTCTGACCGAACCGGCTGAGCCGCGCGGGATTAGCCGAGAGGGCTAAGGGGCTGCAGTCATGGACTGTGCGGCTGGTCCCGGCGGAGGTTCGAGTGCTCCCTCGGGCATGGCTGTGTGAGTGTGTGTTTGTCCTTAGGATAATTTAGGTTAAGTTGTGTGTAGGATTAGGGACTGATGGCCTTAGCAGTTAAGTCTCATAATATTTCACACACATTTGAACATTTTGAACACGCTCAGCTACCGAGCCAGCATCCCATCCGGTACAAAATGTTACCGCAACTGCACGGAATATCTCGGCACGCCTCACTGTCAAACCACAATCCCAACAAGCGGCATCTATACGCTGTCCCTCTCCATTTCCTTCATACTCGCTAATCTGAGATTCCCGCAGGAAGTGAGATGTACTTAAGAATCCCCAACGAAGAAGGTGGGTCCATTGCCCATCTAAGCGAATCAGTTGGTTGGTTGGTTTGTGGGGGTTAAAGGGACCAGACTACTTAGGTCATCGGTCCCTTGTTCCACGACCATAATAATACACGAAGAAAAGTCCAACAAGCAATAAACACATAACGGAGACAACAAGGGACGACACAGTACAAGAAAGACATAGACGAAGACCAGAGAAAAGAGATTAAAAGACACACAGAGTGCGACGGTCATTGGCCGACCATGAAAATAAAACTGGAAAGGCCAACAACCAAGGGACACATTAAAACACCACAAACTAAAACCCCAGCCCAAAAGCCACAGTCGACACTAAAAAAAAATAAAAAGGGACTCTCATATTGAATGATAAAAACCCCCTGCTCGAATAAAACGGAGAACTAAGTCAGCCATAGTAGAGTCATCGGTTAAAAGAGCAGGGAGTGTATCAGGCAGCGCGAACGTCTGCCTGAGGGCAGTTAAAAGTGGGCAGTCTAGTAAGACGTGTACCACGGTCAGGGCCAATCCGCAGCGACAGAGAGGAGGGTCGTCACGGCACAAGAGATACGCGTGCGTGAGCCGGGTATGTCCTATGCGGAGCCGGCAGAGGACGACAGCGTCCTTGCGAGACCCCCGCATGGAGGAGCGCCACACACTGGTTGTCTCCTTGACTGCCCGAAGTTTGTTGGGAGAGGGCAGGGTGCGCCACTCATCACGCCAAGCAGCAAGGACCTTCTGCCGCAATACGGATCGGACGTCACTCTCTAAAAGACCGATCTCCATGGCCGGGGAACTGACCGCCTGTTTCGCCAGTTCGTCAACCCGCTCGTTACCCGGGATGCCGACGTGACCCGGGGACCAAACAAAGGTGACAGAGCGGCCGCAACGGACGAGAGTATGGAGGGACTCCTGGATGGCCATCACCAGACGGGAACGAGGGAAACACTGGTCAAGAGCTCGTAAACCGCTCAGGGAGTCACTACAGATGACAAAGGACTCACCTGAGCGGGAGCGGAGAAACTCTAGGGCACGATAGATGGCAACCAACTCGGCAGTGTATACACTGGAGCCAGCTGCCAATGACCGTTGCTCACAATAATCCCGTAGAGTGAGAGCGTAACCAGTGTGACCAGAGACCACCGAACCGTCGGTGTAGGCCACCGCCGCGTTCGGAAACTCGGCCAGGATGGAAAGAAAGCGGCTGCGGAGGGCCTCCGGAGGCACTGAGACCTTCGGACCCTGTGCCAAGTCGAGCCGAAGGCACGGTCGGGGCACACTCCACGGGGGCAGACGGAGATTGGCCCGGAAAACAGGCGGCAGAGGCCACGGAGAAGGTCCCGGAGGCGAACCGCAATGGGACACCCTGACCGGGGCCGCCTGTCTGGAACATGGACGATCGAGCGCGGGAACAGGAGACGGTAGTTTGGATGCCCTGGCATGCTATAAACGTGCGCGGCATAGGCGGCCAGAAGGCGGTCACGCCGGAACCGCAATGGAGGGACACCAGCCTCCACAAGTATGCTGTCGACGGGGCTTGTCCGGAACGCTCCCGTGGCGAGGCGGATCCCGCAGTGGTGTATGGGATCCAGCAATCGCAATGCTGAAGGCGAGGCAGAACCGTACGCCACACACCCATAATCAAGGCGGGACTGGATCAGCGCTTGATATAGGTGGAGGAGGGTGGACCGGTCGGCACCCCACCTGGTGTGGCTTAAGCAACGGAGAGCGTTTAAGTGCCGCCAGCATGTTTGCTTCAGCTGCCTAATATGGGGCAGCCAAGTCAACCGGGTATCGAACACCAGTCCCAAGAACCGATGCGTCGCGATCACAGCAAGAGGTTCACCGTCAAGGTAAAGGCGCGGCTCAGGGTGAACCGTGCGACGCCGGCAGAAATGCATAACGCAGGTCTTCGCGGCCGAAAACTGGAAGCCGTGCGCTACAGCCCATGACTGCGCCTTGCGGATGGCACCTTGCAGCTGCCGTTCAGCAGCGGCGATGCCACTGGAGCTGTAATATAGGCAGAAGTCGTCCGCATATAAAGAAGCCGCGACGGACGACCCCACCGCCTCAACGAGCCCATTGATGGCAATTAAAAACAGGGACACACTGAGGACAGACCCCTGTGGGACCCCGTTCTCCTGGACCCGGGAGGAACTTTGCGACGCAGCTACTTGAACGCGGAAGGAACGATACGAAAGAAAATTCTGAATAAAAATCGGGAGCGGGCCCCTAAGGCCCCACCCATGAAGTGTGGCCAGGATGTGATGGCGCCAAGTCGTATCGTATGCCTTCCGCATGTCGAAGAAGACGGCAACCAGATGTTGGCGGCGCGCAAAGGCTGTACGGATGGCAGACTCCAGGGAGACCAGATTATCGACGGCAGAGCGGCCTTTACGGAACCCACCCTGAGACGGAGCCAGAAGGCCCCGAGACTCGAGGAGCCAACTCAACCTCCGGCTCACCATACGTTCCAGCAACTTGCAAGGAACGTTGGTGAGGCTTATGGGGCGATAGCTGTCCACCTCCAGCGGGTTCTTGCCAGGTTTCAATACGGGGAGGACTATGCTTTCCCGCCATTGAGACGGGAAAACACCCTCGACCCAGACGCGATTGAAAAGATCTAGGAGGCGTCGCTGGCAAGGCACTGAGAGGTGTTTCAGCATCTGGCTGTGAATGCGGTCTGGTCCAGGAGCCGTATCAGGGCAAGCAGAAAGTGCGCTCTGGAATTCCCATTCGCTGAAAGGAGCATTGTACGACTCCGCGTGGCGCGTGTGAAAGGAAAGCCTCCGACTTTCCAACCGCTCTTGCCGGGAGCGGAAGGCCAACGGGTAGTTCGTTGACGCGGAACACTGAGCAAAATGCTCTGCTAACCGGTCCGCAATCGTGTCGGAGTCGGTGCACACTGCTCCATTCAGCGAAAGCCCAGGGACAGAGACAGGTGACCGATAGCCTTGGAGTCGCCGAATCTTGGCCCAAACCTGCGATGCAGAGGTACGGACGCCAATGGTGGAAACATAACGTTCCCAGCACTCCTGCTTCCGTTGGCGAATAAGGCGTCGGGCTCGGGCGCGGAACTGTTTAAAAGCAATGAGGGTCTCCAACGACGGGTGCCGCTTATGGCGCTGAAGAGCCCGCCGGCGATCTCGAATCGCCTCTGCGATCTCGGGCGACCACCACGGCACAGTCCTCCGCCGAGGTGACCCGGATGTACAGGGAATCGCAGATGCCGCCGCAGAAACGATGCTGGTGGTGACCGACTGAACCACCGCATCAATCGGATCAGTGGAAGGAGGTGCGATCACTGCGACAGATGTAAATAAGTCCCAATCAGCCTTATTCAGAGCCCATCTGGAGGGGCGTTCAGAAGAGTGACGCTGTGGCAGTGACAGAAAGATGGGGAAATGGTCACTACCACATAAGTCGTCATGGACCCTCCAGTGGATGGATGGTGAAAGTCCAGGGCTGCAAATAGAAAGGTCAATGGCCGAAAACGAGCCATGGACCGCACTAAAGTGGGTCGCCTCTCCCGTGTTTAAAAGGCAGAGGTCAAGCTGTGACAGAAGAGTCTCGACATCTCTGCCCCGGCCAGTAATCGCGGCGCTACCCCACAAGGGGTTATGGGCGTTAAAGTCGCCCAGCAACACAAATGGAGGCGGCAGTTGTCCTATCAATGCAGCCAACACATGACGAGAGACATCACCATCCGGCGGAAGGTACAAACTGCAGACAGTAATAGGCTGAGGCGTCCACATCCTTACAGCGACAGCCTCTAAGGGTGTATGAAGAGGCACACACTCGCTGTAGATAGAGTTAAGGACGTAGACGCAGACTCCACCAGACACCCTCTCATAAGCTGCCCGGTTCTTATAATAACCCCGATACCCTCGTAGGGCAGGGGTCCGCATTGCCGGAAACCACGTTTCCTGGAGGGCAATGCAGAAGAAAGGGTGACTGCTGACGAGTTGGCGGAGCTCAGCAAGGTGGTGGAAAAAACCGCTGCAGTTCCACTGGAGAATCACTTTGTCCATGGGCGAAATAGGCGTGAAGGGACCGAGGAGGCAGATCACGTCACTGGGTCACCTGCTGTCACCGATCGAGGACCAGTACAATCGGCGTCCTTGGCGTCTGAGGGTATGGCGAGATCCAGGTCCTCAGCGGACGCCAGGATCTCCACCTCATCCCCAGACGCAGAGCCTGTATGGAGCGGTGGGGTGGATGCCACCGCGCGTTCCTTGGCCTTAGAGGCCTTCTTCTTCTTCATCTTCTCTCTCTGCTCCTTGGGCTTTACTGGCTGGGAGGGCTCCACCGAGTCAGTCTCCGGGACGGAGGAGGAGCGGGAAGCCCTGCGACCAGCCGCTGGCCTGCTTTTCAGCCATTGGCTGACGTCACCCTTCCCAGAGGTGGAAACCTGGGAAGGGAGGGACCCGAGGGATCCCTTGCGAGAGAGAGTCGCCGAAGAAGTCGGACGCTTCTCCGGCTTAGAGTTGGGGACTCGTGTCCCCGATGGTTGGGGGGTCGTTGCTCCTGAGGTAGGTGGTGCAGGAGCAACAGATGGGGAAGTGCCCCCCACCATCAAGGGAGCAGGTGTAGTATTCCGGCTCAGAGTGTTCAGTGGAATCGGTGCAGCAGATGACAAAACTACTGTTTTGGCAGCGGTGGCATAGGAGCTGGTCAGAGCCACAGGATGTAGCCTCTCGTACTTCCGCTTAGCCTCAGTATAGGTCATGTGGTCCAGGGCCTTATATTCCATGATCCTTCGTTCTTTCAGTAGAACCTTGCAGTCCGGCGAGCAAGGGGAATGGTGTTCGCCGCAGTTCACACAGATGGGAGGCGGCGCACATGCAGTATTAGGATGTGAAGGGCGTCCACAATCTCTGCATGTCATGCTGGAAGTACACCGAGATGACATGTGGCCGAACTTCCAGCATTTGAAACACCTCATCGGGGGAGGGATATAGGGCTTCACATCACATCGGTAGACCATCACCTTGACCTTTTCGGGTAGGACGTCACCCTCGAAGGCCAAGATGAAGGCACCGGTGGCTACCTGATTATCCCTCGGACCCCGATGGACGCGCCGGACGAAGTGAACACCCCGCCGTTCTAAATTGGCGCGTAGCTCGTCGTCCGACTGCAAGAGTAGGTCCCTATGGAATATAATGCCCTGGACCATGTTGAGACTCTTATGGGGTGTGATCGTGACGGAAACATCCCCCAACTTGTCACAAGCGAGTAACCGCCGTGACTGTGCAGAGGATGCCGTTTTGATCAATACTGCCCCAGAGCGCATTTTGGACAAGCCCTCCACCTCCCCAAACTTGTCCTCCAAGTGCTCGACAAAAAACTGAGGCTTGGTCGCCATAAACGACTCCCCATCGACTCGTGTACAGACTAAATAGCGAGGTGAATAAGGTTCGCTGCCAACCGTAGCCTTTCGTTCCTCCCATGGTGTGGCCAGGGAGGGGAACGATTGTGGATCATATGCCTGAGCGTTGTATTGAGGCCGAGAACGCTTAGAGACTGCTGGCGGCTGGCCGCCAGCAAGAGATGATGTACCACGCTTCATCGCGGGTCATCCGCCCTGATGCCACCTATTCCGACCAAGGGCCCTCCCCACGGGCGCCACCCAGCCTCAGCAACGACCACCTGGCGGGATGGCCATTGCCGGGAGTCCCGATGCCCCAAGGAGACAGGCATCTACTCCTTGGCATACGCGGGGAGTTAACGGCGCAGGCATCAGTAGAGCGATCCCTGTGTTGTCAGGGGGCTACAACCGACAGGGTACATGGCGGCCCCACCACAACGGACTGGCTACCGTGCTGGATTTCAGGTGAAATGTAGTCCATGATCGTCATTGGCGCATAAAGCGACACAGCAGAGCAGACTGCAAAAACCGCACCCAAGAACAAAGCCACGCCCTAGAGATGGTGAGTGGGCGGGACAGCTATGCGACGACGACCAACCAAGCTAGAGATGGTAATGAGCGATGGACACATTGCACCTTGTAAGGCGCCCTTCCCCAATCAGCTCGCTCTTCGGAAGAATTTAGAAGATGGAGGTCAAACCCGGTAGGGGACCATCACATAAGGCCGAAACGTTTGAGACTCCTTTGAGTCGCCTCTTACGACAGGCAGGAATACCGTGGGCCTATTCTTACCCCCGAACCCACAGGGGGGGCGAATCAGTTGTTCGAATGCGTGGTGCCTGCTCTTTCAGATAGCTTAGAAAGAACAAACATCACGCATTCATACAGTTTATCGGCTTGCTGCCCTGTGTTGTACCGCTTCAGCGCCTCGCCGTCCAGTGCCCTCGTGGACCGACTCATTTGGCATGGGAAGAAATATGCTGAGACGACAAAAGTCATGCTATGCCTCACACTACCGTGTCGGATCTCCTTCTTCCCGGCGTATTGCAGCAACTCAATGTGTAATGGATTCTACAAGTCGCTTGAAGTCCCTTTAGAAATATTGTGCCTTACTGCCTCTATAGCCGCTGCTATCTTACGTCAAAAAATGGTACAATTTGCTCTGAGCACTATGGGACTGAACATCTGAGGTCATCAGTCCCCTAGAACTTAGAACTACTTAAATCTAACTAACCTAAGGACATCACACACATCAATGCCCGAGGCAGGATTCGAACCTGCGACCGTAGCGGTCGCGCGGTTCCAGACTGAAGCGCCTAGAACCGCTCGGCCACATCGGCCGGCTATCGTACGTCAAGTGAAGGCCCTCGGCCACTGTGTTATCCGTGGTGAGAGGTAATGCCTGAAATTGAGTATTCTTGGCACACTTTTTACACTAAGGATCTCTAAATATTGAATTCCCAAACGATTTCCGAAATGGGATGTCCCGTTTCTCTAGTTTCAACTACCATTCCGGATTCATAGTCTGTTAATTCGCCCTGTGCGGAAACAATCACGTCGGAAATCTTTCCACATGCATCACCTGATTAAAATGATAACTCCGCCAGTGCACTGGCCTTTTACAGCCTGTGTACGCGATACCACCGCCATCAGTACATGTGCATATCACTAACCCATGTCTTCTGTCACATCATTGTAAACCAGCTTCTTCCTTTCGCTGGTTCCTTGTTCCGCAGTTGCGTAGGGTCGGCACGGTTAGGAACGGGTTTGGCAAGGTTAGATATAAGGGGTGGCAGGATGCCCTTCCTGCCGTCACCCCGTACCCCCCATAAGATAATCAGTGTACCCCAGCTGTCTGCGTCTAGTGTAATCCATGGAATAGTGCGAACGTGTTCAGATGTCTGCGAGTCGTGTAACTGAGGCGGAACATGGGGACCAGCCCGGTATTCGCCTAGCGGTATGTGGAAAACCGCCTGAAAACCACATCCAGGCCGGTCGACAAACCGGCCGACGTCGTTAATCCGCCGGACGGATTCGATCCTGGGCTGCGCGCCTACCCGAGTCCAAGAGGCAGAGCATTACCACTCTCGCTAATCTGGCGGGTTAGTGTAAACCAGCTTCTAACGTCTGATTGCTAAACAAATACCGAGCGTGGTAGCGCAGTGGTTACAACACTGGACTAGCATTAGGGACGACACGGGTAATCCAGCGTCCGGCCATCCTGATTTAGGTTTTCCGTGATTTCCTTAAATCGCTTAATGCAAATTCCCGGATGGCTCCTTCGAAAGGGCACGTCCGCTTTCCGTTCCCATTCTTCCTTAATCCGAGCATGTGTTCCGTCTATAGTGACCTAGTTGTAGGCGGGAAGTTAAATACTAATCCCGTCCTCCTTCACCTCCTATACAAATGAGTTAATGTGTTAAATATTTGAAGTTAATCGTAGAATACGTATATGTTTGAGGTTAAGTATTTGAAGTTAAGCGTGTCTTACCTGAACCGTTGCGCTTCGATAGGTCTGACCACCTTCTTTAGTACACTACTGGCCATTAAAATTGCTACACCAAGAAGAAATGCAGATGATAAACATTGGACAAATATATTATACTAGAAGTGACATGCGATTACATTTACACGCAATTTGGTTGCATAGATCCTGAGAAATCAGTACGCAGAACAACCACCTCTGGCCGTAATAACGGCCTTGATATGCCTGGGCATTGAGTCAAACAGAGCTTGGATGACGTGTACAGGTACAGCTCCCCATGCAGCTTCAACACGATACCACAGTTGATCAAGAGTAGTGACTGACGTATTGTGACGAGCCAGTTGCTCGGCCACCATTGACCAGACGTTTTCAATTGGTGAGAGACGTGGAGAATATGCTGGCCAGGGCAGCAGTCGAACATTTTCTGTATCCAGAAAGGCCCGTACAGGACCTGCAACATGCGTTCGTGCATTATCCTGCTGAAATGTAGGGTTCCGCAAGGATCGAATGAAGGGTAGAGCCACGGGTCGTAACAGGTCTGAACTGTTCAAAGTGCCGTCAATGCGAAGACGAGCTGACCGAAACGTGTAACCAATGGCACCCCATACCATCACGCCGGGTGGTACGCCAGTATGGCGATGACGAATACACGCTTCCAATGTGCGTTCACAGCGATGTCACCAAACACGAATGCGACCATAATGATGCTGTAAACAGAACTTGGATTCACCCGAAAAAATGACGTTTTGCCATTGGTGCACCCAGGTGCGTCGTTGATGCAGCGTCAAGGGTAACCGCTGCCTTGGTCTCCGAGCTAATAGTCCATACTGTGAATGCTCTGAAAAGCTCATTTGCATATCACATCTTCTTCCTGTCGGTTAAATTTAGCGTCTGCAGCACGTCATCTTCGTGTACGAATTTTATGGCCAGCAGTCCGCCCCCGGTATCTGAGTGGTGGCCGGTGTGGCCAAGCGGTTCTAGGCGCTACAGTCTGCAACCCCGCGACCGCCACGGTCGCAGTTTCGAATCCTGACTCGGGCATGTGTGTGATGTTCTTAGGTTAGTTAGGTTTAAGTAGTTCTAAGTTCTGGGGGGCTGATGACCACAGCAGTTAAGTCTCATAGTGCTCAGAGCCATTTGAACCATTATTTGCCGGCACGGTAGCTCAGCATGTTCGGTCAGAGGGTTAGCAGCCCTCTGTGATAAAAAAAAAAACAACTGAGTTAATCGATCAACAACGGACTTAAACGGATGTCTTACGACGTCCACCCCGAGCAGATTCAAAGAACAAAAGCGAACAAAATGAGATTTACAAAAAAGTGTACAGCGCGACCGACTGTTAATCCTAAGGGCCCGTGTTCGATTCCCGGCTGGGTCGGAGATTTTCTCCGCTCAGGGACTGGGTGTTGTGTTGTCCTAATCATCATCATTTCATCTCCATCGCCGCTCAAGTCGCCGAAGTGGCGTCAAATCGGAAGACTTGCACCAGGCGAGCGGTCTACCCGGTGGGAGGCCCTCGTCACTCGCCATTATTATAATGGCCAGTAGTGTATTATTACCTCGGTTCCTGCCTGTTGCAAACCTTTGGACGTGTGCGGCATGTACCGTGGGAAGGAGCGTGCTGTCTACTTCAGTGAGCGACCGAACCTTGAAGCGGACATTGCGTCTCGACTCCTCTCTATGGCTGTTAGTAAAATGTCGATGAATCGATATATCGATATTTCCACCAACAGAGGTTGATACGAGCCAACGATGCTTTTTCCCACCGATTTATTGGTGTACCGATGTTGAAAGTGCAATATCGACTGACGATATGTTTATTTTATTATATATTTTTTTCGCATATCTGAAATTGTTCTTTTGAAATTGTAGTAGAAATTATTTTACTTTCACTGTGTGGAGGGTTCTTACTATTTTTTGAACTTTCATCAGTCCAGTTTCTCTCTTTGACTGTGTGAAGGAAGCATAGATGGCACGAAGAAAACGACCGACAGCACTTGGGATTCGCAGTGTGAATGGAACAACAAGATTTCCGAAGTAAAGAAATAGCACAAATCCTAACGCGACTAGTGTGCTATTTCTTCTCAGCGGCATTCTTCAAAAAAAAGTTGCTGAAACGCATGAACAGAAACCTAAATGACAAGACTGGACTTTGCGGTGGGCAGATTCATGTGAGGGGAAATGCTGACGTAATCGGCGCTCGGCGCTACCAACAAAATCTGCAACGTTTAACTTCACCACGCAATTTTGACACTAAGGCTGCTAGTTCTATGGCGTTTGCTGTAATGAAAAAATAGGGATGTCGACATGATGTGTTCCAGACAAATCCGATATGTGACGAAACCGAACAACGGATCCACCGGTCACCTTTTATTGTGCCACTTATGTGCAGTTACCATCGTTAGCAAAGTGGTTATCGCCAAGCGTGAACGTGCATCGTTTTCCTTTCAATTTTTGCTCTATGGACGATAAGCAGAATGCTAGCTTGTAGGTGTACAGAATATCTAATAATAAACCAGTACTTAAAAATATAGCTCTAAAACTGACAGTATGTTTAAAATGAGCAGCCGATATGATTTTTTGCCCGGTACGATATATTTATAATGTTTCAAGTTATACAAGGTGGTCCATTGATCGTGAACGGGCCAAATATCTCACGAAATAAGCGTCAAACGAAAAAACTACAAAGAACGGAACTTGTCTAGCTTGAAGGAGGAAACCATATTGCGCTATGGTTGGCCCGCTAGATGGCGCTGCCATAGGTCAAACGGATATCAACTGCCTGTTTTAAAATAGGAACCCCCATTTTTTAATACATATTCGTGTAGTACGTGAAGAAATATAAATGTTTTAGTTAGACCACTTTTTTCGCTTTGTGACAGATGGCGTTGTAATAGACAAACTTATGGATCCCAGTTTTTGGTGAACTGTTGGTAACAGGTAGGTTTTTTAAATTAAAATACAGAACGTAGGTACGTCGGAACATTTTATTTCGGCTGTTACAATGTGATACAAGTACCTTTGTGAACTTATCATTTCTGACACCTATGCTGTTACAGCGTGATTACCTGTAGATACCACATTAATGCAATAAATGCTCAAAATGATGTCCGTCAACCTCCATGCATTTGGCAATACGTGTAACGACAATCCTCTCAACAGCGAGTAGTTCTCCTTCTGTAATGTTCGCACATGCATTGACAATGCGCTGACGCATGTTGTCAGGCGTTGTCGGTGGATCACGATAGCAAATATCCTTCAACTTTCCTCACAGAAAGAAATCCGGGGACTTCAGATCCGGTGATCGTGCGGACCATGGTATGGTGCTTCGACGACCAATCCACCTGTCATGAAATATGCTATTCAATACCGCTTCAACCGCAAGCGAGCTATGTGCCAGATATCCATCATGTTGGAACTACATCGCCATTCTGTCATGCAGTGAAACATCTTGTAGTAACATCGGTAGAACATTACATAGGAAATCAGCATACAGTGCACCATTTAGATTGCCATCGATAAAAAAGGGTCCAATTATCCTTCCTCCCATGATGCCGCACCATACATTAACCCGCCAAGGTCGCTGATGTTCCACTTGTTGCAGCCATCGTGGATTTTCCGTTGCCCAATAGTGCAGATTATGCCGGTTTATGTTACAGCTGTTGGTGAATGACGCTTCGTCGTTAAATAGAACGCTTGCAAAAAATCTGTCATCGTCCCGTAATTTCTCTTGTGCTCAGTGTCAGAACCGTACAACGCTCAAAGTCGTCGCCATGCAATTCCTGGTGCATAGAAATATGGTACGGGCGCAATTGATGTTGATGTAGCATTCTCAACACCCACGTTTTTGAGATTCCCGATTCTCGCGCAATTTGCCTGCTACTGATGAGCGGATTAGCCGCGACAACAGCCAAAACACCTACTTGGGCATCATCATTTGTTGCAGGTCGTGGTTGACGTTTCACATGTGGCTGGACACTTCCTGTTTCCTTAAATAACGTAACTATCCGGCGAACGGTCCAGACAGTTGGATGATGTCGTCCAGGATACCGAGCACCATACATAGCACACGCCCGTTAGGCATTTTGACCACAATAGCTATACATAAAAACGATATCGACGTTTTCCGCAATTGGTAAACGGACCATTTTAACACAGGTAATGTATCATGAAGCAAATACCGTCCGCACTGGCGGAATGTTACGTGACTATTACAGCGCCATCCGTCACAAAGCGAAAAAAGTGGTCCAACTAAAACATTCATATTTCTTTACGTACTACACGAATATGTAATAAAAATGGATGCTCCTATTTAAAAAACTCTGTTGATGTCCGTTTGACCTATGGCAGCGCCATCTAGTGGGCCAACCATGGCGCCATCTGGTTTCCCCCTCAAGCTAGACGAGTTTCGTTCTTTGTAGTTTTTTGGTTTGATGCTTATTTCGTGAGATATTTGGCCCGGTCACTATCAATGGACCACCCTGTATAGGCCATCCAGAGGGTGCCGCTGTCAATCACGTGACGTCACTTGAAGTCACTTGAACTTCTTAGCTGTGACTGTAATCAAAAGTGAGGACGGATCATTGGGTCATAAGGTTTTCCGAAAAGACAGACACACTGATCGTTATCTTCAGAAAGATTCTAACCACCATCCAAGCTATAAAAGAGAGGTGAATAAAACATTAATAGACATGGCGCACAAAATATGTGAACCAACTCACTTAGATGATGAGATTGAACACCTCATAGCTACCTTCAGGAAGAATGGGTATTCCAACAGAGAGACAGATCGTGCGCTACGCCCTAGACTAACGACCAGGACGGACGAGGATCTACAGCAACCCAAGGGGAAAGTGTTCTTACCATTCATCAGTAAGGTGACTGATCGCACTGGAAAATTTTTAAGCAAGTACGATGTGGAAACTGTTTTCAGATTCACCACGAAAATTAAAGAATGTTTAAGATCGGCAAAATATAAACGTCATCCTCTAGCTACACCAGGTGTTCTTAAAATTCCGTGCATTTGTGGAAAAGTCTATATAGGCACAACAAAAAGGAGCGTCACCACCCGTCTGGGTGAACATACAAGGAACTGCCACCTCGGACATATTGATAAATCCGCTGAACCAGAACATGTGTTTCAGGAAGGTGATCATGAGATAAATTTTAGTGAGACGACCGACACACCAAAGACGTCGCATTATTATGTGCGAATGTACACAGAGGTCATTGAGATTGCCAATCACTGCAATAATTTTAATAGAAAAAATGAAGCTGGGTAAGATATGTATGTCACCATTGCACCAACAGCGTGAAGATCGATTAATTTCAATTGGGAAAGTTGGAAATACGAGAGATCATAGCACAGCCGACGCCACGTGATTGACAGCGGAGCCCTCTGGATGGCCTATACATACGTCGCTCACTCGTGCTCTCGCTGCAGTTCGTCGATTGTCCTCGGAGGATGCCTTCCGCAGTCGAAGGCGAAACGTCAGGGGAGAGTTTTATGTATGGACCGCGGCATCTCAGTCCGGAATTTTAAGTGATGGCAACGCCTGCCGTGAAAGCTTTCATTCTATGAACAGCCCACACCATTATGGAGCCAACACCAACCCGCACAGTGCCCTGTTGACAACTTGGGTCCATAGCTTGCTGGAGTCTGTGCCACTATTGAACCTTAGATCTTACCAGTTGTAATCGGGACTCAGGCGACCAGGTCACGGTTTTCCAGTGGTCTACGGTCCAACCGAACCCAGAAGAGGTGCTTCAGGCGACGGTGTGTTGTTAGCACTAACGTTGGCCGTCTGCTGCTTTAGCCCATTAACGCCAAATTTCGCCGCAGTGTCCCAACGAATGCGTTCGCCGTACGTCCCACATTGACTTCTACGGTTACTTCAGGCTGTGTAGCTTCTCTATTTGACAGCTCTACGCAAACACTGCTGCTCTCTGTCGTTAAGTAGAGGCCGTCGGCCACTGCATTGTCCATGGAGAGAGCTGGCACCTGAAATTTGGTGTTCTTGGCTCTCTCTCGACACTGTGGATTTCGTAACATTGAATTCCGTAACGATTTGCGAAACTGAATGTTCCATCCTTCTAGCTCCAAGTACCATTACGTGTTCAGGGTCTGTTAGTTTCCGTCTTGCGGCCATAGTCACATCGGAAACCTTTTCACGTCAGTCACCTGAGAACAAATGACGGCTTTGCCAATACATTGCCCTTTTTTTTACCTTATGCACGCGATATTACTGCCATCTATGTACGTGTACATCGCTGTTCTATGGCTTTTGTCACGTCACCTCAGTGCGTATCGCGTTGACTATGCCTCAAGAATAAACATACCAAATACGGTGATGAAGAGTAGTCTTCTTATTACAGATCTTACTCAATGCCTGCAGCAAGAGTTGGCATGTTATTATGGATTTGACAATGATGGTGGTAGGTGTCCGTATGCCGTTCCTATCGCCATCCCCTCTCCTCCGCCCCCGCACCCCCCCCCCCCTCCCAATCCATTAGAGAACATCTGTATGCTTCTATTGTTGTCAGATGCGAAAGTGTGGGAATCTTCTCGATGTTTGCTAGTTGTATAGCAAGCGGGACGGAGGTAGCAGCCCGTATCCAGATGCAGAGTTGGGTTGTTTGGCCAGCGAGGTCATCGGTCTCATTAGATTAGGGAAGGGTGGGGAAGGAAGTCGGCCGTGCCCTTTCAAAGGAACCATCCCAGCATTTGCCTGGATCGATTTAGGGAAATCACGGAAAACCTAAATCAGGATGGCCGGACGCGGGATTGAACCGTCGTCCTCCCGAAAGCGAGTCCAGTGTTCAGATGCAGAAAACTGCCTTAAAATCACATCCCTCCAGGCGGGTACACCGACGTTCCTTAATCCGCAAGCCGAGTATTTGTAAATCATGAAGTGACAATCCTGCCTGGATACTGCGGCGCATTAGCACACCGCTTATGGGGGAGACAATGAGCCCAAATTGTATCTGCCGGGTATATTAATAGTGGGGGGCCACGTGCCAGCCGGAATGGATGCGTCAGACTAGGTGAATACTGGGCTGATACGCTTGTTCCGTCTCAGTTACAGATTGAAAGACAAATTCCAACTCAGGGAGTTGGAGGATGGGTGCTGACTAGAAGGCCATCTGGCCACCCTCTACCACCAACATTGTCATGTCCTGATTTAACAGGTATGAGATAAACCCAGGAAAATGAAGAAGATAAAGAAAGTGGCAGAGTTGCTGGTTAAGATATCGTAGAAAGCTGATCAGTACAGGTACTGTACAGCCATTGTATTCAAATGGAGCAGCCCAGGTGCCCAACAGCATTTCCTTTGATGCTCCTGAGACTGCGTTGTCTGTATGGAGTATGATGTAGTGAGAAGGCAAGTGTGACTTCGTGTAGGGAGAGTGTATGTATGATATGCATGAATATGTATTTTTTATCTGATAACTAATAGACGTTACTGAAGAAGATACTTTACTGCTGTCATGTCATGGTTCAATGTCAGGCAAAATTTAGGAGAATCAGGAGATATTTTAGACAACAGTATCATACCGTTGTAAAGAAAGTGGTGTCGACGTCTAAATGAAGTACAGAAAGGGAAAAATGGATATTTGTGGAGGCGTGTGCTGTCTATGTAATAGGTGGATCTTTTGATGGACAGCATGATCTCTGCGACGGTGGAGGGAGGTGAGATGCAGTGAATCGTCGTAAAATGTGATGAGAACTGTGTTCTCAATTGACGTTGTGACACACCCTTTGAGGATTAGATGGATGGAGCAAGTTACAAGTATTGCTTGTGTAAGAGGATGTGTGATTACGCATAAAGTGGGTATACAAAGGCTGGTAGGTGGATGGGTTCTACAGTGGGTGTTGGTCAATAAATATATGTGCTGAATTTTGGCAGCAGTGGGATAATGATGCGATTATAAAGTCTCACAGAAGAATGGCTAAGCTTCGTGGGTGACCAGATAGCGTATTGTTGGGTGGACATGTCTGTAACTACTTAGTTTTACGTACAGTAGGAAACTGAAAGACCAAGAATAAGTGCTCCATTAACAAAGGCGTAATACATGAAAGCAGTCTTGCGCTCCTCTGTTGAATTTGTATCTAGAAGACGAATTAACGCTGACAAAGAAAGTTTTAAGCATAGATTAAAATTCAAGGTTAGACGATATCAGTGAAAAGATTCACTGATGACATTGCTGTCTTCAGTGAATGTGTAGAAGAATTACTGCAACTGTTGAATGGAATAAAGGGTCTAATGAGTACAGGATAAGGATTGAGACTAAACTGGAGAAAGCCAAAAGTAATGAGAATAGCTAGAAACTTTACATCAAAATTGTGGTCAAGAAGTAGAAAAAGTTAAGGAACTCTACTACCTTGAAAGCAAAATAACCCATGAAGGGCGAACCAAGGAGGACATAAAAAAATATTAGAGCAGGCTTTTCTGGCCAAGAGAAGTCTAGTATCAAACATAGGCCTTAATGTGAAGAATAAATTACTGAGACTGTATATTTGGAGCACAGAATTGTGTGGTAGTCAGTCATGTACTGTGAGACAACTGGAACAAAAGAGAATCGAGACAAATGAAATGTGTTGTATAGAATAAGGTTAAAAATTAGGTGCACTTATAAGGTAAGGTACACCACAGCATCTGCCAAGAAAGAAGCGTATGGGAAATACTGACAAGAAGATGGGACAGGATGATAATTGTTAAGACATCAGTAAATAAATCCTATGGTACTAAAGGGTGCTGTAGAGTGTGAAAACTGTAGAGTAAGGCAGAGGTTGGAATACAGTTAGCAAATAACTTTGGATGTTGAGTGCAAATGCTACTCTCAGATGAAGAAGTTTGTACAAGAGAGAAATTCTTGGCAGGCAGCGTAAAAGCACTCAGAAGAGTTACTGCTCAAAAATATAATAAAAAAGACAGCAGAAGCGAGTGTTGTACCTTGGTACACTCTTTAGTTTCTGCCTCTAGCCAGCACTGTAACAGGAGTTTAACATAATTTCATGTTCCATTTTTAATCGACGACATTCGCTTTTCAGGCTTTTTCTGAAAATACAAAATTTACCCCCGAAAAATAAGACTTTTTAAAATGTGAAAATATGTTCCAAGATACAACATGGTTATGTTCATAGGAACATACATTCTACTGAATTTTGAAAGTGTTACAATCGAGAGAATCCTGTCAACTCTAAATTTAATCATTTTTCTGTTACGTTGTTACTGTACATGACACAAATAATCAGTAAAAGAAATCAAATTAAACAGAAGTATTATAAAAAACCAATTACTAGTTAAATAAATTTGAAACAGAAGCTATTGAAAGCAAACACAAATATTCATTTTAAAGTCAGACAGAATTGTTAAGACATTAAAGAACTTCAGTTCATTTGAAAGTATCACATGTTCCTCAGTAAAAGACTTTCTTTTGGTTAAAGATACAAAATGATGCACGACCGACGAAGTATGGCTTAACTATAGAGACATTAAACAAATACTTCAAAAATATAGTAATTTACCAAAAAGTTCTGTACCTGAAGAGTTGACAATGTGATCCATATAGATTCAACATATTATACAACGCGAAACATTTACCAATGCTGCACAAAACGCGCCTCATATCAAACAATTACAAAGACTATAGAAACTGGAGGAAACTGCTTTTCACGGTCTCTACTGAGTATTCCTTCTTATTGTTCTAAAGTCAGTCACTAGACTGAAGTAGCAACCAGAAAACATCATGTATTCTAAGATACACGATTCTCTAGAGTCAAGCTCTGCGGTAGAAGTATGCATCGCTATACTGAGTCCAGTCACATTCTTGGTCATACTCGGTTATACTAACCTAGACAAGCCAAGTATTAATGAAGAAAGTGTGGGTGTATAGCTAAATATACATACAGCATATTCGTAAAATATTACAACAAACCCTTCGAGGGACAGGTAGCAAAAGGCGAATGACGTTTACAGCGCTCGACGCCCCATGTATTGTCTATCGTGGAAGCGCAATGTCGGCTGATAATGGGAACATGTTGGGGGGGGGGGGGGGGGGGGAGACTGGAGTTATCCAACGGTAAGCACAGCATGAGGCTACGCAGAGCAGTCGAACTGCTTAGTCGACTATTACTTTACAACGGAGCTATAGTGCTGCTGGAATTGACACAAAGAAGAGTAATGGCAATTATGAACAAAGCAAACATGGCATTATACCTACGACAACAGTTATCGAAGTTGACATTTCGTCAGAGAGGAACCAATGGAATTTCTCAGAGTGAGAAAGAACTGGCAGACGAGAAATTAGTGTTTGTGCAAGATGAGTCAGTGGACTGTGTGGTGTCGTGTACGCTCGGCCGTGCGGACAATGTGTAGGAGGAGTATAATGATGAGGATACGTGCGTAACAAGTGTAAGTGATACTGAAGCTGGTATCGTGTCATGTATTTGATCATGCTTGTTGGACAGGCAGACACAAATCCTGTCTCCATTGAAGCGTAGTAAACGACAGTCGTTGTCCAAGGAGCGGGTATTAAACACAATTATATGCTGGAAGATAATGCGCAGAATAGAAAAAAAAATTATGAACAGATTTGGAATAGGTCCACAGAAACGTGACCGCGTAGCCCATAAGAAAAATTAGGGGTATTTAAGGGAAGACAAGAAGCACTTATTACAAAAACTAATGTTTGTGCGTTTCAAGGATACTCGATACAATTTAGACGTGCATGATAGTGAGCCACTACGTTATGCACATACTGCGCTCGATATAGACCACAGTGATTTAAAGGCGAGCAGTCGATGATTGCATAACGTCAAACAGTGCTACAGAATCGAAAAACGAAAGATGATGAAATTTCAAACAAAGCGTCAGCTTGACGATGCACAAAAAACTACGGAATCAGATGAAATAAACAAACCTACACCATCGTTCAGTAAGGAATTTGTTTTCAACTCCGACTAATCGGGATTTGAAGAGGAAATGTGTATGAAAGCAACCCTGGAAATTAGAGGAACCAAGAGAGTTGTATCAAGATCATCTAACATCAATGCCTTATTGCTTTTGTACACAATTATGCCGATTGTAAATGTGGATGGTAAATTGGCTGGGAAGTTCCCAGAATGAGATTTTCACTATGCAGCGGAGTGTGCGCTGATATGAAACTTCCTGGAAGATTAAAATTGTGTGCCGGACCGAGACTCGAACTCGGGACCTTTGCCTTTCGCGGGCAATTGCTCTACCAACTTTTTTTTCCCCAACTGAGCTACCCCAGCAGGTCTCACGCCCCCTCATCACAGCTTTACTTCTGCCAGTACCTCGTCTCCTACCTTCCAAACTTTACAGAAGCTCTCTTGCCCAAGAGTGGGAAAATGAGCCTAAGTGAACCACAACTCTGGTATGAGCGCTGCTTCTGGGCAATAGCTGCTCAAAATAACTTGCTTTTGCTTGATTCCTCGTCTGCGTACAAATATCCTACTCCTTTTGAGCGAACTATCCGTCCTGAAAAGGGAATTACATTGCAATTCGTACCACATGGAACCACTGGACAAATTCGGCCTGTGGATGTTCGTTATTTCCGCGCGTACAAAACATATTATCCTACTATCTGCAGCTACGCCTTGAAGGATAGCCTGTTTCAATACAGCCTCCAGGATAGACTATATCGCTTCGGTTGCATGCCATCACATTCCATCAGTTCTCATCACCCCTTTACAGCGATGTGATTCTATACGCATTCTTTAAGAGTGGATACCTAGCTGAACGTCCGGCACGGTTTGCATCTCTCAGAGAGTTCGCCTTGATCTTGATGATGCGAATTTTTGTGATCACTGCGGTGCGCCACTTTTCATTCGGTGTTCGTGGTGCAGGTTAATGGTCTGTCTTGATCATTTCTTTGAATGCCGACGATGTCCATTTTGTGAAGTGTCATACATACATATTGCATCAATTACTATCACCCAGCAGGTACAGCCTAAGCCTACAAATATTTCTGTATATAAAACATTTACGATATATAATTTCATTATCTTATTAACGCTGCTTCTTTGTTTTTAGTATTATCATTAATTTTAATACGTAAACACAACAATAAACATTCAAAATATACGATTTATTTGCCAGGGTAAAATGACACTATATATGGATAAAATGATCCACTGTTTCATATACCCAAGTAACTAGTGTATCATTTTGTACCCGGAACAACAGACGGATAGCCAGCTTATGCCTATCAACACAACTTTGTAGTCAACAAACAAAGAAAAGAATACGGTTTCATACCTTAACTTACATTTTTGTTAACAATATAATAAAGCACGCGTATAGAGCATTATGTGACTTACCGATATTAGATCAGCACCTGTTGATTACGACTTTCGGCTCTAGCGCGTAAAATAAACACAAGAGGCGCACGCCATTAACACAGTACCACTACTACCAACTTACGAATTGCGCACTACACTAGATTTAAAGCTGAGTATGATTGTATTCGAGAAACAAGTGGAGTGTCATTTTATCCTAGTATTTAATTTTAGGCCAGGTTTCCCTATAGTGAGAAAGTCAGTTGAAAGCTGGAGGAAGGCAATGGCGTACAATCTGCAGTATGACCATACAAATTAAACCACCACCATCGTTTTCAGACCGACGTTCCGAGATTCAAACAGATTTAGGACCTTGCTTGTTCGAATCACCACTCATTGTTGCTGCATGTTAACTGAAGCACAGCAATCACGCGATATCTTTGTTTAAGTGCTGTGTGAGAAAGGCACTAGGTTCTTTTCCTGTAGCTTTTCTTTTGGTTTCATTTTGACATAGATGTCTACAACTCTCGGACAATCACTTTTTGTCGCCCTCCTGATGCACATGTTGAGTCATTAGCAACTATTGTTTTTCCTGTCGTAATTCTTACTAAAGATTAAACTTGCGGCCTACCTCTCAACGCTGTCCTTGTTAATTCCAAGGGATACACTGAAGTCTTGCCACAGATGTTGACATTACACCCCAATTCTTTATCTTCTTCCGGCGTGCTATTGGGGTACCGTCGAGACGGGGGAGGCACCCCCAGCTTCTGGAGCAGGTGAACGCATCTGCCGAACGGCGCCGGCTGCCTGCGGCCGTGGCCCCGCCGGCGCCATCTGGTGGGTGCATTATTTACCAGCAGCCGCTAATCGAGTCCAGGGACCGCTGCATAATGCAGCGCACCCGCCCTCGCGCCGCCGGGAATTCGCATTCGATAACCTGCCGCTGGCCGAGGGTGCTCGTACGTCCGAGTGGTCCGACGGCTGCATACCCAGGGAGCGTGTCTATCACAGATCGCCTTTGGAGGCTTGCGCACCCCGAAACTGTTGTTGTTGTCGTCTTCAGCCCTGAGACTGGTTTGATGGAGCTCTCCATGCCACTCTATCCTGTGCAAGTTTATTCATCTCCCAGTACTTACTGCAACCTATATCCTTGCGAATTTGCTTAGTGTATTCTTCTCTTGGTCTCCCTCTACGATTTTCACCCCCCCACGCTGCCCTCCAATGCTAAATTTCTGTTCCCCTGATGCCTCAGAACATGTCCTACCAACCGGTCCCTTCATCTGGTTAAGTTGTGCCACAAACTCCTCTTCTCCCCAATTCTATTCAATACCTCCTCATTAGTTATGTGATCTACCCATCTAATCTTCAGCATTCTTCTGTAGCACCACATTTCTAAAGCTTCTATTCTCTTCCTGCCTAAACTATTTATCGTCCACGTTTCACTTCCATATATGGCTACAATCCATACAAATACTTTCAGCAATGACTTCCTGACACTTAAATCTATACTCGACGTTAACACATTTCTCTTCTTCAGAAACGCTTTCCTTGCCATTCCCAGTCTACATTTTATATCCTCTCTACTTCGACCATCATCACTTATTTTGCACCCCAAATAGCAAAACTCATTTACTACTTTAAGTGTCTCATTTCTTAATCTAATTCCCTCAGCATCATCCGACTTAATTCGACTACATTCCATTATCGTCGTTTTGCTCTTGTTGATGTTCATCTTATATCTCCTTTCAAGACACTGTCCATTCAGTTCAACTGCTCTTCCAAGTGCTTTGCTGTCTCTGACAGAATCACAATGCCATCGGCGAACCTCAAAGTTTTTCTTTCTTCTCGATGGATTTTAATATCTACTCCGAATTTTTCTTTTGTTTCCTTTACTGCTTGCTCAATATACAGATTGAATAACATCGGGGAGAGGCTACAACCCTGTCTCACTCCCTTCCCAACCACTGCTTCCCTTTCGTGCCCCTCGACTCTGGTTTCTGTACAAATTGTAAATAGCCCTTCGCTCCCTGCATTTTACCCCTCTTACCTTTAGAATTTGAAAGAGAGTATTAAGAGAGTATTCCAGTCAACATTGTCCAAAGCTTTCTCTAAGTCTACAAATGCTAGAAACGTAGGTTCGCTCTTCCTTAATCTTTCTTCTAAGATAAGTCGTAAGGTCAGTATTGCCTAACGTGTTCCAACATTTTTACAGAATCAAAACTGATCTTCACCGAGGTCAACTTCTATTAGTTTTTCCATTCGTCTGTAAAGAATTCGCATTAGTATTTTGCAGCTGTGACTTATTAAACTGATAGTTCGGTGATATTCACATCTGTCGACACCTGCTTCCTTTGGGATTGGAATTATTATATTCTTCTAGAAGTCTCAGATTATTTCGCCTGTCTCATACATCTTTCTCACCAGATGGTAGAGTTTTGTCAGGACTGGCTCTCCCAAGGCCCCGAAACTACTTCATCCGTAACGCCGCGGAATTGTTGAACTCACTCTCACTAGAATCATTTCTCGGGAAAATTATCACGATGAGGGACGTAGCGTTCCTGTTCATCCTCTAACTTCCTGTCCAGGTATGCTACCGCGTCCATGCAGACACATTCCTCGAACCTACAATGCCAGAAAAAAATAGTACATCTCGAAAGATAACGTCGATTTTGATCGGTTGACGGCATATGCCAGCTGGAGGATAACAGACGTTTTAGTCATAACGGTTCAGTCGTTGTCCGCCAACAGATAGCGCAGTGCCGTACCTACCAGTGCGCCACATGTGTTTACCTATTAATAGCTAGCTCTTTATTCCCATGAAGTAATGAGTGTTGTCGACAAGGGATCTCAGATCGGCTCCATTTTCCTAGATTTCCTGAAGGCTTTTCATACCGTTCCTCACAAGCGACTATTAATCAAATTGCGTGCATATGGAGTACAGTCTCAGTTGTGTGACTGGATTCGTGATTTCCTCTCAGGGAGTTCACAGTTCGTAGAACAGAAGTGATACCTGGCGTTCCTCAAGGTAGTGTCATAGGCCCTCTGCTGTTCCAGATTTACATAAATGATCTAGGTGATAATCTGGGCGCAGCCCCCTAAGATTGTTTGCAAATGCTGTAATTTACCGTCCAGTAAAATCATCAGACGATCAATTCCAGTTACAAAATGATCTGGACAGAATTTCTGTATGGTGCGAAAAATGGCAATTGCCACTAAACAAAGAAAAGTGCGAGGTCATCCACATGGGTACTAAAAGAAATCCGATATACACTCCTGGAAATTGAAATAAGAACACCGTGAATTAATTGTCCCAGGAAGGAGAAACTTTATTGACACATTCCTGGGGTCAGATACATCACATGATCACACTGACAGAACCACAGGCACATAGACACAGGCAACAGAGCATGCACAATGTCGGCACTAGTACAGTGTATATCCACCTTTCGCAGCAATGCAGGCTGCTATTCTCCCATGGAGACGATCGTAGAGATGCTGGATGTAGTCCTGTGGAACGGCTTGCCATGCCATTTCCACCTGGCGCCTCAGTTGGACCAGCGTTCGTGCTGGACGTGCAGGCCGCGTGAGACGACGCTTCATCCAGTCCCAAACATGCTCAATGGGGGACAGATCCGGAAATCTTGCTGGCCAGGGTAGTTGACTTACACCTTCTAGAGCACGTTGGGTGGCACGGGATACATGCGGACGTGCATTGTCTTGTTGGAACAGCAAGTTCCCTTGCCGGTCTAAGAATGGTAGAACGATGGGTTCGATGACGGTTTGGATGTACCGTGCAATATTCAGTGTCCCTCGACGATCATCAGAGGTGTACGGCCAGTGTAGGAGATCGCTCCCCACACCATGATGCCGGGTGTTGGTCCTGTGTGCCTCGGTCGTATGCAGTCCTGATTGTGGCGCTCACCTGCACGGCGCCAAACACGCATACGACCATCATTGGCACCAAGGCAGAAGCGACTCTCATCGCTGAAGACGACACGTCTCCATACGTCCCTCCATTCACGCCTGTCGCGACACCACTGGAGGCGGGCTGCACGATGTGGGGGCGTGAGCGGAAGACGGCCTAACGGTGTGCTGGACTGTAGCCCAGCTTCATGGAGACGGTTGCGAATGGTCCTCGCCGATACCCCAGGAGCAACAGGGTCCCTAATTTGCTGGGAAGTGGCGGTGCGGTCCCCTACGGCACTGCGTAGGATCCTACGGTCTTGGCGTGCATCCGTGCGTCGCTGCGGTCCGGTTCCAGGTCGACGGGCACGTGCACCTTCCGCCGACCACTGGCGACAACATCGATGTACTGTGGAGACCTCACGCCCCACGTGTTGAGCAATTCGGCGGTACGTCCACCCGGCCTCCCGCATGCCCACTATACGCCCTCGCTCAAAGTCCGTCAACTGCACATACGGTTCACGTCCACGCTGTCGCGGCATGCTACCAGTGTTAAAGACTGCGATGGAGCTCCGTATACCACGGCAAACTAGCTGACACTGACGGCGGCGGTGCACAAATGCTGCGCAGCTAGCGCCATTCGACGGCCAAAACCGCGGTTCCTGGTGTGTCCGCTGTGCCGTGCCGTGCCGTGCCGAGCTTGTACAGCCCTCTCGCAGTGTCCAGAGCAAGTATGGTGGGTCTGACACACCGGTGTCAATGTGTTCTTTTTTCCATTTCCAGGAGTGTATTTTGGGTATACGATGAATCGCACAAATCTAAGGGCTGTCAATTCGACTTAGTACCTAGGAATTACAATTACGATTAACATAAATTGGAAAGTTTTTGTTTTGTTTTTGTTTTGAGTTCTTAAATTGGAAAGACCATTGTGGGGAAGGCGACACAAAGACTGAGCTTTGTTGGCAGAACACTTAGAAGATTCGACAAACCCACTACATTACACTTGTCCGTTCTCTGCTGGAATATTGCTGCGCGGTGTGGGATTCTTACCAGGTAGGATTGACGGACATCGAAAAAATGCAAAGAAGGGCAGCTCGTTTCATGTTATCGCGCAATAGAGGTGAGAGTGTCACTGGTATGATACGCGAGCTGGGGTGGCAGTCACTGAAACAAAGGCGGTTTTCTTTGCGGCTAGATCTATTTAGGAAATTTCAATCACCAACTTTCTCGTCCGAATCCGAAAATATTTTGGTGATATCCACCTACGTAGGGAGAAATCATCATCGTAATAAAATAATAGAAACCAGAGCTCTAACGGAATGATTCAGGTGTTCCTTTTTCCCACGCGCCATTCGAGAGTGGAATCGTAGAGAAGTAGTATGAAACTGGTTCGATGAACCCTCTGCCAGCCACTTACACTACTGTCCGTTTAAATTACGACACCACGAAGACGCGAAATTTAACCGACAGGAAGAAGATGATCTGATATGCAAATGATTACCTTTTCAGAGCATTCACACATGGTTGGCACCGGTGGTGACACATACAACGTGCTGACATGAGGAAGTTTCCAACCGTTTTCCCATACACAAACAGCAGTTGACCGGCGTTGCCTGGTGAAACGTTGTTGTGACGCCTCGTGTAAAGACGAGAAATGCGTACCACCACGTTTCCGACTTTGATAAAGGTCGGATTGTAGCCTATCGCGATTGCGGTTTATCGTATCGCGACATTGCTGCTCACGTTGGTCGAGATCCCATGACTGTTAGCAGAATATGGCCTCGTATCACTAGCAGTCAAGATGACAGGCATCTTATCCGCATGGCTGTAAAGGATCGTGCAGCCACGTTTCGATCTCTGAGTCAACAGATGGAGACGTTTGCAAGACAAAAACCATCTGCACGAACAGTTCGACGACGTTTGCGGCAGCATGGACTATCAGCTCGGAGTCCATGGCTGCGGTTACCCTTGACGCTGCTTCTCAGACGGGAGCGCCTGTGATGGTGTACTCAACGACGAACCTGGGTGCACGAATGGCAAAACGTCATTTTTTCTGATGAATCCAGGTTCTGTTTACAGCATCATGATGGTCGCATCCCTGTTTGGCGACTTCGCGGTGAACGCACATTGGAAGCGTGTATTCGTCATCGCCATACTGGCGTATCACTCGGCGTGATGGTATGGGGTGCCATTGGTTACACGTCTAGGTCACCTCTTGTTCGCATTGACGACACTTTGAGCAGTGGACGCTACATTTCAAACGTGTTACGACCGGTAGCTTACCCTTCAATAGATCTCTGTGAATCCCTACATTTCAGCAGGATAATGCAGGACCGAATGTTGCAAGTTCTGTACGGACCTTTGTGGATACAGAAAATGTTCGACTGCTGCTCTGGCAAGCACATTCTCCAAATCTCTCACCAATTGAAAACGTCTGGTCAGTGGTTGCCGAGCAACTGGCTCGTCACAATACGCCAGTCACTACTCGAGATGAACTGTGGTATCGTGTTGAGGCTGCATGGGCAGCTGTACCTGTACACACCATCCAAGCTCTGTTTGACTCAATGCCCAGGCATATCAAGACCGTTATTACGGCCAGAGGCAGTTGTTCTGGGTACTGATTTCTCAGAATCTATGTACCCAAACTGCGTGAAAATGTAATCACATGTGAGTTCTAGTATAATATATTTGTCCAATAAAACCCGTTTATCATCTGCATTTCTTCTTGGTGTAGCAATTTTGATGGCCAGTAGTGTTAGTGTGAACTGCAGAGTTACCATGTAGATGTTGATGTAGATATAGATGCTGACAGCCAGAAGGCTCAGTGTGATGCAGATGTATGAAGCAAACAGGCCGCTGTCTTCGTGCTTCCTACAACCATGTGAGTCAATTTGAGATGTGTCAAACTGTGGCCTCCCGACTGGCAGGGTGGTCCTTTCGCAGAATGGACACGCAAGTTGGACGTGCTTCGTGTCATTGGGCAACGATGCTGATATAAGTGGTCGCGTGAACATACCCCTAGACGAGGTTCTACACGTCCACGCAGCAGAGATGCCCACCAGGATCGTCCTATTGTAATGGCAGCACTGGCATATTGTACAGCTACCACAGCTTAGAGAAGAGTACTTTTGAGTTGAGACATGTCAGCAGGAACTGTCGCAAACCAGTTGTTAGCACTGGGCCCAGGCATGCACAGCTCTAGCCTGTCTTCCATGCATGCCACAGCGTCGACTTACATGGTTCAACTGGTGCTATCAGTGGACCACTTGGAAAATGGAATGGCTCGCCGTGGTGTTCAGCGACGAAATCAGATTCTGCTTGCACACAAGTGGCCTTGTTTGCATATACGACGTAGACCTGGTGAGCGCTGACTCGTCGAGTGCATTCGTCCAAGACACGATGCCCCACCCCAGGCTTTATGATCAGGGTGTAATATGCTACAACTCTTGTTCATCTTCCGTGTTTCTGCAGGGAACGCTAACCAGCGTTCAAGACCTGCAAAACTTTCTTAGCCTCCTTCTTTTGCCATTCTTGCAATAGGAAAGTGATACGTTGTTCTAACACACACTGTAGGTGAAATTCAACAAGCTCAGCAAGAAGTGCAGCAACTTTCCTGGCTAGTATAATCCCCGGACTTATCTCGAGTCGAGCACGTGTGTGATATGATGTGACGGAGAATGACTCATTCGACTCAACAACCAACAACTCTTGCATAATTACAAGAACAGTTCCAGCAGGCGTGGCATAACGTCTCCCAGGGCAGTGTTCGCCATTTACACTATCTACTGGACGCCAGAAGTCAGTTTCTGTATTGCCACTCATGGAGCTACACCACACTCTAATACGGGTGTTTTAGCATTGGTCGATTCTGGGTACCTCAGAAGCGCTATTTATCTGTAAATGTAGTCATTTTACGTAGTCCTCGTTCACTACTGCCACAACAAATCTTGATTGAATTGGAAACCTCTAAAAGAGTGTACAATTTTTTTTAGAGCAGTGTATATCTACACAGTCCGTATCATCTCCCGACGACACTTCAACCGACTCTCAGACAATGAAATTCTCCGTTATTTTTATCGAATCCACGAACCCGAACCAACACTGGGGCACCCGTTGTGTCCACCTTGTCTTAGCCCTTTTATATTATGGCCCTGCCAACTCATGATCCCGTACTCCCTTTCTGTTACCTACCACCCATCCCAATGCCCATCTCTTCTCTGCAGTTACATCGCACCGTACCCCATTGCATAAATGCAGTCTCTAGAACCAGTCTGACGTTCCCTTCCCTCTCGTTTCCCATTTCAGGTCCTTCGACGTTCACTTCATTTGCATTACTTTATATTGTTACCTGCCTACACCACCTATTGATACAGCTTTCTTATGCCTGAATCCCTTGGTCTAGTGGTTAGCTTCGCCGCTTTTAGACTGAGGAATCCCTGGTCCGATCCTGGCCAAGATATATATTTATTCACAATCATTTCATCAAAAAGGCGCATAAGTTACCATGGTTGATGGTCTTGCGTGTTTGTAGGCGGTATTTTGAATTTTACCGGTATAAAGTCTGATGCTTTTAGACTGAAGAATCCCTGGTCCGATCCTGACCATGTTATATATTTATTCACTTAGGGACTGGGTGTTGACCTAATCATTTCATCAAAAAGGAGCACAAGTTGCCATGGTTGATGATCTTGCGTGTTTCTAGGTGGTATTTTGAATTTTACCATTATAAAGTCTGATGCTTTTAGACTGAGGAATCCTTGGTCCGATCCTGGCCAGGTTATATATTCACTTAGGTAATGGGTGTTGACCTAATCATTTCATCAAAAAGGTGCACAAGTTGCGTGTTTGTAGGTGGTATTTTGAATTTTACCATTACAAAGTCTGATGCTTTTAGTCAAGAGTCCAGATATTTTATAGTGGCTATTGTTCGCTATGGAGAATATTGAGAATATTGGTGGTCTTGAAAGTTTTAATAATCGTGACATCATTACTTACCGTACTTTTGGTACTGACGAAGTTTACGATAAGGATAGAGAGACTTGAGCCAAGGGGTCGAGCAACCGCAGATGAGTTCTCCTGGCTAATAACGTCATCGCTTTTTATCATTTCATTTCATAGCTTTTTTATCATTGTTCTTCAGTTTTCCTCTAGTTTTTATTTAATAAAAACAAAAAAGTTACCTGTTTAATTTTATTTTAAAACCACTCACGAACATCGTAACTGTAAAAACATATGAAAATGTTTCATCTTTCAATTAAATCTTCAGTTTGAAGAGCGTGATATTTGGGCCAGTTCCCAACAGTAAGCAGGGATGAAACTACAATAAAAAAATTAATTTGTTCACCTTCCCATTCTGACCTACAGATCACTTCAGACATTTTACGCAGCAATAGTTATCCTCCTCGTTATTTTACCAGTGTCAGCCCCCTCTCTATTTACAACAATGGAATCCAATCAGCTATCGCTTAACACTTAGGACTAATCCTCGATCGTAAAGTTCAGAGACCTGACATAAATTTTTTCTGATAAACCTGAAAAGATGACTAAATCTATGGGCCGATATCATCTTGATAGGGAGATAAGTGGTTAAACTTCCGTTAGGAAAGAATGTAGAGCATTGGTAACTCGACGGGAATATGCTAGCAGAAGCACAGTAGTGTACTCATATAGAATATCAGGGATGAAACAGTTTCAAAGTGGCGTCAAGTATTAAGGAAATGTAAGAGATTCAAAAGCGTACCGCTTGTTAGAGCGACGAGATTAATAAGGCGACAACAGAAAACTCAACATACTCTAAAACTACTACAATCGCTAACAGGAGAAACGTGGTGACTGCATTTATCAGCCTTTCCACAAACCTACAAAGCCTTGACCCCAACTATCTTCCTGGGTTTCTTCTCCACATAAATTCTATCGCTATCTTCCAAACTTTGAACTTAAATGCACTCGATCTAATGTTCCACAACCACTTACAATCCCTTATGCGAATAATGAGTCAGTTTATTAATTTCTCCACTGATACAATGTACTCCTTCCAGTCCCTTATATTTCCTCGACACCATCATGAAAGATTTTTCCCATATTTTGCATCCTTGTACTTTCGATTGATACACGAACAAAATACTCCAATCTACACATCCTACACACCCTATTCCAACGAAACTGCGATCAGTACCCCCTACCTGACGAAGAAAACGGCTCAGATATACTCAACCTTTCTGACTTATCAGAATATCCTTCCCCTCCCTGTTTCAGGGCCTTGCTTCCCTACTTTCCTCTCCGTTCCATTTACCTTGATTCATTGTCGGCTTTCCTACACTTTCCCATCATTTTTCCACTGTTCCACGAAAACCCACATCACCTGCTTTTCACTTCATCTTTTAAATGGATTATATTAGTTCTCACACTACTACAGCCTGACAGCCACAAAGTCAAGCATCACGAACAACGCCGAGAAGTTAGTTTAATCACATTCTCACCAATAGAAAAGAAAAAAGAAATCTATTATTGGATTGGTGCATAAGTTCGTAGTATTTTCCTGTATGTGTAATAAATAACAGATAAACATAACAGAGACTCTGGTTATCAATTATACATTCATTCTCACTGTTTAGAACAGTCTTCCAACGCTGAGGTAGCTTTGCAATCCCGCGACTGTAGAAATCACTTAGTTTTGAAGCGAAGAGCTCTGTCAAACCGACTTCGAAGCGCATTTTCATCCGGGAAGGAAGCTCCTTGAAAGCTGTTCTACAGAGAGAGGAAAATGTGAAAATCTCAGAGCGCAAAATCAGGTGAATAGGACGGGTGTGGAACGATTTCCCAACCCAACTCCTAAATACAGTTCTTTGTCAGTCTAACACAATGCGGGCGGGCGTTATCGTGAAGTAGTATCACTTCACGCACTCTTCCTGATGTTGTTCTTGGACTGCGTCTGCAAGACGTCCAGTTTGTGACAATAAATGTCAGCAGTGATGTTGACACCTCGGGGAAGCAATTCGTATCATAACATACCCTCAATGTTCCACCAGATGCAGCTTTACCTTTGTCGATGCGTGCAGGTCTTCGTACAGGGAGTTGTTGCTGTGTTTGGGCTCAACCATTCCCTTCTTTTCCTTACATACCATAAAGACATCTTTTCTCGTCACCAGTAACAATAAAGCCTTGGAATGGTAGATGTCGTTTACTGGCCAATTGATAACGAGCAAGCAGAAATGCATATATGACCATCCGGCTTTTGAACATTCCCCATTGAATGCAAATTTCAAATGATGTTGGAATGATTACAGTTCATTACATTTCCCAGTTCTCTGGAACACTGACGTGGATCATTGCGGATTAATGTGTTCAAACGATCTTCCTCAAAGAAATGACACGCCGGCCGTTGTGACCGAGAGGTTCTAGGCGCTTCAGTCCGGAACCGCGCGACTGCTACGGTCGCAGGTTCGAATCCTGCCTCGGGCATGGATGTGTGTGATTTCCTTAGGTTAGTTAGCTTTAAGCAGTTCTAAGTTCTAGGGGACGGATGACCTCAGTACCATAGTGTTCAGAGCCATTTGAACCAGCAAAAGAAATGACACGAGTGTGGTGCGACAATTTTTTAGATTCTGTAAAATGTCCGGCTTGTTCGTCCAGATTAGGAAGTTTTTAATGCATTATTTGACTGGCTGGCAATCTGTAATTTTGGAAGTGTTCAATCAGCTACATGCCCCTATGTAATTATTTTAACTTTTGTCTTGTATTACTTGTTTTTTAATTGACAGTATTGGAACATCTGCTCATTCTCTTGCTATCTTACAGAATGTGACATCGTATGATTTTGCGTGTGACAGTGGATGAGGCTGGGAGATAGCGAGCATGATTGTCTCTTACTTCTTTCATAACATTTTAGACGTTTGAATCAGCACTAATTGCCACAAGAGCGCTGATAGCCTAATCGTTCAGCGCCCTTAATCCACAAGACACACAACATGGATTCGTATAAGGCACTTTTCGCAGATAACAAGGCCAGTGCAACTCAGCAAGACCGAGGGAGGCGGTGCAGTGGCTAACATATTGGACTCGCATTCGGGAGGACGACGGTTCAGTCCTGATTTAGGTTTTCCGTGATTTCCCTAAATCGCTCGAGGAAAATGCCGGAATGGTTCCTTTGAAAGGGCACGGCCGACTTCCTTCCACATCCTTCCCTAATCCGATGAGACTAATTACCTCGCTGTCTGGTCTCCTTCCTCAAACGTATTACTTTTGTGTTGGCGCCGCGTTAGACCTCTGTTTAGCGTGACGTCAAGGTATCGGGCAAATGGTGTCCAATTTACATCTGTTTCCTTAACGTTGATGAACGAGAGAGCGGTACGACCTTCTTCGTAATGGTGCCCGTGTCCTGTCTGGTTCAAGAGCAATCCTCCATTTTGTCATCAAACCACCGTCGTGATTTATCACCATGTGAATTCGTCGTTGCATTAGATGCGCCTGTGTCCTTCATCCATTTCAGTGCTGTGAGATGGGTATGGGTAATGAACAATAATCTATTGTTTGGACTGGTCACTAAAAATTATTTGTGAACATATGAAGCCTGGCAAAACTGCTTGTATTCTGAATGGGTTTCACATGAATGAGCCGTAATTCCTTTGAGCGTAGTAGAAATTACACGAACAACTGTGTCACATTTTTGGCACACAAGGAGAGCTTACGCGCATACCGCAACTTGTTGCTTGGAGGCAAGCGCCGGCACAGCGCGGATGTGCTTGGAGTACCAGGTGAGTGAGTTTAGCTTTTTCCCGAACGACCGTGGAACACTGTTGATCAGCAATTATTGTGCACTGAATTTCTAGAAGTTACTTCTTGTTTGACCGTGGAAACCGTTGACCTTCTTATGGCGTTTAGCTTCTTCTATGTTGCAAACCCATTTGTTCTTTGAAGGCCCACCCCATTCCTCGCTCTGAACAGGTGGGGTCAGTTTATACACGCGATCTTTGGCTAACATAAAGGTGGTCTGATAAGCCTTAAAGAATGGAACATTTTTGTTTTGCCTTCGTCGTGGGCAAGCTTGATTATTCCAAGGATCGTATAAGAAATTTTAACACTGTTCAGCGTGCAATTTCATTGTTGACAGCCGTCTGTGTTTATCAGTGTACCGACAGCGATTTCAAATGGAGAAAAAGGAGTATCGTGCTTATATTAAACTTTTCATTTGAGGGGTTGCACTGAAACGTAAATCGAAACTGAGTTGGATGAAGTTCACGTGGACTCTGCACCATCATTGAAGACCATTTACTTTTGGAATAATGAATTTAAACGTCCACAGTATGTGAGTCGAAACGGCAGACAAAATAATGGACAAAGGCTTATGAAAATGCACGGAAGATGGTAAATGCCATTTTGTCTCCTGGTAAGGTGATGACCCCTGTTTTTTGGGGATTACCAAGGAATAATCTGCATAGATTATTTGAAATGAGCCAGAACCATAACTGGGCCCTATTTTGCTTCATTGTTGGATCTTTTGAAACTTGTGTTGGCTGAAGAGAGACCAAAGTTGGCATGCAGAAGGAGCTCTTTCAAAAGGACAACGCATCATCACACACATCAGCGGTGACAATGACGAAAATGCATGAATTCCACTTTGAATTTGTTCCTCATCACTCCATTCACCAAACGTAGCCTCAAGACTTAACTTTAAACTTTGGCTCACTGGGAAGAAATTTTCATCAAATGTGGAAGCTATAATTGCAGTCAACGAGTATTTTGCAGAGTTCTAGAAAATCTCTTTTTCCTATGGGATGGAAAAGCTGGAGGATTGCTGGACAAAGTGTATATCCCTCAAAGGAAACTATGTCGAGATGTAAGGCGAGCTGTTTACGAAACAGGCATGGTTTCTTGCTTTTTAACCAAACTTATCAAACCACCCAAATTTTATTTATTTTCGTTTATCGATATATCTAACCTAGCAATATTACTCATCACCAGGCATTCTATATATTTTACATTAGATTCAGTATGGTAACCGTGCTGTAAATCACAACTAATGTAAGAGGGGTGTTCAATGAGTAACGCAACAATTTTTTTCTGAAAACAGGTTGGTTTTATTCAGGATTCCAATACATCATAGAAATGTATTCTTCAACCTAATCTTCGTTCAATGCGACGGCATTACGCCGCTTTACTCGGAGTGCATGTATACCCGCAAGGTACCGGTCGACGTCGAAGTCAATATTTTGCTGCATCAATAATCTCCCTATCACCCACGTACTGCTTCCCGCAGGTTAAATCCTTCATTGCGCCAAACAGATAGAAAATGGAAGGTGCGAGATCCGGGCTGTAGGGTGGATAAGGAGAAACAGTACAATAAAGTTTTGTGAGCTACTCTCGGGTGCACACAGTTCTGTGAGGCTTTGCGTTGCCGCGGAGAAGGCGAAGTTCGTTTGCATTTTAGAGGCGATGAACACGGTGAAGTACGTTCTTCAGTTTCCTGAGGGTAGCGCATTACACTTCAGAACTGACCGTTGCACCATGAGAGAGGGCATCAAACAGAATGACCCCTTCCGAGTTCCAGAACACTGTCGCTATGACTTGTTTGGAAGGGAGGTGGTGTGACGTTTTGTTGCCGGCCCAAAGTGATGAAGCCATGTTTCATCGCCTGTGATGATATTTGACAAAACATTGTTAAGGTCAGCCTCGTAAAGGGCAACTCCGCACAGATGGTCCTTCGTCGATCTTTATTGCCTTCTGTTAACCGGAGGGAATGTAGCGGGTGCACCCCTTTAGGAACCACAACTGGTGGCCGAGTGTGTCAGCACTACCAACAGACATGCTGAGGTGTGGAGCGAGGTGTTTGATCACGATATGTCGACCACCCCGAATGAGAGTGTCCACACGTTCCAACAGCGCAGGAATGAAAGCTGCGTGCAGCTGGCCGGCACGCAGGAGACCAGAGAGATCTGAGCGATCTTGTTGCAGTGATGACAGGCGTCTCCTCCAAAGACTCATCGCGCTTTTGTTCACTGCCAGATCTCCATAGGCACTCTGCAATCACCTACGAATATCTGCGATGCTCTGGTTCTGCGCCAAAAGAAACTCAATGATAGGTCTCTGTTAGGAATGCACCAACGTTGCAGACACCGTTTTAAAGGCTACGTATAGTGCCGCCACCTACAGGAAGTTCATAAAACTGTAGGGGCTGAAGAGGGAACATTCCACGATATCCCACAATAAATTCAGCATTTTCTGAACCGAAATTTGCCGAGGAAAAGAAGTGTTCCATTAGTTATTAACGCCCCACGTACAACATCATAAAACATTTAGTGATTAATAGACTGCAAAAAGAGAGAAAACACCGCAGCTTACTTTCGTTCCTGTGTAGAGCACAAAAATGACAAGCTACAGGAAGGCAGATTTAAACTAAGAGGGCTGGTAGCAATGGACGTGAGAGATGATGCAGAAGAGAGTGATAAAAAAGAACGTGATAAGATACAATGAAGATGAGGAAAGAGAAAGTGGCGCGACTAAGAAATGAAAAGAGAAAGTAGCGAGAATGAGAGAGGATGAGAACGTTTGTCTTCGTGTTTGGCAGAGTGAAAACCAGCCACGTACATTACTTTTTGGAAAAACATTGTGAGGCTGACAAACAGAAGTGTCGCAGCATCATCTTGAAATCAAAAGGGCATTTAATTTTGCAGAATGGCTTGTTACTGCCGAGGATAGCAGCAACATAGAATAAATTCGTGAATGTTTTTCTTTAACGTACAGGCTCAGCATGGGTTCTACTTTCATGTGACCTTGAGTTTCTGTATCTTCTAGGGCACGTTTGAACTTAACACCCTCGCTCTCAATACATATCCTAAAAAGCGGGCATTGTGCAGAATCGCCTCAACATGCAAGCGGGAGCCACGTGTCGCCATATACGCGCCTTTTTCTCTATTATCTCCCTTCCTTATGTTACGGTTTTAAAAGTACACTGGTCGAAATAAATGTTGCTTGCTTTGATGTTACCACTGGAAATAATACGAAACGAAACTGATGTTGTTCTGTCAGTTACAGTCATAAGAATAGAAAAACCAAATAAAAGAAAAACAAATTTCCACTTGATAAACACCGACTAAAATCCAAAACAAAATTTTACAAAAGATTCCACTGCAAGCACTACAGTTTCTTTTCACTGTCATCTTGCACAACACATTTTTTGTGAACTAATTGGCTGTCCTTGTAACTGAAGATACTTTAGAATGCTCTAGGCACACTCCTTACCAAACTGTCCAGATAAGCGTGGGGGATATTGGCCCATTTCCCCACAGTGTCCTCTACGATGCATGTAGGATCTCTGGTAGGACAATGAAGCGTTTCCCTCCGGTCTCTAGACGAGAGCCAGATTAAGAGTTACTCAAAGGGGTGGAAAGAATTTAATAGTTTACAAGCGGGACGATTTGGAACAATAGATTAGCGGCGACATAGAGGGAACATTCGTTGAGGATGGAAAATTTTAGTAAATGGTACACCACGTGGTGCGGCATAAGAAAGGTCCCTACTTAAATATGATAAATTACCTTATTGAACTCCACCTTCTTTATTTTTATTTGCAGATTTGCGTGATAGTATGTTATTGAGTAGGTTGGCAGATGTCACTGTTCGGAAACGGACACCGCAGTTTTAATTTCAAAATATTGCGTACAGCCGAGAAATAATCGCACTAAATATTTCATGGGGTTCAGGCATATAATTGAAAAGAAATTAACGAAAGGACATTCGTTATCACTGATTGTTTGTGTCCGAAAAATCCATTGCCAACTTCGCATATTTTTGCCCGTAACATGTGGAGAAATCAGCCTACATGATCAAAAGACAAGATAATGGCTTGAATTAATAACGGAACCGACACAACAGATTAATTTAAATAATCTTTATCGAACAAATATGTGGTCATAACTACGATCCTAACATCAACCCACCTCGATCTCCAGACGACAGAAGATGGGTAGTGCAAGGAAATAAAATAACACCGCCCTTTCATTTATTCTCAGTGGCTTTGCATTCACTACTTTTACAACTGCTGTAAATTTCCGTATGTTAACTGCAGACTTTGAACATATATCAAACTCATAGCTTCTTTTAAAACCAAATCATGATTTTCCTTTCTTACACACCATTACATTATTAACAATCAGAATAAAAATTAAGTCTACAATTATGAAATGTTTTAATAGGACGAATGCAAACTGCTCGTTTTGGCATGATCCAGGCCTTCTAAATGCAGTTGAGACCTGGAGAATATATAGGCCATTCCATCCCTCTGATGCTATGTTCTACAAGGAAGGTGTTCACAAGATTCTGTCGATGGAGGCGTGCATTGTCCTCCAGCAGCGCGAACCCCGCCCCAATATGCTACCAAATGGAGACACACTGCGTGCAATGATGTTGTCCCGGTACTTCATCCCTCCATGTATGCTCACAAGAAGTATACTGTGGCCACACACGATTCCACCAAAAACATGACTGAAGCACCTCAATAAAGGTGGCGGTCTACGACAGAGCTAGGGTCTAAACCTCGTTCTCTTTTCCTCAACACAAGATTATCAGTATTGTCAGGGTGGAGAGTGATCCGGGTCTCATCAGAAAAGGACGTTGTTTTCCACTGCTGCCCAGTCCACAAACCGTGGTTTCGCGCTCACGCGACACGAGTCGCTTGCTGAACCCGGTTTAGAACAGAATCCTTTAGAGGTTGTGTGGCACATAATGCTCACTCACGAAGCCGTTTCGTATCTTTTGTGTTGACACCTGCACTCTTTTAGCTGTTTTGGAGCTACCACTGTAGACGTGTAGCATTGTGTTGAGGGCTTGCTCCTGCACACCTGTTGTTTTCCTTTTACGGCCACTTCTGCGGATATCCTCAACTAATCCTGTCACTAAAAAGTTGCTCCGGATTTTAGAGACATCACTGTGACCCATAGTGAGAATTGATGTGACATTACCTTTTTCATCCCCTGCTCCATTAGGCACATTAGGCATCCACTGATAGTACGTTATTGTTGTACCAATCATCTTGAAACGTCACAGCTCTCGTAATGACACCTAGCACAGATAATGCAGTGTTTAAGTGTGACAAAGTGCCCAAAGACTGTACATACTGCCCTCTCATTGTAGGAACATGGACGGTTTCAGCTAGAATTACGTTACAAACATACCAATGTCTTGTGTGGATCACATCTTTGAATATTAAAGTTTCGACAATATACGACAATTATTTTGAGCACTGTGTGCTGATAAAGACGGAGGAGTGTCTCATCGGCAGAATTCCGGCTGTTTGGTAACGAATGAAAGTGTTCGTGGTGTAAGGACGGCTATATTCGAAAGGGCGGGTAAGGCGGCCACTTCGGTTTTATTCCCATGGAGAGCGCGACAGCCTAGTGGTGAACACATAAAACTATTCAAAGAGACTTCTTTGGTTTCGTCAGCGCGTTTCGTGGTGACAGCTGGACGCGCTCCTCTGCAGTGAAATATTTTGGCCCATCTCTAAATCTGATTAAGTTAAGTGACAAAATCATTTGCATACAATAAAAAATTATACACTCCTGGAAATGGAAAAAAGAACACATTGACACCGGTGTGTCAGACCCACCATACTTGCTCCGGACACTGCGAGAGGGCTGCACAAGCAATGATCACACGCACGGCACAGCGGAAACACCAGGAACCGCGGTGTTGGCCGTCGAATGGCGCTAGCTGCGCAGCATTTGTGCACCGCCGCCGTCAGTGTCAGCCAGTTTGCCGTGGCATACGGAGCTCCATCGCAGTCTTTAACACTGGTAGCATGCCGCGACAGCGTGGACGTGAACCGTATGTGCAGTTAACGGACTTTGAGCGAGGGCGTATAGTGGGCATGCGGGAGGCCGGGTGGACGTACCGCCGAATTGCTCAACACGTGGGGCGTGAGGTCTCCACAGTACATCGATGTTGTCGCCAGTGGTCGGCGGAAGGTGCACGTGCCCGTCGACCTGGGACCGGACCGCAGCGACGCACGGATGCACGCCAAGACCGTAGGATCCTACGCAGTGCCGTAGGGGACCGCACCGCCACTTCCCAGCAAATTAGGGACACTGTTGCTCCTGGGGTACCATTCGCAACCGTCTCCATGAAGCTGGGCTACGGTCCCGCACACCGTTAGGCCGTCTTCCGCTCACGCCCCAACATCATGCAGCCCGCCTCCAGTGGTGTCGCGACAGGCGTGAATGGAGGGACGAATGGAGATGTGTCGTCTTCAGCGATGAGAGTCGCTTCTGCCTTGGTGCCAATGATGGTCGTATGCGTGTTTGGCGCCGTGCAGGTGAGCGCCACAATCAGGACTGCATACGACCGAGGCACACAGGGCCAACACCCGGCATCATGGTGTGGGGAGCGATCTCCTAAACTGGCCGTACACCTCTGGTGATCGTCGAGGGGACACTGAATAGTGCACGGTACATCCAAACCGTCATCGAACCCATCGTTCTACCATTCCTAGACCGGCAAGGGAACTTGCTGTTCCAACAGGACAATGCACATCCGCATGTATTCCGTGCCACCCAACGTGCTCTAGAAGGTGTAAGTCAACTACCCTGGCCAGCAAGATCTCCGGATCTGTCCCCCATTGAGCATGTTTGGGATTGGATGAAGCGTCATCTCACGCGGTCTGCACGTCCAGCACGAACGCTGGTCCAACTGAGGCGCCAGGTGGAAATGGCATGGCAAGGACTACATCCAGCATCTCTACGATCGTCTCCATGGGAGAATAGCAACCTGCATTGCTGCGAAAGGTGGATATACACTCACTGTACTAGTGCCGACATTGTGCATGCTCTGTTGCCTGTGTCTATGTGCCTGTGGTTCTGTCAGTGTGATCATGTGATGTATGCGACCCCAGGAATGTGTCAATAAAGTTTCCCCTTCCTGGGACAATGAATTCACGGTGTTCTTGTTTCAATTTCCAGGAGTGTATATTCTGACAGTTGATGCTACATAGCTGGTGAAACGTTTTACTTTAGCCATAGAAACCAGGTGTTTACGAATAGCCTAACTTATGTAATTTCATATTCAAACAACATTTAGATGAATAGTGTCTAGTCGAGCATAGTGATCTGTCGCCAGAATGGTAAGCTGGCCACTTTGCCCGAACACATACTTATATTTTGTAATGTACTGGGTCATCAAAAAGAACAAATTTCAGCTTTTTATTACAGACAAACTATAGAAGGCAGAAACATTTTGCGAACGTCACTGGATAGAGGAAGGTTCGAAGTTTTGACACAGCTGCGCTGTTTGTTTTTAACAACATGGCGAGTCTACTACAAGTAAAATAAGTTTGTGTGTTGGAATTCGCGCGAAGGCAATCCACAGATAAAATATTCTCGGATGGGCGGCCGAGTCAATATGTTGTTCTCTAGCAACGTTTTAGCAAGCTTCTTACTTGCCATCTTCAGGCAAAGTGTTGGGTCCACTTCTCGCCCGGATCTTTATAGCCGCTGGACCACGGGCTTCTCTGCATCCCGGGCGCCGGTCGGGCCAATTAGGCGCGAGCGGAATCGGCGTGACGGTGCGGGGAGGGGGGGGGGGGGGGGGACCGCGGGCGTCGGGTCCTGGCGTCTCGTCTCGGTACGGCCTGTTTATTCCAGCAGCCGCCACCCACCTGCCTCCATCGGTGAGCCCTCGTCTCATTCTTGATAATGTTTCGTTCCACGCGCTGCTGAGTTGGAATCCACTATCCCGATCGACCAGGTTATAACTGATCTGGATGTCCACTGTCTCTTTAATAATAGGGTCCCAGAAATCTTTCACTCTACACAGTCTCTCGGTTTCTTCAAATTGAAACATGTGTTCTTCACTGAGGCTGTGCTCCGCTACCGCGGATTTTTCCTTTTGTCCGAGGTGGACGCTTCTCACATGTTCAGAGATGCGTTTTGTTATGCAACGCTGTGTCTGTCCGATATATTGTTTCCCACATTCACAGGAAATACAGTAGACACCCGGTGTTCTTAGACCCAAGTAGTCCTTCATTGAGCCCAGCATATTTCTGATTTTTGTGCAGGATGGAAGATAATTTTTATCTTGTTCTTCTCCAGTATCCTGGCAGTCTTGGCCATGGGCGGCCCTGCGTACGGACGGAACGCCAGGCCTTTGTTGTTCTCTTCTTCCTAAAGGTCCTTCTCCTTCTTCTTCTTGCCCATCTTGAGAGCGCGTCTAATATGCGTTTCGATGTATCCATTCTTCTGGAAGGTTTTCTTCCGGTGCTAAATCTCAGTAGATAAACTGCCCTTGTCCCATATGGCATGAGCTCTGCAGACAAGAGTAGTGAGCACGAATTTCCGTCGTGCTGGGTGATGGCAGCTGTTGGTGTTGAGGTACAGGTCTGTGTGTGTTTTCTTTCGGTAGACGGAGTGTCCCAATGTACCATCCGTCAATCTATTGTTCAAGTGCAACGTTTATTCCACCGTCGATTTAGTACGAAGTTGCCATTGCACAAGCAAATTTATGACTAGCATAAAAAATTTTTGGAAGCTGGTTGCATATGCAAAGTAAAGAACCCTGGTCGGCCACGCACGTCTGATGAAAATGTAGAGCGTATCCGAAATGCGATGACGCGAAGTCCTCGGAAGAGATCAAGACGGGTAGGCCAGGAACTTTAGCTTCCTGAAACAATGATGTAACGTTTTCTGAAACGACGTCTGCATATGAAGACTTACAAGTTCTCCATTTACATCTACAAACACACTCCGCAAGCCACAGTGCGAGGCATGGAGGGAAGTACCTCTTACCACGACTAGTCGCTTCCTTTCCTGTTCCACACACAGACAGAACAAGGGAAAAACGACTGCCTATACCTCCGTATGGGCCCTAATTTCTCGTATCATATATTCGTGGTCCTTACGAGAAATACATGTTGCGGCAGGAGGTTCGTTCCACATTCAGCTTCAAATGCCGGTTCTGTCAATTTTCTCAATAGGATTTTTTGAAAAGAACGTCACCTTCCCCCGAGCGAGGTGGCGCAGTGGTTAGCACACTGGACTCGCATTCGGGAGGACGACGGTTCAATCCCGTCTCCGGCCATCCTGATTTACGTTTTCCGTGATTTCCCTAAATCGCTTCAGGCAAATGCCGGGATGGTTCCTTTGAAAGGGCACGGCCGATTTCCTTCCCCATCCTTCCCTTACCCGAGCTTGCGCTCCGTCTCTAATGACCTCGTTGTCGACGCGACGTTAAACACTAATCTCCTCCTCCTCCTCACCTTCCCTCCAGGTAGTCATATTTGAGACTCCGAAGCATCTCCCTTACATGCGCATGTTGTCCGAATCTACTGATAACAAATCTAGCAGTGGTGTCTGTGTCTTCCTTTAATGCGACGTGGAGCGGATCCCAAACACGCGAGCAACATTTAAGGATAGGTCTCACTAGCCTCCTATATGCGGTCTCCTTTACAGATGAATCATACTTTCCTAAAATTCTCTCAATAAACCGAAGTCAGCCATTCGCTTTTCCTACCATAATCCGCACATGCTCGTATCATTTCATACCGCTTTGCGCTGTTACGCCCACATGTTTAAACAACGTGACAGTGCCAAGCAGGACACTACTAATGCAGTATACAAACATTAGGGGTGTATTTTTCCTACGCAACCACAGTAACTCACATTTTTCTACACTTAGAGCCTGCTGCCACTATCACACCAACTAGAAATTATGTGTAGCACATCTTGTATCTTGTCACTCATTTTGGACACCTTACCGTATACCGCAGCATCACCAGCAAACATCGCACATTCCTGCCCACCATGGCCTCCAGAACATTTATGTATAGAGGAAATAACTGTGGTCCTATCAGATGTCCCTGGGATACCCTTAACGATACCCCTGTCTCGCCGTCGAGGACACCACTGAGCCGTGGCCGGCTCGCGTTGATGCCGTTTGTTCTTCGTCAGTTTGTCGCAATCGAGTGGCGGCTTATTTCTCCCTGAGTTACTACCATAACGAGTGGCTGGCTTGCCTCTGTCAGTGGCAGCAGCAGCGCTTATCGATACTAGTGCTGCTGTACCACCTTTGGTGTGACCGGTATATTTCCGTGTGGTGGTGTGCGTGGCAGTCGGTCGGTTGGGACAGAGCAGCGAGGAAGTTTCGCCGGCGAGAGGTCAGTCTGGGACCACTGGCAGCGTGCACGCGTGGTCGGGTTGTGAGGCGCTAGCTGCGAGAGCTACAAAGTTCGTAGCCCACTGACCCTTGGAACATTTCTGAGCAGCACTGTTTGTTGTTTTCAGATTGTGATTTTCATTTTAGTCTGATGTACTGTGCGAGGCCTTCAGCCGTCTATTAATGTAGTTTGTTTTAATTTCAAGATAAGACCTTCAGCCAGCTTAAATTACAGTTTGAAGGTTGATTGTTTAATAACTAAAATTTTGAAAGTTTTTTCTATCTGAAATTCTTGTAATCCAGGCCCAAAGTCCTGAGTTGTTCAATGTCCAGTGTGTGGCCTTCAGCCGAGCTTTTATGTGAAATATTTTTAAGATAAGGCCTTCAGCCATCTTAAAATAAAATTTTGAAAATTGATTTGCTTAAAACTATTTTTTTAAATATGCTCTATCTGAAATTCTTGTTATCCAGGTCCTAACCCCTGAGTTGTTCATTGTCTTGTTTGTGGCCCTCAGTCGAGTATTTACATGATTTTTTTTTATGTAAGGCCTTCAGCCACGTGTATTCTTTAAAGCAATTTTTATAACTTTTGTTCAGGCCTTCAGCCGTTCTTGTTTTTGGTGTAGTTTTGGGCCTTCAGCCCAGTAGGTATCCCAAGTTTTCTAAACTAGGCCTTAAGCTGTATTGTTTTAATTTGATCCATCTATGGCAACGTGTAATTAAGTGGTTCTTAGGAAAACAAAAGTTTGTGTGTTTAGTGCAACTACCAGTAACTGATTATGACCCCTTCACAATCATAACCTGATCCCCTCTGTCCATAAACCATATTTCAACGATACTGTGTTCTATTACTTAAAAAGGCTTCTATCCCCTCGTATATGTGGGAACTGATTCAGTAAACTCGTACTTTAGTTAACAGTCTTCAATGGTGTATCGGGTCAAATGCTTTTGGGCAATCTGGGGATACGGGACCTGCCTATTGCACTACACTCATAATTCGCAGTTACTGCAGCAATTGTGTCGCAGCGACCATAACAGATGGTACGAATTTTGCATTTCAATTCTCCGGGTTATGAGAGAAGACACTTTTCCTATAGACTCCTCTTTTCGTACGAATAGACGTTTCGGCTATCGGGTAAAGTAAACGGCCATAAGCTAAGAATTTAGCGGGTCATAAAATCGTGGCGTCGTCGTTGAGCTTGAAAGAAACTCGCTGAAACGGAATCTGTTTTGTGCTGCTTCTGTTCACAAAGTTACGGACATTTCTTTTTTGCAGAAGAAACTGTGAGAGCAATCTCATACCTGGCTATGCAGAAAAATTGTTCGTTCCCTCAACTTCACAATGACTCCAGTGATTCCACTTTCATGCAGACGGAGTCTCGCCTCACTTTCGCCTTGAGGTGCGACGTTATCGTAACAACACCATACCACAATATTGGATTGGAAGAAGTGGACAACATGATCTTGTTCATTGCTTTTGGCCGCCCAATTCACCTGACCTCACACCTTGCGATTTTTCCCTCTGGAAGAATATAAAAGAAAGAGTCTTTGTCTCATCTATAACATCTAGTCTTCAACATCAGAGAAATCGAATTGTTGAAGATGTCGATTCAGTAAATAGACACTTGAATAGTGTGTGGAGTGAAAAGGACTACCGTTTCGATGTCTCTCTGCCTATCGATGGTGGTAGTGTTGAGTGTGTGGTATAAAGTCTGTGCAGACATAAAGCTTTGAGCCTCCCTCTACCCAACGACTCAGTGTGTTACCTTCTGTATGTAATAAGCAATCCCAAATGTTCTTTCTTTTTCAATCACCCTGCATTTACATTGCTTAAATACAACGACACTGACAATAAGACAAGAGTATTTCATAAAGTAGGTGTTCTGAGGTATTATTGTATTAACTACTTGTTGGAAAGTTGTGTTCTCTTATTACCGGTGCATGTTAAGACGTCTTCAAGTTATTTAAGACAATGACTACAACAATCATGGGATTCCGGAGCTAAGTAAAGGCACTGGATGCTGTAAGAAAAGAAAGATGCCTCTTGCTACAGCAGGAAAATAATTCAATGTCTCAAGAAACACACTGAAAAGAAGAGTTCTTAAAAAAAGAAATCGTGGTTCCACTGAAGACAAGGAAATTCTTGGTAACTTCAGATGTTTATTAAACCCAGAATAAGAGGAAGAGGTCATTAACCAAATTTTTGACATGTAACGAAGATATTATGGCATATCAGTAACTGATTTACTCCACTTGGCATTTCACTTGCTGAACGGAATAATTACGACGCCCATAGAACAAAGAGAAAAAAAAAAGGGCAGGCTAGAAATGGGTGACACGTTTGGAAATATGTATCCAAACATGAGCCTTAGAAAACTAGATTCCACTTCCATTTCCTTCTCCTCTGCCTCTAGCCACTTTCCTCGCGTACTGGGCAAAACAGTCATTTTGCAAACTATCATTTCAGCTCACTTTTCCACAGCAAAAGGAGTATTGGAACAATAATATATTTGATCCGTAGTTGAAAAATGTATACAGTTTATACAAATACTCTGTACAGTCACTTGACACAAGCCTGAATAGCCGGGCGCTGTGGCTGAGCGGTTCTAGGCGCTTCAATCTGGAACCGCACACCCGCTACGGTCGCAGGTTCGAATCCTGTCTCGGTCATGGATGTGTATGATGTCCTTAAGTTTAAGTTGTTTCTAAGTCTATGGGAGTGGTGACCTCAGATGTTAAGTCCAATAGTGCTCAGAGCCATTTGAACCATTTGAAAAGCCTGAATAACCACCTGATGCAGCACGCACCGCTGCGAGACGTGCAGGAAGAGAGTCAGTGAGATCCTGGAGGGTACTGGCAGGGATCTGCCAGTGCCGTGAACAGCTGCAGTAGGTTTATCGCTTGAGGATCTGTGGTGGTTCCACAGGTTTTCTATTGGGTTTCCAGGAGAGTATGGTAAACTTATCTCGATGCTCTTCGAATCACGCACATATACTGCGAGAGGTGTGACAAGTTGGATTGTCCTGCTGGTAGACGCCATCGTGCTGAGGAGAAACAAACGCCATACTGGGATGGTCATGGACTCTGGTGGCCAGAGGAATACGGTAAGATGATTCTGGTGCTTTTCGATTCACTTACGTACAATGCGAGCTGTGCCACGTTCCATGGTCTTGCTGATAGATGCCATCGTACCGACGAAAAGCAAACTGCATGGGCCCCTAATATGAATAGTTGTGTCTTTCCAGTTTACCTTACAGAAAGACGAGATCACACAGGAAATGCTGCGAAAACATTCCCCAGACCACAACTCTTTGCAAGGTGTTTCCTTTCAGACCTTTCATGTTGTACGGGCCAACTACAATCTACAACACAAAGAATGTGATTCACCTGAAAAGGCCACCTATTGGAATCAGTAGGCACCCGGTTGCAGTACTGGCGAGGAAAATCCAGCCTTCGTCTCCGATGAACAACATGGGTGCACGAACCAGGCGCCTGCTGCAGGGCCCTATACGGAGCAGTGTTCGCTAAACAGTCGTTGAGGAAACAGTGTTGGTAGCCCCTTGGTTCAACCGAGCAACCAGTCACTCAACAGTTGCTCGTCTATTCACCAGTACTCGTCTCCGCAGTCGTCGTAGACCTCTGTCACTTTTGGCCCGCGGTGCACCATAGTTCAAATGGCTCAAATGGCTCTGAACACTATGGGACTCAACATCTGAAGTCATCAGTCCCCTAGAACTTAGAACTACGTAACCTAACTAACCTAAGGACATCACACAAATCCATGCCAGAGGCAGGATTCGAACCTGCGACCGTAGCAGTAGCGCGGTTCCGGACTGAAGCGCCTAGAACCACTCGGCCGGCGTAACATAGTTTCTCTGTGACGGATTCCGACTAGCGCCATTTTGCACTTTCACCAAGGCGACACGCGAACCATTTACGAACTTAGCTGTTTCTGAAATGATTCCACCTTAGGCCCGAAAACCAATGGTCATGCACTTCTGAACGTCAGACAAATAGCTGCATTTCCCCATTACTGCAGCTACCGCAACACCCCACACGACGCGCTTTATTAACTACTGGCCATTAAAATTGCTACACTAAGAAGAAATGCAGATGATAAACAGGTATTCATTGGAGAAATGTATTATACTAGAACTGACATGTGATTACATTTTAACGCAATTTGGGTGCATAGATCCTGAGAAATCAGTACCCAGAACAAACACCTCTGGCCGTAATAACGGCCTTATAAGCCTGGGCATTGAGTCAAACAGAGATTGCATGGCGTGTACAGGTACAGCTGCCCATGCAACTTCAACGCGATACCGCAAGTTCATCAAGACTAGTGACTGGCGTATTGTGACGAGCCAGTTGCTCATCCACCTTTGACCATGCAGCTTCAACAAGATACCACAGTTCATCAAGAGTAGTGACTGGCATATTCTGATGAGCCAGTTGCTCGGCCACCATTGACCAGACGTTTTCAATTGGTGAGAGGTCTGCAGAATGTGCTGGCCAGGGCAGCAGTCGAACATTTTCTGTATCCAGAAAGGCCTGTACATGACCTGCAACATGTGATCGTGCATTATCCTGCTGAAATGTAAGTTTTCGCAGGGATCGAATGAAGGGTAGCGCCACGGGTCGTAACACATCTGAAATGTAAGGTCCACTGTTCAAAGTGCCGTCAATGCGAACAAGAGGTGACCGAGACGAGTAACTAATGGCACCCGATACCATCACGCCGGGTGATACGCCAGTATGGCGATGACGAATACACGCTTTCAATGTGCGTTCACCGCGATATCGTCAAACACGGATTCGACCATCATGATGCTGTAAACAGAAACTGGATTCATCCGAAAAAATGACGTTTTGCCTTGCGTGCACACAGGTTCTCGTTGAGTACACCCTCGCAGGCGCTCCTGTCTGTGATGCAGCGTCAAGGGCAACCGCAGCCATTGTCTCCGAGCTGATAGTCCATGCTGCTGCAAACGTCGTCGAACTGTTACTGCAGATCCATCTGTTGACTCAGGGATCGAGACCTGACTGTACGATCCGTTAAAGCCATGCGGATAAGAAGCCTGTCATCTCGACTGCTAGTGATACGAGGTCACTGGGATACAGCACGGCGTTCCGTATTACCCCCCTGAACCCGCCTATTCCATATTCTGGTAACAGTCATTGGATCTCGACCAACGCGAGCAGCAATGTCGCGATACGATAAACCGCATTCGCGATAGCCTACAATCCGACCTTTATCAAAGTCAAAAACGTGATGGTGCGCATTTCTCCTCCTTACACGAAGCATCACAACAACTTTTCACCAAGCAACGCCGGTCAACTGGTGTTTGTGTATGAGAAATCGGTTGGAAACTTTCGTCATGTCAGCACGTTGTGGATGTCACTACCGGCGCCAGCCTCGTGTGAATGCTCTGAAAACCTAATCATTTGCATATTACAGCATCTTCTTCCTGTCAGTTAAATTTCGCGTCTCTAGCACGTCATCTTCGTGGTGTAGCAGTTTTAATGAGCAGTAGTGTATACCCTCCATTGCTAGTTCTGTCACCACGGTATGTGAGTGGGTTTCGCACGTTGGCTTCAAACGTAGGGGGTGGCACATTAATGTAACAGGACCGTCTCAATTTGATTCGCTTATCTATGACATGATTTCGGAGATAAACATCGTCATTAGATGACCATTTTGCTCCGCTTTCCCCTTTACCTATAAATAGTTGCTGCCAGCTTGTTACTGTAAGGTGTACATTGTTTAGATTAATGGGAAATATTCATTTATAACCACTTGTTCCACATCTCAACAAATCAGTTTACAATAATCTACCATATGTACAATTTTCATACTTAACCTTTGAGATACTTCACATTCTAAGCCCAGTCCTTAACCTCTAGAAGTGAATAACATAAATTATTGAATATCACGTGTTTCGCATCATTTGCAAATATTTTATAATACGATTGTAATTCAAAGCCATTCGAGCCAAAACTGAGTGTTCGTATATTACGTAAGTTATGGGCCCTGATCCGCCTCCGTAGTTAGCGGTCAACGTGTCTGATTGCCATCTGGGGAGCCAGACCGCCCCTGGTAGCTGAGTGACCAGAGCGACGGATTGTCATATCTAACGGCCCGGGTTCGATTCCCGGCTGGGTCGGAGATTTTCTCCCCTCAGAGACTGGGTGTTGTGTTGTGATCATCATCACCATCATCTCATCTCCATCGATATGCAAGTCGCCGAAATGGCGCCAACTCAAAAGACTTGCACCAGGTGGACGGTCTACCCGACGGGAGGGCCTAGCCACAAGGCATTTCCATTTATCTGGGGATCCGAGCTGTATTTTCTCAGTAGGAAGACTGGGATGGGTGCAATCAGTATCATGTGGGCAGTTGTGATGAACTGCTTGAATAAGAAGCGAACCATGTGTCGGGAATGTGACCAGTCCACTGGTTAGAAGGGGTCACCACGCACATCAGAGTCTCCCATGAACGTAGTGGAAGAGAAATCAATGAAATTTGACAATTACATGCAATGAAAGCTACACAATAATACGTACACTTCTAATCGTACATGCCCGCATCTCGTGCTCGTGCGGTAGCGTTCTTGCTTCCCGCACCCGGGTTCCCGGGTTCGATTCCCGGCGGGGTCAGGGATTTTCTCTGCCTCGTGATGGCTGGGTATTGTGTGATGTCCTTAGGTTAGTTAGGTTTAAGCAGTTATAAGTTCTAGGGGACTGATGACCATAGATGTTAAGTCCCATAGTGCTCAGAGCCATCTGAACCATTCTAATCGTACATTGTTTCATTATCGCAACACACTGAGGTGACAAAAGGCTTGAAACGTTGATACGCACGTATAGAGACAGTGGTAGTAACGTGTACACAAGGTACAAAAGGCCAGTGCATTAGCGAAGCTGTCATCTGTACTCAGGTGAGCCACGTGAAAAGGTGTCCGACGTGATTATGGCCTCACGACTGTAATCATCAGATTTTGAACGCCGAGTCGTAGTTGGCATTAGTGGCATGCGGTATTCCATTTCGGAAGTCGTTAGGGCATTCAATATTACGAGATCCAGAGTGTTAAGACTCCGCCAAGAATACCAAATTTCAGGCATTACCTCTCACCACGGACAACGCAGTGCCCGGCGGCCTTCACTTATCGACCGAGAGCAGCGGCGTGTGCTTAGAGTTGTTTGAAATAAATACAAAAATTGATGTGGGACGTTCGATGAACGTATCCGTTAGGACAATGCGGCGAAATCTGGCGTTATTGGAATATGGCAGCAGGATACCGCGCGAGTGCCTTGCTGAGAGCACAAAATCGCCTGCTGCACTTCTCCTGGGCTCATGTCCATATCTGTTGGACCCTAGACGACTGGAAAACTGAGGCCTGATCAGAAGAGCCCCGATTCAGTTGGTAAGACCTCATGGTAGGGTTTAAGTGTGGCGCAGACCCTCATAAACTTTTCCTTACAGTCTCAGGCTGGTTGTGGCATCAATACAAACAGTAAAATTAAGGCCTCGTTTCACAAAGAAATCTGCTACACAAATTTATCTATTAACATAACTTTCTGCAGTATAGAGAAATGCGCCCGCAGTTCTTTGGTGCGTGCTTCCGCTAACAAGAGGGTAGCAGAGATAACGAAGAGTTGCAACGTCCGCCTGCAGGCGTTCGCAGCCACATTCCACAGGGGGCCACGGAACGCCCCAAGTATCTTCATCAGCGCTGGAATTCCAGCTGGATTTCGAAGGGCTGGCAGTGCCGGGGGCTAATATAGGTTGCTCTGACATTCCAGATCGCGCGCAATGCCTCGCTAATTGTGGGGGGAACGTGGGCGTGAGCGTGGGTTTGGTTATCGCCTTCAGCGGCGGTAACGCCATGCTGCCTGGCCACCAAAACACCACACATATGTGCGGCCGCCATAGTCGATATCGCAAATTTGCTCCCCTACCGCAACAGAAAAAGTTCTCAAATCCATCCTGAAGTTTTACTGAACACTTCATTTCAGTATAATGTTTGTGGTTCCATTCTACTTACAAAATGTTTCTGTTACTATTCATTGTTCGAAATCCCTAAGCTGAAGGCCAAAAACTTTTCAGTATTCACATATTATTTGACTAAGGATAGCATCACGTTGGAATTGTACGATATGTAAATATGCATTATCTTTCCCAAATACACACAGTCAACATTTTTTTATGTTCAACATGATATACACTGAATAAATAGATACATGCACATAGATTCTGCAAGTAATTAGTGCTGAGGATTTGTGTTAGTCATTTAAAATGTTTTTGTTTATACTGATTGTGGTTCCCTTGAAACAAAGGCTATTAGCTACGTTAGACCCTGTAAAGGCCTGCAGTCTTCACTATTCAGACCTATTGTTGTATAAACAGCTTAGTTGACGTTATTTGTATGTGATGATACATGCAGTTACAACAATTCTCTTTCTCTGTACATAACTGCGTTGCTCAGACCTTGGTACCTTTACACGCACACTGCACTCGCATTCGGGAGGACAACGGTTCAACCCCACGTCCGGCCATCCTGATTTAGGTTTGTCGTGATTTCCCAAAAACGCTTCAGGCACGACTCACGCCCCGTCCTCACAGCTTTACTTCTGCCAGTACCTCGTCTCCTACCTTCCAAACTTTACAGAAGCTCTCCTGCGTACCTTGCAGAACTAGCACTACTAAATGAAAGGATATTGCGGTGACACGGCTTAGCCACAGCCCGGGGGATGTTTCCAGAATGAACGCTTCAGGCAGAGTGAAACTATCATTCTAGAAACATCACACGGTGTTGGCCAACCCGACTAGATATCTACTATTTACTACTTTTTATCTCTAATCTTGTTTTTTCTTCTGTATTTCCTATGTGGCAGACGTCCCTCTTATTGTGCGTGCGAACATGTATAAAACACAACAAACTTGGAAGTTTGGATAGCGTCCTTTATCGTGTTCTATTGCGACACTTCTTCTCTCCTCTATTTTCTTCCCGTTTTCTCCTTTTGTCACACATGGTTTTATAATGCCTGTGAACATGTTTCGGATTAGCAATGTCACAATGGCACAACACAGATATAGCTCACTGCTCACACTCGCAGTTGTTACACTATCTTGGTATCAACAAGTATTTCTGGCGTATCAATGCTGCTGTTCTCTCTCTAGATGATTACATCCAGTTCATTTTAACAAACACTGGGTGCGCTAATTCATGCAACTGCGCATAGCTGTCCACCCCTTACGTATTCAGGGGCATACAAGATGCGTCGGTGCGTCCTCGTAACAACCTACGGGACTGGCCACCTTAAATATGTTCTCCAATGAAGGAGATACAATTACGGGGAACTTTTCTGTAATTTACAGAGTTCCTAATCAATCCTTTTCTAGGGGTACGCCCAGAAATACTTGTATTCCATTCTTTAATCATGTGTTTTTACAAAATAATCTAGTGCTTCACTTTGATAGCATCGAGAGGCGAGATATCGTTATTAATAATAAAACACAAAATATAGGCACATATAAACGAGACACTCTACCACAAGATCAGTATATACACAAACAAACAAGTCACTTAAACAAAAATCCTTATTCTAAGCCTATATTTACTACAATACCATGTACAAAATCGACAGTTCATCATTCCACAAATGCCTCTACATGTACTATCGGATGCTCCCAGTGATTTTCCTGCTTTTATGGATTCTACTTCCAATGCGTTGTCATGCGCTATTCTACGCACGCGCACAGGCCCACTATACGAGGAGAAGAATTTGTGGCACAACTTCATTTGCTTGTATTACAGCCGGTGTGTCTTAATGAGTACCTTTCCCCAACCACAAATTGTCGTACTCGCGCCCTTTTATCCGCTCGTGCTTTGCGCTTCTCGCCTGCACCTCGGATATTTAGTAGGGCTTCCTCCACGGTCCCATGTCGCTGCCGTGTTCTCGGAGGAAAGTCCACAAACTGGCGGAGTCTGTCCGGCGGGTCCCGGTTCTTTAGTACCGTAATTGGAGCTAACAGTGTGGTGCTGTGCCGTATCTCATTAATTACTTCCTGGAAATCTTTGATGAAGATGTCCCACGTGGCGTGCTTCTTACTGCAGTACAATCTGCAAAGGTTTCGTAAATCGTTCATTGTTCTCTCAGAGGGATTAGAACTGGGGTGGAAGCGGGATATGAAAACTGGTTTAATTCCATGATTTTCAAGTGTTCTCTTCCATGCCTCCGACCTGTACTGTGGCCCATTGTCTGACAAAATATAGTCTACTGCCCTACCTGTGCCAGGAAATCTTTACGTAACGCCCTGCTCACCGTTGTCCCGATTGCTCTTTTCAATGGTGTCAGGGTGACGTACTTGGACGTTAATTCAAAGACCACCATGATGTATCTATAACCCCTCTGTGTGGTTGGTAACGGACCCATCAAGTCCGCCGCCGCTGTTTGTCTTAATTTCTCCGGAATAATGGGGTACAGAGGCGACTGCATGGCTACAGTACTTGTTTTCGCCTTCTGACAGTTCTCACATACCGCGAGAACCTTGCGTATTCGTCTCTCCATGTTTCTGAAGTGACAGACGCTTTTTAGTTTCATGAAGCACTTCCTGGGTCCGAAGTGAGCATAACTGAGATGTGTATACCAGATGAGCTTCTTTATTACTTCCTCTGGCACACACGCAACCCACAACGTCTCACCCGGATTTCTTCTGTAAAATAGGACCCTCTTTCTTAACAGATAATGCTGCCTAAGCCTGGCTTCCGTTCTATCTTTCCACTTTTCTTTTATTCCTCTCAGCACAGGATCTTTGTCTTGTTCTCGCCCAATATCACGCATTGTCACAGTGATATAATTTTCAAATGCCACTTTTCGTAGATAGAACAAGGAGAAATGTTCTTGTTCCAGTTCTTCAGCCTGATAATCCCTTTTCCAAAGAGGGGAACGGGATAGTGCATCCGCTATTACATTTGTGGGTCCCGGCACGTAGACTATTGTGAAATTTAGTTCCTGGACGACAGCAACACATCTCGCAAGCGTCCCATGCGTTAATTTGGCCGTAAGTAAGAACTCCAGAGCTCTATGATCGATATAGACATGTGTCTTGCGTCCAAATAAAAAGTACTTGAACTTCTGGAACCCCCACACTATCGCGAGGACCTCCAGTTCGGTTACTGAGTAGTTCCTTTCGCTTTTACTCAGCTCCCGACTCCCGAACGCGATCGTTTTGTGTATCTTTACTCCATCTTCTTCATATTCTTGGAAGACCATTACGCCTAGCCCGGTTTTCGTGCTATCCGTGGTCATACATAAGTCATGCCCAGATCAGGATGTGACAGAATCGGGCCTTTACCAGAGCTGATCTTAGCATACTGAATTCGCTTTCTGCCTCATTGTCCCATACCCACTCCGCATTCTTTCCGGTTAATTGACACAGTCGTGATGTCGCCAATACCTATATATATATGAATTTTTTGTAAAAATTCACGACACCGAGAAAGCCTCTCAGCTGTTTCCTTGTGGTAGGGGTTGCAAATTCTGCGATTGACCTCATCTGCTCTGGGTTTGGCATAATGCCTTGCCCTGAGATGACATGACCCAAAAAAATGTACTTGTCTTCCTCCAAAACAGGACTTTTTTATATTTACCCTCACCCCATGTTTTCTTAATTTGGAGATCACTTCTCCTAGAAGATTTTTGTGAGATTCCCATGTCTTTTCCGCAATGAGGATATCATCAACGTACCATGTTATTCTCTCCCTTAACCCCTCATCCAAAATTGTTCCTAATCCTCTTATAAATGCTGCAGACGAAATGTTCAGGCCAAAGGGGAGTCTCTTAAATTGATAGCATCTACAAAATGCGATGAACGCTGTGTATCTTCTACATTCTGGATCCAACTGGATTTTCCAGAAGCTGGATTTCAAATCCAGAGAGGAAAACACCGAAATTCCATGGAATTTCTACAGCAACTCATCGAGCCTCTCGGGTCTGTCGGTTTCCGGAACTATGATCGTATTGATCTTCCGGGAATCTAACACAAGTCGAATTTCCCCGTTCCTTTTGTCTACGATCCTGAGGGGGCTGTTGTATTGTGGCTTTGCTGGCTCTATCACATCCTACCTCTGCATCCGCTGGAGTTCGATAAAAACATGATCTCGGTACTACCACGGAATCGGGTAAGGCGGTACTCGAAAAGGTTTGTGCCTCTTTACGTCAAATTGATATTGATAGCCCTTTACGGAACCCGTCTTGGGGAGGAAAACTTCAATATTCCTGCTTAGCACATTGTCTAACCCTTCTTTGTCTGCGTCTCTTATGATCTTTGTGCCATGCAATTTCTCGCTTATTTTCTTATGTATTTCTACTAACTGTGCTTGTTTTTAAGTACTATCTCGATTGTCCTGTCCGCCGTCGGCTTCACCTGTTGACTCCTCCTGGTTTGGAAGCTGTAGTCTGAGACAGCTCTTTTGTACCTTCCCTGGGATTGCCTGTTGATCGAAACGAAGATGGATTTTGTCACCCTCTCCTAATGTGACTTCTCCTCAACCCAAATCAATTATGGCTTTGTTCGTTGATAGGAAATCCATACCAATGATAATATCGGTGGACAGTTTAGGAATGACAAAATGATTATCAGTCAACTTATGTCCCTGACATTCGAATTCTAAACGTGTCTGTTGAGATATTTCTATACTCTTTCCAAGTAATGCACCCCTGACCTTCGTCTTTTGTGTGGCAAGAATCCGTGGGTTCAGCACATTCTTACATGTCTTAAATACCTCTTCTGAGATCGCTGAAAGCTGGCTTCCACTCTCAATTATAGCGGCTACCGTTAAGTCACCTATTTTGATTTTGACTACTGGGTACATTTATTTTGTTGCCCTTCCTTCTCTTCGAGGAGTAACTCGGTGACATCCTCGTATTCGATAATGTTTATGTTATTGACTAGTCCCGAGGTTACGGACGTTTTGCAACTCCTGCCCGCGCTCTGGTCTAGTCATTCGTAATCCTGCATCTTGAGGTGGGATGTACTAGGCTTCGGAGGGCGGACTTCGACCTCTTCCTGGTTGTTATTTTGGTAACCATAACTCCTGTTCCTTCCCGATTGCTGATTACCGCCCCAGGTACTTTGTGATTTGCTACGTTGCACCGGAGATGGTCGCTCTTCTTCCGTGTACCTTCTTTTCAAGTTGTCATTACTCTTATTTTGACTGTGGCCGTTGTACTCTGGTGCTGGCCTACTATCCCACTGGGGTCCATTATTGCGACGGTTGTTATTTTTTTCACGCTGTCGGCGTTTCTCCCGCGCCTGTTCTTCTTGAAATGCGGATCCCAGTTCGCGCAAAATGCCCTTAAATACCTCAATATCGCTACCACAACGACCGGCAAGTAATTGTTGATACGAGATGGGAAGTTTCATTTAGCATACTCTGATGATTTCCGCACCGCTACATGGGTTGTCTAGGTACTGGTTCCTTTTAGTCATATTTTCAAAAAATTTGACCGGACCCCGGTACCCTGCCCCTTCCATATCTCTGGACATCATAATTTCTTGTTTGATCCTTTCTTGGGTTTCTTTAGACCAATACTTGCCCAAGAGGGCATTTTTGAATTCTTCGAACGAGACCCTCGTCTTCGCTCCATTTCTCATGTACTCAGCGGTCGCGCCCTCCATATGGAATGACACAAAATCCAGCTGGTACATCAATGGGCAGTGTGGAGGCAAAGATAACTCGCATTGTCCCATAAAAGTTTTTGGATGCAACCTATTACCTTCGTTCTTGTAGTGATGGAACTTTCGGACTTATGCAAAATGCTTGTAGTTAAACCGGTCATCATTCCAGTTATCATTTCGCCCGTTCTTACGATTCGTGTGAACTTCTGGACGTGGACTAATTCGTTCCGACACGCTGTCATCATCTCTCCTCCTCTGTATGTTCGACAGTTGTTCGGTACATGTAATCAGCCGACAGCAATTGTTCTCACTGGACTGCTGCGCGCTGTCCGTGTTTACCTCGCTCGTTGCCTCAGAGCTGTGAATAAAGGCGTGGTTCCCGTTGCTTATAGTGTCAACTTTCTGTGTTCCGCCAAGTGACGGTTCAGTCGACGCAGTAATTATACCTTTCTCCTTTCCTGATGTGTTTGTAATAAGATGTTTTACCTCGTCCTCTAAATTTCTTTTTAATATCGCCACCTCCTCTTTCAACATCTCGTTAGGCCCTATGTCCGGTTGCTCTTGTCGCTTTTCTGCAACACGTTTTAACCGGCTTTGTAGCCTTGATAACATGACCTTTCCTACTTTTTCAATGCTTTGCGTGGAGTCCCGAGTTTTTCTCGCTATTTTCGTTGCACCTTTCGCAATTAATTTGGCTTCAATTGCCGTTCTTTCCCTATTTTGACGCCGAGATTCTTTACCTCCTCTTTTACTTCCCTATGAACTTCTGTGAGCCTATAGTTCAGCTCCGAGTTAACCTTTTTAATTTCGGCATAAAGGTTGGCGCTCTGCTCTTTCAGTTCCGAATTAACCTTTTTAATTTCGGCATGAAGGTTGTCTTTCAGCTCCGACTTCGCCTTTTGAATTTCGGCATTAAGGTTGGCGCTCTGCTCTAAGTTCACCGTTTGCATCTGTTGCAACAGGTCCGTAATATTATTGAGAGTAGCAGCATTTTGATCCTCGTTCTTTTGTGGTTGAAAATGCGACTCTGCTCCTCTGTTCTGAGGAACCCTTCGATACGTAGACAAGTACCGTCTCCGCACCCCCGCCGGATCACTTGGGAATGAATGGTTTGATAATCGTCGGACACCGTTTTGTTCCAACACACTCTGGCTTCTTAGGCTGGATCTTCCATACTTCTGGATTAATCCTGTACTCCCTGCGTCCGTCGAGCCCTCTGTATCACTGCCTGAATCAACGTCCTTGCTATTCAGCGGACTAAACAAGTCATGAGACGCAACTTCAGGAAGTTGCAACTCGCGTTCGTCACGCTCGTCGGTAGATCTTTCCCTGCTATCACCCATGTTCTGCCGTGTAACAGTCTGATTATATTCTGCCGTTGTCTTGGCTTTTCCCTTCGTTATCATTTGCACTTTTATGTTACACGAAAACTCAAAACCCAGGTACCCCTTAAACTCAATAATTAGATAATACAAAACATATATCAGGACACAAATTGATACACTGGATGTGGGCAATGACCCGACAAACAGTTCATAAAGAATTCCCCCAAAAAGGCTAGTACCAATGATTGTGTTCTGTGTGCTCAGCATCGGCTGATTACGGCACTGCACATCATACGTACTCCAACAACTCACAAATACAATGCAGAGGCACCTATAAATGTCAATTTGAAAGGACAGCACATGAAGAAGACAATGCAACTTATTGTAACTAATGCTACCCGTGTTTCAATTAAAATGGCTAAGCAATGGGTCACGTTGAAAAATTCCCTTTTTTAAGACTACTTCCTAGCAAATCCCGAAGTATCATATCCTGGCATGGGTCAGCCATATGTAACACCCCACCCGTCACATATCTGGCTTTAGCGTGTGTTCACCCAAGGTAATTGACTAACAGATCAACAGAGAGTGCAAAACTGCAGCAATATCGGATAACGCAAAGAAAGTAATAAGGCCCTGTGACTCCAGATTGAACTGGGGTGGCAGTGTTGACATTAATTGATTCAGAATTGATCACTTTTAATGAAAAAGAAGTGCACATTGATGTTATAAGCAGCTATTGAACACCAGATGCAAATGTCGAACTTAAAATTAATTAAGAAAGCGACTTGGGATTTCAACTACTTGATTGAAAACAGATGCTGTCGATTATCACAAATTTATTTTAACTCACGACCTTCAATCATCACATTACATGACTCTCCTACCAGGCAGTGGTAATAAATTGCGTTTGCGTGGAGTAAAGCTCGATAACTCAAAAGTAATTCCTATCGACTGACCTAGGCGTAATGCGAAGTGCGAGAAGAATTCTACAGTACAAAGCCAATGAAACCCTCATGGAAACTTTGCCGATATGATCCAACAAATTAATCAGTGGCTGGAGTGGGCGCAATATCACCAAATACAGCGTGTCGGATCGGCGTCGTTGTGTGGGCGTCGGCCGGCCTCATGGTGCTGCAAGGCTGCGCTCGTCTATTCACTCCTAGCTATCTTGCTCAGTATATAGCTGAACCAAAACTTTCTTCCTCCAAGTTCAATCGTTCCTTCCATTTGCTAAGTCCTAAACTGCAGAGATGCTCACTCTTTCTCAGGCAAGCTGAGTAAAGAACGCCACGTCCGCACTCTAGGCAAGCTGGGAGCAAAGACCTCTACTGAGACTTCTGTCAGTCCGCTCTTCATCTTGGTTTCCCCTCCAGCAAAATCACTTACGCCAATTGCAGCACAAGTCGCGTTAAATATGCATCGCTTCCCAGCGCCGACCAATGCCTGCTCTGGGAAGTGAACAAATTCCCACAAAATTTCCCTTCCTCTCAACTTCTTCTATTTAGCTCCTCCCAGGCCACCCATCAACGTTAGTGTCTGCACAAACACCAAGATTTCCTGAATTATGACTCCCAGGAGAGTACTTCAAATTCGTTGGTCCTACATTCCCATTGGAGTTGGGCGTATTTCATGCTGTCGCTCTTCACCTGATTTACTTCAGGCTCTGTGGGCTGCGAATTCTGCGTGAAGTTGCTATAGTCAAGAACATGCATATTTTGACCTCTGTTGACTGCTCCACCGTAGCTTGCGCAGCTTTGTCGCATGTTTCACAGAAAACAGGACAACGAACATTTATCAACAGGCGTACAAGTTCTCCATCTGTTTCCCGGTACACCAGCATGGAGTCAGGGTCAACAACCCACTCACTGTGACTCATCGTAAGGAGGCTGGAGGCCGTGCACCGTTACCACTTTCTCAAAGCTTGAGCCGCCCTAAGCTGCCTATTGTTGCTTCTCTTAGCCGCTCCCCCGGCCGGCCACGGTCAAATACTTCCCAGGGGTAAACTAGTGTCCAGTAAAGCGACTCGTTTCCACAAAGTTTTCATGATGTCACCCGACATTAATTATTCCACTATCTCCATACTATACCCTCTACAAGATGCATTGTTCCTTGTCAGTTATTTTGTTCAGCCCTACTGTTCGCTCAACGTGAGTTAGGTGATCTTTAATGACTTCATGTAAGGGGCATAGTTCTTGCCATCTTACAGCAGTTAATACCATACTAGCCCCATCTTCATGTCTGTGGCCCACTAGGACACCAGCCAGACAATCGTTCGTGGAGGCAGGATGCAGAGTCTCAAAACCGAAATCCTGGCTCAAGTTTTGGAAAAGTTCCAAGTCTTCCACCGATGACGGTAATGATTCCAAGTGCCGTCCAGTCTCTAGCCAGGTTTTGAGTTTGAGACCACTGCCTCAATGCAATTGCAGGATTCTGACAGAGCGACAGCAAGAGTGAGACACTGCAGATGGGGGCACGGGCAGAAGCTAACCGTCTTTCTAACCACATTCCAGAATAGCCATTGTGATGCTGTGTTTTGCTGTTTCCGAAAAAGCATCCAGCCTTTGCAGGAGCACATTTCAGCCACTTACTGTGTTACCACCTGATGTGTTAACCTGGCCTGCCCCAAGTCGGGACAAGTGCAAGTGCTGGGGAGGCACCGACCGTGAACACCACTTAAAGGTACACATTTATGGCTGTGGTGAACGTCGAATGATTGCGTCCCTCTGCCGTCTCTCGGTGCTAGGTTGCTGTGCCGAGTAAATGGACGAATACAGCTATTCACAAACTCAACAGCTAATTCAGTTCCTAGGTTGACCATAGGCAACATGTGAAATTACATATGCATTTTGCAAGAAGTAATATGAATTAAGAAAGGAACATCTCAGTCACCCATTCTGAAAGTACTATTAGAGCACAAAAATATATACGGTGGCGCTACATGAATAGTTAAGCTACCTCACACAGGGATAGCATCATTAAAATCGTCACCGACTGCAGACGCTCTATATCATTGCATCATTAGCTGCTAATATGAACCATACCACAAAATATAATCTTGGAAGGAAAAAAAATCCTCCAATAAAAGTACTTGAACTCTTAAATAAAGTTTTACATCTCATTCTTTAATGATGGGGCATTTATTACTATGTTTCTCAAACCACAATAATCACTACATATTCTGTACAGACAGAATGGCAATTTCAGTGTCGTAATTCCGTACACGTCTTGCTTCTTGATCTACCTTAGCAAAGAGAGTGATCAGAACACATTAAAACAGATAAATTCTGAACAAAAGACGGGCAACGTAGAGCACAATAAGCATTTTCTGCAAAAGACCACTACCATGCAGACAATATCTTCTCTGGTGAACAGAGAACTCCTAACACAACATGATATAGTACACCATCTTGATGAAACACTTAGTTTACACCAGCTGATCTACCAACGTTACCTACGATAGACTTTTGTATTTTAAAACTTACGTCACTCGATATTCCGTTACCCAACAAGGAATAACACGTTGAAACTCATTCAGCAGCTTGGATCACATAAAATATTTCTTGATTTAAGACAACCGGTTTCGACAGATTTTGCCGTCATCTTAGAGTCTTAAAAATCTTTTTTGTTGTGAAAGGTGCTCATTTCATACAGAACCACACGCCAAGTTGTCAAGTGGATAAATATAACACATCATTAAAGGTCTGTCAGCACTAAAATATTTAATAATATAAAGCACCCTGTGCAAAAGACCACGTCCATATACATATCACTCACAGAAGCTTGTTACCTCTCAAAAACACAGTACACAGTAACACATTTGTTTATATAAGCTGGACATATGAAGAGATGTGCTACTGTGTATTGCGTTTTTGTGATGTAAAGAGCATCTGTAAGTATATGTATATGGACATAGCCTTTTGCACAAGGTATTTTATATTTTTAAATATTTTAGTGATGACAGACCTGTAATAACGTGCTGATTGTTTTCCACTTCACAACTTGGCGTCAGGTTAAACATGAAATGAACACGTTTAATAACAAAATGATTTTTATGACCTGAAGATGACAGAAAAGTCTGTCGAAACCGGTTGTTTTAAATAATGAAATATTTTATGCGATCTAGCTGTCGAATAATTTTTAGTAAGTAAAGCAGATCGCGCCTTCAGTACTCTCAAAATGAGAAAATTTGATCAAATAACAAGTTACTTTTATGATGCCCCTTTTCAAATGTTTTTGCTTTGATCTGTTTGAAATCTGGTTGATAACTGATGAGAGCAAATCGTAAAGGTTCACTTAAGTTTTCGGCAGTTAGTTCAAGCATATATTTAGAGTTAATGAAATCGAGTGCTGAGTACAGTGATTCGCACGCAAGTGGTCTCAAATACTGATATCTCTGGTTTCAAACTTTTATTAGTGGAGATTTTTCTTCAACACCATTTTAACGCATATGGTCTGTGTCTGTGGTATCATCCAGAGATCGCGGTGCCACACGAAAGTCGGAAACATGAATCGATACCACAGACATTAGCGAGGACTCAAGGCAATCCGCACGATGTATGGGCGGACCACCTGAACACTATGCCTCCCCTCTCAGCACAGTACCGTCCTTATTCTGACGTCAGTATAGCGTCAAGCATGCAAAGAACTCAGCCCAGTTCGAGACTTCAACTACAGAAGTCAACATCATTATGTAGGAAAATGATAATGTTTCTGATGAAATGTACTTATATAAATGTTGCAGTTTGTTAATCTGTGCATCATCTGATGCCTTCATAACCAATAACAGTTGTAAATTATGAATCAGTCCTGTTGCAAGGAACTGTGTCAAAATTGAGTAAATATTTTATTCATTCATGTGATGGAATGAACTAATATTTCATCTGTTATAGTTACCAGGGCTATTCGGAAAGAAAGGTCCGATAATTCGCGAAATGAACACAGCAGTGAAAATCTGATGAGGCTTTGCATAGATGTTTTCGGCAGTGTCTCTAGTATTACTGTCGATAGCGACACGTTGCTCTTTTCAATTCACAGCACACAGTGCATAGTGGGGACTTAAAGATGTCTGGAACAATAGTGCCTCCCGCCAAGTATGGGTGTCCACTGTGAGTTTGCTCATTTCATGCAACCCCACATAACTTATCTGTCACGCATTTCCTTATCAATGACAATTCTCGGCCTCATATCGCAGGGGCAATGAGGATGCTCCTGCAGCGTGTTCGATGGGAAGTGTTTGATCACCCACCAAACAGTGTAGCCTTGTCTCCGTCTACTGTTCATCTCTGCTCACATGAACCGCTAGTTCCGAAGACAATATGGCACCCACACCAAACAGTACAACAGAGTATAGAAATGGCGAAAAGTAAAGGTGGCTGCCTTCTGTGACATTTGTAATGGAAAATTGGTACACTGCTATGACAAATGACTACGTCGGAGGGGCGGCTATGTAGAGGAGTAGCTGGAAGATGTGGCAAACTGTTTCAGATAAAACATTTTTGACTGTCACTGTGGTTTCCATTTCGCGACCTATCGGACTTTATTTCCCGAAGAGCCCTCGTACAATGTTCCATCTCCCAGAGCAGCCAAAGAACCCACAGTTTTGTCTGGTCACAACAGTTTCCACTGGAACTTCAGTATAGGTTTCAGTGATTTTATATGTGTGAATGTTTAGCATCAAGATATTTCCAAAACAGTCTTAATTTGTTGTGAAAGCTAAAAATCTTTGCGCTGAAAGAGAAACAAGTTTTCAAATTTTTGTAATAGTGCGTTTGGCGTTTGTAAATACTGAATAACATCTGTAATAAAAGCTGCACTAGCAACCGCTGTCGGTCATCAGGAGAAAAATTTTACTTTTTCTCAGAGAAATTCTTTGATACGGTCCAGTAAACGGCAAAATCTACTAAGAATATTACTTGTTGATAGATATCTCACTAAACAGCACCTGAAAAAATTAGGAAGTTCGACATTGTAATCTCTTCTATGAAAGATCTGGCGTCTGCGTATTTTGGCATTGGAGCTGGAAGTATGTGACAATTTTTAAGGTGAATCGACATAACATGTAGACACTGAAAATATCTTACGTGTACAAAAAAAGGGAACAGCGTTACCAAGTTGAAAAGATCTGCACTACACAAAAACAAGCCGACTCTCATCTAGTTCGCAAGGGCTATGGGTCCAACTCATGCCTGTGGACTAAGAGAACCTACGAACAGTCGTTTCTACGATGTTATCCGATTCATTATGTATGTAGCACACGGATTAGAACGGGAAGACAGGGCTGTAGTCTTTCGCCCCTGCTTTTCAATCTATACAACGTAGAAATAATGACAGAAATAAAAGAAAGGTCCTGAAATTAGATTAAAATTCAAGGTGAAAAGTTATCAGTGATAAGATTCGCTGTTGATGTTGCCATCCTTGGTGAAATGAGGAAGGATTTGCAGTACTAGTTGAATGAAATCAGCAATCTAATAAGCGCAAACTCTGGACTGAAAATTAACCGAAGAAAATAATGAGAAGCAGCAGAAATGAAATTATCGATAAACTTTCAAAATCGTTCACCACAAAATAGAATAGGTGAAGGAATTATGCAAGCTTGGAACCAAAATAACACATGATGGACAAAGCAAGGACATAAAAAGCAGACTAGTGAAAATGGAGAGGGCCTTCTTGATCAGAAGAAGTCTACTGACATCGAACATCAGCCTTAACTTGAGGAAGAAATTTATAAGAAAAACGTAAACATGACGTTATTAAAAACGTAACACAAAACTGACTTTGACTCTCACAGACTAGCACAAAGTACAAAATGGTTCAAATGGCTCTGAGCACTATGGGACTTAACATCTGTGGTCATCAGTCCCCTAGAACTTAGAACTACTTAAACCTAACTAACCTAAGGACATCACACACATCCATGCCCGAGGCAGGATTCGAACCTGCGACCGTAGCAGTCCCGCGGTTCCGGACTGAGCGCCTAGAACCGCGAGATCACCGCAGCCGGCCACAAAGTGCAGATTCGCGGGGTAATATAACTCATCCACATGCTGAAGCTGACAACAAACAAATAGAAACACAAGGAAATCCACAGCGCTCATTAAGTCAGAGGCTGCAGTTGACGGTTTGTGTGAGTTATCACGGACTGCCTTTACTGTACTAATATACAATTTAAAAGTACTACAGTACTTACTACATGTTCTCATATTATAAATAAAAAATCACTCCAGGCAAATGCCGGGATGGTTCCTCTGAAAGGGCACGGCCGAATTCCTTCCCCATCCTTCCCTAATCCGATGAGACCGATGACGGCGTGAACCATTTAGGAGACAGTAGAGGTATTCATAGCGGTTTCTGCTTCGTCCGCCAACATATAGCTTAGTGGCATTACTACGCGAGGTCCAGAGGTGTCAACCTTTTAATAGGGATGTTCACAACCAGAAGGCCCTTGTGTGGTGCAGAAGTGTGGATCAAGCAGGCAACCATGCCACGAAGTCACACTCGTGCTTCCTACATCCAAATGAGCGAGTTTCAAAGAGGTCAAATTGCAGCCTTGCGAGTGGCGGATTGGTTCTGTCAGAGAATTGCTTCACCAAGTTGAACGTGCTGGGTCAGCTGTGCAACGATGCTGTTATCAGGGTCACTTGAATATTTACACACCCTTAGATGAGGTACTGGACGTCCATGCAGCACAGAAGCCATCCAAGATAGTCGAACTGTAAGGTAGTAGTGGCAGATCGTACAACCACCCAGACATGTAAACACGAACTGTTCCGAACCATTTGTTGTCACTGGCCACGCATACATCGAGCCCGTCTTACACCGACGCCACATTATCGACGCGCATGGCTTGACTGGTGCCGTCAGCGGATAACTTGGAAAATGGAATGTCGTGTTGTGGTCTTCAGCGATGAAAGAAGATTCTGACTGTACGCAAATGATTGTGGTTAACGAGTACGATGTAGACCTGATAAGTGCTGTCTCCTAAAGTGCATCCGTCCAAGACACACACCACACCACTCCAGGCCTTATGGTCTGAGGTGCGATAAGTTACAACTCTCGTTCACCTTTGGTTTTTCTGGAGGGGAAGCTAATTAGTTCTCGGTATATGCAGAATGTTTTCAGACTAGTTACTTTACCATTTCTGCAACAGGGTGGCGTTTTATCCTATGACAGTATTCACCATCTGTACTATCGACTGGATGCCACAGTCAGCGCCTGCATTGTCACCTGTGAAAGCTACACCACGTACTAATATGAGCGTTTCAACATCGATCGATACTAGGTGTTCAGGTAGATAGTAAACTGTCGTGGAAAGCCCACGTTCAGGATCTTGTTCGAAGACTTAATGCTGCCATTTCTACTATTCGAACGGTGTCTGAAGTGAGTGATCGTTCGACACGAAAATTGGTCTACTTTGCTTGTTTTCATCCGCTTACGTCGTGTGGCTTTATATTTTGGGGTAACTCTTCCCATTCTGAAAGGATATTTTTGGCCCAGAAACGGGCGGTTCGGGCAGTTTGTGGTGTAAGTTCACGAACATCTTGTCGACACCTGTTCACGAAACTTCCTGGCAGGTTGAAACTGTGTGTCGGACCGAGACTCGAACTCGGGACCTTTGCCTTTCACGGAAAAGTGCTCTACCAACTGAGCTACCCAAGCACGACTCACGACACGACCTCACAGCTTCATTTCTGCGTGTGCCTCGTCTCCTACCTTCCAAACTTCACAGAAGCTCTTTTGCGAACCTGTTCACGAGTCTGGGTATTTTGAAATTGGTCTCTTAATACATATGTTCCTTACTGTCATTTCTTGTTAACAATATTAGCTTACTCCCAAGAATAAGCAGCTTTCACTCAGTTAATACTCTGCAGAAATCAAACCTACATTTGGCTCGGACTTCCTTAACTCTTGTGCAGAAAGGTGTGCAGTATACTGCTGCAGCCATTTTCAAGAAGCTACCAGTCGAATTCAAAAATCTTAACAGCAACCCACGCACTTTCAAATAGAAACTGAAGAGTTTCCTCATGGGTCACTCCTTCTATTACGTCGAGAAGGTGTTAGAAAAATTAAGCAGATTCTTGTTGTATTGTTGATTGCGTTTACTTAAACTTATGGCTTGACTTTTTTCGGCTCCATTACCATTTTATTTTTATCAGTTATTACTTTTATATTGTACTGCATGTAGTTATACGTTCCATGACTTTGGAGATTAGCTCCTCAGTTTGGTCCTATGGAACTTGACTTGTAAATAAATAAATGAAACAAATTGATACCTCAGAATCGATTGTGCTATTGATCTGTAAATGTAATCATTTTATGTACTCGATATCCACCGTTGCAACAATAAATATTGAGTGAATTGGAAACCTCTAAAAGGGGGTAATATTTTTTTTCTGTCAGTGACTTTTACACCGGGAAACAGCAATGGGAGGTAGTATATGAGAGTCAAAAGTCAGTTTTGTATTATGTCCTCAATAACGTCATTTTTGCATGAATGGTGCACTGTGATACATTTTTGAGCATGTCTTTAGGAGAGGAAGTGGACTGCTCCCAAAAAATAAGATGTTAATGAAAAAGGACATATCGCTGGCTATATCCTCGTAACGGACGAAGCAAGTGTCCCCTGGTACCTAAACAACATCTGTTTCGTACATTTTTGGCAGCAAGTTGTTTGTGGTGTTCAAGACAATTAGGACGCCCTGTACACCCGCTTTTTACTTCACACACACTCATGGAATATTCTTACAATTATGATCGATCTTTGGTACATATTTCCTAGCCTTAGAATCCTCAATGAGAATAGGAAAAACATCTGTATCGAAACCTTTAAAATTGTTGCCCTTTCTGCTTATAAGTGGGAAACTAAAAGTTAAAATAGATGATTTCAGTACAGCCTGAGACTGAAAATCTGGCCGCTGGCCAGTCACTGCAGATATTAATGCCGTGTCCACTTGAGGTGGCAATAAAACTGGCGACACCTCAGAATTTTAAGTTCTACTATCTCAATGATCTCCCAACACTGTGGGATACCAACATTGCTGGAGGAAATGTTGACTACTGTTCGAGCTGTTACAGCGCTATATCTCCACTTGATTTAGTGGTAAACGTCGCGCAATGTAGACACAAAGTCACGAGTTCGAGTACATTCGTTCTTTTATTTTTTTTAAATGCATTTCGGAAACCCTTCCATGAAAGAGGTCGTGACTGTATCAAGGTCGCGACAGTTTGTGCCCGAGAGATTGCTCACCTACAGCGCCCACCAAATATCGACAGACGCCCCGACGGATGCGGCGCAGCGCACATTGGCACGTTTCTGTCCTCGCACTTGCAAGACTACAATTCCAGACTGAACTTTTCACTCTTCAGTGGAGTGTCCGTTGATACGAAACTCCCTGCCAGATTAAAACTGTGTGCTCAACCGAGACTCCAACGCAGGTCCTTTGCCTGGGCTAGTGCTCTACCAACTGAACTGCCCAAGCACGACTCATAACCGACCCTCACAGCTTTACTTCCACCAGTACCTCATCTCCTATCTTGGAAGGTAGATGATGGGGTACTAGAAGAAGTAAAGTAGTGAGGACGAGTCGTGGGTTATCTTGGAACAGGTCAGCTCGTAGATTACTTGCCTGTTAGAGGTGGAGGTCCCAAGTTTGTGTCTCGGTCTGGCACATAGTTTTAATCTGCCAGGTAGTTTCAAGCATAAAAGTTATTGATGACTGGAACCTGATTATCCGAGCGAAATGACGTATATAAAAAATGACGTATATAAATCGAATGAGCACGGTGTGGTAACACAATACGTGTAGGTTGGTATGAGTGTCTTTATCAATTGTAAATTTCTGATTTGAAGTTGTAGTATTTGTCTTGCAGTTACACGTTAGATTTTGCAAAGTTGAATGTTATGAAAGTTGTTTAAGCGTTATAAAGTAGAGTCGCAAGTGGAAAAAGGTCTAACATTTGTGACAGACTGTTCGCTTTGGATTTAATAGAGAGGTGAAGGCAACAGAGGCATCTTGAAACATTTTTATGGTGCGAATGCTATTGGCAAAAACACGTCAGAAAAGGTTGTTCTTGATTCATGAAAGATCATTGTAACATGAAAGATTTCCCACATTCAGAAGGTCTCGTTATTTTACATATGTGACGAACTGTGACCATTTAAAAGAGCGACATTTGCATACAGAAGGCAAAGTTGTATTCAAACCTGACATGATGACATCTTTAACTCGGGACCAGTAGGTTTCTACAGGGCTGATATCAGTAAACTATCTAGGCATATATAATATCAGGGAAGATATTGTTCATGATTAATTTTTTCTCTTATGTTTACTATTGTGTGCAAGAAACTAATGGAAACGCTATTAAAATATGCACTGTATGCATAAATTACAGCTTACCACAATAAACTTGTGCCATATGTCTGTTTCAATAAAACATAAATCATATTTAATATCAGCATGCCTAAATTGCAACAAATTGATAAGATATCACACACTTTAGACTCCTTTTATGTGCTGTCCTCTGTCACACGCATGCAGCATGGAAATGTGTCACTTGAAAAACGTGTATAAGGCAACCCACTTATTAAGTGCTTTGTATTACAATGTCATAAATAAAATTGTGTATTCTCCAAAATCAAAAATTATGTCATCAGAAGAAAAAGAAGCTTTATCAAGTTTGCATTATCGTTAGTTTGTCGCCCTTACACTATGGGATACTGGAAGTATTAAACACATTTACGATGGAGAAGTTTTCTTAAGATCCCTTATTGATTTTTAGTCTGATTGTAGCTCTGTCATAAAATATGTAAAAAATTTGGATCCATCTAGACTGGAACCAAGACCCAAAGCAGCCTTTATTTACAGTGTGACCTCATTGTCTCAGAGCTAAAGAAGAGCTGCGGCATTCATCTCTCCCTATTGCCCTAGTAGTTGTTTGGACAGTTAACTCGCAATGTAAAAGATGGGATTAGTTGCAGTTTCTATGCGAAACGTCACTCCTGGAATCGAAACCATGGATTGACTACCCAGTATCACACCTGAAGTGACAATTAGTCTGATTATTTAATGTAAATGACCACAAAATGTCAACAGAATTTGGCAGAAAATTTCTACGCTATCTGGGAAGTAGCTTGTCGACCACAGGTTTCCCAAACATGTTTTCTAGTGTTGCCACGTTTCAGTTCCTTTGCCATCAGGAAGAGAACATTTCGATAGCCGAAGTGTTTCTTGAATGGATTTGCAAGGAGTACAGCTTGTGTGTCAAATACGCTGACAAAGTATAATTGAATTAATTTAATTCTCATTTTTGTTACTAGATTTATGGACTAGAACATAGTTACCAATAATACTTACATCCATCAACTGTAGACTAAACATCAGTTTTTCTCTCTTGAATGTACTAATAAAAGTTAATTCTCCTGGTGCAGTTCACATCTTCAGTGCTATACTGTAAACGTTATCAGTAGAAAACATATCGTTTGATTATTATAGACGTAGAAAACGTACGGTATATTTAAGAATGCTGTTAATGGCATTATGCATAAACTGTGCAATGAAACCGCATGCAATATCGAAAAAGCAGACAGAAAAAGCCGTGAAAGAAATGCAGTTAGGGTATGCGTGCTTTGAAAGTTCGGTTATAGCTTCCTATAACATGAAAGCTTCCGATAACACACAAAAAGCAGCAGTCAGTAATATCCAGATAAGTCATCGATATGCAAACCTGTCCTTCAGTCTATAAATGCTGACAGAATTACAAGTATTATCAACATATGAGAACGAAGTCTTTCGCGACGGCACTGTTGAATAAAATATTCTCGGACTTCTTGCCGCGTCAAATCTTGGTAAAACCTCGAGCTTTCGACGATATTCACCACCATCGTCATGGTCAGGAACTGCCTGGCTAAACAGCAGCTGTGGTGGACCTTATGTACCCCAGGACGGCTTGTGATTGGACGGCTCCTGATTGGAAGTCGAATACGTCACAGTGTCGCAGATGTTGTCGACGCATGCACTGGTGGCGCCATCGCTCCCGGAGTATCGAAGACCCGCGGCGAATCTCTCTGACGCTTCTCCATATCGAGCGCTCGCTTCCATGCACCACTAAGATTGTAACCATTGTCACGATTAAAATTGTTATCGCACATTCTAATTTCAATCGCCTCTTTAATTACCGAGTCCCAGTATGTGGAGGCCTGAGACAGAACTTTTGTTTCACCAAACAAAATTTTATGTGTCCTAGTGAGGCTATGCTCCGCAATTGCCGATTTTTCCAGCTCCCTATTTTTAATGTGACGTTGATGTTCTGTACAGAGATCGGAAATGGTCCGGACTGACTGACCGATGTAACTACTTCCACATTCACAAGGAATTTTGTAAATACCAGGAATCCTGAGACCGAGGCAGTCCTTCACAGGACGCAACATCCCCTTGATTTTCCTTGGAGGTCAAAAGATCGGTCTTAAACCTCGTCTACGAAAGATCCTGCCTATTTTACTGGAAATAGAACCGAAGAAAGGAAGAAACACGCTTGGTTGTTCATCAAGCGAATAATCATTATTTTCACGTTTCTTTCTCTTGCGGAACGCTGACTTTACATCCCGTGAACCATAGCCGTTCCTACGAAATACGTATTTTAGGTGATTAATTTCAGAATTTAAATGGTCTTTGTCAGACACAGTTCTTGCTCTATATATCAATGTAGTTAGAACGGCTTTCTTCTGAGCTGGATGATGGAAACTCTTAGCGTCGAGATATAGATCTGTGTGCGTTGGTTTCCGGTGCACAGAGTGACCAAGCCTTGGTAAAAAGCGAGACCACATCTAGGCTAACTAAAATATCATTTGGACCAACATATATTGATGATACTATGGCTGCTGATGACTATTTGTCAATAAAAGCGCCCAAGCCACGAATCTACTATGCTCTCTTGTCAAGCGGAGAGGTGATATTCCGACGTGGCGTGCCTCAAGGACCAAACACACAACTTCTATGGTTAACAACCGTAGTTGAAACTCAGATGTTGCTCCATACAAGGTTGACTACCTTCGAAAGTCAAACATGGAAGGAAATCGTTTAAGAAAAAATGCACCACTTGCCAGTTATCAAGGAACACTACACTCAGATATAGTTGGCAATTACTTGGAAGATAATTTAGATGAGACCGAGCATCTGAATATGCCCAAGACTGACACAAGATCAAAATTTAGGCCCAAGTCAGGACAGATAAACTACACAGAAACACACAGTACCATTTCCATCATATAACTAGGGAAACTTAAAATTTTGGCAGACTAAATGAGTAGCAAATTACTTTTTAACTGTGTTCTGGAGCATATAATGGTCAATGGTACAAGAAAACTCCTAAAAACGTAAGAATTGGAACCAATAAAGATAAAAAAACTTAAGTTGCTTGGGAATTGCAGAGAACGTAGGGTTACTAGCTAATAACGTTCAAAAACCAAGACGTCCAACAACTATATACCTACAAAACATCGAACAAAAACAGGACTCAAGATATTATTCGAAAAGGCTGGTATTTTGCCAGAAGACTCACTAGTAACCAACCACTCAACAGTAAACAACAGGAAAGTAAAAACAGTGAAACAATTTAAATACCTAGGGGAGGTACTGCAATACACAACTTGGACAAAAAACCTGCATGGGAAGAGAGAACTGATAATACGATAAAATCTCAAACAATAACATGTTATGCAACCAATAAAACTTTTTTTTGTAATCACCGGTCTTCTAACTGGCTTGGCGCGGTCCGCCACGACTTCATCTCCTGTGCCAGTCTCTTCATCTCAGAGTAGCATTGTAATTTGCAACCTCAATTATTTGCTGAATGTATTACACTCTCTGTCTTCTTCTACAGCTCCCACTAGTACCATGGAAGCTATTCTCTCACGTCTTCACAGACGTCCTATCGCCCCCGTTCCTCCTTCTTGTCAGTGTTTTCTGTATATTCTTTCTCTTGCCGATTTAGAGGAGAGCCTCTTCATTCCTTACCTTATCAGTCCATCTCATTTTCAACGTGCTTCTGTAGTACCACATCTCAAATTCTCCGATTCTCTTCTATTCTTCTTTTCCCACAGTCCATAATTCACCATCATACAAGGCTGTGAGCCAAATGTATATTCTCAGAAATTTCTTCCTCAAATTAAGGGCTACGTTTGATACTAGTAAGACTTCTCTTGGCCAGGAATACCCTTTTTGCCAGTGTTAGTCTGCTTCTTATATCCTCTTTACACAGTCCGTCATCGGTTATTTTTCTGTGCCTAGATAGCAGGCGTTCTTAACTTTATCTGCTTCGTGATCAACAATTATGGTGTTAAATTTCTTGCTGTTCCCATTTCAACTACTTCTCATTACTTACATCATTCTTCGATTTACTCTCAATCCTTATTCCGCCGGCCTTGATGTCGAGCGGTTCTAGGCGCTTGAGTCCGGAACCACGCGGCTGCACTGGTCGCAGGTTCGAATCCTGCCTCGGGTATAGGTGTGTTTGATGTCTTAGGTCAGTTAGGTTTACGTAGTTCTCTGTATAGGGGACTGAAGACCTCAAATGTTAAGTCCCATAGTGCATAGAGCCATTTGAAACATCAATCCAATATATGCAATACGATACAATCAGCAAATAATTAGCAAAAAAGCTTCGTTGTTTTGTGTAGGAAACTAAATACCTCATACAAATCATTCGAACGGGCATGTTGACTGTGCACAAAATCTTAGCAGACTGAGGTACAGCGACGACTGAAATGCCTATAGGAGACGCTGCTCCACACATGTGTCGCTACTACGTACGCAGCTTACATGTACTGCACAAATAGCCATTTATGTAATAAACAGTTACTCCAAACCGAGTCAACAAAAATATGGGGAAATGCGCTCATCATATCTCTAGCATTTTATAATATACACACATAAAAAAGTATTGCTCCATCCCAGTTTCCAGAACTCCTGAAGATAGACGTTGACTGTGGTTATTGTATCACAGACACAGTCTCTTTCACTGTAGAGATGTCACTAAACCCGCCGAAAGATGTAAACAACCATGCAGGAGTGGCGCCTATTAAACGGAGGGGGTCCGACAGCCGATCAGTTCCAATCATTGCACCAGGAAGGAGGTACATCATGCCTAGACGGTCGATACCGAGATTCGATCGCGTCCGCGTTGTTACTTTATGTCAGGAAGGGCTATCAACAAGAGAAGGGTCCTGGCGTCACGGAGTGAAGCAAAGAGATGTTGTTCGGACATGGAGGAGATACAGAGAGACAGGAACTGTTGATGACATGCCTCGCTCAGGCCGCCCAAGGGCTACTACTGCAGTGTATGACTTCTACCTGCGGATCATGTATCGGAGGAATACTGACAGAAACGCCACATTGTTGAATAATGCTTTTCGTGCAGCCACAGGACATCGTGTTACGACTCAAAATGTGCACGAGAGTCTGCATGATGCGCAACTTCACTCCCGATGTCCATGGCGAGGTCCATCTTTGCATCTACGACACTATGCAGCGTGGTACAGGTGGGCCCAACATCATGCTGAATGGACTGCTCAGGATTGGCGTCAGGTTCTCTTCACCGATGAGTGTTGCATGTGCCTTAAACCAGACATTCATTGGCGACGTGTTTGCAGGCAACCCGGTCGCCCTTAGACACACTGTCCAGCGAGTGCAGCAAGGTGGAGGTTATCTCCTGTTTTGGGATGGCATTATGTGGGGCCAACGTGCTCCGCTGGTGGTCATGGAAGGCGCCGTAACGGCTGTACGATACGTGAATGGCATCCTCCGACCGATAGTGCAACCATATCGACAGCATATTGGACCACAATTCGCGGCCCCATCGTGCACGTCTTGTGAATGACTTTCTTCAGGATAATGGCATCGCTCGACTAGCATGTTCTGCAGACGTGAACCCTATTGAAAATGTCTGGGATAAATTGAAAAGGGCTGTTTATGGACGACGTGACCCACCAACCACTCTGAGGGAACTGCGCCGAGTCTCCCGTTGAAGAGTGGAACACTCTGGACAAACAGTGCTTTGATGAACTTGTGGATAGTACGGCACGTCGAATAAGGCATGCATCAATGCAAGGGGACGTGCTACTGAGTATTAGTACCGGTGTGTACAGCAGTCTGTACCACCATCTCTGAAGGTCTCGCTGTACTGTGGTTTTCATGAGCAATATATTAGGGCGGAAATGATGTTTATATTGATCTATATTCCAATTTTCTCCACAGGTTCCGGAACTCTCGGAACCGAGGTGATGCAAAACTTTTTTTGGTATGTGTATAATGAAATTACTAATTGCTGAGAGACTTTCGTTAACACAAGGAACAGATATCACAAAACACATCGTAAAAATGTAACATCACTTTCTTATAGAACAATTAATGAACTAAAACCATCTTCAAGTAACAATTTTAGTACAACATAAAAACAGTTTCAAAGAAAGATTTGTTTAGTGTCCCTCTTGAAATATCTGAAAAGTAAAGCTTACACTGGTCTATCGGTGTTTGTATGCAACTAACATATTGTCATTACAAGCCAGTGACAAGTATATTTATTATATTCTGTGGAAAAAATCGTATTTTGTCATAATGAAGAGTAGTGGCAATACATAATAAAATAATTAATCATAGGTCAAGGTGCCACATAGGATTAGCACAACACGATAATCTATCATTTGACAAATAGAGATAGATAGACAGTTTTGTTAAATACACGATGTCAAGGGGACGCTACTGTCAAACCGATATTGTATTTAGCATACCTATATTACATACCAGTTGTGTATAGTAGCTATATGGGGTGATGCCATAATACTGTTACAAACGTTGAGGGATGATGGAGAAGGCTAAATCTATAAATTTGAGGTCAGGAACCGTTGTCGACGGAGTCGTAAATTATAAGTGAAAATCGTTTTGCTACCACTGATACTATTGCAAGGCCTTTGCTCTCCATACTTTTGGAGGAAGTAGTATCGACGAAAACAAGAAAAAATTATTTAGCAAACAGGGACAATTGATTGAGATGTGTTTTACATCAGCAAAGATGAACAAGTTCTCACAGTTCTTAGACTATGCACTTTAGAGAGCATGTTTCTTGTTATGGTCCATACTACCTCCTCCCAGAATATGGAAATCAAAGACCCTGTAGTCAGAGATCCACTCTCAAAGGTATTAAAATAATTTTAGATTATAATTATCAACTAGCTTGTTTCCAAACGATAGTCCCTTACCTCATATTGTCACATTTACCCTTCTCCATAGTTCCTGAAAATCTGTAACATAATCATGGAAACACCCTGAAGCTAAAAAAAACTCTGATAAAAAATAAAAACAACAGCTATTAAATGAGATCACATAAACTACATCTGTGCAAAATTCAACTGAAGCTTCAATACGCTTACACTATGTTTAACAGAGCTGTCACATGAAATAAAAAGCTAGTGCGAGTGTAATATATTACAGAGGGCAAATCGATCCGAACTTTTCCATCATAGTCAACAAAATATTATTCTGCACGACGATATCAACAAAGTATTGTAGTATCGCGGAATAGTAAAGAGTTGGAAATGTGGAATATTGTCAAAGTTTCGTTGCCTATGCCGAAAGCCAGAGGCAGTAGGTTAGCCAAGAGGTATCGGAATGTGTCGTCACGCAGGGGCAATGGCCTGGTTACACACAACAGCCGACAGAGAATTGCTTAGCACGCGGGTTTGTGTTAGACGGAGACTTTCGTAGAGTGCAAGACAGAGGTATAGCGTCAGCTGTACTGAATTTCACAACTTCGCGTAATTCTGCTGTAACAACACGTAACTCTGTAGCAAGAACACCTAAGGGGCGAGTACGACAGATGAACCAGCAGTATAAGTGGAACGAATGCGGTAATTACAAATGAGCATGACGTCAGGACGTCGCTCGTGCTTCCTTTAAATACGCTAGCTTTGATAGCAACAAGGCACTCGCACTCGCAGTTACACTTGCAGTTAGATGTGTACTGGGTCGCTGCATAGCGCTCAGCTCGGTGATCGACATGTTAATCGTTATTAAGGAGATGTTGCAGTAAGGGCAGCCCATCCAGCAGCAGACGTGAGGAGACAGTACCAGCTCTTGTTCTCTCTGCTGCCGCTGTCAATCATCAACCCAGAATTAGGAGACATCGCGGCAGACTCGCTCACCGCCAATGCTGACCACATCAGTGAGCCGTCGTCGAGATCGTGCGGGGCCGAGGCCCTGTGCATCCGCCGTCACAACCGGGTGAGCCGACGATGCTGGGGGACTGCAGCCTGTTCCGCCCGTCCACCGCGGACGTGCCACCAGGAGGAGCAGGGAAGAAGACGGGGTGGGATAGAGTACACTCCGCACTACGAGAACGCCTCTCGTGCCGACAGCGCCGGGACTCCAACCCGGAGCCTCCTGTTGTCCGCTGCCGAGCCACCCGGAAAGCCGGACACCGCCATCCACTCGCGGGCGAAGTAAGGACATTTCTCCGCTACGTCAAAGCACGGGGCGCTGCGCTAGCAAGACTGTGCGGCCCGGATCTGGTGTCATCAAAATGGTTCAAATGGCTCTGAGCACTATGGGACTCAACATCTTAGGTCATAAGTCCCCTAGAACTTAGAACTACTTAAACCTAACTAACCTAAGGACATCACACACACCCATGCCCGAGGCAGGATTCGAACCTGCGACCGTAGCAGTCCCGCGGTTCCGGACTGCAGCGCCAGAACCGCACGGCCACCGCGGTCGGCCTGGTGTCACCACTACGAGTCAGCGACGACTCGGGGAAGGTCGTTGATATCATCAAGCCACATTGTACTTGGCAGGAATAAAAGTGTTATGAATTAATAATGTTTCTTCGGCGTTTCTGACGCTTCTACAGCCATTTCCTAGCATCCTGACAACTGGAGAGGTCACCGCTCGGCCATCCAGTCCACCGTAGGCGCCCGGGACCACCGGGGCGCCTACAGATTTGGTGTCAGAAGTCCTAGCGCCCACCGCCTACAGATTTGGTGTAGTGGTAAGTGCACGAGGCGATTTTATGTTAATAACTATGGGTTGCACGTTCTTTGTTGGGAGTGTACTTTGTAAGACCTGCAGAAACTGCAGATTTATCTGAGTTTGAGGGAAAGTGTTGGGAAAAGTAGTTTGTACCAGTCAGATGTACTGTGTGTAGTTTAACGGGGCATGGGGAGCCATGCACTAAGTTTGTACCAGTAGAATGTTCAATTTGTAAACGGTTTGGTCATTAAGCGCACAATTGTAGAGGGTGTCGCTGGGCAATAACAAGGTGCCGACCGCGGTGGCCGTGCGGTTCTAGGCGCTGCAGTCCAGAACCGCACGACTGCTACGGTCGCAGGTTCTCGCCCCAGGCATCCTCCCTCGGGCATGGATGTGTGTGATGTCCTTGGGTTGATTAGGTTTAAGTAGTTCTAAGTTCTAGGGGACTGATGACTTCACATGTTGCCCCATAGTGCTCAGAGCCATTTGAACCATTATGAGCCAATAACAAGGTGAAAGGATTAATTTTATTTAGTTGTGTATTGTGAGTCTTGTTTGTCTTCTTGTGTGTAGTGCTCAACTGTGACAAAGAAGTTGAGTAGCTAGTGTAGTTATTGTTCTGAGGAGTAAATTCAGTATAGAGTAAGTTGTTGGTAATTTGCACAAATCATGCCGGAAACAAGACTCGTTAGTACTGAAGTGAGTATAGCTGCTCTGACGGAGCAAGTCTCAAAATTGTTAGAAGAGAATGCGGAGCATAAGTTACGTCATGTAGTGTTAATGACGCAAACGGAGACCTTGCGTTCGGCGCAAGAGTCGCAAACGGGTTCAAGTAAGTGCAAGTCAGTAGCAATGTCCAACCTTGCAATGTTTCCTTCAGTAGCTAACCTGATCACGCCTTTCTCGGGTAAAACAACAGAGGAAGTCCCAGCGTCCATTAACGATGTCTTGGCAACAGCTGCAATGAGCAATTGGCCCGATGTAACTACGTTATGTATGGCAAATTTGCGACTTGCAGGGGAAGCCAAAACGTTCGTGATGTACCATGAGACGCTTAGTAAGGCAAGCACGTTTGAGGAATTGGCAGATGGGTTACGACAAAGATATCCTAAGCAGAATAGCGCAAGATTTTTTAGGGAGAAGTTAGCTAATTTGACACAGAAGGTCAATGAGACAGTGGAGTCTTTTTCAGGTAGGATACGGAAAATTAATTCGCAGACCTGTGAATTATCGAGTAATCCTGATGCGGATCGAGTATTACTACGAGAGGCAGAAAACAGAGCCCTAGAGGTATTCCTCAGGGGAATTCCTGCAGAATTTTCTCGTAGGGTTAGGATGGAGAATCCTGGGGATTTAGCTGCAGCACTGCGTATTGCAACACATCTGCAGGAGATAGACATTGCAACAAGGATTCGCAATGATAAACGCATCTTTGCGTCGGAGAGGAATTGTTACCGTTGTAGGAGAAAAGGTCACGTGAAGGCTCACTGCAGACAGCCGCAGTGGTACGCTTGTAAACGCTACGGTCACAAGACGAATGAGTGTCGTAGCAAGCAGAATGGTAAAGGCAATAAACAGGAAAAAGCGTTAAACGGGAACGGGAGTGCTTCATCCGTCGGAAGACATTTCCGGTAAGCAGAAGTACGGTGAAAACTAGCACAGAGACGGAGTGTTGCTTGATGGGTGTCGTAAGGAATAACAGATGTAAGTTTTTGATTGATGCAGGTGCACATCTATCTGTTGCTAGTCTAGATCTCGTGGGTAGGAGAAGACTAGGTACTCCTAGGTATAGATTACGTGGAGTAGGAAATAATCAGTTGCAATCATTAGGAACACATCTCGTTTTTAAGTTAGGAACTGTAGAGTTCGTAGAGCAAATGGAAGTGTTGCCAACTCTGGGACAAGGGTATTCTGTGATTCTCGGACTGGACTTCCTCGATAAACAGCTTGCCAAAATTAATCTTTCACAGCGTACAGTTGAACTGAGTGTAAACTTGTTTTCAATGGGTACAACTGTTGTAAATGTTTCTACGTTGCGAGGTGCATCCGTTTCTAAGATGTCACCAATTGAACCGCGTACAAGGGCATTAAAGATTACTACGCATGTCAAAGTGCCTTCGGCTACAGGGAAGTTAGTTTGGTTGTCAGTAGGTATCGATGTACCACTGCAGAGACTATGTGTGGTGGAGCCACTGCAGAGCAATAAAGCATTGGATGAAATGCATTGTTTTATTAGGATGAGCGTTGCGCGCGTTACGGATATAAATGGGGAACTGATGATTCCGGTCGGTGTAGATAATTTCGGGGCAGACGAAGTGGATCTCCCAAAGGGTTTAGTGGTAGCAAGTTTGAAATACTCGACGATGAGGATGTAGGTGAATCCCAAGGTGATTATAACGTCAAGCAAACCGTCAAGGCATTTGTACTACGTGATAAGATTCAACATTTGGAGAATGGTGAACGGAAAGCTATGGAAGCTTTGTTATTAGAGTATTTAATTTGTTTAATTCAGAAGGTCGATTACCAGCAACTCCTGTTACACAGCACCGTATACCGGCTGGCGATAGTCCGCCGGTCTACAGAAAACCAGACAGGATAGCGAAACACCTACAACCACTAGTGGAAGAATTTATTAATCAACAGCTAAGGGACGGTATTATAGAGAACAGTGAAAGTCCGTGGTCTGCTACCAACATAATGATAGTTCCTAAGAAGTCATTGGACGGTACTAAAAATATAGGTTTTGTTGTGACTATCGTTTTTTGAACGCACGAACTGTAACAGATGCGTATCCAATACAGAACATCACCGAAACATTGGACAACCTAGGTCGTTGTAAATATTTTTCGACACTAGATCTAAAGAGTGGGCACCACCAGATAGAAGTAAGTCCCGAAGATAGACCGAAGACGGCCTTTACATTAAGCCTTGGTCACTTTCAGTATCGCAGAAAGCCATTTGGGTTGAGAAACGCTCCTGCTACTTTCCAGCGTCTGTTAGATGGTGTGCTTCGGGGACTGAAACCGAAGATTGCTATGGTAACCTAGATGATAGTGTTACTTTTTCGCGTAATATAGAAGAGCATGTGGAACGACTGAACGAAGTATTTAGTAGGCTAAGAGTGGCAAATCTTACGCTTAATGTCGAGAAATGTCAGTTCGTTCAGACGCAAGTGACTTATCTTGCGCACATTATCAGCCAGGATGGGGTAAGAACGGATCCTCGTCTAACGTCGGCTGTGCGTGATTTTCCAGTACCACGGGCAACTAAACAAGTTCAGCAATACGTCGGTTTATGTAATTCGCAGAAATTGCACGTCCATTAACGAGATTGTGAAAGAAAGGTGTTAAGTTTGAATGGGCAGCACAGTGTCAGGAGGCATTGGAGAAGCTCAAACAGATACAAACATCAGACCCAGTGTTGATACTTCCTAATTTAGAACAAGAGTTCATACTATCTTGTGATGCTAGTAATATTGCTGAAGGTTGTATTCTTTCTCAGAGGGTTAATGGACAGGAACATCCAGTGGCTTATGCTTCCAGGCAACTGAATAAGGATGAGAAGAATTATTCAACTACATAGAAAGAAATGTTAGCAATGATTTACGGTATCTCATATTTTCGCTGTCATTTATATGGGCGTAAGTTCGAGGTAATTACAGATCACGCAGCATTGAAATGGTTGTTGGGGTTGAAAGATCCTTCGAGTCGTTTAACGAGATGGGCACTGAAAGTAAGTGAATTTGACTACGAGGTAATTCACAAACCAGAGGTAAAACGTACGAATGCAGATGCGCTTAGTAGAAAAATAGCAGCTGTACAAGTTGTGGGCGTAAGTGAGAAGGAATGGATAAAGACGCAAGCCACTGACAGAGAGTGTTACGAACGCAACCGCAGTTTGAAATGCAGGATGGGTTGCTTCGCAGGAAGACGAAGAGCGGACTACGCTTCGTAGTACCGGAGTTGCTGTGGGAAGAAGTGTTGAAACAAGAGCACGACCATGTATTGGCGGGTCATGGTAGTAAAAGAACGACTGATAGACTGGTAGCTGAAAGGTTTTGGTGGAAGACACGTCGCAATGATGTAGAGCAGTATGTGCAAAATTGTATACTGTGTGCGCAGAGAGCAGATTTAAGTCATCAGAAAACTCAGTTACAGAGACTACCTGAAGCGGATCGTCCGTTCGCATTCATTGGATTGGACGTAATCGGAGCATTTAACAAGACCCAAGCGGGTAATCGATTCGTATTAACAATCTTAGATCATTTTTCCCGATACCTGGTAATGGTAGCTACTCCAGATCAGAAGGCAAGCACTGTTGCGCAAGCCTTAGTAAATAACTGGTTGCTGAAGTATGGTGTGCCTGATACTGTAATTACAGATCAGGGTAGTAACATTATGTTGGAGCCGATGAAGCAGTTATGCCGTTTATTGAAAGTTAAGAAATTGCGGACAAGCCCATTTCCTCCTCAGTCGAATGGACGAACAGAACGAGTTCATAGGACGTTAGTTAAGATGATCAGTCATTACGTAAATTCAGATCACACGGACTGGGATGTGTATTTAAATCTATTTAAAAGCGCATATAACGCGAAAGTTCATACAGGAACGGGGCTCTCTCCATATGAGGTAATTTATGGTCGGAAAATGTCATCACCATTTGATGTGCTCAAACCTCAGGTAGGTTCACAGGAAGAGTCAGTGAAGAATTTCGCCAAGAAATTGAGAGAGATTTGGCAAAGAGTACGGCATGCTAATACTAAAGCTTTGGAGAAAAAAGAGAGTATTGGGCAAAGAACAGGTAAACTGCGAAATTCAGAATTGGTCAGTGGGTATTGTTGGCTAATCCTTATGTTCTGAAGGGTAAAACGAAGAAGTTTTTGACGAAATATTCTAGCCCGTATCAGGTAAATGAAATGGTGTCTCCAGTGAACGGAAAGTTGCAGCTACCAACCAAGTCATCAGTAGTTCATGTGAGTAGGATTAAGCCGTTTAAGGGCGCACTGGATGCGTTACCGCAGATTCTTCCAGCAGTAACAAAGCGTGTGAGGGTAACGAAGCTAAAAGAACAGCAGAGGACGTTCCTTACGCACTTAGGTCTAGGGATAATTAGATTAAGTGTCCTCGGGGAGGAACACGACGTGTTTATTGTTATTAGGTAATAGGGTATGTGTAGTTTTTATTTGCCATTTGTGTGTTTTAGACGTGGTAAGGAAGGGAGCGATAGACATGGCTTCCTCTTCCTTCAGGTGCCGTGCCAGTATGTGGCCCGGGAAACTTTTCGTCAGTCTGGTACTGCTACACTGTTGCAGAGAAGAAATGGTGCAGATGCATCCACTAGATAAGAGAATTTTGTTGCAAGACAATTAGATGTAGTATTCTGAGCCGAATAGACGGGAAAACACAAGTAGCAGCTTTATTGAGGGTATTAGCAGACAGGGTGGATGATGCTCGTGTCGAATTGGAAGCGTTATATGAAGCTATGCATCACGCAGTGCATGGACAATTGAGTGCCACTTTGTTAGGTCCAGATCAGATGCTGAAGGCGTTGCTGAAAGCGCACAAAGAATTCTCGGAAGGAGTGCGTCATGTCGTTCCTCCGGCGAAGCGGAATTTACCGTTATCTATCGCATGTCTAAAGTGAGAGTAATTACGGATCAGGCGACTATACACGCAGAAGTGCAAATACCTGTGATGGGTATCAATTCACGATACCAGTGTTATACAGTACACCCGTATCCAATTAGATGGGGTGCACTTGGGAAGTGGGTGCAAGTGCAAACTCGGGAAGTGTTGTTAGTGTCAAGACGGAGGAGTGCTCATGTGGTAATGCCTACGAAAGATTTGACACACTGTTTCAGGGGAAGTGTTTTTATTTGTCCAGCAAAGGAGGTGGCAACCCACAATCATTCGTGTGAGATGCAGATGTTCTTGGGGAATATGGGAACCTTAGAATGCAAAAAGAAGGTGTTACTTCCGAGACCGAAATTTCAGAAAGTTGGGCAACATTGGATTTAATCTGTGTTCGAACTAGAGACCGTAGTTGCCACTTGTTACAGAAATGGTAGATTGACAGATATATCAAAGCTTGAATTGCAGGGCAGTGGGTGTTGATTAATGGCACTGGATGTGAAATAGTGGGGAAGCATTTTCACCTACCAGCTACTTTCACGGGTACAACAATGATTAACGTGCCACAGCCAATCTTGTATTATCCAGAGCAACCACCACAGATATTCCCTCGTCAGAACCTAACGTTTCTTAACGAAACCTTGGATCCCACATTGCTACAACCTTTAGACAGCCTGATTACCTCAGAAAAAGAGCAGATCTCAGTTAATCAGGTACGGCTGCACGTGCAGCAATACCTGGAGAAACGTAAGCAAAACACAGTTATATTTGGTGTGTCAACGACTAGCATAATATTAGTTCTAGTGTTTATTTGTGCAACTTACTTTTGTATACGGATAAAGATGTCTCGTTCTGAAATAACAACCGTACCACAAATACCTATGGGATACATCGGGAATAGTGGAACGTAATATAAATAGATGGAATCAGTATAAAGTGCAAATAGATTATTAGCGAATAAGAAAAGTTTGACAGTGTTGAAGGAGTAGTTGTAAGATACCTGTAGAGTACAAGGAAGTATGGCGTGCACAACCAGTAAGTTGAGGATTGTAAAAATCAGGACGAATTTTCTTAAAAGAGGGGATGTGTAGTGTCGCGGAATAGTAAAGAGTTGGAAACGAGGAATATTGTCAAAGTTTCGTTGCCTATGCCGAGAGCCAGAGGCAGTAGGTTAGCCAAGAGGTATCGGAATGTGTCGTCACGCAGGGGCAATGGCCTGGTTACACACAACAGCCGACAGAGAATTGCTTAGCACGAGGGTTTGTGTTAAACGGAGACTTTCGTAGAGTGCAAGACAGAGGTATAGCGTCAGCTGTACTGCATTTCACAACTTCGCGTAAGTCTACTGTAACAACACGTAACACTGTCGCAAGAACACCTAAGGGGCGAGTACGACAGATGAATCAGCAGTATAAGTGGAACGAATGCACTCATTACAAACGAGCATGACGTCAGGACGTCGCTCGTGCTTCCTTTAAATACGCTAGCTTTGATAGCAACAAGGCACTCGCACTCGCAGTTACACTTGCAGTTAGATGTGTACTGGGTCGCTGCATAGCGCTCAGCTCGGTGATCGACATGTTAATCGTTGTAAGGAGATGTTGCAGTAAGGGCGGCCCATCCAGCAGCAGACGTGAGGAGACAGTACCAGCTCTTGTTCTCTCTGCTGCCGCTGTCAATCATCAACCCAGAATTAGGAGACATCGCGGCAGACTCGCTCACCGCCAATGCTGACCACATCAGTGAGCCGTCGTCGAGATCGTGCGGGGCCTAGGCCCTGTGCATCCGCCGTCACAACCGGGTGAGCCGACGATGCTGGGGGACTACAGCCTGTTCCGCTCGTCCACCGCGGACGAGCCACCAGGAGGAGCAGGGAAGAAGACGGGTGGAATAGAGTACACTCCACACTACGAGAACGCTTCTCGTGCCGACAGCGCCGGGACTCCAACCCGGAGCCTCCTACGTGCAACAGCCTTCTATCCGCCGCTGAGCTGGCCGGCCAGCCGGGCGCCGCCAGCCACGCGCACCGAAGTAAGGGCATTCCTCCGCTACGTCACAGCAAGCGGCGCTGTGCTAGCAAGACTGTTCGGCCCGGATGTTGTGTCATCGCTACGAGTCAGCGAGGACTCGGGGAAGATCGTTGATTTCACCAAGCCACATTGTACTCGGCAGGAATATGTTTCTTCGGCGTTTCTGACGTTTCTACAGCCATTTCCTAGCATCCTGACAACTGGAGAGGTCACCGCTCGGCCATCCAGTCCACCGTAGGCGCCCGGGACCACCGGGGCGCCTACAGTATTAGTTGAGAAGATAAACTTCGAAATCGGTGATATTCTATTCGTATTAATTTTCAGAATTTAGACATATATATATAGACGAGCCAGAGAAACTGGTACACCTGTCTAATATTGTGTACGACCCCCACGAGCACACAGAAGTGCCGCAACACGATATGGCATGGACTCGATTAATGTCTGAGATGGTAGTGAAGGGAATTCACACCATGAATCCTGCAGGGTTGTCAATAAATCCGTAAGAGTACGAGGTGGTGGAGATCTCTTCTGAACAGCACATTGCAAGGCATCCCACATATGCTCAATAATGTTCATGTCTGGGGAGTTTGGTGGCCAGCGATAGTGTTTAAACTCAGACACACTGTAGCACACTGTAGCATTTATGGTCGTGTGGGGTGCTGCAATGTATTGCTGGAATTGCCCGAGTCCATCGTAATGCACAATGGACATGAACGGATGCAGGTGATCAGACAGGATGTTTACATACGTGTCACATGTCAGACTCACATTCATACGTATCAGGAGTCCTATATCACTCCAACTGAACGTGCCTCACACCTTTACAGAGCTTCCATGAGCTTGAACAGTCCCCTGCTGACATGCAGCATCCATGGATTCATGAGGTTGTCTCCATATTCGTACACGTCCATCCGCTCCATACAATTTGAAACGAGACTCGTCCCACCAGGCAACCTGTTTCCAGCCGATCAGGTGACAACAGTCAACAACAGTCCAATGTCGCTGTTGACGGGCCCAGGCGAGGCATATAACTTCGTGTCGTGCAGTCATCAATGGTACACGAGTGGGCCTTCGGCTCCGAAAGCCCATATTGATGAAGTTCCGTTGAATGGTTTCGCGCCGGCCGCGGTGGTCTCGCTGTTCTAGGCACTCAGTCGGGAGCCGCGCGACTGCTACGGTTACAGGTTCGAATCCTGCCTCGGGCATGGATGTGTGTAATGTCCCTAGGTTAGTTAGGTTTAAGTAGTTCTAAGTTCTAGGGGACTGATGACCACAGATGTTTAGTCCCATAGTGGTCAGAGCCATTTGAATGGTTCGCACGCGAACACTTTATCATGGCCCAGCACTGAAATCTGCAGCAACTTGCGGGAGGGTTGCACTTCTGTTACATTGAACAATTCTCCTCAGTCCCGTTCTTGCACGATATCTTACCAGCATCAGCGATGTCGGAGGTTTGATGTTTCACCAGATTCCTGATATTCAGGGCACATTCGTGAAACAGTCATACGGAAAATTCCCGCGCCATCGCTACCTCGGAGATGATATGTCCCGTCACTCGTGCGACGACTATAACACCGCGTTCAAACTCACTTCAGTCCTAATAACTTGCCATTGTAGCAGTAGTAACCGATCTAACAACTGCGTCAGACACTTGTTACCTTATGTAGGTGTTGCCGACTGCAGCGCCATATTCTGCTTGGTTACATATCTCTGTATTTCAACACGAATGTCTCTACCAGTATAATATCTAATTATAGACAAAATAGAAATATAAAACAGCTAAAAACTATAAGAGGTAACATTGTTACACCAAAGGTTCACAATGTCGGATGGTCCTTGGATTGTCACCTGTGTAAAGTGAAATGAGGACTCAAAACGACAGTAGATTTGTTTAACTAACTTCTTTATTCTGGACCTCAGCCGTAGGACATCAGGAAGAGCTCGGTAGAGGCGTGCAGTCGCCTCTCATGTGAAACAAGCCCACATCCCGTGGTCGTGCGGTAGCGTTCTCGCTTCCCACGCCCGGGTTCCCGGGTTCGATTCCCGGCGGGATCAGGGATTTTCTCTGCCTCGTGATGGCTGGGTGTTGTGTGATGTCCTTAGGTTAGTTAGGTTTAAGTTGTTCTAAGTCTAGGGGACTGATGACCATAGATGTTAAGTCCCATAGTGCTCAGAGTCATTTGAACTTTTTTTTTTTTTTTTTTTTTTTTTGTAACAATAAACGTCCGGCATTGCCGACACTCCAAAGACCGAGGTCGAGCGAAGCATCACTTGGATGCCACTACCACGCCTGTTGGTCGTACTTTGCTTCGCAACGCATAACACTCTTATCTGCCTGCGGCTGTCTCTGTTGCAACTCACTTCCGCTCTGTAATTTTTTTGGCCGAATACGCCCGATACCCTACAACAAGGATCAACTAAAATTTCACTTAACGCGAAACAAAATACAATGTGCAACAGAATTCAAGTGTTCAAATGTGTTTGAAATCTTACGGAAATAAACTGCTAAGGTCATCAGTCCCTAAGCTTACACACTACTTAGCCTAAATTATCCTAAGGACAAACACACACACCCATGCCCGATGGAGGACACGAGCCTCTGCCGGGACCACCCATGCTACAGAAGGATCTCTGTTTCGAACCTCCGTAATTGCCTCCCACTGAGACGTAGAAGATTGAAAAAGCGCCTACAACTTTCCTCTGTAATTGTGAAAAAGTGTATTGCCCTGCAAATCACCCTCAGGCTCGGCGATGCTTTAAGGAACAAGATGTCGACACACGCGAATCAAAGGCCACAGCTCGGAAGTTCACGTGAACCCAACACCACCGTGGACGTCTTACACGATGAGAAGATCGTCACAGCATCTCTTACATTTCACCTCTTTTTTTTTTTTTTTTTTTTGAAGATACTGCGATGGAGGTCAGAACCGAGACACCCATCATTGAAACCACGCCATCTTGTTGTGGGCGGCCGAGAAATACACTTGAGACACATCGGCGCTCAGAATCTAAACGAGAAAGTCTCGTTTGGCGGCATACGGGGGGTCCATGAAACCACTCTTTTACCCTGGGGCGTTAAATCCCACAAATTTCACGGTTGAAAATAATAGTTTGTAGTGCTACGAGTGTCAGGAAGATATTCTTGACAACCTTTCTTGCAACTGACGCCCTCATCGTCAGACGTTTTAACACTTCTTTAAGTGCATTGTAGTGCTGCATCCCCATCGAAAATGTTTACAGCTCTCTGGAATGCAGTGCGGCCGCAGTTATTGCTCTCGTGTACAGGTTGCACCACTGGCGACCATTCAAAACCATTCGACGGTGAGTAAACGTGATAAGAGGCAGTGAAGGATGCTTGTGGTTTTTCAACCTTATTTATTTCTCCCCAGTTTTTTGATCACCTGGGAGTGCACTATTAACACGTCTGCGAATAAAATGGCAAAGGGCCTGTCTAAGATCCCCTCCGTACCAAATACCCAACTTTTCTGAGCATATTACCACCCCTGATCTAGGGGTAGCGTCTTTGATTAATAATCAAAACGTCTTCGGTCCCGGATTGAAATCCAGCCACTGCTTGAAATTTGATAAATAATCAGCATTGGCGGCCGAAGACTTCCGGCATAAGAAGTCACCCTCATTCATTCTGCCAACGGCCTTGTCAGAAAGGGCGGAGGAGCGGACATAGGTTCAGGGCCCTCTGTTATCCTGGGGGTGGGAAACTGCCCCTAAAGGTGGAAGAATCAGCAATGATCAACGGCATGAGGATGCAGAAGATAATGGAAACCATTGCATTAAAGACACGCATCGTGTATCCACAGGACATGTGGCCTGTAATTGAAGAAGTGTCATGATCATCTCTCCATTGGCAAAAGATTCCGGCATACTCTCCCATTCGGATTTCCGATTTCCGGGAGGAGACTGCCAAGGAGCAAGGAGCGGGTGAGGGGGGAGGCGGTTACCATGAGAAAAAAAAGACTGAATAAACAATGGAAGGATAACATTCTACGAGTCGTGGCGTTGAATGTCAGAAGCTTGAACGTGGTAGGGTAAACTAGAAAATCTTAAAAGGGAAATGCAAAGGCTCAATCTAGATATAGTAGGAGGCAGTGAAGTGAAGTGGAAAGATGGTTGATTGGTTGTTTGGGGAAGGAGACCAGACAGCGTGGTCATCGGTCTCATCGGTGTATGGAAGGACGTGAAAGGAAGTCGGCCGTGCCCTTTCAGAGGAATCATCCCGGCATTTGCCTGCAGTGATATAGGGAAATCAGGGAAAACCTAAATCAGGATGGCCGGACGCGGGATTGAACCGTCGTCCTCCCGAATGCGAGTCAAGTGCCTTACCACTGCGCCACCTCGCTCGGTGAAGTGGAAAGAAGACAAGGATTTCTGGTCAGACAAGAATAGGGTAATATCAACAGCTGCAGAAAATGGTATAACAGGAATAGTATTCGTTATGAATAGGAAGGTAGGGCCAAGAGTGTGTTACTGTGAACAGTTCAGTGATAGAGTTGTTCTTATCAGAATCGACAGCAAACTAACACCGGTAACGATGGTTCGGTTATACATGCCGACGCCGCAAGCTGAAGATGAAGAGATAGAGAAAGTGCATTAGGATATTGAAAGCGTAATAGAGTATGTAAAGGGTGATGAAAATCAAATACTCATGGAGGACGCGAATGCAGTTGTAGGGGAAGGAGTAGAAGAAAAGGTTACAGGAGAATATGGGCTTGGGATAAGGAATGAGAGAGGAGAAAGACTATGTTCTGTAACAAGTTTCAGCTAGTCATAGCGAATACCCTGTTCAAGAATCACAAGAGGAGGTGGTATACTTGTAAAAGGCTGGGAGATACAGGAAGATTTCGGTTAGATCACATCATGGTCAGGCAACGATTCCGAAATGAGATACTGGATTGTAAGGCGTACCCAGGAGCAGATATAGACTCAGATCACAATATCGCAGTCATGAAGAGTAGGCTGAAGTTTAAGATACTAGTCAACAGAATCAATACGCGAAGAAATTGGATACGGAAGTGCTAAGGAATGACGAAATACGCTTGAAGTTCTCTAAGGCTATAGATGCAGAAATAAGGAATAACTCAGTGGGCAGTACAGTTGAAAAGGAATGAACATCTCTAAAAAGGCCATCACAGGAATTGGGAAGGTAAAAAGAAGGTAACTGCAAAGAAAGCATGGGTAACATAAGAAACAAAAAAATGGTTCAAATGGCTCTGAGCACTATGGGACTTAACATCTGTGGTCATCAGGCCCCTAGAACTTAGAATTACTTAAACCTAACTAACCTAAGGACATCACACACATCGATGCCCGAGGCAGGATTCGAACCTGCGACCGTAGCGGTCACGTGGTTCCAGACTGAGCGCCTAGAACCGCGCGGCCACACCGACCGGCAACATAAGAAACACTTCAGTTGATTGATGAAAGGAGGAAGTTCAAAAATCAGGAATAGAGAAATACAAGTCACTTAGAAATGAAATAAATAGAAGCATCAGGAGAGCTAAGGTGAGATGACTATAGGAAAATGGTGAAGAACTCAAAAAATAAGTGATTGCCGGAAGCATATAGAAAGGTCCAAAGAACCTTCAGTGAAATTAAAAGCAAGGTTGCCTCTATTAAGAATGCAGTATGAATCCCACTGTTCAATGCCGAGGAAAGAGCAGATAGATGGAAAGAGTACATTGAAAGCCTCTATGAGGGGAAAGATTTGTTTGATGTCATAGAAGAAGATGCAGGAGTTGATTTAGAAGAGACAGGGGATCCAGTATTAGACTCAGAATGTAAAAGAGCTTTGGAGGACATAAGGTCAAATAAGGCAGAAGGGATGGATAACATTCCATGAGAATTTCTAAAATCATTGGGAGAAGTGCCAACAAAATGACTATTCACGTTGATGTGTGGAATATATGAGTCTGGTGCCATACCATCTGACTTTCGGAAAAGCATCATCCACACAATTCCGAAGACGGCAAGAGCTGACAAGTGCGAGAATTATTTCACAATCAGGTTAACAGCTCATGCAACGAAGCTGCTTACAAGAATAATATACAGAAGAATGGAAAAGAAAATTGAGAATGCGCTAGGTGACGATCAGTTTGGCTTTAGGAAAAGTACAGGTACTAGAGGGGCAATTCTGACGTTGATGTTAATAATTAAAGCAAGACTAAATAAAAATCAAGACATGTTCAAAGGATTTGTCGACCTGGAAAAAGCGTTCGACAATATAAAATGGTGCAAGATGTTCGAAATTCTGAAAAAAGTAGGGGTAAACTATAGGGAGAGACGGAACATATACAATATGTACAACAACCAAGAGGGAATAATAAAAGTGGACGACCAAGAAAGAAGTGTTCGTATTAAAAAGGGTATAAGATAAGGCTGTAGCCTTTCGCCTCTACTGTTCAATCTGTACATCGAGGAAGCAACTATGGAAATACAAGAAAGGTGAAAGGATATAAATGATACGATTCGCTGACGATATTGCTATCCTGAGTGAAAGTGAAGAAGAATTACATGATCTGCTGAACGGAATGAACAGTTTAATGAGTACACAGTATGGATTGAGAGTAAATCGAAGAAAGACGAAGGTAATGAGAACAGCGAGAAACTGAACGTCAGTATTGATGGTCCCGGAACTTTACTACCTAGGCAGTAAAATAACCAATGACATACAGAGCAAGGAGGACATCAAAAGTAAACTAGCTTTGGCAAAAAAGGCATTCCTGGCCAAGAGAAGTCTACTAATATCAAATATCATCCTTAATTTGAGGAAATTCAAATGGCTCTGAGCACTATGCGACTTATCTTCTGAGGTCATCAGTCCCCTAGAACTTAGAACTACTTAAACCTAACTAACCTAAGGACATCACACACATCTATGCCCGAGGCACGATGCGAACCTGTGACCGTAGCGGTCGCTCGGTTCCAGACTGTAGCGCCTAGAACCTCACGGCCAAGTCGCACGGCAACAAGCTTTTGCACCATTACAGAGAAAGTTCGTATGCACCTTTGAGACAAATTTCAGACTTCTGCGTCTCAATGAAAAGTAATTACGGGGTTTCAAAAACGTGGTCCTTCAATTTTCTTGCGCAGTGCAGCTAGGTCTATTAGAAAGTTTACGGCTGCTGTGGCCGAGCGGTTCTAGACGCTTCAGACCGGAACCGCTCTGCTACTACGGTCGCAGGTTCGAAGCCTGCCTCGGGCATGGATGTATGTGATGTCCTTAGGTTAGTTAGGTTTAAGTAGTTAGTCTAGCAGACTGATGATCTTAGATGTTAAGACCCATAGTGGTTAGAGCCATTTTTAACATTTTTATTAGAAAGTTGCATTCAGATATCGTTTTGTGCTATGCATGCCAGTTAAGACAGAGTTGAGGGAACTGAGATGGAGCACAGCCACATTAAATCCCGCACTACACTTCTCTCAGTACGTGTAGCTAACTATGGAATGTGGAGTCGGCTGGAGGGAAAGAAAGAACTCGGTGATCAGATAATAGCTGATAATAGGTTGTAAATATGTTGAATAAAAAAAAATTATACCTAATCCTCCTGAAATCGCGTGAGTGACTGAACCGCTGCTTCACTCTGCTGGGTCAGAAATGAGAGTTCGTCCAATCCGCTGCTAACGCTGGTTTACAAAGGCCGCAATATCCATTATGACGACGCTCTGCGAGATCAAAGGTCTCGACCGCTTGTACCGAGTATTTTGTCACACGCGAGGCGAGTCACTTGGACAGCGGACCGGGAAGCGAGAGAGCGGACGACAGCGGCATTCACAAATGAGACCCCTCAGCGGCATGTCGGCGTCACAAAGGCGGCCCAGCGCTGTGTTCCTGCAGAGCGCAGCCGGGCCCCTGCAGTCGGCACAATAGGCCACCCGCGTCGCAGCCGCAAGTCCCGTCTTGTACAGACCGAATCCTCTTGTGGAGGCCGAGGGCCAAGACAGTCACGGAACACGACCAGCGACCCAGTCCTACGAGCGCACTCGGTCCAGCTGAGGACGACGACGAGCCACTAGAAAAACCTCAAAATATGGTACGTGAAGACATCCCTCGAAAGGCGTAGCACGACACAATTTCATAATTTTCCAGAGAATAAAAATAATTTTTGTTTTCCTTCGGTGCTGTTTATTTATACATTTCATCATGTATGATCAAGTGATATAGTATGTATTACAGAACAGGGACGTATATTTACACTACTGGCCATTAAAATTGCTACACCGCGAAGATGACGTGCTACACACGCGAAATTAAACCGACAGGAAGAAGATGCTGTTATATGCAAATGATTAGCTTTTCAGAGCATTCACACAAGGTTGGCGCCGCTGGCGACACCTACAGCGTGCTGACATGGTGAAATTTTCCAACCGATTTCTCATACACAAACAGCAGTTGACCGGCGTTGCCTGGTGATACGTTGTTGTGATGCCTCGTGTAAGGAGGAGAAATGCGTACCATCACTTTTCCGACTTTGATAAAGGTCGAACTGTAGCCTATCGCAATTGCGGTTTATCGTATCGCGACATTGTTGCTCGTCTTCGCCGAGATCCAATGACTGTTAGCAGAATATGGAATCAGTCGGTTCAGGAGGGTAATACGGAACGCTGTGCTAGATCCCAACGGCCTCGTATCACTAGCAGTCGAGATGAGAGGCATCTTATCCACATGGCTGTAACGGATCGTGCAGCCGCGTCTCGATCACTGAGTCAACAGATGGGGAAGCTTCCAAGACAACAACCATCTGCACCAACAGTTCGACGACGTTTGCAGCATCATGGACTATCAGTTCGGAGACCATGGCTGCGGTTACCTTTGACGCTGCATCACACGCAGAAGCACCTCCGATGGTGTACTCAATGACGAACCTGAGTGCACGAATGGCAAAACGTCATTTTTCGGATAAATCCAGGTTATGTTTGCAGCATCGTGATGGTCGCATCCGTGTTTGGAGACATTGAGGTGAACGCACATTGGAAGCGTGTATTCTTCATCACAATACTGGCGTATCCCCCGGCGTGATGGTATGGGGTGTCATCGATTACACGTCTCGATCACTTCGTTTTGGCACTGAGGGCACTTTGAACAGTGGAAGTCACATTTCAGATGAGTTACGACCCTTGGCTCTACCCTTCATTCTATCCCTGAGAAACCCTACATTTCAGCAGGATAATGCACGACCGTATGTTGCAGGTCCTGTACGGGCCTTTCTGGATACATAAAATGTTCTACTGCTGCCCTGGCCAGCACGTTCTCCAGATCTCTCACCAATTGAAAACATCTGGTCAATGGTGGGCGAGCAACTGGCTCGTCACAATACGCCACTCATTACTCTTGATGAACTGTGGTATCGTGTTGAAGCTGCATGGGCAGCTGTACGTGTACACGCCATCCAAGCTCTGTTTGACTTAATGCCCAGGCGTATCAAAGCCGTTATTACGGCCAGAGGTGGTTGTTCTGGGTTCTGAGTTCTCAGGATCTATGCACCCAAACTGCTTGAAAATGTAATCGCATGTCATTTCTAGTATAATATATTTATCCAATGAATACCCATTTATCATCTGCATTTCTTCTTGGTGTAGCAATTTTAATGGGTAGTAGTGTATCATATTTTACAATACTTAGAAAGTTGTCTTCATTTTCACGTAGCTATCGGTGCAAGAAAGTTGCAAGAACAGTGCAAAATAACGTTCTGCATGAAGAAAATGTTATTGTTCTGTTACAGTATGGAAGTAATGGGAAATGTTAATAGAATACATTACCCGACAGAATGAAATAATACAACGTTTTATTTAATTAACTTCGATACTAAAAAAAAGTTCTATATAGGAGCCTCATTCACCTGTCTGCGAGTGTTACAGCAACGTGGTTGAGTACATTCTTGTAGAACACATCGCCATGATCCTTCTGAATGGCGAATCTCACGGTAATAGAATTGCTGCTCGTCGCCTTTTTCAAGACCGTTCTCCACAACGTCCAACTCCTTTGCATAACCTTTTCGCCATTATTACGCAATGGCTGCGAGAAAGGGTACCTTCGCCATCAGCAGGCGTGGCTGCTATGCTCAATGGAGACGCCGCTCACTCGAAACGGAAGAGGCTGTACTGTACCACAGTGAAGAGAGCCTGTCAACGAGTACATGAGCATATTCTTTAGCTATTAATATGTGGAATTGTAAAACATGTGCCGACCCGTGTGGTCGAGTGGTTCTAGGCGCTTCAGTCTGGAACAGCGTGACCGCTACGGCCGCAGGTTCGACTCCTGCTTCGGGCATGGATGTGTGTGATATCCTTAGGTTAGTTAGGTTTAAGTAGTTCTAAGTTCTAGGAAACTGATGACCTCAGATGTTAAGTTCTATAGTGCTCAGAGCCATCTGAACATTTTTTTGTAAAACAAGTGATATACTGTGTCGCGACTGATCGATTACTATGTAATGTCGTTGCATTAATTTAGTCTGAAAGCGGTGCTGATAGACAATAAAAGCGAGTTAAAAGCTGTAAGCTGTCTGGGGAAGTTAACCTTGCATTACTGCGCAACTGTTTCACCAAAAGAGAATTTAAATAACAAGAAATAAATCAGTTTATATTTGGAAATTTATTTTAACATTGATCATTGAAATTTCAGCATATTAAACTTGAGTCATAACTAAGCTGGTGCCTTATTTAGGATTGTGAAAATGTGAGTTTGTAATCTTACGGAACACATCAAATATGGAGCCCAGATTGGGAGACTGCATACAACACTGCATTCATAAAATAACACACGAAGAACGTTGAAACATATGCAAGAGGAAATTAACCACAACCAACCGATTCAATTTTCACCCAAAGAAGTTATGTTTGTAGCGCAATCCTGTCCGTCATGTAATTACCACACACTGGTATACTAAATTCATACTAACTCTCTGTGAAATCTTCCCGAAAAGAATGGCTGAGGGCTACTTTGATGATTACACCACATGCTTCACGTGGCCAACTTCGCTTACACAAAGAGTGTAACTCCACAGTAATTCTGATAATTAAAATAAATTAGATCGAAAAGCAATTTACAAAAGAAAAATCTTGAACTGGTTACTATCGTCTTACTATTAACCTGATGGGTCAAACAATTGTATAAGCACGTGGTACTGGTCTCACAAAGTACACCCCACGTGTGTTGAACATAAAGAAAAGTTGCTATATTGAAAAATATTGTCAAGACGAGACGTTATAATCTCACGCACATTCGCATTTAAGATTGATGATCTTAGAGTTACTGATCAACACGTGGTTCCCCTTTACTCACAAAGTAGTGACAAAGCAACTACCGGAATATATTCTGAATTTCACACTCGAATTACACTGCGTTGCAATTTAAGATAACATTAGATATTTTAGAGCTGAACCTGAAATAAAGGTGATTAAATTTTCAGTTAGGCTGAACTTAAGAAATCCATTGTCCTACGGACTTAGCAGACACGCGCTTAGCCGGAGATCTTACCACTTCAGACGCTCGCCACGGACAGACTGCCCTGGCCCGCTACCGAGCGTGCTTCCCAAATACAAACGGAAGTGACCAGAGAGGCAGCTCCCTATACCAACATGACAAGGGACGGACAGGACCATACTAAGAATAGAAACCTCTTTGCTTCTAGAAAGCGTAGCTACCTGTTCCGACGTTGGTCCTACTGTTCTCTAGCATACAGGCTTGCCTGCTACTCTCAAGCATGCAACTAGAAATACATTTGCTCATTCATCCTCTCCCACAGAAGAGAACGGGGATGACAGTATCTTATCATATACAGTATGTAAAAGAAAGCGGATGTAGGTTCCGTATGAGACTGTGTGACATGAATTACATATAAACTGTGTTTTAAAGTGTAGTAGTGTGACAGATCGTTCTTGTTTATGTGTAAAAGTAACACGTTTCACTGCTCAGTCTCCTCCCAGATAGTCAGAAACAGCACAGTAAATTTAGTAGAGGAATTTCTGCCGTAAATGACAACAGATTTCGGAAATTAACATGAGAGTAATCCAACAGATACGTTTCAACTATAGTTGGAGTCACGAACGATGGCGGTCGTGTTTCGGCTTGTTCTGCGTACGTCACGCATACTGCGACAGCCAATGAAAGTTCAGTAGTGTCCTGAGCGCTCTGCTCTGAATACCGTAGCTAATGCGAGCATTAAACGTCATCGTAGCGTGTTGTTTAGTGAATTTCTGTTTCATTTCTTGCGAGTTGTTATCGTTGATGGTGGTAGTAAGTCATGAATTCTGCATAAGCAAGCGACAGACATAATTTGAGGGATATACGATTCCTTCAAGCTGAAAGCACACGCATGCGCATACCGCAACTGTCGCTTTGAATTGACAACAGTGCCTACCCCGTCCGTGCCTCGACATGCGCAAAACGCCATCGTTCGTGGATTCGACTATAGTATAAATGGTCGCCTTACCAACATGTTTTCAAATGATTGTAGCACGGACATGGGTTCCAGTTGAATATATATATATATATATATATATATATATATATATATATATATATATATATATATATACTCACTCCCCTCTACAAATCTTAGAAGTCTGTAACGAAATTTCCGAACACCCTAGAAGGACATTAAACCACAACAAAGGAAAAATTAAACAGAGAAAAAATAAATTGAAATGTTCAGTCAGATGACAAATGAACATAAAGTACCCTGCATTTTACATCAAGGTATTTAAACACATCCTACGAGACCCTCACTATTCCTTACGCAACAAACCATACGCCCAGCATACGAGTACCAACAACGATCCCACGATAGAATTCACTTAGCTCCAACATAACACACACAACACTGTTTCGACTGCGACTGACACTTGCAACGTACTGGGACACAGAACACTCATTTTACAGGTACACGGATGTGAACGTGAGATTGAATTTTTCTTTTGTTTTTAGCACAGAATGACGTAGCCAGCATTGAATGACATTATGACTAAGACACAGATACAATGCATTTATCACCTTGCGGGCTTTCAAACAAAAAATGTAATATGGTGGCCCTCAACTACGTACCCTCAGACTCAGAGTTGAAATATTAAAAGTGTTGGCTGGTTTCTTTGTCTAGGGGCTGGGATACGTAGTTGCCGCATTACAAGCCAAATACTGCTGAGTCTACAGTATACAGTATGAATATATGCATGAATCGAACAGTCGAAAGTTCCTATCACTCAGCAATTGCGAATTTGGAATATTACATAAAAATTTATAAATGAAAGATTGCAATTAAATAAAATCTGCAGGTACTATTTTAACGACTTCAAATGATGAGTACGATAGGAGAAGTACCTTTAAGAATGAACTTTATTACAGCAAAACACTTACTGGTGTTGATGGTCTAGAAATTAAATAAAATATAAGTTGAATAACAGGGAAACAATAGATACCTACTTCACACAATAAGTTATGCACAACAACATAGCTCACGAGATATTCACTTCTAAACGCATACTACATCTTCTTTGCAGAAGCCACGAAAGTCTCACAAGTCGGCACTACGAAACCTCCCGCAACCACGCGCAAACTGCTCCACTCTCCAAGTCTTTCCGCGACTGTGCGTCTGTCGCGCAGTACTGTCCAGGACTCCTCATGTCCTCTCCCGTCCTGTCCAGAACTCCCCTGTCCTCTCTCGAAACGATGCTCCTCCCCCACTTCCATACACTCTCTCCACGCGTCCTTTTTGGAACGATCGCTGTGACTGGCTATAGCGCTCCCGCCCTGTCTCCTAGCCAACGCACACTCACAAACATAATGAAACACATTCAAAATACTGGATTCACATATAGAATACTTGAAATTAAATAAATATTCCTGCGGCTGTACCATAAACACGCTCTAACACACATTATTAAATACATAAACAAATCAAATAAACATACACCAAAGGAATAGAAACAAAACATAGGCCAGTAGCCTAGTCTCTGTGCTTTCTAAAACACAGAAAATATTTAATCAATTTCTTCATGAATAGTATATATCGGATATAGACAAAGACATAGACGCATAAATATTTTTATAAGCATGCTGCTACCGTTTTATCGTGTAACTGTGGAGTACTTATGGCCTGACACGATCAATAGTAATCAGCCACTTTGACCTCCAATAACTCATATACTATTCAAGTTACATGTCTGTAATCCATACCAATTTAGGTTTACACTAATAGCTTTCTAAAGACATGTCGCTTGACAAAATCGGATGAACCGTTTAGATTTTGAGAATTCGTTTATGGATGTTACTTGTATAATTTAGCGCCGGATACTAAACTTTAAACTAACAAAGATATTGAAAATCTGATTACACCATCAGAATAATCGTTCAGATAATAGTAATGTACATGTTTCTTTTTGAGGTATCATGATTCATCTGGTTACTATTAATTTCTAAAAGAACTGCGAAATGTCTGCCATTAAGGTTTCAGAAAGTCCGCCATCTTTGCCACTCCCAGCGAGACAGCATCACCAAGGAATTCCCAGCCACGTGCTCGATGGACCGCGTGGTCCAGCCGTTGTGCGGCATTGCGCGCTAGTTAACGAGCCGCGCCTTGCCAAACGGCCCGACAGGTGGACGCCAACTCTGGAATTTAGAATGTTTTCAGGGCGCCTCAAGAAGCCCGTTACCTCACACAGTGAACTCGCAGTAGTTCTGTCTTTAAATCACAGTTTTAGATCAAAAATCTACCACTAATGACAGAAGACTAATAGTGTGTCGTAACAACAAGGGCGAATAATATGAAAATTAGGAAGAAAGAAATTTGAAACAGGAAAACTTGCTTATGTTTCTGAAACCAAGTTGTAGTGCGATCTCCAGTATGTGACCACCCTAAAACGCGAAGAACTGTAGGTAATCACTTATTTACATAAAAAAACGGGACGTGAACCGTTTTATAACCTACATATAACACATATCAAAACAAAACTGTACCATTCTAGATCCAACTGAAGATGCCTTAAAGTAGAAAAAGGCGAAACGCGACTGGGAGAAATAAAATATAGAGCAGCAAAAAAGGCGGTTTTTCTTTACAAAACAAATATTTTTATGCTTACATTTTCAAGTGCTGGTAAATTTATCAAATCGTTTCTTTGTAATAAACGAGAAACATTAGCCTGAAAACAGAGATATTATACACACATATAATATACAACACAGGAGTTAAATGATTATTGTACAGAAAGGCATTAAAAAAGGTGAAATCGATATGATGATTATTAAGAATAAGGATCATTTGACGTACATAATCTTTCGATATCATTTTCGCTTCGGTCGTATTTGTTCCGATTTTAAATAAGTGCGGAATATGGTGGTGTATTTTCCAGTATACAGTTTCCGTAACTCTTTCTAAATTATGAAAACAATTTTATGAAGTACAATGTGTAAACGTTACACCACGAAGATGTAGGCATCCTATTGATTTCAGGACAAGAAAAAGGTCAGCTTGGTCTTTTTATTCCATTGCAGATCTAGATTTCAACTGACAGTGCAGCTGTCATGATTGCGCTATAAGTATGCATGCAGACTGAGTGTAATTATAACGACACAATTTCTAGTCTAACTCAGGCATGTACAAACATTAGTACACTTTAAAAAGCAATCTGAAAAGTAGTTTAGTGGAGAATTTGTGCCTGAAATATAAATGCAATCTGTTTTCAATTCATAACGTTTATAACAGATTCCATGTGTACTCATAATTTCCAAATTTTATGTAAGTTATGCCATGTTGTAATTTATTTCCCGTTAGATAAATAGCCTTATTATCAATCCTGAAAAATAGTTAACTTCACCATAAACTATTTTACTTGAGACAAAACCTTAGTATTCTCAAATATAAACAAACTCTTTCGCTTAAAATATTTTAGAAGATATGACTATATAAAATCATATTTGTTTCCACATTTTTCTAATTGTAAAAAGATACATTTTAGCTGTAATTTAACTGTATGTAAAATCGGGTGCCAAACCATAGCTAATTTAACAATGAAACTTCTTGAAAATTCTCCTCAAATTAAGTTATAAATAGCACCAAATGCCAGCCGTAGTAATCAGTTCGGGGAATGAGATACTTCTTAGGTGTTGTATCCCTGTAAACAGTGCGAGCTTAGCATGATTGCCGTTTTCTAAAAATGTGTACGAATGAAGTTCTTTGGTTTGTGCAAGTATGTTGTGGTTGAAAACGCTCTTGGATAATAAGAAATTGTGAATTCTCTTTTGATGTGATGACTTGTAAAATAGTGATGATTAACATCAATGTGATATGTTTGAAGTAAGTCAAAATTGAATATACAATTTCCTGTAACTAAGAAGGCCGGAGAGACCTGATACTGCACGGACAACGACCACCAGTCATCATTAACGACATACAAGCGGCGAATACTTTGTTCTATTGAACTGAATCATCCCTCTTTTCTACGAATTCCATTTCTACTAAAATAATATCATATCCATTAAAAAGTGCAAAGTTTTCTGAAGGAACTCTATCATTACGTAATTAGAGAAGAGGGTGATTTCATAATACAATCGAAAAGACATGAGACAAAAAAGAAATTATTATTTTGTTTCATTAAAATCTCCAGAGTTTGCATTTTTCACAAGATAGACGTTTCTTTCAGGAACTATGTATTCTAATCTCTGTCTTTTTCTACAGTTTTTGCCTCTACAACTCCCTCTAGTACCATGGAAGTCATTCCCTCATGTCTTAACAGATGTCCTATCATCCTCTCCCTTCTCCTTGACAGTGCTTTCCACATATTCCTTTCCTCTCCGATTCTGTGCAGAACCTCTTCATTCCTTACCTTATCAGTGCATCTAATTTTCAACATTCGTGTGTAATACTACATCTCAAATGCTTCGATTCTCTTCTGTTCTGTCCGGGTTTACCCACAGTCCATGTTTCAATCCATACAATGCTGTGTTCCAAACGCACATTCTCAGAAGTTTCTTCCTCAATTTAAGGCCTATGTTTGATACTAGTGGACTTCTCTTGGCCTGGAATGCCCTTTTTGCCAGTTCTAGTCTGCTTTCAATGTCCCCCTTGCTCCGTCTGTCATTGGTTATTTTGTTGCATAGGTAGCAGAATTCCTTTACTTCATCTACTTAGCGAATTTCAATCATGATGTTAAGTTTCTCGCTGCTCTCATTTATGCTACTTCTCATTACTTTCGTATTTCTTTGGTTTATTCTCAGTCCATATTCTGTATTCGTTAGATTGTTCATTCAATTCAACGTATCATTTTATTCTTCTTCACTTTCACTCATGATAGCAATGTCATCAGCGAATCGTATCTTTGATATCCTTTCACCATCAATTTTAATTGCACTCCTGGATCTTTCTTTTATTTCCATCATTGCTTCTTCGATGTACAGATTGACCAGTACAGGGGAAAGACTACATCTCCGTCTTACACCCTTTCTAATACAAGCACTTCGTTCTTGGTCTTCCACTCCTCTTAGCTCAGGAACATGTTGTATTTTACCTGTCTCTCCTTATAGCTTAACCCTATTTTTCTCAGAATTGCGAACATCTTGCACTATTTTACACTGTTGAACGCTTTTCCCAGGCCGACAAATTCTATGAACGTGTCTTGACTTGTCTTTAGTCCTGCTTTCAGAATTGCCTCTCTGGTGCCTTTACCTTTGCTAAAGCCAAAAGTGATTGTCATCTAAAACATCCTCAGTTTTCTTTCCCAAAGTACGAAACGTGGAGAAGAATTGAGACTGCTTCCAGAAGCAGAGCGTTGGCCTGTGTTGAAGGCTAAGGTCCGTGGGAGTTTCTAACCTGTAGTTAGTATGATTTGGCGTGTCCTAACTTGATTGCACCATGATAGATTACCGCACTGTAATTACTCTGATTTGGTGTGTCATAACTTGATGCCACCATGGTAGATTGTCGCACTGTAATCCTGATGGGCCGCTCTAGTTTTCAGTACTGGGATTTTGAGACAACTGCATTCCGTGTACATTTGTGGTGTGCCCAAAGTTGTAAAATTTTAGAGCTGAGTGCTCAGGATTTTATGAGCTCTTTCCACAGTGGCTGCGGGACATGTGACTGAGGACAGTATTTGTTAGCAGTTACGGCGGTTGACACGTCCGCAGGAGCAGGTGTTGGGCTGTCCACCAATTAATCGGGGTCTGCGCGGCCCCGGCTGCAGAATAATTAGATGTGGGCTGGCGGCGCTCACTCCATTAGGCGGCGGCCATTACCGCGTTACGGGCTCTCACCGCACCCCTCCCAACTCCCGGGCTAAAGGCGTGACCGCTCCCTCAGCCTGGTCAGTCTGGCGCCGCTGCTGGCCCCGTAGCTCGAGCGTTTGTCATTGCACGAGGCTATGTCCATAGTCGTTCAGAGACACAATGTTTCCCTCCAATATCGCAGTTGCGTGTCCCTCAACACTGACAAGGGGGAGGCCTCAGACACGGCCAACCGATTCAGCTCAAATTTGGCAGGTCGCTTGTGTACAACCTAAAACGAAGGAATCTAGAATATTTTGGGTCAACACCCCCGCAATTTTGAGAAACTCACCCCTAAAGGTTACGACGAGCAATCGACTCAAAATTGGTGGGATCGATAGATAATTGTAAATAGAGCATTTTTCATCATCAGACATAGGGTCCGAAAATGCATACTTTTTCAGAAATCGAGGTAAGAAACTTTTACAACTGCCACTTCTGTACCCAAATAGTAAACGCGTTTCGTCGACAGCACAGATAGCGCAACGGCCAAGGTAATTGGGTGGGACTCGGAGAACCCGGGTTCGAATCTCGAAGAAACCTCGCGGATGTTGTTCTTTTCGTTTGTATTTTTCCATATCTCAATTGATAGTGATAGGAGGGTTAATAAGATCAGTATCACTATCATTCCTTTTTGATATACTTATCTTATTAACCCTCCTATCCCTACCAATTGAGATATGGAAAAATACAAACGAAAAGAATAACATCTGCTACGTTTCTTCGAGATTAGAACCCGGGTTTTCCGATTCCCAGCCAATTACCTTGGCCATTGCGCTATCGGCGCTGTCGGCAAAAGACGTTTACCACGTGGGTAGAGAAGCGGCAGTTGTAAAAGTTTCTTTCCTTGATTTCTGGAAAATTTTGCTTTTGCCGACCCCATACCTGATGATGAAAAATTCCCTATTTACAATTATCTATCGATCCCTCCAATTTTTAGTCGATTGCTCGTCATAAGCTAGAGGGGTGATTTTCTCAAAATTGCACGGGTGTTGACGCAAAATATCTTATAGTCTTTTGGTTTAGGTTGTACACAAGTGACCTGCCAAACTTGAGCCGAATCGGTTGGCCGTGTCTGAAGCCTTCCTTTTGTGAGCCTCAGTCAGCAAACCAAACACCATCTGTTTTAAACATATGTGACCTTCATATGCAAACTGACGTAAATTTGTATTCGATGGAACACTTATTCCTTCATACTACAGATCTGCATCTACATTTATACTCCGCAAGCCACCCAAAGGTATGCGGCGGAGGGCACTTACCGTGTCGGCCGGCCGCGGTGGTCTCGCGGTTAAGGCGCTCAGTCCGGAACCGCGAGACTGCTACGGTCGCAGGTTCGAATCCTGCCTCGGGCATGGATGTGTGTGATGTCCTTAGGTTAGTTAGGTTTAAGTAGTTCTAAGTTCTAGGGAACTGATGACCACAGATGTTAAGTCCCATAGTACTCAGAGCCATTTGAACCATTTTTGAACCACTTAACGTGTCACTGTCATTACCTCCCATTCCTGTTACAGTCGCGTATGGTTCGCGGGATGAACGACTGCAGGAAAGCCTCCGTGCGCGCTCGAATATCTCCAATTTTATATTCGTGATATCCTCGGGAGGTATAAGTACGGGGAAGCAATATATTCGATACCTCATCCAAAAACGCACCCTCTCGAAACATGGACAGCAAGCTACACCGCGATGCAGAGCGCCTCTCTTGCACAGTCTGCCACTTGAGTTTGCTAAACATCTCCGTAACGCTATCACGCTTACCAGATAACCCTGTGACGAAACGCTGCGCTCTTCTTTGGATCTTCTCTATCTCCTCTGTCAACCCGACCTGGTACGGATCCCACACTGATGAGCAATACTCAAGTTTAGGTCGAACTAGTGTTTTGTAAGCCACCTCCCGTGTTGATGGACTACATTTTCTAAGGACTCTCCCAATGAATCTCAACCTGGTACCCGCCTTACCGACAAGTAATTTTATATGATCATTCCACTTCAAATCGTTCCGCACACATACTTACAGATATTTTACAGAAGTAACTGCTACCAGTGTTTGTTCCGCTATCATATAATCATACAATAAAGGATCCTTCTTTCTATGTATTCGCAATACATTACATGTGTCTATGTTCAGGGTCAGTTGCCACTCCCTGCACCAAGTGCCTATACGCTGCAGATCTTCCTGCATTTCACTGCAATTTTCTAATGCTGCATGTTCGTTCTCTGTATACTACAGCATCATCCGCGAAAAGCCGCATGGAACTTCCGACACTATCTACTTGGTCATTTATATATATCGTGAAAAGCAATGGTCCCATAACACTCCCCTGTGAAACGCCAGAGGTTACTTTAACGTCTGTAGACGTGTCTCCATTGAGAACAACATGCTGTGTTCAGTTTGCTAAAAACTCTTCAATCCTGCCACACAGCTGGTCTGATATTCCGTAGGCTCTTACTTTGTTTATCAGGCGACGGTGCGGAACTGTATTGAACGCCTTCCGGAAGTCAAGGAAAATAGCATCTACCTGGGAGCCTGTATCTAATAATTTCTGGGTCGCATGAACAAATAAAGCGAGTTGGGTCTCACACGATCGCTGTTTCCGGAATCCATGTTGATTCCTACAGAGTAGATTCTAGGGTTCCAGAACTGACGTGATACGCGAGCAAAAAACATGTTCTAAAATTGTACAACAGATCGTTGTCAAAGATATAGGCCTATAGTTTTGCGCATCTGCTCGACGATCCTTCTTGAAAACTGTAACTACCTGTGCTCTTTTCCAATCATTTGGAACCTTCCGTTCCTCTACAGACTTGCGGTACACGGCTGTTAGAAGGGGAGCAAGTTCTTTCGCGTACTCTGTATAGAATCGAATTGGTATCCCATCAGGTCAAGTGGACTTTCCTCTGTTGAGTGATTTCAGTTGCTTTTCTATTCCTTGGACACTTATTTCGATGTCAGCCATTTTTTCGTTCGGGCGAGGATTTAGAGGTTTAGAGAAGATATGAATAATCTTCAGAAAGATTTAATGTCCCTTACTCTAGTCAAGAAGTTTCCCATCATTCTGAACACTTATCTTCAATAAATCGCCACCAGCCAAAAAATGTTAAGACACAAAGGAATTACAGACACTGGCTGCAATTTGTTAATGATTGAAATAAATGTGAAAAGTTGAAAAATTGCGTGGGGAAGAGATTCGAACTCGGGTCTCCTGCTCTCATCACTAAGCCACCCTGAGACAGCGGTCTGTGCAATTACACGGACTACCCCAGCACACCTCTCGTCAGATCCATATATATATATATATATATATATATATATATATATATATATATATATATATATATATATATATATATATGGGGTCTACTGATGCGGAAATTTCCGAGTAATGAGGATCATGGGCAAGGGGCTTTACTTTAGTAGGGTGTGAATTAGTTGACAATTTGGATCTGACGAGAGGGGAGCTGGGATAGTCCATTCGGCTGGCTTAGTGGTCAGAGCATCTGCGTAGTGAACAGGAGACCCTCGTTGCAATCCCGTTTGGGCACAAATTTTCAACTTTCCCTGTCGATTTCACTCAGTGCCCACTCACAGACAATGTCTGTAATTCCCTTGTGTCTGCTTAATCATGTCCGAAAGAACACACGCACCGTCTTCATGGTAGTAGTGTGGGAAAATAAAATAATTATTTGTTGGTTGCTTGATTTGGGGGATGGGACCAAACAGCGAGGTCATCCGTCTCGGTCCCATCGGAATAGGGAAGGATGGGGAAGGAAATCGGCCGTGCCCTTTCAAAGGGCATTTGCCTGAAGTGATTTAGGGAAATCACGGAAAACCTGAATCAGGATGGCCGAACGCGGGTTTGAACCGTCGTATTCCCACATGCGAGTCCAGTGTGTTAACCACTGCGCCTTCTCGCCCGGCAATATGTATTGTAAACTGAATTTCTGTTTGATGATACGTGGTTACAACAGCCTTACAATTATCATAGGCTCCTGACTGTACTAGACATTTACATGTCACACTTTTCTTATTACCTCGGTCTCTTTCGAAGTAGACGTTGTTAAGTGACGTTTTCATGTAACGCTACAGGAAAGGAACAACCCGTGAAGAAGCAAAGGAATGGCCTAACCCAAGACAATGTTCAGTTTTGTATAACATCTCCAAACGTTGAAACAAACTGGAGAAGTCAACCTCAAATTCTGAGAACATCGGCTCTCGCACTATGTTTCTCTGCAGGAGAGTATACTGCTTCTGTCTGGTATAACTCTGATCACGTGAAATATGTCGACGTGGAAATTAATGGCTCAGTGCGCATAAGCGTCTATTTCCTAAATCCAACGCCACTTCAAGAAATTTTCCCTAGTTCGCGGCATAGCTCCATCCACAATCAGAAAGCAAGCGGCAGCCAAGTCCGACAGGAGGAAACAGTCTGATGACCATAGGCACCCCTTATATGGCTACCAAATACAGCACAGCCGACTGGGCCTAAGTTTTATGCTAATGACCAACCCTTTTGATGTGCAATCTGCAACACGGATAGAAAATTTATGGCAAAACTGAGTTAGCCAGAGGCTTAAGAATCCTGAAGAACAACTGGCTACTGCGAATCATTTACTGTTTCCGACGTGTAGGGCGCTTAACACCTTACGAATTGGCGTCACACGTTGGAATACCAGCCTCATAAAATGTGGATGTGAAGAGAAGAGCGACTCCTGTGAATATTATGCAATACAACCTCATCCACACATAACGATATGTCCAAAAATGGACGAAACTTTCGCAGTGGCAGATCTTATCATAGAAAATGACAAAGCCAACCATGTTGCTGATCATTGGAAATATATAGTATAATTGGTGACGCCCACACGCAACTTAAGTATTACCTCTTAAATGAAAACATAACGACTGACCAAAAAAAAAAAAGCAGCTAACTTGGCAGTACGAGCCCAGCTATTAGTATGACGTTGGATTCCCTTTGGCCTCGAAGCATGCACACCCGTCGGTGACTACAGAGCGCCGATGGACCAAAATTCGCGCCGAACTTTCGGCGATGCCGTCCTCCCTCCACTCCTGCCGACGTATCGTGCAACCGGCTGGTGGGGGATCACAGTATAAAAGAAGCGGGATGTAGCGAAGATCCTCATTCTGCAGGTATCACCCGAAGACAGCGGCAAGGTACACTGTCGAAATGTCGTCTTACGACGACGACTGCAACCGATTCGGCACAGAGAAGTGTTCGACGGGAGTAGAATTCCATTTTTTTAAATTATGTCTTACTTTGTTATACGCTATTTCCGTAATGGCATGCCGTCGTATATTCCATTGATCTTTGTTTCCACAACTGAGAGTACTCACGATGCATCGAGATAAACTGAAACAGATTGTTTTCCGCTAAAATTGTGCGGCGAAATATCGGAACGATTACGGCAGCCAGCGAGGAATTTTTTATTTGACAAACTCTAGCTTGACGGTCAAGCTTGTTTGTCAAATCAGCTGTCGATCCAAATTTGCCTAAATACGTCAGGTATAACCTTTGTTTGTCAAACACGCCAAAAAAAGCAGCAATTTGGCATAAAAGTCAAATTTGGGTAATTGTTTGATCGCCTAGAGAGCCTATAACAACCTTAAGGAAGTATATTGCACAATTGAAAGACTTTGCTTGTCAAACGCCTGTTAAAACAATTTTTGAGTAATGTTCATCTGTCTGCCTGTGACTCTTACAGAGTTAATTAACTGAACGCTAATAAATATTCACTATACTATTACTCACACTTAGTCAGAGACAGAAGCGGTTGAAGGCTGTAATTTGGAAACGCCTTTCATATTACGTGTTGTTGTTGTCTTCAGTCCTGAGACTGGTTTGATGCAGCTCTCCATGCTACTCTATCCTGTGCAAGCTGCTTCATCTCCCAGTACCTACTACAACCTACATCCTTCTGAATCTGCTTAGTGTACTCATCTCTCGGTCTCCCTCTACGATTTTTACCCTCCACGCTGCCCTCCAATGCTAAATTTGTGATCCCTTGATGCCTCAAAACATGTCCTACCAACAGATCCCTTCTTCTAGTCAAGTTGTGCCACAAACTTCTCTTCTCCCCAATCCTATTCAATACCTCCTCATTAGTTACGTGATCTATCCACCTTATCTTCAGTATTCTTCTGTAGCACCACATTTCGAAAGCTTCTATTCTCTTCTTGTCCAAACTAGTTATCGTCCATGTTTCACTTCCATACATGGCTACACTCCAAACAAATACTTTCAGAAACGACTTCCTGATACATAAATCTATATTCGATGTTAACAAATTTCTCTTCTTCAGAAACGCTTTCCTTGCCATTGCCAGTCTACATTTTATATCCTCTCTACTTCGACCATCATCAGTTATTTTACTTCCTAAATAGCAAAACTCCTTTACTACTTTAAGTGTCTCATTTCCTAATCTAATTCCCTCAGCATCACCCGATTTAATTTGACTACATTCCATTATCCTCGTTTTGCTTTTGTTAATGTTCATCTTATATCCTCCTTTCAAGACACTGTCCAGTCCGTTCAACTGCTCTTCCAAGTCCTTTGCCGTCTCTGACAGAATTACAATGTCATCGGCGAACCTCAAAGTTTTTACTTCGTCTCCATGAATTTTAATACCTACTCCAAATTTTTCTTTTGTTTCCTTTACTGCTTGCTCAATATACAGATTGAATAACATCGGGGAGAGGCTACAACCCTGTCTCACTCCTTTCCCAACCACTGCTTCTCTTTCATGCCCCTCGACTCTTATTACTGCCATCTGGTTTCTGTAAAAATTATAAATAGCCTTTCGCTCCCTGTATTTCACGTGTATATTACGTATGACTCTGCAAGTTGCGAGTCAGCTGCATCGTGAGAGGACTGCAGTCTCTGTGCTAGCACAATCTCATCTTTGGTTATGCAACGTGTCTGAGAATAAATGGGTGTGAGTTCTTAAGGGATCAAACTGCAGAGGTCATCGGTCCCTAGACTTACACACTACTTAAACTAAGTAATGCTAAGGACAACACACACACTCTTGCCCGAGGGAGGACTCGAACCTCAGGCAGGAGGGGCCGCGTAGTCAGGGACATGGCGCCTCTAACCGCGGCGCCACTCTGCGCGGCAGCGTATCTGCAAGCAACACTTTGTAGCCAGCGCCTTGTCAACCAATCAAGTCGTTAGGCAATGAGATTCAAGTTTGCTTGGCCCTCGTGTATGTGGACAAAGTACAGTTACGTTCTTTCTTTCTTCCTCCCTACACTCGAAGCTGGAGACACTGTTTATACTTCGCGCTACACGCCGACGACTTCATAAAAATTCGGACATGCTGCCTGAAATGAGATGGACATTACTCGGCTGCATCTTCCAAGATTTTTGCAAAGAATGTTGTGTGCATACGCTGCATTGGCGTCAGGTTAGGCTTCTTCGGTCTGATCTAGGTTTTGTCGGAACATTTAAGAGTCAATATCGGCCTTTCGTAGCTTTCGAAACTGCAATTGACTTGGAATCTCTACTTCATTATTACCACCTGAAATTATTTTTTAAATTTACAAACTATTAGACTCAATGGCGTATGTGCTCATTTTGCCTTTGTTTTGAGTAGTAGCAACTGAGAGTACAACTTACCATAAATAATCTTTCTTTAGCAGAAGCCAAGCCATTTTAAACTTCGTGCAGCAGATGGAAATATTTACTAGTTCTCAGCGTAATTAAGTTAGATTGCGAGAACTTTGAGACATATTTTCCAACCATGAAGCGTTTCTGCTACTCATTCTTTTTTTATTGGACAGTCCTATATGTGTTGCACAAATCTTTTCTAAAGAAAAGACGCATTCGCTCATAGGCTGCTGGAAAACTTGGATATACTCGTAATTTGCCATTCGTGAACACATCTTAAGGACCCCCTTCATAGATTTCGTTGCGCTAGGAAGTTCACTCACTACCACATATTTCTTAAACAGTATCCACATAACGATGTGTTCCGTTCATGGACTAAATTTTATGAAAAGTAGAAATTTTTTTTGGCAGAATTAATATCGGAGTCATAACATACATGCACTCTTACGTAGTAGGGAAGGCATTCACGCTCAACAAACTGCAATGGCAGACGCTACAAGGAAGGCGCCGTGTGTCGCGCCTGGTCACGGAACTAGTTTTCCGAGACTACAGCTTTCGCTCCCACCCTGAGAAACACCAAACTGCTCCGCATTGAACAGGGAAGTTGTGCACTGCGCTCACATCTGTTTTCGTCAGAAGATTTTGATACATTTCGATACAAAAACTGTGGCGTGCGTACTGTAAGACCTTCAGTACACATCCCATCAGATTATTTGACTTGTCGCTCTAACGAAGTAGGCGAGTGTCAGCAATATGTCTCGTGGTCTTATCGTGGCCTGTTTATCTTCTCCCGTTAGGTCAGACGATAGAAATGCCACTTGCACGCTTACAGTAGCAGATTGATGGTGACCAACTTTAAACAGAACTTGATTAATTTTCACACTCATTTATTAAAATAATAAAGAGCACAGACGTTACGTAACTTGATTCTGGATGCTGTTTACAATTGAGAATCTGAAGTTCCTTTGGTCTTGGTACTTTAATCTTATTCTCACGTATCTCTGATACTTGACAAAAGTGTCTATCATTGATCTTCATGGCTATGTACAGGAATATGGTTATCTTATTAGGCGCAGACTGAAAATTTACTATACACTGGTACAGACTTATGCAGACTGGTACAGACTGGTGCAGACAAATGCAGACTAATGCAGACTGACTAATCGGAGGTCTGTACACTCGTTATAATACCTCATGCGTTCATGTATCACTGCGCGAGTGTGATCCACGAGGAGAAAAGGTTCTACGTTAGTGGCGATCTCATTGGCTGCATTACATATTAATACGCAGATTGGCGGAAGCAGAATTTGGTCCATCTCTAAGGCAGCGCCATCTCGTAGTGCGGAGACGGACGAGGGCTGCGCCTGCACTGTTGTGCTTAGCGGTGCGCGCTCTAGTGGGAAAGTTGTGTATGCGCTGACTACGCAGAACTATGTACACAACAAAAACCATGACAGGTTATCATACTTATATGTGATTAAGAGTGCCGAGCAAAAGAAATTTGTTTAAAATCTGCTGTTATACTTTGAATATGGGGGACGTGTAAACAATGAACAAATATTTTTGGCCAGTTTAGGATGAACAATTGCGGAATTTGTTGTGGAACGTAGTAGAATATGCCTGCTTCCGCTCCTATAGCTTCATGAACTTCCGACAGGAGCCGGAGATATATTTACCCTTCGAAATAGCGTCTGTCACGGAGGTGCGTTTCAAGCAGAGAGCTATGGGTGAGTTTATTTTGGCGGAAAACCAAATGATTGTAGGTGTTCGTAGGTGATTGCAGAATGTCTACTGAGACTTGACAGTGAACAAGAGCACGGTGAGTCGTTGAGTGGTGCGTCTGTCATCATAGCAACAAGGTCGCGCAAACCTGTCCGATCTTCTGCATGCTGGCCTGCCTCACACAGGCGTGACTCCTGCAATGCTGGGAAGTGAGTACACTGGCAAGGTGGTTGGTGGGTCACAATCAGACAGCTGGACGTCCCTGTTGGTAGTGCTGGCACATTCATCCATCAATTATTGTAATGTATTGTATTGTATTGTATTAAAACGGGGACCTAGAAAAGACGGAGATGCTTCGTGCCGCCATAGCCATCAGTGGTTCACAACCCCACGTCAGGCCACAGCAGTCTACCCACCCCAACACCGCCCCACACCGAATCCAGGGTTATTGTGCGGTTCGGCCCCCAGTCGTCGTCGCCTCCCCCCCCCCCCCCCCCCCCCCCCCCCCTGGGAACGTCTCATACCAGACGAGCATAACCCCAGATGTTTGCATGGTACAGTATTTATGGTGTACTCGTACATGGAGACAGTGTTTGCTCAGCAATCCCGACACACTGTAGCTGAGGCGGAGTAAGGGGAACCAGCCTGCATTAGCCGATGTAGATGGAACCCATCCACAGACAGGCTGGCGGGCACACCAGACTTTGACACTAATCCGCTAGGCAGAATCATTCTGCAGACCGGCACACCAACTTCCCGCTCAGGAAGCAGCGCGTTAGACAGCGCGGCTAACAGGGTGGGCTATCAGTTGGGGTACTCAAATAAGTGTGTTTGGATCTCGCATCTTCCGACTGCCATTTGTTTGGCACAGTGAAAGATAGACTCAGAGGGAAGCAGTACTTGGATGATGCAGTGAGACATCGACTTCGACGCCGTCCAGTAGAGTGGTATCGTGCTGGCATAAAGATCTTTCTAGTAAGGTGATAAGGTGGCGTAAGTCATTGAATGGAGATTATTTTGAAAAATATGGTTTCGTAGATAGGCGAGGAAAAATATGGGTTACTGAAATCCTGAATAATTTCAACATGCTTTCAGAGAAAATGTTGCATTAGTTATTGAATGCCCATGTATTTTCTATTATTAGTACAAGAATCACAATTTTTTGTTGCTGCATATTAAACTTATTTTTCAGCCACTGACTGCTTTCACAATGCGTAATGAAGGTCATTTTTCCTATGCTCATTTATGACGAATTTCATTATGAAATATATGTATTTTGATGGTGCATTAAAATCCTAAAGTCCTTGAAGAGGTATCTTTGTGATGCCTTGAATGAACACAACACATTATTATTACTGCTCCCTTTTTATGCCCTCAATTCTTCCTTTTTGAATTACTCCAGAAAATTATTCCATAAGACATTATTTAGTAGAAATATACAGAATATGTCAGAAGGTTTATTCGTTTGTTTGCAAAACTAGAAATTATACGAAGAGCAAAAGTATAATACTCAAAAATTTGGAGGTTTCTGCACTATTTATTGACTTCTGTTGATGTGCTACATCAATTGTTGGCATGACTCTTTTTGTTGTACAGCATTGAATATAGTGTGTCTTCTCAAAATTTGTTCAGAGAAAGACTTAATAATTCTTTGTAAAACATCTTTGTTAGTCTCTTCTATTGCTTTATCTTTAATGGAATTTATTATTACGCTATTACTGTCTTCAAAAAGTACCAAGTCTGCTTCCTGAATATTAAGCAGAAGGTCATTCATAGATACAAAGAACAGGAGTGGACCCTAAATTGAAGCCTGCGGGATACAGTTTGTCACTTAAATTCTATATACCTTTCCAATATTGTTTGCATTGTTCAGCACTACTTTTTCATTGTGTTTGCTAACTGTGATTCAAAGCAGTTGTGTGTAAAGCTGTCGGTTCCATAACACTCAAGTTTTTGTAAGAATTAACAAGATCTACACAATCAAGCACCTGTGGAAGATCACAAAAAAATTCAACTGCTGAAATTTTATTATTTAAAGTTTGCAGTATTTGATGGTAGAATGTGTAAATAAAATTCGCAGTTGAGCAACACTTCTGCAATCCAAACTGTGATAAATTGCTTCTGCTTAAATGTGAGACAACTCTTGCACTACATACATCACTGAGGAAATTATTTGTTAGGTTACAGCAACTTCTCAGAATTCTGTTTGAAATTCCATCAGCAACACATGAGCTTCCGCTTTTAGAATTTTTAGAATTATTTTAATTTCAGCAAAGGATGCTGGTGCTACTTCTGGTTGCTTAAAGTTTGTGGAATGACATTCTTAGTATACTCTCTTGTTTCTTCAACTGAACCATTGAATCCCGTTCCTGCAGCTACATTTACAAAGTGATTATTAAAAGTACTCACAATTTGAGAATTAGCAGCTACAATGTCATTTAGTTTACTTGTTATGGTATCTTGTACATTGCCTGGCTCTCCTGTCTCCAATTTGAGAACATCCCATATAGTTTTAATATTAATATCTATATTTTAATGGCTTCATTAAAATACTGCAGTACTGTCCTGTACTATGTAACTAATGTTAGATCTTGACTTGCTCTAGCATTTATACAAATTTCTCTCTTATTCTTATATGAAATTTTTATTCACTTAGTTATCCATAGCTTACTTGTGTTTTAATAGATTTTTCAGCCATACCTTGCTTGTTTTTAATAGACTTTCTGGATAACATTATAAGAAATCTACTTTCAGATATTGATACTTTTTGAACTTGATATTAGCGCCTCTTTCTATACTTGACCTCATCCCATACCACCTCTCTTAACATACTTTTAAAACAAATATCCCATTCTCATTAATATGCCTCACTGCTTTGCACAAACCTGCCCCAGGTTGTCAGGGCGGTGTATTGTTTTTAATTTTCAGATATTCTATTAACAAATGAGTAAAAATTAATTACTTCAAACTTAAGCAATTTTTACTAAATGTTATCAATCATCCTTCTGCTCTATTAATACATATGAGTTGGACAATTAAGTTTTGAAATTAGTTTTAAAACACCCAAACAATGATACAAGTTCATTTTTCCTGTCTATAATTTTTAAGAAATCTACACTGAAATCTCCCCTAACTACTAAGTGTGTCTTCTTTTCTCACAGGTAGCTCAACAATGAACATAGAATTTTTTATAAATAGCTGAAAGTTTCCTAGAGAGGATCTGCAGATTCTTAAAAATACTTAGCAGATAACTGTCCTGCAGTAAAAATTCATAAGCAGATGCCTTTGAGCTCTCATCTACAAAAAACTGTTCTTGTATTTCTGACTTTGTGTCCAACTCTCAGATGTGTTGAACTCTTCCTTTTTCCATGTTAACTCTACATGAAAATGGTATTAGTCTGTACCCCTGATATTTAACTTCTCCATCCTTGCAGTTACACAGTGTTCAGAGAGGCACAGTACATCTAAAACTTCAGAATTTTCCACATCTTCCAGGCACACAAGAAGCTCATCTGTCTTGTTTTTCAACCCCATAATGTTCTGATAAAACATATTAATTTTACTTTTATGGAAACTATTACATATATTATGGTCCTCTTCTGTTTTAATTTCTTTCAAGACTGTCTGTGTATAACCTGGCTATAGCCTAAAGAATTTACTAATCGAATCCAATAATCATAGCGATTTTGTCTTGTGTGGATGTGAGCTTCCTTACACTTCCTGCAAAATGCTCAGCAAATCTGACCTTCCAGTTTCTATTTAGGTGCATGCAATGATTTGTTTCCTTTTTGCTCGGCTGACAACTGTGTTAAACTGGGGCTCGTCATGTCACTGTAAAACATCTACAAACTCCACTAGAGTGTGTGCTTTTACTGTACTTATATTCTACAGGTCACCTTTAACACTCAACTCTAAGTTGCTAGCCAGGCTTTTTTCTACTCCTTCAACATTATAAGAAATCTACTTTCAGATATTGATACTTTTTGAACTTGATATTAGCACCTCTTTCTATACTTGACCTCATCCCATACCACCTCTCTTAACATACTTTTAAAACAAATATCCTAATTTTTACTTAATGTTATCAATCATCCTTCTGCTCTATTAATACATATGAGTTGGATAATTAAGTTTTGAAATTAGTTTTGAAACACCCAAACAATGATACAAGTTCATTTTTCCTGTCTATAATTTTTAAGAAATCTACACTGAAATCTCCCCTAACTACTAAGTGTGTCTTCTTTTCTCACAGTAAGTATCTGATCCTCTTTGTCAAAATCTCTGCACAAACTCTCTTTTTCTCTGTCACCTGATTAAGCTTGGCACTAGGTTTCAGTATGCTTGTGACCGGATACTCTACACTAGCTTCTCCTGTAGCTCTTGGCCTGCATCCCTTCTGTAACAGCTACCTAGCAGCAGGTCTCTTTTCTTTGCTTTTCCTCTTACCTAGGCTTAAAGTTATTCATATGTGTCTGTTGCACTCTAATTTGCTCAAAAACTGTCAGAGGCTAATCTCCTGTTTCAGGTAACAAGACAAACTTATTACTAACTGGAATCTGAAGTGTGATTTCTGAGTGTTTCTCCTTTTGCGTATTACTTGTCACCCTTTCCTAGCTCCCACTATCTCTTTCCCCTTACAACCTATCTAACTCAAACCCTATTTCTAATAGTGCCTGAAGGACACAAACCTTTCTTCCCTTTTCCATGGTTTTTTTGTCTCGACTACATAGTTTACAATCCATAGGAGAGCCTCATCTGATACTGTACTGTCTTCCCTGCTGCATTAGCCCCAGTGAAATATCAATCCACAGTCCCAACAAACTTTTGCCATACTAATTAACCTATTGTGACATTTATCACATATGACAATATCTTTACCGTAAACCAGAAAAGCAATACCATACACTTTAACTGTAATAAAGTAAGAATTGGTCAAAATTTATCTTTCGATGAGCTGTGCAGCTAACTTGTAGGTGGCAGGCAGACCTATACTACAGCTATACACTTCTAGCTTAGTGCCTTACCGCCATCAAGAAAGTAAATGCTCAGGCACTGTCACGATAAATATAAATAACCACCAGGAAGTCACTTTCGTGGAACTAAGATGCTATTTTGATAAATATTTCCCTCTGCTGTTTCGCTACCTATCGAATGACAATAGTCTGCCAAGAGCAGCCAGAAAGAATTTCACACAATAACACTAATTCTTGAGAAGAAGTACAGAAAAACACCGCTTTTATAAGTGAACGTCGCCGAGCTTTCCGATAATTCTCTACGCTGGTCTATAGCGCGTAGCCTGCGTCCAAGTGTTGTCTTCGTATCCAGCGTTTCATGTGAAAAGAGATGATTCTCTGGAGGAGCCAATTACGGCTGTGTTGTGAGTGCTCGAACACTTTCCATCGAAAAGGCTGCAGGAGTGTCTTCACTGCCTCTGCTAAGTGCGGCTGAGAATTGCAATGAAGAAGAAAGCGCGTGGAAGCTGTGTTAGGTGGGCTGCATTCATTAAGGCGAAGCCTCTCAGTTGCCCTCCTACTTGGTTGGAGACATTGTTGTACTAAGCACCTTTACGCGGTCACCACTGAAAAGAGCGTCTTGATGCGATCGATGGGAATACTAGAGACACGGACCAAAACGTCTGTTAAAAGTCTCGTCAGATTTTGACAGTGGTTTCCATTTCGCGACCGATCGTTCCTCACTTTCCGAATAGCCCACGTATACAATATGCAGCTTGCCATCTTTCACATTAACAAATTATTGTCAGAAATTAAGGAAGCTGTAAGTAGTAAAAAATTCCAGGATCGAACGCAACACCTGTGAAAAAGTCCCAAGTAATCTTAGTGTCCCATTAGAAATTAACAATTTTTGAATTGTGTGAACAATTGCCCGCTATTCTTCTCGACATTGTTCGAGTGCCAAAACAGTGAGGAATTTGGGTGTAACTTCGGATGACAATTTCTGAAGGGCAGTAAACTCGTCACATACAAGAAGTCTCCCGCTTGCTCTGTGCCTGTGACATGACTATCACACATCGCCAGCCGATTTTCTTTCGCTTTTCTTAAGATTACATAATAATTTATTACGTGACCTTGCTATTTTGTCTGGGAGTGGAAAGTTATTCGAGTTCTCGCAGAAAGAGAGTGAGTCTGGTACCGACGACAGAACCGTTTGGTCGGCGAAAGGCTTTCACAGTGTCTCCAAAGCACGGAACGGCAGCCTCCTGGGAGGCCCAGTTTTCAAGGAAAGTTCCTGTTTCCCTAAACGTCAACCCGTAAATCCACTGCAAGAGGCGTGGTATGCCCTGTGTGTTCATGAGCGTGATATTTACCTTTTTGTCTAACATCAAAAAGAGTCACCTATCGGCACTACCCTAGGTGTGTGAAAAAATCTATTGCTTTCTTACAATGTACGGACTGTTCAGTCATAAATATAGCCCCTCCCACCAGATGTGCCACAAACTAGGTTCATCATAGTGAACGTAATGCTAAACATATAGACTGCTTAGTTAGATGTAGGCTCTAATCTTATCAAATTAAATAAATTAAAAAAAATAACCACAAATCCACTATAGTGTGTAGCACACAAATGGTCATGAAATCAGTGTGAGCATTTTTATTTTCATTAATTCATACCAGTTTGAAATGCACTACACGGCACCCCCATATACTCTGTTTGGCCCTGGTACAGACAAGTTGCTCTGGTTAACGTCATACTTGCTCATCCCCTCCAACGGTGACGTAACAGATAACTTATTTATTATGTCATTAGTTTGGTTTACGGCTGTGCCGTAGTGGTAACACTGGTTCCCGTCAGATCACCGAAGTTAAGCGCTGTCGGGCTGGGCTAGTTCTTGGATGGGTGACCATACGGTCTGCCCATCGCTGTTGGCAAGCGAGGTGCACTCACTGAGGAGCTAGTTCAGTCAGAAGTAGCGGCTCTGATCTCGAAAACTGACATACGGCTGGGCCGCCCAGCTGACCACACGCCCCTCCATATGCGATCCAGTGACGCCTGAGGATGACACAGCGGCCGGTCGGTACCGTTGAGCCTTCATGGCCTGTTCGGGAGGAGTTTAGTTTTTAGTTTTAGTTTGGTTTACAATTGATTGGTGAAGACTGTATCTAAATATGTTATTTGGATCACTGAGCTATGAGAATTTTAATTCAGTAGTGCATCAGAATTCGAGACGATAAGCAGCAGCCACATTCGACTATTGTAATGCTAGTGGACGCAGCATACCAGACGAAAACGCAAACCATCCACTTGTGGGCGACAGCACGAAGCTGTAACGGGGGAAAACAAAGCGTTTGGAGTCATCCAGAAGCTTCGTGCAAGAATACTTCTCTAAAAATAATTCAAAGTGGGACGCAATTTTAGTGGGAAGACCTCCCCTAGTAACAGGCGAACAGACACGTTCTGGCTCTAAGGGATGGGAGAAGTAATATAGTCCTGTCGAACAAATGTGTTTTGGAGTAGACAGAGCAACTTCAACATTTTTACAAGAAATGTTAAGAGAGAGTTTACGCGAGATTAACGAATGTGGAGCACAAAAATGTATCAGAACTCTCCTGTCGTTTGTTTAGTGTGTCCAACTTGGCAACAGTATATTTTATTTGATGTTGCTCTGGGGACGCTAGTTTATCAAATGTATGTGCATGCTGGCAGAATGTACTTTCATCGCTGACAACTACGGCGCGTCATTCTATCTTTCAAGTGATTCTCTGACGCCACTAGTCGAGGCATGCATGTCGATGCAGTGGCGTGAGTGGAAGGTGGGCTAAATGTGTGCTTGCTGTAGCCCCACTGCTAATAATCATTCGCAACAATTCATGTTGACACGCCTGGGCTCACGAGCGCACTTATCTGTGCTGTAGTAGCTGAGTGGTCGGCCACTGTTGCCCTTACAATACGACGATCCTAGTGGGCATCTGTGCTTCGTGGACGTTCAGAACCTCATACACTGGTTCAACAATGTTCACGTGACCACTGATACCAGCATCGTTGCACAAATGACGCAATACGTCCAACTTGTGTGTCAGTTCTCCGAAAGGATCATCCCACCGCTCGGTAGGCCGCCACGTCACCTCTTTCAAACTCGCTCTGTTGGTTGTAGGAAACACGAGTGTGTGTCCTTCGCATGGTGTCTTGCTTATTTCGTATGCTTGTACCGCACTGAACCTTCTAGCTGTGAACTTTTTTCCTTTTTTTGGGGCCCGTCTCAAATTCCTCTCCTGTGCCAACCTCTTCATCTCAGAGTAGCACAACCTACGTCCTCAGTTATTTGCTGGATGTATTCCAATCTCTGTCTTCCTCTACATTTTTTGGCCTCTACAGCTCCCTCTAGTACCACAGAGGTCATTCCCTCACGTCTTAACAGATGTCCTATCATCCTGTCCCTTCTTCTTGTCGTGTTTTCCACATACTCCTTTCCTCACCTATTGTTGCGCACAATCTTCTCCTTCCTTATCTTATCAATCCACCTGATTTTCAACGTTCGCTACCATACAATGCTGTGATCCAGACAAACATTCCCAGAAGTTTCTTCCTCAAATTAAGGCCTATGTATGATATTAGTAGACTTCTCTTGGTCAGGAATGTCCTTTTTGGCGGTACTAGCTGCTTTTGATGTCTGCCTGGCTCTGTCTGTCATTGGTTGTTTTGTTTCGTTGGTAGAAGAATTCCTTAACTTCATCTACTTCGTGACCATCAGTCCTGATGTTAAGTTTCACGCTGTTCTCGGTTCTGCTACTTCTCTTTACTTTCGTCTTGCTTCCATTTCCTCTCAATCCATGTTCTGCACGCATTAGACTGTTCATTCCATGTAGCATGTCATGAAATTCTTCTTCACTTTCACTCAGGACAGCAATATTATCACTGGATCGTATTATTGATGACCTTTCACCTTGAATTTTAATTCCACTTCTCAACCTTTCTTTCATTCCCCTATTGCTTATTCATTGTATAGATTGAACAGTACGGGGGAAAGACTACATCCCTGTCTTGCTTCGTTCTTCGTCTTACACTCTTATTATTCTCTCTTGGTTCTTGTATAGATTATATATTAATCGTCTCTCCCTGTAGCTCATCTCCATTTTTCTCAGAATTTCGGACATCTTGCACCATTTTACATTTTCGAACGCTTCTTCCAGGTCGACAGAGCCTATGAAAGTGTATTGAGTTTTTTAGTCTTGCTTCCATTATCAACCGCAGCGTCAGAATTGCCTCACTAGTGTATTTACCTTTCCTAAAGCCAAACTGATCGTCATCCAACACATCCTCAGTTTCCTTCTGCAATCTTCTGTATATTATTCCTGTCTGCAACTTGGACGCAGAGTTGTTAAGCTTATTGTGTGATAATTCTTGCACTTTTAAGCTCTTGAAATCTTCGTGATCGTGTGCATGCCGTGTTTTCCGAAAGTCAGATTGTATATCGCCAGGCTCATACATTTTCCACACTGACGTGAGTAGTCGTTCTGTTTTCACTACACCCAATTATTTTAGAAATTTTGATGGAACGTTGTAAGCCCTTATGCTTTTTGCGTTGTTTAGTCTTTCAAAGCTCTTTAAAATTCTGATTATAATATTGGATCCCCTACCTCTTCTAAATCGACTCCTGTTTTTTCTTCTATCACATCAGTCAAATCTTCCCCCTCATAGAGGCCTTCAATGTACTCTTTCCCCTATCCGCTCTCTTCTCTCCATTTAACAGTGGAATTCCCGTTACACTCTTAATATTACCACTCTTCTTTTTAATGTTACCGAGTGTTGGTTTGACTTTCCTGTATGCTGAATCAGTCCTTCCGACAATCTTTTCTTTTTCGATTTCTTGACATTTTTCATGCCGCCATTTCGTCTTAGCTTCCCTGCACTTCCTATTTATTTCAGCGATTTGTATTTCTGTATTCCTGAATTTCCGTGAAGACTTCAGGCGTAAGAAGTCACTCTCATCCTGCCAATGGCCTTTTCAAAGAGGGTGGAGGAGCGGATCTAGGTTCAAGGCACTCCTTTGTCCTTGGGGTGGGAAACTACCCGTAAAGGCGGAAGAATCAGCAATCATCAACGGCAGGAGTATGTAGTAGGTAACGAAAACCACTGCATTAAAGAAACATAACTATCCACAGGACATGTGACCTGTAATTGAAAAGCGTCAGGATGATCTATCCATCCCAAACATGTGTCAGCACCACTGTGCCATCATCCTGTAATGTAAACATTTTTATTAGATGATTACAAAATTATGTGGATACTTAGTTCAAACATTAGTTCGTTTCGTTTGGTTAATGTCAGTGGTTTTGAAAAATCATGCACACAAAGTGGAAAGGTATTAACAAAAAGACACCAACTATTGTTTGAACTAAATATCCACTTAATCATTCGTTTCCTCCATTTCCGTAGCGTGATACTGATTGAAATTTATCTCTACCTGAGTGAATGTGTGGTCGGTGCGACTGTTCTAAGATGGCAGACAACACAGCAAGACAATCTCGGCTTCGCATCAACTGGTCTGACAACATGATCAGGAGAGTGGAGAAAGCTATTTTGGAAGATAGCCGAATGAGTGTGGAATACATCGCCTCCAAACCTGGAAATTTGTGGTAAGTTCCGGTGAGATCAAACTGCTGATGTCATTGGTCCCTAGGTTTACACACTATCTAATCTAACTTTAACTTACGCTAAGGACAACACACACGCCCATGCCCGAGGGAGGAATAAACCTCCGACGAGGGAAGTCGCACGAACCGTGACAAGGTGCCCTAGACAGCGCGGCTCGCATCCAAAACTGTCATTTTCGTGGGACCTCTGCATGCAATCCTGCATGAAGGCCTCAAAACGCGAGAAGTGTGTTCCAGATGGGTGCCACGAATGCTGACGGATGACCACAAGACTGCGCGTTGCTTTGTTGCATTGTTGACGAGTAATGACAGCTTGAGTAGAACATAATTTTCATCGATTGTGACTCTGGATGAGAGATGGATGTCATTTCTCAATCCTGAAACAAGCATTGGTGAGATCAGTGGATGATTTCGAGTAAATGCCATGCATAAAAAATTACGGTGGCCATGTTCTGGGGCAGGGATAGTGTAACTCTCACTCTTTGCTTTCCAAAAGCATTACAGTGACAGGTACATTCTACGAAGACGTTTTGAATAACAAGCTCCATTCGGCATGGCGAAAAAAAGGGATTGAAAAGGCTGCACATGTGCTCTTTCACCAAGGCAACCCACCAGCACATAGGACGAACTCGACGCTGCAGTTCCTGTGTGCTAAAAACTTTAAAGTGATTTCTCATACTCTCTACTCACCTGACCCAGTACTAACAAATTTTTGGTTGTTTCCAACGATGAAAGACGCTATCCGTGATCGCACCGCTATTGTACCAGCGAATTTAGAGTCGAGAGACCAGACTCCTAATCAAGCGTTGCAGCGACAAAGGAGTTCTAGGGTTGAGGGATTGGTTTCACTAACATGTTCCCTAAATCTCGTTTTGAAGTTTCTCCCTGTCTGCCATGCATAAATTTTACCAAATTCACTGCATGTTACTTTATAACCCCCTCCCCTCCTTTCCCTGAAATATTATACATTTGGCTCTTATCGACATTGTGTATAACAGAGGACTTTACATTGTACTGTCCTGAACCCAATTTTCAATCTATTTTTTCGAAACAAATGACTTATTTTGTCTGGAGTGTGATCCCAGTATGGTAAGGCTAAAATTTTATCTTTTTCTACTTGCCTGCTATTTTTTGACGTAATCTGGTGTCTGCTCTTACTATGATCTTTCTGTTATATAATTCACATATGACAAAACAACTAGACAAAATACTTAATGAACAAACAAAATTATGGAATAAGATGCATATACAAAATGTGAACAGGGTTTTAACTGAATAATTGTGGTTTGGCGTCTATATCGTGCATGTAAAATTGTCTAATTGGACGTGATATGTTGGATTATTTTGCAAATGGTTCAAATGGCTCTGAGCACTATGGGACTCAACTGCTGTGGTCATTAGTCCCCTAGAACTTAGAACTACTTAAACCTAACTAACCTAAGGACATCACACACATCCATGCCCGAGGCAGGATTCGAACCTGCGACCGTGGCAGTCGCACGGTTCCGGACTGCGCGCCTAGAACCGCGAGACCACCGCGGCTGGCGATTATTTTGCAATCATATACGTTGTGTACGTTCTGCCTTCACATGACAATTGTCAAAAATTGTAATTCAAATAATTATACGAATGCATGTAACAGACACATATAAATATTATTTTAAAAATAACCAAACACTGACAATGTAGATTCCTTGACCTATCAGTTCCAAGTTTACTCTGTACAACAGTTATGTCAAACACTATCAAGAATTGGCACTACATAAAATCTGACAGCAGTAAAATACATGACAAACTGTGTATTGTGTTATAGGGCATATATCATTTCCTGTCGTATTAAATGATAAGCATGTCATTGCTACAGGCTTATATTTCTGCTATATATGTACAGTTGTCATTTTATATAAATCAGTGCACATACGGTTGTTCATAAATCCTTATAAGACGTCACCGATGGTGGAATATAAATCTGAAAATTAGTTTTTGGCAAATAAAATATTTCTAGTACAGCTCATGATGTACAGAAGTTGTCTTTTAATAAATATTCACTGCGTACTCCAAACCACTTAACATACGGTGACCTGCAGAGTGCAGATGGAGATGTAAGTCTGTGGCGTGCATACTGTAAGACCTTCAGTACACACACCATCAGGTTATTTGACTTGTCGCTCTAACGAAGCAGGCGCGTGTCAGCAATATGTGTCATGGTCTTATCGTGGCGTGTTTATGTTCTGCCCTTAGGTCAGACGATAGAAATGTCACTTGCACGCTTTGAGTAGCAGATTGACGGTGACCAACTGTAAACAGAACTTGATTAATTTTCACACACATTTATTAAAATAATAGCAAGCATAAAAATTACTTAACTTGGTTTTGGATGCTATTTACAATTGACAATCTGAAGTTCCTTTGGTATTGGTACGTTAATCTTATTCTTACATATATCTCTGATACTTGACAAAGTGTCTATACATTTATCTTCATGGCTATGTACAGCAAAATGGTAATCTTATTAGGTGCAGACTGAAACTTGACTATAGACTGGTACAGACAATTGTAGAACTCGTACAGACTGGTACAGACTGGTGCAGACAAATGCAGACTGACCAATCGGAGGTCTGTACATTCGTTATAATACCTCGCGCATTCAGGTATCACTGCGCGAGTGTGATCCGCGAGGAGAAAGGGTATACGTAAGCAGCGATCTCATTGGCTGCATTAAATATTAATACGCGGATTGGCGGAAGCAGAATTTGGTCCGTCTCTATGGCAGCGCCATCTCGTAGTGCGGAGACGGACGAGCGCTGCGCTTGCGCTGTTGTGCTTAGCCGGGCGCGCTCTAGTGGAGAAAGTTGTGTACGGGCCGACTACGCGGAACTATGTACACAACAAAGTCAAACAGTTCAGATATCAGTCTCTTTACCTGCTTTTCCTATGTGCCTTGTATTCGAAACAGTTTACGGCTAATGGAGGTGGAGAATGTCTTGTGCCGCTGCGTTCGATTTGCTTACTCTGGGCCTCGTTTACTGGTGGGTATCTGGAGAGACGAGCCAAGTGCAGGGCGGCGGAATGCAGCAGACGGAGACGCGGGCCAAATCAAAGAGGCCGCGCCGGCCTGGGCTATTACAAACTTTAGTTACCGGCCGCGTCATTAGGTGCCACCTCCATGCAAACCGTTTAATATACGGCCAGACAGATGTTTAATATCCGAGAGGCCCGGCGCTGGGCAAACTTCATTAGCCGCCCGCCCGGCTGGGCTCGATATGTAATTCAGCCCGGGGCTCGCCGGCCGGTCGCGGTCGTACGTTTCGCAATGACATCACGAGGAGTGGGCGGTCGTGGTGAGGGTGGTAGCGGTGGAGGGGGGTTTGGCGGTGTTTTTGCTAGCCTCTCAGCCGGCAATAACGCGCGCGCGCCGCGCTAACTTGGTTATTCATGTCGCCGGCCACGTTCCAGCGTGGCACGGCGGCGCGCGCGCTCTCCGTAATTCAGTGCGGGGTCCGCTCGCCCAACCGGGATGAATAATTCACAAAATAGGAGCCGTCGGCCGGGCCCACCTCCTTTACTGCCCTTTTACTGCTGCCCCTAATTTCGAGATTTGACGACGCGGAGTATCAGTGTGCCGTCAATGTCTACCGCAACCCGCCACTCCCTCGCCCACGAGCGGTTCTTCGTTTTCTTTTTTATCCTTTTCGTTTTTCCTACGCCTTCACTACCTTCCTGCTGACCTAATGGAGAGCTCCACGACGTGCTAGCTCGAGCCAGTTTTTCCATCTATACTTGGGTCGTGTAGTATCGGACAGTGGATTGTATCAGCCAAGAGCTGCCCCTGAACTCTAAGGCCGGTATTACACTATCAAATTTCTTTGTCAAAGATTTGATCAAAGATGTGATCAAATATTCCGTCAAACATATTTGACAAAGATCTTTGACGTAGCGCTAGAAGGGGTATTACACTGTCATCATATCTTTCGTTCAGGATGGCTGACAACAACTACTTGATATTAACTGCAGAATTTGCATGTACCACAATTGCACTGTGCGCACATGCGGAAGAGTAGCGGGGGAAAAAAGGAAAAAGTGCCTGGGTGAAGCCGTGGGCTTTACGACGACAAGATAAAAGCATTGAACGAAACTTGTTACGTGAGCTTATAGTGGAGGACGTCAAGTCCTACATCAATTACTTAAGAATGAATGAGCATACATTTCTGTATGTGCTCAGTGAAGCGTATCCTCACAAAGCACAATATTCACTTAAGAACTGCTACATCTGCAGAAGACAGGCTTACTGTAACACTCCGATACTTTGCTACAGGACAGGGTTAGGTAAGGTTGGTTAGATTAGGTCAGGTCAGGTCAGATCAGGTCTCCAATCTTCTTAATAGATTTTTGTATTCAGGGTGCCTCACGTTGTAAAGCGCCTCATCAGCTTCATACATCTCTATTAATTTTCTAGTTGTCGGCACATACCAATTGTATTTATCAGCAATGTTTATAAAGACACTACAGACGACAGATCGCTACAGCGATGCTCCATGTGATAACATGTCACATTCCAGTGAACAGAAGACAAGCGACTTCTTTGATCAGATCTACAGCGAGGCCCTAGCTTTGATCAAATATTGGACGACTTTTGACAAAGTTCCCTATTACACCATCAAATATCTTTGACAAAGATTCTTGACAAATATTTGACAAAGGAATTTGATAGTGTAATACCGGCCTAACGCTTGCGAACAGCACCTGTCGCACCCCTGCTGTGTAAACTACGAAGCAACAAGACATAACCAGATTTTGAATCATTGCGTTCCGGAGAGACAACAAGCAGTCTGTTCTTAATGAGTTTTTCGGTGTACGTACTTAGCTTTCGAGTATTCTATTTTGTTTGCAATTACAACATTTTTATTGTGTCGTTAGAAGCAACTGATATTATTCTTTACATTTTAGACTGTGACGATGTATAGCCGAAGTGCAATGCCTGACAGAAGATGTGAAGCACCAAGAAGAGAAGGAGGAAACGAAATAAAAGATCACGGGTTGAGACGGTATACGATTTCATTTTGATGATTGCAACATTGACAAATGGCAGTATGACACTGAATCTTCTCTGGCCCGGATGCTAGCACCCATTCGATCGGAAAGTGGTTCAAATGGCTCTGAGCACTATGGGACTTAACTGCTGAGGTCATCAGTCCCCTAGAACTTAGAACTACTTAAACCTAACTAACCTAAGGACATCACACACATCCATGCCCGAGGCAGGATCCGAATCTGCGACCGTAGCGGTCGCACGGTTCCACACTGTAGCGCCTAGAACCGCTCGGCCACTTCGGCCGGCTTCGATCGGAAAGCGTGTAATAAAGCCATTGTCTCCTCTGCATAAGTAAACCGGCCCAAAACTACTGAAACTATTCCTTGATATCCTGAGTACAGGTAATGGGATGGAATCGACATCTGACTTGTTCAGATACATATTCTCTTGGGGACAGATAAGTCATATTGCTGGACGTGGGAATATCCCAGTATATAAGAAGGGTAGAAGAACGGACCCTGAACATAATACACCAGTACCTTTAACATCGGTTTTCTGGAAATGCTGAATATTCTCAGTTCGAACATAATACATTTCTTTTAGACATAAAAGCTTCTGCCCACAAATCGGCACGCTTTTAGAAAGCATTGCTCGTGTGAAATTCAGTTTACACTTGTCTCACGTGAGATCCTGCGCCCGGTGGATGAAAGGTTACGGGGAATTCCATGTTCCTAGATTTCCATAAAGTATTTAACATGTTGCCACATGCTTGTACCTTCGTTAACCGTTGGCAGACCTAACGAAGGTACAAGCATATGGAATAGGTTCCCAGGTATGTGGATGGCTCGAAGACTTCTTAAGTAACGGAACCCAGTATGTAGTCCTCGACGGCGAGTGTTAATCAGAGACCACAGCATCGTCAGGAGTGCCCAGCTAAGTGTGATAGGACTGCTATTGTTTTCTGTATACATGTATGATCTCGCGGACAAGGTAAGCAGCAGTCTATGGCTGTTCGCTGACGATGCTGTGGTGTATGGGAAGATGTCATAGTTGTGTGACTGTAGGAAGATACAAGAAATATTTTGGAAATTTGTGGTAAGGTACCATGCGACCAAACTGCCGAGGGCACCGGTCCCTAGTCTTATACATTGCTTAATCTAACTTAAACTAACACACACACACACACACACACACACACACACACACACACACACAAATACAAGAATACTTAGACAAAATTTCTGGTTGATGTGATGAATGACAGTTAGTTCAAAATATAGACAAATGTAAGTTAATGCAGATGACTAGAAAAAACAAACCCATAATTTTCGAATACAGTACTAATACTATAATGCTTGATCAGGACCAGGTTAACCTATGTGGAGGCCCGGGGCTGGAAGAAATACGTGGCCCTTACTGTTCATGTAGGTATAATATTGTGAAAGTACAATAGAAAAGGTAAGGAAATATACATACTCCTACGACATCAACCATGCCATGCATTATTTGATATTATACCTAATAGAAGTTTCCAACTGCATTCAAAAAGACACACAAAGTTACCATATTATATAATATATATTATATAAATACAGTAGATAAAAACTGAGTACCTCAAAAATGTATTTTCCTCGCATTCTTCCTAGCGAAGTCGGCTCTGTCACATCTTGGAAATCTAGAGAACTGGTCACCTCATGTTCAGTTAATAACAAGGCGAGAGCTTGCTTTGTAGCAAGTAATTTGTTCTTGATAAGGGCTAGTTTGGAGCATCCTCTCACAGCTTCACAATTCGCAACTAGTGTTGAGAGCAAAATTAGTTAAGCTGTCATCACATTTGGGAAAACGTCACCAAGATAATTTTCAACCATTATTTCGTATAATACCTCTGGTGAAATGTGGAGTAGGTTTCTTTGAAGAAACACATCAAATATTCACTAAAATGAATAATTTCACCACGAAAAATTTCTTCATGGGGATCACCTCGGTATTTTTCACAAGCTTTTGACGTGTCTGTTAAGAGTTCTTTACCATTTGCCTCTACTACATTGTTTGTCAAAGACAGGAAAACATCGACTCGTTCGCAATACTTTCCTTCTCGCTGTATAGTTCTGATTCTAGTTTCTCAACAACTGCAATAAATGCCACACGAAAATTATTCCGTGCAGTCAGTTCTCCTGATTATTCTCCATCTGGTAATTTTCTTATTTTGCGTTTCCTTTCGTCGCTATATTTTTTATACAAGTGATCACTTAAGCTCTTACTTTGGTTTTCATACTCATCAAAAATTTTTCCTAACACGATTGAAAAACGAAATCGATAATCGCAACGCTTGACACCCGCTAATTAAGTCCAGTCCAGGCATTTGCAAATATTTTTTTTAGTTTTGTCCATTCGAGAAAACATGTCATCACAGAAAACAACTATTATTGCTATCTCCAGCTTTTTAGTTTTTTTCCAAACTAATTCTGCCTCACTTCTTGTAGCTGCCTTTTCTTCAAAGTCACACGTAAAAAGCATCGAAATTCTGTCGAACAGCTGATATTGCTTCCTCGCGGCAGAACCATCTAGTATCGGACATTGTCTTAAGTCGGCATTTATTCTTCATAATAATGTGCCAACGATAACTAGAAGTTACAAAAAGTCTTATAGTCTTTGCAAAACTTGAAAATAAAACTGATTCTAACGATTCCTCTGCACTGTTCTGGACCACGACTTTTAAAAAGAGCGCAATACAGGGCACAAAAAGCTAATAAATTCAGTTCCTTTAACTTTGTACTTAAAACTGGATATTTCCCACTCGTGTTACTGCCTGCCTCGGGCATGGATGTGTGTGATGTCCTTAGGTTAGTTAGGTTTAAGTAGTTCTAAGTTCTAGGGGACTGATGACCACAGATGTTAAGTCCCATAGTGCTCAGAGCCATTTGAACCATTTTTGAAAGTTTCCAACCGATTTCTCATACACAAACAGCAGTTGACAGGCATTGCCTGGTGAGACGTTGTTGTGATGCCTCGTGTAAGGAGAAGAAAAGCATACCATCACGTTTCCGGCTTTGATAAATGTCGGATTGTACCTATCGCGATTGCGGTTTATCGTGTCGCAACATTGATGCTCGCGTTGGTCGCGATACAATGACTGTTAGCAGAATATGGAATCGGTGGGTTCAGGAGGGTAATACGGAACGCCGTGCTAGATCTCAACGGCCTCGTGTCACTAGCAGTCGAGATGACAGGCATCTTATCCGCATCGCTGTAACGGATCGTGCAGCCACGTCTCAATCCCTGAGTCAACAAGTGAGGACGTTTGCACGACAACAACGATGTGCACGAGCAGTTGGACGACGTTTGCAGCAGCATGGACTATCAGCTCGGAGACCATGACTGCGGTTACCCTTCACGCTGCATCACAGACAGGAGCGCTTGCGATGGTGTACTCAACGACGAACCTGGGTCCACGAATAGCAAAACGCCATTTTTTCGGATGAATCCAGGTTCTGTTTACAGCATCATGATGGTCGCATCAGTGTTTGGCGACATCGCGCATTGACGGCACTTTGAACAGTGGACGTGACATTTCAGATGTGTTACGACCCGTGACTCTACCCTTCATTCGATCCCTGTGAAACCCTACATTGCAGGAGAATAATGCACGACTGCATGTTGCAGGTCCTTTACGGGCCTTTCTGGATATAGAAAATGTTCGAGTGCTGCCCTGGCCAGCACATACTCCAGATCTCTCACCAATTGAAAATGTCTGTTCAATGGTGGCCGGGCAACTGGCTCGTCACAATACGCCAGTCACTACTCGTGATGAACTGTGGTATCGTGTTGAGGCTGCATGGGCAGCTGTACCTGCACACGCCATCCAAGTTCTGTTTGACTCAATGCCCAGGCGTACCAAGGCCGTTATTACGGCCAGAGGTGGTTGTTCTGGGTACTGATTTCTCAGTACCTGTGAACTCAAATTGCGTGAAAATGTAATCACGTGTCAGTTGTAGAATAATATATTTGTCCAATGAATATCCGTTTATCACCTGCATTTCTTCTTCGTGTAGCAATTTTAATGGCCAGTAGTGTACTTCTACCACACACCGAAGCACTTCTTGCCCATAATTTTCCTCTGTTTTAACCATCTGCTGCAGTTCACTGCCAACACGCCCTTCACGCTTCAATTGTAGGAGCCACATCAAAGAATTTTTCCGATGCTAAGAACTGTTTTCATGGAGGACGAACGCTGCGGCCGATAAGAGCGGGATCGGCGCAGGAGTCGTTCCTCGGCCCCTCGCTTTACTCCGCGGGTGGCGCGCGTGAAGTTGGCACTCAATGCCAATGCCACCGCGCTGCTTGCGCACAGCATGAACGCTGCAGAAACGAGGAGACTCATTCAACTTGGTTGCGACGCTCTCGGCGCGTGGTCAATCAAATGGTGGGTGAAGTATAACGCTCGAAAAAGCCAGACCGCATCCGCAACTGCCACCGGTCACCATTACGGAAGGCCCCATTCCAAGCAAGACAGGCCGCTACCTCGGGATCACGCTAGACCAATGGTAGACACAGCTACTGCACATCAAAGACGTAAAGAGCAGAGCAATAGGTCGACTTCGTCCTCTCTGCCTCCTCCGCACGGCATGGCACTATACCTGACGTTGATCAGACCAGTGTTAGAGTACGCAGCAGTGATTTGGCACAATGTGGCTGACACCAACGTTGGAACGCTACGAAGGGTGGCGAACCGAGCGCTGAAGCTCAGTACACAACTGCGGCCCTCAAAACATCGGCATCCCACTGTTCGTGAAGGAATCAAGCATTCGGCGCGTCAGTTCTACGAGAAGGTGGATCTTCCGCACAATAGGCTCATCCAGGACTTGGGCGACCAAATACATCACATGTAGGCCACGCATTGGCTGACCTGGTGCGGAAGTCACCACCTCCTGCAGTACATTGAGGATGATACAAATGCCAGCCACACCAGAGGGAAATCCATAAAGAGAAGCACACCACGGTCATCAACAAGAAGTATTGCAGGAATGGCGCATCAAGAGTTCAACGTGCGCCACAATCAAGCCCAGGAATAGCTCGTCATATCTGCGACTGCCCTACAGCCAGCGCACACTTCAGGCTTACGCCAGCTGCTCTTAGCAGCCCATGACTCAGAATTCACACTCGAACCATCACTTTGCCGGTTACCATCAAGCTTCCGCCCTGCCGAATCTCCTCTCAACCATCCTTCAGGTTCCACCTCGCTGGACCTCGATTCGACCATTCTCGACCTCCTGCTTCATTGGACATCCCAACTGTCCTCAAGCCTCTCGCTTTGTTGGACCTCTTCTCAGCGTTCATGAGCTCACTGCCTCGCTAAACCTTATCTTTCCTCCGTCCTCGAACAGCCTATTGTCACCACAGACCTTGGCTTTGTCTGTGTAAGAAAATTCCATGCAACTTGAACCAAGTAGTATGGATTCATGCCCCAGGAAAATGTGTAATTGTTTTTTATTCATTAAATTTAATAAACATACCGTATCTCCTTGCTACCTGGGTACATCATTTTTTTCTCTTTCATCATATATATCTACTCCTTTGTTATTCTTTTTTGTTTTGTTTTTGTTCTGCAGTACAGAGTTCATTACCCTTGTTACTCCTTGTCCTATATTAATCCTACTACTTATTTCATCATTACTTGTGCCCTTTTTATTAAATAATACCCCAAGCTATTTTGCGTTTTCCGCGCCTGTAACTACTTCTCCATCTACCCCTAATTATTTGTTTTTCGTTCTAACAGCCAAGTTCTCACACTTCTTCATCTTCGTCTTCACGTCATTGTATTCGTCTTTAAACTTTCTTGTCACATAACTGTGCTAACACAATCTGTTCATCTGCAGCATACAAGCTAAATATCTTGCTGTCCTCCTCTGCCATTCCATTAACCTGTCACTTTGTACGCCAAGTCTGCAGGATTGCTCCTACATATAGCTTAAAGAGGGGCGTTAACAGCTTACGCCAAAACCGCGGACTCTTATTCACACCGAATTCTTCTGCCCAAGTATTCCCAATCCTTTCTCTTGCTGTGTCATGTTGTTGTAAATCCGTAAAAGCCTTTAGGATTCCTTCAGACAGCTCTTGTCTCTTACAATACTGGGCAAGCGACGTTCAAGTACAACGTCTGACCTGTAAGGCAATATACATAATGGATGTACGAGCACAGGTCGTAAATGCATGGTTGACGACATGTGGAAGTTTGGGTCTGGACGTGAGTCGTGCACGGATAGCCAAATGGGAAAAAAATGGTAAGGCGACCGCTCGCGATAAACGAGAAATCCGGGTTCGAGTCCCAGTCGGGCACAAATTTTCATTGTCGTCATTCCATTCTACAGCTGATAGTAGTCTTTATTCACAAGTGCGAATTCAATGAATGTGTTGCAACATGCGTCTCCAAGCTAACCTTTTTGTATTTTTCAAGTATTAGTTTCATTGTGAAGATGTTGTCCATTAGCAACCTTCAAGTTCGGGGTCCTACTTGCTCTTCTTGCTGCTTGTGGCCTGCTTCTTTCTCTATTAAATCTTTAAGTACATTAGAGTTCAGCCTAACAACGAAAGGGATAACTGACAATCCTCTAGAACTATTTGTCTCATTACGTGACCTTTCCTTAAGCATCGGTGTTGTGTAACACGTTATTCATTTCGATGGAATAGATTTCCCATTTAACACTCTTTCAAAAAGCTTCCTTAGTATCTTCAACAATTTCGGCCGTGTACACTTCACCACCTCTGGATGGATTGATCCATATTCTGTAGCCATTTTATAGTTCCTCAAAACCCGTTGAAGAACTTATCTAAAGGCCGTAACTCATCCTGTTACATCCACGCCTTAGATCTACGTGAAACTTCGGGAAGGTTTTCCTGGAAACCTGCTAATTTGCATTTACTGGATTGTTCTTCACTCTTCAGCATTCTGATCTCCAGCAATCATCGTCTTCTCTGCACACTCACACCTTTCTCCGCACGGTTTGTGGGATTCTTTACTATGGGCGCAATGCTGTCTACAGCTATTAAAAACAAGATCACATTTCAAACACTGCCTTAAAGGACAACACTTTCTTGCAAAAAACGATCTGATAAAACATCACTAAGTCGATATCTAAAATGACGTGGAGAGAGAAGGACCGTATAAAAACAGGAATATCTTCTATCCAAGCGTCAGGAAATAGTCCAGTTCTCCATATTAAAATAAAAAACTCGAAAAGGGCTGCATTAGTCGTCACTTTGAGGGTAACAACATGTAATGCATTTTGTCGTGAACTGTGCCGTGTCGGCAGTCATTGCTGAATCCAGCTCCCACGCAGAGAACTGGCAGTTCTAGCTTTCATCGCTCGTGAGACGTAAGTCCCAAATGCACCTGTCGACAAGCACTCGGTAGGGACGGAAAGCCGTATCTTGACTGCCAGTGTCTGTTATTTCAACGAAATGTCCCGCCATGGTCTGTGAAATGTCTTTCTTGCTAGTTAGGAGAGCTCCATTCTTCATTACAGTACTAATACGGCACCTCCCACCTCTCTCCGACATCTTCGTATTAGCTTTCCACAAATGGTATGGGTTATTGGAACGGCTGCCGGAGTTCGTGAACTGCTCATTCAGAAGAATAGCTCAATGTATTTTCTATCACGCTAATAGTCAATCTGAAAGATTTCAAGCCATCTGGCTTACCTCCTTACATTTGCGTGCTAAATTCGTCTGCCCCATGTCACGACTGGCGAAGGCAGAACACTTTAGTATCATCATACTAAAAGTCTCGTGACGTTATTTAATGCCGGGGAATGTATTTTATAATACTCCAGTGGTTGTCATTCGAGGCTTGTAGTCCTATTCTAAGAATGTGTGAGAACCTCTCATATCAAACTGAACTCCGCTGTCAATCAGGCTAGGATGGGGTTCAAGGTATTAGGCACGGTTCGGCTCTATAGAAGACTGGGCGTTAGTCTGGGAATGTCTAGGCCGACGCGGTGAGAGGAGAAGCCTTTATGAGTTCCCATCACGTGGTCAGGTTTCTCGAAATTCAGTGGTGTGTAAACAATACTCCGATTCACCCATCGCCTCCTGCCGTCCTGACGGGAATTCGCCAGCGTCAGGAGACTTCTATGGCGTGAATTTATTAAACGTGGTAGTTTTCAAGCTATTGCTGGTAAGCAGTAACATTTTTCCTGATTCGTGGCTGCGACCTGAAAGACGCAAATGGCAGAGTAGGAAGCAGGGACGCGTAAAGATAGACGCTCTTGGTTTCGATGTTTAAGGTGAAAGGCCGCTAGTTTCAGACGTTGAGGACTCTTGAGTTCAGACAGTGGATAAAGCTTCACGGTGTCCGAGTCCCGACGAGTGATATTCTAGTTCTTTGCAGGCGACCATGCGCGGCCGCCTTACCGCCACGACAGACTGATTAGAGTACACACCAGTACCTGCGACAGGTAGGGGGAGCTGTATGCATAGTGGACGTACCGTTGCCTCAGATCCGTTATCCCAGTTCGGGTGATAGTGTCGTTTTCATTTATTATTCAATCAATCACTGGAGTAACTAAAACATTTGATGAGTTGCATTCGTGTTAATGATTGAATGTGCAGCCAGGATATGGTAGTTCTAGCCTAGATCCCTTTATACCTTTATTGCAATCGCTGTTTCTAATAGTCATATCACTGAGTCTTGTGCTGTGTCATTGCTTTCAGTGTAATAAAACATCAATTTGATTTTATTTGTAGTTCATCTGAAGTAACTTGCAGTTTCCTTCAATTCATTGTTATTATTATTATTTGTCGATTTAGTAAAAATAGTCATTCAGTAGAATTTAGCAATTGTTAAAGTCATTTTTGAGATAGCAATTCTGTTGGGCAATTAAAATTTAACATCGGGTCTTAAGGGGTGTGTAACGGAGTCTGGGCAGTTCCGTCATTGTTACATGACTTCACATCGACACACAGCGGGGTTTTGCAGACTCATGCTTTCCGCAAAGACTCTGCTCTGAGTGCCATCCTCGCCCCAATGTCACAGTTTCCATACTTTTTTTCAATGTCTGTTAACGTTCGGTTTGCTTATTTTACCTTTTTTTACTTTTTCACTTTTCATTCGTTATCCGATATAGATAGTATATACATTTCTACAACTTTCAATATTAGTTCATTGACTGTGAGTCGTGTTTGATGACTTTTTCAGGAAATCCTAATTTATCCATAAACTGCGTAGTGTGAATGCAGTATCAGTACAAGAACAAATAATAGGAAGTTTTCGTCTTCGACTGAGATTGATTCCGGAAAACTTCGTGATTGTGAAAGTTACAAAAAAGAATGAAAATCACTGCCTATATTCGCTTATACGGCAGTTATTTCGCCTGTATTCGTAATTTAAATGGTAGCAGGTTTCACTGAATTCTATTACGACCAAAAGGGGAGGCTTTTATTTGTTTCATGATGCGGTCAGTGCACGTGAACCGCAATGAATGGCCGCTGCTTTCACGAAACGTTGTTTTGTTGACACAAACTACATTCTTTAGTGTAGGATATCTCGCATAATCCCAACATTTCACAAAATCGAAATATCACGGAATTTACTGCCAGTAGATAAAGCCTGCTTTCAATAGGCTGAAAACCGAGCTGTTTTAAATTTAATCCGAACAAACTATGTACACAAATATTTCACTCCGCTAATGTTGTTTTCTTTCAATAAAACGTGGCCTCTATTACAATAAACGAAAACGCTTGTCGACAGTTCTGGATGCAAAACCTGAATTCATTAAGTAAACTTCGAAAACTGAACAGGATGCAAAATACCTGTATATAAGTAAGTCCTAACGCAATCGTGCGATTATGCTCAGTGGTAGCACGTTCGATTCTTGGTGCTGGGAAAAGTTCTTATGACCAAATGTTGTAGGTTAACTCCATGCCGAGTTCAGAACCACACAAAATGGTGCAAATGGCTCTGAGCACTATGGGACTTAACATCTCTGGTAATCAGTCCCCTAGAACTTAGAACTACTTAAGCCTAACTAACCTAAGGACATCACACACTTCCATGCCCGAGGCAGGATTCGAACCTGCGACCGTAGCAGTCGCGCGGTTCCGGAGTGAGCGCCTAGAACCGCTAGACCACCGCGGCCGGCTCAGAACCTCATAATGACATCTGCAGAATATAAATGCGCACCTGATAATACATAACAGGACGGCGAAAGGCTACAGAAAACCACTTGATACTTCGACTAGGATATTCACCAACTACTCACCTATACACATCGTGGCGCCGAGGACAATGACTTAGAACATGCTAAATCTCGTCCAACTCTCATTGTCGACCTTGAAACTTACTTTGACCTTCGCTAGTAACAAATATATTATTAAAAAGGTGCAGGTGATAAATAGCTAATCCCAGTTACCTAAATACTGACCAAATTTCATAATTTTTAAGCTGAAAGTATCCAATACACATACGTTCTCTCGAGAAATCGTACACTCTTTGTTACACTATATATTATGAACATAGAGCATCAGCTGTAAAATTTCTAGTGTCATTAATCTCGTGCCCTTTTAATTAAGTGGCTAATGTTTTAGGCTTTAACGTTATTTTCTAAAATGCTCACTTGAAGCACTTGACATCTATTGTTATGAATAATGTGAATTGTTAGATTCTGTGAATTTGAGCGTGACTACACACACAATCGGCGTCTGTAAATAATGGAAAATAGAAAAAGACGAATAATGAGGAAACAACGAACAACTGACTTCGAACTTGGATCTGTTTTTCGAACAATGCTGTTTCTCATCATGCTCCTCACTGGTTTGATGCGGCACGCTATCAATTCCTCCTCTCCTTTGCAACATTTTCACCTCAAAATAGCACTTGTACCTGCAACCTAAGTTATATCACAATCTCTTACTTCCGCTACATTTTTTGCCCTCTATAGCTCTCTCAAGTACCATGGCAGTTACTCCTCGATGTCTTAAAAGGTGTTCCATAGTCCTGTACCTCCTTGTCAATGTTTTCCACATATTCTTCTCCGCCGATTCTGCCAGAAACTTTCTCTTATCTTATCAGTCCACCTAATTTTGACACTCCTTCTGTAGCACCGCCTCCCAAACGCTTCCATTCTCTTCTTTCATGATTTTCCCGCAGATCATTATTCATTACCATACAATGCTACGTTCCAAAAGCATATTCTCAAACATTTCTTTCCCAAATTAAGGCTTATGTTTGATACCAGTAGACTTATCCCGGTCAGGAATGGCCTCTTTGCCTGTTCTAGTTTTGCTTTTATTGCCCTTCTTGATTCATCCGTTATGTTTAATTTTGCTTCCGAGGCAGCAGAATTTCTTAGTTTAGTCATATTCATGGTCGCAAATTTATCGCCAGTCTCATTTCTGTTACTCTTCATTACTTTCGTGTTTCTCAGCATTCCTCCCAGTCAGTAGTGTGTACTCGTTATATCATTCGATTATTCAGGCTCTGTAATTCCTCTATACTTTCACCAAGGATATCAATGTCACCAGCAAATGTTACTAATACCCTTTCATCGTGTATTTTAATCCCACTGCTGATCCTTTCTTATATTTCCATCAATGCTTCTTCGATGAGTAGATTGAACAGCAGGGGCTTCCATTCCTACTGTTCCCTCTTGGTTTTTGTACATACTGTATATTACGCGCATTTCCCAGCAGCGTACTCCCACTTTGCTCAGAGCTATTATACTTTATTGACAGCTTTCTCTGGTCGATAAATCCTATGAAAGTGTCATAATTTTTCTTAAGTTCTGCTTCCAATCCCAACCACAACACCAGAACTGCATCTCTAGTGTCTTCATCTTCAACAGACAAATCACCTGCTTTCTTTTTCATGCTTCTGTATATCATTCCAGTCAGCAGCGTGATGCATTAGTTAATAAGCCGATTGTGTTATAGTCCTCGCATTTATCCGCCATCGCTATAATCGCAATTGTGAGGATGTTATCTTACCGGAAGCCTGATAGTACGCCACCATCAACTTGATTGATCTATTGTTGCCACCTCCCTCGAATGGTTTTAAAAATTCCGAAGGAATGTTATCTTTGCCTTTCCCCTTATTTTACCTCAAGTTTTCCAAAGCTTTGTTACACTCTAATACTGAATACACCATGTCTTCTATAGCGACCTCCATTTCTTCATCTATCACATCGTCAGACAGTTCCTTCTCCTCGTAGAGGCCTTCAACGAACACGCCTATCAGCTGCGCCTTCTGCGTTTAACTGCGAAATTTATCTTGGTCTCTCAATGTTGATGCCTTTGCTTTTAAATTCATGGATGGTTGTTTTGACTTTTCTAAATGCTGTACCAGTCCTTCCCACGACTATTTCTTTCTTTTTATTTCTCTTTCATTTTTCCTCCAGTATTTCGCACTAACTTAACTGAACTTCCGTTTATTTCACTTTCAAATTACTTACATTGCTGTCTTTCTGTCTTTTCCCAGACACTTTTGTGCTTCATTTTCAAATCATTTAAAGTATTTCTTATGGTACCTACGATATCATCGCAGTTACTTTCCATGTATGAAATAATTGTTGCTGGCGTTAGTTCTCTGTTGTTTCTGATGAGAATAATGCTGTCTCTGAACCGTTCATAGTAACTCTTTCCTGTTTATGACGAGTCTTATTCCCGTTACACCATTTTCTGCTCCTAGTGATATCACACAGTATTGGACTGACCAGAAATATTCATCTTCTCTCCATTTCACGTCACTGATCCGTACCATATCCAAATTTAGACTTTGCACTTCCCTTTTCATATTTTCTACCTTCCCTACTACAGATTTCTGACAGTCAATTCCCAACCTCCTAATACGTTACCCTTACGTCAATTATTCAATCGTTAATAATGTCGCTTTTCCCTTGGCAGTGCTTCTCCGAAGCTCTGGTTGGGGACTAATCCAGAATCTTTTGCCATGGAAAGATCATCATGATATTTTTTGTATTACAAGCTCTCTGTTCTGCTGATAGACTTTATATGGCTTTAGTTCAGTTGGTTTCCATTTTCTGCTGCACCGTTAAGCCGATGATCTTTGCTGATTCTTCCGTCTTTCAGGGCCTTTTCCCACTCCAAGGACAAGCGCGTCCTCCGAACCTCTGTCTACTCCTCCGCCATCATTAACAACGCCGTTCGCCGAACAAGTGTGTCTTCTGTACCGAAAGTCTTCTGCAACCAGCGCTCATGACTTCTATTAAGATCTAGTTTAGCGCCCACTGCCTCGTTCCCGTTGACTGCACGGTCTGCACATTTTTTTTCTGTTTTCCTTCAATCGAATTTTTACGTTGACCTTTCAAACTTTGCCCACTAATTAAGGTCATAGAAGCATGGTCTTTTCCCAATTTACTTCTGCGTGATGTTTCCATAGACACTTTCATTCTCTAGCACACATCTGTTTAGAAGTCAAATAGAAATATCCATTGATTTAGCTTTAAAAAATTTAATATAACGAAATATTTTCACAAAATTTTTCGTCCCCTTTTTCACCCCGTTAGAGGTTGAAGTTACAAAGCACTGAAACACGTGTTTCTTCCCAACCTTGAAGACAAATAAAAATTTTCTTAGATTTAGCTTAAAAAACCTTTCATAATGAAATATTTTCATAAAAATTTCTATCATCTATTGCAGCCCCTTATCGACTGAATTTCGAAAAACACTGAAACACGTTATCTTTTGTTTTCAACTGAGAGGCCAAATACAAATTTTCATAGATTTAGCTTCGAAATTCTTTCATAATGTAATACATACATAAAAATTTTCGTCCCCTATTTCAGTCCCTTAGCGATTGAATTTTCTAAATCTCTAAAACACGTATTTTTTTATTTCTAACCGAAAAGTCAAGTACCAGTTTTCATAGGTGTAGCTATAAAAATATATTAGTAGTTCTTTAATAAAGCTTTGTTTTAAAAAAAATTCACTAACTATTCCACCCACACAGGAGTTCAATTTAGAGAAATGCTCAAACTAGTATTTCATTATTTCTGACCGAGAAACCAAATACCAATTTTCGTAGCTTTAGCTTCAAAACTGCATTAAGAGTAACATATTTTCAAGAAACATTTCATCTCCTTTTTATTCCCCCTTATGGGTGGAATTTCGAAAAATACCAACACCTACAGTATAAGATTAACAGCCTCTGCAGATTTCAGGTTTCGATCCTTAGTGATTTGTGCTGGGCAATAATGAGTCAGTTAGTACATCAGTGGTTACGTTGCCTTTTATACATATATAGAGTCTTGAGCAACGGCTAGAATAGAACCCAGGACGTCTTAATTACTAGTCAAAGACTTTAACCCTAGTACGGATCTGTTCCACAAAACTACCACATGTAACGCGTTGGTGCCGTAAACTGCACATATTATCAGTCCGCAACAGAATGCTTCTATTGGAACGACTGATTGAAGTAGGAGATCGTTAGGAAAGAGGAACTGTTATACAGGGTACTTGGTGCATTACATGCAAAGTAAACCGTGTCAAAAGTGATCTGGCGATTAGGAATCCGCCTTCCTTGGACTCAAGTATTGTGGTAACTGCTAACTGCTATCATCAGCATTTCACAAACAGGATGATACCCGAGACTCACAAAACTATAGACTAATGTCTTATCTTTTATAAAATAGAGATTCCCTGACATCACGTATACAATTTTCTGCATGACACAGGCACGTTCACAATTATTTTGAATTTAGAAATAGAAATTATTTTCGTAGAGAAATAAATAGCAAGACCATTTATCTGGAAATAATGCAATATCAAGCTTAAAATACACTGGGGTAATAAAAGTCATGGGATAGCGATAAGGAAATATACTGATAGCAGTTGTATCGCGTACACAAGGTATAAAAGGCCACCGCATTGGCAGAACAGTCATTTGTACTCAGGTGATTCATATGAAAAGGTTTCTGACGTGATTATGATGCCACTATGGGAATTAACAGACTGCGACCGCGAAATGGTAGTTGGAGCTAGAAGCATGGGACGTTTCATTTCGATAATCGTTAGGGAATTCAGTATTACGAGATCCACGGTGTCAAGAGTGTGCTGAGAATACCAAATTTCATCTCACCACGGACGACGCAGTGGCCGACTGCCTTCGCTTAACGGCCATTAGAGCAGTGGCGTTTGTGTAGAGTTGTCAGTGCTAACAGACAAGTAACACTGAGTGAAATAACTTCAGAAATCAATGTGGGACGTGCAACGAACGTCTCCATTAGGACAGGGTGGTGAAATGTGGTGTTAATGGGCTATGGCAGCAGACGAGTGGCGCGAGTGCCTTTGCTAACAGCACGATATCGTCTGCAGATCCCACTCCTGGACTCGTGATCATATAGGTTGGACCCTAGACGATTGTAAAACCGTGACCTGGTCAGATGAGTCTCGATTTCAGTTGGTAAGAGCTGGTGGTAGGGTTTGAGTGTAGTGCAGACCCCACGAAGTCATAGATGGAAATTGTCAATAAGGCACTGTGCAAGCTGGTGGTGGTTCCATAATGGTGTGAGCTGTGTTTATAGATTGGACTGATCTTCTGATCCAGTTGAACGATCATTGACTGGAAATGGTAATGTTCGGCTACTTGGAGACCATTTACAGCCAAACAAGGATGGAATTTTTATGGATGACAATGCCCCAGTTCACCGGGCCACAATTGTTGGCGATTTGTTTGAACAACACTCTAGACGGTTCTAATGAATGTTTTGGCTACCCAGATCGCCTAACATGAATACTAATCGAACGTATATGGGACATAATCTAAATCCTGCGAGGGCAACTCTTTCCCTATTATGAACGGCTTTAAAGGCAGCATGGCTCAACATTTCTGCAGAGGACTTCCAACGACTTGTTGAGTCCATGTCACTAGGCTGGGCAAAAGGAGGTCTGACACGATGTTAGGAGGTGTCCCATAACTTTTGTTACCTCAGAGTAATCTTCAGGACATCGTTTAAAAGAAATTAATTTATAAACATTGAATTTCTTTAAGAAAGAGTTGAATAAGATAGTAATATGTTGTACTTGTTATAAAATTGAATAATATACAAATTAGACAGATTGTCTTAGTTAAAGAATATTGACGACGTGAATAACATAAAATGTAAAGTTCATCTATTACTTGTACTACCTCACTTTCTAATCTAATTTCATCAGTACCAGCTAATTCAATTCTTCATTGTATTATCCTTGTTTCACTTCTCTTAATCTTCATTTTATAACCATTTTTCAAGAAATTGTCCCCTAAATTCGACTGTTCTTAGAAGTCCTTTACCGTCTCTGGAAGAATTATAACGTCATTGGAATACATTTCACATAAATTTTCTCAGCATGTTATAGTGTTAGGTGGAGATTTCTAATTTACCAGATATAGACTGGGACACTCAGATGTTTAGGACGAGTGGTAGGGACACAGTATCGAGTGACATTATACTGAGTGCACTATCCGAAAATTACGTCGAACAATTAAACAGAGAACCGACTCGTGGAGATAACATCTTGGACCTACTGATAACAAACAGACGCGAACTTTTCGACTCTGTAAGTTCAGAATAGGGAATCGGTGATCATAGGGCCGTTGCAGCATCCCTGAATGTGGAAGTTAATAGGAATATAAAAAAAGGGAGGAAGGTTTATCTGTTTAGCAAGAGTAATAGAAGGCAGTTTTCAGACTACCTAACAGATCAAAACGAAAATTTCTGTTCCGACACTGACAATGTTAAGTGTTTATGAAAAAAGTTCAAGGCAATCGTAAAATGCGTTTGAGACAGGTACGTGCCTAGTAAAACTGTGAGGGACGGGAAAAACTCACCGTGGTTCAACAACGAAGTTAGGAAACTACTGCGAAAGTAGAGAGAGCTTCACTCCAAGTGTAAACGCAGTCAAAACCTCTCAGACAAACAGAACCTAAACGATGTCAAAGTTAGCGTAAGGAGGGCTATGCGTGAAGCGTTCTGTGAATTCGAAAGTTAACTTCTGTGTACCGATTTGACAGAAAATCCTAGGAAGTTCTGGTCTTACGTTAAATCAGTAAGTGGCTCGAAGCATCATATCCAGACACTCCGGGATGATGATGGCATTGAAACAGAGGATAACACGCGTAAAGCTGAAATACTAAACACCTTTTTCCAAAACTGTTTCACAGAGGAAGACCGCACTGCAGTTCCTTCTCTAAATCCTCGCACAAACGAAAAAATGGCTGACATCGAAATAAGTGCCCAAGGAACAGAAAAGCAACTGGAATCACTCAACAGAGGAAAATCCACTGGACCTGACGGGATACCAATTCGATTCTACACAGAGTACGTGAAAGAACTTGCCCCCCTTCTAACAGCCGTGTACCGCAAGTCTCTAGAGGAACGGAAGGTTCCAAATGATTGGAAAAGAGCACAGGTAGTCCCAGTCTTCAAGAAGGGTCGTCGAGCAGATGCGCAAAACTATAGACCTATATATCAGACGTCGATCTGTTGTAGAATTTTATAACATGTTTTTTGCCCGTGTATCACGTCAGTTCTGGAACCCCAGAATCTACTCTGTAGGAATCAACATGGATTCCGGAAACAGCGATCGTGTGAGACCCAACTCGCTTTATTTGTTCATGAGACCCAGAAAATATTAGATACAGGCTCCCAGGTAGATGCTACTTTCCTTGACTTCCGGAAGGCGTTTGATACAGTTCCGCACTGTCGCCTGATAAACAAAGTAAGTGCCTACGGAATATCAGACCAGGTGTGTGGCTGGATTGTAGAGTTTTTAGCAAACAGAACACAGCATGTTGTTATCAATGGAGAGACGTCTACAGACGTCAAAGTAACCTCTGGCGTACCACACAGGAGTGTTATGGGACCATTGCTTTTCACAATATATATAAATGACCTAGTAGATAGTGTCGGAAGTTCCATGCTGCTTTTCGCGGATGATGCTGTAGTATGCAGAGAGGGTTGCAGCATTAGAAAATTGTAGCGAAATGCAGGAAGATCTGCAGCGTATAGCCACTGGTGCAGGGAGACAAGTGTAATGTATTGCAAATACATAGAAAGAAGGATCCTTTATTGTATGATTATATGATAGCGGAACAAACACTGGTAGCAGTTAATTCTGTAAAATATCTGGGAGTATGCGTGCGGAACGATTTGAAGTGGAATGATCATGTAAAATTACTTGTCGGTAAGGCGGGTACCAGGTTGAGATTCATTGGGAGAGTCCTTAGAAAATATAGTCCATCAACAAGGGAGGTGGCTTACAAAACACTCGTTCGACCTATTCTTGAGTATTGCTCATCAGTGTGGGATCCGTACCAGATCGGGTTGACGGAGGAGATAGAGAAGATCAAAAGAAGAACGGCGCGTTTCGTCACAGGGTTATTTGGTAACCGTGATGGCGTTACGGAGATGTTTAGCAAACTCAAGTGGCAGACTTTGCAAGAGAGGCGCTCTGCATCGCGGTGTAGCTTGCTCGCCAGGTTTCGAGAGGGTGCGTTTCTGGATGAGTTATCGAATATATTGCTTGCCCCTACTTATACCTCCCGAGGAGATCACGAATGTAAAATTAGAGAGATTCGAGGAGCGCACGGAGACATTCAGACAGTCGTTCTTCCCGCGAACCATACGCGACTAGAATAGAAAAGGGAAGTAATGACAGTGGCACGTAAAGTGCCCTCCGCCACACACCGTTGGGTGGCTTGCGGAGTATAAATGTAGATGTAGATGTAGATTGATAAATCTCAGTTTTTATTTTTGTTCCTTCTCCCTGAACATTAACTCCATTTTCAAATTTCTTCTTGGTATTCTTTATAGCTTGCCCAGTGTACAGATTCAATAACATCTGGAGTAACTTACAACACCTTTTCACTTCCTTCTCAACTACAGCTTCTGTTTCATGTTTTTCGACTCTTATAGCTGCATTTTGGATTCCTTAGAAGTTCTTGAAAGCTTTTCACTCTCGGTATTTTATTCGAGTAAACAGTTCTGTGTTTTGTTTTTCCACTAGACAATTCTACAAGTACCTACAAAAAAAATCGTGACACAATACACACTTATGTCATACTAACAAATATAAAACCACCAAATGATGGAGATTTAAACCTTATAAACGCATTGTCGAGATAAATAAACAGCGACTGGCAACAATAAACTTGTTGCTTCATCCGGTTCTTTGCAGGTATGAAAATTTAAAGCTTCTAAGTCAATGCACTCAACAGCTACGACCATTTATGTTACATATTTTGATACCCGGAAACTCACTCATCAACACCAATAGGTTGCTTCCTGCCGACCTAGAATCATGAAATTTGGCAAGATGCAAAGTTTCACAGTGCAAGTAAAGGAAAAAACCCGAAAATTGTTAATTTGTATTTATATAACAAGAAAAATTATTTTTTGTAATTTTTTTTTTCAAATTGCTCTGAGCACTATGGGATTCAACATCTGAGGTCATCAGTCCCCTAGACTTAGAACTACTTAAACCTAAGGACATCGCACACATCCATGCCCCAGGCAGGATACGAACCTGCGACAGTAGCAGCAGCGGGGTTCCGGACTGGAGCGCCTAGAACCGCACGACCACCGCGGTCGGCTTTTTAATTTTTTTTTTATTTAATTTTTTTTATCTGTCTGTCCGTCTGTTTCTTTTCCTCTGCTAGAGTTTGCCGTATCTAGTTCAAATTTATGTCACATACAAAGGTCTATGGTCCCTTGGCGGGGTAAAAATTATGAGTTTCTAAGTCAACAGAGTCAAAATATTCGGTCATTCATGTGACATATTTTAATACTTGCAAACTCACTCATCAAAACCTATAGAGTACTTCCTGTTCTCCTAGAATCATGGAAGTCGCAAGAAACAAGGCTTCACAGTGCAAATAAAGTAAACAATCTGAAACTTGTTCAATTATAATTATGCCTCATAAAAAATTCTTTTGACATTTCAGCATACATTGCAACCATCATCCGTCAGAAGTATAATAGACGAACATTACTGCATGCAAACATAAAATGTAAGTTGTCTTGTTTTAATAAGTACATAAAAATGCTTTATTTATTCTTCTTCCTCTACATATATAAACTGAAATCTCATGGTCGCTTCCTTTTGTATGTCCGCTCTAATCTGAGGAACTATTGTAGAGATTTCGCCACGGTCTTGCAATTCACGGGACTAATATACATAATTAAGTTTGCACCGCACTCTAAGTTCGCGAGTCCCATTCGCACTTGGCCAATTTTATTTGTTACACTTAGACAGATCATATCACAAAACATTTGACCAATATTTTTTCACTTTATTTTTTCTTTTTGGGGGGAGGAGGGGCAATGCTCTCAGTGTGGGATGAGACGTGTAACATATTTTTTTAAGTCTCCACGTATCCTGATTGTAAATGGAATAGTTTTGTAACTGGAATTGGGATCCCCTGAATTTGTCATCTTGACAATATGTTTTAATTTTGAATATTATTCTTGCCTAACAATTTATTTTCGTGTTTCCCCATTATGTGTCAAGCAGTCTACCTTTAGGAGTGCCTCAGGAAATAATTTTCCAGATTAAAGATTACGTTTTCTTCCGATTGTTGCTGTCCATGGAGAAAACTTTTCCCTACTTGTCCACGTTTCTGTGGGCATAAGGCATCATCTGTTCGAGGTGTACCCTCCGGGTAGCGGCGCCGTTGCAAGGCATTCCAGCTCCACAGAAGCGCCGCCGATAGCTCTGTGACGTCAGCGAGCCGGGGTCAGCCGAGGTCAGCGGCGGCCGTCTGGAATCTGACCGCCTGCCATGGCGCCCTCTGGCCTCTGCCACGTTCAGATCATTCTGCTGGCCTGCTTCAAATATCCGATATTCTGTCGCCTTTCTGCCAAACATCCCACACTTCCGCACTAGGGTACGTTGTCACCTGTCGCTGATTACCCCTAGTTAATTCTGTGCACTTGGAGCCAGGTTAAAACTGCGTGCCGCAAAAAGCAAATGCCCCGAATTCAAGTTCTTGTCTGGTAAAGCGTTCTAATCGGTCAGGAAGTTTCAGATCAGCCCCCTTTCCGCTACAGAGAGAAAATGCATTCTGGAAACAATCCTCGAGTCCGTGTCTGTCATTTCTCCGCATTATATTTTTTTTCCTGTAAGGTGTGCAAGAGAACTCCTATGAAGTTTGGAAGGTAGGAGAGAAGAGATACTGCTGGAAGTAAAGCTGTCACGGCGAAACTTCCGTAGTGCTTGATTAGCTCAGTCGGTAGAGCACTTGCATGCTAAATGCAAAGGTCCCAGGTTCGAGTAGCACATCGCTACACAATTTTAATCCGTCAGAATGTTCAAAATCAACACACATTCTGCTGAAGAGTGAAAATTCATTGCGGAATTATGGACAGGTATTCCCGTGTCATGCTGTCAGTGCTTGTTTGCCTGTCAGCTGGATATATGAATATGTGAATAAACACAGAGATAAGCATCGAAGAACACTTAGAGGTAATACATTTTACCGGGAGTAGAAATGAATTTTTTCTAGAGGAATTAGGAATACACAACAACATTCACAGTAAACGTGACTGCATAATGAATGACCAAATAGAATTAAAAAACCAAATGTACCTCCAAAATTTCATACAACTTCTGGAATTTTAAATGATAGAAACGATAATCAATTCACAAAGACCAAATTCTTCATTGGCCATTATCAGCATCTTTCAGACATAACCAAGTGTGCCACATACCGTATTCTTTACCACATCAAATCAGCAGGCGATGTAAACAACGGTATCCGCCATTTTGCATTTATTTTAGCCACTGATCAGCATGGATCATAAAAGAAAATCAAACCTGTGTCTTATAATATGTAAAGGACACGTTTTCATGAAGTAAGTAAAATGTGGAGAGTATATGTAGGAATAAAACCATTCAATCACAAAAACGTCCTTATATTTAAGAACGCAAACGTAAAACCTTTTGTAAACTAAAAGTCGCAAAAACGTAGTTATATTGTAGTATTGTATTGTAAAGCTTGCAAAGAAGCCAAAGATACCGTCTTACAATGGTTCAAATTGTTCTGAGCACTATGGGACTCAACATCTGTGGTCATCAGTCCCCTAGAACTTAGAACTACTTAAACCTAACTAACCTAAGGACATCACACACATCCATGCCCGAGGCAGGATTCGAACCTGCGACCGTAGCAGTCGCGCGGCTCCGGACTGAGTGCCTAGAACCGCTAGACCACCGCGGCCGGCTCTTACGATGGACTCAGGCCCAAAAGTAGTAATAGTACAATAAATTATTTCAAAAAAATTGTGGTTGATTGCAGTATTTCCCATACTGTAATTTTACGAAACAACTGCCGAGATCTCCAACGAAAATAATTGAAAAGGAAAAGAACTGTTTGTGCTCTGAGTCACGATTGAAGATAGGGAGGGAGCAACGCATGCTAGTTTCGTAGAAAACAAAAAAGGTATGTCTGGAGCAAACTCAGCACAGATTCTTGCAAAATAAAACACAAAATTATTGAAAAAACTATTAATCACCAAACATAAGAATAGCACTCTTTTGTAATAGGTACCTTCTACCTACAATGTTTAAGGAGCAGTCAAATGAAAACTGAACACACTCCATAACGTGACCACGGAATGGTTCCATTCAAAAGTAGTCACAGCACACACAATAAGACATTTATCCCACTGGGAGACGAGACGATAAACTTCCGTTTCGTAGGACGCAATCGGCGGCTGACGGATCCAAAATGGCACCATTTTGTACTTCCTCGTCCGACTGATACCGCCGTTCACGCGTGGCTTTCTTGGGATTTTCAAAGATGTGAAATACGCACGGGCTGCACAGAGGATGTTGCATCATCGTCGCCGAAGAGTAGCCCTCGTCCGATCGACAGTTTGAGGGTAGGCGTTATCGTGCAACATGATGATTCCGTCCACAGTATTCCTGGGCGTTGAGACTTTATGACGCATCACAGTGTCTCCAAAGTGTCTTCATAGCGCTAAATATTGATTGCGGAGTAGAGGGCTCCTGCAGTCGAGGAAGGAAGTCATCATGTCCTTACTGGTACTTGTGTGTACAGTTTTGGTTTTGCGTGAAGCAGTCTCGACCTTCTTGCAGCGCCAATTCATGGTAAAACGCTGAGCTATCGACGGAGCTCATGACGAAGACGATGGTGGAAATCGTTGAAACCTCGAAGTTTTACCCTGTATTGACGCGCCAAGAAGTCCGAGAATGCTTTGTCCAACAGTGTCTCGCGAAATACTTCGTTCTCATGTATCTTTGGATTTCTTTGGGGGAGGGGCAGAGACATGCTGTGTTCCCACTGTTGGCATTGACTTTTCCGTTGGACTATCGAAATGCTGTCGGACGGAATCATCCTGTTGCACGTTAACAACCGCCCCCGCACTGCCAATCATAAGAAGGTTGCACTTCACCAGTGATTGGGAAACACTGCAGCATCCTCCACACACCCCGGATCTTTCACCGCGTGATATTCACGACTTAAGCGATCTGTTGCATTCATTCGTGGAAGTCCGTTTCAATCGGACGAGGAACTGGAAGAGTAGATGGGGTTGTGAATCCATCAGCCGCCGACCGTGCCCTGTAGAACAGGAACTGATCGTAGAATGAAATTTTCACTCTACAGCGGAGTGTGAGCTGATATGAAACTTCCTGGCAGATTAAAGCTGTGTGCCGGACCGAGACTCGAGCTCGGGACCTTTGCCTTTCGCGGGCAAGTGCTCTACCATCTGAGCTACCCAAGCACGACTCACGCCCCTTCCTCACAGCTTTACTTCTGCCAGTACCTCGTCTCCTACCTTCTAAACTTTACAGAAGCTCTCCTGCGAACCAGACTCGTGAACAGGTTCGCAGAAGAGCTTCTGTGAAGTATGGAATGTAGGAGACGAGGCACACGCAGAACTGAAGCTATAAGGACGTGTCGTGAGTCGTGCTTGGGTAGCTCAGTTGGTAGAGCACTTTTCCGTGAAAGGCAAAGGTCCCGAGTTCGAGTCTCGGTCCGGCACACAGTTTTAATCTACCAGGAAGTTTCAGGAGCTGACCGTCTCGTCTCCATGGGGGATAGATGTTTTAATGCGTGTCTTTTAAACGTTTCAGTGGAACCATTCCACGATCACGTTGTGGTGGGTGTTTCGTTTTCGTTTGAGTCAGAGAACATGATGTTCATCTTGTAGCAAAGTGAAACAAGTACTCTCCTTGTGCAACTGACTCTGTGTACCCAACTCGTCCCCCTTCACCCTCCCCCTCAAACCTCACGGAAAAATAAGAAAATCATCCGCGACACTCTCCCCCCTAATTCGCTATACTACAAAATCAGCTGTCTTCTTTCAATGGGTCCGTTCTTTTGCCCTTCTTATGTACTGGAGTCATCCACGCCTTTTGCGCTGGGCGGAAGGGTCGTGGAAAATACAAGCTAAGTACGGTTCCGATGTCGTAGAGTATTCTCCGTAAAACCGAATCGGGACTGAATCTGGACCTGGCGACTTACTTGCTTTCACTCGTTCAGTTGTTTCTTTGTTTCTCTACGACAGGGATGCCTATTACTATGGCCTCCAGACAGGAGTCAAACGGCGATGTGTTAGTACATTTTTGCTACGTGAACAGTTTCTTCAAGGCGAAATTTAGAACCTCGCTTTTGTTTTTCTGCCGTCTGGTTCCACATCAGACTGATCAACGAGTGACTCGATAGAAGCCTTAATCCCGCTTACCGATTTTGCGTAGTACCACCATTTCCTCGGCCAGATCTTTTGCTAATGCATGACGGTGGTACTTGTTGTGTGCTTCGCGCATCGATCTTTTCACATACACACACATCCCTACTAACTTCAGCCTACCGTCATTTGAGCTTTCTCTTTTGAACCGAGAGTGCAACAACATTTGCATCATCAGCATTATTTCGAAATTCATTGCGGGTCTTTTCCATCGCTAATCCAATTGCCAGGTACACAATTCTCCCGAGCATGATTTAAAATCGTATTAAACTTTGCACGTAATTTCTCTACGTCCGTCAATTGGAACTAAATGATGCACATTCATTGTCTACCTGGGACGCTGATTATCTGTTCTCAAATGGTTCAAATGGCTCTGAGCACTATGGCACTTAACGTCTAAGGTCATCAGTCACCTAGAACTTAAAACTACTTAAACCTAACTAAGCTAAGGACATCACACACATCCATGCCCGAGGCAGGATTCGAACCTGCGACCGTAGCGGTCGCTCGGTTCCACACTGTAGCGCCAAGAACCGCTAGGCCACGATTATCTGTTCTTTCTAGCATAAACAACCTCTTAGCATTCTTGATTGATTCATCAACTTCAGCAATCATAGCTGGTATGAGGACATCAATGTCACTTATCTTGTCTCTATGCTCATGCCGTCGATAATGTGAGGCCTGTTTGTAGCTAAATGATCTTAGATATGTTGCAAACCAAAATCGTACAGGCCAGTAAAATGGGTAAAATTTTCAAAGTCAAAGAGTGAAACTACCTCGCTATGTTACGGCAATGTCGACATGAGGCAGTCACAATGGAAACATGTCACCACCGAGGTTGGGTCAGGGGAAAACACAACATCGTCGTTTCTAGCGAGCCAGGAAGCAGATACCAGCAGAATGTAGTGGGTCAGAGCTGCCAAACAGGGTCACGTCATCTTTGTTATTTGCCAAAATAAGTCGAATGCAACAAATTGCACCAAGATGTTTTACGAACCAGTTCCATGCTATAACAGACTCGTTAAGCAAGCACGGCAGAAGGAAAACCGCTAATAACAAGAACAAGAATATTACACCAAAAGTGTCACGGAGCAATGTGTGTAGATAGGAATATCATAATGCTGTACCAAAAAGAACCGGTGCCTGATCTCTCAAAACGTGACGCTGTCACCGATTTCTGGCCCTTCAGGCTAAGTTTAGGTACTCCCTTGTGTTTCTCTACTTTTCCCACTGTCAGCATCCATACAGAAATCTAGCTTTATTTTCATCTTTTCTTCAAAGATATCTACAATACTGTTTCCTGCAGTAATGGGCGAAAGAAAGGCAACGTTCATCGTGGGTGAAGTCCGACGTACTTTCGGCCATGAACGACTGAATGACCTGCTCGTACCTTGACGAAAACAGCAAAACGAAAATTTTGTTGTCATTTCGAAAGAAACAAAAGTATTTTCTCTTCTAATATTGTAAAAAGAACCTTTACGGTTCTTTACGGTATTATAAGCACCACAATGTCAAATTAGTTTATATTGCTTGTCATTTATCAAGAGAGATTTGTTAACCTTCACGCACACATGAAATAGGTCGTCAGAGAAGGCATGTATTCCTAAAACAAAATTGGGGAATCAAAGCAACGAACCAAATTCCTGCCAGATAAAGCTGGTTCAGATTTTAAACGTCTTTTGAACGATACTAATGCCTTATTACTTCACCAGCTGAAGAATGTTCCAGCTGTTTATAGTAATTTAAATGTAAATCACAGTCCACCATCCAGTTCATTTTCAAAGTTTCACCCTGGTTACTAATGCATGTTATACATTGTTTTCCATAACTGCTGTTTATACTGTAGGTCAGGAACACAGTAGCTTGATCACCGTGGAAACGCTATCAGTAACACAAAACTCATTTCTTATGTCATTTTTAATTCAATGGAAGTCGAGTTTGAAAACAAACTACGAGAAGAATATTGACAGTGGCTAAGTAAAATTTAAAGCGGTAGAGATAAATATGTAAGAATAATTCAAATAAAAGAGTGTATTTCCTCTGAAGCGAACTGCATGAAACAAAATTACAGAAGAAAGATAAGATATGGCAGACGAACGAACATACATGGAAAGGACAAAATAAACCTGTGAATACCTCTAATTTGATATTCGCATTCCACATCGTGATGTGTCCACAGCTTCGAGATACGCTACATGTTCAATAAACGTTCAAGTCAAAAGGCATGCTAGTGACTAAATAAATGAGCAGAACTTGGTGCAAACCTAAGAAAAACATCGAATCGAAAATATGAAAACAATAGGAGGTACTAAATACACATAAAATATTTTATTCAAAATGGATGGCAAGCATCCTATTCGATTTAACACAAATCAGATTTACTGCTAGAGAGATGTATGAATTAACACGTTTTTGCCAAAGGCACTAGCAGCATCTCGACACATAGTTGTTACTGGAAACACACTAGCAAATAATTTTAATTCTAAATTCCACGGATGTAAGACTGAGAGTGTATCGTGTGCTCCTGGGAAAACGTTCAATCAGTACGTCACAAAACTACGACTAAAGAGTACACCAGGGCCAGCGGCAGTCATGGCGGTGCTTATCTACTGCTCATGGGTTGGCAACGCGTCAGTTTCGTGCAGCCAATTGGATAGATAATCAATGACGGACGAGAGCAGACGCAATCTATTTTTAGCCTCGAAACTGAACAATTTTTTAATTTGCTGTTTTTCAATGTGTTTGAGTTTCGAGAGAAATATTTTGTGATTGTGGTAGCAAGTGCTATTAAGTGGACTGATTTAAGACGTGTCTCATGGATTAATTGCAAAGGCACGAATATTTATCAGCTGTAGTGGGGAAATGACTCGTTAAGTGTCAAAGGTTGGTGTGATTGAAAGCATTTGAAAGCACAGCAGAAGCCGCTACTCTGAGTAGCCGATCAGTGTTTTTTAATTCAGACGTGGAATCAGGTAGACGGATCAATATTTATTAATAATAGAGTCGCAAGTTTGGCATATTAATAAGCATTGATCCACCTACTCTCTCCTCTGAACTGATTAAAAAACATTGATCCACCTACCTCCTCCCATGATTTAATTACAAAAATTGATCCATTTACTCAGTGTGCTCGGACAGATCGATTACGTAGCAACAAAGAGCAAAGAAATATTTCACTGATTTTTCGAACATATCATGGGTTGCGGCGCTGCCCTTCGTTGGCAGACACTATCACAGTTGAAATAGCTGCGACTCAAAACAACGAACAATTAAATTTATAATCCTTGTTTATGGCAATGTTTTTCCCTTTCTTCCTAATGTGTTACTTTGAAACACATCGGCTGCTTGGTGCACTCTCATGGGCTGCATAACACAAACAGCTAACGCTCCACCTTTTGTTCCCATCGTAGCTCACAAGCGTTGACAACATTCCTGCAGGAAACACGTAAGTATACCACTGGCCCTATTCGAGACTTTTACTCAAAACTAATTGAATTATGCATTTTTTACATTGCACTGAGTAAGTTTTCATTTTTTGCTTTAAAGTGGTCTTCTCATAACTAAAATATGCACATAGAATTCGCGAAAGGTAAAATGGAAATATTTGTCACGAAATTACTACTGTGCACCACGTCAGCCTACAGAGCATCGAAAATAACCGACACTTCAAATAGACAGTGAAATAAAGACAGTTAGTGCCTACCTCGCAAACACGGAACCAGTCTTCAATGGCTGAAAGAAGGAGTTTTCGTAATATGCACTGAAGCTCATTCAATATTTCCCTCAGACTGTTACTACGTAACAGCACACGCTGCAAATTAGCTTCGACTATTGTTGCAGGTTTCATTGGATGCAGAGGCTAAATGCAAAGGGGGAGTGCACTTCCACGGCTCAAGAGGCAGTCACTTTCTAGCAAACATAACAGAGGGTGACTATATTTTGCCTTCTGAGAGACCACCTAGATTACAGCATCGTGCTAACTGATAATCTCAACAATTAGTCACTTTCGTACTTTCAGTAAAATACTTGATATGACCACACTTGACATAATAATTATTCGGTTGAAAGAGTGTTCACACTAACACCGCGTAACACTGCATCCAGTCTCAAAAACAGTTCAGTTCAGCGAGAAAGACAATCCATAAGTTTCTTCAGTATGGCATATCAGGTTTAAGACAGTTATAGATTACTAGATTCCGTGTAGCTACCAAATTGCAGGAATGTTTATTACTGCGTTTCACCAGCTCTTCCATATAGTTACAAATATTTTCTGTATAATTAAGACCGAGGTCTTTAATTGCCTAGTCGTGGCGAGACAGAATGCCACGCAACCATCAACGTATGCGTTCAGCCATGTGAATTGTATATAACAATGTCAGCATGAAAATAAAGAAGAGTGGGCAACTCTTGGACACCGAGTAAGCTCAAATACGCTATTGGGTGTCCATTCTTACCTGAATGAGGGCAAAAGCCTACTTCGAAAATTGCCTACAGAACATCAAAGAACTGAATCTGGCCTGAACTGGACTGAAACCTCCACACACTGCGAGTTGAACAACACCTTGATTCGTCGTTGCACTCAACGACTCCAAAATAAGCAAACCTGTGACCTTCACATCTATCTCCATACAATTCATATGCTCTGAAGTACAGTAACTACTAAGCATATCAATTCAGAGTGGTTCATCCTCTTCCATTCCTCTAATAAATGTAGAAATATAAGTTGACAAACTCTCCTGCACTTCCCAGAAAGCTTCATGCCTGCGTCCTTTCGTTATTCAACATTTTCATTTGTACGTCTTTGCTCCTTATTGTGACCTGGGGCTTACAGCACTTTCTGTGAATTTCTTTTGCGAAACCGTTAAGTGACACAACGTAACGGCTGATGATTACGCCGTGAGTAGCTTTATGGCAAACAATAAGCCATGTGAATTCCCGCTGTTACTCATTATTCAGTAACGGAAAAATGTTTAAATTTAAATATTGAGTTACGAGTTCAGGATACATGCTCATACTTGCTTAATTTGGTCTGTGTGGACTCGGTCTAACATTTTAATGGAGTAGGTTGTGTGTTTGTACGAGACGAGCAGATGCGTCTAAATTTGGTAGTATAGAGTGAGTTGAAAGATATAAAATGGAAGAAATGTTTGAGAACGGAGTGAAACAGGGCTGCAGTCCATACATTGAGCGAGCTATGAAGGAAACCAAGGAGAGATTTAGAAGCTGTATTAGTTCACCGAGAGGCAATGAAAATTTTGTGTTTTCCCGACGACACTGAAATTCTATCAGAGACAACAAAGGTATTGGAAGAGCAGCTGAAAACAATGTGTGCCATTTTCATCAGTAACAAACACAGTGTCGGGTTTAAAGGAATGTTCAATGCTAGCTGTTGAATTTAACCTGTGACGTAATGGCTGTTCAAAATGGCTCTGAGCACTATGGGACTTAACATCAGTTCCCTAGAATTTAGAACTACTTAAACCTAACTAGCCTAAGGACATCACACACATCCATGCCCGAGGCAGCATTCTAACCTGCGACCGTAGCGGTCGCGCTGTTCCAGACTGAAGCGCCTAGAACCGCTTGGCCACACTGGCCGGCGTAATGGCTGTGATGTAATGGAGTTTTGGCGAGTATTTTGAATAGAATTTCTGTGTAGCCTTACACTCTATCGATCGCAATCTCATTGGTTTATACAGTAACTGAATTGTTAACTTTTGCGTAGGATTTGAAATCGCTTTTCAACTATTAGCAGCGTCGGGAAATATGGGGAGGCAAGGGCGGGGCAAAGTGCTGCTCCCGATTTCAAAGACATGGAAAATAGTGGGAATGGGGAACAACATATTCCTCACTATCGATCCACTATTGTGAAATTGACAGATGAATTGAGGGAACTAGTGGTGAATGTCACCAGTTTTGCCAAACAGTATAATTTAATTTCTTGCTATTATAAGTGTAGTGCATGTGGCAACGACATAATATTGTCCAAGGTTTCGAAGAAACTCACAAGCGATTTGTTTATGTGGCGCTGAGCATATGCTCACGAGACAGAAACAGAACGTAAAACTGTTATAGACTGGTATTCGTTTTGCCGGGAAGTGTGGTGGACGTTGTAATGAGAAGCGGCAAAATTGGTGCGCTGGGGATTATTATAGAAATTGGCGAATCTCAATTTGCAAAGAAAGACAAAAAGAAAAGGTTAGAGAGGGCATGATGTTAAAGTATGGATGTGGGGGCGCAATTGTTTCAGGAAAATACTCTTCTCCAGACAAGATTTTTAGGGAAATTAAAGTCAGGACAGCTTGTACGATGTTTCAGTTAGAAAAAAGTTATATAGCAGACGGCCCTATCATAATGACAGATGTGTGGGCTAGGTACAAGGGATTAAACGAAATTGGGTACATGCATTTGGCTGTAAATCATTGCGTTGAATTTAGGGACATAGAAACAGGGGCATGTACAAAAACAATTGAGGGTTCCTGGGGCCAATAAAAAGTATTACTTGGCGAGGACAAAGGAGGATTTCAGTACGTCACTGTTATTTAGATGAGTATGTCTGGAGGAAGAATGTTCCCAAAATCACTGCTTGTTTGAGGAGTTTTCGTAAGGTGTGGGGGAGATGTATGTGCCAAAGGAAGAATGTTAAGTTTCTGTTTTGGAATGCTGGCCCATTTTTTGTTTTTTATTATAACTTTTGCAACTACTTTTGGTTCGTTAAATGTGTTTCATGTTTGGTTTTGAAGTATTAGGATGCTTTTTTTTAAATAACTCATAGATAGCCTGGATTTCTTGGACGTCAACCTACTGGGGATACTAATCTGCTATTGGTAATTGTTGCTGAATACCATATTACTTCGTTTCTGTACCAATTTTGTCTAGCAGTGACTTTCTGTGAGGTGGTTCTTTCATTGTGCTAATGTTGGGAGTTGTTTGACATTGATGTTAGCGAATTTGTGGATAGCAATTGAGTACATGTCGAGGAGGAGGTGGAGTGAAAAAAGAGATGCATTTTTTGGAATTATTGAAGACGTTGCAAATTTCCGAGAGAGTGGTTACCTTCTGAATCAATTGGACAGCTTAATGGCATGATAATGGATTGGTTTCGCTGGAGGTCTAGCTTAGAATGGAATGTGACGATGTGAGTGGAAAAGCCAACGAAGCGTACAGTGGAAAAGGTATCTGTGGTGACACACTGTTGTTAAGCGTGACCCGAGGTCTAGGTTAGATTGGAATGAAAAAGTTTGATTTTCAGTTGGTGAAGCCAACGAATATGAGAGCAGAAAAGATTTCTGTAATGACACACTGATAAGCAACGTAGCCCAAGGTCTAGGCTAGGTTGGAATGCAACCATTTGGTTGTGAGCTGGCGAAGCCAACGAATGTTAGAGAGTAAAAGCTTTCTTTATGAAGACAGACTGATCTGCAGCGTAGCCAGACGTCTAGGTTCGGTTAGTATGCAACAGTTTGGTTGTGGGTTGGCGAAGCCAACGAACCTTACAGTGGTAAAGGCGTCTGTGGTGACAAACTGATATGTAGCGTAACCTGTGGTCCAGGTTAGGTTGGAATGAAACATTTTGGTTGTGAGATGGAGAAGCCACAGAATCTGACAGCGGGAAAGATTTCTGTGGTATCGATAGTTCTGATGCCACAGCGTAGGTGCACGCTCGTAGATTGGCACTATGAGAGAGGACGAACTTCGCCGACCACAGCGCCCTCTAGCCGACGCTATGGAGCTCAACGAGAGCCGCTATACTTTCTCCCCAGTTGATCAAGAGCAGACGCCCTAGCAACTTAGCTTCTACTTGTAGGGGGGCTAGCCATTACAGTCTTTGCATTTGTAACTTCTAGTAACTGTCAGCTTTGATACATGAACGGCTTTGCACCTACGTTCTCATCTGTACCAAAAGTTAAGAAATGCGTTTGTATATGCTTATACGCCAGTAAAGGTGTTTTATCTTTACTTGCAGTACCAAGGTGCTTTACCTCACCTGCTCCTCGCTTCCTTCATTCGGCCTGCTTTACAGAACTCAGGAGCAGCCCCACGCGCCGCTTTTCAGCCGGGATACAAAAATTTCCGTGGTGATAGATCTGCAGCGCAGCCTGAAGTCTAAGTTAGATCATAATTCAAAAGTTTTCTCTTTAAAGCCAAGAAAACTACATGTGGTAAGAGAGTCATCTGTTGTGTAGCAGGAGATTTGTGTTAGGTGTCATGTGCATATTTCGTTGAGGTGTCGAAGGAAACTGTTGCAATAGGAAAGTACGGCGCCTGGTTGATCTGTATGGTATGTCGGGAAATATGATGCTCTTCGCAACTTTTATTAGTATTTACGACTTTGCCAAATCTCGGACTACATGGTTCAGTTACGAGTTATTAGTAGAAAACTGTAGCTGATGTCTACGAATGAATATTGTCATTGGCTGACAGCATACTAACGATTTAACATTATCAGTTTGTTCCGAATATGACGCGATTTACGAGAAATTACTTATTATAAATATTTTACTGATTCCAACTATAATGTGAGCTACGGGTGTTAGAGACGCAAATATTATTTCCAGCAATCACGGAAGCCGTTGTCAGCAGCAGCAGTCTTTGGTTCAAATGGCTCTGAGCACCATGGGACTTAACATCCGAGGTCATGAGTCCCCTAGAATTTCGAACTACTTAAACCTAACTAACCTAAGGACATCACACATATCCATGCCCAAGGCGGGATTCGAACCTGCGACCATAGCAGCCGCATGGTTCTGGACTGAAGCGCCTAGAACCGCTGGGCCACAGCGGCCGGCAGCAGTCTTTCGAAAAGTAGCTGAGCCTGTAAGTTATCTCTAGTTTACTTTTAGCAGCACAGTTCTTTTTCAGTTATCTGGACTGTATTTTGAGAAAATTAATGTGTTTATGGCTTTTTTAACAGACAGAGGTAGTCATAGTTCTCGTTTATGATTCGATTTAGTGTCCGACATTACATATATGGTAACGGTATTTGTAAGTTCCTAATGAAATGATATTTTGATAAAACTGAAGTGTATATTTGAATAGTTTCCATTTTTACCACACTCATTTCTTTCTACTTCATAATTTACCTTGTGAGGTCCATTAGAGCGGAAGAGTGCGTGTTTTACGATAGACGGTACTCCATTGCTTTTTCGTTCTAAAACCTATTTCTTTAATTACAATATTCGTTAGCCGAAGTGTTTGTTTTGCGGCGTTTTTAATTGTCTTTGTTTACTCTCTGTTTTTCTCTATTACGTTGAAGTCCACACTGATATGACATCAAATTGGGCATAATATTTACGACGTTTGTCGCATGCTTTTTACGTTACTCGCCAAAACCAAAGACTCGTATCGAAGACTACTCTTTATCCCATAATGTCAATATATATGAATTACAAGAGACACATGTACCTTGTTGTTTCTGGTGAAAAAAAAAACTATGGCTGACGACGAGATGATGTAAAACACCGGCTGGTAACAACAAGAAAATAAACAAGAGGAGTTGCTAACATCCAATATAATTTTAATTTTAGGGAACCTTTTCCGGAATTATTTGTCTAAACTTCGCCCATGTAGTTAGGTAGATGATAAACAGTGAAGAAAAACTAACGCTTTTTGAATGTGGTACTTTAGGAGAATGCTGTATATTCGGGTAATTGACGAAAAGTTACTAGTTAGAATTGGGGAGAAAAGAAACTTGGGATTGTGTGATTGGACACATGGTAGGGAATCAAGAAATAATTACTCTGGAAATATAGTTAACAATGCTAAAGCGGGACTGGACTTCAAATTTTGATTATATTAAACTAGATATAGTAGACAGCTACATTAAAACAGCATTCGGAGTTTAACGACTTGAAGAGAGTGTGCGCATTCTCTATAGAATTGGTCAATGATTATTGTACGTTGTGACTCATTGTACTTGTACCACCAGCCGCAAAACGTGATTATGTGTCGCAGAGGTTCTGTCGTCTCACAGAGGCTGACACTGACAGAGATTTCTGGTCATGCTGCCGAACCTATTGATATGATATTAAACTTCCTCCCCTTCCCTCCCCCCTCCCCCCTCCCCCCCCCCCCCCCCCCCCGAATATCAGTGGCGTCTCTCATGACTCTAGGAAATGCTGACTTCAACATTGATCACTTTGAGGAAACGGCACTGGACTCGGCTCGTCTGAAGAGTGAGTGCAACGGTCACTTTCATTGGGTGGCCGCATGGAGGAGGAATATTTCATGCAATTCCAACATCAACAAAAAGGTATTCGTAAGAACATTCGTTTCTCCAGAACAGTTTATTGACCTCCACCATGTACTTTCACCATATCGTACACTTTCCAACAATCGCTGGATTGGTACACTTGCACCATAAGTATTCCGGCCTTCTCACGTCTCTCAACAGCTCTGTTACTAACTTGGCCAAGTCTTCTGAATATTTCCTTAACTCCTTTTGTCTACTTTTGCGTAAGCCTTCCGCTTAGTCTCTTGTGCCCCATATTCATCTTTCGCATCTATCTTAGAACCCTCATCTCCTCCACTCTCACCTCCTATCCACACTATTTTAATATTTTTGCCCAGTCTCATGTTTTATTTCTCTAATTCTATCGTATTTTCCATTTATAATACTCGTATCTGACTTCCATAAAACTTGGTTTCACTTCCCCGAATCTGCTTTTCTTTTTTTTTTTTTTTTTTTTGCATCCATTCAAATCGGTTTTCTACAGTGCACAATGAAACTAGTCTGTGATACGTTTCATACATCCCTTTTTTACTTTTCTGTAGTACTTCTTTGTTACATGTCTTGGCTCCCGCATTTCTCATGTTCCTGTAGCTTCTCTGCCCATCCAATCACTCCTTTAGCGTTCTTCAGAGTTCCTTGTACTGCACTCCCCAGATACTTGAATTTTTCCATCATTTTTATGTGATCCTAATCAAAATTCAGGTTTTATTATAGGTTTATTCTGTTTTCTGGTTGTGATCATCATTTCACACTTACTTTCATTAAATTTTGGGACATACTCTTACACACGTGCGTCCCAAAGTACAAATCGCATCTGAAATTCCTTGACCACGACACCCTACATCACCAAATCATCATCATACGTCATTGCTTTCGTCCTGCCGCCTATCTGTCTTCTCACTTGTATCATTATTGTAACCATCACCACTGTCAACTGCAACGGAGACAACGCACTTCCTTGTTTCTACCTCTTTCGCTGAGTCGGTCATCTCGATCTCACTTATCACTCTCGCACATCCGTATCATCTGTGTTTTAACGTTTGAAACAGACCATATGTACTTGATCTTTTCGTTTCTGTTCATAGTTAGACCAAGCTTAGTGCTAGGACACCAATATTTTAAAAGAGTGCGACAGAGACGTAAGTAGAAAAAAGAGAAATAAAAAAATAATCTCGAAGACTGGAAAATTTCGGAGTGCTACAAAGCAGAAATATTTGTAACTTACTAAGTTAGTTAGTTAGTTCCATTGATCAATAGCAAGGAAAAGCGCTATGATGTGGAACGTGTCAATTGCACAAGAAATGTGCACAGGAAACAAGTTTTTATTCTTTTTTTAGTTTACATTACAGTGTTATACCTAAATGTTACTACCCCATTCCATTTAATGGCACAAAATGCATATATTATATCTCCAGATTTATTTACTCATATTCAAGAATTCATCTATGGTATAGGAGGAGTTGTCAAGGAGGTAAGAATTCAATTTGTTTTTTAAACTATTATTGCTGTTGTCAGATAATTTATTTCATCTGCTAATTTATCAAAATGTTTTATAGCAGCATATTTTACCCCGTTCTGTGCCAAAGATAGGTTAAGTAAAGGATAGTGTAGATCTTTCTTTTTTCTGGTATTGTAATCATTAATGTTGCTGTTGATTTTAAACAGTTCCATGTTGTTGAGAAAAAAATTCATTACTGAGTAAATGTATTGTGAAGCAGTTGTAAGAATTCCTAACCTTTTAACCAGATGCCTACAAGATGTGCGACAATGAACCCCACACATTATTATAACTACTTTCTTTTGAGCAGTGAATACCTTTTGCCTTAGTGTTGAGTTGTCCCAGAATATTATTCCGTATGACATCATTGTTGTCGGCAGGTGATCCTCGCACAGATGCAAAAGTTGCCTTTAGATATAAGTGAGCGCAGAATGCAAAAAACTGGAAACCTTTCGGAAAAGGCGACTCTGGCGTTCCTGATGTTGGGTATGGTAAACTCCGTGCCGAGTATTTGGAACAACGAGCCTCTCTCAAGCAAAGGTCTATTCTTCGTATGTTGGAGGGCTTTCTTCACGGGAAAAATAACTTCTTTGTGGTGGGAGGAATGAATGGCAACATCCTAGTGCCTCGGAAGTGTTGCAAATTGGAGGAGACGAAATGATCATGAAAATATCTCATTTTGAGCACGTACAATGTTAATACACTTGTAGAGAGATACTAAAATCAAGCTTTCTATAGGTGTCTATAGGTACAATGATAATATACTTGTAGAGACATACTGAAATAAACTTTCTATAGGTCTAGAACAGGTTTCGAACTGAGAGTTCATGATCAAATCATACAAAAGTTTTCGTAACTTTCACTAGAAATTTTAGGTGAATAGACGTGTTGAAAATATCAAAATCAATATTTTATAGAAATGAAATTGAGTTAGTGGGTCTCTAGTTTTCAGCCAATGTGTTTTGTCTTTTTTACGATATTAAAACATATTTGCTGTTTATTGCAGTAGTGTACATTTGGCTCTCCTGTTCACTGTAAGCTAAGTTCAAAGTGTTTTGCTGTACTCTCTATCGTTTCAGTAGTTTTCCAAAGTTAAAATTTTCACCGAAATCGAACTTACCCACACATTTCATGTTCCCTAGTAGGATAGGTGAACACACTACTTCCTGCATTAATCGGAGAAAGAACTGTAACGCTCAGTCCGGCATCTTATTTTCTGCAATGAAAGTGGCAATTTCATTTCGGCACACCTGCCCATCAAAAAGTCACGAATGCATCATCTGCTCGTACCTTGAAAGAGAAACGAAAATTGATGTTTTGTAGCCATTTCGAAAACAAAACAAAAATCTTTTAGTTGCTAAAATTGAAAAATTACGTTATATTATTTTGAGCAGTATAACATTAAGATGTAGTCATAGCTCATCCATTTCTATAAAAGATTTGTTACCCTTCTCGCAAGCATAAACTAGATCGTCAGAGCAGGCATGAATTGGTAATGAAACAGGGGAAACAAAGCAACGTACCTAAGACCTCTCAAATGGAATTGGTTCAGATTGGGAATTTCTTTCGAACGGTAGTAATGCCATATTACTTCACCGTGCGTCATAGGTTCAAGCTGTTTACAGTAACTGCATGTGAAGTACGTTTCACCATTTAGCTCGTCCTCAAAGTTTCAACCTGTCCAGTTATACATCATATATACCATTTCCTGTACATATTGCGTATACTGCAGGTCAGGATACCCTGATCACTGTGGAAACGCTGTTAGCAGTGCGAAATCTCTATCTTTTTGTTACTTTTAATTTAACGGGCGTAATTTCCAGAACAAACTATGAGATGAATATTGACAGTGACTACGTTATATTCACAGTAGTTGAGTTAAATATGCACCAATAAGTCAAATAAATGAGTCTATTCCCTGTGAGGCGAGTTTCATGAAAGAAAATTACAGAACAAACTTAAATTGCGTCAGTGTTGCGAATATATATTCGAAGTATATGTGGCGTCTGTTCTTTCGGACAGCATCCACATACGTTACGTATTCAATAAATGTGAAAACTAAAACGCATGGACGTTATCGAGTAAATGAAGTCAACATGGTGCAAATCAAACAAAAACATAGAATAATAAATTTTAAAATTCGTTAGTACAGGTTCAAATGGCTCTGAGCACTATGGGACTCAACTGCTGTGGTCATCAGTCCCCTAGAACTTAGAACTACTTAAACCTAACTAAACTAAGGACATCACACACATCCATGCCCGAGGCAGGATTCGAACCTGCGACCGTAGCAGTCGCACGGTTCCGGACTGCGCGCCTAGAACCGCGAGACCACCGCGGCCGGCGTTAGTACAGACTAAGTAAGCATAACGTAGCTTTTTTCTTAATGGCTGGCAAGGTATCCAATCGAATGCCTAAAAAATTGAACTTACATTCACACAAATCATAATTAAACTCAGTGCTATAAAGCGTGCACCGCAACTGATACAGAAAACTGTAAATTCACGCATTTCCCACAGAGTTGCAAGCGGTTTCTCCACAGATACGTGTCACGAGTCCCCTCACTGGACGAATACATCCTAAACCGTTCTTGTCTAAAAATACACTAGCTGATGGCTTTGACGCAGATTCCAAGGATTTGAGATTGAGATCGTATGGTATGCCCTTGCGAAAATGTTCAATCAGCACTTCAGATACTACTAAAATCGCACATTACTTTACATTCTTTGAATAAATTTTCAGTCTCTACATTAAAACGGTCTTACATAAGCCCCTAGAGTTACCGAGATGTGAAATGAAATTATATGTCACGAAATTACTATTGTGCGTCACCTCAGCCTACAGACGCCGAATGTAAGTGACAGGACAAGCACATAATGAAGCAAAAGCAGTTAGTGCCTACCTCGCAAACACGGAACTAGTTTTCACCGGCCAACAGAAAGCTCCCGTACCAAGCACTCGACCTCGTTCGATATTTGCCTCAGACTGCTGCTGCGTAACGGCTCACACCTTATCTGAGATTCGCCCATTGTTGCAGGTTTTGCTGCAGGCAGAGGGTGACGCAAAGGAGAGCGAATTTTCTCGTCGACAGAGACAGTATCCTTCTATAAAAAGTAACAGGGCGCTATTAGATGATGCTGTATGAGACAGCAACCTAGTTAAGCACGGGCAGCTGACTCTCAATCTCAAGATTCGGTTACTTTCGTATTTTCAGCATTCTACAGTACTCGAGATATATAACCACACTGCAAAAAATTGGTCACCACCAATAGCATGTAACTTTGCATCTGTCCAGAATGGTGGGCTCAATTTGGCGAGGAAGACAATCCAGAAGTGTCTTTTGTATAGCATGTCAAGCTTAAGCAACTCATTGATGGCTAGCTCCTGTGTAGCTACCAAGATACGGGAAGCTTGTTTCCTCCTTTTCATCCGCAGTTCATAATACTACCAGGTGTATCCTATAGAATTAAGGTCGAGAGTTTTAGCTTCCCAGTAGTGAAGTGGCAGAATGTCCCACTGTTCGTAAAACTAGCTGCGTACGCATTTAGGCCTATGAACAAGGCAATTACCATCTGAGAATACGGGAGTAGCGATAGCAATCTCAACATGAAAATAAAGAGACGGCAACACTTGGGCACCAATCGTGCTGCAAGATGCGTTCTGGTTCGTCTTCATTATAATCTGAATGAGGGTGAAAATCTACCTCGAAATTTTATCCCAAAACGTCACAGAACCCTCTCCGCTCCAAACTGAAACCGTCACACGGTGCTTGCTAACCGACTCCTTCCTTGTTGGAGCACTGGATGCCTTGAATCATTTGAAAATAAGCAAACCTGTGACTCGTTAGTGCGCACTAGACTCCTACAGTCGGTTACTATAGATAGCTGTGTTGTTCGGGACATTAAAAACGTGCAGCCTAAAGAGAAAGTGTGAAAGATGGCATTTTGCTGGGCTTCTACAAATGTCCGCTGGATGCTATTTTCTTAGCAATTTTCACTTGTGAGCTTGTTAGGATTGACTCCATTAACTAATGAAAGCAATTCCAGTCTGTCTGGTATCGATTGTCATTGACTCTTCGCAACACTTATCCCTGGCTCCTATCGGTCACGTGCTTTTACGGTCACTGTTCTTTGGTCGTGTTACATGGTTCTGAGTGATACGCCGCTCGTTGTCACATGTTGCATAGTTCGCATCGATGCACCAACATATCCGGCAACTTTCTTCACGATGCAGTGGTGGGTACATCGAAAAGGGGTAAGTACTTCTGCAATGTCTATTTTGACGACCGTTCTGTATGTGCAGGACGGTCTATTTTAACTTGATTATGTGTCGCAGAGGTTCTGTCGCCTCCCAAACGGTGACGCTACCACCAATTACTGGCCATGCAGCCGAAACTGTATATGATATGAAATTTCCAGAACCATTCCACCTTTTATAACCAAAAGAACGAAGACGTATGGATGGGAAATTACATGAAACTGGCGGGGAAGTATTCTCGCACAGTCACACTGAAACTGTTCCTGCATGCAATCGCAGCCATGTATTCCCAGTTTGGGCGCAGTTTCCGAGGACAAATTTACAGAGTAGCATTCGCGTCTCCCATGACCATAGTAAATGGTGACTTGAAGATTGATCACTTTGAGGAAGTGGCGCTGGACTCGGCTCGTCTGAAACGTGAGTGCGACTGTCACTTTTCAGACAGAATCATCGTGTAGCCGCACGGGGGAGAAATATTTCATCCAATTCCAATATAAACGAAAAGGCTTTCATAAGAACATTCATTTCTCCAGAACAGTGGAAGGTTCTTGACCTCTTTTGTGTACTTCCACCACATCGTACACTTTCCAAAAATCGCTGGATTGGTACACTTGCATCATAACCGTTCCGGGCTTCTCACGTCTCTCACCAACTCCCTGTTACTAACGCAACCAGGTCTTCTGAATATTTCCTCTACTCCTTTTGTCTACTTTTGCGTAGGCGCTCCGCTTAGTCTCTTGTCCTCCATATTCATTTTTAGCATCCTCATCTCCTCCACTCTCACCTCATGTCCACACTATTTTAATATTTTTGCCCATTCTTCCTGTGTTTTGTCTTTCTAATACTATCGTCATTTCCATTTATAATACTCGTATCTGTCTTCTATAAAACTTGATTTCACTTTCCCGAATCTGCTTTTCTTCCTTCCATTCAAATCACAGTTTTCTACAGTGCACAATGGAAGTAGTCTGTGATACGTTTGCTGCATCACTTTTTCCTTTTCTGTGGTACTCCTTTGTTATATGTCACGCCTCCAGTACTTCTCATGACGCTGTAGCTTCCCTGCTCATCCAATCATTTCTTTGGCGCTCTTTAGAGTTCCTTGTATTGCACTCCCCAGATACTTGAAGCTTGAAATCGTTTTCAGGTGATCCTAATCAAACTTCACGATTTCTTACAGGTTTATTGTGTTTTCTGGTTGTGGCTATCATTTCACACACATGCGTTAAATTTTGGGACTTACTCTTGCGTGAGTGATTCCGAAAATTGAAGTCGCGTCTGAAATTCTTCGCCAGCCGCGGTGGCCGAGCGGTTCTGGGCGCTTCAGCCCGGAACCGCACGACTGCTACAGTCGCAGGTTCGAATCCTGCCTCAGGCACAGATGCATGTGATGCCCTGAGGTTGGTTAGGCTTAGGTAGTTCTAAGTTCTAGGGGACTGATGACCTCAGATGTTAATTCCCATAGTGCTCAGAGCCATTTGAACCATTTTTTTTATTCCTTGTCCATGAGACCCTACAACACTAAATCATCATCATACGTCATTGCCATCATCCTGATGCCTATCTGTCTTCTCACTTGTGTCATTATTGCAGCCATCACCACTATCAACTGCTACAGAGGAGACACGCACTTCCTTGTTTTCACTTCTTTCGCTGAGTCAGCCATCCTGATCTTACTTATCACTCTCACATATCCATAAGTCTTCCACGTTAGATAGAGTCATATGCATTTGACTTCTCTTCATAGTTAGGGGACCCGAAACTTAGTGCCAGGACATGAATATTTTAAAAGAGTGCGACAGCCCTGTAAATAAAATTTAAAAACAGAAATTGAAAACTCGAAGCTTCGAAGATTTCGGAGCGCTACAATCTAACTTAGTAATATAATTGTCAGAAGGCAAAAGTTGCCTTTAGGGATAAGTAGCACAAAATGCAAAAAACCTGAAAGCCTTCGAAGAAGGTGACTTCGTTGCTCCTGATATTGGGTATGGTAAACTCCGTGTCGTACTCAACGTATGGCAGCATACTAGTGGCTCGAAAGTGATACAAATTGGAGGAAAATAAATGATCTTAAAAATATCTAATTTTAAGCAGATAAGTTTTGGTATAGCTCTAGAGAGATATTGAAATAAATCTCCTTATAGGTGTAGAATAGGTGTCGAACTGTGCCTTTGTGATCAAAGCCTGAAAAATTTTCCTGACTTTGACGAGTAATTTTAGGTTAATGGACGTATTGAAAATATCAAATTCAATATTTTATCGAGAAATGAAATCGGTTTGGTCTTTTTTATATTAAAACTCATATCAAACAATTTGAAAAAATCTGGTTTACTGCTAATTGCAGTAGTGCTTATTTGAATCTTTCCTGATCACTACAGGTGCTTTGCTCTACTCCCTAGCGTTTCAGTAGTTTCCCAAAGTGAAAACTTTTACCATAGTCGAACCTTCAATTCATCTTTCCTTGTGTGACAGGTGAACACACTACTGCCTGCATTAATCGGAGAAAGAAATGTAACCCTAAGTTTGGCATCTTATTTTCTGCCATGAAAGTGGAAATATTCATTTGGGCATGTCTACCCATCAAACAGTCACGAACGAATTATCTGCCGGTTCCTTGGCAAAGAAAATGAAATTGATGTTTTGCAGTCATTTCCCAAACAAAACCAAAATGTTTTAGTTGTTAAAATTGGAAAATTACATCTTGGGAGAGCCAGTCCTGAGAAAACTCTACCATCTGGTGAGCAAGATGTATGAGACAGGCGAAATACCTTCAGACTTCAAGAAGAATATAATAATCCCAATCCCAAAGACAGCAGGTGTTGATAGATGTGAAAATTACCGAACTATCAGTTTAATAAGTCACGGCTGCAAAATACTAACGCGAATTTTTTACAGACGAATGGAAAAACTAGTAGAAGCCGACCTTGCGGAAGATAAGTTTGGATTCCGTAGAAATATTGGAACACGTGAGGCAATACTGACCCTACGGCTTATCTTAGAAGCTAGATTAAGGAAAGGCAAACCTACGTTGCTAGCATTTGTAGGCTTAGAGAAAGCTTTTGACAACGTTGACTGTAATATTCTCTTTCAAATTCTGAAGGTGGCAGGGCTAAAATATAGAGAGCGAAAGGCTATTTACAATTTGTGTAGAAACCTAATGGCAGTTATAAGAGTTGAGGGGCATGAAAGGGAAGCAGTGGTTGGGAAGGGAGTGAGACTGGGTTGTAGCCTCTCCTCGATGTTATTCAATCTGTATATTGAGCAAGCAGTGAAGGAAACAAAAGAAAAATTCGGAGTAGGTATTAAAATCCATGGAGAAGAAATAAAACTTTGACGTTCGCCGATGACATTGTAATTCTGTCAGAGACAGCATAGGAACTGGAAGAGCAGTTGTACGGAATGGACAGTGACTTGAAGGGAGGATATAAGATGAACATCAACAAAAGCAAAACGAGGATAATGGAATGTAGTCGAATTAAGTCGGGTGATGTTGAGGGAATTAGATTAGGAAATGAGACATTTAAAGTAGTAAAGGAGTTTTGTTATCTGGGGAGCAAAATAACTGATGATGGTCGAAGTAGAGAGGATATAAAATGTAGATTGGCAATGGCAAGGAAAGCGTTTCTGAAGAAGAGAAATTTGTTAACATCGAATATTGATTTAGGTGTTAGGAAGTCGTTTCGGAAAGTATTTGTATGAAGTGTAGCCATGTACGGAAGTGAAACATGGACGATAAATAGTTTGGACAAGAAGAGAATAGAAGCTTTCGAAATGTGGTGCTACAGAATAATGCTGAAGATTAGATGGGTAGATCACATAACTAACGAGGAGGTGTTGAATAGGATTGGGGAGAAGAGTAGTTTTTGGCACAACTTGACTAGAAGAAGGGATCGGTTGGTAGGACATATTCTGAGGCATCAAGGGATCACCAATTTAGTATTGGAGGGCAACGTGGAGGGTAAAAATCGTAGAGGGAGACCAAGAGATGAATACACCAAGCAGATTCAGAAGGATGTAGGTTGCAGTAGGTACTGGGAGATGAAGAAGCTTTCACAGGATAGTGTAGCATGGAGGTCTGCATCAAACCAGTCTCAGGACTGAAGACCACAACAACAACAAGGGAATCGAAGTGTTTCAGATGTGGTACTACCGAAAAACGTTGAAAACTAAGTGGATTGATAACATAAGGAATGAGGCAGTTCTCCTCAGAATCGGCGAAGAAAGGAACCTATGGAAAATACAGTCAAATAGAAGGGCTGTATGACAGTATGTGTGTTAAGATATCAGGGAATAACTTTCATTGTATTAGTGTGAGCTACAAGGGTAAAAATTGCAGGAGAAGACTGAGATTAGAATACATATAACAAATAATTATGGACGTAGGGTGCAAGTGCAGAAGAGGAATTCGTGGCGCCCGCAACACACCAGCCGGAAGACTTCCGACTAAGAAAAAGAAAGAAAAGCTTCCTGTTATAGACAACGGTTTCAGCAATGCACACCAAGACTAAGCTTGATTTTGTGAACAGCGTCCGATTGTAACTGCAGTGTGTGACGTGTGCTACGACAGAGATTTGATGTATGTCATCAGGTAGTGAGACGCTACTCACCTCTGAGACGACGTCGCTGATCTCTTGGATGCAGAGACCTTTTGCGTCGTAGTGACCCACCTGTTTCACTTGCCTGAAAACTGGCCACACGCAAAAGCGCACACTGCCACGAAACCAACGCTGAACTACTCGTTGCCGCATCCTGCAGGAACAACGTTTCGTCTCAAAAGCTGCCCATTTGCTCTCGACGTATCACTGCCTTAGTTGGCTACAAAGCAGGATTCCACCTATCATATCTAAAAAAAAATCAAATAAAATGTCAAAATACTTGGGGATTTCATTATGAATAAAGATTATCACTGATACAGTATAAGTGTTTAAATATCAGATCAGTTAAAATATATTACCAAAAATATGATATTAGCCAATCGTGTCTGAGACAGCAATGGCCACTCCGATGAGAACAACACCTATCATACTGCATTGCCTCCACTGTAGAATGTTCTTTACAGTGTATTGTTGTGTACTCTGTTCCAACACATCAATCGAGTATTTCCCAAGAGTGATGAAGTGGACAATATCTCAAGCCCAGTACCAGCAAGTGAGGTATGAGCTGTAGATAATTCGAGAGGCAATCACCGACGTAAGAAATCACACTACCACATATCTCAAAATACTCCTACTTTTCACTCCAGGGAGACCACATAATACAATCTGTCAGATTCAAAAATTAATTTAACCTCCTGATATTACACCAGCCGAGGAACATCTCAAAGTAACTGTAATTTCTGATCCTCGCACAGGTGCAGTAAATGACTGTGACTACAGAAGCAAAAAATCTGAAAACATTCGAAAAAGGCGGCATCATCGTTCAGGCAAGCAAAAGCTTGCTGTTCGTAGGTGGGCGACATTTTCGCTCAGAAAATGGGGAAATAATGAATGACTGGCGAACATTCAAGTAGCTTGGAAATACTAAAAGCTAGAAGAAACGAAGTGAACTTGAAATATCTAATTTTAAGCAGGTGCAAAGCTAGTATTTGTAGAGACACCTAGAAATAAAGCTTTTGTAGGTGTCTATATTAAACTGAACCCATTTGATCGAACCCTACAAAGATGTTCCTGACACTAACAAATATTTTTAGATTCATAAATGTATTGACAAATTCTAATTCAATGTTGCAGCGAAATAATTTCAGTTTCGATCAATGTTTTATGCCATTTTTATAATATTTGAAAATTCATATCTATTAATTTTGAATATATCCCTGCTTACTGGTTATTGCAGCACTCAATTTGCCTTTTTTCCTGTTCACTGCGAAGGAAATTCAAAGTACTTCCGATCGTGCTTAATTAACAATTCATATAGGTACTGGGTTCTACTCCCTATCCATCAGCACAACTTTACTCCATGGCACTTCACACTTGTGCGTTGTACTTTATTACAAATCTGTCGTGATTTCTTCTTAGGAGCAATATCGGCTTCATGGGGTTCCCGGTGCAGTGCTAAATATATCATTTATTTATTTGCATGTTCGGACTTTCTGTCTTGTAAACTGATACCGGTGAATACTTCGATATTTTACGTCTCTTTATGCCTAGTCGAGTCTCGATCAGACACGTAAGCTTTGTGTGGTTAACAGTGGGTTCAAATTCAGGTCACGAACAACAACTCGTCCTGTCATATAGTGAGTGTGATAAGACTTCTGCAGTGTCACCTATTGTAATGAAGTTTAGTTTACAAGCATTAAGGGCCGTCTAATATCTAACAACGTGTTTTCTAATGTGTGTTGTATGACGGTATTGGTTTACATCTGGACTGACTGCCATATAGAGTAGTGTTCTCTGTTAGCGTCTTATGGTACCCATTGTGTACGGCCAAACGAGTGTTCTGCAGACGGTTTAGAGGACCTGCGACACAGCTCTGCTATGCTGGTTGCAGATGGACGGGTGCGACCTATACGAATTTTCTTTCCACTAATCTTACGGCTTCTATAGATGTGTCCGATATGTAGAAAACATCGCCCAGTTGTAGGTCCGTTGATAGCACTCATCTTAAGTGCAATGAGGATCACTACAAATGATTAACAGACTGACAAGCTGTTAGCAATGAGTATTCATACAATTTTAGGAGTGCCAAAGCACGTTCTATTTATCACGAAAACTATCCTTGTGGAATGTTTAACACCAGTATTCATAATCACTTTGAGTAATAATCATATAATTGCAAAAAAATATAATTAAAGTCAATTCGATTTACAGCACACGCCTACAATTTGTATGCGTTACTCCACGCGTATTCACCCTCATACTGTCATACATCAGATCTTTTTACAGTCTCTATTGGTGCATCCTAACCAGTCAAAGACCCAAGAATGGGAAAGTTTCCTTATAAGAGTATTATCTGGAGAGACAATGGCACGCAAGAGAACTTTTTTTCAGTCGCTTCACGTGTTCGATCTCGCTCCCAGTTCGTGATGGCGACGCAGTAAGTGTCGCCAGTTGAGTTTATCCCAAATTGCACAACACTGTCGTTTTTGAATTACGCATTATTTGCCTTTAAGTACTGTCTCTCAATGAACCAACGTGATGTTTCAGATTTAGCACGGCTCAGCAAAAGGCTAATTAGATTGAAAGCACTATAACTTTTATAAAGAAATGTTTCTCTACTTAACTATTAATAATTTAATACGCAATTACAAATTTTATAGTAATTATTGCTTTGTAGATCACTATAGATAACTGTTTCGTTGACTTAAATATTCGTTTTTTTACTTTCCTACAAATAATTGTAGTTATACATCTAGAAGACTGTAGGTGCCGGAAACAGTGAGGATGAAACATGTTTGATTTCCAGAATGAGATTTTCACTCTGCAACGGAGTGTGCGCTGATATGATACTTCCTAGCAAATTAAAACTGTGTGCCCGACCGAGACTCGAACTCGGGACCTTTGCCTTTCGCGGGCAAGTGCTCTTTCCCGCGAAAGGCAAAGGTCCCGAGTTCGAGTCTCGGTCGGGCACACAGTTTTAATCTGCCAAGAAGTTTCATGTTTGATTTATTTTATTTTATATGTCTTTTCCGTAGGATCAAGTTAAGGAGCAAGTCTCCATGGTCATGGAACGCATCAGTACATGGAATTATAACAGAAATGCAATAGTAGGTAAAGTGAAACGTATATTAATCTCAAAAGGTGAAAAGCCGTAAGTTTAAATAAACATAGTTAACAACGCTACAATGTAATGCACTTAATTTTTTTCACTTTTCCAGTAGTTTCTCGGCAGAATAGAAGGAGTGAGCCATGAGATAATCCTTCAGTTTAGACTTGAAAGTGTAGAGCTTACTGCTAAGATTTTTTGTTTAATTCTTGTGGCAGCTAACTGAAAATAGATGCAGCACAATACTGCGTCCCTTTCTGCACAAGGGTCAAGGCCGTGCGTTCCAAATCGAGACTGGATTTCTGTCTAGTATTAACCGAATGAAAGCTGCTAACTCTTCGATTAAACTGATATCGTTAGCAACAAACGTCACTAAAGAAAATGTGTATTGAGAGGCCAATGCCACAGTTCCGAGATTACTGAACAGGTGTCGACAAGAGGTTCGGAAATTTACACAACATATTGCTCGAACCGCCTGTTTCCGAGCTGAATACAGCTTTTTGAATCAGAAGAGTTGCCTCAAAAAGTAACACCATACGTCATGAGCGAATAGAAATAAGCGAAGTAGACTACTTTTCATGCTGAACAATCACTTATCACAAATACTGTTCTAATGACAAATAAAGAAGCGTTTAGTTTTTGAACAAGATCCTGAACATGGGCTCTCCATGGTGGCTCACTGACTACCTGAACGCCTAGAAATTTGAGCTGTTCAGTCTCACTAACCATATGTCCATTCTGTGTAATCAAAAGTCTTACTCGAACTTAGCATCAATTTATTTTCTACAAGCCATGAACTTTTGTCGTGAACTGCATTATTTGATACTGTGTCAATATTGAGCACAGCATCCTTCGCTATCGATATCATCAGCAAGCAGAAACATTTTACGATCAGCTGTAATACTAGAAGGCACATCATTTATAGAAATAAGAAACAGTAGTGGCCCTAACACTGAACCCTGGGGCACCCCCACCCCCTTCTGCTGTTTGTTCGTAAAGTAAGTGGTGAACCAACTGCGAGCTACTTCCCTTATCCCATAGTGGTCCAACTTCTGAAGTAATATTTTGTCGTCAGCACAACCAAACGCCTTAGTTAAATCAAAGAAGACGCCTACCGTTCGCAATCATTTATTTAATCTGTCCAGAGCCTCATAGAGCAAAGCTAATATAGCAATTTAAGTTGTTAAATCACATCTAATACAAAACTGTACAGTTGACAGCAAAGTATGTAGATTCAAATAATCACTGACGCCTTTTCAATAACATTAGCAAACACCGACGGCGTAGAAACAGGTCTAAAATTGTCTACATTATCCCTTTCTCCTTTTTTATAAAGTGGGTTCACTACTGGGTATTTTTAATATGTCAGGAAACTGACTATTCCGAAAGAAAAATCTACAGATACGGCTAAGAACCGTGCCAACATATGTAGAACAGTACTTTAGTATTCTGCTGGAGATGCTGTCGTATCCCAGAGACCTCAGTCTTTAGTGATTTAATTATCGACTCAATCTCTCCCTTGTCATTATCATGGAGAGGCATTTCAGATCAAACGGCAACATCAACAGGATTTATCTACCAATGATCATAAACCGCTCCTCGTACTGCCTTGTAGACAGCAGTCGACCAGTCGGAACACTACTAACGCCTAAATACTACTGAATACGTTACATTACACAGTCGGGTTACGGCCGAATTCCCGAAATGTTATAGTTCAGGAAATATCAGCATCCCAGTACAAGATATAACGCATAAAATCAGACAGTACACACAGGTAAACAAAACTGCTCAGAAAATGGAAAGAATTCTACGAAAACATTCGAAATCCCGGAGAAGACGTGAGGCCATGAAAGAAACATCTCCGTCGTTTCCGTCTTGCCTGCTACCTTTAGGCTCTTGCTTACACTCTTCTGATGTTTTCGGAGGAATTTTTCTGGCCGTCTTGGCAGACGCTTTCACCTTATCCCCTGAAGCAAAAGAAAAGGTTTCTATCTCTGGAAATTCGGTGACGGCGGAAACTAAAGCGCGAAAACCAGCGGAAACGACAACGGCGCTGCGTCAGCCGTCAGAGGGACCCCCGCCCCCCTGAAAGCTCCGACACAGCGAGGCCACCTTTCATTCCACTCTAACAAATGATGTTTTTCTTCTTCAAGAAGCGGAAATATACATCAATGCCACAGAGTACGAAGAGGAAGGAGGGGGGGGGGGGGGCACGGCCGGGGAGGGAGGTACAAGGTACGTTCTTCTAGCGTCCTTCTAGGTGCTGTTACCTGTGCACTTGAGCGTACTTCTCCGTTTTCTGTATATACAGAGGGTAACAAAAGTATTCGAAAGTTCGAGAGGTTATAGTATGGGACAAAACAAGAAAAAATATCCAGTAAACGTAGCTTCTGAATGCATACCATAAGAGATATGAGAACTTCGTACACCAGTTCCAGGATCTTCTTCCATTCCTTACAATACTCGCTTCTCCACAACACTTCTACTGCAAGCACTTTGCTGTTACTAATGTAGTAAATGAAATAGTAAACAAACGAAATGATATTACTCGGTTACTGTGAAACAATACATCTACATCTACATTTATACTCCGGAAGCCACCCAACGGTGTGTGGCGGAGGGCACTTTATGTGCCCCTGTCATTGCCACCCTTTCCTGTTCCAGTCGCGTATGATTCGCGGGAAGAACGACTGCCGGAAAGCCTCCGTACGCGCTCCAATCTCTCTAATTTTACATTCGTGATCTCCTCGAGAGGTATAAGTAGGGGGAAGCAATATATTCGATACCTCATCCAGAAACGCACCCTCTCGAAACCTGGACAGCAAGCTACACCGCGATGCAGAGAGCCTCTCTTGCAGAGTGTGCCACTTGAGTTTGCTAAACATCTCCGTAACGTTATCACGCTTACCAAATAACCCAGTGACGAAACGCGCCGCTCTTCTTTGGATCTTCTCTATCTCCTCTGTCAACCGACCTAGTACGGATCCCACACTGATGAACAATATTCAAGTATAGGTCGAATGAGTGTTTTGTAAGCCAACTTCTTTGTTGATGGACTACATTTTCTAAGGACTCTCCCAATGAATCTCAACCTCGTACCCACCTTACCGACAAGTAATTTTATATGATCATTCCACTTCAAATCGTTCCGCGCGCACACTCCCAGATATTTTGCAGAAGTAACTACTACCAGTGTTTGTTCCGCTATCATATAATCACACAATAAAGGATCCTTCTTTCTATGTATTCGCAATTCTTTACATTTGTCTATGTTAAGGGTCAGTTGCCACTCCCTGCACCAAGTGCCTTTCCACTGCAGATCTTCCTGCATTTCGCTGCAATTTTCTAGCGCTGCAACTTTGCTGCAACTTCTCTGTATACTACAGCATCATACGCGAAAAGCCGTATGGAACTTCCGAAACTATCTACTTGCTCATTTATATATATTGTGAAAAGCAATGGTCCCATAACACTCCCCTGTGGCACGCCACAGCTTTGATGTAATCTGCTTGTTATTAAAAAAAAAATGGTTCTCAGTGCAATGTAAAAAATGCATAATTCCTTTAGTTTTGAGTAAAAGTCTTGAATAGGGCCAGTGGTGTACTAACGTGTTTAATGCAGGAATGTTGTCAACGCTTGTGAGCTACGATGGGAACAAAAGGTAGAGCCTTAGCTCAAAAATGGTTCAAGTGGCTCTGAGCACTATGGGTCTTAACTTCTGAGGTCATCAGTCCCCTAGAACTTAGAACTACTTAAACGTAACTAACCTAAGGACATCACACACATCCATGATCGAAGCAGGATTCGAACTTGCGACCGCAGTGGTCGCGCGGTTCCAGACTGAAGCGCCTAGAACCGCTCGGCAACTCCGGCCGGCGTTTGTTATTACATACGATCTGCACTTGCGAACCACCACTGAAGAAGGTGCTCAGTATGGTGTCTTCTCGTACTAAGGCATGATTCTGTCCAACGTTTTGGGGAATCATGCAATCTCTAGACGTGTTCCTGTAGTGTTTGTAGATCACTAATGAGGTTTGCACACATTAGAGATTTCAGGTATACCCACAATCAAAAATCCAACGGACTAAGATGGGGAAAAGCACTCCATCGCCCATTAAATGTCGGTGTAAGGTGTTCTCGATGTTTTTGGAGAATATGGGCTGGTACTACATTATGCATGAACCACATATCCAGCCATTCTCTGATTGATACCTCCTCTAGAAGTCAGACAAGCTGTTTGCTGGTAACTGACGATACATTGCGCCAGTAAAATTTTTTGACAATGTGTAAGAGCCTATTAGTCTATTGAAAATAATTTCTGCTAATACACTAGTTAAAATTGGTCCTGATGCTTTCCTTTGTAGATTTTCATCAGCCCACACATGTTGGTTATGAAAACTGACAATCTCATCTCACATGAAAACCGCCCAATCTGTTAACAGTATCTTTGCTTGTAAAAGTGGATCTGCAACACATTTTTGCAGCAGCCGTTGAATGAACTGCATTCTGGCAGGCTGATCTTGTAGCCGAAAGGCTTGGTCACATTGTACATGATCCGGGTATAGCAATTGTTCAGGCAGGATCTCCCAACGGACGTTGAAATTCTACGAACGCCTGTTCCTAGGATCTTCTTCCACCTCTTGCATTACTCGCCTCTCCACAACGGGAGTACGAATTATGAGAGGTCTGCCGCGATCTACGCAGCCATAGTCTGTTAGACTCTGGGAAAGACGGCTGAATAATTTTGCGTTCTGGATATTTTGCAGCACACGGAACACGAGCTTCACGGTTGCTTTCATTTCCAAGGCCGTGTGCTTCCATTAAGGTGGTAAGGGCAAAAACAAAACGATAAAGTAAATGAATTTTACAAACACATTACAGTACAATTTGATTCCATTAGGACTAATGTATGCGCTGCATTTACTGAGAACTGCGAATATGTTTTACAGTAAAAGACGTTAACTGGGTGCTGTAGTTGTACCTTCATGTTTATGCCAGGAGATCTGACTTGCAGCTTTGATACTTCGTTTAGCACCACTCAGGAAATACGTGCAGTTTAAGGACTAAAAGCCTTAGTCATATTTATTTGCAAAATTTCATGTTTGTTATCAACTGACGATATAAAGCTTGTAAATGAATCGGTGATCATGTTATGGCACTTTATTGTAGAGGCCCGTCTTGATCACTCACGTTGTACAATTCACAATTACCAGTTTCGACTTCAGATCAAAAATTTTCTGACTTAATTAGTTGGTATTCTGGTCGTGAGGTCAGCTATTTACAAACTATGCTAAAAACATCAACAATATGTTCGCAGATATATGTTTGGCTCTGTGAATATTTGGCTACTAGACTCAATGCTTTAAAGTGGACGGCGAATGTTGCACATATATATAGTCGAAAGTAACATATCCCAAAGAAGCGGTATAGGACCTCTAATGTTCTCGATACACGTTAACGATTTATCACATAGGATCAGCAGCAGAAAAACACTGAAAACAATTGCACTCGGTGGAATGAAGAGGGGATAGTCAACGCAAATATCTATACACCTAGGTACATAGTACACCTGGGTGTATAGATATTGACTTTGATGCTTTCGTGATGTGAAAATGGCAAAAATCGAAACCGGTAATTATGATTTGTGCAACCTATGTGATCAAGATGTATCTTTACATAAAGTGTCAAGTATGTTAGTTTCATTTCAATTGATATTGCCATACGCTAAATAAATAAATAATGCGTGCTGTATCGCTGGACAATAACAGAGGAATGTCTTTATTTGTTTACTACATGCGCAGTCTTTCACAGTAGCGAAAATAAACAAGCTCTCATAGCTCTCAGTGTATGCATTTAAACTCCATGTTTAGTGGGCATACTCAAAAGCTCGACGTTCTTGCCCAGATGGGCCAATCGGGACCGACCGATCAACGTGTCATCTTCCTCTAATGGCGTCATTCGGATGCAACAGGGGCGTGGAGTCAGCAATAGCTTCCCCAGTCGTTGTCGGGTTTCTTGACCATTGTGTAGGAAACTAAAATTGTGAGCATTATCAACTGCGTTCACATATATTTAGATGATAATTAAACTAAAATAAGATTTGTAACACGAATACATTTAAAAAGTACCGTAATTAGCTTTCGAAGTCTCAGTAACAACAACTAAGAAGGTGTATTTTCTTTTCAATATTCAGTTTGTCTTCAGACTTCAAAAGTAACACTGACTATAGAAGTTCTCATATTTGCTGAACCCTACAGTTGGTAGTGTTCCTCTTTTTCTGAATAATGACAAAATTCCAGTTTCCTAACCAAACAAACGTACTATGGTCACATTTACCTTTTTCGTCAGTAGACTTAAGTGTGCCATCTCTGTTGTTGTATCACTGGTTCACTAAGCTTGTCTATCAGTATTCAACATGGCGTGTGCATAGAAGTTATCCAAATCGGAGTTGTCATACTGTTGGATAAGAGAGCAAAGAGAGCAACTATTCAGAATAAGGTGGCATTCGTAGTGTTTGATGTTTCGGCGAAGAAAACATCCTAGCATTTTCTGATTTCAACCGAGAAAATCGGAGGAAAATAATATTCCGGGTACTTGGACCCAGCCCCTTCTTATATGTGTCGCTAGACTATATTCAACTGGCAGTGGTTATTGTTCCAGTCATCGGAATCTTAAAGGTTTTCATTCGTGAAACTAATAGTTACGCTCAATATAAAATTTGCTAGGAATATGACTCACACAAAAAAGCAAACGTTCACGTTTATGTAAAAAAAACTCCGAAATTGGTCCATATTTTCTGCTACCCTATAGTTTTGTAGCCTTTACTGGTCCTCCCAACATCCCATTAATTAATCATGTTTGTGTAGAATGTGATCCCTCCTTCTTATACAGCTTTACCGTAATTTTACCACTTTCTGCTGCTGCATTTGTATTGAAAAAATTACCATTCATAATCTCGTATAGCAGTGACAAATGACAATCGTCAACACAAGTAAGTTTTCCGTCTTCCTTTGTACTAAGCATCACATTGAAAATCGGCTCATAAGAGGGTAGTAGATGCGCTGTAAGCTTGTGTGGTTCTTTCTTCTTATGGCTTTAATGTGAGCCAGCACTGTTATACTTCAAACTTACGCGTACAGAATCAACGCGAAGTACAAAATACATGCATATTTCAAAATTATGCATCCAAAGCCAAAATAGAGTGCAAAAGCGAACCATTCTTGATGAATGCACTGGAGTGCTGAATAATTAACGACTAGTTCGAATAAGTCTAATCTGCAGACACAGTTGTGATGGTGAATTGTTGTGTGGAACATCCGACTCGGGCGTACGAAGTGCTTACAGCACATACCACTGAAACGGTGTCGGCTCGCCTCGTGTTATTGTATTTCTACTGTGTAAAAGCCTTTTTTTGACGATGACTTGTATAAGTGTCGGAAATTTTAAAGTCTGACATGTCCTAAAGCAAAATGTTTTGCAGTAACGCTTGAAAATGGCCCAAAGGCTGATACTGCAGTAGCGAAATGAATAATTTCTACAGCCAACGGCGAATATGATATCCTTTGGAAAAATCTACATGACTGTGAACTTAAACCATGAGAAGTTAAATTCATCAGTGTTCATGGTGCATTCAGGCTCATTAACTGATCTCGTTCAGTAGGCCAACCCCCACCCATCCCACTCCTTTCACTGTTAGTCCAGAGTCTAGGGTAGCCTCAGGTACAAAGACCTCAAATTTCTCACTGGTTATGGTGCTGTGATTCTGTTAAGACTTTTCTGAAGAAACCATACTGAGAATAGAATCAACAAGTACAGACATATATGTTACTCGAACAACGTACATGGTGTTACATGACCGGCTTTTTGCGAACTGTCCTGTATATTATGTAAAATCCAAACGAATGTATCAAATAAAGTCCGAATAAATTAATCTCCACCTAAAAATGAAATAAGACTCAGTACTTGCAACTGCCAATTCTTAACTACTTAGATTACAATTTCCTATGGTGAACTGCGTGTACACCTAAATGAGAACTATGAGCGCAGGTTGTACTTGGCTGTGAGGGTCCAAAAACCGGCAGGATTACCAGCCCTCAGCAGAATTCGCGGAAGTTCCGCTCGCGCACGTGCTGAGAATGACGTCAGGCAGTTGGGCCAGACAGAGCTTCGAAGGACAACCCCCGTGGCGCAGGACGACTACAGCCACAACGCAGATTATATCTCCAGCATGTGTGGGAACAACAGAGACTGTTTTTAGCCAACTGTGTGTGATCAGGGAACGCGTGCCGTTTTTGACAGAGTCCTGGAAGAATTGGTACTGTGGAAAGTTCTGCAGGCAATGAGAATTCACTGAAAAATGGGGGCTGCTAAGGAAACATTTTAGTAAGTGGAATGGAAACAGAAAATCATGGGACACAGACACCACGCTCAGACTCCGCCGAAACCAATGTTTAACTGAATGTTAAAGGGACTAGCAAATTATATGGTGAGATGCAACCGCTACAGCGGGGAGCACTATAGGGAATTTGAATCATTTTGAGCTACGTTCGCTAATTTCAGTCTTTATTCTGAAGCCTTGTTTGTGACTAAATGTTCAGCAAGCTTTCGGCACCGGCGATAGATATGTACACATATTCTTCTGTACTGTTTTCTGTGTTTATCAGCTAACCATCGGTAGTCAAGGCGTGACTCCCACATATGAAAATGTTTTATCCAGGTATGCATCCATTCGACTCCAATACCAGATCGTTTATCCAGATTTTCCGAGGTTTAAACTTATTATTTTAACTACTGCTAAACCATTTCTTTGAATTTATAGGTAATAAACTGAGTTCTTTGAGATCCTTATCTAATTTTTTTAGTCAGATTAATTCCTTTATTATTGTTTTGGTGGATAACGATTTACTTATGCCATACAGACAGGGCCATATTGAAACAGTCAATTAAAGTACTCCAACAACCACCAACAAATTACAAACAGGCGACTCTGCTCATGATACATTTAGTTGTGAACTCCTGACACCGCATTATCTACCCGATGAAAGGAGCAACAACTGGAAACATGACGATCAGCAAGCAGGAAGAGTCTAATTCGTGGAAGTTTGTGGACCTGACCGAGACATAACCAAAGAAACGAAGACCAAAGAAATTATTCCCAGCGTGACTTGTCACACCCATCCCTGTGGGCACTGTTCGAGGTGCTGGGACACGAGATGCATTGTGCATGGATTTTGCGGAGCTCAGGAGCACGTTATTACGAAAGGACGACAAGACTAATCATGGTAAATATCAAAACGTTAACATATATTTAATTGGTAGACTAATTCAGCATATCCTAAATACTGCTAGCCAAGTATCAGTTTTAGATAAATGTATTTATAATTTTTTTGATATGGAACGTATATGGCCAGTATTTAAAACACCTGATGTGAAAATTGAAGGCACTATGAGCAGTAAGACTGGTGATGTTAAAGAACAAGTGAGGGTAGACGTCAAATGCATAAGTGCTACGCAAATTTTGTGGTTATACAGGGCTTAAGAGTTGAAGCAACATTAGGACTCGACTTTCTGAAGATCATTTGCACCTTTCAGAAACAATTGCTATTTCAAGAGTTGTGAATAGGCTAGTGAACTTGCACTTCGACAGTTATGTGGAAAGAAACAGACGGTAATGTTTCAGGCCACTTAGGCTTGTGCAGGCAAATAAAAGTGAAACAACAGCGACAGAGACAATATTTGGCTCATCGAATCCACACATATGAGAGCAGGAGTGGGATATTTGTTAAAGTCACATGCACAAGTGTTTTTTCATGCTCCAGGAACAATCTGGACTTTTTTACACAAATTAAAAGTGAAAGAGCATTGTAAATTCTTTATTAAGCCACACCAATTGCCACTCATTTTCAAGGAGAAAGTATAGAATGAAATCAAGTCAATGTTGAGAGATAATGTGATAGTGGAGGCAGTTAGTTCGCAGAATAATCCTCTGCAGCATGTCACCAAGAAAGATGGGTCTGTTAGTGTGGTACTTGATTCACAACAAATCAGTATCATAATCGAGACAGAGATAGATAGCCCGGAGACATTCAAAGAAATGTTAGTTATTTCGTAGACTGCATGACCTCTCATCAATCGATTTACGGGGCTGCTACTAGTATATTGTCGCTAGTATACTGCGTTTTGTGTTACAGACGTTGCTTTCAGTTCAAGAAAATTTGTAGAGTGAGTCAGAGGGCAAGTTTCGTGGCGCTGAGACTTGTGGAGATAAATAAAAGTGAAGGAGAAGTGAACTGCTTTTATCAGAGGACTTGGATCCGTGATCCCTTCGACGTTAAAAGATAAAGTTACACTGTATGCAGACAACATACTTATTGCTAGAAAGACGTGGGAAGAGCACAACGAGATCCTACATCAGTTACTGGAAGCTTTCAAGAAACAAGAGGTCACCATTAACTTTGCAAAATTAGAGTTTGGACGGAAGGAAGCAGGTTTCTTAGGACATGTGATCTCTTCCGCTAGAATTCAGACCCAGGAAACTTAGAAGGCAATAAACAGTACTCAGTTTCAAGAACTAAACATCAAGTGCATGCAATTTTTGGGTTAGTGAACTTCTACAAGTGATTCGTCAAAGATACCTTCATCACACCTAACTTGTGTCGTCTGACAAGCAAAAATACAACGCGGAGGCGGATTGAGGTAGAAAAATGTGAATTCGCAGAACTGAAAGGAGAACTACTAAATCGCCACTTTTGTTTCACCAAGACCTAACCAAAGAGTTCTGCATGTGCATGGATGCATTAAGGACTGGTCTCAGCATTCACTTCTTTCAAGAAGTTGAACAGAACGGAGAAATATTTAAGAAAACTATAGCCTGTGGTAGTCGTATTTTGAGCAAAATTGGAAAACAATTTAATCGGTGACAGAAGTGTTAGCTGGTATATGGGGATTCAGCAAATTTAGATACTTCTTGACAGGTCTTGTAACAAAGGTATAAAGCGATCATAAAGTCTTGGAGTTAATGATAATGCAAAATAGACATATGGACGACTTTTACAGTGGGCAGGTTTTCTTTAGAAACTAGATTTTGTGTGGTATACCTCCCAGAAAAGCAAGAAAAAAAAAGAATATGATCTTGGGTGCACAATTATGAGCATCTACAGAATAGAGGATCGAGATTGACAATAAGATCAGGTATGCAGACTTTGATATGCTTCACTTGAAGAGCGTAACATTCGAAAGTTTTGTTGGAACAATGCTTACTAGTATTGGAAGAGAGCAGGACAGAGGTACAATAATAAAAGGAGTTCAAAATAAATGGCAATACCAGACAGCAGTGAACTTTAGGCAGTTTTACTTGATTAGGAATGACATTCTGTTTAGATGAACCAACTCAGCAGAGAGCAATTGGCTGCTCTGCATCCCAGAGGAATTTTTCAACAATCTTATTTGGTAGACACACTGCAGCAACGACCACTTTGGCCCTGCAAATATCACACCACGTTGAGAGAGTCAGTGGACATTAACCGTGGACAGGTACCTAAGGAAAATACTGAGTAAATGTGGACCATGTCAAAAGATACTTCCGTTATGCATTGGGCTTCCATGTTACCATCTTACCTAGAGGATTAAGATACATCGTGACCACAAAAATCTTTGGGCCAATGCCCAGGGGATATCAGTATATACCCGTGACTGTTGAACGTACCTCCAAACCTGTAACGTTTGCACTGTTCACAATGCCAGTGGTTTATCAGTAATAAGAGTTTTTAACAATTTATTTTTTCAAGCGCTTGTGAAAGTGGGAGGATTCTCCCAGACAATAGGCTACAATTTAGATCAAAGTACTGGAAGGACTTCAAAAAGCGAAAGAAGATAAAGACATACAATTCTGACTCGCCTCGAATCCTGTAGGGAGGATAATGCGGGAACTGCTAAAATACGTCGTTTATACTGTCGCAATCAACATCAATCATGGGACATGTCTCTGTCAGATTTTAAAGATGTAAATAATGACTTACCACATGAAGCTAGTGGAATGGCACCAAGATTAGTTCTGACAAACCGACGACATGGGGATCGAATAAGAGAATTTGTAGACTACCCACAGTTTTACGAAAACGCAACCAGGAAATTATAAAATTAGCACTGGAGAGGATAACAGCAAAAATTGCGAAGAGGAAGTAAAATCAGAAAGGAACGAAAATGGAGATGAAGCTTACTATGAGTTGACAGAGTTTTACTACAATCACGGAAACCGTAAAAGATGAGCAGATATCTAAGATTCAAATTTTCTTCTATGATCAGTGAACTATACCTTGTGTGGATAATTGTTCATCACAGTATCATAGAATCAGAAACCACAAAGCTGAATATTAGTTGGAAAATACCACATTTCGCGTGTCAAGATGTTTAGGGAATGAGAAGTTTATGTGAAAATGAGCAGAAACACGACATCCAATCTCAGGTATGTTGTAAGAAAATGTAGTAATGACATAAAGTAATCCCATGTAAAGTAAAAGAGCCATGGTCAGCAAAGGGAATTTTCACATGGGACAAGCCCAAGTGTTAAAATCTTCTGAGTTGTTAGGTCGCGCCATATTTCCTTCCAAAATAATTATTTTAGAAGGAAATATGACGCAGCCTAATAACCCAGAAAATTTTTAACTTTAGTGACAACAGCTACGAAACCTGCAGACTTACATAAGTCCAAGTGTCATCAGGAGAAGCCAGATAGATTGTTTAGAAAGTAGTGAGAAGAAAATCATTAATTGGATCATTGGCTGAAGTTCCCATGGATGAAGGTGTGCGTATTGGTTAATGTTTATTTTCTTATATGTTCGCCAAGTGCGAAGGAGCAGTGGGCAAGAAGCCATGAGCTTTGAGTTTATATGAGTGATGCTAGGTAGTGATGAGATGATGAGAGTTGAGAACAGCACAAATGAAGGACTGTTGCTGGTATGAGGATACAGTTGATGAGTAAACCAATGTGCCTATTTACATGAGTATTTTGTAGTTTCATGGGATTATGATGTTGTGCTGTTGGCAAGACTGATATCTTAACATTTTTAGGAAAACCATGACGAAGGAAAAAGAATCAGAGATGATAAAAGTTGGGACTTAACACGTCCTAAGTTAAAAGAAGGAAGTCGTTAACCATGGATCCAAAATAAAAGACAGACAGAACACGAACCATTGCAAATGATAAACAAGGTAAATTAAGGATAATAGATGATAAGGAAGGAACCATCGAAGTAAAAATAAGCAGGATAATTAAATTATCTTCCATTAGGAAAAATTTTATCCGCTGAACAACTGTGATATGACAGAGAGCAGCAACATCAGTCGTCATTTCCGTTCTACCTTTATTAAAGCAGATTCAGATTTCCGCTACTAACTAGCCATTATCAGTCTAGTATTTCAGAGTTGCTACACATGCCCCTGTACGTCTGCAACTGTTGTTTGGGTTCCTGTCACAGTTCACTCAATTATCTTTAAAGTAAGATTTTGTGCTGTAATTTTTTAGGTGAGTCGAGAACTATATTATTCCTGTATTTCTGTTTCAGATTACCAGTCACCAAAATTTATATGACTCACAACATCAGAGATGAAATGAGTTCATAAGATCGAAAGTGATGGATATAAGGAGAAATTATCTGATGTAGCGAATGAAGAGAACAAAAGATGGGTAACACTGTTAGTTAGGATAATGTGTAGGTTTGGTTCAAATGGCTCTGAGCACTATGGGACTTAACATCTGAGGTCATCAGTCCTCTAGAACTTAGAACCACTTAAATCTAACTAACCTAAGGACATCACTCACATCCATGCCCGAGGCAGGATCCGAACCTGCGTCCGTAGCGGTCGCGCGGTTCCAGACTGAAGCGCCTAGAACCGCTCGGCCACACTGCCAGGCTATGTAGGTTTGCCATAGTAGGTTTGACTGACAGGCAAGCACACAGGTAATTGTGAGTCATCTACTATGTATCTGTATACCTCTCTAGGTTAACCAGCAGTGAGCCGGCCAGTCTGTGGATGGTTTTTAGACGGTTTTCCATCTGCCTCGGCGACTGCGGGCTGGTTACCCTTATTCCGCCTCAGCTACACTACGTCGGCGATTGCCGCGCAAACAAGTTCTCCACGTACGCGTACACCACCATTACTCTACCACGCAAACATAGGGGCTACACTCGTCTGGTGTGAGACGTTCCCTGGGGGTCCACCGAGGGCCGAACCGCACAATAACCGTGTGTTCGGTGTGGGGCGGCGGAGTGATGTGGACTGCGGTAGTCGTCGTGGGGTTGTGGACCACTGTGGTTGCGGCGGGGACGTAACCTGTCCATCGTTTCTAGGTCTCCAGTCAACATAACATAACATAAACATCTTTCTATCATAGAACGACATAGGATTTTCAGAAAGGCGTTCAAGCGAAAAAAAGCAGATTCACGTCGTTTCCTAGAAGCAGCGATTGGGTTCCTCAGTAGGTGGCAGTCGCTGCTTGAGCAGCTCTCGACAAGTGGAAAGGCTGCCGACCTGTGAAGTCAGAGCGAAATGCGGTATTTGTTGGTCTGATTGATGCATTGCCCTTCCATCTTACGTGTCACAAGAAATAGAAGTGGACCGAACGAAAAGCAGTGCTATGAAACGGACGTGGGAGACGCAAGAGTGACGTGAAGGGCCGAGTCCATTTCAGGGGAGGTCTGGGATGGATCTGTGTGTGTGTGCGTGCGGCTGAGTGATGGCGGTCGGCCAGAGAGCTGGCGGCGGCGCTGGTGTCCGGGCGCCGGGGACGTGTGTCCAGCGGCGAATTTATGGCCAGCAAGGCGCCCGTCTGCTATTAGTGATCGATACCTGTGCTGGCGCCACCTCTACACCGACCGGCGGCCGTCCTCTGTCCACTCAAAGTATTAAAGAGAACCGGGAACCACACTGCCTCTAGTTTTTAACACTGTAACACTAAAGGAGGGAAATGTTACATTCGCTACCAAGTAAACTGTACTACTTGTAACAACATACCTTAGACACTACATACCTTTTGTTGATTCATTTAGCTTTCTGTTTTATTCAACATCCCATAGTTAACCTTCTATAATTAGTGTACGATTAATTTGACACTATAATGAAGTACAATCTCTGTCATATGCACAATATGAGTGTTGCGTACATAGTTCCGCGTACTCAGCGCGTACACAACTTTCCCACTAGAGCGCGCCCCGCTAAGCACAACAGCACAGGCGCAGCACTCGTCCGTCTCCGCACTACGAGATGGCGCTGCCATAGAAACGGACCAAATTCTGCTTCCACCGATCCGCTCATTAATATGTAACGCAGCCAATGAGATTGCTGCTAACGTAGAACCTTTACTCCTCGCAGATCACGCGCGAAGTATAATAACGGGTGTACAGACCTCCGATCAGTCAGTCTGCATTTGTCTGTACCAGTCTGCATTTGTCTGCAACAGTCTGTACGAGTTCTGCATTTGTCTGTACCAGTCTGTAGTCAAGTTTCAGTCTGCGCTCAATAAGCTTACCATATTCCTGTACATAGCCATGAAGATAAATGTATAGACACTTTTGTCAAGTATCAGAGATATATGTGAGAATAAGATTAAGGTACCAATGCCAAAGGAACTTCAGATTGTCAATTGTAAATAGCATCCAGAACCAAGTTAAGTAATTTCTATGCTTGTTATTATTTTAATAAATGTGTGTGAAAATTAATCAAGTTCTGTTTAAAGTTGATCACCGTCAATCTGCTACTCTAAGCGTGCAAGTGGCATTTCTATGGTCTGACCTAACGGCAGAAGATAAACACCCCACGATAAGGCCACGAGACACATTGTTGATACTCGCCTACTTCGTTAGAGCGACAAGTCAAATAATCTGATGATGTGTGTACTGAAGGTCACACAGTACGTACACCACAAGGAGCAAATGACCTTTTGTCTTCGTCATATAATCTCTTTGGTTATCTCTAAAATTAAATAATTTTATTTAAATAATTTTGTGTAGAATTACCAATATATGCAAATGTTCTGTTTTATTTAATTTGTTTGTTTACTGTTATGTAAACTGCTGACCTTCACTTAGGATTCTTAGTTATTTTGTATGTAATAGGTGTTGTGGTTCCCCTCGGGAACGGAACTCTGTAGGGCGCGCAAATTGTGGTTGGTATGGATAGAAAGGTGGAACAAAGAGTCAGTCGGGGACGAGCTACCAAACTATCAACTGCTCATGTAAAAGTTCTGTATTGTGCTGGTTCCGAGAGAGGCTCTTCCTGACCCTTTCCAATGCCTCGGGTGGATGGATAAAGAGCTGGAACTATTCTGGAATTGGTATCTATCATCACCACCAAGAAATGACAGAGTCCAGCAATTCTACCTACAAATCCACCTACCAACATGCACTGGCCACCACATTGCGCAGTCATTGTAATGGAACACTACAGTAATGTACAGTGAAGGATCAGCTCATAGCACGTTATAGTGTAACCAAATATAAGGTAAAATTTGACTGAACTCTTGTACCTACCGTGATTTATCCTTAGTCACATATCCATTTAGGGTCCCTCCCAAGCTAAAGTGTTTGCCTAGTATCCTTTATTTGAGGCATATTTAAATTAATATGGCAATAGGGTGTGCTAAAATTAATATTGTTTGTTGAAAGGATCTACAAATATCTCAGATTTGTGTTTCACTGCAGTGAAAGTTCAGAACTGCAACTATTGAGAGTTATATGTTCATGCTTTTTAAGTAGTTATTTATCTAGTGTATTGAAAGTGTGTTTAATTTGCTCTCTTACAGTGGCCAAGATTAAGGGCCCCCCCCTCCATTGAAAGTAGTTCAACTGCACAAAGTTACTTACACAAAGTTTCAATTACTCTTGCTATTCAAGTCAAATTCTGTACAATACTGGGTTCCACTTCTGTATTAAAAGCCGATATTAGTGTTGTAACAGGATCAACAGTTTGTCTATTGTGCTTATGCTAGGTAACAAGTAGCAGAAAAACCACTATCTATGAAAACAGTAACTTCGTTATTAAAAGGACAGTGAGATGTAATTTGTTAGTGAACACCATTTAATTCTCATTCTAAGTAGAAAGGTGTTTCGTAGAGAGATAATTAATCTATGTGCAGTAACTAAATTTGCTGTGAACCATATCCATATTTCATGTCAGATAGGAATTTGTTAGAAAAGTAATACTAAACCTGTGTCCAATGTACGATTCTACAGTGAATATTAATAGTAACGTTATTGAGACTAAGTCCTCAAGCTAACATTGTGTTTTGTTATCTGTCATATTTATGCAAATAGTTTATTCTGATCTGTTAGCTCCAACCTTAACGTGAACATACTGTATTCAGGTGCCAGAGTTCATTGCGCTCGCGTGTGGCGAAGTATAGGTTGTGTTTGCCCGTTAAAGTTACTCATATCTATTTTTTTTAACAAGAGCGTCAATCTTTCTCTTGCTTAATTGGTCTGGCGACCGTTTTCTTTATTCTTTGAACTGTGTAGATAGGTAAAATATTGTTTGTTACTGTTTAAATATTTACGTAATTCTGACTTTCACTTCCGATAAGCCACCTCCGTTAAGTTCAACATGGTAAACATAACAAAATTCCTCTCAGAGGATAACACTGCTCCATTGCTTTATACCATAATTGCTTTAATAAGATAATTTTATTTCACGGCCCGACTCCAACGTTATGGTTATGGTACAACAGTGGCGGACAGTAGTATTATACGTGGCTTTTCCGTGACAGAACTATTTGTTCTGTTCAGGCATAGTGCGTAATAAACCAGACTTGGTATTTGATTGCACAAGCTACGTAAATACAGTTGCAGTGTTATATACTCCACAATTTATTCAAAGGAAGTCATAATTTATAGGTTATGTGTTAGTCAGTTACAATTATTCGATGTTCAGTTGTACGTTACATACCAAATTAAATACAAAATGTCTTGTTTTATACCCTGCCGCAATCGTAAAGTACACGAGGGTCTGATAATGTAGGGCTGATGATACTAGCATTCTCATGTCTTCTGACAATGAAAAGGAGTCAACGGTCGCCTTTTAACACTTTGCCGTCAGCATGTCTCGTGCAAATTTATTCGCTTGGCGCTGGCAGCGCTAATTTGGAAAATTGGAAATTTTCGGTAAGGTCTTATGGGGCCACACGGCTGAGGTCATCGGTCCCTAAGCTTACACACTATTTAATTTGACTTAACCTAGCTTACGCTAAGGATGACACATATACCCATGCTCAAGGGACGAGCAGCGCTAATTAGGATTACGTGGTATGTCGCCGGCCGCTTGTCAGCTTTCCGTTGAAGACAAGCTTCAGACACATTGACTTTTGCGCGCTTTAATTTTTCCGGAAATCCTCTATTTTGCAGCATCGTTCCACAAACTCGAATTTTCTTTTCAAATAACTTCTCTGTACGTTCTACACTGTTATACTAATTATCCATGTAGAGGTGATGCCGCTTTCCATAAGAAGGTGTCAATAGTTCCAGCACAGTTTTTGCTGAAGGTAGTCCAGCGCCGGAATACATCTTGAATGAGGAGACGTATCCCCGTACTCGACTCCCACAGCATTCGAATGAGTATGCCATATTTAAAATGTAATTGTCCACGCCACGGAATCATTCCTTCATCAGTTGATGTGTTTTGACTTACATTAAACGTTTCTTTAAACTTTTTGGAAAAATAATCAAATACGAATTGCACCTTGAAAAGCCGGTCGGCATTATCAGGTGTATTGTTGTCGGAAAAATGTAAAAATGATAATATTTGTCTGAATCGGTTGCGGGACATCGTTTTGCGAAATATCGGTGTGTCTATCAATGGATTCGTTGACCAGTAATCACCGATCCTTGGTTTTTTTACAATTCCCATAAGGATAGAAAGCCCACACCATTTTCAAAGTTCAGGCCCCGTAACGTCGACAAATTTGGCATTTTTTATCCAGTTTCCTTCTATGGCAATTTTGACTATAATACTTGTTGGTTTCGTTGCTAATATATTCAAATAGATCGTTCCCAATATATAATTCTACGATATCCTCGACACTCTGTGTATCTTTGGAAAACATGTGTGGACCCGGAGATCCTTCAAATTTATTATTGGTCCTCAGTAAATCATAGTCTGTCTTCTTCGTCTGATTCATTCAAATCACTTGGCAACCGTAGCGTTCGCCGAATTCCTCTTGGACGTATTTCATTATCTTCCGACGATTCTGCTTCACTTTTTTTTTTTTTTTTTTTTTTGATATCCTATGTCTTCTTCCCAATCGGCCAAGTCGTCCGGAACGTCAGACAAGACGTCCGCGCATTCATCGTAAATAATCGTATCGTCTCTTTCGTCTGTCACGATGAAAGTGCACAAGTACTTCTAAAAATAAAAAACTTGTTGACGTGTGTAACTTTTTGTTACCTAAACAAAACACCAACAGAATGAAAAGGGTATTAAAATGCTGTTACCGGCCACTGCGCGATACTAAGCTCATGACACCACTGTGGTGTCACCGGCCGTTGACCGCTATTTCGCGCACGACACCGCTGCGGTGTCGCCGGACGGCAAAGTGTTAAGAGTAACCGGACCAAGGAAATGACGAAAATTACAGGAAGTTTGAATGAATCATTTGCAATTTCATAGTGTTTTATTGAATTGCACCATGCATTTCGGACCCTGTAGGTCCATCATCAGGTGCAAACCTTTTTAATACGTTATTTACTTCGGCTGTTGAGTGAGGTGACGCGAAACTTGGCACATATTCAAGAGCAAATATAATTCATGGAGTAAAAAGTTTGCTTCCATTCATGAACGCACCGAGTCCGAAATTCACAGTGTGATTCAATAAAACACAAAAAATTGTGACTGAAGGGATTGTTACTCATACATACTACGTATTGCATACATTCGCGTACAAATTTGCAATATGTCGAATAACTCTCGTTTTTACGTATTTCGTGTACTACACAACCGGAGCAGAAGAGAATTGAAGCATTTGAGATGTGTTGTTAGAGACGAATGTTGAAAATTAGGTGGATTGATAAGGTAAGGAATGGGGTGGTTCTGTGCAGAATCGAACAGGAAAGGAATATGTCGAAAACACTGACAAGAAGAAGGGACAGGACGGCAGCACATGTGTTGAGACAACAGGGAATAACTTGCTTGCTACTTGACGGAACTGCAGAGGGCAAAAGCTGTACAGGAAGAGAGAGATTAAAACACATCCAGCAAATAATTGAGGACGTAGGTTGCAAGTGCTACTCTGAGACGAAGAAGTTGGCACAGCAGAATCCCTGGCGGGCCGCATCAAACGTGTCAGAACACTGATGACACAAAAAAAGAAGTACGTTATGTGTATCATGTATAAGGTGACCCAAAAGTCCGTTGACATTTGAAAATGAATTAATTCACGGAGTAATATTAGGTAAAGAGGTAAAACTTGACACACATGCTTGAAATGACACGGAGGTTTGCTGAAAACAAAAACTAGTGAAAAAACCGGCCAACAGAAGACGATGGACAGCAACACGTCACTGACACAGCATGACAATCGAGTAAAACATGAGCTGCATTGAGAGAGGGGGTTAGATGTACTAACAATCGCGGCATGTTGACTTTATCTGAAGAGGCACTGTTAGTGAAGAAGTACTGTCACAATGGGGAATCCTGGCGCCATAAGAAGGGCACTCTAACAGGCCAAGGTTCTGTCCCAGCGAAGAAAATGATTACGAAGTTCGATGTCAGGGGTTGTTTAAACGATCGGCCCTGCAGTGGACAACCAGACAAAAGCGCTGCAGCTGCTCGAACAGTTCAGGAAGAAATGGAGACTAGCGGGTTCATCCCCGCATTGTAAAGTCAGAGCTCGTGAAATCCCACGTCGCGCCAGCATTCCAGATACTACAGCTTGGAGAGCACTAAATTGTCTCCTCCGATGCTACCCTTACCAACTCCAGCGGCATCATGAATTGTTAGCCACCAATTTTATGACGCGGAGAGCATTTACAGTGGGTGCATTTAAAAAATGGGATAATATGATCGACTGACCAGCGTGTTGTGGACCGACGAAGCCAATCTCACACTCCGAGGGCCTGTCAGCAACCACAGCTGCGTAATTTGGGGTACTGAAACTCCTATGACTATCGTGGAAACCGTGTTGCATGACGAGAAAGTCACGATGTGGTGTGGATTTACCACACCAGTCGTGATCGGCCCCTTTTTCTTCGAGAAAATGTGGGGTTCTGCTTTTCAGATTGACAACGTAATGGGTGCCAGATACGCCGACAGATACGGTATTGCAGTGGCTGTTTTCTTTTTAAGAAAAACTATGCAATGCATACATGTCCGATGGAACATTTCGTCTTCCTTCTTAACAACACAGGCACTGCAGTATCGTATTTATGCACAAGTACTGGGCAATGATTTTCAATTAAAATGTCATCTCCTGTACAGGAATTACATAATTCGGGTTCGAGAACAGACTGTGACGCACGAACGACGACATATGAAAGTTTGGGTCTGGCTATGTATCGTGCAGGAATATCCAAAGTTGTTAAGGCGACTACTTGCGCACAGTGGAAAATCAGGGTCAGTCATTGCCTTATAGAGCCGATTGTTGTTCGTATCTGCAACTGAGAATACTTCTCATGTCCGCCGATATGTAACAGAGCCGTATCATCCTTAGCCTGAGTAACTGAGCGAGACCACGTGTAGTACGCAAAGGGAAACGTTATGAGTGGTGAAATGTATAAATATGACGTAAGAATTGGAAAGCTGTACTGGGCGCATCTAGTGTCTACAGAATAACACAAGGGTACGTGGCAGGATAGAAAAATAAAAACCATTGATGCCATACGTTATTAGGTGAAACACGTTTGGTTAGAAATGAAACAAACGGTCAGTTGCAAAAGACAATTTTTCTTTTTGTGTCCTCAGTCTTCTGAGTGGTCTGATGCGGCACGCCAACAATTCCTGTCCTTTGCCAACCTCTTCAGTTCTGAATAACTACTGCAACTTATATCTATTTGAATCTAGTTACTGCAGTCAAGCCAAAGTCCACTCTACAATTTTTACCACCTAACACTTCTGTCCATTATAAAATTTACTATTCCTTGATGCCTAAGAAAGTATACTATCAACCAATATCTTCTTAAATTGCGCCATAAATTTCTTTTTGCCCAGTTCGATTTAGTATCTCCTCAATACTTATTCGATCGATCCAATTAATCTTCAATAGTCTTCCACAACAAATTTCAAAAACTTCTATTCTCTTCTTATCAGAACCACTGTTGTGCACAATTCACATCCTTACAAGGCTACATTCTCGACGAATATCTTCAGAAAAGAACTCCTAATACTTCAATTTACATTCCTCTTTTCAAGAAATGGTTTTACTACTGCGAGGGTTGTCCAGAAAGCAAGTTCCGATCGGTCGCTAAATGGACACCACAGTGAAAACCCGATGAAGCTTTGCACAGATGTGTTGGGGGTGTCTCTAGTATGACCGTCGATCGCATCAAGACGCTCTTTTCAGTTGTGAGCGCACTGTGAGCCAGTAAGGGTGCCTAGAACAACGATGTCTCCCGCCAACTAGGAGGGCCCGCTGAGAGGCTTCGCCTTAATGAAAGCAGCCCACCTAACACAACTGACATGCACTTCCTTCTTCATGGCAATTCTCAGCCGTACTCTGCAGGGGCAGTGAAGACGCTCCTGCAGCCTTTTCGATGGGAAGTGTTCGATCACCCACAACACAGCCCTAATTGGCTCGTCCTGAGTATCATCTCTCTTCACATGAAACGCTGGATACAAAGTCAACACTTGGGCGCAGGCTACGCGCTATAGACCATCGTATAGAATTATCTGAAAGCGCAGGTGGCTGCCTTCTGTGACGATGGTGTTGGATATTTGGTATAACGCTCCGACAGACGTTGAAGTCGGAGCAGCGACTGTGTAGGGAAGTGTCTGGAATTGTTTCTGATGTTCACTGTGGTTTCCATTTAGCGACCGATCGAAACTTACTTTCTGAACAACCTTCGTATTTCAAGCCTGCATTTTATATCCTCGCTGGCAGTTCTTTTGCTGCCCAAATAGCAAAACCGCATACTATGTTAACCTCTCACTTGTCGATCTAATTCCATCAGCATCGCTTGATTTAATTACACTGCACTCCATATCCCTCGTCTTACTTTTGTCGATGTTCATGTTATAATCTTTTTCAAGAGAGTATGCTTTCCGCTCAACAGCTCTTTCAAGATCTTTGCCGTCTCTGACAGAACTATAATGTCATCGGTAAATCTCAGTTTTTATTTCTTCTCCCTGAGCTTTAGTATTCTTTCCAAATTTCTCCTTGGTTTCCTTTACTGTTTGCTCGATGTGCAGGTTAAATAACATTCTGAATATCCTACAAACATGTCTGCTTTCCTTTTCAACTACTGCTTCCCTTTCATGCTCTGTGACTCTAAGAACTACAGTCCATTTAGTGCGTGCTTCGTAAATAATCTCTCGCTCCGAATATTTTTATTCCTGCCATTTTCAAAGTTCCAAAGAGTGTATTCCAATCAAAACTATCAAAAACTTTCCATAAATATACAAATGCTAAAGATATAGGTTTGCCTTTCTTCATCCTATCTTCTGAGACTAGTAGAATGCTCAGGTAGTGTCTCAGGTGTTGCAATAATTCTCTGGAACTCAAACTGATCATGACCGAGATCAGCTTGTACAGGTTATGCTGTTCATCTGTAAATAATCCGTGTCAGTAGTTTACAACCATGACTGGTGGTTCAGTAGTGTGCACACATGTCTGCACCTACCTGTTTCGTAAAAGGAATGATAGTATAATATTTTATTGAAGCCTGAGAATATTTCTCCTGTCTCTTGTATCTTGTACACCAGACAGAATAATTTTGTCAGGGCTGGCTCTCACAAGGATTTGAATAATTCTGAGGGACTGTCGTCTATTCCACAGGCCTTTCTACATGGTCCAGTCACATTAATGTGACCCCGTCCATGGTCTACATCAACGTGCAACAACCACTCACAAACAGCAGGTGTCAGCACTACCAGTAGTTGTTTGTTGTTGTGGTCTTCAATCCTGAGACTGGTTTGATGCAGCTCTCCAAGCTACTCTATCCTGTGCAAGCTTCTTCATCTCCCAGTACCTACTGCAAACCTACATCCTTCTGAATCTGATTAGTGTATTCATCTCTTGGTCTCCATTTTTACCCTCCACGCTGCCCTCCAATACGAAATTCGTGATCCCTTGATGCCTCAGAACATGTCCTACCAACCGGTCCCTTCTTCTCGTCAAGTTGTGCCACAAACCTCTTCTCCCCAATCCTATTCAATACTTCCTCATTAGTTATGTGATCTACCCATCTAATTTTCATCATTCTTCTGTAGCACCACATTTCGAAAGATCCTATTCTCTTCCTGTCCAAACTATTTATTGTCCATGTTTCACTTCCATACATGGCTACACTCTAACAAATACTTTCAGAAACGACTTCTTGACACTTAAATCTATACTTGATATTAACAAATTTCTCTTCTTCAGAAACGCTTTACTTGCCATTGCCAGTCTACATTTTATATCTTCTCTACTTCGACCATCATCAGTTATTTTGCTCCCCAGATAGCAAAACTCCTTTACTACTTTAAGTGTCTGATTTCCTAATCTAATTCCATCAGCATCACCCAACTTAATTCGACTACATTCCATTATCCTCGTTTTGCTTTTGTTAATGTTTATCTTATATCCTCCTTTCAAGACACTGTCCATTCCATTCAACTGCTCTTCCAAGTACTTTGCTGTCTCTGAGAGAATTACAATGTCATCGCCGAACCTCAAAGTTTTTATTTCTTCTCCGTGGATTTTAATACCAACTCCGAATTTTTCTTCTGTTTCCTTCACTGCTTGCTCAATATACAGATTGAATAACATCGGGGAGAGGCTACAACCCTGTCTCACTCCCTTCCCAAACACTGCTTCCCTTTCATGCCCCTCAACTCTTATAACTGCCATCTGGTTTCTGTACAAATTGTAAATAGCCTTTCGCTCCCTGTATTTTACCCCTGACACCTTTAGAATTTCAAAGAGAGTATTCCAGTCAACATTGTCAAAAGCTTTCTCTAAGTCTACAAATGCTAGAAACGTAGGTTTGCCTTTCTTTAATCTTTCTTCTAAGATAAGTCGTAGGGTCAGTATTGCCTCACGTTTTCCAATATTTCTACGGAATCCAAACTGATCTTCACCGAGGTCGGCTTCTACCAGTTTTTCAATTCGTCTGTAAAGAATTCGCGTTAGTATTTTGCAGCTGTGACTTATTAAACTGATAGTTCGGTAATTTTCACATCTGTCAACACCTGCTTTCTTTGGGATTGAAATTATTATATTCTTCTTGAAGTCTGAGGGTACTTCGCCTGTCTCATACATCTTGCTCACCAGATGGTAGAGTTTTGTCAGGACTGGCTCTCCCAAGGCTGTCAGTAGTTCTAATGGAATGTTGTCTACTCCTGGGGCCTTGTTTCGACTCAGGTCTTTCAGTGCTCTGTCCAACTCTTCATGCAGTATCGTATCTCCTATTTCATCTTCATCTACATTCTCTTCCATTTCCATAATATTGTCCTCAAGTACATCGCCCTTGTATAGACCTTCCATATACTCCTTCCACCTTTCTGCTTTCCCTTCTTTGGGACGTAGACGGTATATAAAGCGTGTCATGGGGGGACGCGGAAAACAGTGCAGTTGTCGTAATGCGGAAACGGAGCGATTTATCTGACATCATAATGGGTGTTATCATTGGTCTTCCAAGTGTAGAGGCGTTTCCAGAAAGGCGAAGTTTTAAAACCGTTCACGTGCTGCAGTAGTTAAAGAGTAACACTGCGTGGCAAACTTGCGCTATTCAAAACCGGTCCCCAGGCAACTGTGGTGGACCACAGTTCCTAGATGACAGGGGCGAACGACGGCAGTGGAGAGGTGTACGGGCGAACAGACATGCAACGTCGAGCAACTGACCGCTCATATGAACCGAGACCGTACTTCCAACACTGCTGCGTGTTGGCCTCCACAGCAGCTGTCTGGTTCATACACGAATGCTGACCTTCATCGATAACGAAGGTTGGAATTTGCACTTCAGTACCGCAATTAGATGTCCTCTGAGTGGCGACAGGGGGACTTTTCGAGTAATCACGTTTTATGCTCCATCGGACGGGTGGCCGCAACGTGTATAGCGTGAAACGTCTGAAAGCATACAACCTACAACCGAAAGACAACTTTACAGTCTGGTGAATGTTTTCGTGGCATTTCGTGGGTCACTTTGTCATTCTGGAAATCACAATGGATCACGACGAGTATGCATCTTTCCTTGGGAGCCAGGTACACCCCTACGTGCAGTTTGCTTTCCCCTGCACTCCAACATCTACCAGCAGGGCAAGGCAACGTGTTAATATAGCTCGAAGTATATAAGCGTGCCTCGAAGAGCACCAGGATCAGTTTAGTACTATCCCTTGGCCACGAAACTACCAGGATTTAATTCCGATCGAGAATCTGTGGGGCCTCCTCTATAGGGTTATTCGCTCCATAAATCCTCAACACAGTAACCTAGTGCAGCTGGCTACGGCACTAGAGTCAACATGGCTCCACATCCTTCTCGGTAACTTCCAGAACCTCAGTGACTGTCAAAAATGGTTCAAATGGCTCTGAGCACTATGGGACTTAACATCTGTGGTCATCAGTCCCCTAGAACTTAGAACTACTTAAAACTCACTAACGTAAGGACTTCACACACATCCATGCCCGAGGCAGGATTCGAACCTGCGACCGTAGCGATCACGCGGTTCCAGACTGAAGCGCCTAGAACCGCACGTCCACACCCGCCAGACTCAGTGACTGTCTTCTTGCACATCTCGCAGCGATCCGCTCTCCAAAAGGTGGTTATTCAGGCTTGAGACAGGTGGTCACATTAATACAACTGGATAGTGTGTATACTCGCTCCACCTTTAACTTTCCCTTCTTTCTTTGCTTTTGGTTTCTCATCTCAGATCCTCATCTTCATACAGCTCCTTTTCATTTCTTCAAATACAAGATGTATCAAAAAGAATCATCCTATTTTTAAAAAAATCATAACTATGATGTTATTTGAGATGCGTGCTTGCAGAACACACTGTTGGAAAGAGCAAACTCTCGAGCTTTATATGGTTCCCGTTAGGTACCAACAATGAGCGTCCACTTCATTTCTAGTAAAAATGGTGTCGGGACAACAGAAAGCGTTTCGTGTTCTACGTTTTGCACAGTGCGGGTCAGTAATTCATGGTGAGTTTCGTACTAGGTATGGTGTGCATCCTGCTACAGTACAGAGCATTACACGATGGCGCGAAAAATTCCGAGAAACAGGTTGTTTGTGTAAATGCAAATCGCCAGGCCGTCCCCGAGTGTCTGACGCACACGTCGAATGGATCCGCCATAGTTTCACATGGGATCCACACAAATCCGTTGGCCGTGCAGCCCGACAGCTCAACATGTTCCCGATGTCCGTCTGGCGTGTGTTGCGTCGACGTTTACACGTGAAACCGTACAAAATGCAGCTGCCGCAAGCTCTTCATGAAAGCGACAAACAAAAACATGTGGAATTCTGTAATTTCGTTCTCGGCAAGACGGAGAATGACCGTTTTCTTCCACGCTTAGTGTTTAGTGACGAGGCAATATTTCATTTTAATGGAAAGGTGAACCGTCATAATGTAAGTATATGGGATACCGACAACCATATAAACTTTTGTAACGTGCGATAGACTCTCCAAAATGTAATGTCTTTCGTGCAATTTAACGGGAAAAAGTTTATGCTCTTCTTTTCTTTGCCGAAAACACTCCGTTACCTATAACTGAACTGAAACATAGAATGAGATTTTCACTCTGCAGTGGTCAGCTGATATGAAACTTCCTGTCAGATTAAAACTGTGTGCCGGGCCGAGACTCGAACTTGGGACCTTTGCCGTTCGTGAGCAAGTGCTCTACCATCTGAGCTACCCTAGTGCGACTCACCCACCGACCTTACACAGCTTTACTTCTGCCAGTACCTCGTCTTCTACGATCCAAACATTACAGAAGCTCTCCTGTGAACCTTGCAGGAGTAAAGCTGTGAGGACGGGACGTGAGTCGTGCTAGGGTAGCTCTGATGGTAGAGCACTTGCCCGCGAAAGGCAAAGGTCCCGAGTTCGAGTGACGGTCCGGCACATAGTTTTAATCAGCCAGGAAGTTTCAAATCAGCACACACTCCGCTCCAGAGTGAAAATCTCATTCTGGAAACATCCCCCAGGCTGTGGCTAAGTCGTGTCTCCGCAATATCCTTTCTTTCAGGAGTACTAGTTCTGCAAGGTTCGCAGAAGAGCTTCGGTGAAGTTTGGAATGTAGGAGCCGAGATATTGGCAAAAGTAAAGCTGTGGGTACCGGGCGTGAGTCGTGCTTCGGTAGCTCAGTTGGTAGAGCACTTGCCCGCGAAAGGCAAAGGTCCCAAGTTCGAGTCTCGGTCCGAAACACAATTTTAATCTGCCAGGAAGTTTCAACTGAAACATAACATAACACCAGCTGTGGAAGCTGTAACTCAAGACATGCTTGCTGCTGTATGGAAACAATCTGAATATGGCATTGACTAATACCGTGGATTTCAAGGGAGGTGAAGGGGGGGGGGGGGGGCGGGGGCATGTTGAATACCTGCGAAAAGATATTAAAGAAAGTCTTTCTGAGATTCCAGATCATTAAACAACAAAATTCATTATACAAGTTCATTAGTTTCAAAAACATAGACGTGCCAAATCGGACGATTCTTTTTGATACACTCCGTATTTCTTTAATTTTAGTGTATTATGCTATTGAAAGGGGGGTTCAAATGGTTCAAATGGCTCTGAGCACTATGGGACTTAACATCTATGGTCATCAGTCCCCTAGAACTTAGAACTACTTAAACCTAACTAACCTAAGGACATCACACAACACCCAGTAATCACGAGGCAGAGAAAATCCCTGACCCCGCCGGAAATCGAACCAGGGAACTCGGGCGTGGGAAACGAGAACACTACCGCACGACCACGAGCTGCGGACTGAAAAGGGGGGGGGGGGGAGGCGAAGGCGATAGATCGGATCATGTAGTCAGAAGAGTGATGACCCGTAAATGATTTCATCGAGCGGTTTAGATAGCCACTGCAGTACTGGAATGAAAAAGACAATTAGCTATAGGAGGAGGGCCTATATATTCCGGTAGAGGGTGAGAGGAGGGAATGAGGAGGGGAGAGGGCAGCGGAGGGTTTCTGGGCAGAGGTCCAGCAGGCCGTGTGGGAAGAGCGCAGCTGCTGCCCGAGGCGATAAATCGGCGGCGGTCAGCAACAGCCAGCACCTCTGCAGCCTCCGTGTGACCCGAGCTCCCGCGGCTGCAGACCACGGTCGCCGCCAGCGGAAATGCGTCACTGGTCGCGGCTGCCGGCGAAGGCGCCCCGCCGAGAATAATGCAGCGACTGTTAGACGCTGCTCAAGGACGCCAATAAAACATACGACGTCATATTTCAAGTACGCCATAACGACTCTTCCACCCTCACCCCCCCCCCTTAAAAAACAAAAGCAAAAAAATACTTTGTTTAGCTGTAGCATCGTTGCTCAGATATTTTGTGTAATATTGCCGGCCGCGGTGGTCTAGCGGTTCTAGGCGCTTCAGTCTGGAATCTCGTGACCGCTACGGTTGCAGGTTCGAATTCTGCCTCGGGCATGGATGTGTGTGATGTCCTTAGGTTAGTTAGGTTTAAGTAGTTCTAAGTTCTAGGGGACTGATGACCACAGATGTTAAGTCCCACAGTGCTCAAAATCACTTGAACCACCAAAGCCGGTGGCCTACCAGCAACCCATTTCATATTCCGAAATGGGATTCTTCTCGTTCATTACCTTGCAGAGGATAAAAGAATAAATGCCGTATATTAAGCATGCTTTCTGGACCAATTTCAAAAAATACACGTGAATTAACCGGAGTTGAAAGAAAAACATCTTGTGCGGCCACTCCCGCCGGGGGTTCGAGTCCTCCCTCTGGCATGGGTATGTGTGTTGTTCTTAGTATAAGTTAGTTTACGTTAGCTTAAGTAGTGTGTAAATCTAGGGACCGATTACCTTAGCAGTTTGGTCCCTTAGAAATTCACACACATTTGAAAAACTCCATCAGGCATCTAAACTGGTTTGGAAAATAGAAAAATTAGACATTCTCCGCCAGTGTCGAGACTGGGTTAATTAAAAAGAGAGAAAAGTTGTTGATATTCATGTTTCAGGTGTTCTATATGGTCTCCTCCTACTTGAGTGCAGCATTCAAATAAACATGTGAAACGGTCAGAAGAGTCCTTCTTTTGGGAGCGGTTCGATTGGTGTGTCACATTGGTTTGAATGTTGGTTATGTTGTCAAAGTGTTGACCCTTCATGTGAATTTAAGGTAGGTTGGTATCGATAACACCAAGTCCGTTACTATTACTCTTGATGATTCTTTCCAGAATATAGTTATCCGCGTTCTGTATTTCAAGCAAGTCAGGGCGCCCACAAGTCATTATTTTTGTTCGGGAAAAAGGTGTGCGGGGTAGACTTTGCAAGTTTCTCTCCTTTAAAACAGGGCTTCCCAGCGTGTGGTCCGCGGACCCATTAGAGGTCCGCCGGCTCTTTCTAGGGGGTCCTTGGCCACCTTTCACCAAATCGTGTAAATAATGAGTAAAATTATTAAATAAAAATGTGAAAATTAAATTCATCACTTTTTTTTCGTGAGAAAAACATGTGTACTTTTACTTCAGGTCGTATTCCCAAGCAGCCTTTGCGGTTCCTAAATGAGAACGCACACACAGTTTAGTGCCGGAGAATGCCGCTTCTCTGATCGACTGTTTCGTAACAATACGGGGGTCATTTGTGCGCCGGCTCACGGCGCTAGATGCGCTGAAACCTTTTACGCATCTGCGGAGCGTGCTTTGTCGACCAATCACAGCGCTCGCTGGCACGTATGCGGCCCCAAGCATCATTAAAGTTGCTTTGCCAGTGCACTACCTATTTCATAAGTCGTTTTTTGACCGATTTATTACTTCTAACATGGATCGGTGGCTGAAGTCAGGATCACTGAAGAAGGGTGCAGTTTTTCCATCGCCTTCAAAACAAGGGAAGTTTCCAGTTGAAATGAATGAGGAGGGAGGACGACCAAAGGAAGAACAATTACAAGAAACTCCACAGCCGGATTTCTTATGTGAGAACGCTGCAAGTACTCCATTGGTTGCAATATCCTGTGGAAGTGGAATAACCAAGAAGCGTTAAGTACAACGAAAGCTATTTAGAAATGAGCTTTACGAAGAAAAAAAAATGGCTCTGAGCACTATGGGACTTAACATCGGAGGTCATCAGACCCCTAGAACTTAGAACTACTTAAACCTAACTAACCTAAGAACATCACACACATCTATGCCCGAGGCAGGATTCGAACCTGCGACCGTAGCGATCGCGCGGTTCCGGACTGAAGCGCCTAGAACCGCTAGGCCACAAGGCCGGCCTTTATTGAGACAAAGGAGGGTAAAGCTCAGTGTTTAATTTGTGCGCGAGTCCTTCCGAACAGTTCGATGGTTCCAGTTAAATTGCACAGTCATTTTGAAGGTACTCACCCGGACTTCCAGGCTAAAGACATCGATATTTTCAAAAGGAAGAGTGCTGAACTAGCTGCTTCTCAGCATAGCATGAAAAATCATGCAAAAACAATTAATGAAAATTCATTAAAAGCTTCTTTCTTGGTTAGTTATCGAGTGGCAAAAACAGGCAAAGCTCATACCATTGCAGAAAATCTCATAAAGCCGTGTGTTAATGATATTGTTGTGAGACCTGAGCTTCTCCTGGCGTAAACTATGTTCAAAGTACTTACGGGCATTCAGCCAGGTTGAATTTTCGACAACTGCCGATATTTCGGCGGATGCACCCTCCGCCATTTTCAAGGCTTAACTGCAACGACCAGACGAAGTGCAGAAAACACGAGAGCTCGGTTCTGCGAGTCTAACAGAAAAGATAACACACGCCTAAACAAAAGCCACCAAAGATGAACGAAGTCAGAGCTATCGATAGTAACTACCAGTCAATAGTTTCTTACTATCGATAGCTCTGACTTCGTTCATCTTTGGTGGCTTTTGTTTAGGCGTGTGTTATCCTTTCTGTTAGACTCGCAGAACCGAGCTCTCGTGTTTTCTGCACTTCGTCTGGTCGTTGCAGTTAAGCCTTGAAAATGGCGGAGGGTGCATCCGCCGAAATATCGGCAGTTGTCGAAAATTCAACCTGGCTGAATGCCCGTAAGTACTTTGAATGATATTGTTTCTTGCATGCTAGACGAAAAGGCAGTAAAGCTTGTATTTTGGGTGCTATTTTCAAACAATACTGTCAAGAGACGCATTGTCGATATGTCAAAGACACTCTTGTTTCTCGCATCCAACACAATTCATTTTCTCGGCAGATACATGAAACCACTGATGTTGCAGGATTAGCTATGTTATTGTCTTCTGTCCGTTATGTATATTCTGGATGTTTTGAGAAGGACCTCTTATTGTGCAGACCACTAGCTGCCAACACAACAGGTACAGAAATATACCCTCTATTGGATGATTTTTCAAGGACTAACGAAGTTTCATGGTCTAATTGCATAGATGTATGAACAGATGGTGCAAAAGCTATGACGGGTCCTACTGTCGGAGCAATAACAAAAATAAAAGAAAACGCCAAGAATTGCAGCAGTAGTCATTGTGCTCTCCACAGATACGCTTTAGCTACGAAACAAATGCCTGTTTCGTTCAAGAAAATTTTAGACGAATCCATTCAAATCATTAACTACATAAAATCAAGGCCGTTGAAGTCAAGACTTTTCACAATACTGTGTAAACATACGGGAAGCCTTCATCATTCCCTGATTCTCCACACAGAAGTGAGGTGGCTCTCACTTGGGAATGCACTCTCTCGGTTGTACGAATTAAGATTGGAAGTCTTAGCTTTCCTTTTGGAGCATAACACCAAATTAACAGACCTTATAAAAGACGAAAATTGGCGGTGTATATTTGCCTATTTGTCACATATTTTCTCCAAAATGAACGAAATGAATATTTCACTCAAAGGGCAAAGTGAAACAAAGGTCACTGCTATAGACAAAGTTCGAGCATTCAAGAGGAAAATCAATTTTTGGGCAGAGAGTGTCGAGGAGGGGAGGTCGAGTGTTTTCCTCTTCTCAAGGAGTTTTTGGAAAACAAAACATTGGCGCTTGGGAAGAATTTGTTTCATCAAATCGTGGAACATCTCCGAAGCTTGATGTCATTGTTGGAGCAGCTGAAGATGAGAAGCTGCAGAAATACGAATGGATGGTCAACCCATTCACTGTATCCAAAAAGCCGAACATTCTATCATCAAATGAATATGAGTTGATAGAAATTGCCACAGACCCTACCTTGAAATCAAGTTTTGACATTGACGGTTACTCACACTTTTGGATCCATTTGGATAACAAGAAATACTACCACCTGGTTGAAAAGGCAAAACGTGTACTTCTTCCATTTGCAGCAACGTACATATGTAAATCTGGATTCTCAATCTACGCTGCCCACAAAACTAAGTACCGAAGCTGTCTAGATGCGGAACCAGACATCCGTCTCCAGTTGTCAAGAACTGAACCCAACTTTTCAAAATTGTGTCAGTAGAAGCACCCTCAACCATCACATTAGGATTCCATTATTATTCCTAAAAACTCATCTATACTAAAGAAGAAAGCATTTTTCTTCGTAGATGCTCAGTGGACGTGCATGAACTATAACCCTGTAGGAATTTTGTTTCTATAATTTACAAAATAATTATTAATTGAATTCTGTTGGCATTGATATTTTTGTTACAAAAATTAAAATGATCTCTAAGGCTAATTTCTTTTCTTTGTAATGTATTCCAACCTCTCTGTTAAAAATATGGCCCGCCTATACCTCAGTTACGATTACTTACTATTACTCTGACACTATATTGTGGCAACTGGCTGCGAGAGTAAACAAATGAGTACTTTTCACGTGCCTCCGTGTAAAAGGTAAACCTCCTCTGCCAGAATTGTTTCCTTTGAGAAAAAAAAGTCTTACGTTCTGTGAAATGCTTTGTCTTCTTATACAGAAATAAGGGAGTCTGTTTGTATGTTTTCCTAATTTTGTTTACTGCCGAGGCTGACTGCCACGATATAGTGACCAAGTAGTAGTTAAGTTGTCAGTTGTGGCTAAAATGTTGCCACGTCTTCTGCCAGTTGCTCGCTACCAACTGACAATACACTGCTGCAATGCCGCCTGCTAGCTGCGGGCTATGGACTGACAGCTGCCCAGTAGATATGCAAAGACGTAAAAATAACTAGACTTTTCGAGCTGTTTACATGGGCACGAAAATCGATTGTGGAATTGGAAAACGGCTTTATAAAAGCACATTTAAATAATCGATTTTGAAGTGTTTACCTGACCAATCAAAAGCGGAACTGTGACATAGGCTTACGAAATTCGGTTTTGGAAACGCATGTAAACTGGGTGAATGTGTTCCCACACATTGCACAACACATGCCACAATAGTCCTCTAAAGTTAAACTTAGGTTAATAGTTTGTAAGACTAGGGACTGATGACCTCAGCAGTTAAGTCCCATAGACTTTACATAAATCTGAACATTTTTCTTCGGATTTCACGAAAAACCACACACACACACACAACTGTTACGAAATATGCATGCTCCTTACACGACAGTAGCCAAACAGTGGAAGTAAACAGACCACAAGCGGCAGCTTCTCAACTGCGAACAGTCTGGACGTGACGTTGACTGCTCTTGGAGGAAGGCAGCTCCAACGTGTGAAATGTCAATACCAAGACATTTTAATCAGGCTATAGTGTGTTGAACAAAGGAAGTAAGTCCACTAGTAAGTGTGTGGATACAGTGGGAATTCAAATTGGATCGTTAATTTCAAGTTGTTTTCACTCATCTCTAAACCAAAGACTATTGATACTTCGGGGGGGGGGGGGGGGGGGCGTCATTGGGAACATGGCACTTGCATTAAGAAGCTTTCAGTTCCATGGGCTTCGCTCTGAAATTTAAAGTTACTGTGCTCTTGACTGACTAGGGGTCCGCCATGGATTTTCGACTGAAGGGGTCCGCCAGCTGAAAAGGTTGGGAAGCTCTGCTATAAAACATTCGGGACAATTCCTCAATACTTGATTTAGAGATGTTGTTCCATTGCGATTTGCGAAACAAAGACGTTGACACGTTAAAGAGTCGAGTGGCACGACTTAGTTTGGCAATTTCAAGGAAGGAACAAGAGTTTGGTTTAACGACCGTCGGGATTGAGATCATTAGAGACGGAGAATCTCGGAATATTTCAAGGATGGGGAAGCTAATCGGCCGTTCCCTTTCAAAGGAACCATCCCGGCGTCTGGAAGGAGCGATTTATGGAAGTCACAGAACCGACGTCCCCCGACTGCGACTCCAGTGTGCTACCTCACTCGGTCGAGATTATCAGCTCCGCGCCTCCCAACAACATCATAATTTGTCTACAGTCACTACGAAGAAGAGCCCAAGTGGAAATTGTGCTAGTTAGATTAGTCATCGAGCATTGGATGTAGGATAGACCAACGTTCAAACACAGATCAGCGCAAGTGAACATATAATCACACTGTCACGCATCGTCGTCACACACAAGTTGTGTAATGAGCAATTTTTGCTAACAAATTATTATACATTGTAGGTAATCTGTGTTGCAGAATCCTGTTTGCCTGAGTGTAAGGATACCACGTCAATAACACCAATTACTTTCTGTAGTAGGGGTTTCTTTTCTTGTCACATTTATATGTTGACACCAAGTGTATTTGAGGAATACAATAATCGCTATACCATAGAACGTATATGTCTATGTTTCAGCTTTCATTCAGGTAGTAATAAACTCGAAGTTGAGAGAGGTGTCAGGTCACGAGATTCCATATTACCAAAACTACTCTGACTAGTCCTACAGGACGTTTTCATTCCCTTAAACTAGGACAATGAAGGAGGGATTCGTGTTAGTGGAAAGTACCTGAGCCACCTAGCTGATGTCATTGTACTATTTCAGTCTATTTCAGGTACTCTTCAGCGATTAATATACAGACTATATACCGTCATTTTGTAAGAAGACCTGAAAATCAACTACAATAATGTTGAAATATCAGCAGTAAGAAAATTGTATTAGCTGAAAATGAAGTCATGGAAACCTTTTATGATTTTTTATTTAGGACGATGATAGCGCTAACACCGATTCGCTACAGATCACCGAAGTTAAGCGCTGTCGCGTTGGCCAATACTTGGATGGGTCACCGTCCGCGCCTCTCGAACGGTGTTGGCAAGTGGGCTGTACTCAGCCTTTCTGAGGCCAGTTGAGGAGTAACTTGATTAAGAAGTAGCGCCTCCTGTCACGAAAACTGACAACGTATCCGCATCCAGAGACGCCTGTCGACTCAGGATGACACGGCGCTCGGTCGGTAATGTTGGGCCTTCCGAGGCCTCTTCGGATAGAATTTTAAATTTTTAGCTCAGAACAGTGATGGAGAGAAAAAGAAATAAACAGAAGAGAAAAAAGTGTCTGGCAGTGCTATTGGTAAACTAAGCAGGTTTTTTATATCTTGGTTTCCTATGTGTCTGAATAGGGAGGTACTACTCTTTGTTGTTTTCCAAGCAGTAAGCGGAGGAGACAAAGTTTCGCGGCTGGGAATGAAATGCTATTGATCTCAGAAATTAAATGCACTTATTTCTCTACGTGGTCTTCTTTTAGTACAATCTTAGTACCCAACCATTTTATAGAGAGTAAATTTCATCCTTGAAACAGAATTCTTTTTTTTCCTTTATTCAGTTTCTATTCCCCCCGAAGGTGGCGGGCTGGCAGTAGCTTAGTATGCCGCTCTTCATCCTACAGAATTTGTTTCGAAAAAATGAAGGTAATAAATAATGAAAAGCAGGCGATAAATTCGGTGACTTAAATAGTAAAATGGCAGAAAAATGTGGAACTTAAAACGTAAAACAAAGGGTTGGTGATGCCAATAAAATGCACAGGAAGCAGACAGGTAAAATAATAGACAGACAATTAAAAAACACTGCGACAGTCTGGTTTCTGTTCGCAAAAGACATAAAAATCACATCCAGCAAAAGCATGATTTCTGTTCGCAATACATTGGAAAGACGCACAACACTGAACACTCACTTGATCACTGCACTAAAATGTTGGCACAGATATGACACACCGCAGCCGAGGGCAGACGGGGGGAACCTGGACAGATGATGGGAAAGGAAAGCAGGGAAGGAGAGGAAAAACGAAGTGGGGGGGGGGGAAGTGGAGGGGGAAGGAGCCGACGGACAGGGGGTGGGGGGGCTGGGCAGACGTGAGAGTGAGTGGAGGAAGCAGAGGAGGGGAGTGCAAAAGGTCTTGGGGGAGGGGAGGCAGAGAGAGGGTAGGCGGGGAAACAACAGGATGGAAGGGAGGGGAAGAGGGAGCCCGGGGCTCAAAAAATGGTTCAAATGGCTCTGAGCACTCTGGGACTTAACATCTATGGTCATCAGTCCCCTAGAACTTAGAACTACTTAAACCTAACTAACCAAAGAACAGCACACAACACCCAGCCATCACGAGGCAGAGAAAATCCCTGACCCCGCCGGGAATCGAACCCGGGAATCCGGGCGTGGGAAGCGAAAACGCTACCGCACGACCACGAGATGGGGGCGGAGCCCGGGGAAAGGCAGGGGAAAGGAGGGGGAGATGAGAATCAGAGTTGATAGGAGAGATAAATGGAGAGAGAGAGGGCATCATCCGCGAGAGGGAGTTGACGCAAGCCACCTTGGGAAAGGAGATGAAGGGTGTAGAGATGAGGATAGGGGGGACACAACAATGAAGGCGGGGCAGAGGGCAGTGGTTGGAGAGGAGAGGAGCAACCAGGGGATGAGGGGGATCAAGGCAGCGACAGGTGTAGAGTATGCGGATATGTTTGACGAATAGGAGCAGATGGGGAAAGGAGTCAGGTCGTAGAGGATCTGTGTGGGGGATGGGAGACATATAGACTTCTGAAAGGATGCCAAATGCCTGTCTCCAGTTGCTAAATTCTCCTCATTCCACTCATAATGTTTTGCAGCCTCCAATTTCTTTATTCATGGGAGTAGAAGGAAATTAGATAGCGCCAGGCAGGCTAATTCGTTTAAATATTTCAATAACTATTTCACACACCACCCATCCAAAAACTTCTGAGTCTGATTTTATTCTTGGCGTATAAGCGATGTTAGCACAGTAATAACGATGGCAGCTTCAACTAACAACTCTAAAGAACAAAAAGTCAATTTGTTCAGTCAATAAGTAGCAGGCAGCATTAAGTAGTGGAGATACTTCCAACTGCATTTGGCAGATAGATGTTCTCCTGCGACCTATTTGAAAAAAAAATTCAAATGTGTGTGAAATCTTATGGGACTTAACTGCTAAGGTGATCAGTCCCTAAGCTTACACATTACGTAACCTAAATTATCCTAAGGACAAACACACACACTCATGCCCGAGGGAGGACTCGAACCTCCGCTGGGATCACCTGCACAGCCTATGACTGCAGCGCCTTAGACCGCTGCGACCTACTTGGGTGACGTAAGGGGGAAGCAGAAAATAGTCGCCTAGTGTGCTCTCTCTATGACATCTGACCATCACTGTGTTGCCTCTCTCTGGAGGCTGCTCCTGCCATGTGGCGACCTCTCTGTATCTGGCTGTGTCTCACAACTTCTGGAGGACATAACACTAACATGGGTTGATTTAGTGCCTTGTTTCTCAAGTGCATACCTTTCATTGAAACCTCTTTAAAACCTTTCGTATAATCTATGAACCCAACAATTTCACTTTCGTTACAATCTTTTGTATTTTCTTAGATGAGTGATAAACTGTCCACTATGATCTACTCACCTTTAAAACTAGCTTGTTCCTCTATTTTGTATTTGCGGTGACCTGCCGCCTTCATGTAGTTGATAAACGAAATCATTTGTATGCAGTGTGGTCAGAAAATGTCTGAAACGCTTGTAGGGATGTTGCAGGGCAGGTTGTACTGAGATGTGAATGCCAAAAAAAAAATCGATACCATGCGCCGTTTCCGGGTTATTTGGCATTGAAGTTAGCCAATCAGATCTTCGCACGCTTAAATTCAAGTTTCAGCTAACGAGACAAAGCACTCGTTGGGCAACACCGCCCCTGGCAGGCCCCTGATTGGCTAAATTCTATGCTAAATAACTCGGAAACGGAGCAACGTATCGAATTTTTTTCTTGACATCTATGCTTCAGTACAACCTGCCCTGTAACATCCCTACAAGCATTTCATACATATACTGACCACCCTATATACAGACAAAAAAGACTGCTTTTTTGCATTTTTTTGTTTTTCTGGGCCATTATAGACATATATGCTTATCGTCAGCAGTTGTCAATTTTATTTTTGCGTTCTCATATAATTTTTCAAAAATTTGTATGAAGATTTTGTATTAAATTGATCTGCTTTTCAGTGCGTCCACGTATATTAATAGAACATCTCGAAAAATTCTGTAAACGCACAATGTTAAAATACAAGACCGCTGCCAGTGAGCTACGGCTCGATATTGGTCCGGAAAAACAAAAATATAAAAAACAAGCAGCATTTTCGCTGTCTAAGTGGTCAAAATAATGTTTATGGACTTCTTCCTTTCCCTATTTAATATCTAAAGTTTTTTTTTAATGTGATCTACAGTATGTAAGCAATATCTCCAAATGTTATACTGAATCATGCCGCAGATAAGAAGAGACATGGTAAAAGTAAAGCAGGAAATTTTACACTGGTGGCCATTAAAACGGCAGCATCAGGAAGGACAGCGGAAAACGTGGTTTTGATTATCGTGCAAGTACAGTGTAGCAGGAGGAACGTGATTAAGTCTGTAGGTGGTTTGTTATGTACATGGTGCGGAATTTACTACACATCTCCCCCCACCACCAGCGGCAACGGCTCTAACCTGGCTGAGCATCAAAGTGCACTGAATTTGGATGACATTTACTACTACGTCTGTACTCTGCAAACCACTGTGAGGTGCATGACACTGGGTACGTTCCAGTTATTGATTATTCTTCCTGTTCCATTCACACATGGACCGCGAGAAGAAAGATAAATTGAATGCCTCTGTAGGTGCTGTAATTATTCTAATCTTTTCCTCGTGATCCCTATGCGAGCGACACGTAGGATGCTGTAGTGTATTCCTAGATTCTTCAGTTACAGCCAGTTCTTGAAGCTTTACTAGAAAAACTTTCCTGGTATAGTTTACATCTCCAAGAGTCTACCAGTTCAGTTTCTTCAGCATCCCAGTGACACTTTCCGATAGGTCAAACAAACCTGTGACCGTTCGTGCTGCCCTTCTCTGCATACGTTCAACGTCCCCTGTTAGTCATGTATGGTATGAATCCCACATACTTGAACAATATTCCAGAATGTGTGGATCTAGGATGCTTCCACTGTATGTCAGAATGACTGCGCGTGGTAGAATTCCAGTCTCTCGGCAATCCATGACCAGATGTTCCAGTGAGTGAGAAATACGGGGAAAGAGCTAACAAGGGTAACAGGCGAACACACTCTCCATCCAGGAAGCTCAGGACAGAATGGGCAACATATCTTTGTTGATCCATCGTGGATATGGGAAAGAGTCCGGTTGGACATTTACCAAAGAAACATTGCGAAACAACCGTATGTTATCAGAAGTTGTTGTATTATTTATACGACCTGTTTCTGCATCTCAGTGATGCGATCTTCACGTGCCTACGCACTCCCTATACAGTGAATCAAATACATCGATGCATACATAACCGGAGCCATCAATACTCGGAGTCCGTGAATTTTTTGTGAAGTGTGTATTTAAAGGACTTTACAACTCACCAGCATCTACGCAGCTGATTCACTATACAAGGAGCGCATATTGGCTTGAAGACGGCGTTAATGAGATGCTGATACTGGTCGTGCAAACAAAACAACAACTTCTGGAAACTATGTTTTAGTACAGTTAGTCTAATTCTGAAGACGACGCTCTAGTAGCGTCGAAACCAGGTCAATTTTGAATTGATATTTGTGACCGAGGGCTTATTTGTTACAATATAATTCTGACACGGTCACTGAACCTTAGCAGCTATGTTCAAAGTTTAACGCCTAGATGTTTAATGGGTATAACTGCATCAAGCAGCGCACCACTATTGCTGTATTCGAAGATTACAGGATTGCTTTTCCCACTCAGCATCATTAATTTACATTTTTATACTTTTAAAGCAGGATGCCATTTATATAACTAACTAGAAATTCCGTCTAAGTCTTCTTGTATTCTCCTACAGTTCCTCAACGACGCCACCATACCATACAGCCACAACCGTCATCAGCAAGCAGCCCCACGCTGCTACTCAGTCTGACCGTTAGATCATTTATGGATAAAGTGAATAACAGCGGCCCTATCACACTTTCCTGGGTCACTCCTGACGACATCCTTGCCTCTGATGAACATTCGCTATCGAGGACTACTTATGAAGTCTTCGAGCTACTCATATAACTGGGAACTTAATCCGTATGCCCGGATTTTCGTTGACAATCTGCAGTGTACCACAGTGTCAAACGCTTTCCGGAAATCTGGGAAGCCGAGCGGGATAGCCGCATGGGTCTAAGGCAAAAAGGTCCGCGCGGTCTAAGGCACCAAGATCCGCGTGGCTCACCCTGTCGGAGATTCGAGTCCTCTCTCGGACATGGGTGCGTGTGCTGCACTTAGCGTAAGTTAGTTTAAGTTATATTAAGTTGTATGTAACCCTAGGGACCGAAGACCTCAGGAATTTGGTCCCATAGGAACTTACCATCACCAAATCTTGGAATTGGAATCTCTTTATTACTCTTCTTGCACGGTTCTCAGGACACCATATGAGATAAATGCAAACTAAGTTTAGCACGAGCGATGCTTCCTAAGCCTGTACTGATCTGTGGACAGAAGCTTTTTTATTTCACGGAAATTTACTGCATTCCAAGCGAAAATATCTTCAATGATTCTGCAGAAATCCGATGTTAACGATTTAACTGCTATGGACATGTTAACTCTGAACGTGTTTACGCGCACCACCAGTCCTTCTACCTGGTACTCCGAAAATGTTAACGCGCGTATCTTTGTACCTGTCCCTGTGTGCTCTGAACGTGTTTACGTGCACCACCAGTCCTTTTACCTGGTACTTTGAAAATGTTAACGTGCGCATCTTTGTTCCTGTCGCTGTGTGCTCTGAACGTGTTTACGCACACCACAAGTCCTTCTACCTGCTACTCCGAAAATGTTAACGCGCGTATCTTTGTACCTGTCCCTGTGTACTCTGAACGTGTTTACGGGCACCACCAGTCCTTTTACCTGGTACTTTGAAAATGTTAACGTCCGCATCTTTGTACCTGTCCCTGTGTGCTCTGAACGTGTTTACGCACACCACCAGTCCTTCTACCTGCTACTCCGAAAATGTTAACGCGCGTATCTTTGTACCTGTCCGTGTGTGCTCTGAACGTGTTTATGTGACCCACCAGTCCTTTTACCTGGTACTCCGAAAATGTTAACGCGCGTATCTTTGTACCTGTCCCTGTGTGCTCTGAATGTGTTTACGTGCACCACTAGTCCTTTTACCTTGTACTCCGAAAATGTTAACGTGCGCATCTTTGTAACTGTCCCTGTGTGCTCTGAACGTGTTTAAGCACACCACCAGTCCTTCTACCTGGTACTCCGAAAATGTTAACTCGCGTATCTTTGTACCTGTCCCTGTGTGCTCTGAACGTGTTTACGTGCACCACCAGTCCTTCTACCTGGTACTCCGAAAATGTTATCGCGCGTATCTTTGTACCTGTCCCTGTGTGCTCTGAACGTGTTTACGTGCACCACCAGTCCTTTTACCTGGTACTACGAAAATGTTAATGCGCGCGCCTTTGTACCTGTCAATGTGTGCTCTGAACGTGTTTACGCGCACCACCAGTCCTTCTACCTGGTACTCCGAAAATGTTAACGCGTGTATGTTTGTACCTGTCCCTGTGTGCTCTGAACGTGTTTACGTGCACCACCGGTCCTTTTACCTGGTACTCCGAAAAAGTTAACGAGCGTATCTTTGTACCTGTCCCTGTGTGCTCTGAACGTGTTTACGCACACCACCAGTCCATCTACCTGCTACTCCGAAAATGTTAACGCGCGTATCTTTGTACCTGTCCCTGTGTGCTCTGAACGTGTTTACGTGCACCACCAGTCCTTTTACCTGGTACTTTGAAAATGTTAACGTGCGCATCTTTGTACCTGTCCCTGTGTGCTCTGAATGTGTTTACGCACACCACCAGTCCTTCTACCTGCTACTCCGAAAATGTTAACGCGCGTATCTTTGTACCTGTCCCTGTGTGCTCTGAACGTGTTTACGTGCACCACCAGTCCTTTTACCTGGTACTCCGAAAATGTTACACGCGCGCCTTTGTACTTGTCCCTGTGTGCTCTGAACGTGTTTACGTGCACCACCAGTCCTTTTACCTGGTACTTTGAAAATGTTAACGTGCGCATCTTTGTACCTGTCCCTGTGTGCTCTGAACGTGTTTACGCACACCACCACTCCTTCTACCTGCTACTCCGAAAATGTTAACGCGCGTATCTTTGTACCTGTCCCTGTGTGCTCTGAACGTGTTTACGCACACCACCAGTCCTTCTACCTGCTACTCCGAAAATGTTAACTCGCGTATCTTTGCACCTGTCCCTGTGTGCTCTGAACGTGTTTAAGTGCACCACCAGTCCTTCTGCCTGGTACTCCGAAAATGAAAACGCGCGTGTCTTTGTACCTCTAGGTGTGTGCTCTGAACGTGTTTATGTGCACCACCAGTCCTTTTACCTGGTACTCCGAAAATGTAAACGCGCGTATCTTTGTACCTGTCCCTGTGTGCTCTGAACGTGTTTACGCACACCACCAGTCCTTCTACCTGCTACTCCGAAAATGTTAACGCGCGTATCTTTGTACCTGTCCCTGTGTGCTCTCAACGTGTTTACGCACACCACCAGTCCTTCTACCTGCTACTCCGAAAATGTTAACTCGCGTATCTTTGTACCTGTCCCTGTGTGCTCTGAACATGTTTACGCGCACCACCAGTCCTTTTACCTGGTACTCCGAAAATGTTAACGTGCGCGCCTTTGTACCTGTCCCTGTGTGCTCTGAACATGTTTACGCGCACCACCAGTCCTTCTACATGGTACTCCGAAAATGTTAACGCGCGCGCCTTTGTACCTGTCCCTTTGTGCTCTGAATGTAGTTACGCACACCACCAGTCCTTCTACCTGGTACTCCGAAAATGTTAACGTGCGTATCTTTCTACCTGTCCCTGTGTGCTCTGAACGTGTTTACGCACACCACCAGTCCTTCTACCTGCTACTCCGAAAATGTTAACTCGCGTATCTTTGCACCTGTCCCTGTGTGCTCTGAACGTGTTTACGTGCACCACCAGTCATTTTACCTGGTACTCCGAAAATGTTAACTCGCATATCTTTGTACCTGTCCCTGTGTGCTCTGAACATGTTTACGCGCACCACCAGTCCTTTTACCAGGTACTCCGAAAATGTTATCGCGCGCGCCTTTGTACCTGTCCCTGTGTGCTCTGAACGTGTTTACGCACACCACCAGTCCTTCTACCTGCTACTCCGAAAATGTTAACTCGCGTATCTTTGTACCTGTCCCTGTGTGCTCTGAACATGTTTACGTGCACCACCAGTCCTTTTACCTGGTACTCCGAAAATGTGAATTCGCGTATCTTTGTACCTGTCCCTGTGTGCTCTGAACATTTTTACGCGCACCACCAGTCCTTTTACCTGCTACTCCGAAAATGTTAACGCGCGTATCTTTGTACCTGTCCCTGTGTCCTCTGAACGTGTTTACGCACACCACCAGTCCTTCTACCTGCTACTCCGATAATGTTAACTCGCGTATCTTTGTACCTGTCCCTGTGTGCTCTGAACGTGTTTACGTGCACCACCAGTCCTTTTACCTGGTACTCCGAAAATGTAAACGCGCGTATCTTTGTACCTGTCCCTGTGTGCTCTGAACGTGTTTACGCACACCACCAGTCCTTCTACCTGCTACTCCGAAAATGTTAACTCGCATATCTTTGTACCTGTCCCTGTGTGCTCTGAACATGTTTACGTGCACCACCAGTCCTTTTACCTGGTCCTCCAAAAATGTTAACTCGCGTATCTTTGTACCTGTCACTGTGTGCTCTGAACGTGTTTACGTGCACCACCAGTCCTTTTACCTGGTACTTTGAAAATGTTAACGTGCACATCTTTGTACCTGTCCCTGTGTGCTCTGAACGTGTTTACGCACACCACCAGTCCTTCAACCTGCTACTCCGAAAATGTTAACGCGCGTATCTTTGTACCTGTCCCTGTGTGCTCTGAACGTGTTTACGCACACCACCAGTCCTTATACCTGCTACTCCGAAAATGTTAACGCGCGTATCTTTGTACCTGTCCCTGTGTGCTCTGAACGTGTTCACACACACCACCAGTCCTTCTACCTGCTACTCCGAAAATGTTAACGCGCGTATCTTTGTACCTGTCCCTGTGTGCTCTGAACATGTTTACGCACACCACCAGTCCTTCTACCTGCTACTCCGAAAATGTTAACTTGCGTATCTTTGTACCTGTCCCTGTGTGCTCTGAACGTGTTTACGTGCACCACCAGTCCTTTTACCTGGTACCCCGAAAATGTTAACGCGCGCGCCTTTGTACCTGTCCCTGTGTGCTCTGACCGTGTTATCGCGCACCACCGTTCCTTCTACCTGGTACCCCGAAAATGTTAACGCGCGCGCCTTTGTACCTGTCTCTGGAATCTGTTTATTACTCTTCTTGCACGGTTCTCAGGACACCATATGAGAAAAATGCAAACTAAATTTCGCACGAGCGATGCTTTCTAAGCCTGTACTGATCTGTAGACAGAAGTTTTTTTATTTCATGGAAATTTACTGTTTTCCAAGCGAAAATATCTTCAATGATTCTGCAGAAATCCGATGTTAACCCTTTAACTGCTATGGAGATGTTAACTCGGGTGCCTTTGTACCTGTCCCTGTGTGCTCTGAACGTGTTTACGCACACCACCAGTCCTTCTACGTGCTACTCCGAAAATGTTAACTCGCGTATCTTTGTACCTGTCCCTGTGTGCTCTGTACGTGTTTACGCACACCACCAGTCCTTCTACCTGCTACTCCGAAAATGTTAACGCGCGTATTTTGTACCTGTCCCTGTGTGCTCTGAACGTGTTTACGCACACCACCAGACCTTCTACCTGCTACTCCGAAAATGTTAACTCGCTTATCTTTGTACCTGTCCCTGTGTGCTCTGAACGTGTTTACGCACACCACCAGTCCTTCTACCTGCTACTCCGAAAATGTTAACGCGCGTATCTTTGTACCTGTCCCTGTGTGCTCTGAACGTGTTTACGGACACCACCAGTCCTTCTACCTGCTACTCCAAAAATGTTAACTCGCGTATCTTTGCACCTGTCCCTGTGTGCTCTGAACGTGTTTACGTGCACAACCAGTCCTTTTACCTGGTACTCCGAAAATGTTAACTCGCGTATCTTTGTACCTGTCCCTGTGTGCTCTGAACATGTTTACGCGCACCACCAGTCCTTTTACCTGGTACTCCGAAAATGTTATCGCGCGCGCCTTTGTACCTGTCCCTGTGTGCTCCGAACGTGTTTACGCACACCACCAGTCCTTCTACCTGCTACTCCGAAAATGTTAACTCGCGTATCTTTGTACCTGTCCCTGTGTGCTCTGAACATGTTTACGTGCACCACCAGTCCTTTTACCTGGTACTCCGAAAATGTTAACTCGCGTATCTTTGTACCTGTCCCTGTGTGCTCTGAACATTTTTACGCGCACCACCAGGTCTTTTACCTGGTACTCCGAAAATGTTAACGCGCGCATCTTTGTACCTGTCCCTGTGTCCTCTGAACGTGTTTACGCACACCACCAGTCCTTCTACCTGCTACTCCGATAATGTTAACCCGCGTATCTTTGTACCTGTCCCTGTGTGCTCTCAACGTGTTTACGTCCACCACCAGTCCTTCTACCTGGTACTCCGAAAATGTAAACGCGCGTATCTTTGTACCTGTCGCTGTGTGCTCTGAACGTGTTTACGCACACCACCAGACCTTCTACCTGCTACTCCGAAAATGTTAACTCGCATATCTTTGTACCTGTCCCTGTGTGCTCTGAACATGTTTACGTGCACCACCAGTCCTTTTACCTGGTACTCCGAAAATGTTAACTCGCGTATCTTTGTACCTGTCCCTGTGTGCTCTGAACATTTTTACGCGCACCAATAGGTCTTTTACCTGGTACTCCGAAAATGTTAACGCGCGCATCTTTGTACCTGTCCCTGTGTCCTCTGAACGTGTTTACGCACACCACCAGTCCTTCTACCTGCTACTCCGATAATGTTAACTCGCGTATCTTTGTACCTGTCCCTGTGTGCTCTGAACGTGTTTACGTCCACCACCAGTCCTTCTACCTGGTACTCCGAAAATGTAAACGCGCGTATCTTTGTACCTGTCCCTGTGTGCTCTGAACGTGTTTACGCACACCACCAGACCTTCTACCTGCTACTCCGAAAATGTTAACTCGCATATCTTTGTACCTGTCCCTGTGTGCTCTGAACATGTTTACGTGCACCACCAGTCCTTTTACCTGGTCCTCCGAAAATGTTAACTCGCGTATATTTGTACCTCTCACTGTGTGCTCTGAACGTGTTTACGTGCACCACCAGTCCTTTTACCTGGTACTATGAAAATGTTAACGTGCGCATCTTTGTACCTGTCCCTGTGTGCTCTGAACGTGTTTACGCACACCACCAGTCCTTCAACCTGCTACTCCGAAAATGTTGACGCGCGTATCTTTGTACCTGTCCCTGTGTGCTCTGAACGTGTTTACGCACACCACCAGTCCTTCTACCTGCTACTCCGAAAATGTTAACTCGTGTATCTTTGTACCTGTCCCTGTGTGCTCTGAACATGTTTACGCGCACCACCAGTCCTTTTACCTGCTACTCCGAAAATGTTAACTCGCGCGCCTTTGTACCTGTCCCTGTGTGCTCTGAACGTGTTTACGCACACCACCAGTCCTTCAACCTGCTACTCCGAAAATGTTGATGCGCGTATCTTTGTACCTGTCCCTGTGTGCTCTGAACGTGTTTATGCACACCACCAGTCCTTCTACCTGCTTCTCCGAAAATGTTAACGCGCGTATCTTTGTACTTGTCCCTGTGTGCTCTAAACGTGTTTAAGTGCACCACCAGTCCCTTTACCCGGTACTCCGAAAATGTTAACGCACGTATCTTTTTCTTTGTCCCTGTGTGCTCTGAACGTGTTTACGCACACCACCAGTCCTTCTACCTGGTACTCCGAAAATGTTAACTCGTGTATCTTTGTACCTGTCCCTGTGTGCTCTGAACGTGTTTACGTGCACCACCAGTCGTTTTACCTGGTACTCCGAAAATGTTAACGCGCGTATCTTTGTACCTGTCCCTGTGCGCTCTGAACGTGTTTACGCACACCACCAGTCCTTCTACCTGCTACTCCGAAAATGTTAACGCGCGTATCTTTGTACCTGTCCCTGTGTGCTCTGAACGTGTTTACGCACACCACCAGTCCTTCTACCTGCTACTCCGAAAATGTTAACGCGCGTATCTTTGTACCTGTCCCTGTGTGCTCTGAACATGTTTACGCACACCACCAGTCCTTCTACCTGCTACTCCGAAAATGTTAACTTGCGTATCTTTGTACCTGTCCCTGTGTGCTCTGAACGTGTTTACGTGCACCACCAGTCCTTTTACCTGGTACCCCGAAAATGTTAACGCGCGCGCCTTTGTACCTGTCCCTGTGTGCTCTGACCGTGTTTACGCGCACCACCGTTCCTTCTACCTGGTACCCCGAAAATGTTAACGCGCGCGCCTTTGTACCTGTCTCTGGAATCTGTTTATTACTCTTCTTGCACGGTTCTCAGGACACCATATGAGAAAAATGCAAACTAAATTTCGCACGAGCGATGCTTTCTAAGCCTGTACTGATCTGTAGACAGAAGTTTTTTTATTTCATGGAAATTTACTGTTTTCCAAGCGAAAATATCTTCAATGATTCTGCAGAAATCCGATGTTAACCCTTTAACTGCTATGGAGATGTTAACTCGGGTGCCTTTGTACCTGTCCCTGTGTGCTCTGAACGTGTTTACGCACACCACCAGTCCTTCTACGTGCTACTCCGAAAATGTTAACTCGCGTATCTTTGTACCTGTCCCTGTGTGCTCTGTACGTGTTTACGCACACCACCAGTCCTTCTACCTGCTACTCCGAAAATGTTAACGCGCGTATTTTGTACCTGTCCCTGTGTGCTCTGAACGTGTTTACGCACACCACCAGACCTTCTACCTGCTACTCCGAAAATGTTAACTCGCTTATCTTTGTACCTGTCCCTGTGTGCTCTGAACGTGTTTGCGCACACCACCAGTCCTTCTACCTGCTACTCCGAAAATGTTAACGCGCGTATCTTTGTACCTGTCCCTGTGTGCTCTGAACGTGTTTACGCACACCACCAGTCCTTCTACCTGCTACTCCAAAAATGTTAACTCGCGTATCTTTGCACCTGTCCCTGTGTGCTCTGAACGTGTTTACGTGCACAACCAGTCCTTTTACCTGGTACTCCGAAAATGTTAACTCGCGTATCTTTGTACCTGTCCCTGTGTGCTCTGAACATGTTTACGCGCACCACCAGTCCTTTTACCTGGTACTCCGAAAATGTTATCGCGCGCGCCTTTGTACCTGTCCCTGTGTGCTCCGAACGTGTTTACGCACACCACCAGTCCTTCTACCTGCTACTCCGAAAATGTTAACTCGCGTATCTTTGTACCTGTCCCTGTGTGCTCTGAAAATGTTTACGTGCACCACCAGTCCTTTTACCTGGTACTCCGAAAATGTTAACTCGCGTATCTTTGTACCTGTCCCTGTGTGCTCTGAACATTTTTACGCGCACCACCAGGTCTTTTACCTGGTACTCCGAAAATGTTAACGCGCGCATCTTTGTACCTGTCCCTGTGTCCTCTGAACGTGTTTACGCACACCACCAGTCCTTCTACCTGCTACTCCGATAATGTTAACCCGCGTATCTTTGTACCTGTCCCTGTGTGCTCTGAACGTGTTTACGTCCACCACCAGTCCTTCTACCTGGTACTCCGAAAATGTAAACGCGCGTATCTTTGTACCTGTCCCTGTGTGCTCTGAACGTGTTTACGCACACCACCAGACCTTCTACCTGCTACTCCGAAAATGTTAACTCGCATATCTTTGTACCTGTCCCTGTGTGCTCTGAACATGTTTACGTGCACCACCAGTCCTTTTACCTGGTACTCCGAAAATGTTAACTCGCGTATCTTTGTACCTGTCCCTGTGTGCTCTGAACATTTTTACGCGCACCACCAGGTCTTTTACCTGGTACTCCGAAAATGTTAACGCGCGCATCTTTGTACCTGCCCCTGTGTCCTCTGAACGTGTTTACGCACACCACCAGTCCTTCTACCTGCTACTCCGATAATGTTAACTCGCGTATCTTTGTACCTGTCCCTGTGTGCTCTGAACGTGTTTACGTCCACCACCAGTCCTTCTACCTGGTACTCCGAAAATGTAAACGCGCGTATCTTTGTACCTGTCCCTGTGTGCTCTGAACGTGTTTACGCACACCACCAGACCTTCTACCTGCTACTCCGAAAATGTTAACTCGCGCGCCTTTGTACCTGTCCCTGTGTGCTCTGAACGTGTTTACGCACACCACCAGTCCTTCAACCTGCTACTCTGAAAATGTTGATGCGCGTATCTTTGTACCTGTCCCTGTGTGCTCTGAACGTGTTTACGCACACCACCAGTCCTTCTACCTGCTTCTCCGATAATGTTAACGCGCGTATCTTTGTACTTGTCCCTGTGTGCTCTAAACGTGTTTAAGTGCACCACCAGTCCCTTTACCCGGTACTCCGAAAATGTTAACGCACGTATCTTTTTCTTTGTCCCTGTGTGCTCTGAACGTGTTTACGCACACCACCAGTCCTTCTACCTGGTACTCCGAAAATGTTAACTCGTGTATCTTTGTACCTGTCCCTGTGTGCTCTGAACGTGTTTACGTGCACCACCAGTCGTTTTACCTGGTACTCCGAAAATGTTAACGCGCGTATCTTTGTACCTGTCCCTGTGCGCTCTGAACGTGTTTACGCACACCACCAGTCCTTCTACCTGCTACTCCGAAAATGTTAACGCGCGTATCTTTGTACCTGTCCCTGTGTGCTCTGAACATGTTTACGCACACCACCAGTCCTTCTACCTGCTACTCCGAAAATGTTAACTTGCGTATCTTTGTACCTGTCCCTGTGTGCTCTGAACGTGTTTACGTGCACCACCAGTCCTTTTACCTGGTACCCCGAAAATGTTAACGCGCGCGCCTTTGTACCTGTCCCTGTGTGCTCTGACCGTGTTTACGCGCACCACCGTTCCTTCTACCTGGTACCCCGAAAATGTTAACGCGCGCGCCTTTGTACCTGTCTCTGGAATCTGTTTATTACTCTTCTTGCACGGTTCTCAGGACACCATATGAGAAAAATGCAAACTAAATTTCGCACGAGCGATGCTTTCTAAGCCTGTACTGATCTGTAGACAGAAGTTTTTTTATTTCATGGAAATTTACTGTTTTCCAAGCGAAAATATCTTCAATGATTCTGCAGAAATCCGATGTTAACCCTTTAACTGCTATGGAGATGTTAACTCGGGTGCCTTTGTACCTGTCCCTGTGTGCTCTGAACGTGTTTACGCACACCACCAGTCCTTCTACGTGCTACTCCGAAAATGTTAACTCGCGTATCTTTGTACCTGTCCCTGTGTGCTCTGTACGTGTTTACGCACACCACCAGTCCTTCTACCTGCTACTCCGAAAATGTTAACGCGCGTATTTTGTACCTGTCCCTGTGTGCTCTGAACGTGTTTACGCACACCACCAGACCTTCTACCTGCTACTCCGAAAATGTTAACTCGCTTATCTTTGTACCTGTCCCTGTGTGCTCTGAACGTGTTTACGCACACCACCAGTCCTTCTACCTGCTACTCCGAAAATGTTAACGCGCGTATCTTTGTACCTGTCCCTGTGTGCTCTGAACGTGTTTACGCACACCACCAGTCCTTCTACCTGCTACTCCAAAAATGTTAACTCGCGTATCTTTGCACCTGTCCCTGTGTGCTCTGAACGTGTTTACGTGCACAACCAGTCCTTTTACCTGGTACTCCGAAAATGTTAACTCGCGTATCTTTGTACCTGTCCCTGTGTGCTCTGAACATGTTTACGCGCACCACCAGTCCTTTTACCTGGTACTCCGAAAATGTTATCGCGCGCGCCTTTGTACCTGTCCCTGTGTGCTCCGATCGTGTTTACGCACACCACCAGTCCTTCTACCTGCTACTCCGAAAATGTTAACTCGCGTATCTTTGTACCTGTCCCTGTGTGCTCTGAACATGTTTACGTGCACCACCAGTCCTTTTACCTGGTACTCCGAAAATGTTAACTCGCGTATCTTTGTACCTGTCCCTGTGTGCTCTGAACATTTTTACGCGCACCACCAGTCCTTTTACCTGGTACTCCGAAAATGTTAACGCGCGCATCTTTGTACCTGTCCCTGTGTCCTCTGAACGTGTTTACGCACACCACCAGTCCTTCTACCTGCTACTCCGATAATGTTAACTCGCGTATCTTTGTACCTGTCCCTGTGTGCTCTGAACGTGTTTACGTCCACCACCAGTCCTTCTACCTGGTACTCCGAAAATGTAAACGCGCGTATCTTTGTACCTGTCCCTGTGTGCTCTGAACGTGTTTACGCACACCACCAGACCTTCTACCTGCTACTCCGAAAATGTTAACTCGCATATCTTTGTACCTGTCCCTGTGTGCTCTGAACATGTTTACGTGCACCACCAGTCCTTTTACCTGGTCCTCCGAAAATGTTAACTCGCGTATATTTGTACCTGTCCCTGTGTGCTCTGAACATGTTTACGTGCACCACCAGTCCTTCAACCTGCTTCTCCGAAAATGTTAACGCGTGTATCTTTGTACTTGTCCCTGTGTGCTCTGAACGTGTTTACGTGCACCACCAGTCCCTTTACCTGGTACTCCGAAAATGTTAACGCACGTATCTTTTTCTTTGTCCCTGTGTGCTCTGAACGTGTTTACGCACACCACCAGTCCTTCTACCTGGTACTCCGAAAATGTTAACTCGTGTATCTTTGTACCTGTCCCTGTGTGCTCTGAACGTGTTTACGTGCACCACCAGTCGTTTTACCTGGTACTCCGAAAATGTTAACGCGCGTATCTTTGTACCTGTCCCTGTGCGCTCTGAACGTGTTTACGCACACCACCAGTCCTTCTACCTGCTACTCCGAAAATGTTAACTCGCGTATCTTTGTACCTGTCCCTGTGTGCTCTGAACGTGTTTACGTGCACCACCAGACCCTTTACCTGGTACTCCGAAAATGTTAACGCACGTATCTTTTTCTTTGTCCCTGTGTGCTCTGAACGTGTTTACGCACACCACCAGTCCTTCTACCTGGTACTCCGAAAATGTTAGCGCGCGCGCCTTTGTACCTGTCCCTGTGTGCTCTGACCGTGTTTACGCGCACCACCGTTCCTTCTACCTGGTACCTTGAAAATGTTAACACGCGCGCCTTTGTACCTGTCTCTGGAATCTGTTTATTACTCTTCTTGCACGGTTCTCAGGACACCATATGAGAAAAATGCAAACTAAATTTCGCACGAGCGATGCTTTCTAAGCCTGTACTGATCTGTAGACAGAAGCTTTTTTATTTCATGGAAATTTACTGTTTTCCAAGCGAAAATATCTTCAATGATTCTGCAGAAATCCGATGTTAACCCTTTAACTGCTATGGAGACGTTAACTCGGGTGCCTTTGTACCTGTCCCTGTGTGCTCTGAACGTGTTTATGCGCACCACCAGTCATTGTACCTGGTACTCCGGAAGTGTTAACGCCCGCGCCTTTGTACCTGTCCCTGTGTGCTCTGAACATGTTTACGCGCACCACCAGTCCTTCTACCTGGTACTCCGAAAATGTTAACTCGCGTATCTTTGTACCTGTCCCTGTGTGCTCTGAACGTGTTTACGTGCACCACCAGTCGTTTTACCTGGTACTCCGAAAATGTTAACTCGCGTATCTTTGTACCTGTCCCTGTGTGCTCTGAACGTGTTTACGTGCACCACCAGTCCTTTTACCTGGTACTCCGAAAATGTTAACGTGCGTGCCTTTGTACCTGTCCCTGTGTGCTCTGAACATGTTTACGCGCACCACCAGTCCTTCTACCTGGTACTCCGAAAATGTTAACTCGCGTATCTTTGTACCTGTCCCTGTGTGCTCTGAACGTGTTTACGTGCACCACCAGTCGTTTTACCTGGTACTCCGAAAATGTTAACGCGCATATCTTTGTACCTGTCCCTGTGCGCTCTGAACGTGTTTACGCACACCACCAGTCCTTCTACCTGCTATTCCGAAAATGTTAACTCGCGTATCTTTGCACCTGTCCCTGTGTGCTCTGAACGTGTTTACGCACACCACCAGTCCTCCTACCTGCTACTCCGAAAATGTTAACTTGCGTATCTTTGTACCTGTCCCTGTGTGCTCTGAACGTGTTTACGTGCACCACCAGTCCTTTTACCTGGTACTCCGAAAATGTTAACGCGCGCGCCTTTGTACCTGTCCCTGTGTGCTCTGACCGTGTTTACGCGCACCACCGTTCCTTCTACCTGGTACCCCGAAAATGTTAACGCGCGCGCCTTTGTACCTGTCTCTGGAATCTGTTTATTACTCTTCTTGCACGGTTCTCAGGACACCATATGAGAAAAATGCAAACTAAATTTCGCACGAGCGATGCTTTCTAAGCCTGTACTGATCTGTAGACAGAAGCTTTTTTATTTCATGGAAATTTACTGTTTTCCAAGCGAAAATATCTTCAACGATTCTGCAGAAATCCGATGTTAACCCTTTAACTGCTATGGAGATGTTAACTCGGGTGCCTTTGTACCTGTCCCTGTGTGCTCTGAACGTGTTTACGCACACCACCAGTCCTTCTACGTGCTACTCCGAAAATGTTAACTCGCGTATCTTTGTGCCTGTCCCTGTGTGCTCTGTACGTGTTTACGCACACCACCAGTCCTTCTACCTGCTACTCCGAAAATGTTAACGCGCGTATCTTTGTACCTGTCCCTGTGTGCTCTGAACGTGTTTACGCACACCACCAGTCCTTCTACCTGCTACTCCGAAAATGTTAACGCGCGTATCTTTGTACCTGTCCCTGTGTGCTCTGAACGTGTTTACGCACACCACCAGTCCTTCTACCTGCTACTCCGAAAATGTTAACTCGCGTATCTTTGTACCTGTCCCTGTGTGCTCTGAACATGTTTACGCGCACCACCAGTCCTTTTACCTGGTACTCCGAAAATGTTAACGTGCGCTCCTTTGTACCTGTCCCTGTGTGCTCTGAACATGTTTACGCGCACCACCAGTCCTTCTACCTGGTACTCCGAAAATGTTAACTCGCGTGTCTTTGTACCTGTCCCTGTGTGCTCTGAACGTGTTTACGTGCACCACCAGTCCTTTTACCTGGTACTCCGAAAATGTTAACGTGCGTGCCTTTGTACCTGTCCCTGTGTGCTCTGAACATGTTTACGCGCACCACCAGTCCTTCTACCTGGTACTCCGAAAATGTTAACTCGTGTATCTTTGTACCTGTCCCTGTGTGCTCTGAACGTGTTTACGTGCACCACCAGTCGTTTTACCTGGTACTCCGAAAATGTTAACGCGCGTATCTTTGTACCTGTCCCTGTGCGCTCTGAACGTGTTTACGCACACCACCAGTCCTTCTACCTGCTACTCCGAAAATGTTAACTCGCGTATCTTTGTACCTGTCCCTGTGTGCTCTGAACGTGTTTACGCACACCACCAGTCCTTCTACCTGCTACTCCGAAAATGTTAACTTGCGTATCTTTGTACCTGTCCCTGTGTGCTCTGAACGTGTTTACGTGCACCACCAGTCCTTTTACCTGGTACTCCGAAAATGTTAACGCGCGCGCCTTTGTACCTGTCCCTGTGTGCTCTGACCGTGTTTACGCGCACCACCGTTCCTTCTACCTGGTACCCCGAAAATTTTAACGCGCGCGCCTTTGTACCTGTCTCTGGAATCTGTTTATTAGTCTTCTTGCACGGTTCTCAGGACACCATATGAGAAAAATGCAAACTAAATTTCGCACGAGCGATGCTTTCTAAGCCTGTACTGATCTGTAGACAGAAGCTTTTTTATTTCATGGAAATTTACTGTTTTCCAAGCGAAATTATCTTCAATGATTCTGCAGTAATCCGATGTTAACCCTTTAACTGCTATGGAGATGTTAACTCGGGTGCCTTTGTACCTGTCCCTGTGTGCTCTGAACGTGTTTATGCGCACCACCAGTCATTGTACCTGGTACTCCGGAAGTGTTAACGCCCGCGCCTTTGTACCTGTCCCTGTGTGTTCTGAACGTGTTTATGCACGCCACCAGTCCTTCTACGTGGTACTCTGAACGTTTGTACCCATCCCTGTGTGCTTTACACGTAGACACGTTTAGAGTACTAGGTAGAAGGACTGGTGGCGCGCGTAAACACGTTCAGAGCACACAGGGACTGGTACAAAGGCGCGCGCGTTAACACGTCCAGAGCAGTCTGTAATTTTGCGAGACCGTCCATTTACCTTACTTACTACACAGGAGTCACCTGTGCTTTTGTTCCCCAGTCGCTTGGCACTTCGTTTTGGCCGAGACATTCGTTAGGGGACAATGCCTTCCCATGCCTTAGTCTCTGAAAAACCGAATTAATCATTCGCATATCTAAGCATGTAGCACATTTCATGACAATTTGACGGTTTCTGCATTTCTGTTTTGGTAATATTGTGACTTGAAGTTCAACACACATATTAGGTTGTTGCATAAGTTTGTAGTGTTTCTGTTTTGCATGTTGGTATTCCGGTTGCTGTGGGTTTATTATTTGTAGTTCATTCTTTTTTATTTGAGTTTCCATATTGTCGTTGAGTCTATTGCAGATAGTGAGTGGAGCTGTGGACGCTAGAAAATGGGGTGCCAAGTGGAGAAATCGGAAATTTTCGGCATATTCTCCGTTTGAGTTGAGTAGATGGTTGACGGCAGCGGAGGCAACCAGAAACATTTGCGTCGAGTATGGAGATAATGCCATTGAACAGAGCAGGACAAGGAACTGTTTTTCTTGCTTTATGGAGGTTAGTATCGACATTAGTGACCCTTCACATTCAGTAAAACCTTCGGCGTTTGATGGACGTTTTTTAAACCAATTAATCCACAATGTTCCAAGGTAGTGTCCTAGACAACTGGCAAATGTGATCAACTATTATCACTCCACCATCTTGCGACATTTGCATGCAATGGAGACGTTACAAAAATCTGCTGTGTGGGTACTGCATGCTATAAGCCAAAATCATAAAAATTAGCGGGTGGCTATATATGCTTCTCTGCTAGGTCGTCATGAATTGGCTTGTGAATGACACCTATCTTGTATCGTTATTGTTGACGAGAAACGGTGTCTTGCTAACACATGGAAAATAAACAATTGGTTGAGTCCAAACAAACCATCAGCTCACTTTATAAAGATCTGCGCCCATCCACAAACAGATAATGTAATGTATTTGGTGGGAGAGCGGCGGTGTGGTGTACTACCGACTGCTTACCCGAGGTGAAGCCATACGGCTGACGTTTACTGTCGACAACTGAGATGTCTTGCAGACACAATCCAAGAACAACGAGCACGAAGAATAAGTAAAGTCATGCTACTCCATGATAATGCCCGCCCTCATTCTGCTAGAATGATAAAAAAACACTATACAGGGTTTTTTTATTCACCTGATATTGCTCCTTCAGATTTTCACCTTTACCGCTCTCTATCGAACGATCTTCAACGAACTTTCTTTCCGGATGAAAATGCGTTCCGAAAACGGTTCGACGAGTTCTTCGCCTCAAAACCACGTGATTTCTATGGTCACTGAATCGAGAAGTTAACCCAGTGTTGGCAGACTGTTGTAAATAGTAAAGGAGAATATGTTGTTGTTGTGGTCTTCAATCCAGAGACTAGTTTGATGCAGCTCTCCATGCTACTCTATCCTGTGCAAGCTTCTTCATCTCCCAGTACCTACTGCAACTTACATCCTTCTGAACCTGTTTAGTGTATTCATCTCTTGGTCTCCCTCCGCGATTTTTGCCCTCCACGCTTCCCGACAATACTAAATTGCTGGTATCTTGATGCCTCTGAGTATGTCCTACAAAGCGATCCCTTCTTCTAGTCAAGCTGTGCCACAAATTTCTCTTCTTCCCGATTCTGTTCAATACCTCCTCATTAGTTATGTGATCTACCCATCTAATCTTCAGCATCCTTCTGTAGTACGATATTTCGAAAGCTTCTATTCTCTTTTTGTATAAATTATTTATCGTCCACGTTTCACTTTCATACATGGCTACACTCCACACAAATGCTTTCAGAAAAGACTTTCTGACACTTAAATCTATCCTCGATGTTAACAAATTTCTCTTCTTCAGAAACGCTTTCCTTACCATTGCCAGTCTACATTTTATATCCTCTTTACTTCGACCATCATTAGTTATGTTGCTCCCCAAATAGCAAAACTAATTTACTACTTTAAGCGTCTCATTTGCTAATCTAATACCCTCAGCATCACTCGATTTAATTCGACTACATTCCATTATCGTCGTTTTGCTTTTGTTAATGTTCATCTTATATCCTCCTTTGAAGACACTGCCCATTCCGTTCAGCATTACAATGTCATCGGTGAACCTCAAAGTTTTTATGAGAATATATTATTGATAACTACATCTACATCTACGTGATTACTCTGCAATTCACATTAACTGGTTTGCAGAGGGTTCATCGAACCATAATCATACTATCTCTCTACCATTCCACTCCCGAACAGCGAGCGGGAAAAACGAACACCTAAACCTTTCTGTTCGAGCTCTGATTTCTCTTATTTAGTTTTGATGATCATTTCTACCTATGTAGGTTGCGCTCAAGAAAATATTTTCGCATTCGGAAGAGAAAGTTGGTGACTGAAATTTCGTAAAAAGCTCTCGCCGCGACGGAAAACGTCTTTGCTTTAATGACTTCCATTCCAACTCGCGTATATTATCTGCCACACTCTCTCCCCTATTACGCGATAATACAAAACGAGCTGCCCTTTTTTGCACCCTTTCGATGTCCTCCGTCAATCCCACCTGGTAAGGATCCCACACCGCGCAGCAATATTCTAACAGAGGACGAACGAGTGTAGTGTAAGCTGTCTCTTTAGTGGACTTGTTGCATCTTCTAAGTGTCCTGCCAATGAAACGCAACCTTTGGCTCGCCTTCCCCACAATATTTTCTATGTGGTCTTTCCAACTGAAGTTGTTCGTAATTTTAACACCCAGGTACTTAGTTGAATTGACAGCCTTGAGAATTGTACTGTTTATCGAGTAATCGAATTCCAACGGATTTCTTTTGGAACTCATGTGGATCACCTCACACTTTTCGTTATTTAGCGTCAACTGCCACCTGCCACACCATACAGCAATCTTTTCTAAATCGCTTTGCAACTGACACTGGTCTTCGGATGACCTTACTAGACGGTAAATTACAGCATCATCTGCGAACAACCTAAGAGAACTGCTCAGATTGTCACCCAGGTCATTTATATAGATCAGGAATAGCAGAGGTCCCAGGACGCTTCCCTGGGGAACACCTGATATCACTTCAGTTTTACTCGATGATTTGCCGTCTATTACTACGAACTGCGACCTTCCTGACAGGAAATTACGAATCCAGTCGCACGACTGAGACGATACCCTATAGGCCCACAGCTTGATTAGAGGTCGCTTGTGAGGAACGGTGTCAAAAGCTTTTCGGAAATCTAGAAATACGGAATCAACTTGAGATCCCCTGTCGATAGCGGCCATTACTTCGTGCGAATAAAGAGCTAGCTGCGTTGCACAAGAACGATGTTTTCTGAAACCATGCTGATTACGTATCAATAGATCGTTCCCTTCGAGGGGATTCATAATGTTTGAATACAGTATATGTTCCAGAACCCTACTGCAAACCGACGTCAATGATATAGGTCTGTAGTTCGATGGATTACTCCTACTACCCTCTTAAACGATGGTGCGACCTGCGCGATTTTCCCATCTGTAGGTATAGATCTATCGGTGAGCGAGCGGTTGTATATGATTGCTAAGTAGGGAGCTACTGTATCAGCGTAATCTGAAAGGAACCTAATCGGTATACAATCTGGACCTGAAGACTTGCCCGTATCAAGCGATTTGAGTTGCTTCGCAACCGCTAAGGTATCTACTTCTAAGAAACTCATGCTAGCATCTGTTCGTGTTTCAAATTCTGGAATATTCCATTCGTCTTCCCTAGTGAAGGAATTTCGGAAAACTGCCTTCAATAACTCCGCTTTAGCGGCACAGTCGTCGATAACAGTACCATCGGCACTGCGCAGCGAAGGTATTGACTGCGTCTTGCCGCTTGTGTACTTTACGTACGACCAGAATTTCTTCGGATTTTCTACCAAATTTCGAGACAATGTTTCGTTGTGGAACCTATTAAAGGTATCTCGCATTGAGGTCCGTGCCAAATTTCGCACGTCTGTCAATTTTAGCCAGTCTTCGGGATTTCCCGTTCTGAACATCGCATGCTTTTTCCGTTGCCTCTGCAACAGCGTTCGGACCTGTTTTGAGTACCGTGGGGGATCAGTTCCATCTCTTACCAACTTATGAGGTATGAAGCTCTCAATTGCTGTTGCTACTATATCTTTGAATCTGAGACGCATCTCGTCTACATTTGCAGTCAGTTCGGAAGGAATGGAGATTGTCTCTTAGGAAAGCTTCTAGTGACACTTTATCCGCTTTTTTAAATAAAATTATTTTGCGTTTGTTTTTGGTGGATTTGGAAGAAACGGTATTGAGCCTAGCTACAATGACCTTGTGATCACTAATCCCTGTATCAGTCATGATGCTCTCTGTTAGCTCTGGGTTGTTTGTGGCTAAGAGGTCAAGTGTGTTTTCGCAACCACTTACAATTCGCGTGGGTTCGTGGAGCTCCAAATAATTTTCGGAGAAAGCATTTAGGACAATCTCGGAAGATGTTTTCTGCCTACCACCGGTTTTGAACAAGTATTTTTGCCAACATATCGAGGGAAGGTTGAAGTCCCCACCAACTATAACCGTATGAGTGCGGTATTTATTTCTTACGAGACTCAAATTTTCTCTGAACTGTTCAGCAACTATAGCATCGGAGTCTGGGGGTCGATAGAAGGAGCCAATTATTAACTTAGTTCGGCTGTTAAGTATAACCTCCACCCATACCAATTCGCACGGAGTATCTACTTCGACTTCACTACAAGATAAACCACTACTGACAGACACAAACACTCCACCACCAATTCTGCCTAATCTATCCTTTCTGAACACCGTCTGAGGCTTCGTAAAAATTTCTGCAGAACTTATTTCAGGCTTTAGCCAGCTTTCTGTACCTATAACGATTTCAACTACTGTGCTTTCTATTTGCGCTTGAGGCTCAGTGACTTTCCCAGCACAACTACAACAATTTACAACTACAATGCCGACTGTTCCTTGATCCAAGCACGTCCTGTATTTGCCATGCACCCTTTGGGATTGCAGCCCACCCCGTATTTGTTATGTGTATCTGTTGTGGAAGAACGCTACAAACTTGGGCACCAGCTTAGCAATTCGTGATCTAAATAAGTAAATTTTTTTCCGTTCGACATAACAGAAGAAACGTCAACAGTAATGTACAAAGAATGAAAGAAAGAAACTCTCAGCGGCAACGGATTAGTCAGTCAGGAAGAAACGAAAACATTCTGAGAGGTAGAATAAAAGAGAGCGAAGGAGCGCTATCGGAGCAGCTAGATGGCTCCGTGATTGCAGGAAATGGAAAAAAGAGCGGAGCGCCGGGCTGACTCGGTGGACGGCAGCAGCGCGCTGTCGCTGCCTTCCTCTGGCGGGACCCCCGCGCCGGGCTGGATTATGCAGCCGCACGGCCGCAGAGAGCGATGCAGCTGAGCAGAAGGCGCGTAATTCGCCAAGACGGGCGCGCCGCTGCCGAGTTTGCTGTTTCAATAAACTTGCGCCGCCGGGAAAGTTGCTGAATTTTCATCCCGGAAGTAATCCCCTGTAGAAGGCGGGACTCCCTGGAGCATGCCCTTCCAGAATTGCTCGTTAGGCCGCCCGCCGGCTGCGGGATAACAGAACCCCAGCAGCCTCTGCTCACTCCATATCTCCCACTGGACTCTGCAGTCTGTGCGAGAGCACGGCGTAATGCTCGAGCCCTTCCTCACTCTCCCTGTCTCTCTTGTTCTCTTCCCGTCTGTCTCTCCATCGCTGTTTCTCCCCCCCCCCTCTCTCTCTCTCTCTCTCTGTCTATCTCTATCTCTCTATTTCTCTTTCTCACTCTCACTTCCGTCCGTTTCCGTCCTCTGCTGCCTATCCTTCCTCACCGGACGTACGTACACGCCACATTATGTTTATTTATGCTTGGCATGTTGTTCGCGCAGAGTGAGAACAGAGCTTACCGCTCCACACTCATATATGAGGTATGTTCAAAAAGTAAGTGTACTAGAGTTTTATACGAGGTCCACAAGGTAAGTTCCGTTTGTTTATACAAAACAAACGTGTACAGATACAGAAAAAACATTTATTGTACAAAAACCTACAAATGTTAAACTACTTTTCTACATAGCTTGCGAAATTTTGTAGGCACCTGTTGTAGCGCGGAAAAACTTTTTGTATGCCTTCTTCATAGACGGCCTTTCCGCAGTGGAAACACCGCTTCCCGTGAGGTCACCAAAGTTAAGCATTGTTGGGCGTGACCAGCATTTGGATGGGTGACCATCCAGACACCATGCACTGTTGTCATTTTTCGGGATTTACTCAGCCTGTGATGCCAATTGAGGAGCTACTCGACCAAATAGTAGCGGCTTCGGTCGAGAATACCATCATAACGACCGGGAGAGCGGTGTGCTGACACCACGCCCCTCCTACCAGCATCCTCCTCTGAGGATGACACGACGGTCGGATGGTCCCGGTAGGCCACTCGTGGCCTGAAAACTGAGTGCATTTTTTTCTTCTTAGACGGTTGCCGCCTGGGTATTCAAACATGTGGTAACATGTTCTTTCAGCTCATCATCATCATCCTTGAAGTGCTGATCACCAAGGACAGATTTTAGGTGTAAGAAGAGATGAAAGCGAGGTCAGGGCTCTACAGAGGTCGATCAAACGCGTCCCAGAGTAATTCCCGTAAGAGTTGTTTGGTCACATTCGCCGTGTGAGTCAAGGATTATACTGAAAAAAAACACCTTTTGACAGTAATCTTCAGAGCTTGTTCTGTATTGCGCGGCGCAATTTCTTAATGGTCTCGCAGTAACCATGTACACTACTGGCCATTAAAATTGCTACACCAAGAAGAAATGCAGATGATAAAAGGGTATTCATTGGACAAATATATTATACTAGAACTGACATGTGATTACATTTTCACGCAATTTGGGTCCATATATTCTGAGAAATCAGTACCCAGAACAACCACCTCTGGCTGTAATAACGGCCTTGATACGCCTGGGCATTGAGTCAAACAGAGCTTGGATGGCGTGTGCAGGTACAGGTGCCCACGCAGCTTCAACACGATACCACAGTTCATCAAGAGTAGTGACTGGCGTATTGTGACGAGCCAGTTGCCCGGCCACCATTTACCAGACGTTTTCAATTGGTGGGAGATCTGGAGAATGTGCTGGCCAGGGCAGCAGTCGAACATTTTCTGTAGCGTCCACTGCTCAAAGTGTCGTCAATGCGAACAAGAGGTGACCTAGACGTGTAACCAATGGCACCCCATACCATCACGCCGAGTGATACGCCAGTATGGCGATGACGAATACACCCTTCCAATGTGCGTTCACCGCGAAGTCGCCAAACACGGATGCGACAATCTTCATGCTGTAAACAGAACCTGGATTCATCCGCAAAAATGACGTTTTGCCATTCGTGCACCCAGGTTCGTCGTTGAGTACACCATCACAGGCGCTCCCGTCTGTGATGCAGCGTCCAGGGTAACCGCAGCCATGGACTCCGAGCTGATTGTCCATGCTGCTGCAAACTTCGTCGGTTCGTGCAGATGGTTGTCGTCTTGCAAACGTCCCCATCTGTTGACTCAGAGATCGAGACGTGGCTGCACGATCCGTTACAGCCATGCGGATAAGGTGCCTGCCATCTCGACTGCTAGCATCCATCCCGGCGTTCCGTATTACCAAAAATGGTTCAAATGGCTCTGAGCACTATGGGACTTAACATCTGAGGTCATCAGTGCCCTAGAACTTAGAACTACTTAAATCTAACTAACCTAAGAACCTCACACACATCCATGCCCGAGGAAGGATTCGAACCTGCGACCGTATCGGCAGCGCGGTTCCATGCTGGAGCGGCTAGAACCGTTCGGCCACAACGGCTGGCTCCGTATTACCCTCCTGAAACTACCGATTCCATATTCTGCTAACAGTCATTGGATCTCGACCAACGCAAGCAGCAATGTCACGATACGATAAACCGCAATCGCGATAGCCTACAATCCGACCTATATCAAAGTCGGATACGTGATGGTACGCATTTCTCCTCCTTACACGAAGCATCACAACAACGTTTCACCAGGCAACGCCGGTCAACTGCTGTTTGTGTATGAGAAATCGTTTGGAAACTTTCTTCATGTCCGCACGTTGCAGGTGTGTCGCCACGGGCGCCAACCTTGCGTGAATGCTCTGAAAAGCTAATCATTTGCATATCACAGCATCTTCTTCCTGTCGGTTAAATTTCGCGTCTGTAGCACGTCATCTTCGTGGTGTAGCAATGTTAATGGCCAGTAGTGTACATTGATTATTTGGCCTCGTGGTAAGAAATCAATCATCAAATTGCCTTTTCTGTCCCTAAAAACGGTGCACATGACTTTTCAAAGTGTAAAGATTTCTTTAGGCTTAACCTTCGTTGAGGATGAAGTTGCCTTCATTCCACTGACTTCCGTTTCTTTTTGGGGGTGTCATACGGTACCCATGTTTCGTCCCCCGTGACTATCCGAGTAAGAAAACCATCGCCATCTACATTGTAGCGTGTCAAAAAACTGAAGTGCACTGCCCATCCGTTGTTTTTTGTGTTGTTCAGTAAGAATTTTTGGTTCCCAAGGTAAGCAAAGTTTTCGAAATTTCAGTTTTTCAGTAAAAATTTCATGAATTAGTAATAGGGAGATTTGCGGAACTTCCATAGCAAGGGCACCAAGTGTGAACTTACGGTTGTGCTTAATGTTTTCTTCAATTGTGTGAACCAGTTCATTAGTAACCACAGACAAGCGTCAACTTCGTTCTTCATCGCACACTTGATCACGTCCTTCATTGAACAGTCTGACCCATCCTCCAACCGTTGAATGACATAGCATTTTGTGCGTAAACCTCGCAGATTTGCCGATGAATTTCCTTTTGTTTAACTTTCTTTGCAGTTAGAAAACGAATCACAGATCCGATTTCACATGCGGTGGCTTTTTCAATTACGGCTGACCGTATAAAGAAGCACTTCAAAGCACACGTCGGCAACAGCGATCTGAAAATGGTGTAGATGTCTTCTCCTTGTGTCAGAGTAACAGCCGCGCTTGCTCGGAGCTGAGATCGTAGCTCTGCCACGGATAGAAATAGAAACGATCCTCGTATTTTTTAGAAAAAGCGTATTTGAAAAAAAAAATTACAGGGTATTGTTGACACACTTGTTGACTATTTTTCGACAAAGTAGCCATCCCCTTTAGTGCACGTGGTGAGCCGTGGCACCATCTTCTTTATGTCCTTCTCGAACAACTCTCCCGCCTGCTCCTTCCGTCCCCCCCTCCCCCTCCCCCCCCCCCCCCAACCCAATTCAGATCCTCTCTCTGCACCTGCTCGTCGGTTGAAAATTTAATTGCATTGATATGTGCCTTCCGGCAGGTGAAAAGATCTGAAGGCGCAATGTCAGGGTAATACAGGTGGTGGTTCAAAACATCCAAACCAAATGAATCAAAGACCGCCTTGGTGGCTAAGACTGTGTGAGGACGGGCGTTGTCGCGCAACAAGCACACTCCATTCCTCAGTATCGCCCCCCCCCCCCACCCCCCTCTCGTTCTGAATGCCTCTTCTGAACTTTTTTATGGTCTTGAAAGTTGGACGTCAATATTTCTTTAAAAAGTTGTCCGCTGATTCTGCTGTGGAGTGCATACACAAATTCTGAGTCTGCGATATTATTATCGCGAGTGGTAGCGAGCAAACAGTTGTTGAATGAGGTCGCAACCTGCCGTGACCTAGGTAGTAGCGCCGGAGGAGATTCTCGTATTAATTGAGGGTTTTCATAATTTGCCTTTTTGCTGCACATAGTTGTTGCTTGCTTGCGTGCTGGAGGGATTCTGTCAGATTTGTGTATGCATACATTTACAGTAATATTCATATCTTTGTTGTGACCAGATACGTCATTGTCGATTATAAACATTGTGGAATAATTAAAGTCGTTTCTAATGCAACTGTCTAAAAAAAGGAAAGGTCTGAGTAAAGTTGGTCAGTGTTTAAATTGTCAATTATCAGACTACAGTAAAATACAAGTTTTTATTGTTTTTTTTTCATTTTTTGAACACTGCTTAAGTCTTGTTGACAAAACCTCTCCTGATCATTCAGTTTCTATGTATAAAAAGAATGGCAGTAGCTGTATCAGTAGTTGTGACCATACATTGCGCTCTGCATGAATTTTCTTTTGAATTAGCTTAGAATATTCACACAGTTGCAGAGAAGAGGCGACGTAAGTTATCAGATGCGTTATTGTATTAATTGTTAGGAGATGTTAGAAAATACTTCTAAAAACGCAGCCAGACACAAGAGGATTTGATTATACATTATTTATATGAAGAGCCGGCTGGAGTGGCCGAGCGGTTCTAGGCGCTTCAGCCTAGAACCGCGCGACTGCTACGGTCGCAGGTTCGAATCCTGCCTCGGGCATGGATGTGTGTGATGTCCTTTGGTTAGTTAGGTTTAAGTAGTTCTAAGTTCTAGGGGACTGATGACCTCAGATGTTGATTCCCATAGTGCTCAGAGCCATTTGAACCATTTATATGAAGAGTAGTAAATTTCAGTTTTTCTTTTAATCAGAATAATAATATTGTTAGTGATGGAGCTTGACAGATTTCTGTACGTCTTTCAGCAGAACAATAATAATCACACATATTGAAGTAAACATTTTTCAGCCTCACACTATCGTTATGCATTGATGGTCTCTCCCTGAGGCAGAAATTCACCCAAACTTATGCATTTTCAGTCCTAAACACTGAAACTATGATTTTTTTTACTAGAAATTCTGGTTTTGAATTTTTTTTGACGGATGGGAAATTGCTACGAGACAACTGTGACGACTGTCTTCCGTCGCAGGCGTGGAATGGGCCGCCCACGTTCCATCTCCAGTCACGGTAGAGCTCAGAAATCCCTTCTCATCTTCCAATCCAAGTCTTTCAAGAAACCCGCTGGCACCATTGACCCGACTTTTCTTGTGCTGCTCGTCAACTGTTTTGGCATCCATCTTGTGCACATTTTCCGACAGCCCAGTGTTTCCGGAGAGCTGTGGAAACATCGCAGAAATTTTATACACTGTCAATAGGAGGTCTTCACGAAGAGTTTCGTCGATTTTTTGTACCAACTTACCAGTCAAAATGCAGGGTCTTACACTCCTCTGTTCTTCACGAACATATGTTCTGCCTCCACTAAATGCCCACACCACTTAAGCGCACTAGTTCTGTTACACCACCTTTGCCGTAAACCGTTTTCATTCAGGAAAAAAATTCGGTATGTGTTATCCCTTCCAAGCAGATTACAGTACGAGGGGCATTTGAAAAGACCCTGCAAAAATAAAAACTACTTACATGTTTTGGGTAAACCTTTTTTATTTTCCGATATAGTCTCCTTTTAGACTTATACACTTCGTCCAACGCTGTTCTAACGTGTTGATCCCTTCCGAGTAATAGGAATCGTCCAAGTCCGCAAAATAGCTATTTTGTGGCTGCAGTCACCTCCTCGTTTGAATAAAATCTTTGTCCCACCAGCCATTTATTTAAATTGAGGAACAAATGTTCAAGGGAGCCAACTCTGGAGAAAATGGGAGATGTGAAACGAGTTGGAATCCTATTTCCATTAATTTTGCTACCACAACTGCTGACATGTGTGCTGGTGCATTGTCGTGATGGAAAATAACTCTTTTGCAGTCCAATCGCCAACACTTTTTTTTAATAACGATGAATAATATGCACCTGTAATAGTTTTACCCTTTTCCAGATACTCAATGAGCATTATCCCTTGCGAATCCCAAAAGACAGTCGCCATAACCTTTCCGGTCGAAGGAATGGTCTTTGCTTTTTTTGGTTCAGATTCTCCTTTGGTAACCCATTGTTTATACTCTCAGGAGTATAGTAATGTATCCATGTAGCATCCACAGTGACGAAACGACCCTTAAAGTCCTGTGGATTCTTCCTGAACAGCTGCAAACAATCATTGAAGCACTTCACACGATTCTGTTTTTGAGCAATAGCGGAACCCATATTGCGGATAGCTTTCTCATGTCCAAATGTTTAGGCAAAATACTGTGTACCTATTCACTCGAGATGCCCACAGCACTAACAATCTCATGCACCTTAACTCTTCTGCCATCCATCACCATATCACGGATTTTATCAATGATTTCTGGAGTCGTAACCTCCACTGGGCGTCCAGAACGTCCAGCACCACTTGTGCCTATATGACCACTCCGAAATTTTGGAAACACTTATAAACTATTCTAATCGAAGGTGCAGAGTCACAGTAATCAAGCTTCTCTATAGTCTCCTGAGGGGTTTTGCCTTTCATAAATAAATGTTCAATCACCACACGAAATTCTTTTTCGTCCATTTTTTGACAACCACTCGGCTTCCTTGATTCACACGAGCGCCAAACACAAAGAAATAGACCAATATGGCTGAAACTTGGTGTGGGTTCTTTCCAAAGGTGCCACTAACTAAACATGACCTCAATACGCACCGGTGGTGCCATCTCTGGGCTTTGCATGAACTTTTCAAACGCCCCTCGTAAGTGGCCCACACTTCGCGGGATTTCTCACCGACATCTTTCACACTATGGATTCTACAGCGTGAGTCTACGTACTACCGTGTTCCTGCGATGCTCGCTCTGGTCAAGGGATCCCCCTCTACCACTCAATGTCACCAACCCTCAAAAAACAAAAATACCGACAGACCGTTATGGTCACAGTACACATACTTTCTGGACATGCCTCTTATATAGGCTTTATCGGTATGCATACAACCTTCACAATAGCTCTATGAAAAAAGATACGATACAGCAGGGGTTCCCAACAAAATTTTCTCGAGGACCCCATCGTCGAGCATGATTGGTACCTTGTCATATCTCAATATCAAGTACCTAAAAAAAGACAAATTAGGAGTCCTTTTATACGTTTTCTATTTTTGGTACTAAGAAAAAACATTGACATATTCATTATTCAAAAAATATTGAGCTTAAAACTTTTTCAATTTAGCCATCATTGTTATTAGCTATTTGCCTCTATCTGATTCTAGTTTTGCGCTAGAGTGTGCTAGTGTCAGTTGGCTCTAGGAAAACGCTAGACGCAGAAGTTAGCGTTTGCTAAAGCTCTGCTCATGCAGGAAGTGGGCAAAACAAAAAAATCTGTTATCATACTAAATATATTTAATATATTTTTTATTCTAATAGCATCTTGCGGACCCCACTGGGATAGGTGGCAGACCTGTGTGGGTCCGCGGACCACCTGTTGGGAACCACTGCGATACACTAAGTGTGTTTTTATTTCAGAGGGCTATTGACAATGACTGTAACATCGAAATCGTTTTAGCCACAAAAAAAGTACAAAGTGTAGGAGAAGATATTTTTCTCCGTAAATTAGAAAATTATAACTGAAAGAATATAGAGCATCTCAGATATTCATAGGCACTTGCAGAGTCCCAGAATGTCTACGGATAACTGGCAGGGAACAAAAGTGCTGAGAGTCGTTGAACGAGGCATCTGTCGTCATAGCAACAAGGTCGCACAAACCTGTCCTCCTGCTTGCCGGCCTACAATGTTGGAATTTGTGGTCACTCATTCGATGTGATCGACAGATCGCCTTCAAACACTACGCTTCTCTACTGGACGTCTCTGTTGATAGCACTGACACACTCGTCCACCAATTGGGGTATTCAAACGTGTTTGCCAGCTGGGTTCCTCGCCGCCTAACGGAAGACCATAAACAACAATAAAATGACATGTGTGCGGAATTGCTTTCGAGTTACGAGGCTGATCGTGACAATTTTTTGTCGAACATCGCCACAGGTTCAAATGGCTCTAAGCACTGTGGGACTTAACATCTGAAGTCATCAGTCCCCTAGACTTAGAACTACTTAAACCTAACTAACACAAGGGCATCACACACATCCACACCCGAGGCAGGATTCGAACCTGCGACCGTAGCAGTCGCGCCGTTCCAGACTGAAGCGCATAGAACCGCTCGGCCATAGTGGCCAGCTAGCCACAGGTGATAAAGCATGCATCACGGCGAGCCGGAAAAAAAGTGGCAATCCATAGGGTGGTAGCATGCCACCTCTCTTCCGAAGAAATAGTTCAAAGCCACATCACTAGCCAGTGAAGTCAAACCGACGGTCTTCTGTGACTCTGTTTGATGCCCTCCCTCACGGAGCAACGATCAACTCTGAAGTGTACTGTGCTATCCTCAGAAAATTTAAGAATTGACTTCAGCGTATCCGCAACCACAAAAATGCGAACGACCTCTCCTTCTCCACGACAAGGCAAGGCACCGGAAAGGGGCTGACAAAACTTCATTGGACTGTTATTACTCATCCACCTTCTAGTCCGGATCTCGCGACTTCCGACCTCATCTGTTTGACCCAATGAAGGATGCACTCCGGGCCGGCCGGGGTGGCCGAGCGGTTCTAGGCGCTACAGTCTGGAACCGCGCCCTCTTCGGTCGCAGATTCGAATCCTGCCTTACGCGTGGATATGTGTGATGTTCTTAGGTTAGTTAGGTTTAAGTACTAAGTTCTAGGGGACTGATGACCTTATAAGTTAATTCCCATTGTGCTCAGAGCCATCTGAACCATTTGAAATTTTGATGCACTCCGTAGGAAGCAGTATATAGATGATGGGGAGGTTATTGATGTAGCAAGATTTTGGCTCCGACGTCGACCAGTAGAGTAATACCATGCTGGCATATAGCCCTTCCAGTAAGGTGGGGTAAGACCGACGCATTGAACGAAGATTATGTAGAAAAATATGGAGTATTGGGATCCTGAATAAAGCCAACCATCTTTCACAAAAAAAGTGTTGCATTACTTATTGATCCCCTTGCAACTCAGTAAATTACGTTCATAAACCTGCAGAAAGAGTAACCTTTCTCACATTTTAGCTATCTCAATAAATATTCCTTCATTACTTTGGAAGTTGCAGAGAAAAACACATTACGTGAAATAAATTGTATGGATCAAAAATGGCCCTGAGCACTATGGGACTCAACAGCTGTGGACAGCAGTCCCCTGGAACTTAGAACTACTTAAACCTAACTAACCTAAGGACATCACACACATCCATGCCCGAGGCAGGATTCGAACCTGCGACCGTAGCAGTCGCACGGTTCCGGACTGCGCGCCTAGAACCGTGAGACCACCGCGGCCGGCAAATTGTGTGGATCACTTAATTATAATAATCTACATAGCTCTTGTGTTTACTTGCGTTCAGCTTATTCTTCCTGATTCTTTTCCTTTTATAGAAACAACCGGACGATGGATCGGATCACCAAACCTATCTCACAGAGTGTTGCACCTACAGCGTTACTGCTTCGTTGTCAGTTATACACGCGCCAGTGTTTTCATACTTTCGAATGGGATTCGGCACCCTACCAACTAACAAGAAAACACGATCACCGGGTCAACCATCGCAGATTCCAGTCGCCTCGATGAACATGGGAATAATAAAAACCACAACGCTGTACTCGACGGAGGATCTCCCACAGAAACGAAAGTAACATCGGGTGTTGCCCTAGGTAGTCTAACAGGAGCTGTAATGTTCTCGGCACACATACATGATTTGTCAAGTAGAATCGGCAGTGCCAAGCAGTTGGCGTTGGGAAAATATCGTCTTTGGATGATCGTAAAGAAATGCAGAAACACAGAAATACACTAAAGATTTTGCACTTGATGTAATGAGTGGCAGCTCTCTGTAAGTGTGTATAGAGGTTATATAATAGTTTCAACAAAGAGAAAGAACTCGTTAGTATCCGATTACAAGATTAGTGGTAAACATCTGCCGCACGTCACATCGTTTAAATGCACTGACGGAAATAAGTCACAATACCAAAGCCAATTAACGTAGAGTAATGAAATTTCGGGAATACTTTTGTCTAGGTAACATATTGAACATTGCAAGATCACAGGTTATCGCAAACATGAGATAACCCGTTGCGAATGTGAAATGCTGGTACATTAATAACAGATGTGACAAACACGAAAACGTACATGCATTATGATGCACAGGTATTCGATGTCAGTTTATGGGTTGGAGTTCCATGCCTGGTGCACTTGGCCGGACAAAACACGGACGGGTAACGTGTTTATGGATGACGATGGGGTTGTCGTCCGATGATGTCCCATACCTGTTCGATTGAAGACAGACCTGGTGATCGAACAGGCCAAGGCATCATGTCGACACTCTGTAGTGTTGGGTTACAACAGCGGTATGTGGGCGAGTGTTATCCTGTTGGAAAACATATCCTAGAATGCTGTTCATAAATGGCAGCACAAGAGATAGCATCATCAGGCTGACGTACAAATTTGCAGTCAGGGTGACGAGATAACCACGAGAGCGTTCCTGCTGTTGTATGAAATTGCACTCCAGAGCACAGCTCCAGGTGTAGGTCCAGTGTGTCTAGCACTCCAGCAGGTTGTTTGCAGGCCCTCAACTGTCCTCCTTCTAACCAACGCACGGCCATCACTGGCACCGAGGCAGCACCAGATTTCTTCAGAAAACACAGCAGACTTTCACACTGCTCCCCAGTGAGCCCTCGTTTGACACCACTAAAGTTGCAGATGGCGGTGGTTTGGGGTCGGTGGAATGCAGCTTTACAGGGCGTCTGGCTCAGAGTTTTCCTTGAAATAACCGATTTGTAACAGTTCGTTGCCACTGTGGTGCGGGCTGCTGCTCAAATTGCTGCCGCAGATGCAGTACGATGCGCCAGAGCGATACTCCGAACACGGTGGTCTTGTCTCTCGGTAGTGGCGAGTGGCCGTCCGGAGCCCGATCATCTTACACCCGTATATTCTCGTGACTAGGGCTGCCAGCAATCAAGGACAATAGTTACATTCCTGTCAAGTCTTTCTGCAGTATTGCAGAAGCAACATCCAGTTCTCGTATCTTATTACACGGCCTCATTCAATCTCAGCGAGGTGTCGATAATGGCGTCTTTGTTGCCTTAAAGGCATTCTTGACTAATTTCAACCCGCCCCGTCCAACCTCAAAGGTAGCTTACGCACTCGACCGTTACAGAGTGTAAATCAAACCTGATTTGCATCCTTATAGTGCCACTCTTATGCGGATGATGCTAAATTTGAATAGACACTATCTTTCAGGTGTAGAAACACGCATACCAACTTTCGTTTATGTCGCACAACTGCTACTGGGTATTGGGATTTTTTTCCTTCAGTGTATTTAGTGGTAATGCTACGGATCCATACGAAATGCGACGAACAAGTTATATCAGTATCAGGGAAATCGAAAGGAACGCTTAAATTTGTCGGAGAGTTTGTGCAAAATTGCTGTACACCAGTAGAAGAAATATAGTGCGACCAATTTCATTGTTTGGAGTTCTTATAAAATACGATTGACGGAACACATAGAAAGAAACCAGGGAGGTGCTATTAGAATCATAAGAGGCGAAAACTTAACAGAAGGAGAAGGGAAATTTAAATGGGAGTCTTTGGAAGAAAAGCGACGTTGTTCCAGGGAAATCCTGTCGTGTAATTTAACAAAACCCGTACGCGAGGAAGACTGCGCGATAATTCTGTTGCCAGCATCAAGCATCTCGCATAGTGATGAAAAGGGTTAGGTTAGAGAGATCAGGACACTTACAGACACTGACACCCATTTATTCCCACTTAACACGCGAGTAGGATGGCACAGAAATTCTTTAATATTGGTACAAAGTATTTTCCGCAATGCAGTGTATAGCGGCTAGTGTAGTATATTTGCAGATATGGATGTAGGCCACAGCATCTGTCTCAGTATTTCTCATCTTACACAGTAATATACGCCTTTCTGACGATGTGTGGTTTGCATTCTTCACTACTAATAAAACGTCCTGGACCTTGGGTTCACCACTGGAGGTCATTCTGCCAATGTCCTTGTCATACAAGGCGAAGGAGCAGTTAGAGTTTCAGACTAATTTCGAGCACTTGGGCTGAAGACTGCTGCTAAAGGTGAGATAATCATCAGTGGTCAACAGCATGAGGACGCAAGAGGCTACGGAAACCATTCAGTTAAAGACACATGATGCATACTGCTAGATACGAAAAAGTGAAGCACAGACAAGACATGGTTAGATGTCAATGCAACTTCGTGCACGTACACACCATCGGCCAGTATGTAAATAATCGGACCTGCAGTTCCTTGGGTCTGGTAGAACGGTCACAGGAGAGAAACCGTGTTGTGATCAGGCTTTTTTTTTTTGTCGTCAGTCTACTGACTGGTTTGATGCGGCCCGCCACGAATTCCTTTCCTGTGCTAACCTCTTCATCTCAGAGTACCAATTGCGACCTACGTCCTCAATTATTTGCTTGACGTATTCCAATCTCTGTCTTCCTCTACAGTTTTTGCCCTCTACAGCTCCCTCTAGTACCATGGAAGTCATTCCCTCATGTCTTAGCAGATGTCCTATCATCCTGTCCCTTCTCCTTATCAGTGTTTTCCACATATTCCTTTCCTCTCTGATTCTGCGTAGAACCTCCTCCTTCCTACTCAGGCCTACTACTAAATATACGAGGCATGAACAGCGTCTAGCGTTGAGTGATCATTGTGGAGAACAGGGAGATGCCGTCTACTTGTGTGTTATCAGCCCGGCCGGTGTGGCCGAACGGTTCTAGGCACTACAGTCTGGAACCGAGCGACCGCTGCGGTCGCAGGTTCGAACCCTGCCTGGGGAATGGATGTGTATGATGTCCATAGGTTAGTTAGGTTTAAGTAGTTCTAAGTTCTAGGGGACTGATGACCTCAGCAGTTAAGTCCTATAATGCTCAGAGCCATTTTTTGTGTTATCAGCATCTGGCAGAGTTCGAAAGGGGCCTGATTGTAGTATCCATTTGGCCAGCTGGTCGAATTATGCTATATCCAGATACGTCTAGTCTTCGGATGAGATAGTGGCCTGATGTTGGACTACATGGGAACGTGAGAGCTGGCGTGCTCCTCGTCAAGGTTCCAGTCAACCGAAAATGACCACCACGTGGGAGGGGATGGCCGAACTGTCCCAGCACATCGCAACTTTTTCACATCTGCGCCTGTCATCCATATAGACTCCCTACAACATTCTGCGTCACCTCGCGCCATTGGTCTGAGACTAGGTTCAAAATGGTTCAAATGGCTCTGAGCACTATGGGACTCAAATGCTGTGGTCATCAGTCCCCTAGAACTTAGAACTACTTAAACCTAACTAACCTAGGGACATCACACACATCCATGCCCGAGGCAGGATTCGAACCTGCGACCGTAGCAGTCGCACGGTTCCGGACTGCGCGCCTAGAACCGCGAGACCACCGCGACCGGCTGAGATTAGGGGCAGCCAGAGTAGGGACTTATCCTCCCATGCGTAGGCCGTCGTTATGCGACACAAACGTCTCCTTTCGGAGTGGTACTGCGACTGGGAAGACGGACTGAAGATGAATGGCGTCACACTATTCGGCGGACTGTTCTCGGCGATGAATCGTGGTTCTTCACTACCCCGGATGACTATTGTCGGAAGGTATGACAACAACCTGAGGAAAGGTCTCATTCTTCCAATGTTTTAGAGAGGCAGAACGGAGCTACTCCTAGCGTCATGGTGCGGAGAGCCATCGGGTATGACTTGAGATCGCGGCTGACAGGGCATAAAGGGAACTGGAGGCACAACCGTATGTCAAGGACACCCTGCATCCTCAAGTGTTACCTCTCGTGCGACAGTACCGTGGTGGAATTTTTCAACATGACATGGCTCCCCCACACGTCAGGCGTCTCTACAAACTGTCTGCGTGCTTTTGAGGTATTTCCTCAGAGCTGCCCGCGATAAAGCGTCTGTGGCACCAGCTCGGTCGGCAAAATAGATCCAATACCAGTATCCAGGACATCAGGGACTACTTACAACAGCCGTGTACCAGTTTGCTCCAATAAAGAATACAACGGCTTTATGCCAACAGTCATACTGATACGTTCTCATTCTTTGTAAATTTGACTCGAGTTTGTAATCACTGAAATAACACCAATTACCATCTAATTCCCTGATGATTCCTTTTGTTTCCTTCTCCACTTCTGGTTCCTTCACTTCTTTGCCAGGCAATGTGTATTCGCAAGAAATGTGACCAGTAACTGAAAATCCGTCTATATCATATCTCCATTGACAAAAGATCTAAGACTAGGTCACCATTCGGAGGTCCACGAAATGACGTTGCAGGAGGAGGTGACCATGAGAATGCAGAGCGTTGAGTGACAGAAGTATAAAAGTGATAGGGGTGCTACACAATTTGCGAATGAAAATGCAAAGCCTCAATCTAGATATAGTAGGAGTCAGTGAAGTAAAAAGGAATGAAGGTAAGTATTTCTCGTCAGAAGAATATAGGGTTGTATCAGCTGCAGCAGAAAATGATATAAAGCGAATAGAATTCGTTACAAATGGGAAGGCAGGGTAGTGTGTGTGGGTTGCTGTGATCAATAATACGATCATTCTTATCAGAACCGATAGCAAAGCAATGTTAACAACAATAGTTCAGGCATACAGACCGAAGTTACAAACAGAAGACGGAGTGTGCGAGGAAACTGAACGATGTGAAAGATGAAGATTTCATAATCACGGGAGGACTGGGCCGCTAACGTAGGAGGAAGAAGAAAAGGAGGATACGAGCTCAGTAATAGGATTGGGAGAGGAGAATGACTTGTAGTGCTTCCCTCTATATAAACTGATGCGATTTTCTGTTCGTGTGTATTATAAAGTCTTACATTGGGTCGGTACATAAATTCGTCGCATTTTCCCATACAGTCATCAGCAATACATTCTCCTTCACTATTTACAACAGTCGGCTAACAATGACGTAACTGAAACTTCCTGGTAGATTAAAACTGTCTGCCCGGCCCAGACTCGAACTCGGGACCTTTGCCTTACGCGGGCAGGTGCTCTACCATCTGAGCTACCGAAGCACGACTCACGCCCGGTACTCACAGCTTTACTTCTGCCAGTATCTCGTCTCCTACCTTCCAAACTTTGCAGAAACTCTCCTGCGAACCATGCAGAACTAGCACTCCTGAAAGAAAGGATATTGCGGAGACATGGCTTAGCCACAGCCTGGGGGATGTTTCCAGAATGAGATTTTCACTCTGCAGCGGAGTGTGCGCTGATATGAAACTTCCTGCCATGTCTCGGCAATATCCTTTCTTTCAGGAGTGATAGTTCTGCATGCTTCGCAGGAGAGCTTCTGCAAAGTTTGGAAGGCAGGAGACGAGATACTGGCAGAAGTAAAGCTGTGAGTACCGGGCGTGAGTCGTGCTTCGGTAGCTCAGATGGTAGAGCACTTGCCCGCGAAAGGCAAAGGTCCCGAGTTCGAGTCTCGGTCGGGCACACAGTTTTAATCTGCCAGGAAGTTTCATATCAGCGCACACTCCGCTGCAGAGTGAAAATCTGATTCTGGAATGACGTAACTTTTCGATTCCGCGTCTGTCGAAAACACTTGGTTTTGAGGCGAAGAGTTCTTCGAACTATGTTCGGAAACCATTTTCATCCGGAAAAGAATTTCCTTGAAGGGTCGTTCGATACAGAAAGGAAATGCTTAAAATCTGAAGGCGCAAGATTTAAGTAAATAAAAAAAGTGGGTGCGTGATGACTTCGCAACCTCTGTGTAGCGTTTTTGTCAGTCTACCAGAATGCGAGGGGGCGTAATCATGGAGCAGCATCAGTTTACGCATTCTCCGCTGTCGTTGTTCTTGAACTTTGCGTATGTGTGCAAGTCTTTATAAGGAGAGTTGCTGGTTCGTCTGAGCTCAACAATTGCTTCTTTCCCGTACGTTAGCATAAAGACACCGTTTCTCGTCATCAGTAACGATACGGGACAGGAATTGTCTGTGTTGTTCGCGAGCCAATTAATAAAAACAAGTAAGCAGAGAAGTACACCCATGCTCATAAATTAAGGATAATGCTGACACATGGTGAAACAACGCTCTGGTGGGCGGTTTGCGGGTTTAAATCACCTCGGGGTATGACCATGCGGTGTATTTGACGGGCGGTCTTCGCCCGGTGGCACTGGCAGCAATCCACATAAGCAGAGGTGTGTTGGTGCATGTCAGAGCACGGTGCAGCGAGTAAGTGTGCAGACGTTTCCAGACGTGCTAATGGTGACCGTGTGTTGAAAATGGCTCAAAGAACACATATTGATGACGTTATGAGGGGCAGAATACTGGGGCGATTGGAGGCTGGTCAAACACAGGAAGTCGTAGAACGGGCCTCCCGTGTACCACAAAGTGTGATCTCAATATTATGACAACGATTCCTGCAGACAGAAAACGTGTACAGGCGCTACCGTACGGGACGTCCACAGTGTACAACACCACAAGAAGACCGATATCTCACCATCAGCACCCGCAGACGGCCACGGAGTACTGCAGGTTGCCTTGCTCGGGACCTTGCCGCAGCCCCTGGAACAGTTGTCACCAGACACGCAGTCTACAGACGACTGAACGGACATGGTTTATTCGCCCGGAGACCTGCAAGTTGCATTCCACTGACGCCTGGCCACAGGAGACCCCGTAAAGCCTCGTGTCAATAACGCAGTACATGGTCATTGGAACAGTGGTCTCAGGTTACGTTCACGGACGACTCCAGGTGTAGTCTGAACAGTGATTCTGGCCGGGTTTTCATCTGGCGTGAACCAGGAACCAGATACCAACGCCTTAATGACCTTGAAAGGGACCTGTGTGGAGGTCGTGATTTGATAGTGTGAGGTGGGATTATGATTGGTGCACGTACACCCTGCATGTCTTTGACAGAGGAACTGTAACAATACGCATCTCGTGGTCGTGCGGTAGCGTTCTCGCTTCCCGCTCCCGGGTTCCCGGGTTCGATTCCCGGCGGGGTCAGGGATTTTCTCTACCTCTTGATGACTGGGTGTTGTGTGACGTCCTTAGGTTAGTTAGGTTTAAGAAGTTCTAAGTTCTAGGCGACTGATGGCCATAGATGTTAAGTCCCATAGTGCTCAGAGCCATTTGAACCTTTTTTTGAACTGTAACAGGTCAGATGTATCGGGACGTCATTTTGCACCAGTATGTCCGCCTTTTCAGGGTGCTGCGGGTCCCACCTTCCTCCTGACTGATGATGACGCACGGCCCAACCGGGCTGTCATCGTGGAGGAAAGAAGATATCAGGCTAATAAGTGGCCTGCCTGTTCTCCAGACCTAAGTCCTATCGAGCACGTCTGGGATGTTCTCGGTCAACGTATCGCTGCACGTCTTCAAACCCCTACGACACTTTAAAAGCTGTGACAGGCAATGGTGCAAGAATGGAAGGCTATACCCCAACAGCTGCTCGACCACCTGATCCAGAGTATGCCAATCCGTTGTGCGGCCTGTGTACGTGTGCATGGTGATCATATCCCATATTGATGTCGGGGTACATGCGCAGCAAACAGTGGCTTCTTGTAGCACATGTGTTTCAGAACGGTTTTTTCAACTTATCACCAATATCGTGGGCTTACAAATCTGTGTTGTGTGTGTTCCCTATGTGCCTAAGCTATTAGCGCCATTTTTGTGTAGTGCCACGTTGTGTAGCACCACATTCTGCAGTTATCCTTAATTTATGAGCATGAGTGTATATATGGCCACCTGCTAATTATTGTGACTTTGGCTTAGAGCATACAGTACGCACACACCCGATTTTTGAACCTTCTCCATTGCATTCAAATGTCGCACGACGGTGGAATGATAATAGTTGATCACATTTGCCAGTTATCGAGTACACTGATGTTGACCATTGTGATTTAATGGGTTTAAAGATCACCATCAAACCCCGTAGGTCTTCCGGAATATGGAGAGTCGTGAATATCAAAACAATCCTCCTTAAAACGAGAAAACCATTTTCTTCCCGTGCTCTGTCCAATGGCAGTATCCCTGTATATGGCGCCAATGTTTCTGGCTGTCTCCGCTGCTGTCATCCCTCCACTGAACTCAGACAGAAGAACATGACGGAAATGTTCCGATTTCTCCACTTGCCAGTCCGTTATCTAGCGTCCAGGGCTCCACTCATTATTTCCAAATGACAAAATGTAAGCTCCAATAGCAACAGTAAACCATACATAATAAATAAGTCCAAAACAACCGGAATACCAACATGCAAAACAAAAACGCTACGAACTAATTGAAAAGGAATCCACTTCAAAGGTGGTAATAAAAGGAGAAGAGACAATTGTTTTCATTTTAGACTGAATCTGTGTTTAATAATGATATTTACAATTGTAAAAAGTCTGATTACGGAATTTATCTCCTAAAATGAAAAATAAATTCAGGCCAAAATGGTCATTCTTAGTTAGCGGCGCGCTTGGCGATGAATAACGGTATAGTTAACACACATACAAAGAAAATTACTTTGTACAAGTTAATCGGACATAGCATAAACGTAGAGGCTTAACAGTCAGAAGAAAAAAAAACTAACGGTAAAGTGCTTATGGCGCCCAATCGTTGCGTCACCAGGTAAGTTACTTCCAACTTGCAATCAACGGCCAGAAGTTCTTTGTTACATATAATTAACGCAGAGAAAATGGAAGGTTGATTTAATAACAAAAGAAAACTTCATTTTGTAACGAAATGCTCAAATTGCTCTTGACAAAAAGTTGCAACGAAAACACTTAGATTTCTATCGTGGCGCTGCCAAACGGAAAAAAAGGAAAAAAAAACTCATGTCGGTATTTACTTATATAATGTGATTGTACAATAGATTAGTACAATATAAGGATACGCATTTTTTAAAAGTCTTTGCGCTTTCATAAGTACAGTTTTCACTGTTCGCTTAGCGTAATTGCCATAATTCCACAAAACTTTAATCAGACCCGAGATCCCATCTTCTTAGTTTTATCAAAAGATGCGTTGTAGAGTCTTTGTCTTCTGCATTAAATATGAGCTAGCAATAGTAAACTCATTGTTCAAGAATCACAAGAGTAGGAGGTACATTTGGAAATGGTCTGGAGACGCGAAAAGAGTCCAGCATGGTGAGACAGCTTCCGAAATCAGATATGGGATTCTAAGATACATCCCGAAGGAGCTATACACTGGCCAACCAGAACATTGTCACCACCGACCTACTGTCGATATAAACCCGTCCAGGTGATAGCTGCGTCACCTGGTGAGGAATGACTTACTACTAGTCAGAGACGCACGGTGCATGTAGTACCAGTGAGCGAGCTGTTCTTGTGCAGAATGAGGAAGACACGCGATCTATCTGACTGAGGACAAACTTGTGAGGGCCCGGAGGTTCGGCAAGAGAATTTCGGAAACTACACAATTTGTCGGGTGTTCGAGAAGTGTTGTGATGAATGTCTTCAAGACGTGGCGAAACCAAGGTCCAGACTTCGTGGGATTGGGCGGCCACCCCTCATTACAGATGTCGGACGTCGGAGGCTGGGCACACTGGTAAAACAGGGCAGGCGGCCAACTGTGGCTGAACTAACGTCAGCTGGTCAGAGTACAAATATGTCTGGACACAAAGTGTACCGAACATTCCTAATGATGGGCCTCAGCAGCCGACGACCCAAGCATGTGTCAATGTTAATGCCACGACATCGGAAATTACGAAGGAAATTGGTACGTGACCAACGGCATTGGAGGTTGGCGCAGTAGCAGAGCGTTGCTCGTTCTGATGAAGCCCGATATTTTCTTCATCATGCAGAAGGGAGGGTGCAACAGTCGTCTTCCAGGGGGACAGCTCCTTCACACCTGACGGCATGATGCAAACAAGCTGGCGGTGGCTTCATTATATTCTGGGGAATATTCACGTGGTCATCCATGGATCCAGTTGACCACGTGCAAGGCATTATAAGGCCAAGAAGTATTGTACACTGTTAGCAGACCACGTATACCACTTTATGACAATCATGTTTCCCGACGGCAGTGCCGTTTTTAACAAAATAATGCGGCATGTCATAAGGCCAGGAGTGTGATGGATTGCTTGGAGGCCAGATCTGAATCCGATCGAACACATCTGAAATGTGAGCGACCTTTGCGTCACTCCCTCCATGGAATTTATGGGAATTAGGTGTGCAGATATGGTTCCAACTCCCTCCAACGACCTACCAAGGTCTTAGTGCTTCCATTCCACGACGCGTTGCCGTTGTCATCTATGCCAAAGGTGGACATATCGGCTATTAGGTAGACTGGTGTATCGCAGGGTGGTGATGGTGAAGTGTTGGTTGAAGTTTAAGTGATTTGTCATGAAGAATCAATGCGTGGAGATGTGGGACATTGAAGTATTGAGAGTTGATGGTGTGAGATGGAATTATTTGAGTTTGGAGTACTACGAGAACGTGTACTACACAAGTGGTTCAGTTGATGATGAATGGACAACTCTAAAACACGCAATCACAGAAATTGGAAAGACAAATACCATACATGGAAGATAATTGCCAACAAACTTTGTTTGATAAAAGGAATATTTCATTTGATTGACGAAAGAAGGAAGTACAAAACTCTGGGAAAGAAACAGATACACCATTATAAACCACTAAGTAATTACGTACACGAGAGTTAAAGCGGAATGGTTGCAAGAAGAATATGAAGAAAAATAACATTCGTTGAAACTGAAAGTAAAGTTGTCAATATTAGTAGTACAGGAGAAACGCTGGAGAGAGAAAGTGGATTGGTGGAAGCAATACACTGGGGGGTTCTGCTAGGAGAAGGAACTGTCCGCTTACGTGGTAATGGACGAAATGAGTGTCCATCTGGAAGACACAGTGGATTCAGTAGAAGAGACTAAAAGTTACAAAGTCATTTTGGATCAAAGAGAAGGCAAGGCACTGATAATATTCTTTGTAATTTCTAATTTCTTTGGGAGGGAGTGACAACCAAACGAATATTCATGTTCTAGAAGAGTAAACACCATCTGCGATCTAGACTGATTGTTTCCTTTGTTAAACTAGAAATAAATACAATTTTCGATCTAGGCTGATTGTTTTTAGTTAAACTAAAGAAAAAACATCTATTACGATTTAGACTGATTGCCTTTTTTTTTGTTAAATCATTCAGATTGGTATACGGTGTATGAGACTGAAGACATACCATCGTACCTGCGGAAGAAGAGTACTAGCCACTCCGCTACCTAACTCGATGCGAAATTTGGGGTTCTGTTAGATTATCACTTCGGGTTTCGGAAAGATAAAGCCACTAGACAGGCAGTTCTGATGTTGCGCTTGGTAATGGGGGCGAGACTTCTGAAAAACCAAGACACGTGTCATTTGCGCACTAGCAAAGGTGATCGACAACAGAAAATTATGCAAAACTTAGCAGTTCTCAGAAATATGAGTATACGTTATTGCTATAGATGTGATACACGATATGTACAAGAATTAAAAAGAAATAAGAGTGGAAGATTAAGTAGCGCGCGGGTTGAGAAGGTGTAAGTAGGCTGTTTAGGTTTTTTTATTGGTAACGCCGCCGCCACGTAGCGCTCTGTATAAAACACTGGCTGTGCCGTGTGTAGTCTGTGGCTGGTTTGCATTGTTGTCTGCCATTGTAGTGTTGGGCAGCGGCAGCTGGATGCTAACAGCGCGTAGCGTTGCGCAGTTGGAGGTGAGCCGCCAGCAGTGGTGGACGTGGGTAGAGAGATGGCGGAGTTTTGAAATTTGTAAGAATTGGTGTCATGAAGTGATATATATATATTATGACTACTAAGGTTTGTTCTCTATTAAAATCTTTCATTTGCTAACCATACCTATCAGTAGTTAGTTCCTTCCGTAGTCTGAATCTTTTATTTAGCTGGCAGTAGTGGCGCTCGCTGTATTGCAGTAGCTTGAGTAACGAAGATTTTTGTGAGGTAAGTGATTTGTGAAACGTGTAGGTTAATGTTAGTCAGGGCCATTCTTTCGTAGGGATTTTTGGAAGTCAGATTGCGTTGCGCTAAAAATATCGTGTGTCAGTTTAAGCACAGTTGTGTATAATTGTTCAAAGGGGACGTTTCAAAGGGTGTAAGACGGGGATGCACTGTCACTGCTGCTGTTCAATCTATTTATCGCAGGAGGACATGGAAATCAAAGTATGGATTATGAGCGGGATTAAAATTCAGGGTGAAAGAATGTCAATGATACGATTAGCTGGTGACATTTCTATCTTCCGTGAAAGTGAGGAAGAATTGACCTGTTAAGTACAATGAGCAGTCTGATTAGACAGAGCGTAGATCGAGAGTACACTAAAGAAAATTTAAAGTACTGCAGCAATGTGATCAGCGATGAACATACCAGAATAAGAAATCATGTAGCAAGTAAAGTAAGGAACTCAGTACCATTCAAAGCAAAATATTGCACTCAGACAAAAGTAGAATTATATAAGAACGAAAACTCCCTTTATCAAACTTAGGCCCTAATTTTGGGAGGCATTTTTCTGGAAATGAAAGTCTGAAGCACGGCATCGTATGCAAGTGAATGATGGTCTATGGGAAAGCCAGAAAAAAGAGAATTTAGGCTATCGATACGTGGTTTTACAGAAAGATGGTGAATATTAAGTGGAGTGTTAAGATAAAAAGTGAGTTTCTCCAAAGAATCGGGAAAACAACGAATATGTGGAAAAAATTGACTAGAGAAGCGTACAAGGATGATGAGACTTGTTTTCACACTTTATGGTATAATTTCCACGATACTACAACACGCCATACAGGGCTAAAACTGTAGGGGTAGACAGAAAGAAATAGTTAAGGACACTTTGCATAAGAGGTTAGCCCAAGAGGTGGTGGCAGGCCACATTACACCAGCCAGAGCACTGATGATCAAAATATAAATAAAAATTTAAAAAATTGCGTCTCTTAAATACAGTGACTAGCAAAAAAACTGAAGCACCCACAAGCCATGGTCGGATGCCAATGCAACTTCGTACACATACACCGGTGGCGATTTTGTAAACGATTAGAGTTGCAGTTCTCTCTGACAAGTAGAGCTGCCACCTGATTGCATTAGTGCTGTACGTGTTTAGGGTTGTTACTAGGATTTGGGATTGTTACCAGGCCTCGTAAAATATATAGGGGGCGAGAACAGCGTCAAATGTTGATCACAATAAAGTATATGGTGATTGGGCGTATTCGTATGAGACAGCGTAATCAGCGCCTCACAGAGCTTGAAAAAGGCCGCACTATGGGGTGATCGCTTGGTCGAATTGTGTAGTACACAGATTTGTGAGGCATTCGGATGTGACAACGGCTCGATTTCAGACTGCATGGGAACATGAGGCCTGGCATACTTCTTGGAAAGGTTCCGGACGATCACGTCTAACTACTACAAGGGAGGATCACCGTATCGAGCGCCAAGCATATCCTAACCCCTTCACATCTACGACTACTATCCGAGAGAATCACTACACTCCCTGCTACATTTTGTGTAATCACAAACCAGTGGTCTGGAACTTGCAGCACCCGGACTAGGGACTGACCGTCCCATACGTATGCTGCCGTTAACACCAAAATAAAGACGTCTGCGTTTGAAGTGGTGCGCACACCGGGCAGGATGGCCTGCTGATGAATAGAGTCGCACTCTGTTCGGCGATTAATCGTAGTCTTGAACTGCCTAGGATGATCATTCTTAGCGAGTATGACAGTAAAATAGGGAGAGGTCCGTTGTTACAAGGCTTTGGAGAGGCACAGCAGGGTTACTCCTGGTGACATGGTGCGGGGAGCCATCGGGTGTGGCTTCCTGTCACGGATGCTAGTAATTGACGAAACTCTGACGGGACTTTCCCTGGTACGTCACGTCCTGCTTTCCCATACGTTACCTCTATGTGACACTTCGTAGTGCCGTTTTCCGAAAGGGCAATGTTCGTCCACACATGACATGGGCTTCTAAGAACTGCCTGTCCGATCCTGAGGTACTCCCGTGGCCAGCAAGATCTTTGAATCTGTCATCAGTAGGACGCATCTTGAAACAGCTCCTTTACTAGTACCCAGTATACCAAGGATCATTTACAACAGCTTTGTCAGTTTCCCTCAAGAGAGGATGGCTTTATGATTCCCTTCCCAAACGAATCAGTGCATGCATTCAGGCAGAGGGGGTACAACATCATACTGATACGTGTAATTTGTAATCACGAAATAGACACATCAAAAAAAGTTTTGCATCGCCTCCGTTCCGAGAGTTTCGGAACCTGTACAGAAAATTTGAATAGAGATCAACATAAACATCATTTACGCCCTTTTATTGCTCATGAAAACCACATACTGTATGTTGTACCACCATACAGCAAGGCCATCAGAGGTGGCGGTGCAGATTGCTGTACACACCGGTACCGCCGAAACCCGTTAGCACGTCCTCTTGCATTGATGCATGCCTGTTTTCGTCGTGGTTTTCTATCCACAAGTTCATCAAGGCATTGTTGGTCCAGTTTGTCCCACTCCTCAACGGCGATTTGGCGTAGATCCCTGGTGGGTCATGTCGTCCATAAAAAGCCCTTTTCAATCTATCCCTGGCATGTTCGATACGGTTCATGTCTGGAGAACATGCTGGCCACTCTAGTCGAGCGATGTCGTTATCCTGAAGGAAGTCATTCAGAAGATGTGCACGATGGGGGCGCAAATTGTCGTCCATGAATACGATTGCTGCGCCTTCCATGACCACCAGCAGTGTCCGTAGGCCGCACATAATGCCACGCCAAAACAGCAGGGAACGTCCACTCACTATGCTGCACTCGCTGGACAGTGTGTCTAAAGCGTCAGCCTGACCGGGTTGCCTTCAAACACATCTCCAACGACGTCTGGTTGAAGGCTTGTGCGACACTCATCGGTGAAGAGAACGTGGTGCCAGTCCTGAGCGGTCCATTCGGCATGTTGTTGGTCGCACCAATACTGCGCTGCATGGTGTCGTGGTTGCAAAGATGGACCTCCCCATGGACATCGGGAGTGAAGATGCGCATCATACAGCCTATTGCACACAGTTTGAGTCGTAACACGACGTTCTGTGGCCGCACGAAAAGCATTATTCAACATGGTGGCGTTGCTGTCAGAGTTCCTCCGAGCCATAATCCGTAGGTAGCGGTCATCCAGTGCAGTAGTAGCTCTTGGGCGGCCTGAACGAGGCATGTCATCAACAGTTTCTGTCTCTCTGTATCTCCTCCATGTCCGAACAACATCGCGTTGGTTCACTCTGAGACGCCTGGGCACTTCTCTTGTTGAGAGAGCCCTTCCTGGCACAAAGTAACAATGCGGACGCGATCGATCCGCGGTATTGACCGTCTAGGCGTGGTTGAACGACAGACAACACGAGCCGTGTACCTCCTTCCTGGTGGAATGACTGAAACTGATTGGCTGTCAGACCCCCTCCGTCTAATAGTCGCTGCTCAAGCCTGGTTGTTTACATCTTTGGGCGGGTTTAGTGACGTCAAAGGGACTGTGTCTGGATAGAGTATCCACAGTCAACGTTTGTCTTTCGGAGTTCTGGGAATAAGGGTGATGTAAAACATTTTTTTATGTGTGTAACATCACATATCCTCTCAACTTGTGAAATTTCATTTTGTTTCCTCCTCGCCTATTGGGTGTTTCACGTTTTGTCAGGCAGTATAGCTGTACCAGTACCAAGAATTGTAACGTACAGCGTGAGACGTCAGGGACAGATAGCAAGGAAATTAACTGCCTGCTGCAAGAACTGGGTAGAGACAGTAGGAGAGCAACTGTTTGTGTGTATTGCAGAATATCTACTATATTTTTTCATTGATAAGCAGCACGAAGACTCTTCCAAAGAAATCTGCGCATTTTACATTTTAAAAAGATAAAACTCCTAAAATGAAAGAGAAGGCTCGCTATTCTGTTATGGACGGATGCCTAGGTAAACAGCCCAACTTTAAGTTGATTGGTCGAAGGAACGAATCTCATGGATGGACTCAGCCTTGTATTTGACAACGGTTCATACCATGCCGTTCAAGAAAAGAAAAGTCCAAACCTTGCTTCCAATAAAAAGTATGTACTTTTTTACGTGAAATGCTTCGAACTCCATCCGTCTGGAGCTCCATCATGCGTAAAAATAACCAATTTCTTGTTCTACTTAACGGTCTGCTATTAATTCACAACACTTTCAAATCTGTTACTATATACCGATAAGGAGTGATAGCCTCCTCTACATGGGCGCATCTGGAGATCTTGTGCACTTGGAGGGGTGAGGGCTCGGCAAGCTCCATTCATTCATGAGACGCGGAATGTAGCGGTCTACTTCTGATCAGCTGGAGATTAAATCGGTAACGGTGCTGAAGGGTGGGTTGGTCAAAGATAGTGTGAGGGGATTTTTCAGTCTCTAATTTTATCGTAAGACTGCGAGAATGCTCTGTAACTCACATCCTCACAGAGATAGATCGTAAATTACGCACTATGCTCGTGGTGCTAGAAATATGTAGAGTGCTGTCTGATGTACTTTGATGAGGGATGTGTTCGAGAATTAGCAATGAATGAACTACTGCACAGTCATCTATCTACATTCGCAATGATATTCACCAAATAGAGATGGAGCCGTTTAGCTATGATACTGAAATTGGGAAACATGCTGTCCCATCAATGGTTGATATTGAAAGTACTGTAACATTGCTAAAATTGTTCGCACCATCATTCGTGATGCTTATCATTATAGTACATCGATGGTGTCTTTTCCATCCCATCCGTCCACTGGTATGCTGTTGGTTACCACATAATGATTGACTGACATCACTTGTTTGAGACGGAGAAAGAGTTTTGGTGGAGGGGCAACACCTTCTGAGGATGGCTAGCACCGAAACATTGATAGCGTACATTACTGCAATATGAGGTATCAGTCGAAATGGAACACAGAGCCATCAGCTATTCTATCAACTGTGACAGTGGAGTTTAAATGTAGAGGTCGTCAATCATCTTTGGACAGTAGTTTGGAAACAGAGAGCGTCTCTTGCGACTTACAGTGTAGTCTGTGGGATACGGTCATCCTCCTACAGTACAGGCGATGCAACTTTACACTGGTCTGTGCAATGAATCAATACTTGTATATTTAATAGGTTCGTCACATGTGCTCAATGCCGGCATGCAGATGGTATCTGTTTTCGATATATGGGAAGAGAGAGATGCAGTAATAATTTTATCGAGTTGCCTATCGGATGAAGTTAGTGGAGCTTTTATAGTTCGTAATTTTTCTCTGTTCGATGATAGCATGTGGGGGTGATAGATGTGAATGAGCCCTGAGGGATGCGGATCTGCTTCGGACAGCAGTACCTGTAAGTTGTTTGAGGATGCACCACACTGCTGTAACAAAATCATCATCCTTCACCCAGTTCCCATACTGTCTTTTCTACTATCTCGTGTTGCAGGAGCAGGCTTCATTTGGCGCTGACCTTACACATCGTACACTGTTGGCGGAGCTGGGACAACTTGTCCCCATTTCCAACGGATGGTCAAAACACGGTCCTGTCGCGCCTACTCAGGTCACTCTGTTTCTACACAGGTTGCAGAAGGTGATAGATACAGCTCTCTCCGACTTCTGCTCAGTTCCGGCTTAAACTGGAAAGATCACACGCGCAAAGCTGCAGAAATGGCAGCAGTTGCAAGAGGCGTAGGGACTATCTGAAACTGTACTCTAGCAGATAGGTTCGACAAAAGCGACTAGTTTTGAGATATGAGAGTGCCAGAAATATGAGTCACTAGTGGCTGTAATCATTAAAGGACTTCTCCATCGCATACAATCCAGGTATGTGGTTGAACGGAAAGACTTCGCTCCAAATCATAGACATCATCTCTACCAGAAAGCATAGCACTAAAGATCTGAAAAGCTAGTGTACATCCTTCTCAATCAACCATCACCTACAATCCAGTCGATATATCACTGTACGACTGACATGCCATCGAGACAGAATGCGTTACAAATACTGGAGAAAATCTAGATGCGACGTGCTAGAGTTGCAATTACCGGCTTCATACCATGTTCCTTAGCCGAATCACTTTCTAAATTCGGTGATTTTCTCATAAGGTTGCACTGTCGGCGACTTGTAATTACACTGTTGGTCTAATAATATACCCTCTGGCGATCACCGTCTATATTGAGTGTCATGGTATTTGTCTGGAAAAATTACTTCATTCGGTTGTAATGCCATACCTCATTTTATAAATCCGGTATAGCTTTTAACATGGATACTTGTGTGCACCTGTAGAACCAAGACCGATTATGATAGCAATACGGTCGTTGCGATCGTGGTTTTTTTTTAACATCTGGTGGATTGTAATACGTTTAAGCCACTCTTTCTAAGACACAGTGGTACCACTCGCAAGAAAAACTTATGGGACATATACACCCATCGCTGATTTTCTCTCAGTATTATTTCATATCGCCAGCAATCAGTTATTGGCTAAGTATTATACTTAGTAGTATGGGGTGCTTGATTGTTCACCATGAGCATCGAGCTTATAAAGTATGTGTGTGTGTGTGTGTGTGTGTGTGTGTGTGTGTGTGTGTGTGTGTGTGTGTGTTCTGACAAGTGCAAAGGAAATGACTATGTCCAGTCGTAAGGAAGGTATGGATTTGACGTGGAATACTGTGACAGCAAAGGGAAGAGTATGTCAAGTCATAAGAATGGTACAGATCTTTCTATTTCCAGGGTCACAGCCATCAGCAGGGTGTATTTCCGATACTTCGCTCATTGTCGAATGTCGTCCAATTGAGACCGCGATCGTAACATTTCATTGGAAGAATAGCGATCAAATATGTATGTGACTGGTCTCGTAGGATAATTGTGTCGATGGGTGCGCAGCGCACCGCCGGGGGCCTGTGGCACGGATGATTCACGTTTCCAGCTAGAGTTAGAAGCTGTACGAATGGAGAGGTCTGTCAGGATGCAGGAATGTAGTTGACTTAACCATATCGTCCTCTAGATGGCCAAATAGCGAACTAATACTTAGTATCTGTTGGACATCTTTCGTGATCGCGTGGAATTTTGAGAAGATTCAATATGGACATGTGTTTGCGCTGCACCACTATTCCCTCCCATGTAAATTGTCCAACTGACTGCTTCTTCACATTTCCCCATCTTTATTTAGTTGAGAGAACATCGATTGTGGTGCCCACATCCAGCAGATGAAAGACAGGTGGAAGATTCGTTTTCTGGTTCTCTAGACATGAGTAACACCTTAGTTGACTTTGTAAATTATAGGGATGATTTGGAATCTGTTACATCACCGACATCAGTATTTACGAGTGGAAATATCAGTTTCCTCTATTTTTTTTTTTTTTCGAGTTTCTTCGCAGATGGGATAAGTTTCTAGTTACTCAGTGGTTTATAGCACGCTCCACCTCGCTAAAGTTTCAGGTTTCTAGAGAAATAATTTCCAGTCTGTATCTTTGGAATTATGTTGTGTGAGCGATACTGCTATGCAAGAGATATTGCACTGTGCTTGATCTCGAGAAGTATCGCGTAAATGGTATAATATTCTGGCGAACCACGTGAAAATACGTGCGTTCTTGCAATTCCAGAGTCTGGTGATGGGTGTCAAACAGGTCGGGACCAGAAACGGTGACGGTTTTGTGCCATGGAGAACCGACCCAGTTTTTGTTCAACAGTCTTCGCAGTATATATACGAGTGTCTCGGGAAAATGGCATGATATTCTGGCAAACCATATGAAATTACATTTGTTCTTGTAATCCCAGAGTCAGGAGAGGGGTGTCAAAAGCAAGCAAGCAAGTAAGCAGATCAGGGCCAGAAACAGTAACGCCTTTGTGACGAGGGGAAACGAACCCGACTTTGTACAACAGTTCTGAGAGTGACTTTGGTCCACTGAGTGCGCTCTGGTCACGCATCGGGAGGGGAAATATCTAGTGAAGCAAAGAGTATACCTATAGTGCACGTGCTTATGCTGTGATGAATGATGCAAAAGGGGCTATTTTGTATGGCGCAGGAACAAATTGTATGTTTACTACATCGACACGTTATGTGATGATATATTGTCAGATAGGAGATCGGTTTCACACTCTTATATTCAGGCTTCCATCCTCAGTAACAGAGCAGTGTAATTGTGTGAGAGTCCTTCCATATTTGACGATGTGTAGGACACTTTTGCATGGTTTAACTGTCTGTGCAATATGGCAATCTATACAAAATAGTTTTGCCATAGAAAATCTCACTTGCAGAAAGAAAGAAAAAGGCAGACAGTGCTTCTACACAGGCGGCATCAGTAATTTGGGGGGTAAAATGAGAAAGAGCAATCATAATGTTTCATTCATTCACAAGACATCCTTTGTGCTGGGACATAGGGGCTTCTATATAGCGGTTGAGAATGTTTGCATTTCAGAGATGTTTGTTGAAAGCAGGACTTAACGATTTCCCGGAAGGATAACACATAGTGCTTGGTGTGCCACATGAGGACCATCAGGAGGAATGCATTTGGCGTTATTCTGGGCTATTTTTGTAAACAGGTTCTATTTGAACAAGAATTTCCATGCAGACAGGCTGAGACATCACGAAAGCTCCTACAGAAGCAATCGTTATCTATTTCTGTGATACTTAACAATCTCCGGGAGGTCGAATTTACTCTTATTTACATAGCCATGTGACATCAGTATAACATTGAGAACCTTTTAGCTGTGCCTGTGAGAGTGAACCACTATGCAGATATCTCTCACTTGACACTGGACTTGCAGGTAGACATCAGTCACAGTAAATGTGTGTATGGCTGGAGGTGTCTCACATGTCCCATTAGGATCGCTAAGAACAATACACCCTCTGCTAGTCTGGGAAGCATTGCAACAGATTTCAATAGCACAACCTGTGATGTCAGTATAGCATTGAGAACCTTCTAGCTGCATCTGCAATGTTGAGTCTCTAGGCAATTAGGTCTTTGCGGGACCGCAGGTAGAGGGCCATAGCACCAGCAAAAGTAAACACGTGTACATCCAGGGGGTGACTTGGCTCTTATTTACATAGACATGTGACGTAAGTATAGCACTTGAAGAATTCTAACTGTACACCCAAAAACAGACTCGGCTTTCACCTACTGGCTGTATGCAATAGCGGCCTGAGAGCAATAGCTCACACCCCTCCATTCGTCTGTTCAGCAGTGGTTCACGGCAGCGTCGGTGCGTGTGCATGCTGGAGCTTCTGATACGTTGCAGTTCACGATAGTTCGAAAGTGTTTTTTATATTCAATGAGTGTTTGTGCACTGCATTATTTTCGGTTGTTTAAGCGTTGTGAACGTATTTGCAGACCCTTTTACATGCATTATTTTTAACAATTTACGAGTTGTTTGTGTGTCTGTACATCAGTGTAGTGCGTTATTTCAGTGATTTACGAGTAGTTTGCAGGTCTGTAGGCTATGTACTGCATTAATTCGACAGTTTACAATTAGCAAACGTTTGTGCAGAGTGTTTTACATGCATTATTTTGACAATTTTCGAGTTGTTTTCGTGTATCCAGACAGCGTAATTATTTCTACAGTGAGCGTGCCTGCAGAGCGTTTTACATGCATTATTTCAGTGACCTACGAATAGTTTGAAGCTCTGTATAGTGTGCAATACGTTATTTCGGTAATTTACGAGTTGTTTGCATGTCTGTACATCAGCGTTCTGTATTATTTCGATAATTTACAGATAGTTTGCAGGTCTGTATGAAATGTAGCGTTACCCCAAACACGTCAGGGCGAGTGTTTTATATCTGTGTAATAAATGAACTACATGAAATACATCCCTAAATAAATTGATCCAAAATAAATAAAGTACACTCCTTCCTCTCTCCAGTAGCCCAGCACAGGCTGAGCCCTTTTCCCGCCATTTTCCCCCCAGGCCGCCATCTTAGATTACGTCATGGGAGGGATGACGGCACTCTCTGGTAGCAGTACTGTGTACTAGGTCAGCTGGACTCCAGACCTCATGGTGAGCACACTGGATGGAGCTGCTGCCTCAAATTGTTTAAATAAAGATTGACTGCAAAATAAAGACTTAGGTCCAAATTATCCACCACAGGCTGAGTCCTTTTCCCACCAATTCCAAGGAAGAGGTGGTGGTAGGATAACTTAGTCCATTCTATCCAGTACTGGCTGAGTCCTTTTCTCACTAATTCCAAGGAAGAGATGGCGGTAGGACAACTTAGATTAGTGGAGGTAGCCCAAGTGACCTTTCTTCCCATCATTTTCTTAGATTAGTGGAGGTATCCGAGGTATGTTGCATTGCCCTGCTGGAATTTAAACTTCACATCACTTTCTGGAGGAGAGAAGGGGTGAGAGCCCGACGAGGGGGTTAGGTTAGTGGAGGTATCCCAACTGACTTACTTTCCCGCTAAAATTTGAACTTTCCACTATGATGTCATTGCGATGTTGCCATATGTATCGCCGCCATCTTGGACCCACCATTCTGAGTAAATTTGGCAACAATGGAGAGTGTGATGATGCCCCTGTTGCCCTACTACTCATGGAGGCAGTCATTGTTTTCTCCAGCTAGTGTCTTGAAACTGCTTAGGCCATTGTTGAATGCTTTGAGGTGCAAGAGGTTCAGAACTGTATTTTCAACGAAAATCACGGCGCTGGCTGTAACTGAATTACATTATTTGACACGGAGATCCCATAACGAATTTCCCTGCTGTTTTATCATCATTTAGATTCGGTGCAGATTGTATTAGCCCACAACAAGATAATGCCATACTCGACTTCATCGATACTGTGGGTGTTCGACTGTTAGCCTTATCAGCAAAGCCCCTATATTTCTCTTCCATCGAAGAGTTGCTTCAGTCTGGCACACCATCACCAGCCCAAACACTATGATTAATGAACTCTAGTATTCAGTTGCTGTAATGTCTGTTCGTGTTGTACAAGTGAATATTTAGTCTTCATATTGCGCTTTTTCTTAAAAGCAACTCGTGTTATTTAAAATCCCGACTGTCGCAAAGTAGGGCGAAATTTTGCGTGTCATAAAAACTGAAAATTATATTTTAGTTTTCTTACTAGCATAACTTTCGTTAAAACAAGGCAGCTACTAGCTTCCGTAGTGGCTATTCTCACCATAAAAATATAATTAAACGTTTCTAAATCGTATTTCCCAATTCATCTCGTATTGTTTACTAGTTCAATAGAATAGTTCAATAAACGTTTTGTGGTGTCACCGCCAGACACCACACTTGCTAGGTGGTAGCCTTTAAATCGGCCGCGGTCCGGTAGTATACGTCGGACCCGCGTGTCGCCACTATCAGTGATTGCAGACCGAGCTCCGCCACACGGCAGGTCTAGAGAGACTTCCTAGCACTCGCCCAGTTGTACAGCCGACTTTGCTAGCGATGGTTCACTGACTTCTAAGCTCTCATTTGCCGAGACGATAGTTAGCATAGCCTTCAGCTACGTTATTTGCTACGACCTAGCAAGGTGCCAGTATCCGTACTATTGATATTGTGAATCATGTACCATAAAGAGCGACGTTCTCCATTAATGGATTAAAGTTAAGTATTCCACCAGCTACGTCCGTTTTTCTCAATTCTAATTCCCTTGTCATGTTCCAGACCTCACGCCAGCCTGCATGAGCTAAAACGCGTGCATTACGGCCTCCTTTACTAACACGTTTGGCTCTCCTGCCAACCACAACATTGGCGACGAGAGTAAAAGTGTTCTTGTCGATATTGCCCTGATTTACTTGTGTAATGGCTTCGCCACAATCTCCAGATGTACTGTCCGAATTTAACGCTTACAGAATCAGCAGACGCAGGCATTACTGGATGCCCTTGGACAGCTCGTCCAGGGTCAACGTGCGATGCAAAACGATGCGGCAGCAGCCGCTTCACCGCTAACGCAGCCACAACACACTGTTGCACCCACTTTTCGACCTTTTGATGCTGCACTGGAAAGCTGGACGGAGTGGTCACGCCAATTTGGATTCCATCTCGCCGCCTACAGAATTCAAGGTAAGGAGCGGCAGCCTTTTCTCCTTTCATCCGTCGGCGTGAGTACGTACCGTGTGATAGTCAAATTATTTCCCCGGCGCAACGTAGCAACTCTGTCCTACGACGAAATTTTGTCTGCATTAGATGCATATTTCAAAGAATCAGTCAATGTAGTTGCGAAACGGTATACCTTCTTTCGTACAAAACGTACGGCAGGTCAGACTAATCGGGAGTGGGTTGCAACCTTGCAAGGCCTTACTAGGGATTGTGCTTTTGAGTGTCAATGTGGACTCCTTTATTCAGATACTATGGTACGTGATGCAATTGCACAGAACGTTTCTGATGTTCGTATAAGGGAACAGATTTTGAAACCAGTCAATCCCTCCCTTCAACAAGTGATGGACATATTGGATCGGCAGGACACACTTGACTTTGCTCAGGAAGCATTTGAAACTTCGCCAGCAGTGTGTCAGGTTCACCGGCCCGCCGGGCAAGCTGCACGGAGCAGTAAACAGCCCTCGCGCCCGGCCGCGCCGCTGCCACCAGGCTCTCAGCCACGTGTACCGCGCCGGCAAGCAAATGCAGTGATCAAATCATGCCCGCGGTGTGCTACTAAATATTCGCGTGAGAATTGCCCGTCACGCCAAGCTATTTGCTTTTATTGTAATAAAAAAGGACATGTTCAAAGTGTTTGCCAGAAAAAGCTCAGATCGGAAGCTCAAAACCGTTCCAGGCCCTTTGCTTCGCGCCGGAATCGGAATCGAACCAAGGATACTCAGGCTCGCGAAACTTCGCCCATGGAAATTCATGTAGTTCATTCCACTCCGCCCAGTGCCACTCTCTTTAACAGTGACTGTGTTCGTCCCAAAAATAGTGTGCGTCGACATCGCCGGAACTCCCGTCAAGTCGCAAGTGATTATGTGCCAGTGTCAGTTCACGTTGCACGAGACAGTCGCTCTTGTCATCAGCAGGACAATAAACTTTTTGTAGACTTGGACATTAACTGCAAAGTGATACCATTCCAGCTCGATACCGGAGCTGCAATTTCACTGATCAATCAAGACACTTACAAACTGCTGGGAACACCTCCGTTGCGTGCCGCAAATGTTCAGTTAACAAGCTATTCAGGGCAACGTATCCCTGTGTTAGGACAGTGCAGCCTTCTTGCAACATACAAAGGACAAACAAAACTTGTGTCATTTTACGTCCTTCGTTCTTCTTCTGCAGTGAGCTTGTTTGGTTTCGATTTATTTCAGTTTAACTTGTCTATAGTAAATCAGGTCCTATCAGTGAACCAGATTGTGCCTTCAGACACTGTTTCTCGTCTATGTGAAGAATTTGCAGACATTTTTGCACCGGGCCTCGGTTGCGCTAAGAACTATAAAGCACATTTGGAACTGAAAGTAAACGCGCAACCGAAATTTTTCAGAGCGCGCAATGTTCCCCACGCATTGCGTGATGAGGTCGCAAAAACATAACACGATTTGGAATCACAAGGTGTAATTGAACGTGTACAGGCTTCTCTCTGGGCATCACCCTTAGTAATTTTGCCAAAACCATCTGGAAAATTGAGACTTTGTGTGGACTTCAAGGCAACGGTGAATTCACAACTAGTGATTGCAACTTTTCCTTTACCCCGCCCGGAAGATCTTTTTGACAAACTGTGCCCGGGTAAATATTTTTCGAAGTTGGACCTACCAGATGCGTACGAAGAATCCCAGCGCGTTTTGGTGGTAAACACGCATCTTGGTTTGTATCGATTCAAACGACTGCCATTCGGGTGTGCATCCGCCCCTGCATTGTTTCAGCAATATCTACAAACTGTTTGTGCGTCGGTCCCTACTGCAGCAAATTATCTGGACGATATTGTGATCTCTGAAAAGACGGAAGAAGAACATTTGGCCAATCTCAGAACATTATTTCAGGTCTTGCGACAAAATAGTCTCTGCTTGCGAAAGGACAAATGTGTGTTTTTTGCTCGGGACTTGCCATATTTGGGACATGTACTCAATACCCAAGGCATACATTCCAGTCCAACGCACCTCCGTGCCATACAAGACTTGCCGTCGCCGCAGAATTTGAAGCACCTACAGAGTGTGCTGGAAAAAATCAACTATTATCATAAATATATTCCGCATGCCTCTTCCATTTCAACTCCGCTTCATCGCTTACGCCGTAAGGGTGTTCCGTTCGTCTGGACGACGGAATGCGAACGCGCCTTTCACCAGTTGAAATCGGCGTTGCTTTCCAATACTTGCCTTACGCCATTCGATCCCCGGAAGCCCCTTTTGTTGATGGTGGATGCCTCGGATTTCGGGATCGGTGCTGTGCTTGCGCACAAAGATGGATCGCACGATCGCCCTATTGCCTTTTCGTCCAAATTGCTCTCTTTTACGCAAAGAAATTAATCACAGATCGAGAAAGAAGCATTGGCTCTCGTATTTGGTGTTACAAAGTTTCATGATTTCTTGTATGGTCGGCACTTTACCATAATCACAGACTACAAACCTTTGACATCGCTTTTTCATCCGACCAAGTCGGTACCTCCACGTACAGCGCAGAAATTCATTCGCTGGTTTATTTTCCTCTCGCAGTACCGCTACGATATCTTGTATCGGTCCACTGCTAAGCACGGAAACGCCGATGCGTTGTCCCGCTTTCCTGTCTCTGAGGATAGGGCATTCGATTCCTCCGAACTTGCTTGCATGTTCATTGATGCGGAAACCGATGATGTGGTCGAATCGTTTCCGATTGATTTTCGTCGTGTAGCTACAGCCACAGCTGCCGACCCTGTCCTTGCTCCCGTTCTGCGTTTTCTTGCTACGCAATGGCCCTTGTCAAAGTCACGGATCGGGGACCCGCTGGTTCGCCGATTTTTTGCTCACAAGGAGAGACTTTTTGTACGACGTGGTGTTTTGCTGTTGCGTTCTGATAATGATCAGTCCAGGGTCGTGGTCCCACGTTCGTTACAGTCCTCTGTCTTACAGCTTCTCCACCAAGGACATTGGGGTATAGTGAGAACGAAACAACTTGCTCGTCAGCACTGTACTTGGTTCGGAATCGATGCCGCGATTACGAATATGTGCTCTTCTTGCATGGTGTGTGCCGAACAACAATCAGCACCACCGCGGAAATTCTTTGCATGACCAAAAGCCACTTCCCCTTGGCAACGCTTACACATCGATTTTGCTAGTCCATTCTGGAATGCTCGATGGTTGGTTGTGGTAGATTCATTCAGTAATTTTCCTTTTGTTGTCCGGATGTCTTCCACGACGTCATCTGCCACCATCCAAGCGTTATCCGCTCTCTTTTGCATTGAAGGTCTTCCACAGACTATTGTTTCCGACAATGGCCCACAATTCATGTCCGCAGAATTTCAGTCATTCTGCAAAGCTAATGGTATTCAACATCTGACGTCCGCGCCGTTTTCGCCACAGTCAAACGGTGCCGCTGAACGATTGGTCAAGACTTTCAAGTCACAGGTGTTGAAGTTGAAAGAGTCGCATTCTCGGGAGGACGCGTTATTACTCTTTTTGTCCTCGTATCGCTCTCAGCCCCGATATGGTCGCTCGCCGGCTGAGTTGCTCCACGGTCGCCCTCATCGAACCTTGATGTCTTTGCTGCATCCGCCGCATCAGGTTCCTGTGCCGCGGCAGGCACCTGCTTTTGCTCCAGGCGACGTTGTCTACTATCGCCACTACCGAGGTTCACGGCGTTGGCTCGAAGGGCGCATTCTTCGCTGCCTCGGACACGCTATGTATCTGGTTTTGGGGGCCTCTGGTGAGGTGCGTCGGCATCTCAATCAGCTGCGCCTCTGTCGTCGCACGGGATCTGCCGCTCGCCGTCTTCTTTCAGCGACGGTGCCGTCCGGTCAGCGCCCCGGGGACCCATTTACTAGCTCGCCTCAGCCCCAGGTGTTACCGATGCTGCCTTCCGTTTTGCCCCATGGCGACGCGCCGCCGCCGCCGCCGCCGCCGCCGCCGCCGCCGCTGCCTGTTCTCCCGCCGGCGACGCCCGCAGTGGACGCGTCGCTGCAACCGCCAGGCGCCTCCCTGGGTCACGCGCCGCCCATCACTTCCCGTGACCAGTTGTCCTCCGACATGGAACTCCTGCCCCCTCCGGACCATATGTCGTCTTCGCCCGTCGGGTGCCCCGGCCCGATGGAGGTCGACCCTTCGGCCCCTCCTGTGTCTCTACGGGCGCATACACCGCATGTTGGCGTGCACCCTGGAGCGGGTTTTCAGGCGTTTCCTAGCTCCCCGCGGTCCGAATGGCAGGGTGCGGGTGGCACAGCCTCGCCTGTTGTTAGGCTCCCCACCTCGTCGCATACGTCAACATGCGGTCCTCCCCACGGCGGGCGGAAGCCTTATGCCACAACCGTACGCCGATTTGCGGGGGAGGAATGTGGTGTCACCGCCAGACACCACACTTGCTAGGTGGTAGCCTTTAAATCGGCCGCGGTCCGGTAGTATACGTCGGACCCGCGTGTCGCCACTATCAGTGATTGCAGACCGAGCGCCGCCACACGGCAGGTCTAGAGAGACTTCCTAGTACTCGCCCAGTTGTACAGCCGACTTTGCTAGCGATGGTTCACTGACTTCTAAGCTCTCATTTGCCGAGACGATAGTTAGCATAGCCTTCAGCTACGTTATTTGCTACGACTTAGCAAGGCGCCAGTATCCGTACTATTGATATTGTGAATCATGTACCATAAAGAGCGACGTTCTCCATTATTGGATTAAAGTTAAGTATTCCACCAGCTACGTCCGTTTTTCTCAATTCTAATTCCCTTGTCATGTTCCAGACCTCACGCCAGCCTGCGTGAGCTAAAACGCGTGCATTACGGCCTCCTTTACTAACACGGTTGGCTCTCCTGCCAACCACAACACGTTTAAAAACCTAATCAAACAATCTTGGTAACACGAATTCTCTATATAAAGAAAATACTAATTAATTATTGCGTCATTATATCTCTAAACCAGTAAAAGAAACAGCGGCAACCGCACAAATTACTTTTAGTGTCGTTTTTGTTTACATACAGCAAATCTTTCGTTCTTGACAAACTTGATACTCTTTAAAGCTAAACTTAATTCTTCTCTCGAAACTGACGATGAGTCGGAAACGTGGGAGCCGTTACAGGGTAATGATGAGGAGGATTCATTGCCAACCTCTTAGGAAATATTTTCACTGGGGGGAAGGGTGATGGGGGGAGGCATAACATATTAATAAGATGGGAGGGAAAAGTAATAAATCATCCATATCACCTAGACAACTCTGTGAACGAGCATTTTCAAATATTCCAGGTAAGTACAGAAAAAAATCCGAAAAACAAATAGAACACCAGTAAATAATTGTTTACTGCACACAAAGATGTCGCTACCAGCCACAGAGCATGAATTCAGTAAAACTGTACAAAAACTAAAAAGTAAAAATTCTGTAGGCTGAGATGAAGTACCGATGTGTGTACTGAAACAATGCATATAGGGTACATAAGCTTAACAAATATAAGAAACGAATCCTTCACATCAGGGAAATTTCCAGACTAATTAAAGCAGACAAGAGTTACACCACCTCTGCTAAAGAAAGACAATGCAGAAGAAAACGAAAATTACTAACACATTTACATGCTGTCGCGATTCTCAAAAGTAACAGAACCAATTACGAATGACGGTGTAATGAGTTACATGAATGTATTTATGTATGCATTTAACCTTTTAAGTGGGTCACAATTTGGTTTCCGAAGTGGCAGAAGTGCAAAATCAGCCATAGTGGAATTCATAAAAGTGGTAGTTGATGTTCTTGACAAAGATCAATGTGTCACAGGCAATTTTTTTGATCTAAGGTAGGCTTTTCATACGTTTAACTATAATATTCTACTAAATAAGTTAGAAGTATTAGGAATAAGAGAGTAGCTAACGACTGTTTCCGGTAAAACCAAGTAATAGGAAACAGAGCAGAGATAACACATACGTCAAATAACTCCAAAGTTTTTCTAAACACTGATCAGATCCAAAACAGATCAATATGGGAGTTATTCAGAGCAGCGTTTTAGAACCAATATTGTTTCTGATACGCATCAATGACTTTCCCACCTGTGTTAGTCATGGAGAAAGAAGTTCTCTTTGCTGATGATAGCAACTTGTAGGCATGGAGAGAACGAGAGAAGTCCTTGAAAGGAAAGTAACGGAAACCCTCGACGAAATTTATGTTTGCTCAATAAGCAATAAGGTACCATTGAAATTAAGGAAATAAATGCCATAAATTACAGTTTGAAGAGGTAAAATGACACTATTCAATTAAATGTGGATGGTACTATGTACAATCAACTCTTAGCTATGGCAGTCTCTTTTGGGGATCAAACGCACAAAATACAAGCACTATTTTCAAACTTCAGGAACGGACCATAAGAATAATGATCAAAAGTAGTAGTCAAGCTCAATGTAAAGATCGGTTCAAAAAACTGGGGATGTTAATTGCACCATGTGAATACCGTACTTTTACCGAATAGCTGTACACATAAAAAATAAAATTGGTAATTACTGCATAAATAGCTCTGTCCATGACCATGGGACAAGAGCTGTTTTGAACATACATGTACCAACAAATAACAAACATAAAACTCAAGACCGCATTTTCTACGGAGGACAAAACTGTATAATAAATTGCCAAAGGGATTAAAGAAATTGCTAAAACAACCTTTTTTTTAAAAAAAGTTCAGAAGTGCCTGTTAACCCAAACATTCTTTGCATTGAAGAATTACTTAAATAACATAGAATAGCTGTTCGTAAAAAAATGGAACACAAATAACAACGATGATAATATAGCTAACATTCCACATACCAGTTACACACTGTACTTTTTCTTCTCTTTTTTCCTTTTCTGGAAAAATTTACTCCCAAAGCTACACAATGTACGAGGGCTATTAGGAAGGTAAGGAACGATAGGTCCCACAGTGAAAAACAAAACTGTTTTATTTGCAGTAGTTAGGTACGACTTCCAGCTACTTACCTCCATAGTCGCCGGTCCGACTTAGACGTTTGTCTTAGCGTTGTACCAACTTTCCAATACCCTCGTTATCTAAGGCAGACGCCAGTGCTTTCAGCCAATTCTCTACGCTGGCCTACAGCTCGTCGTCTGTGCCAAAACGTTGTCTTCATAACCAGAGGTTCATGCAAACAGAGATGAAACTCAGAGGGAGACAATTACGGGCTATATTGTGGGTAATAAAGCATTTCCCATTGAAAACGATGCAGGAGCATCTTCATTGCCCCTGCAGAATGCGGCTGAGAATTGTCTTGAAGAAGAAAATGCACGACAGTGATGTAATGTTGGCAGCATAGCTTCAGGCGAAATTTCTCACCAGGCCCTCGTATTTGGCGGGAGACACTATTGTTCTAGGTATCTTTATGTGCTCCCTGTGTGCTCAGAACTAAAAAGAGCGGCGTAACGCGATCGACGGGCATACTTGAGACACTGCCCAACACATCTATGCAAAACTTCATCGGATTTTCACTGTGGCTTCCATTTATGCAACCGATCGTTCCTTACTTTCCGAATAGCACTCGTATAATACTAATGTATGGGAAGTTCTGGTTGAGAATTATGAATTATTGAGGAATAATGGAGACGACTCAACGAAATGCTGAAGCGTTGCCTCGTCGATAGGTGCACAAACAAAAGGCGGTACGCTAGGTTTCGGAATGAACTTTCTTTTTCAAAATTTTAGGATAAACACAAACACAAACACACACACACACACACACACACACACACACACATACACATACACATACACATACACATACATACACACACACACACACACACACACACACACACACACACACACATACACAAACACTCGCTCACTCACATACACACGCCTGTTTCCCTACATTGTGCTTAGCAAAGTCTTGGGGACGGTCTTCTAGGACTCTGAAGTGGTTATTTTATTTGATTCCCTCCCTCATAGAACAACTCTGCAGTGTATTGTGCTACCCCCAGGAAACTGAGGAAATGATTTTGTCGCCACAAAAGTACAAACAAATTTCCCCTTCTCCACGGCAAGACAATACCTCAGACAATTCCGCATACTCGAGAGGAGCCCACAAAACTTCATTGAACTGTTCTTCTTCAGCCATCCTACAGCTCGTATCTTCCGACTTCCATCTGCTTGGTCCATTGAAAGATGCACCCTGCAGTAAGCAGTACGTGGATGACGAGCAGGTTATTGATGCAGCAAGGCGTTGGCTCCAACATTGACCAGTCGGACATACAGGCACTCCTAGTTACGTGGTTGAAGGCTATCGCATTGAACTAAGATTATGTTAAAAAATATGGTTTTGTAGCCGAAAGATTGTGGGAATAATATAATGTATTTGAGTAAAACCAAAGCACTTTCAGGGAAAAATGCGCTGTATTACTTATTGATCACCCCTCGTAGCACTGTTTTAAACAGAGTGAGCTTGTGTTCGGAGGGCTGAAGGCCCCAATCTTCATCCATTCACCCTTGTTTCCCTAAATTATTTCAGGCAAATGCTGGGATAGTTCCTACTATAATGCCACGGCCCTCTACCTGTCCCATCCTTGTAATTCTACAGCAGTATTCCTGCCAGTATGTCTGTAAATGTCAGTATAAGTGAATTTTAATGTTCTTAAATTGTAATACCAAGTCATGTCCAAAACCCTTGTAAACGAGATCTAATAAATGAAACTACCGTTACTCTACCACCTTGGAAATACATGCCTGTAACTGTCATCTAAGCTCAATTCGACTCGATGCCCAGCCGGGATGAAGCCGTTGTAGCTGCCAGAGTGACTTAAATGTTTACTGACTTTCGCACCCTGTATACCCCCAAAAGCCACCTCCGCAGCCGAGGTAGATGATGCATACCTAAGATCTGGCACTCGACTCGGAGGTAGGCTGCTTCGAATCCTGATGGTGCATGAAATTTTTAGTGCCAGTATTTGGCCAGCAAGGGGAGGAGAGATGGTAGCATAAAGTTACTGATCACCAGTGTTTGAGCCGACTAAATTTGAAACCTCTCCACAGTGTCTCATGAAATGAGGAAGAGTGACACTATTGATGGTGATCCATCCGTCGGATGGGGACGTTAATCTCGGCGATCCCGTTGGTGATTTTCGAGAGGAGTAGGATATGCCATGACTGAGCTTCACCCTCATCCTTCCTTCATCCGTAACAACACTAACCCAACGCTGCGCTGTCCAAGTACTCATCACAATCATCCACGCGACACAGAGACACATTTTACACATGATAACAGATCCGAGAAAGGGAACGACAAACCACCTGCACTAGGAGCTTGCCGTGACTGGCGGTGCAGGGTTCCAGCATCTGCTCCCCCTGCGCTCGCGTTCAAAATGTGTGTGAAATCTTATGGGACTTAACTGCTAAGCTCATCAGTCCCTAAGCTTACACACTACTTAACCTAAATTATCCTAAAGTCAAACACACACACCCATGCCCGAGGGAGGGCTCGAACCTCCGCCAGGACCAGCCGCTCAGTCCATGACTGCAGCGCCCTAGAGCGCTCGGCTAATCCCTGAGCTCATGCCCTGAGTATGGGACTATTATGTATCCCGAATCACTTACATATTTAATCATAATTTCTGTATACGAAACAATGAGTAAAAGTTCACTGCTTGCCATTATTTCCGGTGTTGCAATTTTAATAGTGCCTTAAGGCGAGGATTACTTTCTTTTGGTTCAAAAAATCAATTTTTTTAAAAAATTGCGTTTTTGGATCCATAGAAGTGTTTATAATCCACCCCTGAAACGGTTTTTCCGATTACGGAACGGAACGGAAATGTTTGTCATTCACGGTTGAACAAAAAAATGTACCTGCCTGAAATCGGCCATTTCACGCACCAGTTTTTTTTTTTCTTTCGAAAACGAGTTATTGTACCAGTGCTTGGGAGGAAACACACAAATTCAAATGAAAGTTTTAACGTGTGTGTTTGGAAGTTAGCCCCCAAGCATTTGCATTCTGGTGGGAAGACTGTGGAGATTGCGACTTTCCTGGCAGTGAGCAGCTTCATCGAAGGGTATTCAGCAATTCTGAAGACCATGACAACGATGGACGTCACCCTGGGACTCTATTCGACGCAGTTCGCCAAGCGTTCGGACGACCACCGGATTCAAGCATCCGAAAACCGCTTGTCGCGGGCCGTACGAGCGGCTCTGGAGCAGCGTAGGATGGCCCAAATCGAGCATAGCGCCCTCTGTGAGGAAGAGGAGGGACTAGTTTATGGAGCCGGAATAGCAGATGAAACGTACGTTGCATAATATTGCATTTATATGCAGTCAAAACTTCAAAGACGTTTTTCTCGAATGACGTTTTTTTATCGCGCGGTATGGTAACTTCAAATCTACTGAACCGATTGGCATGATTCTTTGTTTCCGACGAAGCTAACTAAATTGTCTAGAAGTTGTACCACTTTTATTCCGATCCATCAACTATAAATATTTTTAATTGGCCGACGAAGTCGAAAAATCTATGAGAAAAATTTTTTTTAATGGCCACCGTTTTGTTTTGCTATGGTCCAAATAAGCGAAGAACAACTCCTAAAGAATCTTTCATACTTCGCTAACGTCAACCCAATATTGATTCCAGACCAGCCGGCTGACCTGTTACATACCGCTCGTGGAGATCTACATCGAAATTTTGTTTCGTTTAGACGGCACTTCCGTCTTTACTCTTCGACATTTCTGTTCGAAAAAATTCCAGTTTGTAGAGGAAATACCAATAAATATTTTGACCAAATTTGACATTGATACCTGTAACACATCCCGACAAAAAAAATTCACAAAGAACAAGATTTTTTCGGGCCAAAGATAGTAAACCTTCCCTTAAGCTCTCTCCAGAATTTCAGATATCAACTACTGAAACAATAAAGTATCTCCACAATTGGGTTGACCGGATGAAGACTGTATTGGACTAGTGTGTATCTCTTACTTACCGACTCCACTAGACTTGAAACGTCCCCTTAGAACAACTTATACAAGACTGGTCTATGTGAAACGTCCTCTTTGAACAATTATACACGACTGTGCTTAAACTGACACACAATATTTTTTTTTAGCGCAACGCAATCTGACTTTCAAAAATCCCTACAAAAGAATGGCCCTGACTAACATTAATCTATACCTTTCACAAATCACTTACCTCACAAAAATCTTCGTTACTCGAACTACTGCAATACAGCGAGCGCCACTACTGCCAGCTAAATAAAGGATTCAAATTACGGAAGGCACTAACTACTGATAGGTATAGTAAGCAAATGAAAGATTTTAATAGAGAACAAACAGTGTATTTACCTTAATAGTCAAAATATATATGGTAGTTCATGACATCCAGTCTTACAAATTACAAAACTCCGCCATCTCTCTCCCCACGTCCACCACTGCTGGCGGCTCACCTCCAACTGTGCAACGCTACGCGCTGTTAGCATCCAGCTGCCGCTGCCCAACACTACAATGGCAGACAACAATGCAAACTAAACACAGACTGCGCACAGCACAGCCAGTGATTTTTCATACCGAGCGCTAAGCGGCGTTACCAATAAGAAAACCTAAACAGCCTACTTACAGACTAAGAGCCAAAAGCACAAGCCCTCAGAAAGAGTTGGAGGAGCCAGAACGCTAGCTGTGGAGCAGTATTTCGCTGTCCCTCAAAGCGGGCGCCAAGAACGTGAGGTGCAGGCTTGTAGGTGGCAGCTTTGACGGGATCCGCCAGCAGAGTTTAGCAGCGTCCCTCTTCGCCCGGCGATCTCAGCCGGCGCTTTCATCCTCGCATTACCCTCTGAAAGCCGGCTGAATGCCGCCGCCCGCCGGCTCGACAATTTCCCGTAATCCGCCGCCTGCTCCCCGCACCTGCGCGCCGCGCGGAATTCTGTGCACTATACGTAATTAGCGCTTATAGTGAGACGACTCGAGCGCAGCTGCGCGCCCGGAGGAGCCGGGTTGGAGCGCGGCCACGCACAGACACAGAGGGGGAAATCCCCGCCGTGACGTCATTCACTGCTCACACCCAGCCAGACCGCGGCAGAGCTCGGTGCCTTACATCAGGGCCTAAGCTTGAGGGATCACGCACTCGGAACTCCCACACAAAGTGAACGCAGCAGTTTCCTTTCCACTGGGATACGTAAGATGGGTAGCCATAATGTAGGGTGTTTGAAAAAGAACTCCACAGTTTTAAGTACAAATTTAATGGGGAAATTAAGGGGGGTTAGCACGTCAAACGGGCCGACTTGGAGCAGGAGAGGCGCAACAGGACATTTTATCTTCTAACGTCTATACTTTTATAAATAAATTCATAAAACTTTGTCAGCATGATCAGGAAGGATTCAGAATTCACACTCATAGCAGTGGAAGTGCAAAAACATAACAAAATAATTTTTTTTTAGATATGATATTTCATCATTTTTTACTTACTGTTGGCTGCGTTTGTTGTAATAGCTACATTTTTCTTCACAAGTAAGAGAGATTCTTTGATGAATTTTGCACAGCATACAAACCATACTTACAGGTGTATGAAACTCTAGAATTTTCCAAATCTATTAAAAACTGTGGCAAAAAATGAGATAATTAACTACAAAAATTGATTTTTTTCTAAATAAAGTTTAAAACGTAACAACTCATTCATTTTTTCATAAATTAAATAGATCTAGAGTTTCAGACACCTGTAAGTATGGTTTGTATGCTATGCAAAATTCATCGAACAGTCTCTCTTACTTATGAAGAAAAGTGTACCTATAGCAACAAATGCAGCCGACAGTAAGTGAAAAAATGATGAAATTTACGAGTGTAAATCCTGAATTCTTCCTGGTCATGCTGACAAAGTTTTATGAATTTACTTGTAAAAGTATAGACAGTGGAAATTGAAATGTCCTGTGGTGCCTCTCTTGCTCCAAGTTGGCCCGTTTGATGTCCTACCCCCCTTAATGAAAAATTAGATCAATGAGTACATATCAATTCCTTCAAGTTTTGTTTTATGTTAGTAAACGTCAATGTGGGATCCATTTGTTGTCCTGCACACGTCGAGACGATATTCCATTTTTCGCCACGTATTCATCAACATTTTATGTGTAACTGCCCCAAGCGCCGCGGGGATTCTTTTCCGTAAATGACTGATGTCTGATCTTTTAACTGTACACAAAATTTTCATGTGGCCCGAAAAGAGAAAGTCCAGTTGGGTTACGTCTGGGCTTCATGGTGGCGAAGGTATTGGGCCTATCGCCTGCCGCTGTGACCGAGCGGTTCTATGCGCTTCAGTCCGGAACTGCGCAGCTGCTATGGTCGCAGGTTAGAATCCTGCCTCGGGCATAGATGTGTGTGATGTTCTTAGGTTAGTTAGGTTTAAGTAGTTTAAATCAGGGGACTGATGACCTCAGATGTTAGGTCCCATACTGCTTAGAGCCATTTTTATTGGGCCTATCAAACATAGGCAGAGACGGGAAAGATAGGAACATATGAAAACAGTGACAACAAGAACGGACAGGATGGTGAGACAACTGTTAAGATATTAGAAAATAATCTCCATGGCATTAGAGGAAGCTGTAGAGGGTAAAAGTGTCTGTGAAGACAGAGCTCCGAATGCATCCAGCAAATAAATGATGACATAAGCTGCAAGAGCTACTCTGTGACGAAGAGGCTGGTGCAGGAGATGACCTCAAAGTGGCCCGCAGCAAACCAGTCGGAGGAATCATGTGTCAGACAAAATTGTTTTAATTATCCGCTTGAAAAAGTCAGTCTACAACCATAAAACTCGTCAGACTTTCTCCACACGTTCGCCCCTCAATGCTGCAAATTTATCCCGATGACGGATGACTTCGCAGAGACCTTGATTTTAGAAATTACATTTTAACTGTTCAGATTACGTTCCACCTTTTCTGCGTTCTGGAAATACCTGGTTTTTCATCAGAAGGAAGAGGTAGCAGTCACAGGTTGCCATAGCACGTAAATATGGGCTATTACGCAAATTTTGATATTCCACTGAAGCAGCATGTGCCACTGTGTCCTGTTTGCAGAACAAATTAGTGTATCGTCGTGAATCACTCCGTCTTGACAGCCTCCCATAAACTCCTCAGGAGATCTCGGAAACATACCCCTGCGATGGATTGACACCCACAAACATGATGTGTTAGAACCACTCCAACAGTCTGAAAATACTCACAGCATCATGTTACCCGATGGCGGCTGAATCTTCGCCGTTTTCGACGGTAGTGGAGCCACATATTTCCACAGTTTACTTTGCTTATTTGTCTCGAGGCCACAGTGACACTCTTTCATGGTGACTAAAAGGTAAAAGAAGTCCCCTTGATGGATATACCAGATACAGCATATCCGCTGCCCCTCGGTCCGATTGGCTCTGAGAATGGCTGGGAGCAGTGTTGAAATCCAGCGGGAGGCAACCTTTTTAACGTTCAAAATATCGTAAAAGTTGCTTAAAACTGATACATGACTGATTTTCACTTTTTCACTGGCGCCTCTATTGTGATCCACCGATCTTCGAAAACCATGTTCCGTGTGTCTCTTCTGATTCCCGGTGAAAGGTGTCTATTTGAAACACACTTCATGAAAGCATAACTTTAGTGCGTAAGTTAGTTATTGTTTTTGTTTTTCATTCTCTTATGGGTTTGTTTATCGATAGTCAGTTTTTATTTTTGGTTCACTGTTGCTATATAAGTTTACATATTATCATTTTGTCATTTGGAGCTCTGGACGCAAGAAAATGGAGTGGCAAGTGGAGAAATCAGAACATTTCCGATATATTCTTCTGTTTGAGTTCAGTAGAGGAGTGACAGCAGCGGTGGCAGCCACAAATATTTGTTTGTGAGGGGATAATGCCATTGGACAGAGCACAGCAAGAGAGTGGTTTTCTCGTTTTAAGAAGGATCGTTTTGATATTAGTGACTCTCCATGTTCAGGAAGACCTTCAGGATTTGATGAAGATCATATAAACGCATTAATCTTCAATGATGCTCGTCAGTGTACTCGAGAACTAGTAAATGTGATGAAGTGTGATCATTCCACCATAGTGCGACATTTGCATGCAATGGGGAAGGTTCAAAAATCTGCTGTAAGGTACCGCGTGCTCTAAGCCAAAATCACAAAAATCAACAGGTGACATAAGTGTATCTCTTATTGCTCGTCATTAACTGGCTCGTGAACAGAACCAACCATTCCTATCCTGTATCGTTACTGCTGATGAGATATGGTGTCTTCATGCTAACGTAAGGAAAAGAAAGGAATGTTTGAGCCCAAGCAAAGCAGAAACTCCCCTTACAAAGACCTGCGCGCATCCACAAAAGATAATGTTATGCATCTGGTGGAACAGCGGCGGGGTGGTGTGCTACGAATTGCTTCCCCGAGATGTAAACATCGCTGCTCTGACTTAGTGTCAACAACTGCGACGTCTTGCAGATACAGTCCAAGAACAACGACCAGGAAGACTTCAGCCCTCCGCCGCCCCACACCGAACCACTCTTTCAGGGTTACTGTGCGGTTCGGCCTCCTATGGTTCCCCCCAGGAAACGTCTCACACCAGACGAGTGTAAGCCTTATGTTTGCGTGTTAGAGTAATGGTGGTGTACGCGTACGTGGAAAACTTATCTGGGCAGCAATCGCTCAGGCGGAAAAAGGGGAACCAGCCCACATTCGCCGAGGCAGATGGAAAACCGCCTAAAAACCATCCACAGACTGGCCGGCTCACCGGAACTCGACAAAAGTTCGCCGGGCGGATTCGTGCCGGTGACCAGGCGCTCCTTCCTATTCCGGAAAGCGGTGCGTTAAACCGCTCAGCTAACCGGTCAGGCTAATGAAAATATACTTCGTACCATCCATCTGTGACAATAAGATTAATTAATACATGCTCACATATAAAGTGAAAATGGACCAGAAACGGCTTTAGTATTCACTTAGATATAGTGAACGATCTCTGATACAACTATACATCGTAATTGTGTAATGGCTACTATATTGCTGTGCGGCAGTGGTCAGTGGCAAAGCACTGGCAGCCTAAAGTCTTCCATATTCTACCATTTCACGGTAAGGAGTCCAGGAATGTAGCGATACACAAGCAGCAGGTGGAATGTACACCCTTTGGCTTGGCTGATTTTAAAATGGGGTTGCAGGGTGTGAGGGAAACAAGTGTCACTTAGGGAGAAGAATGGTGCAAAGGAAGCAATAATTGGCTTTCTTTTCCGGGGATGGCACGTGGGTAACACTCGTGATACACTGAGAACTACTTCATCTTTCTATAAATATAAATAAAATGTAGTTAGAATTATGTGGTACCAATTGTCTGATTGACGCATTATTTTAGGGTTTAATAAGAAACCTACGAAACCTAAACATCATTTATCTTTCATCATCAAAGAAAATAAAGCCTTCAAAGAAAGTTATTCATTCTGTAATTCAGGTAGGCGCTAATGTTCTTGATAGGGGGAGGGGAGGGGAATGGGGTGGAGGGGGTTCTAGACAATATCTGACTGCACTCAAGGGTAATATTCTCAGAATGGTTGGGAACCACTGTGCTAGACTGACAAAAAACACTAAACGGTAGTTGGACTGAGAAGTCATTCCACATCCACTTTATTCACCTGATCTTGCGCTCTCACCTTATTCGCTCTGTATCGAACAGCCTTCAAGGAACTACCTTGCGCTCCGAACATCCCCCTGCGGGTTCGGGGGTACGAATAGGCCCGCGGTATTCCTGCCTGTCGTAAGAGGCGACTAAAAGGAGTCTTCAAAGTTTCGGCCTTATGTGATGGTCCCCACTTGGGTTTGACCTGCCATTTTCAAAATTTCCGTTGTTAGTGCGTGCCATTTGGGGAAGGACGCCTTACGTGGTGTTTTTCTATTGGTCCATCGTGCACCTCCATATTGCATGCTATCTATTGTCGTGTGGAGGGATTTACACCCCATGTCTTCTGGGTTGCCTCCTCGTCTTGTGCGCAATCCCCTTCTTAGCGCCCACGGCAATTGTGGACCCTTTCAACACCTAAAATCCAGCACGGTAGCCAGTCCGTTGTGGTGGGGTCGTCATGTACCCTCTTGGTGGTAGCCCCCTGACCACGCAGGGATCGCACTACAGATGCCAGAGCTGTTTCCTCCCCATGCATGCCAAGGAGTATGTGCCCATCTTGTCTGGGGCACGGGGACTCCGGGCAATGGGATATCGGCCAGGTACCCGTTGCTTTGGCTGGGTGGCGCCCTTGGGGAGAGCCCTCGTTCGGAGTAGGTGGCATCTGGGCGGATGTGGCGCAATGAAGCGCAATAAATCTCAGCAAGCTGGTGGTCGCACTGCCACCAGCGTCTCTAAGCGAGGCAAAATTGAATTCGATGCTGCACAATATGATCCTCAGTCGTTCCCCTCGTTGGCTGCGCCATGGGAGGGACGCAGATCTAGTGCCAAGCAGGAGCCTTATGTACCACAATACCTTGTCTGCAGCAGAAGTGATGGTAACTCCTTTCTTTCGACAAAGCCTATGTTTTTTGTGGAACACCTGGAGGATAAGTTTGGGGAAGTGGCGGGTTTGTCTAAAATGAGGAATGGGTCCATCCTCCTCAAGACGGCCTCCCCAGCCCAGTCACGGGCGTTGCTCTTGTGTGATAAGCTGGGAGACGTCCCTGTTACCGTCACTCCCCACAGTAGCTTAAATATGGTCCAGGGGATTATTTACCATCGCGACCTCTTGTTACAGTCCGATGACGAGCTGAGAGCTGACTTGGAACGACGTGGTGTGCATTTTGTCCGTCGTGTGCACAGAGGACCCAAGACCAACAGGGTGGCCACCGGTGCCTTTATCTTGGCCTTCGAGGGTGCTGTATTGCCTGAGAAGGTCAAGGTAATGGTTTACCGTTGTGACGTCAAGCCATACGTCCCTCCCCCGATGCGGTGCTTCCAGTGCTGGAAGTTTGGGCATATGTCCTCCCGTTGCCCATCCAGTGCCACATGTCGAGATTGCGGACGCCCCTCCCATCCCGATTCTCCATGTGCGCCTCCGCCTGTCTGTGTCAACTGTGGGGAACACCACTCTCCATGCTCGCCGGACTGCCCCGTTCTTCATAAGGAGCGGAAGATTATGGAATTTAAGACCCTGGACCGGCTTACTTATCGCGAGGCAAAACTGAAATTTGAAAGGTTGCATCCTGTCCCTCTTCAAACTTCTTATGCTGCAGCTACGTTATCGTCGCCCTCGCGGGCGGCAGTTGTCGCCTCCTCTGTGCCGCCTTCAGTTGGCCCTCGGGGCCGTCCATCTCTGTCTGCCCCCCTTGTGTCTGGGGGCAAGCCTTCCTCTGTTGCCCCCTTAGCAGTTGGGGGCAAACCCCCTTCTGTCACTCCCCCCGCACATGCTTCAGGAGTGACATCTGCTCCAAAACCAGGGGGCTCGATACCTCCCCCTCCCCCTCCCCCTTCTCTGCCGGCGTCGTCTCTGCCGGCTCCTCTCTCGCGGAAGGGGTCCCTCGGGGCCCTCCCTTCTTCCGGTTCTTCTGCTACCCCGCCGGATGTCAGCCAGTGGCTGAAGGTTCATCCACCTGCTGGTCGTAGGGCTTCTGCGTCGTCGTCAGCCTCCGACGCTCCTTTAGAGAAACTCTCCCAGCCCTCTAAGCCAAAGGACAGACGCGAGAAGAAGGACCGGAACGTGTCCAAGAAGAAGGACGCTCCGGCAGTTTCAGTACCGCCTGCTGTCAATAGCTCTGGCTCTGGGGATGCGGTGGAGATCCTCGCCTCTGCCGCGGATCTCGCCCTCACGGAACCCTCGGGGACCTCTCCTATGGACACAGCTGACTCTCGCTCGGTGGCGGCCGTTGACTCTGCGGCGCCGTCTGTCTCTTAGTGGACTTAACGCCCTCCCAGTCCCTTCCTGCTTCCATTCTCCAGTGGAATTGCGGCGGTTATTTCCGCCACCTGCCTGAGCTCCGGATGCTTTTGAGTGTTTCCCCTGTTCTGTGCATTGCTCTTCAGGAAACTTGGTTTCCAGCAATGCGGACCCCTGCCCTTCGCGGTTATCGGGGATACTATAAGAACCGCGCTGACTGTCAACGAGCTTCAGGTGGAGTTTGCCTCTTTGTTCACCACTCTGTCTGTAGCTCACCAGTACCCCTTCTGACGCCTTTAGAGGCAGTCGCTGTCAGGATTGAGCTCTCGCCGGCTATTACTGTTTGCTCTGTTTACATTCCTCCGTATGGGCAACTCCCCCGACATGTCTTGGCTGCGCTGCTGGCTCAACTCCCGCCGCCATTGCTGCTTCTGGGCGATTTCAATGCCCACAACCCTCTATGGGGTGGGACTGTCTCCGATGACCGTGGTCGCGCTGTGGAGCATGTGTTGGCTCAGCTCGACCTTAGCCTCTTGAACACCGGTGCTCCCACGCATTTCAGTGTGGCCCATGGCTCGTTCTCGGCCATCGATCTCTCTCTTTGCAGCCCCGGACTTCTCCCATCCCTTCACTGGAGAGTGCATCCTGACCTGTGTGGTAGTGACCATTTTCCCATCTATTTGTCACTGCCCCAGTGTCATTCTTCTGGGCGCCTGCCCCGCTGGGCTCTCAACAGGGCTGACTGGCCGGCTTTTACTTCCGCTGCCACCATTACTTCTCTCCCACAGGGTGACATTGACGAGGTGGTCCGTGTCTTGACCTCGTCAATTATTTCTGCGGCCGAGATTGCCATCCCTCGCTCTTCTGGACTCCCTCGGAGGAAGTCTGTCCCCTGGTGGTCGCCGGAGATTGCTGAGGCTATTCGCGACCGTAGGCGGGCTCTCCAGCGTCATAAGCGGCACCCGTCTCTGGAGACCCTCATCGCCTTTAAGAAGCTCCGTGCCTTGGCCCGTCGTCTTATTGCACGGCGTAAGCAGGAATGCTGGGAGAGGTACATTTCATCCTTGGGCTCCCGTGTCTCCCCGTCGCTCGTGTGGTCCCGCATCCGGCGGATTTATGGATACCAGACCCCTATGGGTGTCCCTGGAATCTCCCTGGACGGCGCTGTCTGCACGGACGCCGCCACCATTGCTGACCACCTTGCCACGCACTTTGCTACGAGCTCTGCGACTGCAACTTACCCTCCTGCCTTTCGCTCTCTAAAGGAGCGCGCCGAGCGGACGCCGTTATCGTTCCACACACGTCGTTCTGAAAAATACAATGCTCCTTTCAGCGAGAGGGAATTCCTCGCTGCCCTCGCCAATTGCCCTGATACAGCGCCAGGACCGGACTGCATCCACGCGCAGATGCTGAAGCATCTCTCCAGGGACTGCCAGAGACACATCCTCACCATCTTTAACCGCATTTGGAGCGAGGGCGTGTTCCCGTCGCAATGGCGAGAGGGTGTTATCGTTCCCATCTTGAAGCCCGGTGCGGACCCTCTGGCGGTGGACGGCTATCGCCCCATTACACTAACCAACGTTTTGTGCAAATTGCTCGAACGTATGGTGGGGCGGCGTTTGTGTTGGGTCCTTGAGTCGCGCGGTCACCTCGCTCCATCCCAGGGTGGCTTCCGTCAGGGCCGGTCTGCTGCGGACAATTTGGTGCGGCTGGAATCTGCTATCCGTACGGCCTTTTCCCGCCGTCAGCATCTCGTTGCTGTATTTTTTGATCTGCGGAAGGCATATGACACAACATGGAGGCATCACATCCTTGCTACGTTGCGCGAGTGGGGTCTTCGTGGTCAGCTTCCAGCTTTTCTTCAAAACTTTTTATTGCGCCGCTCTTTCCGGGTGCAAGTCGGTGCCGCCTCTAGTTCATCTTATATACAGGAAAATGGGGTCCCGCAGGGCTCGGTGTTGAGTGTTTCCTTATTTCTAGTGGCCATTAATGGTCTGGCTGCAGCTGTGGGGTCGTCGGTGTCTCCTTCTTTGTATGCCGACGACTTCTGCATCTCATTTAGCTCAACGACTACGGGAGTCGCCGAACGCAGGCTGCAAGCAGCCGTTCGCAAGGCGGCATCATGGGCTCTGACTCATGGATTTCAGTTCTCTGCAGCCAAGACTCGAGTTATGCACTTCTGCAGGCGTCGGACGGTCCACCCTCATCCGGAACTTTACCTCGACGGTCACCTACTTGAAGTGGTGGACACTAGCCGCTTCTTAGGACTCGTCTTTGATGCCCGGCTCACATGGGTTCCTCATATTACTCAGCTGAAGCAAAAGTGCTGGCAGCACCTCAACGCCCTCCGCTGCCTGAGCCATGCGTCTTGGGGTGCAGATCGTAGCACGCTGTTGCGATTATACAGAGCCCTTGTGCAGTCCAGGCTTGATTATGGGAGCCTGGCCTATGGGTCTGCATCGCCCTCAGTGTTGACGTTGTTGGACCCCATACACCACTGTGGGGTTCGGCTTGCAACTGGTGCTTTCCGTACGAGCCCCGTGGATAGTCTGCTGGTGGAGGCCGGGGTTCCCCCGCTGCGGATTCGCCGCCACCGACTGCTCGCCGACTATGCTGTCCATGTGCATTGCTCACCGGGCCATCCCAATCATCGCCTGCTTTTCCCTGCCAGGGTCCTCCCGCTGCCCGACCGGCGACCTAGGTCTGGGCTTTCCATTGCTGTCCGTGTCCAGTCCCTGCTGTCGGAACTGGGGTCGTTCCCTCTTCTGCCGCCCTTCCGGGCCTGTGCACCCACGCCTCCCTGGTGTATGACCCGTCCGTCCGTCCGCCTGGACTTGGCACGGGAACCCAAGGACTCGGTTCCGCATGTGGCCCTCCGTCACCGTTTTCTTGCGCTCGTCGCCTCGTTTTCAGGCTGTGAGCCTGTCTACACTGATGGTTCCCTGGTGGATGGTCGTCCTGCCTACGCTTTTGCCCACGCTGCCCATGTTGAACAGCGCTCCTTGCCGGCTGGCTGCAGTATTTTTACTGCAGAGCTGGTGGCCATATTGCGCGCTCTTGAGCATATGCGTTCCTGCTCAGGTACGTCCATCGTCATCTGCAGTGACTCCCTGAGCTGCCTCCAGGCTATCGACCGCTGCTATACCTCTTGTCCTCTGGTATCCTTTATTCAGGAGTCTGTTTTTGCCATTACCCGCTCTGGTCGTTCGGTGGTCTTTGTTTGGACGCCAGGTCACGTTGGCATCCCGGGGAATGAACGTGTCGACAGGCTGGCCAAAGGGGCGGTCGACGCCCCCACTTTGGCGATCGGCCTCCCGGCTCGTGATTTGCAGCTGGCGTTGCGCCGTAAGGTGCTTCAGATGTGGCGTGACGAGTGGCGTAGCCTGACTTCTCCGAATAAACTGCGGGCTGTCAAGGAGACGACCGATGTGTGGCAGTCCTCCCTGCGGGCTTCTCGCAGGGACTCTGTCATCCTGTGTCGGCTCCGCATCGGCCATACCTACCTGACGCACGGACATCTTTTGCGTCAGGAGGATCCCCCCCTGTGTCAGTGTGGGTCCCGGTTGACGGTCGCCCACATTTTGTTGGAGTGTCCCCGCCTGCGCATCCTCCGGCAGACTTTTAATCTCCCGGGCACGTTGCCTTTGGTTTTATGCGACGATGCCTCCATGGCTGACGACGTTTTAAATTTTATCCGTGGTAGTCCTTTTTATGGTTCCATTTAGGGGGGACCTGTCCCTTTCCCTTTCTGTGTATCTTGTCCTCGAGTGTCTCATTGGTTCCAGATTTTAATGTGTGTATTCGGATGGTTGACTCTTTCCCAATTTTTGTACCCATGGTCAGTCAACCAGTCTCCGACCCTCTTATTTCCTTCCGTTTCTTTCTGTCCAGTGTTCGTCTGTACTCTTCTTGTCTCTAGTGTTCGCTGACACACTGGTGTTCTTTCAGTGACTGGGGGGAGGGGCGTCTCCTCCCCCCTTGGGGTTTTACCTGTTCCGTAAATTTTGTTTCGCTGGTTTTTTTTTGGAATGGGGGACTGATGACCTTAGCTGTTTAGTCCCCCTTAAACATCCCAACAACAACAACAACAACAACGCTCCGAACATGGTTCGACGAGTTCTTTGTCTCAAAACCACATGCTTTCTAGAGTCACGGAATCGAAAAGATACCCCAGCGTTAGCAGACTGTGAAATGTCCCATTAGAAACATTTGAATGACCGTGCTGGTAAACCCCTTACGTTATTTGATTTTTACACAGCTGAGCAGAACTGAACATATTTAGACACTCCGCTCTTTACTTATTCGGATCAACACTATACTGACACACAATATTTTTAGCGCAACGCAATCTGACTTTCAAAAATCCCTACAAAAGAACGGGCCTGACTAACAATAACCTATACCTTTCATGAATCACTTACCTCACAAAAATCTTCGTTACTCGAACTACTGCAACACAGCGAGCGCCACTACTGCCAGCTAAATAAAAGATTCTAACTACTGAAGGCACTAACTACTGATAGGCATAGTTAGCAAATGAAAGATTTTGATACAGAACAAACAATGTATTTACCTTAATAGTGTTCAAAATACATTATCATGACATTCAGTCTTACAAATTTGCTGTCTCCGATGGACACACGTCCAGATCACCCACTCTCAAAACTCCGCCATCTCTCTCGCCACATCCACCACTGTTGGCGGCTCACCTCCAACTGCGCAACGCTACGCGCTGTTAACAGCCAACTGCCCATCACTATAAAAGCAAATTCCAACAATGAAAACCAGCCACAGACTGCACACAGCACAGTCAGTGATTTTCATATAGAGTGCTACATGGTGTTACCAAAATAAAAACCTAAACAGCCTACTTACAACTGTTGTAAATAGTGAAGGGGAATACTCGTATATTATTAACGACTTAAGTCTCTGTTTTGTGTATTGTTATGATTATTAAAGTTACGGAAAACGCTACAAACTTGCGCACCAACCCAATGTTATTTCTTATGATTAACTTGGCTCACCTAGTCCAGCAGACTGGTTTCCTGTCATTTGCTTATCATATAACCATGCCTGGGAGAAGTATTGTGTGGGGAACTAACTTTATTGATTTTATTTCCTTGTATCTCATGTGAGCGTCCTATGTTACCCTTTATCAGTGACCCAATCACAGTCAGCTCAGTGATTTGTGATTGTAGAGTTAATTGGGACTGCATGTGGGCTTGCACAATCGGTATAACTTTTACACAGAGATCATGAAACAAAGTGGGTACGTGTCTGATGCTCGGGTTGCATACTTCACAAATCAAGACGCAGCTGAAACATTCGTGCTGACGGCCTTCCTTCGTGCCAGTTGTAGTTCCGCGAGTATGACGAGTCAGAACTGTGCCACTGACGTCCCTTGATATTCGTCAACTCGTTCTCTCTTACAGAAGCAAGCAGGAGCGTAAGGCTAGTAGTCATATACTGTTAGCATGGAAGTTGAGTACACGAACTTGCATCTATAAAGTAGCACTGTCAAGGTGAAATGACCTACTGTCGAGATCATATGGCCTTCAAAGAAGCTGTCTTTTGTGAGACTGTGGTGGGTGTAAAACGAAAATTAACTGATACCTCGTACACAGTTGCAGATGTGTTCCGTTAGAGGAGTGGTATCTGGAATAAGTTCCACGTTGTAGTCCACTCCTCAAACGAAAAACTTACAAATATCGTTCGATGCAAATAAAATGGTTTTGTTCTTGTTTATTCCTCCTACACCATGATAAATATATATGTGCTATGTCAAACGAAAGCTGGGCACAGAGGAACGTTACTCTTATTTCCTTACGATAATAAAGCCCGATATTTCTGTATTAAGCTAGTCATGGAAAGTTGCGTTTACGGGTTAGCAGCGAGTTGTGTACCTTACCATTCATTTCTGTAATTCATTTTAATAATTAATCACCAGAAGTGTGATAATTGTTTGACATTTTCTGAGTAGATATTACATATTAAAAGAAATTTACATCCGTTTTCGAAAAAGTTTTACCTTTATAAATGTATGTATAAACATAACAACCACAAACTGTTCAGTCGTTACGTTGGTACTCAATTTCTTCTGTCATTTAGGCAGATCGCGCATTTTGTGACATTCAAACTCGGATTTGAGAATGGTTATAAATTCGAAGTGATGATTGTGTGAAATAAATGAATAGTAATTTACAGTTTAATTGTAGAAATTTGTTTCAAACAGTTTCCGTATTTTGGAGGAATGCCGCGAGTCCGCAGTTACAGTTGCGAACTCGTATATTAGCTCTACTTTCTGATCGAGTCGAGTCCACTTGTACCCGACACCTGACTCAGATGAAGAGTAGAGAGCAGCGGAGACTGACGAGTGGAGTCTACGGGCATACGGGGACGATGAGTGCGGAGATGGCGTCGCAGGACTCGCTGGCGACTTTAAAGCGAATATAAAGAGCTCGTTTCTCGTCTCTAATATCTTTCTTGCTTCTTGTTGTAGAAGTGAGGGACCGTCTACTGAATTTTAGTTTTCAAAGCTGGTTCGTGACATGACCGAGCCAGATACAGCTGGCCTGCTCTTTTTAAAAGTACGTCTTGCGATTGGTCAGTTATTCCAAGGCACGGACTGTGAAATGTTCCACCGAATTCTCTTTCGAAATTGTGTTTGGTAAGGTGGTGGAGGACTGAGTGACGGGCTCTGTTAATTGCAGCTTCCATACGATTGGGCAAACCGTTGGCGTTGTGGGGTTGTTTCTTGTGACGATCAGGTAACGGCCACCCCCACTCTGGGAGGATGATGCAGAACACAGTGCCTAGTATGTTTTAAAAACGTAGCTGCTGACTGTAAACCGGGGTCTGATGCTGTGTTGAGTAACACGTGCTGCTTCTGAGTGCATTTATGATAAAACATTTTATTTGGTAATCCAGTTAGTCGTATTGGTTTCATAATGTAGGTAATCCATGCAGAAATTAAATTCATTTTGCAAGACGTTATGTAGCTATATTTCGCACGTGTAAATTTTTATCCGTTTTCAACTTAATTTTTGGCTAAGTGACTTCGTCTTTTCGTAAGCCACGTCCATCAGGATTGTGTAATTGTCTTCTGCAGATTTTCTTGAACAGAACGTATGATCTTACGCCAAGATTGAGGGATACTGCACGAAATTCGTTGGAATTGTTAGTAAACTTATCTTCTAGTTCTGAAATCTTGACGCAGTATCAGCCGAGTGGCGTCATCTTCTAGTCGCAACGTTTCAATGGATTGCATATCCACCATCTTCAGGAGAAGATGAGTCAATGATTTCGACTGAAGGTGATGGATACGAAATCCATTGAAACGTTGCGACTACAAGACGACGCCACTCGGCTGATGACCCGTGAAGATTTCATAGCTGAAATACGCCGAGAAAGGCTGCAATCGCTTATCTGCTAGTGTTTGACCTCCATCACTGCAGCGAGTGCTTAAATTTTTATTGTGTTCATGAAAGTAATCGTGTTCGATCTCTTCAATGGTACGATTCTTTGCTGATGGAATCGTGTCAATAGAATTTATTAAAAATTGAAGCCCTGTAAAGAACTACAGTATTAAAGTGAATCTGGCTTGTTAAACGATTGCTTAACTCCGAAACGTCTTTTTCATGGAGTATGATTCATTAGTCATTTCACCTACAAGCATCCCACCACACCTTTCCACTTCCTAAATAATGAGAACAACTGACCTCGTCTGAGAAATATTGTTTTGAATTAGCAATGGAATTCATTCTTTGATTAGTCATAATAAAGAAATTTAGTAATATTCTGTTGCGTATTTTCAGGTAAATCATAGGGTCAGATATCGTTATGTTCTCTTATACTCAATGGAATTTATCATTAGAGAGTTACTGCCTGCTAGGTCGAGACGTTGCACCTACTTACCCGGCAACCAACAATACAGATGGGTTGTGCAGGCACGGACCTCACAGGGAACAGCTACTCAGATGACAGACAAGGTATGACCGCACTCCGCCTGGCCACCAGGCAGCAACCCATGCGCCGCCACAGGGCACTAGCCAACCTGGTCTTTTTCCTCCATGTGCCCAAAAGTAGGTCGTGCAGTATCCTGGCACCCAAGCAATATTCAGGATGGCGCCCGGGCTACACTCCACCAGTCGCTGCGAGGGAATTTCCTGGGCCAGGTGTCAACTGCGACAGTTTACGCACAATCAGGATTTCACTCTAGAGGCGCCGCTAGGATGACGCCACCATCTACGTCGACTTTTGCCTCCAGGAACTGCCAGTTACGGACCTACACCATTCACGGCCTCTACACTGAAAAAACGTGACCTCCGACGTCGCGACCAGCAAATGGACTTTGTAATATTTGTTTGATTTGTCATCAGCAGTACACCATAATAAAAATTTTATGTATCCCTTCGGGACTTTAAATTTTGCTCGTCCTCCCAGGGCTTTAACTTTTGCAGGTCCCTTCCAAGATTTGGTTGTGGCATACATAGTGTAGAGACATTGGATTTAGGAATTTTTGAATCTCTGTGACATTTCCAGGCTTTGACCTTTTCAACATTCAAGAAATGACTTGTTTTCAGTTCCAGCAATCTCGGCTCCGGCTCGAAAAGATTTTTACTGCGCCACCTTCACGTATCACTGCACACTCTCGATAGACGGCACAATAACTCCAGCAATTGCATTTCATATAGCGAAAGGTGCATCCCACCCTGCAATACTGCTAAAGTCCACAACTGAAGCTAAATCGAATTAATCAGTTGATAAAAACGGGAGTGGGAATCGCTCACTGGTTATTAACAGGGAGATGGTCTGTCACTTCGTCCTTCATCTTTCAGAATTTTGCTTGTTGCCGTATAATTCCATCAACTCAGCACGTATTGTTGCAGCGTTGTATTCTTTCAAGCTCTAAAAACGAATTGCCTCATTATGCTCCACTTTATCAATAGGTTGTTCCATTTTGTTTTATCTCTTCTAGTAGTACTGTGCTGTAGGAATTTCGATGTGTATGAAAATAGCTGACACGAACCGGCAAAAAAAAAAGTAATTATGTAACTTTATTTTTAGGAGGTGAAAAGTAAGAACCACGAAAAATTTCTGTTAAATAAATGGGAGGATCGTATGCTGGTCTTGGCGGCTGCTGCAGCTCTCTGCCAGGAGACAACACAGTTTGCCTAGCAATTATTTCCTTCTCAGTGTGCCACCACTTCGAACCGAGCGAAGTGGTGCAGTGGTTAAGACATTGGATTCGTTTTCGGGGGGACAGGCTCAGGTCACCACCCAACCATCAAAATTTATGTATTCCGCAATTTCCCTAAGTCATTCAAGAGAGTAACGGGCTGGTTTCTTTGAGAGGGTGCAGTCTAATTCGTTCCACAAACAAAATTCAAAATCATCACTAATAATTCGTCGTCGAATAGACATTTAAGCCTGGTCTTTCTTTCTTCTTGCTCTTCTGACGTCTTGTATTGACTAGTCTATCCCTCCTGCTAAAATCGGCAGTCACTGACTATAAGATTAAGCTATGGTTTTTCTTGTAGTACCTAGCTACTTAGTCCGTTTACCTGCGCAACAATTGGCCGACCGTATTATCACATAGAGGTGCACATCTACGTCGAGATTGACCTGTACGCAACAATCAGAAATAATATCACTGATATTTTCAGCCCGTAGCCGTGTACAAAATACAGGCTGATTCCTGCAGAGAAGATAACAGCAACCAACCACGTTTTATAACACTATTTATTTACATAAATAGCCTCGTTACCGATTTAAAACCAAGAGGTTCATCGTCGGATGGCTTGTTCACATGAACACTTTTGTAGTAATCTATATTAATTCTCTTTTTTTTCCCAAGGAATTTTCGTCATATATGAGGTGATAAAATGTGAAAAATCTATGTAAATTACAAGAAGAACGTTCCTTGACGTGAAAAAGCCGTCTGATGATGAATCTGTCGGTTTGAAACCGGTAAAGGTGCTATTTATGTAAATAAAAAGCATTGTAAAATGTGGCTAGTTGCTGTTATCTTCTCTGCAAGAACCAACTTGTATTCTTTTTTTAACATATTCAGCTCATATTCAGTTCATATTCTATCGATTTAGGGGTTATAACGCTCCATCTTCAGGCACCCACTGAAGATGTATAAAATAGTTTATTACTTTCATTTTTCATTCTCTACACCTAAGGATACGGCGGGTTATTCGAGTTGTGGTTGCCGTATAGTCACGTGCCGTTTAGGAATATATGAGGAGGGATTTCCAGTTCCCACGTTTCCCTTAATACAAAGGGAAACTCACTGGAAATTTTGGTCAGAGCTGGGGGCATGGGAAATATTTCTGACTTAATTCTGGCACAATATGCCTCAAACAAAAATATGAGAGCCTAGTATATTTGTTCATGTAAGGCGATGAAATAGTAGATGCTCAAATAGTGTTTGATCGCAAATGTCTATCATTACGATCATCCTTAACTGTGTCGCTGTCACTCAGTTTCTTTCCAGATTTTACAGCTTCATCTACCCTACCATCAGGACATCCAGATCTTGGTGATGCTGCAGGCAAAGCATCCTCATGTCACTGCAGAAGACCCTCTTGTTAGTCCAGAACCTGGTTCAGATACAGAAGGGCTCTCTGTGTTACCTTCAGCAGCAGTCTCTTCTTTTTGTGAGCTCGCATTGCTAGCTCTTCTACTTTTTATGGCTGTCAGCTTCTTTCCAAAAATAAAGTTTAAATCACAATCGAATGCCATAACAAACGTTATCAATACTTACCGCCTGTTTGTATGTTACTGTTTATATTAACACGGCACCAGCACCTAAATTTAGATGGTGTTTTAATTTTAATTTTGGAATTAACCTGACAAAAGTAAAAGAGCTGGTATCGTCTGCAAACCAAAAGACAGCACTGTTGCTGAGTCTGCATCAGATTCTGGACTATCAAGAGGGTCTTTGTAGGGACTTCAGATTCTTTACCTGAAGCACGGTCTACATCTGGTCGTTCTGGTGGATCCACAGATGAAAATCTAGAAATAAATAAAGTATCAGCAACACAATTGAGCAACCAATTTTATGACGATACTAATTATCGAAACTGGTAACTGAGTTAAATAAAGAAATTTACAATCAAAACCTGTCTCAGTTTTTACGAATTCTTAAACATTGGATCTCTACAGGTCTTCAAGGTGAGTATGCCACTTTTCATTAAGGTAGATGACTTATTCGACCTGTGCAGTGTACGTACGTTACAGCCGATCGCAGGTGATTAGATCGGTGATGCCCTTGCGGTGGTGCAATCAACTTCCGCAGAATATATTTCCTCAGCCTTTCCCGAAATTTACTCTTACTCTAAAATTCTGTCTCAGTAAGACTACCAAGACTACCAAACCAAGGAAAGGCTAGCTCTTTCAAATTGGCTCAGCTTTCTCAGCCGATAAATGACACATATTCTGAACTGGGAGGCTTTGAGGAAAGTAATCACAGATGGCACTAACCATGTGTACTATCGTAAGATTCCTGAAAAGTCGAGGAAATATATTTCACGGTAGATAGTTACGTCACAGATCTCTAGCAAGTGTCTGAAACAGATTATCTCAAAATCTGTAGCATTATGAAATGCTCTGAAAAGGAGTTCGTACATCTTTTTGCTTTTTGTTTTGTATAATTGGAGTAGTCCACGTCGTTTCATTATGTCTTTCTTTCACTCTTGTTATCTTCTGCAAAACTTGTTTGGTACTTAGGTTAGTCTTTCTTAAACAAACCATATATTATACTAATTTATACTTCTTCGTTGATTTAGATTATAGATTTGTATTTCGTTGAGTCAATGCTACATGGTGACTAGAGCGGATAAACTATAGATTACTTTCAGGTTGTATGAAAGTTCACCACAGCCTGAATCTGGATTGGCACAATTGGTACCAAACTAGCTTACGATACGAATTATACAAGTGTACTGTTCCTACGTTTTCATTTTTGATATCAACTTCTTTGAATTTTCTCGTGTTGAGAAATGAGAAGGAGAGACATGATTTACTCGGTCAAAAAAAAAATGTTTTAAAGCCAGAATCGCGTAAATATTTCTTTATTTTCAACAATCGGTTTCGACAGACTTTCCTGTCATCTTCAGGTCCTGTGACAATAATTTTAAAAGACCTTAAGATGACAACAAAGTCTGTCGAAACCGTTTGTTGAAAGCAAAGAAATATTTATGCGACCTTTGCTTTTGGAAGTATTTTACTTTCATTCGTAATCTGCATAACGTTACTTCTATAACTTGAGAAAGAAAAGACATGGCACCCACATTGGGCTCCAAATCAGAATGGAATTAGAGTGTCATGCCTCCACGCTGCGTACCAAAACTAAGTAAAAATTCAAATTAATAGAGCAGGGAAAAATTTATATTACTTTCGATTATGAACAAGTCATAAACACAATCCCACGGCCGATTTTACTGATAGAGACAACTTGGTAACTCGCGGTGACTATCCGCTTTATCTTACTACATGAATCAGTGATGAGTGGAGACGTGGGCGGTTAGTCTGATGTCGGCAACATGAGTCCCTCATGGTGCCACGTGGCCATTAACCAACAGCCACTACCTTTCATCTCAATTTACCACTGATTTGGGGCGACGCTGAGACGAGGTCCTTGTCTGCTGCGTAATCGCTCCCCAGGTAAAACTGCTAGTCAGCAGCCAACGCAATGCTGTTGTACTCGAGAAGCGACCATTCGATGGCTGCCTGTCCATATGCAACGTCTACTGTCTAAGGAATTTAGGAGCGGTTAGTGGAAACACAGACAAATACTTACTCAAGCACAGAACCAGCAGAAAGACTATCCGAGACAGAAAGACCATCCGAGACACATAGGTAAATTAGGAAATCACAAAGTGACAAGACAACTGACATCGGAATGAATGTGGGGATCAAAGTCTGAAAACTGGGTAAAAATAGGTTGGCATGTCTCTCAAAGGAAAAGTCAATATGCTCCGTGTCAAACAGCATGAGAACCACGCAGCATGATGCATGAAACTTCCCTGAAAGGATCTTCAGTGTGACGCTCGGCTCAGAATGAACTCCTTAAAGGTCTCAGAATGCTTACCCAGTCAACCCTGAATAAACCAGAATGGTCTCCAAATCATCTCCAAATCCCTTCAGAATGGTTAGAATCCTCCCAGACTGCCCTGCTGAGCAGTTGTGTTCCTCTCGCCCACATCTTTCACGGCATTGAATTATCCGTGGTATTTCCTATCTATACTCGGCAAGCCACTACACGATGTGTAGCCGAGGGTATTTTGTGTACCACGGGGAAGTGATACTGGTGGTGACCAGTATCACTTCCCCGTTTTCCTGTTCCAGTCGCGAATGGTTCGCGGGAAGAGCGATTGCTCGTAAGCCTCCACGTGGGCCGGCCGTTGTGACCGGGCGGTTCTAGGCACTTCAGTCCCGAACCGCGCTGCTGCTGCGGTCGCAGGTTCGAATCCTGCCTCGGGCATGGATGTAAGTAATGTCTTTAGGTTGGTTTCGTTTAAGTAGTTCTAAATCTAGGGGGCTGATGACCTCAGACGTAAAGTCCCATAGTGCTCAGAGCCATTTGAACCTCCACGTGGACTCGAATCTCTCTGATTTTATGCTCGTCGTCCTTTCGCGAAATGTACGTATGAGCAAGCAATATGTTGGTTGACTCATCAGGGAACTACGCTCTCAAAAATTTAACAGTAAACCGCACTGTGACGCAGTTGACTTCTCTTGCAACGTCTGACGCTAGGGATGGTTGAACATCTCCGTGTCGATTTCGTGCTTTTTAAATAATCCGGTATGGAGACATGCTGCTCTTTCTTCGATCTTTTCTATCTCCTCATCAACCGGATCCCTGACGGACGAGCAGTATTGAAATATACGTCTAACGAGTGTTTTGTAACCTACCTCCACTGTGAAGGGACTACATTTCACCAGGATCCTTCCAATGAATCTCAGTCTGACACCTGCATTAGCCACAGTTAATTTTATACGGTCGTTCCACTTCAAACCGCTCTGTGGGCATCTCCCGGATATTTTATGAAAGTAATTGCTTCTAGTGATTTTTCTGCGATAGTGTAATCATACAATATGCAATATCTTACATTTGTTTATGTTGAGAGTGAATTGCCGCTCCTTGCACTAAGATTCGTTCCTTTGCAGCCGGTCGAAGTGGTCGAGCGGTTCTAGGCGCATCAGTCCCGAACCGCGTGACTGCTACGGTCGCAGGTTCGAATCCTGCCTCGAGCACGGATGTGTGTGATGTCCTTAGTTAGGTTCAAGCAGTTCTAAGTTTTAAGGGACTGATGACCTCAGATGTTAAGTCCCATAGTGCTCAGAGTAATTTGAACCAATTTCATCCTTTGCAGGACTTCCTGCATTTCGCTACAATTTTCACTACAGAAAAAAGCACCTTCAGCAAAAAGGACGTTATCCACTAGATCATTTATGTACACTCTAAAAAACCGTTATTCGGCTTGGTTTTGATTGATAGAGTTGTTGGATGTCCTCCTGAGGCATATCGCACCAAATTCTGTCCAATTCGAGAGTTAGATCGTCAAAACCCCAGCGGGCCCTGCCCGTACTACTCCAAACGTTCTCGGCTCTACTACCTTCGTGGCCAAGGTAGGATTTGGCAAGTACAAAACTCTCGCCGTTTGCGAGCTGGCTTCATCTTGCTGAAATCCAAGCACAGGATGGCTTGCCCTGAAGTGGAATAAAACTGGGCGTAGAATATCGTGCCGCGGATGAGAACGTAATGGATCCCGCTATGAAATAAAATAGCAAGCCAGACCATCACTCTTCGTTGTCGGGCTGTACGGCGGGCGACATTCACGTTGGGACCCACCGCTCGCGGGGAGTCTCCACACACGTCCACGCTGGTCACTGGGACTCAGTTCGAAGCGGCACTCGTCGCTGAATGCGATTCTGCTCCAGTCAATGAGATTCCACGCTGAAGACATGTCTGGAAGCGCCCCGGACAGCGGTGGGACACCAACCTGATAACATTTTAACAAAAGGTGTCCCTTCTGATGGACATAAAAGGGAGGTTCAGGAGTAGAATTAAAACTCAAGGTGACAGGATATCATTGAGACGATTCGCTGATGAGATTGCTATCCTGACTGAAAGTGAAGAAGAATGATATGGTCTGCTAAATGGAATAAACAGTCTCATCAATTCAGAATATGGATTGAGGGTAAATAGAAGAAAGATGGAAGTAACGAGAAGTAGTAGAAATAACAGTGAGAAACTAAACATAAGGGTTGATGGTAAAGAAGTAAATGAAGTTAGGGAAGTCTGCTACCTAGGCAGCAAAATAACTAATGATGAACGGAGTAAGGAGGACATCAAAAGCAGACTAGCACTGGGAAAAAGGCAATGCTGGTCAAAACAAGCCTGCTAGTAACAAACAAAGGCCATAATTTGAGGTGAAAATTTCTGAGAATGTAAGTTTGGAACACGGCATTGTACAGTAGTGAAACGTGGTCTGTGGGAAAACCGAAACAGAAGAGAATCAAAATATTTGAGTTGCGGTGCTTCAGACGAATGTTGAAAATTAGGTTGACCGATAAGGTGAGGAGAGAGGAAGTTCTGCGAAGAACTGGGGAGGAGGGGAATATGTGGAAAACACTGACAAGAAGAAGAGACACGATGGTAGGACATTTGTTAAGACATCAGGCAATGACCGTCACGGTACTAGAGGGGCTGTAGAGGGTAAAAACTATAGAGGAAGACAGAGATATGAAGACATCCAGCAGATAATTGTGGACGTAGGTTGCAAGTGCTCCGCTAAGTGAAATGGTTGACGTCAAACCACTCAGAGAAAATTCTTTCATATAGCTAGAGGTGGGTACATGTAATGTGAATTGTCAAACTTGATCGTTTTGGTGGTCCAGGTGTTATGGTGTGGGGAGGTAACTTACGTCTTCAATTATTTGCTGGATGTTCCTGTCCTCGCCAATTCTCCGAAGAATCTTCTCATTCCTTACCTTACCTTACCAGTTTGCCTAGTTTTCAACATTCTTCTGTAACACCACATATCAAATACTTCGATTCTTTTCTTTTATGCTTTTCTCATAGTTTATGTTTCACTACCGTACCATGCTGTGCTCCAAACGTACATTTTCAGAAATTTCTTCCCCAGATTAAGGCCTATGTTTGATACTACTGGATTTATCTTAGCCAGGAATTACTCTTTTTTCCAGTGCTAGTACGCTTTTGAATTCCTTCTTGCTGTGACCGTCATCGGGTACTTTGCTGCCTAGGTAGCAGAATTCCTTAACTTCATCTGCTTCGTGATCATCAGTTCTGATGTTAAATTTTTCGCCGTTCTCATTTCTGCTATTTCTCATTACTTTCATCTTTCTTCGATTTACTCTCAGTCCACATTGCGTACTCATTAAACTTGAAAGGAAGCAGTTTTGTTTGCCATGACAACGGTCAGGTGGTTTTGGCCGTAAATGTGAATGAAGTTGCGAACTTGCTAAACGTCCTCAACATCTGTCGTATCGATACAGTCATATTCATTGTAATTCTGTGTTTTGAGGCCAGAGAAATTAGAGTAAGTCAAAGTGTAACACTGTGTGTATTTGTGTGTGTGTGTGTGTGTGTGTGTGTGTGTGTGTGTGTGTGTGTGTGTGTGTGTGTGTGTGTTTTAGTCAGTCTGACTAATTACTCGGTTTGAGAAAGGTAGAAGCTGGCCTGCTGTGAAGGAGACGCAAGATTTTGTAATAATACGTTTTTGAGGAATATTGAAGATGCTGAGCAAATACTGATGGAAGAATTACAAACGAATTGTTAAAGGTAATGTAGTTTTTTCATATTTGTAATTGTGTAGTTTCTCATTGTTAGGACATTGCGTATGGCTGAAATTTGCAGTAGAAATTTTGTCATGCAACATATGGTTTTGTCTTATAGTTGAAACAAGTGTTGAGGAATGTAATTGTACACAGGAGAGTTATTAGAAAATATTTTCCTAACTTGCCTAGGTGTGTGAATTTCATGAAAACTTATATTGTTGTCATGGCTTAATGAAGCATAGCTTAATTTGGAATCTTTGTTTTCATTTACCAGCCGTTAAGTTTACTTCCGCATTTTTCGTTCTTTCCTTTATGAACGTGTTTGTATACTCGCATTGCGCATCGCGAATTGTGTGCTGCAGAAGCATTTTGTGAAAGTTGCTAAGATACCGCTTGCATTACACATCGCAAGTACGGTGAATGAAATTTGGTTTTGGAAAGATAGAACTAACAGTAACAGGTTGCAGAATAGACGAGTGTTGCGTGAGCGCTGGTAGGTCAACAAATATAACTATCATCAAAATTCATGTCCACTGTAAGGTCCAGTGATTGTCGGAATGTATTTGTGAAAATATCGTATCTTTTCAAGGGATTCAAATCAGTAAACGATTTCATAAAATTACTACCTTGTGAGTTTTCAAGCAGTTCATCAGAAGATCAGATACGATAATTTGTGTTGTGTTTGCGTCAGGCTGATTTCCAAAACAATCCAGTTTTTAAATGGCAAACACGGAAAAACGAAAAAAGAAGCTTCAAACCTTAGTAAAATCAGTTGGTTAATTTATATGTTCATTTGCTCTGTAATTACAGTAACAGTTCTGGTACAGTGATTGTTTGCAAGGCTAAAGATAAAGATTAGCGATATTAGGGACCAACATTTTAATCCGTATCATTTGTTTTGCATACAGATTTTATACACTACTGTTCACTATGATTTTTTTACTGTATACCATGTTTTTATTTAAATGCAGTGTTCTACATGTTGATCAGTATAATCATAGCTGGACGCAATGCAAGATGAATCTGTCTTGCACAATCTGCTATTTTAGGAGCTTGGCATACATCATCGTCGGTCAGAGTCTAATCAACCATACCCATTTACTGTAGACAATAAGGCTTGTAAACTAAAATTTCATACATAATTTTCATATGAAGAAATCCGTTGGTGTCGTATCAGTTAATCGAGCTCATAATGGAAATCGCAGCTACCCTATCGTTACGAAAATTGTCATCAAGGCTGTCCTTAATGCTAGTTACATACTCTCCCATCGTCTGAACACTTTCAAACCAAATAAAACTATGATTTATCTGCTGCACACCTCCCAGGAAGAGCAAGATGACATGCTGAAGGGAAGTAAGATAGGCGTTTTCGCTCAGTCAGTCGAAAATTATCAGCTCATTACTAACGAAACACTATGAACCGTGCGATACTTACATCAAACGATTCATAAAATGTCGCTCTACAATGTTTGATAGTATGCCGGTAGAACTAACAAATGGTTCAAATGGCTCTGAGCACTATGGGACTTAACGTCTGTGGTCATCAGTCCCCTAGAACTTAGAATTACTTAAACCTAACTAACCTAAGGACATCACACACATCCATGCCCGCGGCAGGATTCGAACCTGCGACCGTATCAGTCGCGCGGTTCCGGACTGAGCGCCTAGAACCGCTAGACCACCGCGGCCGGCGGTAGAACTAACAGCCACGCTGTGCATGCAAAGAAAACAACGAATAAGTTCACAACTGATCGTTGATGAAAATGACGATGGATTCAGACGGAATGGTCCGAGTAATAAAACAGTTTTTTTGCGCTAAAATAAGTAAAGAACCTTTATACGTTAACCCTGATGGAAATTGGTAGTCTTGATACAGCGCTTCACCAAGATTGTGGGCTGACGTATCCGCATTCAGAATTCCCTTGAATCGAGAATCGCTCAGTCGGATATCTGACGTCAGAGAAAAGTCTGATGCCAACCAGGCGGAGTTAATAACATAATTGGGCACAATTTTCGGTCTCGCCCTTCGCTGTTTGTTCTGATGTCTCGCTGAACATAAATATCTTTTCCAGAGGCTTCAGCCGAAGTTATAAAATTTCATTGTCCTACTCTAAGAACAAAATGGATTATACTGCTGCGGGCCCAGTTCAAGCGTCCCCGTGGAAAAACATGAAGAGAAATGAAAGTAGTTCTTTCTAGAATTTTATACATCCAACACAAGACTATGGTTACAAGTGTAACATTTATCAACAAATACAGATTCTTAGAACAGAACAACGCACGGTCACCCATCTCAGGTGGTGTTCAAGTTTCTGACTTAGTTTTTCAGACGATTTTATACCAAATGTTAACTTATAACAACTTTATACAGTGAAACACTTGTAGTTTCCAGAGAATGAATTGTTTCCCGCGAGTACAGGGTGATTATACACTGAAGCGCCAAAGAAACTGGTATAGGCATGCGTATTCAAATACAGTCGTTGCAATGTTGATGCATTAAGTTGTTCTGAAAGCGGTGCTGATATTCAGGACAATAAAAGTGGGTTAAAAGCTGAGAGATATCTGGGGAAGTTAACCTTGCATTACTGAGGAACTGTTTCACCAGGTATCCAGTCTAGCTTACCAATAGTAGTCATCTTACGATAACCGGTGATATATATATATATATATATATATATATATATATATATATATATATATATATGACAATTTAAATAAAAAGAAATAAATCAGTTTATATTTGGACATTTATTTTAACATTGATCGTTGTTCCGTTAAAATTTCAACATATTAAACTTGATTCATAACTAAACTGGTGCCTTATTTAGGATTGTGAAAATATGAGTTTGTAATCTTACGGAACACATCAAATATGGAGCCAAGTTTTGGAGACTGTATATAACACTGCATTCATAAAATAGCACACGAAGAATTGAAACATATGCAAGAGGAAATTAACCAGAACCAACCGATCCAATTTTCACCCAAAGAAGTTACGTTCGTAGCGCAATCCTGTCCGTTATGATTTTACCACACACTGGTATACTAAATTCATACTAACTCTCTGTGAAATCTTCCCGATAAGAATAGCTGAGGGCTACTTTAATGATTACACTACATGCTTCACGTGGTCAACTTGGTTTACACAAAGAGTGTAACTCCACAATAATTTTGATAATTAAAATAAATTACATCGAAACACAAATTACAAAAGAAAAACCTCGAACTGGTTACTATCGTCTTACTATTAACCTGATGGGTCAAACAATTGTATAAGCACGTGGTACTGGTCTCACAAAGTACACCCCACGTCGGTTGAACATAAAGAAAAGTTGCTATATTAAAAAATATTGTCAATACGAGACGTTATAATCTCACGCACATTCGCATTGAAGATTGATGATCTTAGTTAGAGTTACGGATCATCCACACGTGGTTCCACTTTACTCAGAAAGTAGTGACAAAGCAACTACTGGAAGATATTCTGAACTTCACACTCGAATTACCCTGCATTGAAATTTAAGATAACTTTAGATACTTTAGATCTAAACCTGCAATAAAGGTGATTAAATTTACAGTTAGGCTGAACTTAAGAAATCCATTGTCCTACAGACTTAGCAGAGACGTGCTTAGCCGGAGATCTTACCACTTCAGACGCTGTGGGCCCCTACCAAGGGTGCTTCCAGATACAAAACGGAAGTGACCAGTGAGGCAGTTTCCAATACCAACATGACAAGGGACGGACAGGACCATACTAAGAATAGAAACCTCTTTGCTTTTAGAAAGCGTAGCTACCTGTTCCGACGTTGGTGCTACTGTTCTCTAGCAGACAGGCTTGTCTGCTACCATCAAGCATGCAACTAGTAATACATTTGCTCATTCATCTTTCACACAGAAGGGAAGGGGGATGACAGTATCTTATCATATACAGTATATAAAAGAAAGCGGATGTAGGTTCCGTATGAGACTGTGTGACATGAATTACATATAAACTGTGTTTTAAAGTGTAGTTGTGTGACAGATCGTTCTTGATTATTTGTAAAAGTAACACGTTCCACTGCTCAATCTCCTCCCAGATAGTCAGAAACACCACAGTAAGTTGAGAAGTGGAATGTATGCCGTAAATGACAACAGTTTTAAGAAATTAACATGAAAGGAATCCAACAGAGACCTTTCATCGTATGTAAACAGACAGAATACAGCGCTGCGGTCGGCAACGCCTATTTAAGACAACAAATGTCTGGCTCAGTTGTTAGATCGGTTACTGTTGCTACAATGGCAGGTTTTTAAGATTTAAGTGAGCTCGAACGTGGTTTTATAGTCGGTGCGATGAAATGGGGATTTACCCGTACGACCATTTCACGGGTGTACCGTGAATGTCAGGTATCCGGTAAAACATCACATCTCCGACATCGGTGCGGCCTGAAAAAGGTCTTTCAAGAATGGGACCAACGACGACTCAAGAGAATCGTTCAACATGACAAAAGTGTAGCCCTTCCGCTAATTGCTGCAGATTTCAATGCTGGACCGTCAACAAGTGTCAGCGTGCGAACCATTCAACGAAACGTCATCGATATGGGCTTTCGGAGCCGAAGGCCCACACATGTAGCCTTGATGGCTGCACGACACAAAGCTTTACGCCTCTCCTGGACCCTTCAACACCTACATTGGACTGTTGACGACTGGAAACATGTTGTCTGGTCGGACGAGTCTCGTTTCAAATTGTATCTACCAGATGGACATTTACGGGTATGGAGACACATCAATCCATGGATCCTGCATGTCAGCAGGGGACTTTTTAGGCGTGGAGGCTCTGTAACGGCGTTGGGTGTGTGCTGTTGGAGTGTTATGGATCCCTGATACGCCTATATACGACTCTTGTCAGGTGACATGCACGTAAGCATCCTGTCTGATCACCTGCATCCATTTACGTCCAACGTGCATTCCGATGGACTTTGACACTTCCAGTAGGACGGTGCGAAACCCCACACGTCCAGACTTGCTACAGAGTGGCAGAGTGGTTCCAGAAACACTTCCGCTGGTCACCAAACTCCCCAGACATGAGCCTGGGATGCCTTGCAACATGCTGTTCAGATGAAATCTCCACCTCCTCGTACCCTTGCGGATCTATGGACAGCCCTGGAGGATTCATTGGTCAATTCCCTCCAGCACTACTTCAAACATTACTCGAGTCCATGCCAAGTGTTTCGGATCCTCTGGGTGTTCACGGGGGCCCTACACGATATTAGGCAGGTGTACTAGCTTCTTAGTCTCTTCAATGTAAATTACTGTGAAGGAGGAGAGGGTCTAATATTACTGGAATAAATACATGGCGGGGCAATGCAGGGCACTCATTAAATATGTAATAATTCCCCATTATTTTAGTTATGCTTACAAATGAAATGAAAGTACCTGAAAATTGTCTGTGAGTAAGATCTCGGGGTTATTGTGGGAGGGATGGAGGGAGGGGAAGATGAACAGAGAGGGAGACCAGGCTAGTAGTAATAGATGGAGATGACAAGGCGTATTTTTTTTCCGAGCCGGCGATAAGTAAACTGCGTTAAGGAAATTGTGTTCACTGTTTCTTTGGGAGTGTTGTATTGAGAGACAGTTACTAGAGCATACTATCTGTCGGTTCATTCAACGTTCAGCGACTTGGAAAATCTGCTGCCTATGTGTTTCAAGTGGCTCTAGTATATTAAGTTTTGTGTCTAAAGGTTCTCTTATTACATACTGTGAGATCTTCATTGATGGCTGGAAGACAGTGGTGGCTGTCACAAAGGTAAGCTGCAGTGCAGGTTTATTATGCACATTTAAACGAAATGCTGCCATGTGTTCATAGTATCGTACGGTAAATGATTCGCCTATCCAATCCATGTAAAAACTGGGACCATCCGGGCATGTGATCTTGTAAATAAATGCTTGTTTATGTTTCTCAAGATCGTTACAGCTGTCAGGCAGGACATGACCTTATTATTAGTTGACTAATTTTAATGCCATACCTTTTGATATGATAGGCAGTATTGTCAGAAGCTCTTGCGACAACTGGAGCACTGGAATATTTTATGGTTTTAGTGTCTGTTGGTAATAGATGTATTGCTTCATTTCTATATTCTATTTCATGTGATAAAAGTACTGATTAACTGTGTATAGTGAATGCCCATTATTAGTAGTTATTTGTTTGATTAATTCAATTTCATCGCCAAGTTCATTTTGTGCCTTTGGGATGTTCTTTACCCTAATAATCGTATTTCTGGAAGCTCATATTTTTTGAGTAGTGGGATGGAAGCAGCTGTCGTGGATATTTCTAGCTGTAGCTGCTTTCTTTCTGTATATAGTGAAGAAGTGTCTGATGTTTTTTATGTAGATAGTTTGTGCTAAGGAACTTAATGTCCTGTCTACTTCATGCTCAATGGTGAATTTGATGTTAGGATGAAACTGATGGGAAAGGTGACATAACAATTCTACTTCATTTTTATTGTCCTGGAAAAGTATGATAATATCAACAATATATATTTGTAATTATAACTTATTTTACTAACACGTGATCGGAACGAAGAATGTTAATGTCTACTAATAACATAAAAACTTAATTGCTGATCTGAGGGAAAATATACACACGTCGGTTCCGGGAGTTCCGGAACCTGTACAGAAAATTGGAATAGAGATCAACATAAACATCATTTCCGCCCTTTTTATTGCTCATGAAAACCAAACATTGCAAGTTGTACCACCATACAGCGAAACCTTCAGAGTTGGTGGTCCAGATTGCTGTACATGACGGTACTTCTTATATCCAGTAACACGTCCTCTTGCATTGGTGCATGCCTATATTAGTCGTAGCATACTATCCAAAAGTTCATCAAGGCACTGTTGGTCCAAATTGTCCCACTCCTCATTGGCGATTCGGCGTAGATCCCTCAGAGTGGTTGGTGGGTCACGTTGTCCATAAACAGCCCTTTTCGATGTATTCCAGGGATGTTCGATAGGGTTCATGTTTGGAGAACATGCTGGCCACTCTAGTCGAGCGATGTCGTTATCCTGAAGGAAGTCATTTACAAGATGTACACGAGGAGGGCGCGAATTGTCGTCCATGAAGACGAATGTCTCGCCAATATGCTGCCGATATGGTTGCATTATCGGTCGGAGGATAGCATTCACGTATTGTACAGACGTTACGGCGCCCTCCATGACCACCAGTGGCGGCCGTCGGCCACACATAATGTCACCCCAAAACAGCAGGGAACCCCCACCACCTACACTCGCTGGACAGTGTGTCTAAGGCGTTCAGCCTGACCGGGTTGTCTCCAAACACGTCTCCGACGATTGTCTGGTTGAAGGCATATCCGACACTCATCGGTGAAGAGAACGTTATGCCAATCCTGAGTGGTCCATTCGGTATGTTGTTGGGCCCATCTGAACCACGCTGTATGGTATCGTGGTTGCAAAGATCGACCTCGCCATGAACGTCGGGAGTGAATTTGCGCATCGTGGAGCCTATTGCGCACGGTTTGAGTCGTAATACGATGCCCTGCGGCTGCATAAAAAGCGTTATTCAACATGGTGGCGTTGCGGTCAGGGTTCCTCCGAGCCATAATCCGTAGGTAGCGGTCATTCACTGCAGTAGTGGCCTGAGCGAGGCATGTCATCGACAGTTCCTGTCTCTCTGTATGAAAAAAAGTTGAGAAATGGTCATATGTTTTATTAAATGATTTGTCTCATAGTACTAAGCAAAACAGATTACAGAAACTCTAGACGCATCATTGAATGATACGTGAAATCACCTAAAGCGAATGAGGTGCCAATTGAAAATTTAAAGTCAAAAAAATGTGTGTGTGAAATCTTATGGGACTTAACTGCTAAGGTTATCAGTCCCTAAGCTTACACACTACTTAACCTAAATCATACCAGAACAAACACACTCACCCATGCCCGAGGGAGGACTCGAACCTCCTCTGGGACAAGCCGTACAGTCCATGACTGCAGCGCCCCAGACCGCTCGGCTAATCCCGCGCGGCATTTAAAGTCAACGTTTAACAGACTGCATGGTCTACATAATACACCAGACAAATAATATCTCGTTCTGTTTAAAATGCTTAGATTCTAAGTTACAAGTTGATGTTTAAGTTCTCAGTCGTCGCCTCATTTGCTGTACATGATTTCGAGCATAATTGAAAGCCGGCGTCAAATATTTCTCTAATCTATTCTCTTACTTTTTAACAAGTAAATTCTCAAAACATTTAACCGTCTTTTTGGAGACTTTGTTTCGTTTTTCTCCGTGAAAGGCTTTCCCGTTTTTATTGGAATTCAGCGTCAGCACATTATAAGGAATGTCAATAAACTTATTGCTTCCTCCCAGACACAGGAGTGGAGAAAAATATGAAACACCAAAAACATAACACATTAACATGGCTAATACTGTGAGGGAAACCCGTTGGCGTTCAGAACAGCTTCCAGTCATGTCAGAATAGATGACTACAGATCCTGTATGGTTTCCAGGGGAATCGCATACCATTCTTGCGACAAAGCAATGGCAAGTTTATGTGACGATGAGAAAGGTGGATAGCAATAGTGCACCCTTTCTCCAAAGTAGGACACAGAGGCTCAACAGTATTGAGATATGGCGATTTTGGTGGCCACGGTGGATTCGACGGTTCATCCTCGTGCTCAAAAAACCAATCCTGGGCGACGCGAGGTGTCTATCATCTTGGAACACAACATCATCATTGGGGAACAAACATTGCATCACGAGATTGAACAGGTCAGCCAAAATAGCCACATCATTCTTGGAAGCAGTCCCACGTCGCAGAATATCTATGAGGCCCATGAAATATACCGATATGGCTACCGAAACATCAGCGAACCCCCGCCATGTTTCACTATTGGGAGGTAAACTCGGCCGAGCGTCGGAAACGATGTGAACCAAGACTCATCCGACCAAATGGCTTTCTTCCATTGCACCGTATTGCAGGTTGTATGGCTTCCTGTTACGGGCATTTGGGTCACTGGTGAGTTGTTCTGGAAGTCCATTTCGCCCTGCAGTTCCCAGTTTATGGAGCTCCCTTCGTGTTGAAACTTCCTGGCAGATTAAAACTGAGTGCCGGACCGAGACTCGAACTCAGGAGCTTTGCCTTTCGCGGGCAAAGACCACTTGCCCGCGAAAGGCAAAGGTCCCGAGTTCGAGGCTCGGTCAGGCACACAGTTTTAATCTGCCAGGAATTTTCATATCAGCGCAAACTCTGCTGCAGAGTGAAAATCTCATTCTCCCTTCGTGTTGTTTTCGTGCTGACAGGTTTCGCGAGTGCGACTTTCTGTTCTGCCCGTGACATTTGCAATTCTCGTCTATTTATCGTCAAAATCTTCTTCAATAATCGTCTGTAACGAGCACTCAACACACAGTTTCTTCCGCGTTGTGGCATTGCAGGTTATGATTTTCGGCTTTCTCTGTATGCGGTATTGTTGTTGTAGTTGTGTTCTTCAGTCCTGAGACTGGTTTGATGCAGGTCTCCATGCTACCCTATCCTGTGCTAGCTTCTTCATCTCCCAGTACTTACTGCAACCCACATCCTTCTGGGTGTGCTTAGTGTATTCATCTCTTGGTCTCCCTCTACGATTTTTACCCTCCACGCTGCCCTCCAATGCTAAATTTGTGGTCCCTTGATGCCTCAGAACATGTCCTACCAATCGATCCCTTCTTACAGTCAGGTTGTGCCGCACTTAAATCTGTACTCGATGTTAAAAATTCTTCAGAAACGCTTTCCTTGCCGTTGCCAGTCTACATTTTATATCTTCTCTACTTCGACCATCATCAGTTATTTTGCTCCCCAAATATCAAAACTCCTTTACTACTTTAAGTGTCTCGTTTCCTAATCTAATTCGACTACATTCCATTATCCTCGTTTTGCTTTTGTTGATATTCATCTTATATCCTCCTTTCAAGACACTGTCCGTTCCGTTCGACTGCTCTTCCAAGTCCTTTGCTGTCTGATAGAATTACAACATCATCGGCGAACCTCAAAGTTTTTATTTCTTCTCCATGAATACCTACTCCCCATTTTTCTTTTGTTTTCTTCACTGCTACCTCAGTATACAGATTGAATAACATAGGGGAGAGGCTACAACCCTGTCTCACTCCCTTCCCAACCACAGCTTCCTTTTCATGACCCTCGACTCTTATAACTGTCATCTGGTTTCTGTAAAAATTGTAAATAGCAATTCGCTCCCTGTATTTTGCCCCTGCCACCTTTAGAATGTGAAAGAGAGTATTCCAGTCAACATTGTCAAAAGCTTTCTCTAAGTCTACAAATGCTAGAAACGTAGGTTTGCCTTTCCTTAATCTTTCTTCTAAGATAAGCCGTAAGGTCAGTATTGCCTCACGTATTCCGATATTTATACGGAATCCAAACTGATCTTCCCCGAGGTCGACTTCTACCAGTTTTTCCATTCGTCTGTAAAGAATTCCTGTTAGTATTTTGCAGCTGTGCCTTTTCAAACTGATAGTTCAGTAATTTTCACATCTGTCAACACCTGCTTTCTTTGGGATTGGAATTATTATATTCCTCTTGAAGTCTGAGCGTATTTCGCCTGTCTCATACATCTTGCTCACCAGATGGCAGAGTTTTGTCAGGACTGGCTCTCCCAAGGCTGTCAGTAGTTCTAATGGAATGCTGTCTACTCCCGGGGCCTTGTTTCGACTCAGGTCTATTAGTGCTCTGTCAAACACTTCACACAGTATCGTATCTCCCATTTCATCTTCATCTACATTCTCTTCAATTTCTATAATATTATCCTGAAGTACATCGCCGTTGTACAGATCCTCTATATACTCCTTCCACCTTTCTGCTTTCCCGTCTTTGCTTAGAACTGGGTTTCCGTCTGAGCTCTTGATATTCATACAAGTGGTTCTCTTTTCTCCAAAGGTCTCTTTAATTTTCCTGTAGGCAGTATCTATCTTACTCCTAGTGAGGTAAGCCTCTACAACCTTACATTTGTCCTCTAGCCATCCCTGCTTATCCATTCTACACGTCCTGTCGATCTCATTTTTGAGACTTTTGTATTCCTTTCTGCCTGCTTCATTTACAGCATTTTTATATTTTCTCCTTTCATCAATTAAATTCAATATTTCTTCTGTTACCCAAGGATTTCTACTAGCCCTCGTCTTTTTACCTACTTGATCCTCTGCTGCCTTCACTACTTCATCCGTCAGAGCTACCCATTCTTCTTCTACTGTATTTCTTTCCCCCGTTCCTCTCAATTATTCCCTTATGCTCTCGTTGAAACTCTGTGCAACCTCTGGTTTAGTCAGTTTATCCAGGTCCCACCTCCTTAAATTCCCACCTTTTTGCAGTTTCTTCAGTTTTAATCTACAGTTCATAACCAATATATTGTGGTCAGAGGCCACATCTGCCCCTGGAAATGTCTTACAATTTCAAACCTGGTTCCTAAATCTCTGTCTTACCATTATATAATCTATCTGATGCCTTCTAGTATGAGGTATAAATGTTCGATTTGGTGTCTCTTGAATCACCGAACTCTTCGGCTACCTTGATAACAGAAACACCCACCATATGAGTATGAATAATTTGCACACGTTCGAATGCACTGAGCTGTGACCTCAAAACTATACAGTACACCCACCATATGAGTATGAATAATTTGCACACGTTCGAATGCACTGAGCTGTGACCTCAAAACTATACAGTACACTGCTCTGACGGCGACCGACAACGTATGAAGAACATTGCAAAAGTGTCGTTCGTGGTCAATACAGCAGGATAATCTGCAAGCTTGGCTAGAATTGCTATTTATGTTTAAACATTTCTCTCGGTGTTTCCATATTTTTGCCCGCCCCTGTACATCCGTGAAATGATCATGACGGTTAAACCAAAGTTCACGCGCAGCGTTCGCGAATGTGCCGACAAGTGATGGTAGTACACGAACTATTCTCCGTGGAGCGTAGATATCGATCTAGACGTGGACACTCTCGCAATCGAATAAGTTTGCACACCGCTTTATCCGCACTACACTCTCCGAATATCTTCCGTATGTGTTCCACAATGCATCTGAAAAATTAACAAGTCTTTTATTTCTCTTCGTTGTGTCTCCGGTAACGTACGTCTTCTTTGATGTCGCATGGATCTTTAAATGGTGCATCCGTGAACATGTGTTTCTACACAAAGGTGATACTCTGTTCTCCTTGGTAAAAAGGATTCGAAATGCGATGTTTGCGCCTTCTTTTACCTAATCCACCCCGATGTCACCTAGCTTATAACACATTCCTCATATTAGGCACTTCTAAATTCCGTGTCAGAAAACCTAATTACATATCTAATTCTTCCCTTGTTTCTGAGATCGAGATTTTGTGCTATTTATTGTACACATGCTTTATTTTCAATATTTCCCTCTTAAGTTTGCGACGATATGTGTACATCAAAAAGCAAACAGTCTCGGTGAACTTCTCAGTGCGCCATCAGTGTAGCTGTTTCTCACAACAACCAGATGCAAATGCTCCATTAGTTCAAGACGGGAGCCTTATGTGAATACTGAAGACCCTGGTGACGGCGCTTTCGTTCACAAACATGCGTCGGAAATAATAACCAAAATACATCTTGTGATCAAAAGTATTTGGGCACCTATTAGCGGGCGTAAATAAGGGGTGTGTCCACCCGTCACCTTTATGACGGCTTGAACACCTGTGGAGACATTTATAATAAGGTACGTATCTGTATGTATTTGGAGGAATCGCAACACATTCTTCGTCAAAAGCGGAAACCAGAGAAGGTTGGTTGGTTGATTTGGGGGAGGAGACCAAACAGCGAAGTCATCGGTCCCATCGGATTAGAGAAGGATGGGGGAAGGAAGTCGGCCGTGCCCTCTTAAAGGAACCATCCTAACAGTTGCCTGAAGCGGTTTAGGGAAATCACCGAAAAAGTAAATCAGGATGGCCGCACACGGGTTTGAACCGTCGTCCTCCCGAATGCGAGTCCGGGGAAACCAGAAAAATAACGATGTACGCTGGAGACTGGTGCGAAGTCGACGTTCTAACTCATTTCAAAAGTCTTCCACCGCGCTGAGGTCGGGACTCTGAGTGAGCTAATCCATTTCAGTAATGTTGTTGTTCACAAACCTTTGGCTCACAATTGCTCCTTCATTACAGGGTTCATTGTCATGCTAATATAGGCAGTCATCGTCTCTGAAATGTTTCTGCACTGTACGAAGTACATAATGCCGTCAAATGTTTTGATATCCTTCTGAATTTAGCGCTTTCTTTAGCGCACTAAGGGTATCACACACTAACCACGAAAAACACCCAGATACCGCCATACCACCTCCTCCTTACTTTACAGCTGGCGTTACATACACTGAAGCGCCAAAGAAACTGGTGTAGGAAGTCGTATTTAAATACAGAGATATGTAAACAGGCAGAATACGGTATCGCGCTCGACAACACCTATATAAGACAACAAGTGTCTTGCTCAGTTGTGAGATCGGTTATTGCTGTTACAATGGCAAGATATCAAGATATAAGTGCGTGACCGCGGTGTAATAGTCGGCACACGAGCGATGGGACACAGCATCTCCGAGGTAGCGATGAAGTAGGGACTTTCCCGTACGGCCATTTCACCAGCGTATAGAGACTGTCAGGAATCCGGTAAAACATCAAATCCACGACATCGCTGAGGCCGGCAAGAGATCCCGCAAGAACGGGGCCAATGACGACTGAAGAGAAACGTTCAACGTGACAGAAGTGCAACCTTTTCGCGAACTGCTGCAGATTTCAGTGCTGCGCCATCAGCAAGTGTTAGCGCCTGAACCATTCAACGAAACATCATCGATATGAGCTTTCGTAGCCGAAGGTCCAGTCGTGTATCCTTGACGACTGCACGACACAAAGCTTTACGCCTCGCCTGGGCCCACCAACACAGACATCGGACAGTTGATGATTAGAAACATGTTGCCTGATTGGACGAGTGTCGTTTCAAATATTGTATCGAGTGGATGGACATGTACGGGTATGGAGACAACCTCATGAATCGATGCACCCTGCATGTCAGCAGGGGACAGTTCAAGCTGATGGAGGCTCTGTAATGGTGTGGGGCGTGTGCAGTTGGAGTGATGTGGGATCCCTGATACGACTCTGACAGGTAACATGTACGTAAGCATCCTGTCTGATCACTTGCATCCATTCATGTCCATTGTCATTCCGACGGATTCGGGCAATTCCATCAGGACAATGCGACCGCCCAGAATTGCTACAGAGCGGCTCCAGGAACACTATTCTGAGTTTAAACACTTCCCCTGGCCACCTCACTCCACAAGACATGAACATTATTGAGGATATCTGGGATGCCTTGCAGCGTGCTGTTCAGAAGAGATCTCCAAGCCCTCGTACTCTTACGTATTTGTGGAGAGCCCTGCAGGATTCATGGTGTCAGTTCCCTCCAGCACTACTTCAGGCATTAGTCGAGTCCACGCCTCGCCGTGTTGCGGCACTTCTGCGTGCTCGTGGGGGCCCTACACGATGTTAGGCAGGCGTGCCAGTTTCTTTGGCTCTTCAGTATACAATGTCACGTAACGTTCTCCAGGAATACGCCAAACCGAAACCTTTGCAATGGATTGTCACAGAGTATACTGTGATTCATAACTCCATGTGACTCTTTTCCAGTAATCCCCTGCCAAGTGGCGTCCCTCTTTACACCGTCTGAAGCATCTAAGCGTTTACAGAAATCTGCGTCTTGCCTACAGGCAGTCATCTGCTAGCAGGACTGCTCGTAGCACTTCGGAACTTACGAGTGATCACTTTGCTGTAATATAGATCCACAGCTTAAACAAAGTTCTTAAATGTCATGAGTTCCATTTCAACCATTAGAATTTTATTTTACGATTGCAGCTTCGGCATTAATTCGTTTTCAGGCATTAGATTTTGGCATACGGGTTTACGTTAGGCAGAGATAACAACGTTGATTGCCTGACGCAAACCTATATATCAAAATCTTACTAGTGATCGCTTTCACTGACTCAAACTGTTTTCTTTTTTCTTTTTTGGCAACTATCCATCCTGTCCATCAGTACATGAGGTCTGCCGAGTCTTGATTTAGGCGTGGCTGCTGCTTCGCGTTTCCATTTCGCAGTAGCAACTCTAACCATCGACTTGGCAACTCTAGGAGGTTTGAAATGTCCCTGATGGATTAGTTACTCGGGTGACATCCAATGACTAGTCGATGTTCGAAGTCACTGAGCTCTTGCAACCGACCCATTCTGGTTGCCTACTGACAACACATCCGTCCGTCGTGACTTCTTCGATAATTTCTGTTCTCGGTGATTTGTAAGGCCGGCCGGGATGGCCGAGCGGTTCTAGGCGCTACAGCCTGGAACCGCGCGACCGCTACGGTGTGTGATGTTCTTAGGTTAGTTAGGTATAAGTAGTTCTAAGTTCTAGGCGACTGATGATCTCAGAAGTTAAGTCCCATAGTGCTCAGAGCCATTTGAACCAATTGATTTGTAAATTTAGCAGCCTGACTGCTTGTCCTGCTTCCTCTTTGGTTTGCTTGCAGTCATCGCTTTAGGATTTTCTTCTGTGTTGGTCTCTTATTTTTCTTCGTCTCGCGTTGCTGGTGCGTGTTCACGCTACTCACATAGCAGGTACTGACGACACAGTAATCCCCACTTTCTCTTATACTGGCGAGTCCGCTACTTGTGACATCTAGCGGTCAATTCTGCATTACATACGGATGCGAATCCTTTTGATGAGAGGATGCATAGACGGACTTTAATCATAATCTGTATATCTTTCACTGTGAATCACGTGTACAATTGTGGATTCGTATTAAAGACAAAAAAGAGAGAAATAGAGAGAGAGAGAGGAAGAGAAAGATGAAGCGCCAGAGAGAGAAAGAAAGTGAGAAGGGGATATCTGTTTTTTTTTTTTTTTTTTTCGCAGACGCACTACTTCATGCTGTAGACGTGAGAAGTAAAGCTTTTTTGAGCCGATATTGATCTTAAACTTTAAATAATCGGCTGTGTGAAATTTCCTCTTTTAGAACAGTCAATCGCTCTTTATTTCAAAAAGTTAAAAATTCAGTATTGTATATCCGTTTAGAAGTTCAGTTCACAGGGGGGAAATATATTTTTTTTAATTACGCAGTAATCCGGACGATAAATTGAAGGTACAGTCGTTACCTGGCCTTCAGGGTAAATAGCTTCGTCGATGTTATAATCACTTTTAATTGAGTGCAGCGCGGCTTCATTAACGGGTATCGCATATTCGATTTTTAATTAATGAAAATTGCGTTAATTAAATTCCTCTCGAGGCTCCGCACCGCCCCGCGGCCAAGATAGGGTCGTCAGCCAGCGTCGCCGTTGTAAGAGGAGGCTGAAGGGCTGTGATAATGTGTGAGCGATGCCCGAGCACGTGGAGCGTCTTCCTTACGGGTATTGCTCCTTATAAACGCACATTATGACATGTGACTGTGATTTTGCTTGTTCTTTCTTTGTATAACCTATTAAAAGTGCGCGTAGGACTTGTTAGTGGGATTAGTGACCTTTGTGTTTCCAAAGTTTATTCACGAATTTCTAGTGTTTTATTGCGTTATTCAATATCCAGATCTAACATCCAGTATGTCTACCTCCAGAGGCTTTTAAGAAACAATTCATAGCCAGCTCTTTGAACTAGTACTAGTTACGACCTTTCCCATTCCGCTCGTCTACGAGAGGCAAAGTGATTAGAAAAAAATACTGTATTTTTACAAAATGAGACTTTTATTACTTCCGTACGTAATCTCCACCAACATTAATCCCAAAAATGAACTAGGATATTAGCACCTTATGCAAAGAAGTCATAGTCTTATTGTTTGCTTCCCACAAATTCTCTGACGTATTCGTTGTTGCTGGATTTTTTTTTTTTTTTTTTTTTTTTTTTTTTTTTTTTTTTTTTTTTTTTTACGCACACTGTGTCCTTGAACGGACCACACAAATGAAAATCCGACGGAGCCATATCTGGACTGTAGAGAGGATGAGGCAGTATGTCCCAACCACTTTTTCAACGGTTTCTTGGGTCAGCTGGATGGTGTTGTGGAGAGTACTGTAGTGTAGCAATATCACACTTTTTCTTGAGAATCGCGACATTTTCCTCTCAGTGCTGGGTTCACTTTGTTCATAAGCACGTCAGAGTATTAGACACTGTTCTTGTATACTGAACTTCCAAATAATCACAAAAGATGACATCTTGGGCATCCCAAAAAACGGTCAACATGAACTTTTCCCGTTGATGCGTTCTGAGTTTGTTTAGGCATTTGAGCAGGTGTGCTTCCATTCTATGCTTTGTCTTTTGGACTCTGGTTCAAAATAGTAACCTAAGTTTCATCCCACATTAAAATCTTGTTCATAAAAGGGCCACTTTGACTTTCAGAGTGTTCTTTCAAGTCTGTACACAATTGGAGTCTCGTTACCTTGTGGTGTTGCGTTAACTCTTTTGGGGCCAATCTTGCACCTGTTTTGCTGCACTTGGACTTTTTACTAATAACGTTATGAACTATTCAAAGACTTAGTGCAGCTATTTCTGCTGTATGTCGAATTGCAATACGTCTGTCTTCACTAATAATAGCGTCAATGCGGCTATCAAGCGAAGGAGTTGAGACTTCAGCTGGCCGGCCAGGATGTTGCTCGTCAGTCTCTGAGGCTCGCCCTGGTTTTTGAACTGTTCTATCCTTTCATAAAAATTACTGCGGTTCTCACAACATTCAGCATACTGCAGAATCATTATAGAAGAGATATTAGCCTGTAATTCACCTTCACAAGCAGAAAACGGATCACTAAACTTTGTTCAACTAGTGTGGAAACTTCAGACCGACACGCCATCGTTAAATGCTACGTTGAAGTTATAATCGAAACCATTTTCCCGTCAACTGTTCTCAGCCAATCCAGGTGATGCCACACAACCCCTCCTATAAACTACTTCATTTCTATATCAGCTTGTTCTTTAATTATTGAATGACAGAGCGTTTCAGGAGGAATTTCTGAATATAAAAGACAATGTCCTGACTGGCTGAATTTCTGGGTCCTCATTGCCCAGCCCAAACCGCTAAAGATAGAAACTTGAAGTTTGGAGAGAGTGTGGATCTTATACTGTAGGCATCGTTTAAGAAAGGATTGTCCAAACGAGGTGAGATAGAGCACGAAAGGCTTTTTGAAAGTAAGTCGCTATTAAGGAAATTTTCAAGCTAGAACTACGAAAATAGGTATTTGGTTTCTCAGTCAGAAAATAAAAAATACGACTTTCAGCGTTTTTCGTTAATTCAACCACTAAGGGGATAAAACAGTAGCTGAAAGTTTAAAGAAACAAAAAAATTACTAACGAACTACTAAAGGATTTTTAAGACTGTAAGTAGGCTGTTTAGGTTTTTATGTTGGTAACGCCACGTAGCGCTCTGTATAAAAATCACTGACCGTGCTGTGTGCAATATGTGGCTGGTTGGAATCATTGTTGCAACATTCGCCTGTGTAGTGTTGGGCAGTTGGATGTGAACAGCATGTAGCGTTGGGCAGTTGGAGGTGAGCCTCCAGCAGTGGTGGATGTGAGAAGAGAGATGCCAGAGGTTGGAGACGTTACTATAAGCGGACGATCTGGACGAGTGTCCGCCAGAAAAAGGAAATTTGTAAAGATGGATGTCATGAATTGATAGATATATATATGATGACTTTTGAACATAATTAAGGTAAATGCATTGTTTGTTCTCCATCAAAACCTTTCATTTGCTAACTGTGCCTATCAATAGTTAGTGCTTTCAATAGTTAGAATCTTTTATTTAGCTGGCAGTATTGGCGCTCGCTGTATTGCAGTAGTTCGAGTAACGAAGATTTTTGTGAGGTAAGTGATTCATGAAAGGTATAGGTTATTGCTAGTCAGGGCCATTCTTTTGTAGGGATTATGAAAAGTCAGATTGCTTTGCGCTAAAAATATTGTGTGTCAGTTTAGTGATGATCAGAGCAAGTAAAGAGAAAACGGTTTGAGTACGTTGAGTTTTGCTCAGCTGTTTGAAAAATCAAATGACGTAGAAGTTCCCAGCACAGTAATTATAATTTTCAAAAGGGGACGTTTCAAGACTACATCTATGATAACTGGTATTTGCCTTTTAAGTTAGAAACTAAAAAATACGTGTTTCAGTGTTTCTCGAAATTCAGCCCCTAATGGAGTGCAATAGATGATGAAAATATATTTCATTACATTAAAATAAATTTAGAGCTATATTTCACTTATCGGTTAGATATAAAGCAATATTTGTTAGGGAATGGAAGTTGCTATGGAAATATCTCCACAAAAACGCAAAAGGCATGATTAACAAAAACTTTGAACTCCAGCTTCGGTCAGAAGTACATTCGGAAAAGACCACTCTTATATGGTCTTAATTAGAGTTAAAAGCTTAGAAGGTGTTGCCGTTTAGCCGGTCCCTGTAGCCGAGAGGTTCTAGGCACTTCAATCGGGAACCGCGCTGCTGCTGTGGTCGCAGGTTCGAATCCTGCCTCAGGCATGGATTGGTGTAATGTCCTTAGGTTATTAAGGTTCAAGTAGTTCTAAGTCTAGGGGAATTATGAACTCAGATATTAAGTCCCATAGTGCTTGAAGCCATTTTGATTTGTTGCCGTTGGTGAATAACATAAAAATACGATTAAATAAAAACAAAAAAAAGTCTTTGCAGGCCATACAGTCTACAAAAGCAAAGCAGCGGCACTAAGCTAGTAGTAAATATTTTAAATGGTTGTATAGACAAATTCAGATAATACATTCAATTTAAAATGTGTCCAATTATTATCAGTGACATGTCGCTGTAATCCAAACAAATACTCACAGAAGGTGTTAAGTAAAGTTAAATAATAAAGTTCAAAGTTGATTTTCATAAATTCCACCTCGGTCGCCAATATACTTTCGAATTCTCTAGATAACATCATTTGTAGCTGTTCTGACATCTCGGAGTTCGTTTATGAGGACAGCACTATTCATAACCCGATCTATTCGTCTCCCGTATTTACTCTTTGTTTGCAGACTTCGCCATAGTGTTCACGTTTAAACGGGTAGGGCCCAGTGGTTAAGAAACGTGAGAATTTCTGCCGGCCACCTTCAAGGCAAGTTAAGTTTAAATTATGTGCCACCCGAAGACTGGAGTGTGCAGTGGCCCCGTCATGCTGGCAGAATGTAAGCGCCCTTGTAGCCAAAGGAACGTCTTCAAATAATGCTGGAAGCTCGTTTTCTAGGAAGATTAGATAAAGGAATGCTATAAGACGACACGGTAACACAACTGGGCCAATTAACTTATTCCTTATCATACCACGTCACGCATTTTCAGATGTGCCTTCTTGAAAACTTATCCGCACAAAGGCAGGTGGGATTTCGCTGGACCATCTACGTGAGTGACGGGTGTTATTGATACTACCATCGCTATTGAAAGTGGCTGCATTAGTAAAAACTAATAATAATAGAATTACTCTCCGTTTTGCAATTAGCCAACGACATAATTCCAGCTGTCTACCTTCGTCTCCTGCTCCAAGACGTTGAATCTACTGTAAATGATAAGGATAGCGGCCGTACATCCATAATGTCTGGTATATTCTTGTACGAACATCACGGATAGGAGTAGAAATTCTGCGTGTGCTTGTTAAAAGACTATGTTCTACCAAATGAATAATGTCTGCTACGTGAACCAAACTGTCCTCATCTGCACGATCAGATGATATATGACAGCTGGGCACTGCACCAATCTCACGCAGTGAAAGCGTGGGTAAAATTTTTGGATGTGGTCCTCTACAGTTAGGAAACCGTCTAACAAGCAGCAGCAACAGCGTTTCTGTTACGAAACCGCTACGAAAATGCAATACCGGTACACTCAGTATTCATTTACAAATACGTGTAGCAGGCTTCAACGATAAGGTAGAATGGACCAACAAATCATAATCACAGTTGAAACCTTTATGTAAACTTGAGCAAAACTTCACAACATAAACTTTGAACAAAACTGACAATCGATAAATAAACCAATAGCAACTTGAGTACCAACACACGAAATTCATTCTATCTACGATCAAAAGAACTGGACACATATAAAACGAAATTTTTTATTTGTTTAGTCTACGCTACCACCTCCAAAAAAAGATTCACTGTTCCTCCTGAAACACACACTACACTCTGTGCGCACTTTACATTGTGTGGCGGGGAGTACTTCGTAACAATATTAGTGAATTTCTATCCGATTCAATCAGCGTATTGATCAAGGGAGAAAGTTACTGCTTTTATACCTCTGTACTTGCCTTAATCTCTTTTTATCTTAGTTCTACGATCCTCACACGAGATATCTGCTTAACGATACGTGCTCAATATATGCGACGGAGAAGTATGACTCATGTGCAGTCTACCTGGAGCCCTACTCTCTACGTCTGCCAATGTCGCCTTTTTTCCATCGCTTCCAATTTTCGCTCATGAGCAATTGCGATAAATACAGTCTCTGACAGTTTTAAGATCACAACTGCGTAAACAGTCATCCTAAACTGAACAAGATCCACCCAGTGGTTCAGTTACATAGCGCCAAACTACGAATTAATAGGTAACGCATTCGGTCCCCGTTGTGTCCTGCAGTTCTTATCCCTCACTTATCACTTCTTTCATCTCTTGCAATGTTTGTGAGAAATCTGAGTTGCACCATGGATTGGAGTTCACATTAAATTGCAGGTCCCTCTAAACTGGCTGCGTAAGTCAGTTCGAAGGTCAGAGGTAGATAACGACATACCGACTCCAGTAGGATAATGGCTAGTAGAGCACTGTGGTGTTCAAACCAATCTTTCCGTTGATGACAGATTTATTATTTCTTTAAGGGAACCATTCATTTAAGTTAAACATTCGTGCATTTCACGCGTTTATTTACATGTTAGTTGAACACCCTATATTGTCCGAATATGTATTTATTCCGATCTACTATTAGTCCCTCTCCTCCTTCCCCCTCTCTTTGTCCATCCCCTCCTCCTCCCTCTCTATCTCCTCCTTCCTCCTGCCCCCTCTCCTTGTTAATGTCCTCCTTTTTCCTCTCAATCTCTTCCTATCTCCTCTTTCAGCCCATTTCCTCGTCTTTCCTTTCTCTGTCCGTTTCCTCTCCCTCTCCGTCTATTCATATCGTCTTCCCACTTCCTCTGTCAACGTCTTTCTCCGACTGTCTCTGTCCATCTCTTCCTCTTTCCTATCTCTGTCCATTTCCCCATCATTTTGCCCGTGCCATTGTCCGCGTAAGCACACGTCGAATACATATCACATACATTTAACATATTGCACACGTATTTGTACAAATATTTCACCTGCATCTCCAGCGAATTTCGCCCTGCAGTTTCGTTTTCAATCAACTCAGTGTTTCTGACATCTTATCTCCAGAACTACCTGCTGTAGGACGATAAAATTTCGAAGTTTTACTGAATGAACAGCGAAAATGTAGTAAGGGATAAACTTTTTTTCTTTCATTATTTTGTGGAGGTCGTCAGCGAGAAAAACTTTCGTAATAGCTTGAAATCATGCGTAAAGTTTGTTTCAAGCCTCTGGGTACTCACATTCTCAAATACTGGTTGACATAAATATGGGTATTTGCGCGTCGTGGGCTACGCTGCATTTTTACCCCCACCACTTTGATCGATAGGTAATTCTTACCTCCACAGCGCTTGTTACCAGGCTGTAAGTGATTTGTGCTACAAGTTTGGTTGAAGTCGGTCCAGTGGTTTAGGAGGAGATGTGAAACATACATAAATACAAATATATGTACATCCATTTGTGTGATATGTATGGATATAAGCCAGCTTCCAGATTTTTCTATGTGTGTCGCTACACGTGCCAGAAAGGTCTGATCCGATATTCTAGACTGTTCGTGTCGTTTACTGTTCGTGTCGTTGTCACTTGATATTTAGTTGATTGTGTGTATCATGATATATTGTGTATTTCGGAACATATACGAAAGCAGTGCAGAATCCGCACTAAAGCGTAAATTGTAAAATAAATTTTACAACAGTATCCTAGTTCAAAAACAATCTTTTCCTTGTTAAATTGTCAAAAATGTATATTTTTTAGAATTATCTGGTCCTTATGAGTGTTGTTCGTGAAGTATTCCGTTGTATATTGTGAGCTACTATAGTGCCTTCTGTAAACGTCAGCAACAATATCTTTTCGGAAAATCGTTTCCCGTTACTACAGTGTAGCAACTTACGTCACTAGTGCAACAGTGTCAGCTTTTACTTCTCATTGACCTAAGTAGTTTTTTTTTTTTTTTTAATTTTATGATCAGAGTTCAGCTCCAACGTTGCAATATTGTGTTTTGTACATATTACAACTATCACGTCGTGATCCATTTAGTTACCCACATCAACATTGGTTAATACTGTAGACATTTATGTTAAATTAACACTGTTTCGACATTGTTATTACGAGTTTATTAATAAGCATAATCTCTGCGAATTTCGAGAAACGAAGTGATTTTCGAGAAACCTTTAAATTTTATCGCAGCATTGTAGCTTCAGATATTAAAGATAACTTGTAACATTTGTAGCATAAAAGATCCTAGAATTAAAACAGTATCAACTAGGTAAATTTGAAATTACTGTCCAAATAAACATTAGACCAGTCAGAATACAGCCCCCTGTGAATGTTTTTCTCAGGCATGAGATGTCTTAGCTGTAGTTTGTAATCAACGGGAAATCTCCTGGACTGCTGTTAAGCAATGGATGTGCTTGAAATGGATGAGATTATCTAAATTCCAAGAGTCATGTACCAGATGTACTAATACCAAATGTGAGCCAGTTACTATGCTCTCCAATGGCTAGCGTCTCCTTTGCAGAATGTACAGGATCTAACAGCGCTCATCGACTTGACTGGATGGCGTATCATTCGTAGGTCCAGAGGCACTGTACAGGAGAGTCAAGTCGACAACTGCTATCAAGTATTCGAATGAAGCACCAGTGTAATGACTGAATTCACGACGTCCAGAGATTCATGGCTCTATATGACATTTTCATTTATTTGGAGAGATGCATACTGGGCCTGAAGACAGCATAGTGAAATGCTGAAACTATTAGCCTTCAAAACAAAATAAAATAAAATAGAATCTTAAGTTGCACGGCTGTTGGTGAATTTCATCGACACTGACAGTTATACGTGCTATCTTCCAATGACACTGAACTACGCTTGTGAGGCACACTTCACCTATTGAGAAACCTGGTGTCTCCCTCGTCAAGGAGAGCCAGTCATTAAAGAATAAGTCTCCTAATCGTCAGTAGTTCAAACTTAAAGCAAATAATGGTACCTCTTGGGGAAATGGCAGGAGGGAATCACTTTTTTCACTCTATGTACACCCCTGGAGGTCTCATTCAACATTACAACAGTCATTGAGGGAACAAGGTGCAACCAAGAGCAGATTGTTGAGCACATTGGAAACAATTATCCCTGTCTTCTGTGGTAAGAGGTGATATTTGTATCAATCTAGCGGCTTCAGGGAGGACAGAGAGGATCAACCTTGCTCCAGAGTTTGAAAGAGGTTCACAATCTGCACCATTGTGCCCAGATCTAATCGGGCCTCTCTGGTTCTTAGCCAAGTAAAAGTCTTGAACCAGAAACTTCGATGGTTCTGTGACAAGCAATGCTGTGATTTCATGGACTTTCTCCATATGTTAAGGATTGTAAGTTCCCACCTAAAGGGACCAAAATCTATTATGAATTAGAGAGTGCTATACACGTGACTGACTCTGTGGGAGAATATACAAGCTCTCCATCCACTCCCGATAATGATAGCTGTAGGAGACTCTGGAGAATTAGGGTAAGAGCCAAAGAAAGGATCCCATAGATGAAACAATTAAGTCCCAGTAGCCATTACTGAAGCACTTGCTATAAAGTCCCAGAATTTGAAGTAGTCTTCAAAAGTAATGGAGCTCATTTATTACTGGATACAGAAAGCTACCTAAAACTCGAAACACACTGTACTCAGATTTCTACGGTAAGTCTAAGTGTATATCTAAAGAAGAGGCTCATGGGAAATGGACGTCATGTATTTGTCACAATAAAAAAGAAACACAACTTCACCGAGATAGAAATTGAAGACGCATACGAGACTGAGTAGGACTCAGCATCAGTGGTGGGCATAAAGTTGTAACTGGATCTGAGAAAAACTAGTACAAATGTTCCCCAACCATAATCTCATGACTGGAAGAGACTTTCACCATCCATCATTCCACTGGGATAATTACAGGTTGAGCTTGACAAGACATCCTTCGAAACATTACTAAATGCCTTTTAAACAGAAAGCTACCTAGAACAGATAATTCAGTAGCCCATTAGTGATGGAAAATGTTAGATACAAAGACAACAAACAGATCTAATCTCTTTCAGGATGACTGTAACAAAAATGATTATTAAAGTGCAAAGAGCCAGTAAAACAAGTAGGAAGATTTATATAGTTATCAGGCAGCCGTGTCACATTTCAAAGTAGAATTCAAAGCACTTTATATAGTTATCATGCAGCCGCGTCACATTTCAAAGTGGAACTCAAAACATTTACCTCGCGGCATGTAAAACGGTGGTTCAAAATTAAAAGAAGGATTGAGCGTATTCTGCATGCCTATGTACTTGGTAGAAAACTTCATGACTGAAGGCATAGTCAATGGCATACACTCACAGAAAATAAACTTTTAAAGAAACAGCAACATCTATAGTTAAGGTGAAAAACGAAGTATAGCACTACAGACAGATTCTGGGCGAAACGTACTTGGCTGCCAAAAGGACAATGCGCTGCAAAGCAAAAGCAGAAATTCTGAATCATATTTTCGAATATTCCGTGACTGAGGAAGATAAAGATGCATTGTAAAACAGTTTGCTTGCTGCAGAACTCCGGAGATGAGTAATACAGATATTAGTATCAGTGGCTTTGAGAAACAGCTAAGATAGCCAAAGTTAAACTATGCTCCAAGACTCGACGGAATCCCAGCTCAGATTCTATACCAAATCTGTATCATGTTAGTTCCTATTTTACCCAAAACATACCATAGATCCTTTGATGCAAAAACTGTGGTAAATGATTTGTAGAAAAGCACAGACCACACTCTTCTACAAGAAAGACAACAAAAGTTATCCACAGAGCTACTGACCAATTTCATTGAGATCCATCTGCTGTAGAATCCTAGAACATATTCCGAGATCAATGGGATAATGAGGGATCTCGGACAGAATTACGTTCTCCATACCAATCAGCATGAATTCCGAAACATCGATCATACGAAACCCAACTTGCGCTTTCTCACACGACATCTTGAAAGCCCTGGATCAAGGAAATCGGGTAGATGTAGTATTTATTGACCTGTACTTGGTACCACACAAACGTGTATAAAAAAAATTGTGACTGGGTTAAGAATTTCTTGATATAAACAGGACGCAGCATGTTATCTGTGCTGGAGAGCCACCGACATTAGTAGAAGGACCTTCAGCTATGTGGAAGAGAAGTGTGTCTGATACCATTTCATTAATTTTGTACACCAACGACCTGGCAGACAAAGTTAACAGCAACCTCAGATTTTTCACAGACGATGCAGTTATCTATAGTGAAGAACTGTCTGAAAAATGCTTCAGAAACGTTCAGTCTGATTTTGATAGGATTTCAAATTGGTACAAAGACTGTCAGCTTTGAAACTTCCTGGAAGATTAAATCTGTGTGTCGGCTTTTGCCTCTCGCGGGCAAGTGATCTACCGGCTGAGCTACCCAAGCACGACTCACGACCCGCCCTCACAGCTTCAATTCTGCCAGTACCTCGTCTCCTACCTTCCAAACTTCACAGAAGCTGTTCTGCGAACCTTGCAGAACTAGCACTCCTGAAAGAAAGGATATTGCGGAGACATGGCTTAGCCACATCCTGGAGGATGGGGGATTCGTATCAGCGCACACTCCGCTGCAAAGTGAAAATCTCATTCTGGAAAGTTCGAGTCTCATTCCGGAATACAGTTTTAATCTGCCAGGAAGTTTCATATCAGCGCACACTCCGCTGCAGACTGAAAATCTCGTTCTGGAAACGTCCCCCAGGCTATGGCTAAAAAGGGCAATCACAGAAGTTGTAAATAAAAACATAAACAAATGAAAGTAACTGTGAAGAAACCATGGTTAACAGAAGAAGTTGATCGATGAAAGAGGGAAGCACAAAGATGTTCAGAGAAATTCAGGACTACAGAAAGTCGCTGAGGAATGAAATAAATAGGAAGCTAAGACGGAATGGCTGCATGAAAAATGGGAAGAAATTGGAAAATCAGTTATTGTCCAAAAGCCTGACTCAGCATAAAGGGAATTCATAATAACCTTCGGTGAAATTAAAACATAGGATGGCAACATTAAGAGTACAACGGGAATTCCACTATTAAATGCAGAAGAGAGAGTGGATAGGTGGAAAGAATACATTGAAGGTCTCTGTAAGGAAGGAGGAAGATTTGTCTGATGTGATAGAAGAAGAAACAGGAGTCGATTTAGAAGAGATAGAGGGTCCAGTATTAGATTCAGAATGTAGCAGAGCTTTGGAGGACTTAAGATCAAATAAGACGGGGTGGATAACATTCCATCACAATTTCTAAAATCATTGGGGAAGTGGCAACAAAACGACTATTCACGTTGTGTGTAGAATGTATGAGTCTGGGGACATACCATTTGACTTTCGGAAAAATATCATCCACACAAATAGGAAGACTGCAAGAGTTGACAACTGCGAGAACTATCGCAGAGTCAGCTTAACAGTTCATGCATCCAAGTCGCTGACAAGAATAATATACAGAAGAATGGAAAATAAAATTGAGAATGTGTCAGATGACGATTAGTTTGGCTTTAGAAAAGGTAAAGGCACGAGGGAGGCAATTCTGACATTGTGGTTGATAATGGAAGCAAGACTAAAGAAAAATCAAGACGTGTTCATAGTATTTTCTACCTGGAAAAAGCGTTCGACAGTGTAAAATGGTGCAAGTTGTTCGAAATTCTGTGAAAAATAGGGGTAAGCTATAGGGCGAGGCGGCTAGTATAAAATACGTACAAGAGCCAAGAGGGGATAATAGGAGTGAAATGAAATGAAATGATCGAATGGCATTGTTGGCCGGCTGCCTTATTGCAAGTCCTTCTTAGTTGACGCCACTTGGGCGACTTGCGGGTCAATGATGATGAAAATGATGGTGAAGGACACACAACACCCAGTCCCCAGCCGGGAATCGAACCCGGACCCCTTGAGTGGTAGGCGGAAACGTTACTGCTATGCTACAGGGAGCGCTTCAATAGGATTGAAGCGCTCGGATTAAAAAGAGTGTAAGACAGGGATGTGGTCTTTCACCACTCCTGTTCAATCTGTACATAGAAGAAGCAATGATGGGAATAAAAGAAATATTCAAGAGTGGAATTAAAATTCAAAGTTAAAGTATATCAATGATACGATTCGCTAATGACATTGCTATCCTGAGTGAAAGTGAAGAAGAAGTACATGATCTGCTGGATGAAATGAAGAGTCTATTGACTACAGAATATGGATTGAGAGTAAACCGAAGAAAGACGATAGTAATGAGCAGTAGCAGAAATGAGAACAGCGTTAGACTTAACATAAGGATTGACGGTCACGAAGTAGATGAAGTTTAGGAATTCTGCTAACTAGGCAGCAAAATAATCAATGACAGACAGATCAAAGAGGACGTCAAAAGCAGACTAGCACTGGCAAAAAGAGCATTCCTGGCTAAGAGAAATCCAGTAGTATTAACTACTTTTCTCCTGAAGAAGTGAAGAGTCATCAAAATTACGCCATTCATCCTCGATGCTATCAGAGGTACGCTACCTGGAAGAAAGGAATTTGCATCACTGTCCCTCCTCCTTTCAAAAAGTCTGTATATACGAGTCACTAATACATTGACATTGCTTGACGATACCCCATATCCTGTTCACTTAAACCTATACAGACATGATCGAAAACCCCCAAAAACAACACTTGATAATAACAAAAACAGACTCGTAATGCACACCAAACGCACCAGAACAGTGAAAAAGACTAGCTCCCACACTATTCCAAAAACACTCCATAAACCATGTCATATCATTATTTACCGACACGGTCTAAGCACATGAGGCACTTCGTGTGTGGGGTAAATCCGGGAGAGGTGTCGCTTGCGGTATAGACAGCGCATCCCTCGTAGTTTCAGCCAAGACCAATTCAGCGTGTGCGTAAGCAATTGCTCACTGGACGTCAAGCTACAATAAAAGTGTTTACTTTCAGTATATCCACTGTGGATGGCGAACTGCGACTGTGATTTAAACTGGCGATTTATCTGGTAATACATATGCAACCAGTCGGTTTTTTTAGTTTGTTGATACGATTTATTCAACCATGAACATGTTTTCGAGCCACTGCAAGCTCATCATCAGATTGAGGTGTAGACGAAGTGTAACTAGATGCAGTGCTGATGCTGCAGGCGGAAAATTTAGTAATCGGTGACGTAGCTTTTATGAAACCTAAAGTTTCTTGTGTTTTAGGTACGTAAGTGCACTGACTTATTGTATCCATATACAATCTGTTCGTATAGTGCACATTATCAAACTATATACACTAATATACACAGTATTTAGCTGCACTTGGTTTTACACTGATTCACAGAAAGTAAACACTGGATGTTTTTATAAAGAATGTGGATATGATAGATATTTGATAGATATTACACTTTAATACATCATGATCTTTGGTATGACATACATTGTACTGTCTTACAGTACAAATATTACTAGTACAGATATTATATTCAAGTAAATTTTGCTTGCTGCAGGAGTGTTTTTATATTTGCAATATAAATGTAATATGGGTTAAAAGCTGTACAAAGATAAACAAATAGAGTGGAATATTTACTTTGTAATAAATTTTTTATATAAATTACAGAAGTCATAGCTGTCGCAAGTCAAGGAGAACAGAATTAATGTAGGAAGATCAATATGTGTTATGTGTCATTTTTGTTGTTTTGGCATCAGGACATCCCGGAAATTCTGGAAGAAAAAGTTCTGTGTTGATTCAGTTTGTTCATTTAGGATTTTTTGAGATGATTTTAGTTTGTGGATGTAATTCTCTAATTGTTCAAGGAGCTCGATCTGTATTCCTTTCTCGGCAATACGTAGCACAGAAAGATTGTGATTGATATAGGCAACAGAGTGTTCGTGATACAAAGCTGGACTTACTTCACTTTTGAGTCGATGGAGTCCATATGTTGTTTCGCCACTACAGGATTTCTCACTGTTTGACCTATTTAGAAGTAAGAACAGAAGCATGTGGGTTTGTATATGTCAGAATATTTATGCCAATCTCCAGTGGATTTATTATTGTGAACAATTTTATTTTGTGGTTTACTGTCAGTGTGGAAGGACATTTTTATGTTGTGTAGTCTCAAAAGATTTTCAAGTTTATATTGCACCTTGCCAGGGAATGGAAGACAAACAGATTGTGGCATTTCTTTCTTAGCTTGTAATGGTGACGATGCTTAAGTCTACTTTGGACTTTTCAACTAGGCTGTTTGTCAAAGAGGTGTTATAACCATTGTCTTGAGCTATAGATTTAGGTACAGTGTGTTCATTTCTTTATGTTCTTTGTTGAAAGCTTGGGTCAATGACGTCGTGGGGTCTGCGCCACACTAGATCCCTACCATCATCTCTTAGCACCTCAAATCGGGACACGTCTTACCAGGTCACGGTTTTCCAATCGTCTAGGGTCGAACCGTCTAACCGGTATGATCACCATCCCAGGATAGGCGCTGCAGGCGATATCGTCCTGTTTGCAAAGGCACTCTCATCGTTTGGCTCCCACCATAGCCCATTAAAGCCAAATTTGGCCACACTTTCCTAACGGATACGTTTCTCATTCGTCCCACATTAATTTCTGCGGTTGTTTCACGCAGTCTTGCTTTTACGTTATCACTGACAACTATACGCAAAAACCACTGCTCTCGGTCGTTAAGTGAAGATCGTCGGCCATGCGTTGTCGGTGGTGAGAGGTAATGCCTGAAATTTTATATTCTCAGCACCCTCTTCTCGCTGTGGATCTAGGAACACTGAATTCTTTAACGATTTCCGAAATCTAATATCCCATGTGTCTAACTCCAATTACCATTCACAGAGCGAGGTAGCGCAGTGGTTAGCACAATGGACTCGAATGCTGGAGGACGACGGTTCAAACCTGCGTCCGGGTTGCAACGCATACGGGCAGCAAAATGAAGTTCATGACATGTTTAAGAGTCTGTAATAAAATGAATCAAATTAGGAATGAAACAGTAACACCAGGTTTAAAAATCTTTATAGTTAATGATGAGGTAGAAGAGAATAGAATGAAATGGAAGGATCATGTTGACAGAATGACAGAAAACAGATTCCCGAAAAAGATAATGAATTATCGGCCGATTGGGAAGAGAAAACTAGGTAGACCTCGTGAGACATGGATGGATGGATGATACAGACCAGAACAAATGACTACAACAATACAATAATTTGGGTAATCGTTGGCCATATGAAAATGGAGAACAATGTGATGAAATATGTCGCAATAATAAACAAGAGTAGTCAGCATTCGTACAACAAACAATTTATACTGCAGGTTCTAAGACAAAGGCTGCAATATATAGAGGGTGAGTCACCTAACGTTAGCGCTGGATATATTTTGTAAACCACATCAAATACTGACGAACCGATTTCACAGACTGAACGTGAGGAGAGGGGCTAGTGTAATTGTTTAATACAAACCATACAAAAATGCACGGAAGTATGTTTTTTAACACAAACCTACGTTTTTTTAAATGGAACCACGTTAGTTTTGTTAGCACATCTGAACATATAAACAAATTCGTAATCAGTGCCGTTTGTTGCATTGTAAAATGTTAATTACATCCGGAGATATTGTAACCTAAAGTTGACGCTTGAAACCTCCGACGTTCAGTTGCGTGTCGTAACAAACACGGGCCACGGTCGGCGAGAAACATCTGCAGGGACATGTTTACGATGACGACCGTGTTTATGAGTGTGGCGATAGTGCACTGTTGTGGTTTGGTCTAGCTGTCGCAGTGTCCGCGTGTAGCGCTTGCTGCTAGTGTTATTCTGCATTCGTCTCCGCACGCAGACCAACTGGAGTACACCGTGTTACCAGACGTCTGTGATAGTGTAGTGTTGTAGGAACTGTGACCATGGTGTATTCGAACTCTGAAAAGGCGGAGATGATACTCATCTATGGCGAGTGTCGACGAAATGCAGCTGAAGCCTGCAGGGTGTATGCAGAACGGTACCCGGACAGAGAGCATCCAACATGCCGCACATTGCAAAACATCTACCGACAACTGTATGCAACAGGTATGGTCGTAGCACGCAAATGGGTCCGTAACAGGCCCGTCACAGGAGAAGCGGGTGCAGTTGGTGTGTTAGCTGCTGTTGCCATGAACCCACACGTGAGTACACAGGACATTACCAGAGCCGGTGGACTGAGTCAAAGTAGTGTCACGCGCATACTGCATCGTCACCGCTTTCACCCGTTTCATGTGAAGCTACATCAGCAATTACATGGTGATGACTTTAATCATCGAGTGCAATTCTGTCAATGGGCATTAACAGAGAATGCGTTGCACTTCTACCTGTTTATCGATGAAGCGGGTTTCACAAACCACGGGGCAGTGAATCTACGGAACATGCAATACTGGTCCGTGGACAATCCTCGCTGGCTCAGATAGGTAGAGCGACAGCGACCGTGGACTGTAAATGTATGGTGCGGAATCATTGGCGACCACCTCATTGGTCCTCATTTCATTGCAGGGGGCCAAACAGCTGCAACATACATCGCGTTTCTACAGAATGATCTGCCAATGTTGGTCGAAAATGTCCCACTGGAAACGCATCGACGTATGTGGTATTAGCATGATGGTGCACCTGCACAATCCGCAATTAACACTAGGCTGACCCTTGACGGGATGTTCGACGGGTGTTTCATAGGACGTGGAGGACGCATAACTTGGCCAGCCCGTTCTCCTGATCTTACACCTCTGGACTTCTTTCTGTGGGGTACGTTAAAGGAGAATGTGTACCGTGATGTGCCTACAACCCCAGATGATATGAACAACGTATTGTGGCAGCCAGCGGCGACATTACACCAGATGAACTACGGCGTGTACGACATTCATTACGCCAGAGACTGCAATTGTGTGCAGCAAATGATGGCCACCACATTGAACATCTATTGACCTGACATGTCGGGACACACTCTATTCCACTCCGTAATTGAAAACGGAAACCACATGTGTACGTGTACCTCACCCCTCATGGTAATGTACATGTGCGTCAGTGAAAAATACCAATAAAAAGGTGTTAGCATGCGGACGTAATGTGCTGTTCCAGTATCTTCTGTACCTAAGGTCCATCACCGTTCCCTTTGAATCCCTACGTAATTTGGTGCTCTCCGATACACATGATCGAACAGCGGAGGAGTTATACTCAAGCGTCAACTTTAGGTTACAATATCTCCGGATGTAATTAACATTTTACAATGCAACAAACGGCACTGATTACGTATTTCTTTATATGTTCAGATGTGCTAACAAAACTAACGGGGTTCCATTTTTAAAAAACGTAGGTTTGTGTTAAAAAACATACTTTCGTGCATTTTTTTTATGGTTTGTATTAACCAATTACACTAGCCCCTCTCCTCACGTTCGGTCTGTGGAATCGATTCGTCAGTATTTGATGTAGTTTACGAAATATATCTAGCGGTAATGTGAGGTAACTTACCCTGTATATATATGACAGCATGCTAATGGCGCGCAATCGTCACATCAACAAACTTTCGCTTCCCAGCGGAATTAAGCTGCTGAAATATGTAACAAAATTGTACACATAATTATTGTTATTTAAGGTACATATTCAATAAACAAGTTATTTTAAGTCAATGGCATGATTATTATTCATAATTAACTTACAGCAGCAAACAAGGCGAACTTATAGGCATCCAGACAGAAGAAGGTGTGTGAAGTAAATAGGACTCTAGGGAACTTCCTTTGTTTCACATAAAAAAGGATAATGACTTTATTCCCTTCATTGGAGAACATCGGGTTTAACGATATATGTATCTCTCTGCGTGCTACTTAAACAAACGACAAAATTTAATTTATTACATTTCATACTATAATATCACTCATCTACTCATTGCAGCTATAGTAATATTGGAATCTCCTCTTGTGTTTCTCAACCTCACAACATCTCCCAAAGGCCGCATGTCCTGTTCATTATCTTAAATAGTAGGAAACATTTCACTACTATGCACCATGCCATGCTTACGCACACACAACTTCTAACTCTTCATTCCATACTTACAATCTAAAAATGACACTAGCCCCACTTGTAACTAAAAGCGACGATGGAGAACTCAATCTTAATCAATTACTCTTATAACGTATTACCTGTAACAGTACGTGGTCTGCCTCCATAAACTCTTATGCTCGTCATCACGTTTGTCTGTCCAATGGGTTTTCAACTCATTATTTTCGAACATACTTCGGAATATTGTCAACCGTTCCCCTTATTCTTTCCTAGAAAACATATTCCCGAACCTAGCCTCACAAATGAATCACATATGGTACTACCACTGGCAATATTTTAACAGTTAGTCCAATTATCTTCTCTGATTGTAATGCTCACCACAGACTGAATTCCTCCCAAAATGCTTGGCTTTCTTGTACTCCTGCTCACCCAAAGCAACTTCCTAGTGTCTTGTGACATTACATAATATTAATTAAACCTTGGCATAATTTTATGCAATTTAACTGGTTTTTACCTGGTTAACTGGTCGCACCTTCCCGCAGTAGTTCCCTGTCTCTGAAGGTTAACTGTGACATGACCTCTAGTCATACATCTACATCTACATGATTACTCCGCAATTCACACTTAAGTGGTTGGCAGAGGTTTCGTCGAACCACAATCATACTATCTCCCTACCATTCCACTCCCGAACAGCGCGCGGGAAAAACGAACACCTAAACCTTTCTGTTCGAGCTCTGATTTCTCTTATTTTATTTTGATGATCATTCCTACCTATGTAGGTTGGGCTCAACAAAATATTATTGCATTCGGAAGAGAAAGTTGGTGACTGAAATTTCGTAAATAGATCTCGCCGCGACGAAAAACGCCTTTGCTTTAATGACTTCCATCCCAACTCGCGTATCATATCTGCCACACTCTCTCCCCTATTACGTGATAATACAAAACGAGCTGCCCTTTTTTGCACCCTTTCGATGTCCTCTGTCAATCCCACCTGGTAAGGATCCCACACCGCGCAGCAATATTCTAACAAAGGACGAACGAGTGAAGTGTAAGCTGTCTCTTTAGTGGACTTATTGCACCTCCTAAGTGTCCTGCCAATGAAACGCAACCTTTGACTCGCCTTCCCCACAATATTGTCTATGTGGTCTTTCCAACTGAAGTTGTTCGTAATTTTAACACCCAGGTACTTAGTTGAATTGACAGCCTTGAGAATTGCACTATTTATCGAGTAATCGAATTCCAATTGCTTTCTTTTAGAAATCATGTGGATCACCTCACACTTTTCATTATTTAGCGTCAACAGTCACTTGACACACCATACAGCAATCTTTTCTAAATCGCTTTGCAACTGATACTGGTCTTCGGATGACCTTACTAGAGGGTAAATCACAGCATCATCTGCGAACGACCTAAGAGAACTGCTCAGATTGTCACCCAGGTCATTTATATAGATCAGGATTACTTTCAGGATCAGGATTACTTTCAGGTTCACCTCGTAACCTTCACCTACTGCACACTTGTCGCCGGTTTCAGATTGTGATTACGTTACAAACAGGTCATAGCACATGTCGGCAGCTTTCTCTGCACAACTGTGACTTAGTCCTCGTGCAGCCATTCCTAGCCTCTGACATACACTCCTCAAGAGATTCAGCCCTTTTGACTTGATCACGAACTTCACAGTCAGTCCGGAACCACACTGCTGCTACGGTCGCATCTTCGAATCTTGCCTCGGGCATGTATGTGTGTGATGTCCTTATGTTAGTTAGGATTCAGTAGTTCTAAATCTAGGGGACTGATGAACCTCATATGTTAAGTCCTATAGTGCTTAGAGCCGTTTGAACCATTTGAACGAACTTCACGAGCACGCTCATGTTACATTTCTACGCCCTCCCTATTTGTGGAGAAATACGGGGTGAACGTTAGTAGAACCGACAAACTACAGGGACGGTTTCCTGACTGGAAATGGAGGGGGAAAAGGGCTTGTATCCGGAAATGGACGGTGTGCGTTCAAAGACAACAAATCGTCTGGGAACACAGTACAGAGTTGCATCGCATCCACTTCACAATAGATGTTCAAACTGACCTCCATGGGGTTGCAGCTGATAGGGGCAGTACCGGTTGTCAAGCAGTATACACATAATCGTACTTTGGCTTACACTATGTTGATGGGCCACTTGCCTGGAGCTTTCAGTAGGCTTCGTCTCAGTATCCTGTAGAACCCGGTCCTCCAAACCTGGTGTCCACCGCCTCCCTCCACGTTCGTCTGTCTGAAAGGCCTCATTATTACACAAATGTCCAAAAATAGCTTCAAATATGTGATGTGGCTGGTGTCTCTGAGGGTACTTGTTTTGGTTAGCCGTGCTCCCTCTCGACACTTTTTATCTGCTTGGCCGTAACAAATCCATCTCTGATTTGTAACCGCCCTTGAGAGAGTGGTTATACAGAAACGAGTATTAGATTTAATTATGTAATACGAAATGACCTAAGAGCCAAAAAACGGTCATACTATTTTAAAGTAGTAGTAAGTTAAAATTTTACAAAGAGTAAATATTCGAAATGGAAACGACCGTGACGCAATGGATACACCGGTTCCCGTGAGATCACCGAAGTTAAGCACTGTCGGGCGTGGTCGGCACTTGGATGGGTGACCATCCAGCCGCCATACGCTGTTGCCATTTTTCGGGGTGCACTCAGCCTCGTGATGCCAATTGAGGAGCTTCTCGACCGAAGAGTAGCGGCTCCGGTCAAAGAAAACCGTCATAACGACCGGGAGAGCGGTGTGCTGACCACACGCCCCTCCTATCCGCATCCTCATCTGTGGATGACACGACGGTCGGATGGTCCCGATGGGCCACTTGTGGTCTGATGACGGAGTGCTAAATATTCGAAATAGAGTAACGCAAAGTAGTACAAAGGGAATCCAAGGAAGACATAACAGAGCTGCACTTTGTTTTCAATGTAATATATAAACCCATGCGCAGCATTGTTAGGTCTCTTGAGTTTTTGTTTTCAGCGGTGGCGAGTGTGTTCGCAGTTCTTCAGTGGTAGTCGGAATTATGGGATTAAAAGCCTAATTAAATTGCATTCTTAGAACTGGATTAGACATTGGAGTGATGGAAAATAGATTATTTTGGGATAAATTCAGAGACGGAGTCAATTAGAGGTGATTGGGTGTACGAACATTGATATTCAAGTGGGTGGCGATTGTACGTGTTAAACGAAACGCTAGGATCGTATGCTTACGATTGCGAAAGGATTTATTGACAATACTGAAACTTTTATGTTGAATTAGGACTTTATTCGCCGTATGCGAATTATTAAAGAGTACTGGGACCGAAAGTAGTTTGGACCTTATAACACCAGTATCTTTGTCGCTCCTTGTCAAGGTGATTCCGCTAATAAACGAGGAGTGAAAAATAGTACCCGCTAAAAGTCTAAACCTGTGCTGAACAGACACTGAAACGATTCGAACCCGTAATTAATATCGTGTTGTGAGAACTGTGAAGTTAGACACTGTAAGGCCCAGATACATATTTATATTTTATCTAACGTTAATGGCAAAGGACAGTTTCATGGGAAAGCATTTCTTTGGTAATAGGTACACGAAGAGCTGTAGTACTGACTGATTGTTATCGTACCGAAACAATACACACTAGAATCAACTCTCCTTTCATTGATCCCCCAGTGCCACCTCTCATTAATTTAAGAACTTAATTGTCTCAAAAAAATGTTCGAATTTGTGTGAAATCTTACGGGACATAACTGCTAAGGTCATCAGTCCCTAAGCTTACACACTACTTAACCTAAATTATCCTAAGGACAAACACACACACCCATGCCCAAGGGAGGACTCGAACCTTCGCTGGGAGCACCCGCACAGTCCATGACTGCAGCGCCTAAGACCGCTTGGCTAATCCCGCGCGTTAATCTTTTCAATAAAACAAAAATATACGAGATATTCACAGTGTTTACTAAATTCCACACTCAACAAGTACGTAGACAATAATATCTATGAACATTCAAGGATTATTGAAGGAAGCTGATAAACCTTTTTTACAAACAGATTTAATAGGAGTCAACGAATGCATACAGACTGCTAAAGTAACTAAATCAAATTACTCAGGGAAACAAATTAGTAAAAATAGACTGAAATTCAATTGATCTTACTCCAGAGTAATAAAAAAACAGTCTTTGGATCCGTCGTGGTAGAATGGGTACGAAATATCTCTGAAAAAAACGCGATCAATTTTCAACTGCCAGTTCACACGACTGAATTCTAGCCGGGACAATATACAGGATGGTCCATTGATCGTGACCACGCCAAATATCTCACGAAATAAGCGTCGAACGAAAAAACTACATAGAACGAAATTTGTCTAGCTTGAAAGGGGAAACTAGATGGGGCTATGGTTGGCCTTCTAGATGGCGCTGCCATACGTCAAACGGATATCAACTGCGTTTTTTAAATAGGAACCCCCCATTTTTATTACATATTCGTGTAGTACGTAAAGAAATACGAATGTTTTAGTTGTACCACTTTTTTCGCTTTGTGATAGATGGCGCTGTAATAGTCACAAACATATGGCTCACAATTTTAGACGAACAGTTGGTAACAGGTAGGATTTTCTAAATTAAAATACAGAACGTAGGTACGTTTGAACATTTTATTTCGGTTGTTCCAATTTCATACATGTAACTTTGTGAACTTGTCATTTCTGAGAACGCATGCTGTTACAGCGTGATTACCTGTAAATACCACATTAATGCAATAAATACTGAAAATTATGTCTGTGAATCTCAATACATTTGGCAATACGTGTGGCGACATTCCTCTCAACAGCGAGCAATTCGCCTTCCGTAATGTTAGCACATGTATTGACGATGCGCTGACGCATGTTGTCAGGCACTGTCGGTGGATCACGATAGCAAATATCCTTCAACTTTCCCCACAGAAGGAAATCCGGGGACATCAGATCTGGTGAACGTGAGTGCCATGGTATATTGCTTCGACGACCAATCCACCTGTCATGAAATATGCTACTTAATGTTGCTTCAACCACATGCGATCTATGTGCCGGATATCCATCCTGTTGGAAGTAGATTGCCTTTCTGTCATGCAGTGAAACATCTTGTAGTAACATCGGTAGAACATTATGTATGAAATCAGCGCACATTGCACCATTTAGATTGCCATCGATAAAATGGCATAATGCCGCACCATACATTAACCAGCCAAGGTCACTCATGTTCCATCTGTTCAGCAATCATGTATTTTCCGTTGTCCGATAGTGCATATTATGCCGGATTACATTACCACTGTTGGTGAATGACGCTTCATTCAAAGTCGTCGCCATACAATTCCTGGTGCATAGAAATATGGTACGGGTGCAATCGATGTTGATGTAGCATTCTCAACACCGAGGTTTTTGAGATTCCCGATTCTCGCGCAATTTGTCTGCCACTGATGTGCGGATTATCTGTGACAGCAGCTAAAACACCTACTTGGGCATCATCATTTGTTGCAGGTCGTGGTTGACGTTTCACATGTGGATGAACACTTCCTGCTTCTTCAAATAACGTAACTATCTGGCGAACGGTCCGTACACTTGGATGACGTCGTCCAGGATACAGAGCAGCATACACAGCACAAGCCCACTGGGCATTCTGATCACAATAGCCACACATCAACACGATATCGACTTTTTCTTCAGTTGGTAAACGGTCCATTTTAACACGGGTAACATATTACAAAGAAAATATCGTCTGCACTGGCGGAATGTTATTTTTTTTCTTTATTGTGATTTCATTCCCCTGCCCCATATGGGCAGGGGAGGGCTGTCAGCGGCACAATCCGCCGCTCTTCAGCTGAGTGACACAACAACTAAAACAAGAACAAAATGATACATACATAAGGAGATCGGAATGTTAGGTGATACCACGTACTTATACATTTGTGACTATTACAGCGCCATGTATCACCAAGCAAAAAAAGTGCTCCAACTAAAACATTCATATTTCTTTACATACTACACGAATATGTATTAAAAAATGGGTGTTCCTATTTTTAAAAATCGCAGTTGATATCCGTTTGACCTATGGCACCGACATCTAGCAGGCCAACCATAGCGCCATCTGGTTTCCCCCTTCACGTTAGACGAGTTTTGTTCTTTGTAGTTTTTTCGTTTGATGCTTATTTCGTGAGATATTTGCCCCGGTCACTATCAATCGACACCCTATTTACACAAACTTTTGAGATCAGCTCCGCTGCCGGAGGGGGGAGGGAGGGTAGGGGGAGGGAGAAGAGCGAAGAGATATCTGTGCAGTCGCGACGACGGTGGGTGTGCGGGCATAGCTTGTTCTCCAGATGAATATCAAACTACCCTTCCGCTTACAGTTCGCTGCGTCAATCGCACAACCTGCAAAAACAAGGCTCTAAAAGTTACTCAAATTAAATAGAAGAAAACCATGGATTTCACAAGAAATAAAGATTTCCTGTAAGACAAAAAGGAAAATGTATCTGTCGACCAAGAATAGCTCCAATGCTGATGATTAAGCTAAATACAAGGAATACTGTAAAATATTTAAAAAAAGTAATCAGATATCTAAACAAATGCACTACGAGAAGAAGATAGCAATGTCAGGGAAAAAAATAAAAACAATATGGGATATAGTGAAAGAGGAGACCGGTAGAACCAGAAAGGAACAGGAGCAAATAGCATTAAGGGTAGATGACACATTAGTAACCGATGGGCACAGTGTGGCAAAACTATTTAACAAGTACTTTATATCTGTTATTGATAAAATGGGATTGTCAGGATCAGTAAACAGTGCCCTTGAATATCTGAAACTAGCCTTTACAAATAGCTTCAGGTACATGGGTATTTCACTCACTTCACCAAAAGAAATAGGTTCCATAATAAAATCTTCAAAAACAAAGCATGCTAGTGGTTGCAATGAAATATCAACAATTTTAATTAAGGCAAGTTCTTGTGAGATTAGTACAATTCAAAGTTACTTGTGTAACCAGTCAATTATAACTGGGACATTTCCTGATAGGCTAAAATATGCAAATGTTAAGCCTCTGTTCAAGAAAGGGGATAAGGAGATACCATCAAACTACTTACCGATTTTACTTTTGCCAGCATTCTCAAATATTTTAGAGAAAGTAATGTACAGGCAGCTTCTCAACCATCTGATCACAAAAAACATATTATCAAGAACACAGTTTGGACTTCTGAAGGGTTCTGATATCGAGAAGGCTATTTACACCTACAGTGAAAATCTACTTAAATCATTAAATAACATATTACAAGCAGCAGGTATTTTCTGTGATTTGTCAAAGGCATTTGATTGTGTGAACCACAACATCCTTTTAAATTAATTAGAATTCTATGGTGTCACTGGCAGTGCTGCAAAATGGTTCAAATCATACCTCGCTAACAGGAAACAAAGGGTGTCAGTGCAAGGGACTAGTGAATTAAGTCATCATTCATCATCAGAATGGGAAGAAATTACATGTGGTGTCCCACAAGGATCCATCTTAGGGCCATTGCTTTTTCTTGTGTACATTAATGATCTCTCATCAGTTACATTGCCAGAAGTAGAGTTCCTTTTGTTTATAGATGACACAAGTATAGCAATAAATAGTATGTTGAGTGCAGTTCTAGAAAGATCTGCTAATGATATTTTCATCGATATTAATAAATGGTTTAAAGCCAACTCACTGACATTAAACTTCGAAAAGACTCACTATGTGTAATTCAGAACCTGTAAGAGGTTTCCACTCAGCATACGCAAAAAGTATGAAGAAGAGCAGATAGTCGAGGTTGACAGTCTTACATTCCTGGGATTACAACTTGATAATAAATTCAGTTGGGAGGAACACACCACAGAACTGCAGAAACACCTTAACAAGTCTGTATTCGCAATTCGAGTGTTAGATGACATAAGCGACATAAAAATGAAAAAGCTTGCATACTTTTCCTATTTTTTTCCATAATGTCATATGGTATAATATTTTGGGGTAACTCTTCAAGTCAAACAAAAGTTTTCAGAGTCCAAAAGCGTGTAATACACATTATTTGTGGAGTAAATTCAGAGACGTCCTGTAGAAACATCTTCAAAGAACTGGGTATACTAACTAGAACCTCTCAGTATATTTACTCCTTAATTAAATTTGTCCTAAATAATATATCTCTTTTTTCAACAAACAGCTCAGTTCATACATACAATACAAGGAACAAAAATGATCTGCACAAGGACTTAACAGCACTTACCTTAGTTCAAAAAGGGGTCCACTACTCAGGAACACTCATCTTCAATAATTTGCCAACAAACATAAAGAATTTAGCTACAAATAAAGATCAGTTTAAAAGGAACCTGAAAGACTTACTAGTAGCCAACTCCTTCTACTCCATTGACGAATTTTTTAATAGAAACAAATGATGTGTTACATATATTCATACCATTAGTATTGTTATTTGAGCTTTAAAAAAATATTGACATGTTCCACATCCACAAGGATCTCCTCAGCATGGATCTACGGAACAAAAAACTAAACTAATCTAATCTAATCTCTAGTAGATGGCACATCTCTTGCTTCATATCAGATAAAAAATTGGTGTCCTCATCTGTGGATATCACGTTGGGAATGCCAAACTTTGGCAACTAGTTGTCCACCATGGTTATGGCCACTGTACCCACATGTTTACATGGAACTGCAACCATTGTGAGAAAATATGAAATTGATCCATAATGGTCAATATGTTATGTTTACCCACTGGTGTTCGATTGAAAGGCCATATAATATTCATTCCCACCATATCAAATGGTTTGAATGCTTCTGGAAACCTTTGTAATAGCACCTCTTGATAGTTACGGTCAGCACAGTGTGTGCACTTACAGCATTCTTGGCATACTGCTTAGTATCCTGTCTCCTAGTTCTCCACCAAAACTTTTTTGTTACCCATCGATCAGTTGTTCTGTGACCTCCATGATCCACTAGAATATGGTCATGTGCTTGCTGTAACACTCTATTCTTCAAAGCTCCAGTTATCGTTGCACATGGTCTGCACTTTGTCATTCTGTACAACAAGCTCTCCTGTGTGCTAAACTACAGCGATGCCCTAAATCCCTGTCTGTCAGCGTCAGCAGCCTGTGCTTCTTGTCACTCAGCACAGCTTTTACCTGGCACTTGCAAGACTCCAAACTTCATACTCGAGCCATCGGCATTGCTATCCTTTTCGCATAGTTTATGTACTACAACATAATCATATTCACTTAATTTCAGAGCCCATCACGCTAGCCAGCTTTAAGGAGCCTTTAGTTCTAGCAACCTTATCAGTACAGCATGGTCTTTTACAACTTTAAGTTTTCTCCTTTACAGGTAACAATAAAAATATGTAATACTACAGATGACATCCAGTATCTCCTTTTCTGTTGTGGAATAATTCCACTCTGCTTTATTTAACTATCTCATGTGTATGTCACTGTGGATTCCTTGCCATCCATATTTTGGAAGAGACTTCATCCAGTGGCCAGACTGCTTACATCACACTATAAAACAAACCCTTCCTTAAAATCTGGAAACACCAATACCAGAGTCATTATCAATGTTTGCCTTAAATTCTCAATTCAGTCTCACAGTCAGCAGATTACTGAAATTTCGCTCCTTTCCTTAACAAATGGTTTAACAATTTTGACAAATCCTTAACAAATGATCTGTAATAATTTGCATAATACTAGGAATGATAGTAGCTGCTTTGTAATATGTGGTGGTCACATACAACAGACATGTATCAGTTTCACATCCTCCTGACTACCTACATGGCAGACACAATTCGCCTCTGTTGCTGCAAAGTGATATTTATCAACACTGAGTGCCAAACATGTTGTACATAGCGCCTGGAACATCTCCTCTAGTTGTTGTAAATGTTCTTACATGTCTTTAGAAAATACAATTATGTAATAAATATAAAACATACACTGTATCGATTTCAGTCTTCTGAGTCCTTCACCTAACAGTTTTTGGAAAGTAGCTGGTGACAGTGTCCCTCAAAATTCCATTTAAAGAACGTTAATCTTAAAAGATTAATCCCAAAATCTCAGCAAAACAATTGGGGTAGATGTGATTGCCACAACAAATAAAATTTGAAGTCTTATCTCCAATACAAAAGCGTTTATTCAATTTCACGACCACTAAAGGACTTATCTTCCATAAGTCAAGAAGGACAACGATTCTAAAAAGGGCATAACAACAATTTTGTCTCTGAATGTGATGACCATGTCTACATCTGCAACCACAAAGAAACTAAAAACTTTTGAAAGAGACAGAAGAAGAAAGCAATCATGGTCCTAGGATGAGATACAAAAGCCACATAACCAAAAGTTATACTAGGTACTGTTTCTTGACTTGTAACTTTTTATTTTAATAATTGTGTGTATAAAATGAATGAAACTGTGCTTGAAATCTGATTCAGTATGACAGTTTGTCAGATATATGGAACTTCTGCAGTAGGCATTAATATAGGTGATTTAGTAATTCATATTGTAAGATAACCTACAAGAAGATTCCAAAACCTGTTCCAAGTTACATTTGCTAAATTGAGTTACATGGTGTGTAATGTACATCATCTGCCATTTGACAGCCACTACTACACTAAGGCCTGTTCTAGGCTTTTCCAAACAATCCTTAGCTACGGTTATTCACATTGCCACTTCATATTTTGTAATGCTGTTTCCTCATCTTCCTTCAGTATGTTGACTCGATATTTTCTTTCGTCTTGAAATATAGTAAACAACCTTCTTGGTCCATCTACAATCCATTAGACCAACTGCATGTCTCATATACTATAACTTTGTTTTATTCCATTTATAATTATGTTTTCCACTCCAGCCTATTCCTTGATCAATTGATTCATTTTCAGTCCCTCCCAACAATTCCCAGCACCCACCTCTTAAATTCTTGCCAAGCAAGAACAGTTTTAGAATGGCTTTCACATTAAAAGTTCATGTCTCACTGCTATGTGTCAAAACTGGGAACACACTGATTGTAAACTTGTTTCCTTGTTGATAGAGATGGAGAAGATGTGAACTACAAAATACTTCCATTTTTTGACCCTTTCTTTATTCACCCAACATTGAAAAATGGCATCATCTCACCATGCTATGTTTTTAATTATTTTATTTGCACTACTAGTATTGGACACTGTCCATTCTCATGTGCATCTAAACAACATACAATTCACCATAATAAACAAAAGAGCAAAAACACGAAAGTCTTGTAACTACATTAGATGTAGAGTTAAGCAAAGGTAGTAGTTACCTGTGGTAATAGGCGTGGATATGTCAGGTAAATTTGTTCAAAAATTGCCTGCTTTGTGTATTTGTGCAAGTGCTCACCAACTGCCCTCTTCTAAAATACAAGGTGCATGACATGAAAGTGCTTTCAAGAACTATAACATTATGACACTATTTAAGTGTCACTTCTAGCCAAAAACACCACAAAAACAGACCCCGTAATATTTACTACATATCACATTATATACACTCGTTCATATAACTATCACATGTGCATGACTGTGTGGAAAAATTTTAAGTGTCATTCAGATGCGACATTTTAATAGCAGTTATGTTATTGTTCTCAAAAGCATTTTCATGTCATGTACCTTGTATTTTAGAAGATCACTGTTAACGACCACACGGTGCAGAAATATACATGCCACACGATTTTTTTTTTTTTTGCGAATTGGCATGATTTGTCTACATTTTGTTACCACAGATAAATAGTATGTGTGTTTAAATCCAATGTAATTATATGACTTTCACGTTTTTGCTGTTTCCTTTTATTATGGTATGTTGTACACTTTTAAAAGCACTTGAGAATAGTCAGTGTTTGAAAATAGTATTGCAAATAAAATATTCTGAAACACAGCCAGGTGGAATAATATCTTTTTCAAATTTATTGAGACTGTGGGACCCACCCAGCAGAAAATGATCACACAACTTTATTTATTGTTTTCAGATTTACATACTGCCAACTTTGAAGTCAAATGGTTACATCCTCAGGCACCTTACAGAGATGTGAAAAAGCGTGTACATCTGTAGTTTGTCATCTTCTTGTCATTTATTGCACAAAGCTTAAGATTTTTCATGAATTCCATTGTTATTAATAATATTTCTTTTCTTCCAGCACAACTCCAATTTCTTTTTCTGGCTAGGGGTCCAATCAACTGACCCTCAGCCCAGGAAAATATTTTCTTCAAAACTATGATGTCAAAAAGTGTCACAAATACTTAATACAAATTAGTGAGAAATGGACAATATGTTGTGTTTTGAACAGAAACATATAGAATCCACTACAGCAAAAAGTTAAGAAAAAAAAGAGATGAATAGGGTGTTTGTGACAGAGTAAATAAAACTTCTGAAAGATCAATCATATATGATGGTTCATAGTGCAACGACAATTGGATAGCCCACTATTATGACTGAAGACATACTCGCATTACTCAGAAAACAGAAAATCCAAAACCTGCTACAGAAGAATAAGAAGGTTACCAACTTCCTACTCTACTATGATAAACCCACAACAGAAGAATCAGAAGGTTAACAAACTCCCTGCTCTACTATGATGAAACCAGTGTGGCATCACACTACCAGGTGAAAACTCAGTACATTAATAAACACCAATATATTATTTCGAAAATAGAGTTTATAAATACTTCACAAATAACCTTTTGCTTAGATTCTTCTGTTTTGGAAAACAATTACTGATTTGCTTTTCTTAGATTCCAACTCTCATTTTCCTTTCTCTGACAAAAAGTGAATATACTATTTTTAACTCATTTTTGTCTTGCAGTCTACATTTCTAGCTTCTCTACATTTTTTGCCCTAATGACTTACATAGACTTTGGATACCAGTATACTTCTCGCCATTTAGGTAACTGAAAAATTTTTACATTTATCCATCAGGTACTTTCAACTTACCACGAATTACCACAACTATTACAAGTTTCCTTGTTTAAAACTTGTTACTTTGACTTTTCGATTATGCTACTCCTTTTAAGTTCTATCTTTCTTTAGAGGACAACCTGAGCGCATCGGTATGCATGCAACAGTATGTGTTCCTAATATGTTCCTAAATGCCATGCATAAAAACGGATTTTCTGGTGCTCATACCTCATGTTCCATTGATGATACAAAGGTAAGGTACAGTGTTCTGGATAGGCCTTGGGCTAGGAGCCATTTCTATACATAACAAAAGGATTACCTTAGTGGCACTGTTACACAGTACAGGTTCAAAGTATGAATTTTGTTCTCTTCCTCATGCTTAGGCAAATGGAGCAAATTGGCTGGTTGTTTTTGCATTTGATGTCGTCTGTGGTGGTACTGATGGAACTTGTGGAGGTAGCATTAGTTCATGGCCGGTTCGTCGGAAATACCCAAAAACGGTTTTTTTACTATATTTTCTCCTTCACTAGCGGACCAAAACCCAGCTGAAGGTTCAAAGCAAACGCCTGAAATTTTATGATATACTCCTAAGATCCCCATCTCAAAGCAACCATGAAATTTTTTGATATCTCTATTAATTTCCAAACTACGGAGGTTCAAAGTTATCCTACTTCTACACGTAAAATTCGGTGTGAAGCCACATGTAAATAATAAATAACTGTACCAAATTGCTCAGATTTTAATGGTTTATTCTTTAGGCACTTATCTGGAAGAGCCATGTCCCTCTTTTCAAAAATATTTATTCGTTATTGAGAGACACTCCCCAATACTTTGTTTTTTGGGTACCAAAGCCCAGTCGAAGATTCCCAGATGACTATGCACAATAAATAGCTGTAATTTTTATAATATATTGCTAAGATCCCGATATCAAACAACTTTGAAAATTTTCTTCATATCTTTATCCATTTCTGAGGTACATAGGTTCAAATTTACTCAACCTGTACATATAAAAGACACACATAAATCCGGTGTGAGGCGAAAACGTAGTTTATAAAGTGACTTGGCGTGGAGAAATACTCTGTAAAGTACATCCGTCATCATTGGGGAACCTTATGTTGTAGTACTGAAGCACATGCAAAATTTCTTTGCACGTAAAAACGGGTTTGGGATGTTAAATTGGTTTTGCATTGTTTCAGTTTCAGATAAGTAAATTGTCTAAACTTTACTGACGAATGTATTTCTTCTCGTATGAGTAATATGCCCTGCTGCAATATGGGAAAGAAGAAAACCAGCAGAAAAAAGCTCCTGTTGGCACATAAAAAATACGAATATGTGTCTGTTTTTTAAAAGACACTGGCTGAAATGTCTTATTCTAACTTCCTCAGTACCTTTAAAAATATTCGCAAAAAATTTAACATGCAATTAACTTCAGTTAATGACAAAAATTACAAGGTCAACGTCTATTGCAATATGTGGTAACTGGAAGAAGTCCACGGGCTATTTCAGTGGAGTTCCATGTAAAATTTATGTTATTTTAAAATTGTTTTCATTTTGGAAACCAAATAAAATCACTGCTAATATATTACTCAGTTTAGCTGTAGATACATTTGTATGACATTCTTCAGTGTGCAGTGAAACATTTCAGTATTTCCATTAACCTGTGAGTGGTATGCAGTAGTCTAGGCAGTTTATAGCCACAAACCTTCGCCAATGCTTACAACATATTACACTGAAACTCTGGTTCTTGATCTGTTATTACCTATTCTGATTTTCCAAATTTGGTAATCCAGGAATTGAAAAACACCATTGCTACTATCTGTGTTTCAATGTTTTAAAATGGAACAACTCTTGTGCACTTGCTGAATCTACCCATACAAGTTAAACAGTAAGTAAATTCATTTTAGGGTAGCTGAGGACACATCGCAAAATATGCATGAGCTGAAAATATTCATTGACAATGAGTAATTATGTAACAGGTGATTTAGTATGCCTTGTAATTTTGCTCTTTTGCCAATTTGTACGTATTGTAGTCCATTACTACACATCTAACTTTGCTTTTGACCATTCAGATTTGGATGATACAAGTTACATTGAAAATTTCACATCAAGCTAAGCCACCCTGTGGTAGTGTTCAAAAACTGTGATCTTAAATCGTTTTGGAGTATTTGGAGGGCACATTCCAATTAATATGTCACACCACAACTGGGAATAATTGAACTGCTTACATTTCGTTGAAATCTATATATTCTTATTCTTGTCAGATTGCAGTATCTAGTTCCTTGTTATGCATGATTAATTTAGAAGTACATATCCTCATTGTAGTGAAGCAGCTTAAATCACTTAATAAAAGCAGGGCCTGCAGTCCAGATTGTATTCCAGTCAGGTTCCTTTCGGAGTATGCAGATACAATAGCTCCATACTTTAACAATCATATACAATCACTTACTCATCGCAAGACCTGTACCTAAAGACTGGAAAGTTGCACAAGTCATACCAACAAGCAAGAAAGGAAATAGAAGTAATGCGCTGAATTACAGACCCATATCGCTAACGTCGATTTGCAGTAGGATTTTGGAACATATACAGTGATTAGACATTATGAGTTTTCTCGAAGAAAACAATTGACGGACATCCAGCCAACTAGGATTCAGAAAATATCGTTCTTGTGAAACTCATCTAGATCTTTATCCTCATGAAGTAATGAGTGCTCTCGACAGGAGATGTCAAATTTATTCCATCCTTTTATATCTCCAGAAGGCTTTTTACACCATTCCTCAGAAGCGACCTCTCAGTTGCGCGATTGGATTCGAGAGTTCCTGTCAGAAAGCTTACAGTTCATAGTAATTGACGTAAAGTCATCTAGTAAAACAAAAGTAATGTCTGGCGTCCCCCAAGGATGTGTTAGAGGCTCTCTGTCGTTCAAGATCTACATAAACGATTTAAGAGACAATCTGAGCAGCCCTCTTAAACTGTTAGAGATGATGCTGTTATTCTAAAGTCGTCAGATTATCAGAACAAACTGCAAAAGGATTAAGGCAAGATATCTGTATTATGAGAAGAGTGGCGATGAAGTCATCCACATAAGCAGTGAAATGAATTGTATAAATTTCGGTTAAAGGATAAAATACACAAACCTAAAAGCAGTAAATTCAATTAAATACTTAAGAAGCCAACCAAAGACTGTGATTTGTTGGCAGAACACTTCGAAAACACAACAGGTCTACTACAGAGACTCCTTACACTGTGTTATCCGCCATCTTCTGGACTACTGCTCCGTGGTGTGGAATCTGCATAAGGTAGGATTGATGGAGGACATCGAAAGAGTTCAAAGAAGAGAAGCTCGTTTTGCTTTATCGAGAAATGGGGGAGAGTCATGCATATGATACACTAAGTGGGGCGGAAACCGTTAGAGAAAAGGCGATTTTCGTAGTGGCAGGATCTTTCATGAAATTTCAATCGCCAACTTTGTCCACAAGGTACAAAAACATACAAGAGCTGTCCAAATAATAAGCTTAACTTTGTCCATAAAATTATTCTACTCTTACCTTTTACTTGTCGTGCATGGTCTCCATCGAAATACTCTCCTCCACAGTTGATACACCGTTCCTAACGCCGTTTCCAGTTCCGGAACGAGCCTTGGTACGCCTCTTGCTGAATCGCGCGAAGTGCCATATGCCAATTTTCTTTCATCTCTTCTATCATTGCAAATCTTTGTCCTTTCAGCGGGGTGTTCAACTTTGGAAATTAAAAATGTCCGCAGGGGCTAGGTCTGGAGAATACAGAAGATAAGGCACCACAGTGATTTCGTTTTTTGTGCAATAGTCACGTGCCAACAGGGGTGAATGTGCGGGTGTGTCATCGTGATGCAAGAGCCATGAGTTGTCTCCACATTTCAGGCCGTTTCCTTCTCATATTTTCTCGTGGGCTTTGCATCACGTCCCAATAGTACCATCAATTAATGGTTTGTCCCTTGGCACTAATTCATAATGAACTAATCTTTCAAAGTCAAAGAAAACTGTCGCCATAGCTTTGATATTTGACCTGATCTGACGAGCTTTTTTTGCTCTTGGAAAACATTTCCGGACCCATTCCGAAGATTGAAACTTGGCCTCAGCACCATAACTCTTGAGGAACATCTCGTTCTCATACAAAAGCTCTTTATTAATTGCTAGGCGAAAGTCTTTCTGGTTCTGCCTCTTGAGCTGTGGGACGAACTTGGCAGGAACGCGATGCATTCCAAGATGTGTCAGGATTTCATGACATGGTCCAACTGAAATGCTACATTCTTTTAGAATCTATCGAACAGTCAGTCTTCGATTGGCACTCAAAATTTCGTTGACGTTCCTGACATGAGCATTGTTAGTAGACGTCGAAGGCCGTCGTGAACGAGGATCGTCTTTAATTTCCGTCTTTCCATTTTTAAACTGTGTGATCCATTTGCAATACCGAGTACAGTTTAAGCACTCACAGCCATAGGCTTCCTGCATCATTTGGCGTGTCTCTGTAAAGGTTTCCTTTAGTTTCACGCAAAATTTAATGCAGATGCGTTGCTCCTCTAACCTGCCATCTCTAAATTCACAAACTTTGCGACACTATGTTCTGCTCAATACAACACAGAACAATAACTAATAGACATACGACAATGGAACTTCCGGCAGTTACACATTAAACACAGACGTGTGCAGGGATGCCAGTCGCATTTCGCTCCAACACATCGTTGGCGCGAAATTACGAGTACAATTGTTTTGGAATTTTTTGAACAGACCTCATAGGATGGAATGACCATCATAATAAATTAAGAATAAATCAGAGCTTGCACGGAAAGATTTAAGTGTTCGTTTTTCCCACGAGGTATTCGAAAGTGGAATGGTAGAGAAATAGCTTGAAGGTGGTTTGGTGAGCCCTCTGCCAGGCATTTAATTGCGAATTGCAGAGTAATTATCCTGATGTAGCTGTAGATGCATCATCTCCTGCTTATGATAAGCAGCTACATTTTCTGCAACAGACTCACGACACAAATCAACTGAGGACTAAGAAATATTCTGGAGATAATGAAGTTACAATGATGTAGCCTTTTCATTCTTTTATATGAACACACAAGTTAATTAGGCATGATTTTTGTAGACTGGTACCACTAGCTCACAAAAAAAGGAAAGCTCTATTCATTCTATTTTTGCAAACTTTGATAAAGCTCAGGTTCCTCCAGCGAGTTAAGATTAAACTCGGTGAGTTCTTCCATTCTTTCAGGCTTTATAGGGATTCAGACTGTGTTTTGTGAAAGCAGTTTCTGGCGTCAGACGACGGGGAGTGTCTCGCGTCAGTAAAATGCCTGGCTGCACTGACGTATTGGACCAGAAATTGACAACTCGACCATACCGACCTGGCTCCAGAGAACACCTGGCTGTGTGTGTGTTCTGCCATTCTGAAAGTGCTAAGACTGTGCTATGCTTGTCTACTCCCATATTGCTTCCTAATTCTCAATTGTCTTGCTTTCTTTGTTATTTTTCGCTTGTTGTTTTATATCTACTGCTGGAATTTACTTTTCCTTTATGTAGTTTATGCTGTTAAAGAGATGAATACTGTAAGCAAGCTCGAAGTTGTTTACATTGCAGTAGTTATTCGGGGATTAAAAGGCTTGCACAATATAGCGCAGTGTGGAGAGCTGGATTAAAGCATTCTTTGGACTGGAGACCACAAGAACAACAACAACAACATTATTATGATGATAATTGTCACTGTTTAAATAATCTGCTGTTCCTGGCCTATTATGCTGGTATTAAAAAACGAGTCTCCATAAAGTAAATACGAGGTAAAGGTAGAACAGCTAAACTCAAACAGAGACTTACAGGAGTTTCTAGGTTTACATAATGTATAATTCTAATGTCTTTTTTTCGTATTCTGTTTTCAAATCACCCAAGAATATGACACCACATGTGAGATGGGAAAGATATTAAGCATACTGGGTCTCTTAATAATTTTTCAAATGACATCCATAGTTTGAATAACACTAAAGCTGATGCAATTTACATTTACCATCACAAACTCAGTGATGGAGCGAATAAGTCTGCTCACACAGACAGACGCCTATTCATACACCTAGAACTTAAATTGACATGATGGACACACACTCGCAGGCATATAGCAAGCTATTAAAATTGGTTGTATCCTTCGCAAGTTAGGAGCCATTGTAATCGAAAAACATTTCCTTGCACGCTACCTTTTCTTCTGTTAAACGTTTCTTCTTTGTGTTAGTCTCAGTGGAAACTATACACTAACGGCATTCCTGTTGCAAAATAAAACAACCAGAGACGTTTTTTATTTGGTCTAGACAAAAAATTATACAACATTGAAGTAATTTATGGGCATAGAGTAATAATTAATTTTAAAATATATGAATAATGTATTTAAAGTAATCTCCAATGGGCCAGTAGTATATTGTATAGTCTTGTTATATTAATTTTGCTGGAAAGGTTTCAGTACCGTAATACATTTCTCAATATTTGATGCACAATAACATTTAACTTGAACATGTGCATTACAACAAATGTTGACTACCGTGCAATCTTGAGTCTACTTCTGCAATTTGGTCACACACATGTGTTACAAAAACAGCAATCACATTTTTCTTTATGTCAGGCGAAAGTTGTTAAGCACCGCTGTGTATGTAATTAAATGTAATTAGGACCATATTTTTTCCATTAAATAGCAGGCAGCCATTTTAGTATACTCGCTAATTTGTTTAGTGTACGATCAAAATGAGGAAAATTACATGAATTTTGTAGCTACGAATAAACTATCATATTCCTCTCAAACATCAGCTGTTTATCTGTCGGTGCAGACAGGCTTGAACTTCAGTCACATAATGCCGGCTTCCGGTGCGGCGTTTTCACATTGTCGTAAGTAAATTTTAACACCGGTAACAAGTATTTTTTGAATAAAGTAAAAGATAAAATAAAAACAGGAAAGACTGTTCATTATTTTTTACTTGTCATGGCAACACATAGCAGCATAGAAAGGTAAGAGGAAAATTCATTTACCACCAGTTTTAATACCTCAAAAAGGTGCCGTGGTGATATATGCACCACCATAGTTTTTGGTCCTAAATCACAAAACGAAAATTATCAAAATTGAAATTTAGTCAGTTGATCATATTTCTAATAGGACAGCAACGAAATTATCTTTCTTGGGTTGCTACATAAAATGCGTCCGCGAAAGGGTTCAGAGATAACCTTTGGTACGCGACGTAAACAAAGAGGCAAGCGGAATATCTTACACTGTAATATTTTTGGCAGTGCTTCACCGTTGTATGTGTTTGATATACCGTGAGTGGAAAGAAGTGGACATTGTTTATTAAAAAAGAAATATTAAAAAATCGGATTGCAATGGCAACCCAGGACATTGAAACGTTAATTGATATGGGATTCCCGAAAGAAAAAGCGTTAGTATTATTGTGTCCCTTTTTGACCAGCTTCAGCTTTAAGAATAATGTGATTATTCATCGTGTACAACAACGAAGGATTGGGACACATCGAGTACCATGAGTTGCCATTAGTTCTTTTCAACGGAATAATGAACCGACTGAAACATACTTTTCTTTTTTGTGTAATTTAGGGTACGAGCTTTGGAGGTTACCGGAAATCAAGGTGTGGAGCCGGCAATGGAATGGTGAGTGATAAAGCTGTAAGAATGGAGCTCAGTGTTTGTGACTTTGGTGTAAACTATCACGAAAAATGCGTGGTAATAGATATATCGTGCATAAACTACGTAAAATTCAAGTGGTTCCACTACGTAACTTGTAGCGAGAAGTGCCTGTCTTTTTAATTTATAAAATATCCTCCATACATGGTACTATACGATTGACATTTCTTGGCGTCATGCAACGTTCTCAGGTATTTTGTTTCATTCGAATATTGTCACATTGCAAGCTTGAATACTGCCATTGATAAATGTAATTACACATGAATCAGTCATTCTGTTCAGTCACAGCAAATGGTGAAAGAAGTCATGCAGTGACCGGTAGTGAATCAGGCTGTTTAAGCCACCAGACACGACATTAGCGTCAGTAAGAAAAAATACACTGTACACAAAAGCTTGGTAAACGTCAACTTAACAAAGAATTCTGGACATACAAACAATTGCATACATTCTCTTACTGTAAATTGTTTTCGCTCTAAAGACACAATAAGATGCAAAGGTTGCACTTCTGTTCAACCATGTTGTTGCAACAGCTAGATAAGGAAATAATTAAGCACTACACTAGCAAATGCATTTGGGTGGGGGAGGAGGTATTGTTTGTAATCAAAACTGAAATAATCTTGTGTATTGACATTTTTCATAAAGTTATTTACTGTAACAACAATGTACACTTATCACCTGGAAAGGTAACAGTACAATATAAAGTGAAGTGGAGCATGGTAACACAGCTGTCAAAAGTGATTACCAGACAAAGTCTCCTGGCTTCTTCCAGTTCAAGTCCAGGGAGCTAATTGCCCAACTTAAGTTAACACAGTGTACGGTTAGCATTTTCTCCATTATAGTGAGAAAAAATTATTTAGGGACAAAAGATCACAGACAACTTGTTCAAAACTAAGAGGGCACAATGAATTGGTAGTCTGATGAATTGTGATGTGACACTCAAGTTTTTGGACTTGGAGATCGGGTTGAGCGAAGCGACAAGCCCCTCGGCTAAACTTTTAAGCACTGCTGGTTCCACAGCGTCATCCCTGAATTAACTCTCTTGTCATAGTGCAATATTTTTGAATTCAGGTAACATATTGAGGAATAAAGGCATTGTGCACAGAAAGTATCCATGCATCTGCATATCTAGTAGAGACATTTTAAATACTGTTGGTCCTTTGCTAAGCATTTGTGGGTCATTCCAAATCAAATGACCCAGTGTGCCTGCTCAACAATGTTAAAGTTTGGTAAAACTTTCTACAGTATCTGCTTCAGGATTTGAAGGGCTTCTGCCGAGCATCAGTTCCATTTGTAACTTGCTGTAGATGCTAGTGCTGTTTTCACAAGGTCAAGTGTCTTTGGAACCTTAAACACATAAATAAATCCTCAAGTTTGGCCAGCAGTGATTCCTGACCCAATACTGTTAGGGACCTGTAATAAATCTTCCTGGAAAAACTTTCTCACCCAGAAAACAGAAATAAAACAAATGAAGATCAGAAATCATTTACCATTGCACAATTTCCCTTAAACTTGCATGAAAATATTACAGTGACAAATGTTTGCCATATTCCAACAAGGTATCGATGTGAGTAGAAGGCACTGGTAACATGATAATGTGTTAGCGCAAATTGTCAAAAGTGACTACACGCAGTACTGTCAGCTATGTAACATTGGCTGCAGCTTAACCCAAATGACTGCCAGAGAGCACTACCAACAGCATAACACAACATGTACAAAAACGTGACACTCACAAGCGAAACTTCGCACCGTCGTGACGTCACACCCCATAACACTCTTGTGTCATGGGTCAAAGCCAACGGGTGGGATCAGATGCCTCTGTTGACCCTTGCTTTCTGATCTTCACTTGAATTATTTCTGTGTTTTACACTAAAAAAGTTCTTGAGGATCACAGATTGCAGGTTCCTGGCACTGTTAGGTCAGAAAGAGTAGCTTGCCAAACTTCGGGTTTTTATAATCAAACAAATATCCCCTTTTAAAGTTGCCCTAAACATACACCAAGTTACAGATGGAGATGAAACTTGGCAGTTCATGCAGGTACCTTGGATAGATTCTGTAAAAAACTCAACAAAATTTAAACTCTTCATCACTTGGAATAGGCTCATCCCTTTGTTCTCTACAGAAAGAAAAGTAGCCATCTTCATGATGCATGCTGCTTGTTGCTCTCCCCACTGGCACCAAGCTATTGCTGTTACAATGCATATGTGAAGTAAGGATACTTCATGTTTCTTGTATTTGCCAAATGAGGGTGCCCGGACACAGTGACTCTTTAACACTTAACTCAGCTGCCCCTCCTTTTTCTTCTCTGTGTAGTTTTTTGTTATCAGAATATTGTGTCTTTTGAATACAGATGGAATCTGATTTTCAGTACAGCTAGGAAGCCGTTCTCCATCATTGACCTCTGTACGTGCTTCCAAGCCTTCATCGAGATTGCTAGGTGAGATGTAGTACAGATGTGCTCTCTATGCATCACTTTCTAATCTGGGCACACCTGGCAGCTAATCACCATCCAAATAGAAGCTGATTAGTAGGGAAATCTAATTGCTGTACACATAACTCAGGTCAAACAGTATGCAAAAATGGATCAATATCAACACAGTTCACCAAACTGCTGAATCATCCACTCCACATCTTCAGACCAACCAAGAAAGCGACTGCTTCCTGGTGAAGTGTCTAGTGCAATTTCAAGGACAGAATGGGGAAGGGGGTTAGTTTTATGTGGATTCATGAGCTGGCCAAATACAAAGTATTTCAGGCCATATAAGGAAAATATTGCAGTAATACCAAGTAGTGCAAGAAAAGATCGTAGCAAGAGTGCTTGATCCACTAAATGTAGGGTGTGACCAGGAATATTTCATGGGAGTTAGCATATTAATGCTATAATGGGGGAGGGGAGGGATTGATGTCTCCAGACTAGCAAGAGAAAATATTGTTCAGCGTTTCACTCAAGTCACTGCCGGCATCCTGCACTTTGGAAGGCTGATGAGTCTTCATTCCACCTGTAATGTTAATAACTGCCCTTCCTCTGTACTTGTTTTGGGTTTGGCCTTGTCTGCAGCATGTAACATAACAATCGGTAAAAATAAAAATCCATTGCAATATGTGACATTACCCCACTTAAATCTGACAATGATGGGACATGCCCACATAACCGTCATTTGCTCGCACTAACTGTATAGTAACCATTTTGTAGCAAAATGCTCAAAGCTCTGAACCTTACAGTGAAACGGCAACTAAGGTGCTTTTTAATGGGTTCAAGAGAAATCATTCACCTATCGATGGTCTGGCCCTGCCGTACCAGCTGCCAGACACTGTACTCTTACACTTAAAAAAACTCTTGACGAGGCATCAACTCCTACGACAAATCTTCATGTGTTGGTTACCAGGATGCCTCCCAGTTTATCTACAGCTCTTCCTTCCACGACATTATTTTATATATATGACTCCCATTATCTGGCTGACTCGAGATCAGACCCATCTTTGTAACTAAATTTCTGGATGATTGGATAAATCATGAAAACAAGTCATTTCTTCAAATAAAAAAACGAGCTAAATTCATGTATATATATACTAATGTTGTGGTCGTAGTCTGATTTGACTACTCTATCCCGTGCATAAACATTCTTCTGTAACATTAATTTAATGGCTAAAAAAACAATGTTGTTTCAATTTTGTACAGTATTGGAATTCCATGCAGTGTCAGTTTGGTCAGAGTTTTTTTGCTGTTTTCAATTATTTTTGTGTGGCCAAGTCTCTTATCTGCTTGATGGTGAGTACTACAGTTTCAAGATGCGGAAACTTCTCACCAGCTGACATTGTCATCCTCCTGTCCATCAGTTTCTTCTCTCACATTTTGAATGATTTCATTGGCACTGAGAATTTGGAATCCAAGGTCCAAAGAATCACAAGCGAGCCACTCACTCATATCCTCTACACTGCAGTAGGAGTGATCAGGGATTTTCAAAAGGATCGTATGTTCTCAAGTCATATTTCGTCCTCTACCAGTTCTCCTTCTTCCTCTTCCTTTTCTTCCTTCTTCTTTTCATATTTGTCTTTCTGTACCTTATCCTTGTTTTAAATACCTTTCGATCTATTCCGGCTCTTCTTAGTATGGTTGTCTTCACAAAATTTCGCACGCCTGCTGCCACATCAGAACAATATATATATTAAAAACAAAGATTCCAAGACTTACCAAGCGGGAAAGCGCCGGTAGATAGGCACAATGAATAAAACACACAAACACACACAGAGAATTTCTAGCTTTCGCAACCGACTGTTGCTTCTTCAGGAAAGAGGGAAAGCCGAAAGGATGTGGGTTTTAAGGGAGAGGGTAAGGAGTCATTCCAATCCCGGGAGCAGAAAGACTTACCTTAGGGGGAAAAAAGGATAGGTATATGTGCGCGCGCACACACACACACACACACACACACACACACACACACACACACACACACACACACACACTAAGACCTGTCAACAGAAAGGGTGTTTTGTGGTTTCCTGTAGAGTTGGCACAGCTCAGTGCGGTAACATGGTCTTTACTAACCTTATGGACAGGAGCTGTAGTTTCCCTTTTAGAAGCTAAAATTGTTTCCAAGTGTTCCAAATAAGGCCTGTCTCATTTGTACTGTATAAAAATTCAGGGTCATAAGATTCTGCTTCAGTTTTGAATTTTTCGTTAAAATTTTCTGCAGCTTTGGGTCAGCTGGTAATTTTTCACTTCTTAAATCTAACTCGCGAACCTCATTCCTTGCCGTCAATTTTCTTAGCTAAATGTTTTGCTTTTTTGCAGACAGTCCTTGAAAGAAGGTTTTCCAGTACTCTCTGCTGCAAAAACCATTTGAATATGGCCCCTTCCAGCTCTTTTTTTCTGTTTTTTTTTTTTTTCATTGCTTTTCTTGACAAACTCCCATGTTCATTTACAGTGACAGACACAAAGTTTGTTGATGTTCCCACATTAAACATCTCAGCAACTGCTTACCATTCGTGCCTTTGTCTAATTGTTCTGGGACTTTTATTTTGTCACACACACACGCACACACACACACACACACACACACACAAATGGGCAAAAGACAACAACAAATCAGTGTATGTGTTTACGTCATGACGCAGACTGATGTAGGCCACACAAAATGACAGCCATTATAAAATACAACAATGTGCATACTGTATTCATTGTTCACTGAAAGATTTTTGTCTTTTATTACTTTTGCTGTGGATTGATTTTAGAATGGCAAAGAAATGTACATTGTACTGTATACTGTAATAACTGTGAAATGAAACCAATTTTAGTCAGACAGTACAAATTTCACTTTCCCCATAGCGATATAGACAATTGGTGATCCTGATGACAGGAGTTCAGATAATAAGAGTGCTGTAGATTAAACAATGCCCCATCTAATCTTTCTATACAAGAGAATTATTTTCCTCATTGTAGTGTTTTAATTGTGACTAAATTTTAAGAGCTAGGGGTGTGTGTTGCTCTGTGGGCTTGTGCCAGACTACAAATTCAAAGGTCCAATCACACTTCAGATTTTTCCTTTCACTTCTGACAATAATTTTTTATTCCAGTAAAACTATGGCTAGTGAAGAATTGCAGTGTTCAAGCCAGCATTCATGCTGAAAACAGCTTCACCTATTGTGATAGCATTACACCCACAGGAATGGATCCCATTCAGTGCTCATTATTTGTTAACAATAATTTTTATTTGTCTTTTTTTTCTATCCTACTCAGCATAGGTAGGGTAAGATTCAGTATGAAACAGTAAATGGTAAACTGCTGGAATAAATGACAGTAACAAGTGTTTGGTGACAACTGAGTTCACATAATAAATGGCTGGCTATAAACAGAATCCAAAACAGAGCAAGGTTGTAGAAGTGTAGATCAGTCTAGAAAGGCTACGAAAAGAGAGCAAACTATAAACAGCAATAGTTGGAGCACTGTATCAAATTGTCATTGTCAATTAAATTACCCAACAGCCGTGTACTTTAAGATATTATTTTATTTTATTCTGAAATCAAGCAGTTTCAGCATTTCATTATGCCATCTTCAGCCCACATATGCTTCTATCCAAATAAACGGACTTGTCATATAGCACCGTAAATCACTGGATATCATGAATTCCAATCGTTATACAATTGCTTCAAACAAAAATGTGACAGCAACTGCATATCAAGTGACAGCTCCCTGCTATGTGGATTCATTGCCATCGCTGTGTTCAATTCATGAGGAAGTGGCTTAGAAAATGACAGTGGTTCCACTCCGTTAGCTCCCATTGCTGGCCATCGTCAACCTCCATCCCTCCCCAGTCACTATAAGCATTTTTCGGACCAGAGATCATACCGATGTCAGGAGGCAGGCTTGTTGTGGCTCTGGTTGCTTATACTTGCCCTGGTCAGCTACAGGCAGAAATGATATGAACTGCTGCAACTGGAGCTGGTATAAAGACCAAAACATCAGTTCATTTCTGGCCATAACTTCAAACAACTCTCTTTCCCTCCCCCTTCCTTCCCCCCATGAACAATCAACATAAATAGAGTTCAACGTGAAGAAGGTTTTAATCTTTCAAATAATAAAATAAAGCAGTTCTTTTCGGCAGTTCTGTCAATATAAGCAACAGGTGCAGTTCTAGATCATCTTTTACCATTTACTGCTGGCTTTGTTTTTTAATGATGATGGTTAGAAAGAGCCTGAACTGCTACTAAGTCTTCAGTAAATTCCTTTCACACCAGTTGTGTGGCTTCAAGTGTGTCCTGGTCATTGTGCAACCATTGTTTGAATTGAATTATATCTGTAGGATCATTATTTTCAAGTTTGAATTCACCTTTCTGAAAAATTTTTTCAGAGACTCCATTCTTAGCCATTCTTCACAGTGATGAACATACAGCCTTTTTAATTCCAAACTACAGGCGATTATGCTTGTTATCTTGGGATGTCCACCAAAATTAGGTGCTCACCAGCTGATTGAATGTGGTGCAGTACAGTAACACAACAATGTGGACACCATCCATAGAATTTTGAAAATCTGACTTCAGGTCAGTTTATGTTTCCCTACGCATCAGTCATTATTTTCAAATTGTTCAATACTTTTTTCTGTCTACTCAAATAAAACAGTCTTTTTTGCATGAAAAAATTCCATTACATTCTTAATTACCAAAAAGTTCTGTAACCTTTTCCCCCTGCAGGTTCGGGGGTTAGAATAGGCCCGCGGTATTCCTGCCTGTCGTAAGAGGCGACTAAAAGGAGTCTCAAACTTTTTGGCCTTGTATGATGGTCCCCTGTTGGGTTTGACCTCCATCTCTCAAAATTTTCCGAAGAGCGCGCTGACTGGGGAAGAGCATTGTGTACTTGGTGCATTGTGTCCATCTTGCGATCAGACCTTTCGCCAGCTTATACACAGTTGAACTGCAGTCCTGTCCGCTCTCCATCTCTTGGGCATGACTCTTTTTCTGCGTGCAGATAACACCTTGCACTGTGCAGTGCCTCTTTCTGCACCGACGGCGACCATGGACCACATGTTACCTAACATCCAGCACGGTAGCCAGTCCGTTGTGGTGGGGCCGCCATGTACCCTGTTGGTTGTAGCCCCCTGACAATACAGGGATCGCTCTACTGATGCCTGCGCCGTTAACTCCCCACGTATGCCAAGGAGTAGGTGCCTATCCTCCTGGGGTATCGGGACTCCCGGCAACGGCCATCCTGCCAGGTGGCTGGGTGGTGCCCGTGGGGAGGGCCCTTCGTCGGAGTAGGTAGCATCAGGGCGGATGACCCGCAATGAAGTGTGGTACATCGTCTTTCGCTGGTGGCCAGCCGCCAGCAGTCTCTAAGCGTTCTCGGGTTCAGTTTAACGCTCAGAAGTACGATCCGAAAACGTTCCCCTCCCTGGCCACACTGTGGGAGGAATGTAAGTCTCAGGATGGCAGTAGCAGTTATTCGCCCCGCTTCTTAGTTTGTATGAGGGTTGATGGGGAGTCTTTTCTCTCCACAAAGCCTCAGTTCTTCGTCGAGCATTTAGAGGACAAGTTTGGGGAGGTGGAGGGCTTGTCAAAAATGCGCTCTGGGTCAGTCCTGATACAAACGGCATCCTCTGCCCAGTCACGACGGTTACTTGCTTGTGACAAGTTGGGGGATGTTGCTGTTACGGTCACACCCCATAAGAGTTTAAATATGGTCCAGGGAGTTATTTACCATAGGGATCTTCTTTTGCAGTCTGATGAAGAGCTGCGCGCCAATTTAGAGCGCCGAGGTGTGCATTTCGTCCGGCGCGTTCATCGGGGTCCGAAGGAAAATAGATTGCTACCGGTGCCTTCATCTTGGCCTTCGAAGGGGATACATTACCGGAAAAAGTCAAGGTGATGGTCTACCGATGTGACGTTAAGCCCTATATCCCTCCCCCGATGCGGTGCTTTAAGTGCTGGAAGTTCGGCCATATGTCTTCTCGCTGCACTTCCAGCCTCACATGTCGAGATTGCAGACGCCCATCACATCCCAATACTCCATGTGCCCCGCCTCCCATCTGTGTCAACTGCGGGGAGCACAATTCACCTTGCTCGCCAGACTGCCAAATTTTCCAGAAAGAGCGTAAAATCATGGAATACAAGACTCTGGGCCAACTAACCTATACTGAGGCCAAGAGGAAATATGACCGACTCCATCCTGTGAGAATGACATCTTCCTACACTGCTGCTACAACACCTGTGCTAGCCCCGTCTGTTTCTCCAATTGTGGCTGGATCGACGAGTAGTAAAACTCCTCCTGCCCCCTCGCCAGTGGGGGACTTTACCCACCGGGTTGCTCCTGCGCCACCTACCTCAGGAGCAACACCATCCCACCCATCGGGGACGTCCGTCCCCACTTCTAAGCCGGAGAAGTGTCCAACTTCTTCGGCTTCTCACGCTTGCAAGGGGTCTCTTGGGTCCCTCCCTTCCCAGGTTTCCGCCAGCGAGAAGCCTGACGACCGACAATGGCGTAAGTGTCCGCAATCAGCTGGTCGTAGGGCTTCACGATCCTCCTCCGTCCCGGAGACTGAATCGGTGAAGCCCTCCCAGCCAGTGTGACCCAAGGAACGGCGTGAGAAACCCAAGAAGAGCTCTCAGCCAAAGGAACTCGCGGTGGCAGCCATTCCACCACAACCTTTCAGCTCTGCGTCTGAGGATGCGGTGGAGATTCTGGCGTCCGCTGAGGACCTCGATCTCGCCGGTCCATCAGATACCATGGAAAGCACTATCACAGGTGCTAAATCGGAGGCAGCAGGTGACCCAGCGGCGTAATCTCCCTTCCCAGTCCCGTCACGCCTTTCTCAGCCATGGACAACACCATCCTCCAGTGGAACTGCAGCGGTTTCTTTCGCCATCTAGCTGAGCTCCGCCAACTTATCAGCCTTCACCCTTTCCTCTGCATTGCTCTGCAGGAAACTTGGTTTCCGGCAATGCGAACCCCCGCCCTCCGTGGTTATCGGGGTTATTATAAGAACCGGGCAGCTTATGAAGGGGCGTCTGGTGGCGTCTGCATCTATGTCCTGAACTCTCTTCACAGCGAGTTTGTACCTCTCCACACACCTTTAGAGGCTGTCGCTGTTCAGGTGTGGTTGGACGCCACAGGCTGTTACCGTCTGCAGTCTTTACCTTCCACCAGATGGTGATGTCGCGCAGCATGTCCTGGCTGCTCTGATAGCTCAATTGCCTCCACCTTTCCTGTTACTGGGAGACTTTAACGCCCATTACCATCTGTGGGGTGGGTCAGTGGCAACAGGTCGAGGCGCCATCGTTGAGCATTTATTGGCGCAGCTCGATCTCTCGATCTTAAATGATGGTGCCTTCACACACTTCAGTGTGGCGCATGGCACATACTCCGCCATTGACCTTTCCATCTGTAGCCCTAGCCTCTTACCGTCTGTCCAATGGAGAGTGCATGACGACCTGTGTGGTAGTGACCACTTTCCGATCTTTCTGTCACTACCACAGCGTCAGTCTTCTGGGCGCCCTAGCAGATGGGCTATGAATCAGGCTGACTGGGACTTGTTCTCCTCCACTGCCGCTATTGAGCCTCTCTCTAACGATGCCATTGATGCAGTGGTTCAATCGGTCACCACCGGCATCGTTACTGCCGCCGAATCTGCCATTTGCCCATTCTTCTGGGTCCCTTCGGCGGCGAACTGTGCCTTGGTGGTCGCCTGAGATCGCTGAAGCGATTAAAGCTCGCTGGCGGGCGCTCCAGCGTTACAAGCGACATCCCTCAATCGACCACCTTATCGCCTTCAAACGGCTGCGTGCGCGAGCACGCTGCATTATCTGCCAACGCAAGCAGGAGTGCTGGGAGCGGTATGTGTCCACCATTGGCCTCCATGTCACTCCATCGCAGGTCTGGGCCAAGATTCGCCGCCTCTATGCTTATCGGACCCTTGTCAGTGTCCCTGTGCTCTCACTGAATGGAGCAGTTTGTACTGACTCCGACGTCATTGCAAACCACTTGGCAGAGCAGTTTGCTATGAATTCCGCTTCTGCCAACTACCCCTTGGGCTTCCGCTCCATTAAGGAGTGGATAGAACGTCGGAGTCTTTCTTTTCGCACTCACCATCCTGAATTGTACAATGTTCCATTCAGTGAGTGGGAATTTCGAAGTGCCCTCGCAGTTTGTCCTGATACCGCTCCTGGGCCAGATAGCATCCACTCTCAGATGCTGAAACACCTTTCAGTGGACTGCCAGCGATGCCTCCACGATCTTTACAACCGCATTTGGGTTGAGGGTGAGTTTCCGTCGCAATGGCGGGAAAGTCTTGTTGTCCCCATTCTGAAACCAGGGAAGAACCCTTTGGAGGTGGACAGCTACCGTCCCATTAGCCTCACCAACGTTCTTTGCAAGTTGCTTGAATGGATGGTGAGCCGGCGCTTGAATTGGGTATTGGAGTCTCGAGGCCTTCTGGCTCCTTCTCAGGGTGGGTTCCGTAAAGGCCGCTCCACCGCCGACAATCTGGTGAGCCTGGAGTCGGCCATCTGTACTGCCTTTGCCCGCTGTCAGCATCTGGTTGCTGTCTTTTTTGACATGCGGAAAGCGACATGGCGTCATCACATCCTTTCTACGCTTCATGGATGGGGTCTTCGGGGCCCTCTGCCGATCTATATCCGCAATTTTCTGTCATATCGTACCTTCCGCGTGCACGTCGCGGCCTCATATAGTTCCTCCCAAGTCCAGGAGAACGGTGTACCACAGGGTTCTGTTCTCAGTGTGTGTCTGTTTTTAATAGCTATTAACTGCCTCGCTGCGGCTGTGGGAAATACTGTCTCCGCTTCCCTGTATGCTGACAACTTCTGCCTTTACTACAGCTCTATTGGCATTGCAGCTGCTGAACATCAGCTACAGGGCTCAATCCGCAAGGCGCAGTCTTGGGCTGTAGCGCATGGTTTTCAGTTTTCCGCAGCCAAGACCTGCGTTACGCATTTCTGCCGGCGACACACTGTTCACCCGGAGCCGTGGCTTTATCTTGACGGCGAGCTTCTTAAAGTGGTGGAGTCACATAGGTTTTTGGGGATGGTTTTTGACGCCCGGTTGACTTGGCTGCCTCATATTCGGCAGCTTAAACAGGTGTGTTTGTGGCATCTAAATGCTATGCGATGCCTGAGCCACACCAGGTGGGGCGCCGACCGATCTACTCTCCTACGGCTTTACCAGGCATTAATCCAGTCTCATCTGGACTACGGGAGTCTGGCTTATGGCTCAGCATCCCCATCTGCGTTGCGGGTGCTGGATCCAATCCTCCACAGCAGGATACGCCTTGCCACTGGTGCCTTCCGAATCAGCCCTGTGGACAGCATACTTGTGGAGGCAAGTGTCCCTCCACTGCGGTTACGACACCAACAATTACTGGCTGCTTATGCTGCCCATGTTTTTAGCTTGCCCGGTCATCCAAATTTTCGTGTCCTCTTCCCGCAGTCAGTCGTTCATCTGCCAGAACATCGGCCCCGGTTGGGTTGTCCGATCGCCGTACGTGTCAAACAGCTTCTTTCCTGGCTCGGGTGTTTCCCTGTTCCACCTCCTTTGCGGGCCCCTCTGCGTACACCCCCGTGGTGTGTGCCTCGCCCTTGCCTTCGGCTCGACTTGGCACAGGGCCCGAAGGACTCAGTCCCTCCGGAGGCCTTCCGACGCCGCTTTTATTCCATCCTGGCCACGTATCAGGGCTCTGGCGTTGTCTACACTGACGGTTCGATGGTTGCTGGTCGTGTCGGTTATGCACTAACTCTAGGGGACCATTCTGAACAATGTTCGTTGCCGGCTGGCTGCAGTGTTTACACTGCTGAGTTGGTCGCCATCTTTCGTGCCCTAGAGTATATCCGCCCCTGCTCAGGTGAGTCCTTCGTTATCTGTAGCGATTCCATGAGCGGTTTACGAGCTCTCGACCAGTGTTTCCCTCGTTCTCGTCTGGTGATGGCTATCCAGGAGTCCCTGGATACTCTCGCCCGTAGAGGCAGGTCTGTGGTCTTTGTTTGGACCCCAGGCCATGTTGGTATACCCGGCAATGAAACTGTTGACCGCCTGGCGAAAGAGGCCACCAGTGCGCCATCTCTGGAGATTGGCCTCCTGGCGGCTGATTTGCGGGCAGTCTTACGCCGCACAGTTCTCTCGTTTTGGGATGCTGAATGGCGCGGTCTGACCACCCCTAACAAACTCCGTGCCGTCAAGGACACGACGACTGTGTGGCGGTCATCCATGCGAGCCAACCGCAGGGACTCAGTCGTCCTTTGTCGGCTCCGCATTGGCCACACCCGACTCACGCACAGTTATTTACTGGGTCGTGAGGATCCCCCTCTTTGTCGTTGTGGGGCGTCCTTGACGGTGGTCCATATTCTGTTGCAGTGCGCCCTTTTAACCATGCTCGGGCAGACTTTTGCAATGCCTGACACGCTCTCTGCTCTTTTATCAGATGACTCTGCCATGATGGACTTGGTTTTGTGTTTTATTCGGGCAGGGGGTTTTTATCCTTTAATCTGAGTGTTTTTTTAAGTGTTGATTCTGGCTTTTAGCCCTTGATTTTAAACTGAGTTTTTAAAGTGTTCTTGGTGGTTGACTTTTCCTCTTTTTCTGTACGGTCGGCCAACCACCATCACATTGTGTGTTTTAATTTGTTTTGTCTGATCTCTGTCAGAGTATTTCATGTCCTGTTTCATCTGCTGTCTTTCCTGTTGTTCGTTTTTTATTCTCTTCGGGTGGTTTTAGTTTTTATGGAACAAGGGACCGATGACCATAGTAGTCTGGTCCCTTTAATCCCACAAACCAACCAACCATCTGTAACCTTTCATGTTTTTTTTTTTCTATAAGTGTCTATTCACACTTACTTTTTTGTGTACCAGTATTTCTTTTTCCACCGTCAGCTTCCTTAATGCTTTTGCCAGTTTTCCTGAAACTCAAAAATCTTGCTTAATTTTGTTGGATCGGCTCCAAAGACTTTATTTTCTGACACATATAACAATGTTTACCTTCATTTCATTGATCAGTTGGTTATAATAAAAACAATCAGGATATTGCTTGCTTGCTCTATGCTGCTCCATTTCACTAGTTTTAAGTGCAACAATGATTGCAATTTTTGGGAGTACAGAAGTGTCCAGTTCCACACGTCTGCTTTGACCCATGATGTCATCAGTATGGCAGAAATGGCTATTCTAAGCGTTTCCAATATGGCGTCTATGACGTCACTTCATACACAAGGCAACAAACACGAAAATATGTAGGAAGTAGACAATAACATTTCCCTCCAAAAATCCATTCAAACTAATGGGACAACCGTGGGAAATTGGGGGTTTTAGAGTGAGGACAAACTAAATACAATAGTACAAAGAACCAAACCATGATCCCAAAACACAAAATGATGAACAAAAAGAAAAGGGATAAAAAATTACAACATTCCGCCACACCTACAAAATCTGCAGGAATCGGACACCTCCCATAACACCCCCAGATAACAATACCAAAACACCAATACCTTCAAATAAAATTATGAACATTGTAATCGGACATTTCCCTTGGCCTATATAGGTCAACCACATATGATGATACCAAAACACCACCTACAACTATGAAAAATAAAACCAAAACCACAACCTCAAAAATCCCTGCATAAATTAAAACCTATTCAGTACATCATAAATACTCCAAACATCACAACTCAAGAAGAATGGGGGGGGGGGGGAGGAGGAAATTACTTACCACCAACAAATTCCGGTGCTGCAAACTACATTGGTCACCCCCCCACCCCCCCCCCCCCCCCACCCACACACACAAATTAAATGTCTTACCACACTACAGACAATAAACCAATAACACCTAACGAAAACTCCTTCCTTATAATGGCATTCCAATCACACATGATTATTAGATTTTCAACTGCCTTTATGCACTGAATTACCCTTTCAGTTTTCTCATATACTTTTCTATCTCCTCATATTCTGCTTGTGGTGTCAGCATGTATAGCTGAATGATTGTTGTTGGTGTTGCTTTGCTGCCAATTCTGATGAGAACAACTCTATCACTGAAGTAAGTTAAAGTAACTGCCGCTACCCTGCCTTCCTATCCATTATGAAACCCTCTCCTGTCATACTATATTCTGCTGCTGTTGATATTACCCTATACTTTTCTGACCAGAAATCCTTCTCTTCTTCCCATTTTACTTCACTGACATCCACTATATCTAGATTGATACTCAACATTGGCCTCTTCAGATTTTCCGACATCCCATGCCCTGACTTGTAGATTGTTGCCCTTCTGTTCATCATTCAATTTTTCCTCGTGGTCACCTACCCATTGGCAGTCCCTTCGTGGAGATCTGATTGAGGGACTAGTATGAAATCTTTTGACAATGAAGAGATCATCACGACTCTTTTCAATTACAGTCCTCATGTCCAGGGGGTACACCCTGTTCTGTTCTCTTTAATGCAGTGTTTCCCATTGTCTTCTGCATCCTCGTGCTGTTGATCATTCCTGAATTTTCCATCTTTTACTGGCAGTTTCCTGCCATAAGACCCAGAGGGTGCCCTGAACCTCTGTCTGCTCCTCCGCCCTCTTTGACAAGGCCGATGGCAGAAAGAGGGTGACTTTTTAAGCCAGAAGGCCATGGCCGCCATTGCTGATGACTTTCATTCAAAATTTTGAATGGCAAGGTTCAAACATAGGGCCCACAATGTTTTGATTGCCAGTCAAAGACGCTGCCCCTAAACCGCAGCCCCCAGGGGCTCGGCATTCAGGTGCCGGGTACGGGCTTGGAGACCCCGGGGTTCCTGAACTGGGGACTGTTAAGCACCGCCAGTCCCCTGTCACCGTGAGCTCTGGTCATACTTCATCGACCACCATGTGGCGTGGCGGTGGAATGTTGTGTGTCTCAGAGAATGGGGATCTTGTCTTGACCGCCCGGATCGTGAAGATGGAATAAACCTCTATAAACAACCCCTCACTCTCAAGGTGTGCCGCGCACTTGTGAGATGCATGGCTGTTGAGATGGAACAGTCGTTAGCGGGCAATCTCTAGGGAACTTGCCGCACCTCAGTTGTATAAGGCTTACCTAGGTACGTGGGGCTCTGTCTTGGTGGACTTCTAGTTCCCTAGCTGCTCGTGGGACCGAGATGGATCCTTCGAAATCCTCTTTTCTTCCTCCCAGCGGAAAGGGTGGGCCGCTGGAAGGTTCTAACACCCAGTCTCTTAAGAGGGCTCGAGCAGTCAGTCCCCCTGACTCCGGCACTTCTCTGACAAGTCCAGTCTTAGGTAACAGAATGCATTCTGGTAATCAGAATGTGTTTCTCATTGTGAAACGGAAGGAGGGTAGTTTCGAGAAGGTTTCGCCCTTCTATATACAAAAGGGTTTTGAGGGAATCAGTGGCTCCTTAAAATCGGTGAAGCGCTTACGTAATGGTACCTTGTTAGTGGAAACTTCCACTTCCCAGCAAGCAACGAACCTCCAATCTGCTAAATGCCCTGGAGAGTATGCCATAGACACTGAACTGCACAGCACCTTGAACTACAGCAAAGGTGTTGTGACATACTGGGATGTAGTTGACATTCCCAAGGAAGAATTGCAACGTGAGTGGGCTCCGGAAGGTATCGTTGATGTCCAACATATCATGAAGAGGGTTGATGGCAATCTTGTCAAATCCGACTCCTAATCTTCAGTCGCATGAAACTTCCTGAACATGTTAAAGCTGGCTTCCTTCGCCTTAGTGTGAGGCCTTATTTCCCGATCCCAATGCGCTGTTTTAAATGGCAGCGTTTTGGGCATACCACCTTAGGATGTAAAGGTGAAGCGACTTTTGTCAACTGTGGTAAGGCTGCTCATGAAGGAGTTGGTTGCTGCTCTCCAGCCAAATGTACCAATTGCTCTGGGAACCACCCTGTTTGGAGTAGGGACTGCCAAATATTTTTAGAGGAATGCAAAGTCCAGGAAATAAAAACAACCAAGAGTATCCCCTATGGTGGGGCCGAGAAGATCTATAAGTCAATGCAACCTCTCACATTTGCTACATCTTTTGCATCCCTGATTCAGAAGCCTACTCCAAAAGTCGATGCCTCAACGCAGACAGAGATGGTGAGTGTTGGCACTAACACCTGCAGCTGTCAGTGCACTTGCAACGTAGCCATTGTTTCAGAGCCAGTAGCCCCTACTCAAACAGCAGACAAAGGTACAGTGGTGAACTTGGGCCAGCCCCTGGCGCCTCCAACAGCTGAGGATGTTCCAAAGCCCAGTACAGCCATTACCACTCCCACATCAGCCCACATGTCGCCCTAACCGCCGTCTGCTTCACGTCTGCTGTGCAGCGAGCTACCTTAATTTAAGTATTATCTGTATTTTTCTTACTTGTCACTTCTTCTTCTGCGTGTTTTTGCTTTTAGGAAGCTTTAATAGTCGAGTGCTATTAAGTGTTCCATAGATCTCGTGTTTGTTTTGAATACAGTCAGAGAGAGTCCCTTTAGTCAGCCATAGTGCCAGTAGTGTCAGTGTCGCCCTAACCGCCGTCTGCTTCACGTCTGCTGTGCAGCGAGCTACCTTAATTTAAGTATTATCTGTATTTTTCTTACTTGTCACTTCTTCTTCTGCGTCTTTTTGCTTTTAGGAAGCTTTAATAGTAGAGTGCTATTAAGTGTTCCATAGAGAGTCCCTTTAGTCAGCCATAGTGCTAGTAGTGCTAGTGTTTGTTTTCAATACCGTCCAGAGACAGGTAGTGCTATTTTCCTTGTTTCTACAAGAAGTGGTTAGCAATCACAGTTTAGTCAATAATCAACCGCCTTTAGTGAATTAGCAGTCTAGTTAAAAGTTGATTAACACTCTATAGTAAATTGATTTCTTAGGGTGGATAGGATGTGTGGCTGCTGTGTACGGACGCAGGAGGAGCTGGCCACTCTTCGCGAACAGCTGAGCGTGTTGATGGCCGCGGTCAGCCGTCTTCAGGCTGCTGCCTCGGAGTGTAGCGGCAATGGGGAGTCTGGTGCGTCGCATGGTGCACCCCAGGTGTTAGATGCTTCACCCACTGTCCCTGCTGTCGAGACATCTTCGCGGGTACCGGGCGCGGTTGGGCCACCCTCTCCCCAAGGGGAGTGGCGGGTTCGCGGCGCACGAGGCGGAGGGTCAATGTGGAGGCTGGCCGTGTGGCATCGCCCGCTCTGCCTGTGAGTGGAAATGTGGCTGCTCCTTCAGCAAGGTCCGAGCAGGCACACGGGGGGGAGGGGTTTATTAGTTATTGGGAGCTCCAACGTTAGGCGGGTGATGGAGCTCCTTAGGGAAATAGCGGAAAGGTCGGGGAAGAAGGCAAGTGTTCACTCTGCCTGCTTGCCGGGGGGTCTCATCCGAGATGTGGAGGAGGCCCTACCGGCGGCGATAGAGAGCACTGGGTGCACCCGACTGCAAATTGTTGCTCATGTTGGCACCAATGACTCTTGCCATCTGGGTTCAGAGGTCATCCTCAGTTCGTACAGGCGGTTAGCGGAGTTGGTGAAGGTGGAAAGCCTCGCTCGCGGGGTGGAATCAGAGCTAACTATTTGTAGTATCGTTCCGAGAACCGATCGCGGTCCTCTGGTTTGGAGCCGAGTGGAAGGCTTAAACCAGAGGCTCAGACGATTCTGCGGAGAGCTGGGGTGCAAATTTCTCGACCTCCGCTATGGAGAAATGTAGGGTCCCCCTGAATAGGTCAGGCGTGCACTACACGCCGGAAGCGGCTACGAGGGTAGCGGAGTACGTGTGGAGTGCACATGGGGTTTTTTTAGGTTAGAGAATTCCCTCCCTAGGCCCGACAAGACGCCTCCTGAGACGCGGCAAGGCAGGAGTAGGCAAAATGCAACAAGGAATAACAATATTAATGTGCTAATAGTAAACTGCAGGAGCATCTATAGAAAGGTCCCAGAACTGAAACCAGACGTAAACAGTAATGAAATCCTAAACTCTGATTGGAATGTATAGCGCAGAGATAGGCTGGACAGTGAAGGGGGAGGCGTGTTTATAGCGATAAGAAGTGTAATAGTATCGAAGGAAATTGACGGAGATTCGAATTGTGAAATGATTTGGGTGAAGGTCACGGTTAAAGCAGGCTCAGACATGGTAATTGGATGTCTCTATAGGCCCCCTGGCTCAGCAGCTGTTGTGGCTGAGCATCTGAAGGATAATTTGGAAAATATTTTGAGTAGATTTCCCCACCATGTTATAGTTCTGGGTGGAGATTTTAATTTGCCGGATATAGACTGGGAGACTCAAACGTTCATAACGGGTGGCAGGGACAAAGAATCCAGTGAAATATTTTTAAGTGCTTTATCTGAAAACTACCTTGAGCAGTTAAACAGAAAATCGACTCGAGGCGATAATATATTAGACCTTCTGGTGACAAACAGACCCGAACTATTTGAATCAGTTAATGCAGAACAGGGAATCAGCGATCATAAAGCGGTTACTGCATCGATGATTTCAGCCGTGAATAGAAATATTAAAAAAGGTAGGAAGATTTTTCTGTTTAGCAAAAGTGACAAAAAGCAGATTACAGAGTACCTGACGGCTCAACACAAAACTTTTGTCTCAAGTGCAGATAGTGTTGAGGATCAGTGGACAAAGTTCAAAACCATGGTACAATATGCGTTAGATGAGTATGTGCCAAGCAAGATCGTAAGAGATGGAAAAGAGCCACCGTGGTACAACAACCGAGTTAGAAAACTGCTGCGAAAGCAAAGGGAACTTCACAGCAAACATAAACATAGCCAAAGCCTTGCAGACAAACAAAAATTACGCAAAACAAAATGTAGTGTGAGGAGGGCTATGCGAGAGGCTTTCAATGAATTCGAAAGTAAAGTTCTATGTACTGACTTGGCAGAAAATCCTAAGAAATTTTGGTCCTATGTCAAAGCGGTAGGTGGATCAAAACAAAATGTCCAGACACTCTGTGACCAAAATGGTACTGAAACAGAGGATGACAGACTAAAGGCCGAAATACTAAATGTCTTCTTCCAAAGCTGTTTCACAGAGGAAGACTGCACTGTGCTTCCTTCTCTAGATTGTCGCACAGTTGACAAAATGGTAGATATCGAAGTAGACGACAGAGGGATAGAGAAACAATTAAAATCGCTCAAAAGAGGAAAGGCCGCTGGTCCTGATGGGATACCAGTTCGATTTTACACAGAGTACGCGAAGGAACTTGCCCCCCTTCTTGCAGCGGTGTACCGTAGGTCTCTAGAAGAGCGAAGCGTTCCAAAGGATTGGAAAAGGGCACAGGTCATCCCCGTTCTCAAGAAGGGACGTCGAACAGATGTGCAGAACTATAGACCTATATCTCTAACGTCGATCAGTTGTAGAATTTTGGAACACATATTATGTTCGAGTATAATGTCTTTTCTGGAGACTAGAAATCTACTCTGTAGGAATCAGCATGGGTTTCGAAAAAGACGATCGTGTGAAACCCAGCTCGCGCTATTCGTCCACGAGACTCAGAGGGCCTTAGACACGGGTTCACAGGTAGATGCCGTGTTTCTTGACTTCCGCAAGGCGTTTGACACAGTCCCCCACAGTCGTTTAATGAACAAAGTAAGAGCATACAGACTATCAGATCAATTGTGTGATTGGATTGAGGAGTTCCTAGATAACAGAACGCAGCACGTCATTCTCAATGGAGAGAAGTCTTCCGAAGTAAGAGTGATTTCAGGTGTGCCGCAGGGGAGTGTCATAGGACCGTTGCTATTCACAATATACATAAATGACCTGGTGGATGACATCGGAAGTTCACTGAGGCTTTTTGCAGATGATGCTGTGGTGTATCGAGAGGTTGCAACAATGGAAAATTGTACTGAAATGCAGGAGGATCTGCAGCGAATTGACGCATGGTGCACGGAATGGCAATTGAATCTCAATGTAGCGAAGTGTAATGTGATGCGAATACATAGAAAGATAGGTCCCTTATCATTTAGCTACAAAATAGCAGGTCAGCAACTGGAAGCAGTTAATTCCATAAATTATCTGGGAGTACGCATTAGGAGTGATTTAAAATGGAATTATCATATAAAGTTGCTCGTCGGTAAAGCAGATGCCAGACTGAGATTCATTGGAAGAATCCTAAGGAAATGCAATCCGACAACAAAGGAAGTAGGTTACAGTACGCTTGTTCGCCCAATGCTTGAATACTGCTCAGCAGTGTGGGATCCGCACCAGGTAGGGTTGATAGAAGAGATAGAGAAGATCCAACGGAGAGCAGCGCGCTTCGTTACAGGATCATTTAGTAATTGCGAAAGCGTTACGGAGATGATAGATAAACTCCAGTGGAAGATTCTGCAGGAGAGACGCTCAGTAGCTCGGTACGGGCTTTTGTTGACGTTTCGAGAACATACTTTCACCGAAGAGTCAAGCAGTATATTGCTCCCTCCTACGTATATCTCTCGAAGAGACCATGAGGATAAAATCAGAGAGATTAGAGCCCACACAGAAGCATACCGACAATCCTTCTTTCCACGTACAATACGAGACTGGAATAGAAGGGAGAACCGATAGAGGTACTCAGGGTACCCTCCGCCACACACCGTCAGGTGGCTTGCGGAGTACGGATGTAGATGTAGATGGAGGAACTTCGTCTACTATCTCAGGGTAGACCACTGTGTCTATGTCTCCAGGAGACTTATTTCCATCCCTCTTACTCCCCTGCGCTACGAGGCTATACACTCCACAGAAAGGACGACCTGCGTGGAGAGAGAGCTAGAGGAGGCGTAGGTATTTTCGTCAGGACGGACTTACCACTCCTCGCCTCTCTCACTAAACGACGGCTTTACAGGCATTCGCTGTGTCCGTGCATGTGCGTCATCCATTGACTGTATGTTCGCTTTACTTACCCCCACATGATGCACTTGATGAATAGGTGCTCGGTGGAGCCGGCTGGACATTTGATAGCCAGTTGGCCCAGTTCGAACACTGTGCGAATGTTGAGGCGTGGGTGGATCATATTACCAAAACGGTCCACCACGCTGCTGCAGCATCCATTCCACAGGCCACCGGAAGAGGGCACCTGTCCCTTGGTGGAGTGCCGAATGCCACTCTGCAATCAGGACCAGGCGTGCGGCTCTGTGTTGGTTCCAGTGTCGGCCAACTGCTGAGAATCTTGCAGCCTTTCAGGTGGCGAGGACAGGATGTTGCCGCATTATTTGTGAGAGTAAGAAGAGGTCGTGGCAAAAGTTCCTGAACACCATTAATCGTTCCACCAGAAGTTCCATTGTGTGGGAGACCATCAGGAGAATTTCTGGCAGAGGAGGGAGGTGCCCCATAGCTGCTGTAATGAATAATGGCACTCTCCAAACGGATCCGCGAGACATTACCCAGACTATGGCAGCGTATTTTGCCACAGTTACTGCAACAAACAGTCAGGATCTAGGTTTCCAGCGCCATAGAGCGGTTGCTGAGAGATGTAGTCTGGACTTCCGGTCCACCTCGCATGAAGTCTACAACTGCCCATTTTCTATGTGGGAGCTGGATTCTGCATTGTCTGGAGCTCGTGAAACATCCCCTGGTCACGACAGGATCCATTACAGTATGCTATGGCACCTCACACTGCGCAACAAAGAAATCCTCCTCGCACTTTTTATGCTATTTGGGCGTCGGGTCACTTTTCCTGACGCGTGGCGTGAGGCAGTTTTAATTCCTTTTTTGGACCTGGGAAAGACCACACGAGCCGTAGTAGCTACAGTAGTGTTGCCCTAACTAGTTGCATGGGGAAGACTTTGGAGCAGATGGTCAACTGCCTTGTCTGGATGTTAGAATCCCAGCAACTCCTTAGTTGCTTTCAGTGTGGGTTCAGGAGGTTTCGTTCCACCTTCAAAAACCTTGCCCTCCTGGAGGTGGCTATACAACAAACTTTCCTACACCGTCATCACCTTCAAGGTGTATTTTTCAACATTGAGAAGGCCTATGATACCACTTGGAGGCATCTCATCCTGGAGCAGCTACATGAATGGCGTTTTTGTGGTTGTCTTTCTCTTTTTATTCAGTCTTTTCTCTTGCCACTATATTTTATATAACGAATTGGTGACGTCTTGTCTGACTGCTTTGAGCAGGAGAACGGTGTCCCTCAGGGTAGCGTTTTAAGTGTGACTCTCTTTGCCAGTGCTATTAATAGCATTACGTCCATAGTGAAAAGTCCTGTCCAGTGTTCCTTGTTTGTGGATGATTTCTCTTTGTTTTGCAACTTACTATTAGGCATTTGGATGACTGGGTGCAGAAGAGTGGTTTTAAGTTTTCCACCGAGAAGTCTGTATGTGTTCTTTTTCACCGTTCTCGTTCGATTTTAAACTTTCCTGAGTTGAGGATGAGGGACACTATTCTTACTTTTAAAGACATGGTGAGATTTCTGAGGCTCATTTTTTACTCAAAGCTTACGTGGTTACCTCATCTTAAAGATCTGAAACGACAGTCGCTTCAGGATTTAAGTATTTTAAAATGTTTTAGCCACAGTACATGGGGAGCTGACAGGACTTGTCTGCTCCAGTTTTACAGGGCATTTGTGTGATCTCGGCTCGATTATGAGTGCACGGTGTATGGATCTGTGAGGCCTTCTTACTTAAAGATGTTGGACGTTGTGCACCATGAAGGGCTTAGGTTGGCCACTGGGGCATTGCGAACTAACCCCATACCAAGCCTCTGTGCAGAGGCTGTTGAACTGCCACTTTGTCCACACCATACACACCTGCATACCATACCGTTGCTCAGTCTCCTCTGGCACGGTTATTTCATAACCAGCAACATGCGACGCAGCCCTATGGGATTCATGGCACAGGATTACCTCGCTGTCGTACGAGGGCTATGCCGAAAGTTTGTAGCAGAATGTGGGGAAAAAAAATTATTTGCAAAAAAAGTGTTTACAACTTTTCAAAATACTCTCCATTAGCATGTATACAATTTTTCCATTCTCTGAAACCACTTAGAAAATGTGTCAGTCCAAGTTTCTTTTGGGATGTCACTTAGTGCACTCTCATACGCTGCAATGGCCTCTTCATCTGATGAAAACCACTGCTCTCGAATTTTGTCCAGCTGTGACTTCCATGTGGCGATGACTTTTGGAAGACAATCGTTCATGTACCATTGATTATACGACGTGTGTCCAAGGTCACAGAGGTGAGATGCCCAATCTTTGTGAAAAAGTTGCCATCAACTTTTGTGGGTGGTTCCACCCCTGGAAGCACCACACAGAAGACTGTCTCTTATTTTCAGGGTCATAATGGTAGACCCACATTTCATCACCTGTGACGATATTGTAGGTGTCTTGGGACGTCCCTCCAGAGAATTTTTCGAGCATGAAACGACACCAGTCCACTCTCGCCTCCTTTTGGCTTTCTGTCAGGGAATGTGGCATCCAATGGGCACATCTCTTAGTAAGGCCTAAGTGACTAATCTCTTAGTAAGGCTTAAGTGACTATGAACGATGGTCTGTGCCGCTGTTGATCCAATATTTAGGGTCCCTTCAATGTCGCAAAATGTAAGATGTGGATCTTCTTTGATCATTTTCCTCACAGCATCAATGTTTTCGGGAGCCACAGCTGTTGCTGGCCGATCGGGAAGAGGTTCATCTTCAATTTACTGCCTGACCCCTCGAAAACTCACGAAACCAATTTCCTACTGTGGCCCTAGGAGGCGAAGCTTCACCAAAAACACGCAGCAAAGGGGAATGGCATTCGTCGGCACTTAAACCTTTTTTATAATCGTAAAAAATCATGGTGCCAAAGTCGCGGCACGACAGCTCCATCCTGAACCGTCTCTGACTCAGCACTGCCTGTGCTCTCTTATCGCGCTGTGGGTGGGATCGCCACTAGCCAGGGGCTGCGCGCGCACATCCCAAGGTCGAAAAACATCGCTCTTTCAAATGAAAACAACCTCATTGTCCTCCGCCCTACGGTTTACGGGCTGCTAAAAACTTTTAGCATAGCCCTCGTATGGCTGGTCTTCGTGTTTTATGTCGCGGTTGGAGCAGATCTCCACCTTGGCTCCTCCGGAGACCCAAACTTATTTTAGATTTGACTAATTTTAAGAAGGATAGCACATCAGATTTTAGATTCCAATCTCTGTTTTTTAACATTTTAGATGTGCATCACGGTTTCACTGTCGTTTACACTAATGGCTCCAAACAGGAGAATTTCCTTGGCTGTTCTGTGGTGTTCCCTGATCATGTTATCCGGATTCGCCTCCCTGCTGAATATACCGTTTTCGCAGCGGAGCTGCACGCGATCCTGAAGGCTCTGGAGCAGATGAATCGTGTTCCGGGCAATCGATTTCTTCTCTGCTCCGATTCTCTTAGTGCCTTACAATCACTGCAGAACCTGTACCCGACTGAGGAGATGGTTCAGCTGATATATAACCAACTGTACTTGCTCCAACGGCGGGGTAAAGAGGTATCCTTCTGCTGGTTGCCTGGTCATGTCGGAATATGGGGCAATGAACAGTCGTCCAGTGTCTTAGCCCGTTGCAGTCTGTCATCTCTGCACTCCACAGAAAGTGCATGGAGTTGTGGGAGGACGAATGGCTGGCGGTGATGGCCAATAAACTGCGGTTGGTAAAGTCAACCACTTGGCCGTGGCGTTCCTCCTGCTGGCTGCTCACGCGGGAAGAGGTAGCCCTCACACGTCTTCGGACCAGGCACTGTCCTCTCACACACAGCTTTTTATTACAGCAGGAGGATCCTCCGTTTTGTGATGCTTGTGGTGTGCACATCTCTGTCCGGCACAAATAATAGACTGCATTTTGTACCGTGATGCAAGGGCAGAAGCACAAGTTGATGGGGATCTGCCTTGTGTTTTAGCTAACGATGAGACGTGTGTCTAGGGTTTTTAAGTTTTGTGATGTGTCTGGACTCTGGCCTAAACTTTTAGGCTGGAGGTTTTAGTGTATTGCAGAGTGGCTGACTCCTCCCATTTTTCCTTGCGGTCAGCCAGCCACTTCCATCTGCTACATTGTTTTAGCTCGCTCTACCATTTTCTTTCTGTGTTGTCCATGTTTTACTGCTGACACCCTGCTTCATCCCACGCTTCGGTGTGGGTGAGCACATATTTTTCAACGATTATTCCCCGTGTTTTGTGTTCCGTTTAATATAACTGTTTTTTTCTTGACACCCGTCTCACTATGTTACTGAACGGGGGCTGAAGACCTTGCTGTCGTGCACCCAAAAAACCCTCTTCTACTACTACTACTACCTAAACCGCAGGTGAACTTAATGGTAGAATAATTATTGTCAGAACAGTAGCCAGAACTGCAGTGCTTTATAAGCAAAGTCGTAAAAGATGATGGAAATACAAATAAAATAAGTGACCAAATGAATCAATTGGTGAAATAGTTAAAGAAAATATAAATCAAGTGACAGCGTTGTTAGATGAAAATAGGCATAACGGTGTCACTAGAATAAACAAATTACTTGTGAGAAGTGAAAAGTAGTGAGGTTTTCATATTTTCCATTACATGCAAATTTCTTATAGCAGACATACCAGTCAAAATTAGATGAAAATATGTTCTTGAAGATCATAGGTTACATAATATGTTAGGAAATCATGATGTAGATAAGACAGTAACAGTGAAACATAAGTTGAAGAACAAAGGAAGAAATTAAAAGGAGAACCACATTAGAAAAGCAGACACTGATAAGTTAGAAAATAATTAGAGGAATTTGTATTTACAGGCAAAAACTACTGGCAGACTAAAAGCTGAGATAGTGATTCAGTGATGCAGAAGAAGGATACACTACAACAGAAAACAATTAATTTACGAGCAGCCAAGATATAGACAAGGAAGGCAGGAATAAAAAAGACCTGAAGAAGAAATACGTTAGCTTATAAATGAAACAAGGATATACAAAAATACTTTGGATGCAAAACATAAGCAGGGCAAACTGTTTGGAACCAAAATAAAAAGCACAATGGCTTGAAGACAGGAAAGAAATTAATAAAGAAAAAGCTATTAGGAGACACTGATTTTGCATGATTAGATTAGATTAATACTAGTTCCATGGATCATGAATACGATATTTCGTAATGATGTGGAACGAGTCAAATTTTCCAATACATGACATAATTAAGTTAATTTAACAACATAATTAAGTTAATATAACAACTTCTTTTGTTTTTGTTTTGTTTTTTTTTTAATATTTTTTTTCTTAATTTATATCTAAAAATTCCTCTATGGAGTAGGAGGAGTTGTCATTAAGAAATTCTTTTAATTTCTTCTTAAATACTTGTTGGTTATCTGTCAGATTTTTGATACTATTTCGTAAGTGACCAAAGACTTTAGTGACAGTATATTTTATTTATTTAATTATTTATTTATTGTTCCGTGGGACCACATTAATGAGAAGTCTCCATGGTCATGGAACGAGTCAATACATGAAAATATAACACGATTGTAGAAACAGATGAAATGAATATAAGAAACATATTCAGGCGACAAGTCGTTAATTTAAATAAAGAAAACCAAGAATGTAACACTGGAATTTGCTTAATTTTTTAGCTCTTCTAGGAGCTCCTCGACAGAATAGGAGTGAGCCATGAGGAAACTCTTCAGTTTAGACTTAAAGGTGTTTGGACTACTGCTAAGATTTTTGAGTTCTTGTGGTAGCTTATTGAAAATGGATGCAGCAGAATACTGCACTCCTTTCTGCACAAGAGTCAAGGAAGTGCATTCCACATGCAGATTTGATTTCTGTCTAGTATTAACTGAGTAAAAGCTGCTAACTCTTGGGAAGAAGCTAATATTGCTAACAACAAACGACATTAATGAAAATATATTCTGTGAGGGCAATGTCAAAATTCCCAGACTATTGAATAGGAGTTGACAAGAGGTTTTCGAACTTACACCACACATAGCTCGAACAGCCCGTTTTTGAGCCAAAAATACCCTTTTTGAATCAGAAGAATTACCACAAAAAATAATACCATATGACATAAGCGTATGAATATATGCGAAGTAGACTACTTTTCATGTTGAAATGTCACTTATTTCAGATACTGCTCTAATGGTAAATAAAGCGGCATTTAGTTTCTGAACAAGATCCTGAACATGGGCTTTCCACAACAGCTTACTATCTATCCAAACGCCGAGGATCTTGAACTGTTCCATCTCGCTCACCCCTTTCTGTGCCAAAGTTAGATTTAGTCTTGAATAGTGAAGATCATCCTCTCTCCTAGTATTGTAGTAATGCACACTGCTATTGCTTTTGAATTGAGTTTGGTTGTTAATAACAAATTTCATAAGAGAGTATATGTACTGAGAAGCTACTGTGAATATCCCTAGATCCTTAAATAAATGTCTGCAGGATGATCTTGGGTGGACTCCAGCTATTATTCTGATTACATGCTTTTGTGCAGTAAATACTTTATTCCTCAGTGATGAATTACCCCAAAATATGATGCCATGTGCAAGCAATGAGTGAAAATAGGCGTAGTAAGCTAATTTGCTAAGATGTTTATCACTAAAATTTGCAACGACCCTTATTGCATAAGTAGCTGAACTCAAACATTTCAGCGGATCATCAATGTGTTTCTTTCAATTTAATCTCTCATCAATGGAAACACCTAAAAATTTTGAAAATTCTACTTTTGCTATATGCTTCTGATTAAGGTCTATATTTATTAATGGCGTCATACGCTTTACTGTACGGAACTGTATGTACTGTGTGTTATCAAAATTGAGTGAGAGTCCGTTTACAAGGAACCACTTAGTAATTTTCTGAAAGACATTATTGACAATTTCATCAGTTAATTCTTGTTTGTCAGGTGTGATTACTATACTTGTATCATCAGCAAAGAGAACTAACTTTGCCTCTTCATGAATATAGAATGGCAAGTCATTAATATATATTAAGAACAACAAAGGGCCCAAGACTGACCCTTGTGGAACCCCATTCTTGATAGTTCCCCAGTTTGTGGAATGTGCTGATCTTTGGATATTATGAGAACTACTTATTTCAACTTTCTGACCTCTTCCAGCTAGGTACGAATTAAACCATTTGTGCACTGTCCCACTCATGCCACAATACTTGAGCTCGTCTAGCAGAATTTCATGATTTACACAATCAAAAGCCTTTGAGAGATCACAAAAAATCCCAATGGGTGGTGTTCGGTTATTCAGATCATTCAAAATTTGATTGGTGAAAGCATATATGGCATTTTATGTTGAAAAACCTTTCTGGAAACCAAACCGACATTTTGTTAGTACTTCATTTTTACAGATATGTGAAGCTACACTTGAATACATTACTTTCTCAAAATTTTTGGATAAAGCTATTGAAAAGGGCGATTAGACGGTAATTGTTGACATCAGATCTATCCCCTTTTTTATGCAAAGGTATAACAATAGCATATTTCAGCCTATCAGGGAAAATGCCCTGTTCCAGAGAGCTATTACGCAGGTGGCTGAGAATCTTACTTATCTGTTGAGAACAAGCTTTTAGTATTTTGCTGAAAATGCCATCAATTCCGTGTGAGTTTTTGCTTTTAAGCAAGTTTATTATTTTCCTAATTTCAGGGGGAGAAGTGGGTGAGATTTCAATTTTATCAAATTGCATAGGTATGGCCTCTTCCATTAACAGCCTATCATCTTCTAATGAACACCTGGATCCTACTATATCCACAACATTTAGAAAATGATTATTAAAAATATTTTCAACTTCTGACTTTTTATTCGTAAAGTTTTCATTCAATTTGATGGTAATACTGTCTTCCTGTGCTCTTGGTTGACCTGTTTCTCTTTTTAATAATATTCCAAATTGTTTTAATTTTATCATCTGAGTTGCTGATTTCAGACATGATAGACATACTTCTGGATTTTTTAATAACTTTTCTTAATATAGCACAGTAGTTTTTATAATGTTTGATAGTTTCTGGGTCACTACTCTTGCTTGCTGTCAGATACATTTCCCTTTTCCAGTTAAAAGATATTTTTATACCCTTAGTAAGCCATGGTTTGTTACATGGTTTCTTACGAGTATATTTAACTATTTTCTTGGGGAAGCAGTTTTCAAATGCATTTACAAAAGTGTCATGAAATAAATTATATTTTAAATTACCATCAGGTTCACAGTGCACCTCATCCCAGTGTAACTGCTGTAGGCTTTCCCTGAAATGTGCAATTGTTGAATTGTTGACTGAACGTACTCCTTTGGAGGACTCTTTAGTACTGCTGAATGGAGCTATGTCATATATTATAACTAGCTGCCATGCAGTACTGTGATTTCGCGAAAAGGAAATACAAGCATGTTAATATTAGAATCGCAAAAGAGAGATACCAATTTAAAATCAGAGGAAAGATCAAACAAGTACATGCATTACTTGACTTGGGGGGAGGGGGGGGGGGGGGGGGAGCATTGTGGTAGTAGTGCAGGAGAGGGCGAAGGGGGGAGAACAAACAAGTTCTCTGTATCAATGACAACTAAAAATACGTTATAAGCTGCATCGCATAGACTCAGTATGACCTAAATATATTTCTGGATTCAGTGCAACCTCTGTCCAATTCTATGCTACATGGGATGTTGCAATGTTATGGCTGAGTGTAGTCACTTTGAATGTTTTACAATATTTATGCAATATTAAAAATCCACTTCACTTAAAGCCACATTATAATGCCGAACTGCTCACGTGAAGTGTAGTAGTGGAAGGAAATATTGCAGAAAAGTGTTTACATCAGAAACTACATATCAGTGACCATGTGAGGAGATTTTCAAAGATCTTTCAGGGGAAATTATTCTGTTATATTTTTGGAATGTCAGTTCTTCTAATTATAGTTTGATTTTTTTATGTGTCCAGAAGTAATAATAGGAGAACCTGAAACCTTGCAAATAATAACTGACCAATAGAAAGATTCAGAATATAAAAGATAACAAAATTGCATTTTCCTACTGCTCTCCAGTAGTTTACAAATTGAAGGCAAAGTTGAAGATTTTTTCAAAAGGACCAAAAATGGCTCTTTTTAGTCCACTTAAAAAAAAACAGTTTCAGTAGAAGGACCATGCCCTAAACCCCTGAAAAACTAAATTTGGTTTTGCAGTGTGAGCATGTATGGTCCTAAAAAAACAATGACAAGTTGGAGATGCATTTAAAATACGCTCATTCCACTGGTCCTCAAGTTAAATCTGACATCTTTTATTATGTTCCACAATTGTTTATTACTCTTTGAGGAAGTTAATAGTGTGAAGTCCTGATGACCAGGAAGTGAGATCAAGTCAGAACAACTGCAAAAGGAGGCTCATTTGTCACGACACATCATGATGTATTTCAGCCTGGTTTTCTGCTATGATTACTACAGAATCAAACTGATTACAAACTTGAAAATTACCAATGCACTGGACAACGTCATAGTAAAATTGTTGCATAACAGCTGCAAGCACATTGCATAACGTATACGTAAATACTACAGAAATCTTGACTACAGTCCTCGCCTCATTCTTTCTCTCCACCACAGATGAGGCACACACCACAACTGTCTCCAACAATGGCCCTCAATTTATGGCATCTCCATTTCAGTCATTCTGTCAGTTTGATGGCATCGAGCATCTGACCCTTGCTATGTTCCACCCACTATCAAATTTAGTAATTGAGTGGTTAGTTGGAACACTAAAAACATGGATGCTTGGCAATGATGGGAAAAATGTTTGAATTCATAACCGCTCAGGAACATACGGTCTAGATCATACATAAGCTCCAGCCGTGCAGTCTGTGGTGTCACTGCAAGCCACCACACTGGATACATTGTAGGCTTCAAATCAGCTGCAGTCAGTCAGTACATATCGGACCTGCGAGTTGCCTCTGTCGACACTAGCAGACCGAGCGCCACTCGACTGGTCTTACGAGACAAGCTAGTGCACTGCCCAGTTCTACAGCCAACATTAATAAGAATCATTCACTTGTTATAGCTTCAGAGATCTCATTTGCAGACACGCTAGTTAGCATAGCCTTCAGCCACCCCTTGTGATCCGACTATGAGTCAAATTGCGTGAATCGGCCGGGTCACCCTTTTTCCATGAGGCCCATAGTCCCGCCTCATACATAACACAGTCAACATTACCTCTTCCCTTTAGCTGATTGGGGTAAGTGTAAGCAACCACAGCCATTTATCCTCATAGAAAACTCTTCAGCTGTTCATTCCATCTCAGCCATAGTAAGTACAAGCGCGTTAGCAGTTGGAATATCATCACTGTAATTTTAATGAATTGTTTTGAGATATGTGGGGAGTAGACGTAGACTCAGATCACAGTTTAGTAACAATGCAGAGTAGGCTCAAGTTTAAGAGACTAATCAGGAAGAATATTTGCACCAAGAAGTGGGGTTCAAGAGATATGCATGAAGTAACTCTGAGGCTGTAGATACTTCAATAATGAGCAGCTTAGTAGGCAGTAACTGAATTGGAATGGACATCTCTAAAAAGGACAATCACAGAAGCTGGAAAGAAGGACATAGGTACAATGGAAAGAAACCATGGGTAACAGAAAAAGTACTTCAGCTAATCGATGAAAGAAGGATGTACTAAAATGTTCAGGGAACTTCAGGAATACAAAAATACAGCTTACTTGGGAATGAAACATGCAGGAAGTGCAGGGAAGCCAAGGTGAAATGGTCGCATGAAAAACGTGAGGGAATCAAGAAAGAAATGATTGTTGGCTTTTGACTAGGCATATACATTGACGGGAAAAGTTCACAACATCAAGAAAGAGTTGAGTGACATAAACGAAAGGTGGTAGGCATGTTTCTAAATCTGAAAGATGACATCTGTTCAGTCAAATAAGAGTGGCACTAATAGCGGAACTACAAGGAAGCAGATCATATTTGCTTTAAATATGTGATGTAACGGTTGTGAGCATTAGTTACCATTGAGACTGGATGTGATGCGTCAATGTTAGTCAAGAGTGCCTTTAAGGCAACAAAGACTACCTCACTAAGTTTGGATGACATAGTGTAATAGGGCTACAAGGTGCTGGATGCCCTTCTGCAATATTGCAGCTGGTCTCCAGGTGACCAAATGGCATCAACAGCAGGGAAGACCACTGTAATCGGCCTGTGGGTCTGAGGCATCGTGCTGCATCTGCAGCAGTAATTTGATCAGTATTTGGTACCACAGTGACACAACAAACTGTTAAAAATCAGTTACTTCAAGGACAGCTCATCCAGGAGTCCTGTATTTTGCCTTCCACTGATCCCAAACCAGTTTCATGTGCAACTTCAGTGGTGTCAAGCAAGAGCTCATTGTAGGGCAGGGTGGACATCTGTCGCATTTTCTGATGAAATCTGGTTCTGCCTCAGTGCCAGTGACCCCGACTGCAAAACTGTATGTCTGTCTGGTGATACAACCTGTTTTGGTGCCTCCCATTCGTGAACAGCATTCCAGGGGGTGATTTCCAGTAGGATAACACTCACCCACCTACCACTGTTGTTACCCAACACGTTCTGTAGCGCCCACATGTTGATTTGGCCTGCTTAATCCTGGCCTGCATGTCTGCCATATCTGTCTCCAGTCGAACAATATGGGACATCATCAGACAACAATTCAAGCGTCATCCACAGGCTGTCTATTCTGGAGAGCATGGAGTTCTCAGGGAATTACATTTTACCTGGAAAAACCAGGGAAATCTGAGGGAATTCCTCATTATTAACCTAGGATTGAAATTTAATTTTATTGATTTTAAATTCACAAATTAAAAAATAAAAAATGTTTCAAAATGTATTAAATATATGAATATTATTGCATGCAAATTATCAATGTTTAAAAACTGCTGTTACACTGCCTGTGGTTGGTATATGGCTCAGCTGAGAGGAAAAAAGCCATTATTGTGGTATGCTCCCCTCCCCCCTCAAATCCATTCACTAAGAATTTAGCAGGAGCTTTTTGACACCACCTTCCTCCTCACACCTGGAATTCACAGCGACCCTTTTTTTCCCCCCAAATTTGAGTACCCGTCCTACATCCACAGACAGCATTAACCATCCTTTATTGACTGACATAAAGGGCAACAGGCATAGAACTTCATCCCACAAACTAACATCCGGCACCTGTTCAACAGGTTGTTGTTGTTGTTGTCTTCAGTCCTGAGACTGGTTTGATGCAGCTCTCCATGCTACTCTATCCTGTGCAAGCTGCTTCATCTCCCAGTACCTACTGCAACCTACATCCTTCTGAATCTGCTTGGTGTACTCATCTCTTGGTCTCCCTCTACGATTTTTACCCTCCACGCTGCCCTCCAATGCTAAATTTGTGATCCCTTGATGCCTCAAAACATGTCCTACCAACCGATCCCTTCTTCTAGTCAAGTTGTGCCACAAACTTCTCTTCTCCCCAATCCTATTCAATACCTCCTCATTAGTTACGTGATCTATCCACCTTATCTTCAGTATTCTTCTGTAGCACCACATTTCGAAAGCTTCTATTCTCTTCTTGTCCAAACTAGTTATCGTCCATGTTTCACTTCCATACATGGCTACACTCCAAACAAATACTTTCAGAAAGGACTTCCTGATACATAAATCTATATTCGATGTTAACAAATTTCTCTTCTTCAGAAACGCTTTCCTTGCCATTGCCAGTCTACATTTTATATCCTCTCTACTTCGACCATCATCAGTTATTTTACTTCCTAAATAGCAAAACTCCTTTACTACTTTAAGTGCCTCATTTCCTAATCTAATTCCCTCAGCATCACCCGATTTAATTTGACTACATTCCATTATCCTCGTTTTGCTTTTGTTAATGTTCATCTTATATCCTCCTTTCAAGACACTGTCCATTCCATTCAACTGCTCTTCCAAGTCCTTTGCCGTCTCTGACAGAATTACAATGTCATCGGCGAACCTCAAAGTTTTTACTTCGTCTCCATGAATTTTAATACCTACTCCAAATTTTTCTTTTGTTTCCTTTACTGCTTGCTCAATATACAGATTGAATAACATCGGGGAGAGGCTACAACCCTGTCTCACTCCTTTCCCAACCACTGCTTCCCTTTCATGCCCCTCGACTCTTATTACTGCCATCTGGTTTCTGTACAAATTATAAATAGCCTTTCGCTCCCTGTATTTTACCCCTGCCACCTTTAGAATTTGAAAAAGAGTATTCCAGTCAACATTGTCAAAAGCTTTCTCTAAGTCTACAAATGCTAGAAACGTAGGTTTGCCTTTTCTTAATCTTTCTTCTAAGATAAGTCGTAAGGTCAGTATTGCCTCACGTGTTCCAACATTTCTACGGAATCCAAACTGATCTTCCCCGAGGTCTGCATCTATCAGTTTTTCCATTCGTCTGTAAAGAATTCGCGTTAGTATTTTGCAGCCGTGGCTTATTAAACTGATAGTTCGGTAATTTTCACATCTGTCAGCACCTGCTTTCTTTGGGATTGGAATTATTATATTCTTCTTGAAGTCTGAGGGTATTTCGCCTGTCTCATACATCTTGCTCACCAGCTGGTAGAGTTTTGTCATTACTGGCTCTCCCAAGGCCGTCAGTAGTTCTAATGGAATGTTGTCTACTCCGGGGGCCTTGTTTCGACTCAGGTCTTTCAGTGCTCTGTCAAACTCTTCACGCAGTATCGTATCTCCCATTTCATCTTCATCTACATCCTCTTCTATTTCCATAATATTGTCCTCAAGTACATCGCTCTTGTATAAACCTTCTATATACTCCTTCCACCTTTTTGCCTTCCCTTCTTTGCTTAGAACTGGGCTGCCATCTGAGCTCTTGATATTCATACACGTGGTTCTCTTCTCTCCAAAGGTCTCTTTAATTTTCCTGTAGGCAATATCTATCTTACCCCTAGTGAGATAAGCTTCTACATCCTTACATTTGTCCTCTAGCCATCCCTGTTTAGCCATTTTGCACTTCCTGTCGATCTCATTTTTGAGACGTTTGTATTCCTTTTTGCCTGCTTCATTTACTGCATTTTTATATTTTCTCCTTTCATCAATTAAATTCAATATTTCTTCTGTTACCCAAGGATTTCTAGCAGCCCTCGTCTTTGTACCTACTTTATCCTCTGCTGCCTTCACTACTACATCCCTCAGAGCTACCCATTCTTCTTCTACTGTATTTCTTTCCCCTATTCCTGTCAATTGTTCCCTTATGCTCTCTCTGAAACTCTGTACAACCTCTGGTTCTTTCAGTTTATCCAGGTCCCATCTCCTTAATTTCCCACATTTTTGCAGTTTCTTCAGTTTTAATCTACTCTGTGCAAAATTCTACTAGGCGGCTTCCTCTTTCATTTCTTAGCCCCAATCCATATTCACCTACTATGTTTCCTTCTCTCCCTTTTCCTACACTCGAATTCCAGTCACCCATTACTATTAAATTTTCGTCTCCCTTCACTATCTGAATAATTTCTTTTATTTCATCGTACACTTCTTCAATTTCTTTTTCATCTGCAGAGCTAGTTGGCATATAAACTTGTACTACTGTAGTAGGTGTGGGCTTCGTATCTATCTTGGCCACAATAATGCGTTCACTATGCTGTTTGTAGTAGCTTACCCGCATTCCTATTTTCCTATTCATTATTAAACCTACTCCTGCATTACCCCTATTTGATTTTGTGTTTATAACCCTGTAGTCACCTGACCAGAAGTCTTGTTCCTCCTGACACCGAACTTCACTAATTCCCACTATATCTAACTTTAACCTATCCATTTCCCTTTTTAAATTTTCTAACCTACCTGCCCGATTAAGGGATCTGACATTCCACGCTCCGATCCGTAGAACGCCAGTTTTCTTTCTCCTGATAACGACATCCTCCTGAGTAGTCCCCGCCCGGAGATCCGAATGGGGGACTATTTTACCTCCGGAATATTTTACCCAAGAGGATGCCATCATCATTTAATCATACAGTAAAGCTGCATGTCCTCGGGAAAAATTACGGCTGTAGTTTCCCCTTGCTTTCAGCCGTTCGCAGTACCAGCACAGCAAAGCCGTTTTGGTTAATGTTGCAAGGCCAGATCAGTCAATCATCCAGACTGTTGCCCCTGCAACTACTGAAAAGGCTGCTGCCCCTCTTCAGGAACCACACGTTTGTCTGGCCTCTCAACAGATACCCCTCCGTTGTGGTTGCACCTACGGTACGGCCATCTGTATCGCTGAGGCACGCAAGCCTCCCCACCAACGGCAATGTCCATGGTTCATGGGGGGAGGGGGGTTTTATTAGAACAAAAAAATTCACGAAATGTCCGACAGATAGCGCTGGACAGCAAAACTGCTACCGTGACGGGTGAGAGGTATGCCGATATGTTACAGAATCGCATCATCCCCAGCCTGGCTGATAAACACCTGCTGGAACGTACGATGTTTATGCACGATGGTGCTCCACCCCATATTGCTAGACGCATGAAATATCTCTTGCGCTCGTCGTTTGGTGATGATCGTGTGCTCAGCCGCCACTTTCGTCATGCTTGGCCTCCCAGGTCCCCAGAGCTCAGTCCGTGCGATTATTGGCTTTGAGGTTACCTGAAGTCTCAGTCGTGATCGACCGACATCTCTAGGGAGACTGAAAGACAACATCCGACGCCAAAGCCTCACCTTAAGTGTGCTCAACAGGAGGAATGCATTTTTTCATGCTTGCATTCAGCAGACTGTTACACCAGTTATTAATGTATCGGCATTTCACATTTTCAATGGCTTACCTCACATTTACATTAATCTGTGATCTTGCATTGTTAATCACTTAATATTACCTAGTCAAATGAATTTCTGAAATTTTATTACTCTGCTTTAATTATTTTTTGGTACTGCAGTTTTTTTTTCATCAGTGTACAAAAGTCAAATCAAACTTCAGTGAAATTAAAAGGAATAGTACTAACATTAAGAGTGCAATGGGAATTCCACTGTTAAATGCAGAGGAGAAAGTGCATAGGTAGAAAGAGTACAAGGCCTCTGTGAGGAGGAGGGCATATCTGATGACATGCTAGAAGAAGAAACAGGAGACAGCAGGGAGGAGGTAAGTGATCCAGTATTATAGTGAGAATTTGAAAGAGCTTTGGGCGACTCTAGATCAGATACGGCGAAAGTGATAGATAACATTCCATCTAAAATCATTGGAGGAAGTTCTGAAGATAGCAAGAGCCAACAAGTGCAAGAATTACTGCACAATGAGCTGAATAGCTCATGCATCCAGTTGCAGACAAGGGTAATATACAGAAGAGTGGGAAAGGAAATTGTGGATCTCTCAGATGATGGTCAATTTGGCTTTAGGAAAAGCAAATGTACAAGAGAGGCAGTTCTGATGCAGTTGACACTGGAAAGGAGATTGAAGAGAAATAAAGACACATTCATTGGATTTGTCAACCTGGAGAAAGTGTTTGACCATGTAAAATGGTGCAAGACATTTGAAATTCTGAGAAAAAGAAGGGTAAGCTGTAGGAAAAAGCAGGTAATATACAATATGTGCAAGAACAGAGAGGGAACAACAAGACTGAAAAACCAAGAAGAAAGTGCTCAGATTAAAAAGGATGAAAGAAAGGGATGTAGCTTTCCACCCCTACTGTTCACTGTGTATATACAGGAAGCAGTAACGGAAATAAAAGTTCAAGAGTGGGATTAAAATTTAAGGTGAAAGGATATCAGTGTTGAATGGAATGAGCAGTCTAATGAATACAGAATGTGGATTGAGAGTAATTCAAAGAAAGGCAAAAGAAATGAGAACAACGAGAAACGTAATATTGGAATTGGAAATTACGAAGTAGATGAAGTTTAGGAATTCTGCTATGTAGGCAGCAAAATAACCCTTGATGGACAAAACAAAGAGGACATAAAAACCATACTAACACTGACAAAAAGGGCATTACTGGCCAGGAGAAGTTTACTAGTATCAAAAATAGACCTTAATTTGAGGAAGAAATTGCTGAGTTTGTACATCTGGAGCACAGTATCCTATGGTAATGAAACATGGGATGTGGGAAAACTGGAACAGAAGAGAATCAAAGTATTTGAGGTGAGATGCTACAGAGGAATGCTGAAAATTAAATTTACCAATAAGGTAAGAAATGACGAGGTTTTCTGCAGAATCGATGAGGAAGGTATATATGGAAAACACTGACATGAAGAAGTGACAGGATGATAGGACTTGTGCGAACACAACAGGGAATAACCTCCATGGTATTAGAAAGAGCAGTAGAGGGTAAAAATAGTAGGGGAAGGCAGAGATTGGAATACATCCACGAAATAATTGAGAAAATAGGTACAAGTGCTGCTCTGGTGTGAAACTGTTGGCACAGGAGAGGAATTCATGGCGGGCAGGTCATCTCAGTGGTGCACATTACCACAGTCCTTCTCTGAAGATTAAATCTTTTTTCCACCTATTGAATATTGTACAGTGATTCACGATGATTGTTCCACTTGTTAGAGCTTAATACTGTTTTTCCATCTCCATTTTTTTTACTCATCTCTTGGGTTGTCAATTTGTCTTTATTATTGAGATTATTGATACACAGCATAGTTTTAAATAATGTATACATGTACTGGGAACAGTGAAGCCAAGTGAATAATGGCTGAATTTAAATTTTGAAACTACTAAAAGTGAATGAATTTTGGATTTTCAAATAAAGATTAAAATTAAAATAAAAGAAATTCAAGATACGTAAAAGTTTTTGTTAATGTATTGTGTTGCACATTTCACACTTGGCTCCAGTCACATCCAGATTTGTGCCGTCTAAGAAGATATTGAAAAAATACTGAATGTATACTTATATACGTACCTTATAGTGGAATGATGACTGAATAAACCAGAAACACAAAGTTGTGAATTTGAAGACTGTAGAGAAATAATTGTCACCAAAGTTACATTAAATTTAATTTATTAATATTAATTTGTCTTGTTTTCCATTTAAGTATTTAGTTTTACCTTCTCATAGAAGACTGATGACTCAGTAGGTCTAGGATTGTTTGCTGAAGTAATTGAAGGTTAACTTCTGGTGGTTGCAGGTTGCTTGCTCATGCAGATGAATCGATTCCATTTTCTTCTTCTGAAGCCACCACCGATGCAATGGAGACAACACAGCCTTCTGTGATAGATACAGCACCTATTGGTGATAGTACTGAAAATTCTGTGGAGCCTTCCAAAAGCAATGAAAGTGCCAGCAGCTCTGAAACAGCCAAGTCTTTAAAGTGTAATGAGTAAGTTAAACAAAATTTTATAATGTTTTATATTTTATATGCTATTGGTATTTAAGTTGGACCAGTATTTGTGAAGAAGTTTATTTGGAAATAGTGATAGATGTCCTTCAGTTACTGCAATGTCATTTTGCAAAATGAGATTCATCGCCTATGAATATTTGTAAACTGTAACTGCAATGGTGTTGCTACCAGTACAGTTATCAATGAGTGTTGTGGTGGTGTTTTGTCAATAGTTTTTGTGATGTTTTCTACCTGCTTTCCATATATGTATGCCAATATTGATCCAGCAATTACGTGATGGTTGTCTGTCTTCCCCCTTAGCTCCCATGTAGACACTAGAGTGAAATTCACATTTGCACAAATGCTTCAAATTATTTGAAAATGACATCATTTTCTAGTATCACAGAAGTACACATTGTTTAAATTCACATGTAATGGCTTTTAACTGACATGTGTACTTGACCCACTGTGAATTTAAATTTGGACCATGCATTTGTGATCAATTGTACCACTGTGTTTGCGGATTAAAGAAATTAAAATATATAAAGATGTACCAAATCAGAAAGTCTACGATATTATGGGTATTTATGCTCTTTTCTTTCTCTTAAATCCTACCTTTTGCTCCCTTACAATTGCTCTATATTTCTTATTTGCTTTTGACCACTTCCCAGACCCATGTTCCTTCTAGCATTTAGCAAATAAAATTTTGCTGGCACATTTGTGCGATATGTCTTAAAGCGTAACACACACAAAAAAGATCAAAATTATATGCAAAATCTTAGCTTCTCTTGCAGCTTATTAACCTTAGAGACCAATGTTATATGTGAAAGCTTTTCTTTTCTTGTGGCAACGCTGTGTATATTTATATAAACTATTAACTTTCTCTGTTTGTGTGTTTGTGTTACGTAACAGTGATGTTGCTGTTGGCTGACTACATCACGTGTCCTATGCTCTGAATATCCGCTGTCATCGGCTGCCAAGATAACATGACATGAGCTATGATTGGCTTACAGAAGCGAATCGCAATCTCGATTTCAATGATTCAGAAAGTAACATGTGGTGTTTGGTGGAATTTACTTTTGTAATACAAAAATATGCAACATACATGTTGCTGCCCATAAAAGATATTTCCAAAACTTGTCTTTTTCTCTGAGTTTCGTTTTCTAAAGTCCTGGGAAATTCTACGTTTTGTATAAAACCTTAACCATTCAAAAGATTGATAAGGGAAAATATACTGTCACTTAACACGGAAAAAGTGTGTTTTCACCTGGGAGAAAATGTATTTTTCACCGGAAAAAATCCGGCTATTTTTCTACCTTGTCCGCATATACACCCTGATTTTAATCTGTTGTGTAGTGTTATTGGATGTAGATAATGCACATGATTTTGGATAACAGAACTTTCTCAAAATGAAAAGAAAATATAAAACATGTCATCACCTGAGAACTTTTATCATTTATGAGTTTTTTTTTCCCCTTACAGCTGTGGGAAGCTTTTTTCTACCCAGCTTGAAATAGAGTACCATGCTGCAAAGTCTGGACATAGTAGTTTCTCAGAATCAACAGAAGAGAAGAAACCATTGACAGAGGAAGAGAAAAAAGAACAACTTAAGAAGCTAGAAGAAAAAATGAGACAGAAGCGGCTAGAGCGAGAAGAAAAGGAGAAGCAAGAAGCTTTAGAAAGAGAGAGGTTGAGAATTCGCTCAGGGAAAGAAATGACTGCAGCAAGAAAGAAGTAAGGGTCATTATCATTTTCTACTAGGATAACAGTGTTGCTTATTTGTTGTAATAATAGCAGAAGTAGTAGTATAATGACTCTCTTAAGTTAAAAAATGTTTAATGCCAATGTATAACACTTAACACAAAACTCTTGATAATATATTTTACACTGAATACTGCGCAAATTTCAACACCAGGAAGTGTAACAAATACAGTAAAGCCCTTTTTTTTTTTTACATTTTTCAGTGGACTTACCTAAAAGAGGTATGAAATACTGGAAATGAGAGAAAACATAATAAGCTGTAAATCTTTGCCTGTTGCTCTCTGTTTGCAGACTGCCAACCTTAATGTTGTAACCAATGTTGTGTTACAAGTTGTATTTACCATAATTTTGTAGTGGTTATTAATAATTATTTCACATTAGAACACAGATGTCATTTAATGTAGTTTCACAAAAGATTTTTGCTTCCGCGCTCTATTTACACCATTGTACATGGTCGGAACGAAGAAGGAAATGCGCATTTGTGTATGTTAGCACTTGTCCACTGTTTCCACGATAATCACAAAGGCAGTGTCTGATTGCTGACACACACAAATGTGTGTGTGGTTTCCCTCTTCGTTCCCGTCGTTTCCAATGGTGTAAATAAAACACAGAAGCAAAAGTCTTTCATGAAACCAGATTAAAATGATATTAATGTTCTAATGGGAAACTTAATACTGATAATAATTATAAAATTATGGTAAATAAAACTTGTAACACAATAGTAGTTAAAAATCTGAAGCTGCCAGTCTTCGTAAACAGAGAACAGTGGATACAAAATCTGCAGCTTGTTGCTGACAGGAGGTCACTCCGTTCAGGAACATCTCGGGTCAGAAAGAGGGCAGAAATTGTTGTTATGTTACGCAGCATCTTGAGAATTGTTTACGTCTGTCATCAGGTTGTACCAATCTAAGACAGCACACCTAGTATGGATTAGCGTATTTCACACAGAAGTAACAATGATTCATGAAAGACCATTATTGAGATGGCCATGTTCAAAAGTGGTGTTTATTTGTATAAATGACCATGGAATTAAATTAAAGCTTTTGTAATACAACACAATTAGCAGAAGGAAGGTTGCTACTAGAATAACTATTGTCAGATCGTGTTTATCATTAGGGCAGTGACTCAGCATACTTTCCAGACTTTCAAACACTGTGAACCTATAATACAGCCATTCATGACCCAACATGCTGTCAACTAAAATCTTGCTTACCACACTAATGGTGCATTAAACAATCAGTAACTTTCCATATCGTGTGTGTTTTCTGCTTAGTTCCAAATCTGACTTTGAGCAGGAGTATGATGTGCATTTTGCAGAAAACTGTTTGAAAATCCATATTAATGGCCGTGATAACATCAGAGAAAACTTCAAATGCAGGAAATGTTACATGAATAATTAATGATGGGAAAGCAGTGTGTTGAGAGAATAGGACATCTGTTAGGACCAACAAAAATAAATGAGAAAAGTGGGAAAACATAAAATTGGGGAACTTAAAAACGGAGTTTTATTGTACTAAATTTTTTCTTATTGTGTGTATACAATATGATAGAAAGCATATGTGATTAATTTTACATAAAAACACAGTAAATGGGACAGATTAAAAAAAATTACTTCAATAATTAAATTATGAAATGGAACTTAAATTTGCACAAAACTCTAGGAACCTAAGCAATCTGAAAATAACATACTTATGATTTTTTAAAATATTCAAGCAGGCTTGCTTGTTTTCTGTTTCTCCTAGACTCTATGGCAATCATTTCTTGCTCCAAATGAGCAAGTTGAACTACTGTTCTGTCCTCAAGTCTATGGGCCATCATGTACCTCCTGAATGTTTCAAAGGCTTCAGCTGCCTTAGTATATGAGGGCACAGGGTCATCTTCCTTGTCACTGTCACTTTCACTATTACTCTCCAAGCTTCTCTCTGCAGTCAGCTCCTCAATACTTTGTGCTCCTGTGGTTGCCACGTTGTCATCCACAGCCACAAAGTCCTCAAAAGTGACAGAATCACTGCCTATTAATTGGTGAAACTCTGTCAAATCACTTGCAACTTCTTCCACGGGAGCTGCCATCTCATTCTCACGGAATCCCGCTTTTGTGAAACAGTTTTTAATAGTTTCAGCACTTACTTCCCTCCACAAGTACACAATTAAATTTATTGCCTGTAAAATGTTCAGTTTAAGTTGTGACCTTTGCTGGCTTCCCGGTTTTCTTTGGTCCATCAAATTCAAGGCCTTTTTTACAAGGGCTGTCCTATATTGAACCTTAAGGGCGTGTATTATGCCCAAGTCTAAAGGTTGCAGACGGCTGGTGCAGTTGGGTGGCAGGAAAATTACTTTAACATTTCTCAGAAAGGGTACGTCTGGTGGATGTGCCGCACATCCATCCACAAACAGTAGCACTTTTCTTGCTGCACTCCCCATTTTGGCGTCAAATTCTCTTAGAAAACGTAAAAATATTTCACTCGTCATCCATGCCTTGGCATTGTTTGTATATTTGCACGGAAACGTGGAAATGTTTTTGAAGCACCTCGGATTTTTTGGCTTCCCGATAACCAAAGGTTTCAGTTTTTCACTGCCATCAGCGTTTGTACACAACAAAACGGTAAGACGTTCCTTGCTCTTCTTACCGCCATGGCAATTTTCCCCACGAAAAGTAAATGTCTTATTCGGCATTAAATTGAAAAATATGCCGGTTTCGTCAGCGTTATAAATGTCACGCAGTTTGTAGCCCTGTATCAGATTAGGGAGAGTCTGTATCCATTGAGCTACAGTTGGTTCGTCTACACTTTTACTTTCTCCACATTCTGATTTGTACACAACACCATGACGCTGTCGAAATTTATCAATCCATCCATTGGACGCTTTAAAATTGTCCATTCCTAATTGAAGTGATATTTGAAGCGCCTTCTCCTTCAAAATAGTTCCGTTTATAGGAATGTTTGCAGCACGTGCTTGCTGAAACCAAGTTAATAAAACTTTCTCCATTTCGTCGTAAGTCGATTGTTTCAAACGCATACGTTTCGAATTTCCACAATTCTCAAACCCTTCCATTATCGACAATCTCTTTTTCATAATAGTGTTGAGTGTTGAAGGGGCCAGTCCCAATTGCTTCGCTAGCTCCACGCGACTCACGCCAGGAGATGCCTCCACTTTTTTAATAATAGAAACCTTCTCTTCCAGAGAAATATTCTTCCGCTTTTCACCCAAGTCCACTGATGAAAGCTTTAAAAAAACGTTATATCGAAGACACACACTTACTAGGCACACGAACTGTTTGCTGCTCAGCTAACACAACACGCTACTAAGTACTAATACAAAGCATCGACTGAAATGGCGCCAAAAAGATCGCAAGCAGAATGTGCATCACATGTCACGTGACCAGGTTTTGCCGCTGACATATGAAATACGCTGAGCCCGGGCTTTCCGAGCCAGTGCAAACTGTGAAACCACATAACGGAAAACGATGCGTCCATATCCAGTTACTTAAACGCTATAAAGAGGTAAATAATTGACCTGGGTTCCAAAAACATGAGCATTACATGGAGGAAACTGTAATATAGAGGAAACACAGTAAAGAGGAAAATTTAACATTGTTTATATGGGTCTTTAGTCGGGACCGTAAAAAACGGACGTAACATAGAGGAAAACATTATATGGAGGAACGTTATAAAGAGGTTTTACTGTATACCCTGTTAGTCCTATTGGTAAAGATCTCACACATTTGAGCAATATTCTAGAACCAGTTGCACTAGTGATTTGTCAGTAGTCTCCATTGTACGCTTATTGCACTTCCCCAGTATTCAGCCAATAAAACAAAGTCTACGGCCTGTGTTAACCACGACTGAGCCTATGTGATCATTCTATTTCATATCCCTACAAATCATTAAATACAAGTTTTTGTATGAGTTGGCCAGTTCCAACAGTGACTCATTGATATTATAGTCAGAGGATGCTGTGTTTTTTTCGTTTTATAAAGTGTACTATTTTACATTTCCAAACAATTTATTGAAGTTGCTAATCTGCACACCACTTAGAAATCTTATTAAGGTCTGACTGAATATTTATGCAAAATAACATTGGATAGATTAAAAATCTACTCACCAAGCGGTGGCTGAACACACACGCAAAGGAAGGTTATAATTAGGCAAGCTTTCGGAGCCAGCAGCTCCTTCTTTATGCAGAGGGATTGAAGGGCAAGGAACAGAGCTGGAGGAAAAGGATTAGAGAGGTCTAGGAAAACGGATAGATTTCATGAAGTCACTCAGAACATCAGGTCAGGGGAGACTTGCCAGACGGGATGAGAAGGAAAGACTGATTGTTGAGGACTGCATCAGACGAGATTTGAAAATCTGAGAGCTTAATTGTGAAAGGCAGAGTAATATGCAAGGCAGAGATTACTGCTTAAACATCGTTCATGAGTTAATAAAGAGTGAAAAACTAAGTGTATTGTACATAACAGAGGTGGAAGGGGGTGCGAAAAACACTATCCTGTGCAAGGTTCTTCATCTCCGAATAACTACTGCAACCTACATCCTTCTGAATCTGCTTAGTGTATTCATCTCTTGGTCTCCCTCTGCGATTTTTACCCTCCACGCTGCCCTCCAGTACTAAATTGGTGATCCCTTGATGCCTCAGAACGTGTCCTACCAACTGATCCCTTCTTCTGGTCAAGTTGTGCCACAAACTTCTCTTCTCCCAATCCCATTCAATACTTCCTCATTAGTTATGTGATCTACCCATATAATCTTCAGCATTCTTCTGTAGCACCACATTTCGAAAGCTTCTATTCTCTTCTTGTCCAAACTATGTATCATCCATGTTTCACTTCCATACATGACTACACTCCATACAAATACTTTCAGAAACGACTTCCCGACCTTTAAATCTATACTCGATGTTAACAAATTTCTCTTCTTCAGAAATGCTTTCCTTGCCATTGCCAGTCTACATTTTATATCCTCTCTACTTCGACCATCATCAGTTATTTTGCTCCCCAAATAGCAAAACTCCTTTACTACTTTAAGTGTCTCATTTCCTAATCTAATACCCTCAGCATCAGCCGACTACATTCCATTATCCTTGTTTCGCTTTTGTTGATGTTCATCTTATATACTCCTCTCAAGACACTGTCCATTCCATTCAACTGCTCTTCCAAGTCCTTTCTGTCTCTGACAGAATTACAATGTCATCAGCGAACCTCAAAGTTTTTATTTCTTCTCCATGGATTTTAATACCTACTCCAAATTTTTCTTTTGTTTCCTTTACTGCTTGCTCAATATACAGATTGAATAACATCAGGGAGAGGCTACAACCCTGTCTTACTCCCTTCCCAACCACTGCTTCCCTTTCATGCCCCTCGACTCTTATAACTGCCATCTGGTTTCTGTACAAATTGTAAATAGCCTTTCGCTCCCTGTGTTTTACCCCTGCCACCTTTAGAATTTGAAAGAGAGTATTCCAGTCAACATTGTCAAAAGCTTTCGCTAAGTCTACAAATGCTAGAAACGTAGGTTTGCCTTTCCTTAATCTTCCTTCTAAGATAAGTCGTAAGGTCAGTATTGCCTCACGTGTTCCAGTATTTATACGAAATCCAAACTGATCTTCCCCAAGGTTGGCTTCTACTAGTTTTTCCATTCGTCTGTAAATAATTCGTGTTAGTATTTTGCAGCTGTGGCTTGTTAAACCGATTGTTTGGTAATTTTCACATCTGTCAACACCTGCTTTCTTTGGGATTCGAATTACTATATTCTTTTTGAAGTCTGAGGGTATTTCGCCCATTTCATACATGTTGCTCACCAGATGGTAGAGTTTTGTCACGTCTGGCTCTCCCATGGCTGTCAGTAGTTCCAATGGAATGTTGTCTACTCCGGGGGCCTTGTTTCGACTCAGGTCTTTCAGTGCTCTGTCAAATTCTTCACACAGTATCGTATCTCCCATTTCATCTTCATCTACATCCTCTTCCATTTCCATAATATTGTCCTCAAGTACATCGCCCTTGTATAGACCCTCTATATACTCCTTCCACCTTTCTGCTTTCCCTTCTTTGCTTAGAACTGGGTTTCCAACTGAGCTCTTGATGTTCATACAAGTGGTTCTCTTATCTCCAAAGGTCTCCTTAATTTTCCTGTAGGCAGTATCTATTTTACCCCTGCTGAGATAAGCCTCTACATCCATACATTTGTCCTCTAGCCATCCCTGCTTAGCCATTTTGCACTACCTGTCGATCTCATTTTTGAGACGTTTGTATTCCTTTTTGCCTGCTTCATTTATTGCATTTTTATATTTTCTCCTTTCATCAATTAAATTCTATATTTCTTCTGTCACCCAAGGATTTCTACTAGCCCTCGTCTTTCTACCTACTTGATCCTCTGCTGCCTTCACTACGTTATCCCTCAAAGCTACCCATTCTTCTTCTACTGTATTTCTTTCCCCCATTCCTGTCAAATGTTCCCTTATGCTCTCTCTGAAACTCTGTACAACCTCTGGTTCTTTCAGTGTATCCAAGTCCCATCTCCTTAAATTCCCACCTTTTTGCAGTTTCTTCAGTTTTAATCTACAGGTCATATCCAATAGATTGTGGTCGGAGACCACATCTGTCCCTGGAAATGTCTTACAATTTAAAACCTGGTTCCTAAATCTCTGTCTTACCATTATATAATCTATGTGATACCTTTTAGTATCTCCAGGGTTCTTCCATGTATACAACCTTCTTTCATGATTCTTAAACCAAGTGTTAGCTGTGATTAAGTTGTGCTCTGTGCAAAATTCTACCAGGTAGCTTCCTCTTTCATTTCTTAGCCCCAATCCATATCCACCTACTACGTTTCCTTCTCTCCCTTTTCCTACACTCGAATTCCAGTCACCCATGACTATTAAATTTTCATCTCCCTTCACTATCTGAATAATTTCTTTTATTTCATCATACATTTCTTCATCATCTGCAGAGCTAGTTGGCATATAAACTTGTACTACTGTAGTAGGCGTGGGCTTCGTATCTATCTTTGCCACAATAATGCGTTCACTATGCTGTTTGTAGTAGCTTACCCGCATTCCTATTTTCCTATTCATTATTAGACCTACTCCTGCATTACCCCTATTTGATTTTGTGTTTATAACCCTGTAGTCACCTGACCAGAAGTCTTATTCTTCCTGCCACTGAACTTCACTAATTCCCACTATATCTAACTTTAACCTATACATTTCCCTTTTTAAATTTTCTAACCTACCTGCCCGTTTAAGGGATCTGACATTCCACGCTTCGATCCGTAGAATGCCAGTTTTCATTCTCCTGATAACGACATCCTCTTGAGTAGTCCCCTCCCGGAGATCCGAATGGGGGACTATTTTACCTCCGGAATATTTTACCCAAGAGGACGCCATCATTTAATCATACAGTAAAGCTGCATGCCCTGGGGAAAAATTACAGCCGTAGTTTCCGCTTGCTTTCAGCCGTTTGCAGTACCAGCACAGCAAGGCAGTTTTGGTTAGTGTTACAAGGCCAGATCAGTCAATCATCCAGACTGTTGCCCTTGCAACTACTGAAAAGGCTGCTGCCCCTCTTCAGGAACCACACGTTCGTCTGGCCTCTCAACAGATACCCCTCCATTGTGGTTGTACCTATGGTATGACTATCTGTATCCCTGAGGCACGCAAACCTCCCCACCAATGGCAAGGTCCATGGTTCAGGATAACAGCTCGTATACGACGTGTCGTTTCACATGTGGCTCTCCCTTTGATAGCAGACGTTTCGCCAGTTATAGGGGTGGTGCAGGTGGTGGTACGAGAGTGCGTAGGCCAAGTCTTGCTATAGGACAGTCCCGAGGGTAGGAGCCATATGGTAGGGAGATGAGTGCAGAAGGATCATAGGGCCTGACAAGAATATTACTGAGATTAGGAGGACAGCAAAAAGCTATTCTAGGTGTTGTGGGTAAAATCTCAGACAGAATGGATCTTGTTTCAGGGCATAATTTCAGGGAGTCATGGCCTCGTCGACGTAGCTGATTAATACAATCTAGACCACGATAATACTGAGGGACCAGTGGTGTGCTCCAAAGTAGTTGGTTGGAGGGATCAACATATCAAAATTGGATGTGATGGCCCAGGAAATCTGCTTTTGAACTAGACTGATGGTTCCAAAATGAGATTTTCACTCTCCAGCGGAGTGTGCGCTGATATGAAACTTCCTGGCAGATTAAAACTGTGTACCCGACCGAGACCCGAACTCGGGACCTTTGCCTTTCGCAGGCAAGTGCTCTACCATCTGAGCTACTGAAGCACGACTCACGCCCGGTCCACACAACTTTACTTCTGCCAGTACATCGTCTCCTACCTTCCAAACTTTACAGAAGCTCTCCTGCGAACCTTGCAGAACTAGCACTCCTGAAAGAAAGGATACTGAGGAGACATGGCTTAGCCACAGGGAGAGGCTGATGGTGTTATTACGTCCACTGAAGGCTGAGGTGAGAATGGTGGTGTATTCCTGTAAAAGAGTCTGCATCTGAACAAATACGTTTGCCTCAAATGCCAAGGCTGTATGGGAGGAAATGTTTCAAATGGAAAGAATGGCAACTGTCAAAATGTAAGTTCTGTTGTTTTTAGCAGGTTGAATGTAGACAGAATGTAACTGGCTTTCAGTGAGAATGAGATCAACATCAAGGAAAGTGGCACAGTATTTGGAATAGGTCCATGTGAAATTTAATTGGGAAAAGGTATTCAAAGAGTCCAGGAATATTAACAGGTCAGCCTCACCATGGCTCCATATGGTAAAAAATGTCATCATCAAATCTAAACCAAACCAGGGGCTGAAGACTTACGGATCCCAGGAAAGCCCCCTCCAAATGACCCATGAAAAGATTGGCATAGGAAGAAGCCATCTTGGTTCCCATGGCCATACCCCTGATCAGTTTGTATGTCTGCCTCACAAAGGTGAAGTAGTTGTTAGTAAGTATGAAGTTGATCAAAGTTAGTGGTAAGGACGTCACAGGTTTGGAAGCAGGTGGATGCTGACTGAGGAAGTGTTCAGTAGCAGACAAACCATATATATGGGCGATGTTGGTATAAGGAGAGGTAGCATCAGTGGTGACAAGCAAGGTGTGTGGTGGAAGTGGGACGGGCACGGATTTCAAGACGGTCTTGGAAATGGTTGGTGTTAGTCCTTGTGAGGGGCTTGAGGGTTTAAGGAGAGACTGCAGGTCAGTTTGAATCACAGGAATGGGATCTTATTATTCTCTAAATAATTGCTTGATTTTGTTGATTATTTATGCAGTTTCTTTCAGGCAGTACTTTGGTGTAGATAACTGCATCATCTGCAAAAAGTATAAGGTTACTATTAATATTGTCTGTGAGATCATTAATATGCAACATGAACATCAAAGGATCCCAACACACTTCCCCAGGGACCACCTGAAATTACTTCTACGTCTGACTATGATGACATGCTGCATCCTTCTTACCAAAAAGTCCTCATTCCAGTTGCTAATTTCAATTGACATCACATATAATCATACTTTTGGCACTAAGCATAGGTGTGGTACTGAGTCAAATACTTTTCAGAAATCAAGAAATATTGCAATCTGCCAACTGCTTTGATCCAAAGCTTTCGGTTTGTCATGTGAGAAAAGTTCGATTTGGGTTTCACATGACCAATGTGTCCAGAATCCATGCTGGTTGGCATAGAGGAGATCATTCTGTTTGAGATACCTCAGTATGTTTGAGCTCCAAATATGTTCTAAGACTCTACAACATATTGATGTCAAGGGTATTGAATGTTAAGTTTTGTGGATCACTTCTACTACCCTTATTGTAGATGGGTGCGACCTGTGCTTTTTTCCAAGAACTGAGCACAGCTTTTTGCTCAAGGGATCTATGATAGTTTATAATTAGAAGAAAGGCTAACTTGGCCACAAATTCAGTACAGAATCTGATAGGGATTCCATCGGGCCCTGGAGCTTTGTTCCATTTTAACGATTTCAGTTGTTTCTCAACACCACTGACAGTAATACTTATTACATTCAACCTTTCAATTGTTTCTAGGATTAAATTGAAACACTTCTCAGTTCCTTTGTAAAGGAACATTTGAAAATAGTGTTTAGCTTGTCACATACCTGGAAGGTAGGACTGCCTGTACAAACTAGGGGCTAATGTTTTATCTACCCGATGTTATTAATACCATAACGCAAAGTGCAGCTACACACACTCGAGAGAGAGAGAGAGAGAGAGTATATCATAAACACAAAACTGCAAGTTCAATTTAGAAAACCTATATTAGATAATGTACAAATCTCTGAAAAGTATTTTGATGCATATATTATATATAAACTACAAAAATTGCAAGACTTTTACCCATATGACAGAGACAAAAGCAGTCTGGTAACATTTGTTCTACTCGTAGCCTCCAGAAGTGGATACATCCATCATGACGCTGTATGCAGGACCAGGACTTGTCTGAAAAGATGTGGTGCCACTCTAGGTTCCATTGTTGTCAGTTGGCTTGCGCCTCTCTGCTGCGACACCAGGGGAAGTTGCAACAAATGTCACCTGTCAGTCATTGCTGCTCCAGGCATCATCACAATGTCCACGTGGATAGCTGTGTTGCTGCAAATAAGTCAATTTCCTGACACATAGTCAGAATGTCAGTGGTGTTACACCTACATACTTTGTGTGGTTGTGCTATGCATATGCAAGAATGAAGTGAAATTCATGCCAGTTTGACACTTGTTGCATTACGCACACTTGTACAGGCTTCAGAGGCAGATCATTTTCTTGCTGTCGATTTAGCATTATGTTGTAAAATTCGAATTTTATTTTCAGAATGAACTAAATTGTTTATATTATTTGTAGTTCATAGTCGAGTCACTTGCCCTGGGTCTCCAAGAAATTAGAGTACGAAGGTAAACGAAAGGAGTTCAAAGGCCTCATAACACACTGCAATAGTCTCGAGTGATGAATCAGATGATAACCAAAATACAAATGGCAGAAATGTCTAACAAGGAACCCCATGAGTGTAAAGTTGCAAGTTCAGTCTTTAGCCAGGCTCGGTTGAAAGTGGTGTGTTAACAGTTATGACGGAAAAAATGTTAGCTGCTAATTACTCACCATGTGCATCAGGAGGGTGATAGAAAATTAGTTTTTAGGAAGTGCAGAGATCAACCTCCTGTGGGATGTATTTACTACACTTCACAAAATGGACATCATTGACATTCAAGAAATGTTCAAAACAAACCATTAACTTGCTTCATGAACACCAAATTAAAAATGCTGTACCGCAGTGATCACAAAGATTTGTACCATCAAGATCGAAAGCGAACTGAGCAGGACGTTCAGTTTATGTACCTACTCTTAAAGAGTGCATATGCTGGATGTAAATACACTGGGATAACCGGAAAATCACTTCAGGACAACCAGGAAATCTGTGAAAAACACGTGAATTTTTTCATCTTGTTCACCTGTACACCGTGATATAGTATCATATTGGTGTAATGGGGTGATGAGAAGTGATGTAATGTCAAGGCGTGCATCCAAATGCGAAACATTCTGTCTTGTAGTTTATCATGAAACTGGCTATCCTTTAAGGCTTTGCTGCAGGTAGTGTGATAATATGTTTTATAGGAACGGAGGGAGAAAAATCCAGAGATTGAATTTGTCCAGTGGTTCCAGGTGGTATGAATTGCTGTCACACACTTTTGAGGAGAGATAGTTTGCTCTAAAGGAGTATGGTTTTTGCACACAGACCAAGAATCAAGCAAAAGCAAATTATTTTCTCTAGCTATTGGCCAAAAGCAGTGCTCATACCAGTTTTCTTATGCCCTTTTCCAACTTTTGCTTGCTGTGATGTAAATTTTCCTACTGTCCTTGCAAGATCACATACTCGAGAACTGATATAACTTTCCAGCCAATTTACCATCCAGATTAATAGTTGGCATAGTTGTTTATGAGTATATCTAGGCATTGACGTTAGTTGATCTTGATATTACTCTCTTGGTACCTCCTATTCCGGGGTTCCTTCCATATGCGTTCGCTCTTCAAATCCCATTCAGTTGGAGTTGAAAACAAATTCCGTACTAAATGATGGGATAAGTTTGTACATCTCGTCTACAAATTTTTCAGGTTGATTCCTTAGTTTGCTGTGCATCATCAAGTTGACATTTTGTCTTAAATCTTGTTGCTTTACGTCTTCCAAATCTGCAGCACTCTTTGAAGTTTGCAATCATCCACTGCTTCCCTTAAAATCTCTGTAATCTCTGTCGTGTGCAATTTGATGTGCATAACGTGCTTGGGGACTCCTTCTGAAAAATTTCACTATTGACTTAACTTTTGCCCTTGTGTCTGTAGTTGGTTCATGGCTTGCTTGCACAATTAAACTCAGTGTATGTGCAAAACAAGGCGCATGCTACCATTTGCACGTCATCACTGCCTACACCAAATTAGGAGCACTATCTGTAATGCAAGCTACAATTTGATTGGTAATACCCCAAGCTGAAGTCACATTTTGTAATTCACTGGAAACGTTTTCAGCTGTATGCTTGTCATGGAATTTAAAACTAGATAACAACTATCACCACAGACTCCAGTTTTGATCAGTGAAGTGAGCAGTCAGTGCAATATAATTCGCATTTTTCACTGATGTCCATCCATCAGTCGTAATGCAGATGTAGGATGCAGCTTGCACTGCAAACCTTACTCACACTAGTGTGTTGTCGAACACTTGAGAGTGTAAACTGTTGGAAAACGTTTTTCTACTGGGAGGTACATAGTTTTCTTTTAATAAATAAGTCATTTTTCTGAACTCTACAGTCTCAACTACATTAAATGGAAGATATTCTTTAACAACAAATCTTAAAACCTGTTCGTCTATTTTGGCTCTTTTGGATGAAGGTACTGGTCTTGTATATCCAGTAATCTTTGCTTGTCTACCACACCTAACCAGCACTGAACCGGTGGAAGTGCTAAGCATTTCTTGCACAAATTGTTCACCTTAACGCACAGGCATAGAAATGGCAGACTCCTGAACAGTTGCTGTGGAAGCTGAATTTTCTCAGGATTGATCTTCATAAAATAATCCCTCCCATACCGGGCTTTGTAAAGCCATAGCTGAAGACAGAAGAACCAACACAAACTGAACTGGAGGCAGGAGAAACGGCAGAAGCAAGTGATACGCTACTGGGATCCTCACATTCACTTAGTATGGATAATATACCCGTCCAGCTGATTTCGATGCACACAAAAGGATTCTTTGTGGAGAATAGCCACATTGACTAAAGACTCACAAATAACGCCACATAATTAGAATAAATAACAAAATATAAGAGAGAAAATTTTGTCCCGCAAGGTGTTTTGAATCGTTATTATAAATCTACCACAGAATTTGAGCTTTCGCAGCCGGCGGCTGCTTCGTCAGGAAAGAGGGAAGGAAAAGGAAAGATGAAAGGATGTGGGTTTTAAGGGAGAGGGTAAGGAGTCATTCCAATCCCGGGAACGGAAAGACTTACCTTAGGGGGAAAAAAGGTTAGGTATATACTCGCGCGCGCGCGCCCACACACACACACACACACACACACACACACACACACACACACATATCCATCACAATGATCTTCCAACTCCTTGAACAACGATTACCATTTACTATTTTCCACCAAAGACAAAATTTGTGACTCCCTGTCTGACATGGATGATGAACTACATAGCTCGACATCTGTTTCAGTATCATTTTCCCTTGTTAAGCACGTATTGTCGTCATCGTACTCCTCATGTCGATCATTTGCACACTCGATGTATGTAACACTGCAGATTCCACTGACTCTTCTTGCAGAAACGCCAATATTTCATATGCTAATTCTTTATGATTATGCGAAACTCCTTGGGTTCCTTTCAACTTCGACAACTGTTGTAGATATAATGCAGTTTTTGCTTTGCTTATCATTGCCATTGCTCTGCTTTGTATCAACACCACTAGAACTGAAACAATGTTTGTGAGTTATTCTTCAACTAAGCAGTTCAGCTATGCTCCGTAGTCTCGTGGTGTGCTCAGCAACAGCTAACTCCAGTCCCACCTCATGTTGCCATTAGCAGCCAAAATTGTGGTTGCATCATAGACAATATGTGAGGCATTGAATGCCACAAATGTCATTAGCCTTTTGCAGCCATAAACTCAAGGGGTTCCTCATAAACCTGCATATTGGTGTGGGTATACCAGTCATACTCTCCAGCAATTCAAGCCGTCACCGAATCTGAACTTGTTGGATAGATGAGGAGACTTACAGAAAACAAAATATGGCAACAAATCAAAAATGTTCATTAATTATCATTCAGTTACAGGTATGTGGAAACATAATCTGCACCATCATTAAGTATAATTTTAATACTTGGCAGGAACAGTTTGGAAAATTTTAAATATCGTAGGTGTCATCCGCTTTTTTTGTTTGAAAGCATCAACATCTAAAGTGTTTATTTTGACAGTCATAAAACTTTAATTACAGTTTTCACAACAGTTGCATCAACACCAAAAGAAAACATGAGACCTCTAAATTATTGACCAATAGACGGGTATCAGAATTCAGCAAAGTATGTGCATTTTTATTTTTTCGTATGTATCTACGTGTTGTGCTTTTCAAGAGTAAAGTATCGTAAATCGCTCATCCTTCTTTTTTCCCCAGCTGGGCTGTGAAGGAGTGGAGAAAGTGTCAGGGACAAGAGAAGTGAGTTGGGGTGGCAGTCATTAAAACAAAGGCATTTTTGATTGCAGCAAGATCTCATTATGGAACTTTGATCACAATCTTTCTGCTCTGACGTAAAATATTTTGCTAACTCCCGTCTGCATAGGGAAAGTGACCATCATAATAAAATAAGGCAATAATATGAAAAGAATAGTTGAGTCATCAAGCGAAAATGCTGTCTCTCAGATAGGCACAACAGAAAGACTTGTCAGCCAAAGCTTTCGGCCAAACAGGCCTTCATCAGAATTAGACAAAACACACACACATACACACCTTTTTGCTGTGCCCTAGCAATTATCCTTGGTTGTCATGACCATGTAGAAAGCAGCGCAGTGGTTGCACCTTAGCTTGTAGATCACATAACTGGTTTCACAGGCAGCCTTGCCTTTGGTGTGGGATAGGTGATGTTTCTCATTATTCCATCCTGGACTTTCCATCGTTTGATTAAAATAAATAAGAGAACTTGAACGTTGCACACACACATTTGTATGTTTATTTTGCCCATGAGCGATTCAAGACAGGGACAGTCAGGTTGAGAAATAATCTGAAAGTGGTTCTTAACAAGCATTGCCAGACACTTAAGTGTGAACTGTAATGTAATCATGTAAATGTAGAAATTAATAAAAAGTTTTATCTGATAATTTAACACTACCTTGGCTCCCATTCCAGAGCCAGTACGAATGCACTTATCACCAGTCAGCTCTGTGCTGTTGTCAAAGCTTTGTACTAAATGTCTCATAAAAGCTAAGAACCATACTTTGCTTTAGTTGCTGCTCTATTCAGTGTTTTTATCACTATCACAGCTCCTACATAAACTTAGCGTAAGGCCTGCTGTTCCAGCTTGAGTGCCCGTCTGTGGGTAGGTGTGGGCAAACAGGTAACATGCAGCAAGCGTACAACCAACTGCTAGCATGTGTGAGCAGGTATGGCCATGCATGTTGCATGTGCAGAATGCACACAATAGGGCTTCCTGGAGGGGGGGTAGCTTAAGCATCCAGCACCTGCTCCCAGGAAGAGTGTCTCCTTACACCACGGGACAGCAAAGGAACATCCTTCCCTGAAGGACTTGAAAGTGTGGTTCCACGTAGCACATATCTTACTGGCTAAGCCAGGAAGTCGTGCTGATGGAAGGGTAAGAGGGCAACCAGTAAGCAAGAATTGTCCAGCCAAGACTTTTTTCTTTCCAGTCGTCAAGATGGGACTCAGGTCTGTGGAGAACTGTCAAAATTAAAACAGTGAAAATATTCTCAGTAAGAACAGTGACATTCAGCTGACTGTGGTTAGATCACAGCTATAATTGGCAAGACACCACTGATTCCATGACTAGCAGTTGTAGTTGGGGGCGGAGCTCAAAGGAGGAACAATCCATCAAGAGATGTTAGCACTTATTTTCAAAGCAATGTTGCTGTCCAGAATTACCGATAAGTGTCTTGAGTGGTGGAAGGAGTCTTAATGCATGAATAAAAAAATATAAATACCTGTTGTGGTTGTTTGCTTAAGGCAGAACCACATTTCCATTTGATATGTAACTGTCTTATAATGATGATGACATGTGACAGAGGTAATTCAATATCTTGGAGCTTTTTCACTTGTTTGAGCTTCTTCTGTAAGTTTTTTTTTTTTATTGGAAAATGATAGTGTTTGTTGTAGACAATAACTTATAGTAGACAATAACTTCCATTCTATAGTGTAGCAACAATTTAAACTTGGACTTTTTCTACATCAGTGTTCCAAAATTCCTGCTTACAAAGTAAGGACATATTCTGGGGTGGATTACTGGACTGAGATGCTCAAGACTAACTGCAACCGCATCAAAGATCCTGAGGATTAACTAGAGTATTGATTGTTGATCAGATGGATTTACCACGAGTACAGATGTGGTTATTCATCATGCTGCTGGAGAAATGGACACACATTCTTTATTCAGTGAATCAATACTTATGGGAAAGTCTTCCTCAGTACTTGAAACCTTGAACCACAAAAGGAGGTTATAAATGCTGTTTATTGCATACAGTGTCTGGAATGAACAGCAGTGGCTGTCAGCATCTTTTGCCCATATGTTTCATGTGCAAACAAGCTGCTGTTACTACAACAAAGCCGGCTACAAAAATTTTCATTTTTTATTGTGACTCAGGAATATATCGTAATTAGTGTAAAATCATAAGATAGTGCATTTCAATAGAACAGTTATTCTGTGGCTATGTGGATCTCTGTTAATGTTCATCACTGTTATTTTTCTCTTTTTATGTTGTACATATTCTTTTATGTCTGTTGTCTTTGACCAGGCTTGAGGAGGAAGAAATGAAAAAGCTGGTGGAACAGCGGAAGCGTGAGAAATTAGAGGAGAAAATGGCTCGGCAGAGAGTCAAGGATCAGATAGAACAGGACAAGATTGCAAGACGCACAAAATTTGCAATGGGCCCAGCGCCAGAAGCTGGAGCTACTTCTCCCACCACATCACCTGTGCCTACGCCAGCATCTCAGGTGCAGCCCCCACCTCCGAAGGATTACACTCAAGCCAAACTGCAGGTATGTGACCATGCATATAACACTAGAGTTTGTCAGACGGAAACTGCATATCCTGTTATAAAGTTTTTATGAAGAAATTTATGATCAGAATTAAGCTAAAATCAAAATAATTACGTAAATTTCTGAATAAATTACAAACAATGCCATTAATATGAGTGAAGCGCGTGTGTGACCATGCAATTGGGTGTGTGATGTGCATGCAGTGCTCAGTGCTTTTTCTGTGTTGTAAGTAGTTGTCTCTGATCTAAGTAGTTGCCTCTGACCATCCCATTGTTTGTAAACTTCAGAGATAATTGAATATTTTAATATGCTATCTACCAAATGACACCAGGAGATGATTGTTTGTACTTGGCATTGGTACAGCCTTTGTTTTATTCATAACATTTAGCTCACTTTCCTATCAACAGTGGATACCCAGTGTGGGCTCCCTAGCTTTTATATTATTAGTGAAATGGCATAGTAATACTGATGTTATAACTGAGGACAGGAAAATCATTTTCTGTCTTCTAATCATCTCCTCCTCTTCCCCCCTCTTCCCCTCCCCCATCACGAGTATTTTCTTCCATTTGTTTTCCTTGTGATCATTCTAAGGCATTTGACTATGCCAGTCACAAAATACAGGATACTTTGAGAAAGCATACCACTGTGGACTTGGCGAAATAGTGACCAACTGACAAATTCTTCTCTCTGAATTGAGAATTGAATCACTTGAGGTGAATACCAAAATGGTTTGCTTTAATGGGTCACAGCCGATTTCCTGCTTCATTCTTGTTCTGATCAAGATGGTCCTTCCTTTCCTTAACAAGTCTATCCTCTTACCCTTTCTTTTTGTCATTTGAATTAATAAGTTATTGTCTGCTAACAGAGGATGCGAATTTACAGTGTCAGTACTAATCTCGTGTTACGGAACAGCTCACTCGCTAGAAAAAGCTGGTGTTAACCACTTTCTTTTGACCTCATCCAGAATAAATTTAGAATCGACTAGTAACCAGCCCCAGCTACACATTGGTAGCACTAAGTATGTAAGGCAGGATGACTTGTCTGTCAGTCCAGTATTAAGTTACATGATCCTTCCTCACTAATCAGCCTCTGTATTAGCAAAAACAATATTAAAATCCCTCAAATTAGCCTTCACATACGGACAGAAAAACAGTGCAGGGGCTTTTAGTAATATATATAGATAAAGCTCAGCAAAAATGACTATATACCTACCAATATGATTATAGAAGCCTTTGAAAGATATTACCTCACATAATGACCAGCACATTTAGAGGTCGTTGTACCCCCCCCCCCCATACTGTAGACTGCTCAATGGTTTGACTCGAGGCAGAAATCCAAATGTACCTCTCTGATCATTGTATCATTGCCGTCAATTGGGCGATAAATGTAGATGCATCCTTAGTGCCCACACGCACTCTTTGTCTCACTTTTGATAGAGTGGTGCTTCCACCCAAGACCAAAGCATGCTATGCATTTATCACAGTCTGACAGTACATTCTGAACCTGATGGGCTGTTACCAGTGTCATTGTTTCAACCACATGTCTTGACGACAGCTGGCCGAATGAGTGACCTGTGGTAGGCATGCACACGAGAGCGATTGTCCACCTCCTCCTGCTCCCAGCTGTATCAACTGCAATGCTGATCATGCTGCCTCCTCTCGAGGTTGTCGCGTGTATCTCGATGAGTGGGCTGTCCAGGAGATCCGGGTAAAGGAAAAAGTTCCTTATCCAGTTGCTCACAAGTTATTTGCTAGTCGCAAACCCTGCTGTCTACTGTCTGGCACTTAACAATACTGTTCTTGCTACATCTCGCTCCATGAAGGACATGGCCACACAGACATGCAATGTCAGACTCACCTCTCAGGTTGGGAAATTGCCCAGTGTCATGGTAGTGTCGCTGTCCCCTCATCCAGCTGTGCAAAAGGCCATCAGACTCTCGCCTCATGGGGCGAAGTTACCAGCTGCATAACAGGCAGGCTGGAAAGGACAGAAGGAATACTCCGGTCGAGACTTCCTATGTCCCCCCAGGCAAGCAACACCTGACTCTTCCTGGGCTAATAAGAAAGGCTTAAAGAAGTCCAACAAAGGCAAACAGTCTTCTAATCTCCTTCACCGACTCTAAAGATCCTAATCAACGGTGTTGCCATGAATTACCTTCACCTGTCCGGCCTCCACATCACAGGTGCACACTTCCAACCGTTTTTCTGCATTGGCTCCCACATGCAGACTGCACAAAGAAGCCAACACTTCTGTGGACCTCTTGGAGCACGATTTCTTGCCTCTGTGCCCTGTAGCAGTGTGTCTTCACAGGCTGGCCCTCAGCAGCCACCAAGGTGACACCACTTCTTTTTTCCTCCTTATGACTCTCCTCCAATGGAACATTTGTGGCCATCGATCCCACAAAGAGGATTTACGGTTGATTTTAGAAAATTGCATCCTCATGACCCTTCGAGCTTTGGCATTTCTTTCTGTTCCATTTTGACATTCTCCCGAGATCAGCATTCCGTCTCATTGGGGAGTGATGCTGCTCATACGGGATGACGTTCATAGTCAACCCATCTCCCTGACTACCCATCTTCAAGCTGTTGAAGTTCGCCTTTTCCTTCCTCACTTGACCTTTTCCATTTGTACCATTTATATCCCTCCATCATTTGATGTCACTTGGGCAGACTTCCTCCAGTTTATTGGGCAGCTACCTCACACATTTGTGCTATTCGGTGACTTTAATATGCGCAATCCCCTTTGAGGTACTCCCGGAACCTGCCAGAGGTGCCCTCGTGGCTAACCTTCGTAATCAACTTAATCTCTCCTGCCTTAACACAGGAGCACCGATGTTCCTTTCCGACTCCTCACACACTTATTCCCCTTTGGACCTATCCTTCTACACTGCCCACCTTGCCCATCGTCTTGAGTGTCTGTGCTTTCTGACACCTACTTGTGTGACCATTTTCTATGTGCTATCCGTTTGTAGACCCCTACCCTACCTGTGTGAACACCCAAATGGCAACTTACTAAAACCGACTCGTGGCTTTACTCCTCCCTGGCAACCTTTGACAAACAAGATTTCCCCAGTTGTGATAACCAGGTGGAATATCTTATAAACGTTTTCCTTATTGCTGCAGAATGTTCCATTCCTTGCACCTCCTCTTTACCATGCCGTGTCCCAGTTCCTTGGTGGAATGAGGCATACCACGCACGACACAATTCACGTGCAGTGACATGCTGTCGTGTCGGTGCATTCTTTGGGATAGCAAAAAACCTAGCTGGATTTTGTTCACTAGTTCTTTTAACAGTTCCACCCCCTCCTCTGTCATGTTGGCCAATGTCCAGCAGCTCTCTGGGACCAATATCTATTCCCCAATTTCTGGCCTGACAGTAGCAGACAGTGTCATTGTGTACCCTGTTGCTATCTCCAACACCTTGGGCCGCAATTTTGTGGAAATTTTGAGCTTTTCCCACTATCACCCTGCCTTCCTCCATCACAAACGAGTAGAGGAGGCTCGGGCAATACCCTTCTCTTCTCAGAATCGTGAGTGCTACAATGCTGCCTTTACTGTGAGGGAGATAGATCATTCTCTCACTTCATTCTGATCCTCCGCCCCAGGGCCAGACACTGTTCACATTCAGATGTTGCAACACCTTTCTCTTGTTGCAAGCAAGCACTTTCTGCTTAATATGTACAACCGCATATGGGCATAGGGCGTGTTTCCCAGATGCTGGCATGAAGCCACTGTCACATCCATACCTAAGCACGGTAAGGGCAAACACCTTCCTTCTAGCTACCACCCCATCTCTCTCACCAGCTGTGTTTGCAAGGTGATGGAACATATGATTCATGCCCAGCTGGTATCGTGTCTCGAGTCTCACAATTTACTAACCACTGCGCATTGTGGATTTCAAGCGCACCATTCGGCAGTTGACCATCGTGTCGCATTGTCCACTCATGTCATGAATGGTTTTCTGTGGAAATCCCAGGCTGTGCCCATAGGTTTCAATTTGGAGAAAGCCTAAGACACGTGCTGGAGGTCTGGTATCCTATGTACTTTTGCACATGGGGCTTTCTTGGCCACCTGCCCCGTTACCTTGGGAAATTTTTAAAAGACTGTTTTTTCAAGGTATGTGTGGATTCTGCTTTGTTGGACACCTTTATCCAGGAAAACGGTGTGCCTCAGGATTGTGTCCTGAGCATTGCCCTCCTTGCTATCACCATTAACCCTGTAATGGCCTCTCTCCCGCCGGGCATCTCCAGCTCCCGATTCGTTGACGATTTTGCCATCTGTTGCAGTTCTCCACAGAGTTGTTTCATTGAGCAGCAGCATCTTCAGCAATGACTCAATTGTCTTTATTCATGGAACATCAACATTGGCTTTTGGTTTTCTGCTGACAAAACCATCTGTATGAACTTCTGGCGACACAATTGGTTTCTCCCTCCGTCTTTGCATCTTGGGCCTGTTGGTCTTCCATTTGTTGAAAATACGAAGTTCCTCAGCCTCATAATCAGTTGGAAAGTTTCTTGGTCCGCTGTACGCGGTCTCTCAGTGTCCTACGTGTGCTCAATGGTACTTCCTGGGGCACAGATCGAACCACCCTCCTCCATTTGTACCGGTCCCTTGTCCATTCGAAACCAGATTTGAGTGCTTTGTTTATGCATCTTCATGTCTGTCCCTCTTACGTTGTCTCTGTACTATCGACCATCGTGGCGTCCATTTGGCCACTGGCACCTTTTACACTAGCCCGGTTGAAAGTCTATATGCAGAAGCTGCTGAACTACCACTGCCCTACCGCTGTGTATTTCTCCTCAGCAGGTAAGCATGCCGTTTGTCTGCCATGCGTGGCCACCCATCCTATGCCGCCTCCTTCTATAACTACTTTGATTCCCAGTATAGGGACTGCCCCTCTTCTCTGTTATCTTCAGGAGTTCACTTTCAGCTCTTGTTCTGGCAGCTTAACTTGACGCAACCTGCAAGGGCAACTCGTGTTCTCCTTGGCCTTCATTTCCTTCTTAAGGACACTGCTCCAGCCGCTCTCTATCCCCTTCAGTTTCACGACCTTCACATGGAACTTCGTGATAGTATCTTTGTGTACAATGATGTCTTTCGGACTGACCGTGGTATCGGGTGTGCCTTCGTCATTGGCGCCAACATTTTTCGGTATCAGCTTACAGCACACTGCTCAGTATTTACAGCAGAACTCTTCACCCTGTATCAGGCCACGGAGTAGTCTGATGCCACAGGCTCTTCAATTGTGTTCTCTGCTCAGACACCCTGAGCACCCTTCGAAGCCTCTGTGTGCTGTACATCGCCTATCCCTTAGTGCAATGGGTCAAGGAAAGGTGTCACTTGCTCCCTCTTAATGGAGCCACTGGGATGTTTATGTGGATTTCTGGTAATGCCAGTCTGACAGAAAACGAGGCTGCAGTCCTTATACCTCAGCTCACCAGTTTTTATCTTCCTTCCGATGATCTCTGTATTGCCATCTGTTAGGAGGTGGTGTCATTTTGGCATTGCCACTGGTCCTCCCTTCATGGGAATAAGCTCCAGGTTATTAAGCCTCTCCTGGCGACTTGGACAAACTCCTCTCAGCCCTCTTGCCGCAAGGAGGTCATTTTAACTAGGTTGCATCTTGGGCACAGCCTTTTTAGCTATCACCATTTGTTAAGTGGCACTCCCCCACCACTTTGTGCCCAAGTTTTAACTGTTTACGTTCGTGTTTGGGTTTGCCATCTGAGTAATCGGCTGTTTTAGCAAATGACTCATAGGCCGTTAACCGCATTTTACTTTTTATCCATCATAGCAAGGTGGTGAAGGCCATTTAGTTTTTTGGATCTCCATTTCTCTATGGGGTATTTTATAGACCTTTTTGCATGTCCCTGCAAAGCCATCTTGTCTTATGTAGATTGGGATTGACATGTAGTCGATTTTTAACTCTATAGTTTTGACATGGGCGTGTATGACCCTAGTTGTTTTTGCACCCTAAAACAAAACATTTAGAGAATTTGTTACTTGAAATAATTAGGTATTTATATAGTTCACTACATTCTCCAGGCCTTCTCATCGAGATCATTTCAAACATTGTAGGTATTCGTTCCATATATTCTTTTACATGGACACATGTATTATGTTTAGCGGAATCAACTCCTAAAACAATTTACTCATGTTAAAAATGTTTACTGTTCTGTTGCCTAAATTATATATGAAATGTTACCAGGACCCACTTTTCACAAATGTTTTGAGCCAGTAGGGAAGCTGATAACTTCTTCCATGTGTACCCCCTAACGAAGATTCTGGATTTGTTAGTACACTTCACATCCTTTGATCCTCAGTTTTCTTTTCTGCTACCACATGTACATTTTCTATTACCTTTCCCATTGTGTTTTCACCTTTTAGACTAGCCTGTCTGTATCTGGCAGTTGACAACCAAACTTGACGTTTGCAGACAGAAGAGAATTCCTTTTTGAGTACTTGAATTTCATATTCAGCAGATTTTGAAAATAAATTGTTTATCTTTTTATGTTTCAGATAAGATTAACAAATGGACAAGCCCTCACACAAACGTTTGGAGCAAAAGAACAGTTGGCAGCAGTTAGATTGTATGTTGAGTTAAACAGGACAGATGGAGCTGGACCATTCTCTCTAATGACAAATTTTCCTAAGAAAATATTTACAGATGATGACTACAATAAATCGTTGGAAGCTCTTGGTAAAGTGTTAAGTTTATTTTTATTATTACAGAGAATAAGTGTGGTATATGTTTCGGAACTTATCCATTAAGATCTCTAGCATAAATTGTATGCTTGTTAATTGATTGATAGTGTGATGTTTAAATTGGCTATCCAGTTGGGCCGCAATGCTGAGGAAATGTAGCTCTTGTTTGTCTTACTCTATCCTGTACAAAGTGTAATAGAAAAGTAATGAGTCTGACTTTTATCTACTAAAGTTTTTATTGTTTTCAAACAATAACTTTGTTCCCTTCAAAGTAGTTCTCTTCAGAAGCTATTTGCCAGTGGAGTCATCATGTCCATTCTTGCTAGTAACACTGAAAGGTTTTAATTATTAGAGCTTTTAATATGTTGGTCATATTCTTTTGAATATTCTTCAGAGTCCCAAAATGATGCCCTTTTGACATTTTTCAATTTTGGGAAAATAAAAATGTCACAAGGACCCAGTTGAGGTAAATAGGTGGACGGGGGGGGGGGGGGGGGGGGGCTGTGGACCAACAGGGATGTCTTTAGAGGGCAAAAATTCTGTGATGGGAGTAGTCTTGTGGCGTGGCCATTGTCATGTTGCAGCATCCACTTATCTGCAGTGTCTGGTCTCACTCGATTCAACCCTTATCTGAGCCTTTTAAGAACATCTTCGTAAAACACTTGATCGTCAGTCTGTCCTGGAGGTACAATCTCAGAAGAGCACGCACATGTTCAACATTTTCATCAGTTTTTGAAGTTGAAGCTCTCCCTGAGTGATGTTCATCTTCAATTTGCTCTCGGCCTTCCAAAAATTATTTGTGCCAGCAAACTTCTACTCTTGATGAAGATTGTTCCCCATAGGCCTGTTTCAACTTTTCAAAGGTATAACTCACAGATTCTCTAAGTTTCACATACAATTTGATGGCGTAGTGTTGCTCTAAATTCCACTTTTCCATTTTTGTAACATGCAAGAGAAACACAACTTCACTAATGGCACTCTCAAAAATCGCATGATGGCCATACGGAGCTGAAACTCAGGCTGAGCATCTGGTAAGGATGAACACACAGGTCTACACAAGTAGAACAACACAACATTGCCCGATAGCTCACAGTGGTGTCAGTCTCATGACTTTTCACACATGCCTCATATTTTTTCAGTTGATTCCAAATGCCAGTGTTTGTTTTCCAACTTATTTAGGTTTGTTATGAGCACCATTTAAGGTGCTAATATACTTTATAACAGCTGTGAGTAGTTAGATTTCATGGATGACAAATCCAGAATTTGTTCTCGACACATTCCCCATTAACAAGAGAAATTGAGGTGCTGAAGATTTGCTTTACTAAAATGTTACTAGAGGTATAACACTTTTTTAAAAAAAATTCTGAAGCTATCAAAATAGAATGTTTCAGTGATAAGATTTGGTGGCACATAGTTATTGTCACTCCATGACGATGTAGTGTCACTGAAATTAATTGCTTTGATCATGTCATGTTCAAAACTGATTTCCTTAACTTGCTTCGTATTGAATTTGCAGTGACTTGAAATGTTTCAGTTGTAATTTGCATAAAAAAAGAAAATATTTACATACATCAATAATGTTATTGTCAAATAAGGTGTTTCATGAGCAGGTTGATGACTCCAGCTTGTTATGTTTCTATTCATCTTCATTCGTGAGTATGGACACTGTGTGAAAATGAAACAAGAAACTGTGATGGAAGCAAAGAAACTGTCATGGAAGCAGCACAATGATAAAAATAATGCACATCAAATGTGGGAAAGCCGTCTTTAAAGTCCCAATTTCCTTAATGAGCCCAAACAATTGTGAACATATAATAATTGCTCCTAACTTCATTGTGGTTGTACCTGTTAGTTCATTTACAAGAGAACAATAATGCATACGCCCTGACAAGTTTTTGTAATTTTGATAGGTAAGAACTGGTATTCTGTTACAAAGACCTTTACTTTAGCCCACTACTGTGGAATAATACTGCAGCAATAAAACATAAATGAGAGAATAACACCAAAATAAAACTTCAGTTGCAAAGAAAATGCACTATTTACATCCAAAAAATGCAGTGCATACTCAAGCTTCTGGCGTCAGCAAAATGTGTCACAGACTAAGCAATACCTTGTAATAATAAATTGCTATGCGTTTTTCTTGTGAACCTTGTTTCGATGAGGATGATGTCACAACTGTTTACACTTCAAACAAGTGGCAGGAAAATATTGCAAGTGGTGGTTTGAGAAGTATACCTTTCAAAGTAACTTTCGTTTTAGACAAGATGAATTTGTGATGCCTTTCTTAAATCACAGAGCGTTAGACTCTCATTCAAAATTTAACACTGAGAGACAGGTGCTTAGAAAGATTTTGGGTTCCAAAAGACCAACCAATTATACCATTACTTAAAATTTTACTGGCACAGTTGTGTTTCATGTCTTAAAGGGTAAAAAATGCTAAAAAGACCAAATTTAAAGGTTAGTTTGTCACATTTCTTTTAATACTATCATGGTTTACAAATTATGCAGAAAGATTGGCAAAAGTATAATTATTCTTCAAAAAAAAACTGCGAATGAGCAGTTTCACACATAACACGTTTTTATGCAAAAGTTGACAGAACGTCTATTCACCCAGGTAGCCTTGAAATGTTTGGTGCACAACAGTGAAATTCACAATCATGCTTGTCAGAAATACTCTATTGCTGCTATTTAATTGCTCTGCTTATAGCTAATATGTATGCATATTAACGTTTCTTATTTGTGTGTTTGCGCTACTTACCAATGGTGTTGCTATTGGCTGACTTCATCACATGTCCTATTGCTCTGAATATCTGCTGTCATTGGCTGGTGAGATTGTGTAAAATGGGTGACAAAATCGTGTTGCAATCTAGATTTCAGTGCTTCAGAAGCTGCCATGCTGTATTTGGTGGAATGTGTGTGTACTTTCGTAATACGAAAATATGCACTGTAAATTTTGTCGTACATCAACGATCTTTACAAAATGTGTTGTTTCTTGTTGGGTTTCATTTCCGAAAGTGTCGGGAAGTTCTTTGCTGTATATAAAGCCTTCACTATTCAAAGGATTGAAAAGTTTGTCACTAAACACAGAAAAAAATTACTTTCCCCCAGGGTAAAGTGAATTTTTGCTTGGGAAAAAGTGTGTTTTTAACCGGAAAATCCAGGAAAAGTCCTCCCCCCTCCTCCTCCCCCACATATACATCTGTAAAGTTAACATACATTTGGTTCTACTTCTATGTTAACTGACTTGTCAGTTCTATCTGTGGCATTGTCATACATGAGTCAGATGGCTATGAATGCCAATGAAAGGTTGAAAGTAATAGTCTATAGATTTTGTAGTCATCAAATTCAGCAGCAAAAGACAAGTAATGTCCAGAAACACTATAAGGGGACATTGTATGTGCTATGCTGCCAATGTTAAATTATTGAATTTTGTGACCCATTATCTTGGAAACTTTAGACCAATTTACAATTTTCCACAATTATTGAATGCACCTTTCTAGATACACTGAACTAGAATTATTACTTAAATTGTATTGTGGGATATGTTATCCCCCCTTTTTTTTCTTCAAACACACACTTTTTTGACAATTTTGTAAATAAATGAACATAAAACAAAACAACTCAGGATATTTTAATTATTCTAGTTGAGTGTTGAACCTCACACTTGGCATGCTGTGAAAATTTCATGTCTCTACCATCAGTACTTTTTTTTTAGAAAAAGGGTCTTTTATTGCAAAAAATGTAGTTCAAAGATATTGAAGTTTTAAACTTTTTTTATTACAAATTCTTCTACAGACTTACATTTCTGTGTCTTCTTCAGTGACACAACAGCCCAGTGCTTGCCGCCTCCTTTTCTTTCTTGCTTGTTTTGTCATTTGCTGAGCAGATAACTCTGCTTCTCGTACACAAAGCTCATCCAGTTCCGGCAGTGCTTTAGATGTGTTCTGTCCAAATCTTACCCCCCCTAACTTCTCCAGAACTTAATTCTTTCATAGTCCCCACCAAAAATTATTACAGCATCAGGCACTGCTAACTTTAGAGTCATAAGGCCAACAAATACATTTTTAGGCACACGACACCACACACTGTTTTTGAAGGACTCATTCACATTCTGGGTCTTCCCATGTAAACATTTCTTTAGTAGCTCAGAATTTGCCAAATCTCTGTGAATAGGTTTGATTTCCTCTATTAATGCCGAAGGAAGAGAATGTTTATGCGTAAATTCATGCATGGTGCCAGAAAATACAGCTTGCCTATATTTACACCAAGTGTTTGGTGGAGGTGGACACAAAGCATGACATGGCTTTTCATCGGTTGATGTTCAATGAAAGAAAGTGCTCCACACAGTTCTTTTCAACTTCTCTAAATTATCACAGTTATCTCAAATGGCCTTCCCATAATATTCCTGTAATTCATCAATTACTTTGTCCGCTAGTCTTCCAGCATGTTTTACTGTCTTGCCATCAGACAGTTTTGTGTTACCCAGCTTGGTTTTCAGGTTACGTAGACATGTTCCCATCCTTTTTTTGACATGTCCTAAAAACTCAAGTATTTATATAGGAACATCATATGGCTTACTGTTTTGTACTGCAATGAAAGTCTTGCTGTCTCCATCACCTAAGTAATTCACATATCTGACACACCTCTCCTCCTGCGAACGCTGGAATATGTACTCTCCTTTTACCTCCATTCCTCAACTTGTGCCATCATAATTTTTTATACACTGCTGCTTATGAAGTAATCTGTTCTCCTGGTCCACTGTACAACCTTGGCAATACTTACTGTGAACTTCAAAATCCATAACTTTTCCAGTGTCAATACCTATTGCAGATGTAAAACCATTTTTAGAACTAAACCCACAGCAATGCTGATGTCTGTGTCACCCTCATTTTGTTCGACAGCTTCTGATGCAGCAACCATTGAATTATCAGCCACAGCAGTCTCCAGTTGCTGTTACATATTTTGTATACGTAGAAGGTGGTTTTGGCAAATTCAACACAGTGCAGAGAACATTACCAGCCCTTGCAGCTGAACCAATGCACCTAAGGCCATAGAACAGTCTCTCATTAGTTTCATACAATGCGTTACATGAACAATTGATGAAGTATGAAATGCTTTTTCGTTTTTGCACTTCTGAATTTAATTATTAATTTAGACACAGCACCAATTCTAGCTCCAATATCCTCATAAAGTTTAATTCACCACCACAAAGACAGCAAGAGACGGTTTCAGACAGAACTTGTGCAATGATTTGCACATCAATAATGACGGTGTCCATAGTATCATTACTTTTATCACCGTTACCCATTTCTAAAGTTACTTTCCTTTTTGATGCACAAGGGGGCTTGGTCACTTCAGAAACATTATTGTGGTTTCCTTCCCTGCTACCACATGTGTTTTCAAGTACTTCAGAAGAAAATGCAGGTCTCACATATCTGTTACCCACAAATTTGGGTTTCTTGAAGTTACTTTTATGGTTAGTTATTTTATTTACATATAAAAAGCAATAGAAGCAGAACAATTGCTTACTACAAAAATAGCCGATAATCATACTACTTTCAACGAAAAATAGTATCAGAAACAAAGGACTGATTTGTTCATTCATTATGCCAACTTCTGAGACGTGGCAGTAGGCACAAAACAAAGCAATTCACAGCTTTCTAGACTGTATAGTTTCCAAAATACAGGTGCTCGACTGTGGCAGTATATGCGTAGCCGCAAAATTTGACAGTCACACGTCAATGTTAAAAATATTATGTGAAGGTCTCACAATTGTCTGATTTTAATGTATTATATACCAAAATGTTCAGGAAAGTCCAAAATACATTATGGACTAGAAAACAGAAAATGTCAAATTTCAATGAATTTCATGTACAATCGGAGATGCATTCAGTTAATGGGTGGGAAAGTGTTACTGCTATTCGACAGAATAATCATTTTTGAAAGCTCAAATACAGCCAAAAGAAGAGCCTTTCAGAAGAAAAAGGAGTTGAAGTTTTTGCAAAAGCTAACATTCCAGTCACAAAGTTCCCAATCAGTACTTTCTTTTTAAAAGTCAATTTCAAATAACAAAGGCTTTTGTGTCTTCACTTTTAAATTTGTGTGTCTAGTCATTTACCCCAAAAGAATGCAAACTTTTGCCAAAAGTAGATGTTACAGTTTCTGATACCTAGTAATTTTGTACATTATCCATTGACAGTACTGATATTTCTCCTTGAAGATAAGTACTAGACAGCATGTAAATGTCCAAGTGGTGGTGGTGGTGGTGGTGGTGGTGGTGGTGGTTGTAGAAGAAGAAGAAGAAGAAGAAGAAGATTGACTGACACCAATCCTGATACAGTGCTTTTCCGAAGTGTTCTGGCTAGTGCCTATTCAGAACTGGGCAGCCGAGAGGCAAATTGTGTGTCATATTCATTCTTTTCTTTTCTCGTCTCAGATGTAGCCTCATTGTCTCAGATTTATTCTCACTGCCAGGATCGACTCAGCATCTTGGTAAATTAGCCATAACACCACAACAGTAAGAGGCCTGCCATCTTGGTTCAGTGATCTGCTGGTCTGCATTGGAAGGATCCTAACTTTTATGGATGCAGCCTTCTTCTAATCCTGCTTCTTGTGCATCAATTTGTACAAAGAAATTAACGTGAATTTGTCTGTACGGACTAAACTAGAGCCAGAATATGTCTTTAGCTTCTTTTTGACACTGTGTTGGGATGTGCTTGTCTTTCCATTGTTTCAACCACGTATATTTGTGGGTGTTGTTAATATGCTATAGTCCACAAATAGGCCATGCTGTTCTTATTAATGTCCATAAAACATGAAGTTTTCCCTCTCTAAATCACTTTATTGGATCCAAATAGTATTATGGGAGCTACTAATTGAAATATCTAAGCACAGTTACTAAGTGACTACAAAAATTAACATATTATTTTCATGGATAACATGTTTCTAAAAATCATTTTATTCCATTTCTAGGTCTAGTGCCTTCTGCTGTGGTCATTGTTTCACGGGTGCAGCATTAACACCAAAGCCATCTTCAAGCAGCTGTACTCTTTCAAGCTAATTCCATAAATGGAGATTATATATTTATGGTCTAATGCTGTACATTTGTTTTAAATATGTATTTTGTTACTGTATATGTCTTGGCAAGTTAAAATAAAAATGGTTGATTTTTTAATGTCATTAATTTTTCAAAGTTACAAGTAGTTGGCACACTAAAACTTGTTACAGTACACTTTGTTGTGACGATATCTTCCTGCCACTTCAAATTGTACAGATGTTTGTATTGTCATTTGCTGTAATTAATCTTTTCTTATAAAACAGAGCTTCAAATGTTGTTATTCTTTTATGATTTTTATAAAATAAATTACTGCAAGAGACTGAACATGTGAAAAGGCCTGAAAATGCAATAAACTGTGAGATACAGTAAATATATTGGTTTGATTTCAAAGATATTTTAACTGTGGATATATCCAACAAAGGTAACCACTCAGTCTTTTGGTGGTTGAACTATTTTACAGACACATAACTAGCTTTTGAGCTACTACTGTTTGTCAAGAGCAAATGCACATAAGCACTCACTCTCGCTAATGCACACGCCTGTAGCTGCATCAACTCTGGCTAACAGCAGTTTGAAGGGGGGCTGAGGTCAGGATGGAAGGTAAGTTGTATGGCTGAGAGGTATGGTAGAGGGGGCAGGTTGCTGTCAAAAGATGCAGCAATGTTAGAGTGGTTGTGAGATAGTTTCCTTACTACAAGAAGAGCAGTAACTAGAAAGTTAAATCTCTGTGGTGGTGGTGTGTGTGCCTATATACGACATGTCAATCAGTTAGAGATGGTTACCTTTTCTCATCTTTATTGTTTACATTATGTAGTTTCCATTATTGCAGTGAAAAGGAACATTATTTTTCCATGTTATCCTAATAATATTCTGCTTAGCTGCCTGGCTTAAAAATATTTGATTCAATTTTTTCCCAAGTATCAATGACATATGTGTGTATTAGGCTGTGACTTCAGAAAGTAAGTTCTTTAGGCAATTGGATCAACTGGATACAATTACCAAGGGAAAGAAATGGAAGTAAGTGTTGGACATATGAATGTGAAGAGAGGAAAAAGATCATGACCTAATCACCTACAAAAAATACCAGGAGAAGCAAGTAGAATAAAAAGTTGGAAGAAGTGGCCAAGGATTTAAAATAAAGAAGATGAAGTCAGGATAATAGCTTTACTTCATGCAAACTATTAGCTCTAATCAAGACATAAAAATGCACTTCCATTAATTATGTGTAACACTGTTGTCATCCAAAAGGCTGAAACCATGGTAAATACACAAAAAAAATCATTATTCCAAGACTGAAGCAATGGAAGTTTGGAGCATTACACTAGTGGACAATGAAAATTTTAAATAAATAATTTCAACTATCTTGTATATTTGCATCTGCCAAATCAAAAATTAAGTCAGAAATATTTTTAAAAAAACTTTTTTCTCATTTATTAGTGTAGGGTGCTGAAAACAGTGATTGAGAGAATTTAATTGTGTCAACAGTTGATATAATTGCTTTAGGTGGTTGTTGTCTGTGATTTCGGGAATGACAAAAACATGTAACAGTGAACTTTCCCTCATGATAATGGCTTTCCCACCCCACTGAAACTTTGCTCCAACAGTGGATAAGCAAAAAGATTTGTTATGGACAGAAAATGTTTTGCTCAGTTGCCACAGGAGTATGAGCTTTGTTTAATGTAGTGTGTTCTTCAGCTGTGAATTGACAAGTCTAGGGTCAGGTAATAGTATGTTTTCTGAAGCATTGTGTTTCAAAAGGAGGAACATGTCTTGCAAATGTGTAGATGATTAAAACAATTTTTCTTATGTTTGTGCCAAACTCACTTTAAAAGTTACAGAGGTGAAATTTGACTCTTCAAATTAAAAGAGTTTACAAATGTTTATTTAACAATAAAACAGACAAGAATAAGTTTGGGCCTCCAGAAATCTTTTGTGCCAAATGTGTAACATAAAAATGGACCCCTCATATACCTTTTGCAGTTCCCATGGTATGGTGCGACCCTAGGGATTCTGTTTGACAAGTATATCTGGAATTAGTTGGAAGTCTAAACATACAGTTAAATATTCATCTCTAAAATCAGCAGTTCATCCTGTGCCTCATGGAACAGGCCCACACCAGCTCCAACTGACAACAAAAATGTGACCAAAGATTTGATTTAGAATGCACTGACAACATTGGTGAAATAAAACAGAGTGACCCAAAAATTGGCATTTGTTCAATGACCCTTCAAAAATCAGCTTGAAAGGAGTCTTGCTACATAATGGAAATAATCTTCCATCCATTCCTAAAGCTCATGCAGTTGGTACGAAGAAAAGTTGTAGGAATACACATCTGTTATGCAGTATCATATATGATGGCTATTCATGACACATGTGTGGAGATTTTCAAGTGATAGCAATTCTGCTTCTATAACATCTTCGCTGTGCAAAATTGTGCTGCATCTTGTGCGTGGAATAGCAGAGATAGAAGCAAACATTATACTAAGAAAAGCTAGCCATAGAGAGAGTCATTCAATCCAGGACAGGCAATTGTTGTTCATCAACCTGACAAAATTTTTCATCTCCATTACATATCACACTAGGTTTGATTCAGAATTTGTGAAATAAGTGGATGGTGATGAGAGTACACATCTGTTCCTAAAAACAAAGTTCCCAGAGACCAGGGGAATGAAATTGGAAGAGTGAATATTTGTTGGTCCTCAAATTAGGGAACAAAAGATTCACTGTTTGGATGTCTGTTAAATATGCAAGAATCAACTGCATGTTTCTGTTTAAAAATATTGTAAACTTTCTAGGAAACGGCAGGTTTGGCCATTAGAAGAACTAATCAGCAAGTTGATTGAGAAGTATCACGTCATGGAATTCAATGACATTATGTGTGGAACCAGAAGGAGTGCACTGTTTGGAATGCCAACTGTCGCAACCAGATAACCGATACATTGACTCGCTCTAATCTGAACAGCTATTCTGATTACTTCTAACTTTAAGCATTAACAGGGTAGTGCAGTGGTTAGCACTGTGGACTTGCATTTGGATGACTGTTCAAATCCCTATCTAGCCACACTGATTTAAGTTTCCAGTGATTTCCCTAAATAACTTAAGCAAATGCAGGGATTATTCCTTTGAAAGGGCAACACCAATTTCCTTCACTGTCCTTCCTAAATCCAAACTTGTGTTCCATCTCCAATGACCTTGATGTTCACGGGGTGTTAAACACTTATCTTCCTTCCTTGTTCTAACTGTAAGCTGTTAATCAGTGTGTGAAAACTAGAAACAGACCATTTGCAAAAAGACCAAGAATTTTGTTCCCACTGTGAGTCAGGCACATGCACATAGCTACTCTTTTGTGATGTGTTCTGTGCTTTATTGCAGGTCAATAGCATTCTTCTGGTAAATATTAATTTATTAATTCATCTTCTGATAATCTTCCTCACTGTAGCTAAGGTAAGCTCATCTATACATTCTTTTGATTTCTTACACAGTTCACTTTTTTTTAAGTCTAACTGAACCAATTGTTAAAAAATTGAAAACTTTTGTCATTTAAAATATTTAATTCTGTAAAGTTTTATCAGTGAGGTAAATTGCCAATGTGCGCTAGAAAATGTAATTGCCTGTAAACCAGTGCTCTGAAAAACAAATTAAACCTGTTGTCTGAGTGTCTTCTCTTTTCATATTTTTTTTTTTTTCACAATACAAGTCTAAAATGTTACAATCAATTTTGTTAACAAAAGGTACATGTAAACTCTGCAAGCCACCGTATGGTGTGTGCTGGAAAGTACTTTGTGTACCACTCTTATTTCCCCATTTTCCTGTTACAGTTGCGAGTGATTTGCGGGAAGAACTATTGGTGGCATTCTCTGCATGAGCTTAAATATCTCTGATTTCATCTTCACAGTGTTTTCGATCAGTTGGAGGAAGTAATATATTGGTTGATTTTCTTCGGAAAGTATGCTTTTAAAACTTTAACAGTAAACCATATTTTGATGCAGAATGCATTTCTTGCAGCATCTTCCATGGGGGTGGCTAGAGCATGTCCGTGGTGCTTTTGCACCTACTAAATTAACCTTTAACAAAATACACTGTTCTTCTTTGTATCTTCTGTTTCTTAAATCAGTCGTATCTGGCACAGGTCCCAGAATGGTTAGTAATATTTAGGTGTTGTTTGAATGAGGGTTTTGTAAACTCTCATGTTTGTGGGTGTACTACATTTTCTGAAGATTCTTCCAGTGCATCTCGGTTTGGCATGTGTCTTATCTGCAGTTAGTTTCATGTGTTTGTTTCACTTTAAATAGCTCCATACGCATACTCTAGAATTTTATGGATATCTCTTTATGCATACTCCTAGATATTTCATGGATGTGACTGCTTCCAGTTATTGTTCTGCAGTCATACAATAATGGTTTTTCTCTGTAAACTTATGTGCAATACATTTGAGGGTCAGTTGCCACTCCTTGTGCCAAGTGTAGATCCTCTCCAGGTCTTCCAACATTTTACTACAATTTTCCGGCATTGCAACTTCTCTGTCTACAACAGTGTCATCCACGAAAAGTGTAATGGACCTTTGACATTAGGCACTAGGTCATTTATATATACTGTGAAAAGTAATGGCCTGATGGCTTTGTCTGGGTTATTAATAACTGAGAGAATCTTAACCTTCACACTTTTAGTGCAGCATGTGTTAAGAGTTTCACCTGTGTAGTACAGTGTAATATAATTCACATACTGCTGTGTAGAAATAGGCTTGTAATGCACTCACACATGAAACTAACAAATTTTTCTACCTTTCCTTTGGCACAAGCTACACATTTTGTGAAACTGTGAGATCAGTCTCATTGCCAACAGCTGCAGTGGGTTAATACTGTACGTTTGGCAGTTAAGAGGTTTATTATTATTAATGAATGATAAAAGAAATCAAAAAGTTAGCAGTCAAAAATGTTTTCCTGTGAATTACATTTGTGCATAGTCCATAACATTTCAGTCCCATATGCAATAAATTTCTGTATTGGAATACAAAATGTCAGTACTAAAATTAAACCCAAATTGTCTTTGAAATATTTTAGCATGTTCTCTGCTGACACATGCAGACAGTGTCATTCTTAAGTAGTTTGTACTTCTGTTCTCAATTAATTGTTTGGTATAAATCACCAGAAAATAATATTCATTTATTCTGCTTATGTAACTCATAAGAGATGATCAGTGTTATCCCTACACAATTTTTAACCCTGAAGAAATTTGGTTTCTCACTTGTGATCTCATTAGGAAAGACATTATTGAAATGAGTTCTCCTAATGCCTGTTAGCTCCATATTGCATATGGAAATTTTTGATTAAATAATTACTTATTTAATAAAGAGTGTATCACATTTAAATGTGTAATAATAGACTATACATTTCTTTTTGTAATATATCACTCTTCCTCTGGCTTTGAAATAACACTTTCCATTAGTTTAGCGGTTTTATGTAACATTTTCATCTTTTTTTTTTTTCTTGTCAATTATCCTTTATTTTTTATCCCCTCACATGAGGAATTTTACATTGTCACTGTTTTATTTTAGTTGTACTAAAATAAAGGAAGAGAGAAACAGACTAATTTTCCTGGTAAATGTGGAGTTGAGCAGATACGAAGAGAGGTACAATCAGATAAAGAGTTTTGACAAAATAAAAAAAGTTAGTCTCTAAATAGGACGGTGTACCCTACACTAACTATTTAACATATCCAGTTGTTTTATATTTGGTAACTGAAGAAACCTTCAGAAGCCAAGATAACTAAAAAACATTTTATTGGATGAGCGATTTTAACAGGGCTGTGCTGTCATCATTGGATCTTATTCTTTTTGAATTCAAATAGGGGTAATGCAGGAGTAGGTTTAATAATGAATAGGAAAATAGGAATGCGGGTAAGCTACTACAAACAGCATAGTGAACGCATTATTGTGGCCAAGATAGATACGAAGCCCACACCTACTACAGTAGTACAAGTTTATATGCCAACTAGCTCTGCAGATGATGAAGAAATTGAAGAAATGTACGATGAAATAAAAGAAATTATTCAGATAGTGAAGGGAGACGAAAATTTAATAGTAATGGGTGACTGGAATTCGAGTGTAGGAAAAGGGAGAGAAGGAAACATAGTAGGTGAATATGGATTGGGGCTAAGAAATGAAAGAGGAAGCCGCCTAGTAGAATTTTGCACAGAGCACAACTTAATCATAGCTAACACCTGGTTTAAGAATCATGAAAGAAGGTTGTATACGTGGAAGAACCCTGGAGATACTAAAAGGTATCAGATAGATTATATAATGGTAAGACAGAGATTTAGGAACCAGGTTTTAAATTGCAAGACATTTCCAGGGGCAGATGTGGACTCTGACCACAATCTATTGGTTATGAGCTGTAGAATAAAACTGAAAAAACTGCAAAAATGTGGGAAATTAAGGAGATGGGACCTGGATAAACTGAAAGAACCAGAGGTTGTACAGAGTTTCAGGGAGAGCATAAGGGAACAATTGACAGGAATAGGGGAAAAAAATACAGTAGAAGAAGAATGGGTAGCTCTGAGGGATGTAGTAGTGAAGGCAGCAGAGGATAAAGTAGGTACAAAGACGAGGGCTGCTAGAAATCCTTGGGTAACAGAAGAAATATTGAATTTAATTGATGAAAGGAGAAAATATAAAAATGCAGTAAATGAAGCAGGCAAAAAGGAATACAAACGTCTCAAAAATGAGATCGACAGGAAGTGCAAAATGGCTAAACAGGGATGGCTAGAGGACAAATGTAAGGATGTAGAAGCTTATCTCACTAGGGGTAAGATAGATACTGCCTACAGGAAAATTAAAGAGACCTTTGGAGAGAAGAGAACCACGTGTATGAATATCAAGAGCTCAGATGGCAACCCAGTTCTAAGCAAAGAAGGGAAGGCAGAAAGGTGGAAGGAGTATATAGAAGGTTTATACAAGGGCGATGTACTTGAGGACAATATTATGGAAATGGAAGAGGATGTAGATGAAGACGAAATGGGAGATACGATACTGCGTGAAGAGTTTGACAGAGCACTGAAAGACCTGAGTCGAAACAAGGCCCCCGGAGTAGACAACATTCCATTAGAACTACTGACGGCCTTGGAACAACCAGTCCTGACAAAACTCTATCAGCTGGTGAGCAAGATGTATGAGACAGGCGAAATACCCTCAGACTTCAAGAAGAATATAATAATTCCAATCCCAAAGAAAGCAGGTGCTGACAGATGTGAAAATTACCGAACTATCAGTTTAATAAGCCACGGCTGCAAAATACTAACGCGAATTCTTTACAGACGAATGGAAAAACTGGTAGATGCAGACCTCGGGGAGGATCAGTTTGGATTCCATCGAAATGTTGGAACACGTGAGGCAATACTGACCTTACGACTTATCTTAGAAGAAAGATTAAGAAAAGGTAAACCTACGTTTCTAGCATTTGTAGACTTAGAGAAAGCTTTTGACAATGTTGACTGGAATACTCTTTTTCAAATTCTAAAGGTGGCAGGGGTAAAATACAGGGAGCGAAAGGCTATTTATAATTTGTACAGAAACCAGATGGCAGTCATAAGAGTCGAGGGGCATGAAAGGGAAGCAGTGGTTGGGAAAGGAGTGAGACAGGGTTGTAGCCTCTCCCCGATGTTATTCAATCTGTATATTGAGCAAGCAGTAAAGGAAACAAAAGAAAAATTTGGAGTAGGTATTAAAATTCATGGAGACGAAGTAAAAACTTTGAGGTTCGCCGATGACATTGTAATTCTGTCAGAGACGGCAAAGGACTTGGAAGAGCAGTTGAATGGAATGGACAGTGTCTTGAAAGGAGGATATAAGATGAACATTAACAAAAGCAAAACGAGAATAATGGAATGTAGTCAAATTAAATCGGGTGATGCTGAGGGAATTAGATTAGGAAATGAGACACTTAAAGTAGTAAAGGAGTTTTGCTATTTAGGAAGTAAAATAACTGATGATGGTCGAAGTAGAGAGGATATAAAATGTAGACTGGCAATGGCAAGGAAAGCGTTTCTGAAGAAGAGAAATTTGTTAACATCGAATATCGATTTATGTATCAGGAATTCGTTTCTGAAAGTATTTGTTTGGAGTGTAGCCATGTATGGAAGTGAAACATGGACGATAACTAGTTTGGACAAGAAGAGAATAGAAGCTTTCGAAATGTGGTGCTACAGAAGAATACTGAAGATAAGGTGGATAGAGCACGTAACTAATGAGGAGGTATTGAATAGGATTGGGGAGAAGAGAAGTTTGTGGCACAACTTGACTAGAAGAAGGGATCGGTTGGTAGGACATGTTTTGAGGCATCAAGGGATCACAAATTTAGCATTGGAGGGCAGTGTGGAGGGTAAAAATCGTAGAGGGAGACCGAGAGATGAGTACACTAAGCAGATTCAGAAGGATGTAGGTTGCAGCAGGTACTGGGAGATGAAGCAGCTTGCACAGGATAGAGTAGCATGGAGAGCTGCATCAAACCAGTCTCAGGACTGAAGACAACAACAACAACAACATATTATTCTTCACCTCATGTTGGCGTGTCAAAAAGTATTATGTACAAACATAAACGTAACTATATAGCACCAATTGCAATTAGTCATGATCACTAATAGGTGGCAACTGACAGAATAGTGTGAACATGATGACCTCAATGTACCCGGTGTACCGGTATGAAATGAGCATTCTTTTGTGAAAATGAAACACTAATTTTGAATTGAAAAGTAAAAACATTTTATTCAAAGTACTGACCATTGCTTTCTATAAATTTTGACCACCTTTCTGGCAATTTGTGGACACAATGCCAATAGAAATGTTTGTTTTTTGAAGCAAACCAATCAGACGCCCAATTTTCGACTTCTTCGTAGGAATCGAAGTGTTCCTCAGCCAATGCGTGTCCCATTGATGAAAACAAATGATAGTCGTAAGGGGCCAAGTCTGGTGAATATGGTGGGTGGGGTAGCAGCTCCCAGCCAAGTGTTTTGATTGTATCCTGAACCAGTTTTGCTTTGTGTGCAGGTGCATTGTCATGTAAAAAAAATTACTTTGCCATGTCTTCTGGCCCATTCTGATCTTTTTTTCGATCAATGGATAGTTCAAATTGATCATTTGTCGTCGGTAGTGATTAGTATTCACAGTTTCACCAGGTTTTAGAAGCTCATGATACCCCATACCAGAGCATACACAGAGCATCGTCTTCATTACCCATGATTTTGTGTGTTTATGATTCTTAAAATAAATCCATTTTTCATTGCCAATAACAAATCGTTGCAAAATTGATTTTCTTTCATGTCTTTGAAGCAAAATTTGACACATGGTTTTTCGGTTTTCCATCTGTCTTTAATTCAATTCATATGGCACCCATTTTCGACACTTTTGGATCTTTCCCATAGCTTTCAAACGGTCAGAAATTGTTTGTTGTGCAACATTTAGCATTGCTGCCATTTGCTTCTGACTCAAAAGTATCATCGTCATCCAATATTGCTTGCAATTCGGCGTCTTCGATCTTTTTTGGTGGTCTTCCACGTTCTTCATTTCTTACATCAAATTAATTATTTCTGAACTGTTGAAACCATCTTTTGCATGTTTACTTCTCATAGAGCATGATCACCATATGCCTCGACAAGCATTCGATGTGACTCTGCAGCACTTTTTTTTCAAATGAAAACAAAAAATTAATGCTTTTCGTAAATCATTACTTTCTGGTACAAAATTCAACATTGTTAACACGATGAAAACATACGATGTTGTTTGTTCCATGACTTGATGTATACTAAATATCTTTGACAGATGTCATACCAACCAACGAGGGGGGGGGGGGGGGGGGGGGAATTAAGGCTCGTTCACAACAAATGTTCCCTATTGACACATTTGTATCTTAACGCTCTTTTCATACCAGTACACCTGCTATGCTCACGTGACTAATGTGTGGTGTAGGTCTTCATGGTAGTGGGAAGTGCATATGCATGTGAAGTAATTTGTAACACTGGTGGTTAGTGTGTCATGATGACAGTGTGGCCCTGTTGAAATCAGTCATCCAATAAAATGCTTTTTTAACTATCTGGCATATGAAGTTTTCTTCTGTTACCATGCATTGCAGATCACCCCAGACTGACCATGTTAGGAATATATACAGAAAAAAAACATGCTTCGTCCACTTTTCTTCAAAAATGAGTTACGTGTTCCATGAGATGTAGGACTCCATGTCATATATGTTGCTGATCGATCATTGCAATGATATAAATAATCCACACAGTATAACTGATTTTTCGATTACGCATCCATGGAAAGAGAGTTCTAATGTTTCTTGTTACAGGGAATAAATGTGCTTTATCCAATGTTGTGTATCAAGTTTTAGATTCCTCGTGGATTGGCAAACAATGTTGAAGCAAAAAATAGAGAATCTTCCTTTGTTGTGCATTGTTGTTACTAGTAAAAACCATTGCTTTAGTTTGAGACATTCTGTTTAGTAATGCAAGTGTTGTAAGAAATTCATTTCAGTTTTAATAGTTTTTATTGGATGATGAAAGATGGAGACCTTAAGATTCTAATAGTGTTAAGAAAAGGGGAGTACAACTACAAATGAGTTCGGTCATGAAGAAATTAAGGGTTCAGTCACACAAACTAGGAGAAGGCCACAGCTGTAACAAAGTATTTTGAGGTGGTAAGTAGCGATAAGGTAAACTGGAACAATCGTTGTATATGACAGGCCTCCTTACAACACTTCACAGAAGGCAATCAAGAAAGAATGAAGATGAAGCACAGCTTCAAGAGAGGCATTCTTAGACAGAAAAGTCTCCATGGCAGTATGTGGAGTGTGTGATCACATTCATTCATTTTAGTTTAGGTCAAGTCATTATCGAAATCACAAGATCAAGAAGGTGTAGCCCCCAGAGGAGTGTTTCATGAAAAAATTGCATGGAATGTTCCACGAAAAATACCCAAATTTTGACATGGTTATCCAAGGACTGATACATGCTTAACCTGCAATAAGCACACTGCTCAGGTGAAAGTGCAGAATTCAGTGTTACCTGAAAATTTTGACAATGACATGAAGAAAAAGAGTATTGAAAGAAATTAATAAGATAACCATTGGCTAGAAAACACACAAAGTCAAAGCCAAAAAATTTTATTCCAGAAATAGAGAGGTTTGTTTAAGAGGCCAAAAGTCAAATACAGAAGGATCTGTGTGTACTACCAAAAGAATGTATACTTATCAAGCATAAGAACTTGCGAAATCTCGTGTAAAAGGCAGTTGTCTGTTTATTCATTAAATATTACTCAGCTTTCAGATGCAGTTTAAGTGTTCTATACTTACACTAAAAATGTTGGAAAAGAAGGGGCTAGTAAAGTCGTTTCTTTTTAAATTACGTTGTGACAAAATTATTGCACAAGAAAATAAAACATCTTGAAGTTCTTTGTGATTTGTTTTCAGGCCATAGCATAAATTATATTGTACCTAGGTATCTTAATTATCCTATGAGTGATCTGAAACTTTTGGAAATGGTGAAAGTAACTTCTCCTATTAGAGAAGACACTTTTATGGTGTATGATAAGAATATGGGACTGATTAACACATTAGCAGTAGCAGAAGTACCAAATAATTGGGAGCAGATCACATTTGCAGCTCAATGTAAACCTAAGCCATTTAATGTTGTGTCAATTAACATTTGATACAAAATTGGGAGTCACTTATGAAGAAGAAATATTTGAAAAATATCCATTCCTGACAAAGCTTGTCAGAGAGGTAGTCATCACAAAAAAACATCCCCCTCTTTTCCAACATTGAGAAACATATAATGGAGCTCAGATTTCATTGGTGGTGAGAGCTTCACTTTGACTTGAAGAACAAGTGTGGAGAATACCAATCTTCTATTTGCAGGGGTAAAACATAATAAAACAATAATAATAATTTGTTTTTACCAGTCCTCTGGTAACATCAAAAGAAAAAAGTAACTCCAGGTTTCGAAAGATTGTTGCAGACAAGAAGTAAAAGTGCTCTACACAAACCTTTCACATTGGGTCAAGAAGCGCGTGTTGGAACAAAGTAATGCTATTTTCTTCCTATTACCAACTTATCACATGAAGTTAAAACAGCAAATAAAAGCTGCTTTCCAAGAAATGTCTTTGTTTCAAACATTGTTTTTCATTGCGAAAAAATCTTACACACTGTAAAGGAACTGAAAATATTGTGATTTAATCGCAGAGGTGCTGAAAAATTGTTCCAGTGACACACCAGAGAAATATCTGGTAAACTTTTTATCTTTGAGAGACATAGGAGCAATTTCGCCCTTCGTTTTTTATTTCTTGTATGAACGACTACCCTTTTGTTCTGATGGGCTGGTGGGATGTCGTACTGTCTAATTACTAGTGTGTGTGTGTGTGTGTGTGTGTGTGTGTGGTAAATGAATGAGTTAAAAGACGCAAGATGTGTTTTATATTATTTTCATCGCACAACAAGCCTTATTCCCATGCCTATGGAGTATTTATGTTAAGCAGAGAAGGCGAGTTTTAGATGGAACCGAAGATCTTCAAAACGGCGCTGCTCAACAATAGAGGTACGTGATTGTGCTCTCTACTTTCCTTTCGTGGCCGCTAAAATTACTTCCGATTCGTTTTGCCGAGACATTCAGAACCTGCAATCTTCTTTTTCTTATAAAAATACTAGTCCGATGCAAAAGAAATACTCTTAGATTTAAATAATTGCCATTCTTTTACCCAGGCCACGGGGAATGATAGAACGTACGTGCCTCTACTCTGAATGTACGTTCGCAATCTCCGAGTGTGTTACGACGAAATTATTTCACAATGAAAATTTCTCATCAGACCGCAACCACTCGCACGCGAATGTACGTACCCTCTGAATGTATCTAGTCAGTCACGCGCGTTGTTCAAAAGCTTTACTTTTAATATTCAGTGGATTACATTTCCGAAATTAATTTTTGTTTATGCTGCAAATCGTACTTCACGCGAAGTATTTATTACGTAAGTTACAGGCTCAATTTAATAAAAAAAAAGATTCCGAATAATAGAAATAAAGAATAACAATCAAACAAATCGAACCTAAATAAACAGAAAGAGGGAACGTTACAATGGCGACCGAGTGCCATGACCATAATTTCAGTAAAAATCAGTAGAATTGTTAGTTGAAATATTTAAGCTTTTTTCTTGCCATCCATTATTGCCACTACAACATATTGTTTCTGTTGCATGTCATGAGAGCTACGTACCAGAAACGAAAAACCACATGGAAATTACTAATTTTCGAAAAAAAGTTTGGACCATTTAATGTTAATTCTTCTCACTACAAAACCGTCAGAAAACACACGTAAGGTAAGAACAACAGCACTAATCCGCTTTAGTTGAAAGTAAATGTGGGACAGTTTTTTTTTTTCATTTTTTCGACACCCACTGCGTAGAACGCATCAATTCCTTTTTCCAAATTCTTTTCCATTTCTTTTTAATTTACGTAAAAATTGCATTAGTTCATTTTCTATTATATGTAAATGCATCACAAGATGGCGGACAATTTTTATTGATTGAGCGCGAAAAAAGTAAGAGTCATTTATCAGTCTTCTGTTTTGCCAGAGACATATTTTACTGCGTGAATTTTCACGGACGAGTGCAAAGCCATCTGTGATTTATTTACGTGTAGTACGAGCTGTAGTGATAGTGAAGTTCGGCTGCACGCTGTTTTGTGTTGTGAATCGGCATGGTGAAACTCAGATCTCAGACAAAAACTATGGATAGTTCGTCAGATGAGGAATCAATAGTCCAACCCTTACAAAACTTTGAGGCCGAAAGTACTGCGAATACCGAAAACACAGTCGCAGCGACCGGCAGTGCTCAGTCGCAGGCGACGGGCGACAATATGTCGACTACAGAAACAAATACGAATACTGACAATACACAAGACCCAGTAGAAACAGACCTTATACGCATGTTTAGAGAGATGCAGACAAATTTAATGTCGCAGTTTGCAGCTCAAGTTGTAGAAAATGTTGCAGCACAAATGCAAGCTCACACAGAAAATGTTGCAGCTCAGATAGGTACTGTTAACACACGAGTAGAAAATGTTGCAGCACAAATGCAAGCTCACACAGAAAATGTCACAGCGCAGATAAACGCTGTCACTACCCAGATAGCCAGTGTAACGACACAAATGGACAAAATAGACAATGACGTGAAGAACCTGACCGACATGCAAAATAATCTGACGACTCAACTGACCCAGTTAAAAAGAGAGGTAGCAGATCAAGTGATAGAGGTAGTACGCGAAGATTTAAATTACATGAGCCAAGACATTGATAACTTAAAGTCCACAGTTAAGGATATGCCAGAACAGATCCGTACCTTAACCGAAAATTTTGAAGCTATGAGTTTTCAACAGACCGAGCTTAGTGTCAAAATGCAGGAGGCTGTAGACCAAGTTGATGACATGACGAAACAACAAAAACAGCAGTTTGACGAATTTTTAGAGGAAAAAGACAAACATATCAACCATACATTAGAAACAGAACTGAAAAAAGCAATAACTAACACTGTAGAACAGGTGTACACTACACAAACCACGTCTGCAACTAAACTTCAAACTGACCTAGCTCAGTTACAAAAGACTCTGACACAGGACTTACCTGACTGGAAAAAACATGTAGACGAGCAACTAAAGAGTAAACACCATACACAGAACGAAAGAGAACAACATTCAGAAGAGGAATTTGATGACAGACGCACAGGTAAGAGTGACGACGCAGCAGTTATCTTTATCCCGATGTACCCATGTTTTCACCAAACCAAGGTCGTTACGGTAATCAACATTACCGCGACGAACGAGAGACACCAGACAACCGAACCAACTTTGTCGGCTGTTCTGTTAGAGGAAAGCCTTATAAAACACAGGCAGTTTCAAGTGTTTATCCCAGAAAAAAAATCCGTCCACCCGGTAATTTTTATAAAGTCATTTAAGAATGTGTTGCCTAAGACCTGGTCTGAAAAGCAAAAAATACAGTATGTAACTGGATATATTCAAGGGGATGGTGCCCTATGGGCAATGGAAATGTCGGAAAATTGTCAGACATTAGAATAATTTGAAGCTGCATTTTTATCTAAGTATTGGTCCCATGGTGTACAAGAGAGATTGAGAAAAGTTCTGTTTAACCCGGAGCCATACAATCCAAAATTTGGATCACTCCGGAAGTATTTTGAAAAATACTTAAACAAAACGCGATTCTGGGACGAGCCCGTCACACACACAGACGTACTGCGCACCCTGAAGGCAAAATTACCGATCAGTATCAGAGAAAAATTAGTACAAGTACCAGAGAGCAATCTCGAATATTTCCTATCTGTATTAGATTCTATCGATTTAATTAATGAAGATGCTAGGCAAAATCAAGCCTACCAAAACAATTTTCGTGGCAGCGGTAGCAACCAGCTTATACAGTGCCAGCCGCATTACGGCGTCAACAATGTAGCGTGCGCGGCTGAATCGCGACCAGCTTTTATCGATCGCGCCCCTACAGCACAGACGCCAGGCCCGAGTTCGGGAGGAAATTACAACTGCTACAATCAGACCTGCCATCCGCAATACAATAGAAAAAGAAAAAACGGGGATAGGAATTTTTCTGGTTATTCCGGTGACCGAAAACGTAACTGGTACAGAAATGGCAATAGGAACCAGTGGGGAAATAGTTATAATAATTTCCAGCCTGAATTTAGCCGCAGCCACACGGGAGATCATCAAAGTAGGCAGTGGCAATATCCTGCTAACAGCCAAGCCTATCAATCAGAAACGCTAGGTGACACTATTCCGCTAAACTCAGGGCAAAACCATGACAGAAATACTCAACTAAGGAGCAACACGTCAGGGGTAAGCATAATTGAAGTCGCAAACGAAACACAAACAGATATGAACCGTGGAGCGTTAAACTAAACATGGCCTCATTGTGCTCCCCAATGTTGGCCATAGACTGTCGTGGGGGCGATCCATGCTGTCATGAAAGTAAATTGCTCAGGTACCAAGATGAAACGGATATGCGTGATTTATTGACCAAGGAGGAAGAACCACAGTCATGTGAAGGAAAATAATGAATGGGTAAACCCTATCCCGTCTTTTCCTAGACAACCCGTCGCCCTAAATGAAAAAATAAGGCAAGTATTAATCTCTATCACACAACAGGCCCAATGCCGAAAGAAGCATTATGATAAACGGCTACATGGTGTTACCAGATTTACAATCAGAGAAAAGGTGTTACTCAAAACTCACGTGAAATCTTCCTTGCTAGCTAAGAAAAACACTAAGTGGAAAATGAAATATACTGGTCCGTACGTAATCGCACATATTCCGCACGACGGTTGTTATTTACTAGCATACCCTCACAGTGGTAAGATCAAAGGACTGTATGCACACAGAGACTTAAGAAAATTCTACTATAATTAAGTATCATACGTCATATCTAATAATGCACAAGTATAAAATAAGTTACTGTAAAAAAAAGGAACGAGCACGATTAGGATAAAGAAAATACATCTTATGCAGCTAAGTGAATCAGAGCATTTCACTATTTCTGTTTACATTTGTCAGTGAACGTGGACGCAAGACACAGGTAAGCTAGGACATACACGTCAGTTGGTGACTAGCGATGTTTAACACGAAGTGTACTTGTAAGTTTTGACGGAATGTTTTTTGTTTGGTCACAGTGGTATTTTAGTTTTAAGTTTATGTACGGAGGTATCTGGAGCGAACAATCGGCACAGACCTCACAGCAAAATAGATGTAAGTTATTTATTCTTTTTTTTTTGCCACTTGTGTATCAAGGCAGTAAGGTACAGGGGAAGTTAGAAAGAAAAATATTGGACTCCCTAAGGTACAAAGTTTAAATTTGTGACGCAAGTACACGATAGGTTGCTGAGAAAGTATTTTGTGTCTTTGACGTATCCACACCACGAGTTTTTATCTATAAATATATCGCACAAAACACGACCTTAATTTTTTTTGTATGCTGCAATTATAAAAAAGGATTCCTAACTGCTAATGAAAGTGTAGGGTACTATATATATATATATATATATATATATATATATATATATATATATATATATATATATATATATATATATATATATATACCATACGCACAGTAACTTGATCTAAGAAAAGTGCACCTAAAGATAGGATACATGAATAACAACTTGTGTGATCTTACTGTCATACAGATAATTTTTTTTTAACTTTATATACATGTTTGAATGCAAGTACGATGTTGAGATACAATCTGTGAATGTTAACTGAAGCACACATAACACCGTCCCTTATAAAAAAAATAAAGGAGTATGTATAAGGTAAGTTACAGGTAGCCAACTAGCCAAAAAAATGAGGTAACGCCGAAACAAACACAATTATTTACAGGTGGCGCTCGGCGAGATACTGCGAGACTTCAATCGGCGGGGAAAAGTCATGAAGTTACATTAATGTCACTATGACTGACGATTGACGTAATAAAACATTACCAAGATCACTGAGAAACACACTACGTGATACCCAGTAACGCCAAAGAATTTTAATAATCTATTTTTTTTAGTATGAAAATACGAAGGATGTACGCTGACTTTAGAGGGATGCAGTACATTGATTATATTTTTTAATGTGTTTATAATATTTTGACCAATCTGAGCGGAAGATATTTGATGGAAGGAGAAGAAGTAACACAAATATGAACACAAAAAAAATAACACCATATACGCGAGCACAGACTTTAGAGGCAGTAGCGCACAGCAGCCAAGCTTCATTATTAATCTGTTGTTTGTACTACCTAGCAATTTATGTATAGTGATTTATTTATGTCTGTTTACTCATTTCCTATTATTATTTTATTCCTTTATGTTTATGATGTGTGTGTACCATGCGTTGTTACAAACTTGGGTGACGAAAGGATGAAAGAATCCCCCCTCCCACATAGTAACTCGCGGGTAGAGAATGAACAAACTTTGCCTCATTTGGAGACAACTTCTAAAAGCACTTATAGTGCGTTCATGTCCTAGTATTGTTATTTCAATACATAAGTGCATCAGTAGCACGACATAGAATAAAAAAAGTGCTGTTGTTCTCAAACGTGTTCTCCTATGTTCTATGAGATGTCAGGCAGTGTCACGATCGCGAAATATAGTATTAGAGGCACGTACTTTCTGAGAACACAATCACCTACCAATTTATGTAATAAAAATGTTATGAGCAAAAAGGTACGCCGACAAGGTTCAGTAAAAAATCGCTGGAACAAATAACGAACGTGGGCATTTATCATAAAAGACAAGCTAGTGATATCATGAGCTACAGTTTTGTTTCTGAATGGACAGGACAGTGTGACAATGTTATTCAGTGTCAGTGACCTGTGAGCTATATGCAAATAGACAAGTGAAAATACGTTTCATATCACGAACCTTTTCCTTCGAGGTAAAAGAGACATAGTGAATCGACGAAGACTGCGGCGGTACAAGTGTTTGTGCACTACATAGGACAGTGTGCCGTTGCTAGCCAAATAGTGAAGTGCAGTACTTACCTTTGTGCAGTGGACTTCGGAGGCACCGAGTGGTCCCTTCCCACAGCCAAGGTGTACAGCAAGTGGAAACAAGTGCGGTTGGTTTTTTTGCAAACTCTGCGAACACTGCACGAGACACTGAAAAGTTTGGACCGAGACGCGCGGCATCGCTTTACGGCGGTGGGCCCGCGCAACTGCCGAGTTCCACACGGCGCGCAGCGCGCCACCAAACTGATTGTTGCGAGTGCAGTTATGTGCATATGACACATTATTGGCTAACGGCATAACATAGAAGGACAATTTAAATGCAAAGCAAAATCTACGTTTAAATGGACACCCAACGAAGTGCCAAGACATGTAGAAACACAGATTCCTGAAACCCGAAATAAAGTCTGACTACCCCAGCTCATGATTCACGCCCCACGTTACCTTTGAACAACGCCAATGTTTATATGTATATATATGTATTAGTATTAAGTTAGACTAAGTATTAATCCATGTGAATTTTTGTTTGTTACATGTTTATATTACCCATGACGAGACAATAGTAAAATACGGAAAGGATGTCACTAAGCAGATCTTGGCGTAGAAGAGAGAAGCAGTGGAAAGCAGAACCAACTCTAAGCAAGAGCTAACGCCTCTTGCTGCCCCAGACACGACTATTTAACCCACAATCTAGATCCGAACACTCTAATAAATATGTGACTTTCCTGAAAAATTTTTTTAATAAAAAAAAGACTTAGGAATTATGAATTTTATGAGCAGCAAGTGTAAAAGAAGACTGTTTATATAGCGATAGACTATGTATAAAACAATGTAATACCTTTGTATAATGCGATGTACCAAGAAATAATAAAATAATTTTGTGTATACAATAAAAAAAAGAGAGAAGAAAGAAGGTAATAGGAGGATGTAACAATTATCCAAATGTGATGATTTTGTGTCAAGGACGATGTAATAATTTTGTGTGTATAGTATGTAAGTTTATGTGTGTTTTACATGTGTTCTGTGTATCCTTATATAAATGTTTTGTCCTCATTGTTATGTGTCAAAACTGGCATCAAAACCATGTTTGTAGAATGAAGTGATCGGGAGAGAGACACTGAGAGTGCAATCCCATTACGTGTGAATAACAGTCAAGGACTACCAGTGTGCAAAGTGTTTGGGCTCATTGCCCGCAAAATTGACATTTCTTCAGACAATTCGCCCAAGGGGGCGATGTAAAGGAACTGAAAATATTGTGATTTAATCGCAGAGGTGCTGAAAAATTGTTCCAGTGACACACCAGAGAAATATCTGGTAAACTTTTTATCTTTGAGAGACATAGGAACAATTTCGCCCTTCGTTTTTTATTTCTTGTATGAACGACTACCTTTTTTTTCTGATGGGCTGATGGGATGTCGTACTGTCTAATTACTAGTGTGTGTGTGTGTGTGTGTGTGTGTGTGTGTGTGTGTTAAATGAATGAGTTAAAAGACGCAAGATGTGTTTTATATTATTTTCATCGCACAACAAGCCTTATTCCCATGCCTATGGAGTATTTATGTTAAGCAGAGAAGGCGAGTTTTAGATGGAACCGAAGATCTTCAAAACGGCGCTGCTCAACAATAGAGGTACGTGATTGTGCTCTCTACTTTCCTTTCGTGGCCGCTAAAATTACTTCCGATTCGTTTTGCCGAGACATTCAGAACCTGCAATCTTCTTTTTCTTATAAAAATACTAGTCCGATGCAAAAGAAATACTCTTAGATTTAAATAATTGCCATTCTTTTACCCAGGCCACGGGGAATGATAGAACGTACGTGCCTCTACTCTGAATGTACGTTCGCAATCTCCGAGTGTGTTACGACGAAATTATTTCACAATGAAAATTTCTCATCAGACCGCAACCACTCGCACGCGAATGTACGTACCCTCTGAATGTATCTAGTCAGTCACGCGCGTTGTTCAAAAGCTTTACTTTTAATATTCAGTGGATTACATTTCCGAAATTAATTTTTGTTTATGCTGCAAATCGTACTTCACGCGAAGTATTTATTACGTAAGTTACAGGCTCAATTTAATAAAAAAAAAGATTCCGAATAATAGAAATAAAGAATAACAATCAAACCTAAATAAACAGAAAGAGGGAACGTTACAACACAATGTTTAACATAAAAATGTACTTGTATCTGCAATATTTTCTATTCCACTATTTACGAGTAGCATGTTTTTCCCTTGTAACACAAGACGTTACTTTACATATCATGCCAATACACGGTGTCTACATGTAATGAAAGTTGTGAAAATGACCAGATAGTCATGAAAGTAATGACATTGAGTGGGTGGTCATGCATTTTGTTTTGTGTGTGTGTCAGTCAGGTGTGGTTCTAGAAAGGAGTAGTAAGTTAATGTTGATCCCAAACATGTTGTATTCAGTAGTCCTTTTAATGTACCATGTGACCAGTATGAAATGAGCATTTTCTTGTGAAAATAAAACACTAATTTTGAATTGAAAAGTAAAAACATTCAAAGCACTGACCATTGCTTTCTATACATTTTGACCACCTTTCTGGCAATTTGTGGACACCACGCCAATAGAAATGTTTGTCTTTTGAAGCAAACCAATCAGACACCCAATTTTCGACTTCTTCGTAGGTACGCCTGGTATTCATCAGAATTCTTAAGAGTTTTGTCTGTAGGGGACATATTTGTCCGTCTGTTCAAGCCATGTTAAATCTGCTATTGAGATTTGCAGGTTCAGATGGAGAAATTTGGAGGTGTGGCTTCATTGAGTTATAAGTGGATATTTTCAGAAATGAGTGCATAGGTATTTTACAATGTCTGTATCTAAAAGTTGTTGAGAAGAGTTATTTGAAATTAAATTAGTTAAAGGTGGCTGACATTTATCACCCTGAGTCACAGTTATGCAGAGCTCTAGTCTGAGAAATTCTCAACTGACAATTGTGTGGGCGAATTTGTGTCAAAAAACATATGACTCCATCAACAGCTGACACAGTGAAGAGAGAATACTTTAAATTTTGTGAACGTTCTGAAAAACAACTGAAACAATTCAATCCTAAGAAGGATAAATTTGATAACTTTCTGGTGAATTTATTGCAAAGTACAAACCATGACTTCATCAAGTTTGTGCAGAAGTTGTTATGCAAGTTTCATGGAAATGCTGCAGTTGAAAGAGGCTTTGCTATTAACAAAGAAGTTTTAGTAGAAAACTTAGGAGAAAGTACAATTGTTGCAGAAAGAAGCATTTGCAATGTAGTATAATATTTCAATGGTTTGCTTAATAGTGAGAAACAACTGAATGTGGACATAACAAAATCAGTGATATTAGCTGTGAAGAACGCTTCGTCAAAAAGAGTAGATGCCCCAAAAAAGAAAAAATCTGATGAAAACAGTTCAAGAAATAAAAGAGCTTAAAAATAAAAAAGAATGATTACAGAAAAGGCAAAAGAAGAAGCTGAAGTTTTAGATGTTGAAGTTTCAAGTTTAAGTTTATTATCTAAACACTGAATCTTTTACTGTGAAGTTGTACATGTGGCATAAATTTCGTACCTTCAGAATTGTTATATTTTCTTAAGGAATATTATAAATTTCCACTACATTTGTGTATTAAAACAATTTTTTTATATATCTGAAAATAGTCGTGCCCATCCTAGTGAGAGATTATAATGTTTTTGTATCATCTGATGAATGGTGACTACAAGTCACATATAGCTCCATTATTTGTCTAACATACAGTATAAGTGATATAAGAATTATTACATTCAGCTTACATTTCAACCAGCTTTCAGGTTCACAAAAAAGGGTTTTTTCCATCGTACCCCACATATTTTCAAGAAGTGATGAATATAACTAAATACATAATGAAATGGTCATGAATTTCGTGCCCTGAAAATCTCTACACACACTGCAAAAAAAACTAGAATTTAAATATTTGAGGAATCAGTTTATATTAAATATAAAGTATGTAACATTTTCTTCCAAATGACTTTAGCATTCATTAACTCTGTCAGTTAGTATCGATGTAATTTGGTTTCAAACCTTTAAAATTGCTACCTTGAACAATTTGCTAATGTAGACAAAGTTCATTCTTTTTCTGTGCTCTTCATATTTTTTTATATTTATGTTTAAGAATGATGAAGAAGCAACCAAAAGATTTCTTCCACCATTCGCAAAGAACAAGCTTTAATATATGAGCTCTTGCTCCACGAATTAGCTTAACTTTTTACATTCTTGCATCTGTATATCTTTCATGGCTGATTCTCAGCAAACTGCTTGAAACACAGAAATGTGCATTAAGAGATAATACATTCAAAAAGCCATAACTAAAGCTGCATCATATGAGGAATGTGTCAAGAGCTCAGATTCACAGTACTTCAAGTCCTTTTCCTTCATCCTTCTTCCATCCCCTGCAACCCTCCTGCCTGAAGAAGGAGCCACTGGCTCTGAAAGGTTGCCAATCACAACAGTATTTTATGTGTGTGTACAGCCACTGCTTCGTGAGTAGATTTTTTATCTATCCAATTAAGTAACAGTACTCCAAGTGATACACCAAGGGCAACTATAAATAGTTTGTAGTGGGGTGAGGGCACTAGACCTGGGGATATGGCATATTTTTAATATTGGATGGTGAATTGTGTTTTGTAAATAGCCATAAAAAGTTTCAGTTTAAGCCCTTTTAAAATCCTGCATATCACTTTATTGAAAGAAAAACACCTGACTATAGTATATTTTATCCTGTGTGTGAGAGCTAGGGGAGCTGCGGTCCCCACTTGCCTCCAGGTATGGGTGCCCTTGTGATACACAGCATTTAAGCAGTGCAGATGATAAAACTGTTGTAGAAAAGTGTGCATAGAAGAACCAGTTTGCAAACTACCATGAACTATCAGGGATTCGCTGCTCAAACTAGCCCACTAACCTCTTTACAAAACATAACAGCAGGAGAACTTGCGTCTTTAATTCCATCAAATTTTTAATGATTATGTGCACCTTATTTGATTCATGTTCACAGTAATAAGTTTTACAAGATGAAATATGTTATTTACTAAAAAGGTTTTCATAGTTTGCTATGAAAATAACAGCTTGCACTCATATCAATAGAAAATTCCAATGAGCTGATGACCCAAAACAATTTCACTCTCAGGCAGTTGTCTTATTACTTGTAGTCTTTGTGTTTGTACTTATTTTTAAGTTCAGACCCTACACACTGGTTCTTGCACAAGAAGTGGTATCTAGTTAACACAGCAGAAAAACAAATAAATAAATTTGTAAAAGAACGATGACTGCTCTGCTTTTTGTGCAATGTTGAATCTCATTTTAGTTTATTGTCCTAATCTTTATTACTTAATTTGCAATGGTTTACATACTTACTCAAGAAGAAGAAGAAGAAGAAGAAGAAGAGTATCCTCATCTCTCTCTCTCTCTCTCTCTCTCTCTCTCTCTCTCTCTCCTTCCTCCCCTCCTGCCCCCCTTCCTTCCTTTCCCTCTTCCTGCTGTTCCTTCCCCACTTTCATCCTCTCTGTCATTTTCATTAGGGAAAATTCAATTTACTAACAGACCACACTGCTTACCTTTCTACAATCTATTGATAACTGTGTTAGCCAATTTTGCGCTAACTGTAAATTGTAAAAAGAAAAAGGAAAGGAAGGGGGGAAATTTAGAAAATGCAGCAGCATCACTTTGCTACATAAAAATTTTGCAAGCCAAGAGCATCCCCCCCCCCCCCCCTCCCACAATGTTTCAGTTGTATTTTGTAGCTCTGAGTCATTCACTTAAGATAGCCAATAAATTCTTTTGTTCCTCAGAATTGTAAGTGCGGTCATATGTGTGGTCTGGCGACACTATAGAATGTAGAAGTGTCTGGAGGAAGTGTTGTCCTTTCCTAAAGAGGCTACGAGGCTGTAACTGCTCATGATGTAGTGGTAAATGTTGTGCAATGTAGCCATGAAGTTGCAATATCGAATCCACCCCATTCCATTTTTAATGACATTTTAGTTGTCTGGAAAAGCAGTCAGTTTGATGGAGATCAAAAATAAATATCTTCACTTTCTAACCCAACTGTAATAGCAGAAATCTTCATAACACTTCTGCCACGCAAGTGATGGCTCTGTTGAGGCCAAGTTTATCCTTGGGAGTTTCCCTACCCTACAGCAGCTCCTGGTATCTGGCCACATGCCAACTTAGGTGTAATACAACCAGGTGAAGGCGGCACTGTGATTAGTGTGTCATTTTCTAATTGGAAGTTCTTTTATCTTACATTTACATACTGGATACTGCATGCTCGAAACTTATTAACCTTGTTCAAGGATTGTAAAACAGAGTCGCAAGTGGAAACAAGGCTAACATCTACAACATATTGCTAGCTCTGGATTTAACAGGTGTGAAGGCAGCTCAGAACACTTACACTGTGTGTAGAGCAAGTGCTTTGGGCAAACCTCTGCAGGATTTTACTGTTTCAAGAAATGTCATTCATATTGTCTTGACTTGTTTTCTAAATTCAGAATGACTCGATAACTGACATATGTGATAAACTGTGATGATTTAACTTTAGTACACCATTTTCATTCAGTAGACAAGATTCACATTGTCATTTCGCTCATTGAGAGTTCCTGTGCAGTATTGTTGCTGGTATCTAGTTATGACATCTTTGTGTTAACTTCTAAACAGGAAATTGATGCCTGAATCGTAAGAGAAGACGTCTCCTTGAGCAAAGAGCAGTGTGAAAATAATATTTTGCAGCTGGTGGCTCATAAGGATGTTATGCACTACGAAACTGTCACCAGGGTCATATCTATCACAGGGTTGTGTTTGTTGCCAAGAGCTAAGAAATGTAATTCAGCTTACCACGGTAACCTTACAACAGAAGCCTATTCTAATGAAAAAGAAAGTGCTGTAACACAAGTGTGGCTACAACAATGTGAATGATGAATAAGGTATTACTCATTCTGGTGTAGTGCCCCAGAATTTTACGAAAGTCTGGAGACACTTGTGTTCCAGTCGTTTCGAACACACATTATTTTAAAGCAGGGCGTAAGGATGAGCATGGGATACTGCACCCATTTATTGTCTGTGCAGATGAAACTGGAAGGGAGATAATTCGTTGGTGCTGGCAAGCGTTCAGCGCGACCTGCCAAGAATAAACAAATATGGCCCGGAAGCTCTATGGCCGGCTACAAAGAGTAATGTAGCATTGTATTGTTAAAAAACAAATGGAGAGACTCGAGATAGTGACTGTTTAGTAGATGTCGAACAGCCGTTGAGAGTACGTGGACAGGTCGTGGATAGTCGTGATAAAAGCTTACGTATTAATTGTGTTCAAAAATGTGTAATTAACTGATTCTGGGTGCCTGGTAATGTGTGGGCTTACATCATAAAGTTTAGCTGTTTTTTTGTACAAAGTGGAAATAAATATGTTCTGGTGCATTGAACGATATTCCAAGAGTAGCGTATTTTTTTAATAAGAAGTGTGTGTGTGTGTGTGTGTGTGTGTGTGTGTGTGTGTGTGAGAGAGAGAGAGAGAGAGAGAGAGAGAGAGAGAGAGAGAGAGAGAGAGAGAGAAATTTTCCCCTTCCTAGCAGTGAAATCTTCGGAGAAGCGTCTGGTGCTAGCACAAGACATCGGCGCTGCAAGAAAGCAGAACCCGCATTCTTCAACAAGTAAGTCCACGAAAACGCTTAAGCTGTATAGAGAGAGCTTAACATTACACTGGGCCACCACAAGAACGTGGTGACCGTAAAGAAAGGACCTGAGGAAGAAGGGGATATATTAAAGAAGTTATAAGAAAAAGAAAAAAACAGTTGAGAGTTGCCATAGCAACCGATAACAGTGAGGCTGAAGAGCGATTCCATGATACTTATCCAGAAATATAGTGTTGACAATTGATGAAATGATTAAGGTAATTACGAAAATCACACAACGCTGCAGTTAGTCTCAAATCACCGACGCCGCCGTCTACAAACACTGACACCGCCGCACACCAATGCTTACGCCACCGTGCACTGGTGCCAACACCGACTTCCACCGATGCCGGGTGAGCTACTACTGACCTTTGACTGTTTGTGAAGTCTGGGGGGTTGTGGAAATAAGCAAATGTACATTTATTGATAACTAGATTAAAGGCAAAACAAAACACAATGGAAAAGGAACACCAATCCGTAGAGTCTGTTGGGGCTATGGGAATTGAAAAACAGGGGCCAGATTTAGGCGAATTAATGAGGTTTATCAAAGTGCAGTTTGAATCACAGAACACAAAACAGGACAAACTTAAGGCAGAATTAAACTCTAAGTTAGATTTGCAAAACACAAAGCTAGAGGTTCAATTTAATATCCTAAGTAATCAGATGCAAGAATGGAAAAAAGAATTGTCCTCCGATTCCTTGAGTGAACAGACAAATATTTTATTTAAGGATTTAGAACAAAGAAATGAAGCTAATCTAAAAGGGTTAGTTCAAAAATTAGTATATGGTGTAGAATGTAAATGTAGTAATTTGGAAACACTATTTAACAAAAAATATGACTCTTTGAAAAATGTATGTAACGTTACATTTGAGGTGGTCGAACAAGAATTAACTACCAATGTCCAGAAACAAGATAAGTTGCTCCCCCTTGTACAGGCACATATTTCAGGGGTCAAATCATGGGTGGAAACCATAGAACAGAACTTCAAAGACAAGTTAATGACTGCAGACCTTATAAATTTGAATGGCTTGGAAGAACAAGTAGAAGAATTAATAGCGCGAAAGGTTGAAGAGAAACTAAGTGTTGATATCTCTTTGCCTATAGTAACTTCCAATTTAGATAACACCAAGAAAGACTTAGAAACTTTGTGGAAAGAATTCAAGCCTATGCAGGAGAAACTAAAGAAAGGCACAGTTTCCCAAAATATACTACTGGAAATGGAAAAAAGAACACATTGACACCGGTGTGTCAGACCCACCATACTTTCTCCGGACACTGCGAGAGGGCTGTACAAGCAATGATCACACGCACGGCACAGCGGACACACCAGGAACCGCGGTGTTGGCCGTCGAATGGCGCTAGCTGCGCAGCATTTGTGCACCGCCGCCGTCAGTGTCAGCCAGTTTGCCGTGGCATACGGAGCTCCATCGCAGTCTTTAACACTGGTAGCATGCCGCGACAGCGTGGACGTGAACCGTATGTGCAGTTGATGGACTTTGAGCGAGGGCGTATAGTGGGCATGCGGGAGGCCGGGTGGACGTACCGCCGGATTGCTCAACACGTGGGGCGTGAGGTCTCCACAGTACATCGATGTTGTCGCCAGTGGTCGGCAGAAGGTGCACGTGCCCATCGACCTGGGACCAGACCGCAGCGACGCACGGATGCACGCCAAGACCGTAGGATCCTACGCAGTGCCGTAGGGGACCGCACCGCCACTTCCCAGCAAATTAGGGACGCTGTTGCTCCTGGGGTATCGGCGAGGACCATTCGCAACTGTCTCCATGAAGCTGGGCTACGGTCCCGCACACCGTTAGGCTGTCTTCCGCTCACGCCCCAACATCGTGCAGCCCGCCTCCAGTGGTGTAGCGACAGGCGCGATTGGAGGGACGAATGGAGACGTGTCGTCTTCAGTGATGAGAGTCGCTTCTGCCTTGGTGCCAATGATGGTCGTATGCGTGTTTGGCGCCGTGCAGATGAGCGCCACAATCAGGACTGCATACCACCGAGGCACACAGGGCCAACACCCGGCATCATGGTGTGGGGAGCGATCTCCTACACTGGCCGTACACCTCTGGTGATCGTCGAGGGGACACTGAATAGTGCACGGTACATCCAAACCGTCATCGAACCCATCGTTCTACCATTCCTAGACCGGCAAGGGAACTTGCTGTTCCAACAGGACAATGCGCGTCCGCATGTATTCCGTGCCACCCAACGTGCTCTAGAAGGTGTAAGTCAACTACCCTAGCCAGAAAGATCTCCGGATCTGTCCCCCATTGAGCATGTTTGGGACTGGATGAAGCGTCATCTCACGCGGTCTGCATGTCCAGCACGAACGCTGGTCCAACTGAGGTGCCCGGTGGAAATGGCATGGCAGGACTACATCCAGCATCTCTACGATCGTCTCCATGGGAGAATAGCAGCCTGCATTGCTGCGAAAGGTGGATATACACTGTACTAGTGCCAGATTGTGCATGCTCTGTTGCCTGTGTCTATGTGCCTGTGGTTCTGTCAGTGTGATCATGTGATGTATCTGACACCAGGAATGTGTGAATAAAGTTTCCCTTCCTGGGACAATGAATTCACGGTGTTCTTATTTCAATTTCCAGGAGTGTATTATGTTAAATAAGGACATGATAACTGATTTGCAATGGGGATCAAATTTAGGCTTGTCGAGACAGTTTCCTAAATTTATAGTATTAGTAAAACAACACCTTCGAAGTGCAGCACTGAAAAAGAAACACACAATTTTTTTCTGAAATATGTGGGACCTTATCATATTCAATCAATAGTACACCAAAAAACCCTATATTTAGTAGATCATCTGACGGGAGAGGAAAAGGGAATGTATAATGTTAAGGATATAAAATGATATGTACAAGACCCCTAGGGATGTTCACCGGTTCCTAAGTTGGGTTCAGTGTTGCTTCCACATTAGTTTTCCTACACCGAACTCCCTTCAAATTTTCAACTATCCTGTAATCTATTTATAGCCCTTAAGCTATCCTATCATATTAGTATTAAAAGAGACCAATTATGACTACATGATTATGACTAATTTAAGGAGTCGCAATAAACAGTAACCTCTAAGCATGAGACAAAACTAACAGGGTAGCATTCTAACAGGAGATATAATATGATGGCACTGTGTAGGAAGAATGATACCTAGATGACATGGACTGAACATGTGTATGAAATATAAAGTGAAGTGATTAACTGAATAACTATTTGAGTATGGTGTATATAATTTCTACTTTTATAGAATGTTTTATATTTTTTGTAAAGTGTGATGTGATTGAGGAGGGTTTATATCTAATTTTGAAAGGGGGTGGGTAGCATAGGCACAGACACGACCTACACACCATGCCCTTCATACAACCCTCACAAACAAGTGTGACTGGTTCTTCATCATTTGCCAGTTGCTAAGATCTTCTCTTCAGGGACTTCAAAGGTGACGGTGAGAATGTCCGTACTGCAGGAGACGCCGAACATCATATCCCCTCTGGCTTATCACTTAAGTACTAGCAAAGTGGGGATCCTGGGGAAGGGTTTCCTGTCTTTGGGGCTGTCTTCTTTCTTTCTTCGATCTTAGCAACCAATTCTTTTATTTCCTTTCTTACTTCTCTTAAGAGTACCAATCTATCTTTCCCTCTGTCCACATTCATATACGTCCATTGCTGAAGTCCTTCTCTTTTCTGTGATTTCTAAAAATCTTCGACTAAGAACCTTAGTGGGCTGAAGAATCAGGACACACGATCAAACTTCCACACTCAAACAATTAAATACAAAGATGCAGACAAGTAATACACAGGGAGATGTAACAACCGTCACAGATAATGGGGGAGGTAGTGCTCAGGAAGGGCTCGAGCACATGTGCTAAGTAATGACGGTTGCACATCTCAAGTGAAATGGTGTAGTAAGCTTAAGCTAAAGGAACAAGGGGGGACAAAGTGTATATCCACCTGTGTTCATAGCTATAGTAGTACAAAGTAATCTGAATGGAGATAAAAAGAGATAGATATTAAGCCAGAGGTATCAAGTCAAATAAGTTTCTGATGAATAATAGGATTGTGCAGGGGAGGGAGCATCCGCTATAGATGAAATGTGAGAAAAAGAGGCAGGTAGGCAGCGCCAGAGGAGGCTGGCCTATACTGTGCGGGCAGGGGCACCAAAATGGGGATTGACCTGTACCATAGTTTAGTATAAATGGGAGGGGCGTACCTACCCAAGGATGAAGAAGAAGATGTTTCCATAGTATCAACCCATACATAGGGAAAGGGTGGTGCAGTGACCTGAGAGAGTAGTGGAAAGTTTCTCCTGGTAAATTTGAATTCTAAAATTTTTTAAATAGAAAAGGCAAGTCCTGCATGAGGAGATAGAAAAAAGAGAAAACACCCGCACAACTAATTCTTTTCAGACCCGAAAAACCGACTCAGAATAACGCCTGAATTTTGAAACTGGCTAAGGAGAGGGGGTTTATTTTGGCTCAATCCTGGAAGCAAGAGTAGATAAATCTATTGGAAATAGCTAATACTTGTTGTACTATTAGTTTATCATACCACTATGTCTATGGAAGATATTACCGACAGCTTAATGAAATACCAGAGATGGAAGAGAGTTTTTGTACCTAATGCTTTTATGTAGTACAAAGTAACAAGATAAGTATTAAGAAAAAAAATATTAAAATATATGTTGTGTGCAAAATAACAAGTATTCGTGCTAAGGGGAGGGATATGTAGTGCCCCCATAATTTTACGAAAGTCTGGAGACACTTGTGTTCCAGCCGTTCCGAACACAAGTTATTTTAAAGCAGGGCATAAGGATGAGCATGGTATACTGCACCCATTTATTGTTTGTGCAGGCAAAACTGGAAGGGAGATAATTCGTCGGTGCTGGCAAGTGTTCAGCGTGACCTGCCAAGAATAAACAAATATGGCCCGGAAGCTCCGTGGCCGGCTACAAGGAGTAATGTAGCATTGTATTGTTAAAAAACAAATGGAGAGACTCATGATAGTGACTGTTTAGTAGACGTTGAACTGCCGTTGAGTTTACGTGGCTGGACGTGGATAGTTAGCCACGATAAACGGTTATGTATTAATTGTGTTCAAAAATGTGTAATTAACTGATTCTGGGTGCCTGGTAATGTGTGGGCTTACGTCACAAAGTTTAGGTGTTTTTTTTTGTACAAAGTGGAAATAAATATGTTCTGGTGCATTGAATGATATTCCAAGAGTAGCGTATTTTTTAAATAAGAAGAGAGAGTGTGTGTGTGTGTGTGTGTGTGTGTGTGAGAGAGAGAGAGAGAGAGAGAGAGAGAGAGAGAGAGAGAGAGAGAGAGAGAGAGAATATTTCCTATTCCTAGCAGTGAAATCTTCTGAGAAGCGTCCGGTGCTAGCAGAAGACATTGCCACTGCAAGAAAGTAGAACTGTCATTCTTCAAAACAAGTAAGTCCACAAAAACTCTTAAGCTGTATAGAGAAAGCCTAACATTACACCGGGCCACCGCACTGGACTTCAAGACAGTCTATATTAAACTGAAACAGTATGCAAATGTGGCATTTTGTAATTATAATTTATTTATTGATTTTGGATCTGACTACCAGTAGCTCAGTTACGAAACAACTAAAATACCTATCTTTCAGTGAAACTGGAACTGAGACCCAAAGCAGCCCTTACTGCAGAAGCAAACATATCACCCCAGTGCCACTAAAGTGCTGCTATGAATGACCCTTCCTAATTGTCCCAGTGGTGGTTAGAACTAATAAACTGAAATGTAAAAGACAAGATTAGTTGCAATTTCCATGTGGAATGACCGCCCTGGACTCAAAAACAAACAATTATATGCTGATGTCACACCTTTCTAGAAAATAATTTTATTCAATCAAATTGACAAAGAAATATCAAGTGCATTTGTCAGCACATTTATATGTCATCCAGGAAGTAACTCAGCAGTCACATCATTGCCATACACATTCTGTGTTGTTGCTAAGTTTCAGTTATACTACGAGCAGGAAGAATTCATTTCATCAAACAATGTGAAGCCTGGCATGGAAGTGAGTACCTCTTGTGCATGAAAGACAAGGCAAATGAGGAACTGAATACCAGAAATATATGTCAATGGATTGTATTCATGTTTCTGAACTACAGCATCATTACTAATAATACTCACATGCTCCGACTGCAGATTAAACATCATAAATCAGTAACTGTTACAATTAGTTCTGTCTTTCTGTCATAAATGCATTGATAACTGAAAAGGTAATTTACCAAACAAGATCTACACATCTGAAGCATCTCGAGTGGTTATACTGCATACATTATGAGAAACTAACACATCTTTTGATCATTACGTACTTTGAAAATGTCTCTCTTAAGATTGCTGTCATAGGCACCATCACCAAAACAGAGGAACACAAATGAAAAGACAGCCCAGCTTTCATTGCAAAACATGAACATCCAAGGAGAGGCTTTATAAGCTATGATTAATGTTATGTACCAGAACAAAATTAGCTGAAAAGTGCACTCAAAAAACTGTATGCCATGGATGCAGATGAAGTGTGGGATGCCAAAAATGTAAGTGAACAACTGACTTTAAAAAACTGTATCACCCAATATCGCACCACAACAGCTGAGGAACACTATATGCATCCCGCACAGACTGAGATTTCAATCATGACAAATGAAGAGATGTAGCTCCACACCAACAGAAGGCACCACTGGCAATCAATATCTGGCCAATCACTGGCACTACATCTACATCTACATTTATATTCCGCAAGCTACCCAACGGTGTGTGGCGGAGGGCACTTTACGTGCCACTGTCATTACCTCCCTTTTCTGTTCCAGTTGCGTATGGTTCGCGGGAAGAACGACTGTCTGAAAGCCTCTGTGTGCGCTCAAATCTCTCTAATTTTACATTCGTGATCTCCTCGGGAGGTATAAGTATGGGGAAGCAATATATTCAATACCTCATCCAGAAACGCACCCTCTCGAAACCTGGCGAGCAAGCTACACCGCAATGCAGAGCGCCTCTCTTGCAGAGTCTGCCACTTGAGCTTGCTAAACATCTCCGTAACGCTATCACGGTTACCAAATAACCCTGTGACGAAACGTGTCGCTCTTCTTTGGATCTTCTCTATCTCCTCCGTCAGCCTGATCTGGTACGGATCCCACACTGATGAGCAATACTCAAGTATAGGTCGAACAAGTGTTTTGTAAGCCACCTCCTTTGTTGATGGACTACGTTTTCTAAGGACTCTCCCAATGAATCTCAACCTGGTACCCGCCTTACCAAAAATTAATTTTATATGATCATTCCACTTCAAATCGTTCCGCACGCATACTCCCAGATATTTTACAGAATTAACTCCTACCAGTGTTTGTTCCGCTATCATATAATCATACAATAAAGGATCCTTCTGTCTATGTATTCGCAATACATTACATTTGTCTACGTTAAGGGTCAGTTGCCACTCCCTGCACCAAGTGCCTATCCGCTGCAGATCTTCCTGCATTTCGGTACAATTTTCTAATGCTGCAACTTCTCTGTACACTACAGCATCATCCGCGAAAAGCCGCATGGAACTTCCGACACTATCTACTAGGTCATTTATATATATTGTGAAAAGCAATGGTCCTATAACACTCCCCTGTGGCACACCAGAGGTTACTTTAACGTCTGTAGACGTCTCTCCATTGATAACAACATGCTGTGTTCTGTTTGCTAAAAACTCTTCAATCGAACCACACAGCTGGTCTGATATTCCGTAGGCTCTTACTTTGTTTATCAGGCGACAGTGCGGAACTGTATCGAACGCCTTCCGGAAGTCAAGGAAAATAGTATCTACCTGGGAGCCTGTATCTAATATTTTCTGGGTCTCATGAACAAATAAAGCAAGTTGGGTCTCACACGATCGCTGTTTCCGGAATCCATGTTGATTCCTACGCAGTCGATTCTGGGTTTCCAAAAACGACATGATACTCGAGCAAAAAACATGTTCTAAAATTCTACAACAGATCGACATCAGAGGTATAGGTCTATAGCTTTGCGCATCTGCTCGATAACCCTTCTTAAAGACTGGGACTACCTGTGCTCTTTTCAAATCATTTGGGCCCTTCCGTTCCTCTAGAGACTTGCGGTACACGGCTGTTAGAAGGGGGGCAAGTTCTTTCGCGTACTCTGTGTAGAATCGAATTGGTATCCCGTCAGGTCCAGTGGACTTTCCTTTGTTGAGTGATTCCAGTTGCTTTTCTATTCCTTGGACACTTATTTCGATGTCAGCCATTTTTTCGTTTTTTCGAGGATTTAGAGAAGGAACTGCAGTGCGGTCTTCCTCTGTGAAACAGCTTTGGAAGAAGGTGTTTAGTATTTCAGCTTTACGTGTGTCATCCTCTGTTTCAATGCCATCATCATCCCAGAGTGTCTGAATATACTGTTTCGAGCCACTTACAGATTTAACCTAAGACCAGAACTTCCTAGGATTTTCTGTCAAGTCGGTACATAGAATTTTACTTTTGAATTCACTGAACGCTTCATGCACAGCCCTCCTTATGCTAACTTTGACATCGTTTAGGTTCTGTTTGTCTAAGAGGTTTTGGCTGCATTTAAACTTGGAGTGAAGCTCTCTTTGCTTTCGCAGTAGTTTCCTAACTTTGTTGTTGGACCACGGTGGGTTTTTCCCATCCCTCACAGTTTTACTCGGCACGTACCTGTCTAAAACGCATTTTACAATTGCCGTAAACTTTTTCCATAAACACTCAACACTGTCAGTGTCGGAACAGAAATCTTCGTTTTGATCTGTTAGGTAGTCTGAAATCTGCCTTCTATTACTCTTGCTAAACAGATAAACCATCCTCCCTTTTTCTTATATTCCTATTAACTTCCATATTCAGGGATGCAGCAACGGCCTTATGATCACTGATTCCCTGTTCTGCACTTACAGAGTCAAAAAGTTCGGGTCTGTTTGTTACCAGTAGGTCCAAGATGTTATCTCCACGAGTCGGTTCTCTGTTTAATTGCACGAGGTAATTTTCGGATAGTGCACTCAGTATAATGTCACTCGATGCTCTGTCCCTACCATCCGTCCTAAACATCTGAGTGTCCCAGTCTATATCTAGTAAATTGAAATCTCCACCTAAGACTATAATATGCTGAGAAAATTTATGTGAAATGTACTCCAAATTTTCTCTCAGTTGTTCTGCCACTAATGCTGCTGAGTTGGGAGGTCAGTAAAAGGAGCCAATTATTAATCTAGCTCGGTTGTTGAGTGTAACCTCCACCCATAATATTTCACAGGAACTATCCACTTCTACTTCACTACAGGATAAACTACTACTAACAGAGACAAACACGCCACCAACGGTTGAATGCAATCTATCCTTTCTAAACACCGTCTGTGCCTTTGTAAAAATTTCAGCTGAATTTATCTCTGGCTTCAGCCAGCTTTCCGTACCTATAATGATTTCAGCTTTGGTGCTTTCTATCAGCGCTTGAAGTTCCGGTGCTTTACCAGTGCAGCTTCGACAGTTTACAATTACAATACTGATTGCTGCTTGATCCCCGCAAGTCCCGACTTTGCCCCACACCCTTTGATGCTGTTACCCTTTATGTACTTGCCCAAGGCCACCTAACCTAAAAAACCGCCCAGTCCACACCACACAACCCCTGCTATCCATGTAGCCGTTTGCTGCGTGTAGTGGACTCCTGACCTATCCAGCGGAACCTGAAACCCCACCACCCTATGGCGCAAGTTGAGGAATCTGCAGCCCACACGGTTGGTCGCAGAACCATCTCAGCCTCTGATTCAGACCCTCCACTCGGCTCTGTACCAAAGGTCCACAGTCAGTCCTGTTGACGATGCTGCAGATGGTGAGCTCTGCTTTCATCCCACTAGCGAGACTGGCAGTCTTCACCAAATCAGATAGCCGGCGGAAGCCAGAGAGTATTTCCTCCGATCCATAGCGACACACATCATTGGTGTTGACATGAGCGACCACCTGCAGATTGGTGCACCCTGTACCCTTCATGGCATCCGAAAGGACCCTTGCCACATCTGGAATGACTCCTCCCGGTATGCACACGGAGTACACATTGGTTTTCTTCCCCTCTCTTGCTGCCGTATCTCTAAGGGGCCTCATTACGCGCCTGACGTTGGAGCTCCCAACTACCAGTTAGCCCACCCTCTGCGACTGCCCGGATCTTGCAGACTGAGGGGGGCAAGCACTGGAACAGGACAAGCAGCCATCTCCGGCCGAAGATCAGTATCAGCCGGAGACAGAGCCTGAAACCGGTTCGTCAGACAAACTGGAGAGGCCCTCCATTCAGCCCTCCGGAATGTCTTTCGCCCCCTACCACACCTCGAGACGACCTCCCACTCTACCGCAGGTGAGGGATCAGCCTCAATGTGGGCAGTATCCCGGGCAGCCACAGCCGTAGTCCGATCGGGGGATGCGTGGGACAAGCTGGCCATCCCCGACAAACCCCCATCCGGACCCCCACAGTGATGCCCATTGGCAACAGCCTCAAGCTGTGTGACCGAAGCCAACACTGCCTGAAGCTGAGAGCGAAGGGATGCCAACTCAGCCTTCCCTTCAAATATTCCAATAGCTACTGCAGTGACAACAGTGAATGAAACAGTTCTATGCTAAGACAATTTACTTTCAAGATCTATCTTCAGTATGCATAAATGCCTGACAATGAGCAGAACATGCTTGAAATTGTTGCTGTACTCTAGACTAAAGCAATGAGAGAATGTTCACTTTCTCGATGATATCTCACTGGCTGTGTGTGCTGCAACTGTAGCCATACATTCAGATCGCCCTACAATCACATGTTTAAAGCCAGATGTTTTTCCTCTTCCTCTATTTTAATTAAAAATGACCACAATGAAATCAGCTAAAGTAATCCTATGAAACACTCAAGTTTGTAATCGTCAGAGGACTGATGGAGTTCGCTACACTATACTAGTTGTTCATATAATATTGTTTATCAGTCATAGGCACATTTATGTCATTCATTTTCATTGCATTTTGAATGGTGGAGCTGGAAGGATGGGGACATTGGATGTTCACCACAATAAAATATTAGTATTTACCCGACATCTTCATCTGCAGAGTAAAAATGCTGACAACAAGACGCCAATAAGGTAGGTATAAAACTGCATCCAGTGTCATAGTTTTAAGAAACATCTGGGGTGGTGATTGTGTTTGGGTGGGGACAGAGTGTGTGTGAGTTATAGTGTCGTAGATTGTAACAGTTGTTTATCACTTCCAAAATGAGGTGAAAGTATACTGCAAAAGAAGAAAAAAAAGTGCTGCCAGAAAGACACAAGCATATGGCATTTCAATGTTATTTACTGCCACATCATGGGTCTGTGTTATGTGTGGGGCACCAGGGTGTTGATACTATTCACCCACTGCTGTGCAACTCTTTCACAAGCAGAAAATAAGTCTGAGCTATAATCCGACATAGTGACAGTTTAGCATCATGAATCAACAGCATATAGATAGTCTTTGCAAGTACTAGAACTCTCATATTACACCCTGATAATTCTCACCTGAATATTGTGGTAGGACAGAGACATAGTTCATAAATGATACCACCAGGGACTCAGGTAATAAAACTGTGCACTGACTGTGAAGCACTGCATAGAAAATTAGCACAATGCTCAGCATGATGGACATATTGTTATCTCAGGATACTCTTTGCTTTTACGACAAAACATGAGCAGTGGTTATACTGAAATCACTATGGGTAGGTACTTGTCATTCTTTCAGTATTTATAGACTTAATGACAGTGTTGCTTCAGGATGATTTTTTCAGCCATTATTGGCTGCATTTTTTGTTCTTTATTCCTTGTTCTGATTATAACTACTTCTCCTTTCATGTTGGCAGCAGCTTGAATCAAACTAACACTATGCTTACTCACTAGTGCCAATTTTTACAGTTTCAAACCCCAAGTTTTGTATGCTACTGCTAGTTGATTGATAAATGAACAACAAATTTAGCCTAAAATGGAGATCTGACTAACTTACAGAACCAGCACTGGATGGAATCATCACAAGAATTAGCCCTTGGCAATTATAAAAAGTGATTAACATGTCAATTTGTGGTGAGGTCCAAACAACCCAATGTGTGTATTGCTAGACTGATCGCCCCACCCAATGTAGACTCAAAAACTTCATGTCAACAACTCCCAATGCAATTGATAGCACAACAATTCTGGTCTATGCTAGTCTAAAATGCTCTGTTTTTATTATATAATTTGAAATATGCAGTTTGCGTAGTAAGTGCCACTCATGTAGAACAACTCTATTTCCATAAAATGTACTTCTTTCTTCCTTCTTTTAATTTGTCTTCTTATGGTACTGACACAGATTTTTAAAAACTGTTAACAAATGAACTGTTTAAGCTACTGATCACGTAATATATTTGTCATCCTGAAAACATTCTACCATTCTGGGGACACTCAATGTGTTACCTACACTTCTTTGGAGAAACATTAACTAGTCTGGTGAATATTAGTTACTATTTGTCATAATGTGGGCTGGTGTGTGGGGAGGGGTGGAGGGTAGGGGGGAGGGGGGGGGCGTTGTAGAAGTCTCATTGTTGCAAACAACACCCACTGGCAGATACTGTTTATGAAGAATCCACCAGGCCTTGTCAATATGAGTACCATATTACGTACTATGACTGGTCAGCCATTAAACTATATATCAACGGTGACTATGCTTGCACCATTCCGCAACACCACACATTTATCTTATGATCAGTGGTTTTTTGTCAGCATATTGATCATAACAGCTGAGCCACATCCTTCATTCCAATACCCTATCTACATGAGCAAAGTAAATTCTTTGCAACAGTTAACAAGAACATCATTCGTACAGTACACTTTGAGTTAGGTGGTTCCTATTGACTTTTTGTTTTGTCAGAACAACCCTCGGATTTAGTGATTCTCTGAGTTTCCTATTTCACCCTAACGTCAATGACCTAGTGTGGCAAAACAAACGCTGTATCATTGTGAGAGATGTAAAGGCAAGAGAGTGTGCTAGGACTTACCCCTATTCACTACTGCTAGTGCCACTTCACCATTATGCAACTGTGCTTAACATACACTGGATTTCCCTATAATCTAAGAGTGAAACTAAAAATTAAAATAATTTTTCCAAACTTCATCAATGTATGATTCAGTACATTAATGTTAACATTATTAAGTCTCAGAATGATCAAATCAATATGTTTCACTAAATATATTAAAAACAAAGATTCCAAGACTTACCAAGCAGGAAAGCGCTGGTAGACAGGCACAATAAAATAACACACAAAATTTCTAGCTTTCGCAACCAACGGGTGCTTCTTCAGGAAAGAGGGAAGGAGAGGGAAAGACGAAAGGATGTGGGTTTTAAGAGAGAGGGTAAGGAGTCATGCCAATCCCGGGAGCGGAAAGACTTACCGTAGGGGGAAAAAAGGACAGGTTTCACTAAATATATTGTTTTAGGAAAAAAATTAGTGGCACTAAATAATGAAGCTAAAAATTGTTCAGAAGTGCAAATGTATGTCACAATCAAAAGTTACAAGTCTCAACTTGATCGGGGCAATATTTTGGTCAAAACTGGCATTTTTACAAAAAATTGAAGGTGCTAAATATTAGACTCAGAAAGATAAAATTTATATGTAGCCTCAGTTTGATATAAAAACATTAAGTATGTGACTCCATTAAGCTACCTCTGTTAGTTTTCAAGCTATTTACTAAAAACCAAATTTGGAACAAAAACTTCCTTACTCATAACAGGTTAAGTATAATTTGTATCTGTGATGGAAAGCTCTAATTACAGCACTTAATTACACTCATCAAATAATACAGCTGTACCAAGTTTCAAGACTTTAGTGTAAATGACAATCATTACAAGGAATCTTAAAGAGGCAGTTCAGAGGTCATGTTCTGCTGCTGGTTTGCTCCAAAAATTCCAGCTGGCGAAGTTTAAATGCTGTTGAGCTAAAACTTTTTCAGTAAATAAAGCAAACTTAACTCCATCCATATAAAAATTAAGAAGACTGTAAATTATTGAACATCAGAGACATTAATTACTACATGTCTGATACAAGGGCCATTTAGAAGCTGCTACCTGTGCCTAGAGCTGTTGATAGCAAGTACTACTTTAAGTAGTCTGCTATGCCCATACATAAAAATGGCCAGAGAGGCAGTGAAAAGAGACACTTCGCACCAAGGTATCAATCTGGCCATGTCAGTCAAATGCCTGCGAGTGCTCTTCCTTGGATGTGTCACAGCAGGGCAGCTCAAAAACGTGTTTTCGGTAAAAGTATGAAGTGAACTCACGAGGATGGTACACCATCATGGATCGCTTAGTTTTCATGAAAGTAACTGTTTGTGTGCTGCCCATAATGTTGACAGAACCATGTGGCAGGTGGTGAGATTATTTTCCACTTTTGATTCAGGCAATTAACTTTTGGTAATCAGAAGATGCACCACTTTACCTGGAACTTCTCGTAGAGGTTGCCTCTAAACAGCTAATAGTGCTGTTCCCAATAGGGATATTATTATTATTATTATTATTATTATTATTATTATTATTATTACTATTATGACGAACTTTTTTTGAATATATCAATTAGTTAAAACCCAAAACCTTTATTTATAGTCATAGTTCCTGATACTGATGAGTGACAGCAAGTAGGAACATTTTCTTTCAATAAATAAAATGAGTAATGTACACTTGCCAACTGGAAATTAGAAGTCAGTATGTTCTCCATCACTTTGTAGCTGACTGCAAAAATAGTTTACAGACTCTTATAAATGGCAAGGATTTTTTATTATTTACCCACCATCTCATCTCACACTGTGGTTGTTGTTGTTGTGGTCTTCAGTCCTGAGACTGGTTTGATGCAGCTCTCCATGCTACTCTATCCTGTGCAAGCTTCTTCTTCTCCCAGTACCTACTGCAAACTACATCCTTCAGAATCTGCTTAGTGTATTCATCTCTTGGTCTCCCTCTACGATTTTTACCCTCCACGCTGCCCTCCAATACTAAATTGGTGATCCCTTGATGCCTCAGAACATGTCCTACCAACCGATCCCTTCTTCTGGTCAAGCTGTGCCACAAACATCTCTCCTCCCCAATCCTATTCAATACTTCCTCATTAGTTATGTGATCAACCCATCTAATTATCAGCATTCTTCTGTAGCACCACATTTCGAAACCTTCTATTCTCTTCTTGTCCAAACTATTTATCGTCCATGTTTCACTTCCATACATGGCTACACTCCATACAAATACTTTCAGAAATGACTTCCTGACACTTAAATCTATACTCGATGTTAACAAATTTCTCTTCTTCAGAAATGCTTTCCTTGCCATTGCCAGTCTACATTATATCCTCTCTACTTCGACCATCATCTGTTATTTTGCTCCCCAAATACCAAAACTCCTTTACTACTTTAAGTGTCTCATTTCCTAATCTAATTCCCTCAGCATCAGCCGACTACATTCCATTATCCTCATTTTGCTTTTGTTGATGTTCATCTTATATACTCCTCTCAAGACACTGTCCATTCCATTCAACTGCTCTTCCAAGTCCTTTGCTGTCTCTGACAGAATTACAATGTCATCAGCGAACCTCAAAGTTTTTATTTCTTCTCCATGGATTTTAATACCTACTCCGAATTTTTCTTTTGTTTCCTTTACTGTTTGCTCAATATACAGATTGAATAACATCGGGGAGAGGCTACAACCCTGTCTCACTCCCTTCCCAACCACTGCTTCCCTTCCATGCCCCTTGACTCTTATAACTGCCATCTGGTTTCTGTACAAATTGTAAATAGCCTTTCGCTCCCTGTATTTTACCCCTGCCACCTTTAGAATTTGAAAGAGAGTATTCCAATCAACATTCTCAAAAGCTTCATCCCACACTAGAAACATAAAAGTCTGTGAAACTTGTCTGAATGCACAAGTTTGTGGTATCATGTTATTCCATTTACTCCTCTTCAATAACTAATTCTGACAGTAAACATGTCTATGATGTTGACATTTTATGCCTGCATTTACATACACCTAGGTGCATAGTCTGAAATTGCAAAATGGACATTCATTTTGTAGTTACTGAAGACTTTTGGTCATATAGTGTACACCACACATTCCACAGAGACATGATTTAAAGATCATAGTAAGGCTTTGGTCATCATAACTGGCTCTCAACACAGTAGATCCCAATCATAATTCAGCACTTTAGCAATATCAGGCCACATGATACATCCCTCACATCCAAATCAACACTGAACACGGCACTACATGTACTGTGGTTATCCATAATACAAGACTGTTACCAATATCTCACTGAAACACTGCCTTGCCACAGACAACGCGAAAGGAAAACCCATATATTGTCAGGTAGATGATCATAATTCTGTGCACACATGTAGTAAATTGCATCTCAGTTATGGCTATAGTAAGCTGAATAAATAAAAGAAGCCACTATATGACACAGGTGTGTAAAAAGAAGTTTATTTCTATCACAATAATATCTTACAAAATACAGAATACTGCAACATCATGTAAATTTGATAAAAATATATATTCAACATAACTTTTTATAATGGTATTGGGAATGCAATCAGATACTTGAATAATACTACATACCATACTGCGCAACAATTTATAGAATATATGACAAGAGTGAAAATTTCAACCACATGCATTGTCAATAATCTTATTTGATACTATTATTAATAGAACAGAAGAAAATTTAATTTACCAGATAGAGATTCTCAACTACGTAAAATGGAATTTAACAATAATGGGAATTCCTGGATGGCGCAATAGGTACAATAAATGAAAGACAACCACTCACCTATAGCGGACTGATGCATGGAGCACGGAGGCAAGTAACAGGAAACAGCATTCACACTACCTTTTGAGCTCTTGTTCTTTTTCTAGCAAATGTACAAACAAGCACACCATTTGCATTGCTCTGTGATTGTGTGTGTGAATGAGTGTACCTCTGCCTTTTTAAAGAAAGAGAGAGAGAAAGAGAGAGAGAGAGAGCCAAAGCTAATGTGAATGCTATTTCCTGTTACATGTCTCTGTGCTCCACCCTTTTGTCTGCCATAGTAAAATGTTTGTTTTAGCTGTTTCAGGAACATCCTACAACAATGAAAGTACCTACTTGAAAAAGAAGAAAGCATGTAGGGGAGACCGGGGACAAAAGTAACAGGGTATGAAAGTAACATCCCTCCACTACATTCGCATGTAGCTCCGAAAATCAAGTGATTCAAACAATGTATTCCCTTCATGTTTCCCAACTGCCTACCAATTGTTGGCCAGTATTGGAGAGTCTGTTGAGTGTGCTGCAGTAAAACGTTTTTTCAGTCTCTCACATAAGTTTTCTCAATTTTCTTAGTTTTGTGATAACGGTGGCATTACTCTGTAAACGTAAGTCTACTGTAATAATTTAACTATGTGAAACTTTCAGTTTTATGCCACCATTGTCAACGTTTTCATTACTTGTATAGATTGCGTCTAATATATATCAATTAAACAGAAAGGAGTGGTCCGGGACAAAAGAAACATTACTGCTGGGGATGGAAGTAACAGTGTTTCTTTCGTTCCCATTACTGAGGGAGTATTATTAGCTGCAGTTCCTCCCCCCCCCCCCCCCTTTCCTGTTAGCAAACAGTAAATTAGATATGATACTGTCAGTGTCTTGCTGAACAAGCTCGTTATTACAGAACAGACTGATTATTTACTTAGTTATTTTGTTACAGGGAATTATTCCACAAACACGGGTTAGGACGACAAAAGAGGACTAACTCCTACTATTGTATATCAACTGTGGCAGATGATGTTGCAAATTATATTATAAGTAATAGAGCAGCAGCAAAGAAACACAATGTATGCCATGTGACATTGCATTGGTACATTAAAAAGAAAAACGTATGCATGATAGCACGACACCAATGCCTCGTGTTGGATATAAAAGTGTAAAAAGAGTGTTCTCCGATGAACAAGAAAAAAATTATAACTGAATATGTGATTAAAGTGTCAGAGATATTTTATGGACTTTGCCGTAAGGATATCCATAAATTGGCAACGACAAACAATATACCAGTTCCATCAACTTGGGTGGACAATCAAACTGTTGGTCCAGACGGATTTTCAGCATTCATGAAGAGGAATCCCCAGTTGTCTATTCGGTTCCCTCAACCCACAAGTCTTGCTCGAGCAATGAGCTAGCTTATGGAGAGATATAATTTAGAGCCCATGGGCATTTGAATATGGACGAGACAGATGTCACCACTGTTTAGAAATCAAACAGGATTGTTGCTAAAAGGGGAATAAAGCAGGTAGGAGCTATCACATTGGCTGAAAGAGGCACTCTTGTCACTGTTGCTATTGCCATCAACGCTCAGGGTAACAAGCACACCATCTCTCTTTGTACTCCCTCGCTTGAGGTATCATGGCCATTTTATTCGAGACGGTCTTATTGGTTACATTGGAGCAGGAAATGCGAGTGGCTGGATGCAAGAGGAATAACTTTTGTTATTCTTGTGTCATTTCATAAAATTTGCTAAATCAACTCCTGAGCACAAATGTTTGCTGCTTCTCGACAATCACAAATCTCATACATCCATCAGAAGCCTGAATTTTTGCAAAAGCAAGGGGATTGTTGTGCTGTCATTCCCACTGCACTGTACACACAGGATGCAGCCTCTAGACCACTCAGTTTATGGTCCGTTCAAAAAGATGTTGAGTACTTTTGCTGACAACTGGATCAAGAATCATCTGTGAAAGACCATGTCAATTTATGACATCCCTTCAATTGTAAGGGAAGCACTTCCACTTGCTGTAACTCCCAAAAACATTGCAGCATGGTTTCACTGCACAGGCATAGTACCATTTAATAGGAATGTGTTCAGTGAAATCAATTTTGCACTATCTTCTGTCACTGTTCGCCCAGCACAAGCTTCCAATTATGGAAAGCAAACTATGTCCTCAGCAGAACCATTAGCATTTTCTAGTGACCCATCTGAAGCTGGAAGGACATCTAATCCAGATCCAGAAGCAATATGCAAGAAAACACTTTCACATGTCAGCCTATGATGCAGGACCTAATGGTTTACAACCATCTTTTTCAGTTCATGCAGCCTTTTCACCCGAAGGTGTTTGCCCATAACCAAAAGCAGGTCCAAGGCAAGAAGGAAGAAAAGGGAGAAAGTCTGCAATTTTGACTGACATTCCAGAGAAACTGGCTATAGAAGAAGAGCTAAAGGCCCATCCCCGGGCGAAAAAAGCGGAAAAGAAGCCAAATTTAAAGAGCAGCCAGCCAAGAGTGCAAAAACAGAAAAAAACTGAAGAATCATCATCGGAAGACAATGATAGCTACTGTCTTGTATGTGTCGAGTCTTTCCATCACAGTCATCGCAAAGAGAAGTGGATTCAGTATTGGGAATGTAAGGGTTGGTCTCGTGTTGCTTGTACCAAAGGGGGGGGGGGGGGGGGGGGGGGGGGGGGGGGGGGGGGAATATTTACGTGTGCCACAATTGTGAATCTGAATAGGACTAAAATATGCATTACTTTTCTCTTTTACTGACTCACTGAACATTTACTCATAAAGCCTGCATTCATTCGGTGCTATTAATTGCTATTTTAATTAACATAATAATTGTAAATGAATGAGACTTGAAGTTTATTGATGTTAATTAATGTTTTGTAATGGTAATGTACTTTAAGTTACTGTATGAGTCCTTTAGGTAATAAAATGTGGCTTAACTTATTATGTTACTTTCGTAACCTACCTGTGTTACTATCGTCCCTGGTAATGGGGACACAAGTAACAGGAACACAGATGTGTTAAAATTAGTTTTACAAATACCAAACATATGTAATTTTGTGTGGAACTAAATTTATCTATGTTAGGAAAGCTTCAGAGAACACAAACATTAGTTCCACAAAAAAGTTTATAAGGAGGTAATAAAAAAAATCAATATGCAAAATTTTACTTTTGTCCCGGTCTCCCCTAGTCATCATTTACAACAACACATATTACGTTTCATTTAATCATTTCAGAGATTAATTAGAAACTCCCATAGTAAAATGAAACCACATGACACTAAATAGGATGTCTGAGTGACATATTTTACTACAACAAATCTCAAAAAATATCACAGTACATTTTTAGCTAGTAAAATATTTAAGGTTTTGCAACTAAAGTTGAAAAATAGTTTGCTCCATAGACAAAACATGCTTCATATCCTAAAATGTGAACCACTGTAGAAACTGTATGACCTTGAGCAGCCTCAGTGGCCATTGTGACTTGACTGAATAGTGAGAATAGCTTATCTCTCTACCTTCTGGCAGTGATGGCAGCTTACTAGGATAAAAAATTGGTTTATCGTTTGGGCAATTAGTTATGAGGCTATCCATAGATGTCTTCATTTTAATGCCATCACAGTCTACAAGCTCCAGCGTTTTGTTAAAGCAAATCCTAATTTCAAAAAGGTAAGCATTGCCCTGAAAAAATATTATATGAATTAGATTCCTTAGTTAAAAATTGTGAAAACATATGTTTGGACTCTCACAAAAATAAAATATAGATACACAATAACAATCTACAGAGAAGCTTGAGGCATTTCCGCTTGAAAAGCATTACACATCCTCCACAAGCAGGACTAAAGGCAGTCAATAAAATTAGCAAATGTACTACCACAGTACTATTTGAGAGGCTTCCATAGTAAAATAAAAGTTCACAAGAGCCCACTGAGTATTACAATCTTATTCTAAATAAAACTTCAGTTCAGTAGAATGCTATAATGTATATTCAGCAATATTATTATCATATTATGTCTTATGAATAAGCAAAAATGAACAGATATTGAATAAAAGTACAGATTTTTTTAGGTGTTTTAAGAATTTATCTTAAGATCAGACATTCAGAAAAATGATTTTTCACTGCAACTCAAACTGTATTTACAGGTGATGTCTCCGGAAGAAACTGTGCTACACTTCTTCCTTCCCATAGCAAGACTGCACTGAAAGAAAAGTCATAAAAACTTTGCAAATACTGAAAAAAAATGTCGTTTTAATAAAATTAACTTCTTCTTTCTGCCATTCTAAACTCATCAGTGACAATATCTGACAACAAAAACCCTGCGAAATGAGGTTTTGTGAGCTCCTATTGGAGGACAGACTTCTACCCTGTCATTACCAAGGGGAGATGGAGCAATTACAGCAACACAAAAAGTATGATGTACGATGACATGCTGTAGATTCCACCTTATACAGAAGAGAATTAGTATGGTCCCACTACTCTTAATTATGACCTTTAAGAAATATGATGACATGCCCTGTCTGGACCAAGAAATGACCATATTGCTGTGGACATTTAATTTAAATATTTGTTTGTCCAGTTAGGGGCATCATGTCACTGATTGCGCAGTCCCTCCTGCCAGAGGTTCGAGTACTCCCTCGGGCATGTGTGTGTGTGTGTGTGTGTGTGTGTGTGTGTGTGTGTGTGTTTTGTTCTTAGCATAAGTTAGTTTAAGTAGTGTGTAAGTCTAGGGACTGATGACCTCAGCAGTTTGGTCCCATAGGAAATCACACACACACATTTATTTGTTAGTAAATTGATGCACGCTGTGAGCACTAGCATCTACAGCTGTTACCGAATAATTTTTTGTTCCACCTATTATTACACATAGTTCCTCTTTGATTATTCAAAGCCTTGGAACATCCAACTGCACACAGCACATTATCTGAACACTGACAGCAGCAGTACCTCATGAAGAGCTCCACAGTTTGAGAATAAAGGAATATTTCCACGAAAGACATGTCATGCAACTTGTATTGGTGACAGGAATTCTTTGATAAAACACCACTCCAGGAGATTAAGTACCACAAGTAGCTCCTGGAAGAAGCACTATAAATTCTGATATAGCTTCATTACACTTTCACAGTTTTCTCCCATACAAGAAGTATAACATGGATTTAGATCTATCTCAAAAAATCCTTGACAAGATTATCTCTCTCTCTCTCTCTCTCTCTCTCTCTCTCTCTCTCTCTCAACACACACACACACACATGTGTGTGTGTGTGTGTGTGTGTGTGTGTGTGTGTGTGTGTGTGTGTGTGTGTGTGTGTGTGTATGTTTTAACGATTACCGTAGTTGCAAACTGACGACAAGAATACTGAAGCATTGCTTAGGAAAGTATGTTGGCAGACCTGTTCATTGACCCTATCACAAGAAGTCAGCCACAGCGCAGAGGTTGTAGAAGAGCAGCATTGCTACACTTCTTGGTATTAATTTGAGATATTTTTATCTTTGTATTTATGATCATGGATTATCTTGCTGACTTGACTTTTCTACATCTACATACCTACTATGCAAGCCACCGTATGGTGTATGTTGGAGAAAATCTTGCATCACTGCTAGTCATTTCCTTTCCTGTTCCACTTGCAAATAGAGCAAAGGAAAATGACACACTATATGCATCTGTAAAAGCTCTAATTTCTCTTATCTTGTCTATCCTGTCCTAATGTGAAATGTACATTAGTGACAGCAGAATCTTTCTCCAGTCAGCCGCAAATACTCGTCCTTTACATTTTCTCAACAGCATTTCATGAAAAAAGCATTGTCTTCCACCAGGAATTCTCTTTTGAATTCATGATGCATCTCAGTAGCAATCATTTGTTAATCAAATCTATACTAAAAAATCTAGCACCATGCCTATGAATTCCTTCAATTCCTTCCTTTAATCTGACATGGCGGGGATCACCAACACTCAATCAGAACTCAAGAATGGGTTGCACAAATGTTCTATACTCTGTCTCCTTTATAGATGACGTACACTTTCCTAAAATTCTCACGATAAACAATTAAGCAATGTGACAAGTGTTAAGCAGCACACCACTATTATTGCATTTGAACATTACAGAATTGTTTTTCCGATTCTTCTACATTAACTTATATTCACGGTCACAACACAAGGTTAAAAGAGGACTTTCATAGTAACCACTCCAACTATACCCTTGTACAGAAAGGAGCAAATTATACAGGCATCAAAATTTACAATTCTCTACACACTATCATCAAAAGTCTTGCTACTGAAACACCAAAGTTCAATAGAAAACTGAAGGAATACCTAATACAGAAGTCATTCTATTCAATTAGTGAATTTTTTAACGCATAGGAGTAAATTTTTATTATAGAACTGAGTTAGCCATTCAATGTAAGCATAAATGTAAACAATTTTTTGCTTTAGTGTTATATTGTTGCTCAAATACTTCGATACTGTTTGTAACAATATTAGGGAAGGAAAGTTGCTACTCACCACATAGTAGAGATGTTCAGTCGCAACAGGCACAACAAAAAGATTCACACAATTATAGCTTTCAGCCATTAAGGTCTTTGTCAGCAATAGACACACATACAAACATGTGCATACACACTCGCAGTAACACAACTTGGAAGTGCAAGATAGTAGTTATCCCTTGCACCATCTGCAAGTGTAACAGGAAATCCTAAACTCAGATTGGAATGTATACCGCAGAGACAGGCTGCACAGTGAAGGGAGAGGCGTGTTTATAGCGATAAGAAGTGCAATAGTATCGAAGGAAATTGACAGAGATCCGAAATGCGAAATAATTTGGGTGAAGGTCACGGTTAAAGCAGGCTCAGACATGGTAATTGGATGTCTCTATAGGCCCCCTGGCTCAGCAGCTGTTGTGGCTGAGCATCTGAAGGATAATTTGGAAAATATTTTGAGTAGATTTCCCCACCATGTTATAGTTCTGGGTGGAGATTTTAATTTGCCGGATATAGACTGGGAGACTCAAACGTTCATAATGGGTGGCAGCGATAAAGAATCCAGTGAAATTTTTTAAAGTGCTTTATCTGAAAACTACCTTGAGCAGTTAAACAGAGAACCGACTCGAGGCGATAACATATTAGACCTTCAGGTGACAAACAAACCTGAACTATTTGAAACAGTTAACGCAGAACAGGGAATCAGCGATCATAAAGCGGTTACTGCATCGATGATTTCAGCTGTAAATAGAAATATTAAAAAAGGTAGGCAGATTTTTCTGTTTAGCAAAAGTGACAAAAAGCAGATTTTAGAGTACTGGATGGCTCAACACCAAAGTTTTGTCTCGAGTACAGATAGAGTTGAGGATCAGTGGACAAAGTTCAAAACCATCTTACAATATGCGTTAGATGAGTATGTGCCTAGCAAGATCATAAGAGATGGAAAAGAGCCACCGTGGTACAACAACCGAGTTAGAAAACTGCTGCGAAAGCAAAGGGAACTTCACAGCAAACATAAACATAGCCAAAGCCTTGCAGACAAACAAAAATTACGCAAAACAAAATGTAGTGTGAGGAGGGCAATTAGAGAGGCATTCAATGAATTCGAAAGTAAAGTTCTATGTACTGACTTGGCAGAAAATCCTAAGAAATTTTGGTCTTATGTCAAAGCAGTAGGTGGATCAAATAAAATGTCCAAACACTCTGTGACCAAAATGGAACTGTAACAGAGGATGACAGACTTAAGGCCGAAATACTAAATGTCTTCTTCCAAAGCTGTTTCACAGAGAAAGAATGCACTGTAGTTCCTTCTCTAGATTGTCGCACAGATGACAAAATGGTAGATATCGAAATAGACGACAGAGGGATAGAGAAACAACTACAATCGCTCAAAAGAGGAAAGGCCGCTGGACCTGATGGGATACCAGTACGATTTTACACAGAGTACGCGAAGGAACTTGCCCCCTTCTTGCAGCGGTGTACCGTAGGTCTCTAGAAGAGCGTAGCGTTCCAATGGATTGGAAAAGGGCACAGGCCATGCCCGTTTCCAAGAAGGGATGTCGAACAGATGTGCAGAACTATAGACCTATATCTCTAAGGTTGATCAGTAGAATTTTGGAACACGTATTATGTTCGAGTATAATGACTTTTCTGGAGACTAGAAATCTACTTTGTAGGAATCAGCATGGGTTTCAAAAAAGACAGTCGTGTGAAACCCAGCTCGCGCTATTTGTCCACGAGACTCAGAGGGCCATTGACACGGGTTCACAGGTAGATGCCGTGTTTCTTGACATCCGCAAGGTGTTCTATACAGTTCCCCACAGTTGTTTAATGAACAAAGAAAGAGCATATGGACTATCAGACCAACTGTGTGATTGGATTGAAGAGTTCCTAGATAACAGAATGCAGCATGTCATTCTCAATGGAGAGATGTCTTCCGAAGTAAGAGTGATTTCAGGTGTGCCGCAGGTGAGTGTCGTAGGACCGTTGCTATTCACAATATACATAAATGACTTTGTGGATGACATCGGAAGTTCACTGAGGCTTTTTGCGGATGATGCTGAGGTATATCGAGAGGTTGTAACAATGGAAAATTGTACTGAAATGCAGCAGGATCTACAACGAATTGACACATGGTGCAGGGAATGGCAATTGAATCTCAATGTAGGCAAGTGTAATGTGCTGCGAATACATAGAAAGAAAGGTCCCTTATCATTTAGCTACAAAATAGCACGTCAGCAAGTACACATTAGGAGTGATTTAAAATGGAATGATTATATAAAGTTGATCCTTGGTAAAGAAGATGCCACACAGATTCATTGGATAAATGCTAAGGAAATGCAATCCGAAAACAAAGGAAGTAGGTTACCATACACTTGTTTGCCCGCTGCTTGAATGCTCTGCAGTGTGGGATCCGTACCAGATAGGGTTGATAGAAGGGATAGAGAAGATCCAACGGAGAGCAGCGGGCTTCGTTACAGGATCATTTAGTAACCACGAAAGCGTTACGGAGATGATAGATGAACTCCAGTGGAAGACTCTGCAGGAGAGACACTCAGTAGCTCGGTACGGGCTTTTGTTGACGTTTCGAGAACATACTTTCACCGAAGAGTCAAGCAGTATATTGCTCCCTCCTACGTATATCTCGCAAAGGGACCATGAGGATAAAATCAGAGAGATTAGAGCCCACACAGAAGCATACCAACAATCCTTCTTTCCACGAACAATACGAGACTGGAATAGAAGGGAGAACCGATAGAGGTACTCAAGGTACCCTCCGGCACACCGTCAGGTGGCTTGCAGAGTATGGATGTAGATGTAGAAGAAGACGATATAAAGCGATTAATTTCGGACAACGAGTCATCACTCTCTGTCCAACCCCACATCCTACACAGGTTGACGACCCCAGTCCTTTGCAACATCTCTACAGACGCTCCCTGCCCTGGTCCCTACTGCCCTTCATCATGGGGTATTTATTGCTTTGCATGTCTTCGCTCACCTTGGAACCCAAGCCACGATAAGGCTGATTACTGAGCACTTTGTCTGGCCCGGCGTGAAGCATGACTGCCACACTTGGACCCGCACATGCATACCATGCCAGCTTAGCAAGGTCGGCAGGCACGCTCAACCTCCATTAGGCAAGTCTGACGTTCCAAGAGGATGCCTTTGGCATGTTCACATCAACATCGTTGATCCCCCCCCCTTCCAAGGGGTACAGATACATCTTATAAATCATCAACCGCATAACCCACAGGGTCAAGGCAGCGCCTCTTTTTGATATCATGGCCAAGGCCATCACTTGTTCTTTCATCTCACAGAGCACCCTATCTTTGACTCTGACCTCTTTGAACTGCTTTTGTTCTATTTCTCTCGGCACGAAACTCGTGCAATGCCATGTTTGTTCTTCTTGCCTCAGCGTCTAATAAATGCTTTTACAATATTTAAAGTGTGTTATTACTAACCAGCCTAGCATGATAACCCACATGTTAATTTGAATGTGTACACATAAGTGTTAATTCTGATGTATGTAATATGTTTTTATTTCTTCTGGTGTTCCATGTTGTTACTATGAGTCTTGTCAAGAGTTAACCATATTGTGTACTGCTGTATTGTTAACATAGTAAAAATACTGACTCTTTTCCATATCATTACAACTCCCTATCAGGATCAACGGAACTTGCAATAAAATAAAATAAATAAATCATATCAAATAGAAATTCTGTCCAAGTCATCCTGTTCCTTCTACGGGCACTCAGCTACAATATTTTCCCATGTGCTACAGCATCATCAGCAAATAGTCACAGATTGTTGCTCACCCTATTCATCAGATCATTTATGTACATAGAGAAAAAAAGTGGTCCTATCACGCTTTCCTGAGGAAATTCTGGTGATAATCTAGTCTCTGATGAACACTTGCCATTGTGGACAACAGACTGGGTTCTATTACTTAAGAAGTCTTAGAGCTACTCACATTATCTGGGAACCTATTCCATACGCACGGATCTTCATTAACAGTCTTGCATCGAACACATTTCAGAAATCTAGGACTATGAAATCTGCCTGTTGTCCTTCATCCATGGTTTGTAGTGTGTCATGTGAGAAAATGGCAAGTTGCATTTCATGCAAGTAATGCTTTCTAAATGCATGTTGATTTGGATAGACGCCTAGAAGCTTTTCTGTCTCAAGGAAATTTATTGTTTCAAACTATGAATATGTTCAAGAAATCAGCAAAAAAAAAAAAAAAAAAAAAAAAAAAAAAAAAAAAAAAAAAAAAAAAAGAGAGAGAGAGAGAGAGAGAGAGAAAAAAGAGAAAAACACAGTGTTAAAGTTTTGTGGGTCTTTTGGCCTTCTTATATGCATGAGTCACCTGTGCTTTTTTCCATTTGCTTGTGACTTTGTGCTAGGAGAGAGATTAACAATAAATGCAAAGTAAGTACAAAACACTCTCAGTAAAACTAAATTGGAATTCCATCCAGACCTAACAACTTATTTGTTCTCAACTCCTTCAGTTGCTTTTCTATGCATCGGGTCCCTATTACTGCCCCCCCCCCCCCCCCCCCAATATGGGCGTCAGTGTGACAGTCACATGACAGTATGTCTGTACAGTCAACTGTACAGACTGATCAACAAGTGACTGGATAGAAGCCTTTGACCCGCTTAGCGATTTTCTGTAGAACCAGAATTTTTTCAGGTTCTTGACAAGACCTTTCACTAAAGTATAACGGTGAAAGTTGTTTTATGCTTAACACGTCATTCTTTTTATAGACATACACTGATGTGGCAAAAGTCATGGGATACCAAGGGATGGCCCTCATTTTGCCTGGTGTAGTGCAGCAACACTATGTGGTATGGACTCAACAAGTCACTGAAAAGTTCCCTGGTGAAACACTGAGCCATGCTGCCTCTGTAGCCATCCATAATTGCAAAAGCGTTGATGTGAGGGATTTTTATGCATGAACCAACATCTCAATTGTGTCCCATAAATGTTTGATGGGATTCATGTTTGGCAATACGGGTGGCCAAACCATTCGCTTGAACTATCCAGAATGTTCTTCAAACCAATCACAAACAACTGTGACCCAGTGAAATGGCACCTCATTAGTGGGGAACGTGAAGTCCATGAAAGGTCGCAAACAGTCTGCAAGTAGCCAAACATAACCATTTCCAGTCAACAATCAGTTGGACCAGAGACCCAGTAAATTCCATGTAAACACAGCCCACATCATTAGGGAGGCGCCACTGACTTGGACAGTGCCTTGTTGACAACTCAGGTCCATGGCTTGGTGTGGTCTGTGTCTCACTTGTACCCTACCATCAGCTCTTAACCAACTTAAATTGGTGCTCATCTGCCCAGGCCACACTCTTCCAGTCATCCAGGGTCCAATCGATATGGTCACTAGCCTGGGAGAGGCACTGCAGGCAATCACATCTGGTAGCAGAGGCACTCGCGTCAGTCGTCTGCAGCCATAGACCATTAATGCTAAATTTCGCTGCACTATCCTAACAGATACATTCATTGTGCGTCCCACATTTATTTCTTTGGCTATTTCACACAGTGCTGCTTATCTGTTAGCAATGACAACTCTACACAAATACTGCTGCTCTTGGTTGTTGGTCATCAGCCACTGTGTTATCCTAGATGAGAGGTAATGCCTGAAATCCCATATTCTCAGCACACTCTTGACACTGTAGATGGTGGACTACTGAATTCCCTGAAATGGAATGTCCCATGCATCTAGTTCCAATTACCATTCAACATTCAAAGTCTGTTAATTCCTGTTGTGTGGCCATAATCACGTGGAAACCTTTTCATGTGAATCACCTTTGTACAAATGATAACTCTGCCTATTCAGTTCCCTTTCAACCTTGTGTGTGTGATAGTACCACCATTGGTATATGCGTATCTGACTATCTCATAACTTTTGTCGCATCAGTATATGAATTTCTAACTTTTGCTTGTAAACATTTCTACATTCTTCTTTGGCCCAAAAGTGCAACACTATCTACTTCCTCAATATTTTCTAAATTTTGTTATTAAACTATGGTGGATCTATTATATCCTTTTTCACTTAAGGTCGATTCACACTTGATGTAATGTCACCATCACATCTTTAATGTTGCACAGGAAATCAGTGTCAGGGCGTATTCATGCTGGATGTCACGCCACTTCAATTAATGTATTCTGAAATCACTTGGCTGTTCTCGGCTATTTTTTCAAGGGATTGTGCACCTCACAAGACATTTCTCAACTGTTTTTATATGGAAATTACACATATAGTGCAGTAGTTTATATGTGTGAGTGCTGGAGTCCACAATGGTGTGAAAATAGCATTCATCAGGCTCAATGGTTTGCAACTTGCAATTTATAACACATATTAGAGGAGGAAGAAAAAAGCAAAAGAAGGGTGTGAGTTCAAAATATGTTACAATTACATCGTTCAGGAGCAGAATTTCAAATTCTCTACGAGGAACTTGAGGAATATATATCTTTCCCTTCAAGACTCACAGGTTTTCATTATATTTTGTATTTGGCTATTAATTGTTCAAGTGCCTTTCCTGTACTGGAGATAACTAATGAAACCATATAAATACTACACTAGATTAGATTAGATTCAGTATTTGTTCCATAGACCCAAAAATGAGATGATTCTTGTGGGTGTGGAACATTTCAGAAAGTACGACAAAAGAAACATAGGAGATTTTCATTCAATACTCACTTCACTGATCATTGTCAGGATCTTGTCAGAATATGTGAATACATTACAGTAAACTGGAACTGCTGATATTTATAGAATTAATACACTGTCAGGATGAAACACAGTTATGCACTTCTAATAAATTTATCATACACAAAAAACTTAATCTTGACTGTTGTGACCTAGTGCTGTCAAAACTGAAATCTAACAGACATTTTTACTTAAGGTCATCTAGCATCCCTGTTAAGATATTCATCTATAGAGTAGGAGGAGTTGCCTAACAAAAAGTCTTTCAAACTCTCTTTAAACCGTGCTTTATCTGAAACCAAGTTTTTAATGGTTGCAGGAAATTTATTGAAAATGTTGTTCCTGAATATTGGACTCCTTTTTGGGCTAAGGAAAGTGATTTTAGATCCTTATGTACATTGCCTCCCCCCATGAACCATGGACCTTGCCGTTGGTGGGGAGGCTTGCGTGCCTCAGCGATACAGATGGCTGTACCGTAGGTGCAACCACAACGGAGGGGTATCTGTTGAGAGGCCAGACAAACGTGTGGTTCCTGAAGAGGGGCAGCAGCCTTTTCAGTAGTTGCAGGGGCAACAGTCTGGATGATTGACTGATCTGGCCTTGCAACATTAACCAAAACGGCCTTGCTGTGCTGGTATTGCGAACGGCTGAAAGCAAGGGGAAACTACAGCCGTAATTCTTCCCGAGGACATGCAGCTTTACTGTATGATTAAATGATGATGGCATCCTCTTGGGTAAAATATTCCGGAGGTAAAATAGTCCCCCATTCAGATCTCCGGGCGGGGACTACTCAGGAGGATGTCGTTATCAGGAGAAAGAAAACTGGCGTTCTACGGATCGGAGCGTGGAATGTCAGATCCCTTAATCGGGCAGGTAGGTTAGAAAATTTAAAAAGGGAAATGGATAGGTTAAAGTTAGATATAGTGGGAATTAGTGAAGTTCGGTGGCAGGAGGAACAAGACTTCTGGTCAGGTGATTACAGGGTTATAAACACAAAATCAAATAGGGGTAATGCAGGAGTAGGTTTAATAATGAATAGGAAAATAGGAATGCGGGTAAGCTACTACAAACAGCATAGTGAACGCATTATTGTGGCCAAGATAGATACGAAGCCCACACCTACTACAATAGTACAAGTTTATATGCCAACTAGCTCTGCAGATGACGAAGAAATTGAAGAAATGTACGATGAAATAAAAGAAATTATTCAGATAGTGAAGGGAGACGAAAATTTAATAGTAATGGGTGACTGGAATTCGAGTGTAGGAAAAGGGAGAGAAGGAAACATAGTAGGTGAATATGGATTGGGGCTAAGAAATGAAAGAGGAAGCCGCCTAGTAGAATTTTGTACAGAGCACAACTTAGTCATAGGTAACACTTGGTTTAAGAATCATGAAAGAAGGTTGTATACGTGGAAGAACCCTGGAGATACTAAAAGGTATCAGATAGATTATATAATGGTAAGACAGAGATTTAGGAACCAGGTTTTAAGTTGTAAGACATTTCCAGGGGCAGATGTGGACTCTGACCACAATCTATTGGTTATGACCTGTAGATTAAAACTGAAGAAACTGCAAAAATGTGGGAAATTAAGGAGATGGGACCTGGATAAACTGAAAGAACCAGAGGTTGTACAGAGTTTCAGGGAGAGCATAAGGGAACAATTGACAGGAATAGGGGAAAGAAATACAGTAGAAGAAGAATGGGTAGCTCTGAGGGATGAAGTAGTGAAGGCAGCAGAGGATAAAGTAGGTAAAAAGACGAGGGCTGCTAGAAATCCTTGGGTAACAGAAGAAATATTGAATTTAATTGATGAAAGGAGAAAATATAAAAATGCAGTAAATGAAGCAGGCAAAAAGGAATACAAACGTCTCAAAAATGAGATCGAGAGGAAGTGCAAAATGGCTAAACAGGGATGGCTAGAGGATAAATGTAAGGATGTAGAGGCTTACCTCACTAGGGGTAAGATAGATACTGCCTACAGGAAAATTAAAGAGACCTTTGGAGAGAAGAGAACCACGTGTATGAATATCAAGAGCTCAGATGGCAACCCAGTTCTAAGCAAAGAAGGGAAGGCAGAAAGGTGGAAGGAGTATATAGAAGGTTTATACAAGGGTGATGTACTTGAGGACAATATTATGGAAATGGAAGAGGATGTAGATGAAGACGAAATGGGTGATACGATATTGCGTGAAGAGTTTGACAGAGCACTGAAAGACCTGAGTCGGAACAAGGCCCCCGGAGTAGACAACATTCCATTAGAACTACTGACGGCCTTGGGAGAGCCAGTCATGACAAAACTCTACCAGCTGGTGAGCAAGATGTATGAGACAGGCCAAATACCCTCAGACTTCAAGAAGAATATAATAATTCCAATCCCAAAGAAAGCAGGTGCTGACAGATGTGAAAATTACCGAACTATCAGTTTAATAAGTCACAGCTGCAAAATACTAACGCGAATTCTTTACAGACGAATGGAAAAACTGGTAGATGCGGACCTCGGGGAGGATCAGTTTGGATTCCGTCGAAATGTTGGAACACGTGAGGCAATACTGACCTTACGACTTATCTTAGAAGAAAGATTAAGAAAAGGTAAACCTACGTTTCTAGCATTTGTAGACTTAGAGAAAGCTTTTGACAATGTTGACTGGAATACTCTTTTTCAAATTCTAAAGGTGGCAGGGGTAAAATACAGGGAGCGAAAGGCTATTTACAATTTGTACAGAAACCAGATGGCAGTCATAAGAGTCGAGGGGCATGAAAGGGAAGCAGTGGTTGGGAAAGGAGTGAGACAGGGTTGTAGCCTCTCCCCGATGTTATTCAATCTGTATATTGAGCAAGCAGTAAAGGAAACAAAAGAAAAATTTGGAGTAGGTATTAAAATTCATGGAGACGAAGTAAAAACTTTGAGGTTCGCCGATGACATTGTAATTCTGTCAGAGACGGCAAAGGACTTGGAAGAGCAGTTGAACGGAATGGACAGTGTCTTGAAAGGAGGATATAAGATGAACATCAACAAAAGCAAAACGAGGATAATGGAATGTAGTCCAATTAAATCGGGTGATGCTGAGGGAATTAGATTAGGAAATGAGACACTTAAAGTAGTAAAGGAGTTTTGCTATTTAGGAAGTAAAATAACTGATGATGGTCGAAGTAGAGAGGATATAAAATGTAGACTGGCAATGGCAAGGAAAGCGTTTCTGAAGAAGAGAAATTTGTTAACATCGAATATAGATTTAAGTGTCAGGAAGTCATTTCTGAAAGTATTTGTTTGGAGTGTAGCCATGTATGGAAGTGAAACATGGACGATAACTAGTTTGGACAAGAAGAGAATAGAAGCTTTCGAAATGTGGTGCTACAGAAGAATACTGAAGATAAGGTGGATAGATCACGTAACTAATGAGGAGGTATTGAATAGGATTGGGGAGAAGAGAAGTTTGTGGCACAACTTGACTAGAAGAAGGGATCGGTTGGTAGGACATGTTTTGAGGCATCAAGGGATCACAAATTTAGCATTGGAGGGCAGTGTGGAGGGTAAAAATCGTAGAGGGAGACCGAGAGATGAGTACACTAAGCAGATTCAGAAGGATGTAGGTTGCAGTAGGTACTGGGAGATGAAGAAGCTTGCACAGGATAGAGTAGCATGGAGAGCTGCATCAAACCAGTCTCAGGACTGAAGACCACAACAACAACATATGTACATTGTTCTTATTCCTAGTATTGATACTACGTACTGAACTATTGGTTGAAAATGAGACATATTATTTGCAACAAATTTCACTAAGCAATCAATATACTGCAAAGCAATGGTTAGAAAACTCGGCCTCTTCATCAGGTTTTTACATGATGTTTTTGAATATATACCACAAATGAGTCTTATTACATGCTTTGCACTTTAAAAACTTTTTCTAAGTTTGACGAGTTACCCAAAAATATGATCCCGTTAGACATAACAGAATAAAGTATGCTACTTTCTTTCTATTCGTTTCTCCTACAACTGATATCATTAGTATTGCAAATACGAACTTGTTTCTGCATTTCAGCAATTCTATGGTATGCCCTTCCCAACTGAATTTATTACTGAGTTGTAATCCCAGATATTTAATACTGTCAACCTCTTCTATCTGCATGTCTTCATATGTTATACACATGCTGGAAGGAAATCTCTTACAGATTCTGAACTGTGTATAGTAGGTCTTTTCCAATTTAATGATAGTGAATTAGTTTTAACCCATTTATTAGTATCAATAAAAATTTGATTAGCAGCCATTTCTAAATTTGAACTTCACTTACCAAACAATGGAAACTTCAGATAGGAATATCAACAATGTACAGACAGACATATTGTTACTTACTGTAATGAACATATGTTAAGTGGCAGAGAGGCATAATTAAAAGGCACTTACACAAAGCTTATAACCACAGCCTTCATCAACAAAAAAGAAACACACAACATTTATATACACAAGCAAGCACAACTCATGCACACATGAGTTGGCAGCAGAAAATTGTCAATATTATTGTGTTAATATTGGATAGCTACAACATAATGGAATAAAGTAGTGGAAGCAAATTCTGCAGAATTGCATATTATATATTTAAAATAACAATAACTAATAAAATATGCCGCAAACTTGTGATTCTAAGTAAAATGAAAAACAGAAATGAAACAGACACACAATAGCAGCCACAGGTGAACTCAAACACTGATACATGCACAGATCTCTTGAACATGGACAGAATTTAAACAAATATGGAGGTACTTCTTGCCAAAAGCAAAAGATAAATATCACATGATTCTGACAAAGGCCTTCAAAACATTCTAGCAAGAAACCTTGACATGACGGTGGCAGGACATGGCGGTGAAGTCCTGTTGACAGCCTGAGTGCATGCCACCATTTGAACTGCAGAGGACAATCTTTTGATTTGACAGTCGTGACAGTGACTTTCTGTCAAGTGAAAATAAACCTTTACTTGGAACATACTTCACCCGAGAGTGATTAGTGATCAGTTTAAAACTTGCCCATAATTTTCTATGCCCATTGTAATGAAACTGAATAATGCCCATTCACTGTCTACATATGAAGCTAACAACTGCTTATCTGCTCTTTCCAGCATAAATAATCCTCTAGCCTTCTTTTTCTTGGGCCTTTGTCCCACATCAGAGCAGCATCAACATGGTTACTTACTTGATTTGGCATGGTTAGTGTAAAGGTTGGCTTGACCCCCTTACTGTTTACACCCCCCCCCCCCCCCTCCAACCCAAGGCGGAATGATGTACCCCAACTATCTGCATGCTGTCTACATTCATGGGTAAGTCTTCTAAATGTCTGAGAATCATGTAACTAGACAGGACTTGGGAATCAGCCCAATATTCAACTAATGGGATGTGGGAAACCACCTAAAAACCACATCTACACTGGCTGACACACTGACCCCTATCATTAATTCGCCAGGCAGATTCAATCCTGGGCTGGCACTCCTCCCCATCCTGGAACGGGTGCTTTATCACGCACGGCTACCCGGGCAGATCCCTTCCCTAACATTCTTGATGTATTTATTAACTTTAGTAGCCATCATAACTACGACAATTTCATAACATGATCACTAATCCCTGTCTCTGTGCTAACACAGTCAATAAGGACAGGACTGTTTGTAGCTACAAGGTCTAAAATATTTCCTTTGCTTGTAGGCTATCAAACTAGCTGTTCAAGTTTTCAGAAAATGTTTTCAGAACAGCTTCATAAGACTTTCTGTCTATACCAACGTCAATTAATCCACAGATGTCCCAGTCTATCCTGGGTAGGTTGAAGTCGTCTCCAACTAATACTGCATGACTGGTGAATTTCTGTGCTACCGAGAGTAATATTCTTTGAATAATTCTACAACTGTTATCACAGAATTGAGTGGCTGGTAACAATCAATGGTTAAATTGGGTTGCCCTAGGTGGGCTGCTTGTGTCCAGATAACTTCACAGTTAGACTCAATTTTGATCTCGACACACAAAATATTTTTGTCGACAGCACTGACCCCTCCTATGGCATCTAATGTCTTTTTGGTATATGTTCCATGACTAATTAAATATTTTGGAGCTTCCTACCTCTACACCACTCAGCAGCACGTTATCCACATGAATGTACTGTGATCAATGTTTAGTGTCATAAATAAAACTGTCTCCAGCATTTTAAAACATATGTTTAGTTGAGCATATTTGTTCCTTATCTGCTAAAGGGATTGTTTGCCACAGCTGGAGTTCATTTCCTGAATCACCTCATACAGGCTTTACCAAAAAAACGAGGAATACTTAGTCCTCGTGTAAAAACAAGATGAGAAGTTCTTGAAGTTTATGTAGTAGTTAGTCTATATATGCAATACTGAGTAGACATTTTAGTATCAGTTTCTGAATAGGTGTTGGTAACAATACACTCACAGCGATGCACGTTTTTTGCATCATGAAAGATATCCAAAGTTTCACTATCTGGATAGGACTGTATTTGAATGTCATACATGAAATGTGTTCACAGTTGCAATATGGACAACCATCAGAAATAATGACAGTGCAAATTTGTACCACACCAGGACTCGAACCCAGATTTCCTGCTTGTCACAAGTAAGTCACCTTACTATTAGGCTGTACAAGCACAACTCAAGGCCAGACCCAAACTTCCAAGTGTTGTCAGCCAGATGTCTAAAGCCTGTACTAACACATTCATTATGTACATTCCCATACAGGGGAGATATTTTAATTGAAAGTCACTTGCCCATTGTCAGCAGATAAATAAGAAATTACAGTGCCTGTGTTGTTCACAAGTACAAAGCATAGTTCCTTTGGACATGCATGGATACCGAAAGACTAAATTTCATCAATGTAGAAAAAGACAGATTGCTACTTACCATAAAGAAAACATGTTAAGTTGCAGACAGGCACAATTAAAAGACAGTTACATAAAGCTTCCGACCACAGTCTTCATCAGCAAAAGAGAAACATACACCATACATACACACAAGCAAGTACACCTCATGCACACATGACCACCAAGCTACCGGAGTTGGTGGTCATGTGTGCATGAGGTGCGTTTGCTTGTTTGTATGAATGGTGTGCATTTCTCTTTTGTTGATGAAGGCTGTGGCCGAATGCTTTATGTAAATGTCTTTTAATTATTCCTGTCTGCAACTTAATGTGTCTTCTTTATGGTAAGTAGCAATCTATCTTTTCCTACGTCATTGATATTCCTGCCAGGAGTATCCATTGTTGGAATATATTTCATGTATTTCTTAACATCTGTAGTCAATGCAATGCCTGTTCCTTCGGACATGCATGCATGTATGCATGCATGCCCAAAGGAACATGACATTGTACATCTGAATAAGACAGGCACTACAATATCGTATTTGAATGTGTACATTGCTGCCTGTCAAATAAGTTCTGTCCCCGGAGCACAAAGCAGTGAACATCTAAGAAGCATCAATCACAAAAAACACTATTTTCAGTGCTGTGGGCAAGCCACCAAGAGTCAGCAATAGGTAACTGGCCATGTAAATGAATGTTTCACACTAAATTATCTACAGAATGTTCTCAGAACAACTGTGAAGTGTAGCCTTACAGTTTTAATTGTCACCTCGAAAAAATAGTTAGGTAATTCATGTTCTGTTTGTTTGCAGGTACACGTCCTGATGCACACAATTAAATCTACACACCCAGAACAATAGTATGGCATAGAGGAGACAAACCAAAATGGTGCAAACCATTGATAAAGTGGAGAATCATGCGACGACTCATTTTCTGATCTGAACATATAAGGGGTGTTCAAAAAGAAAAAGCCAGAGGCATAATTACAGAAACCGGTACCTGTATGTTAGAAGTATTGACCCTGGCTGTTGAGACACTTATCCCACTGTGACACAGGCCGGTGACTGTCTGTCTCATAAAATTCCCAGGGCTGCGACGTTAACCAGGTCCACACGTACAGCTGGACATCGTCAACCAAGGTGAATCTTTTGCCCCTCAGAGACGTTTTAAGGGGACCAAAAATAGTGTAATCACAGGGAAGATGCCCGGACTGTATGGAGGAGGGTGGCTGACAACTTCCCATTTGAATTTCTGCAGAAGTGCCGCAACTGTGTTGGCGATATGAGGCTTTGCATTGTCGTGGAGCAGAATGACCCCACGGGTGACATTGCCTGCTCGTTCTGATTTGATCGGTGAAGGGTGGTCAAGGTTTGTTAGTAACACTGAGTATTCACTGTTGTCCCTTGCTGAAGGAAGTGAATCAGAAGGGGGCCATCTTGGTCAAAGAAGAATGTCAGCATAACCTTTCCTGCACTCCTGTAGACGGCAATGTCCTGCTGCACATGCGAAACTGGTTAACATCGCAGCCCCGGGAATTTTATGAGACAGCCATTCACTGCCTTGTGTCACAGTAGGATATGTGTCTCAACAGCCAGGGTCAGTACTTCTAACATACAGATAGTGGTTTCTAAAATTATGCCTCTGGCTTGTTTCGTTTTGAATGCTCCTTATATACACGGAAGGGCAGCAAGAATGGTCACAAATCTGATCCATGGAAGAGTGTCACAGAGATATTGAATGAACAGAACTGGAAGACTCTTGAAGATAAACTTAAACTATCCTGATATAGTCTATTAACTTAGTTTCAAGAACCGGCATTAAAGATAACTCTAGGAATATACTACAGCCCTTTACGGATTGCTCACACAGTGATCAGGAGAATAAGATCAGAATAATTACTGCACACACAGAGGCATTCATACAATCATTCTTCCCATACTCCTTATGTGAATGGAATGGGAAGAAACCCTAATAACTGGTACAATGGGACATGGCCTCTACCATGCAGTTCATGGTGGTTATAGGTGTAGACGTATTTGCAGATGAAGGGGAGGAACAATGCAACAATCAATACTGAATTGATGGAAGTGCACGGCAACAATGCATCATCTCTCTGTGAAGAATGAAAATCACAAGAGAAATGGAGGTCCTTGTACTTGAAGACCAGCATACCACAAACTAAACAACAGCGAAAAACGTAAAAATCAATCATGGATCAGTTTTCAACGTCTTGCATTTTGAACATGACAAAGGTCACCCACTGCCTGCTGAGTCCAATGCTACAATTCATTCACACAAGCTGCTTCTTTTGCTACACTGCCCTATCTAACACTGCTCCTAGTAACATTCTTTCTGTGAACAAGCTCTGAACTTTCTTCATATCAATAGCTGATGAATGTAGTGTTAATCACAATTTCTACTGATTCATTATAAGAACACTTAATATAGTGAATTACAGACTCAACATGACACGTGCACCAAGAGCATTTAATATAGCAAATCTATCATTAAGACTTCATTGTCATAGAGTGAATTACTAGATATAAAAAAACAATAAAATGCACTATTAATATACTGTACATCAGAATTTTTGTGTCCATCACATGCAAAGATAAACATTTTACATCAACTTAGAATATTTATATTTAGTATTGCAGTAACACTTCAAAGGCAATGGGACACTTAATTTTTCCCACAAACATACTGGGACACCTCAATAATGATGGGTAATATATGGGAAGATCAGAAAGTAATGCAAAATTGTTCTTTTCTCCCCTAGTATTGCAGCTGGAATTTTGAAATTTCATGACAATATAGTTTGAAGTTTGCACTAAGAGGGCGCAAAATGTCAACTTTCACAGCCAGAAAGGTCATAATTAATAAAATGTTCTGGGCTATTATGCTGTGATTAAATGGATTTCACATTAAAACCCAATGTTTGATCCTCATTTGCAGAGGACACTTTCAAGGGGGATCATAGCTCCGCTTCCATGTGCTTCCGCACAGTGGCGTGACGTCACGTTTTGAATACCCACACGCAATTGGTATTGTAGACTGCCATCATCTGCTTTGGCCTCACCCCATGAAGGAAGAATGGTACACATCTTCTTCAGCACCAGGATCCAGATGTCTTAACTTCATGCCCTCCTCCTTCCCATTGAATTCCTGGGGTGTTTTACAATCTCTATGGCCTCTCTGTATAGCCTATCATGGTATCCACTTTTGGTTGTTAGTACTTGACTCCTACCAAAATGAAACTGATGGTCTCCTGGCTGCAAACCATGGGCCGCAATAGCTAATCTGTCACTCTCTCCTCTTCTGCAATTGTCCTTGTGCTCTTCTAGTTGTTTTTTGACCTTTATTTTTGTAGTACCTAGGTACATCTCCCCATAACTACATGAAATCATACAAATGCCTGCTTTTTCCAGCAGTTGGTGAGCATCCTTGGCCAGTTTTAGGTGATCTTATATCTTCTGAGTGGGTTTGCAGATTACTGTGATGTTTTGCTTTTCAAGATTTTTCTTATGCAGTCAGTAAAGTCCTAAATCAAAGGCAGGAAAACATTAAATTTCATTGTTGCTTGAGCATCGCTATGATTTCTATGTGGCAGTCTTACTCTCTTTACCTCAGTGAGCAAATAACCATTCTTGAGCAATACATGGGTGAGATGTTTTAATTCTGCTTCAAGCAGCTCTGGCTCGCGGATGTTCCTTGCTCTATTTGCCAAAGTTTCTATGATGCCTCGCTTTTGTTGTGGGTGGTGGTTCAAACCCCAGTGTAGGTAACAGTCTATGTGTATGTGCGTTTTTTGTAAACTGTGTGGCCCAAGCTCTTCTTTCTTGAAAACTAGCACATCAAGAAAATTTAATCTTCTGCCTGTCTCCTTGCCTCTTCCTGCAACATGAACTAAATCTTCGTATTGATCCCTTTGAGATGTTTGTGAAGTGACCTAGTTCCTCTCTACCATACCACTATAAAACAAATGTGTAGTGGTGACTGAGTTAGAATTGATAAACAAATGCATGCTATTAGGAACTGTATGCTGACAACATCTAATAGACAGAAGAAGAAATTTCATAATTTGCAACCTAATCAGATGATCCACAATTTAGGTGCTTTCCACATGGTTATCAATTTATGTGGACATCGTTATCTGTCAATGAGATATTTGTGTTGCCAAGGGTGGAAATCTTGCCATTAGCCAGTATAGAAACGGGCACTTGTAGTGTGGACATGGTTAAAGCTGAAGAAATCTGTACCGAAGTTGTTAGAGTGTTGTCCACACAAAGCCTCCATCAAATAATTTAACTGTGGTGTGAGAGGAATGTAAAAATAATGCCTGAGTTAGGACAATAGTGTTATCATTCTCCCCGCTGACAAGGGAAATACAATGGTCATTTTGAATGTGACCGACTATCCTAGTAAGATTCATAACTTATTTCATCAGCAAACATACAGAAAACTGAGTAAAGAGCCCAGTGACAAAGTTCTTAGAACTGTTTCACAGTCTTATACTGAGCAGAGCATTCAGAAAAGTTTGTTCAAATCAGTTGTGCTACCACTAGGACTTTACAGATTGCTGAAGGTGCACAAATAACATGTTCTCTTAAAGCTTTAATTTATCAAAGAGGAGGAGGAGGCAGGCACAAGATTAAATTTTTCTGATGTGCTAGTTTTTGAGAAAGAGGTCACAAGTTTACCAAAAACCCACACACACAGACGGTTACCTACATTGGGATTCAAACTACTGCTCACAACAAAAGCAAGGCTTGATAAAAACATCTGTGGATACAGCAAGGAACATCTGCAAACAAGAGCTGCTTGATGCAGAATTAAAACATCTCACCAACACACTGATTAGGAATGATTATTTGTTCACTAAGGCAAAAATATCATTAAGGCCACCATGCAGAAATCACAATGATGCTCAAGCATTGGTGATATCAAAAGTTTTCCTGCTTTTCATTAAGCCTGTTACTGACTGCATAGAAAAAAATCTTGAAAAAGCAGAACATCACGATAATCTACAGACCCACCCAGCAGATGCAAGATCACCTAAAATTGGCCGAGGGAGCTTGCCAACCACTGGAAGATGCAAGAATTTACAGGATTCTGTGTAGTTATGTAGAGATGTACGTGGGTGCTACAAAAAGAACAGCAAAAAATTACTAGAAGAGCACAAGGGCAATTGCAGAAAGGGAGAGACTGACAGATCAGCTGTAGTGAAACAAGCTTTGCAGCCAGGAGACCATCAGATTCATTTTGATAGGACTGAAGAACTGACAGCCGCAAGTGGATACCATGATAGGTTATACATAGAGGCCACAGAGATTGTAAAACAGCCTAGGAATTTCAATAGGCAGCAAGACGGCATGGGGCATGAAGTTAAAAGACATCTGGATTCAGGTGCTGAAGAAGTTGCGTACCATTCTTCCACCATGGTGTGATGCCAAAGCAGATGATGGCAGCCTATAACACCCAATTACTCTTCGGTACTTGAAACGTGTGACGTCATGCCACTGAGCGCCAACACACGGAAGCAGAATATTGCTTCAGTCAGTAGTGAGCCATTCAAATACTCTACGATCCCCTTGAAAATGTCCCTCTACAGATGAGGATGAAACATTGGGTTTTAATGTGAAATCCATTCGACCATAGCATAATAGCCTGGAACAGTTTATTAATTGCGACTACAGAGCATATTTTGTTTTCATGTGCACCTCTAGTGAGAGAAGCCTGAACTACAAAACAAACATGACTCATGTGTTATTGTCATCAACTAGAGAAGAGCAGCAAAGTGTAGTTTAATATTTGTGGGCCAAAGAACATAAACCAAGTGAAATTCACAGGGACACATGTGGTGTGTTTGGGGATGGCGATATGAACCGTAGTAAAGTCTCCAGATGGTGTGTATTCTTCCAAGAGGGCCTTAGCGATTTGCCATGCTCTAGGTGGCCGGTAACAGTTGCCACCCAACAGTATGTTGGATCCATTGAGGCAGCAATCTTGAATGATCGGTATGTGCAAGAGTGAACCTTATCACAGCAGTTCAACAGTTCCTATGGTGCCATATATGATACTGTTCATGAACACATTGAAATTTTGTAAAGTTAGTGCTTTCTTGGTGTCTAAGAACCTGACAGACAGTGGCAAGTGCCAACAAATGATGACAAGCATTACAACCCAGAACAGCACAGGTCTCTGAAAGGATTTGTCACTGGTGATGAACAGTGGGCATACCACCACACACCCAAAACCAAGCAAGCTTCTATGGAGTGGAAACATGCCGATTCCCCAGTACGAAGAAAATTCAAAGTAACTCAACCTGCTAGGAAAGTGCTTGTGACAATGTTATGGGATATGCACGGAATGTTATTGGTGGACTTTGCTGAAAATGAGAACACTGTGAAGGCTGCAGCCTACGTTAAAACTTAGAGTAAGTTGCATTGCACCCTTCGTGACGAACGCCATGACATTAATGCTTCACGACAAACCTCGCCCCAAGTTGCTGCTCCTGTTCACGAGAAAATCAGCAGATTTGGGTGGGAGATGCTCCAGCATCCACCACACAGTCTGGACCTTGTACAGTCCGACTCTCATCTGTTTGGTCCCTTGACGGAATTTCTGGCCCATCAATGATTTGCAACAGATGCGGAAATGAAATCAGCAGCCCGGAGATAGCTATACAACAACCAAATGGACGTCTACCAACAATGCATAGTGAAGTTCGTACCACAATGGGAGAAATGTGTTGAGAACTTTGGAGATTATGTAGAAAAGTAGGTAAGAGATGTAAGTTTGTTCGTGGTTTTTTGTGTTTTTTGTTACCTATTAAATCTTTAGGGTAACAAAACTGTTGTGCATTTATTCCAATTTTCTCTCGTACTTACTAAAATAAGCTCAGCTTATAACCCCATTTAAAATGATAAAGAATATTCCAGAATGGCAACAACAAACAAAAATAAAGACAAGATATCACTTATTTACAGAGAATTTCTCAATTTCTTCATGGAGCGTCAATGTGGCACTATGTCTCTGCCCTGAAATATTACAAAAAATGACCTGAATTGCTGTTAAAAACAGAATTTATGAAACTATGTTCCTATGAATGGAACCACTGTCAGCAGCTGGTAATTTTAAAGTTCAACTTTAGACAAGTATTTAGCAACATTCTTTCTACTATGAGGTAAGTACAGTATTTCCATATGAGAAAAGAAAATCATTAGTTCTTCTTAAAGACTTATCAGAAATTATATACATCATACCTTGTCTTCTATACATTGAATATCAGGGTCAACTCCAAGGACTCTCACGACAGCGTCAGAGAGCTTCTGAGCAGAGAATCCTTCAGCATAATCCATTTTGATGCCAGCTTTGGGCAATATGTGATCCATTCCATATGCTTCCAACCATTCCAGACCCTTGCTGAAGTACTTAAGCTCTGAATTAAGGTCTGGAAGACTTGCAGCACAAGTACCATGCCTCTGCCACTCATGCTTCCACAATGCAGATTCCGTTCCATTATAGACATTGACCCAGTACTGAACCAGCTTCGGCCTGATGGGTTGTAAGGCATTTAAATCAAAGTGTAAACTTGAATTGCAGTACTGGGGACCCCTCGTGCCCAGCTTCGATGGCCTGTGTCAAAACAAATAAGTTTCATCAGTTCATTGGAAACATTACCAAAGAATAAGTAGTTCCCAAACTATGCTCATTAATTGAAAAGGATGTAACGTAGGGATGATAGCGTATCTATTCAGATAACAAGTATGTAAGGCACAATTGTTAACAGTTCTTTGCTCATTAAGGAACATCATTCTGCTCTCCAATAATGTAAAAATGCACATAAAGTATGGAATAGCAATTAAGGCAGATAAGAAAACCTTTCACATGAGCATCGCAAATAACTCATGGACACAGTAAGTCACTTTTCAGATTTGCATAACTTTTCAAAATGAAGTAATTTGCAGAGGGACATTTTGTATAAGAACTGCAAACAATATCCACAAAGGCTCAAAGTTTTTACTGGTGTGATAAGTGCACATTAGCTCCCCTTCTCTCAGCTTAAATTGCATCAGTGGTACTGTTGTATATACATTACTTTTTTTAATTATTGATTTATGATCTGTACCATTAGTAAGGCATGAAACTTAAGTATGTGCACAAAATGAAAATTCAATTCAGAAAATTGTTAAATTAAAAAAAAAAAAGAGACATTTGAACTCGCTAGTCTTAAACTTCGGCTTGTGTCATTCATTATAGGAGCATACAATATTATTGTGGCACACCTAGTTTTCAAAACAGAGACTGATTTTTCTGAGCAAATACTGGAAATAACTGGAGATTGGATGATGGCGAGGACACTGTCCATGTTGTGTATTAATGACCGGGCTGAGAAAACTAATGCTAACTTCCGAATCTTTCCAGATGATGCAGTTATCTAAATGGATGACTATCTGGGAAAAAACTGCATATTCAATCAGATATTGACAAGATTTCAAAGGGGTGTGAAGATTGGCAACTTGCTTTAATGTTCAGAGATATAAAATAGTGTACCTATTTAAAGAACAACAAAATCATGGTATATTATGACTACAATATCCATCAGTCACAGTTTTAATCAGTCAACTTATAAAAATATAAAGGAGCAACAGTTTGTGGTGACATGAAATGACCTGACCAAACAGGGTTAGTGATAGATAAAGCTGGTAAGATACAGGGAAAATGACAGATGATACTGATTATTTACAATCGGGAGCAGTGTGAATTGTCATGTTTGATGATGAAAAATCGAAACCTGGAGACACTTGTAGATAAATATCAGCTGTTCCATGAAAGCCTACATACAAAATTTGAAGAACCACTACAAGTATCAAATAAGTTCACTACCATTTGCTTGTGGCTTACCTGTGAACAAGCATTTACAATGGGGGCAGGGGGGGGGGAGGGGGGACAGAAAGTGCATGAGAGACCAAGCATAGTGTGTCAACCTCTGCCTTAAAGGTTTTTTATTTTCCCCCTAATTATGGGCACACTGTTTTCACTCTGTACGACATTAATTATAGTAGCAATATAAACTGTGAAATTCAGACAGTTTTGTGAACACGCTGTTTTTGCAAGAAACATGCTTACTGAACAGAAAAATTATATTAATGTGTCTGAATTTCTACGCAAGCATGAAACATTTATCACTGATCTGCAGCTCCTTTAGGCCAAAACCTAGCAGCTATGTCAATTGAAACATTACGCTGGCATCCACAGAAGTCTAGCACCTACAGACATGTTCATATCGACTGGGGACAAGTTACATCTGAAACTGCTTCGCATTTCGGTAGGCGTTACATCTCAGCTGTCTACAATGACTTTTACAAGTAAAGGATATTACGACAGTACTTACAAGGAATATAATGTCAGCAGAGAAAATAGATATATTATAAAATACACACACGACTCACATGGGCTACTTAATAAACAATCAACTTCGTAATTTGTTATAAGAGGAGGGGGGGGGGGGGGGCATGGGAGATACCGTGACTGCGGGGAAAACAATTATTAATTCACTTCTAACGTTCTAAAAGAAACTGTGATACGTTTGTGATGTAATTACAGTAAGATAAACATGAGCCCACAAGCATATTCATTTAGTTCGTATATTTTAATTTCACGTTACGGGTGTTCTATCAATTTATTGTGCTGCTCCTCTTCAATGAAAAGAAGTATATCTTGGGTCTCTCCACTCCTTTCCCGCCACACTGAAACCAGTGACGAATTTATTGCCCTTCTCTGGTCTCCAGTTAGAACTTAAGCACGCTTCAATAACTTTCTACTAAGCATGTTTCCTTTTGTTTGGCATTTTGTGCAAAGGATCTCTTAGGATGCGGAAGTCCCTATACCTGTGGTATCTAAATATTTGTATTATCAACATTACATTACATTGTGCCGTCTCCGTCGCTCACATAACTTATGCTATATAATAATCAAAGCGTAAAATAGCAGACGCATGCCCTCTATACTGCAGTGCCTCTACAGGAGTCACTGTGAGCACGTGAAATTTCTTCGATGGTTACAAATAGCCAAAAGGCCGTCTACAATCGGGGACAAAAAGTGACTGCAAGAATCTACGAATGCGGACTGAACACGACCGAATGCTGTAAGCTCGCTCTCCAGAGAAAGATTGTTTTTGTTATAGAAACAGCTCACATACAATACAATACAGAAAACACATACTCCACTATAAGTTTCATTAACTCTGCAGTCTACACACTTTCGTGCTCAACACCCTGTCTTCGGCCAAAATTCACCACATTTCTCTGTTAATAGGTAGTACTATAGCAGGTTCGTGATAACTCTGCACTATATTTTTTTCATCAATTTAACTTTGATCAAGGGAGTAAGACTACTTTTTTTCAATGGTTCTTTAACAAAAACAGATAAACCGAAAGGACGCAATTTATTTTTATATGGGTTGTGATTTTTATAGTGCCAGAAATTAATCTTCCGTACAACTATCTACTTGTAATACAGGACACGTCGTTACACTTACAATATGGACAATATATAGATATATGCCTCCTCATCGCACTGTAAACTAATCCTCTGACAGGAAACAGAAACAGAGGCGACGTGTTTGTTTTCGATATAAGCTAAGCATTAAATTTATCTGTCCCTTTTTAGTTGTCGCAAAATATTTCTACACTTTTTATTTACAATTCGCGTCATTATTTCAATAATTTGCGCATGAATTGGAAGGTATTAAAAATACGTTTTCGGGCAGTACTTGTCTTCGCGCTACGTGTTGGCAGCATTTATGTGCGTGAAGTACTGCGAGTAACTTGTGAAATATGTTCACGATATTTGATTTTTTTAAAAAAATTATACAGTCCTTCTCGAAATGTCTGCATGTAAAAATTCACGTTTAACCTTTAACATATTTTCTCATGATAGGAAGGTTTTCTTGTACTGGTGATTAATGCCATTCGTTGATACTGTTGCGCAACAACAGATAACGCAGGACGCGACTCGCTGTTGAGTTGCGGCGTGGGTTGGACGTTCGTGCAGTGTCTAAAACTTCGTTTTTAGTGCAGTTGTGGAGTAGTGTTGTTTGGAGAAACAAGAATTTACACAGCTTGAGACGTCCTTTCGAATTCCGTAGGTAAGGTCACAATTTTGAGAAATTTGAGGGCTACTTGTTTGTAGGCTAAGGACATGGTACTCGCATTGCATAGGAAAAGGGTCATGCATTTTACACGCAAAAAGACGTCTTTTATTTTTCTCACCCAAAATTATGATAACAGTACTAATGAATTCTCATTGCGGATAAAGGCATTTGTTACGAAAATTCATTGGAACTGAGTTAAGGAAAGTGGTCTTCGAATAGCTCTCCGTATCATAATCATTACATATGACGAACTTGAATGGTCCGTAATTGGTTTTCATTCTTTCTCACCTTCTGTTTGCCTACCGAACCAGTTACCACGTGTGGAAACATGATTTATACGTAATTTTACCGATGTTTTCAAGACAAAGTTGCTGTGTAGAAAAATGTTAATTCTCTAGCGGAATGAACCATGTTAACAAAAAATTATATTATTTTGATGATTGCCGTATTAATTAATCCACAGTTGACATATAAAGAGCAATCTCCTGCAGGTTATGTTGTTTTTTCTGTTATTCTTTCACAGTTGACAGTGATGATTTTTTTAAAAAAACTAATTGTACCATGGTTTGGAGTCTACAATGTACTTGAGGATCCTGAATACCAGTCTGAGTAAGTCAGGTGAAAGGTCAGAGCCAATCAGGAAATGAACTATATTTAATGAAACACCTTGATGTAAACCAACCTTTAGGTTGAGGACAGCTTCACTTATGAATAGCCACTGTTAATTCAATCCCTCATTGTTATGAAGTTTAAGAATATTTTTAATTAAGTCTGTTCAGTGTGTTGCTAATAGGACAAAGCCCTCTCTTTGGTTCATACCTTCTCCCAGGAATTAATAAATGCCTTGTATTTTGGGGTTGTCAAAAATACAATACTCCATAATTTTCTGTTTATAATTGTTGCTGGCAATTGTACTGTCGATTCCAATTTCGATGGGCTTCCAGGATAATTAAAAAACTAAAGTGCCAAATCCCAGATCGTTACCTTTTGTTGTGTACTGGAGCTTCTCAGAGAAATTTATACACTTTCGGTGTATCCTGTTAGTTAGGATACGTAGAAAATTGTAAATGATTAATATCCTTATGTAAAAGTCTAGGTAAATAAAATAAAGGAATCAAATTAGGCATTGAAATTCCTGTGGGTTGCCCTTTCTTTTTTACAAATCTAATTCAGAAAAGTTCATTTTATTCTTGCTTTGAATCTTAAGTGACCACAAGGTAACACAGCTGATTTCTACTCGAGTCTCTATCAGTTGTAACGTTCTTGGGTCTTAAGAAAAACAATATATCAAGTGCATTTAATTTCTGAAGTGATGCAGTTGTGATTGGAAGAATGTCATAATTTGTGATCATCATAGAGTAAGTTAACAGCAACAACACTCATCTTGTTTCAGATGAAAGAAGTGATTAGTGACTGAAGAAATCCTAGGACTAGCTGGGGATCAGAAACCAGTTCTATGGATTTTTGGTTTAGCGCTTACGCAATGAGCCGCCAATCCAAACACAGGTAGGAACACAAGAAATTTTAATAGTATTCATGCACTTCTCAAGGTGGTCAAGATTTTGGTGCTTAAGCCTGTATTAGTCCTCAACAGCAGTCATCCTGAGGTCACCAAGTATATTTAATAAAATTTATGTCAGGAGATGAAAATCCATTCTATATGGCTGATTACTGCCTCCTGAAAGGAAGTGTTCACCGCATGGATGTCATTGTCTTGAAAGACCAACCCATTACCAAATGTTGACTTTAGGGCCGGACGCCATCCGCGGTGGCCGAGCGGTTCTAGGCACTACAGTCTGGAACCTCGCGACCACTACAGTCGCAGGTTCGAATCCTGCCTCGGGCATGGATGTGTGTGATGTCCTTAGGTTAGTTAGGTTTAAGTAGTTGTAAGGCCTAGGGGACTGACGACCTTAGAAGTTAAGTCCCATAGTGCTCAGCGCCATTTGAACCATTTAGGGTCGGACAGTATGTTGGAGGATTGTGTCACAATACTGCATATCCCTCAAATTACCTCTGATAGTGACAAGAGGCATCCTACAAACACACATGAAACTAGCCTTAGCAATCACAGGTCCTGTAGACCATGCGCTGCGCCAATGATCTGCTTCCACTGCGTTCTTTCTCTCGCAGACTCTATTCCTAATGATGCGATGCCCTTCTCTATGTCATCTTTCCGTCTTGTTGCCAGGAGAGTTCCTTCAAATGCTTTTTTAGTGATTCTGTTGTTTTCCAAATCTTGCCACATGTCCAGCCCAATGCGGTCTCCTACTTTTTAATTTCTGGATGATAGAGGGTTGCTTCATTAACTGATAAATTTCGTTGTTCTTTCGAATTCTCCATACACCATTCTCAAACACAGGTCGCCAGATCCTTCTCATTACTTTTCTTTCAAACACATCAGTTTTTCTCTTTCATTCTTTGTAAGCGTACAGCTTTCATAACCGTACAGTACTATGGGGTAAATGATAGTGTTGCATATCTTCATCTTTGTGGTGATTGACAAAGCTTTACTTTTGAGTGGGTTGTTTAGTGAGTACAGACATCTTGAGCCTGAGGCTATTCTTTCATTTATATCCATTGCTATGATATTTTTACTGTTGAAACATGATCCAAGGTATTTAAAATGGTGAACTTTTCTGAATTTAGGATGCTGGTCAATTTCAAAGTAAGGATTTGGGTTTATGACTCAACCTGTTTCCATATGTTCTGTTTTCTCTTGGTTAATCAAAAGCCCCATTTTGCTGGCACTGTGCCCGAGAGATCTGTACGTGTCTTTCAGTTCTTCTTCAGTTTCACTCAGCAACACTATATCATCTGCATAAGTCAGGAGTTTTACTTCACTGTGTTCAAATCGGAGACCATTGTAAAGATGTAAATTACTCTCCCAAACAACTTACTCTAACACAAGGTTGGAGAGGACACATGAAAGAGCATCTCCCTGTTGTAAGCCTGTTTTAATTGGAAAGGTGGGAAACATGGATCTTCTTAACTTCACTGCTGCCTGGGAGCCATCCGTGACCAGTTGTATCATCCTAATGATTTTACTGGGTGTACTAAATTCTCGTAATGTGTTGTAGAGGCTACTTCTGTGGAGGCTGTTGTAGGCTTGCTGGAAGTCAATGAAGAGACAGTGGATGTTTTTGTTAAATTCCCAGTATTTCTCAAAGATCTGTCATATAGTAAACAAATTATCAGTTGTGGAACGGTTTGTTTGAAATCCAGCCTGGTAATCTTGAATAATGCTTTCTGCATAAGGTTTAAGTTTTGCCAGAATGATCATTGAGAGGATTTTGTATGTTATGTTCAGTAAACTGATTATTCTGTAATTTCCACATTTCATTCTATTTCCTTTCTTGTGTATTGGACAAATTATTTGTGTTTTCCAATCTTCCGGCAGTGTTTCAGTTTTCCAGATCCTTGTGATAAGGTTATAAATGTCTTAGTGTAATTTGCTTCCGTCCTATTTTAACATCTCTGCTGGTATTTGGTCCTCATCTGCTGCCTTGTTGTTTCTGAATTTTTGAATGGTGTGGACCACTTCCTGTTCTGTGATTCTACATTCGTCATTATTAATGCTGTCACTCTGAGACGTTGCGTAATTGAAGGTTATGTGCGGATCAGTGTAATTTAACATTTCTGAGAAATACTCTTTCCATCTTTCTTGGATATCTTCCAGCTGCGTTAGCATATTTTGATTTTTATCTTTTATGCATAGGTTTTCACTTCAATAAGCTCTCTTACTTTTCTTTGTATACTGAAACAACTTCTTTGAGTTTCCATTCCTGCTTTCCACTTCTATAGATTCTAGTACTCCAGTTAGATATTTCCTTTTCTGTGTTTGTAGAACTCTTGCTGTTTATCTTCTAACCGCCTTGAAGGTCTCTCGCCTGTCCTCGCTTTCCTTATTATGCAGCCACAGCAGCCTGGCTTCTTTCCTCCTTTCTACTGCTCTCTGGCACTTTTTGTTGAACTATTTCTGTTTCTTCATTTTCTTTTTCTTGCCCAATGTTTTTTTTTTCTGCTGCATCTGTTGCTACAGTCTTTATTCTTTCCTAAGCCTTCTCGACACTATTTTCCTCATCAGCTTCTTGCAATGCTGTAGATCGGTTATTTATGTCAATCCCATAGGCTTATTTAACAGACAGTTCCTTCAGTCATTCAATGTCTAAATTAGGTTTTGGTGTGGCTTTTGGTTGTTGATTCCCAATCATCTTGATTTTCATCTTTCGTACCACTAGGAAATGATCTGAGCCAATTTCAGCTCCTCTGTCCATGCTGGCATCTCTTTTAAATGAAGTGAAATGTTGATCTGTCATAACATGGTCAATCTGATTTACTGTTTTGCCATTTGGAGAACACGATGTGTATATCTTTGTGCATATCTTTGTGAGAGAACATCGTCGAGCAAATTCTCATATTCTTTGACAGTGCAAAGTTGATCATTTTTAATCCATTTTCGTTTGTGGTCGAGTGCTTGCTATGTTTTCCTATAGTGGGGATGAACATATCCTCTTTACCCATTTTTCCATTGAAGTCCCCTAGACTATACTGTGTACAAAAGCCGCATTATCCTGTTCAGAGCTGGAGACACGGAGGACCATATTGAACTACACTGAGATTACAGGTTTGTTTTTACTTCCATTGCACAGTTGACTAGATTGTGATTTACTGTTATCAGTAGAGTATTGAAAAAGAAGTTTCTGATTTTGAAACAAAAAAAGTGCAAATTATGCTACTCACTTGGATGGCACAAAATATTTCATTGGGCAGTCTGTGCTGATCATATTTTTCTTGGCCTGCCTCCAGATCACACTGTACAAGCATCACAACTGTATATCGGCAAATGCTATTAAAGATTTAAAGGAGACATGTAAATGAAGTAGTGTGGTAATTCACACAGTAGGATATGGATGAAAACTGTGGGACAACATGTTCAGTATTTACTCCAGTTACTTTTGTATGGAAGTCTGTAACACATGTAGTAGGTCCTACGGCAGATAAGATATGCAGGTTCATGCATTTTTCCATATGAGTATGAACTATGTCCAGACAACCCATATTATTTGCTGTAAGCAGGTTAGCAGTCTTCTACCGGGGTGCCTGTCTGTGTGGGGATATATATACGGCACAATAGACAGAAACTGTATCTGGTCTATAGTAGAGTGTATTCCGCGCAAAAGTGTACATTCCAGTGTCTTGTCGTATGGAGTCAGAAGCTCTAGGAGTAATTTGTTGTGAAGATATTACACTGCCAACAATAGTGTTGAATCTTATTTTCAGAGATTAATTGCTGTACGCTATAATCCAAAAATCCATTTTTTTATGTAAATGCCTTTAATATGCATCTACAGTTTGTAACAATTGAGGTCACGTCACCTCAATTGAAAGAACAGGAACATCTCTGTCAGATGGCAGTTTGTTCATGCTAGATGGAACATCAACATAATTTTTGCTTTGCTCAGTATTAAAAGCAAAAGTTAGGTTAAGAGATATCTTCCATCTTATTAAAAATCGGAATGTACAGAACATCTGAGAGAACAAGAGGGAATGAATCAACACTGACTACTACGAGGGGTGTGCAGAAGTTATTTTACTTCTTCTTCTTCCAAAGGCAGGTTGGTTTAATCCAGGACTCCACTACACCATTATTATTCCTTGTCCTTTTGGCTACAAAACTCAATTTTTCAACATAACCCCATTCTGTGTGATGGTCTTACACTACCTTACTGGGAGGTCCTGTATGGCTGCATGATACCACTCTATTGATCGACATCGGAACCAACATTTGCTGCATCAATAACCTCATCATCATACACATACTACTTCCTGCAGAGTGTATCCTTCATTGGGACAAACAGGTGGAAGATGCAAGATGGAAGGTGCGAGATCAGAGCTGTGAGGTGGATGAGGAAGAACAGTTCTAATAAGTGTTGAGAGCCCCTCTTGAGTTTTCAGACTTGTGAGCCTTGCACTGTCATGGAAAAGTATAATTTCATTTACCTTTTTTTTTAGCAACAAACGTCCTAAAGCTGTTTACTCAGTTTCCTGAGGCTATCACAACGTACTTTACAGTTTTGCATATATTGGTGTCTGTTCTTTCACACAAACACCATTTTTGATCCAGCAGCCATTAAAAATTAAGAGACAAAGGAATTACAGACACTGGCTGCAAGCAGGTATTGATTGAAATCAACAGGGAAAGTCGAAAATTTGTGCCCAACTGGGATTCTAATCCATGTCTCCTGCTTACTACCTAGATACGCTGACCACTAAGCCATCTGGATGCAATGTCATTGTAACTGCATGGACTACCCTAGCACAACTCCCATCAGATCCAAATTCTCAACTTATCCTCACACATAACGTAGTGCCCCTTGCCCATTATCCTCATTACTCACAGCATTTCGTCGATTCCCGTAAGTGTTTTGAGTATGGATGCATCTGCACTGAAAGAAATAATTGGCCATATCATCTTGTGGTGTCATGTCCAAAAGTACAGACTCCATTTTTGATCCAGCAGGTACTATGAATCAAGACACAAAAGAATCTGTGCTGTTTTCTATTGACTGTGTATGTAAGTTCATGTATTAACTATTCCCTGGAAGTGCAGGTACCAGATTAAGTCATGTAGCAGCTGTTGTGGCCTCAAATGTGGTTGTTACCCATGGCAAAATGAATAGTCATGAATTTCAGTTGCACACATAAATGTTAGTTTTAAATTCAAACACTTTGAGTTGATCTGCCAGAACGTGTGCTCTAAGGTACAGTGGAAATAACAGTTTGTTTACAAAAAGAAATAACAATAGCCTAAACCTAGTACTAAACAGATTTTTGTCTATGGTCAGTAAAGAAAGAATAAAATAAATAATTTAAGAATATGGTTATGCAGCTCTTAATGAAAACAATGCTTTTTTCCTGTATTGAAGCTGTAAAGTTCTCAGTTAACCCTTATTTCATTAACTTAACAACATGCGCATGTAGTGCCTGTGTGGGGATGTAAAATGCACTGGAATTCACTAACGGAATGATGAGTGATACAACGGATAACCTATACTGAAGGTGTACAGACATGAATGCTGAAAATTAAATTTGGGTTGGGGAACAGTTATACCTGAAGTATTCCGTGCCACAGACCATTTGGTGCATTGCCACTATGTAATATGTCGATGAAAACAACAGGATAGCAATACTAAGAATGCTGCCACAAATACCAAAATGTGTTTCTTTAACGGTACTCTTAAGACAACTGAAGACACACCATTATCCTGCTATACATATGTTCAAAATGTGTGTGATTGCTTAGAATCATGCACCAGAAATAATCATATTGCAGATAAAATATGCCGAAGTCACTTTACAGAAGCCTAGGGCAAAATATCAGAAATGATAGATGTGCCAAAACTGGTATAATCGATTATTCTTCCAAAGAGTACTTATGTAGAAGAAGCAAAACATCTATTTACGATGATGTTTAATATGAGACAGTGTACCTTGTGTTATTGACGTGTTGTCCCCCCCCCCCCCCCCCCTCCCCGCTCCTGTGCCTGTGTCACGATGTCTAATTTTCAGCTTTCAGCTTTCTCTGTATGGTCGTACTGTCGCAAAACCAATTATCATGCAATCTTCAGTGTCGAATTGCTTTCGTGACCGTAGACTATTTTTTCCTAAGTTTACACATGAGGTTATTAGACTATCAACGTCCCCATATGCTTCACCTACAGTTTTCATTCCTAAGGGGCAAGGTGAGGATTATAGGCTGTTAGTCGATTACCAAGCCCTTAATAAGAAGGTTATTTGGGAGTCAGTTCCCCTTCCTGACCTCCATAATTGTTTCACCTGGTTTGTTGGTGGGTGGTATTTTACTGTACTCAATTTAAATTAAGCTCACTATCAGATCCCACTAAGCAAGGAGTCTAAGCACATTACTGCCTTTTTTACAGATTGGAATCTGTATGAATTTTTTGGGTACAATTTGGCTTGGCTACTGGGGCTCTCGTTCTTCCACAACTTCTAGATCACGAGTCATGTGTATAATTATCTTGATGCCTTGGTGGTCTATAGCCATTCTTTTCATGAATATCTTTCTCACCTGGAGCAGGTATTGTTAAAGGTCCAGTCTGCTGGACTAACTGTCAAACCGTTGAAGTTTACTCTTGCTAGGCAGAAGATCTCTTTCTTGGTGGGCCATTCCACGTGAAGTGTCCTAGGTCTCCCAGCTCGACCATCTTCAATTTTGATGAAATTTCTACAGGATGTACTTGAGGGCCGTACATGAACTTATGCAAAGTTTCAGGCTCACCTGTAATTTGGTTGAGGTGCTAGAGCCATTTTCATGAAGACCACTTTTACCACTTTTACAGAGACCGAAAAGTAGTGAAGAAATCGTCAAGTTTGGCATTCCACTGTTCCTAATGTAAAAGAGCTAGACTCTTGCTTTTGAGTGTAGTGGTACAACTTGGTGTGCTCTACACACAAATGTTGCAAGTAGAGCTCAGAAAGCAGTGCATTTGGCATAATCTCAGTTCAAAGTGGGCAACAAAACATGTCACGAGAAATTTGCCCCATAGTTTAACGAGGCATACGTAGTAGAGAAAGTGCGCTATGGACCTGGTCTTTTGCCAAACTACTGCCTGTCTGGGTGTTTAGTATATCACAAATTTTGGTCTGGCTTGTGTGTTTAATTACTGTGATATCATCCTGTAAATTTGCTAAAAAACATAAATTTATCAAAATATACCCATGTTCAAAGTCGTGTATCTCAAAATGGACACCTACCATATTACATTCATTAACACCATTCAACAGAGCACATTTCATTCTATTAGAAAACTTATTTTCATTTTGGTGTCTCTTTGGGTAAGGTGCAAAAATGTCATATAAAATTTGGAATTTTGTTGATTATGTCTTCATTGTTTAAATATTCATTTTGCTGTTTATTCTCTAATTTTAAACCTGTTTGTGATAGTACTAGAGACTGCTAAATAATTTTTGGGAAGCTGAATGCTTATTAATTTTATTTCTTTTCTTTATTTAGGACTCGGCAATTTGATTTTAGTGTCTGAACCATATCAGGTTGTTGCTAAAATGGAAGAACAAGATCAAGTTAATGTATGCAGTTTTGGAAATACTGATTTCCCACAGCATTTAACGACATACAGTGCCTTAAAAGGACTGAAAGCTGTAGCGACTTTCCTTAGAAGAACAAGAATTACTTACTAGACGGAGTGGTTTACACTCTACTGAAAATGCTCAACTATGGTTCCATCATGAAGCTTTACTCCTAAAAAGATTTGAATTTTTGCAAAGATCATGCTGCAACCCATTTGGCAAGAAAAACCACACTGCACGGAAAAGCTTGCGCTCAATCAACCTACTAGAAAGGATAACCATGTCTGATATTAAACTGCCAAAAAAATGTGCCCTTCCTGTAGAAAAGAATTTGATACACTGAAATATTCACAAATGGACATTACGTATCAGTCAGATGAAGATGATGAGACTAAATTTGGTCACAATTTGAATACAAGCTTAACATCTGTTGGAATGTCACCATTAAAATTTCAACGAATTGGTGCAAGGGGTACATAAGGATACGCAGAGCACAAAATCCATCAAGTTGAAGGTGGAATTACAAGAAAATTGCAGAAGTAGGAGGACTTGATCCCAGTGAATTGGAGCAACCATCCACAAGCAAGCAATGCTTGACTTGCTCAGATGACATTGAGCTGATCCAAGAATTGCAAGAAAAATTACATATATCAAATAATAACGAGAAAATTCAAATTTTGACCGTAGTTCCCCAAAGCTGGTCTATCAAAAAGACTATGTAAGAATTTTGTGTTATGTAAGAATTTTGTGTTTCAGAAAGAATGGTAAGGAAGGCTAGAAAGTTAAAAGCTGAACAGGGAATATTGGCACAGCCTGAAGGTGAATGTGGGAAGCAGCTTTCTGAGGGTGTGAAGGCAAGAGTCATAGAACATTTTTATGATGAAGAGTTTAGTCGGATTTGTCCAGGAACAAAGGACTGTATTACTGTTCGGATAGATGGAGAAAAGGTTAAAAAACAGAAATATTTATTACTGAGCAACTTAAAAGAAATGTTTGTTGTGTACCACAATAAAAATTGATCGGAAATTGGATTTTCCAAATTTTGTGAATTAAGGCTAAAGTGGAGAGTGACTGTAGCACAGCTGGTTCACATTCAGTTTGTGTCTGCACAATACATCAAAATATGAAACTAATGGTCGCACATACCCCAATAAAAGAAGATTACAAAATTTTACTGAGCAAAATTGCCTATAATTTGGAAACAAAGGATTGCATGCGTCATCGCTGTGAAGTATGTCAAGGAACAGAAGCTCTAAATGAATATTCGGAAAGCGCTTTTACAGATATTGATCCTGAGGATACAGTTCAGTTCAAACAGTGGACCCACACTGATAGAGATACACTTGAAGCCAGAGAAATGACAGTTGAAGAATTCATTGAACTATTAGTTACAAAACTGTTGGCCCTTTCGACTCACCACTGCATTGCAAAGCATGAGAGCAAGCATTTGGCAGTTCACTGAAGAAGGTCTCAAACCAGGAAATTGATTATATTAATGAATTTTGCAGAAAATTACTTCTTTATTGTCCATACCCAGTGCAGGGATTCCATTGGGAAAATAGTCAAGCTACAATACATCAATTTGTCATTTACTACAAAGGTAATGAAGACCTAAAGAGTGTCAGCTACTGCACAATCAGTGATTGCATCCGACATGACACAGTTGCAGTGCATGTGTTTTTTAACGTACTTGACCAAATCCCATAAGTGCATTTTTAAAGAAATTAAGCATATTCATTATTTTAGCAACAGTTCTGCAGCGCAGTACAAAAATTTTAAGAGCTTCCTAAATCTTTGCCATCATCAAAAAGATTTTGGCTTTACTGCAGAATGGAATTTTTTCTGAACAAGACATGGGAAATCATCATGTGACAGAATTGGGGGCACAGTTAAGGGTTCAACGGCAAGAGCGGGCCTTTAACACCCAATTGACAACCAAATCTTAACACCAACTGATCTGTTTGAATATTGCAAAAAATGTTCAGGGCATTGAATTTATTTATATTAAAAACGAAATTATTGAAGATGCAACAATTGATCAAGAGAAACGTTTTTGAGGGCAGATGTACAGTGTCTGGTACACGAGACCATCACCATTTGGTGCCAATTGATGAAAAGTGACTTATGATTCACAGTGTATCAAAGATACATTGTCCTTTATAGCAAATGTTAACCGACATGCTAAAGTTGCTACTAAACATGTTGCCATTAATGAACTACAGCCTGGCCAGTATGTTGCTTGCGTTTATGATGGAAAATGGCGGGTAGGAAATACCTGTGAAGTTTCATGTGAAGAAAAAGATGCCTTGATTAATTTCATGCATCCTTGTGGAGCTGCTCAATCATTTCATTGGCCTACTAGAAGAGACATATGCTGGATCCCAGAACAACAGATAATTGCAGTCACACCATTCCCAGTTGCTTCAATGATGGGGCATCAATACAGTTTGCCGGAAGCAATAGTTTTGGACATCATCAAAAAATTTAAAACATTTAACAATTGAAGAATTCTGTATTACGGCTTGGGAACCACAGAGAGACCAAAAAAGGGCTTGGGAACCTGCTAGATACCCATATTCAGACTTGGGAAACTGCTAGATATTCGCATTCCAGCCTGGGAACCTGCTAGGCTTTCAGGCTTGAGAACCTGCAGTAATGAAACCCACCCGTGGCTGATTTTGCATGGCTATCCGGCGTGGCCCCTTGGTAATGAGGTTACCAGTCTTGAGATAGGTAGTGGCATAGCCACCATGGACCAGTGCAATAATTTTAGGAATTCCCAAAAAAGTCAATAGTTTAGGCAAATTTTTTGCACCTTACCCAAAGAGACACCAAAATGAAAATAAGTTTTTCTAATAAAATGAAATATGCTCTGTTGAATGGTGTTAATGAATGTAATGTGGTAGGTGTCCACTTTGAGATACATGACTTTGAACTTGGGTATATTTTTATACATTTATGTTTTTTAGCAAATTTGCAGGATGGTAGCACAGTAATTAAGCACACACGCCAGGCCAAAATTTGTGATGTACTAAACACCCAGACAGATAGTAGTTTGGCAAAAGACCAGGTCCATAGCACACGTCTCCACTACTTACGCCTTGTTAAAACTATGGGGCAAATTTCTCGTGACATAATTTGTTGCCCACTTTGAACTGAGATTATGCCAAATGCATAGCTTTCTGAACTCTACTTGCAACATTTGTATGTAGAGCACACAAAGTTGTACCTCTATACCCAGAAACAGTGGAATGTCAAATTTGACAATTACTTCACCACTTTTCAGTCTCTGTAAAAGTGGTCTTCATAAAATGGCTCTAGCGCCTCAACCATGTTACAGGTGAGCCTGAAACTTTGCATAAGTTCATATGGGGCCCTCAGGTACGCCCTGTACAAATTTCATCAAAATTGAAGATGGTCGAGTTGGGATCATCTTCTAAACTGGGACACTTGACATGGAATGACCCTTGGGTCGCCTGGATTCGAAGAATGGTATTAGGGTTGATCAAGAATAGACATCTGATTTGAGAACTTCTAAACTGGGACACTTGACATGGAATGACCCTTGGGTCGCCTGGATTCGAAGAATGGTATTAGGGTTGATCAAGAATAGACATCTGATTTGAGAACTTCTAAACTGGGACACTTGACATGGAATGACCCTTGGGTCGCCTGGATTCGAAGAATGGTATTAGGGTTGATCAAGAATAGACATCTGATTTGAGAAAATTTCCTCCCACAAAGAAGAAAAAAGGGGTGGGCAGATCCATTTGTATGGCCAATTATTTTCGGAACTTTTTGCACCTATTTCACCTAACTTGTTGCTCCCCTTAATGATCTGCATAAGAAGGGGGGAAACTTTGTTTGGGGAGAGAGCCAGCAATCTGTCTTTGGTGAACTTACGACTGCCATGGGCAACCCACCTGTATTGGCTATTCTGGACTTTGGAAAGAGATTTATAGTGCAGGCTGATGCTTCCATGATGCTTCCAATGCCGAAGTTGATGCGCTGCTGTACTTTTAGAGGAAGATTTAGGTGAAATGTGTCATTTAGAGTTTGCCTCGAGGAGATTAGCAGGTCCTGAACTTAAGTGCTCAGTTTATTGGCTGTCTTATTTAGTCTTGAGAAATATAAATTTGCCGGCCAGGGTGGCTGAGCGGTTCTAGGCGCTACAGTCTGGAACAGCGCGACCGCTACGGTCGCAGGTTCGAATCCTGCCTCAGGCATGGATGTGTGTGGTGTCCTTAGGTTAGTTAGGTTTAAGTAGTTCTAAGTTCTAGGGGACTGATGACCTAAGATGTTAAGTCCCATAACACTCAGAGCCATTTGAACCAAATATAAATTCTATCTGAAGCATAGAGAATTTGGCTTGGAGACCAACAACCAAGCCTTGAGTTGGGTCTTGGCATGCCATAGGAAGGCTGGCAGGATTGCATGTGGGCCGTTCGTATATATGCCTTCTGTTTCAGAGTGCATCATATTAGAGGCTCCGATAATCAGGTTGCTGATGTTTGATTACGACACTCAGGAACCAAAGGCTGTTCATTGTTGGTCAATTCACCACTGGGGATCTCGAGGCGAAACAGGATCAGGATCCTATTTTGGACATATTAGGAAGTGTGTGTTGGCTGTGAAGGTTGTTCCCAGTTATTTTTGGAGAAATGGTATTTTGTGTTGTGGGGTTGGTAAATTAGCTGAGGCTAACATTTGTTTACCCATCAAATTGGTGTTTTCCAGCTTTCATTATTTTCATGCCACATTGCTGGGTGGTCATTTGGACCTTCATAAGACCCTTGCTAAGATGCACTGTCATCTTACCTTCCCTTCCTTATATTAGGACATTTGTTGTTTTTTAGGACATTCGTCGTTAAATCGATGACTGTGAACTGTGTAAAATGTGTAAACCCAATGCCACTTCACACAAGGGGGTATCGCTATCTTAACAGGAACAGTGCTCAGTGGTTAAATTATTTATTGATTATGGGGGTCCCTTCCCCGGACTAAGGCAGGGAATTGTTATATTCTGGCAGTAGTGGATGGTTTTCCTAGTTTGTCTGCTTACTTCTGAGCAGAGGAGTCACTGCTTCACTCACTACTCGTCATCTTACTAATATGTTTTCTTGGCTTGGACCACCTGAGGCTCTTTGAGCACTAATCCTCCTGCCATTGTTTCTAGTGAGTTCAAGGGTTTTTTTTGTAGTAATGCCATTAAGCATATTACTGCCACCCCCCTATTATCCTCAGCCCACCTTCTGAAAGGGTTAACAGCGATCGTAATGCCTTAAGCTTTAATCATTTATCAAGTGAAGGCTCAGATCGAGTGGGATATTTCTCTCCCTTAGATCAATTTTGCCTTTAATTCAGCATAGCATGAGGCCTGTAAGCTGGTTCCAGGGGCTCTTATGTTTATCTACCTCCTTAATTCTTCCCTTGCCAACCTGTGGAATATAAAGACCTTTTGCCTGAATGTATCACCCCTGACGTGGTTAAACAGAACTGGGATAGGGCTAGAAGGAATACTGACTTAGTCCATCGTGATTGGGGGAGACGTTATAATTGAGGCAGACAACCGGAATGTGTGGGATTAGGTTTTCGATCAGAACTATAACATGGTCAGAGGACAGCATTGTGGAATTACTGGGAAAGTAGCCCCTCATTTTGTGGATCCTTGCTCCATTGATAAGATCGTTAGTCCTGTCAACTCACTTGTTTGGAATCTGACTACTGGTAGAACTTAAAAGATTCATGTGAGTCAGGGAAACAGACTAATTAGCCTCTCCCCTTTTCCCTCCAAACCTGGAAGAGGGCGGGAGGGGGGGGGGGTGTCTTTTGGTTTGAGTGGGCGAGGTTTGAGTGGGCGAGGTTGAGCAGTGGGGCCCCACAGACTATTTTGCATGCCTTGATTCTGGGCATTATTCACTGGCACTTCTATTGGCAGTGCAAATCTATTGTTGCTGATTATCTCCCGCAGAGCGAGTCCTAAGGTAGTCCTTGAGCAGTGTTGACAGGGCAGTAAGAGCCAGGCAGTGAGTGACAGCAGACTAGAGGGCATCACAGGCCGAGTTCCGGAAATAGTGGGTCAATTGGCCATTAGCTCTGTTTATGTCAAGACTTGGTGTAATTGGTGAAGTTGGAGTTATGACATTTAATTGAGTACAGCATCGTGTCCGCACCCGCTGATTTGTCCCACCTTGATACTCCATACCATGCAGTTCTGGGTTCTAGGAGACACACTGGATATTTCCAAGATTATCAAATATCTGCCGTATCATGCATTAATGGTGAGTATTTTTCACACTACGCTACTCCCACCTCTATTACCTGTGCTTTGTGGCTTACTGAAATATTTGTTTGAGCCTCTGTTATTTCTTATTATTTACAGTTTTTATCAGTCAAATATTTGGCTGGTTATGTAATTGTGCATTAATTGGGGATTTCTGTGTACCACAGAGAGCGTCATTGTAATAGACCTGTTCCATACATTCTCCCACCACACCTCCACCAGTACAGTCACAAACATCACCTATACCATCAAAGGCGGGGCTACCTATGAAAGGAGTCATTTGATCTAAAAGCTCAGCTGCAACCACTGTGCTGCATTCTATGTGGGCATGACGACCAACAAGCTGTCTGTCTCCATGAGTGGCCATCGACAAACTGTGGCCAAGAAACAAGTGGACTACCCTGTTGCTGAACATGCTGCCAAACATGACTCCCTTCATTTCAATGACTGCTTCACAGCCTGTGCCATATGGATCCTTCCCACCAACACCAGCTTTTCTGAATTGTGCAGGTGGGAACTTTCCCTGCAATGTATCCTACATTCCCGTAACCATTCTCACTTCTACCTTCATTAGTCAGTGTCCTCAACCACCCAGCCCTTTCCCTGTTCCCATTCCAGCACTACACAGCCCTCATTCCACCATCACGCACAGTCTTTTTACTTCTCTCCTTCTCCGCTACCTCCTCCCCCACCCCCACCCTTCAGCTGCCCTTCATCTTACCTCCCGACTGCACATAGCTGCTCTACCCTCTCTCTACCTCATCCCTGCATCCTCCCCAGCAGCACTTCACTGCTCCCCACCCCTACCCTACAATCCCTGCCCCTCCCCTCCCCAGCCTCCTCCTTAACCCTACCCTGTCGTCACTCCCATCATGCACTGGTGCTGCTGCTCATAATGTGGTGACAGTTTCCAGAGACTGCAGTCGCGCGTGTGTGTGTTTGTGTGTGTGTGTGTGTGTGTGTGTGTGTGTGTGTGTGTGTGTGTGTGTGTAGTCTATTTTTGAATATTCCCATACTGGCCAAAAGCTTATTTGTGATAGTCCTTTTGTTGTGCCTATCCTGAAATCAGCATCTCCGCTATATGGTGAGTAGCAACTTTCCTTTTCATAATATTGTTACATTCCATCTTGGATTTTCCATTGTTTGATTTGAATTTTATTTAAAGTTGTGCATCTCCTTTGGAATATGCCTGTATTGCCGATGTTTTGAATTTCAGGTAGCCAAGATTTTTCTGGACTTGCTTAGGCACAAGGTACTGTCTTGATTATTATGTTAATGCAAATTATTCCAAATCATTTTATCATAATTACTGATTTGACCCTAAATTGGGATTGCAGTTGCCTTATGTGTGGACACCCTTAACCTATTTTGCTGGTTGGTACTTGATAAAATTTTCAGTTGATTTTATGCTGATTTTAGCAGAATGTTTGTCCTCTTATGTGTTAAGAGAGTGTTTAATTTAAATAATAATAATAATAATTAGTTTTCCAAAAGTACTTTGAAGACTCTAAGTGACCTTTTCTTATATCTTTGCTGTTGCCCTTTGAACAGCTTCTGATTTGTAAGTAAAGAAGCTTTTTTTATTTTTTACTGTTTTATGTTTATTCTGACTGAGTGTTTTGCGGTTTTTTTTTGAGATAAAACCATTTGTTAAGCAACTAATTAGCCTTAAGCTGTTGCCCATAGTTGTGTGTTATCATTGTATTTATTTATTCATGGTATTATGTGGTGGTGAAATAAATGTAGCCACTCAAATGACAAATGATGCTCTTCTGTTTTTGCCCTTCTGTGTTTGCCTTGCCCTACCCCATCCTGTGTTTAGGAATTTCAGCTTTGTGCCTAATTTGTAAATATTTTGTGTACTTCATGTGGAAAATATACTATAGAATGTAGTTAGTTACATGTTCCACAGATCATGTGAATGATTCTTTTATTGAAATGATATGGAATGAGTAAGTTTACAGGATCTGTGAACATTATTAGTGTTAACAATAATGAACATATTTTTTTATTCCTGCTCCTGCAGCTACACTTAAAAAGTGCAGTTTTTTTTAAATAAAATGTTGTCCATAGAATACAAAGATTTGTCCTGGGGACATGATTTTAAGTTAGGTTGGAAACTTGCTTTTTTACCTGTTACATGTTTTATGGAATTGGTTTGATAACAAAAAAAAAAATTGTGCTTCATGTGAACTTCTTTCTGAGCCACTGACAGTTCTAATAACAGGTAATAAGGGTCAATTTTCCTCTAGGGTTGAGGTACTGAGATCACTATTCTCAAATTGTGATTGATAATTTATGATGAATTTAACTGGGTAATATCTGTATTGTGATGGTGCAGTTAAAATGCCTAAATTGTTGAAGAGGTGCGTACAGGATGACCACAGGTGAACAACACATATTATTCTTACTGCTCAGTGCTTCTTAGTGATGATTTACCCCAGAAAATTATTCCAGTGAGTGAACTGTAATGAAACAATGTGTGTATAGTGTGTGCAGTGACTGATAGTGAGATATGAGTGAACAATGTGGCATTACATTATTTAATAAGTTATTTGTAAAAAAAAGTATTGTATACCAAGAGTAAATCTAATGATTGTCTCTAACTAGAGCAGAAATATACAGAATATGTCAGGAACTTGATTTGTTTTTTCCAAAACTACCAACTATTCAAAGAGCAAAAGGAGCTGAATTTAATTTATTGAGCAGCTCGGGGATATGCTTCTCCCACTTCAAGTTTTCATCAGTATGCACACCCAAAATTTTGGAGCATTGTACGCTTTTTATTGTGTTGAAGGGCTATGTCCATGTGCTCTTTTGTGAGGAGCACTGCCTTCCATAGCTGATGTTAGCACAAAGTCCACCATGCCTGTTTGGTCAGTTTGAGTGACTGCAGTTTGTTTTCCATGATGCCGGATTCATTTGTCAGATTGTGAGATGATGATGAGCAAGGGGACGGCCCATCAGTGAACATCATGATCCCAATATGATTCTCTAGCTGATTTGTCGACTATGCAATTTCCCTGTATCCCGACATGTCCAGCAATGTGTTTTCTGTTCTTTTGTCACTCAACTCACTTGTGCTCTCATGTATCTGAAGGCACAAATGTTTTCAATAGTGGTATGGTGTTTGAATTTACACAAAGTTGCTTGCCCGATTGTGATTGCTGAGCAACATTCGTCACTCCGTCACAGGACAGGCTATCATAAGAGATTGTTGCATAGCGCTGAATGCTTTTTTATCTTCCCCATAGTGTATGAGTCTCAACTTTCAGCTCCTGAATTTTCCTTTTCTCATTATAAACACTTCCTGCTCCATACTATGTGACCCCATAGCAGTTTATGCGCTTAAGAGAACGTTTACAAGAATCACCCGATTCATGAGCTGAGCCTCCACAATTTCCACACGTAACCCTCCCATTATATGTTACAGTGGTATGACCAAATCTTTGACTTTTGAAACATCACATTCGGTTGGGAAAGAATATTCAGATTTTGACAGGGATGTAGCCTGCAAGATAATCTTCAGTTGACTCCGAATTGTTGAATGTTAGAATAAATACTGAACTTTTTTCCGATCTGCCATTGACTCTCTTCATATAATTCTGCACTTCCATGACACCCAAATTTTTACATTCTTTGTGTAACTTCTTAGGATCCATCTTCATTATATTGGAGCAGGTAACTGCACCTTTATAGAAATTAAGGGTGTTATGCAGCTCAAGCACAACAGGGTAAATAACCTAAGGCATAGCATCCCAAAAGCTTCTCTACTATTTGCAGTGGCTGTTTCAACTAGATGTGCTCCATTACAAAGTCATTTAACACTTTTTAAGGAACCAGCAATACCCTCCAGTGCCTTGTGCATATATAAAGTGGAGACCTTTTGAAAGATTCCACCTGCTCTCTTGATTACAGGGAGTTTTATGGCAGGCTAGTGCCCTGTTGCTATAATTTTGAGACTATTACTTGGGCGGACTGATCAGCTGAACTCTGTTGGGTGGGTGTAGGTACTACATGACTGTATCCATTCTGTCAGGAGTAGATGTGAGTTTAGGCCTCTCCACAGGAATCCCATTGGTCACTTGGGAAACAATGTTGGTCCACGTAGAGCCCCACATCCTGAGGAAGCGTTGTACAACTGGTGGCGGAGGGGGGGGGTGGGGGGGGGTGCCCCGAAGTTGCGTGTAAGATACTGCTTTACCTCATCAGCTTGTAGCAAACCAGGGTTTTTTGTTTATTGAGGCTTGTACCTTCCTCACAGTAGAAGCAGTGAAGCCAAGGCCCCCATACTCCGAAACAATGTTCCAACATTGTGCCTAACAACAGTCTCTGAAGTATGCTCAGAGTTTACAACAGAAGATGTAAGGCGGTGCTGGCCAGTCCTCAAGTTAGGAAGCATCGGGGTGCGAGTTGCCGTACCCATGCCCAATAATTTTTAGCAGAGCTCCTTTAGAAAAACACAACCTTTCTTTCTGCAAATTGTGGAACACACTTTGTCAGGACTGCACTGAGGCTTCTCCTGCTTGGTGGACCCTGCCGACAGCTGTGCTACTGACAGTGTGGCCCTCAGCAGCACTGAAACATGCAAAGCCTCCCACCTGGCACTAAAGATGCCTACAGTAAGGTGGTGTCTCCTGGGTGGGCTTTCAGAAATGTTTGAATTATTCAACATGACATTTTATAGTCCGTTAAGTATGATTCAAACCACTTTTGCAAGAGGTATAAAATCCATGAAATTTGAGTCTTTCTATGAGCATAATGTGATTCACACACTCAAAACCTTGGAAATATCACAAAAATACCAACCGGCGATATTTATTATTTATGATTTATAATATTTGATGAAAGAATGTATAAATAGCTTTCAGGGATGTGAGCACACATACTGGCATCCAAACTGTGATATGCTGAGCAATCGGTTTTTATTTAAATTTGAGACTGCTCTTGAGTAAATCACTTTTTGAAATACTTTGGAGGAAAAGTGTCAGTACAGAAATTGGGTGATGATTATTTAAGTATTTATTGTCACCTCTCTTATAAAGATGTTTAACAATTGCACATTTTATACTGTCTGGAAAAAGTCACTGTGCCAATGATGCATTACATATTATGTCATGAAGAACATAACTTATTAATTCAGAAGAACTTTTCAGAATTCTGTTTGGAATTCTATCAACACTGCATGAGTATTCGTGTTTTAGAATGTTTTTAATTCTATTAATTTCAGGGAAGAATGTTGGTGTTAATTTGAATTGGCTTAAAGTTTTGTGGAATAACATTTTTAAAATATTTTCTCTCGCTTTTCTAACTGAACCAATTAATATTATTTTTGCTGTTATAGTTATAAAGTGACTGTTAAAAATGCTTGCAACTTATGAAATATCTTTCACAGAATTTTCATTTAGTTTAATTGTTGTGGTACCTTGAGCATTGACTGGTTGTTCTGTTTCCCATTCCACAATGTCAATATAGTATTTGATCTTATTATCTGCATTATGCAAGTAACGTTGTATCTTAATTTATTTTGGCCTCTACATAAATTTCTCCTTTTTATCTTACATGAAATTTTAATCCGTTTAGTTGCCGCATTCACAATTTGCAGTACGTGTTCTTGTTGACAAAATGATTCCAAAGCTAAAATACGTTGGTATGCAAATACATATTACAGTTACTGTATGTGAAGGTAAAGCAAATATTTATAAGTAAGTGATTACATAATGCCACCGCAAAGAAAACCAAACTACTCTATACCATAATGTTGGGGTAAAATAATGTTCACCTCCAGAATATGAATAACACACCGTCATTGTTAGCCATACCTGAACTAGGCAGCAATTAATGCCCAACTGCCTTGAAATATATGATAATTCTTCAAATAGTGAAACGTGGTACTTACATTTTGGCTTTTCAAAACTCATGTATTAGGAATAAATATGACACTGTTCTTTATTTTCTGAGAAATCTGTGAAATATTCTCAGGTCCATGACTTCCTCTCCATTGCCATCGGTATGCATTACAAGTATGGAGTTAAGTGCAGCTCTCTTCTCCCCACACCAAACAAATTATTCAGTTCAGATAAAAATGATGAATATTCCTTGTGTGGTGTTTGGAATTGTAGGCTCACAAAGTTGCACTTAAAATATCTGCTATGAACAGATGGCTACAAATCTGTTTATTTCTCAGCCTGTTGATCATTCCACATTTGTCCAAGCCTATTGTTGACATCAGACTATCACATAGCCATGGAATCGTGATGTCAGAAGCATATTTCCATTCCCAAGAGTCTCATGAGGCATACTTTTTGAGAAATTCATCAAGCTCTCGAGAGCCTTGAGGCATGCCCTCGCATTTCTCATGTGTAATTACACGATTATAGTGATGCATTGCAAAACTGTGTTTTTCTATTACAAGTTGTCTGCCCCGATAGTTAAGTGGTAAGCATGATGGATTGCTGTCGTACGGGCCTGGGTTCAATTCCTGGCTGGGTTGGGGATTTTCTGCGCTCAGGGACTGGCTGTTGTGTTGTCTTCATCATCATTTCATCCCCATCCGGCACGCAGGTCGCCCGATGTGGCGTTGCATGTAATAAGACCTGCACCAAGGCGGCCGGACCTGCCCCATAAGGGGCCTCCCGGCCAGTGACGCCAAACGCTCATTTAATTTCCATTACAAGTTATCAGGTGGAGTTGGCTCTATCCAGTCATCCCGATTTTTGGTTTTCTGTGGCATTTGAAGATCTGAGCCAAATGCTGGGATGGTTCCAATCATCTGCCCTTATAACAAAGTGTAGATATTGTTTGTGCATGAGACTGTTAAACATGAAAGCTTTCAACAAATCTATGTGTGTGGGTTTGGGGGGGAAGGGGGGGGTCTGTTTCAGAAGAGGGCTTTTTAGCTGAAAGCTAGCTTGCTTAGCTGTCTTTATGTTGTGCCTGTCTGTGGTTGAACATCTCAACTATATGCTGAGTAACGATCTATCCTCTTTGTAATATTCTTATTATTCCATCCTGGATTTTCCAAATCCTGTAATGTTGTAAGCTGATCCCTGGATGAATAAATAAATAGGTTTAGGTAGAAGTTACAATTGCAGTACCATACATAAGTAGAGGGGTGACATTTTATGAACATAACATGTTTATGAGCTTAATTTTACTTGTGTAGTACAGTTTGTCTTTGCAGCCTTTCCATTCATTTTATGAATCTAACTCCATCCGTACAAATGAGATACCATTAATGCAATATTGTGTTAGTCTCAAAGGTTCTCACACTTGGCGACCTTGAGTAGGACACAAAATATATTGGCAGAATTGCATTCGTTGTTTACCTCTGACAGGATTTGATTTTTGATATAATACTTTTTTTTTTCCAGAGAATTGTTGACAAGAAACAAATATAAAGGCATTTAGAAAATAGTGCTGTGAAAAGGAGTCAGTATTCAATCATAGGTCAATTTCTCAGAAGTTTTTGGAAAGATTGGAATGCATATTCTGAAATTAGAGGCAAGTCTCATCCTTGTGATTTCATGCATTTGTTGGCAATGCATATTTAAACCTGACAGGACATTTCGTCTCTAAGTTATTTACTGTTGTTAGTGCAAATATATCCCATGGGTGGTTCTGTCAAGTAGACTCAAGATTTTATGTCTGTTAAAATATTATCATAGCCAGAAAGTTATTAGTTCTTATCATATGACTTTTGTAATATCCCCAGAAGCTGTATTTTTTGATCCTAAGCGTGTGTGTGTGTGTGTGTGTGTGTGTGTGTGTGTGTGTGTGTGTGTGTGTACATGAACAATATAAGTTGAAGCAAATATGACATTTTTGTTTTGTTTTGTTGCTTGTTAGCATAAGTTTATAGTATTTGTTACCACTGTGTGGCAGTAATTACTTAATTCGAATGACATTTTTATTTCAGTATGTCAGCTTTTGTGTTGCAACGTAGCACCATTCACCTCACATGTTTTTAGTAGTTTCTTGAATAATAATACTCCAGATTGCTTTTGCTTTATTTTTTGAGTGTTGTGTTTTTTTGTGCAGTCTGGTTTTATGACTGGCTTGAACCTTGTTCAAAGTTGTGATAGTGCAGTTTCACCTGTAGGCTACTCTGAATTGGGCACACATTTCACTTCCTGGCCCAGCATAGCCCTTCAATCCCACATATCAGTTATCCCTTTTCCCTACTTCTGTTTAATTTTACTTTAGTGTGTTTTAGAGGAGTAAGGGACTTAAAAGTTCTAAAAGGATATATCAAGAAAGAGTTAAATTTTCATCAGTGATGTCTCCTCTATAAATATCTTCAGAATTAAGTAATCTGTAAATGCTGTGACAGAGTCATATGTGTGGGGTTTATTTTATTTATTTATTTATTTTTAATGCAGAATTTTTCTTACTATGTTTTATTGTCAGCATTTGACCATCATGGACGAGTAAACTGGTAAAGGTGCAGTTATGTCAAAAGCCAAACAGAATGCTTGTTCATAATTTTCTGTGGTTCATAAATGAAGTTAGCTGTAATAATGTTCTACTAGGTTAGAATTTTGGTAAAATCAGATACAACATGTGGCTACACTGCACATCAATCTTATTATGGTGATCATATTTTTGTGTTAAGCTTTGTTGACTTTACCATCTCACAAGCAAATTATAACATTTGAATTCAACCTAGGCCTTGGCTATGTTATAGGGCAGTTTGTCAGCATATCTAGATCTATCACCAGCATCTAAAACCAGTATAATAAATTCACATTCTCTCTCCAAAGAAATAAGGTTTCTGCAAACTAACACTGAACATCAACAGATTGCCAACAACAGCATGCAACAAGAACTGCCAAATACCATAAGTACACTTTAGCCAATAAACCACATACTTTTTGCCCTTGCACCTAAATCTGTGAAGCTATTTTATCAGTCTCTATCAACACCCTTATGCACATTGAAAGAAATGCATGTAGTAAAATTTTGAAAATGCTGTCATACAGTGAAGAGGAAACCTATAAAATGACAACTATGCACTCACTCACTCCCACCACTCAAAGTGACCACACAATCGGAGAAAGAGTAAAAGGTGCTGTACATGAGATTAAAAAACAAGCAAAATGACAAAGGAGCTAAAAGAAATGCACAGGAAAATGTCACTGGCTGACCACTTACAATAAATGTGCGTGAGCTGTCGTTCTGTTAGTACATGAAAATCGTCACCCTAAAATCTTGAAACGATAATGTTGCAAAATTCACAAAACTTTAAAACCCTAACCATGTTCATTTGAATGTTATCTAAAGTAGAGGGCAGATCCATTAACAAATCCGCTGTGACCTGCTGGTCGGTAAATAAAGCACAGTCCAATAGTACAACAAGTATATGAGTTTATATATGCAAACTTGAGGCACAGTATTCAAGGACCCAATAGACACAATATTTGCTTACCTGTAGGGGCTACGATATATAGCTACTCCCTCTTTTCATTTACTAGTTATACAATAGTGTGTCATTCTTTTTATCCATCTAGATGTATCTGTTCAGTTTAAGCAATTTCCAAATTATGTTGTGATAAGTATTACCTATTGCCATACCAGCATGATAATGTGGAAATCACAGATGGCCAACTGTACCAAAATATAAGCTGTACTGCAGTTGCCACAGATCAGTATGTGCTGTTATGAAAACAAATAGCCCACTAATAATGGCGCAACACTATCAAAATGTATGAATGAAAAAGAAGAGAATTGTGTTTGCTCAAAGCAGAATCGTAGGGGGGAAAAAAAGACTGCTGTTGTATTGCTTTTGGTCCTTAAAAGAGCTATAAGCAGGGGTCTGTAGTATATTCCAAAATACTTCGTGTAATACTGGTTCCTGGAAATAATGCATAAAATTATGGGACATTTCCAAAGAAGGTATAACAATTGCATTATGAGTGGGGGACACCATCTAAATAACTTACTGTTTTGTAGCATGCATAAAGACCTAGATTATATGTATTTGAACATAAATGAAATATTTTTGTGAATCATATTTTGTTTTTATTTCAAAAACTAGGGTATTCTACCTGTTATGTATTGTATATTGTACAGTGAGACAATATATAGGTATGGTTTGATTTTGTTTCAAGTGCTAAAATTTTATGTACAGAATGTTGTTATACTCACCATATCCCATGAATGGTCCAGATGTTCTTTACTGTTGGAAAACTGCAAGTGTGCTGCTCTTCCTTTTCTTTCCACTGCAGACAGACAGTTACTGGCCAGTGCTGAGTAAATATAAGTACATCCCAGTCATGTTCCTTTGAGTTATTTGTGCTGTGAATCATGAAGTGTTTGTTAGTGTTTGTATATTGCAAGTGTAAAGAAGTGTAATTGCCATTTAATGTTTCTGACAGTCATCTCCTGTTAGTGCATTTTTATGAAAAATAAAAAACAATTTGTGCGCACACAGAAGTTGTTTCGCAGTTTCATTTTTATTTTGGTTTGCCACTTACTGTTGCTCTGTCATTGCATTTTGGAGTTGATCATTATATTTAAGAGAAATAAATTTAAAAGTAATAACAGCATTAACTGTTTGCTTAAAGATTTATAAAAGACATTTATAGTACTCTCAGTTGTGTGTACTTCCTGCTAATAATCTTGATTTTATTGTCATTTTTTACATAGTGAACAAATATCATGTAACTTTAAAATCTTTTGGCACAATCGGGACTTGGTTAACATAATTTCATTTCAGTAACTCTTATTAGGTGAAGCAACAAAAATATTATACCTGGTATAAACAAGCATTACATGCCTGTGAACCAAATAAAGTAAAAGACAAAGAAGCAGTATGGTAACTATGCGCCCAGAAATGTAGATAGTTGGGCATTATTATAAGTGATAAATTGCCCAGGTAATTTTCTTGAGTTATTAAAAATATCGTGTTCCATATAAAGAAAATACGTTGGCGTACTTACGTGCACATTGCAGCAAAACTGATAATTAGTAGACCTATTACTTGAATCTTTGTCATTTTGTGTGGGAGCACACTTTCTCTGTCAGTTTGTATATTCCGAAAATGGGTTGGGTGTTCTGTAAAAAGACGACCGAAAATTTACGTGTACTTCAAGGAAATTGTAGATGTTTGGCGTATGCTTTCTCACCAGTCACCTAGCGCTTGTGGTGCAGCGAAAAAAATTAGCTTTCTGCTTAACTGTCATGGACCAAATGCACACGTCGTGGGATTGATTTTGTTCACTTCGGAACTGCGCCAACACGCACTCAGATTGGACAATAAAGTCGTTATCAGTTCTCACGTCTTGTCTCCCATACGCCGTGTGAGAGAACTACGCTCAAGGTCGTGTTCAACAGCTGACATTTAATGCGCGTACCAGCTGAGTCTGCGCTTCTTTGACGTTGTACACTTCTGGTCACAGAATAAAGAAGATTTTACCACTAGAATTAGTTGCACTCGAAAATAAAATAAGTCTTATTGCTGCATATCTGTTATTGTCAAAGTATAAACATAATTATTTTATTGCAGTACCACACAATATCGTGCCATACTCACAAACATGTTTTACTTAAGAAGGGGAGAGTGCATGGATGAACTGTTATATAAGGATATATCTCACCCTCCAGTCAACAGGTCTCCTTTTTCGTTATGTTACGCCAATGTTTGAAAACTGATTCCACGAATGAGTTACGTTAGTGAACTTCCAGCATTATTGCGCGTCAGCATACGAAAAATCATTATATTTTATATTTGTTCCGAAGAAGGCGTAGTTACCCGCGCTGAAACCTATGTAACCACCATTGTGCAATCTAGGCGGATTTTTCGTAATTATTTAGTTACTCTTCACCACAGTTCCGTACATTGATCTGTAACTCAGACAGCGGACGAAAAGCACATGTTCTGTGTTGAATCCTGTCGCCGTTTAGGTATCCGGTATGAGTGTGAAGTTTTCTTTTACTTGCCCACATTTTGAAAATCGTTTCACATGAGAGTACAATGTGAGATTTCTCGCCTCGAAATGGCAAACAGAATTGGGTCATTACAAACATGATTGTAGACGGGTAATATGGAAAACGCTACGATTATAACAATAAAATAAAGTTAAATGAGGTAAAACTCGTCAGTCAATGACGCAGATGTCTCGTAAACTTGTAGGGTGGCCTAAATGGCAAACACTTTTACCATTAATTTGCGACGAAATAAACACACATTAATCAGAGATTGTTTGTAATAAGAAGAAAAATCTTCGGTCTGTGATCTTTCTATGGGATGCATTTTAATCACTTAGCATTAAAAAACGATATGTCGACCACTGATGAAGAAACTACAATAAAAAATAAAAAAGCTGCCTACCCCAAGACTGGTTGGAACACGACAGTGCTGTAATTGGCATGGTTCTGTTGGAGATGGTAAGCCGGCTTTCCTCCTACCAATAATTTAATATGGACTCCGAACCAAGGTGCACCTCGACGTTGTTCATATGACCTGGGATCGAACCCGATATTTTTAAATCTGTAGTCTGTCACTTAGCCTGGAAGACTTTTTTTCTCTAAATATCGCTCTGGTCGTGTTCATGTAAAGGAAAGAAAACGAAGGAAAAACAACTAATCGTAGCTATTCTGCAGAGAGATTTGTAACTACAGCAGAAGGCAAGCGCCTTATAATTTGTTTTTTCCCCAGGGAACTTGTTCCCACTGGCTGCCGACCATTGGTCTCTTTTTACACGATCCGTTTTATGTCCCACTTGACTGCTCAAGACAATGAATCTGTTCGGTGCCAGTGGCGTTTTATTGCTGTACTGTTTCGAGTCATTGTTTTCGCTTACATGTCAGCGCTGTACAGTTGGGCATCTGAACGGTGATAGTGAAGTTACGAGGGACTATACTTTTCACGAAAAATCAAAATATAGTAACAAAATGTAGAATCAGCAACTATAACAGAGCATGTTAATGACCAAAGCAGAACTGATAGTGCAAGTTATTGTCAAAGATCGTGTGGTAAACTCTTTTCACTCCTGAGGACAGAAGGACTTAGAAAAATGTCATCAAAACATTTCAGAACACCTAGGCCTATTGTTATTTGCTTGAAAAATATATATTTGCAAACGCATGAAACAATCATAGAACACAGTAAATAGCTCTATTTTCGTTATCCTTTGTAGGTATCTAGTTTTTTTTTACTTAAATGCCAAATGACATCGAAAATTATGTTTCTTGTCAAATAATCTTGACATTTTTGGTGTTGAAATTAAAACAAGTTTATGTATTTACGTTTTTATTTGTGAGTAATGCAGGCTCTTTCATTGTAAAACGTTTTTTTAATTATACCAGGTCCTTTTGCAGGGTAGCCATTCTTCTGTAAAACCTATACTTCTCCGGGAATTTTGCTGGAAAAAATAAGGGACTATCAGGAGTTCTCAGGGAATTATGAGTTTTTAACCTAGCATTGACATTGAATTTCATTGAGCTTAAAAAATCATACAATTTTAAAATACTTAATATCTCAAAGTGTGTTCAGCGCATGGATGTTATTCCATATTAACTATCGGCGTTTAAAAACTGCACTAACGCTACTACATACGTCTGGTATATAGCTCTGCCAATAGGAAAGAAAAGCCATTATAGTCCTATGCTGCTCCTCCACAGTCTCACAATTAATTTATCAGGAGCTTCTTGGCACCATCTACTTGCTCACATCTGGAATTCTCAGGGATTTTTTTCTTTTTCCAAGTTGGGTAGCCGCCGCGTTTTGTAACAGTTCAGTGTGCCACAAAAACAAAGTGAACATCACAATAAAGGTAAAGAAGACACGACAACATAAAAGACATTTTTATTATAGAAATGGCCTCGGTCAGAATAGGTTAACTTCCGATGTTTGTAAATGTCACTATAATCCCTGTTTCTGCGCATGCGAGGTATGCAACATTTAGAAAAACTGCACTTGGCACAGTAAAATAGATCATTGCCTTCATAGATACGCTTGTGTCGTGTTGGATTATAACATACAGGCTGGCAAAAATACTGCACACACTTCAAGTAGTCGATTTTAACCATGAAGTAACAAAATTCTAACATAACAGTCGTGACACTTTGCCTCAGTTTTGTTGCCTACTGCGCCAGCAGTGTGCCAAGCGGCCAGTAAGTAGATCTGTTGAGTTCGGCGCTATCATGAGAGCCAATAGCAGTTGTTTATTTTGGTTTATACAGTTATTGTTTTTACAAACGAGAGCGTCTGCAGCGCAATAAATTGCAGCAATTAAAAAAAGAAGACACCTCATCTGTCTTTTGGATGTTCCTAAGGACCTTGAGAGGTATATCAGAATGCGCTTGCAAACTACACTCCTGGAAATGGAAAAAAGAACACATTGACACCGGTGTGTCAGACCCACCGTACTTGCTCCGGACACTGCGAGAGGGCTGTACAAGCAATGATCACACGCACGGCACAGCGGACACACCAGGTACCGCGGTGTTGGCCGTCGAATGGCGCTAGCTGCGCAGCATTTGTGCACCGCCGCCGTCAGTGTCAGCCAGTATGCTGTGGCATACGGATCTCCATCGCAGTCTTTAACACTGGTAGCATGCCGCGACAGCGTGGACATGAACCGTATGTGCAGTTGACGGACTTTGAGCGAGGGCGTATAGTGGGCATGTGGGAGGCCGGGTGGACGTACCGCCGAATTACTCAACACATGGGGCGTGAGGCTCCACAGTACATCGATGTTGTCGCCAGAGGTCGGCGGAAGGTGCACGTGCCCATCGACCTGGGACTAGACCGCAGCGACGCACGGATGCACGCCAAGACTGTAGGATCCTACGCAGTACCGTGGGGGAGTGCACCGCCACTTCCCAGCAAATTAGGGACACTGTTGCTCCTGGGGTATCGGCGAGCACCATTCGCAACTGTCTCCATGGAGCTGGGCTACAGTCCCACACACCGTTAGGCCATCTTCCGCTCACGCCCCAACATCGTGCAGCCCGCCTCCAGTGGTGTCACGACAGGCGTGAATGGAGGGACGAATGGAGACGTGTCGTCTTCAGCGATGAGAGTCGCTTCTGCCTTGGTGCCAATGATGGTCGTATGCGTGTTTGGCGCCGTGCAGGTGAGCGCCACAATCAGGACTGCATACGACCGAGGCACACAGGGCCAACACCCGGCATCATGGTGTGGGGAGCGATCTCCTACACTGGCCGTACACCTCTGGTGATCGTCGAGGGGACACTGAATAGTGCACGGTACATCCAAACCGTCATCGAACCCATCGTTCTACCATTCCTAGACCGGCAAGGGAACTTGCTGTTCCAACAGGACAATGCACGTCCGCATGTATCCCGTGCCACCCAACGTGCTCTAGAAGGTGTAAGTCAACTACCCTGGCTAGCAAGATCTCCGGATCTGTCCCCCATTGAGCATGTTTGGGACTGGATGAAGTGTCGTCTCACACGGTCTGCACGTCCAGCACGAACGCTGGTCCAACTGAGGCGCCAGGTTGAAAGGGCATGGCAAGCCATTCCACAGGACTACATCCAGCATCTCTACGATCGTCTCCATGGGAGAATAGCAGCCTGCATTGCTGCGAAAGGTGGATATACACTGTACTAGTGCCGACATTGTGCATGCTCTGTTGCCTGTGTCTATGTGCCTGTGGTTCTGTCAGTGTGATCATGTGATGTATCTGACCCCAGGAATGTGTCAATAAAGTTTCCACTTCCTGGGACAATGAATTCACGGTGTTCTTATTTCAATTTCCAGGAGTGTATATGTGTGTTATTGATTAATGTTTCGTTTTAGGAGCAGGAAATGGCTAGTATCAGATGAGAAGATCTTACCAAAAAAGACCGTTTTTGCCCTTTTATATAATGTTAAGTATTCTTCGCTACACTCCAAAGAAAACCAGTTCATGGATGTAGAGAATAATAAACTCGTGTGGACTGCAGAACTACACTATCTGATGTACAAAACAACCCACCATACCTGTAGCTGAAAGTCGAGCCACACAGACGTGGTGACAAAACGTCAAAGAAAATAAAACTTTTTCCCAGTGCAGAAGAAACCAATTCCACAATAGTTGCTACATGTGAACCACAAACGGCAATAATCTGCAAAATATTCGCTTTTGAAGCGAAAATAATTACATTTACAAAAATATTCAAGTATTAGAAAGCGGAGTGAACTGTAAGAATGGACAAATCATGTGATCAGTTTTACATGTCACACAGAGTCCCTATCATAATACGGACAGACAACAGCAGAAGGGTATGCTTCTTAAGCACGAAATATATGTTATATCCTCTTGCATTTGGTGGAATAAGCTGCAGTTATATAGATATAAGAAAGTATTTCTTCATAAGGTGTAGTTTGAGTCGATAAATTGGCGAGATTTAGCTGTATTTACATATCTTTCATTATAATTTGTTACTTGATAACTTAATAATGCATGGAATGCAAAATATAACCTTTGTTAATCAAGTTGAAAGATAATTAAAAACTAACATCAGCATCTGTATCAACAACAATTGCAGTACTGACGAAACTACAAGCATCTGCACCAACTGTGGTAAAAACATCAACAAAATCTGCAGCACAGACAGCAATAGCAGAAGCAGCAAAAATAACAATACCTTCAAAAGAGGGAAGAGTGCTGGGGTAGAACAAACAGTGTCCAGTGTTGTGGGCAAGCAGAACACACTGCTTCCTCTCCGTCTAAATGACTTTTTAGTCGGAGGCTGCAGAAGGAAGAAACCAATAAGATAAAACGGTAGCACAAAAGTTTTTATAGCTTCTCTACAAAATGATAAATTTGAAAGCAATAACATTTTGGTGTAAAAATTTTCTCTCTCTGAATATTCAAGGAGTGATTTATAAATAGTTTATTGTAAATGATTTTTGGACTCGACAATTGGTATGAAATTTTTGGTTTGTGTGAACATTAGGCTACTGAGAGTGAACTTAACAATTGCCAAGTTCGATAACTATAAGATAGCGATCAGCTATTGCAGGTCATTAAGGGCTCCAACTCCCTTCCCTGGAGCACACATGAAGTTACACATCTGACAATGAATATTCTACCAAGATAACATTCTGCATCCTCCGTACCAAAAAGTCCTCGTTATAGTCGCAAATTTCAATTGATACTTCATACGATCGTACTTTCGACAATAAATGTAGGTAAGGTACTGAGTCAAATGCTTTTCGGAAATCGAGAAATACTGCATCTACTTGTGTGCCTTTGTCGGAAGCTTTCAGTACTTCAAGTAAAAAAAAAAAGTGCAAGATAGGTTTCCCATAATCGATGTTTATGTAATCCGTGCTGGTTGCCTTGGAGAAGATACATCATTATGTTTGAACTGAGAATATATTCTAAGAAACTGCAACAAATCGACGTCAAGGATATTGGACAATAGTTTTGTGGATCACTTCTTCTACCAGTCTTGTGGACAGGTGTGACTGTGCCCCCCCCCCCTCCCCCGAGAACTGGGCATGGTTTTTGTTTCAGAGATCTACAGTAAATTATGAGATGTCTGTGCTGGAGGAGATGAATGGGTACATTAGCTGTAATCATGCAGCTGAGGAGTGTATCCACAGCCACATGTAAGAAGTTTGGAAAACAATAATATTTGGTGAATGTATGAAGAAGATGAATACGCTTCATCAAATAATGAAGGTGCAGCAGGATGGGGCTAAGTCATACTTTGCAACTCATGCTGATAAATGCATGTGCTGTAACTATAGATCATTTGATAAAAATCCAGTCAATCTTGAAGAGCAAGAGGCAAGATGTTCACCCCAGATTCTCGTGTGTCCTATTGGAGAAGCCACACGCCAGACTCACGGCACTGCCACGAACTAGCTGCAAGTGTGACTAGGTGCTTTGTAGTAACTTGTCGCATTGCAAATTGCCATATTCCTTCCTTGCTCTCTTTCCCGGTGCACAGATATCCTTTGGCTTTGAACACGAATTGCTTCGGGAGCTATTACATCTGGTGTTTACGCAATGTGCGAAATATTACCACATAACTCCAAGATGTCACAGGAACTACATGTACCACTGCACAAAGAGAGCGAGAGACCCTGGTAGATGACAAAAGAATTTTAAACAGTTTTCCATGTAATTACACTTTTTATTCCAGTGAATACCACCACCACCACACTTGAGCATGGACTCTAAAAGATGATCATGGTACACTTGTGAAACCATCCATGAGACACTTCCATGCACTTTTGTGGGTAATACTACTTCGTTCCCTAGTGTTTGAGCATAAGCTACTTCAGGAGTTAATCCAATTCAATATACCTCTAAATATACTTTCAAAAAGATCTCTGCCCAGTTGTTTGACTCAATTTTGCGGTGTATACTGCCACACACTTGACTGCAGCCTCTAAAAAGACCCCTGCACTCTTGTGAAACCTCTCTGAGACGCTTAACACGCTTCTATGGGAAACAGATCCCGAAACTGACATCATCTACAATATCTCATTTTACATCCCAAAACGATGATATTTTGGAAGTCGAAAGAAATATCTCTCTAATTCTTAAACAGAACGCTCACCACGTTGGAGTTTTAGCTGCTTATTTAAAGGCACTGCCAGAGATAGCAAAAACTTTCTGTTTCCTACAGCTGCTGTGGTGTTCGTCACTTTTCTGAACCAGTGAGTGGGCTTAGTTTATATTTGTTGCTGGAGTTGGGGATGTTCCTCACTTCTTGAAGCACACACTGGTGTCCAAACACAGACGGGAAAATCAGAACAATTACACAAACAGAATTCGAAGCCCTCTCCTACAGACGAGAAATGGGTCTGGAATTTCTTGGGAATTTTCGGTGTCCTATAGCTGATGGTCTGGATATGCTCTTAAGCATCAGTGGCAGGTGGGGACCTACATCCCACCTATCCATGAACCAGAGGAGGATTGTCAGCTTGGACTTGCCTCTGAACTCTCGGACAAAGAAGACATCATGTGACTCTCAAACATCACGAAATGTTCTGTAAAAATCGTGCCTCTGTATTGTTTGAACCAGTTTGTAGGGGCTCCTTCGCCCCACACAAGGGATGTCTTGTGACTGATGACATGGAACTTCCTGTGAATGAAGCATTCTGGTTAGTTATTACTGAATTTACGCACCAAATAGGTGCTGCTGCTGCCAGTGTCAGGGCACTGTCCACCATTTTCTGGAGACAGACATGTTCCTAGGCTATCAGAGGCAAAACTATTGTACAGATCGAAAATAACGTACAGCAGTCATATTGAATTGACATTTACGGAAACTATCGCCAAAGACACTTCATCAATTACACTGCTCTGCTAGTGTCTGAAGAAAGCTTGAATTTTTCAGCGTGTAACCGACTCCAACAGGGCTATATCACCGCATACAACATCGATGTAGTAAACACAATTCATATCCTGCATCATACAAAATCTTCACTTCTGCATCCTGCACAGTGTAATTCCGAAGATAGATGAAGGTGGACTGTCTAAAGACTATGTTGGAATTTTATGGTAGCAGATATGTTAGAAAAAGGTGACACCGTTTCGAGACATGAGAGTGCCACGAATATGATTAAGTAGTGGCTGTAATTATTAAAAGACATCTCCATAGTATCCAGTGCAGGTATGTGGTTCAATGGAAAGACTTGATTCTAAATCACAGAAAGCGTTTCTACCGGAAAGTGTAACACTATAGATCTGAAAAAGCCAGTGTATTGGTCATAGTAATTTGTACTTTTCTTACAATCTCAATCTAGCATTAATTGTTTTGAGGTGGTTCATCGCATAGTACACCATCTACTGTATGCATTCACTCCCCGTTACCTATAACCCAGTCAACAGATTGCAGAACCTTTGACCCGGCATCAGGATAATATGGGTTACAAATACTGTTTGTTAGCGTGAGAAATGTCTAGAGGCTGCAACAGGAAGTTGTAAATATCTGCTTCATACCACGTTCCTTAGCTGAATCACTATTTTAGGTGAATTCATTAGAAGCTTACACCACTAGCAATGTGTACCTGCTCATTTGGTCTATTAATACCGACCCTGCAATTACTGTCTATATTCAGTGTTGTGGTATTTGTGTAGAAAACCACTTAATTAGGATGAAATGCCATATCTCGATTTATAAAGCTTGTATAGTTTTTAATATGGATATTGCTAGCGATTCTTGTGTGTATGGGTAGAACCAAAGCTGCTTTTATGCAGGGTGACATTTACATAGCAATTGTGATCGTATTTTTGAATAGCTGGTCGCTCAAAAGAGGATTATGTCTCTCTTTAAGACATAGTAGCACCAATCACAGGAAAGACTTATGAGGCATGTCCATCCATCGCGAATTTTCGCTCAGAATCGTTTAATAACACCACCATTCAGTTATTTGCGAAATATTATACTTAGTAGGGGATGTGTTATAGATTCGTTGTGATCAGCAGGCTTATAAAGTATATGTACTGTGGTCAGTGTTCGACATGTGCAAAGAAAATGACTATGTCCTGTCCCTAACAAAAGTATACATTTGATGTAGAAAATTATGATTTCTGCACATCAATAGCTGTAATGGGGATGAAAGATTTTCTTACGTGGAAAATTATGTTCAGACATGAGAAGGATATAGATGTTTATATTTCCAGAGCCACCATCGTCAGGAGGGGGTATTTTGATACTTTTCTCATTGTTGTATGTCATCAGATTGAAGCTGCAGTTCTAATATCTATATGTAAAAAAAATGTTGCAGCTTTCCTAGGATGATTCTCCCTGGCGTGCAGGGGGCATATGGCCAATGTAGCCTGTGGCCGCAGTGATTGACATTTCCGGCTTACGGTCGGAGCCACCCAGACCAGAGTACAAGGATGATCCTGACTTGTGTCGCCCTCTAGGCAGGAGAATAGCAAACTAATACTTAGTACATGTTTGCAAACAAATAAGTTTGTAGTTACATAGTGATATGTGGTTGCAAACAAATGAGTTTGTAGTTACTCAGTGATTTCCAGCATGTCCCACCTTGCTAAAGTTTTGGGTTTCTAGAGATATAATTTCCACTCGTTTACCACATTGATATGGTATTTGATGATATAGCCCAGTTGCAGATTGATTACATGCTGAAAAATTCAAGCTTCCCTTGACACTAGCAGAGCAGTGTAATTGAGGAAATGTATTTGGCGAAAGTTCCCATATTTCATGATATGTAGACCACTTTCAGGCATTAACTGTCAGTGCAATATGAATGCTCTATGTTTTTTTTTTTGGGTCTGTACAGAATAGTCTTGCCACTGAAAGTCTCAGAATTTGTCTGTCTGCAGAAAATGTCGGACAGTACTCCCACATGAACAGCGGCAGCAGTTTGGTAGCTAAATTCAGTAAGAACTAACCAGAATGCTCTTTTCATATGCCATCAGAGAGTCACAAGACATTATTTGCATGAGGTGTAGGAGCCTCTACAGATAGGTTTGAACAATACAGGGGGAAGGTATCAGCGGAAAGTTCTGTGATGCCTGAGAGTCACATTATGTCTTCTTTGTTTGAGTGTTCATACAGGTGGCTTGCTTTCCCCCACACGCCATTGTGGCTCTAGAGCATATCCAGACCAGCAGCTGTGGAACGTCGAAAATTCCAACCCTCTTTCTCTTCTCTAAGAGAGTGCTTCGAATTCTGTTTGTGTAATTGTTCTGGTTTTTGTGTCTGTGCTTAGACACCAGCATGTGCTAATAATGTCCCTGACTCCAGCAGCAAATATAAACTAAGCCCACTCACTGTTTTAGAAAAGTAAAGAACACCACAGCAGATGTAGGACTCAAAAATGTTTCTCTCTCTCTCTCTCTCTCTCTCTCTCTCTCTCTCTCTTTCTGGCAGTGCCTTCAAACAAGCAGTTAAAACTCTAAAAGTGGTTAGCGTCCTTTTTAGAGTTACAGAGATATTTATTTCGACTTTCAAATATCGTCGTTTTGGCGTGTAAAATGAGATTTGCAGATATCTATTTTGGGATCTACACTCCTGGAAATGGAAAAAAGAACCCATTGACACCGGTGTGTCAGACCCACCATACTTGCTCCGGACACTGCGAGAGGGCTGTACAAGCAATGATCACATGCACGGCACAGCGGACACACCAGGAACTGCGGTGTTGGCCGTCGAATGGCGCTAGCTGCGCAGCATTTATGCACCGCCGCCGTCAGTGTCAGTCAGTATGCCGTGGCATACGGAGCTCCATCGCAGTCTTTAACACTGGTAGCAAGCCACGACAGCGTGGACGTGAACCGTATGTGCAGTTGACGGACTTTGAGCGAGGGCGTATAGTGGGCATGCGGGAGGCCGGGTGGACGTACCGCCGAATTGCTCAACACGTGGGGCGTGAGGTCTCCACAGTACATCGATGTTGTCGCCAGTGGTCGGCGGAAGGTGCACGTGCCCGTCGACCTGGGACCGGACTGCAGCGACGCACAGATGCATGCCAAGACCGTAGGATCCTACGCAGTGCCGTAGGGGACCGCACCGCCACTTCCCAGCAAATTAGGGACACTGTTGCTCCTGGGGTATCGGCGAGGACCATTCGCAACCGTCTCCATGAAGCTGGGCTACGGTCCCGCACACCGTTAGGCCGTCTTCCGCTCACGCCCCAACATCGTGCAGCCCGCCTCCAGTGGTGTCACGACAGGCGTGAATGGAGGGACGAATGGAGACGTGTCGTCTTCAGCGATGAGAGTCGCTTCTGCCTTGGTGCCAATGTTGGTCGTATGCGTGTTTGGCGCCGCGCAGGTGAGTGCCACAATCAGGACTGCATACGACCGAGGCACACAGGGCTAACACCCGGCATCATGGTGTGGGGAGCGATCTCCTACACTGGCCGTACACCTCTGGTGATTGTCGAGTGGACACTGAATAGTGCACGGTACATCCAAACCGTCATCGAACCCATCGTTCTACCATTCCTAGACCGGCAAGGGAACTTCCTGTTCCAACAGGACAATGCACGTCCGCATGTATCCCGTGCCACCCAACGTGCTCTAGAAGGTGTAAGTCAACTACCCTAGCCAGCAAGATCTCCGGATCTCTCCCTCATTGAGCATGTTTGGGACTGGATGAAGCGTCGTCTCACGCGGTCTTCACGTCCAGCACGAACGCTGGTCCAACTGAGGCGCCAGGTGGAAATGGCATGGCAAGCCGTTCCACAGGACTACATCCAGCATCTCTACGATCGTCTCCATGGGAGAATAGCAGCCTGCATTGCTGCGAAAGGTGAATATACACTGTACTAGTGCCGACATTGTGCATGCTCTGTTGCCTGTGTCTATGTGCCTGTGGTTCTGTCAGTGTGATCATGTGATGTATCTGACCCCAGGAATGTGTCAATAAAGTTTCCGCTTCCTGGGACAATGAATTCACGGTATTCTTATTTCAATTTCCAGGAGTGTATTTCCTACAAAAGTATGTTAAGTGTCTCAGGGAGGTTTCAAAAGTGTGCAGCAGTCTTTTTAGAGTCTGTGTTCAAGTGTGTTTCGGTATACATCGCCAAATTGAGGCAAATTGTAGTGCAGAGGCCTTTTTGAAAGTTTATTTAGAGATATATTGAATTGGATTAACTCTTGAAGTAGCTTATGCTCTCTCATGGACAGTTTCACAAGTGTACCATGATCGTCTTTTAGAGTCCATGTTCAAGTGTGGTGGTGGTATTTCTTGGAATAAAACGTGTAATTACATGGAAAATTGTTTAAATATTCTTGTCATCTGCCAGGCTCTCTCACTCTCTTTGCGCAGTGGTACATTCAGTTCCTGTGATTTCGCACGTTGCTTAAATACCAAATGTAATAACTCCCAAAGCAGTTCGTGTTCAAAGCCAAAGGGTATCTGTACGCTGGGGAAGAGAAGAAGGAAGGCTGCTGGTATTTCCAATGTGACAAGCAGTACAAAGCACGCAGTCACACTTGCAGCTCAGCTAGTGCGTGATGGCGCCATGAGGCCAGCGCGTGGCTTCTCGAGCGGGATGCAGAGACTCTGGGGTGAATGTCTTGCCTCTTGACCTACAATTACAGCACATGCATTTATCAGCATGAGTAGCATAATATTACTTAGCCCCATCCTGCTGCACCATCATTATTTGATAAAGCGTTTTCGTCTTCTTCATAAATTCACTAAATATCATTGATTTCCAAACTTCTTACAGGTGGCTGTGGACACAGTCCTCAGCTGCATGATTACAGCTAATACACCTGTTAAACTCCTCCTCCAGCACAGACATCCCATCCATTGAACACATAGTACATACATAAACAATTACGTCTGTCCTCCCCCCCCCCTTCAGCTAAACACAGACTGAGCGAATTTCCCGCCATTTTTTCCCAGACCGCCATTTTGGATTACATCATGGGAGGGGAGGGTGGAGGGCCGACAGCACTTTGTGGTGGTTGTGATGTGAACGAGGTGAGTTGGATTATGGACCTCAAGGTGAACACGCTGAATGGAGCTGCTGCTTATGACAACTCATTGTTTAAATAAAGAATGCATATAAGATGAAGACTTACGTCCATCCTATCCAGCAGCACAGCACCGACCGAGTCCCGCCAGTTCCCATTTTGGGGAGGAGAAAGGCGAAGAGGGGAGGGGATGGGATTGGGGTGGGGTTAGGTCAGTCGAGGTATTTTCCCGCCAAAATTTGAATTTCCTGCCATACTGTCACTGTGACATTGTCACTTCTATGGCCGCCATCTTGGTTCCGCCTTTTTGAATAAAATTGGCATCAGTGCAGAGTGGGGCCATACTGTCTTTGTCCCACTATTATGTATAAGCAAATTGAAGTTTTTGTTTACATTAGAAGAGGAATCTGGTGGGTGTTGGAAGGATCCAATTATCATTTTGAGTTCACCCCTGATACTGAATCTTGTCAATAGATCTCACATACATCTTCTATCTATGTCTCAGTTGATTTGAGTTTCTTGTCAACTGCAACAAATACACCACCTCCATTTCCCATTTGTCTATCCTTTCGATATGCTTTGAAATTTCCCCCCAATGTCTCACTGTTATTAGTTTCAGGTTTCAATCAGTTTTACTTCACTTTTTTCCAGGAGAACTCCAATCTCTGGCACATTTTTGCGAATGCTTCAGCAGTTACCCATTAGGTTTTTAACCCTGTCACCTGTGGGAAGTATTTCTTTTGATCTTTCACTGATATTTCTGAGTTTCCTACAGCTAACTATATGAATTGGATGAAGTCACAGTTAGCTACCAGAGTAGCAGTGTGTGGTGTGTTGTGCACACCTTGTCCATTTACAAATTTCTACCTTTCTCTAACCTACAGTACAAGTCGAGCAAGTCACTGTCTAGCTTGTCACAGAACCAAAGGGTCGTGATCATTTCTGAGGACTATGCTGCAAATAGTAAAGTTAGTTGAAACGCGATGCACAAAGTTAGTCTTTTCAATCTTCTCTGAAGTTGCTGGAACGACACAAGTGTGACCTCAGAGCCCAGATAGCGTATCATGTGTTCCATTGTGCGCCACAATCTGCATTATGTTGCACCCTGTTCTCTCAGTGGCTGCTGGAATAGCCTCTTCAGCATGTTGAATGAGACCCCCAGGCAGCCACACTGAGCGCACGTGGTGCCCTTTCCTGCCCCTTTCCGCCATTTTCCTGAGGGGAACCATCATTCATCATATGTTCGAACTTCCAACGATTAATCGACCTCTTCTCTTTTTCTTGACACCAAACAAAAAAGGTTTCCCCAAAACAGGTGAAGTGAGTCTTACTGGCTCAGTTTCAGTGAGAGACAGCACCTCAAACTTGTTGTTTATGGGTGCAGTGTAACACCATGAGTCCTCTCTGATCTCCGTCCACCCTGTGCAGGACACCTAGCTCTACTATTGAAACGCCACTCGCAAGAACTCATACTTTCTGCAGAGAAGGCAGAATTCCCAGAAGTGGTTAGTACTTGATGTACCTTTCTCACAGGCACCTCCAGTAGGACTCTTGGGAGCTCTTCCAACACATCGATTCACAGCAGCTGACAATCATTTGACGTAGTCACGGCGCTTCCTGGCTGCTTACGAATGTCAACCAACTTATTCTATGTTCGAGAATAACATTCTATATTGGGGCTGCATGTCAGCTGGTGAGATGTCTTACAGGATGGTGAACAAATAACTTTAACTTTAGCCCACAGATTATCTTTTAATCTGTTGAGCTAAAAAGCTGTAATTCCCTGTGAGAACTGAAGCAAATTGAAAAAAAATTCTGTTAAGGAAACAGGAAAACCTTTTTATGTTTCCTGAACCTTTTTAAGGTTAGTTGTAGTTGATAGTAAACTCGAAAACAGAGTTAATTTACGATAAATATAGATAATATATAGGGGTACCCCTATTTATATGGAAACTAAATTTCATAGAAGATGATAGTTAGAAGATGTGCTACAGTAACTAAATCACAAATGCCGATTTACTATAAATTAGATTACGCATAGGACATTGATAGCGTCCGAAAATTCTGAAAGATGCACATTTATCTGCGTTGATATGTAATGCAATTAAGGGATGATCTATTTTTTGGCAGTAAGTGTGAACCACATACACTGGCTTGCTACAAAATAAGTTACGTATCCAGAACATTTGTACTGGTAGCTTATAAAAATATAATTTCGTAAGCGTCTGAAAATTCTCAGAAATGCACTGTTTCTCACGTAACTATACAATGAAATCAGAGAACAATTGTTTTGAACCAGGATAAGCCTAGTGTTCTCAAAAATTTTAAAACAGCACAAGTAAGTTAAGCCTACAGTTGACAATAACAGTACTAGTCTATCACGGCACTCATGAATGTTCGGAATTTCACGATACAAATGAGTATTGATGCAATCAACAAAAGATTATGCAGAAGAGATGAGAACAATAAAATGTACGAATCTAGAATATCAAATTGGCACACGAATCTTATACAAGCTCTCTCTCACAAATGAAAATTCCAAGTCGACTTGAAGAAGAATACTGTAGCGCGAGCTTATCTCATTCAAAATCATAAATGTACAGCATCAACAAAGCACACCATCTGCCTGTTGCAGCTAACAGTGCTGTCATGTGGAATAATTGCTCTACTCATACAAGTATTATTATATTATTATACGAGAAGTGAGGGTCAAAAGATGATTATTTGTTTCCAGATCCATACACAAGTAATTATGTCAGTCGCTTGCAACACAGCTTGCGAACACGGCCCATAACAGAATTACCTCCCATTACGAACTACTGAATAAAGGAACTAAACTTGGAGGCTGTGACAGACAAGTTGCTTGCAGCCAAGATTGCTTTTGTAGACCAATAGACGGCGAGCAGCAGATCGGAACTTATACTGTGAACATGTTACATTTGCAGTGATTTATTGTATACAGACATTGTGCAGATATTATCGTGTACTGACAGATCGTTGTGTGACGACAGACCTTTAACCGCAACATGAGATAGGAAAAAAGAAACTCGATGGAGTTACCCATTTACGAAAATTGTTCACAATGTATTTCCTTTGTCACATTTTCCATGTTTCTAATCACAGTCTTCACTGATGTTACTATTAAATTCTAGTATTTATTTCATCAAGGTCAGTATTTTCATCATCGTCCTCGCGAAGTACATTGTCCTCGCTACCATGCTCGACATTGGAGAAGCAGCATCTCTTGAACCAGAGTGTGGCAGTGTGCAGTCATAACATAGTGCACCCTCAAGAAGGTAATTAACAAATCAAGCAATTAAGAATAATGATCCAGAAATGTAATTAGTGGAAAAACCGGTTAAATGATGCAGGATGTTATTACAATGAGAATGGTAAAACCAGGCTAATGGATCGTGTAGATATGTAATTTTTAATCAAGAGAACCTGTCAGATTTCACCCAGAGGTGGCTATAAGGTGGGAGACCGAAAAGCGCGTATGGAGGAAGGTGCGACCAGCAGCTCCCAAATGCCGCCGGTCATTGTGATGGCGCAGCCAGCAGGGCTTGAAAAGGGCAGAAGCCGGCACATGTACACAGAGCAGGGATCAAACGTAAAAGTTAAGATGCAGTTCGTGGAGGGTGGAAACTTCATCACTTCGGTCCCAGTGGACTAGCTCATCAGCGGACCTAACCAAAAGAAAAGTAGCCCACCATTTTGGCGGACAGGAGAGAAGTTGCCGTATTTATAAAAGCATTGTTTAGAGTTTGCCTCCATGTACGTAAACCGGAGAAAATGGTTTACTTGCAATCAGACGTAATATTTGGCGAACCGTGGTGTCTAACGTCACTGCCACCAAGGATCATTAGACGCCATTGTTAGAGGAGACGCGGCTTGGCAGTTGACCGAGGCAGACGTGCGGCGGGCGAGTGATGCTCCATCTCAGTGGCACAGTGAGCTTTGCCAGGGCAATACCATGCTAGTAACGTAATCTAAAGCCGCACAGGCAGTGAACTTTAGTAATGTTGGCATAGTTGTGCTTGAATTTGATGTCAGTAGTACAGTATATAACTCGTGATCAACGATTCAGGAGGCAAAGGATGGAACTCGGTATGAAGATAGTCGGCTATGTATGGTGTTAGTGTCTGCGTGCATGCCTTTACTTCAGGTAGGAAACAGACACCATTAATGAGAGTGCGTCTCGTATACAACAATGACTTGTGACAATGCCATACTGAAAACGGTTATCACGCAATAAAAAAGCAAAAATCGCTGCGTATGAGGAAATGGGACTCTAATTGTCAAATCGCCAAGAAATTGAACTGTTCAAGTACAGTAATTTATGATTTCGTAAGATTCGGCGCACTAATAGTTTCATAAGGCTAGATACACAATATGGACAGAACAGAAGATGTGGGCAAAGTAAAAAAAAATATCTGAAGCATCGAATGGACTACTTGTGCACAAACCGTTTTTCTTCTCAGTGTATTGCTGATTGAAAGTTGCCAAACATGTACGACAAATTTTCTCAAATGACAAACATCTAGCGTTCTAGAAACGACTGCAGAACCCAGCTGTAACATTTAAACATAAACAGGCTAGATTATAGTTGCTTGAAAAACGTACACCATAGACTTCATAGTGCAACAAAGTGATATAATTAGATGTTTAATTTAGATGGACCAAATGGATTTTAATGTTATTCGCGCGATCTGTGGACAGAGCAGCAGGTAAGAATGAGCTGAAATTTTGGTGGTGGAAGTGTTATGATTTAGGCACCCTTCTGCGGCACAGTTAAATCACGCATTACTTGGTTGAACACTAGAATGAACTACAACATGTACGTTAAGATGCCAGAGGCAAAATTGATAAGAATATATGAGGAACTAGGTGACGAAGGTCCAATGTTTCGACAAGATAGCGTATCTGCACATGTTTCTGCTTTAACCAAAAAGTTATTTGAAGATAAAGATACTGATGCCTTGCCTGGCTTGCTCTTACCCAGATTTGAACACAAAAAAACCTTTGGGGAATACTTGAAAGGCATGTACGTCGCAATGATAGGCAATTTGAGGCCACACCTGTGTGCTGAAAAGGGTGATATGAGAAGAGTGGGTGGCATTTCCACTGCGAGAAATACAAACCTTAACAAAATAAATGCCATAACACAATAGGACAGTGAGTGCGTTTATACTAGTTCCCATCCAGGAAATGCATACGCCTTATTTTGTTACTCGTGTTATGAAAGAACCTTTGTAATTCTGTGATGACTGTTTATGTCTCTTACGTGTGTTCTACTTTCACAACAAATTCGATGCATGTATGGGTCAGACATGGTACTACTACTTTTATAGCCACCCTGTCTTTATACTGATTTCCGGGACTGTATTTCTAATAGTGACAAGCTGCTGAGGCTTAGACGTGAATTGTTCATGAACAATGCTTATAGCGTGTGCAACGCATAACTCCCAAGTGTTAAGGTAGGTGAATTTGGCGTACTGGTGAGCTGCTAAATACTCAAGCGTTGTCTTTGTCGCAGATGATCTTTGGCCGCGACTTACTACACACATAAAAAAAAGTTTTGCATCACCGAGAGTTCCGGAACCTATCCACAAGTTCATCAACGCACTGTTGGTCCAGATTGTCCCACTCCTCAATGGCGATTCGGCGTAGATCCCTCAGAATAGTTGGTGGGTACGTCGTCCATAAACAGCCCTTTTCAGCCTATCCCAGGTATGTTCGAATGGGTTCACGTCTGGAGAACATGCTGGTCACTCTAGTCGATCAATGTCGTTATCCTGAAAGAAGTCATTCAGAAAATGTGCACGATGGGGTTGCAAATTGTCGTCCCTGAAGACGAATGCCACGCCAATATGCTGCCGATATTGTTGCACTATCGGCCTGAGGATGGCATTCACGTATCGTACAGCTGTTACGGCGCCTTTCTTTACACCAGCGGCGTACGTCGGCTTTATACAATGTCACCCCACCTCCACCTTGCTGCACGCGCTGGACAGTATGTTTAAGGCGTTCAGTCTGACCGGGTTGCCTCCAAACACATCTCCTACGATTGTCTGGTTGAAGGCATATGCGACATTCATTGGTGAAGAGAACATGATGCCAATGCTGAGCAGTCCATATATTGTTGGGCCCATCTGTACCACGCTGCGTGGTGTCGTGGTTGCAAAGATGGACCTCGCCATGGACTTTGGGAGTGAAGTTGTGCATCATGCAGCCTATTGCGCACAGTTTGAGTCGTAGCACGACGCCCTGTGGCTGCACGAAAAGCATTATTCAACATGATGGCGTTCCTGTCAGGGTTCCTGCAAGCCATAATCCTTAGGTAGCGGTCAACCACTGCAGTGGTAGCCCTTGGGCGGCCTGAGTGAGGCATGCCATCGACAGTTCCTGTCTCTCTGATCTCCTCCATGTCCGAACAACATTGCTTTGGTGCAATCAGAGATGCCTGGACACTTCCCTTGTTTAGAGCCCCTCCTGGCACAAAGTAACAATGCTGACGCGATCGAACCGCGGTATTGTTCGTCTAGGCATGGTTGAACTACAGACAATGCAAGCCGTGTAGCTCCTTCCTGGTAAAATTACTGGGGCTGATCGGCTGTCGGGCCCCCTCCGTCCAATAGGCGCTGCTCATGCATTGTTGTTTACATCACTGGGCGGGTTTAGTGACACCTCTGAACAGTCAAAGGGACTGTGTGTGTGATACAACATCCACAGTCAACGTCTATGTTCATGAGTTCTGGGAACTGGGGTGACGCAAAACTTTTTTTGATGTGTGTATTTGTGAACCTAGGTTTAGATTATATTAGGTAACCTGTAGAATATCAGAGTAAGTGTTTACAGCTTTCCTATAACTAACCTGGCAAGGTACGAGAAGTCATGATGGCAACAAGCATTAGTGGTGTCGTCTTTCCAACATAAATTAGCCATGTTGTGGTTTTTATGAAACATAAACTCTTGCATGCGTAAGGTTTCGTGGGTAGTCTTTGTACCACTGGTAACGGCACACTCACGTTTGAGCAAGCTCTGTGAATCAACTTTGTCAGGATTAGTTCCCATTATTGGTAGTTGTATTCATATTCCAGAAGGATGGTTGTGCTGAAAGATTCATTGTGCAGAATTCAGATTTTTGAGTGCAGCATACGAACAACTGCGCTAGAGGTAAGATCAGGTGAGTTTGTGAGTTTCACATGTTGGAGCAGTCTGTGTAGCCAGCAAGGATGCAGTAGTGACAGGCATGCGAGTAGTAACATAGTGCCATGTACCCTTGTAAACTGCCTCCTGCTGTAACAAGGAGCTGGGTCCAAAAGTACATTGTCAGTTAGGGTTTGTCATTTTGTGTTCTCTTAGTGCTAATTGATGTAATTTTGTTGTGTTCTGCACCAACATAACGGTTCCATTCAGAATGCAAATCAATCTGACAATGAGAGGATATCGGAAATGGTGCATGTGTGGCCAGGAAATACACTCCTGGAAATTGAAATAAGAACACCGTGAATTCATTGTCCCAAGAAGGGGAAACTTTATTGACACATTCCTGGGGTCAGATACATCACATGATCACACTGACAGAACCACAGGCACATAGACACAGGCAACAGAGCATGCACAATGTCGGCACTAGTACAGTGTATATCCACCTTTCGCAGCAATGCAGGCTGCTATTCTCCAATGGAGACGATCGTAGAGATGCTGGATGTAGTCCTGCCATGCCATTTCCACTGGGCACCTCAGTTGGACCAGCGTTCGTGCTGGACGTGCAGACCGCGTGAGATGACGCTTCATCCAGTCCCAAACATGCTCAATGGGGGACAGATCCGGAGACCTTGCTGGCCAGGGTAGTTGACTTACACCTTCTAGAGCACGTTGGGTGGCACGGGATACATGCGGACGTGCATTGTCCTGTTGGAACAGCAACTTCCCTTGCCGGTCTAGGAATGGTAGAACAATGGGTTCGATGACGGTTTGGATGTACCGTGCACTATTCAGTGTCCCCTCGACGATCACCAGAGGTGTACGGCCAGTGTAGGAGATCGCTCCCCACACCATGATGCCGGGTGTTGGCCCTGTGTGCCTCGGTCGTATGTAGTCCTGATTGTGGCGCTCACCTGCACGGGGACAAACATGCATACGACCATCATTGGCACCAAGGCAGAAGCGACTCTCATCGCTGAAGACGACACGTCTCCATTCGTCCCTCCATTCACACCTGTCGCGACACCACTGGAGGCGGGCTGCACGATGTTGGGGCGTGAGCGGAAGACGGCCTAACGGTGTGCGGGACCGTAGCCCAGCTTCATGGAGACGGTTGCGAATGGTCTTCGCCGATACCCCAGGAGCAACAGTGTCCCTAATTTGCTGGGAAGTGGCGGTGCGCTCCCCTACGGCACTGCGTAGGATCCTACGGTCTTGGCGTGCATCCGTGCGTCGCTGCGGTCCGGTCCCAGGTCGACGGGCACGTGCACCTTCCACCGACCACTGGTGACAACATCGATGTACTGTGGAGACCTCACGCCCCACGTGTTGAGCAATTCGGCGGTACGTCCACCCGGCCTCCCGCATGCCCACTATACGCCCTCGCTCAAAGTCCGTCAACTACACATACTGTTCACGTCCACGCTGTCGGGGCATGCTACCAGTGTTAAAGACTGCGATGGAGCTCCATATGCCACGGGAAACTGGCTGACACTGACGGCGGCGGTGCACAAATGCTGCGCAGCTAGCGCCGTTCGACGGCCAACACCGTGGTTCCTAATGTGTCCGCTGTGCCGTGCGTGTGATCATTGCTTTTACAGCCCTTTAGCAGTGTCCGGAGCAAGTATGGTGGGTGTGACACACCAGTGTCAATGTGTTCTTTTTTCCATTTCCAGGAGTGTAGAATACAGCCAAATAAACTGTAAAAGAAGGTTTCAAATTAGTGTATAAAGGTATGTTAAATTTGTGGAGTAATTAATAATCGGGTATGTAAGTTTTGTCATGTATTCTACAAGTGAAAGGTAGGTATAAGTAACGCTTTCGAGTAAAGAAGCTGTGTTGGAGACGTGCACTTTTTTTGCAATATGGGTGGAGTGTTGTGGTTCCAGAAGCACTTTAGCGGGCACAGATAAGATTGACTGCAGAGGGTGACGACACTGCTACCTGGAATCAGATGGACAGTCACTGGGTGGAGCACATGACGGGTGTTGTGCAGTCGAGCAGTCTCTCATGTTCTTTATCGACTGTTGGGCATATTAGTAACTCATAAAACCCCAAAATCTTAGAACGAACTAAAGACCCAGTGGATAGCCATTTGCAAGACGATTACGTAATTACTGTGGTCACTATTAAGAGAGAGCTAAGCAGTATAGGAGTTTTTAGTCCAGATATGTATTTAACAATAGTAGTGTTTGCCTACAAAACAAAAGTAAACTCTCCAAGTACTTTAGAGTTAACACAAGTGGAAGTGCAGCCATTGGAAATCAATTTGAGCGATTCAGTGTTGGCAAGCATACAGGGTGATCGACTGTTATATCCCTATTTTTATTTAACTGTTATTCACTCACTCTTCCCTAATCATTGCTTTTAAAGCGTCCAAGTAACGCAGTCTTCTGGAGTACACTTTCTCTTTCAAATACTCAAATACCCTCAGAGAAAAAGATGAAAATGCATTGGGGTCAAGTCTGGACTTCTCGGTGGCCGCTCAACGTTTCCGCGACGTCCAATAACGTGGTCTGGAAAAGAATGTCTAGCGTTTTCGCGAAATAAACGCAAAATTGGCAGATGCCTCATCGTGCATGAAGTGCAGTTTGTCCACACCATCCCTTGTTAAAACAACAGGATGAACAAAAGTTTGTAGCATATGAAAATATCTCTGCACATTCATTGTTTCATGAAGAATGTAAGGGTTGATAGAAGTATCATCGTGAATACCACACCACACAGTCAACGAAGGCCGTGACCGCAATTTTTCAAAGGTAACTCCAGGAAAGGTGTTGCTAGGATCCCATTATGGCGATTTATGAACCCACTCACATGGAGCACGGCTTCATCTGACTACAAAATTTTATCACTGTCTTCCAGTGACAATACTTGGGGGAAGTGTGGTTTCCGTGGTCTCCAGTCGATCTCCTTTATTATCTATTGGACCAAACCATATGATAAACCAGTTTTCCTCTGATATTGTCTCAGGGACATCGTGGGGCTTGGCACAAACGCCGTAGCAGCGCTGGCTGTAGCCTCTTCAGTGGCAATCCTGTTTGAGGGCCCAGCACCCCTTTGCTTAGTAACCGATCCTACATGTAAGAAATTCGCATGCAGTCTTTTTATTGTTTTCACGCCCAGAGTTGGGTGTCTTCCCCTCTCCCGCCTCCACCATCGTTGCACCATTACAGGCGTCTGGCATACTTCCTTTCTAGCTGCAATCCGAGCACGGTCAGAAATCTTTAGTCCCTGCGCCATCTTCACTTAATTCGTTGTTAGAGCTGCAACAAATACCTAACAATTACATAATGACATAGAATAGAACATAATATAATGGCAGACTAATTGATCTTACATCGTTTCTGATAGAATAATAGCAAAATAAAGATAGGGGTATAATAATGGTTGGTTGGCTGTTTGTGGAAAGAGACCAAACAGCGAGGTCATCGGTCTCAGCGGATTAGGGAAGGATGGAGAAGGAAGTCGGCTGTGCCCTTTCAAAGGAACCATCCCAGCATTTGCCTGGAGTGATTTAGGGAAATCACGGAAAACCTAAATCAGGATGGCTGGACGCGGGATTGAACCGTCGTCCTCCCGAATGCGAGTCCAGTATGCTACCACTGCGCCACCTCGCTCGGTATATAATAATGGATCACCCCGTAGTTGACAAATAATGACAGCTGAAGTGGCGAAGCAGTTGCCCCAGAAGTATGCCCTGGTACACAAAATATCTTGCTCTTGTCACTAATTGCAACGTTAGGTAATCTCCAGACGAAATTAACTGGCGAAATCAAGAAAGTAAATGACAATGTAAGTTGCAATTAGGATACCAGATGGAGATATGATGGAAAAACAATTGTTACTAAGGTAGATTCTGATATGGTAGCATTACACAATAATTGTGACGAACGCCACAATCAAATCAGCATCAAAAGTCTCGAAAATGTTAGAAAAAGAAACAGATGGGTAATCGCATCGTCACAGAAGCGAATGAGTTACGGCAGGGTATGAAACTAAGATTAATGACGAGATGACTGTCGTAAGTAATAGTATAAATGTTGAACAGAGTAATAATTTTGCAGGGCACGTGACAGACGAATCAGGTTCTGGCACAGAGCGAACAGAGTGTGTACTGTTTCAAAGAAATCTGATTCTGCATAATCAGACAGTGGATGCGTAACTGCCTACAAATGAACAAGCAATCGCTATGTTGTCGTTAAGGGGTGTGCAAGCTTCGACTGGTGCTTCAGCAGACGCTGTGTTCTTTCGCTGTAGAAAATGTAATTACTTTGATACAGGAATTCGTGGACATCTTGCCTGTATCGTGGTCAGAACAAGAACAGATTTCCTTTTGGTAGAACATACGAGGGGACGCCGCCGGATGGACTAACGAGGTGTCTTGTACTTGTAACTATCTATTAGAATTGAAGGGCAACTTGTTAAAGCAGTATTGGTGCGCGTACATTCAAAGGGAGTTGCTACTGTATTTCTGGAGCGGTAGCAAATATCAAACAGATCTTGGGACTATGAAGCAATTTTGCGAATTCTGGTAAAGAAGGATAAAATATCTTGATTCGGGCATGGCTACTAAAATGTTCGCCGCTGGCATGTTTCAGTTCTATATTTGACTCGAGTTGGTATTGGCGCCAAAAGAGAATTACGAGAGGTATGCGAGTCCCTGAGATGAGTGAAATGGTTGTATGTTGAAACAGTTGTCATCGAAACATGCTGCAGAGATTCGTAGTTCGGTACGACTTGTGCACTGCCGTAGGTGTTCACGTAATTCACATGGCGACGGAAGGAAAATGGTACCATCGTTCAAAATCTGGTAAGCAGCCTACTCCTGACAACCTGTTAAACTAAGCTATGTCTCGGAATTGGACTGGCCAGAGGCAGACATTTCTGAGTTTCCACTGCATAACAGACATTTGAAAAAAAAATCGGCACGGAATGCGAAGAGCGGTCGCACTCTCCCCCCCCCCCCTCTCCCCCCCTCCCTCCCACCGGGCAGCTAGGCACAGCCATTGGTGGAGGTAGTAGTCCCATCTGATAGCTTGTTGGCACCGTTAAAAGCAGTGCGAGCAGCTTGGAAGGAGTGGGACAAGGTAGTCCTGAGGTGTGTTGTTACATGATGAAAGAAGAGATCACGCGAAGAGGTGGAAGACTGTCCCAACGCAAGTGCCGAGAAAAGAAAGCAACATAATGTTTGTGTTCGAGGATAATTTCGTATATGGACGGCCCTTAAGATTAAATAATTAGGAAATTGACATTTTAGATTCAAAAGCTGAAATGGCGCAAGCCCAGTGCATGTGAACTGTCGCTTTATGAGAGGCTGCTGAATGAGTTCCAGTATTTGCAGGTATGAAGAGTAAAAATGAAAACAGCCCAGATTTCGATCGAATTGTCATAAATAACGATCTGTTAGTGGAAGATGAGATAGTTTCCCTTGCGAACTATGTAGATCCTATTGTTGTCATAGATAAATGTGGCTTGAAAAGAAAATTATTGCTATTAGGTGTTATTAGACAGTGATATTTCGGCTTTTCCGAAAGAGTGTTTTGCGGTTGGCGTGTTTTTTAAGAAAGTACCTTTTTGAAATTAAAAAAAATACGTGCTAAGATATCTCAATAATTTTATTTTTACATGAAAGCCTGTACCTTAATCTACGCTCTGACGCCATTGATTTTTCCTTGTTTACGTTGTGTACTGAGTGTTTAAGATGCCTTTGATAATCGTGAGTCCCGACGACTGTGAAGTACGGGCTGTTATAAGATTTCTTAGTGCTAAAGGCCTAAAAGCGATCGATATTCATCGTGAGATATGTGCAGTTTACGGAGAAAACATTATGAGTGATGGAATGGTAAGAAAGTGGGTGAGAGCAAGATGGCCGCACAAATGTGCATGATGAACAACAAAGTGGGCGTCCTTCGGAATGAAAGTTTGGTGCAGGAAGTGGACAATAAGATTAGAGAAAACAGTCGCTTTACGAATTACTCCTTGTGGGATGACTTTCCTAATGCTTCTCGTAGTGTTTTGTATGGCATTGTGACCGAGCACTTGAATTACCAAAAACTGTGCGCACGTTGGGTACCGAAAATGTTGATAGATGCGCACAGAACAAACGTTTAGACAGTGCACTGATTTTCCTTGAGCGGTACCAGTACCACAACGACGATGATTATTTCTTAATCCAAATTGTTACGGGCAATGAAACATGGGTGGCCTACGTCACACCAGTATCAAAGCAACAGTCCATGGAAGTTGAGCAAGGGCATCGTTTTGCTGCAATACAATGCCCGTCCGCATATGGCGATTCAGACCAAAGATCTCATCACATCTTTTCGATGGGAAACTCTAGATAATCCTCCGTACAGCCCCGCTCTTGCACCCAGTGACTACCATCTGTTCCTGCACTTGAAGAAACACCTGGGCGGCCAGCGTCTTCAAGATGATGACGAAGTCAAAACAATGGTGATGCAGTGGTTAAGAAGTCGGGCGGCAGACTTCTATGAGGAGGGTATTCAAAAACTGGTACAATGTTATGACAAGTGCCTCAATACTGATGGAAATTATGTAGAAAAGTAGAATAAGGTACAGGCTTTCATGTAAAAATAAAATTGTTGAGATATGTTAACACATCTTTTTTTAAATTTTATTCGTTTCGGACCTCTTGATAAGTATGGAAGTGTGATTACGCATGTCAATCACATCGCGATTACGGGCAGCATGTGCTTCACGCCTGCGCCTCAGAACGTACGCTAGCAGAGCATGTCGAGTGTTTCAAGCGTCAACTTCACGTCTCATTATCTCAGGATGTAATGGGAATATTGCGATGCAATCAACGCCATTGTGTATGTGCTTTGTCATGCTATGGATTGCCGAAGAAAAAATATAGGAGGTCCATTTAAAAAAACATAGGTTTGTGTTAAAAAACACATATACTTTCGTTTTAGAATGTTTCAAAATATGTACATTCATGGGCCCCAGCCCTACATTGATACCGGTGAAAGTCGTTTTCCAATAGCTGTTATTGTTCCAGAGATATTTTGGGTGGACAAAATAGATGGAACACCCAATATATATATATATATATATATATATATATATATATATATATATATATATATATATATATATATATATATATATATATATATATATATATATATATATATATATATATATATTTGTGTGTGTGTGTGTTACAAAAAGGTACGGCCAAACTTTCAGGAAACACACAAATAAAGAAAAGATGTTATGAGGACATGTGTCCGGAAACGCTTAATTTCCATATTAGAGCTCATTTTAGTTTCGTCAGTATGTACTGTACTTCCACGATTCTGATGATCAAATTATAAATTTTGACAATCAACATGTGTGGGCTGACGAGAATCCGCACGCAATTGTACAATTACGTCATCAACACAGATTTTCTGTGAACGTTTGGGCAGGCATTGTTGGTGATGTGTTGATTGGGAGCCATGTTCTTCCACTTACGCTCAGTGGAGCACGTTATCATGATTTCATACGGGATACTCTACCTGTGACGCTAGAACATGTGCCTTTACAAGTACGACACAGCATGTGGTTCATGCACGATGGAGCTCTTGCACATTTCATTCGAAGCGTTCGTACGCTTCTCAACAACAGATTCGGCGACCAGTGGATTGGTAGAGGCGGACCAATTCCATGGCCTCCACGCTCTCCTGACTTCAACCCTCTTGACTTTCATGTATGGGGGCATTTGAAAGCTCCTGTCTACGCATCCCCGGTACCAAATCCAGAGACTTCGTGCTCGTGTTGTGGATGGCTGTAATACAATACGCCATTCTCCAGGGCTGCATCAGGGATTCCATGCGACGGAGGGTGGATGCATGTATCCTTGCTAACGGAGGACATTTTGAACATTTCCTGTAACAAAGTGTTCGAAGTCTCGCTGATACGTTCTGTTGCTGTGTGTTTCCATTCCATGATTAATGTGATTTGAAGAGAAGTAATAAAATGAGCTCTAACATGGAAAGTAAGCATTTCCGGACACATGTCCACATAAAATGTTTTGTTTCTTTGGGTGTGAGGAATGTTTCCTGCAAGTTTGGCCGTACCTTTTTGTAACACTCTGTATATATTCGATCGGTCTTCAAAGTTAAAATATTCAGGGCTGCAGGAAAGGTACCCAAGGCTATTTGTCGTGAAGTGGCAATACGAATGTGTTAAGTAGACCACACATTCCTAAACTCAGTGTAAAACTGGAGGTTGGCGTCAATATTTTAAGTGTGTATAGCCCTGAAATAAATTTGATTCGTGTGGTATGAGGTTGTAAATAGAGGGTAAGGTGGTAGTGGCACTATTCTTACAGCAAAGCGAGCTACAGATGGGAACCTGTAAATGTAAGAGAAGGGCCAAAAGTAATTACGAAAAGGAAGTGTGAAATTTAAAGTAGTATGGCTTGAGAGATCAAAGAACAGTATCAGGCGCTACCATATGGAAAGGGATTCAGAGAAAGATGAAGGTGAGGCAGATGGATGGAAGATAGGGACAACACTTCATCTTCTTGGAAAAGAGTAGAGGGCCTCTACTTTTTGAAAAACTTTGCAGCTGTGCAAATCTCAGCTGTCTAGAGCCATGCTTCCATTCTGGTTCTGGTCTCTTCTGTGGTCTGTTTTCAGTCTTTTGATCTTAGTACTGTGAAGGCTTTCTCTCTTAGTAATCGATCTTGATTTAAGAGGAAATGGACAAATACGTTGTGAGTCAAGGTGGTGGGCTAAGGAGTGATATCCAAATACGACAGCTACATCAGACACTAAATATTTGGGGAAGAAGTGGTTCTCTTTAAATAGTAAGGGACAGAAGGATAAATCTAGTTAACCAGTGTATGAGCAGAAGAAATCGAAGGATTAAGATTATGACAAATTTAGGAATATATTTTATATGTAAAGGGTTGATGGTATATGAGATGAAAAATGTGCATATGCTGAAGTAGGAGGTTAAGTGTTCCTAAGGTGTACACACTGTGGTTGTTTTGAATTTCGCAGTGAAAAGTGCTAAAGATTTCTGTGTAAAGACCTTGTTTATTGTGTGATGTAAGTAGGTAACCCAAAACAGGCTTGACAATGAACCAGCCAACATTTGATTAAATGACAGAATAAAAATCTGTGTTATTTGGACTGAGATGCCTTGAGCTCCAGAGGAATGAAAAATTTGCAAGTTAGAGGAGTATATCGTTAAGGTTATGACATGTTAACAAAGACTGAGTGGCCAAGAGCGTCAGCATAAGAAAAGGGAAAGCCAAAACGGAACGTGGAGATACTTGTATATGTAGATAAAGGGGATAAATGTCATACAGTAAATAGGCATACAACTGTAACCACCCTTAAGTAACATTTATTCATGAAAACAAAGTATGTAAAATTCTCGGTGCAACTAATACGAATGGAGTATGGATAAACTAATGTTTTCCAAATGTGGAGGAAAGCGTGCATTAAGGCTCAGGTTACCAAATAATTTTAGAATATGTTACTGAACATGCTGAGAGGTTAAGACAATTGGTGGTGGTCTGACACCATAGCAAAACTGACTTGATGTTGTGATACCTGATTAAGACAGCCAACAAGTAGGAATCAGCATGTACAACAGTATCAGGGCTGAAAGTGTCGAAGGCTTCACACTGATACAGCAGTGTTCTTACCTGTACACCTGACCTCGAGGTGAAGAAATAGTCTCCCTTCCTCAATTATGTCCACTGTGAAAGTTATGAAGTATGTCAGAAAGTGAGTAGTGATCAATGTAAGAAGTAAAGAGCGCAAAGGGTGGCACTTGAGCAAAGCCTACACATGACAGACTGAAATGACACTAGCCAAAAGACCTTGAATTTGTGTAAGATTTAGATGTTAATTAGATGATAAGGGTTAAAGATATTCAGAAGTAAATAAGTGATTTGAATGGGTGGCATTTAGTAATATATGTGCTTAATGACTAAGTGGTGCAACAGTGTAAGTTGTGAAAAACCCGGAATTCATGGCGAAGTGTTGGTTAATTATAATGTTAGGATAAAAAGAGCAGTGAAAAACCAGAAATTTAGTTTGTGGCATTGTTCTTTGAAGCTCCTGAGAACTTTAAAAGCAGTGAATGCGGGATGAGACGTGGCAGTGTGTTATCAGATCATGGTGCACCCTCAAGCAGTAACTAACAATTTAAACAATTAAGAACAATAATTCATAATTGTAATTAGTGGGAACACCAGTTAAATGATGCATGATTTATTACAATAAGTATGCTAAAAACCAGCCTAATGATAAGAGTATGGAGAGAATAAAGATGTAAGTTTTAATTAAGAGAGCTGATCAGAATTGACCCAGAGGTGGCTGTAAGGTGGGGGACTGGGAAGTGCATTGGGATGGAGGTGCGGCCACTGGCTTCCAAATATCGCCGGTCTTTGTGGTGGGTACAGTCAGTACGACTTGTAAAAGGTAGAAGTCAGTGTAGTCATACAGGGCAGGGCCCAAACTCAAAACTTAATAAGATTCAGGGTTGGACACCCTACCACTGCAATCACAGGCCACCAGTGCATATTACTGGGGGAGGCAGAATAAAAGTCACAATATTTATAAAAGCATTGTTTGGAGATTGTATCAATATATGTCAATCAGAGAAAACGACATAGTGCAATCAGACTTAACAACTGGCAAACTGTGATGTCTGACGTCGCTGCCACCAATAATCGCGAGCAGTGGTTTGATGCACCATTGCTGGAGTGAATCACACTTGTGGCAGTTGGTGCTCTGTCATAATGGCACAATACGCTTTCTTTGGGTTTGTAACTTGATGTGAAGTAAAGGCAGTGAAAGTTATATAATGTATTTGATGTATATTTCTGATGGTGGCAAACTGCTGAGGCTTAGACATGAATAGTACATGGACAAAGATAATGGCATGTGTGACATCAGTCTTGTGTGCGATGTATGTGATCACATCATACTGGTGAGCTGTTAAATATGCAAGTGGTATTTTGCCATCGGAAATAAGCCTTTGGTCGCGACTTGCTATTTGTGCACTTCAATGACTTGGAGAATATTGGATTGCGAGTTACCATTTTCCTGTATATCTTTCCTGTATATCGTACCAGGAGCGAGAAGTCACATGTGTCAAAGAGAATTTATGGTATCTCTGCAACGTAGATTAGGTATGTTGTGGTATTTATAAAACATAGATACCTACATGAGTGAAGGTTCATGGGTGGCCTTCATACCACTGGTAATGGCCCTCCCTCGTTTGGGCAAGCTGTGTGAATTCTCATAGGTCTCCTCTTTGGATGTGTTGCGATATAATGAAGAATTTACAACCACTTAATATGAGGGCACTGCGCCTACACAATATAGAAGATACGGTCCCATTAATGTCCAACACCACCATGCAATAACCACTCACAGATGATAGGTGGCAGCACTGGTAGTGGAGGGTATTTAAAGCATGTAGGGGATGTGAAAGACTGTGCAGTCTTGCTGTAATGCCGAAGTGGAGCGTCCAAAAGGGCATAATCATTTAATTTTGGGCCAAGCACAAGTTGGTAAACAGGTTGTATGCTGCATTGGTTGACATATACTGTGTATGGCACTATGGTAACCAAGGTAACTGATATACGCCTTAGGCCATAGACAAGGCAGATTAACGACACTTGTGGAAATTTGCCCTGGCAAATGGACATGCAAGTATTCAGTAACTGATCACCCAGATAATCCAAGGCGCTACCAACAGTGGCGCCTCAATGACCATTCTCCGTACATTGCTGTGTTTGGACGTCCACCGCAGGTACCTGGTTCATACACCCATGCTGACTGCTGTCCATTGGCGACAAAGGCTAGAATTCGCACAGCAGTACCACAGCTGGATGTCTGATGAGTGGCTCCAGGTGGCCTTTTCAGATTAATCACGTTTTCTGTTCCACTGGAAAAACGGCTGTTGGGGTGTATGGCATGAAATGTTTGTAAGAAAACACTGTACACTGTCTATGATTTGGGAAACGGTTTTGTGCCATTTCATGGGTGATCTTTTCATTTTTGAAGGTACAATGGATCAACACAAGTACGCACCTATCCTTGGGGACCATGTCCATCCCTAACTGCAGTCTGAATTTACTTGGCACCATGGCATCTATCAGTGCGACAGTGCAATGTGTCACAAGTTCACAGTGTATGTGCATGTTTCAAATAGCAACAGAATGCGTTTACTACACTCCCCTGGCCACCAAACACCTGGATTTAAAGCCAATCAAGAATATTTGGGTCCACCTCGATCGGTCTATTCGTGCCATTGATCCTCAACTAAGAAACCTAGTGTAGGTGTCCGTGGCAGTGGAGTCATCATGGCTCCACATCCCTGTTGGTACCTTCCAGAGCCTCACTGACACGCTTCCTACACATCTCACAGTGGTTTGCAGTGCAAAAGGTGGTTATTCTGACTTTTAGCAAGTCCTCACATTAATGTGTCTGGATAGTTTAGTTCAGTTCTACTAGAATTAGTACCTGTTATTGGTAACTGTAAGCAGATACGAGAAATGTGGTCGTGATGAAAGGTTCATAAGGCAGAATTCACATGATGGAGCACAGTGTACAGACAACTGCATGAGAGGTACGGTCAGGTGAGTTTCATAACTTGAAGCAGTGAGGCTGGCCAACAAGGACGTAGTACTGATAAGCAGTTCAGTAGTACCATACTGTCAAGCACCTCTGCAAACGGCCACCTATTGCAACAGAGAGCTAGTTCCATAAGTATGTTGTAAAGTAGGGTTTTTCATTTCCACTGTTTAAAAAAGATGGCCTGGCATTGGATAACAAATGTATTGATGATTACTGGCAGCAGCACATCTCAAAAAGAGACATATCTTGTTCAAAAACATGTTTAGATGTCTCTTACATTATCCCATGGAAATGTGAACATAGAGTGAAGATAAGCCATTTCTAAGCTTGTATTGGGAGAAGACAAGACAACAATGACTGAAAGACTTTTAAACAACGTTTAGGCTGCTTGACTGTGAAGGATGGTTTGTGGCAAGACCCCTATTTGTCAGTAATAGGGTGGTGATCGCATGAGTGCATTTTATCAGTGCAGGTTGTATACACTAGAAGCAAGCAGGGGCAAAACTCATTGATTTATGACCCCATGGGGTTTAATTGATTTATGACCCCCTGGGGATACTCAGTGCTTTTGAGAAACCCAACCTCTCCCCTTTACCTATTGCTATGCTAATTGATTTGTGACCCCCTGGGAATAACTCACCTTCTGAGAATCCCCTCACCCCTCTCCCTAACCTATTGCTATGCTACTTTATTTATGACCCCTGGGTGTTGATTTATCCACCACTGGGGATAATCTACCACTCCGAAAAACTTCTCCCCCTACACCTCCTCCCCACCCACCACACTGGGAAATCCTCTTCCCACTCCCTCTCCCCCTCTTGTTACAAGCACACTATTAATGTCAAATTAACTAATTAATTAAACCGATCGATTAATTATCCCCTCCCTCCCTGGGAAATTTCACAGATCTCTCGTCCCCACTACCCCCCCCCCCTTACCCCTCCAGAAATGGCGAGAAAAGTGCTCTGCTTAAGGTGAGTTACTGGAAATATAGGACATAGGACATGACAGGAAAGCTCAGCCCATCACATACCCACCCCTCCCCCCACCCAGAGAACATCAGAATAATCGATATCATCTGGGAATTATCATTCATTTCTGGGAAAAGATCATTCCAATTATTCTGGAATGATGCAGACTGTTTCCAACAACTGATATCTCCAATACAATGGAAAGGCATTTATTAGTTTCCTGCCAGTCATTAATGTAGCACGAAGTGACATGACTTGCATGTTATCAGCATTACCATGTTTGAACAAAATTGTGCATGATAAAAATTTTGGGGGTGCCAGATCAGTGGATGTGGCAACAATGCTCTAATTCAAAACAGTGATACTGATTTAGTTTTCTTCAAAAGCAGTTATTTATTTCTTAAGAAATGCCTTCATACCTACCTACTTTGAAAGAAATCGTTTACACTTATGACCAAAAATTAAAATTATTTCTATGTTGTTTAAATGAAATCTGTTATTTAAATATTATCTAGTGTCTATGTTGTTTAAATATGTATACTGACATTTAAAGGTTTGTTTTACTAACATAAATATCAAAAAATATCTTCAACTAAGTAATCAGTATTTGAAAAACAGACAAAGTATTTAATTTGATTTTTCGGTACTTTCCAATGATCTGATTTTGTCTGATATTAGATATGTTAAAAGACAACATTTGTTGAGTTGAGCACCACTTCAATAGCTTTTTAAGCTTACGACTCATTTTGCTTAATTTGATTTGACTGCAAGTCAGTGCGAGTAGGTTTCCTATAAACAGAATGTCCCCACATACAATCAACCTTCCTCCTGATCAACAGATCAAGGACTGGAAGAGAGCTATCCTTTTCTGCTCCCATCGTGAAACGAATATTCTGGTGTATTCAACTCATGGTAGTCTCAGTCTGTGTAAAGGGCTGATTATATAACTGTATCTATAAAACAGGAGGATGCATTAACAAAATATGAATATTGGACAGAACTTATGCTATGTCTTTTTTCAAAATACTTAACAGTATTTACCATCAATTCCTGGCTATAGGCTTCTGTTATGGTGTAGACTGGAAGCATACATTTCGTTTGCTAAACTTCTATTAATTTCTTTATTACAGACCTGCTTACGTCTATTCAATACATTGCATCATTTCCATAAGACTTGTGCAAGAACAATATCATTTTATGAAGCTTTTTTTTCTTTAAGACATATGGAATAGAAGCTGCATATTTAGATACAATGTATGTTGCTACAGTCTATTGGTGTTACATTTCTTCCATAGAGAAGACAACCAACATCTAAACGACATATTGGTTAGTACTATATTATAAATTGTAAACATAAGCTGTTCTTTTCAGAAATATCATTAATTGTGTAAACCTAACCATTTTTTTGGAAACTTGGGATCACAGTGTCCTCATTAAAAGTCCACAGCTCCCTAATTTCACTATATGTTTACATAAAAAGGTATACTTTTGAGAATTTTAAAATCTTTGCATAGATTTTTGTAAGCTACAAATGTTTTGCATAACCTACTTCGTATTAAATCGATGATTGAGTTTTCAGTTATAAATAAATAACATACCATTTCAAGTTAATGTTCTCATTATCAGGAGTTTATACTGTCTACATTTATTGGAAATTAACGCTATTGTCGAATTTCTTAATGGCCATAACTTGAAAAACATTTCGGAGAAATAGTAAAACGTGTACCTAGCGTTCTGTTTACGTAATACATATTTCGTCGTCACTACAAGTCGCTCTAGTTCTAAACGGCTAATGGTAATACTTTTAGCAAATCAGAGCCATAAATTAAAAGACAATCAGCAAGCTTAAAGTCACTTGTTTACTGTTCTTTAAAATATTGCACCACACATAAGTTATTTGTTTACTATTATGTAAAACACTGCACCAGGCATAATGCAGCCCAACTGTATTTGCAGTTCTTGGGCAGGGTATGAGTTAAATGATCTTTGTAAGCAGCTGGAAATCGCCCTGACTACTGCCAAGTGTGGGTGTGTGGGAATGGCTACCAAGGGTCATGTACCAGAGGTACCAAAGGATAGTACTTGAGTACTATCCTCTTCTATGGATACTCTCTCAAGCAGGAAATACAGGGCACACAGGGACCAGAGAACGCAGGATGTAAGACCCATCCACATGATAAACAGGTCTGAGACGCTGTCTTCCACTGAAATCGAAGCTGAGACAGTGACATTCACTTTTGTGCAGTCTTCTGTATCCTATGTCAAGAGGAGGCAAACACAAATGGTTAGAGGTCTGTTAATCATCGGTAGTTCAAATATTCTGTAAACAGTGGTACCCTTGGGAAAATGGCAGCAAAGAATAGCAAGGAACGCCAGGTGCACTCAGTGTGTATGCCTGGAGGTCTCATTGACCTTGTTTAAGAGGCTATTCTGTGGCAATTTAAGGAACAGGGTGTAACCAACTGCAAATTACAGCACACATTAGAACAAGTGAGGACCCTGATCTGGGCTCTGAGGTTACACCTAGGTCTTTCCAGAGACTAACAGATAAGGGTGAGAATATCAGCCATGAGCATGGAGTTCCAATGAAGCTTACAATCTGCAGCGTTGTCTCCAAATTGTGGCCCCTTCGTTCTGTGTAGAATGGAAGGCTTGAACCAGAGAATCTGAACATTATGGGACATCGTAGGCTGTGGATTCCTAAAATTGCACCCTGAATGCGTCAGGTGTGCACAACCATTCAGGTAGATGACTGTGTGTGAGGTGCATACAAGGTTTCTTTTTAGACTAAACGCCTCTGTGTTCATTCCAGACAACGATACCTCTTACAAACCCAGAAGTATCAGTACGAGATCCAAAGAAAAGCACCACACAGATGAGAGTATTAAAATGCTAGCATTTTAATGCTAAAAAGCAGTGAAGGTCACGTAATATTAAGTACAGAAAGCTAGTTAAAACTTGAAGTTGACAGTAGCGAGGTCTTTATTGAAAAGCTAAGCATATATAGAAGGTAAGGTTAATGGGAAATGTGGGTGGTGTATTTGTCACAATAGGCAAGAAAGACAAGAAACTCAAACCCACTGAGAATGAAACTAAAACTGCATGCGAGATTGTCTGGGCAAGACTCGTTATCAGCGGTGGACATAAAATTATATCTGGATCCGTCTACTGACCACTGGCTCATCTCCTTGTGTAATCAAAAACTCTAGAGAAAACCTCATTTCACTTGACCATAAGTACCACAATCATAGTGTAGTCATCCTACAATCAACTGGGATGATTACTGTTTTGTGGGCGTGACAAGACATCCTGTGAAACATTACTGAATGCCTTCTCTGAAAACTACATAGAATATATAGTTTGGAATACTTGTTAATGACAGAAATGTATTAGATTTAATCGCAACAAACAGACCTGAGCTCCTTGAAGCTGTCCACATCGAAACTGTTATCAGTTATCGTGAGGCAGCTATGGCAACAATGAATATCACAAGCACAACGGGCTGCTAAAAGAGGTAGAAACATTTATATCTTTTGTAAACTAGACCAAGAAGTAGTAGTGTCATACCTCAATGAGGAACTTGAAACTTTTCTACATCTACATGACTACTCTGCAATTCACATTTAAGCGCTTGGTAGAGGGTTCATCGAACCACAATCATGCTATCTCTCTACTATTCCACTCCCGAACAGCGAGCGGGAAAAACGAACACCTAAACCTTTCTGTTCGAGCTCTGATTTCTCTTATTTTATTTTGATGATCATTCCTACCTATTTAGGTTGGGCTCAACAAAATATTTTCGCAATTCGGAAGAGAAAGTTGGTGACTGAAATTTCGTAAAAAGGTCTCGCCGCGATGAAAAACGTCTTTGCTGTAATGACTTCCATCCCAACTCGTGTATCATATCTGCCACACTCTCTCCCCTATAACATGATAATACAAAACGAGCTGCCCTTTTTTGCACCCTTTCGATGTCCTCCGTCAATCCCACCTGGTAAGAATCCCACACCGTGCAGCAATATTCTAACAGAGGACGAACGAGTGTAGTGTAAGCTGTCTCTTTAGTGGACTTGTTGCATCTTCTAAGTGTCCTGCCAATGAAACGCAACCTTTGGCTCGCCTTCCCGACAATATTATCTATGTGGTCCTTCCAACTGAAGTTGTTCGTAATTTTAACACCCAGGTACTTAGTTGAATTGACAGCCTTGAGAATTGTACTATTTATCGAGTAATCGAATTCCAACGGATTTCTTTAGGAACTCATGTGGATCATCTCACACTTTTCGTTATTTATCGTCAACTGCCACCTGACACACCATACAGCAATCTTTTCTAAATCGCTTTGCAACTGATACTGGTCTTCGGATGACCTTACTAGACGGTAAATTACAGCATCATCTGCGAACAATCTAAGAGAACTGCTCAGATTGTCACCCAGGTCATTTATATAGATCAGGAACAGCAGAGGTCCCAGGACGCTTCCCTGGGGAACACCTAAAATCACTTCAGTTTTACTTTAGTTCAGGATAGGAGAATGTAGACGAACTATGACTCAAAATTAAGGAGGGGAGTAGGATTCAAAAATTTAATATCTGATTTTTCAAAAATATGCCTATTTTCTAGTTCTCATCTCTCTGAATAGTTTGATGTATAACGCATAACCCTATCCACAGCTAGTGCCCAAAAGGAAGTGAGTCATGTTGTGGCCACCATAAGTAAATTTCTGGTGGTGAAGAACATCATCACAGGAATTCTCTGCCAACTGATTCAATACAAGCTATCAAACCTATATTCAGAGACCTTGCAAATGAAACCTTATTGTCCCAAATGACAGTTCTAACCAATGTGTATGGGAAAGATTGCCAAAAACCATATTTGTGGGAAGAAATGCACTTGCTATTGGTGTTTATGATGCACTTTTATGTTTTAATGATGGTGTGCAAAGCAGGAAATATACACTCCTGGAAATAGAAATAAGAATACCGTGAATTCATTGTCCCAGGAAGGGGAAACTTTATTAACACATCCTGGGGTCAGATACATCACATGATCACACTGACAGAACCACAGGCACATAGACACAGGCAACAGAGCATGCACAATGTCGGCACTAGTACAGTGTATATCCACCTTTCGCAGCAATGCAGGCTGCTATTCTCCCATGGAGACGATCGTAGAGATGCTGGATGTAGTCCTGTGGAACGGCTTGCCATGCCATTTCCACCTGGCGCCTCAGTTGGACCAGCGTTCGTGCTGGACGTGCAGACCGCATGAGACGACGCTTCATCCAGTCCCAAACATGCTCAATGGGGGACAGATCCGGAGATCTTTCTGGCTAGGGTAGTTGACTTACACCTTCTAGAGAACGTTGGGTGGCACGGGATACATGCGGACGTGCATTGTCCTGTTGGAACAGCAAGTTCCCTTGCCGGTCTAGGAATGGTAGAACGATGGGTTCGATAACGGTTTGGATGTACCGTGCACTATTCAGTGTCCCCTCGACGATCACCAGAGGTGTACGGCCAGTGTAGGAGATCGCTCCCCACACCATGATGCCGGGTGTTGGCCCTGTGTGCCTCGGTCGTATGCAGTCCTGATTGTGGCGCTCACCTGCACGGCGCCAAACACGCATACGACCATCATTGGCACCAAGGCAGAAGCGACTCTCATCGCTGAAGACGACACGTCTCCATTCGTCCCTCCATTCACGCCTGTCGCGACACCACTGGAGGTGGGCTGCACGATTTTGGGGCGTGAGCGGAAGACGGCCTAACGGTGTGTGGGACCGTAGCCCAGCTTCATGGAGACGGTTGCGAATGGTCCTCGCCGATACCCCAGGAGCAACAGTGTCCCTAATTTGCTGGGAAGTGGCGGTGCGCTCCCCTACGGCACTGCGTAGGATCCTACGGTCTTGGCGTGCATCCGTGCGTCGCTGCGGTCCGGTCCCAGGTCGACGGGCACGTGCACCTTCCGCCGACCACTGGCGACAACATCGATGTACTGTGGAGACCTCACGCCCCACGTGTTGAGCAATTTGGCGGTACGTCCACCCGGCCTCCCGCATGCCCACTATACGCCCTCGCTCAAAGTCCGTCAACTGCACATACGGTTCACGTCCACACTGTCGCGGCATGCCACCATGTTAAAGACTGCGATGGAGTTCCATATGTCACGGCAAACTGGCTGACACTGACGGCGGCGATGCACAAATGCTGCACAGCTAGCGCCATTCGACGGCCAACACCGCGGTTCCTGCTGTGTCCGCTGTGCCGTACATGTGATCATTGCTTGTACAGCCCTCTCGCAGTGTCCGGAGTAAGTATGGTGGGTCTGACACACCGGTGCCAATGTGTTCTTTTTTTCATTTCCAGGAGTGTATTTTAGAGAAAATGAGAATTAAGCCCGGAGTGAACTGCTTCAAAGCTTTGTATGTGATAGAGAGTCTGTAGTGAAAGAAGATAATCACTTTTGGAGGTGATAAAATCAAGAAGAGTCATAGGAATATGAAGAGGAAGAGAACTGATTCAGAAAATGAAAATGAATCTGCTTATGGTGATGGACAGTTATAAAAGAATGCCAAATACAAGCAGAATCTTCAAGGTCCACTTTTCACAAAACACAAATTTCTGTGATTAGATACATATTACATCCAAAATAAATATCCTATTACTTTACAACTTGGTGTATTTCTTAAACACAAACTCCTTACAGCAAAACTAGAAGTTTCCAAATCTATTAAAAGCTGTGTTAAAAATTTGGATAATTAACTATAAAATTTGAGTTTTTTCTAAACATGAAGATTAAAATGTGACACCTCATTAATTTTTTATAAATTAAATAAATTCTAGCGTTTCATATACCTGTAATTATGGTTTGTATGCTGTCTAAAATTCATCGATCAATCTCTCTTACTTATGAAGAAAAGTGTACCTATAGCAACAAATGCAGCCAATATAAAGTGAAAAAAATATTAAATTTCATATTTAAAACAAATATTTTGTTATGTTTTTGAAATTCCACTGCTATGAGTGTTAATCCTGGCTCCTTCCTGGCCATATTCACATAGTTTTAATAATTTATTTGTAAAAGCATAGACAGTGGAAATTAAAATGTGCTGTGGTGCCTCTCCTTTTCCTGGTTGGCCTGTTTGACGTCCTGCCACCCTAAAAGACTAGTTGTCTATGTACTTGTTGGATATGATCACGTAGAACAGGCCATGATGGGAGGGACACTCCATGATTCAGACACTATAACGAAACTTCTAAAGAAGTAGAAACTACTGTGTAATAGGTGTAAATTAAAAGTAGAGACTACTGTGTAATTGGTGTAAAACAAATCATGGGGCCATAGATAAAGAGAAGCTGAATGAAGCGTGTCCAGCTGACAAGAGAGTGATGCATAAAGGCTCCAATGACCACTGTAGCAGAGTATTGTGAAAAGATATTTCTCCAAGTCAAAAGAAATTCTGGTTCTATGTAAAGGCAGTTAGCGGCATCAAAGTTTGTGTCCAGTCCTTCATGGATGAGACAAGATCTGAAATGATGAGTAGGAAAGCAAAAGCAGAAATGCTTAACTCTGTTTTCAGCTGCTCCGTTACAAAGGAAAACCCAGGAGTACTGTCCCAGTTTAAATCTTGTAGCACTGAAAAGGTAAGTGAACTAGATAACAGTATCAGTGACATTGAGAAACATCTGAAATCACTAAAACTGAACAAAGTCGTTACAAATTACTGGCCAAACCCCACTGAAAATTTGCTTCTGGGGATTAGGTGGAAACAGTAACATTGCAGGTCGTGAACTGCGTGGCATAATCTCACTAAACTCAGTGTTACAAAGACATCACAAGTGAGTGGTCTTTCCAATCCATAAAACTGTGACCAGCACAATTTCAAACAACAGGCTTGACTTTCCCATTTTTTGCATAGTTAACATTGTCGAATCTTTTGGTTGGACACAGATAGTTAATTATTATTTTTAGTATCTTATTGGAAAAAGTAGTATGAAAAATTTAATTATCGTCTTGTTCATGTGTCTATTGTTCTCGACTTCAAGGTGTTTTTCAGAGCTATTATTCAAAGTTATGAGTTCAGAGCTCAGAGCAATGTTGAGCAGTGGAATGAGTAATATAAATTTTACTTCACAATATTTCCATGTTATGTGTCATTGATCCAAGGACAGATGTGGGGTGTAGAAAATCAAGAGTGGTGGGAATTAGGATTGCAAGTCTTCAGCTCATAGTCTGTCTTGGCAATAAATATTACTACTTGGGAAGTGGCTTGCGTTTTGGAGAGGAATGGAGAGTGATGAGAACGTTAGCAGCAGGGACAGGCTCGCATCACCCCACATTGCTTGTCGCAAGCATACATTCAGAAACAAACCTATTGTTCTGTTACGACTGATGGCCCTTAACCTATTGTTCTCCGTAGTGGCTTATGACAACCTGGGGATAAACTGTCCTTCCAAGAAACCGCCAACCAACCCCTCCCCTCCTCCTCCTCCCCTCCCTCTTCTCCTCCCCTTCCCCTCCTCCTCTCGCACCTGTCTGTGAACTTCCCTCACCGATACAAACACCCTTATGATATCAAATTAATTGGCTAATTGTTTAAATCGATCGATTAATTAACTCCTCCCCCTCTGGGAAACCCCACAGCCGTACCCCTTCCCTCCCCTACTTGTAAATTGGAGCGAAAAAGACTCAGCTGATCGGCCATTTGTCGGGACTCTCATTGCAGTGTATGGAATATTGTTTAAACAATTTATGGTAGACAAGGCAAAGTGTGAAATATTGTTTGTTTAAACAATTTATAGAGTAGGATGTAGTGAATGGAAAATAATTTATTTATTTAAAGTATTTGGCGGGAAATCGATTGTAGAGTGTGGATTATTGTATAAAAAATTTCGGGTGGACTAGGCAATGTGTGGAATATTGCTTATTTAGACAGTTTACGGGATACAAGGCAGTGTTTCGAACATAGTTTATTTATTTATTTAAAGAATTTGTCGGGAAATTAGTGCAGTGTATGGAATAGTGTTTATGTATACAATTTGTGCATGACAAGGAATTATGGAATATTTAAACAATTGTGGCGCTTTTTTATTCCAATCACGCAAGGAAATGCTGAGTGGATTTAGTTTATATTTGCTGCTTGAGTTAGGGACGTTGAGGCATTTATTGTTTATTTTCCTCTCCTTTGGAGACAGAACGATTACACATGCATAAGTTCTTGACATATTTCGAAACCACAGCTGATCGCGAAGAAAACACAAACAAAATTTGAAGCATTGTCCTACTGATGAGAAAAATGGCTGAAATTTCTGGTGAATTTTCAATGTCCTACAACTGCTGGTCTGGAGATGTTCTAAAACAACAGTGGTAGGTGGGGGACTGCATCCCACTTGTTCGAACCAGAGGGCAATGGTCTATTGAATTTGTCTCTGAGCTTTCGAACAAACAAGACATCATGGGACTCTCAGACGTCACGGAACTTTCTGTAGGTACTTTACATCTGTCTTGTTCGAATCAGTCTGTAGAGGCTCCTACACCCCTCACAGATGGTGTCTAGTGACTCTGACGGAGCATTATGATTGGTTCTTACTGAATTTATCTGCTAAGTTGCTGCTATTGGTATGGGTACACTGCCTGCCACTCTCTGCAGATGGACAAGTTATGAGAAATTCAGGGGAAAACTAATTTTTTACAGATCGTGAAACATACAGCAGTCATATTTCACTGACAATTAAACCCTGCAAAAATGGTCTACAGATCATGAATGGAATGAAGTGTGGTGTAGTAGCCACTGTTTGGGGTCTGCCGCGTGTGTGTCTTCGTTAGGGCGCCGCCACGAAGGTCAAAACCTCCGAATATCCTAATTACATATCACGCTACTAAATGCCATCGATCACAGACCGGTTATTGGCCTCCTTTAATCCCATGGCCCCCAAACAGTATCATGAAGTGGCGGCATTGTGTTGATTGGGAGAGTCCAGACTCGCTTCCTGTCTCTGTCTCTCTTAAGAGGCCACTCTCTGTTTGTCTGTGTGAATCAACGTCTTGAAACACGCAATCGGAGGTTTTCATCTCTCCTCAGAATACTATGTTCCTATTGGCTAATACTGGAAGCAAAGGGAGAGCTGACGCAATTTCGATATCAAAAATACAGTGAAATAATCCATTCGCTCTACCCTATCAAATTAATTGTTTAACAATTTAAAGAGTTAAATAGATGGCTTAAAACACTCACGTCCACTTTATGGGGATACTTCTTCGTGATAAAACGTTTCGTGATTTTCAACGTTTGTGTATCATATGCAAACGTTATACAAATCAAGTAATGAAATTTCCGCCACAGATTGTCGCGATAAGTATATCCGAGGTCATATACGCAACGACGTTTGATAGCACAGACACCCTCCTCCAACACAACGTTTCCACTAAACATATCAGGAGAAAAAATATCCAATCGATAACATAAACTCGCGATCGCGAAGAGTGCGCTGTCTAGCGACTGCCTGGAGCATCGCTACTTCTGCCGCTGGCAGGGACATCACACCGTCTCGCGAGCGAGGAGAGACCAATACACGTATCAAGTATGGTGGCAGCTGCTCATCCGTCTCCCAGCATCCACGCGCCCGCCATCCCAAACGACCAGATTTCAGAGAGAGACTGTCACCAGGCGGTCAACTGACCAATGTAAATGGGTGGAATAATCGTCCAGCACAAGCACCCATCATTCTATATCTTCTCACGCAATGCACACGTCTGCTTCTATCGCCATTCACCCAACACACTGCTCATATCGCTAGCTCCCGCTGCCACAGGCAAGAGCAGACAGGTCGGCGCAAGGCAGAGCTAATCCTTTAATTCCGGCCGTCGACTCCTCGTGACCATTCTTGCTGTGGCACAACCATTATGTGGTAATCAACAGCATACCAGTGGGCGGATGGGATGGAAATGATACTGTTGGTATGGGGCGATGTACTGTAATAAGCACTTTAGTTGATGGTGAGATCAGTTTTAGCGATTTTACCAGTTTCTTCATAATTTAAACACCAACCACTGAAATGGCTGAATTCTGCCCAGTTTCTATATCATTGCTATACTACCTGTCCACTAGTTACAAATGTAGATAGATGACTATGAAGTATGACCATTGCTAATTCTCAGACATATACTCGGAAGTGTACCAGACAGCATTCTATACAGTTGCAGTTAGGTTACTACATATTTCTAGCACTTAGATTAATGTGCTATGGGAGCTATCCACGACACACGCACAGACACAGACATACAGGAAACAGAGCAAATGCGCTGCAACTGTAAAATGTGCAGTTGGAGGTGACTGGGTGCATTCGAGTACAGTGATATACTATAATGTCCGACCAGAAAAATGGTGCATGTGTGCTACATGTTGATAACTGTACTACATTTACAAATAATTTTAAAATACGTGGCGAGAAGTGATGTCATGTTTGCATGGACAGAAGTAACATAAAATCGATAAAATTACGAAAAATGACGGAAAATATCGTTTAAATTGAGGTAGAATACACCAGAAAAGGGGGGGGGGGTGGAATTGAGGAGTGATAGAGGAGTACTTGCATGTCTTCTGCTCGGTACAGGCGAATTCTTGTGCAGGAGAACGAGTATGCGACAGCATGAGGAATACGAGGAAAGGTTGTCATGGAAGCACTGGATACCACGGAAATAGTCATTTTTCGTCATCAGCGGTAAGACGGTTGGAGTGGAATGTTTAACGTCAATGACCACCAGATGTATAGTAATCAATTTATATAACCCGGGTACAAGCTCAGGTGCGACCCCAAAGTGATCGGCAGCTGCCTTATACATTTTTATTGAGTGTCCTTAGCTAAAGAGCATTGTATTACCAGCAGCGGAGACTGCAATATAACTGCAGAATGGATCGAATGTTTGACCCAGTACAAGAGTGTTTAGGTATTTTGAACCCTAACAGTCAGTATTTACAATGAATCTCTCTGTACTCTCCACCAATCACAATCATAAGGTGCCAGCTAACAAATATCTTACAGAACAGTTGGTGTATAGTTTTTAACAACATTCTACCGTATGTCTGTTGAAGTGATACATGCAAATTAACTGCTGTTTTTATGCTTTCCTGGAAAACAGAACCACCTGTCTCTAAACTGGCATGCATCTGCGTTAAAGTATGATAGAAAGTAGATGGAGTGACCGGTTGAGAGGGGTTGTACCAAGATACGATTTAATGGTAGACTGATGATGCATTCTAGAGAGAGGGAGATGTTGCTGCAGGTTATTTATCACGAATTTCACCATTTTTTACCATTATTCTCTCGGGATATACCAGTTGTGTGGTATAACCTGCGATCGACCTGTATACAATTGCATATTTTGTGCGTAACTTAGAGCAATATCTATCTGCAATCAGTAACAGGAAACGTCTCCCCACAACTGTCAGCAGGGGACTTCCAACACAAGTATGATGAATCATGTTCACCGATGGAAAACCTATTTCTGGACCCTCCTCTAGACGAACGAAGGTGTATCCAAAGTGCTCCATTTCTCTGTAATATTTTGGACATAAATCGAGTCTTCAGTTTCATATAGATACAAAGAGACTGTTACTATACTTTTCACGATTGTCCTATCCAAAATGCATGCATGTGTATCATCGGGGAGAGGGCAAGTTTAGGATTTTTAGTAGTAGTAAGATGGACAAATATTTTCATAAAAAATCAAATAGCACATGGGTACGTCAGAAATATGACCCTACACGTATGGAGAACTGGGAAAAAAATTATGAAAAATGACATAACATTGTAAAATTCGAGGAAAACCTGGTATAATCGCAAAAAGTTGATGTGAGATACGTAAAAATTGAGGGAAGTACGATGAAATATGTAAAATTGCGGAAACCTAGTACAATGATGGGAACATTAAATTAGAGAAAAATACCATGAAATGAATACTGAGCAAAATAAAAAAGAAATTGCCTGTTTTGGAGGAGGACAAAGACTGATTCCACATATACACATCTTAATAGTGGAAAGAAGAGGCATTCAAGAGGTGTGACGTCAAGGCGATATGTCAATATTATCCCTCACATGAGCAATTTATCATGATTTTCACGGACCATAACTTTTGTGTGCAGGAAGAAGGTTACCAGGGCCATGGTAAACTGCGATAAAACTGTCACATCTCCTCTGGCTACTGATCGTGGTGTTTATTTCTTCATAAGATGTGACTGCTTCTTCATTTGCGTTTTCGACTGCTGACAATCATTTCAAGGGGTTGTTGTGAAAATACAATTTCTGAGCCGTAATCGGGCTTGAACTTCGTAAACAGCAAGTCTCATACACAGAACAAAGAATCGATGTTTTATTTTAATGAGCAAGCTGGACGTTTTATTATTTTACAGCTTTTATCCCCATAGTTTATCGTTGAGAAACTTGTAGGGAGAATGTATGTGATGCACTGGGAATATAATTCTTTCATTGGAATATTAGCAGCGTTGCATTCCATATGACTGATAAATAAGAAACAGCACAACTCTAGCATTATAGCGTGTTTAAGTGCAGAACTCTACAGCCTTTGGAATATGTTTATATTCGACACCAAACACAGGACAATGCTTCAGAATTGATAGCACCGTTGATTTACATAAAATGTTTAAAATTTCATCCTTCTGGAGCTCCATCATGCATAAACCACGTGTTTCTTCTTAAATGTCTGTTATAATATCACAACACACTCATATCTGCTGTACACATAAGGTGTGCTAAACTTCTCGACAAGCGCGCATCTGGAGGGATCTTGCGTATTTGGATGGGCGCCATGAGTGACATTGATGCAGAACAGTCTTTGCTCAACACAAATTATGGACTCAGCTCACACTGTTCTTTCATGAAACACGGAATCTAGTAGGTATAGTACCCTCCTACGTCTGATCGGTTGCAAATTAAATCAAGGATTGTATTGCAAGGAGGGTTCGTCAAAGAAAATGTGGAGAGATCTTTCAGTGTCTGACTTTATCCTATGAACATGAGAATACTCTGTGACTTGTATCCACATAGGAAATAGACGATCAGTTGTAATCGTAAACTCAACACAATAACCTAAATGCTGGAAATATGTAGTAACCTAACTGCAGCGGTATAGGATGCTGTCTGGTACACTTCAGTGTCTGTGTCCGAGAATTAACAATAAATGGATGTACTGCATAGTCATCTATCTACATTCAAAATGGAATTTATAGTACTCACAAACTAGTGGAGAGGTGGTTTAGCGATGCTATAGAAAATGGGAAGCATGAAGCCATTTCGTTGGTTGGTGTTTAAATTACAAAGAAACTGTTAAAATTGCTAAAACTGATCTCACCATCAACTAAGGTGCTTATTACACTACATCGTCCCATATTGACAGTGTCTTTTCCATCCCAACTACCCACTGGTTCGCTGTTAACCAATCCCTTCAAAGGATAGCCAGCACCGAAACAGTGATTGCGTACATGACTGCAATAAGAGGAATGAATCGAAACAGAACACGGAGACATTTGCTACCTCGTCAAGTCGAAGACAGGAATATGTGTGGAGGTGATTATCTTTGGACAGCTATTTGGAAACGCTCCACAGTGCCGCAAACTCTTGCGGTATCCATATGTTGCGATTTATTCCATATTTTTTGTCGATAAGAGAAACAGCCACTGTCTTTTATTTCAATTATCCTGTGTGTTGTGAGAACAGCAGCAGCATAACTTACACCATGCGATGTCTAGCTTTCAGTCAGAGGCAATGGATCAAAACGTGTTAATGTCAGTCCAGCACCTGACACAGATCTCAAAGTAATGGCAGGAAAACAAAATGTATGGCTGTGTACACAGCTGCTGTCAGACACTGCATGAGTGTGTTACAGCAAAAAAACAAATGCATCAAGTTGCTTATGAAAGAATTATCTCATTGTGATCGATAGTCAGCGGGATATGGTCCTCCTGAAGTACAGGCGACAAAACTTCACACTGATCCATGGAAGTGACTTCCAGCACTGGTCGCCTGCACCAGTGGACCAATACATGCATATTTAATGGGATCAGCCCATAAGGTCAGTGTCAACATGCAGACAGTATTTGCTTTCCAATGTATTGGAAGAGAGAGATGTAGTAAAATTTTATTCAGGTCTCTATGAGGAGAAGTTAGAAAAGTTTTTATACTTCTTAGTTTTTCTCTGTTGGATGGCAGAAAATATCAAGGAGGGAGAGAAGGTTTGGGTGACAGACATGAATGCTCCCTGAGAGATGCAGATCTCCTTCAGACTGCAGTACCTGTATGTAGTTTGGAGACACACTGCAAAGCAGTAGCAGAATCCTCATTCTTCCTCCAGTTCCTGTATGATGTGGAGTCTTCCTAATTTTCCCAATAATGAAACACCACTGTAACTATTCGTCTGTTGTACAAACTTCGTTTGGTGTCGGTCTTACACAGTGTACATGGTTGGCGGAGCTACAACAACATTTTTCCATTTTGACCAAGTGGTCAAAACATGGTCCTGTCCCATTAACTCAGCTCACCCTGGTTCTCCAAGGGATGCAGGTCTTAGATATAGCGCTCTCCGACTTCCGTCCAGTTCCGACTTAAACTGGAACGTTCACATGGGCAAAGCTACAGGAGGGCGGGGCAGAGACTGAGTGACAGTTACAAGATGCAGAGAGACTGTCGAAAATACCCCACCGGAGTTTGGCTGTATGGGGTCCTTAACAGATAGCTTAGAAAAAGGCAGTGGCAGATACAGAAAAACTTCAAGGAGGGAGCCCTAAAGACATCTTCAGCTACCTTTACTTCTACTGTAATAAAAAAATAATTAATATTTTTCCTCAGAAACTACTATGAATTACGATTATTAATTCTTCACCATCAACTAATCCCTCTCACTCTTGACTAATCTTCACACTTTTACTTGCTACAACTAGGACTTTTTTACTTATTCATTCTTCAGTCTTAATATTTCTGCTTCTGAATGTAAACTAGCTTCCTATTAGGTGAATAGTCCATATTTATAACGCCACATATCGAAGGTTCCCTGTAAAAGAAAACGTAGAATATTCCTGACTTTTCTCGAACAAATGCCAGACAGAATAACGTATCGAGATCACTACAATGGCCGTGACTTTTATCGTAGGTATGTGTTAGCCGTCTACTGTATGTTTTGGGTTATTGCAGATAACGGCTGAGGGGCCACGACGACGACACAGTCTATGTTTCGTCGAAATAATCTGAAAATAACTTTTAATAAGCAGCAATTAAATTTGTATGCGAAGATTGGGAAAGAGAATAAAATACGATGACGCGGATGCGCATGCTACACAGGAAAGTACAACTACTCGATAACTCGATTCAGTAGAGTCGACTGATGAAAGAAACGAACGAATAGCGGGCGGGCTGACTGGTGGGGGCTGCGTGCCCCCCACTTACGTCCGTCACTGGAAAAAGTTGACTCGTTTCAAGATATGAGAGTGCTACGAATATGATTGACCAGTGTCTGTAATCATAAAAAGACTTCTCCATAAGAGCCAATGCAAGTATGTGGTTGAATGGATAGACTTGATCTGGCTTTCTGCCAGAAAGCGTAGCTATATCAGGGACTCTTGTGTTCGCCTGTAGAACCAAGACCGCTTTTTATGCACTATGACAGTAATGTAGTCGTTGTGATCCTGTTTTCAGTAGCGCGCTCTTTATGCTAAATGTATGTTGCCAGCTGTAGGATCCTTCTGCGGCCACTTACAAATGTTTGTTCTCAATAGTGTTCCTCGAAAAGAACATCATCTTCCCACCAGGGATTCCCATTTGAGGTATTTGATGAGTGTAATCCAACTGCTGAAAAAAACATACTCGCCATGCAAAGTGACTTTCTTGATCAATTTAATTAATTAGCCCATAAATTTGTTATCAATAACATGCAGCCTGGCGGGTGGAAGCGATGGTTAGGGTACCAAGAATATGATTCTGGAGTTAGAGCGTTTAATCAGGCGTTTATTCGTTGTGGTGAGGTTGTAAGATGTGTATATTTCCATTGTCTACCGTCAAACCACAATTTATGAAAGATGTTTATATTTTATTAATAGGATTAAGTAGGAATAATTAATATTTGTCATGTTGGGAATAATTGTGGTAGCAGGGAATATCTGCACCAAAGTATTATTGATATAATTTTAAAAAGGGCGGGACAAACCGCGTACAGATACATTTTAAGAAAAGAGCGGGAAAGACCACGCATTGATACATTTTGTAATGGTAGCGGGGATTGTCTGCACCAGAAAGCTTTGTTGGCAGGAGAGACCGCACTTCAGCGATCGGAGGATGTCAGTAGTAAGCGAGATGTGAAGCGAGTTGGGAGCAGGTCTGAAGCGAGAGGTTTAGAGGAGCAGTGTGCCTGCCAGCCACCAGCTATGATTTACAAGAGATTATAAAAGGATGTACAGAGACATCAGCTAACTATTATCATAAGAGGAACTAATATTATTGAATTATTTTCTTTGCGAAACTCAAGACTACTGAATCTATGTTTCCGCAATGCTAGTCGTAAGATTATTGTAAAAAGTAAGTCCCATTTGAACGTTTGTAAAATCATTTCATTACCAACAGTAAATATTTGAAGCATTTTCAGAATATAATTAATTTTTGCCAGCAATGTTGCATTGCTGATTATAATCCATCCCAAAAACCATCAATGTAAAACTTTGCAAAAATTTTATTGTTGTCAAGAAAAAGTGTAACTATGAATTATGTAATTTCAGTCAAATTAATTAAAGAATAAGGTCAGCTTTGGTAATAAAGAATAACGTCAGCTTTGGTAATAAATACAACCACTTATTATGACAGCCCACCAGCAGTTAATAGAGTATAGTAAACTAGAGTAAGTATATTCATGTCACAGATCGATGTAGCCGTCGGATGGCGATCCAGTAACAGTAAAAAAAAGGTAAGGAACAGTTTCGGGTTATTGCAGATAACGATTGAGGGGCCACGACGACGACACAGTCTATGTTTCGTCGAAATAATCAGAAAATCACTTTTAATAAGCAGCAATTAAATTTGTATGCGAAGATTGAGAAAGAGAATAAATTTCAAAGGGAAGATTTCATTTGTTATTATTAAGCAAGAGATAGAAATCCTAAGGAACGGTTACATAGGTTATTGTAAAAGAAAAAGTTGCGTAACAAAAGAGGTATAGAGGAGATGGATATTGCATAAGAACAAAAGAGGTATAGAGAAGACGGGAAGGTTTCAAGGTCTTTTAATGGGACCTACAAAGGGCTAAATGATCATCGTATAAGAATCAGATGTATTACCATATTTATAAAGTGACACAGAGTATAAACCTACTATTTACAACTTATCTGTGCTGTTATCTTAAGAGACTTCGTGTGTGGTGAATCATTTGGGTACTTTAAGGTACTTCGAAAGTATGTAGGTGTACTGTGACAGAGGTAGGTCTTAGCTCTCTGTCATTAACTAAGAATGAGTACAATATTCTAGTCGTGTGGTGCAGTGTGTGACAGATATTAAGCTGATTAGAGCAGTTCTTTTTCATCTGACAGGAGAATTGTATTGTATTGTATTGAACTGGGGACTTAGAAACGATGAAGAGGCTTCTTCCCCGCCATAGCCCTCAGTGGTACACAATCCCACAACAGGCTACTGCAGTCCACTTACCCCACCGCCGCCCCACATCGAACCCAGGGTTATTGTGCCTTTCAGCGCCCCAGTGGACCCCCTCTCCCCACCCAGGAACGACTCACACCAGACAAGTGTAACCCCAATATTTGCGTGGTAGAGTAATTATGGTGCACATGTATGTGGAGACAGTGTTTGTCCAGCAATCGCCGACGTAGTTTATCTGAGGTGGAATAAAGGGAACCAGCCTGCATTCGCCGAGGCAGATGGAAAACCTCCTTAAAAAATCATCCACAGACTGGCCAGCACACTGGACCTATGCATTAATCCACCGGGCGGAATCGTGCAGGGGACCGGCACGTCATTCCGCCCAGAAAGCAGTGTGTTAGACTGCACGACTAACTGGGCTGGCTTGATAAGAATTTGTAATTGTACAATAAATGATGAAAGGTTAATTGAAGCAGTTAGGCAGCAGTCTGAAATGTATGACATGAGTGTTCTAAGTTATTTGCCATTTGTGACATTTATAAAACGGATTTCAAACATACCAATGCCGTATTTAATATTTTACAATGAAATGGATTGAAATATGGCTTTGACATGAAGTGAAGAAAGTACTGTGAGTAGAATCAGATTGATTAGTAGGTGGAAATTATTTGTATGTTGTCAGGCATTTGTGATGTTTCATAAGGAATTGGATTGAAACCTTCAGACATTCACTGGCAGCTTTTTTGCGAAGTATACATCAAGTTATGTATTGGAGTTGTTTGTTAAAATGTGTTATTGAGGCTGGCTTATTTATTGATAAGCACCTCTATGGCTTGTGTTTGAAACAATGTTGTAACCATCAGTGATCAATATTAATGTGATTTCATTAGCCAATCCCAGTGCAAATAGGCCGCAGTGGTCTCGCGGTTCTAGGCACGCAGTCCGGAACCGTGCGACTACTACGGTCGCAGGTTCGAATTCTGCCTTGGGCATGAATGTGTGTGATGTCCTTAGGTTAGTTAGGTTTAAGTACTTCTAAGTTCTAGGGGACTAATGACCACAGCAGTTGAGTCCCATAGTGCTCAGAGCCATTTGAATCCAGTGCAAATAAGACACTTGAACTATTAAAAACCAAATACAAAATATAAAGAAAACCTATAAATCTTGAAGGGAAAGGTATTGAGGGACATATGACTATCACACAAAATTTGCACTGGACTGACAACTAAACTTAATCTTCAATCAACTTTTCACAGGATGTGATGGTAGCTCGTAACACTTACTATGATTACATGTGACATATCTTCAAAAAGACGAAAGACGAATTTCGAAAACCGTTTATTGCTGTTGTGTTTACATGTGTAGATCTGAAGAGGATTTGCTAGCCCATATATGTGTAGCATCTAGAAAACAGCTGTTCCAGTTTCTGATTTAGTCAGCACACTCGCGATTTCTCCTCACTTAAACATTAGAGATAGACAGCTTCATACTCAGTGTAATATATCTACTTCTCCTTCAATGCACAGTAAGTCACTCCATCCATATTAGTTGAATATTTTGAAAATGAGACCTAGCTGTCAATCAAAGCCCGTTTATATGGGAGCAAAAATCGATTGAGGAAGTGGAAAACCGGCAGCTAGAAATAGATTTCCAGAACCAATTTTGAAGTGCTTTTTACCATCGATCATAAAAGGAATTGTGAAATCGGTTTAGGAAATACGGTTTTTGGAGCAAAAATCCGGATTCTTTTTCCTGGAGCTCCTTTTACAATGTATTAAATTCCCCTTCTGTACCTCACAATAACATTTTTCGGACCCATACTTCTTTCTTGCTTTGCTTTGCATTTCTGTCTTCCTTATCTAGTATAGCGAGTACTGAACGTTGGGACACCTGTAGACTTTGACCAGTGGTGTTACAAGTTACCACGATGATGTGTGTTGAGTTACAAACGATTTCAGTACCGAGAAAACAAATCATGGACATATGTCAAGTACATCTGTATGTCGAACATAACGTCATGTGTACCACGTTTCTCACTGTAGAAAAGTCTAGTATCTTATTTTTCAGTTGACCTATGTAGGTACTGGCATGGAGTACCTGAAAAGACATGTATACAAATTTTATGTGTGACGATTTTTTAGCCTTTACTATTTCTAGTATCAGCTGAAAAATAGAATACCAATACTAGTGCAGGCGAACAAAACGACGAACGTAAAATTTATATCCTACCCTTCAGCTGACCTTTATAGGTCATCTGACGAACAGGATACTAGCACTGGTGGAGGGAAAATAGCAACAAATATAAAATCAAAATGGTCAACTGAAGGCTAGGATACTAGTACTAGCGAAAAAAGTGACAAGTGAAAACTGTGTATCCTGTTCTTAAGTTGACTTCTATAGGTCAACTGATGACTGGGATATTAGTACTAGCAAAAAAAAAAAAAAATAAAAAAAAATAAAATAAAAAAGCGACAGACATTAAATTTATATCTTGTATTTCAGTTAACCTATATAGATCAACTGAAGAAGAGGATACTAGCATTAGCGATAAACATAAATTAAACCTAAAATAAGCGTCCTGTACTTCAGTTGACCCATGCAGCTCATCTGAAGAATAGGACACTAGTACTAGCGAAGACGAAAAACGCAAAATTTGTACCCTGTACAAAGTAGTGGCAGGTATACACTCGCTCTGTACTTTGTGATCATATTTCGTCAGTGAAGTGTACTATATGCAGTGAAATTGTGTTAAATAGATTAAGAATTTGCTCCTTCAATCATAAATGGTCTCATACCCATTGTTCCTCATGGCTGGATGTTCAGAATAAGTGCGACTGTGGTATGGAATGTAATGACGGTGCCATTGGAATGTACAGCACAGTTTTGCAAGTGAATGTGGAGAATGATCCTAGTAGTAGTAGTAGTAGTAGTAGTAGTAGAGGTGTTTTTTGGGCGCACGACAGCAAAGTCTTCAGCCCCCGTTCAGTAACATAGTGAGACGGGTGTCAAGAAAAATCCCAGAACAGGAATATAAAACGGAACATAAAACACGGGTAACAATTGTTGAGAAATATGTGCTCACCCACACGGAAGCGTGGGATGAAGCAGGGTGTCTGCAGTAAAACATGGACAACACAGGAAGAAAATAATAGAGGGAGCTAAAACAAAGTAGCAGATGAAAGTGGCTGGCTAACCACAAGGAAAAAAGGGGTCAGCCACTCTGCAGTACATTAAACCCTCCAGCCTAGAAGTTTAGGCCAGAGTCCAGACACATCACAAAACTTAAAAACCCTAGACACACGTCTCATCGTTAGCTAAAACAGAAGGCAGATCCCCATCAACTTGTGCGTCTGCCCTTGCATCACGGTATAAAATGCAGTCTTTTAAAATGTGCCGGACAGAGATGTGCACACCACAAGCACCACAAAACGCAGGATCCTTCCGCCGTAATAAAAAGCTATGTGTGAGAGGACAGTGCCCGGTCCGAAGACGTGTGAAGGCCACCTCTTCCCGCCTGAGCATCCGGCAGGAGGAACGCCACGGCCGAGTCGTTGACTTTACCGACCGCAGTTTATTGGCCGTCACAGCCATCCATTCGTCCTCCCACAACTCCATGTACTTCCTGTGGAGTGCAGCGATGACTGACTGCAAGGGAATAGGACACTGGAGCACATCCTGCTCTCTGCAGGCCTCCTTGGCAGCCCGATCGGCCTGTTCATTGCCCCATATTCCGACATGACCAGGCACCGAGCAGAAGGATACCTCTTTACCCTGCCGTTGGAGCAAGTACAGTTGGTCATATATCAGCTGGACCATCTCCTCAGTCGGGTAGAGGTTCTGCAGTGATTGTAAGGCACTAAGAGAATAGGAGCAGAGAAGAAATCGATCGCCCTGAACACGAAGCATCTGCTCCAGTGCCTTCAGGATCACTTGGAGCTCCGCTGCAAAAACGGTATATTCAGCAAGGAGGCGAATCCGGGTAAGATGATCAGGGAACACCACAGAACAACCAAGCAAATTCTCCCGTTTGGAGCCATCAGTGTGAACGACAGTGAAATCGTCATGCACATCTAAAATTTAAAAAAACAGAGACTGGAATGTAAAATCTGGTGTGCCATCTTTCTTAAAATGAGTCAAATCTAAAATAATTTTGGGTTTCCGGAGGAGCCAAGGTGGAGATCTGCTCCAACCGCGACGTAAAACACGACGACCAACCATAGACATCGCAGCGAGGCAATCCCGTGCGCGAATCCCACAAGGCTGCGTCGCACGTTGCCAGTTATGAAATAACCGTGCCAGAGGAGGCTGAGCAACGGTATGGTATGCAGGTGTGTATGGTGTGGACAAAGTTTTATACGCCTGGCGTACCGTAAGTAGCCGTCGCCGCATATGAAGTGGTGGTTCACCAGTCTCTGCACAGAGGCTTGGTATGGAGCTACTTCGGAATGCCCCAGTGGCCAACCAAAGCCCTTCATGGTGCACAACGTGCAACATATTTAAGTAAGAAGGCCTCGCAGACCCATACACCATGCACCCATAATGGAGCCGAGATCGCACAAACTCCCTGTAAAACTAGAGCAGACAAGTCCTGTCAACTCCCCATGCACTGTGGCTAAGACATTTTAAAATATTTAAAGCCTGAAGTGACCGCCGTTTCAGGTCTTTAAGATGAGGTAACCACGTGAGCTTCGAGTCAAAAATGAGCCCCAGAAATCTCACCGTGTCTTTAAAAGTAAGAATAGTATCCCTCATCCTCAACTCAGGAAAGGTTAAAATCGAATGAGAACGGTGAAAAAGAACACATACAGACTTCTCGGTGGAAAACTTAAAACCACTCATCTGCCCCCAGTCATCCAAACGTCTAATAGTCAGTTGCAACTGACGCATTGTCGTTGCAAGGCTTGAAGACGAGCAAAACAAAGAGAAATCATCCTCAAACAAGGAACACTGGACAGGACTTTTCACTGTGGACGTAATGCTATTAATAGTGATGGCAAAGAGAGTCACACTTAAAACGCTACCCTGAAGGACACCGTTCTCCTGCTCAAAGCGATCAGACAGGACGTCACCAATTCGGTATCTAAAATATCGTGGCGAGAGGAAAGACTGAATAAAAAGAGGAAGAGAACCACGAAAACCCCATTCGTGAAGTTGCCTCTAAGTGGTATCGTAGGCCTTCTCGATGTCGAAAAATACACCTAGAAGATGATCCTAGAAAAGAACTTGATTTTATCATAAAATACGCTAAAATGCTTGAAAATTTGTTAAGGAGGGGGAGTAATTCTTCAAAGTCCAGTCAACATGAGTTCTCCAGTGTCAGACTAAACAGGAGTGCACTACCTATAACAAAAGCCGCACAACTTACTATACAATTAAGTAATAAGATTAGTGTGCTTGAAAATAACACAGAGAAGAGAACAGTCGAACTGTGCTACCATCCATTGGACAGTTCTATGATCAATGCTAATTTCAGTCTGCAAAGCAAAACAAATAATCCTATTTGTAAACAAAGCAAAATATACACACTGGAAAATAGACAAGAGACCTTTATTCTCGCAGGCACCCATGCAAGAGGTATAGCTGAACTTATGAGTATTAATTAAACAGGATTTCAGGTAACAGGCGTAATCAAACCAGGAGTTCCACTATATGAAGTTTGAAACTGCTGTAAAAAATATCTGATGAGTGGTAGCACATGTGTGATAATTGAAGGTGCCAACCCGAGGGAACGATGAGGGAGACTCACACCGCCGAACTAGACAAGGTCATAATGGCTCTGGTTTGCCACTGCCTTCCTCTGACCGCAATGGGGATGAATGATGATGAGGAAGACGACACAACAACACCCAGTCATCTCGGGGCTGGTGAAAACCCCCTCACTCTGCCGCGAATCGAACCCAGAGCACAGGGACACTGTACCCGGGAAGTGAAAACGCCACCGCGAGACCACAAATGGCGAACCCAATGATATATACCACAATAAAACTAGATATGCTAGGAAAATTTTAAATGGAGTAGTCTACAAATGCCCGAAGTTAAATTTTTCGTTGTCAGTATTCCTCATAGGTATAATCTCATGGGAAATTCGTGTGTGAGTACTGAGATTATTACCACCAACAGACTTTTTGCCAAGATATGTAGAGGTTATCCTAAGGCGACATATATAAGGAAAATAGTGATTTCAGAGAGCTTTTTACAAAGCAAGGTCTCCACAGAAACATGAAAGGGAAACAAACCATCAGTGATGAAATACTGAATGCTATCAAAGACTCTAAAGTAGTGCAACACACTATCACACTGTCTGATAAAGAACTTATCGGCGTCAGTGGAACCAGAAAGAGCTAATGCCCCTCATCACTGATAATGACAGGTGAATCTTCTACACTAAATAAAGTACAACAATCTCTACCTGCATCTGAAAGTGTCTTCCAGTACAGCAGCCACAACAGACAACTCATAAGTGGTATCAAAAATCATCATAAACAGCTGAAACATCTCTATCAGCTGCAGATTTATAGCTCTCTCCAGTAGTTTCGGCAGCAAGCCTAGTATCCGTGACTAGTCCAGCAATCATAAGAACAGTGCCAAGTCCAGTGCTACAAACTGCCACACAGACATCGACCACATCAGTAGCCAAACCAACATCATCAGAACATTAATTATCAGCTTCAATTGCAACACAAACATTTTTTCAAACTCCAGTGGCTTTTACAGTCCAAGCTTTCAATGAAATTACAGCTTCAGGAGAGGTTCTAGCATCCACCAAAACATTAGCTGCAATAACATATTCAGCATCAACACTCGCCACATCCCCAGCATCTATTGAAACATTGGATTCAGAAACAATACCGTCATCTTAACTACAGCTGCTGATGCAACATCAAGAATGGCATCACCTCCAGGGGTAAGAAATACAACAAGTGTAAGTACAAACTCCTCTCAAGCTATTTTTAATAATTTAAAAATAATGAGACCCAAAATGCACTGTATTAAAAACAATGAATCTAGTATAGATTGTATTTGTGTTCAAGAACATTAGTACAAGGGTTATGAACTAGTAAAGATTAGCATTTCCCCATATAATTTAGCCATTCATTATAGTAAGAAGGAAACAAGACATGGTGGCGTCAGCATTTATGTAAAACATGGAGTATAAGTTAAAAACTACTGTGTAGGTGAATCTATGGCTGAAGAAAAACATTTTGGGATTGTAGAAATACTGCTGAATAAGCAAAAGAGTGAATAATAATTATGTCAGTGTAAAGAGCACCATGTGATGATCCTGAAATTTTTAGAAATAAGTTAGAGACATTTCTCAGCATATTACATGATAAAAATAGCAATAATTATGAGTAGAGACTTTAATGTCAAATTATTAACCATAAATACATCTAAAGATGTGAATGTTCTACAGAGCTTCAACTTGTATCTGCATAAAACTAGCCCTACAAGAGCAACAAACTCTTAGAACATCTCATAGATAATTTCTTTAGAAATGTAAGAGCCATAGATACAGTTGTAATTAATGTCGAGCTAGGAGTATCCGATGACAATGCACTCATCCCTAAAATTCAGCCACAGTGACTAAAAATACTTCACATCAAACACACAAAAGAACTCTCTCCTCTAACAGTTGTAGTCATTTTTTTAGTACATGCACTGGTTTAACAAACATGGGCAGATGTATTGTTACAAACAAGCAGAAATGTTGTATATAATGATTTCTGTTCCCTTTTTACGTTACAATTTGCAATGCGCTTTCCTAAGAAATCTTGTCAGAATAAATTCATACGTGCATTTACATACAAATTCCTGGGTTACAAGAAGTATTAGAAATGCCTCCAGGACACTGAGAATGATTAACACTGCATTGAAAAGCTATACTGACCCCACATTTAAGGACATGTTGTTGTTGTTGTTGTTGTGGTCTCCAGTCCTGAGACTGGTTTGATGCAGCTCTCCATGCTACTCTATCCTGTGCAAGGTTCTTCATCTCCCAGTACCTACTGCAGCCTACATCCTTCTGAATCTGCTTAGTGTATTCATCTCTTGGTCTCCCTCTACGATTTTTACCTTCCAAACTGCCCTCCAATACTAAATTGGTGGTCCCTCGATGTCTCAGAACATGTCCTACCAACCGATCTCTTCTACTAGGCAAGTTGTGCCACAAGCTCCTCTTCTCCCCAATTCTTTTCAATACCTCCTCATTAGTTATGTGATCTACCCATCTAATCTTCAGCATTCTTCTGTAGCACTACATTTTGAAAGCTTATATTATCTTCTTGCCTAAACTATTTATCGTCCATGTTTCACTTCCACACAAATACTTTCAGAAACGACTTGCTGACATTTAAATATATACCCGATGTTAACAAATTTTTCTTCTTCACAAACGCTTTCCTTGCCATTGCCAGTCTACATTTCATATCCTCTCTACTTCGACCATCAACAGTTAGTTTGCTACCCCAAATAGCAAAACTCCTTTACTACTTTAAGTGTCTCATTTCCTAATCTAATTCCCTCAGCATCACCTGACTAAATTCGACTACATTCAATTATCCTCGTTTTGCTTTTGTTGATGTTCATCTTATACTCTCCTTTCAAGACACTGTACATTCCGCTCAACTGCTCTTCCAAATCCTTTGCTGTGTCTGACAGAATTCAATGTCATCGGCGAACCTCAAAGTTTTTATTTCTTCTCCATGGATTTTAATACCTACTCCAAACTTTTCTTTTGTTTCCTTTATTGTTTGCTCAAGATACAGATTGAATAGCATAGGGGATAGGCTACAACCCTGCCTCACTCCCTTCCCAGCCACTGCTTCCCTTTCACGTCCCTCGACTCTTTTAACTGCCATCTGGTTTCTGTACAAATTGTAAATAGCCTTCACTCCCTGTATTTTACCCCAGTCACCTTCAGAATTTGAAAGAGAGTATTCCAATCAACATTGTTAAAAGCTTTCTCTAAGTCTACAAATGCTAGAAACATAGGTTTGCCTTTCCTTAATCTTTCTTCTAAGATAAGTCTTGGGGTCAGTATTGCCTCACGTGTTCCAACATTTCTACGGAATCTAAACTGATCTCCCCCGAGGTCGGCTTCTATCAGTTTTTCCATTCGCCTGTAAATAATTCACGTTAGTATATTGCAGCTGTGACTTATTAAACTGATAGTTCCGTAATTTTCACATCTGTCATCACCTGCTCTCTTTGGGATTGGAATTATTATATTCTTTTTTAAGTCTGAGGGTATTTCGCCTGTCTCATACATCTTGCTCACCAGATGGTATAATATTGTCAGGACTGTCTCTCCCAAGGCCATCAGTAGTTCTGATGGAATGTTGTTTACTCCCAGGGCCTTGTTTCGACTTAGGTCTTACAGTGCTCTGTCAAACTCGTCACGCAGTATCGTATCTCCCATTTCATCTTCATCTACATTCTCTTCCATTTCCATAATATTGTCTTCTTGGTACCTTCTTGTTCTTGCTTTATATAACTGACATAAAGAATCTAAATATTGCTACTAAAGTTATGTTGTTTGCAGATGACAAGAACATCATTATAAGTGCTGATAAAAAATCACTAACAACCACGACTAACATAGTCCTGATATAGATTCAACAGTGATTTAATGCAAACCAGTTAACACTTAACTTAAGTAAAACAATTATATACAGCTTGGCAAGGCAACCCTAGGAAATGACCTCCAATTAAAACTGAGTGACAAATAGAGAGAGAATGTGCAATCCAAAAAGTTTCTTGGCATGCACATTGATCAAAACTTAAGTTGGAAAGGCCATATCAAGTATTTATCCGACACATTCAATTTGGCATATTTTGCAGAGTTGCTAGATTAGAGCATTTTTCTGACTTTCAGTCTATTGTGTCTTGTAGCATGCTATTCTGGAGTGAAACTAAATGACACTTAATAGATACCTTCAAACTACAGAAAAAAAGCTATTTCATTCATAACACACCATTCTCCAAGAACTCACTATAAGGCCCTCTTCAAACAATTAGAAATACGGAGCCCATCACTGTATATATTTAAAAGCATTCTATGCACAAGAGCACACCTGAACAATTTACATACCAATGAGGACTGCCACAATTATAATTCTTGCAATGGTAAAAATTTACGTGTAGAAAGAATAAGGATTACACAAATCCAAAAGCATGTGAGTTATTTTAGAGTAAAAGCTTACAATGCTCTGACAGTGTACACAAACGAAATTACAGACAAATTAAAACTTAATACTGAGCTTAAAATTTATCTCTTAAGCAAGAATTTCTATGACATAGATGAGTACTTGGAATTTGCGTAAAATTATTGGCTTGACATTTATTTACATGTTCATGAAATATATTGTACTCTCAAATATGCATTAAAATAGCTATTTAAGTGATTGTCTGTTATTATGTTTGTATTACATGCACTTTACATGTTAATTACACTTGTGACAATTCCTACATCATGTAAATTATTTACAGGAATATCAATAAAATGAAATGAAATGTACTTGACTTGACCTATATAGGTAAACTGAAGAACAGGATACAAGTATTAACAAAGGCGAAACAAGCTACGAACTTAAAATCAAATGTAAAATTTGTATCCTGTACTTCAGTTGATTTTTATAGGTTAACTGAAGGATAGGATGCTAATGCTAGCGAAAGCAAAAGAAACACAGGCAATAAATGCATCATTTGACATATATAAGTTATATCCTCTGTCACTTGACCTGCTATAAACTAATGTACAGGAAACAAATTTAATGTATGTCGGTTTTTCACCTTCGCTAGAACAAGTACCAACTGAAGAATGGGACACTAGTACCAGCGAAGACGAAAACAGCGAAAAATGTAAAACAAAACGTAAAATTTGTATCCTGTACTTAGGCTGACCTATATAGGTCAAGTGAAGGATAGTATACTACTCCTGGCGAAAGCAAAAAACAAAGAAAAAGAAAGCAACATGTGTAACATTGGCATGGAATACCTCAGTTGACATGTGTAGGTTGGTTACTAGTGCTAACAAAGACGAAAAAAACGACAAACGTAAAATTTGTATCCTATTCTTCATTTGACCCATGCAGGTCAACTGAATAATAGGATATAGCCTATGTAGTTCAACTGAGATACAAGATGCTAGTGTTATGTGTGCTGCTTTTTTTGCTTTTGCTAGTACTAGTATTCTATTTTTCACCTGACCTCCATAGTACAGGATACAAATCAACTGTAGAGGAAACAGCAGTCTGAATGACTTGCTATCAGACAAAGATATAATTCAAAATTCCAATGCAAATGATTTAAAATTATGTACACAAATTATTTACAATTACCACAAAAAAGGAAAATCATACACAGCATCTCTCTCCTAATAACACATTCATTTATTTATATTTAAAATTATCACATTTTATCACAGAGTATAAACGATTTATTATCTGCAGCGTATATCTATGACTAAATTATGATGTTGTAGGCCAGAAATCGAATCCGCATATACTTGGAGGAGTTTATTTAGTAAGCTTACAGTCAGAAGTAACAGCTCTAAAGGAAAACAAGGAATAAACATCGCAGTCTCACAAATAACTCTTCCAAGGAATAAACAAAGCACTTCACTGGTCAGTCTCTTGTTCCCACAAAGTCACTGTTCAAAGTCTGCGAGTTGTATCCCATTCTTCAATTGACCCCAAAGGCTTAATTCAAAACATGCACACAACAATTTAAAATTATCACAAGCAACAAAAAGCATACTAAGTATCTGTCCCTTAATAACACATTCATTTATATCTATTTACGATTATGCTGCTTCACCACAGAAGATAACCGATTTATTGTCTACAACTGGAAAATAAACCAATTAATATCTACGACTAAAAGATGATGTCATTGCTCAAACCTGACAAGTTGTACAAATATGGACTGCAGCATTCATTTATACAAACTACCACGACATGTATGTGCACTTGGCGCATAAAAACAGTTGAAAATCATCTTACGAAGATCGCAGTTCCCGCGAAAAAAAGTAGTTGAGGAGGGCTATGCACGTTGAGATCACATGACTCGAACTGAGGTGAAGGGGTAACTCTCGTTTCAAAACAATTCCCGCAAACATTACATTATTTTGACGTGTCATGTGGCCCACAATAAATACAGTCCTAAGCGCACGTCTGTGTGACTTCAGCAATGTAGTGTTAATAACCGGCCGACACAAACGAATGCTTTATCTAAGATTTTGTGAATCTTCTGTGACAAAACTACTTCACTGGAGCTTTCGGGAATGGGTTCAAACAGTTAAAAGCAGCGTATGTTGCTGGCGAGCACAGTGCTGGTAAAGGCAGAAATGGAAGCAATTATTGTGGGTGAAACTGTGGGTAGTACATGGAGAAGCTTGAAGTGCTCACTAGAATTTGCTTCGTGAACTATGGAGCGATGGTGTAAAGAGCAACGAGATTTGTTTGAGAACGTGAGACCTTCCCCCCATGAAAGTGGTCCCTCATATTTGCATGCATAATACTCATTTAAGAAAAGTCATTTCGTAATATCATTAATCGTATTTAATGTTTCTGAAAAGCCTGCAACTGTGTTATTCATGATTTAAATAATGAAACACTGCTAGTTACGCATTTTTCGTGTTTCATGTGACACTTATCGAGAATTTCAAAAGGAAATATTCAATTAGATATTTAAGTGGTGTTTATGTGTATGTTATTTTGCCTCACTTGCTCTGCAGTTATGTCATTATGCTCAACTGCAGTCGGACAGATTGCTTTTTGACGATTTTCTGAAACATCACATAAAATCCCTATGAAAATACCTTTACTTGACCATGAGAATAAATTCTCGTAAAATCTTGTGGGAATCGTAAAAAGAATTATGTAACTGTAGCAGTGTTTCATTCTTTAAATAATGAATGCTGTTTCTGCTAAAGACTGTCTTGAGTGTTCGGATCCCACAATGAACCGTCCCACGTAGTATTCCAGAAACACGTTAACCAATATATAAATCACCCAATGAGGAATTCATGAACACTAGGTTATTTGGAGTACAAACAAACACATTTATTTCATGTATGTATACTTCGAACATAGCTGGCTTTTCATGCCTCCATTTCCTTCCACATCCTTTGTTTTCTTGTCTAACTTTCATGTCATCCACACTGCAGCAAACTCGAATGCAGCTGACTGCTACAGCTATTTCTTTGTAAGATAGCAATCGCTTTTGCAAAAGGTCCTGGGTTCGAGTCTCGGGCCGGCACGCAGTTTTAATCTTCCAGGAAGTTTAAATAGCTTTTGTAGTCAATGTGCTTTGTAGTATGAAGAAGTTTGTATTTTTCATACTTTGCAACGATCACTGTTGTGGTATCCACGCACCAAATACACTTCGTCATTTTACAAAACACGCTAAAGAAGCGAAGCGACTTATAAACAGTGGCCTCACTCTAACTTTTATCAAAGATCTTTGCTGAAAGTTTCCTTACTATACTTTCAGAGAATTAATATAAGGGCTTTGACACCATGGAGGTAAATAAGAAGGAGGCCACATTACGTCCGCTATCTTAACTAGCCCAAAACCTCAAGTTCACTGTGGTGATACTTTCCTGTGACGTGGTTCTGACGTGCCCTTGCGCACTTTCGATAGTGTTGGGCCCTTTGATTGTGTGGAGACGTTGTTGTTTCGTCAAAAATGCCAGCTTGCCTTGTTCACGGGTGTATTAATCGATCCTATCGGAATCTAAAATTTAAAGTAATAACATTTCATTTCTAAGTAGAACAATTCAACCAATATTTTCATTTGTTTACATGACTTATAATTGCACTGTTTACTTTTATTGTAATGGTTTTATTTCTGTCATTTGTCTTTAGATTTGCCTTACTTCACTCAGTATCCGTTCATTTTTTATTTTTTTTTTGTTTCCTGTGGTTTTCATTGTCTTCAAAGTGGCAAATGCTCCGACATCTGAGCCACACTGTATCACCGGTTTCATCCCCTTATAACACATGACTATGTAGCCAACCTGATTGTTGGGGAAGCGTCAGATACCCTAAATTCCTCTCGCTTATAATTATTATTCATTGTTGACATTTCCTCCCCCTTTAAAAAAGATTCTGGCTAGAATCTAGAATCGCCAGAGATAGGGGTAATGTGCTCGTGATTTTCGTGTGTATGATTTTATGAATGTGTAAGTGTGCTGTGTTTCTTTTCTGATGAAGGCTTTGGCAGAAAATTTATGTGCACACTTTTTTCGTCGTGCATGCCTTGTGCTCGGCGTGTTAGTAGCAATCTATCTGCTTCACAGTGTGGTTCTTCCTTCCTGCAGTTCGTTGTAAATAATCCACTGTGCTTCAACAGGAAGAATAATGATGTATATACACTCCTGGAAATTGAAATTCACACCGTGAATTCATTGTCCCAGGAAGGGGAAACTTTATTGACACATTCCTGGGGTCAGATACATCACATGATCACACTGACAGAACCACAGGCACATAGACACAGGCAACAGAGCATGCACAATGTCGGCACTAGTACAGTGTATATCCACCTTTCGCAGCAATTCAGGCTGCTATTCTCCAATGGAGACGATTGTAGAGATGCTGGATGTAGTCCTGCCATGCCATTTCCACCGGGCACCTCAGTTGGACCAGCGTTCGTGCTGGACGTGCAGACCGCGTGAGATGACGCTTCATCCAGTCCCAAACATGCTCAATGGGGGACAGATCCGGAGATCTTGCTGGCCAGTGTAGTTGACTTACACCTTCTAGAGCACGTTGGGTGGCACAGGATACATGCGGACGTGCATTGTCCTGTTGGAACAGCAAGTTCCCTTGCCGGTCTGGGAATGGTAGATCGATGGATTCGATGACGGTTTGGATGTACCGTGCACTATTCAGTGTCCCCTCGACGATCACCAGAGGTGTACGGCCAGTGTAGGAGATCGCTCCCCACACCATGATGCCGGGTGTTGGCCCTGTGTGCCTCGGTCGTATGCAGTCCTGATTGTGGCGCTCACCTGCACGGCGCCAAACACGCATACGACCATCATTGGCACCAAGGCAGAAGCGACTCTCATCGCTGAAGACGACACGTCTCCATTCGTCCCTCCATTCACGCCTGTCGCGACACCACTGGAGGCGGGCTGCACGATGTTGGGGCGTGAGCGGAAGACGGCCTAACGGTGTGCGGGACCGTAGCCCAGCTTCATGGAGACGGTTGCGAATGGTCCTCGCTGATACCCCAGGAGCAACAGTGTCCCTAATTTGCTGGGAAGTGGCGGTGCGGTCCCCTACGGCACTGCGTAGGATCCTACGGTCTTGGCGTGCATCCGTGCGTCGCTGCGGTCCGGTCCCAGGTCGACGGGCACGTGCACCTTCCGCCGACCACTGGCGACAACATCGATGTACTGTGGAGACCTCACGCCCCACGTGTTGAGCAATTCGGCGGTACGTCCACCCGGCCTTCCGCATGCCCACTATACGCCCTCGCTCAAAGTCCGTCAGCTGCACATACGGTTCACGTCCACGCTGTCGCGGCATGCTACCAGTGTTAAAGACTGCGATGGAGCTCCGTATGCCACGGCAAACTGGCTGACACTGACGGCGGCGGTGCACAAATGCTGCGCAGCTAGCGCCATTCGACGGCCAACACCGCGGTTCCTGGTGTGTCCGCTATGCCGTGCGTGTGATCATTGCTTGTACAGCTCTCTCGCAGTGTCCGGAGCAAGTATGGTGGGTCTGACACACCGGTGTCCATGTGTTCTTTTTTCCATTTCCAGGAGTGTATTTACAATACAAGAAGGAAAATATGACCTTCACTACACCATGTTATGGTTGTCTGTAGCACAAAGAGTGGTTTACAATACTGCAACCAAAAGTTTTGAGCACTTACCCATTGATATAAAATGCTACCCATTGATATAAAATGCCTGACACACAGAAAAGTAAAATTTGAAACTAAGCTGATAACTCCTCCCTCGATAAGTTCTCCTGTTCTGCGGAAGATTATCTGTTACTGTAATGTGTAAATGGTGACACGTAGGACTTACTGATTGACATCTGTCTGCCTTTAATTAAAAACGTAAAAACTAATAAATGATTAGCATGGAGGCACATTACAAAAAATATTTGATGTCAATATACAATGACTCTTTCCATACCATTACAGTTTATTGTGCAAATGTTACATGGAACATGAAACTAAGTAATTAACGATTGGTATATCACAAAGCATAGTACAGACTTATATACTTTGAAAACCTCCTTATCCTGTAAGTTGCTATTATTGGTCATATACTGAATGGTGGTTCTTAGGTAAAATTTCAAAGTGAGAAGATGAGTAAACTACAACGAAACTAATGCACTGATAATACAATAAAAGAAGAGCTCTATTCTGCTTGGAGGCATACTTCTATCCAGTACCGGTTCTTTGACATTGCAGTAGTCATTCACAAGATGCACAAGATACGATAGAATACGTTGCTTATTTCCTCATTGCACACGTTTATGGGCTGGAAAAGAGCATATTGGTAAGTTTTCTACATATGTGAGCCCTAAAAATGTTGTGCATTCGAGATGTAAGCTGAATATGTAACGAAAATAAGCAGTACCGATATCAGTACACAAACAAGTATTGGCTTCAGAGTTACAGTTTCATTTACTGTCGATACAAATACATTAAAAGTGGAATTAAATGGATTATGAACGCATCCTTGTCACATCACTTTCTGCTCTTTCTAGATAATATAAATAAAGCAGCAAAACACAATGTACGTTAACGACGCCAAATGTGTCGTATTACTAAAGCAAATGCGAATTCTAGAACAGATAAAGGTAGAAATTGTCTTCCTGTCACTATGTTAGTTACGTAAGTTCTACAATTTTTAGTATTTAAAACAGTTGTAGCGCTCATACGACATAAATAATGAACAAACAACAATCGTAAACAGTAGTCTGCTAATGTTTTAAGCTACTTAAAATGGTGACAAGCCCCACTGACTCTGGCTTCAACACGACATACAGCATAAATCTATAGTGCCACTTGCCTTCTTTTTTTTACCTTCATGTTTAAGATGGACGTACATTTGCGTGTCTGTGTCACAGCCCTTTAATCAATTCCTTGACAGAGTGGTAGGGACGTTTGTGGTGAAGATCTTTAATCAAAGTTAGAACGAGGCCATTGTTTATATGACGCTTCATTTACTTTAGTGCATCTGAACTATAAAATTATGAAATGTATTTGGTGTGTGGCTATCACTACAGTGATTGTTGCTAAGTATTGAAAAATACGAAATCCTTCATACCACAAAACATGCAGACTACAAGAACTGTAATAATCATTTACAGTCTTGCAGAGAAATAGCAGTAGCAAGCAACTACTTTCAGATTTGTTGCACTGTGAATGATGTTAAGCTTACACGTAAAAAAAAGGATGTGTAAGGAGATGGAGGTGTGGAAAGCCAAGTATATTCAAAGTACACATAAGAGAAATAAATGTCTTTATTTGTACTCCAAGCGACCTAGCATAACCTTCACAGTTTCCTCATTAGGTCATTTACTTTATATATTGGTACACAACTTTCTGGAATGCGTTGTGAGATTCAAATACTAAATTAAAAGTTGGAATAGCTTTCGCCTTTTTTAATAACGTTAAATTATCCATGAGACCATTTTCAGCAGAAATAGCATTCATGATTTAAAAAACTAAAACACTTCACAAGACACGTATTTTTTCACGATTTGGACAATGTTTTGTGAGAAATGATTCTCATGTTCAGGTACAAATATTATGTTTTTTCAGAAAATTGCTAAAAAGAAATCTGATTTCAGTTGACCATAATAACATAACTGCAGTGCAAGAGAGAGAGAGAGAGAGCGAGAGAAAAAACAAATATGAACACTACATAAAATACTATGAGAAAATTTCCTTTTGTTAATGAGAATAAATTCTCAGAAAGCTTCATATTAAGAATGAAAAATACATAACTACAGTATTTCATTATTTAAATCACGAATAACACAGTCACAAGCTTTCCATTTTTTTAAGGAATATCGTGTTTACAAATACGAGGGGCCACTTTCTTGAGGGTAGACTTTATGATTGTTTGTCCATTCTCAAATAATTTTCATTGTTCTGTATATCCCCGCACTGCAGCTGATGAATTAGGTAAACACTTCATGCTTCCCCACTCGCTAACCATGGTTTCACCCAAATTTCGATTTATCTCTTTTTTTAGCAAATTCGTGTGCTACCAACATAAGCTATTGTTAAATGTTTGGTATCCATTCCCAAACAACTATGATGCAAATTTTAAGTTTGTGTAGTTGCTCTAGTGAAGTACTTTGGTCAAAGAAGTTTCGAGAAATCATTGACAAAGCATGCTTTGCTGATGTCACGTGAACATGCGCTTGGGCCACGAATGTCACATACAATGTCGACGATGGCATAATTGGCTATAGACTTTTGTTAGCATTCAATTTGGATCTCTCACAAGATTTCATATGCATATACCGGATATTTAGAAAAAAACATGTCATTCTTGGAATGATCTTTATAATTATTGATATAATAAATTGTCATGTAATGTTTTATCGATGGTTAATGCTTCCATATAAGAGTATTCTTTTAGAAGTGAGTTATTATCGTTAATAATTCACAAATTTAGAATTAAACACACTTGTTTTATAATATGCAGTGTGCCATTTTAATAATGGAGCACAGAAAAGTTATGCCAAATACGTCACCATCATCATTAAATGCCACTTAATAATGCATCAACCATAGAAGCCCTCAAGATAGAATATGATAACCAAGACTGGAGTTAAATAGCACATGGTTAAGCACTATTGTAATGAATAACATTGTGGTTTCTGGAGTCGAAAGTTATTGGTTCACATTCTGTTACATGCAATTTTTTTAAGGTTAGTGTTTTTAACACTTTCTGTACTTTTTAATGAATGTAATACAAGTATGTTCTGCAATATTGGATGTTATCAGTCTGGTGTGAGAACGGAAGATGAAATAAAAATTTACCGTTTTCCGAGTATGACGTTAGCATGAACCTAGCGACAGCTTAAATTTTGCGACTGAAACGAGCAACAATAAAATTCATATTCTTCCTTCCTAAAAATATTCGCTGTTCATTTACGAATGTGTAGCGTTTTCTAGGGGTGTGGTTGCAGGAATCTAAGAGTACAGCTTTAATTGTTGCAAATTGAAACGAGGAGCAATAATATTCATATTCTAATTTCCGCTAATATTTAGCTCTATATTTCCAAATATGTGGCTACCTCTATATTTCCGAATACTTAGCGACTTTTGAGTGCGTGGTTAGACAAGAACGTAAGAGGAGAGCTTAAATTTCCTGCGAGTGAATTGAGAAGCAATAATATTCGTATTCTTTCTTGTCGCAATGTCGTTAGCCGATCATACGGTCTTCGATATTGCGTTTGACGTCAAAATGACATCACATTTACGGGAACATTGTGAAAAGAGCATTACCCTATGTGTCAGACAGTGGGAATACACATTGAGATTACGGTGCCATGATGGCCAGTGTAAATTGGTCTTTAGTCGAAAGAATAACAAAGCTGGCATGGAACATTTGCAGTTTGTCGCGAAAACAAAGCACAATAATGAACTAAAAATTAACAATATACAAAAGCACTAAACCCTGTACTATAACATGAGTAAGTGCCGCGAACATACGTTAAGTTCTGATGTTAGTAGACGACGTCACTTTCAAACCGATCTTCCCGAGAAACATTACATGATGTGAAAGCCTATGTAAATGCCGCCATTTGTAACACTTAAGTTGGCATGATAGTGTGCAAGTGTCGTGTGTCACAAATAAGTCAATTCACGTGTAAGATGGTGGAAACTCGGAAATGCACTGTGAAATGTTTTATCGTGATGCGACTTGACTGTCAGTGTTGTTTGGCCTTTAAGGTTATAATCACAACGTATTGTAATTGTTGTAAAAAAGTCGTCTACTTCTTAAATTTATAAAAACCCATCAAGTTATATTGTTTTCACCCCAAAATTTTCGTCTTTGTGTACTTTTAAAATTCACAATAGTCACTTTGACTTTAAAATCGCTGTACAATTCGTCTTTGACTTTTTTTCTCAGAAACATAGACCACAGATAACTTTATGGTCTGTGCTTGGAAATGTATTCTTCCTACCTCCCGCCTCTCGAGCCATAACTCTTAAAAATAGGGCTGTGTTTGAACTCGACTCGATCTGTTCGAACAGTTTACAGCACAGTTCGGGAAATCTTGAGTTCCGTTCAATCCCTTGCTCGTCCTGCTGTCTAGTGACTTTTGTTGGTACTATCACAAGGGTTTAAGGAGATGAGATCTGGATAAACTGAAAGAACCTGAGGTTGTACAGAGTTTCAGAGAGAGGATTAGGGAATGATTGAAAATAACGGGAGAAAGAAATTCAGTAGAAGAAGAATGGGTAGCTTTGAGAGATGAAATGGTAAAGGCAACAGAGGATCAAGTAGGTAAAAATACGAGGGCTAGCAGAAATCCTTGGGTTACAGAAGAGATATTGAACTTAACTGATGAAAGGAGAAAATATAAAAATGCAGTAACTGAAGAAGGCAAAAAGTAATACAAACGACTCAAAAATGAGTTCTCTGGGAAGTGCAAAATTGCTAAGTAGGGATGACTGGCGGACAAATGTAAGGATGTAGAGGCTTATATCACTAGCCTACAGGACAGTTAAAAAGGCCTTTGGAGTGAAGAGGACTAATTCTATGAATATCAAGAGCTCAGATAGAAAGCAAGTTCTAAGCAAAGAAGGGAAAGCAGAAAGGTGGAAGGAGTATATAGAGGGTCTATACAAGGGCGATATTATGGAAATGGAAGAGGACTTAGAAGGAGATGAAATGGGAGATGTGATACTGCATGAAGAATTTGACAGAGCACTGAAAGACGACCTAAGTCGAAACAAGGCCCCAGGTGTACACAGTGTTGTATCCGCGGACCCAACCGAATAGCGCGCGCGCCCTGCCGTCTCATCGCTTGCCACAGTTTCCCGTCGCGACCGCTGGCGGCGCATGGCGTTGCCGGCGACCGAAGACGTCGCGCCATTGCTGAGCTGGGGCCTACAACGCCCTCTGGGTACAAGATATAAGAGGGGCGCTGGCCCCGAGTCAGGGGGTCTTGCAGACAGCTCGTTACAGTCGTCAGTACCGTCGTTCGTTGTCTGGTTAGCTAACTCGCTGTGTGATTCAGTATTGTATAACGACTTAAGCCACGAATCAGAAATATTCTTTGGACACTAATTGGAACTGTATCTACAGTACACTCTTCGCTGTCAATAAAGCTAAGTAATTGTTTTATACTAACTGGTGCTTATTTATCACTGCCACCAGATTTTAATCACAACCTGCTCACATCCTACTCCATATCCAAATTATGGTTGCCGGCCTGGGTGGAAGAGCGGTTCTAGGCGCTACAGACTGGAACCGCGCGACCGCTACGGTCGCAGGTTCGAATCTTGCCTCGGGCATGGATGTGTGTGATGTCCTTAGCGTAGTTAGGTTTAAGTAGTTCTAAGTTCTAAGGGACTGATGACCTTAGAAGTTAAGTCCCATAGTGCTCAGAGCCATTTGAACCAATTATGGTTGCCACGCCTGGACAGCCATAAAAGACAACATTTCATTAGAACTACTGACAGCCTTGGAAGAGCCAGCCCTGACAAAGCTCTAGCATCTGGTGAGTAATATTTATGAGACAGACTTCAGGCAGAATATAATAATTACAATCCCAAAAAAGGCAGGTGTTGACAGGTGTGAAAATTACCGCATTATCAGTTTAATAAGTCATGGCTGCAAAATACTAGTGCGAAATCTTTACAGAACAATGGGGAAACTGGTAGACCTCAGGGTGGATCAGTTTGGATTCTTTAAAAATGTGAGGCAATACTGACCCTATGACATATCTTATAAGATAGTTTAAGGAAAGGCGAACTTACGTTTCTAGAATATGTAGACGTTAGAAAGCTTTTCACAATGTTAACTGGAATATTCTCTTTCAAATTCTGAAGGTGGCAGAGGTAAAATACAGGTAGCGAAAGGCTATCTGCAATATGTACAGAAACTAGATGGCAATTATAAGAGTTGACAGGCATGAAAGGGAAGCAGTGGTTGGGAAGGGAGTGAGACAGGGTTGTATGCTATCCCTGATGTTATTCAATCTGTTTTGAGCAAGCAGTAAAGGAAACAAAAGAAAATTTGGTGTAGATATTACAATCCATCGAGAAGAAATGAAAATTTTGAGTTTTGCCAATGACATTGTAATTCTGTCAGGGACAGCAGAGGACCTGGAAGAGCAGTTGAACGGAATGGACAGTGTCTTGAGAGGAGGATATAACATGAACAACAATAAAAGCAAAATTAGAATGATGGAATGTAGTTGAATTAAATCAGGCAATGCTGAGGGAATTATATCAGGGAATGACACAGAAAGTAGTAGATGAGTTTCGCTATTTGGGGTGCCAAATAACTGAGGATGGTCGAAGTAGAGAGGATATAAAATGTAGACCGGAAATGGCAAAGAAATCTTTTCTGAAGAAGAGAAATTTATTAACATCGAGTATAGATTTGTGTCAGGAAGTCTTCTGAAAGTATTTGTATGGAATGTAGCCATGTATGGAAGTGAAACATGGATGATAAATAGTTTAGCCAAGAAGAGAATAGAAGCTTTCAAAATGTGGTGCTACAGAAGGATGCCGAAGATTAGACGGGTAGATCACGTAAGTAATGAGGAGGTACTGAATAGAATTGGGGAGAAGAGGAATTTGTGGCACAACTTGACTAGAAGAAGGGATCAGTTGGTAGGACATGTTATGAGGCATCAAGCTATCACCAGTGTAGCATTGGAGGGTAGCGTGGAGGGTAAAAATCATAGAGAGAGACCAAGAGACGAATCCACTAAGCAGATTCAGACAGATGTAGGTTGCAGTAGTTACTTGGAGATGAAGAAGCTTGCGGAGTTTAGAGTAGCGCTTTTAAAGCACTGAGGATATTAATAATAAAAACAACTATGAAACATGGACTGAAATATCAAAGTTGCAGTTCACGTGAAGCAACAGAAACTAACAAAGCAATATAAGATTGCAACCATGATTCTGTGTAATTCTCGAACTTTCTATCGTCCCGCGATCGGGTGATGTTTGATGGCACTATCTCCAAGACGAGTGTATTCCGATGTAATTTATTCTCCCGATAAATATTAATTAGTTCATTAGGATACAGTTCGTTTATTCGGCATTTGATTCTCGATTAGTTGTCTTGATTGTTTCATTTGAATTTTGTCGTCTTGCTTTCAAACTGTTTAAAATATGATAAAGTTATTATCTGTTGTTCAAATATATCAACAGGGACTGAGTTGCTCATATGCAGGATAGGTAAACGGTTACCGCCTCTCATAATCAAATAAAATATAATACTAGGTTCAGTCAAGCAATGTTTTTTTGGAGGACAACATTTTCATCTTTGTTTGTTACCTGTACTTAAAAATCGACACGAACGTTTCTATATTCTTACATACTGTATGAGAACAGGTATTGTTAATTTGTTCAAACGCAATAGGAGTTCTTACAGTGGAAGGCTGTAATGGTATTTCGTCCACTGCTTCATAAAATTGTGAAATTTATCTAGAGCCATAGCTTATTTAGCTAGTTCCAGTTTCTTACTTAGACCTTGCATTCGCGCCATGGGAGTCATACGTCACGTGATTGTTCGAACTAGCTCAATACTTTACCGAGCGCTGCGCCGTATCGGGAAATATCGAGCACGTTTGAACGCGAGTGTCATTTGCCCAGCCCTAGTTTCTACCATAGCATGGTTTGAAATCACGTTAAAGGAAAAACATACTTATCTGCACGACTGCTAATAACTATTTTTAATGTCATATGTCCAGAGCACCGTGTACCCCATTGATTCAGATAAATTTTTAGATTTCGGCGTAGTCGGCCGATGTGGTTGAGCGGTTCTAGGCGCTTCAGTCTGGAACCGCGCGACCGCTTCGGTCGCAGGTTGGAATCCTGCCGCGGGCATGGATGTGTGTGATGTCCTTAGGTTAGTTAGGTTTAAATAGTTCTAATTTCTAGGGGACTGATGACCTCAGATGTTTAGTACCATAGTGCTCAGAGCCTTTTCGGAGTATGATTTTTCTTGTTTCATGTGTTGGTATTACTGGATGTCAATCGCATCCGTTTCTCGTGCACAAACAAGTCAAATTTAAATTTCAAGTGTAACATGTAGGAAGTCTGGTAGAAGTATACACTGTTTAGCGTAATTGATATAATCCATTTGGCAATCAAATCAACATTCTAAGTAAAGTATGGAAGTACACTTAGACCCGAAGGAAGTCTTGGCTCACCTGAACGAAATGGGATATAGAAACATTACACCGGAGCAGTTACGGGATTTCGTTCGAGGTATGGTAAATCTGTGGATGCAAAAAATATGGCATTTAAATGTGTGGTGCATATCGCATGCAGGTTTGGTTACGCAAATAGCAGTCTATTTTTGGTGTGAAGTAAATATTGCTTACAGTAAGAAGTGAGGCAGTGCGGATCGTACTTGTCTATATATTATATTTACCGGATCATCTCCTTTGGGTTTACATTTTTAGATGCGGTTGTGTGATTGTTGACCCTGCAGCTGTAAGAGTTGTGTGATTGTCTATCTCGCAACTGCTCAAGATCGGACGTAATTAAAGGCAATAGCAGATGTGTTCTCGAAAATCATCATTTTGACGAATTAGCAGAGTCACACGCAGAACGCACCATAAGTAAACGATCTGTAGCGAAAAAGAATACGTATGCACTTTATTTAAACAAGAAGATGCGATTCAAGGCAGCTGAAACTTTCTTACCCCAACTTTGCTGCTCTATCGTTGCGTACCTACAGTGGTATCTTATATTGCAGGTGTCAAATTTTTCAGAAAAGTGACACAATTGCACGTGCTTTTGTGGTTACCAAAACACACACACATACACACACACACACACACACACACACACACACACACACACACACACACACACACACACACACAAACAATACATGCATTATAAAATAGGATGTCCATGACAGCTTCATCAAAAATAGCTAGCCTACTTGCCATGAATTAGGAGTAAGTTTTCCTATCTGTTTTCTCAAGAGAAGGAGAAGAGGTATGTCTTTTTAACTTGATCTCCGCTGTGATTTATATGCAACAAAATTTAGTTGTTGAAATACTGGCCATTTGAAATTAAACTGTCTTCTTATAATATTGTCAGCAACAGGTGACTTTCAAGAGGCTGACACAATGTGCTAGACTAATAGAGTTCTATATCTTCTTTGAGAAAATAGCATTGATCTTCAATGGTGATTGTATTCTTGTAAACTACTTGAGGTACAACTAGCTACTTTGTTCGTACATATATGAAACTGATGATTCAAAGTCTCAGTTGAATGCCAGTAACCAGGTAGCATATGGGGTCAGTGTGCCAGTGTCATCCAAATATTTCCCATAGGTCTCCCGTAGATTACAACTCGATAATTAAAAACTGAGTGACTGAAGGGCGTCAGAAAGTTTCAGACAAAAAGTTGGTTTGTACATCTTCCTCCAATTACATTTTGAAGTAACTTATATATATATATATATATATATATATATATATATATATATATATATATATATATAAAGTTACTTCAAAATGTAATTGGAGGAAGATGTATATATATGAATAAGGAGATACAACATGAGGAGCCAACACTATGCTATTTTGATGCCTACACCACTCTATGCCATTCTTACGTCTTCTTCATACAACAAATGAAGACATTTTAACCTATTTTAACATAAGATTATCTTAGGAACAAGACTGAGCAGTTAGTTGCTAGATCACAACTGCCAAATTAAAGGCTCTTCATCTGTGATCCTTTAAGTGCACTTAAGGCTGATCTCGTACTATCATAATTAAAGCAATTCGGAACATCTATAATCCCTTACAAGGATTTAAAGTTACTAAGGGATTACATCAGGGATGCAGCCTACCACCAATACTTTGTAAAATATGTACAAGGAAAACACTGGAAAATTGGAAGAAAAAAATGTAAGAACATGGGAATTCCAATATGTGCTAGTACTATATATCCAGTACAATTTACCGATGGCCAGCTAATTTTGACCAAAAACCATTCTGCAATGTTTTAGTTTTCGTGGTCACCGAAAGTTATACATAATTATAATTTCACTTCTTCTTTGTGCATATCTGTCCTTAAATTTTGTTCAGCAGTTCTTATAATTAATGTTAGTATTCCTTGTATCCATATGGAGGGGGCTGGGATGCAGTCTGCCTTTTTACCTTATCTTCTCAGTGGTTCCCCTTCCATGATCCATATCTCGTCTCTCATCCTTGGGTTTCTTCCATTAAATCAATAATTGAATTTGTGAAATTCATTTTCTTCCTGATGACTTCATTTCGGACTCTTTCCCACATGGATAACTGTGAAGACCATCTCCAAACATATATTAAAGTTGCTATCTATCTTTTCGTTAATGGGGATTTAACTGTCCATACTTCTGATCCTTGTCATAATGCTTGCAATGGTTTTTTCTGTTTCTAATCTGTTCGCCTCAGTACAGTTAATGTTCTAATAAGGAACTTTCCAGCGTTTATTCATGAATTAATTTTCTTATTGTGTTTACCAAATTGTGTGATATTTATTCACAGATATTTGTACTCAGTATGTGTAGTCATTACATCTCTTCTAGTGTCAATTATTGATCTATTCCTCATGTTATCGTGCATTTTGTTTTATCCGTGTTGTGCTGAGGACCTATTTTTTAATACTGTATTAATTCCTTGGTGATATATTCAATGTCTTCATTTTGGGTCAAAATTAGCTGGCCATCGGTAAATTGTAGTGGATATATAGTACTAGCACATATTGGAATTCCCATGTTCTTACATTTTTTCTTCCAATTTTCCAGTGTTTTCTTTGTACATATTTTACAAAGTATTGGTGGTAGGCTGCATCCCTGATGTAATCCCTTAGTAACTTTAAATCCTGGTAAGGGATTGTAGATGTTCCGAATTGCTTTAATTATGATAGTACGAGATCAGCCTTAAGTGCACTTAAAGGATCACAGATGAAGAGCCTTTAATTTGGCAGTTGTGATCTAGCAACTAACTGCTCAGTCTTGTTCCTAAGATAATCTTATGTTAAAATAGGTTAAAATGTCTTCATTTGGTGTATGAAGAAGACGTAAGAATGGCATAGAGTGGTGTAGGCATCAAAATAGCATAGTGTTGGCTCCTTATGCTGTATCTCCTTATTCATTCATATACTTATTCTTCACTTGTATGTCATTAGCTTGATGTGAGCCTTATTTGTGCATTCTCTACTTCATCACTATACAACCTGACAAAAGCTGGACTTGTATACATTTGGCTGGACATGGCAGTAAAATGTTGGACATGTCTGACCATCTGACAATCCACAAACTGCATAAAGGTTTATTATCATAGGATTTTTTATACGTCTAAAAATACTAAGTGAAGGGACTAATTTCGAACATTTTTCTTTTAAAGTATCTTTGCAATCAGTTCTGCATCATATCTGCTTGTGTTATCCTCGGGGGCCTCACAACTCTTGAGTATGTGCATGGTGAGCAGGCAGTCCCAAGCTGTTGCACTACTTCCTTTCCTGTGGTGCAATTTTATTTTCTCATTATATATCTTTCCTCTGGCTTACTATCTAGGACATATCAGTAACGCCCTCATCCCCACTTCATAAAAGAATCAAACTCCCATCTATAAAACTGCTTCAGATTATTTTTAAAGTTTATTGGAAGGTTCTAAGTGCTCTCTTTCTGTAATATTGGGTGAATTGTGTCTGGGTAATTTGCACTTCATGAGTTACACAGCCTCAAGACACATATACATGGTTTCTAATTTTAATATTTATCTTATTGTTTTAAAACTTTAACAATAGATTAGCACAGAATCTTAAATTTTTAAATTTGGTCAATAATTATATGAATTACTGAAATCAAATTTTTGTTGCACATGGAAACTGTTATATAGGCAACCTGCAACTGAAATTGTGCACAGTTTTAGCTGTTTAGTGGTGTAGGTTCCCTGCTTATGCCCAAGCTTGCTCTCAGGATGTTGGGCATGGCTTCTCTCACTTTGTTCCCTTTATTTCAACCTGCACATGTCAGCTAACTAATATTTGTGCCCCCACTTAGAGGTTTGACCCCAACCTTGTCAAACTCCTTTTACAGGATGTGCAGGCTGCGCAAGGAAGGTCGCCAAATACGCAGCATGGTAGTTAGTCCGTGTGGTAGGTCACTGGTTACCCAATTGTAGCCCTTTGACTGCACAGTGATAGCACTCTTGTTGCCTGATCTGTCGCTTTCCTGTGCATGCCGATGAGTAGCTTGCCTATCCATTTGGGGGCACTGGTACTCGAGTCACTGGTCATCACACTGGATGACCTTTGCTCTGGCTGGGTGGCGCCTGTGGAAAGAGCCCTCATTTGGAGTACTGTATTTTACAGACTATAAAAAACACTTTTTTCCTTCAAAAAATTGCCTCCAAAATTCAGGCGCTTCTTATCTCAATATTAATATAAAAATGCCCAGTGTTTCATTTAAAATTCTCAACAGTCTAAAAAAATGGCCATATAATCGATACTGTGAAAAACCTCTGTCTGGCAACACTAGATTCAACTGGCAGCAGCAGTGAACCAATGTGACAAACATGAGTTGCGGGGATTCACAAACTTGCAAGAACAATCTCCCTCTCATCCTGCCATCACAAACTGAGAATACTGTCTAGCTTATGATACATCATTGCGGTGTATGTTGCCAGTGAACCTGAAAGTGATCCGCGTTACCGGTAATGGTACAATATCTTTTGTTAGTAGTTAGTTTCGTAATGGGAAAAAATAAAAGGTATTCATATGATGTGGGCTATAAATTGAAAATAATAGCATATGCAGAACAACAGAAAACTGAGCAGCTGAGTGGCGTTTCGGCTCTCCACCAACAGGGGTGGGGATTATGATTGGCACACTAGTAGAGAAGAATTTTAAAAAATGAGGAAGACTAAATGTGCAGATAGAGGACTGAATTGAAAATGGCCAAACCTAGATGGTGACTCACTGAAATCGATTCAAGGACACTATGAAAATAGCATTGGAATTACTACAAAAATAATTCAAATACACGTGTGTAGGCTAGTGTACAGTGAAACTTAACTTGGTGCTACATTGTTGTTCTTTCATGTTGTGCTGACTTAATCCAGTGACTATTCTCAAGCACAAAAGACTACCAAAACCTTCTAAAATAAGCCAGTTGGTGGTGTTGTTCATGTTCATGAGAAGGGTTGGATGGATGAGGCTGGTATGAAATTATGGATTAACAGTGTGTGTGAGAGAAGGAAATGTATGTTATTGAAGAGGAGTTCTCTTTTTGTGCTAGATCAGTTTAGTAGTCATCTGAAAAATTCTACAAAAGAGAAATTGAGAAAGGGAATACAGAGCTTCCTGTTGTCTCGAGAACATCTACTATGTCATGGCAAAGGGAGCTTTAAAATGACCTACAATCAAACAATTGTGTCAGTGGATAAAACAGTCATGGTCTAGAGAAAGAGGGAAGAAGTCAATGTTAAATCTTTCAAGAAGTGCGGCAAAAGTAACAGTCTTGATGGCAGTGAAAACTATTATATATGAAGAGGACAATGATAAGACGAAGAAAAAGAAAGTTCAGCTGATGATGTTTTAGGATTTAAAAAATGTCAGTTCAGTTTTATAAACCAAGAATTTTTTTGGTCTGGCTTTGCGATCTAATAAAAAAGTGGTACAAATGTTATTTTAAAAAATTACTCAAAAATTGAGGAGCATCTTATAGTCTGTAAAACACAGTAAGTGGCATTATGATAGATATTTATCATCATGGATCACCAAATTAGCAGTCAGTGGCCATGAGGCATATCATTATGATCCCAAAAATTTTCTCTCCTTGGCCATGCCATGGATGGAAAAAGAAAACCAAACAATTTATATAGAGACTTACTCCCCTTAGTTTTTAGTTTGCACTTGAACAGATGGAGGGTCCCTCTCTCTACCAAGCCAATGTTTTTTGTGCAGATTGTTGAAAATACATTTGACAAACTCTCTTCACTTATTGAATTGTGAAGTGATTCCGTCTTACGATAATTAAAACAGCAAATCCTACCCAAAAAGTGTTACCCTTTTGCAAACAACTTAGTGGTGTATTTGTTACAATAACACCCCAGAAAAACCTAAGCATGCTATAAGGATTAATTTTTGACAATGACTTACTGCAGCAGACAGTTGAAGAACTAGGCAAATATTTGCCATCACCAGGTCTGGTAACCATCTCGGACGACGGCCTGTACCGTCATGGAATGATGACTTTAGATTGGCTATCAGGGCCAGATTGACAGCTCTTCGAAACTTCAAACGGTGTCCAACTACAGACAATCTTCATGTCTTCAGGTCTACGAGAGCACGTGCGAGGCGAGTGATCAAAGAATGGAAGGGGGCTTCCTGGAGGGAATTCACGACTTCCATTAATTGGTCCACTTCCGCTGCGCATGTTTGGGAATCAGTAAGACGAATTTCAGGCAAGAGTAGTCCACATCCCCTTACAGCCTTGTCAAATAATGGAGTAGTCTACAACCTTCCATTCTCCATGTGGGAACTGGAAGAACTGGAATCAGCTTTATCTGCAGCCAAAGACACTGCTCCAGGACCTGATGAGATCCATTATACCATGCTTCGTCATCTGTGTCCTATAGCAAAAGGTCAGCTCCTCTCATGTTTCAATCAGATTTGGTTTGATGGACAGTACCTCATGACTTGGAAACAGACAATCTTAATTCCATTCTGGAAAACAGGTAAGGACCAGAGCGCCCCTAACAGTTATCAGAGTGTCGCCCTTACTAGTTATATAGGTAAGACTCTTGAATGCATGGTCAACTGCCGATTCGTCTGGCTGCTCGAATCCCGAGGTTACCTGAGCTGCTCCCAGTGTGGTTTGAGGCGCTACCGCTCCACTGTTGACAACTTAATTCCACTGGAGACGGCGATACAGGAGTCCTTCTTACACCAAAACCATTTACTTTGTGTGTTTTCTTGACCTCAAAAAAGCATATTATTCTACTTGGAGGTACAAAACCCTTCACCAACTTCATGAATGGGAACTACGTGGATGCCTGCTGCTTCTGATCCAACCCTTTCTCGAGCACAGGCGTTTTCGATACCACATTGGTGATGCCGTATCTGATTGCTATGTTGCGGAGAATGGTGTGCCCGAGGGCAGTGTCCTGTGTTACATTGTTTGCCATCACTATCAGTGGCATTTCCTCTGCAGTCAGGAGCCCTGTCAAATGCTCTTTGTTTGTGGATGACTTTTCAATCTTCTTCTCTTCCTCTGATCTTACGACGACGAGGCAGCTAAACTGATCATTAGGAGGCTGGAAACCTGGGCCCAGACAACTGGTTTTCGGTTCTCGCCTGAGAAGACTGTGTGCATCAATTTTAATCATGCTCGTCAGAGTTTTAACCAACCAGAGCTTACAATGGGGGGCTGTATTCTACTTTTTCAAGACACAGTGTGCTTTTTGGGTTTATTATTTGACTCGAAATTAACAATCTCGCACACCTGAAAGACCTACAAACAAAGGGCTTGTGGTTGTTGTACATTTTGAAATGCCTTGGCGGAAAAACATGGGGAGCTGACGGGTCCTGCCTCCTACAGTTTTATATGGCATTTGTTCAATCACGCTTAGACTATGGCTGCGTGGTTTATGTATCGGCCCGTCCTTCCTACCTCCGGATGTTAGATGCTGTCCGCCATGCGGGCATTCGGATATTGACTGGAGCCTTTCAGACCAGCTCAGTTCGGAGTATGTGTGCAGAGGCTGGTGAACCACCACTCTGTATTCAGCGACACATCCTTTTGGCTCGACAGGTGCTGAAAATCACTGTTACTCCAGTCGTTCGTATTTAGTTCAGTCATCCAACCCGCCTTCGAATGACTATTCAGGAACCGGCCCCATGCGACCCAGCCATGTGGTATACTTGCTGTGGCCTCAAGGATCTGGATCTCTTGGGCATGAAAATACACACCCAGGGATGGAACACACTGTCACCTTGGTGTCTTCGGAGGCCCAAAGTGATTTTAAGCTTGACGCAGTACCTGAAAAATTGTACTGCAGATATGGTTTTTACAACTTTGTTTTAGTCTATTTTAAGTATGTATATATGTATGTTTTATCGTTATTTATACAGATGGCTCCCAGCAGGGGAATGCTCTTGGTTGGTTTGTGGTTTTCCCTGATAGGGTTTTTAAAGTGCATCTTCTAGAACAATTTACAAATTATGATGCAGAGTTATATGGCATTCTAATGGCACTGGAGAGGGTTCACAGGCATCACCGTACGAGTTTTCTTGTCTGTTCTGACTTTCTTAGTGCACTGCAAGCGCTTCACCAAATGTATCCGGTAGACCTGCTGATTCAGCTCATCCATGACTGCTTACAGTGGCTCCAATGTCGTGGCAAGGAGGTGATCTTTTTCTGGGTACCTGGTCACGTTGGGATACAGGGTAACAACATGGCTGATAAAGCTGCAAGGAAGCATGTTGGGATAGTGTTGTCCATCAATGTCCCATCCTGTTGCATGCCCTTATCTAATTTTCTGACAGATGCATCATGAGTCAGTGGGAGACTGAATGGTTGCAGGTGTCTAACAACAAACTGCGGTCACTCAAACCGACCACAAAAGCTTGGCGGACTTCATGTCACCCTCGCCGCTGGAAGGAGGTTTCGCTTACCAGACTGCGTACTGGGCAAAGCCCTTTCACACATAGCTTCCTCCTCCGGGGATGCTGCTTTCAGTTCAGCATATTGTGGCTAAGTGTGCCCTGTATACCGATAATAGGGCAGCCCTTGGTCGCTGGAAATCTGCCCACTGTCCTTGCAGATACTGATACCAGTGTTAACAGAGTGGGGAAATTTTATGAACTATCAGGCCTCATCCCTAAACTGGTGGGGAAGGGCAGCAGACTTTAGTACGTTATAAACTGCTCTGCATGTGGGAACAGCCTTCTTCCCCATCCAAGAGATTTCATGTTGATTTTTTGTCAGGGCCCTGATGACTGTGATGTTTGAGCGCCCCCTCAACCCAACTCATCATCATTCAGAAAGAAAGGAAAATCGTGGAGTACAAGACCCTGGACCCACAGACCTACACTGAGGCTAAGAGAAAATTTGAATGTCTGCATCATGTATGTATGACATCGTCTTTCTCTGCCGCTTCAGCAGTTCTAATACCATCAGCTCCACCAACCCCCATCACCTCTCAGAGCTGGAAGACTACACCTGCCCCCCTGATGGTGGAGGGGCATTTCCCTCCCTCTTGCTCCCACACCACCTACTTCAGAAGAACCCCCCCCCCCCCCCCCCCTGTCAACCATGGGGACGCCCATCCCCACTTCTAAGCCGGAGAAGCTTAAGTCTTCTTTGGCTTCTCTTGCTAGGAAGGGGTCTTTTGGGTCACTCCCTTCCCAAGTTTCTGCTAGTGGGGAAGACGAAACCCGCCAGTGGCTGAAGAGCTCAAAAGCAGCTGGTCGTAGGGCTTCACACTCATCCTCTGTCCCGGAGACTGAGCCAGTGAAGTCCTCCCAACCAGAGAAACCCAAGGAGCAGTGAGATAAGTCCAAAAAGAAGACTCCTAAGAGCAAGGAAATTGCTGTGAATCCCACACCACCACTACCTACAAGCTCCGCGTCTGAGGATGGGGTGGAGATTCTTCCATCCGCTGAGGACCTAGATCTCGCCAGACACTCACACAGTGGATATAGACTGCTCAGGCAATAAGTTAGTGGCAGCAGGTGACTTGGAGGTGTAAACTGTCTCATTGAATTTTCATGTTTTCCCAGTCTCACGGTGACATCATCCTCTAGTGTAATTGTGGCTGTTTTTTTCCACCGCCTGGCTGAGCTATGGCAACTGTTAAGCTTTACACCTGTTATCTGCATTGCCCTCCGGGAAACCTGGTTCCTGGCAATGCAGACCCCTGCCCTCTGCGGCTATAAGGGATATTACCGGAACCATAGTGACTATAATAGTGTCAGGTGGAGTTTCTGTTTATGTCCTAAACTCCGTCTGTAGTAAACCTGTGTCCCTTCAAACCCCTCTTGAAGCTCTCTCTGTCAGAATAAGGACAATGTAGGAAATAAATGTCTGCAATGTATATCTTCCTCTAGATGTAAATAAAATAGAAAGAAACATTCCACATGGGAAAAATATATTAAAAACAAAGATTCCAAGACTTATCAAGCGGGAAAGCGCCGGTAGATAGGCACACACACACACACACACACACACACACACACACACACACACACACACACACACACACACACACACACACAAACAAAATTTCGAGCTTTCGCAATCGGTGGTTGCTTGGTCAGGAAAGAGGGAAGGAGAAGGAAAGATGGAAGGATGTGGGTTTTAAGGGAGAGGGTAAGGAGTCATTCCAATCCCGGGAGTGGAAAGACTTACCTTAGGGGGAAAAAAGGATAGGTATATACTCGACAGACACAAGACACAAGCAGACATATTTAAAGGCAAAGAGTTTGGGCAGAGATGTCAGTCGAGGCGGAAGTGCAGAGGTAAAGATGATGTTGAATGACAGGTGAGGTATGAGTGGCAGCGACTTGAAATTAGCGGAGGTTGAGGCCTGGCGGATAACGAGAAGAGAGGATATACTGAAAGGCAAGTTCCCATCTCTGGAGTTCTGACAGGTTGGTGTTAGTGGGAAGTATCCAGATAACATGGACGGTGTAACACTGTGCCAAGATGTGCTGGCTGTGCACCGAGGCATGTTTAGCCACAGGGTGATCCTCATTACCAACAAACACTGTCTGCCTGTGTCCATTCATGCGAATGGACAGTTTGTTGCTGGTCATTCCCACATAGAAAGCTTCACAGTGTAGGCAGGTCAGTTGGTTAATCACGTGGGTGCTTTCACATGTGGCTCTGCCTTTGATCGTGTACACCTTCCGGGTTACAGGACTGGAGTAGGTGGTGGTGGTGGTGGTGGTGGTGGTGGTGGTGGTGGTGGGAGGGTGCATGGGACAGGTCTTACACCGGGGACAGTTACAAGGGTAGGAGCCAGAGGGTAGGGAAGGTGGTTTGGGGATTTCATAGGGATGAACTAAGAGGTTACGAAGGTTAGGTGGACGGAGGAAAGACACTCTTGGTGGAGTGTGGAGGATTTCATGAAGGATGGATCTCATTTCGGGGCAGGATTTGAGGAAGTTGTATCACTGCTGGAGAGCCACATTCAGAGTCTGATCAAGTCCCGGGAAGTATCCTGTCACAAGTGGGGCACTTTTGGGGTTCTTCTGTGAGAGGTTCTGGGTTTGAGGGGATGAGGAAGTGGCTCTGGTTATTTGCTTCTGTACCAGGTTGGGAGGGTTGTTGCGGGATGCGAAAGCTGTTTTCAGGTTGTTGGTGTAATGGTTCAGTGATTCAGGACTGGAGCATATTCGTTTGCCACGAAGGCCTAGGCTGTAGGGAAGGGACCGTTTGATATGGAATGGGTGGCAGCTGTCATAATGGAGGTACTGTTGCTTGTTGGTGGGTTTGATGTGGACGAACGTGTGAAGCTGGCCATTGGACAGATGGAGGTCAACGTCAAAGAAAGTGGCATGGGATTTGGAGTAGGACCAGGTGAATCTGATAGAACCAAAGGAGTTGAGGTTGGAGAGGAAATTCTGGAGTTCTTCTTCACTGTGAGTCCAGATCATGAAGATGTCATCAATAAATCTGTACCAAACTTTGGGTTGGCAGGCTTGGGTAACCAAGAAGGCTTCCTCTAAGCGACCCATAAATAGTTTGGCATACGAGGGGGCCATCCTGGTATCCATGGCTGTTCCCTTTGTTGGTATGTCTGGCCTTCAAAAGTGAAGTAATTGTGGGTCAGGATGAAGCTGGCTAAGGTGACGAGGAGACAGGTGCAATACCCCTGAATGTATTAGCTGCGCTGCTTGATCAACTCCCTAAACCTTTCCTACTTTTGGGAGATTTTAATGCCCATTACCCCTTGTGGGGTAGCACTGTGGTTACTGGCTGAGGCAGTGATGTCGATACTGCACTGTCTCTGTTCAACCTCTGCCTCTTAAATACTGGGGCCACCACACATTTCAGTGTGGCTCATGGTAGTTATACGGCCATTGATTTATAAATTTGCAGCCCAGGTCTTCTCTCATCTATCCACTGGAGAGCACATGTGTGGTAGTGACGACTTCCCCACCTTCCTGTCACTGCCCCAGCATCAGTGGTGTACATTGTGTCCATGTGTTTGTATTGCATACAATCGTGATGAAATTTTGCACACTATACCTTGAAACCAAGAGAAAGGTCAGTCTACATAAAATTTTTCATAGGGTGCATGGCAGAGGTTACTTTACCTAACGGAATTCGACAAATTGTATGTTTTTATTCTGATCTTGATGAAATTTGGCACACTTGATATTCAAAGCAGGATGAAGGGCGCTGTCTGCTTAAAATTCTGAATGGTGCCTGCTGGAGGGTACTTTACTTACACACTTCTACACCAACCTACAGTTTTATTCTGAACTTGAAGAAATTTTGCACACTTGGCCATCAAGAGGAACATCACTGTCTGCATAATATTTCGGACAGTGCATGGAATGGAGTACCTTACAAAAGGTTTTGACATGTTTGCTGGTTACCATGAAAGTTGGCTCATGCACGCCTGTTTCCATGGAGAAGGTTTTTGAATATTTTCGTGTGCATATATCTAAAAACAAAGATTCTGTAACTTACCAAACGAAAGTGTTGGTACGTTGATAGAAACAACACACAAACACACACACATTTAAAGCTTTTGCAACCCATGGTTGCTTCATCAGGGAAGAGGGAAGGAGAGGGAAAGACGATAGTATGTGGGTTTTAAGGGAGAGGGTAAGGAGTCATTCTGATCCAGGGAGCGGTAAGACTTACCTTGGGGGGCGGGGGGGGGGGGGGGGTGGTGGTAAGGGGACAGGTATACAATACACTCGCACACACATACATATCCTTCCGCACATTGATCTTTTTGAAATTTGAGAGATGGCTGACACATTCAGTCATAGTGTTTGACAATTCGCACACAGCAAATGTCGTTTAACAGTTGCAAACCATTTTGGTTGAGCGAACATGTTATATTGGCTGCAAAAAACCTTGATGTTAAGGAAATTAATTTTCAGATTCAAAATATGATACCTGGTGAATTGATGACATACAAGTCAGTTTATTCCATTACTAACCAAGATGATGTAGTCAACTATCCTAAGGAATTTTTAAATTAGCTGGATTTGCCCAGATTACCGCCTCCCAATCTGCAGTTAAGTCGGATCGGCAATCATTTTGTTGCGAAAGGTAAACCAGCCACGTCTTTGTTATGGCACCCGGCTTGCGGTGAAGAAATTAAACAACGAAATCGAAGGCACAATTTTAAACGGAAAGTACAAAGGTGAAGACAGTTTGATTCCACGTATCACTATGATTCCGACCGACATGCCATTCGACTTTAAACGGTTATAATTTCCAGTGCAGCTTGCATTTGCCACGTTGATAGATAAATCGCAAGGGAAATTGTTATATGTTTGTGGCATAAATCTTGAAAATCATGTTTTTCACATGGCCAGTTGTATGTTGCATATTCCCCTGTTGGGACACCTTCAACATCATTTGTTTATGCACCAGAAAACAAAACTGTCAATGCTGTGTATCAAAAAGTATTACAATAAATGCTACCTAGCAATAAATTTTGACACTGCTTCATTGGTCATCACAAAAGTTGACAGATATATATGAGTTTTCATAGACAGATGAAGAGATGAACTGAGGTGGCGGAGTCCAACAGAGAGGACGAGGAGAAGGATAGTGGGTGGGGGGGAGATGCCCCAAGGGATGGGGAGGGGTGGGGGAGGTGAACAGAGAGATAGTGGGGGAGGAATAAATGGATGGAGAGAGAATAGGGGAGGGAAGAAGGACTACGAGAGTATGGAATAAATAAATTCCCAGGCAACGCCGGGTTTTTCAGCTATTTGTCAAATATAAAAGGATTTCTTCGAGACTTCACAATCTCTCAATGCTGGATATTCTCAATTCGAACGACCATCAGATCACATCTCGAACAGGTTTGTGTAGCAAGCAGAACAATCACTGAAAATGGAGCTCCTTTGTACACTAAAAGCTACAGATAACCACCAAGGGCAAAGATAACAGGGAAGGGGGGGGGGCCATGTGCCCCCCCCCCCCCCCCCCCCCAAGCCTATGAACATAGTGATTTTTGTTTTAGTGGAACAGAGTGCAGTCTGTGTTGCAGTTTTCAACACTGAAATGCCTGGATATTTGTACCTCCACCCCCCCAAAAAGAAGATTTGTCCCCTCCCCAGAAGAATAAATTATCTACACCCCTGATAACCACTGTACTGCAATGAGAACCAAATTAATATTTTGAAAGTCTAGATTCTTTAACTTTAGTATGTTTCAGCCAAGTATGACACCAATTATACAAATATTTAACTACTTTTCCAGGATGTATTTTACTGGTTCTGTGAATTCATTCAAAGTTGGCAAAATCATTCTAAGTTGCCAAAATGCATTTTAACAAAATCGAAGCACTTGTTTCATATCCCATTCATCTAAAACCTATAGTACTGGGGATACAATGGCGACTCTGAGCCACTTTTCATGGTGTCTACATTTGCGTCATGCGAGTCCACACTTGTAGTCCAGGTCTGTGTCATGAGGGACCATAGTTTGGACCCTCATGATGCAGACTTAGACGACGAGTGTTTACTTGCATGATGCAAACCTAAACAACGGCTGTAGACCCTCATAACACAGACATATACGATAAGTCTGAACCCTCATGACACAGACGTAGTTGCTGCGGAGAGTGGCTCAGAGTTCCCATTATATTCCTACTACAATAAATTCGTGGAAAAAGATGCTCTTCATTTTAAAAGCATTTGTAGTGTCTAGGTCTTCAGCATCTTGACCCTGCTTGTGGGATTCCCCTTAATATAGAAATACAGGAATAAAATTACATTTCGCAAAGTGTGCGAAACTCAACAAAAAAAATTATTTTAAACTCCTAATGTGTATTGCCTTAATCCACAAATGAATATTTTATTTTGCAGAACACTTTTCAATATAAAATATTTACAAATTTCCCTTCAGTCCCCTGCAAGTATTATTTAGGCCAAACCAGATACTCATAAAAATATTTGGCTACTTTTGCAAACACAAGTAACAGAAAATGGTTTACAAACAATAATGAATGTCACTTGGGAGGATTGAAATCAAAAAGTTTAGTCTAAAATAAAAATGAACTGTATGCATTACAAAATTTCGATCTCAGAAATTGGCGCCCAGAAAGCACAAGAAAGAAAACTGCACTCTTAATTAATAAATTTGTACTCAAACTCATAGTTTCCTGTTTAATGTTCTACTGTATTCTTAATGTGTCTGCTGATTAGTGTTTGAATTATGACAGGATTGTTAAGTCTCTCTGCATTAAGACGTGATCGTTTTTCGCTAATTAGGTTTCCAGCGCAACTAAAAATCCTCTCACTAGTGGCTGATATATTTAATATTTTTCTTGCCACACACGCAAGTCGAGGAAGTCGTTGGGAGTTATTTTTCCACCACTGTAGAATATCTCCCTCGTTCACACAGTGTTCTTGCAAGATCTGCTGACTTCATCATGTAGGAGAGGAGACTCTTCTGCCCAGTCCTAAAATTTCGCCATTTTGTACGATCCTGGATTTGTTTCTTGGGTGCTGTGATTGGGCACTTGTACTGAAACTATACAGGTTCCAATTAATATTTGCACAATAATGTGAAGATGGTACTACTCATAGTTGAAATTATAATAGTTTTTAGATGATGCTATCATTTATCATCCAGTAAAGTCACCAGAAGATCAAAACTAACTGCAGGACAATTTAAATAAGATATATATTTTTGGTGTGAAAATTAGCAGTTGGCTAATAAATAATGAAAAGGGTGAGGTTATCCGTGTGTGTACTAAACAAAGTGCGTTAAACTTCGATTACAAGATCAACCAGTCAAATTTAAAGGCTGTAGATTCTACTTAATACCTCTGATTACAATTACGACCTACTTAAATAGGAATGGACACACAGAAAATGTTGTAGGCTTTTTAATGACAAAACACTCTTTTGGATCATTGCTACGCAGTTGGAGAGCCTTTTCTGGTACAATTGATGGGAGGTCGAAAGAGTCTAAACAAGGGCAGCTCGTTTGGTATTATCGTGAAACAGTGGCAAGTGTGTCGCGGAAATTATACAGGAGTTGGTGTGGTAATCATTACAACAACGGCGTTTTTTTACGTGGCGTGATCTATATATGAACTTTCGATCACCAACTTGTACCTCCGAATTCAAAAATTTATTGTTGAGTCCCATCTACATTGGAAGAAATGATCATCAGAATAAAATACAAAAAAGCAGCACTCAGACGAAGAGATGTAGGTGTTTTATCCCACGCGCGAAATTCGAGAAGAGCAAACAAATAAGTTGAAAGTGGTTCGATGAACCCTCAACCAAGAACTTGGGTGTGACTTGCAGAGTACCCATGTACATGTAGATGAAGAATATATGCATTAGCTCAGGAGCTTACCTTCAGCACACATCTGTCGTGCTGCTTGGTAAACATCAATTTTTTCATCCTCGGTTAACTTTCTTAATGTGCAGTAGTTAGGCACCATAAATGTTGCAATTTTATGCAACATACTAACGCACATTTTCTGTTCTAAGAAGGCGCCGGCGGCTTGTTTCAAAGGTTTCATGTCCTGAAAATACATTTTATCAACATACATATTTCACAGGTGGTTCTATAATATTCAGATGGAATAAAATTACAAACCTCTTCATCGTTATCCCGTACAGTACAGTGAGCTTTTAAGGCATAAAACCACGGTAAAACTAAATGTAGGGTTGGCTCTTTGTCACTCTCTAGATAATCTGTGGCTTCCTTAAATGGCTTAAGAAATGCTATCAGCTGGCCAGTTATATGGTGATCATAACCCAGCATCTTATCAGAGGCACCTTCGTTATGTAAGACAGCCTTCACTGAATCAATCTAAGAATGGACTGATACAAGAATGTCAAAATAACTATTCCAACGAGTTGAAACCTAATGCTTTGAAGATGAGTTCAGTCTCACACAGAGACCTCTTCTCTCGAAGTAGGAAACCGTAGCCCACACTGTATTAAGAATGGCTAATATATTTGGAACATTTTCTTTAAAAAACTGTTCGCTCAGAAAATGTTTCAAGACTGTGTTTATACTATGAGCCATGCATGGAAGATGCTGATATATTTTGAGAGCTTTGACATTGTTGCTGCCCTGGTCTGTGACAAACGTAATTCTGGCAATGTCTTCACTAGAAACACCTATAGTTTCTAAGCGATCTTCCAACTTGTTTCGAATATTCGAGCCAGTTTGTGGGCAGTTAGGAAACACAGAGCACATCAGTACATAATTTATTCAAACGCCAGTCTGAATTTATGTAATGCATTGTCACGGACATGTAATGCATCCCTTTGTAATTGTCTGTCCATAGATCAATTGTACTGGCACATAAACCAGAACAAATCACATGTACTATATCTGGGAGCATTTTGCTGCGCACTTTATCAGCTAAGGTTTGAACTTTCCTAGCTACTGTCACTCGGGAAGGCATAATATTTTTAATATCAACTGAGCTATATTTTTTACCTATGTCGATTAGTGTCTGCCCTAAATTAAGAAATCCTTCTCCCTCTATACTGCTAAATGGTCTCAGGTCCTTAGCACACTTTTCGACGCTCTTTTCGGCCACTACATCTTTGTCCTCTTTAAAGATATTTACAGAGTGAGTGAACTGCTTGTCAAATTTGCACACATGTTGTAACATACTCGAGGTTCCTGAATAAGTACTTTCAATGCGAAACTATGTAAAAAGCTTTTAGACACGCCTACCAATTTATTTGAAGCGACCTCATAAACACATGAAAACGTTTCCCATGCGGCACTTGTGCTCTGTTTTGTTTCCAGCATGTATTCGCCAGTTGTCATTCTCTCTCTCTCTCTCTCTCTCTCTCTCTCTCTCTCTCTCTCTCTCTCTCTCTCTCTCTCTCTCTTTTTCTCTTCCCCCCCCCCCCCCCAATCTCACTTAAGTTCGACCTATTCATTGTGCTGCCCCCACTGTTGCGATAAATGAACTGCGAGCTGACTACCTGGTTACTCTAGTCACGGTAGCTTGACAGCGCAACCTGTTGTCAGGTGCAGCAAGCTGAGCGGGTCCCCTGAAGCTTGGCAGGGCTGCGGGAACCCAGGTAGCCTGGGCATGCGGGAGCCCAAGTCGGCCGCATTACCTACTATGCCTCAGTACCCACGCACTCTTGTGTTTACATCGCGGCATGCTGACCTCCATGAATGGTTGCAGAGGAGCTAGGGGTAAGAAGGCTGTAAGGGGAATTTGTACACCTCTGCCCAGCATCAGGCCCACAGATGTCTGCCCAGATGGGCTTTAAGCAAGGTGGACTTGGAAACTTTCACCTTTGCTGTCACCATTGAATCTCCCCCACGTGGTAACATCGATGTGATGGTTGAGCAGGTGACTACAGTAATTGTTTCTGCAGCAGAAAACACGATCCCTCACTCTTTAGGGTGCCCAAAGCGTAAGGCAGTCCGTTAGTGGTCGTCGGAAGTCGCTGAAGCAATTAAGGAGCATCGGTGAGCTCTACAGTGGATAAGCGGCAACCTTCTCTGGAGCACCTCATAACCTTTAAACAACTCCGTGCCTGCGTTCGCCAACTTATCAAATGACGGAAGCAGGAGAGTTGAGAGAGGTAAGTCTCGACCATTGGGTGCATACATCAACTTCCTCAAGTCTGGACAAAGATCAAACGTCTTTTCGGGTACCAGACCCCCAACAGGTGTTCCCGGTGTTACCATAAATGGCATGTTATCTACAGAAGCAAACGCAATTGCCGAGCATTTAGCTGAGCACTTTGCTTGAGCTTCTGTGTCGCATTCTCAAACGGCGGCTGGAAGGGAATGTCCTCTCATTCACTACACATTACAGTGAATACTATAACACCCCATTTACAGAGTGGGATGTCCGCAGTGCCCTTGCACATTGCCCCGACACAGCTCCTGGGCCTGACTGGATTCACAGCCAGATGATTAAACATCTCATATGACTACAAGCGCCATCTCCTCGTCATCTTCAACTGGATCTGATGCGATGGCATCTTTCCATCGCAATGGCGGGAGAGCACCGTCATTCCGGTGCTCAAACCTGGTAAAAACCTGCTCGATGTGGATAGCTATCGGCCCATCAGCCTCACCAATGTTCTATGTTAGCTGCTGTTATGCATGATATGTCGGTGGTTAGGTTGAGTCCTGGAGTCATGTGGCCTACTGGCACCATGTCAAGGCGGCTTCCGCCAGGGTCGTTCTATCACTGATAATCTTGTGTCCCTCGAGTCTGCCATCTGAACAGCCTTTACCAGATGGCAAAACCTAGTTACCGTCTTTTTTGACTTATGCAAAGCATACGACACGACCTGGTGACATCATATCCTTGCCGCATTTTCCATTCCCATTTTTTTATTATTTTTTTTTCTCCAAAACTTCCTGTTGCTTCGTACTTCCTGTGTCCAAGTTGGTAGCTTCTGTAGTTCCATCCATATCCAGAAGAATGCAATCCTGAAGGGCTCTGTATTGAGTGTCTCTCTATTTCTAGTAGCCAATAACGGTCTAGCAGCAGCTGTCAGGTCCTCCGTCTCACCTTCTCTGTATGCAAACGACTTCTGCATTTCGTACTGCTGCTCCATTACTGGTGTTGTTGTGTGTCACCTACAGGGAGCCATCCACAAGGCGCAGTCATGGACTCTAGCCCGCGGCTTCCAGTTTTCAGCTGTAAAGTCGTGTGTCGTGCACTTCTGTCGGCGTCGTACCATTCACCCAGACCCAGAACTTTACCTTGATGGCGATCCACTCACTGTTGTGGAGACATATCAATTCTTAGGACTGGTTTTAGATGCTCGATTGACTTGGCTTCCTCATTTTTGTCAGCTTAAGTAGAAGTGCTGGCAGCACTCAATGCCCTCTGTAGCCTGAGCAACACCAATTGGGGTGCAGATCGCTGTACGCTGCTGCAACTCTACAGAGCCCTTGTCTAATCCCGAATTGACTATGGGAGTGCAGTTTATGGTTCGGTAGTGCCCTCAGCATTTGCATTTACTCAACCCTGTGCACCACTGCGGGGTCCGACTAGCGACAGGGGCTTTTAGGATGAGTCCGGTGACCAGCATACTGGTAGAGGCTGGGATCCTTCCATTTCATAGATGCACACAACTGTTTGCCAGTTACGCAGCACACATTCACAGTGCTCCTGGCTTCCGAATTACTGTCTGCTTTTCCCACCTGCGGCAGTCCATCTCCTGCATCAGTGGTCCAGGTCGGGGCTAACGAATGCGGTTAGAGTGCGGTCCCTTCTCTCTGAACTGGAGTCCTTCCCTTTACCACGTCTATTTGCGGTCCATTCACGTATGCCTCCACGGTATACAACTTGGCCACAGCTTCGTCTGGACCTTTCACGTGGCCTGAAGGACTCCGTTAACCCTGCAGCTCGTCGCTGTCACTTCCTCTTGATTCTTGACTTGTTCCGAGGCTCTGAAGTGGTTTACACCGACAGCTCGATGGCTGATGATCACATTGGCTTTGCCTACGTTCACGGCATTCCTCACCCGATGGCTGCAGTGTATTCAGTGCTGAGCTGGTGGGCATTTCTCGTGCAATTCAGTATCTCCATTCATGCCCTGGGGAGTAACTGACTCCTTGAGCAACCTGAAAACTATAGACCAGTGCTACCCTCATTATCCTTTGGTAGCGTCCATCCAGGAGTCCGTATATGTCCTGGAACGGTTCAGTTGTTCATTGGAGCTCGTCTGGACCCCTGGTCACATCAGAATTGCAGGAAATGAACTTGCTGACAGGCTGGCCAAACAGGCTACACAGAAACCACTTCTGGAGATGGGCATCCCCGCAACTGACCTGCGTTCGTTATTACGCCACAAGGTTTTTCAGCTTTGGGAGACGGAATGGCAAGATCTCAATACGCACAAGAAACTGCGAGCCATTAAGGGGACCACGGATATGTGGAAGTCCTGGATGAGGGCCTCTCGCAGGGACTCCTTGGTTCTCTGCCGGTGCCGCATTGGCCGTGCCTGGGTGACCCACAGCGACCTCGTGCGCTGTGAAGACCCACCTCAGTGTCGGTGCAGTGCCCGGTTGACAGTGGCCCATATTTCTGTGATCTGCCCTTTTTTGCATGCGACTTAATCTTCGGTTGCCGGACTCGTTATCATTGATTTTAACAGACAACGCCTCATTGGCTGATTTGGTTTTATGTTTCATCCACGAGGGTGGGTTTTATCATTCGATCTGAGTTTTTAGCACATGTCCTTCGTCCCTGTGTGTCCTCCACCCTAGTGCTTTTAGGGTGGAGGTTTTAATGTGTTGCAGGGTGGCTGGCTTTTCCTTTATTTTCGTGCTCTCTAATCTGCTTCCTTGTTTTACTCTCTTCTAACTGTTTCTTGCATCTCTCTGTTGTTTTCATGTCTTCTTATGTTCCTTTCAGTGTTTGTTGCCTTTCCTTTATTCTTGTGGTCTTTCCTTTCTTCCCATTTTGTCTTATATGTCTCGTCTGTTTTATTCTCACACTTGTGGCATTGTTTTATTGGGAACAAGGGACCAATGATCTCATTTCAACCAACCAACCAACCAATCTGGAGTGTCTGGAGGTGCTAGATCCTGCCACATCGTTAGACTCAGAACCAGTATTCATTGATGTTCCACATCCACCTGTGAGAGACAATGACCCTGTAGTGTGGCCCCTTCACACATGACCAAGACACACTTACTGTGATGGTCCGGTCGACTGCAATGCCATGTACCAGAACTATTTCCTCATGTTCTGCAATCTGTGTTGCTGTCCAAGAAACATAAATAATCATCATTTTTCATCTCTTTGAGATTACTGTGCATTTTGTCAGGAGTGTGTTGGCCCCAAGAGAGTCTGGGAGTATGTGTTCATTGTCTTGCACAGATATCGCCAGTGAGTGAAAATTGGAAACAGCACCTGTAAGAGTGCAAAAGAGCCCAGCGAACCTTATCTGTAATGTTAATCTCCAGGCAGTGCACGTATCTACCTTGCGATGACTCCTTAATCCAACAATTCTCTCTCCATCACCTCCTTTTCTCGTAGTTGGGCTTTAAATTGTGCACCAGCTCACTGTGAGGAAGTATCTCTCTGGTAGAGACTGTCTGGTTGAGCAGCTTCTTTCCGATCTTGATTGCTCTCTCCTCAGTGGTGGTACTCATACTCACTTTGATGCTGCCCATGACTCCTTTTTGGCTGTTGGCCTTACAGCCTCTTCCCCCAATCTAGTGGCTTCGCCATAGTGGTCACAGCATGACGATCTTTTTGACAGTGGCTGCATTCTGTCATTTCCTTGTCACCACCTGACAGATACTTGCAGTGAGGTCTTTGAATCGCTAACTCACAGTTGTACACCTCTGCCATAACCTTTGCTCCCTGTCAGATTGCATTCATGAGGTTGTGGGAGACCTCCTTTGTGATCATCCCCACCACTGTAACTGTAGTACTCTCGAAAGGCCCATTCCACCATTGGCCAGGGCCATAGTAGACCAAAGCCATTGCAACAGGTATTTAGGATTATCAAAGGACCCTGCAGTGTCTCAAGTGACAGATTTCACAGACAACCTTCATCACTTTTAAGTGGCTCCATGCTAAGACTCACTATCTGATTAAATGCAATAAGATGAAACGCTATGAGTGCATCTCCTCCTTGGGAGCCTATATATCTTTATCCCAGGTTTGGGCCAATCTCCATAGTTTACTGGGTTGCTAAAGATCAAAAATTGTCCCTGGTCTCCTCCTTCATGCATCAGTTCTTGCGAATTACCTCATGACCCCCTCTGCAACTGCATCATCCTCCTCCTTCTTAGCTGGCTACCTTTCAAATTCATAAAAGACAAGTTGAAGTTATCATCCTATCCTTTACTGTCTATCTCACTGAATTATATGATAAATGTTCCAGTGGCTGGGGGCTGCTTCAAGCTCTTGACCAATCTCACAATGTGGCTCAAGACTGTGGTTGATTGATATCAGGTTATCCAAGTTATGATGTTAGACTGCATCAAACCAGTCTCAGGACTGAAGACAACAACAACACGATGTTAGACTCCACCTGCTCAGTGTCTTCAACATTATTTGGCTAGAAGGTGTTTTACATTGACAGTGACGGGATAATTTTATCATCTCAATCATTAAACCTGGCAAAAATAAAATGCTCATTGCCTGCTGCCTACCAATTAGTCACACTCACGTGCCCTACAAGTGGCTTGAAAGGCTGGTACCCTGATGACTGTATTGGGTTATTTGTTCATGGGGACTTTTGTCCCCCTATTACTGTAGTTTCCATGAGGGATGATATACAATTGACCATCTGGATAGGTAGGAAAAAAAATTCGGATGGATTTTTCTAAATGCAAACACCTCATTGAAGACTTTTTGACTTATGTAAGGTATGTGACACCATTTTGCAAATCACGATTTACTTACCCTTCATGACTAGGGCTTTCAAGGCTCCCTACACATTTTTATTCTTAGCTTTTTGTCCTGTTTGTTGCATCACTCAGCTCCCTACAGATACATGAAAACGGTCCCGCAGGGCTCTGTGCTCAGTGTTAGTTTCATCCTCATCACCTTCATTGGGCTAGTGGCCTCATATCAGACCATTGCATTGGTTAAAACCCAGACCATGAATTAGGACTGATCTGTTTAAAGGACCTAAAGTTTCAGTTCCCCCCATGATGTCAGTTTTTCTCTGTTCTTCAGCAGGTGCTGCAGACATTTATATCGAGAGCTCGGAAATGATGAATAGCACGATATGCTTTGACATCTCCCTCCAGTCTGGAATAGCATTTTCTGCTGGGACCATCGGTGTTTTTACTGTGGACTTGGTAGTTGTTAACAGAGTACTTGATTTTATTAATCAGACCTTCCTTGACCAAATTTTAATTTGTAATTATTTAAGGAATAGTCTTCAGGCTATTGATCAATGTTACTCTTGTCACCTGCGATACTTGCTATTCATGACTTTCTCTGTGAATGTCTTTGTCACACAGCCTGCTGAGTTATCTTTGGGTCCTAAATCATGTGGATATCCCAAGGAATGAACTGACTTATCATCTGGCTAGAGAAGTGATTACTATCCCAATGTTTACTTTGATGGTCAGAGGTCTGGATTTGCGGGTGCAGATAAGACCACATCTCACTAGGAATGTCTGGTGGTCTGCTCCACACCATGAAGGAGACTACTGCTGTGTGGTGCTTCTCCTTCCATTCCTCCCAGAAACAAGACATCATCTATGTTGCATCCACATTGGTCATAGATCAGCCCATAGTTTTATGTAACTGATGTCCCCCACATTGGGATTGTGAGGCCTTACAGGTAGTAGCTTATCGTGGTGGAATGTCTCCTCCTGGCTCCCCATACTATGCATGTTCTTACAGATTCTTTACCTCTGTTGAATTATCTGTTTTCTCTGTGAAAGTGGTGTTTATTCTCAGATACAACATGTTAAATGACTTTTGTGGTAGGGGCAGGGTGGTTGGTGTTACTGCGTCTCCCGGTGCATGCTTGGTCTCGAGGGAAGATGGTGGGTGTCCTTGATCCTAATATCTTTGCCAGCTGGCTCAGTTACCATTCTTTTACTCTGTTCTAATTGCCTTTAGATGCTATTAGCCATGTTTTATACTGCATCTTATTTCCTGTTTTAGGGGTAACAAATAATGGATTGGGTGTGGACCAGCTGTTAGAGGGACAGCCCCCATCACATGCATAGCCCTCAGGGTCACAAGAGTGTCCCCTTATCTACATCTACACTCTGCAAACCACCGTGAGGTGGATGGCAGTGAGTACGTCCCATTGTACCAGTTATTAGGGTTGCTTCCTGATGCATTCACATATGGAGTGTGGGAAGAATGGCTGCCTCTTTGCGTGCAGTAATTATTCTAATCTTATCCCTATGTAAGCGATACATAGGGGGGTTGTAGTATATTACTAGAGTTATCATTTAAAGCCTGTTCTTCAAACTTTGCTAGTAGACTTTCTTGAGATGGTTTACATCTATCTTCAGGTCTTCCAGTTCAGATCATTCAGTATCTTTGTGACACCCTCCCATGGATCAAATAATCCTGTGACCATTCATGCTGCTGTTCTGTCATGTTTAGTATCCCCTGTTACTCCTATTTGGTATGGATTCCACACACTTTAGCAACCCCACAGGGGGCTCAACTCTCTTTGGCAGGTTCGTGCTTGCCTACCACGGGACCCCAGCCTTTGCAGCATGTTTTCCCTTCCATGCTGCATGTGTATCTTCTAGCCATTCCTTTCCTCCTCCCTTGGGGAACATATCTGGGATGTTTTGGGGAATGTGTTCCACATTTTCAGTAGCTGACGCGAGAACAGTCTCACCACCGTTTTTCATTTCGTTTTTCCTTTCTTCATTCACCTTTTCCTCTCCTTCCTCATCTTTGGCATTTGAGGCTCCTCCTTTACTTCTTCCTCCTTCCTCCTTGTGCACTCCTGAAGGCCATACCATGTGTCTTATGTGCAACAGGTGACTGGGTAACGATTAATTCCCAGCTCCGGGTCAACAGGTAGGGTTCACATATACTCCCTGGTACAGCCCAGGCCCAGGGAGGAGTGATTTCCTGGGCTGCTACATTCTCAAATTACTGATTGGTCCCTCTGTCAGGTGCTCCGGAGGTGTGACCTACGTGTGAACAATCACCTAAGGCGGGTGAGCCCCCCTCTGAGGAGAGCCCCCAGTTGGAAGGAGTATGCCATTGGAGATGTTGGCAACCATGGGGGATTTTCTCACAATGACCCAGCTATCATCTTCGCAGTCCATGTCTACCAAACGTAAACGGAATGAAGCCGCCAATTCAAAGACCTTCCCAACTGCACCAGAGTTTCTCATGGTTTCACATACTGAAGACGGTCAGTCCTTTGCAACGGTAAACTCCTTTCTCAGTCAGAAAGGTGTTGATGCAATTGCCAGCCCTGTGAAATCCTGCTCTTTTTTATGCAATAGCACTTTGCCCTTGGATACTACTACTGATTCTGAAGCACAACTGCTTGCCTCTTCTCTTCTCCACAGCTATCCTGCTCGTGTTGAGGCCAATAGAACTCTGAATTCTTCCTGCGGTGTTATTTATTGTAGGCTGCTTGATGGGCTGAGCGAGGCAGAAATCCAAACATACCTTTCTGATCAGGGTGTCATAGCCGTCCATTGGGTGATTAAAAAGGTAGATGCATCCTTAGTGCCCAAACACACACACTTCTTCTCACCTTTGATTGTTGTCTCCATCAAAGATCAAAGCAGTCTATGTAGTTATCACAGTCTGACAGTACAGTCCTAACTCGATGGGCTGCTACCAGTGTCATCGTTTCAACAATACTTGAATATCCTGTCGACACCGTTCCAAATGTGAAACCTGTGGTAGGGATGTATACTAGGGTGATTGTCTACCTCCTCCTCTCCCGCTTTATCAACAGCAATGGCGATCATGCCACTGCCTCTCAAGATTGTCCTATGTATCTCGACGAGCAGGTTGTCCAGGAAATCTGGGTGAAGGAAAAAGTACCTTACCCAGTCACTTGCAAATTATTGGCTAGTAGCAAACCAAACCAGTACTGTTCTTGCTACATCTAACTCCATGAATTACATGGCCATGCAGACATGCGACCTTAAATTCAGCACTATGCTTGTGAAATCACCCAGTGTCATGGTAGCATTGCCGTCTCCTCATCCAGCTGTGCAACAAGCCACCAAACATTCGCCTTGTGGGGTGAAGTCACCTGCTACACAACCTGCAGACCAGAGGGGTCAGAAGGAATATTCCCGTGAAGACCTCCTACGTCCCTCAGTCACCAAACATCTGAGTCTTCCTCTGCCACCCGGAAAGTCTCCAAGAAGTCAAACAAAGGCAAGTGGTCTTTTCCTTTGCTGACTCAGAGATCCTGTTTGACGGTATTGCTTGGCTGATCTCCGTGTCACTGGTGCACATCGCCAACCATTTTTCTGCCCTGGACTCATCAGACTGACAGAGGCAGAATGCCGACACCTCTGTAGATCTCATGGAGCAGGATCCTCCAGCCTCGGCACCTTGAGTCTTTCAAGGCTGGAAATCAGTAGTCGTGACATCCCTTCACTTTTACCTCCTCCCCTATCCTTGTTATGACTCTCCTTCAATGGAATGTTTGTGGCCTTCAGTCAAACAAAGAGGGTTTATAGCTGCTCTTAAAGTCACGGTGTCAGCTTGTTCTCTGCCTCCAGGAAACAAATTGTGTCCTCACAACCTTTTTGAACTCTCGCATGTTTTCCGGTCCATTCTGACCTCCCCACCGAGGCCGGCATTCCATCTCATGAGAGAGTCATGCTGCTTGTACGGGATGACGCTCATAGTCAACCAATCTCCCTGACTACCTGCCTTAAAGCTGTTACAGGTCGCCTTTTCCTTCCTCACTTGATCTTTTCCCTGTGTACCATTTACATCCCTCTGTCATTCAGTGTCACCAGGGCAGACTTCGTCCAACTTATTGAACAACTGCCTCACCCCTTTCTGTTGCTTGGGGACTTTAATGCACACCATCCCCTTTGTGGTTCTCCCAGAACCTGTCCGAGAGGTGCCCTCTTGGATGACCTCCATCAGCTTAACTTCCTGTGCCTTAACACAGTGTGATGAAGCAAGCTGGGATCTCTTTACTTCCTCTCTTGTTTTGCCATCTGCCTCCTTAAATTCATTTTATTTTCATTTTTTGCCTAATTACCGTTGATACGCATGAGTACAATCTGCATTTCCATGAAAGAGAAAGATTGGCCCTCAGTCTTGGAGTATCGCACTAGGTCTAATTTTGTGCTTAGTTTTGTGTGTAATTAATTTCCTAATTTATTTTGGCCATTTCTAGTTAATATCTTTTGCTACAGATCAGTATTTGTTTCAGGATATAGAATCTATTATTGACTTATATGTATTTATTTATTCATATTCAAAAACATATTAGCAAAGTCAGCTCTCAATTAATTCTATATAATTACAAGGTTTTTCAAAAGTACTGTTTGTATAACTATATCTGTTAAATCACCCCCCCCCCCCCCCCCCCCCCCCCCCATGAACCATGGACCTTGCCATTGGTGGGGAGGCTTGCGTGCCTCAGCGATACAGATGGCCGTACCGTAGGTGCAACCACAACGGAGGGGTATCTGTTGAGAGGCCAGACAAACGTGTGGTTCCTGAAGAGGGGCAGCAGCCTTTTCAGTAGTTGCAGGGGCAACAGTCTGGATGATTGACTGATCTGGCCTTGTAACATTAACCAAAACGGCCTTGCTGTGCTGGTACTGCGAACGGCTGAAAGCAAGGGGAAACTACAGCCGTAATTTTTCCCGAGGACATGCAGCTTTACTGTATGATTAAATGATGATGGCATCCTCTTGGGTAAAATATTCCGGAGGTAAAATAGTCCCCCATTCGGATCTCCGGGCGGGGACTACTCAGGAGGATGTCGTTATCAGGAGAAAGAAAACTGGCGTTCTACGGATCGGAGCGTGGAATGTCAGATCCCTTAATCGGGCTGGTAGGTTAGAAAATTTAAAAAGGGAAATGGATAGGTTAAAGTTAGATATAGTGGGAATTAGTGAAGTTCGGTGGCAGGAGGAACAAGACTTCTGGTCAGGTGACTACAGGGTTATAAACACAAAATCAAATAGGGGTAATGCAGGAGTAGGTTTAATAATGAATAGGAAAATAGGAATGCGGGTAAGCTACTACAAACAACATAGTGAACGCATTATTGTGGCCAAGATAGATACGAAGCCCACACCTACTACAGTAGTACAAGTTTATATGCCAACTAGCTCTGCAGATGACGAAGAAATTGAAGAAATGTACGATGAAATAAAAGAAATTATTCAGATAGTGAAGGGAGACGAAAATTTAATAGTAATGGGTGACTGGAATTCGAGTGTAGGAAAAGGGAGAGAAGGAAACATAGTAGGTGAATATGGATTGGGGCTAAGAAATGAAAGAGGAAGCCGCCTAGTAGAATTTTGTACAGAGCACAACTTAATCATAGGTAACACTTGGTTTAAGAATCATGAAAGAAGGTTGTATACGTGGAAGAACCCTGGAGATACTAAAAGGTATCAGATAGATTATATAATGGTAAGACAGAGATTTAGGAACCAGGTTTTAAATTGTAAGACATTTCCAGGGGCAGATGTGGACTCGGACCACAATCTATTGGTTATGACCTGTAGATTAAAACTGAAGAAACTGCAAAAATGTGGGAAATTAAGGAGATGGGACCTGGATAAACTGAAAGAACCAGAGGTTGTACAGAGTTTCAGGGAGAGCATAAGGGAACAATTGACAGGAATAGGGGAAAGAAATACAGTAGAAGAAGAATGGGTAGCTCTGAGGGATGAAGTAGTGAAGGCAGCAGAGGATAAAGTAGGTAAAAAGACGAGGGCTGCTAGAAATCGTTGGGTAACAGAAGAAATATTGAATTTAATTGATGAAAGGAGAAAATATAAAAATGCAGTAAATGAAGCAGGCAAAAAGGAATACAAACGTCTCAAAAATGAGATCGACAGGAAGTGCAAAATGGCTAAACAGGGATGGCTAGAGGACAAATGTAAGGATGTAGAAGCTTATCTCACTAGGGGTAAGATAGATACTGCCTACAGGAAAATTAGAGACCTTTGGAGAGAAGAGAACCACGTGTATGAATGTCAAGAGCTCAGATGGCAACCCAGTTCTAAGCAAAGAAGGGAAGGCAGAAAGGTGGAAGGAGTATATAGAAGGTTTATACAAGGGTGATGTACTTGAGGACAATATTATGGAAATGGAAGAGGATGTAGATGAAGACGAAATGGGAGATACGATACTGCGTGAAGAGTTTGACAGAGCACTGAAAGACCTGAGCCGAAACAAGGCCCCCTGAGTAGACAACATTCCATTAGAACTACTGACGGCCTTGGGAGAGCCAGTCATGACAAAACTCTACCAGCTGGTGAGCAAGATGTATGAGACAGGTGAAATACCCTCAGACTTCAAGAAGAATATAATAATTCCAATCCCAAAGAAAGCAGGTGCTGACAGATGTGAAAATTACCGAACTATCAGTTTAATAAGTCACAGCTGCAAAATACTAACGCGAATTCTTTACAGACGAATGGAAAAACTGGTAGATGCGGACCTCGGGGAGGATCAGTTTGGATTCCGTCGAAATGTTGGAACACGTGAGGCAATACTGACCTTACGACTTATCTTAGAAGAAAGATTAAGAAAAGGCAAACCTACGTTTCTAGCATTTGTAGACTTAGAGAAAGCTTTTGACAATGTTGACTGGAATACTCTTTTTCAAATTCTAAAGGTAGCAGGGGTAAAATACAGGGAGCAAAAGGCTATTTACAATTTGTACAGAAACCAGATGGCAGTCATAAGAGTCGAGGGGCAGGAAAGGGAAGCAGTGGTTGGGAAAGGAGTGAGACAGGGTTGTAGCCTCTCCCCGATGTTATTCAATCTGCATATTGAGCAAGCAGTAAAGGAAACAAAAGAAAAATTTGGAGGAGGTATTAAAATTCATGGAGAAGAAGTAAAAACTTTGAGGTTCGCCGATGACATTGTAATTCTGTCAGAGACGGCAAAGGATTTGGAAGAGCAGTTGAACGGAATGGACAGTGTCTTGAAAGGAGGATATAAGATGAACATCAACAAAAGCAAAACGAGGATAATGGAAAGTAGTCAAATTAAATCGGGTGATGCTGAGGGAATTAGATTAGGAAAGGAGACACTTAAAGTAGTAAAGGAGTTTTGCTATTGAGGGAGCAAAATAACTGATGATGGTCGAAGTAGAGAAGATATAAAATGTAGACTGGCAATGGCAAGGAAAGCGTTTCTGAAGAAGAGAAATTTGTTAACATCGAATATAGATTTAAGTGTCAGGAAGTCATTTCTGAAAATATTTGTTTGGAGTGTAGCCATGTATGGAAGTGAAACATGGACGATAACTAGTTTGGACAAGAAGAGAATAGAAGCTTTCGAAATGTGGTGCTACAGAAGAATACTGAAGATAAGGTGGATAGATCACGTAACTAATGAGGAGGTATTGAATAGGATTGGGGAGAAGAGAAGTTTGTGGCACAACTTGACTAGAAGAAGGGATCGGTTGGTAGGACATGTTTTGAGGCATCAAGGGATCACAAATTTAGCATTGGAGGGCAGTGTGGAGGGTAAAAATCGTAGAGGGAGACTGAGAGATGAGTACACTAAGCAGATTCAGAAGGATGTAGGTTGTAGTAGGTACTGGGAGATGAAGCAGCTTGCACAGGATAGAGTAGCATGGAGAGCTGCATCAAACCAGTCTCAGGACTGAAGACAACAACAACATCTGTTAAATTCACTATTTTAACAAATAATTCGCCCTAAACTTTGTGGTATAAGGAACTGTTAAAAGAAGGAATTTTTCGACGTATTCTGTTAATTGAATGAGTTATGTCTTAATTGTAATTCCTGTAACTTAAACATCAAACAATGTATAGTTTCAGTGCCTATTATTGCGAGGACATATAAAGGACCGATTTTTGGTCCCAAGACAGTCCACAACAGATTCTCAGGTGTGAAGCATGTATTGGTTAGATCAACAACAATGCATTAACTTAACAGTGGAATAAGTGTAACACAAATAGGCTGTGTGTAGAACAATTAATGGCAGTGTTTGTTTAATTTATTTGAAAAATAGTGTCACTTGTAGTGTATTATTCTGCAAGAATTGTGAGTGTGGTTAAGTTTTTACTGCTCATAGATGTTCCACAGCAAACTATTGTAGCAGTATGCTGATGTTGCCAGCAACCTATTAATGAGGCTTATCAAAATTTATCAATAGTGAACAGGCCATATAATTGTGTAATATTGGGGGTTGTGAACAGTCAAAGTAAAGAACTGTGAAGCGCAGCTGTGAAACTGTTGGCTGCATCATGTACAGTAGTCAGTGTTCAACTTCCCCCCCCCCCCCCATTTTTCAGCCAATACCACAACACAGTATGTTGACACAGAGGACTATCAATCAAGAATTAGAGCTGGTGAACGTCACAACAGGAGCACCCACATTCCATTCAGACTCCATTCACACCTATTCCCATTTGAACCTACCCTTCTGCACTGCCCAGCTTGCCTGTCATTTCGAGTAGTCCGTTCTCTCTGAAACAGACTCCAGTGACCATTTCTCGTGTGCTATGTTTTCTGACTCCTACCCCATCTATGTGCAAACCCAGATGGCAGCTGACTAAGGCTGACTGGAGGCTCTACTCCTACCTGGCAACCTTTGATGGAGATTTCCCCAGTTGTGATGACCAGGTAGAATATCTTACAAATGTTATCCTTACTGCCGCAGAATATTCCATTCCTCACACTTACTTTTTAACTTACACTTTGCATTTTTAACCGTCATCCTACGAAGGTAAGCTGCATTCATTATGCTTATGTGGATAGTGCAGGGTGAATGAATAATTCACACGGTCCATTCCCATTAATGTGACCACTGCCTAAGTTTGACATCAGTCTGCAATAACCACTGACAGACTGCAGGTAGCAGCATTGGGAGTGGATGATGTATGAAGTGTGTTGGGTGGAGCAAGGGGGGATGTGGGGGGGGGGGGGGGGGAGAAAAGAATGCAGCCATTGTTGTAATGCTGAAATGGAGCATTTTATCTGACATCTAAATGGTATGATAAGTGGCTTTTGGGCCAAAGGTGGAAACATTTCCGAAACGGCTTAAGTTTGTAAATTGCTTGCTGCTGTGGTTAAAGTACACTGCATGTGGCAAAAGGGTGCTATCCAAAACTGGTGCTGAGGCTACTTTGGTACACCTCAGGCTTTAGATGACGGGATGAACAACGGCTGCAGAGGGAGTGTGTGTGGGTGAATAGATGTGCAACTGTGGAGCAACTGACTGCACAGCTGAACCAAGGGACTACCAACAGTGTCTCCTCAATGACTAGTCAGCAAACGTTGCTGTGTATGGGCCTCTGCAGTGGGGCACCTGGTTCATCCACCCATGCTGACTGCTGTTCATTGGTGGCAGAGACTGAAATTTGCACACCAATAACGCAACTGGACATTCACCAAGTGGCCTTTTCAGATGAATCACATGTGGCTGTTAGCGTCTATGGCTCTGCAGTAATTGTCGTAAGGCTCCAGGCCAGAGGAGGAAATGCTATGATCAGGGGAACATTTTTGTGGCCTTTTTAGGCAATTTCATCATTCTGGGCGATGCAGTGGATCAATAAAATTGTGTTCCTGTCCTTCAGACAATATCCACCCCATGTGGGACCACTTCGATTGGGCTGTTCACGTCAGGGACCCTCAGCCGAGAAACCTAGCTTAGCTGGCCATGACACTGGAGTCAGCATGGCTCCACATTCCTGTCAGTACCTTCCAGAACCTCATTCACACTTTTCCTGCACGTGTGCACTGCAAAATGTGGTCATTCAGGCTTCTGACAGGTGGTAACATAAATGTGACCAGACTATCCGTTAATGCCAATCTTTGCTTCTCTGAAATAAAGTGGCTCTTTTGTATACTAACCTTTCTTAAGATAGTCAGCATTTGGAGATTAAACCTTTTTTTTTCAGTGTTCTTAAGCTGTTATCAGGCTGAAGTGTAAAAAGAGCAGTGCCAGCCAGGGCCCTTTCCCTCAGTGACACATAGGTTGACAATGCTTTAGTGGAGTCAACCATAATAATAATGTGGATCTTTGTTTTGTTTACCAAACAATTAAAGTGATCATTCAGAAGACAGTCATTGATCATAGATTACATGTCAATCATTAGTTTGAAATGTCGCTTTCGCTGTGATTAATGCACTACAAATTCATTGCTGTGATGAATATCTTGTTAACTCCTTTGATTATAATTGATGTTTTTTCAAATACATTGTGCATTTTGGGTTTCTGATAACCTGATACTAACATACACCCTGTGTTCCCATCATCATCAGGGCAATGGCTGCCAACATTACCCTACTAATCACTTTAGTAACAACACTGCCCTTCCTCTAGATGCTTTTCCTTCAAAGAAGTTGCAAGGAAGCTCATAAATTTAAATGTAAAATTAGAGTTGTACATATTTTTCCCAAAACCAACCCTATTGACCAATAAACTAAATGTTTTTTAGTATTCCTATGTATGAGCCATTTACTTTATCTTACATTATTTGCAAACTGTAGCTGCCTTCATAAATCTTTTCCTGTCCACATAGTTGCTGTTCTGAAAATAAAGAATGTGTTTATTCTCAACCCTAGTCTAAGGTTGTCTTGAGTGTGGAGAAGGAAGCATACTGATTGCTATCCAACAGTTGCCATCTACAATGAATATGCAAAAATCATTCAGCCACACTGAAGAAATATTTAATGATACACAAAAAATTATTTATGTATTGTGTATGTACATAAAGAGTAATATTTGAGAGGAACTTCTCTCGTATCATATTGTCATGAAACAAACCTTTTTTGATTTTACTTCCAGTCGATTCCTCCTCTTTACTCCCAAACTCAGCAAAGGTGCTGCTGTGGTGCTGAGATATCACACCTCCAAGAGAAGAGCCCTAGAGTTGTTGCTGAGGGAGAAATTTCTTCAACTTTGAAGGCCTTGGATTGACCAAACTCGCCATTAAATCCTTTCTCTGAGGTGCAGATCTCAGAGCACCATGGTGAGGGAGGTAGAGTTTAGAAGAAAAGTGAAAAATTTGAGCTTTCAGTCAGTCTAAAAGACGTGCCCAGATGACTTAATGTGCACAGCACACTGTCTGTGTAATATATGGATTTAGATTTTAATCTGGCCTAAAACATAGTTTTACTTTGTCACACATAATCAGCACAGCAAATACTCTGCATAGAGTGAAACTTTTTTCTCAGTATTTAGTTTCTTTCTTGTTGAGTGCAATCATTAAATTATGCCAACCAAGATATTTCATTACTGGACTTTCGTATATTTGATATAGACTGACATTAAACTTACTTCACTTTCTTCAGCGGTGATGTATCATTATATCATTGTAAATGAATGTTCCTCTCCAGTATGGGATAACACTTGGAACTTAAAGACAAAAATTTTATGTATTCTTTTAGTACTCCTTAAATCAGAAGTGTTGTCTATGAAATATTGTAGATGAATTATAGGTATTAATTTTCAGTACTTAATACTAAGTTTGAGCTTTCATCAGAGATTGATTTTACCTAATTTCTTTTTCTCACCAGATTTGAAAAAACTCATCAAATATGATGTACAGCATTGTAAATGTGAAAATTGGCACGGTGGACTCTGCACGACCTGTAGCAGTAGATCTGCCACACCAAGTGAAAGGCCTCCACTCTCATCAGTGAACGGAACACAGCACCAGCCAAAAGGCAGCAAACTGTCTGATGACAAAAAGCCTACCAAGACAGATGCATCATGCAGAGAATACACAGGTAGTTCTTATTGAGTTTTGGTATTGATAGAATATTGGGAGCAGTGAGTTAATATGAATTTTGGTTCATAGTTTTGGAATATAATTTTTAAGGTGATGGTCTTGAATAAAACTTTCTTGATTTTCATGTGATGTCAGTTGTGAGTGATAAACTAGGCTTTTGCAATTTCATGCATAATTACCTGGAGCTGCTTGTCATAACCAAATGTGTGGTGGTATGCTGTTTAACCACAACTAAGTTGGATCTAACTTCTTTATTTAGAAAATACTTCAGGAATGCCAAACTGCTGAGTAATTTTGAATGTCTCTCACCACCATACAAATGATTGTCCTGATGGAAGTCACCAAAGTCATGTTAATACTCAGATCTGTTGTAACTAGAAAACCAAGGAAAAGAATTCTATTCTTGTAATTTTCTACTTTAATTACATAATGTGTTGAGTTTGCAGTTGCCAAGTTGTACATTTTCATAATGATTTAATTACACAGTCAAACAAACTGGGATTTCATATTTCTGCTTACAATAAACAGCTCAGTGAATTACATGTTTGTGATAAATATTTAGGACTTCACTATTTGCTTTTATAAGATCCTGATATGCCCAGTAAAGCAAAAGCTTCTAATTTCATCCCCTATGTGACCATCATGTTGGTTACTGTGCTGTGGCAGTTCATTCAACAAGGTCATTGCCAACTTTTATACTAAAACTTAGTATCTGATAATTTCCTTGTTGAAAGCTGTTAAACACTCTAAAATGACTGCTTGACGTGACTTCGTGCAGCCAAGTTCAAATGGGAAAAATTCTGAAATTATGAAAGTTTTAGCACCTCCAATAAAGTGTGACAAACAGTCAGAAGCATTGGAAATCTCATGTTGTATACAACTTGTTTTAATTTTTTACTTTTTTTAATTTTTTTATAGAGAGGTGAGAGGAGGTTGGGGGGGGGGGGGGGGGAGAGAGAGAGAGAGAGAGAGAGAGAGAGAGAGAGAGAGAGAGAGAGAGAGAGAGAGATATGATGGTTTGAGAATTCAGATACAGTAAGCTGTATCGTGTAATAACTGTCTAGATCGTTCCTCAGTTTTTATGAGGTCTTAAATAAACTGGTTGGTGACTTTGTACCAGGTAGCTTAGCTTTCTGATTTAGAGAAAATGTATATTGTGGTATTCTCACCCATCTTTGTACACAGTGAGATAGCTGCACTTTCATTAACTATACAGGTGTATTGCTTTTATACTTTGTAAAGTAACATAAAAGTCAAAGTAATTGTTTAGCTTTGTATTATTCAGTAGTGCACCTATTTCGAACATTAAATCCTACTTTGAAAATTTGTCACCTGGTAATCAACAGATAACCATATAAGTAATTTGTGTTGTGCTCATTAGTTACAGCTGAAATAAAAACTGGTTACCCAAAAAGCAATAAATTGAAGAAACCAGACAGTGTGAAGTTTGAAAAGGAAAATAAAATTGAAATTGTAGAATACACTAAACCAGCACCATCTTGTAAGTATTGCAGAAAACTAATATTACTAAGATATGACTCACTTAGTGATACAGGTGCATCAGTGAATTTTTTATTATCTCTTGGTTTATAAAACATTCAGAAATTGAAGTAAATCAATTTTTAAATATGTAGTTAACATGTGTTATTCTTTTAACTTTGGTAAAATGAGATCGTGCAGAGTGTATACAATGTTTAAGTAGCAGGAGTAAGTACATGGTGTTCCAAAATGAATATATAGATTTTAAGGCTTCGTGCATATATTATATTTAACTTACAATTATAAGTAATACATCAAATGAAAGAGCAACTCAAAAAGTTTTGTTTGTATGCCTGCATGCAAAAGAAAGAGTGTGGAATAACTAAGAGTTACTGAAGAACTTGTTGAACGAGTGAGGGTTTTTCACGCATAGCCCCAAGAAATCAATTCAGAAGGCTAGTTGTGAATTAGCAGTTCCAGTGACGTTTGTGTGGACACTTTCAAGGATATGCTTACAACTATATCCTTATCATTTGCAATTTTTACAAACTCTAAAGCCTACAGATTACGGTTTACATGCCAACATTACAAACGAAATGGTGCCGCATGACAGTAAATATTTTCTGGATTTTGCTGTCTTCAGTGATAATAGACATTACACCGAAGAAATGCAAACACACATTATATATGCATATGGGGGGGGGGGGGGGGTCAACAGATCCCAACAAAATGGTACAATTGCAACAAGACTACTCTAAATTGAACTGTTTTTGTGCCATATCTTGGTGGAAAGTTTATGGGCCTTTTCTTTTCGATGAAGCAACTGTAACTGGTGTTTCTTATCTTGATGTGCCAGAACTGTGGCTCTTTCCTCAGTTGGAAAACACTGAACCAGAGAACTTCATTTGGCAGGAAGATGGTGTGCTGACTCAGTGGCATAACTCAGTACATGATTGTGCTGAAGCCATGTGATTATTAGCTTAGGTAGTTCATAAATTATCATGTGTATATGTCTCCATTACCAGCTGATGGACCTGACATTAGTATCAGCATTGTTGCATCAGTGACTCTAGACACACTAGGAAGAACTGTCCTATTGACTCAAGGTGTGACAAACACTGCTTTCCTTGAACATTTACAAGAAAACCTGTTAGAGTTGCTCTTTCATTTGATGTATTATTTATAATTGTAAGTTGAAAGAACCAAATGCTACAAGATGTTAAAACTTGTATTTTTATTTTGAAAACCCCTGCCCTTGTAGTGGTGGTCATGTGCATCATTTGCAGTACTTCATATAAAAATAGTCAGCATTCTCTTGTTACAACTTTTTAAATTCTCATATGTAGTGTGTATGATGTGATGACAAAATAATGGAATCTGAATATGCTCTCAGATCAAAATATCAGTTATTTAAGTAAAATATCTATTTTTCAAATCTCATGGTTCAAACAATGTGATGGATTTCTCTGATAATGTTTAGCTACAGTAATGAGACAGTGATTTGAAAATATAAAGCATAACTGAGAACTTTTTGTACTTGACAGAAAAAAGAAAAATAGTCAAACAATAGAAAGTTCAAAATGAAATAACAGCAATATCGAAAAAAATATTTATACTTGCCATATAGATTAGATATTGAGTCACAAAGAGGCCCATTAAAATCTCCTCCTGCAGTACAAAATACACACACACACACACACACACACACACACACACACACACACACACACGGCCTGTGTGGATTGAAGCTTCAACTTCGATGAAAAGAAAATCAACTAAATTTTGTACCTTTCCTGGGTTTTTCCAAATTACTTCAAAGCTAACTGTTTAATAGAAAAAACCATGGTTAGCAAGAATGTGAAGCAGTAAATTCTGCAGTGATTGGGTATCAGAACTTTGCTATGTGATTAAATGTTCCTATAGAAACGCTACATAAGAAAACAGTAATTTTCAAAATACGCACATTTTGCCGCTATAAAATGCACATCATCTGAGAATTGGCTAATCGGATGCAAAATTTTAAGGAGAAAAGTTGGAGAGCATCAACTTGTGTTTTTAAAAAGTCGAAGAAAGAGCAAAAAAAAAACTAGCTGTAAGTAAATATCAACATTATTCAATTATTAATCAATGAATTTTTCAAATATTCACTTTCCTTAACCCAAAAGTTGTAGAGATTAGTGGACAAAATATTGGTTTACAAGGATAAATATGATAGGTTTATTATTGTCTTATTAGTAATAAAGAAAATTGATTAAATTAACAATAAATTGAGTTATGTGCAATAATATAAAATTGTGTTAAAGTAATACAGTTAAAAAATTATTTTAACTTAGCTAAACAATCTTTTACTATATTACAATTTTTTTTCTTAATTTTATGGTATTACTTCTTTGCATACTTGGAAGATAAGGGTCTAAGTAACATTAATTCTTAAATTTCTTTCATATTCATGTTGTAGATGGGATCTCTTGTCCCTTCTTCCAAAATGTCATTATCAGTGTCACAACCATCAGTGTCAATAACAGGGATGTCAGTTGGAACATTGGTGCATGGTTGTTTTTTGGGATAGTGTGCAAAAGCTGGTACACTTAATGCTGTTTGTCCTGCAGGAACAACTTTCACGGCACCATGTGTCGTGTGTGCAGTAAATGATTTTAAACAGTTCCACAGGTGCAACATATGTAGTACTGGGAACTGGCAATAGGCCAAATTTTGAAGCCTTCCAGCCCCATTGCAATGGATCTAATGAGTTATTTTTCTAAGCTTGAACCTGCAAATATGTCGTCAGGGGATGCTGTCAAGCAGCTGCTTCTAAAGAAGACAAAGAGGTGAGGGTGGCTGACGTCTTTGAGAGACATTTTTAAAGATTTGATAGTGAAGCACTTTTAATGGCTTTGTTTAATCTTCACAGTACATTGATCACTATGAACTTCTGACAAGTCTCATAAAAGAGTAGCATTGGAATTGCTGAATGTCCCTGTTTCTTTCTGTAGGGCCTTTTTTGTCTTAAATACCTTGATGAGTTTGTTTTTCTTTGCCAAAAACGGAGGAAGTCATGCCACAGCTTATAGGAACAGAACATTATTTTTGATATTTGAGACAAATTTAGGGCCTGTAGACTATGTTGCCTTGTCTGTCCTTTTCTGGCTTCAATAAAAAAAATGTTGGGCGACTATGGACTGAAGCAAGCAGTAGAGTATCAGTATCCTTAGCTTCTTGCTTAGTATTGATCACTTTCCAGTTGTGTTAGCAACAAGAAAGTGAGTCCTGCTAATTTTGTTCATTTGACAGAAACAAATCTTTTGCCATGGTTACTGATGTTTCATTAAACATGACAGTTGATGCTGTTATTTTGGTGGCTCTGTGCAACTGCTCAGCTGATTTCATGCTCTTATCACTTAATACATTAGGGTAGACATCAAACACAATTATAGCCTTTCTGCCATACTAATTGTGGATGTAATTATGGAAGAAAATACACTAGACTCTCACTAATCTTGCCATTTCTTGCACACGTGGGTGCTGGATTAGCAGACATGCAAGATTATTGTGTGTGTCTGAAATTTATTTTAAAAAATGTAAGAGATATACTCCATTAAATTATGAGTGTGGAGCCACATAAATTCCACTCCCAGAGGGGCTCACTACTCTTTAGTGAGCTTGTGCTTGGCTACCATGGGGCCCCAGCCTTTGCAGCACCTTTTCCCTTTCTGTGCTGCATGTCTATCCTCTGGTTATTCTTTTTCAGTACCCTTGGGAACATGTCTGGTATATTTTTGGGAATGTATTCTGAAGTTTTAGGAGCCTGACACCTGAACAGCCCTTCCACTGTTTTTTCTTTTTTCCTTTCGTCATTCTCCATCTGCTATCCTCCCTCCCCTTCAGCATTTGAGGTTCCTCTTTGTTTCTCCTTCCCCCTTGAACACTCATAAAGGCCAGCCATGTGTCTGATATGTAAAAGGTGCCTGGGTAATGTGTAATTCCTAGCTCCGAGTTAACAGGTAGGGTTTCCATGTACATTCTTGGTACAGGCTAGGTCTAGGGAGGGGTGATTGCCTGAGCTTTTACCTTTCCGAATTGTCAATTGCTCCCTCTGTCAGGAGTTCAGGAGGTGTGAACAATCACCTAAGACGGGTGAGCCCCCCTCTGAGGAGGGCAATCAATTGGAAGGAGCATGCTGTTGGTAAGGCTGGAAGTCATGGGGATCTTTCCACAAAGAGCTAATCGCCATCTCAGTTTATATGTACTAAACATAAGCGGAATGAAGCTAAATCCAAGACTCTCCCAACTGCAACTTGGTTCCTTGTGGTATCGCGTACTGGAGGAGGTCAGTCCTATGGTTTATTATTAAGCAAGGTGTTGATGCAATTGTAGAATCTGTGAAATCCTGCTCTTATTTATGTAATGGCACTTTGGTTTTGGAGACTAATATGATTTTCAAGCCCAACAATTGCTTGCAGTTTCACTCCTCCACAGCTATCCTGTTTGTGTTGAGGCCCATAGAACTCTGAATTCTTCCTGTGTTGTTCTTTACACTAGGCTGCTCAATGGGCTGATTGAGGCAGAAATGCTATATTCGTCGCACAGTGTTATTTACACAAGGCTGCTCAGTGTTCTTACTGAGGGAGAAATCCATACTTACCTCTCTGAGCAGTGTGTCACTGCAGTCCAATGGGTAATAAGAAAGGTTGATGCAATTAAAAAGTGCATACTTGCACTCTTTTTCTCATGTTTGATAAAGTAGTGCTTTCGTCAAAGACCAAAGTGTAATATGAAGTTGTCATGGTTGCTCCATACATTCCAAACCCGATGCGCTGCTACCAGTATCAATCTTACAACCACACTTGAACGTCCTGTTGACATACGGCCAAATGTGTTACCTGTGGTAGAGATGATCACGAGGGCACTTACATGCCACTTGCTCTCCACTTTATCAATTGCAATGGTGACCATGCAGCTTCATCCCAAAAATGTCTCATAATCCTGATGAGTGGGCCAGCCAGGAGATCTGGGTGAAGGAAAAGTATCTTATCGCTCACAAGTTGTTGGCTAGCGGAAAGCCCAGCATTTTTCAATTGTAAAGCACTTACAGTATTGTTCATTTTACAACTCTCGCCACAAAGGACAGGGTCATGCAGACGTGCGACCTCAAATTTAGCACCACAGTCATAAAATCACCCAGTGTCACAGCAGCATGCCTGTCTCCTTTGTCTCCAGCTGTGCAACAGGCCACCAAATCTTTGTCTCCAGCAGTGAAATAACTGCTATTCAACTGACAGGAAGAAAGGTCAGGAGGAATGCTCCCATGAAGACTTTTCTCTGGCTGAAAAGCATCTGAGTCTTCATCTGCCAGTTGCAAAGGCTCTAAGAAATTAAACAAAGGCAAATGGTCTTCTCCTTCCCCAACTTGGAGTTCCTCATTAGCGGTGTCACCATGTGATACCCTCACCCTGCTGACCATTTCTCTGGTATGCACACTCCTCCATTTTTCTGTCCTGCAATCTGCAGGCCAACCCTGTGAGAATGCTGATGATATTTCTACAGAACTCATGGAACAGGATGTTCCACCATCTTTGCCTTGTAACCATGAGTCTTTGAAGGCTGGCACTCGGCAGCTGCTGAGGTAACTTCTCTTCATTTGGTTCCTCTTCCCTAATCCCTGTTATGACTCTTCTCTAGTGGAACATTCGTAGCATTAGACCAAACAAGGAGGAATTATGGCTGCTCTTGGAACAACAGCATCCACTTTTTCTCTGCCTCCAAGAAACAAAATTGCATTCTTGCGAACACTCTTGTTTCTTGCATTTCCTTCCATTCCTCTTCATCCTTCCCCCTGAGGACGACATTCTTATCTCGTAGGGGAGTTACTCTGATCATCTGGGATAATGTTCATAGGAAACCAATCTCACTGAACACTCGGCCGCATGCTGTTCCAGTCCACATTATCCTTCCTCGCTTCGCCTTTTCCATGTCTACATCCCTCTGTTATTCGGTATCACCAGGGCAGACTTCCTCCAGTTTATTGAGCAACTCCCTCACCCCTTTTTGCTGCTTGGTGACTTTAATGTACACAATCCCCTTTGGGGATCTTTCAGAGCCTGTCAGAGATGCCCTCTTGGCTGACCTTCTCAGTCATCTCTACTTCATGTGCCTCAACACTGGAGCACCCATGTCTCTTTCAGACTCCACACACACCTATTACCATTTGCACCTCTGGTTGTGCACTGCCCAGGTTGCCCGTTGTCTCAAGCAGTCTGTTCTCTCTGACACATACTCGAGCGACCATTTCCTTCGTGCTATCTTTTTGCTGAATTCCACCCCCTCTTCGTGTAGACCCAATTGGCAGTTTTCTAAGGTTGACTGGACGCTTTCTTCCTCTCTGGTGCCCTTCGGTGAACAACATTTCCCCAGTCATTATGACCAGTTATAGTACCTCCCGAACCTTATCCTTACTGCCACAGAAAATTCCATACCTCATATTTCAGTTTTACTGTGCCATGTCCTGGTACCCTGGTGGACTGAGGCATGCCGCGATGGGAGTCACTCGACATGCTCTCTGCATTTTTAACAGTCAACCTGCAATGACTAATTGTATTCATTATAAACAGTTGTGTGTGCAGTGTTGTCGCATTTTTCGCAATGGGAAAAAAGCTAACTAGATTTCATTTATTAGATCTTTTAATGGTTCCACTCCCTCTTCTGTCATCTAGGGCAACCTCCTTCGGCTCCATAGGACCAAAGTCCATTTCCCCGATATCCAGCTCGATCATAGCAGGTGATGTCATTGTGGGCCCTATAGCTATCTACAACACCGTGGGTTACTATTTTGTGGAGATTTTGAGCTCCTCTCTCTCTCCTCTTTCTTTCCTCGGAAATTAGTGGGGGCTTGGGTGCTACCCTTCCCCCCTCAGAATCGTGAGTGGTACAATCCTGCTTTTACTGTGAGGGAGCTAGATTATTTTCCCACTTCATCCCAGTCCTCCACTCCAGGGTCTGACGATGTTCACATACAGATGTTGCAGCACGTTGGTCTTGTGGACAAGTACTTTCTCCTTGACATGTGCAGTCGCATTTGGGAGCAGATAGCAAATTTCCAGACACTGGCGTGAAGCCACTGTCATATCCATACCTAAGCCAGGCAAGGACAAACACTTTCCTTCTAGCTACCGCTCCGTTTTCTCCCTAGTTGCGTTTGCAAGTTGATGGAACATATGATTCATGGTTGGTTGGTATGGTGGCTCAAATCCCGCAATCCACTAACCACTGAACAATGTGGATTTCGAGCACACCATTCTGTAGTTGACCGTCTCACCACTTGGTCAACTCATGTCATGAAAAGTTTTCTGCAGAAATATCAGACTGTAGTAGAGATTTTAGATTTGGAGAGAGCGTAATACACCTGATGGAGACTGGTATACTGTGTGCTCATGGGGCTTCCAAGGATGCCTGGCCCGTTTCTTTCAGTAATCTTTAAAATACAAAGTTTTCAAGGTACCTGTGGGTTTGGCCTTGTCGAATACCTTTATCCAGGAGAATGAGGTGCCGCAAGGCTTTGTCCTGATACCATCTTCTTTGCTATATCCATTTATCCTATAATAGTCTGTCTCCCATCAGACCTATCTGGCTCTCCCTTCGTCGACAACTTTGCAGTCTGTTGGAGTTCTCCATGGACTTGCGTCCTTGAGTGGTGTCTCTAGCGGTGTCTTGATTGTCTTTACTCGTGGAGCATCGACAATGGCTCTCACTTTTCCACTGACAAAACCATTTGTATGAATTTCTGGCAATGCTGTTGGTTTCTTTCTCCTCCTTTACGCCCTAGGTGTGTTGCTCTTCCGTTTGCTGAAACTATGAAATTCCTGGGGCTCATGCTTGATGGAAAACTTTCTTGGTCCTCCCATGTGTCCCACATGGCTGGACACTCTACACTACATGTTTTAAGCAGTACTTCGTGGGGAGCTGATCAGACCACCCTCCTCCATTTGTACTGATATCTTGCCCATTTGAAACTGGACTAAGAGTGTTTCATTTATGCTTCTGAAAATCGGTCCATCATACAAAATTATTATACAACCCACCATCATGGAATCTATATGGCCACTGGTGCCTTGTACACTAAGCCCAGTAGCGGGTTTCTATGCAGAAGCTGCCAAACTACTGCTGTCATACCAGCATGATGATCTCCTCAGCGGATACGCGTGCTGTTCGTCACCGTGCCTGGCCACCCATCCTATGCCTCATTCTTCGATGACTCCCTTGACTGCCAGTGTGGGGTGTGTCCATCTGGGGTTTACTTTTGGCTCAGCTTAACTTCCTGGTGCCTGCCACATTCCCGATGGATGTGAACCCTTCTTCACCTTGGCTTCGTGTGGTGGCCCTTATTCATTTTGGACTCGATCAGTTCCTAAGGAAATTAATCCAGATTTCATCTATCACTGTGTGTCTAAACCTTCGCACGGAACATAGTGATGGTACCTTCGTAGGACTGATGGTCTAAAACTGACTGTGGTGTCAGGTTTTCCTTCATCATTGGCACTGACCATTTTCGGTACCAGCTTCCAGAACACTGCACAATATTTACAGTAGAGCTCCTCGCCCTCTGTCAGGCCACCCAGTACATCTGGCAACACAGGCTGTTTAAATGTCATATGCTGTGATTCTTTGTGTTCTTCAGAGCTTCTGTGTGCTGCATACAGTCCATCCCTACTATTTTGGTCCGCTAGCTCTTCCATCCCTTTGGATAATCTCTGTGTTGCTGTCTCTCAGCAGGTGTTGTCACTTTGGCATCACCACAGGCTCTGGTGAATCGAACTTCTCCCAACAGCTCAGGCAATTTCATCTTGACTCTCTTACCATGAGGAGATCATTTTAGCTAGATTGTGTATTGGCCATTATTGTTTTAGCCATCGCCATTTGTTAAGTGATGATCCTCCTCCTTGTTGTGCTAATTGTCGTCAGTCTCTGACAGTTCACTGCGTTTTCCTGGCCGAATGCCCTTTTCTCTCTCTCTCTCTCTCTCTCTCTCTCTCTCTCTCTCTCTCCGTCTTTTAAACTGCTTATGTACTTATGTATATTCACCATCTGAGATATTGGCTATTCTAGCAAATTACACGTGGGCTGTTGACTGTGTTTTACTTTTTAACTGTCTTAGCAATATGGCGAAGGACATTTAATATTTGGTTTGGAACCTCTGCTGTCTCTACAGCACATTTTGGTGACCTTTCTCAGGGTGGAAGTGCTTGTTCTTAACTGACTTTCCTTCCATCAATTGGGCTTAACGGATAGTTGCTTTTAATTTCTTTTACTTCTTGGTGATCTGAGGTTACGGATAGGTGTTTGACCTTAGCTGTTCTTGCATCCTAAAACAAACAGTAAACAAATAAGCATAAATTTCACTTCTTCTGTTACTTCGGATTTGTATCATTCTGTCATCTTCAGAATGAACTGGCTGACTGACGCTCCAGCACTTGCTCCGTACTTTTAAACATGTGGACCATGCCACTGTGAATGTTGCCACATATACACAAGGCACAGAGGACATTGATGGTGGCAAAGAGGTGCAATATATGCATGAAAAAGATCTGCAGCTAGAATGTATGCATGATTGGATCTGTGATTGCGGCTGATCCTTGCTGGCATATCGATCTATCACAGTGAACTGTGTATCACAGTGATCTGTACTATCGCAACGTCATCATAAATTTACTACAGAAAGTATTTGATTCCATGATTTATCCAAGCTGAAGCTGTTATATCCATTAATTAAATTTGCCACCAACCTAATTTCAATAGCTTCTTTCACTGTTGAGTCCCAAAAAGGTGGAAGGCAAGGCTAAAATTTTGATTTTTTTCATACATGATAGTGCGCCTAGTGTCAACGCAGTGCTGTGCACCACTGATTTAATGGGCTGTAAGAGGTGGGTGTACCTGGTGTGCTCTGTGCATCTTTCCTGGACTGTATGTGTGATCTGCCCGATGTTTGAAAGATTATACTCATAAGGCATATAGTAAACTCCAGGCTTGTGAAGCACCAAATCATCTTTAATGGTATCAGAGTGCTGCTATCTTTGATGGAGGGTGAAGAATTACTCTCACTTTGTATTTGGTGAAGGTCTGTCCTCTTTTTGATGATAAGTTTCCCACATATGCTAGGAAAACCATGGATTTAAAGCTTTTCATGTTTTCTGCATTCCTTGTGCGCACAGTGGGCATACGGAATGCAGATAATGATTTGGAAGCCTGTGGTTTACAACATCCCCTGTGTGACCTTCAATATATCAGATAGACAACACGTACAGTCCGTGAAAGATGCACAAATTATTGCATGTACACCTGGCTCTTACAACACAATAAATTGATGGTGTCAGTGCACTGTCTTGGCACTGGGCACTCTGTCGTGTACGAAAACATCGAAATTTTAGTGTTGACTTACATCTTTCTGGGCTCAGTTGTGAAAGAAGCAATTGAAAATTGCTTAGCTTGAATAAATCGTGGAATCCAGCACTTTCTGAAATAAACTTAAAAAGACATGGCCACAGTATAGCGCGCAGTGATACATAGATATCGCTGTGCTGATTGATCATGTAGCCATATATCTAATCATGCATACGCTGCAACTCTTTGCTGCCGATCAACATCTCTGGTGAGTGCTGTATGTGAGACCACCTGTGCAGAAGAGGAATCGGTGCAGCTGCACACCTGAAATTTAATTGATCAGGCATTGCGCCACAAAAACGTGAAGATGCACTAGGGGGATATACTTCATTAAATATAAAGGTACTTCAGTTTTTGAAGATTGATTATTTTTGTGTTGACTCCTTTAATAACAGCTGTAATTACATTTGAGACAATGCAAGATTCATCCAACATTGCACTCCGCAGCAATGGCTTTTTGTGGAGAACCTAGGTTCAACTTGTATAAATTTTTGAGCTTCTTCTTGAAGTCTAGTGTAACAGGTTTCCATTTAGAAGACGTGATACTGAAATGCAGAGAATGCCACAATTTCAAATATTTACAGCAGTGTTTAACACTGTAATTCACTAACAGCACTGCTGCACAAGATGATTAGTTGTGCACCATTTCAGGGATTACTGAGGGCCGGGTTAATGAGTGTAATGAAGTTATTTGGCCTCCCACGCCACTCCTACAAAACACAACTCTTTGTGCTTTCAGCATACCTACTTCATCAAACATTACAGGGTATGGGGCCAGCTCTTACTTGCGGAAGCACTTCATTGCACTGTATGTGCAATGAAATTTTGTACAGAATTTTCACCATTGATGAGGGATGACCTTATCATTCGATGTGATTTTAAAATTTATGCACTTCAGTGGTAGGAGTCGATTTCTGTTTGGAATTTCATGATTTTGTGCTCTACAACTATTGTCTTATAAAGTTTTACCTCAAATCGGCCAATACTCAGATGCTGCACATTTTATAGTGACAAAAAGTCTTTCTTGAAAAGTGTAAAAAAAGTTACTGTTCTCTAGTGCAGCTTTTTTTATAGGAAAATTCAAGCAACTATCAAAGTTTTGGTACTCAGTCGATGCAGAAATTAATGCTCTACATTATTAGTAACTTTTTTTTTCCCTCGACACTTAGGTTTGGAGGAATTTGGAAAAGCCCAGGAAGGATCCGAAATTTTGGTAGTTTTGTTTTCAGAAAAGCTGAAGCTCCACTCAGAAATTTGGGCAAACTCAGATTATTCATACTGGAGGCCTATTGAGTGAATGAAACTGTTTCCAGTATTCTAATTTTCTGGGCCTATTGTATGAATGTATATGTATTTTCTATACCGAAGAAGGACTTTGTCCAAAAGCTTTAATGTTTTAGCAGTCTTTTTTTCATTGTTCCTGTCTGTGACTCAGTGCCTCCTCTGTATGGCGAGTAATAATCTATCTTTCCACATTGTTAGAAAAAGTCAGTACATTTATATATCTTGAAGTATTGCAGTATGGCAAAGGAGCCAGTAAACTGAATACATGGAAGATGATGATGTCTTTATGGCCCTCATACTAAATTGCAACAAATTAGAACGACATATGTAAGCACACCTGAAAATCTGGACTTGAATTTAGGGAGAAGTTGCAAAAGATAGGTGAACATTTTGAAGAAAATTGGGAATTGTAAACATACAACAATAAATAAAAAAGACTTGAAAAGAAGTGTGTCACAATAAAGTCTAACAACTTAATGTAGCTGTGAGGAAACACTAGATGATCAGTGAATATCTGGTTTTGGTGAATGGGAGAAAACTATCAAATTGCTGGTTTGAACATGTTCATACAATACACTTGAGAAGCTGAGGTTTAAGAAATTAGAAATAAACTGAGGAATATAAACATTTTTGAATGTGTGAAATTAGCCAAACATATTTTCAGGATACAATTCAAAAATTCTAAATGATTTAAAGAATATTAGCAGGATTATAAATTAAAGCAATAGCTGTCAATGGCTTCAGAAATACCAAGGTCAATCCAGATGAAGTGGTACCAATAAAAATTAAGTTGGTTGCTTGACCATTTTTAAATATTTTAATTTTTTATATGTGATTACCCTATAATTGAGACATTCAAAACAGTTTAAAAAAAATTTTAACTTTCACCTTTACTGAATAGCGGCCATTTTCGTTTGTAAGCGCGTGATGATGTTTGTTTAGAGGCGTTAGCAAAAATATGAATATCTCTGCACTGGGTTGAATTACAACATTGCAATTGACATGATTGTTTTTAGAAAAGTGTTCTCTATAACATTGTCTATCACACAAAATTCCCTAAATTCAAAAATGACCAGTCAAAATGACCTCCAAAGTTTGGTATCCAAATTTTCAAAAACCCACTTTTTAGGCCCAAAAATAACAAACAAGGAGTGATTTGAGTGTCTATTTTTTCCTATGGTTAGATATCATACACTACTAGCATAATATAGAGCAAGAGCACTTACAAATGTTTCCTTACTCTTTTATGAATTTTTGAAATTTGAAAATTTTCATTTTTTTGTAAATTTTGGGGTTAGTTATCTTAGGTGGGACTGAATATAACCATATGATTTTTGCACAGTTTGTAGCAACATATTGTAAAAATTTCAACATTGATATGTGACTGTGAACAAAGATATGAATTTTGGAAAATGAGGAGATAATTCACATTACTCTAAAAACTGAACTTACGGCAGTTGCCTATTCGTGTATGATATTGGTGCGATATAATCAGTTATTATTGAAGTAAGGTACTGAATTATATACAAAAAGTGGAAACGTCACTGAAATTACATTTATATATTTTTGACATGTTTAAAATAAATATTTTCAATTAACATCCTTCGAGATGCAACTGTTCCTAAACCTGATGATGAATGTTAAGAACACGTATTTCTTCAGACAGCTTCTATGATATAGAATAAGACCTTCCGGTTGCTGTGGTAAGTTCAAGCACTGAAAGTTTCCTTAAAACATTTTTCATTGGTATCCAAACTGTGTCACTAGTAGATGTCTTGAATGATATTCTTGGGCCAACAGGGTGGTAAAAATGCACAAAAGCAACATTGTTTTCCAAACTTATTCTTTCAGCCTCTGTCCATCACAAACACATGCCACTATGTCATTCAACGTTAAAGACAGATGTAATTTTACTGACACAAAATTTCGGTTTCTGATGTTACGTAGCATCGAACAAAGTTTTCTGCAGTGCCGAGGTATTTATGGAATGCCTTGTTCCTTTTATTGCTATACAGTTTTCAAATCTGGTATGATGTGGTGTTTTCACATGCAGAACCACTTCTTCTTTCTTGATCAGAAAATAGGTAATGCCTTCAATATTGTCCTTGCAAAAGACATACATGTCGTGTACTGTGAGAATTTGGTCTGTGGCTGGTCTTTGTAGGTTGGCTTTACTTACTTGACGTTTTGTTGTACCTCCTACTTCATCACAGGCATTTTTACCACGGCAAGATGCTAAAAAGTGCCATCAGCCTCCAACCCAAAGTCTACTTTGTGGTTGCACAGATTTGAAAAATTCTTTTTGTTCTTATACTGACTATCACTTCCATCTGAAAAGTATATCAGCTTCTTAACCTTGGGAAAATTTTCTTTTATGTAATGTATTACATAATTTTGAAACACATGTACAGCCAAAGTGTTGTGCTCAAAGTAGTTTCTTACAATGCAAATTGAAGAACTGCAAACTTCATCTTTCTCATTTTTAAAATAGAGAATAATTGGAGATGCACTGTTGCTTGGTAATTGACCCAGTGGTGCCCTTGTATTGCATCCTGAATCACAAATGTAAAATTTTCTGCAAAATCAGCTAGCACTATGCATTCAGTTTCATGAAGGTGTACTTTTTTGTCCTTAAGAAACATGCTTTGGATTTTAGAAACACAATAGTGACATGAGTTTTTGTAAGTTACCAATTAAAGATTCCAAGTACTCTTCCTGAGATGTAGCCACTGTCATCATTTCTGCCCTGTCAGTTGTGACCCACTGTTTGAAAGTAATACAGTCTGGCATTTCCTCATCAAATTTTGCGAAACAATTCAATAACTGTTTCCTTACCAGGGCATTTATTACACAGACTAATCATGCAGCCAAACTGTTAGTGTCACAGACCATTAAATCTAGTAACTCTTTGTAGTTAACATCACTGAATTTTGCACCCACAATCATCAGTTAGACTTTTGATGATGATGATGATGATGATGATGATGATGATGTAAAGAAACACATACGGAGTGTGTCTCTGAGGATCCAGCCGAAATACACCACTTAGATTGGAGGTAACAAAATGTTGACCTTCCAGTGTTGCATTCAGGATGAGAATTTTTGAAAGCTACATAAAGTTCATTTAAATTTGACCATTTGTAACAATCTTTTGCTATCTTTGCAACCTGGGCACATTCTACTTTTTTCCTAATCTTAAAAAAAAACCACCTGCGATTTCCCTCAATTGCTCCAGGCAAATGCCGGGATGGTTCCTTTGAAAGGGCATGGCTGACTTCCCCGCCGTTCTCTAATCCGATGAGACTGATGACCTAGCTGTCTGGTCTCCTCCTCCAAACAACCCAACTCGCTCAAAAAACTGCTAGATCTTTTTAATTGTTTCATCACTTATACCTACTCTTTTCTTCTTTCCTAAAACTGGAAGAATGCCTTGCTCTTTCCCTAATTTTCGGGTTAGTTTAACCAAACAATGAGAAACATTGAATTCATTAACTTTTTTCTCTTGACCATGAGTCAGGGAGCAAACTTAAATTAAAAATTAAATGTTCAGTGACATCTAAAGAAGAAAAAGTTAAAATTTTCTCTCTTAAGCTCAAATATTCAGTGTCAGATAATGCTGATGATAGGTTTTCTTCTTCTTTAGAAATAATGTTGGTATCTGGTTAAAGCATGATTCCAAGTTTTTTCTAATTTTGTCCGAAATTTGTTGTACCTTATTTTCAATAGCTGCTTTTCTTTTTCTGCTACTTAATTTTATCCAAATGGTTCAAATAGCTCTGAGCACAATGGGACTTAACATTTGAGGTCATCAGTCCCCTAGAACTTCGAACTACTTAAACCTAACTAACCTACGGACATCCCATACATCCATGCATGAGGCAGGATTCGAACCTGCGACCGTAGCGGTCGCGCGGTTCCAGACTGTAGCGCCTAAAACCACTTGGCCACTCCGGCTGGCTAATTTTATTATGTTCAAAGCAGGAGATACAGACAACTTAGAACAAACAAAATCCAATGTGCCAACAGCTTCCTCATTAGGAATATAATTGTCATTAACAAGGTTACGTGATTCTGGTTCTGGATTCACAACAAATATTTTTGAGTAACAATTTGAGCACAGGGAATTTCCAGGAAACACATTACATTTCACTTGGGAAGCTGCTTCATTCTCACATAACAAGAACAAATGTTCCAGTTTTATTTCCCTCAAACCTTTAGTAATAGGCTTTTTAGGAACTTTAAGTGGATCACAGCACTTTCTTCCAAAAATGTGGTTGCACTTCAGAATATATTTCTTCTCATGATACTCACACACTGATGTTACAGAAGAACTTACTCTAAATTTAAACAAAGCTTGTCAAACTTCATCAAAGTCATTGACATTATTCAAGTTTTTTGAAACTGAACTGTAAACTATTTTGTGACACACTTCACTTGCTATCTGTCCAACAGAGCACTGTTCATCCATGTTATTGCATTCCAGTTAATCTCTCAAAATTAATTACAATTACACACAGAACAAAGCACATTACACATTCTACACTCTCGATGAAGTATGTACATCCACTCTAACAGAGGTTTCAGAAGCGACTGACTACAACAATGCCACATCCAGCAATAACGTACTTCTACAATTCCACACCCAGCAATAATTTACTTGATTGGCACCTCCGTGGCGTGTTGTGTGCACCACGACCAAATAGTAGATAGACTGGGAGGGAAATCAGCATTGGCCATATTTTGTTGTTTTATTGTCAGTAAAATCGATTTTCGGTCATTTAGTGACCATCCTCAGTGCTGTAACATACAATTAAAATTGGTAGGCACTTGATACCAGTGTCTACCAATTTTAATTGTTTATTACAGCACTGAGGATAGTCACTAAGTGACCGAAAATCGATTTTGCTGACAATAAAACAACAAAATACGGCCAATGCTGATTTTTTTTTTTTTCCCCTTCCAATAACTTAATTCTTTATTGACAATAAACGTAAACAGGCATTTTTATTACCATTGAACAAAAGTAAAAGCTCCTGTTGTTTAATATTGCGTTATTAAAAATAAATAAACTAAATGAATATTGGATGATAGTGTTATCTAAATATATGTCACAATTAAATTTTATTACAATGAAACAATATACCATTTAAATAGGCAACAGCCATAAGATCAGTTGTAGAGTAACGTGAATTATCTCCTCATTTTCGAAAATTCATATCTTTGTTCACAGTTAGATATCAATGTTGAAATTTTTACAGTATGTTGCTAACATATAGGTGTACAAACTGTGCAAAAATCATATGGTTATATTCAGTGCCACCTGAGATAACTAACCCCAAAATTTACAAAAAATGAAAATTTTCAAATTTCAAAAATTCATAAAAAATTAAGGAAACATTTGTAAGTGTTCTTGATCTATATGAGGCTAGTAGTGTATGATATCTAACTATAGGAAAAAAATAGACTCTCATAAATCACTCCTTGTTTGTTACTTTTGGGCCTAAAAAGTGGGTTTTTGAAAATTTGGATACCAAACTTTGGAGGTCATTTTGACTGGTTATTTTTGAATTTAGGGTATTTTGTATAATAGACAATGTTGTAGAGGACACTTTTCTAAAAACAATCATGTCAATTTCAATGTTGTAATTTAACCTAGTGCAGAGATATCCAAATTTTCGCTAATGTCTCCAGACTGAAAAATCATCGCGCACCTACAAATAAAAATGGCCACCATTCAGTAAAGGTGCAAGATAAATTATTTAAAAAAACTGTTTTGAACTTCTCAAATATAGGTCAATCACATATAAAAATTAAAACATTTAAAAATGGTCAAGCAACCATCACTGGACCACTTCATATGGATTGACCCACCAATATGCTGTCAGTTGTGATTCATGACAGTCATATAAGAAACATGCCCAGTTGATACACATGTAAAAACACTGTAGCTCAACTTCAAAACTTCTCTTTATTGAAGCATGTGAATAAAGGAAAGCCCTTTGCCTCACCCACACACGTGCTCATAGAGGAACAGCATGTTTGGACATTTGCTTCACAGTTATTGCTGAGTGATTAAGACAGAATACATCTAAGGCAAAATTCAGTGTAGCCATTGTGGCGGTGACGAAGGATTTACTGAGATTTGACTTGCCACTGTCTAGTCCGTACTGACTGACCATAGGTGCCTTCATTTCTGTGTTCTGATCAAGAATTATCTGGATAAACACGGAGAAGAATAAAACCGCAAAAGCTGACCTACCTTGTGCAGCACTTTTTATTTGTGTTCATAGTTTAATTATAATAATATTGGCTGAAATTGAACAGTGAGCATGTTCTGATGCTCTTTCTCTCTCCTCTCTTTTCTACCTTTTTTCTTCCTGACCCCTTTTCTTGAAGTGTTACATGATACCTTGAGAATGCACTATGTTTGCAAACTGGGTGCTGTGTGACAGTATTACTCTGTTGTTCATTTTGCTGTCAGTCAGTCTATTAGTGTAATAGATAACAGTTATAATCAAACATTTTTGGCCTATTTGAAATATAAAATGACTATCTACAAATTTGCAGTAGCCTGTTTTATGAGTAATATTTTGTTGAAAATTCAACATGAACAGTCATCAAACCATGGCAACTTCAACGGGGTTCGATGCCATCACGCAGTGATCCTGTCTCCCTCTACCACAAGTACCAGACCTATTGGCGCCAACAGAAAGTTCCTGGAGAGGATAGTCGTGCTGAGTTACGTTGGAGAGTACGTGAAAAAATGATAGGACAGGATCCACATCCTCGGGTATGCAACAGCTTTGGAGTATGTTACATTCATATTAAATAGAACTGAATCAAATTTTCAGAGTTTAAAAACAAAAATGAAAAGAGAGAGCAAAGTTAAGTGCTGCTGCTTCAATAATTCTTGGTTTTCTTGTGTTAAATTTGTATTTTGTATATCAATTGCTTGTTATTTTCACTACTCTTTTTTATTCTCTTTCCATTTTTTTCTTTTGTAATGTGATTTCCTTCTTTCATTCCCTTGAAGGAAAATAGTGTTTGTGACAATTGATATGGAGCAATTTGATTGAAAATAAAATAGCTTTGAAAATAGTCTGTCATTGGCAATATTCGGGAGAGGTTTTGCATGCTGTATCTGTAATATTTGATAAACAGCATATCTTTCCTTAGTGCAATCAACAGAGCTGTGAAAACTTGTGATTAGAGAAGGTGGAATGCATAGATGATACATTCCTTTAAAATTTCTAAAATCTTTGGTGGAAGTGACAACGAAACTATTATTCAGATTGGTTCGTGTAGAATCTGTCTCTTAGAGATACCATCAATCAGAAAAATATCATGCTCACACTCTCTGATATAACAAGGGCAGATAAGTGAGAAAACTACTGCACAATCATCTTAAATGTCTCACACATCCAAATTACTGATGAGCATAGTACAAAAAATAATGTAAAACAAACTGAGGAACTGGTACATGATGATCAGTTTGGCTTTAGAAAAGGTACAGGCATCATAGAGGTGGTTTTGATGTGCTTGCTAATGGAAGCAAGACTAAAAAAAAAAATCAAGACAAGTTCATAGAATTTGCAGATCTAGAAAAAGCACTGAACAGTGTGAAATGGTGCAAGATATTCAAAAAATTATCATGAAAGTAGGTGTAAGTTATAGGGAAATGAGGATAATATAAAGTATTCACAAGAATGCAGAGGGGACAGTAAGAGTGTAAGATAGGAATGCAGTCTTTTCCCCTTCAATCTATACATTGAGGAAGCAATGATGGAAATAATAGGTGGGTTAAAGAGTGGGATTAAAATTCAGGATGGAAGGACATCAGTGATAAGATTTGCTGATGGCATTGCAATCTTCAGTGAACGCAGTGAAGTAGTACAGGACCTGTTGAATGGAATGAACAATCCTAGGAGCACAGAAAATGGATTGAGAGGGAACTGATGAAAGATGAAAATAATGAGCATTAGCAGAAATGAGATTAGCAATAAACCTATCAAAATTGGTGATCACAAAATAGATAAAGTTAAGGAATAATGCTACCTCGGAACGAAAATAGCACATGATGGACAAAGCAGGGATGACATAGAAACAGACTAGCACAGGCAAAGAGGGCATTCCTGGCAAAAGAGGTCTACTAGCATCAAACAAGAGCCTTAATTTGAGGAAGAAATTTATGAGAATGTCCATTCGGAGCACAGCACTGTATGGCAGTGAATCGTGAACTGTGGAGGAACCAGAAAAGAACAGAATCAAAGTATTCGAGATGTGTTGCAATAGAAAGATGTTTAAAGTTAGATGGACTGATACGAAATGAGGAGGCTCTCCACAGAATTGGCAAGGAAAGAAATATTTGGAGACTGACAAGGAGGGACGAGATGATAGGACACATCTTAAGACATCAGAGATTAACCTCTGTAGTGAAAGAGGGAGCTGTAGAGGGTAAAAAACTGTAAGGGAAGACAGAGATTGGAATATATTTGTTAGATAGTTTTGTTAGATAATTGAGGATTTTGGGTGCTGGTACTACTGAGAGGGAGAGTTTGGAACGAGAGAGGAATTTGTGCTGCTGGGCTGCATCAATCCAGACAGAAGACAGTTGACCCAAAAAAAAAAAAAAAAAAAAGAAATTGCTGGAAGATATCTCAAGAAATTAAATTGGGAATTGTTTTGTTATTGAGGCAAAGCAAAAGATAACAACTTAGGCAGTATTTGAAAGTCTGCCTCACAGTATACATTTTCCTAGATTTTTATGGGATCAAAATGGTTCAAAATGGTTAAAACTATTTTCGTTTTGATGCTTGTAATGTGGCAAATAGCAAATTGGGCTTCGTGAAAAATATAAGCTACAGATTTTAACAGGACACTTAAAACACATTAAAATGTATTTCATTAAAAAGAGATCACCAGACGAAAATCTGACACTCTGTCATAATGAAATGGGTGATGGGGAGTACTTAGTCACCACTAAGTTTGACACATTGTCACCATTCTAAATTCAGAAGTGACTTCAGGGACTAGTCCAGTCACTAAAATCTATAACATTAAATTCTGTACAATATAGCATTGCCAGTTGAGAGACACATCACAGTAGGTCACCAACTTACAGAAGGTGAAATAATTTGGGGGACACTATTTCAAACGATTCACACAATGTCCTGAATAACATTGAAGATCTGATAACCAGAAGTGACTGCACTCTGAGGCAGTTAAACTATGGGAGTAGTGAACTGATAAAGGTGGAGGTAATAAAGTGTGTAACAACATGAAATGAGCCAATGCCCTAGGGATCAAGTTTTTGAGCAAATTGTTGCCAGAGGGACAATGCTTTCAGTATGGGTGAAAATATGCTCTTCAGAGATGAAAAGCAACCATTCTTTGTCATTGTATCCTATTCTGTTCCTTCCTGTGCAGGTAGTGTTCAAAAGGAAGTGGTGGTAATCTTGAATTTCAGTGAGCACTCCTTATGTGAAACCACCTTAGAGATAGAAGTGAAACGGGAGAGGGGGAAAGAGGTGCCTGGAAGAAGGAAGCTATGGACATGAATGCAAATCAGGCTATTGCTCAGCTAGCAGCTAAATGTGTTCAAATCTGTCTTTGTCATACAGTGCCAAATCTGAAGCATCTGTACCAAAGTTGTATCGCTTAAAAAACTGTCTATCCTTCAGTGGAACGATTTCATTTTGCAGTTAGGATAAGGTATTGCTACTGTGACAGTTCAGTCTGTTGTTTAGAGGCACATGGAGACCTGAATTGTGAGCTAAAGCAGGGAGAAAAATGAGAAAGTGGAAGAGTTCATTGAAAGTGTTTCTGAACTTCACTGCAAAATCCACAGGGATATTAGATGTGCTCAGGACTTCTGCCTGAACAAGCTGTAAAACTAGCAACTGTAGTTCTGAGAAAGGGTGTGTACAACCAACTGACACATTGCTCATTTAGTGGTGGAGTTTTACTTTAGTTACCACTAAGGACAATTAGGATCAAGCTTTTCACTGACTTCATATGTTGCTAAAGAGGGATGGTGGTAATTTATGTAGGGATACTGAGGAATGCGGGTTCTATGTTGCCTCAAGCTTTGGAGATGGAACTAATTAAGGAAGTATCAAGTTTTTGTGTGGCTGTCCATATTTTATCTGATTCTTCAGAGGATAACAATCGGCTGAATTTTTCCCTTGTTCTTATGCTAGTATATTCATTGGGGCTTAAATCATCAGTAGTGTCTATCAGAAATGTTGTTGTGTTTGTGTTGCATTTATTTTTATTGCTTTGTCTTTTTGTAAAGTGACATATTTTATGACATGGCTGTATCTTAGTTTTTCGCAATTTAATTAATACTGATCCATTTTGTACTTTACTCTGAGCTGTGAACAAGCTGCAGTTTGACATTTTAAGTCTTTAATATCTCTCGGTATTGAAATTTTTCTACTATTTCTGTGGAAGACACTTTTGTGAACTAATTCTTAATGGCAATTAGTAATTGATGCTTAACGTGAACATTTCTCTTAACAATTTCTTTTGACTTTTTTTCTTTGTTTCTTTGCCTGCTCAAATATTTATATTGTAACTGCATACACTATTATGTGCGGCTCTCAGTTTGTAAGGCAATTTCAACTCTTTAATTACATAAACCATTAAGTATTGTCTGATCTCAAAAGATGTTAAACACGTTGTGTTCATAGCTCCATGAAGCTATTCACATGAAGATGAAGCATTGTATTTAGATTATAAAACTATACAAAATGTCGGAAGACCTGCAGACATTGTAGTTGTGACGCAGGTATTGGTCATTGACCTTCACTATAAACAAATTTAATGTGTTTCAAAAATGCACATCCACTATATATTTGAAACAATGCCTATCGAGTGAATGAAAGTGGAATACCCACAGGAAACTAATTGTAAGACAAGCAATTTGAGATCTGTCAGTACAATCCTCAGAAAGTGTTGACTAATCATGAAACAAGTAGCTCACAAAATCAATGCTCAACAGATACTTCATTCATTTTTTCTCTTTGAATCCTTAAGAGGCAGTATTTATAGAGGAAATAGAGAAGTTCCAAAGATGACCAGAATGTGTAGTCATTCATTGGTTTGGTAAGCACAAAAGCAGCACAGAAATGCTCATCCAACTCCAGTAGCAGGTACTGTAAGAGTGCAGTTTTATCATGGTGTAGTTTACAGTTAAAATTCAGAGGTTGTAAATTTTTAGGAGAGATAATAAACATGTTACTTAAAACAATGGAAACTCCGAGGCGCGCGCGCGCACACACACACACACACACACACACACACACACACACACACACACACACACACACACACACACCCAAAAGCAAGCAAGAACACCTCATGCACACATAACCACTATCACTGGTTGCTCCAACAAGAATGTGACTGTCAAGTTACTAGCAATCTGGATTGGGGTGGGGAAGGGAGAGGGCTAGCAGGGTATGGGTGGGGGGAGAGAAGAGCATTGTCTGGTAGGGTATGCTGGGACTAGATGTCAGCCTGATGAGACTGCCAGGTGCAGCATAGGGAGGTGGGGTGCGGGGGAATAATGAGGAGCAGGGAAGGGAAAGGTAGGGTGGATGCATTGGCAGAGTGCAGCAAGCAATGAGGGTTAGAGAACATAAAAAGGGAGGTGGCTGGAACTGTTGAATGAAGGGCGTGGGGACAGTAGGTTAGTGTAGTTTGAGCCTGGGATAAATTCTAGAGCAGAGAATATGTTGTAAGGACACCTCCCATATACACAGTTCAGAAAAGCTGGTGGTGGAGAGGAGGATCCAGATGGCCCAAGTTGTGAGGCCACCATTGGAATATAGCATGTTGTGTTCAGCTGCATGTTGTGTCACAGGGTGGTGCATTTTCTCTTTGCCACAATTTGGCAGAGGCTGTTCCTCCTGGTGGACAGCCAGTTAGTCATACCAATATAAAAGAAGTTGCAGCAGTCCTGGTATACAAAATGGCTGCCTTCACATGTGCCTGGCCTTTGATGGGGTAAGATAAGCGTATGGCAGTACTGGAATAGGAAGTGCTGTGTGGGTGGCTTGTACAGGTCTCTCACCTGAGTCTTCCACTGTGATACGATCCTTATGGCAAAGGGTTGGGATTGGGAGTGGTGCAGGCTTTGATTGGGATGCTGTGGAGGTTGGGTGGGTGACAGAAAACCACTGTAGGAGAGGTGGGAAGGATCATGGATAGTGCATTCCTCAATTCAGGGATTGATGATAGGTAGTACCGATGAAGGACGTTGTTCAGTTGTTTCTGTCAGAGATGCTGTTCGGTATGACAAAGGAGGCACTCTTTTGTAGCTGGCTCTTGGCGGTGGTAGGAGGGTTGCGGATGTGTGGGGAAAGTGGGATGGGAAATCTATTAGCAGACTAGGTTTCTGAAGGCCTTGGTGAGACTTCAAACATACTGGGAAAGGGACTTTGTCATTTCAGATACACCATCCCCTGGTGGCCAGGTCGTATGCAAGGAATAGTTTGGTTTGAAGGGATGGCAGCTGTCAGAGTAATAGGTAATGTTGGTGGTTGGTGGGTTTAATGTGAACAGAGGTTTGGATGGAGCCATCGGAGAGGAGGTGGTCAGTGTCCAGGAAGGTGGCACACTGGTTTCAGGACACCGTGTAAAGTGGGTGGGAGAGAAGGTTCTGAGGTTGTGAAGAAATGAAGATAATGTGTCTTGGCCTTGAGTCCTGATAATTAAGATATCATCAGCGAACACAAACCGGACCAGGGGTTTGGGGTTTTGGTAGGCTAGGTGGTTCCATAAACAGGTTGGCATTGGAGAGTGCCATAACGGTACCCATGGCTGTGCCACGTATTTGTGTTTGTATACCTTGTCTTTAAAGGAGTTGCAGGTGTGAGTTAGGATAGAGTTAGTTACGTGCATGAGGAATGAGGTAGTGGGTTTGGAGTCTGAAGGACATTGAGAAAGGTTGGAGGGATAGGTGGCAGAGAACTGTTTCCATTGCATGGATTGGGAAAAGGAGAGTAGGGCTTTAAGACCAATGTGGATAAACTTGGGTGTAAAGCTAAAAATGAGGCCATTGGATAGGACTGAAACTTCTGTGGGGCTGAGAATTTTGTTGGAAAGGTTAAAAACAGTGCTCAGAGATTGTTAAGGCTGGGAATATGTAGTGTTGGTTGGGAGTTTCGAGGCATGTTAAAAGTTGAAAAGGCCCACTAACCATGGTATTGTTGCTGTTAGGGGTTGATGAGGAGGAACACTGTGGTTATGATAGGGGTTGAATAGTGGTGCCCCAAGGTGGCAGTAGGATGCCAACAGGTTTGATAACTTAAGGAGGTGGTGTCTGGAATGTTCTTTCAGTGCTGGTGACAAAGGGGTTTTATTTCAGAGATGTGATGTACATTTGATTGTACAGTAACAGTATCTTGCAGAAGCAGCAGATGTGGCTCTGAATGCATGTGCCACAGAAATTTGTTTTTGTAGTACTAGGCTTGTGACAGCCAGAGACTTGCAGAATCTGGAAAGAAGGGGAGGGATCTAGTGAAAGTAATTTTTATGGTTAGGCCATTGGAGGGGATTCCATGGTTTAGGCAGCTTTTAAGGAACAGTATGTGGGACTGTGTTTCAGCCTTGGAAACGGATACTTTTCGGAACTGTTGCAGAAAGCTGGGGCAGAGGTCTATTGTTGCAGGGATGGCATTTGAGAAATGGGAACTGTAGGAAGTGGCCAAATGCTATTCATGTGATAGTCGCATTCTGGTCACTGCTGCTGGTTGTAGTGATCATGTGGACACGAGATGTGCTGGCTTACGTGAATGTGTGTGTTTCTTTGCTGAAGAAGGCTTTGGCTAAACCTATGATGTGTAATAGTCCTCTCGTTGTGCTGTCTGCAACTCAGTGGGTCATCTTTGCAGTGTGTAGCAATCTATCCTTTTCCTTATATTGTCAACATACAACTTCCTGCTATATACATCTGACAAAAGACCATGAATCTAAAATTGCACTGATTTGATCTCTAATGAGGATTACCGAGAGATGTCATTCCCATATACCATTTACAAATGGAAAAGAAAGTGACCATGGTATATGCTGTGTACTTCAAGGTGAGTTGAGCTTACAGATGGAGCTGTGTGGCGCACATTTATCTAGTTGGAGTCAAGGTGTGAATGCAACTTCATGTGCCAATTCTTGCTGCCATCTCTAAAAGTAACTTAGGTATGGTTAGTAGCTTCATCTTTGAGCCAAACCAGGTGCTACTCAGCATTAATTTTTTTTTTAATTATACAGCTCAGAATTCAGTGAAAAATTTCCCAAAATGTGGCACTGTATGTGCGAGAGTACAAATCGGAAAAGAAATTGTGTACTTCGGTGTAATTATGATGTTGAATTCCTTTCCTGCTCCACAGGTTGAACATTCAAAATAAACTGTATTAGTAGTAATTTTTTTAGTTTCCAAAAGTCTTGCAATGTTTACATGTTGCAAATTTTCTTAAGACTGCTGGTAGATGAAAAGAATTCTTTCACATGTATTACTTTTTTCTGTAGAAAAATACATGGCTGTTTAAAGTGAAGAGCTGTATTGATGATAACAAACATATTAACAAAATATTCTGTGAAGAAGAGTATTACCCCAGTGCATAGTAACAAAAATGTGTTCAAGCTTTTTGATCATTTAAGAAGATTTTTTTGAGACTGTACAGTGTCTCTCTTCATCAATGGTAAATGTCTGTTTTTTTGAAGTTGCTTTGCTTCCAAGGTGACATAAAATTATGAATTGTAGTATAATTTTAAAATTTTGCTGGTATAGTGTTGATATGTTATGCTAGAGCTATTCATAAAGTAACTTTCTTTTACTTAAAAATAAAGTGAATGAAGTTGCAGAATTTGTTTTAGAATACTTTGAAAGTACACACTCTAACTTATTTTTCCATAGATATTCCAGCCACATTGAGGTATTTGTTGTAGTGTTTGAAGGTCTTTAAATTCTGCAATTGTAGTATTCTGTTGCCTGCGACTGCAGTCAACCCAGAACTCGGGTTTTCAACTCGTGCTTTGAGCCAAACCACTTCTTCATTTGCGTAATGAGATGACAGTCACTAGGTGCCAAATCATGGCTGTAGGGAGAGTGATCCAATACTTCAGATTTGAATGCTCATAGTTTGGTCACAGCATGCCGAGCTCATGCAGGAGCACAGAATGCCGAGTTAGTGAATCTGCAGTTTTCTCTAACCCTTTCATCAACTACATGAATCAGATCTGCATTCATGGTACTCGGTTGACAATTTTTCTCTTCATCATGGATTTTGGTTTACCCATTTTTGAACGTATAGCACCTTTCTCTTAAACCAACTTCACTCATTACATTTGCCCCATGAACTTAACAAAGTTCACAATGGATTTCACTAGCTTTACAGTGTTCTGCCACAAGAAACCTTGTTACAGAATATATCTCATATTGGTGGGCCTCGTGATTGCGGCACATGTTTTGAAAGTGCGTGGCTCTGAGAGAAACACACACAACTTTGATTCTCCACTGCTTACAGGGTGTTAGTTTGATCAGGATTCTAGCTCATGGGCGGTGCCAGTATCGGTGCTATTATGAATGCCATATGAAAACATAAGTTACGTTATGTATAGTACTTGTATAACTTCTACTGTATTGACTCTCCATCAGGCTAGATAGTGATAGCTGTAGAATACCCAGAAGTATTAGTGTCTGGATCCAAAGAAATGCCCTCTATGGGTGAGAGTATTAAATTTCTGCTGAAGCATTTGCAAAAAAGTGTCAGATATTGAAGCCTTCCTAAAAGCAGTGAGATTTTTGCAGAAAATTTGTGTATAGAAAGGATAGGCTAATGGGAAACGGAAGGTGGTGTATTTATCACAGTAGACTAGACTCTCAGATCCCTCAAGATAGAAGCTAAAGCTGCATGTCATATAATTTGAACAAGGCTGAGTATCAAGGGTGGGCATGAACCTGTTGTGATGGGATCCATCCATCCACTACCGCCAGACTCACCCCGAGATGCAACTGAAAACTTCTGAGAAAACCACTACATCCAACAATCATTTGAAATAATTACCATTTTGTAAATGGTGGGCATAAGGCATCCTGTGAATCATTACTAATGCTTTATCTGAAAACTATGTTGGACATGTAGTTCAGAAGCCCACTCATCATGGAAATATTTTTGAACCAGTGGCAACAAATATACCTGACCTCTTTGGGGATAACCAGATTGAAAGGTGACAGTGACCAAGAGATGTTCGTAACAATAATACTTACCAAAGTACAAAAGGTAACTAAAACAAATAGATTTATATATACAGCAAACTAAATAAAAAGGTAGTAGAATTTGAAACGGTTAACAGAAGCATGTAGAAAAAGCTTTGGCTCAATTTTAAATCAACAGTTGATGATGCACTTTATAGGTACGTACGTAAACAGTTCATGATTGACGTGACACTCCATGGTACAAAGTCACTATGAATTAACTCCTAAAGAAACTGCAACTTCTACATAATAGGTGTGAAACAAAGCCTATATCTATAAACATAGATGCTAAATGGAACATGTTTGGCTGTCAGCAGCAATATGTGAAGCCATTGATGTCCACTCATTATTTGAAAGGTAACTCAAAAAACACCAAGAAGTGTCATGTGTAAAAGCTGTGAGTGCCGCTAAAATTAGAGAATCACTTGCATGTGACAAAGACTGAAATTTAGTGTAGCTAAGCAAAAACAGAAATGCTGAACTCAGTTTCCAACTGTTCCTTTACGAAAAAATACAGGAGCATTGCCCCAATTTAATTCTCACAACACTGGAAGGACGAGTGTAATACATATTAGTGTCAATGGCGTAGGGAAACGGTTGAAATAACTAAAATTGGACAAAGCTCTAGGGCCTGAAGGAATCCCTGTCACAGTCTGTATTGAATTTGCAGCTTAGTTAGCTTCTCTTTTACATATAATGTACCATACGTCCCTCAAAATGGGGGGGGGGGGGATGTGCAACCCATACCCAATGATTAGAAGGCACAAGTCATTCTTCTTTACAAAGAAGATAGCAGAATTGACACAGAAAACTACAGTGAGATATCCTAGACACTCACTTATTGTAGAATCTTAGAACATATTCCGAGCTCAAATGTACTGAAACAAAATGGCCTCCATATCAGCCAGTATGGAGTCCTGAAACACTGATCTTGTGAAAACCAACCTACTGTTTTCTCGTGTTATGTCATGATAGTCATGGATCAAGACAATGAGGTAGATGCAGTATTTCTTGGCTTCAAAGAAACATTTGACTTGGTACAACACCTACACTCATCCAAAGTACGGTAGTATTGTGTATCCTACAAAATTTGACTGGATTGAGGATTTCTTGTTAGGGAGGATGTAACATGTTATCTTGGATGTACAGTCACCGATAGCTGTGGGAGTAACTATAGGTGTGCCCCAGAGAATTGTGTTGTGACCCTTGTTGTTCATGATGCATATTAATGACCTCACAAACAATATTAATATAATGGAACTTCAATTTTACATTTTCCAATGTTACATTTTTCACGATTCTACACCATAAATTCGTAGCCCCTGTGAAAAACTCGCAAGACCAATACTAAAAATTCCCCAATATGACATTTCTTTCTAGTAAGGTTTACCTCTATTCTAAGTTCTTACTCGGCGTTTTGCTTCACTTTGTCCCATTTTCTTCCTGTTGAGTTTAGATGTGACTGAAGAATTCACAAGTGGCACAAAATGCAGATGGTTCGCACCACAGGTATTGTCGAAGTTCAGGGAATATTTTAGGTCATTGTAGAAAGGGGAGATATGTGAGAGGAAATGCTGATGTAATCCACGATCTTTGTTGCCAACAGAACTTACAACATTCCGCTTCACAGTGCAATTATGATACAACTACTGCTGTGTTGCAACAGTAATGGAAAAACAAGGTAGTCAACAAAAAGTGATCTGGACTGAGCCATATGTGACAAAAGGGGCCCAGCCACCACCCCAGTGTCATCTTTTTGCATGTATTTCCAAAGCACTGTATTTAGCAACAACATCGCTTGTCAATCTTTTGAATTCAAACACTGAGTCTTGAAGAATATACTTAGTCATAATTGAAGAAACACCCCCATTTCTCGCCAGTGAACTTTATTGGCTGGCCACTTGTTAAGTCACTCAATAGCCAGGGCAGCCTTCACACACAGATGCTTAAGAAACTGAACTGGCAGTCACTTGAAGGTAGTGTGAAGTATCCTTCCTGTTTACAAAGCTTCAAGAATCAGCTTTAAATGGTGAATTTAGGAACATATTAAACCTTCAATGTTTCACTCTCTTACAGACCGTGAGGACAAGATTAGATTAATTACACCCTGCACGGAGGCATTTAAACAGTAATTCCTCCCGCAGACTGAATGGAATGGAAAGTACCCACTTCCATGCACTTCGCAATAGGATGGGTATATATGTGGGTAAAGTGTTTCTGTTGGTGGTACTGTAGATTAATCTGCTGACAAGGCATTCTGTCTCCTTGTAATTTAAGAATTTTGTCAGTAATATTTTTAGTTTCATATGTAAGTGGACTCTTTTTGAAATTTTTGGCTGCTCTGTCTCGTGTGATATGTGATGTTATTTTCTGCAGATTAAAACAGATTCCAACAATCGTTAGGAGGTAGAGGTTGACATTGATTGTGCGCCTTGCTACCACAGCCCTTGCATTAGGTTACAAATATAGTAGTACTGGACTGCAAACTATAAAAATTATAAATGTCCAGGAGAAATTACTAAAAATGTGGTTACAGAATTATACAATACTATACTAATTTTAATGCACTGTTTCTTTATAGAGCCTTACGTTCATTTCTCAAGTAGGAGACTGGTGTTGAATATAGCTGTAGAAAAATGATATACTTAAATTTATTCATGAAAAACTTAAGTGCCACTAAATCAATGACAGGATCAGTTTTGCTTTTATACACACACACACACACACACACACACACACACACACACACACACACACACACACACACACACACACACACACACACACAAGGGACATGATAAGTATTCCCCACCAAGTGCTTGCAAAATGTGCACTGCAAATGAAATAAATCCACTTTGCTATATTTCATGTCTACAATACACCCGTGTGACACCCCCTAGAATATTGTTAAAGTGTGGGGGGGAACTGTGCCAAATCGGACTAATGGGCTCTGCAGTTCATTAAAACTCTCACCACAAAGGGCTTCTCCTGCTTCGTAGCAACTCAATTAGCTGCTTACAAGGGATATTTCAGAGCTACTACAAAAGCTATCTGGACACTAACATTCAAGACGTATTAGTTGACCCTCACATCTCCAGAATGACAGTAACATTGATCTGGACACAGAGCCATGTGGGTATGTTGGGCAATGAACTTGCTGACGAATTAACAAAAACAACAACCACAGGAGACAGACATGAACTTGGAGTACTGGGCACAGACTCAAGGATGAAACTGCAAACCTGGGATATGGAATGGCAGGTTACCAAGACTCTCAACATGTTGAGAGCAATTAAGGAGACCTTAAAGATGTGGTATACTTTTCTCCAGGCCTCTCAGAAAAATGCTGTTGTACTGCATATCAGCCACATCAACATTATCCACGAGTTCCTTTTGCACCAACAGAACTCCCCTCAATGTAGCTGTGGTAGTCATCTCATGCTCGCTCATTTTCTTGCAGTGTGTAACCTGTTGGCAGATCTGAGGTGAGCAATCAATTTGCGTGTCTCCATACCTTATTTACCTGTAAACAATGGGTTAGCAGCTATTGTAGTCTGTTTCTTGTAGGGAAGTGAATTTTGTAATGAAATTTAATGCACCTCCACATTGGATATCGGGGTGGTTGTGGGAGGAGTACCTCTCAATGCAGCATGTGCTGCAAGTGGCTACAGCCTATGTTCTCCCTACACCCTGTTGTGCGTTTTTAAACTTTTATATATGTGTTTTATGTGTCTGTTTAACTTAATTAGCTGTCTGGTCCCTACAGTCTGCATTTTCTGACCACATTTTAATTGTGCTGACTGAGACGATCCTTCTTGGTGTATCCTTTGGAGACCAGCTACAGTTTTAATTGCCTATGTTTTACCTTTCAATTGTCTGGCTGAAGCTGCTGTCTTGTACATTTTTAACCATGATGTCATGGTCATAGACCCTGGAACTGACAGGTCTCCTTTTCTTGTTTCATATCTTTTCAAGTCATTTTCCTATGAATCAAGGGACTGATAACCAAGTAATTTAATCTCTTAAAACTTGTAACGATCCATTGTCATCAGCTCCTATTGTTATGACCATGTCCTGGTTGCCATCTCATACTTATTTTTGCTTTCCCATTTTTAACTTAAAATATATTAGTTCATTCCATTGTCCAATTAGTGTTCTGGAATGCCTGATATTTTATCCCCTCATGTATATGAAGCAAAATGCAATATATAATATATTTTTTCCTATTTCAGCCAGTTTCGAAAGCTTCTTCCGTGGAATCCTTATACCGAAGAAGCAAGAGGTAAATTTCAAACAAGCAGTTGTAAAGGTTTTCGAATGGATTCATCTTTTATAGTTCCTTTTAACGACTATTTTTACTGTTGTTGTACATTTGGAAGGTGTGTAATATATTGCAAACAATTTGATACTGCTAACAAAAAGTAACTGCATACAAACATACCTGTATGTTAAAAGAAGAGTTTCCTATTGTAATTTCGTGAAAAAAGTACCTGACACTTTTTCATTGCCACGTTTACAGTGAAAATATAAATGTTAGATCTATCTGCAAGCTATATTATGAAGTAGTTTATTTGAATCGACTGCAGTTGGTTCATTCTTACTACGCTAAACGGTGTTTTGATGTGCTTGTGTAGGTAAGGGAAAATATTCTTCTCTGTGTGACATAATCATAAGTTTATCATCTTTATCATTCTTTATTAATTTTGCAAACATGTAAAAGCCTGTAAGTTTTAACTAGTGATTTTAGTTTAAAATGTTATTGTAAATATTGGTTTGTAAATATTTAGACTTACCGAGACTCTTTGTTTGAAATCTTTCGGTGAAAAGATAACTTTATAACTCATTGTTTGTTTTCATTTACTATCTGATGTGCCTTACTACCACAAACTCGGATCCCAGTACAGGTTACAATTCCTGCAATTCATATAATTCAGACTTATCCACATTAAGGATTAGCTCTAAAATTAACTTAAATTTCTTGTTAATACCTAGATCTGACAGATTGCCAGTATGTAATTTTATGGCTTTATAGTGTTAATATCCATAGTATCACACTGTGCTGAACAAATAGAAAATTTGTTGGCTGATGGAAAAAAAAATATTGCTCACATGTGCACCATGCATTTATCATATTTTGGTTTATAGATACTAAGTTTGATATCCATTAAAATTCAGTCTGAAGGAGATTGTTCAATAGGTTTCACAACTAAAATCCTAAAGAGAAGTAAGTGAAAGGTACATGAACAGTGAGTTGATACTCTTCAATAAATGACCCTCCTGCAACAAAATACTTCCCCAAAAAAATTTCCAGTCTTCATACATCTCCTGCAAGCTAGCAACCACTAGACATCAGGCATCATGTCAAAGCCATTTGCCCCCAATCTCACCTTTGGAACTTTTGAGCAAAGTCATTGTCAAATGCGAAATGTAGTGTGATTGGGGCAGCAGCACAATATTGTATTTTACCGAATCTTCCCTCACAGTTAATATGTGATAGTGCATTGTCATCTTGGACATCTAGATATTGACAAATCTCCCTTCTGGCATGGCTACTCACGTCTTCAAGTATTTTAGCACTTTTATGTTAATTTTACCATTCTCATTTGTTCAGTATGCAGAAACACTTTGTTTGTAGGACTTTTTATGTCAAAGAAAATGACAAGCTAAAATTTCACCCAAAAATAAATTTTGCTCTTCCATTATTTGTGCAAGACTTTTTGGTGAGGTGAATCACTTAGACTTGACTCATTTCAGATACATTCTATTTAATCACATTATCATTTTGTCCAAAATATGTGAATCAGTCTCCAAACATTCCAAAAGTTATTGCTAAATCATTTCATGTGTTTCTTCTAGCCATATAACAAAACATTCATAATTAACTTCACGCAACCCTTCTACATTTGAAAGTCATTGGTGACAATGAATTTAACTCCTATGCTATCAGAGCTTCTTTCAGATTGATGTCAGATTCCTGCAGTCTGTTTAAACATTTTTACAAAAAAATGTGTTGTGGGCATAGGTTTTGCCCCTTTAGGCCTTCCAAATCTTATTTGAAGTGTCTGTAACAGATATGTTTAGTGTACTGTAAAATTTGGTGGCTCAACACTGCGTGACGTGCGCTGTATCTTGACACTCAATGTGATGCACACACAGTTCAGGGTTGGAAGCAACTATTTCAGACTCCTTTGCTTGTGTGCCATTGCTCACCATTGATTTTATCCATATTATCACCCTTCCCATTGACAGAGCACAGGGCAGATAATTATCCACCTCAACTTGAGTGTGTACATTGGTGTCTGCAAAAGATTAATGAAAGTCCTCAGTTTTCTGAAGTTGTTCTGCTCGTGAAAGAGCCACTGTTCTCTGGGGAAGGCAGGTGAAATTGTAATAACTCACATGTAGGGGCACATGAAGCCCATGTACAGCAGTTAAAGAGGTCATCAGACAATTTGTATAAATGTGTGGCCAGTGTGGTGGGCAACTACTTTCTTGGGCCCTACATGTTTCTCAACAACTCAGGGGGCCATTGGTATACATTGGTCTGAAAGATCCCAGGACCTCAACACTTTAGACTTCTTTCTCTGAGGCTACCTGAAAACTGAAAAGTGTGTTCTACCCTTCTGTACTTACAGGGGGAATTAGTTGCAAGAAGTCTTGCAGTGGTTACACAAACACTAAATGTGCCAGATGTTTTCCATCAAAGGAGATCTTAGTGCAGTTCTGTGCTGAAGTTAATGGTGCTAATTTTGAAAATTTTTTATAACATGAACTGAAACACATTTCACACTGTTTCATTCTCAAGATACTGTAGGCTCTCAATATATGTTTCCAGCACTTTGTTGGTTAATTTAAAGGTAAAAGATACATTGATAAAATTATTTTTTCATACAAGAGGTAATGCTGGTTAAATACAGGGTGATTATAGTTAAATTTAACTTTCAAAATTCTGTGGAAATAACACTACTGGTCAGAATGACATCAAATTGCAACAGAATATTAACGGAGAAGGGGGAAAATGTGTGGCAGAAGAAAAAAATGTGAAAATTGATCAATGGCTCTGTATGTGTCAGAATACGTAAATGAAAACACCTGTGATGCGTGTGACCCATTGAAGTTGGTATAAACATGCCGGGTAATGGCTCTTCCTCCTTTCGTGTCTGCGATATTCGTCATGACTCTCTCAATGCAGGATCGCGCACTGCTTGTAAAGCTGTATCACAAGAATGATGACTGCCCATGTTGGTGTGGAAAATTTCTGGACACTGAAGGGTTTGAAAAGACGTTGGTCCGATGACCTGTTATGGGGTCTGGAGAAAATGATTCGAAAATTTGAAAAGATTGGTTCTTTTGGTATGCAACATGGTATAGGGTGGAAACAAATAGATTCGTTGTCAGTGAAAAGTGGCCACAGCAATGCAGGAGGAGACAAGTGGTGGTGTGCAAACATTTAGTGTATGGAAAATTGCCTGAACATTGGACATACCCGTGAGCACAGCATGTAAAATCTTAAGAGACATCCTCCTTTGCTATACATTCAAAATCACCCTTGTGCACGAGTTGCTTCCTGTTGATTTGCCAACAGGACAGACCTTTCCTTTAGAATTTCGTACTTGGATGGAAGTCGACAATGATTGGCCTTGGAAGATTTTGTGAACAGCACTTACATCTGACAGGATATGTTAATACACAGAATTGTTGAATATGGGCAATTGAAACTCTACACGCATATAACCAGTACCACTTCATCCTGAAAAGGTCACTGTGTGGTGCGGGCTTACGGCGTTATATTTTTTCGAAGAGACAGGTGCTTCTGGTCCTGCTACCTGTACCGTCGCTGGTAAGTGCTATGAGTGTCTTTTGCGCAACATCATCATTCCAGCTCTCCAACAGTGTGGATGTGTGGATGGGATCACTTTATACAAGATGGCCCATCTCCGCACATTGCAAATCCAGTTAAGCAGCTGCTGAAGTGCCATTTCGGAAATGCTAGATTATCAGCTGCCATTTCCCTACAATCTAGTCGCCCCCAATCACTTGACTTTAATCCTTGTGACTTCTGGCAGTGGGGCTATCTGAAAGATGTTGTGTTCAGCGTTCCGATTGCAAACTTAGCTGTATTGAAGGCATGCATTGCGCAACACGTTTTGGAATGTGACCCCAGAAATACTTTGATCAGTTGTGGAACATGCTGTTTCTCGATTTCAACTTGTTGCAGAAAACAGTGGACAGCGTATTGAGCCTCTTTTGCACCAGAAAAACAGAAATTAGTAATTAGATTTGATTTTGATTGATGTTTTTGTGCAATTTTTGGCCCCAGGACAATTAAAAACTGATGTGATTGTTGCTTTTTATGGGGTTGTGGCCTCAGGACAATTGAAAACAGATTTTTCCCATCCAGTGTGGTATGACCTTGCTATGGTGGATGGGCTTAATGTAACTAACAGTATCACATGTGTACACCCATGCACACTGAGTAGTACAGTTTAGTGTCAAATGCTTACCTTAGGCATTGTTGTATGATTCATTTGTCATTTGTAGTTGACCACTATTAAATTATGATACTTACAGTGCCATCTATAGCTACATTTTGTAACTATTTTTCTTCTGCCACTTCTTTTCCTCCTCCTCCGATAATATTCCTTTGCGATCCGACGTCATTCTTACCAGTGGTGTTATTTCTACAGTTGTCTGAAAGTTTAATTATAATCACCATGTACATGAAGAGGCTAGGAAGACAAGTGCCATGCACTCTAAAATTAATTTCAGGGTTGAGCTACAAAAAGAAAAAAAAAAACATAACATTCCTGGACCTTGTAATTACCAACAGTGGTGGAAGGCACAAAATAGATACACACAGGAAACCAACCAACACTGATGTGATCATAAGTGATAAGTCATGAGATCCCAGGCAGTATGTCTGTGTTATTCAGTGATACACCGACTCTTGGAGTTACCTTTATATGAGATTAAATTGACAAAGAAAATGCAGATAATTTGTGCAAATGGATACAAGAATAATGACTTATCAAGATGTACAGAAAAATAATTTAGCTAGTGATACGTAAGAATAAGAGAGGTTATGTGGCGCTGACTAGTGGTACGCATTCTGTAAGCATCGCCCACAGCTTTCAAACCAGAGTTAGCTTTTGGGAATATGCTACACAGCAAAAAAAAGTGACAAATACAGTGACTATTGATTGTATAAAATAAAACATAACAGATGTGATAAATTTTTACTTACAAACCAAAGTAAGTTTGATGATGAGGTTTAGAGGTCGCTACTATGATGAAAGTGGTAGCACTGACAATGCACTTGAAGCTCTAGAAGCATATGTTAGGTCAAACAATGGAAAATCAGGGATGAAATAACAATACACACAGGACACATTAGTGGCAGCCAGGCACATTTGAAAACACTGTCACAGTCGGTCCCATCTTGTCCTACACTAAGATCCCCAATGCCCATGGCCCCCCCTCAGGGAGCTCGCTGCTCTTTGGCAGGTTCATACTTGGCTACCATAGAGCCCCAGCCTTTGCAGCATCCCTTCCGTGCTGTGCTGCATGTCTATGCTCTTGCTATTCTTTTTCCTCCCTTGGGGAACTTCCCTGGAATGATTTTGGAAACGCATTCTTAATATTCAGTAGCCAATATCAGAACAGCCTCTCCACTGTTTCTCATTCTTCTTTTCCTTCTTCATTCCCATTCTCCAATCCTTAAACTGATTCGGCATTTGAAGTTCCTCTTTTTCTTCTTCCTCCCTGTGTTCCCCTGAAGGCCAGCCCACAGGTCTGACACATGACAGGTGGCTGGGTAAAACATAATTCCCAGCCCCCGGGTTGACAGGTAGGGATTGCACGTACCCCCAGGTACAGGCCAGGCACAGGGAGGGGTGATTACATGAGCTGCTTCCTTTCGAAATTGCTGATTGGTTCATCTGTCAAATGAAGTGTTTGGGAGGTGTGACCTGAGGTGTGAACAATCACCTAAGCGGGGTGAGGCACCCCCAGAACCTGCAAAGATATGCCCTCTAGGCTGACCTTTTCAATCAACTTAAGCTCCTCTGAAAAGAATGTGGGTGCTCCTGTGTTAATCAGACTCCACACACACCTATTTCCATTTGGACCTCTCCTCCTGGATTGCCCATCATCTCGAGTGGTCCATTCTCTCTGATACATACTTGAGCGACCATTTCCCGTGTGCTATCCGTTTGCTAACTACTACCTGACCTACGTGCAAACCCAGATGGCAGCTTACTAAGGCTGACTGGGGACTTTATTTCTCCCTGGTGACCTCTGATGAACTACATTTCCCCAGTTGTGGTGACCAGGTAGAATATCTTACAATCATTATCCTTACCTCCACAGAACACTTCCTCTTTATCACGCCTTAGTCCGGTCACTTGGCACACTGAGGTGTGACGCAATGCAATTCACACACAGAGACTTGCTCTCTGCATTTTTAACTGTCATCCTATGATGGCACTGCCTTTATTATAAACACTTGCATGTACATTGTCGCATTTTTCGGGATATCAAAAAGCTAGCTGGATTTCAATCAGCAGTACTTTTAACAATTCCACTCCCTCTCCTGTCATGTGGATAAACATGTGACGCCGCGCTGTTCTGCTGTTGACTATCACATCACTTTGTCCACCCATGTCGTAAATGGTTTTCTGCAGAAATCCCAGACTGTGGCCTTGTTTTTAGAGCCTGCTGGAGGACTGGTATCCTCTGTACGCTCTACATGTGGGGTTCCATGGCCGCACTCCTCGTTTCCTTCAGGAATTCTTAAAAAAGGTTTTCAATGTATGTGTTGGTTCTGCCTTGTTGGACAACATTAGCCGGGAAAAAGGTGTGCGCCAGGGTTCCATCCTGAGTTTCGTCGTCCTTGCTATCGCCATTAACACTATAATGGCCTGTCTCCCGCTGGGCATCTCTGGCTCCCCTTTTGTTGGCGTTTTTGACATCTATTGAAGTTCTCCATGAACCAGTCTCACTGAGCCGCATCTTGAGCGATGTTTCGATCATCTTTACTCATGGAGCTTCGACAATAGCTTTCAATTTTACACTGACAAAACTATTTGTATGAATTTCTAGTGGCACAATTATTCACTTCCTAAAGACATTACTCCAGCCTCACTTTGTCGTCTTAAGTTTCATGACCGTTGCGATAGTATCTTTGTGTACACTGATGGCTGTTGGACTGATCGTGGAGCTGGGTGTGCTTTAGCCATTGGCGCTGACAGTTTTTGGCATCGGCTTCCAGAACACTGCTCAGTATTTACAGCAGAGTTCTTCGCCCTGTATCAGGCCATGCATTACATCTGGCGACACAGGCTTTTCAATTGCATCATCTGATCTGACCCTCTCAGTGTTCTTCAAAGCCTCTACATGCTGTATCCACCCCATCCCTTAGTGCAACAGGTCCAGGAAAGCTGTCAGCTGCTCATCCTTGATGGAGCCACTATGATATTTATGTGGGTTACTGGTCATGTCAGTCTGGCAGGAAATGAGTTTGCTGTCGCTGCCAAGGCTGTAGTCCTTGTACCGAAGCCCACTACCTCTTACATTCCCTCCAGTGATCTCTGTGTTGCCATCTGTCAGCAGGTGGTGTCTCTTTGGCATCACCATTGGTCCTCCCTTCATGGGAAAAAGCGCCAGGTTATTAAGCCTTCCCAGCAGCTTGGAAGATTTCTTCTCAGCCCTCTTGATTGCGTATCGGGCACAATCTTTCTAGCCATCGCCATTTGTTAAGAGGCACTCCCCCACCACTATGTGCTCATTGCCCTCAAGCTCCAGTGGTTCACCATTTCCTGATGGAATGCCCTTCTTTTAACCACTTATGTCCTCATTTATGTTTGCCATCTGGAGTTATCGGCCATTTTAGTGAATAACATGTAGGCTGTTGATTGCACTTCACTTTTTATCCGTCATAGCAGTATGGTGAAGGACATTCAATCTCCGTTTCTGTATGGTGCATTTTATGTTTTTAGCTGCCTTTCCTTTTGTTGATTGGGCTTAATGTGTAGTAGTTTTTAACTCCTTTTTTTATTTAGTGTTCTGACATGGGCACTTATGACCCTACCGTATTTACTCGAATCTAAGCCGCACCTGAAAAATGAGACTCGAAATAAAGGAAAAAAATTTCCCGAATCTAAGCCGCACCTGAAATTTGAGACTCGAAATTCAAGGGGAGAGAAAAGTTTTAGGCCACACCTCCAAATCGAAACAAAGTTGGTCCATTGTAATATGAGACACAATTTAGGTCGAATGAAGGACGATACAGCTACAGTAGTTTGGTTTGAGTCGTAAGCTTAGCAGTTAAGGTTTACCAGGTAGCCATTGCTATGCGTCAGGCGCTCCATCCGAATTTATATGGGTACCCTTCCTTTTTCACGTGCTTCGTCTGATTTGAATCGACTGCTTATTTTGCTTTGATCTGATAAGTGCCGTTTTCTTTGTTATAAGTTTTTACGTCACTCTAAGCTGAAAATGCCTTACTGTACTGCGTCATGCATTGTTTGTTTCTGGCGGCCGCGGTGGTCTAGCGGTTCTAGGCACTCAGTCCAGAACCGCGCGACTGCTACGGTCGCAGGTTCAAATCCTGCCTTGGGCATGGATGTGTGTGATGTCCTTAGGTTAGTTAGGTTTAAGTAATTCTAAGTTTTAGGGGACCGATGACCATAAATGTTAAGTCCCATAGTGCTCTTACGGCCTGTCGCCGCTCGCGGCATGGCTTGCATTTGTGCACGCTTCTGCCGCTTACAATAAGAGGAATCATCTCATTAGCGAAACAATGGCAAGAGACTGCTACTTGTTGTTACACTGCTGCTTTCTTTGATAATGATCAACAAAAACCAAATAATAGACTGCGTATGATAGATCATGTTTTGAACGAGAGTTAGGCGAAAATTTTTCTCCCTTTGAAGATCTGTGCAGCCACTTCTTTAGTACATCAAATTCTGCACAGAGATTAGTCATCTTAGATTTAAAAATCTAGTCAGTTGCCGTGCTTCATTTCTGACTGTGTCACTATTAGGCATAAGAATAATACGAATATAAACATGACACGATACATATATTCTTCCGCGTTTGCTGTTGTCTCACTCTAGTTTCATAGTTTATTAGGCAGACAGGATTTAAATGAGATAGCAGCAAACACGAAAGAATACATGGCAAAATGTTTATATTCACATTCGTCTTATGGTGAAGAGAATACTGCATGTGATTAACATTTCATCAGGTTACTATTAGCAACCATCTCTTATCACAGGTAGGAAAAACTTCAGAACGTAGAGTTGGCCATATTGACAAACATCCCTAACAGTCTTGCCATTTGGATTTTCATAGTACATTGAAATTCTGCTACATTTGAAGATGAACAATACGGAATTTGTATTTACTTCGTTGGATAATGTGTGAAAATGCAGTGGTCGAAACTCGGGGCGGAGAAAAAAAAGTTTGTCTTCCACCTTTTTTTTTTTAAATTTATTTACCGACGCAGAGGTTTAGGCGCCAGTATTTATTTCTCTCTGTGCCTACAAAGCATGCCTGTGTAGCGCTACATATATTTGATGGCAGAAGTTAGTTGTGGCGGCACCTACCAATATTTTTCAGAACTTCCACTTGCTTTGCACTTGATTCTAAGCCGCAGTCGGTTCTTTGGATTACAGAAACTGTAAAAAAAATTGTGGCTTAGATTCAAGTAAATACGGTAGTTGTTTTAGTGCTCTAAAACAAAACAGTCCCCATTGGTCTTGTCACTATTGAACTTTACCTTTTCCAACACTTTATTGACTCTACTTGCGATGAAATCTGTAGTACAGTAATGGGCACCTCTCTGGCCAACATCCTACACTAACCTTTTCATGGGCCATCTAGAGGACTCCTTCCTAAACCACCAAGAGTCCTGAACTGCTCGCCTGGTTCTCTGTGACATCTCCTTGATCTGACCTAAGGGTGATGACACCCTCTATCCATATTCCTGCAGAACCGCAATACCTTACCTTCCATTCGCTTTACCTGGTCCTCCTCAGCTCAACAAGCAGAGCCTTCCTCAGTGTTGACATCCACCTCAAGTATGGAAACATCAGTACCTCCCATCAATTATCAATGATACCTCTACTTAGACAGCTGCCACCCATTCCACACCAAGAAGCCCCTTTCAGTCTAGTCATCCCTGGACATCACCTATGGGTTGAAATAAGAGTTGAATAAACTAAATTATAGCACACCCATGGTACTTGTGATACATGAATTCTCATCCAGGTCAGACAAGGACATTCGCCAGTCTGGTTGATAGTTGGATAAAGGAATTGTAAGAGGGAGCAAGGGTGGTTCACATTCGCACTAGCTCAATATGATAGAGGAAAAGGGAGACAGAGGCAGGCAGCCTCAGGTGTTTGCTTTTTCACAAGCCAAAAGACAGAGAGCAGGAAGATGTATGTTGGTTATAATGAATGTAGTCCTATCGGAACATTTGCTCTGTTACTGAACTGTTTGATACCATCCAAATTTCAGACTCAAATTGATTTTCTGTGGTTTAAATTCCCCGATTCCAGACAAGTTTTAGCTTTTTTCCTGACAAATTTTGGGATATCAAGGGTAAGTAAAAACATAAGTTGACAAAAAACTGCAAGGACTTCTGTCTTTCTAAATGTGTGAGAGCAAAAGTTTTAAGTATAAACATTAACACCTTTTGTAATGAACTGTTTTTAGATGGAGAAAGCAAGCCAAATGGCATTTATAAGACCACATATGTTATTTTATTTCAATAAAACAAAACACATTTGGTGACAAAATTACACATTTCCTTGGAGTCGCAAAACAGATTTAAAATACATTCACTGGTTTCAGAAGTAACCTCAGAAAAAGTAGGCCCCTTGAAAGAAGTGTATAAGATGGAGAGTAGTTGTGTAAACCAACATTATAGGTGACAGCCAATAAAATGTTTGTTCTACTATGTTCGTTATTGTCAGTTATTACCCACTGTTTTATGTCTATTATTTTACATATATTAGAAAGAAACTTCCACATGGGAAAAATATATTATATGTCTGCTTTGTGTGTGTGTGTGTGTGTGTGGGCGCGCGCGCGCGCGCGCGCATTCGCGCACGCATATACCTATTCTTTTGTCCCCCTATGGTAAGTCTTTCCGCTCCCGGGATTGGAATGACTCCTTACCCTCTCCCTTAAAACCCACATCTTTTCGTATTTCCCTCTCCTTCCCTCTTTCCTGATGGAGAAACAGTTGGTTGCGAAAGCTAGAAATTTTGTGTGTGTGTTTGTGTGTTGTTTTATTGTGCCTGTCTACTGGCGCTTTTCCGCTTGGTAAGTCTTGGAATCTTTATTTTACATATATTGTGTGATTTTTTTTTTTCTTTCAAGAAGTACATTGGGGCATAGCATACAAACTGCTAGCCGCAATTTTCTGCTTCTTATCATCCGTACTTTCTAATATAAAAACTACTTTTGATGTGTCAAAATGTACTAGAATAAGTAAAATGTTGCACTATACAATGTACTTGCGATGAAGCAGGCGCATTTCCTCAAACCCATCAGCCTCTGGGCTGCTGAGGAGTACTGCTGTCCTGGGTCCTTGGATAAACTACGAAAATCCGCTAAGTAATGCCACACACCAACAGACCTGACCTGGGTCCGACAGGCAGGACCTGCACATTTGTGGGAAATGAGTTTCAGATCAGCAGGCCCAATTCATTAGATACACCCACAGAAATGGCCTGCGGGTGTGGCCCATCATGGAAGTCCATTCATGAGGCCTGCTATTCCTTTGTCACAGACACCATGTTGATGAAATGAGACCCTGGCGATCAATCTGTGAAACAGATAACTTGCACAAATACTCTGAGAATCAATACTAATGACAATAGGAGCAACTCACCATGAAGATGATCACTGAGCTGCAGACAGGCACATAGAAAAGACACACACTCTTATTTTTGGCCATTGCCTTCATCAGAAAATGAGAGCACCCACACATGTACACAATCACTCAGATGCAGCTCATGCACACGTGACCACAGTCTTCAGCCGCTGTGTCAGAATCAGATCCGAACAGACCACTGCTCACGACTCTCTGCCCCTCATCGGCGGCTGCTACGCTAGCAGCAAGAAGTGGTGGCAGCACTGACTGCAAGCTGACAGGAGTGTTCGAAAAGCAGTAAGAATGACGGTGTAGGGAAGTGGCGCATGTACTCAACTGCACCTAGCCAGTGGCAATGTGTGACATCTCAGTAAACAAAAAATTTAATCAACTGAGACAAAAAACGAGATCTTTCCAGTTTTTTCCCCCCTCTCCCTTAAATTCCTGTGATATTTCCCTGACACGTTTGAAATTCACTGGAATAAATGATGACTAACTGAAAACCTCAGCTGCTGACAGGTGTTGTTATACCTCGATGTGGACAGCTGAAAATGTGTGCCCCGGCCGGGACTCGAACCCGGGATCTCCTGCTTACATGGCAGACGCTGTATCCATCTGAGCCACCGAGGACACAGATGAACAGCGCGACTGCAGGGACTTACCCCTTGCACACTTCCCGTGAGACTCACATTCCCAACTGTCCACAATTCTACATATGTATTGTACCTTATAGACATTTGCCCACTCCCCCATTACTCGCGCACACTTTGGCGATTCCCGTAAGAGTTTGGGCAACCTTTGCGCATTCGCACAGACAAAGGTCAATGGCTGGGTAGCCTTTTGGTTCGAGTCCCGGTCGGGGCACACATTTTCAGCTGTCCCCATCGAGGTATAACAACACCTGTCGGCAGCTGAGGTTTTCTGTCAGTCATCATTTACTCCAGGGAAAAGCTGCATGGTCATCAACAGTAACTGTTCTTTTGAGAACAAGTTACTGTCTTCGTATATGAAATTCACTGATTTCCAGAATGTATGGCAACCCTGTTTTCATACATAAATTACTTCTTTTGTATAGATGTTTGTAGAGTTTTCTAATTTTCAAACAATTTTTTTTGTATGTTGTCAGGTCTTAAACCATGAAAAGAAGTCTTCATTAGGTACAATAATTTTTATTCTTCAGTGTTATGTGCAAATAGAATGAGTGTTGATTGGTGACTCTATGGAGTGTTCTGTGCACCACGACCAAATAGTGGATAGAATTGGAAGCAAAATCAGCATTGGCCGTATTTTGGTGTTTTATTGTCAGCAAAATCGATTTTCGGTCACTTAGTGACCATCCTCAGTGCTACAAGTTAAAATTTTTCACATATCGATCAGAGTATAAAACAGAAAATCACATCTACACCTGCGTATGAACATAAAAGTTGGTAGGAACATATCTGTAATGTAAAATTAAAATTGGTAGGCTCTGGTATCAAGCTATAACCACGAGCTTAGAGCGATCACATAAACTGAGGCCACTGTTTACATGCACCTGTTCAGCAGACCTCTGTGTGACAGGGCTTGGAACGCCCTCTATGTGGCATGTGTTGTGAAGAATTACTATTACTGGTTTTGCAAGATATTAACAAAAAATACCTCGTGTGCATTTGTGAATCTTGAAGTGATTCAAATTTAAAATGTACGTAAAAAATACATAACCTCTAAAATACACTGACATATTGTTTAATTAAAAAAATTTACAAAACATAAAACAGATTGATAATAAGTTGTCAGAGTGCAGGGCCAGTAAAAGAGAAAAAGAATAATATATGAATGAGGTATAACACAGGTTTTTAAAAAACACAGTACCCACCATCTGGCGTGGGAATTTAGAAGTACAACGTTCGTGATTTACGTAAAATGTTATGTTAAGACTAAGGAGTCAACATATAAAAAATAGTGATGTACGAAAATGCCGTGAAACAATATTCATTACAAAAACGTTTTGAAGGTGTAGACAAACAATTTTGTTCTATTTAACTGACATGATGTGCCTCTCGTTTGTCACTTTGGACAAGCTAACATTATTACAACAATGGTTATACACTTCCACATAAGCACTGGGTCAGAACCCATGCATTATTACTGTTTTATCAACCCCTGACAAAACTCTACCCTCTGGTGAGCAAGATGTACGAGACAGGTGAAATTCCCTCAGACTTCAAGAAGAATATAATAATTCCAATCCCAAACAGCAGGTGTTGTTCATGATTTACGTAAAATGTTATGTTAAGACTAAGGAGTCAACATATAAAAAATTGTAATAGTACGAAAATGCCATTAAGTAATAATTAAAATGCTGTGAAACACAATATTCATTACAAAAAAGTGTTGAAGGTGTAGACAATTTTGCTTAGAACTGGATTTCCATCTGAGCTCTTGAGTCATGCAAGTGGTTCTCTTTTCTCCAAAGCTCTCTTTAATTTTCCTGTTGGCAGTATCTATCTTACCCCTCACGAGATAAGCCTCTACATCCTTACATTTGTCCTCTAGCCATCCCTAGTTATCCATTTTGCACTTCCTGTCGATATCATTTTTGAGACGTTTGTATTCCTTTTTGCCTGCTTCATTTACTGCATTTTTATACTTTCTCCTTTCATCAATTAAATTCAATATTTCTTCTGTTACCCAAGGGTTTCTACTAGCCCTTGTCTTCTTACATATTTGATCCTCTGCTGCCTTCACTATTTCATCCCTCAAAGCTACCCATTCTTCTTGTACTATATTTCTTTCCCCCCATTCCTGTCCATTGTTTCCTTATGCTCTCTCTGAAACTCTGTACAACCTCTGGTTCTTTCAGTTTACCCAGGTACCATCTCCTTAAATTCCCACCTTTTTGCAGTTTCTTCAGTTTTAATCTACAGTTCATAATCAATAGACTGTGGCCAGAGTCCACATCTGCCTCCTGGAAATGTCTTACAATTTTTCCTAAATCTCTGTCTTATCATTATACAGGGTGGCGCAGGGGAACGGGAAATTTTGAACGTTACAGTTGGCAGCACTGTAGCGCCGACAGATGTTCGAAACTTTGCACAATTGATGTGAACGCATTGCCATTTAGTAATCATGGAGAATTGGACTGGTGCGGAACGTGCAGTAGCTGTGAGAGCGTTTTACAAAATTGGTGATAGTGCGACACGTTTTACAAAATTGGTGATAGTGCGACAGCATTACCAGCTTGGATGTCATGGACGTGTCCCATCTGCGCATGCTATTACAATGTGGGTGCGTAATTTTGAAGAAACAGGATCTGCCTTGAAAAAGAAACCTCCAGGTGGCATTCCAATGGTACGTACCCCAGAGAACATTGCAGCTGCTAGAGCTGCAATCGAGAGAAGTCCTCGCCGCTCCGTTCAACAGCATGCATCTTCGCTAGGGATTAAGCAGCGAAGCTTACAAAGAATGCTGCACGAATTAGACTTCCATCCCTATAAGTTACAGATTGTGCAACACTTACATGAACGAGACCCAGTGTCACGTATGGAGTTTAGTAGCCAGATATTGACTAAAATCAACGAGGACATGAATTTCCTTGGTAACTTACGGATATCAGATGAAGCCAATTTCCGCCTGAACGGATTCGTGAACAAACAGAATTTTCGTTATTGGGCACAGGACAATCCTCCAGAGTTTCACCAGCGACCACTGCATAGCACCAAGGTCATAATATGGTGTGCTGTATTGTGTCATGGTGTTATCGGCCCTTATTTTTTTGAACGTGAGGATGGTAGTGCAGCGACAGTAACATCCGCTCGATTTGTTGAAATGCTTCAAACATTCTTTACACCGAGACTGTACAAGCTTAATCTTAACGTCGAAAACATGTGTTTTCAGCAGGACGGAGCCACGTCACACATTGCTCACAATTGTTTGGAAGACGCTTTATTTCACGTAACGGTGACATTGCATGGCCTGCAAGATCCCCCGATCTTAGTGTGTGCGACTTCTTCCCGTAGGGTTATCTTAAAGGCAAGGTGTACCGTACACATCCTGCAACAATCCATGAACTGAAGGAGAACATTGAAAACGAAATCACCGCCATTCCCCAAGATTTACTACACCGCGCATTCCAGAGTTTTCGTAACAGGTTGTTACGGTGTGAACGCTGAATGGGAGCACATCTTTCTGATGTCGTATTTCAAAAGTAGAGAGACACTTTCGGACATTTTGATTGTAAAGACATACTGAATAATGGCATACTGAATACATTCATTTTCTTTAATAAATTACTCTTCCTCTCTCATTTCTTAGCCCTAATCCATATTCTCCTACAACGTTTCCTTCTCTTCCTTTTCCTACTGTTGAATTCCAGTCACCCATGACTATAAATTTTCGTCTCCCTTCACTACCTGAATAATTTCTTTTATCTCATCTCATCATACATTTCATCAATTTCTTCATCATCTGCAGAGCTAGTTGGCATATAAACTTGTAATACTGTAGTAGGCGTGGGCTTCGTATCTATCTTGGCCACAATAATGCGTTCACTATGCTGTTTGTAGTAGCTTACCCGCACTCGTATTTTCCTATTCATTGTTAAACCTACCCCTGCATTACCCCTATTTGATTTTGTATTTATAACCCTGTATTCACCTGACCAAAAATCTTGTTCCTCCTGCCACTGAAATTCACTGATTCCCACTACATCTAACTTTAACCTATCTATTTCCCTTTTTAAATTTTCTAACCTAAGTGACCAATTATGGGATCTGACATTCCACGCACCGATCCATAGAACACCAGTTTTCTTTCTCCTGATAATGACGTCCTCTTCAGTAGTCCCCACCTGGAGATCAGAATGGGGGACTATTTTACCACCGGAATATTTTAGCCAAGAGGATGCCAGCATCATTTAATCATACAGTAAAGCTGCATGCCCTCAGGAAAAATTACAGCTGTAGTTTTCCCTTGCTTTCAGCCGTTTACAGTACCACAACAGCAAGGCTGTTTTGGTTAGAGTTAAAAGGCTAGGTCAGTCAATCATCCCGACTGTTGCCCCTGCAACTACTGAAAAGGCTGCTGCCTCTTTTCAGGAACCACACGTTCGTCTGGCCTCTCAACAGATACCCCTCCATTGTGGTTGCACCTATGGTACGGCTATCTGTATCGTTGAGGCACATAAGCCTCCCCACTGACAGCAAGGTCTATGGTTAATTGGGGATCATATGACATTTGTTCTGACTCACCATCTGGGATTTCCATTGTATGTTGGAATGACAACAATGTTGTTTCTTTAGCCACCAACTTTGACAGAGTGCAACCACTACACTCTGTAGCAAGAACAAAAGAAAAGGATTAGCATGTCTCAACCTGACTTATTACACTCCTACAATACTCATATGGTAGGCATAGATTGAGCTGACGAAAATGTATCCCTATATAGATGTTCCATAAGAGGGAAAATATGGTATTTCCCGATCATTGCACATTTTATAGACATTGCAGAGCAAAATGCCTGGGGTCTTTACAAGCACAACGAAGAACCCATAGGTCATCTGACATTTCATCGTCGAATTGTCACTGCAATTCTTGCAAGTAACAATAGTCATTACAAGCAGAGGACGTCCTAGTAAGAGGGCAAAACTAGATTCTAGATTTGATTGAAGAGAACATTATGTTGCTGAATTACCAATGGGCAAGATAACAAAAAGAAGCAGCAGCTGAAATGTCGAAGTTGCCACAAAAAAAACAACTATTATGTGCGTAAAATGTGATGAACCACTTCATGTTTGTTGCTTTTTGTCTTATCATACTAGTGCATAAAATGTGTGTATAGGTTATTTTCTTTGTTTTTTTTGTATTTATTAGTTGTTTTAGCCCATAATTCAAATTTATTTATGTTATTTGAAAGTATAAAAACAAAAACAAGTTACTTGTGCAATGTCATATACTTTAAAAAACATGTTCCCTTTTTGTCCTGACGTCCTTCTGGAAGGACGCTCATTTTGTTGAAATACTAAATAAAAATAAATACTCAAAATTGTTTTTACTTTCTTCCTTACAAACTTGTGAATGAATGTAGATAAGATATAAATCAATTTTGAAAAACAAATAATTCAGGGCTATCTGGGTTAATTTTGCTATAATAATGAAACTGGTTATATACAGCAATAGGAAGTTTCTGTTTTCCACATTTTAAAATTTGTAACCTTTGTTATTAACCAGTAGGCCTGTGAATCTTCATTTAAATAATTTTCAGAAAGAAATATATAAATTAAAACTGATAAACAATTTCAGTAATGAAACCTATCTCAATTTGATTTACCACAGGTTCTCAAAGGTTCTGGAACATAAGAATTTTTGGCACCAAGCATGTCACTCAGAATTTGGTACTGGACACCATGAAATTAGTGTAGGTTACTCTCAGTTTGCTATCAGGTTTTGATGAACTTCTTATGAAAGATGTGAAAAAGTGTACATAGTAATTATGGAAGCGTGTGCTCAAATGTGAAGGACTGATTGCAAACTGAAATTGTCAGTTCTTTGGACAGTGTTAATAGTAACACCCAGGACCTCTTTGTATAGCAGCAGGAGCAGAGACCTAGATGCTGAAGCCATCCTGACAAGTATACTTTCTCAAGTTAATGTAATGCAACCTACCTTTAACCTAAGAAATCATTGCTACAACATGAGACATTACGTAGCAGTGTTGTTATACAGCATATTTACTGTGGAACATACAAAGGTTGGATTCATTGCATGGTCTGATGACTAGATCACAAGAGAGCACCTGTTGTGCTGGAAAGCTGGAAAGAATAATAACCAAAAATACTAGTCAAGATCATTGTAAAGATCTGTTCAAAACAATGGGGATTTTAACTGCTCCATGTGAATACATTTACCACTCAGTCATACACATCAAAAATAATGTTGGTAATTATTGCACAGGCAGCTCTGTTTGTGACAATGCAACAAGAGATAGACTTTACCAAGAAAAAATAAACATAAAACTCAAAACAGCATTTTCTACCATGGAATAAAATTGTACAATAAATTATCAAAAGAGATAAAAGAAATTGCAAAAATACACGTATTTAAAAAGGCAGCTAAAAGGTATCTGTTTTGAAAAAGCAATACATTTTATACATTGACGGATTACTTAGATAAAATAGAGTAGCGGTCTGAAAAAAAAAAGTTATACATACACTCCTGGAAACGGAAAAAAGAACACATTGACACCGGTGTGTCAGACCCACCATACTTGCTCTGGACACTGCGAGAGGGCTGTACAAGCAATGATCACACGCACGGCACAGCGGACACACCAGGAACCGCGGTGTTGGCCGTCGAATGGCGCTAGCTGCGCAGTATTTGTGCACCGCCGCCGTCAGTGTCAGCCAGTTTGCCGTGGCATACGGAGCTCCATCGCAGTCTTTAACACTGGTAGCATGCCGCGACAGCGTGGACGTGAACCGTATGTGCAGTTGACGGACTTTGAGCGAGGGCGTATAGTGGGCATGCGGGAGGGTGGGTGGACGTACCGCCGAATTGCTCAACACGTGGGGTGTGAGGTCTCCACAGTACATCGATGTTGTCGCCAGTGGTCGGTGGAAGGTGCATGTGCCCGTCGACCTGGGACCGGACCGCAGCGACGCACGGATGCACGCCAAGACCGTAGGATCCTACGCAGTGCCGTAGGGGACCGCACCGCCACTTCCCAGCAAATTAGGGACACTGTTGCTCCTGGGGTATCGGCGAGGACCATTCGCAACCGTCTCCATGAAGCTGGGCTACGGTCCCGCACACCGTTAGGCCGTCTTCCGCTCACGCCCCAACATCGTGCAGCCCGCCTCCAGTGGTGTCGCGACAGGCGTGAATGGAGGGACGAATGGAGACGTGTCGTCTTCAGCGATGAGAGTCGCTTCTGCCTTGGTGCCAATGATGGTCGTATGCGTGTTTGGCGCCGTGCAGGTGAGCGCCACAATCAGGACTGCATACGACCGAGGCACACAGGGCCAACACCTGGCATCATGGTGTGGAGAGCGATCTCCTACACTGGCTGTACACCTCTGGTGATCGTCGAGGGGACACTGAATAGTGCACGGTACCTCCAAACCGTCATAGAACCCATCGTTCTACCATTCCTAGACCGGCAAGGGAACTTCCTGTTCCAACAGGACAATGCACGTCCGCATGTATCCCGTGCCACCCAACGTGCTCTAGAAGGTGTAAGTCAACTACCCTGGCCAGCAAGATCTCCGGATCTGTCCCCCATTGAGCATGTTTGGGACTGGATGAAGCGTCGTCTCACGCGGTCTGCACGTCCAGCACGAACGCTGGTCCAACTGAGGCGCCAGGTGGAAATGGCATGGCACGCCGTTCCACAGGACTACATCCAGCATCTCTACGATCGTCTCCATGGGAGAATAGCAGCCTGCATTGCTGCGAAAGGTGGATATACACTGTACTAGTGCCGACATTGTGCATGCTCTGTTGCCTGTGTCTATGTGCCTGTGGTTCTGTGAGTGTGATCATGTGATGTATCTGACCCCAGGAATGTGTCAATAAAGTTTCCCCTTACTGGGACAATGAATTCACGGTGTTCTTATTTCAATTTCCAGGAGTGTATAAATAACAATAATGATTATAAAACGTCCAACATAACACTTTCACTTTGTTTTTTCCTTTCTCGAAATACTTACCCCCAAGCTATGCATAGCACAATACTAACACCGCTTCCTCTTTCTGAACTCAACATTTCATTCATTATGCAGGGATGCTGACTCAGTTTTTCAGGATAGCAAATGGGAAGTTGCGGTACAGAAAATGGCCCAGAGATCACTAGTGTGTGTGTGTGTGTGTGTGTGTGTGTGTGTGTGTGTGTGCAGTAGTGACTGATAGTGAGAATGAGTGAACGGTGTGGCATTACATTATTTAATATGTTATTTGTTATCTTATTTTAAATTGGTCTAAACTTGTAAATACTTTGACATGTCCTATATCCTTGTAAAAAGAGAACCACAGATGAATACAGCTACTTCTAAACCAAGGGAGCGACTAGGCTGTGCTCTGTCCACAAAGATGTGGCCACCTACAGATGCATTTAGCTGGTGCAATAGTCTCAGGAGTAAAATGTAAATGTTCTGCCTATAAAAGTTCAACTCCTAATGGATCAGTAAAGAGCCTCTTTCTAGTGACAGTGTCATGTACTAATTAGTGTAACCATGAACTTTACTTTATAAAGTTACATGCCAACCTGTTCTCTTCTTGCGTATGTATACCCAAATATCCCAACTCAAAAAGTGAAATAAATTAATTTCTCACTAATCTGAACATTACTGCATTTATATTCCAGTCCACATCTGAAGCATTTCTAAAAAATGTGATATACAACAAGAAAACCTGGTAGTAAATTGTATGATCAGAACGTCATTTCACATGAGTGCTCACAAACTTAAGAATTTTACAATTGCAACAAAAGAACGGTACTGTCGATGTCTTCCTAGCCACTATTTCCTTTCACTGGTTATTTTGCTGCCTAGGTATATGCATTGAGAGTAACGAGAAGTAGCAGAAATGAGAACAGCGAGAAACTTATCAGGCTTGATGGTCATGAAGTAGATGAAGTTAAGGAATTCTGCTACCTAAGTAGCAAAATAGCCAATGATGGACACAGCAAGGAGGACATAAAAAGCAGACTAGCAATGGCAAAAAGGACATTCCTGGCCCAAGAGAAGTTTGTTAGTATCAAACATAGGCCTTGCCTTAACACTTTGCCGTCCGCACATCTTGTACAAATTTATTCGTTTGGCGCCGGCTGTGCTACTTCGGATTACTTGGTATGTCACCGGCTGCTTGTCACCTTTCCGTTGATGACAAGAAGTGATGACAGACTTCAAATACATTGACTTTTGCACACTAATGTTTCCGGAAATCCTCTATTTTGCCGTATCATTCCACAAACTTGAATTTTCTTTTCAAGTAACTTCTCCGCAAGTTCTACACCATTATAATAATTATCCATGTAGAGTTGATGTCACTTTCCATAAGGTGTCAATAGTTCCACCACTGCTTTTGCTAAAGGTTGTCCAATGCCGGAATATATCTTGAATGAGGAAATGTGTCCCGTACTCGAACTGCACAACATCCAAATAAGTATGCCATATTTCATAATTTTTGATGGATTGCAAACTTTAAAATTTAACTGTCCATGCCACGGTATCATTCCTTCATCAACTGAGATGTTTTGACTTACATTAAACGTTCCTTTAAACTTTTTGGAAAAATAATAAATTACGAATTGCACTTTGAAAAGCCGGTCAGCATAATCCTGTTTATTGTTGTCGGAAAAATGTAAGAATGATAATATTTGTCTGAATCGGTTGCGGGACATCAATTTGCGAAATATCGGTGTGTGTATCAATGGATTCGTTGGCCAGTAAGCATCAATCCTTGCTTTTTTTTTTTTTTTTTTTTTTTTTTTTTTTTTTACAATTCCCATAAGGATAGCATGCCCAAACCATTTTCTAAGTTCGAGTGTCGTCGTCGTGTTTTTGTTGTTGTGTTCTTCTGTCCTGAGACTGGTTTGATGCAGCTCTCCATGATACTCTATCTTGTGCGAGCTTCTTCATCGCCTACTGCAACTTACATCCTTCTGAATATGCTTAGTGTATTCATCTCTTGGTCTCCCTCTACGATTTTTACCCTCCACGCTGCCCTCCAATACTAAATTGGTGATCCCTTGATGCCTCAGAATATGTCCTACCAACCGATCCCTTCTTCTGGTCAAGTTGGGCCACAAACTTCTCTTCTCCCCCAATCCTATTCAATACTTCCTCATTAGTTATGTGATCTACCCAGCTAATCTTCAGCATTCTTCTGTAGCACCACATTTCAAAAGCTTCTATTCTCTTTGTCGTAACGTCAAAAAATTAGGCTAAAAAAAATAAAATAAATTCCAGGTTCCTTCTATTGCAATTGTGACTGTAATGCTTGGTGGTTTCGTTGCTAATATATTCAAATAGATCATTCCCAATTCATAATTCTACAATATCCACGACGCTTTGTGTATCTTTGGGAAATGTGTGTGAACCTGCAGATCCTTCAAATTTATTATTGGTCCTCAGTAAATTGCAGCTTGTCTTCTTTGTCTGATTCATCCGAATCAGTTGGCAACCGTAGAGTTTGCCGACAATTCTGCTTCACTTTCATTTTTTTTATATCCAACGTCTTCTTCCCAATTGGCCAAGTTGTCTAGAACGTCAGACAAGACGTCTGTGCATTCACTGTCAATAATCGTGCGTTTCTTTCGCCTGCCATGATGAAAGTGCACAAGTACCTATAAAAACAAAAAACTTGTTGATGTGTGTGACTTATTGTTTGTTACCTAACAGAATGAAAAGATATTAAAGTTCTGTCACTGGCCACTGCGCGATACTATGCACACGATACCACTGTGGTGTCGCCGGCCGTTGACCACTATTTCGCGCATGACACCACTGTGGTGTCACTGGTTGGCAAAGTGTTAAGGCAGAAATTTCTGAGAATGTATGTCTGGAGTACATTTTATGGTGGTGAAGCATGGGCTGTGGGAAAACTGGAACAGAAGAGAATCAAAGCATTTGGGATGTGGTGCTACAGACGCATATTGAAAATTAGGTGGACTGATAAGATAAGGAATGTGGAGGTTTGTTGCGGAATTGGAGAGGAAAGGAGTATGTGGAAAACACTGGTAAGGAAAATGGACGGGATGATGGGACATCTGTGAAGACGTAATGGAATGACTTCCTTGGTACTAGAGGGAGCTGTAGAGGGCAAAAACTGTAGAGGAAGACAGAGATTGGAATACATGTAGCAAATAATTGAGGACATTGGTTGCACGTGCTGTTCTGAGATGAAGAGATTGGCACAGGAAGGGAATTCGTGGCGGGCTGCATCATAACAGTCAGAAGACTGATGACCCAAAAAAAAGTAAACAAATTCAAATCTGCTTGAGACGAAATGCTTGTGTGTGAGTAATGGCAGCTGGGGCCACTGGCATGGGCCATGTGTGGATGTGGCATGTACCTGACAGTGGGTAGCTGGCTGTGGTGAAGTGGCCTCCAGCATTTAATTTGGATCCCTGGCAAGGAAGCTACAGGTGGACTACAACATGGGAATAGTTGTGGATGGGTCGTGGCAGCAGGGTGGCAGTAATCTGTAGGGCTGGCAGGCCCAGCTATGGTGATAGACAGGTTGGCGTATCTGAGCAACAGGTTAGTGACATTCGTTGTATACAGTATACTTATGTACTTCACCTGTCTGAGGCAGGTGCTGGCAAGACCATGGGAGCAGCGCAAACTCGTAGTGTGGCTCACACACACCTACACATGGACAGTGGTGACAATGACACTTGAACTTGGCACTGACATCTGGCAATGGGGGCTCTAGGTGGCACTGGCTCACATGCAGCACGCACATGAACAGCACGCTGCTTCACGATGTGGTGCAGTGAACTTGTGGTGTGACTCTCCAGCTATGCTGGCTGGCAGGCAGCATGCTTGACTATTCCCCCACTGCTTTGGTGGAGCATTTGAGGCTGCACGATCAGCGGTGCTGCAGCAACCAGGTCTCGTAGTATGAGAAGTGCCAGCATAGTGCTCGAATTTCTCACCAACCACACAGCATCAAACATGAACTAAAATTTCACAGCCTCCCTTTACACTGTATGGTGAGGCATCCTCATTTCTGTCATCAACTTGTAGAGGTACCAGGATGGATGAGGGAGTTGGCATCTGATAAGGATACAATAAGAACAGGAGATTTGAGAGATAAACATGAAATACAGTATATCCAGTGTACAGCCTAGGGAGTGCTCGCTAGCCATCAACCATCAGGGGAGTCATCATAGCAAGCTTAAAATTGACCAAGGTCAAGAAAGTAGGACGGTGCAGAAGAGAGTGGAAATCCATCTTGCCAGTCCGAAAACAGAGTCCAGAGAGAGCAAGTGTCTTTACTGGCTGCTCTGGATGTGTGTCCGCAGGTTGCATGTGATTTTGTTCGCAAGTGCTCTATTGGTTGCCTACTGGTGTCATACAAGTGTCGGTAACTCTTATTAGAGTGAACTGCCTCTGTCCTGAAATGTAGATTGGCTTGGCACACAGAACACGTGAAAGAGTGCCAGTTATGTACAGCAGAACTGTCAACAAGAAAATGTAAATTATCAATAAAATACTCTCTTTAATCCTCTGGAACGGATGGTGGCCTGCACACTCATTTTGAGGAATGAGCAACTGTACTCATTTAAATTGTATTTGTGATTTGACTTTAAATGATTATAATTTTAACAAATGTTTGCCATTATATTATAAAGAACTGAAAAAGAAAGGGGGAAAACATTCTCATAATAGCACTACCTATCAGCTAGCACTTGGGTCACTGCAAAAAATAAATTTGAGGTAAGTTTTGGTCCTTTGCAGACTGATAATTTGTACCAAGCACCTCTCATTCTTACAGTCCCCTGATCTTGATTACAAATCCAATGATGGCAATAACTGAAACAACGTTATAAATAAAGTAATACATAACACGATTAGATTTTTTTCAAATTATTTGTTTCACAGACACATGTTTTGGCTTAATTGAAAACTCATATTGGCATTTACTTGAAGCAACATTTAACTCCATATCTAGCTGTTGTGATTTTAATTTTTGATAGGTCTTGGATACATGGAAATTCAAGACATGACAAGTTGAGACCCCATGCATCAGTAAAGAATCCATACAGGAACACAAAGTATGTGGACTGAACCAAGGATGTACTAAGTGCCCTCACAACCACAGCTCCCCTTCCACAGCTCCTCGGAGAGGGGCTAGGTGATGCTATGCTAGTAGGGAATTTGTGTCGGACGGCCAAGGCACTAAGGCAATGGCTTGCATTAAGCAGGAGATCCAGGTTGGAGTCCCACTCTGGCACAAATTTTCAGCTGCTACAATTGATTCATTTCAGTGCCCTTTCCTGGGATGAAAGGAGGAACCAACAGAAATCACTTCCTGCCCCATTGCACAGGCACATATCAGTTCAGTATCAGTTTGATGAGACAAAATGTGTAATGAATGCTGACTAGTAGCAAGTAAATCCAGAGCCATTTGTCATGAAATTTCAGACCTATATAACAATTTACTGTGGAAATTATACACTCAGTTACAGGGTCCATTCATGGCAAGAACTATGAAACATATTGATGCCATTTTGATGTTTGTGATCTAGCTCACTGAGAAAGCAATTGGATTGGAGTGAATCCAACTACACATTATGAAAACAAAATTGAAAATATCTTCTGAAAGGCATGTGATAAATCAGTGAATCCCTAGCACATACATTTCAGTTTTCTCTATATTTACATAAATATCAATGTTTAAATAAAGGTTTTCAGTGGTAACTTTATTGGGCATTGAAATGAATCAATGGCAACAGCTGAAAATTTGTGCCGGACCGGTATTCAAACCTGGTTCTCCTGCTTAACGCAACCTGTTGCCTTAAGTGCCTTCATTTGAGCACGCCTGCCATCCAACCCAGAGTCCCAGCCTATTATGCACTACTAGAATAGTGCAGCATAGCACAGCATAGCATCACTTACCCATGAACCCTTTACTCTATTTCAGATGCTCACTAGATATCAGGTTTGAACTCACAGGGACACTATGTCAGTTGGAAATTTGCTTCAGTCACGGACAAAATCCAGATGGCCAAAGCGGTTAAGGCGACCCTCATGAGATGTGGTAAATCTGGGTACAAACCTTGGTCCAGCATAAATTTTCACCTTTCTTCACTAATTTATTTCAGTGTCCACTAACAGCTGCAGTCTGTCTTTCCTTTGATTCATATTTATTTATTTATGTTAAAAATGAATCCTCTTAAGTAATGGCAAGCTGCATATAAGTGTTGGATTTCTTGTGCTAATTTCTGAGTGAAGGGAAGAGTCTTCTAAGTCAATAATTCTTGTCATTCTACTCTTTCTTAGTCTGTTTATTTTATCTTTAATAGATTCATTCTTCCAATGCAGTGTATTAAATATTGTTTCAAAACTGAAATAAAACTCATAAAATTATTTCAGGACTGTTCTGCAGTTCTTAAAACTGTCAGTGCCTTTATGTACACTTTTTGCTAGATCTTTCTCAATAATATGCACAACCATTTTCAAGTTTTCCTAATGAACATTGTTCTGCCGTCTTAATTGCCTATTCCTTATTGCATCACTTTGTGATTTCTAATTTTTTAACTAAGTATTCAAGTACCTATTATGCAAAACAATCTTTTTTAATACTGAGAATGAATTGTTATATTTTCAGCACCTGACAGGTAGTGTGGATTCAGTTACTGCACCTTATTTGGAAGTTTTTTATAGTACACTGACTTGATAAAAAAATGTTTTCAAATTAAATTTTTTACAATTAGTGAGAGAAGACACTCACTAGGCTAAACATATTGACACTATTTTAACGAATTATGTTTTTGAAGATGCACATTAATTTTCTTTGGTTTTAGGAGTTTCTGATCATTCAGCATAATTCATTGAGCTGAGATCAAGTAAGGAAATTTTGTGTGACTAAGTCTACATAAAAAGGAACATTATTCAGGAGAACATGATTTCATTTAATGACAAGCTGAATGAGACAGAATGGCACTTGGATCAAAATATTTCAAGCAGTGCAAATTTGGAAGCATTCTTAAGTAGTTTTTTAAAATGTTTTCAAGGAAACTTTTCCACCTAAAACTTGTTTTAATAAAGCAACAAAAATAAATAAATAAAAAATTAAGGTATAAAAACCTCTAGCGGCGCAAAAAGACGACTGCTTTATAAACTAAGATATAATAAAATACGAACTTTGTTGAATATGTTAGATGATACAAAATTACATTTAAGGAAGTTGTAAAGGCAGCAAAGCAAATGGCAAATAAAAGTTTAATGTTAAAGCATGAGAATGAATCAAAGACAGTGTGGTCAATTGTGAAAACTGAATTAGATATTAAAGCCTCTCTCTAGTCATGAAATTTGTAAAATCGAGCTTGGAGATGAGGTTATTGTAAATCCAGCTCAAATTTCAGAATGCTTCAGTGAATTCTTCATTAATGTGGTGATGTCATTGTTGCTGATTACCTTCAGACTATATCAAATGTCTGAAAGCCTCACAAAATTTGAAACTGTGTCAGAAGTAGAAGTAGAAAATATTACATTAACACTGAAAAATAAAATTTCTGCAGTTTGGGATGGTATACCCACAGAAGTTCTCAAATTTGTGCGTAAAATAATAGAACACCCACTATACATAATAATAAACCAATCTTTTGAACATTGACGTTTCCCAGATGTGCTAAAGTATGCAGAAGTAAAACCGCTGTTAAAAAAAGGGTCGAGACGATATGGGAAATTATCATCCCATATCTCCTCTTCCAGTCATGTCAAAAGTATCTGGAGACAATGCTGTCATCCAGATTCAAAATTCTATAGAAAGAGATGAGATTTTGAAAAATCAATTTGGATTCCAGTGTGACAAAAGCACTTTAGATGCAATTAACAAGATTGTTGACAAGATGAGCACATTGTTAGACAATAAAAATAAAGTTGCCAGGATATTTTGTGACCTCACAAAAGCCTTTGACTCAGTAAATCGTGCATTTCTTATACATAAACTTGACAGGTATGGAATTTGAGGTAGTATTCTACACTGACTTACTTCATACTTGTGCAATAGGAAACAAAGGGTGGTTGTTTCTACAAATGCAGCAAGTTATTCTTCCAAATGGAAGACAGTAAGGTTCTACCGTAGGACCTTTCTTGTTTCATTGTTTACCAAGTAAAATCACCCAACAGCTGTATGTTTTGAGGAAGTTTTTATTTAAACAAACAGTTTCAGCATCTCACTAATGCCATTGTCATGCACCTATGCACTCCATGTATAGACCATAAGATATATTGATACTTGCATAACCTGGAACCATGAATAATTGGATTCAGCAAATTGGTTTATGGAGTGTTTATTGCAAAGACTTGACAACAACAGAGCACACCCGCAGTCCGCAGGGACCACTTTCTTGGACTGTACGTGTGCTCAGTCGTTGTCAACTCTCCGAAATAAACACTCCTAAAGCAAATACACAGAATCCAGATATTGATGGCTCCAATTATGCAAGTATCAATACAGCTATTGTCTGTCTATATAGGGAGTGCACAGGGGCCAGAAGATGACATTAATGACATGCCAAAAATGGTTGTGTAAATAACATAACTTCTCAAAACATACAGTTGTTTGGGAATTTTCCTAGGTAAAAATTTGGCAGACTGCTGTCCCACATCATCAATGGATCAACAGAGATTATTTTGTTTCTATTTTATGTTCATGACCTATAATCAATATAAATGCCCCATTGACTTTATTTGCAGATGGCACATCTGTATTAACTGGGAAGCATGAGCCACAAACTGTCCTTTTCTGCATCATCAGTACAATAGACCATTTAGAAATATGGTTTCATCTCAATGGATTAACCCTGAATATCCCAAAAACAAATATGATCCAGTTCAGAACAAAACAGTCAACATCCCAGGAAATTAAAATAAACCATAAAATCAAAATATAGAAGAAGTAGATTCCGTGAAATTTTTTGGATCAAACTTAGACAAGAATTTAAACTCGAACCAACATGTGGAGTATCTAGTAAACAAACTATATAGTTTTGCATTTGCATTGCAAATATTGGCAAATGGCACTTAAATGGAGACAAGGAAAATTATGTAGCATAGCTATTTCCAGTCAGTTTTAAGGTACGTTATTGTTTTTGAGGGAAATTCAAGTAACTTAATGCACATACTGAAATTACACAAAATAATTACTAGAAATGTCTACTGTTCATCCAGGGAAGTCATGTTGCCCAGTATTTAAAAAAATTGAAATTATTAACAATACCCTCCCTATGGTATTGTCATTTGTTATGTGACTGTGTGGTGTCTGTTTTATTGGACAAATTTGTATTCATATAACTGATTCACCTAAATGGGCAACAAATCCACCTTTTTCAGTGTGGATGCACAAATACGCTTGACCTTCTATGGGAATCTCTGAGTAGCAAGCATGGAGAACATGGGCATGGACAGGGACTGTGAATAGGTGGCACTCGATGAAAGTGTAGGTTGGCCGAGAGACACACCGAGGTAGCCCATGCCATTGAGATTAACATTATGTTGTGGGTGGTGCAGTGGTTAACACAACTGCCTAGCAAGCAGGAGACCCTGGGTTTGAATCAGGTCCAGCACACATTTTCACGTGAATGTCCTGATGCAGCTGACATCAATAATCCCTCCCCTTTCCTTTCCCTTACCCCCCCTCCCCCTCCCCCGTCCACCTTCAATTTGGATATAATAAACGATGATGTCAAGGTTGGGCACTATCGTATTAGATATGATGTCGAACATGATTACCACAATGCTGGATATGTAACAGATACCTGCTGGCAATCACTCTGTGTATAGTAGCAACAATAAATATTTTCAACTATTAGAACTGTCCTTTGGACACAAAAAAGAATATTTAGAATAGAACATTATACAGAATATACTTAGGCATACACAATAGGTCCAAAACCATGAATCTGACACTATTCAAGAAAGAGGGTTAATTATAGCCTTTGATCAGTAAACACAAATCATAGCAAAACTTAACATTTATTTTACTCTTATGGACAGAGAGATGTGTACATAACTTCTGATACAGTAGCCAGTAATAAATATAGTCAAAGTTTCACAATTAAACTTAACTTTCCTAGCTATCACAGATTCTCATTACTCAATCTGTAAAATTTTTGTTTGGTAATATTTATCCAACTTGACCAATTCTGAACTTCTTGTTCATATGCCGACTATCGCTTCTGTGAATATGATGAAGTAGTTTCTCTTCAATATGATTCACTGCTGCCAATGTGAGCACAAGCGTGTTGTGTTTTAACATACTGTAAACGTTGAGACCTGAAATCAAGCAGACGATATACCAGCTATAGTTATAGAAATATATATTTTTAAAAACAATTAACTGAATGCAAGAAGTTCATGTGGCTCATGTGGAGGAAAAGATACAATTGAGGAACAATCTGTTCAGTATGTATATTGACTATAGTGTGCCATTCCAAACACTCATGCTTGATGGATTAATATTACAAAAACATTATTGTAACAACACAGCTCAATATTACGGATCTTTTAGAACAGAATATGTTTGGCACCTGCCATCTGGCCAGCCACAGCTTACAACATGAATCCTATTTCATTCTCACCTCTTCTTTAGTTTCCATAGTATCTCTCGTTTGCTGTGCCCATACCAACTCCATACAATATCTTTCCTATTTTTGTTTTGTTTTACATTTGTGATTTCTTGTTTTGCACATCTCTTCCTAGTTCTGCCCCAGTACTGTTTCTATTACAACCTCTGTCTTCCTTTTGTTCTTATCCACATTTCTCTTACCACTTTATTCTACTCTTTTCTTTGGCCACAATTATTATATTACTTTATTTCAGCTTTCTTGTCTATTTATTTCACAGTTAATGTTTCTTTCCAGCTTAACCTACAAATTGGAAATGGAATTTTCTCCCCTTGCATGTTTGTAGTGAAAATTGAATACTCCAATTTATAAATCACCAGATTTAAAATCATTTGGAAAACATGATATAGGTGCATAAAAAAAGAGTTGCATTATTAAGGATTCATGCTGAATCTGTCAAAATTCCATTTACAACACTACAATAAGCAAAAAAGAACAAAAATGCCACAAACCAACTCATTAAAAATAATAATTAATATAGTAGAATGTTAAGTAGGTATACAATTTTAACTTAACTACAACAATGATATATGACAATTACATCACGGTCAAGAGAAAAAAAATCCAGATAAGCATGAGTAGGATACATACACACACACACACACACACACACACACACACACAACACACACAACACACACACACACACACACAACACACACACACACACACACACCAAGGGTTCCAAAAAAATTAATTGTGTGCCTAGACAGTCCATCCATCCCAGTAATTACGAATTTCGACCATTGTTGCCTATTATTGGTATTGATACTTGCATGATATCAAAATATGACACAAATTCCATATATTTTGATTGCACTATTGTAGAAGTTTAAGTTGTTTACACCATCAAGGAATCGTGGACTTTGGTGCATGACATAACTTTCAACTTGATACAGCTGCCCATTCCTGAGAAAAAGGCTATTAACAACTGGACGGATGGACAGACAGACAGATAATACGATGCAAAATATATATTTTCTCATGTGATATAATTACAAATTAACAGTTTTTGGATCTTTTTCTTTACTTGTACTGTAAAACCTTCCTTTTTGCTAACTTTAATGATTCTAGGTCAGTCATTGTCAAACTTTGTTGCTCAAGAGCCAATACTGACACTGTGGGGTGGCACCTTGGGCCACGTAGATACAAACCCAATTATTAATTGGTGATGGTAGTGGTTGTTGTTGTTGTTGTTGTGGTCTTCAGTCCAAAGACTGGTCTGATGCAGCTCTCCATGCTGCTCTATCTGTGCAAGCCTCTTCACTTCCAAGTAACTACTGAAACCCACATACTTCTGAATCTGCTTAGTGTATTCATCTATTGGTGTGCCTCTACAATTTTTACCCTCCATGCTTCCCCCCAATACTAAATTTGTGATCCTTTGATGCCTCAGAATGTGTCCTACCAACTGATCTCTTCTTCTAGTCAAGTTGTGCCACAAATTCCTCTTCTCCACTTCTATTCTCTTCTTTATATACATTTGTCGTAAATTTTTGACTTCCACACATGGCTACACTCCATACAAATACTTTCAGAGAATACTTCATGACCCTCAAATCTATACTCAATGTTAACAAATTTCTCTTCTTCAGCAATGCTTTCCTTTCCATGACCAGTCTACTATTTAAATCCTCTCTACTTTGACCATTGTAAGTTATTTTGCTATCCAAATAGCAAAACTCATCTTCAGAGTCTCATTTCCTAATTCAGCATCACCTGATTTAATTCAACTACATTCTATTATCCTTGTTTTGCTTTTGTTGATGTTCACCTTATATCATCCTTTTAAGACAATGTCCATTCCATTCAACTGTTCTTCCAAGTCCTTTGCTGTCAGACAGAACTACAATTTCATTGGCAAACCTCAAGGTTTTTATTTCTTCTCCCTGGATTTTAATCCCTACTCCAAATTTCTCTTTTGTTTTCTTTACTGCTTATTCAATATACAGATTGAATAACTTCGAGAATAAGCTACAACCTTGTCTCACTCCCTTCTCAACCACTGCTTCCCTGTCGTGACCATAGACTCTTATAACTGTCATTTGGTTTCTATACGAATTGTAAATAGCCTTTCGCTACCTGCATTTTACTCCTGCCATCTTCAGAATTTGAAAGAGATTAGAATAATCAATATTGTCAAAAGCTCTCTACAAATGCTATGAATGTAGGTTTGCCTTTCCTTAATGTATCTTCTAAGAGAAGTTGTAGGGTCAATATTGCCTCGCGTGTTCCTATATTTTTACGGAATCCAAACTGATCTTCCCTGAGGTTGATTTCTACTAGTTTTACCACTCATCTGTAAAGAATCTGTGTTAGTATTTTGCAACTGTGACTTAGTAAACTGATAGTTCGGTAATTTTCACATCTGTCCGCACCTCCTTTCTTTGGAATTGGAATTATCATATTCTTCCCGAAGTCTGAAAGTATTTCGCCTGTCTCTTACATCTTGCTCACCAGGTGCAAGGCTATCAGTAGTTCTCACAGAATGTTGTCTACTCCTGAGGACTTGTTTTGGTTCTTTCAGTGTTCTGTCACATTCTTCAGACAGTATCATATCTCCCATCATCATTTACGACCTCCTCCATTTCTGTATTATTGTCCTAAAGTATACCTTCCTTGTATAGACCCTCTATACACTACTTCCACCTTTCTGTTTTACCTTCTTTGCTTAAGATTGGTTTTCAATCTGAGCTCTCGATATTCATACAGTGGGTTCTCTTTTCTCCCAAGGTCTCTCTAATTTTCCTGTAGGTGGCATCTATCTTACCCCTAGTGACATATCCTTCTACATCCTTACATGTGTCCTCTAGCCATTCAAGCTTTGGCGTTTCACTTCCTGTCGATCTCAGTTTTGTGACTTTTGCATTCCTTTTCACATGCTTTATTTATTGCATTTTTTATATTTTCTCCTTTCATTAATTAAATTCAATATTTTTTATGTTACCCAAGGATTTCTACTAGCCTTCGTCTTTTTACCTGGTTGATCCTCTACTCCCGTCACAATTTCATCTCTCAAAGCTACCTATTCTTCTTCAATTGTAATCCTTTCCCCTGTTCTTGTCAATCATTCCCTAATGCTTCCTCTGAAACTCCTTACAACTTCTGCTTCTTTCAGTTTGTCCAGGTTCCATCTCCTTGAATTCCTACCTTTTTGCAGTTTCTTCAGTTTTAATCTACACTTCATAACAATAAATTGTGATCAGAGGCCACATCTGCCCCTGCAAATGTCTTAGAATTTAAAACCTGGTTCCCAAACCTCTGCTTCACCATTACGTAATCAATCTGAAACTTTCTAGTGTCACCAGGTCTCTTTCACGTACACAACTCTCTTTCGCGGTTCTTAAACCAAGTGTTAGTGATGATTAAGTTATGCTCTGTGCAAAATTCCATCAGGTGGCTTCCTCTTTCATTCTTTATTCCCAATCCATATTCACCTACTACTTTTTCTTCTGTTCCTTTTCGTACTATGGGATTCCAGTTCCCCATGACCATTAAATTTTTGTCTCCCTTAACTATCTGAATAATTTCTTTTTTCTCATCATACGTTTCTTATAATCTCCTCAGCATCTGTGAGGCTAGTTGGCATATAAATGTGTACTACTGTGGCAGGTATGGGCTTCATGTCTATTTTGGCTACAATAATGCGTTCACTATGCTGTTCGTAGTAGCTTATCCACATTCCTATTTTTTTTTATTCATTGTTAAACCTACTCATGCATTACCCCTATTTGCTTAATTAGTGAACTACATAAATTAGTATTGTGTTGTACACTTTTTTTGAAAACAAATTTCTTTTTGTCAAGATTGTTATGTACACACAATTACTGTATTACCAGTTTCCGCAATATATATTGCCATCCTCAGGACCATAAAATTGGGTAGTGGTAGTTTCATCACAAAATGCTTACACCACTCTGTCACATGAGCACTATACAATATGCATAAAGAAGTAGAGGCATTAAAGTGACATGCTACATGTACAAACATGCCATACCATTCACACTCGAGAGTTGTACATACTTTATGATACAACATCTGACATGCCGTTGTAATGCCTCGACTTTTTTATGCATATTGCATAGTCCACATGTGACAGAGTCGTGTAAGCACTGTATGATGTAACTGCCACTATCCGCTTTCACGGAGCTGAGACTGCAACCAGTAAACCAGCAATTGTGATTACATAGTGATCTTGGCAAATAAACTGGTTTCCAAAAGAAGATTACAATACAAAATTATAGATCACCTCCTGCATTGACTAATATCTTCAGGTAACCATAAATTAGTATGTTATGTGCCTCGAATGGACTAGCTATAATAAGGGTGCAATAAATTGGCTGCCAGTTCTGATAATTAAAAGTTGGCACCATTCACAATACTTTATGATGACTGCTCTATTTCAAACTGCTGCCACTCTTAGTGACCCCAAAGTTGTGAAACTGTAATTGCCTGAGGAGTGCTGCTGCGTTATCTCTGTGAGTGAGTGATTAATTGAATAATAACAGTTGCTGTGCTTATATGTAAATGCATTATGCAATATGAGTCACAATCACAAATATTTACAAAATGTTTTCACTGTCACATTTCTCGTACTTATTGTGTTTTATTACAATAACATTAATTGCTACAAATAAGTAGCACATGTGAAGATTGCCATGTAATGAGCATTCACAAAGCCATATTACTTCTGTGTCCAAATTTAAACCATAGCAGCTGATCGGTATGAGCTGCGTACACTTGTGAGTTGTCAGTACTGGAATACAAACAATAAAACATTCCTCCCTCTCATCCTCTAACCCCGCAGTGGCTGACCACTTACCCGTTTGCACCTCAGATAAGTGGCCAACTTTATGTAGCTCACAAATTCACCAGTGTCAATTAAATACGCACATCTTAAAATATTAATGTCTTAGTAAGTACTTTTGCTTGTTACTGAGCAGGAAAACTACACTCTTCAAAAGCTCTTAACATTAGTTGACATTTTAGGATTTGGTCGTTAATGCTAGATGCATATTATTGTAAAAATACAGCTGAGAACCATCGGCCACATGAATACTTGATTCGCACCATAGTTTGACAACCGCTGTTCTAGGTCAATAGAAAGTATCCTATAGGTTTTGATGAGTGAGTTTGTGAGTATCATAATATGTGTCATAAATGGCTGTACCTTTTGATTGCTTTGTCTTGAACCTTTAATTTTTTACACCAAAAAAGGACTGTAGAGTTTAGCATGTGGTATAAATTTCAATTTGATACGTCTACATGTTCCTGAGAAACAGGGTTCTTAACTGGCTGGCAGACAGACAGACAGACAGACAGACAGACAGATGGGCAACAAAGCGGTTTGGCCAACTGAGGTTCGGAACCCGGAAAATAAAAGCAGGGGAGGACCTGAGCAGTATTGCATGGACAGTTGGTTTCCAAATCATACCAGAAAAGACAGAAGTGATGGAACTACGCTGGATGAACCACAAAATGCCTAGGGATTTGCAGGTGAGAGAGATGAAGTTGAAAGGGTGAGAACTTCAAATACGTTTGGCATCATACTTCACTCAGGGGAATAATGTCCAACCAGAAGTAAACCAACAAATCATTAGTGCTTCCATATCATACAACTGACAACCAATCATGAAATTGAGGGTAATCTTAATGAAATTTAAAATTAAGTGTGTAATGCAATAATTCAGTGCTGTTATATGGCATAGAAACATTTGCTATCACCAAGATTGACTCAGAAAAACTTATGGTGTGTGAGAAACAGATCATAAGGATTTTGGGCCACCACAGGAAGGATAAGGGTGAAGGAGACTGAACAATCAAGAAATATATGATGTGAACAATCAGTCCAATACTGTACTGAACAGGCAAAGATTAAGTGACTACAGTGGGCTGCAAAGGTATGAGGATAACTGATTATGCTACCGCAAAAGTAAAATTGGTAGGAAGGCCAGAGGAAAAGTGTCCCTCTAAGTGCCCCCCCCCCCCCCCCCCCCTCAGGGAAGGCCAAGAACAAGATGGGAGAATTGACTATGGAAAGACTTGCAACAACTAGGATTCACAGGAAACTGGATGAAGCTGCACAGGATAGTATACGGTGGAGATAGTCTGTAATGTCAGCATGTGATCCGTTGCATTCTGGCATATGTCCTATCATCATCTTTGGACCTGTGTGGCGCAATCAGGATGATGATAACTTCAACAGAATGAGATGGAGGAAGTCTCCTAGAATGTTTAGTACAAGTGATTTTGGAATGGAGAAGTTGTTGGCTTTGTAGGAAGGGAATAAGGATGTGAGCACTTAAGGACCACTTTAAGAACAATTTATTTCCAAATAGTTCAGCTTCACTCAGAGTGAACCTCACTCAGAGAGGTGTCTTACAGTGGTTTCATATCTTTGCAATTCAATGAGATACCCTATCACTCTATATGTTGGTCCTTTCCAGCAACTTCCTATTCCTAGGTTCTACCTTTCACTATCAGAGACGAGCTCTCTACTTGCAAACTCATTCTAGTAATATGCAATCAAATACTTTAATCACAATGGGAGACAACTGTGAAACATTACTTGTTCCTCTTTATATTCTGACACACAAGACGTATCATCTATTACTCGTTGCTACAACTGGAGACAAACTGTGCAGAGCCTATACTTTTCTAACAAGCAGAAAACTCAATATTGTAATTGCTGCTAGATATTTATCAGGAACTCAGTTGTCCTCCTTTGAATATGTACAGGCTTCTTGTAGTTTCTACTGCATCAGCATCAAAGTGTCATTCTATAGTGACAGCTCCCAATGACTCTGCTCTTTTACTGTTCCTAGCTGCTTCCTGATACCCCTTCTAACTCATGGTACTGACTGTTTTGGCCTCCATCACTAACTGTTCAAATACTGGTTTTGCAGGAACTTTAGTATGAGTTTCTGCCCTAGAGATGTTCCCACCTGACTCTTTCAAAGGTTTGCTAAAGATTCTTCCAGAAGACTCTCGAACATTGTGGCTGCATGCCAGCACCTGCTAATCATATTGGTGCCTGAGGTCATTGTCATTACTTTTTCTGCCACAAGCTGTCAACAACTCTACTTTATACAGTGCAGTGGCCCGCTTTTTGATGTCCATGACACTAGGCTTTGTGAGTTGTCTTACGATTGCTCTTAATAAAGTTTTCCCTTTCCTAAGCCATAACACTTCTTACAGTAATAAAATTCTATAGCCATGACTGATTTGCGAAGTCCATATTTGCCGTTAGTAAGTAAATATGTAAGTAAGTATGTAAAAAAGATGTTGAGGAATGATAAGAGAATGCACAACATACCGTAAGCAGGCATCAGATTGATATGATTAATTGCATCTGTTGCTGCTGTAATATTCCTGGGCATAATATCCAATCTGGAATGAAAACATCAAAATTTTGGTAATGTTATTGCGAAATTACTTAAATGATGGTAGCTGTAATTACAGAGAATGCACCAGAGACTTCAAATGAATATCAGTGTAAATAACATAAAATGCCAGTACAAGGAGAGTAGCATGCACTTTCCTGATGGAAAAACATATTAAAAACAAGACCAAGTGATAAATCATGAAGTGAGGCAGAATTGTTTGGTGGGTGATACTGGTGTTTACAATACTTGAATACAGAAATCTTATGTTGCACCAATATATACGAGGGGGGACCCAAAACAAACCGGATTGTTGTCATAAAAAATTTATTAACAAACCTTTTTACAAAATTACTTCAGTCACCTTCAAAATACTCTCCATTACATGCAATGCACTTGTCAAGTCTCTTTTCCCACTGTTGGAAGCATGTTTGGAACTCTTCAAGTTTGATATTGTCCAGTGCCCTTTGCGAAGCTCTTTTTACCGCCTCCACATCATCATAACGCTCCCCTTTTAGCATTTTTTTCATTCATGGAAATAGGAAAAAGTCGCATGGGGCTAGATCCGGGGAATACGGAGTGTGGGGAATGACAGACCACCTCTGAGATGCCAAATAGTGGGTCACTCGTAAGGCCGTGTGTGCTGGAGCGTTGTCGTGATGCAGAAATCAGTCACCTGATTGCCAAAGTTCCAGGCATTTCCTCCTCACATCCTCTCGTAGACACCTTAAAACATCCAAGTAAAAGTGCTGGTTAACAGTCTGGCCAGGGGGTATGAATTCCCGATGCACAATTCCACGAACATCAAAAAAGACAATGATCATCATCTTCACATTTGACCTCACTTGCCTTGCTTTTTTTGGTCTGGGAGAGTTGGGAGTCCTCCACAGGCTTGATGCTTGATTGGTTTCTGGGTCATACCTGTGTAACACCAACTCTCATCCCCTGTAATGACTTTGTTCACGAAGTTTGGATCACATGCAATCTCTGTTTTCAAGTCCTGACACACATTCATGCAGATGGTTTTTTGCTCCTGTGTGAGAAGGTGAGGAACAAATTTAGCAGCAACACGTCTCATGTGCAAATCGTCACTCAAAATCCGCTGGCACGAGCTCTAACTGATTCCTGTCTCTGCTGAAATTTGGTTGATCGTTTGGCGATGATACTTGTTGATCTTTTGGCAGACTTTTTCAATGTTCTCCTCATTTCGCAATGTTGAAGGGCGTCCAGAATGAGCTTGGTCTTCAACACACATCTCACCACGTTTAAAGCGCCCAAACCACTCGAAAACCTGTGTATGGCTCATAGCGTCCTCCTGGAAAGCTTCCTGAAGCATTTGGTGCGTCTCCGTTGCAGTTTTTTAAAGCAAGAAACAAAATTTCACACACACTCTTTGTTATTTTAAAGTTGCCATAACGACTTTGCAGAGGTAACCCGCCAACAGTCAGAGAAACACAATACCACACTCCCACGTTCAGCTCTACACTGACGCTGTCTGCACAACTGTTTCATGAAGGTCGCAACTAACACCATGTAGCGTGAGAACCCTGCACTACATCTACGAGTAGCTGCGCCCTCGGAGTCCGGTTTCTTTCGGGTCCCCCCTTGTATACCTCTTTTTACTATTTGTCTCATGTATGTACCAGTTCAGAATAGAAAGCTGTGAACACTCTCTCTCTCTCTCTCTCTCTCTCTCTCTCTCTCTCTCTCTCCCTCCCCCCTCCTCCCTCCATCCCCCTAAGATGTTTACAAATGAGCGATAGTTAACTGGTGTGTTAAAATTAGGAAACACAAAATAGTAAAAATAATTTCATTTTGAAGATTAGACCGCTTCAGCTGTAAGTCCTTTCTTTATAAGAATGACTGGTTTCACAGCATTTTAGCTGCATCATCAGGTACAATAAAGTCAAGTCATGTTCCCAATGAGATTCTGATGATGCAAGCAGCTAAAATGTTTTGAAACAGGTTGTGCTTATTAGTAAAGGACTTACAGCTGAAGCGGTCTTATCTTTAAAATGATATATCCTGGATGTGGCTGCCATGATTTTAAAGTCAGCTGCACAAAAATAATAAGCTACTGAAAAAGGTAAATGGGAAAAGTTTACTAAAGAGGGCAGTTCTACAATCTGCACTCATCATACCTAGTTAAATGTAATCAGAACAGGAGACCATGAAAAGATGTAGGAATGATTACAGATGAAGGCAAAGATTACTCACAGCATGATATATATTCCTCTTGATAAAGATGTTGTCTTCTCTCTAGGAAGTGATTCAAGCACTCTATTGGCAGTCTATCCCATTCCTGATAATGGTTTATGGCAAGTTTGGAAGAGTTATTGGTGGCAACTGAACACTGTAATTCATTGTTTCAATGTATCCCAGACATGCTGCATAGGACTGTGACATGGATATCTCACTGATCAGTCCATGTGGTGAATACTTTCAGCTGAGAGAAATCCATTCATCAGAGCAACTCAATGTGGATGAATATTATCCATGAAGAAGTAACCTGGACCAACTGCTACTCAGAAGTCACACTCATAGTTGTAAATGTCCAACATTATGCTTCCCAATAACAGTACATAACCAACACAAGCCAGGTCAATTTTCATGATGTTCCTGCAATTTTGTCACCTGCTGCATTGTCTCCTGATGAATATTCAAGAGCCTTCTGTTCTCAGATGTCCACCCGAGTGCAGCTATGGATGAAAGTTGAGATTTTGATAGTGTACCTTGTTATCATCTTTTCACTTTTGTTCAGTAATACCTCATTAAGTCTCCTGTAGCTATGCAGTATTTTGCAGCTGCAGATTTTCGGGGTAGGTTGATACTGGTTTGTCTCTTGTCCTCCTGAGACCAGGCTTGGCTGGATGCCTGGTTTATGGAACCCTGAGCCATGTTTCACTGCTCATGTTTTGGGAGTTGGACAAAAATGCATTTAATGTTATGCCAAGCCAGGAATCTGCTGATCTTATTCGAAACTTTGTCAGTGTGCAGTAGATAGGCCTTTGTTTAATTCTCCTCGTCATGTTCTGTTTAATGGGCCTGTACCTCCCACCTGAAAGCACAAACTGGATTTGAGATATCCATTTTTTTTAAATACGTCTTTAAAGTGGCTAAGCTGTGTTCTTAGTAAGATATTGCCTGGCTCTTGAGGACCAGTGTACATAGAACAGAATCATTCTGTGAACTGAAGTGGGATTCATCTGTGAAGATAACACTTTTCCATTCATTCATGGTTCAATCTCACTGTGACAGTCTATACAATTAATGATCCCATAGGTGCACTTCCCTGACTGGAGCACATACTTCTTTCCCTGGCTGGAGCACATACTTCTGGGCATCTGGCATACTATTTATATAGAGTGAAGGGAAACTGCAGCTCCTGAGATAGCTGCACATATGAACTTCGCTAACAATGTCTTTCTGGATTCATTGGATTTTTTTTGAACTGTTAAGACCAGATATTGCATTTGGTTGGCCTTGTACTGATCACTAACAACAATTTGCTCTAAGCTGTACCTGACACTGGATCCTTTATGGCACATTCAACACTACTGAGACTATGGTTTGACCCTGGCCTGCTTCAAGGCTTCTCAGAATTCTGCTAAGGAAACAGAGTCCAAATGGCATCTTTGATGGGCATCACATTGTTAACTTCACAAAGAGGCTACTCTCTGCTCCTGACAAAAGTACAAACTGACAGATGCCTAGTTAAACAGGAAATTATCCTTTACTACACATACTGAATTTTGGGGAAATGGTTATTTTTATTGAATGCATAATTTCCTATTTCTGTTTTCCATTTTCCTACAACTGGACTCGATTTTTGGGTGCATTTTTTAGCTGATTTGGCAGAGGCCTTTTTTTTAGGACAAATCATGACAATAGGTTTGCCTCCCTTAAAAGTATCTCAGCCAGTTAAGAGATTTCTTCATTGCATGTACAGAAGATAGAATGTAACATACAGGAGGGCACAAACACCATACAGCTGCCTGGAATTATCTGTTGTTCTTCATCAAAATGTGCAGTCCATTAAAAATTAAGTACAACAGCTTGAAACTGAATTAAAGTCATTGAACAGGATGGTGGTATGCATTAATAAGATCAATGGCATAGAGATAATGAAACACAGCATATTGTGCTACCATCATAGGAAGGTGCAAGCAAGTCGCTACTCTAAACATAACTTAAGGTGGGTAGGGAGGAAATGTTTGTTTATCTCAGAGGTGGCACACATTTTAAAGCTGGAGCAGATCTAATCACAATTAGTGTAGATAAACATTTTGAATTGGCAGCCATTAAACTGATGAAGCTAGATATCTACAAGAAGTTAATCATTCTATGTGCATACTGCTCACCTAGTGGTAATGTGGACACCTTCTTTACTAAATTAACTGAAGACCTGGCAAGAGGTTCAGCCCCCCAAAACAAACATAATACTGTGTGGGGCTGAATATGAACACAGGTGTTGAGGATGAAATTAGAACTAATTTCTACACATTTTGAGCCCCTTTAGCATGGCACAGGTTGTAAACAGAGGGCTATTAGGATATCAAAAAGTACAGCACCAATCTTAGACCATACATTTACAGATATCAACAGTGAAACTCTTAAAATTTTTATAAAATATCCTGGCCTTTCTGATCATTACTTCAGACAATAAAGCTAATGACAAGTTTGGTAAAACCCCCACAACTGCTGGCACAGCTACAAAAGAATCTTCTCCGAGAGTAATATACATAATTGCTCTAGTGCACTGGCAAATCAAACCTGGTGTATGAAAAACAATGTGGATAGTACACTACTGGCCATTAAAATTGCTACACCAAGAAGAAATGCAGATGATAAACAGGTATTCATTGGACAGATATATTATACTAGAACTGATATGTGATTACATTTTCACGCAATTCGGGTGCATAGATCCTGAGGAATCAGTACCCAGAGCCACCACCTCTGGCTGTAATAACGGCCTTGATATGCCTGGGCATTGAGTCAAACAGAGCTTGGATGGCGTGTACAGGTACAGCTGCTTATGCAGCTTCAACACGATACCACAATTCATCAAGAGTAGTAACTGGCGTATTGTGATGAGCCAGTTGCTCAGCCACCATTGACCAGACGTTTTCAATTGGTGAGAGATCTGGAGAATGTGCTGGCCAGGGCAGCAGTCGAACATTTTCTGTATCCAGAAAGGCCCGTACAGGACCTGCAACATGCGGTCATGCATTATCCTGCTGAAATGTAGGGTTTCGCAGGGATCAAATGAAGGGTAGAGCCACATCTGAAGGGTAACACATCTGAAATGTAACGTCCACTGTTCAAAGTGCCGTCAATGCAAACAAGAGGTGACCGAGACGTGTAACCAATGGCACCCCATACCATCACATCGGATGATACGGCAGTATGGCGATGACGAATACAAGCTTCCAATGTGCATTCACCGTGATGTCGCCAAACATAGATGTGACCATCATGATGCTGTAAACAGAACCTGGATTCATCAAAAAAATGAAGTTTCACCACTCGTGCACCCAGGTTCGTCATTGAGTACACCATCCCAGGCACTCCTGTCTGTGATGTAGCATCAAGGGTAACCGCAGCTATGGTCTCCGAGCTGATAGTCCATGCTGCTGCAAAACGTCGTCGAACTGTTTGTGCAGATAATTGTTGTCATGCAAACATCCCCATCTGTTGACTCAGGGATCGAGATGTGGCTGCAAGATCCGTTACAGCCATGCGGATAAGATGCCTGTCATATTGACTGCTAGTGATAAGAGGCTGTTGGGATCCAGAACCCACCAATTCCATATTCTGCTAACAGTCGTTGGATCTCGACCAATGCAAGCAGCAATGTCACGATACAATGAACCACAATCGCGATAGGCTACAATCCGACCTTTATCAAAGTCGAAAACATGAAGGTATGCATTTCTCCTCCTTACACGAGGCATCACAACAGCGTTTCACCAGGCAACGCTGGTCAACTGCTGTTTGCATATGAGAAATCGGTGGGAAACTTTCCTCATGTCAGCACATTGTAGGTGTCGCCACCGGTGCCAACCTTGTGTGAATCCTCTGGAAAGCTAATCATTTGCATATCACAGCATCTTCTTCCTGTCAGTTAAATTTCGCCTATGTAGCACATCGTCTTCATGACGTAGCAATTTTAATGGCCAGTAGCGTAAATTCTCTGAGTCCTGCACATGGTTTAAATTAATTTCTGAGCAGAAAATTCCAAAAGTAGCCACTTCTACAGCAGCAGCAAAAGAAAATAGATGGATAACTGGAGGTATAACAAAGCTCTCACAGACACTTAACTTTGTCAGTCTTTACAATTCCACTACACTAACCCACAGTCACTTGTTTACTATTAAAAGTATAAAAAATGTACAGGAGAGAGCTGCTTACTGGACAAAAAACAACATTCAATGACAAAATAATAAATAGTGCACAAAATAAAAGCAAAGTAATTTTGGGTGTCATAAAACAAGAAAATGGAAAAGACAGACACAAGTTTAATAACATACAAATAAAATATGAGGATAGAACAATAGAAAATCCTTAGAACTTGTCAAATTATATAAATGACTACTTCTCTGGTATTGCGGAGCAGTTGCAAAAAAATCTTTCTAAAACATATGTAGCACCCACAAGACTTACACAGCAAGCACATCCTGCGGATTTGATGGAAAAATTAGGTCAGGGTCATTTCTTTTCAAAAGCTGATCTCCAGGAGGCCTCCCTGCAGCTACCTTTAGATGGAGAGTCAATTCAGCAGTTCCCATTCAGTAGCGCTTTCGTCCCAGCTACTTTCTAAAGGATCCTTGAGCAACTCACACCACAAGAACCTTCTTGTTCTAACTATCTAGGTGATATAGTTGTCTCTGGTCGTACACCAGCAGGACAGTTACCAAATTTGGAGGCATTGTTTCAAGTACTGTTCAAAGAGAGACTGACGTGCAACTACGCCAAGTGTTCCTTCTTTCACACGGAAATTGAGTACCTTGGCCACGTGATTAATCTATCTGTCACACTAACACATAGTGGCTATTTGTGCCTTGTTTTCACCAACCAATCTATCAGAATTGCAAGCTGTAATGAGGAATCTAACCTATTACATCCATTTTATACTGAAAGTTGCTCAGATCACAGTACCTCTGAATATGGCATTGCACGAGCAGTCTGTTCATATGGTCATCCGAATGTCAGAATGCTTTCCAGTGGCTGGAAGAGGCACTACTAAGTGATCAATGTTTGGTTCGCTTTGACCCCAGCAAGCCTGTGATTCTTGCAGTAGATGCCTCATCTTATGGCACTGGTGGAGTGTTGTCAACCTGCATGGGCTCCAATGACAGACCAACCGCATTTGCGTCAAAGACACTGACTAAGGACCAATGCAACTACAGCCAATTTGAAAAGGAGGTTTTGGCTATCATTTATGGGGTCGGTCACACACTTCCATCAAAACCTGTGCAGCTACTGTTCTCTAGTCACGGACCACAGACAGCTCTGTTTAGATCCTCCCAGCCTGTCCAAGCACATACAGTACAGAAGTTACAACAGTGGGACCTTCTCTTGTGGGCATATTGGCCCACTATCAAACACCCTAATGCCTGTCGAGGCTCCCTATTGGCTCTGACGCTGCATTTGATTCCTCCAAGGACTCTTGTCATCACATTGATTCAGAAGAAATCCAGCTTTTGGAAGGTTTTCTGGTCACCTTCCAGTGTGTGGCACAGGAGACAATATTGGACCCAGTTTTGCAGGTGGTGCCCAAGTTTGTTCGTTGTGGGTGGCCGCGGAGTCTGAAGGAGATATGCCACCCAGTGGTTCATTGCTATTTTACTCATCGCATACCATCTCTGTACAGATCGGTACCTTCCTGAAGCACACTGAAAGTGGTGATGCAAGATTCATGGTCACTCAGTCCCTCCAGCGAATAGTTCTTCCATTGTTGTATCAAAGACTTTGGAGTATTGTCAGCACCAAGCAGCTGACAAAGTGCCACTGTACGACGCCAAGAATGGATGTACAATTAGAGGTCATGGCTTCACAGTGTGCAATGTGTGCAGGGTATCACTCTGCTCCCTCACGGCAGTACTTTGAGTGGCCATATCCTGACGGACCTTGGCAATGCCTGCTCATAGATTCTGCTGAGCCATACTGGAACATGCACTGGCTGATGGCTGTTAATACATATGGCAAGTTTCCCTACATTGTTCCACTGAAGTCTACTACTTCAGTCACCACAGTATCAGCTCTTACGTCAAATCTTCTGCACTGGAGGCTTACCTCAGGTGATAGTGTCAGATAATGGACCGCAGTTCATATTTTGGGAGTTGGAACAATTTGGTGCAGACAATGTCCTTATGGCACCCTTTCATTCACAGGTGAATGGTGAATCCAAACGCTTTGTAAGGACCTTTAAATCACACATAAACAAGTTATGAGCCATCCACTCACGGGACCAGTCTTTGACAGTTTTTCTGTTGTCATATCGCTCCCTGCCCAAAGATGAAAGTCATCAGCAGAGCTCCTGCATAGTCAACACCACAGGATTTCACTCCATTTGTTATGTCCATCACACAGACCTTATGTCTCTCCTTCTGATTCACAGTTTTGATCTCAGCAACCACTGTTATTTTGTGCATTTGGCAGGGGTTGGAAATGGGAATGGGGTGTGGTGTCTGAGGTGGTATCTCATTCGACCTACATAATCCATGGTCCAGCAGGCATCAGAACAAGCTTTGGCCAAATCCACTCAGCAGATTTTGCTGCTCTCTTTCTGTTCACAGATCCAACATGCAGCCAGGGCATGCAGCAGCCACTGTCATAGTTGCAGATGTCACTTCCAGCAGACAGTTGTCTCCGCAGTGCGAGACATCCATGGACACTGACCTGGCACTGCTGCCAGCATCATAGTTGTACTGGCTCCTCTTCACACAGCCAGCAACAGGGTCACATTCGGTTTCCTGGCCGGATGCCCTGGAGGGCGCAGATGTAATCGTTAGCAGCCTGCCTGTTGCGTCATCTACCTCTGTGCCTATGGCCACTGAAGCGCACCCTGTGACTGGTTTTCTGATCAGAATTTTCAGCCACAGGCAGTGAGTATACTGCATTGTGGGTGGGTGCTTGGCATCGACTGAAGATTTGTTGACACCTACCTCCTCAATTATCTTGGGGTTTTCACTTCTCTCCATTTTCGATGCCCCCCCCCCCCCCAAGCTCTTTCCCCTGCCGTCCACCTAACCTGCACCACTTCACTGTCCACCACCCCTACCATACTATTCCCCCCCCCCCCCCCAGCCTCCTCCATACCCCCACCCAGTCGCCACTCGTATCATACACTGATGCTGCTACTCGCGGTGTGGTTTCAGTTGCCTGAGACTGCAGTTGTTTGTGAGAGTTGTGTGTGTGTGTGTGTGTGTGTGTGTGTGTGTGTGTGTGTGTGAGAGAGAGAGAGAGAGAGAGAGAGAGAGAGAGAGAGAGAGAGAGAGAGAGTGAGTGAGTGAGTGAGTGAGTGAGTGAGAGAGAGAGAGAGAGAGAGAGAGAGAGAGAGAGATGAAGGTCTAAAGGACTGAAAGCATTATTTCTTTTTGTTGTGCCTACCTGTGACTCAGCATCTCTGCCATATGGTGAGTAGCAACTTTCCCTTTCATAACATTGTTACATTCCATCCTAAATTCTCTATTGTTTGATTTTTGCCTGACGGCTTTTCTTTGATCATAACCCAGTGCTGTTTTCCTATGTTACTATTTTCTTATGCATCACTATACTCAATGTTTGTTATTCTTTCTTTTCTTTCCTGTGTTCCTCTTGTTGCCTTACATACCACACTGCACACTCTACTTATGAGCCATACTGTTCAACCATCTCAGCCATGCACAAGAGACAGCTACAAGACAACACTGATTGTCGGTGCAACATCTTATGTGCCACATTACTCTTGCCAATATAATTAATCCTTTACTTTCAAACTGATCACTCTCCCTGTGTCACTCTTCCGTATTTCCACATTATTTCCCGCAGCTTTCAACAGGCTCTGAGCACTATGGGATTTAACATCTGAGGTCATCAGTCCCCCTCCCCCTCAGCTTTCAGTGACACATGACCTTGTATCTCATTCTATGAACCCCTCCCCAACCCCACTCTTTCTTTGTTGTATCCCAATTCGCACCCACTCATCCAGTCACATCCGCCGTCCCCCTTCTTCACACTTATCCACCTTTAGACCTGTACTGATACTAATAAATATTTTTTTATTATTTATTCTTTACTTTGATTCTTGTGACTTATCTCCAATTTTAGTGAGTTTTCGCCTTTCACTATCGTCGACTCCCTCAGATTTCATCTTGTTTCCTCCTTTTGCATTCATTTCATCATTTTCATGAATTTTCAGACATATTTGGGTTTATTTTTGCAAATTTTTTCTGATGTAATTCTATGTTATTTACTAATTTTTTGCATTTTTTCCACAAGCATGGATCCTTGCTCCTTCCATCTGCATTAATACAGAAAAGTTTCCTTATCCCTAACAGATCCAAGTCCCACATATTGTTCCGGCATTGTTGCTTGGCTCGTGGAATCCCCCCAAATGGCCTTAACCATCAAATTACCCATCTCTGGCTGCCACCCCTCCTCCCATAAAGACCTCCCTCCACCTGTTCAGATTCCGCCAATCCTTAGCCCTCATCAACATAGTCCTACAAAACTGTATCTACCAAGCACAAACCTCCTTGCAGTAACTTTTCTCCATCTGCAAAACTCTCCTGGCTATGCAATCCCAAATTCTTGGAACCCATAACACACACTGAAACTCTTGCTCTGCAGGAACTTGAGCAACATGCACAACAACTCCTCAAAAAGCTCTCCATCCTGATCACTTCCTACTCCTGCCTTGGAGTACCACTGTCCACCACCTCTACAACAACTTCCAAACCTCCCCCACGTCCCCTCATAGCTGACAAACCTTGTCTTGCAGACCCACTACACTTACCCCACCCTACAAAACTCCATCCCACCACCACACAGAATTCAGAACCTAAACAGACCCGTATAACAGTGATGATTATTTACTCCAGAAGCTTTAGCCCCATGGAAATTTCAGTCCTTTCCAAAGGATTCATCTTTGCCCCACTTCCAAATTCAATAATGCAGAACTTGTTAAAGACCTTCTCTCCTTCTCCTGGTCCCTACAGTTGAAACACTTTTTCGCCACCAACCCTAACAATCAGATTCAAACAAGGACCAATAATGAACCATGCCTAACTCAGTTCACTCCTCCATCCAGCTGTGATCCACCCCACTGTCACCAAATCACCCCTGTTAACTTTCCAGAATTTCTTAACCTCAATCCTTGCCTTGCCATCATTCCCCAAATTCCTCAACATGCAAACTAACCTTACATCCAGATAAAGCACTGCAGTCCACCACTTAAAAAATGATCTTGACAAAGGCTCCACCACTGTTGAATTGAACTGCAAGGATTACCTGGTGGAAGGATTCCACCAGCTGTCAGATACTTCCACATACAAACCTCGCTACAGTGACCCCATTCCAGAAATCCAGCAGGATCTCCAGTCACTACTCAAATCCTTAGACCCATCCCAAAGCTCGTGACAGAGTCCATCTCTCTACTCGCCTCTATCACTCCCTGCACTCCTACCTTCTACATGCTTTCTTAAGTCCATAAACTTAACCATTCAGGACATGGCCGGTTACTGTGCTCCCACTGTGAGAATCTCTGCTGTCATAAACCCACCTTCAACCTATTACCCAGAACGTACCATCCTGCATAAAAGATTGATGCCACCTCCCTTTGCACTAACATTCCTAATGCCCACATCCTAACTGCTATTGAACACTATCTTTCCCAATGCCCGACTGATTCCAAATCAACAACCTCCTTCCTTGTCGCCAAGGCCAACTATATCTGCACCCACAATTACTTCTCCTTTGAAGGCATTACCTACAAACAAATCCGGTGTAAGGCTGTTGGCACCCGCAGAGCACCATCCTATGCCAACCTATTCATGGACCATCTGAAGGAATCCTTCCTAAAAACCCAGAATCCTGAACCCCTCACCTGGTTTAGATTCACTGATGACATCTTTGCGATCTGGATTGAGGGTGAGGACATCCTGTTCACATTCCTCCAGAACCTCAACTACTTCTCCCACATTTGCTTCACCTGGTCCTACTCAACCCACATGTCACCTTCCTAGATGTTGACCTCCACCTCAAGGATGGCTACATCAGTACCTCCATCCATATCAAACCTACTAACCACCAACAATACCTTCACTTCAACTGCTGCCACCCATTCTATACCAAGAAGTCCCTACCGTACCGTCCGATCACAAACATAACCTATCCCATCAAACGCAGGGATACCTGTCATGTGATACCCGTCATGTGATCTACAAACTAAGCTGCAACCACATGCTGCATTCTATGTGGGCTTGACAACCAACAAGCTATCTGTCTGCATGAATGGCCACTGACAAACTGTGGCCAAGAAGCAAGTGGACCACCCTGTTGCTGAGTATGGTGCCAAACATCACATCCTTCATTTCAATGACTGCTTCATAGCCTGTGCCATATGGATACTTCCCACCGACATCAGCTTTTCTGATTTGTGCAGGTGGGGACTTTCCCTGCAATACATCCTACATTCCCATAACCCTCCTGGCCTCAATTTTTGTCACTGTCCTCACCCACCCAGCACTACACACCCGTCATTCCACCATCACACCCAGTCTTTATAATTCTCTCCTTTTTCGCTACTCCCCTCCCCCCTTTCCCCAACTCTCCCCTGCCCTCTGTCTAACCTGCAGCACTTCACTCTCCACCACCACTACCATTTTAGGTTGCCCCACACTTTTTTCCAGGTCAACGAATCCTGAATGTGTCTTGATTTTTTTTTTTCAGTCTTGCTTATGTTATCAACTGCAACATCAGAACTGCCTCCTTGGTGCCTTTACCTTCCCCAAAACCAAACTGAACATCATCTAACAAATCCTCAAATTCCTTTTCTATTCATTGTATACTATTCTTGTCATGGATGCATGAGCTTTTAAGCTGATCTTATGATAATTCTTGTACTTGTTGGCTTTTGCTATCTTTGGAACTGTGTGGATGACTTTGTCCAAAAGTAAGATGGTATAAGGCCAGTCTCATAAATTCTGCTTACATGAATATTGTTTTGTTGCCCCTTCTCCCAAATGACTTTAGAAATTCTGATGGAATTTATCTATTCTTTCTGCTTTATTTGATTTTAAGTCTTCCAATGCTCTTCTCAATTCTGATTCTAGTACTGGATCCCCTATCTCTTCTCTATTGCTTCCTGTTTCTTCTTCTGATAAGTCATCGGACAGTCTTCGCCCTCATAGATGCCTCCAATGTACCCTTTCCATCTATCCACTCCCTCCTCTGCATTTAACAAAGGAATTCTCATTGCACTCTTAATGCTACCACTCTTGCTTTGATTTTACGGAAGGTTGCTTTGACTTTTCTATGCACTGAGTCAGTCCTTCCAACAATCTTTTCTTTTGCAATTTCTTCACATTCTTCACGCAGTTAATTTGCCTTAGCTTCCCAGCACTTCCTATTTATGTCATTCCTAAGTGACTTGTATTCCTATATTCTTGTATTTCCCTCTACTGTTGATCAAGTGAAGTATTTCGGGTACTACCCACAGTTTCATGGCAGTTACCTTCTACTCATATTTTTTCTTTCCAACTTCCATGATTGGCCTTGTTAGAGATGTCTATTCCTCCTCAGTTGAACTGCCTACTGAGCTATTCGTTATTGCAGTTTCTATAGCCTCAGACAACTTCAAGCACATCTCTTCAATCATTCGTACTTCCATATACCACTTCTTTACCCACTGATTCTTCCTGACTAGTCTCTCAAACTTCAGCCTACTCTTCTTCATCACTGCCTTACTGTGGCATAACTTAACTCGAATCTTCTCGTATCTCCTAGCCTTTTCCAAGAATACCTCCTCCTCTAGTGATTCTTGAACGATTATTTGCTATTACTAACTGAAATTTAATGCAGAACTTAATTAGTCTTTGTCCCCTCTCATTCTTAATATCAAACCCATATTCACCTGTAACCCTTTCTTCTACTCCTGCCCGTACAACCGCATTCCAATCCACCAAGGCAATTCGATTTTCATCTCCCTCTATGTACTAAATTACCTGTTCAGTATCCTCATATAGTGTCCCTTTCTCTTCATCTTCTGCTTGCAATATTGGCACATATATCTGAACTAAAGTTGTCAGTGTTGGTTTTCTGTTGATTTTGACGAGAATGACACTTTTACTGAACTTTCCACAGTAACTCACTCTCAGCCCTACCTTCTTATTCACAACAAATCCTTCACCCATTATACTATTTTCTGTTGCTGTTGATATTACCCTATGCTCATCTGAGCAGAAATCCTTGTCTTCTTTCCACTTCACTTCCCTTATCCCCACTATATTAATATTGGGTCTTTGCATTTCCATTTTCAGACTGCCTAGCATCTTTGCTACATTCAAACTTCTGTCGTTTCATACTCTGATTCATAGAACATTATTCTTTTGTTGGTTATTCAATCTTTTTCTTGTGGCCACCTCCGCCTTGGGAATAACCCCCTTGGAGATCCAAAGGGGGGACTAGTCCGTAGTCTTTCGCCTATGGAGAGATCATCATGACACGTTTTCAATTACAGCCCCCATGTCCTGTGGATACACATCATGTCTTGAATGCTGTGGTTTCCTTTGCCCTCTGAATCCTTGTGCCACTGATCATTGCTGTTTCTTCTACCTCATATGGCCAATTTCCTACCCCAAGGGCTAGAAAATGCCCTGAACCTTTGTCTGCAACTCTGGCCACTTTGACAAGGCCGCTGGCAGAAAGAGAGTGATGTCTTATGCTGTAAGTCCTTGGTCACCATTGCTGATGATTTTTATTCAAAATTTTAGCAGTGGTGAGGTCTCAACCAGGGACCTATGATGTTTTGAGTACTAGTCAAAGAAGGTACTCTTTGGCTTGTTTATAATGTGTAAATCCTGTATTCGTATCTGTGGCTAAGTGTGTTCAGCGATGATTACGAAAAACAAGATATATGTTTCCAACAGTGCCTCATAAAAGTAATATACATCTAGAGAAAGTTTTAACTTGTGAAATTGTGAAAAACAAGAACAACAATTGTTTCAAAAATACGTCCTAAAAGAAATATATATACCTGCAGAAAGATTTATCTGTAAGTAACACCTCAAAACGTAAATTAAACTGTAAATATTTCGTGTAACTGTACCACATGTAGTGATTATTTGCTCTTATACGTTAAACATAAATTATGCTGTAAATATTTCGTGTTACTGTACCACATGTAGCGATTATTTGTTCTCGTTTCTGTCTAGCCACAGATACTCAACCACCCACACAATGGGTACAAAAAAGCACTAAATGTATATACCATCTGATGATGAGTTGCTAGGCAGCTCGAAACCGGTCATGGTTAAATAAAATACATCTACATAAAAGGCGACTGGTTGCAGTAATTTCTGAAAAACTTTCAGAAATGACTTCCTGACACTTAAATTTATACTCGATGTTAACAAATTTCTCTTCTTCAGAAACACTTTTCTTGCCATTGCCAGTCTACATTTTATATCCTCTCCACTTTGACCATTATCAGTTATGTTGCTCCCCAAATAGCAAAACTCCTTTACTACTTTAAGTGTCTGATTTCCTAATCTAATTCCCTCAGCATCACCTGACTTAATTCTACTGCATTCCATTATTCTCATTTTGCTTTTGTTGATGTTCATCTTATACCCTCCTTTCAAGACACTGTCCATTCTGTTCAACTGCTCTTACAAGTCCTTTGCTCTCTCTGACAGAATTACAATGTCATCGGCAAACCTCAAAGTTTTTATTTCTTCTCTATGGATTTTAATACCTACTCTGAATTTTTCTTTTGTTTCCTTTACTGCTTGATCAATATACAGATTGAATAACATCGGGGAGAGGCTACAACCCTGTCTCACTCCCTTTCCAACCACTGCTTCCTTTTGATGTCCCTCGACTCTTATAACTGCCATCTGGTTTCTGTACAAATTGTAAATAGCCTTTCACTCCCTGTATTTTACCCCTGCCACCTTTAGAATTTGAAAGAAAGTATTCCAGTCAACATTGTCAAAAGCTTTCTCTAAGTCTACAAATGCTAGAAAAGTAGGTTTGCCTTTCCTTAATCTTTCTTCTAAGATAAGTCGTGGAGTCAGTATTGGCTCACGTGTTCCAATATTTCTACGGAATCCAAACTGATATTCCCCGAGGTTGGCTTCTACCAGTTTTTCCACTCATCTGTAAAGAATTCACGTTAGTATTTTGTAGCTGTGACTTATTAAACTGATAGTTCAGTAATTTTCACATCTGTCAACAACTGCTTTCTTTGGGATTGGAATTATCATATTCTTCATGAAGTCTGAGGGTATTCCGCCCCTCTCATACATCTTGCTCACCAGATGGTAGAGTGTTGTCAGGACTGGCTCTCCCAAGGCCGTCAGTAGTTCCAATAGAATGTTGTCTACTCCCGGGGCCTTGTTTCGACACAGGTCTTTCAGAGCTCTGTCAAACTCTTCACGCAGTATTGTATCTCCCATTTCATCTTAATCTACATTCTCTTCCATTTCCATAATATTGTTCTCAAGTACATCACCCTTGTATCGACCCTCTATACACTCCTTCCACCTTTCTGCATTCCCTTCTTTGGTTAGGACTGGGTTTCCATCTGAGCTCTTGATATTCATACAAATGGTTCTCTTTTCTCCAAAGGTCCCTTTAATTTTCCTGTAGGCAGTATCTATCTTACCCCTAGTGAGATAAGCCTCTACAGCCTTACATTTGTCCTCTAGCCATCCCTGCTTAGCCATTTTGCACTTCCCGTCGATCTCATTTTTGAGACGTTTGTATTCCTTTTAGCCTGCTTCATTTGCTGCATTTTTATATTTTCTCCTTTCATCAATTAAATTCAATGTTTCTTCTGTTACCCAAGGATTTCTACTAGCCCACATCTTTTTACCTACTTGATCCTCTGCTCCTTCACTACTTCATCCCTCAGAGCTACCCATTTTTCTTCTACTGTATTTCTTTCCCCCATTCGTGACAATTGTTCCCCTATGCTCTCCCTGAAACTCTGTACAACCTCTGGTTTAGTCAGTTTATCCAGGTCCCACCTCCTTAAATTCCTACCTTTTTGCAGTTTCTTCAGTATTAATCTACAGTTCATAACCAATAGATTGTGGTCAGAGTCCACATCTGCCCCTGGAAATGTCTTACAATTTGAAACCTGGTTCCTAAATCTCTGTCTTACCATAGGTCCCAGTTAAAAACATAGCAGTGTATTCTAATCTCGGTCGATCCTTTATAATCGAGTCCCAATATAATGACACATGAGCAAAGGGCCTCATCTTTTCAAATATCTTGCATCCGTTCTCCTGGCAATGTTCCGCCAACCTCCCTTTCCTTGATGTGTCTTGTATTTTCAGCACAGCACCCAGCTACAGTGCTAATATCATGACCTATCTAGACACTGCTGCATTTGCAAGGGACACCATGCACATGGGGCACTCAAAGACCTCCTTCATCACAAGGTGTAACATATCTTGTGTCTTGGAGGTGGGCCTGAACACTTGTCTCATCCTACATCTCTGCAGCACGCATTCTGTCTTGCTGGTCACTGCGTCATACTATGGATGCATCCAGTTAGGGACTTTCCGCCAATTCAGGAGGCATACTTTGTTGGTGGTATTTGAAAGCAGTTTAAATGTCTCTCTTGATGCAACCATGGTCGGTAAACATGAGTCCCAAATCCTACAATTCAATGTGTAGATGGTTGTCATCAGAAATCATCTTTGCTCTTTGAATTAATATGTTCAGACCACTGTCTTGTGTACAGGGTGGAAAAAAACTATTTGTGTTCAAGTACCAGCCACTTTGGTTTCCCATACACTAAATGACCAAGCTGCTCAACTAAAACACCCAAGAATTTTATGTTGCTATGAATGTTTTTAATGTGATCAACAAACTGCTGCAGTGCATTTTCACAGTTAGGCCATATGAGGAATGTGTTATCAGCATACTTTAGAAAGAAAGATGGAAGCAATGTCACAAGAGTTCATGATCGATGGAGACAGTGATGATCCATTGCTGTGCCATCTGTCATCTCAGAATATTCATCATGGTACAGGTAGCACACTTTCATTACGGCATGGTGGAACAACTTGACAAGGTGCAAACTGTTGGTTCAAAATATCCAGCATATCTTTTACAAGCTCTCTCATAAAAAGTGACAAGACATCCAGATAATTATGGCGTTTTGCAATATTTTCATTTTCTAGTGTCTCACTGTTTGCGAGTTAACAACTTGCATTTGCAGTGCCCTTCTTTAAGCGCTAATAAGCCTACCAGTCTGTTGGTGGGTGAACTGACTGCATCAAAAATGGGCTTAAGTGGGATAACTTCCTTGTATATCTTCATCAATCTACAAAGCTGGGAATGTCTGGGGAATGTGGCATTAATTTCTTCATTCATCCTGGTAAACCAGAATCATCCTAGAACTTTCCTGCCTTCCTGACAAGGGCCTGTGTTGGATCAAAACTAAGCTACCAGCATGTATTGTCCTCTAAAAGTGTAGCACTTTATGGTGGCAGAATTCGTTGTTCATTGTTCAGAAATCCACAGTGGCATTTCCTTTATCAGCTGGCACAAAAGCTAAGCCTTTGAACACACATAAAAAGCATAACCCTTGTTGTTTCTCAAGGCTAATATTAAATTTGGGTGGCTCTGCTAGTGGTCAGGATGACATCCTCAGCTGTTTCGTGCAGAGATGCCTACCACAGTGCTGTATTCCACTAATAATATTCAATATTGGTCATTCCCAGTCGAATAGCAAGTTGATGATGGAAATAAATGACAATCAATGAGGTTTTGGAATTAGTATCACACTGATACTTCATGTGTCAGATCTACTATCTCATTGTGGCTTGACTAGCCTTCTTTAAAATTCTAACTGCAGCACTAACTTACCCAGGTAGCTTTGCAAAATCAACTGATATTACTTTCAACTTATTTCAGAATATATGAAACATCTTACCACGTACTTTAAGAGGAATCACTTGTAAAAACATACCCTCATGTTTTCATATATTTGACTTTTTTGTGAAATCTGGTTGAATTTCATATTATTTAGCTATCACTGAACTAAATGTTTATACATAAGCAGTCGCGGAAGGAAGAAGATATAGATGACTAAGCTGATTTTTTTTATTATCCTGGCTTGCCTAATCATAATTTTACTGTAACAAAATTAGAAAAGAAATAAAACAACCAAGAGACTCACTCATCCACAAACAGTACAGATGGGCCCCAATTTCTGCATTCCAGTAGATCTTCTATAAACTTAGGGTCATCATTTGGTATTTCCAAAGAGCTGACAACGTGAAGATCATCCTGAAAATAACAAAATGTAAATTCATAAAAAATTGAATATATGAAACCTCTAAAATTTTTATGTTAACAAAACTTTTAAATCAGATATCAATAAAAGAATACAATCATTTCATTGCCAAACTTAATGGAAACATAAGTAATTAATAAGAAGTGTGATAATACACGGAGTAATAATAACTGATGTTTCAGTTTTAAAATGCTGTAAAGAAAGAACCACTGCTCAGAATGACATCAAATTTGAACGGAATGTTGTTAAAGAAGCAGAGAATTTTACAAGGGGGGGGGGGGGGGGGGGAGGGGGCACTAATATAAATTTTCACACTGTATGGTGCTGTAAATGTTATAACAAATGGGTTTGGCTACAAATGACAGATGAATCACACAATACAATGACTATGGTGTGAGTTCCACATTAAACCAACCATAATGTGAAAAATATATCTAAAAACAAAGATGATGTGACTTACCCAACGAAAGTGCTGGCAGGTCGATAGACACACAAACAAACACAAACATACACACAAAATTCAAGCTTTCGCAACCAATGGTTGCTTCGTCAGGAAAGAGGGAAGGAGAGGGAAAGACGAAAGGATGTGGGTTTTCAGGGGGAGGGTAAGGAGTCATTCCAATCCCGGGAGCTTAAGACTTACCTTAGGGGGAAAAAAGGACAGGTATACACTCGCACAAACACACATATCCATCCGCACATACACAGACACAAGCAGACATTTGTAAAGGCAAAGAGTTAGGGCAGAGATGTCAGTCGAGGCAGAAGTACATAGGCAAAGATGTTGTTGAAAGACAGGTGAGGTATGAGCGGCGGCAACTTGAAATTAGCGGTGGTTGAGGCCTGGCGGATAACGAGAAGAGAGGATATACTGAAGGGCAAGTTCCCATCTCCGGAGTTCTGACAGGTTGGTGTTAGTGGGAAGTATCCAGATAACCCGGACGGTGTAACACTGTGCCAAGATGTGCTGGCCGTGCATCAAGGCATGTTTAACCACAGGGTGATCCTCATTACCAACAAACACTGTCTGCCTGTGTCCATTCATGCGAATGGACAGTTTGTTGCTGGTCATTCCCACATAGAAGGCTTCACAGTGTAGGCATATCAGTTCGTAAATCACGTGGGTGCTTTCACACATGGCTCTGCCTTTGATCGTGTACACCTTCCAGATTACAGGACTGGAGTAGGTGGTAGTGGGAGGGTGCATGGGACAGGTTTTACACCGGGGGTGGTTACAAGGGTAGGAGCCAGAGGGTAGGGAAGGTGGTTTCGGAATTTCATAGGGATGAACTAAGAGGTTACGAAGGTTAGGTGGGTGGCGGAAAGACACTCTTGGTGGAGTGGGGAGGATTTCATGAAGGATGGATCTCATTTCAGGGCAGGATTTGAGGACTTGGTGGAGTGGGGAGGATTTCATGAAGGATGGATCTCATTTCAGGGCAGGATTTGAGGAAGTCGTATCCCTGCTGGAGAGCCACATTCAGAGTCTGATCCAGTCCCGGAAAGTACCCTGTCACAAGTGGGGCCCTTTTGTGGTTCTTCTGTGGGAGGTTCTGGGTTTGAGGGGATGAGGAAGTGGCTCTGGTTATTTGCTTCTGTACCAAGTCAGGAGGGTAGTTGCGGGATGCGAAAGCTGTTTTCAGGTTATTGGTGTAATGGTTCAGGGATTCCGGACTGGAGCAGATTTGTTTGCCACGAAGACCTAGGCTGTAGGGAAGGGACCGTTTGATGTGGAATAGGTGGCAGCTGTCATAATGGAGGTACTGTTGCTTGTTGGTAGGTTTGATGTGGACGGACGTGTGAAGATGGCCATTGGTCAGATGGAGGTCAACGTCAAGGAAAGTGGCATGGGATTTGGAGTAGGACCAGGTGAATCTGATGGAACCAAAGGAGTTGAGGTTGGAGAGGAAATTCTGGAGTTCTTCTTCACCTTCTATGTGGGAACGACCAGCAACAAACTGTCCATTCGCATGAATGGACACAGGCAGACAGTGTTTGTTGGTAATGAGGATCACCCTGCCTTGATGCACGGCCAGCACATCTTGGCACAGTGTTACACCGTCCGGATTATCTGGATATTTCCCACTAACACCAACCTGTCAGAACTCTGGAGATGGGAACTTGCCCTTCAGTATATCCTCTCTTCTCGTTATCCGCCAGGCGTCAACCTCTGCTAATTTCAAGTTGCCGCCGCTCATACCTCACCTGTCTTTCAACAACATCTTTGCCTCTGTACTTCTGCCTCGACTGACATCTCTGCCCAAACTCTTTGCCTTTACAAATGTCTGCTTGTGTCTGTGTATGTGCGGACGGATATGTGTGTGTGTGTGTGTGTGTGTGTGTGTGTGTGTTTGTGTGTGTGTGTTTGTGTGTGTGTGAGCGTATACCTATCCTTTTTTCCCCTAAGGTAAGTCTTTCCACTCCCGGGATTGGAATGACCCCTTACCCTCTCTCTTAAAACCCACATCCTTTCGTCTTTCCCTCTCCTTCCCTCTTTCCTGACGAATTTTGTGTGTTTGTTTGTGTTTGTTTGTGTGTCTATCGACCTGCCAGTACTTTCGTTGGGTAAGTCACATCATCTTTGTTTTTAGATACATTTTTCCCACGTGGAATGTTTCCCTCTATTATATTCAACGATAATGTGATACGTGCATGATCACACATGATCAGCCTTCTACAGTAATGACACGGTTAGTTAAGTAAGCCCATACACCAAGGCAAGGCCATAATGCATCAAATGGGAAAAACCAGTTTTTAAGTTCCTGAAACAAAAACTGCATAAAAAGCAATAAGAAAATCAGTTTTTCATTGTTGTGCAACTGACGCAAAACATGCTTCAATACCCCGTCCACCATTTTCTGCCACAAAGTTAAGATTGAGAAACAACAAGCTCCACAACAGATCGGAGAGTCTCAGGGGTCACATTCAGAGTATGTTGCACAATGTGTGCCTTCAATTCAGCTACGTTTGGAATTAAAGCATTTAATACAGCACCTTTCAGATAAACACACAGCCAAAAGTCACATGGATAAAGATCAGATGGGCTCGAAGACTGTAGGGAAAAGATGATTGATAATTCTAGCATTTCCAAAACGCCAATGCAGCAACTGCTTCACTAGCTGTGCTATGTGCAAAGCAGTGCTATCTTGCATAAAAATGATCCTGCCCACTCATCCATAGCAGTTGAAGGGTTGGGATAATGTTGATGTGCAAAAGACTCTCATAGTATTTGCCAGTGATGATATAGGGGACAGGACCTGCAAAAATCATCTCCTCAAAAAAATGTGGCCCGAGGATAAACAATGCCATCAAGCCACAATGCATAGTTACAGGCTGATAAGCGAGCAGATTTTCTGTTGCCTGCAATTCTGTGAATTGTAATGTTCTTGGCAATGGAAATGGGGTTTGTCTGTCCACAGAATATTCCTTGGCCATTCATTGTTCACTCCCATTTGAGTAAGAAAGTTTAGAGTTAATGTTTGTCTTACTGGTAGGTCAGCATGAAGCAACTCTTCAATGTGGGTAATTCTGTATGCATAGCAGTGCAGGATGTTTCTAAGGAGCTGCACGTGAATGGACCTCAAGTACAGGTGGTAAAGGCAAGCACCCCACTTCAGACAGAAGAAACTGGAAACAAACTCCAATCCTAAGCCCTGACCTGGGCCGCCGATGCAGGAGATGAACCGCCATGGGTGCGAAAAGGAGACGCTAATTCAGATACTCAAAAGAACTATGAATGTGTGCAATGTAAGTGGCGAGCAGTTGTGCATGCCTAACCTTCAATGGAGGGACTCTGGCCTCCACCAGGACACTGGTCAATGGACTCATCCTAAAAGCTCCTGTTGCCAGTTGAAACCCACAGTGGTGCACTGGGTAGAGTAAACACAACACTGAGGATGCTGCCGAACTGTAAACCAGACTCCCATAGTCAAGATAGGATTGAACAAGGGCTCTGTAGAGCTGCAGCAGCGTAGAGCGATCTGCATGCCAGTTGGTGTTGCCCAGGCAGTAGAGGGCATTGAGATGCTGCCAGCACTTCCGCTTCAGCTGACGAAGATGATGAGGCCACATCAATCGGGCGTCAAAAACCAGTTCTAAGAATCAAAATGTCTACACTACAATGAGTGGTTAGTCATTAAGGAAAAGTTCTGGTTCCGGATAAATGGTACGACACCGACAGAAGTGCATGACACACGACTTCACGGACAAAAACTGGAAGCCGTGGGCTAGAGCCTATGACTGCGCCTTATGGATGGCTCCCTGTAGACGCCGATCAGCAACACCAGTACTGGAGGAGCAGTACAAAATGCAGAAGTCGTCTGCATACAGAGAAGGTGAGACAGATGGCCCAACAGCTGCTGCTAGACCGTTAATGGTCACTAGAAATAGAGAGACACTCAATACAGAGCCCTTCAGGACTTTTTATAAGCTGGCAAACACGGGCACGGAGCAATTTAAAAGCTATTAGGTGCTCTAGGGAAGAGTGCCACTGTAGGGCTTGCTGACGCTCTTTAATTTCCTCAGAAAATTCTGACGACCACTAAGGTACTGACTTTCGCTGGGGGCACTCTAAAGAAGAAGGGATTGTGTTTTCCGTTGCAGAAACTATTGTTCTGGTGACCCACTCAACCACAACATCGATGGTACCATGTGAGGGAGATTCAACGGTGGCAGCAGAGGTGAAAGCTTCTCAGTCTACCTTGTTTAAAGGTGTGTGTGTTTTTGAGGTTTACGAGCGCTAAACAGCGTGGTCAGCAGCGACCAAACGCATAGAAACAGGAACAGATGCAGTGAAGGGACTAAGATGGACAGCGAACAAGGAGAACGGCTAAAAGACGCAGACCTGACGCAGGTCCACATCCTCACAGACAGAAGCAAAACAAGAGGAGAAGAAACACACTAAAAAAGGAAAGGAAACACAAGGAAAAGAGAACAGAAACCGAAGGGAAACAAGGAGGTAATCGTGACTGGCGGACCTCTTACCTAAAACCTGGGTGATCCAGTCACCCAGCAGCACATTAAAAACCTCTCCCTAAAATCTGAGGCAACAAATTGGACGGGACAGAAAACCACAGTCCTTGCGTCGACTTGCAAAATAGAGGGCAAATCCGGTGGCAAATAAACCACCGCCCTCTGGTCAGAGAATAAAAGACAGTCAAGTAAAATGTGGCGGACAGTAATCTGGACGCCACAAGCACTGCAGATTGGGGGGTCCTTCTGCCGGAGTAAAAATCCACGCGTTAAGGGACTGTGCCCGATGCGGAGGCGAGTGAGGAGAACCTCATCCCACCTGCATGATTAGTAGGATGTACGCCATGGCCACGTGGTGCCCTTGACCAGATGCAGCTTATTTTCACTGACTGCCAACCACTCCTCTTCCCACTGACGCATAACACGAAAATGCGAAAGGGAGGTAACAGCATGGAGGGGGACAGCACATTCAACAACGTGAGGGAGGGAACATGCATCTTTGGCAGCCACATCTGCCAGTTTGTTTCCCCTAATATCCACATGCCCTGACAGCCAGCAGAAAGAAACCTCCTTCCCCTGCCGTTGCAGGTGAAGTAGGGCATCATGGATGTTCTGGACGACCGCATCCGCTGGGTACAGGTGTTGCATGGTCTGAAGGGCACTCAGGGAGTCAGAACAGATGAGAAACTTAAGACTGGGAACACATCTCATCTGCACCAATGACCGCAAGATTGCAAACAATTCGGCATCAAAGATGGTAAACGCCGCAGGAAGCCGTAGCTTGATGACTCGATCAGGGAAAACAACAGCACAACCAACAGAGTCCCCCTGTTTAGAGCCATCCGTAAATACTAGTGCATGGTCGGGGTGCTGGTGTAAAATATCGGAAAATAAGGAGGTAAAAACAAATGCAGGAGTGCAGCTCCGCCGGTACTCTGACAAGTCTAAAAGGACGCTGGGCCTCTGGAGCAACCAGGGAGGCAGGTGGGTAAAACCTTGAAGTTGGGGGGGGGGGGGGAGGGGGCACACGCCCCACACCAAGGGACTCAAGCAAATGCTTGGCACGAATCCCAAATGGTCTCGTTGCCCTGGGACGACTGGAAAAAGAGACATTCCATAGGCAGTCGGGCAATGGTAGGGTACGCAGGAGAGGTAGGACAGGCAAGGAATTGACACACCTGTCGCACCATGAGGACTTTCCACCAGATGGCGAGCGGCGGTTCCCCCGTCTCAGCACACAGGCTGGGGATGGGACTGGTACGGAAGGCACCAGTGGCCAGCCTGATACCCTCATGGTGTAATGCGTCAAGAATCTTCAGAGATGAAGGCCTTGCTGACCCATACACGGTGCAACCATAGTCAAGACATGATCGGACGAAAGCCCTATAAAACTGCAGCAGACATGCCCGATCTGCTCCCAGGACCGATGTCTCAGACACTTCAAAATATTCACTGCCTTCAGGGCCCGCACCTTGAAGTCTTTAAGGTGAGGCAACCACAACAACTTGGAATCAAAAGTGAGGCCCAGGAACCTAACAGTGTCTCTAAGGAAGAATGGTGTCCCTCAGACGCAATTCAGGGGAGGTAAAAAGATGTCGAGAATGATTAAAATGAACACACACACACACACACACACACACACACACACACACACACACACACTTGTCTGCAGAAAAGGTAAAACCCGTCTTCACAGTCCATGCCTCTAATCGCTTTATCGTAAGCTGCAACTGCCGACTAGCAGTGACAAGACTGGAGGAAGAACAGAAAACAGCAAAATCGTCCACAAACAAGGAGCATTGGGCAGGACTCCGGATAGTGGACGTGATACTGTTAATGGCGACGGCAAAGAGGGTGACACTTAAAATGCTTCCCTGAGGAACACCATTCTCCTGCACGTACAAATCAGATAGCACATTACCAACCCGATATCGAAAGAGGCGGTGGGAAAGAAAGGACCGAATGAAAATGGGGAGACGGCCACAAAAGCCCCACTGATGGAGTTGAGTGAGGATAAGGCGGCGCCAAGTAGTGTCATACGCCTTATGAATATCAAAGAATACACCTAGACAATGCTGGTTACGTAGGAAGGCCTGCTGGATGGCCACCTCAAGCAGCGTCAAGTTGTCTATAGTTGAAAGACATCTCCGAAAGCCACACTGAGAGGGGCTAAGGAGCTGCATGGTCTCGAACAGCCAAACCAGGCAACGGTTAACCATATGTTCCAACGTCTTCCTGACACAGCTTGTCAAAGCAATACTTTGATAACTACTGGGATGCGTTCGGTCCTTCCCCGGTTTGAGGAGGAGAATCAAAATCGCCTCCCTCCACGAGTCAGGGTACGTGCCGGATAACCATATCATATTAAAACAATTCAGGAGAACTTCCTTGGATGGCAGCAACAAGTGCTGCAGCATGCTGTACCAGATTTGATCATGACCAGACGCAGTATCATGAGCCACAGACAACGCTGAATCCAGTTCCCACTTTGTGAAGGGGCAGTTGTAGGGTTCAGAATTTGGAGACTGAAAGTCCAAGTGACCCCTCTCGATGGCAGTGCGGTAGCGGCAGAAATCTGGCTCACAGTTAATAGTGGCGGTAGATTCCGCAAAATGCATGGCCAGTGTATGGGCAATGTCTCTCGGCGCCATGAGGAGACATCCCCAATGCAGCAATGCCGTGACAGGTAGTTGGCTGAGTTTCCCGGAAATCCTCCTGATGGCTTCCTATACTTTCGTAGAACTAGTGGAACGGGAGATGGAGTTCAAGAACGATTGCCATGACCATCATTTGCTCTCTTTAATCACTCGCCACACTTTGGCCCTTGCCACCCGAAAGGCCACAAGATTGTCAGCTGAGGGACGGCACTTGAAGCGGCGCAGAGCTGCACGGCAGGCTCGGATGGCTGAGCAGCACTCAGTGGTCCACCAAGGGACAGGACGCCTCTTGGGATGACCGGATGACCGTGGGATTGACAATTCAGCAGCATGGGAGATCATGGCTGTAACATGGTCTACCCATTCGTGGACGCTGGCATGGTGTTCCAAAACAGCCACTTGGCTGAAAAGTGTCCAGTCAGCTCTGCAGAGGTGCCACCGGGGTGGCACTGGTAATGCCACAGCCTCATCCAGGAGGCGAATCCAAAGCGGGAAATGGTCACTAGAATGGAGGTCAGCAGCAACCTCCCACAGAGCAGAACCCGTGAGTGCTGGTGAGCAAAAGAAAAGGTAAATAGCCGATGATGACCCGGAAGCAGTACAGAAATTAGTGGGAGCACCAGAGTTGAGGATGCACAGTTCTTCAGACATCATGAGGCTTTCCAGAATGCGACCCTGGGGCAAGTAGTCGAAGAGCCTCATAAGATATTATGAGCATTCAAGTTCCCCAGAAGAAGAAATGGGCAGGGGAGTTGGCTAATAAGGTCTGTGAGAGCCTCAGAGTCTAATGCATCCTGCGGCGGTAAATAAACTAGACAGACTGTGAGCCTCCGACCCACAAGAAGGTCAACTGCAACTGCTTGCAAGTCTGTAATGAGAGGGAGCTCAGATGAGTGGTGCATGTTATGGACAAAAACTACAACACCACTATTTGCCCTTTCCCCCGTCAGATCATCTTTTCGATATACGGTATAGCCCCATAAAGAAGGAGCATCAGTGGCCCGAAAATGTGTCTCTTGGAGACATAAGCAAAAAGGGCACTCTCGTATCAGGAGTTGTAATTCAGCCACATGCGTCCTGAACCCATTCAGGTTCCACTGTAATATGGGAGCCAGTGATCAGGGTGGCTGAACTTTCACCCTGCCTCTGTGCTTTGGAGGAGGGACCGTAGTGGCCGGAGATTTATTCCTGGGGTGAGAAGATCACCCCCCGGTTGACATCAATGTCCATCAGCTCCGATGATGACCCACAGATGTCAGAAAGTATGATGGCCTCGTCATCGGACAGACCCTGACTAGGCTCCTCAGGTGGCAAAACCTTCACCTTCGGTGTCTTTGTCTTGGGGGGGGGGCCTTAGAGTGCAGAGCCTTGTCAACAGTTGGAGCTTTACTCGCCTGGGCAGAAGGCGCCATATGGGGAGAGGCAGGAAGTACCCCAATGTCAGCATCCACGGCCTTGTCTGACGTTGCGGGGAGAGCCGCAGGTTTCAAAACAACCGCAGCTGCACAAGTGCACTGGAAAACGCAGGTATTAGTGCTAACACTAGCAACCTCCGTTTGCGTAGCAACAGTGGCCATTTGTACCAGTTTTTTTAGAGTGGAAGCGAAAGATGTTGTAAACACAGGAGGTTGCATGGCCTTAAAGAGCTTCTTGGCCTCACCATAGGGGATGCACTTAGATGTTTTAATCTCCTGTATCTTCGGTTCTTCGAGATAGATGGGGCAGACCCGGCTGCAGACAGGGTGACTCCCAGAGCAATTCACGCACTTCACAGGCGATGAACAATCGGCTCCTTCATGGGCAGGCTGACCACATTTACCACAAGTTGCTAACCCATTGCACACCAAAGTAGTATGCCCAAAGTGCTGACATTTAAAACATCACATTGGGTTGGGGAAATATGGCCGTACCGACAAACGTAAGAACCCCGCTTTAACATGCTCTGGGAGTCTCGGGCAACTGAATGTGAGAATAAACGGGTCAGATTTGACTAGGTTCCCATCGACTCATTTCATAATATGCTGCACATCAACAATACCTTCGTCAGCCCACTCAGATTTTAACTTGTCTGTGGGCATATCCACCAAGTCCCTACATGTCACAACGCCCTTACTATAGTTCAAAGTGGAGTGGAGCTCGGTCTCGATAGCGTACTCTCCGAGACAGGTTGCTTTCCGAAGAGAAGCGACTTGACGGGAACTAGAAGTCTCAACTAACAGAGTCCCATTGCGCAGTCGCTTCACAGATTTCAGTGTACCTGCAATTCCCTCAAAACCCTTGTGGATGTAAAAGGGAGAAACCTTCTCAAAGCTACCCTCCTTCCGTTTAATAATCAAAAACACATTCTGATTGTCAGCATGTGCTCTGTTACGACAGTCTGATAAATCTCTAGCAACATCAGGCACTGGAGGACTCTCAGCACGAACTCGCTTTTTCGATGGGGTGTGTTTTCCTACCAGTGGCCCACCCAATCCACTGGTAGGGGGAAATGTAGAGATCGAAGGGTCCATTGCGGTCCCACAAACAGCTAGGGAACTAAAGGTCTGGTCAGACAGAGCCCCACGTGCCTGAGTAAGCCTTAAACAACTGGGGTGTGGCAGGTGCCCCAGAGGTTGCCCGCTTGTGACTGTTCCACCCCAACAGCCATGCATTTTATAGATGCGGAGCACACCGTAAGATTGAGGGGTTTTTATAGAGGTTGGCCTTCCTCACAATCCAGGTGGTCAAGCCCAGATTACCATTCCCCGCAGCTTACAACATTCCACTGTTGCGCCATACGGTGGTCGCTGAAGCATGTCCAGGGGTTACGGTGACAGGAGACTGGAGGCGCTGACCAGTCCCCAGCTCAGGACCCTGGGGTCGCCAAGCCTGTACTCAGCAAATGAATGCTGAGCCCCTGGGGGCACCTTGTTTAAAGGCCATATGTGTAGATGTCAGGGGGAATGGTACTGGGGGGATGACAGGAAGATGGGAAAATGGTCAATACCACCCAAGTCATTGTGGGCTCTCCCACGGACAGATGGGAGAAGTCCTGGGCTGCAGGGGGATAAATTGATGAGCCACAATGTAATGTGTGGGGCCCCCAGTATTTAAGAGGCAGAGGTTGAGTTGAGATAGCAAAGTTTCAACATCTCTACCTCTACCAGTAAGCACGGTGCCACCCCACAAGGGGTTATGGGCGTAAAAATCTCCAAAAAGTTGGAAAGGTTTAGGGAGTTGATGAATCAGTGCAGCCAATGTGTTCAGGGATACTGCACCATCTGGAAGAAGATATACATTGCAGACAGTTATTTCCTATCTCGTCCTTATCCTGACAGCCACAGCTTGAAGAGGGGTTTGAAGGGTTGCAGGTTCACTGTATACTGAGTACAGAACATAGACACAAATTCCACCTGACACTTTATTATAGTCGCTACAGTTCTTTTAACATCCCCTATAGCCATGGAGGGCAGGGGGCCACATTGCCGGCAACCAGGTTTCCTGGAGGGAAATGCAGAAAGCAGGTGTAAAGCTTAACAGTTGCTATGGCTCAGCCAAGTGGTGGAAAAAACTGCAGCAATTCCACTGGAGGAGGATGTTATTGTGAGGCTGGTAAGGCATGAAGTGTGCAGGGAGGCAGGTTATGCCTCAGGGTCACTTGCTGCCATTGATTATGAGTATCCATTCCTATTGTGGATGAGGCAGCAGTGAGATCCAGACCCTCAGGGGACACTACAATCCCCACATCTTCAGATGCAGAATTGGTAGGGAGTGGTGGTGTTTGGGCCACTGGAGGGTCCTTTTGCTTAGCAGACTTCTTCTTTGTTTGCTTGCCAACTCACTTCTCTTTAGGGGCTTGCTGGGAGGACTTCTCCAAAGTAGCTTCTCCAAAAAAGCTCTTTGTCTAGCAGCTTTTGGCTCCTTTAGCCACTACTGAGTATCCTCTGTGGCATTAATGGAAACCTTGGGAGAGTCTAGCAGCTTCTGGCTCCTTTAGCCACTACTGAGTATCCTCTGTGGCATTAATGGAGACCTTGGGAGAGACGATCCCAAGGGACCCCTTCCGCATGAGAGGAGCCGAAGGAGACTGTTGCTTCTCCAGCTAGGAGGAGGGGACCAATGTACCCTGCATTTGAGGGCGATCTTGCTCCAGAAGTAGGTTCTTTGGAAGCAACAGAAGGAGATTTGGTCCCTACCGCCAAAAGGGCAGACGTATTCTGGCGACCTGGATGGACCACTGTTCATGGCACAGAGTGTGGCACAAGTGTACCTGTGACAGTGATGATAATGTACCTGCAGCATATTGTGGACATCAACCCAACAGTGTGTAATCATTCACATTTACGTTTAGCCTCTTGGTAAATCAACTGGTCCAGGGTCTTGTACGCCATGATTTTCCACTCCTTGTGGAGTACTGTGCAGTCTGGCGAGCAGGGGGAGTGCTGCTCTCCACAGTTGATACAAGTGGGACGAGGCGCACATGGAGTATCTGGATGCATTGGACATCTGCAGCCCCGACATGTGGCACTGGAAGTGCAGCAGGAAGATGTGCCCGAATTTCCAGCACTTAAAGTGCCACATAGGGGCAGGGACGTATAGTTTAATGTCACAGTGGTAAACCATGACGACCTTTTCAGGCAATGAATCATCCAAAGGCCAAGATGAAGGAGGCACTGTTAGCAACCCTATAGTCTTTGGATCCCCAGTAAACATGCAGTATGAAATGAACAACCTGCCATTCTAGACTGGTGCGGAGCTCTTCATCAGACTGCAAGAGGAGGTCATGATGGAAAATAATCCCCTGGACCTTGTTGAGACTTTTATGGGGTGTGACAGAAACAGGAATATCACCCAACTGGTCACAAGTGAGAAACACCCGGGATTGGGCTGGGTATGCTGTCTAAATCAAGACTGCACCGCCTCTCATCTTGGACAGTGCTGTCACTTCCCCAAACTTATTCTCCAGATGTTCAACAAAACATTGAGGCTTCGTAGGCAGACAGGAGTCCCCGTCCATTCTGATACAGACTAAATACTGAGGTGAATAGGGCTCTCTTCTTTCTGTAGCCCTACATTCCTCCCATGGTGTGGTGAGGGAGGGAAACGATTTTGGGTCATACCTGTCAGCACTGTACTCGATCTTGCCCTTCTTAGCGACTGCTGGTGCCATTCGGTCACCAACAAGAGATGACTTAGTCTGCTTCATTGTGGGTCATCCACCCTGATGCCACCCACTCTGATCAGTGGTTCTTCCCCACAGGCTCCACCCAGCCACAGCAAAGGCCAACTGGCATGATGGCCGTTGCCGGGAGTCCTGATGCCCAGGGCATACGTGGGGAGTTTACAGCTCAGGCATCAGCAGTGCGATCCCTGTGTTGTCAGGGGGCTACCAACAAATGGGTACATGACAGCCCCACCACAATGGACTGGCTACCGTGCTGGATATTGGGCACAGAGAAATCCAATATTGTCATGGGAGTGAAAGAGGACAGGAGACAATGGAAGAAGATAACATGACCCGGGAAGTATCCTCACCCAAATAGTTGAATTGTAGGTGGAGGTGCAAAGCCATGATGATAAGAGGTTCAGGATATCGAATCTAAGGGCACTATGGATAACTCACGCACCACATAAGACGTCATTCTCCATATGACACGCATTTCTGAGATTTTGGGAAGTGGTAGGCCAAACCATGAAATGGGACCTGAATTTACAGACTCTGTTAGTCACTGTTAGTCACCTCTTACGACAGGCAGGAATACCTTGGGCCTATTCTAACCCCCGGACTCGCATGGTGCGGGCGGGAGGAGGGGTTTGCGATAGAAGAATGTTACAGATTTGATGCGTAAACTGAATAGTAAATGAAGTGGCACTAAAAGGAATTGGAAAAAAGAGAAATTTGATTTGTCACACAACTTGACTAAAAGAAGAGTTTGATTGATAGGACACAATCTAAAGCATCACAGTCATCAATTTGGCAACAGAAGGACATATGGGGGTAAAAATTGTAGAGGGAGCCCAAGGCTTGAATACAGTAAGCAGGTTTAAATGGATGCCACTTGTAGTACAGGGTGTCCATAAAAGAATGTCCTAGTTATAAATTTTAATAGTATCAACTGTATGCACAGTAGTGTATTCGTTCAAGGTAACAATTAAAGAGTACCTCAAAGTTTTAGATAAGCACATGTGAGAGTACTGATTTTTTGTTCCCCCACTTGCAGCACTAGTCACGCACAATGGCGGCTCATGAGCATAAAGCATTTTGTGTTCTGCAGTTTGCTACAAGAAATTTGTAATTTGTAATTCCAGTTCAACAAGTATTTCTTTTAAAGTTTCATTGGCTACCCTATGTGGCAAAAAAATTCCACTGATGGTATAGTCAATTTCAAATGATTGGGTGTGTGTGTAAAGGGAAAAGCACAAGACGACTGAAAGTTTCCGAAAGGGATGTGGATCGTGTCAGAGCAACATACCTTCGTAATCTTAAGAAATCTATTCGGAAATCAAGTGTTGAACTTAAGAAGCCAGAGATGATATTGAGGAAGGTTTTAAGAAAATGTATACAGGTGTGTCCATGCTGGTTACTGTTAGTGCATGCTTTAAAGCCACGTGACTATGGCACACACCGTCAGGTGGCTTGCGGAGTATGGATGTAGATGTAGATGTAGATTCGTTATAACTTTTCAGATGAAGTGTTGCAGTGAGAAGATGACTTTCTTGATCATGTGTGTTCACTGATGAGGCAACTTTTCATCTAAACAGAAGTTTGAATTGAGTGCAACAGTTGCAAATGTTTCTGTGTCACAAGGTACACCCATTGCTAATATAGTACCAACTAAACTGTGTACAAGCACATTAAAAGTTGTTTCGCATGACATACTACCAGCAGGTACAGAAAAGTTTATTTGTGTTATGATAGATATCAGTGTCCCACAACAAGCTTTATGTTTAATAGAACCATTGTCAGGTATAGCACATGCTAGGGAAATAAATGGCCAGGTTGTGAAGACGACATTGATGGATCAGAAATAGATTACAGTGTTGAGCAAACTGTCAGCACATCACTGTTACATCATGGAGTCATTGTTACTTTGGTACAGAGATGCGTTTAATTGAGGTCCTTTACCAGCCACAACCATAATGCTGCACTGCATTCCAGCAGGTAGCCCTGTAACAATGCACTGTAAGCAATATAGGCCATTAACTGAACATTTTGTAGATCAACAGCTTAAAGAAGGAATAATGGAACACAATGATAGTCCTTGGTCAGCAAGCACAGAAACCATGCCGAAAAATTCACCTGATGGAAGAAGAAAACATAAATTCTGTTGTGATTATAGTTTTTTAAATGAACATACAGTAAATGCAGATCCATTCCAAATATCGCTGAAATTTTTGATAACCTGGGAAATGTACAGTCTTTTCTATGATATATTTACGGAGTTGGTATCAACAACTGAACTGCATCCAGAAAATAGCCTGAACACAGCTTCTACAAAACCATATGGTCACTACCCACAGAATGCTTTTGGGTTAAAAAAAGCCACCTGCAACATTTCACCACTTGTTAGATTGAGTTCTTCGAGGTTTAAAACCAAAAACACACATCATCTACTTGGTTAAAGACACTTTTTTTTTTCTTTCTTTCTTTTTTTCAAAAGATCTAGATGAACATTCAGAGTGCCTAAGTGAACTATCTGATTAACTGCAAACACAAAAATGGATGGTCTATTTGGATGATGACCTTTCTTTCTCCCCCCCCCCCCCCCCCCAAAAAAAAAGATCTCGATGAAAATGCAAAGCATTAAGTGAAGTATTTGATACAATGCAAACAGCTCGTCTCACGTTAAGCTTTGATAAATTTTGTCCACCCACAAGTTACTTACCTGGAGCATATTATTAGGAAGATGGAGTGAGGACAGATCATCGTCTTACTTTAGCTGTGCATGATTTTTCAGATCCATTAACAGTTGAGCAATTGCAATCAGTTCTTGGATATCGCATATTATTACCGAAAATTCATAAAAGGCTTTGTGGAAATTGCACAACCACTGACTAGATTATTGAAAAAAGGGGTTGCGTTTCAGTGGACACCAGAATGCCAGGCAGTGTTTCAAAATTTGAATGATATACTGATTTCAGATCCTATATTAATTTTTCCTGATTTACTACAGGATTTATATTATTATGTGATGCAAGCAATACAGCTTTGGGCTAAATTTTAAGTCACTCTGTAGATGGAGAAGAGCATACAGTAGTTTATGTGTCTTACCAGCTGAATATGGCTTATTGAAATTATTCTACTACAGAAAACCAGATGTTAGCATTGAATTTCTGTTGCTGTCTATGTAGCCGTAAAGTTGAAGTAGTTACAGATCATACAACCTTGAAGTGGTTACGGAGACTAAAAGAACCTTTACATCATTTAACAAGACGGGCTGAAATTCAATGAGTTTTAGTATGATCTAGTTCATACGCCTGGTTCAAGCACACAAATGCGGATACGCTCAGTAGAAAAATTACAGTGTTTCAAGTAACAGGATTGAATTTGGTAGATTTGAAAAAGGCACAAGCAGTGGATACAGAATTCCAAGTGTACAGTAAACAACCACATATCTTATGCAAGAAGTTGTACTTTGTAAGTCAACTAAAACAGACCATACATTGTTCTCCTGCAGCACTATAAACCAATGTGTTATGAAAAGCACATAATCATGTACTATCAGGAGATGGATGTAGGAGTAATGGCAGATGATCACACACACATTTTGGTGGAAAACATGATGTAAAGATGAGGAACAAAATGTAAAAAGTTGCAGTTCATGTGCACAATGAACAAATTTGAGTCACCAAAAGATACAACTTAAATTTCAGAAATTACGAGACTTGGAAAAACCTTTTCAAATGATAGGAATCGATGTGTTAGGACCATTTAATAGGAGTTTATTGGTTAATAAGTATGTACTGACAATGATTAACCATTTTTCAAGATACCGTGTAATAACAGCAAAACCAGATCAGAAAGTGAGCACTATATCTCAAACCATGGCTAACAACTGATTAGGTTGGTGTACCAGAAACTACAGTCACAGATCCACAATCCAGTAATTGTGGGCTAGTCAGTTCCAATCACAAGCTAATGGTTTTACAGAATAAGTCCACTGTACCACAGTGAAGATGTTAAGTCACTATGTGAATAGTCAACTTTTAGACTGGAATGTCTATTTTGGCTAAGCAGTGAGTATGTAGAACTCAAAAATTCACATAGGGAAGGGTTTTCACCATACAAAGAGCAATGTATGTATGACAGATGTAAACATTTGTTGATTAAGTGTATCCAAAGGTAGGAATACAGAGCGAACATATGAAGCAATTTGCAAAAACATTAAAAAGGAGTTTGTCAATGAGTGAAATGTGCAAACACAAAGGCACTGGAGTGTCAAGAATGGATTGGGCAGGGTACAAATAGATTACCTCGGTAGAGAGTAGAACAATGAGTTCCACTAGCAAACCCATACATCCCAAAGGGTAAAAACCAAGAAATTCTTAACAAAGTTTTAAGGACCATACCAGGTAGTGGAGATGACTTCACTAGCAAATGTCATGAAATAACCGATGAAAACTTCAGTTGTACATGTTAGTTCAGCTAAACCTTCTAAGGGTACGGTTGACGTGTTACTGCAAATACCTGCACCATTATCACATAAAAAGAAATTACAACTTGGAATGAGAGTACCACAGAGCTTGTATGTTGTCTTTAATTTTGTGTTGGGTTACCTACATTAATATTATTGGAACATTGGAACAAGAGTAACACAGATTATACCTTAAGAGCTTAAGTCTAGGTATACTTGATAGGATAACTGTGTATTGTGTTTAATTTTGTGTTGGGTTATCTAGATTAATATGTTTTTAGTTTGCTATACTAAGTTTTTGTAGATACACTTTTTTTCTGAGGAGGGAGAGGATTCAAGGTAATTCCTTTCTGCTAAGTGGTGTTGGAGAGGTAATTAAAATCCAGCTGTTGGAAAATGGGATCTTGTTCTGATGACAACCAGATGTACTTCTCATGAACCACAAATGGTTCAATTAAAATTCACTCTGAAAGGTAAGAAATAAATTCATCGTTTACAGAATATGTTCATAAATATATCTACGGAAGTGGGAAGAGGGGAAATGCTAATATATCTACAGAAACTTCGGGCTCAGTTACAACAGATTACAGAGATAATCCCAGATATGCTAGAATAAAAGAAAAGAGGTTGGGTAGATGCTGGTGGGAAACTTTTAAAACTGATGTTAGAGACAGCAGATAATGATGACATCACAGATTTAAGTAGCACAATAGGGAAAGTGTAAGAAATAGCAAGGAACACAGAAATAACAGTTAGCTGGCATATGAGACAAAATACAAATATAGAACTGGGGGTGTTAAACATAATGAGAACAATGCACAAAATAACAAGAGTTTAGCAACAGTAAACGAAAATAACAATGGGAACATTGAGTGAAGACTTAAGTGCGGTACAGAATCAGTTAAGGACACTAGGTGAAAAGCCAATATCAGCCAGAGTGCAGCGTGAAGTAATGAACAGCTTGGGAGGTGCGAGAACAGAAACTGAAAGGGCACAAGAAGTGATACATCATTCCACACATGGAAGTTAAGTACAAATTGTTGACACCACAGCAGTTTCTAGTATGATTGCAGAAAGCAAAAACATAATTCCAACAGGGATACGGCACATTGTACCATAATGAAAAGCGATATAGCACTCTTCTTTCAAATTTCTACAATAAGTTTATTCAGATCAAGCTAGAGCATATATTAATGTATAGTTTCTAGTTGCAAATTTAAATTCTCTTACCAGTGTTTCACATTTCATCCAGATTTGGTCAAATTGAAAATTATTGATAAGTCGATACAAGTGCAAACTAATAAAGAGTTACTTGTGGCAGGGCAAAGAGATACACATGCTGTTATGTCAAAAGGAGATCTTAGCAACTGTGTCACAGAATTAGTCACCATTTGTCTAGCACAGGTAGTTCGAACAGACAAATGATTCAGTTGTTCCTAAGGAACATGGAAGCACAAGACTAAAAAAGTAGTATCAATGCTGTAGCGACATTTTCAGAGGACTGGCAATCGCTCGTTATATTCTATGATTTCACCAGACACTAACATTAAATTGCTAAAATAACATTCACGGGGATTACAAAATTAGAGTTAAAACAAAGTACATTATTAAGAAACGGAACCAAGTGTGAAACAATCAGAACAAAGTTTCATCTTCCCGCTTCAATTATAGGTACCATGATAAGTACAGGAACTCAACCAGTATTGTATTGGCCAGAGAAACCTTTTAGCATGTTACACATGCAAAACCTAACCTTCCTAAAAGCTACTTTAGAACGCCTTTTAATACGGACAATAGTGGATTAGTCATTGCATAAAAACGACAAATTTCACTAGATCTAATGTTACAGCATGTTTGAAGATATCAAGGAAAGCACAGAAAAAATATCTTGACAATCAGTGTATCAACCACCAGTTTTATGGTGATACTAGCTTTTATTTGAGCAGTCTACTTTTGCCTCACAAAGAGAGTAAATCGTGCAAGGGAACAATCATTACTGAAATTTCTTTGGAATGGATTCATACTAATATGTAAGAGACTTTAGAGTAAAGGGTAAAAAGAAGTAAGCCTTGAAAATAATGCTGAGGTAGGATTAGATTTTTTGTGATCAATTGAACAAAAGGTTCAAAGTGAATGTAAATATGTAAGACAGTTAACAAGACAGACAGAAAAAGGGGAGGAGAATGTTATGGACACAGTTAGTAAGAAATTCGAATAATCAGTGTTAATCATGTGGAAGTGTTGTCAGCTGTCAGCCAGGAAGTGTAAACATTTCAACACTGTTTCTGGGTCAGGAAGACAGTCACCTCGACACTCTTAAAACAAACCGAGGAGAAATTCAGCAGAAAATAGTTAGAACAGTGCAGACTGAACTGCCTTCACTACTCCTGTAACATTACTTTAGACAAACTATACTCTGTCCAAAATTACTTTAGCGAGTATGGAAGCGGTAAGGGGAGAGAACCATGTGGCAGACACAGGCCACTTTCTACCAATAGCATGCTACCTGCAGCTGCAGCAAATCCCCGAAGTTGCCAAATCTTTATCCCAAACAACACTTCCTGCTTGCAGTGGGCTTCATTTGCAGCCAACTTGCTGTCCTGTGTGATTGTTGCGCCCTGTAACTTTCTGTGTATTAGTTTTTAGGGTTGTAGGAATTGTTACTGTTATTTGTTGTTACTGTTGTCCATTGTGTGGTACTCAATAATGTCAGTGGGAAGTTTGTTGAAAGTTGTAAGTGCGAAATTTTAACGTTCTCTTGGCCAGAGGATTGCCAAAAGAGGACAGTCAAGAGTACTGATTTGTGCATTATGTGTCTACTTTGAGAATGATAAACTTAATGGTGGCACTCCATTACCAAAGTGATAAACAAAACTGCTGCAGATTTCAATATACACAAAAACACTGTTGTGAAGATTGGGAAGGAATTGTTCTACAAAGAAAAGTAAGCTGAAGAACCATCAAAAGTTAACACCCCTGGGAAAAAAACATAATATGGGTAATCAGATTATCAATATTGATTTATCTGCTGAGGATATGATTCATTGTTTTGTTTATGATTACTATCACAAGAAGGAACATCCAAAGTTCAGGAAGTTACTGATCACACTTTAAAAAATCAGGACTTTTTCAAGGCAGTCGCACATCCTCATCCACACTTTCACACAACCTTAGCCTTCACAATATGGACATTTCTGTGGGCATAAACTGCTGATGGAGAGGGAGTATATAGATGCATGGCGATGCCAATTTTCCTTGTATAAATATCGACGAAGTGATGTGGCTTGACAAAATGTGGGTCAGTTCTGGTCACGTTGTCAAGGAGGGTTGGACAGACGACACAGTTAGAGGAACAATGGCAATACCTTCTGGCAAAGATAGCAAACTTCATGCAGGCACTTTCCAGGGTCTTCTCCCAAACAGACCCCCTACTACCCTACTAAAAAAAAAAAAAAAAACCAGGAGCTTATCACAAAGAAACGAACCATATTACAGTTACACAGTGGTTTTAAGATTCACTAATACCCACTCTTAGAAACCAGTCAACAATTGTATGAGATAATGCACCTTATCATTCAATTGTTGTTGTTGATTTACTTTCAAATCTTTCAGTTATTTCTCTATTCCAGGTGTGGTTTTTACTATGATGGCCATATGGGAGTCTGTCCGATGGTCAAATGATGGTATGTTTGTACAATTCTCCCGTGTGAATGATTTCTTGAAAGTGAAATTTAAAAGTTCAGCTTTTGTTTTGCTATCTTCAACTGCCACACCTGACTGGTCAACAACAGTCTGAATAGAAGCCTTTGACCCACTTAGCGATTTTACATACAACCACAATTTTCCCGGGTTCTCTGCAGATCTTTTGCTAAGGTGTGACAGCGGTAGTTGTTGTATGCTTCACCCATAGACCTTCTCACAGACGCATGAATGTCTACTAACCACTGCTTGTCATCATTTATGCATTGCCTTTTGAACCGGCAGTGCAACAGTCTCTGTTCCCTCAGCAACCGCCTGACTTTGTGATTAAACCATGATGGATCTTTTCCATCCTTTATCCACTTACTAGGCATATAACTCTCCAGACCACTATTTACAATCTGCTTAAACTTTGGCCATAATTCCTCTACATCCATCTTACGGGAACTAAGTTATAGCAATTTACTGTCTAAGTGTGATGTTAATAACTGCTTATCTGCTCTATATAGCAGAAAAACACTCCTAGACTTCTTGACTGATATATATTATCTTTTGTAATCGTAATTGCTATAATGACATCATGATCGCTACAACCTGTTTCTATACTGACATTGCTGATGAGGTCCAGCCTATTTGCAGCTACAAGGTCTAAGGTGTTTCCATGACGTGGGCTGCTGTGCTAGCTTCTCAAGACAGTTTTCAGAAAACGTGTTGAAAAGTATTTCTGTAAGTCTGTCTATACCCCCTGCAATGAATCCATAGACATTACAGTAAATAAGGTCTAGCCTATTGGCAGCTACAAGGTCTAAGATATTTCCAGTGTGTGTGAACTCAACAAAATTTTCAGAAAACATGTTCAAAAGTATTTCATATGATCATCTGTCTGAACCCCATGCAATGAATCTATAGACATCCCAGTTCACACTTGGTCAGTTAAAGTCGTCTCCAAACAGTATTGTACGATCTGGGTGTTTATGGCTATTGACCGTAGGCCTCACAATTAACTTGGTTTCACCTACACCTCTTATACGTGATCAGATGACTTCACTGCCACACTCAACTTTGACCTTAATACAGACAATATCTTTGTGAACTGCAACGAACACTCCCACCTATGGCATGTAATCTGTCTTTTCTATATATGCTTCATGACTTGCTAAGTATCTCAGAGCTTTCCACTTTGAGTTCCAGCCAGCTCTCGGTCCTGAGAATAATTTGAGATCAAGAACTTACCTGGAGGGCAGTAAATTCTGGAACTTTATTAAAAATACTTCAACAGTTTACTGATAAATTGTGAAAGTCGAACTTTATTCTGAGCGCTGTTTTACTTCCCTTGCTGCATACCGACTGGCAAGTGTTCATCAGAGCAACTTATACTACTGCCTAGCCTAAAAACCCATCATGTCACCACCCCACAAGTACTCTTCTACCTGATTACCCGCTTCCTTTGTGCACTGTAGTGCACACCTGACTTGTCCATGGGAGTCCTACAAAGCCCCACACGATAACGCAGATCTAGAAATCTGCAGCCAAGACTGTCACAGAGTCGACGAAGCCTTTAGTTAAGACTCTCCACTTGGCTCCAAACCAAAGGACCCCTATCAAATCTGGGAACAACGCTGTTAATTGCGCTCTCTGCTAGCACCCCCTGCACAAGGCCAGCAGTCTTCACCACCTCCATCAGCCACCTGTGCGAACTGAGGATCACCTCATAATCCATGTGACAGGTGTCACTGGTGCTGACATGAGCCACAACATGCAGATGACTCCACCCTGCATGCTTGATAGCCACAGGCAAGGCTGCCTTCACATCTCAGATGATGCCCCACAGCAGACATACCAAGCACACATAGGCTTTCTTCCCAGCCCTGATTGCTATCTACCTAAGAGGCTCCATAACACATCCTATCTGCGTAAGAGGCTCCATAACACATCTAATTGGAGCTCCCAATAACTAGTAAATCACCCTCCCCCGTGTCCTCGCTTGGACCTTGCTGAAGGAGTGCACACCTGAGTAATTCCATGTCAAATCAACACACTTTAAATAAAAATTTCACCTCACCCTCTTTGATTTTGCTGAAAGTCGGTATACTTATGGTGGGTGCTGAAACTAAGAAAAATACCAAATTTCAAACCATTCCTGAAATATGGTGATGTAAACTTTTCAAAAACTGGCCAAAAATGTGTGAACGGACTTTTTTTAAATTGCCCTAGGAGCTGCCCTAATTGAGCTAGAGAACTGGGAAAGGTGTCATTTTGCAGCATTTTTCATGCTCTTTCCCGTGTTAGACAAAAAACATAGCTTCTAATTAAAAACCTTTTTCAAAATGGTAATTAATATTTTGATTTAATGTTTTTACAAAAAGTACATAACTGAAAATTTTAAAAATATTTCCATAACTACTTAATACTGTTGTAAATCACATGGCAAAATATAAATGTGGGATGATGATGGGTTCAATGTTAAAAAAAAAATTATTACGGACTCTTGTTTTTCACTAACGGCCCTAGTTTGACCAAACTGACCTTTAAAGTAGTACGTCAGTAGAGGACCGTATACATAGGGCTTGATGTCTGTACAATAATTCAGAGACTGGAGCCATTGTTGAGATGATGTAGTCTGCATTGTTACCTTCTAAGGCTTTGTGTGCCTACAGCATTATTGTGCACTGTGGTTTTAGTGCAAATCAGTTGTTACCTCTGTGTTGACCAGTCTGTATCTATTATATTTAATAGTTTATTTTCAAGTAAATCTATACATTGAAGGACAGTTTATAAGTGGTTTTTGTATAAATATGGAACCAAGTAAAAAGTGCAGTGCTGTAAGAGTGCAGTGTTGTAATCCATTGAAGAAGTCAAATAATTTTATTAGAGACGGGAAAAAAAACTGAGAAATGTCACAACATGGATGCCCAAATTATTTCCTCAAATACCAAGTGGTGCCAAGATTTGTAATAAATATAGGAAAGATGTAACCAAATTGAAAAATGCACCAGAGCCCATCAGTGATGAAAGTGTTGAAGAAGAAGCTTCTGGATCAGAGATAATCATCCGAGACCAAGACCCTGACTTCACTCCAACTTCAGTAGCTGTTAAAACATTTAACAAAACACTTCAAGAACTAGGTGAGTCCCCAATTGACAAGAGAAAATTAACATCTAGGCATTACGCCAAATCAAAAGTGAAGAAAATCTCATCAATGACTCACAAACTTTTTGTTGCTCCTGAAACTTCGTCAGATACTGATAATCTGTTCTTGAAAATCTTAAAAGAAACTTTAAAAATTCTCTAAGTAGAGCAAAAAACTAATGATTCTTACAAGTTTACCTGAAAAGTGGAGTGTCAGGAAAATAATGAGGAAATTTAATGCTCCTAATTACATTGTTCAGCAGCCCAGAAAAAATTTGAAAGAGAGAGGGTTCATGGAAGGTCCAAATCCAAAACCAGGGAAGTGTTTACCAACAGAAACTGTCAAAACTGTACATCCATTTTATGAAAATGATGAAGTTGGCAGGCAATGCCAGGTATTAAAGATTGTGTGACAGTTACAGAAAGAAGTGGAAATAAAACAAAAATATCAAAAAGATTTATTTTGTGTAACCTTCAAGAAGCTTACAGACATTTTAAAGACAAGTTTCCTAAGATAAATTTAGGTTTCTCTAAATTTGCTGAGTTGAGACCAAAAAATTGAGTATTAGCTGGCCGGAGTGGCACACACACTGTCTGCATGTGCACAACTCACCAAAACATAAAATTAATTATATAAAATGCCAAACTAGATACAGTAACAAATAGCAGCTTAAAACAATTATAAGCTGTGCATTGCAAAAATGCTTTGCAACACATCATCAGTTGATTGCAACATGGGAAACTGTGAATACTGCCCAAGAGAAACTGTCATACATAAAATTTTAAAAGACTCTTTTCATGAAAACTTAATTGAAAAAGTTCAGTTTCGACAGTGGATGTCAGTTGACTGATGTAATCTGGAAATTATTCAGAAATCTTCTGAAGAATTCATAGATTCATTTTGTAGTAAGATGTCGACTTTTATTTGGCATGACTTCATTGCCAAGCAACAACGAACATTCCTTTACTCCTCAAGAGAAAACCTTACGGAATCTGAATTTGTTGTCATATGTGATTTTTCAGAAAATTATAGTATAGTTCCACAGGATGAAGCTCAGTGTTTCCACTGGACAAGACAACAGATTACCATTCATCCTTTTGTTATATATTACAAACAAGAAGACAAAGTTGAGCATATGAGCTTTGTCATTGTTTCTGATTGCCTCGAGCACAATACAATTGCAGTTTACACCTTTCAAAAGAAGCTAATTTCATATCTAACAAATAAATTTCAAAAGATTCCAAAAAAGATATACTATTATTCTGACGGTTCTGCCACTCAGTATAAAAATAAGAAAAACTTCCTGAGCCTTTGCCTTCATGATGAAGACTTCAACATAAAAGCTGAGTGGCACTTTTCAGCCACACCACATGGGAAAGGATCTTGCGAAGGAGTAGGGGGTTCAGTAAAGAGACTGGCAGCTCGTGCAAGTTTGCAAAGACCATACCAAACTCAGGTCCAACCTGCACGAAATCTATTTGAGTGGGCAGTAGATAATATCACAAATGTTGATTTTGCATATTCCACTCAAGAAGACTACACTGCTTCAGAAATATTCTTAAAAAGCTGACTTGAAGAGGCATTGGCAATCAAAGGAACACAGCAATTTCATGCTTTCATTCCGAATACTACATCAAAATTAATAGTCAAATACTTCTCAGATGATATGCAGAATTGGGAGAGGGAAGTAACTACATCACCAGACAAACAGAAGTTGCAAGATGTATCAGGCTATGTCACCACTGTATATGGCAGAAACTGGTGGCTTGGGTACATTTTAGAAAAAGCGAAGAACTTGATGAAGTGAAAATTACTTTTCTTCATCCATGTGGACCAGCTAAGTCATTCTCTTATCCTACACGTGCAGATGTCCTGTGGGTGTCAGTTGTGGATGTTCTCACAAAAGTGAAAACATTTACTCCAACAGGGAGAACATAAATTCTTAATGAAAGTGATGTAAACCAAACCCAGTCAGCTTTATTAAAATGTAATATGTAAAGTTCCAAGACAATTTATTGGGAAACTGCTTTCAACTCAAAACTTAATTTTTGTCTCAGGTTAGTGTTAATGTATATTTTATAGAAAGTTGTTTCAAAATGATTGTTAGTACCTATTGTGTTAAATTTAGCTATGTACAAATACCTGTTACTCAAAAGCAAGCATTACATATTTAATTTGTTTAATAGTTCCATTTCAAACATCATGGACCAGGACTATTATGTAAATACTTGTACTTATTCATACTTTATTTCAGTTTGTAATTAAATGCTCAATTTCTTGTTTTTGTTATATTGGTTAATGTACTGTTAGTGAAGTTGTTATAAATTAAAATAAGCAATCAACTTAATAAGAAAGTATGATTAGTTTTGGTTTAATAAGGTGATGTTTTGACATTTCTAATACTTTTTTTACTTACCTTTCAGTATATTTTAAAGAAATTCCTGTTTGTTAAAGGTCAATTTTGTCGAACTAGGACCATTAGTGAAAAACAAGGGTCCGGAATAATTTTTTTAAACAATGAACCCATCATCATCCCACATTTATATTTTGCCATGTGATTTACAATAGTATGAAGTAGTTACGGAAATATCTCGAAAATTTTCAATTATGTACTTTTTGCAAAAAAAAATTAAAATTAAATCTAAATATTAATTAGTATTTTGAAAAAGGTTATTAATTAGAAGTTATGTTTTGTTGTATATCTCTGGAAAGAGCATGCAAAATGACACCTTTCCCAGTTATCTAGCTCAATTAGGGCAGCTCCTAGGACAATTTAAAAAAAGTCTGTTCACACATTTTTGGCTGGTTTTTGAAAAGTTTACATAGCCATATTTCAGGAATGGTTTGAGATAAAAAATTGAAATTTGATATTTTTCTTAGTCTCAGTGCCCACTATAAGTATACCAACTTTTAGCAAAATCTAAGAGGGTGAGGTAAAATAGGTGTGTTGATTTAACATGGACTGACTCACCTGCCCACTCACAGGGTGATTGGGCAAGGCCAGGTGACCAGTCTACACACTGGCCCACCTCAGTGAGCAACCATCTTCCACTCACCCTGCTGTGAGGGCAGATCCACTGTGTCTTGTGCACTAGGAAGTGCCTTGGAAGCATAGCCTGTGGGCAAAAGAAGTGACACCTCAGGTGCCTCATGTAATGCGCCAAATTCTCCACTACTGCTACACCATGAGGCAGCAGGCTGATGGTGACTGACCGTAGCCAAAAGTGCTTTCAGCTGTTCATGAACCACAGCCAGCTCCTCCTGCATCTGCACACTGTATGCACACATACTAGCCATCCTAGCAAGACTAACTGAAGAAATGAAGTACAAAAGCAGACAATCCTAGATATGCAACTTGCTACCTTCCTGATTTGTCACCAATGGAAGCTGGTGTGTTAATGAGCTACATAGCAGGCTGTTCAGTGAGCAACTACAGCGCTATACACTGAATAAATTTACACTTACAAAAACATGAGCTTAAACCTCTAAAGTAGAGAAACATGCACGAAATGCACTACATGGAAAACACAGGAAAAGATAAACACTTTACTTGCTGCTCTGTACATGTGTATCAGCTAAGAGCCGGAGCCTTATTTAACTCAAATTATTTGGGATCTCCAACACAGTTCCGCTTTTGAACATATGAAAATATGATGCATTCTTAAGATTTCACTCCCATAATGCATTCTCCTTACTTCAACAACAAAAAAGTTTCCCCAACCATCGAAAATTCGGTAACATCATGAGAAAATGTACTTTCCTAAATTGTCCGAATATCACCTCAGTAATGTGATGCTGCAGATGAAACTAAAATCAAAACATAGTGTAATTTTTTCAGAACACACTGATGCAAGTTCCATATTCATAAAGTGAACAGTTTTCCTGCTGGAGTGAGTTGAATGAAAAGTAAGATTGCATGTGTATTTCATGTGTGATGTGGCAAGTCTGTTCCATGGCTCCACACGTTCCCGCCGAAGTGTCAATTCAACAGTAATTTTGGTCAGACTAGAAGTAGGCTGCAACAACATCTAGCAAGTGTTTAATTAAGCAGTAAATATCCTGTAACAAATTGCGCGTAGTATATGTAGCAGAAATGAAGACAACTGATGACTTGGGAAGAGCAGAATTGATTCGGTCATTACAGATGATGTCAGAGCAGAACCTTTCCTCAATGACACAAATACTCCACCCCCACCACCCTTGGCACACAATCAGTGAAGTTCAAATCATTCACACTCAATTCTCAGGTTATGGTATGGTAACATATTGTTTGTGAGAATATTCTAGTGCTGGCCTTCCAGTGGTACCCTATGAGACAATCAGTGATCGGAAGTCACGGCTGATTAGAGTCCAGCATCTAGTACTGATGTCAACACAAATCTGGGGGTCTACGAACATTACTCTGGTCTAGGGCAGAAGATGGCCTTAACTACAGCCATCACATAGGTCTAAAGGCCTACAGGACCAGTGGGCCAGGTTCAGCATTCAGCATAACTACACAGCATCTGACATCGTCATCCACCTGTGAGGACAATGAAGGCAGTGATCTGGGAGAAATTGAGTATCCTCAAAATATAGTTTGACTCAAAACACACATAGTGGCCACTGTTATCGTCAAGCTGAGCTACCAATGGGGCCAGCCTATCTCACCAATAGCTGTCAAAACTGCCACATAAGGGTGTTACCAATTTCCACTATGAGCTGCTGCAGTGTCCTCAGCTACCATGAGTCCGATATTGGATTCTTCTCCGGTTTACATAACTGCCAGTTGACACAGGAGAAGCAACAACTTGTATTTTCAGCAATAAATGGAATAATTCTGACTGACTTCAGACTGCATCCTGATGGTTTCCACCCCCAGAGGATGGCCCTTACAATAAACAGGTCACATAACATTTGCAGAACCAGGTTTTGTAGTTATGTGTGGGTTCCTGGACTTACTTTGAAGTATATAGGTCAAGTAAAATTTCCGATACAAGTTGTTGTTGTTTTTTTTTCTTTCTTTCTTCTTTTTTTTCTGAGGATTTTATTTGCCTTATTTTTGCAATATTATTTGCACTGGTATGGCTTCATTGTTAGAATGTCTGTATTATTAGTTTCTTCTACACCCCAAACCATTTAATCCCTGCAGTTGTCCCTTTAGTTTTCATGTATCTCTGCAATTATTTGTTTCTTGGAATGAAACTTTGCAGGAGATTAGAACTGTATGCCGGGCTGGGACTCAAAACAGGGACCTTTGCCTTTCATGGGCAAATGCTCTAGCAACTGTGCTACCTGAGCACAATTCACAACACAACCCATCCTCATAGCTTTACTTCCACTAGTATATTGTCTCCTGCCTTCCAAACTTCACAGGAGGTCTCCTGTGTAACTTGCAGGAAAGGAACTCATTGAAGAAAGGATATTATGGAGACATGGCTTAGGCTCAGCTTGGGGGTTGAATGAATTTTCACTCTGCAGAGGAGTTTGAGCTGACATGAAACTTGTTGGCAGATTAAAACTGGGCAAGGCCTGGAACTTTTGCCTTTTGTGGGCAACTGAGATACCCGGGCATGACTCAAGGCACACAATTTTCCCACCAGGAAGTTTCACATCAGTGTACACTCTACTGCAGAGTGAAAATTCCTTGAATCAATCCCCCACACTGTGCCTATGCAATATCCCCACAATACCTTTTCTTTCAGGGGCGCTAGTCCCGCAAGCTATGCAGGAAAATTTCTCAGAAGTTTGGAAGGTAGGAGATCAGATATTGCTGCTGGGTAGCTCTGTTGGTAAAGCACTAGCCCACAATAGGCAAAGGTCCCTGGTTTGAGTCCCGTCTGGCACACAGTTTAAACCTGCCAGTAAGGTTCATATCATTGCACATTCTGCTGCAGAGTGAAAATGCATTCCAAAATGGCTTGCATCTGTTTGCATGTGCAATAACCAATACTTTAAAAAGGGGTGTCCACTATCTTGATGATGTCATGGGTCAAAGCTGACAGGTGGTACTGCAATCTTTGGTTTAGCTGTTCTGTCCTGCTTTGATAAAGAGTAATGGATTACTTCTGGAGTCTCTAACTGACTGCTGCGTTTGCCTGGTTCTGTAATGATAATGGTGGAGGGCATTTGGAAGGAAAATTAGGCAAAAGACTAATCTGCAATGCAGCTCTATGTCTTGGGTAGACTTTAAGGTGATAGACCTACTTCTCTGATTATGAATTTGTGAAGAAATTAACATGCAACAGGAAGTTGCTAGGAATATGACAGTTTGGTTGATTGTTTTTAAAATGAATGGAAGTGGTATAACATGAAGCCTGACTGAAGTATCTAAACAGCTTCAAAACTGATCAAAAAGAAGTCACTGGTGAAAGAATACTTAAGCCTCGAGGATAATTGCTATGTTCATGGGAAAATAGCCTGCACTTGTAACATTTATTTATTGGGCTATTCTATAATTCCTACATTATTTTCCTATTTGTGATAACGTGGCAGCAAGACTCGTGTAACAATACTATACTCATTATGTAAACTCAAATGCAGTAATCAGATCAGATCTCATATGTGTTCTTTTCCACTAAGGATTATCAAGCATGACATTTGTGCTTTCCTGGATGATGTCTATTTGAACTCATCCAGACTTGAACTAAAACAGATTAGGTCTACCACTGACATCAGGCTTGTTCTATGTGGTATGCAACACCTGCCCACAAAATTTAGTTACTGAATTAAATCACGGTTCAGTAGAAGAATATGTGTCAGAGACATTTACCTGTGCAAGTTTCACTGACAACATACTGATTAATCCATGTATTCTTGTGTAAAATGGTAACATATAAAAGTGTGGCGTCGGAGATCGTGGTCCATGTGCAACACCACCGCCTTTCCATATGGGTGATCGTATACTACCATGTCGAGCTCTTCCCAGTCCTTTCTGAGGCCACGGTTTCCGACCGCCTCCACGAACTTCTGCCCTAGTCTTCGTGTGTGCGTAGCTCTGCCAACCAAAAACAGAAATTTGTACAAAATTTCAAACTATGCGAATATTTGGAACGTCTGTTACATTCTACTAAACTTACAACAAATCTGTACATTCGCTGCCACCTTGCATTTTCATGTATGATATCTATCCTCGGTGGTGCACCAAAAACTTCTGGATGAAGGTTTATAATTCCCAATTTTCGTTCTTCAGCAGTGTCCATATTTTCCACCCATGCCTCTCTTGGCTTCTCAAAACGCGGTGGAAAATTCAGAGTTCTTGGCGTTACAATGGGAATTGTTCCGACAGTCTCGCTGCTCCGAACTACAACACACAAATAACTAACTTACTACAGAAGAATAAATCGGCCCGCAAGTTTCATTTTCAACTACAAATAAACAGACCATTATCTAATATACTACTAGCGTCTGAAGACAATGCACGAATGCCATTTATGCCTTTACACAGCAAAAACTGTGGCGTTATAACCCTCAAATACATTATAGCAACATACGGTGCGTACAAACTGAAATAATATAAACAAGGATGTAAATAAAAATAAGCACTCTGGCGTTCTCCAAAGTTATTGTATAGTACTGCGGTATGAAGATAAACCGAAAAGTTACTCAGATACTTCATGCCATTAAAGTGACGCCACAGCAGTGGCGGGTCGAGGTTCTGTTTCCATACGCTGCAGCAAGACCGACCTTAATATCTAGAAGTATTTGAATGAAGCGATTACTTTTTAATATACGTTCTGTTCTATAGGCTAATCGAACCACACAAATATTTCTAGACATCAAAGTAGGCTTGGAGTTACCGAAATCTTTACTGGAATGGATTTTATTGTCAAGTAGTTATAGTTTTGAAGTAAGCTCTTTGTGCGAACCGCTGTACCTGACAGAAGCGAAACAAAATGCTGTGACAGTCGGGTTAATGCGTACAGGGTTGAAAGATAGTTCGGCATAATGGCGAACAAAAAAATTGTCTTTCACCCTATAATTAGTCCCATACAGAAAATAGCACTGTATGAAACCAAGTCTGTGAGTTGCACTTTTTCAGATTGGTGTACGACACATAATAAAGCTCCTTATATGTTATAGACAGTATTGTATTCTGGCATAGGTGTTATTGTTATTCCTCAGTCATATGAAGTTGCACACACAGAACATAATATTACGGTATGGTTCATGATACTTGTCTGTTCTATCATCGACATGCACTGCGGGACAAAGACCTATTCTAGGTGTATCCATACGTTATATTATTCATCTTTGCGCATCCATCTAGTGTCATCTTGCATTAGGCCGTCGTCTCGATCATTTCTTACCTTTTGTAATTCACTCATTTCAATTTCATGACGTTTAAAATTTCGTCGTCTACTCGGTTCGTTTATTGCCTACCTGCCCTGTCGATTACAAACGTACCTTTCCAATCCTTGCCGAGGAACTCTCAGGCTTTGAATGTTTTTCGCCAGAAAAACTCATGTTTAACTTCAGCACTAATAAATTATAAACTTTAAACGATCAAAAATTTTGGATGAAATAATGAAAATATTGTCATTAAATTATAAGCTTTGAATTTAAACACAATGGAAACCTATTAGATGCAGGCCCTTGTATGCAAGCATTAATCATATACCAGCCTGAGATAAACAAATTCATCCAACTTATTTTAGCCAATTATATCCCGCCCAAGCTGGTGATAGGACTCTACTATTTATCATTGTTATGATGGAAATATGAACACAGTGATCAGTCACAATTTTGTCAAGTCAACAGTTCATTTTGGTGTTTCTAATCCTGAACTTGAGCTGGTCATAAGATACAGGCATAAATTTGTTATGCAAATGCCACTCCCGTGAAGAAAACTGTTGTACAATAGGCCTATGTTCAAAAAGGAATTAAATTTATGGAAAGATTACATTGGAGATATTCTATCTGCTGTAGGCCTATTTGTCACCGCTTACTGTTATGAATGAAAGTGATTAACAGAATGCTGCCTGTGTTTCATATCATTTCAAAGAAAGCCTACTTTCTTTGGTTTTAAGTGTCCCAAATTTCAGTTACATTTATTTTTATGTATATTGTGAAGCACCTTTAAATTTATGTGAAGCAGAAAAAATATGTTATGTACACAACTAAGGTGTGTTTGCTTATAACTTTCATATGAGTGCTTAACCTGTTACCCAACCATCGGTTTGCAAATTTGTTTGGACCCCAGTATCCAATTGTTGTATAGTGCTAAGCTAAAGCGTACTCCATGTGTGTCTTTCTAATGGAATTAGTATAGATAATCACCGATGTAGTAGGTACTGAGTATCACTTAGGCACACAAACAAGAACTGGAATATGGTAGCTCAACTTATGAATCTCTGTTTTTCATAAACACCTCCAGCCCCTCCCCCTCCCAGAGAGAGTAAGAGTGAGACTGTTAAAAAAGGTTCATTAGCTGGACTACCATGACCGAGTGCCTATGTGACTCTTAAGTCTCCAATATATGATGAGTGGCTAATTTTACTGATCCATTGTTTGTATTCCATCCTGAATGTTGTGCATTATATTAATTGTTCTTTCTGTTATTTGTACTCAGGATGTGTTTCTGGTATTCTGATTTTCTAAATCTGTTTTCAGAGATTCTATTTAATGGGGACAAATAATACACAAACACGATTCAGGGTCTTAAAGATTGATCGTATGGAGCCCAGAGAACTGATTGTTGTAGATGACAAAGTTGAATATTCTCAAGAAGAAATAAGAGATTTAGTAACAAGAATTGATGTTGGCAACAGAACACGTGTTGGACAGAGGCTGAGCAGTAATGGGGTAGCTCGTATAGTTTCAGCATTTGGGATTGTTGGTGAGTGATATCTTAATTAATAGTATTTTCATTTAAAAAGGAGCAGTTACTTTTCTATTAACTACACTGTCGTTTAGCTAGTGCTACACTTTGCATTAGCAACTAAATGAGAGATGAATAAGTAAGGCACTGGAATCTAAAAGTCTGCATTGAAAATTCTCTGTCATGTACAAGTTCAAAAGTTTCATAGTTGTAAATATGTTTGAAAGGAAGTAGCTGGATGAAATACAGCTAGTCACCTCATTATCTGCAAGTTTAGAGTATTTGGTTGATTCACTTTGAGTATTACTAAGGTTTCCATTGGACATTACAGCTTGTTCAAAAAATAATATTGCTGTGAAAAAAGTGTAAATAAATATGAGTAAATCTCAGTTTGTATTAGGGCCTACAACAAATTGATTAAGACTCAAAATACTTCAATGAATCTCATTACTTTGTTGGTGAGGCCGCCCTTCAACATATAAACTCACTGGACTGAAACGTAGAAATAATAGTAGCTTCATTCATCAGCAGATGGCATTGAACTGGATGGAATCAGGTGCAACTGCATAAGAGGAGTAGAATAGGGTCCATGATGTTATACTTTTTCCTTTTTTGGTATTGGGTGTGTTGAAATTTGATGGTGTAGACTTTTTGTAGATCTGATCATTTGCAGCTAAGATCAAATTATCATTGGTCTGTGCTGGTACAGTTATGAAGGATTTTGTCACCGATGCAGCCTTGCTTACACTGGAATTGAAATGCTTCAACAAATAGTGACTTTCTATAAATGAATTCAAAGTGTTTTTCCTGTAATAAACCTTGCATGTACAATAACTCAATTTAAAACATTACAGTATAGGGAACTTCACTTCTCCAGTCGTAGCAAGTTCATTTGAAAGAATGAAGTTAGTTAATGTTTCAGTCGATTTCCTCTGCTTTGCCCTGACATAAAAAAGTATTGTCACTGTGCCTGCTTTTACTTAGTGGCACACCATGATACTCCAACCTGGGATGACAACTAAACGAGAATACACAAAGCCCACACTAGTACAACGATTTGTGGTAAAACTGCAATCAACACCCAACCTTGAGGCCACATGGTGGCCCTCCCTGCATTTGTCACAAGCAAAACAGATAACAAAAACCCTCAAGCAGCTTCATAGTCTTAACCACTAAACTGTTATATGGTCTAAAAACATCATGTTTTGGCTAGGTAGACACAAGGCTACACATGTCACTACCTAAGTTGTGTGTAACACCACACCATTCACGAAGAGGGTAGAGTGGATTGCCTGTCTCATTTGCCATTTGGGATATTGGGTGCAAGTTCTGTGTGATGTAAGAGTTAAGCAAAGTGATTGTCTTGTGCCAGACCACACATCATTTTGAGGAAAAGCTGGCAGGTTTCAGAGATTTACAATTGCCTACTGTCCTATTGGTTACTGTTATATTTATATTGAAGTAATAAAGTGACTGAAAGCTACATTTTCACAGGCCAGCTACCATAGCTACAATCAATCAGAGAACTATTTTGGTCATGCTTTCCATTTGTTCATCATTTCATATCATTCTGTTACCTCAGGTGCAGTTGCCACAGTCAGTTGCGGATTATTCTTGTGACCGTTAATGTAACAGTTGTAATTAATTTTCATTGTTTCAAAATATGCAGAAAATTGATAAACTATTACCACCCTGCTAAGCATACTCAATACTGCTTATTAACAGGCAGGGTGTGAATGTATCCAAAATCGAAATACCCAGCTTTCCTGTCACAGCCGTATTCTGTGTGCAGATGAATGTGACCTGACATCACCCCCTCCCATGCTTGTCTTTGTCACTTTGTTACTTTAAGGAGATATCCTTGTAGACATCCTAGTCTCAAAAGAATGTGTATCAGAATTTTGACTGCAAAACAGTTGGACCCTTCTGGAGGACTACCACTGTGCTTCAGAGCTTTTGGCAAAAAATTATAACTGCGAAGTAGGAATCACTACAAAAGTCAACTCTTGTCTTTCCATACAACATCCATCCCACATGCAAGTAACTTTGGGCATAGCCCAAGGGAGTTTTGTAGGACCATCACTTTTCTCAGTATATATAAATAACATAGCACTTGGATAATGTCTAAAGTTCCATGAGACTTTTTGTTGATTATGCTACTGTATACAGAGAAGTTGCAATGCTCGAAAACTGTAGCAAAATGCAGGAAATCTGCAGAGGACAGACACCAGGTGCAGGGATTGGAAATTGACCCTCAATATAAACAGATATAATGTATTGTGCATAAATAGCCAGAAAATTCCATTATCCTATGAGTACATAATTACAAAACATACACTGGAAGCAGTGACATCCATAAAACACATGGGAATATGTGGTGAATTATAATTGAATAACAATATCCAACTAATCATAAGTAAGGCAGATACAGATTCTGATTCACTGGGAAGACATGTCAGGAAATGTATTCCATCCACTAAGAAAGTAGCTTCAAAACCCTCATTCAATCAGTTCTTGAATGGTGCTCATAAATCTGGTGACCCATATCAGGTAGGATTACTGGAGAAAATAGAGAAGATTCAAAGAACAGCATGTTTCATTACAGGTTCATGTAGTAAGGAAAAAAGTGTCGGGGATATGCTCTGCAATTGCAGTGGTAGATGCTTCAAGAGAAACATTCTGCATCATGATGTGGCATACTATAAAATTTCTGAGAGTGTATATTCTCAAAATTGTCGACCAATACACTGCTTCCTCCTATGTATATCTCATGAAAAGACTGTGAAGGTGGAATTAAAGAGATTTGAGCTCACACAAAGGCTTTCCAGCATTGTTCTTCCTGCAAACCATTCATGACTAGAGCAGGATATGGGGGAAGTGACAGTGGTACACAAAGTACCATCCGCCGTACACTGTAAGATGGCTTGTGTAGTATAGGTGTAGATGTAAATATACGAGGGTTGCCCAGAAAGTAATGCCTTGCATTTTTTTCTTCAACAATTCTTTGTTGAACATAATGAGAATTACACACATGACAGAATGGTGTTTTATCTACATGCCATATTTTTCCATGTAATCTCCATATTGTTCCATGGTCTTCCTCCAGTGCGAAGCAAGGGCATGTATGTCCTGTTGATATGAGTCCTTGTTCTGGTGGTACTTCACTGTGTGTGTCACTTCCTCATCACCCTCAAATTGTCTTCTACAAATGGCATCCTCACAAATGACAATATCAGCACACTGCAACATGTCAGGTGTGACAGCCATGGATGGTCTCCCCGGCCACTGCGAATCAGGAGCTCCACCAAACCTACTCCTGATGACCTCACACTCCGAGTCCTGTGATTAACTGTACTTCTTTCCACAGCGGACACTCCATAGACTTTGCACAAGTGTTTGTGATTATTCCCCACAGTGTTTTTCTCTGCAGTGAAAAGTTCAGTGGTGGCACATTTTCTTGTAATGTACATCACCTACAAATGCAATTTTGAAACTGTCCTGCAGGTACACTATCTGTCAGAAATGACTGAAACTTGGCATGCTCACTCAGGAGGCTTCAAATAGTACATATATAATGTTTTGTATTCATGGCATTGTTTTCTGGGCAACCCTTGTAGATGTGGATCTAGACTGCAAATAATGGTGCAGTATAAGAGAGACACACTGCTGCTGAGAGTGGTCTGTTGGCTGGAAGCTTAAATGTATAGCAATCTTTTTGTTGTGCCTGACTGTGAGTCGACATCTCCTGTATACAGTGAATGGCAATCTATCTTTTTCATAATATTATCATTATGGACTTTCGATTATCATCTGTTACACTTGTGTAATTAACTTCTTTTGTTACGTACTTTAGAAATAAATAAATCTTCTGTAACAATAAATTAAAATTTTCCGTTATTCCACAAAGCTAAACAATAATAGTACTTGATAGAAATTAATAAAAGCATGAGTTCCTGATTGAGTTTGATAAAAATCCAAGCACAACTACTTTGTTATTCATGCATATTAAAACTACATTACTGGCCTTTAAAATTGATACACCACGAAGATGATGTACTACAGATGCGAAATTTAACCAACAGGAAGAAATTGCTGTGTTGTGCAAATGATTAGCTTTTCAGAGCATTCTCACAAGTTTGGCCCCGGTGGCGACACCTACAGTGTGGTAGCAATGAATTGGGGTTTCCCCATATGACAATTTCACAAGTGAATATCAGGAATCCGATAAAACATCAAATCTCTAACATTGCTGTGGCCGGAAAAAGATCCTGCAAGGATGGTACAAAAAACGACTAAAGAGAATCGTTCAACATGACAGAAGTACACCCATTCCGTAAATTGCTGCAGATTTCACTGCTGGGCCATCAACAAGTGTCAGTTTGCAAACCATTCCACGAAACATCATCGATGTGGGCTTTTGGAGCCCAAGGCCCACTCATGTACCCTTGACGACTGCATGACACAAGGCTTTACACCTCGCCTGCGCCCGCCAACACTGACATTGGACTGTTTATGACTGGAAACATATTGCCTGGTCAGACAAGTCGTGTTTCAAGTTGTATCAAGCCTATGGATGTGTACAGGTATGGAGAAGACGTCATGAATCCATGGATCCTACATGTCAGTAGGAGACTATTCAAGCTGATGGAGGCTCTATAATGGTGTGAGACATGTACAGTCGATGTGATATGAGACCCCTGATACGTCTAGATACAACTCTGACAGGTAACACGTAAGTAAGCATCCTGTCTGATCACCTGCATCCATTCATGTCCATTGTGCATTCCGACGGACTTGGACAATTCCAGCAGGACAATGCAACACTCCACACATCCAGAATTGCTACAGAGTGGCTCCAGACATGAACATTATAGAGCATATTTGGATGCTATTCAGAAGAGATCTCCAGTCTCTTGCACATTTATGAACAGCCTTGCAAGATTCATGGTGTCATTCCCCTCCAGCACTACTCCAGACATTAGTAAAATCCATGCCACATTGTGTTGCAGCACTCTGTGTGCTTTTGGAGGCCCTACACAATATTATGCAGATGTACCAATTTCTGTGGCTCTTCAGTGTAGAACCATTTTGATATACCATTACAGACCACCAAAAATGTTGGCTATCGTAAATATTCAGTGTTGCAACATTAGTGATTATTACATGGTAGAGAGGGTGTTATAACTCAGTTCAGTTTATAAGTGTATACAGTGCCTGATTATTAAAAAAAGAGCTTCCAGTAGTGTGACACTCTGGAGGGATGTTTTTGAAATTTTGGCTTCTTAAAAAGTTATATTAACACTTTTCTGTGCATTTTGAAAGTGCGAATACAGTGTTTGCACTGATAAAAAAAAAAAAAGCTCCACCGTACCACATTTCAAAATCTGTGTTTTTTCCATCTGAAGTACTGGTATGGCGTACCAGTGTGTACTGTTACAAATCAAACATTGGTTCTATAAATCTGTGAACTATCCTCCACAAAGTTCTCTCCTACGTCTTCCACTTCTTCAGTTTTTATTGTGCACCCCCAACCCACAGTTCTTTTTTACGTGGTCATTTACTGATCAGTACTTCCACAATACAGCTGTTGATGATCTGTTTTGATAGTGTGTTTGTGAATTACATAACCAATTAAGGAATATTCTAGAGCCAAACACAAAACAAATTCAAGTGCCATATTAATTAAATGTGCTAAGTTATAATTAATTTGCCATATTTTGTCAGTGTTAACTTTCTACACTCTTTATCATGAAGAATTAATGTTACTTTATAGGCATGCTTCCCTAGATGCTAGTAAGTGCACTTGTATTTATGGTACCCATTCAATAATGCCAATGCTGTAAATTAGTAAAATGTCACACTTGATGTAACAAATTAAAAAAAATAGTAAATAGTTATCTCATGACTGCAAAGACCTTTAGCACTCCACCATACTAACAGTACATTTTGATCTGCATGTGTGTGTTAGTCATGTAGGTGCTAATGTGGTTAATTGTGGCAAACATACATGGTACTGAAGAATTAGTTGTTGGCACCTGCATTAAATTCCCCATAAAATTCTGTGTCTCTAAGTGTGACATTTCTCTTAGCTGTAGTGCTTTGCGTGTTGAAGAAGAAAGAGACACCATACAGTTTGTGGGATAACACTGTGTACACTTTCACTCATTGTTAGTATTATAGCTTTCCATGCTTTAAAATGTGCTGCACTACCACCTTTATTTGGTGGTCTTATTGATTGATTAGTGTGTAATTGATTAGTTATTGCTTGTATTATAAGTGTTATTTTGATGATCTGTTTATTGAGTTGTTGTTATTGTTGCACAACAGACTATAGCTGTACTTCTTATATTTTAAACTATTCTTCACAGCTGTCTCTTGTTGCATCCTTTTGTGTGTTACACTTCACTTTTATAAAAATCAGTTATTAATATTAATTCAGTTTTTATTGTACTGCAGGTCATGTTCAGATACAAGCCTGATTTTTTTGTCCACTGCCTACTTAACACAATACTACCACAAAATATAACACTAAATCAGATGTTATAGGGTGAAAAAACTTATTACTCATTTGCATCTGTTTCCTGTGTTGCTCCTGTTGGTAAATGATGAGCAAGAAAAAAGTATTTTTATCAGTATCTCTATTTCAGTTATGTTATTACACCTTCAGCATCCATGCACAAATATTGTCCCACAACACAGTATGTCTATGGTGTAAAACTTTTAATCTGCCTAGGCAGGAATTTGCAACATGTTATATCAAAGATTGCTTCTTCCACTTGGACCTCTATTTTCAAACAAGCGGTCACACCTTTTGGTACACAACTTTCTTATATTTACTTCAAGTCTTTCTCATTTTAGTGGCAGTAGCAGACACTTAGCTTTGAAGATTTGTATCAGGATGAAATTCTTTTCAGTTACTTGGATTTTTCTGTTATTGCATTTTGTTTACTTTGTGGATTAGGGAATAAAGTAAGTGAAGATGAAGTTGCAACAGAAGATGTAAACACAGACATTATAAAAGATTCCAGGACACATCAGTCAAAAGTTTCCCTTTGGCAGTCAGTTTGGAAGCGTGATGTTTTCCCACGACTAGTGCCAGCATTTGGGTTACTTGGTAAGGGTGAGAATTTCTACATCATGTAACATGCTTTGCAGAATTGCTTGTTTGCTTTTACAGCTCCCAGCTGTATACGCATCCTCTGCTGCTTGTTGGGTGAAGGGTATTTGTACAAATGCATTCTCATGTGTATTCATTGTAGGTGCTTGTAAAGTGTGGAAGACTTTTAGTAAATGGCTGCATACATTTCAAACATGTTACATTGATTTAAAAGAGAGTCTCTCCTCTTTTAACTCTTACAGAAACTTGAGTGGAAGCATTTTTATATACATTTGGTAGAGAATCGATAGGCAGTTTAGTTGTCTCATAAAATACAACCACATTATGTAACCAATATGGTCACTTATATTCATGAGTAATTTATTCTCCAAATTTACTTTGCAGATGTATCTCTTTTTTGAAATGATATGTTTCCATCATACTTTCTGCAGTAGTATTGTTACTTTGAGCAGTAATTGAAAAGCCTCAAAATATTTAGAAAGTGAGTGGTAGTGGTGAATATTTGTCAGCCTTCAGACATTATATTCTTTTCATAGTCATTTGTATTATGCTTTCATAATGCAGTTGTATGATGATTCAGATTTTTTAGCAATTTTGTGTTTCCAAAGAGTTTCAGAATTTTATACCAGTGTGAAATAAACTGAATAATTTAAGGTAGCTAATGTTCATTCTGTATGTCAAAAATCATACAAAGATATTATTCGGTTTACAAACAAACATACATGTATATTCAATTGTTTACCCAACTAGCTTATTTTGTGTACTTTTGTTCCCTATTGCCTAACAGAAGTATGCCGTGCTGTAGTGCAGTTATGAATATTAGGTGAAGTAGGCATCCTACAGAGAGCTCTACACTGTTTCCCACTACACTTTTATGTAATGGTGGCTGTGACTGATAGTATACACCAGCTTTGGATGAACATTGATATACAAAACCACAGTAATAACACAAATTTTATGTGCTTTTTGTTTGCCAAAAAGGAAACATTTATTTTGTATAGACAGGCTATCTACATATATCAAGCAAAAAATTGGGAATCTTTTTTAAATTCAGATGAGAATTTAATCAATGTCTTGTTCAATATATACTTTATAAATTTCAAAGACTGGAAAAAGAAATTGTAACCACTCATCATATTAGTCAGGCATCAACAACTGACACAATAGTCCCATAAACAAGACTGAAAAACGATTAACCTCTCATGGCTGACTGAATGTTGCTGAGCTTTTGAATAGTGTCCTTGTGAGTTAAATACTATAAAACACATGTATACATACAGATGATGCCACTGTAAACAATGCAATGTTCTTTATAGTATTTTGTTCATAGTTCCCCATCATTCAGAGGATACTAGTCTCAATTTTGGAAGGGCTAATTCCATGGAAGTGCAAAGGTAGCAATATCTGTTCTCACAGTATACTCCAGAAGCTGCTTTGGTCACTAGATGACAGGGAATCAAGCTCTTATGAGAACAAGAAAAATACATCTAGACCAGACAGTGCAAAATTGCATAATTTACCTGAAAGCCTCAGAAATGTTCACAGTCTTGTTTAATGTCTCAACTATATGAGGAGTAGTTACTTTTTCTCCTTTCACTGTTCATATTGTACACAGGACTCCTCACGAATTACCTTATTAAGTTAACTCCTAGATTGCAAGTTCACTTTAGTAGCGATGTTGCAATAATTTTCATTGCAGACAGGCATGCCATTTTTATGAGCATAAACAACTATTATTGTTTGACACTTATCACCATAGTCGTAAATGCAAAGCATGTGCTAGCCCATGAAAACTGATCGGTGTAACTGCAAAATCAACAACTTTTCCAAGGTAATGGCCTTGCTGCTAATGATGTAAGATGTTCAGTTATAACCTTTTTAAAAACAGACCAAAGAAGATTCTCATTAATGATAGTTAATTGTTATTAAAGCCTTCATAAGTGTTTTGTAATAATTTTTATGTTAGTTTGTTCTTTGTTCAAATTATGGATTTGGTAATGTACTTGAACATAGCTGCAACCTTATTACATGATTAGTGCATTTTTAAAAAGACTAATAAGTAAAGTGTCATGTGGTGCTGATGGAGTATAATGAAATCTACAACTGTCTTTGTATTCAAATCTTAAAAGAAAAATTCATTTGAGAAAGATATGAAATTACACAGAGAGAGAGAATGGCTGGGCCATACTTAATAAGAGGAGAGTGCCACTCCTTTCTAACCTTCTCCAACCCCCTTCTCTTTCCTCCCTGAGGAAGTTAACTAATAATTCCTAAAGGCAGGATTAGTATTTTCACTGTTAACTGTGTCTGTTGGCAGTACTAGAATTTTGCCCTCTTTATATTGAACGAAAAAGATAGGCTGCTACTTACCTTAACAAACTGAGTTGCAGAAAAATGCAATGAAAAGACTCTTACAGATTTAGCTTTCAACCAAATCTTTCTTCAGAAAAGAAATCACACACATTCATTCACACAAGCAAGCATATCTCTTGCACATCTGACTGCCATTCCAGCAGTTAAGCAAGCATGCATTTTTGTTAAAAGTTGTTATTTTTAATGTGTATGAGATGGTTCCTACCTATCTCACAACATTGTATTTTTATCGAATGATGGCAGAACCAAGAGCACAGTGTTACCAACAGAATTGCTTTCTTTTGATACCAGGAGGTCCTTCATTTGGTAAAATAAAGGTAAGAGGCAGATGAGACTCTGTGTGTGTGTGTGTGTGTGTGTGTGTGTGTGTGTGTGTGTGTGTCAACATCTCCGCTATATTGAAAGTAGCAATTTGGTCATTATTTCATCCTGGGTTTTACATTGTTTGAAGAATAAATTAGGAAAGTCACTCAAAAGCATGGGTCTGGGGAGCTAGAGTAGAGCAGGATGTGAGGGAAATAACAGCAAAAGTGTAGAATGAGACAAGATTTAATAGCATGAGGACCATATACGATGAAGATGGCCCGTTTAAGAAATATGGAGCGAGGGGGATCCTGTAACACGTATTTACAGCTTGCACTCTACAGTCATTGCTACCTCACATGAGACATATGGTGAAAGCTATTAGGATTAACTTTACAAAGTTAAAGAATAAAATATGGAAGCTGCTGAAGAGCATTGAGGTTGAATGAGGCATTGGGGAAACAATAAAATTCATAAAGACAAAAAACAGTGAAACCAATATGGGTAATTGCTACCTGCAGGATCAATTATCTTGTACAAGTATGTGAAATCTTGACCAGACTATTGGAAATTTTTCATTTTATTTATTGATTAGCCAATAAAGTGAAACACTTGATCCACATATATATTGAACCAAAGAAATTCATCAGAAACAAGACTGCTGCAGTATAGTTAATAATAGTATGTAAGACCTGACATCATTTGGTGATGGAGATATAGTGATCTGTACTATTTGTTAAATTCCTTTTAGTAGTCTTGATCACAATAAAACATAAAGTTGCAATTTGCTGATAACTGCTTTCCGTTGATTGCCAACCATCTTCACAAATACGTTTGCTAAAGACTCAGTTCTGTATACAATCTTGGCCACAACACTATTATTACTTAGTATAACTCAGAACATGCTTGCCAACGAAGCTGTACTTAAGTACAGTATTCGCTGTATTGTTCTTGCTAAGTGTAACACATCAATAATAATTATAATAATGATGTGTTACACTTATTAATAATTATTGTTGTTATTATTATTAGTGCTATTAATAATAATAATAATAATAATAATAATAATAATAATAATAATAATAATAATAATTATTATTATTATTATTATTACTAGTAGTAGTAGTAGTAGTAGTAGTAGTAGTAGTAGTAGTATTAATTTTATTATTGCTTTGTTACACTTAGTAATGATCATATGGCCAACATTGTATTTAAGTACAGGTTCCTTAGCAAGCATGTTCTTACTAGTGATGGTGTTGTGACTAATACTGTACATAGACACTGGGTCTATTGAAAAATGGTACCATGAAAATGTCAATCAACGAAAATCAGTTATCAGCACATTGTAATTTTACATTTAATTGTGATCACTTCCATTAAAATGTTTTAACAAATAACAGTATGCCCAGAAAGCTGAAAAGTGTCTTGCAGACTTAACACTTGTGTTAGAAATTAACATACAGTGTCAATGCACAGTACACACAGCATAGCAACCATCTATTCACTGTAAGAGGACAATGTTACATACTGTTATGGGTATGAACACACTCTGGAATGACAATTCTTTGTGTTGCTCACACAGACAGTTTGAAGGTTCCTTGATAGAAGGTATTCTCTCATTCAGTATGGCTCTCTCTATGGTATTTCATGATCATGTTTCTCCTCAGAAGCTTGAATTCTGTATTTAGCTAGTTGTTATGAACTTTTCTCATCAGCACTGATTGTTGTACACTTTGCTGCAAATTTCCCTCACAGTGTCTAGTCACAAGTTTAAACTCACTGAACAATGTACTGTTTCAACTAATGTAGCTTTATTGCCATTGCAGTCACCATTAATATTTCATTGCAATTGACACACTTTGAGCCAGATAGTGCCAGGTATAGAATGAAGTCCGTTTCTGACACCACACATCTAGCTCACTTTCTGTCCTCATGTTGATTACAAATATCCACTGTACCCCATTGTATTATTATTTCTATTTAATTTTTATATCTAGCAAAGCCATTGTGAGTTTTATTGTAATTCATCCTGCTAGGCAGTTGAGTGTAACCCATTTATGTTTACCTCTGACTTCTTAAAGCAGTATACAGTGTCTAACAAAAAAAGTGGACCACCCAAAAGCAAAGAAGGAAGCAAAGTTGGTCCCTCATTTACTATTGAGGACAGATCTGGGGATCTTGTTGGCCATGGGAGTATCCCAATATCACACAGACATTTCACAGAAACATGTGTCATGTGTGGACTTGCATTGTCCCATTGAAAAATGGTACCATGATACTGAGGCAACATGTGAAGGTGCAGGACATCAATAACACACCATTGTGCCATCAGAGTTCTCTAAATTACTACCAAGCCATGACCTGAAGTCATACCTGATTGCTCCCCATGCCATGATGCTAGGATTAGCACTGCTGCACCACTACAAAACATTGGAAGAATGGGACATCTTTCCAGGTTGCTGTCATGCTTACTGACAGTGGTCATTTGGGATAGTGCACTACTGTGATTCATCAGTGAGCAAAATGTGATGCCATTCATCAGCAGCCCATGCTGTTTCTTTGTTCCACTCCAAACACAGCTGTTCATGTTGTGCTGTTAATGGCTGCTTACATGTGGGACAGTTAGACAGAAGTTCCATATTCCAGCTACTGCTTGTCTCCAACCAGTGACATGGGATGTTCCAGCGAGACCATTACTTGTTCTCAAAAGCCAGGTGCACATGTGAAAGGGTAATGATATGCTTGTTGCACAATATGATACTCCTCTCTTGTGAAGGTAAGATGTGTTCAACAATTAATATGCCTGCACTCTTGTTCCCGAACTGTCTGGCATCCGTCCACTGCCATTTATGAAAGCCCCACGAATCTGAATATTGCATGATTTGACCAGTTGAACAAATGGAGACTCCCAATAGGCCCCATTCAAACTCTGTCCCATTCCAACTCTGTCAGGTGCTGATATTACTGTCACATGTGAGTATGTGGTATCTCCTTGTCCTTCACAGTGATCACTCACTATCTGTCACTCTTTATCCCCTTATACACCCTTCCAGATCTGGTAACAACACTGAACATGAACAATAGAACTGCATTCAGGTGGTTGTTCTACCTCTCATAGAGCATTGCAACTCTAATCATTTACATACCTGCCGACGGTGTGTACATATATGAAGTTTTGTTGACAGCTGACTGTGGCTTGTGGGTGCTTCACATTTTTATCAGTCAGTATGTATAAAATAAACACCTGTGAAGATATGGCAAGGAAGCCCCTTATCGATAGATAGTGGTAAAATACATCAATCAAAGCACCTTGCAGTGGAGAGAGGGGGATCACTGTAGTGAACTTGAAAACTCTTGATCTCTTATTTGACTTTCTGAAAGAGTAATCTTGTGAAAGGAAACTTCAATTTAGAAAGCGACTAAATATGAGACTGGGTTACTGGCCATTGATTATATTCAGCAAGCAAAATGTTTAGTACTGCTGATAGACACATACAAAAATAACAGTTATGGCATCATTTTAATTTTTGAAGTATTACTTCTCTTCCACAGGGAGGAGAGAGTGATCAACTGGGGAAGGCTTCCCACCCTATCAATCTCTTTTTCCCTAAAAAAATGTGATTTTGAGAATTGTATTTGTTTTGTTGACCAATGATAATATGGCAAACAACACTGAAATACACAATTAATGTGGTACTGAATTTAAATAAAATCATATTTTGAGCCAGTAAGAGGCTGGATAACTTCATAAAAAAAGATTCAAACCATGCACAGTGAAACTTTGATTTTACATTCTCTGATTTTATGTTTTTGTGGTCCTACACCATAAATTCATAGCCCCTGTGAAAAACCCATAAGATCAATGCTAAAAATTCCCTGATTTATACATTTTTTCCTGGTAAGGTTTACTTCGATTCTAAGTTCTTTCTCAACATCTGGCTTGACTTCATCCTGTTTTCTTCCTATTTACATTTCATGTGACTGAACAAGATATAAGTGGCACTAAAGACGGATGGTTCACACCAAGGGCGGTGGCAGAGTTAAGGGAATGTTTTAGACTGTTGTGTAGAGAGGAGATGTGAGAGAGGGAAAGCTGTTGTAATCCACAGTTGGTGTTGCCAAGCAACTTGCACCATTTAGCTCCACCACACAATTACTGCTAGGTTGCAACAGTAATGGAAAAACAAGACATTCGATGCAGTGTTCCGGACTGAGCCAATATGTGATGAAGGGCCCCAGTCACCACCTTTTCTTGTGCCACTTATACCTCAGTCTCATCTTTTCCCATGTATTTCTGCTGTACTGTGGTCAGTATCAACATCAATCATCAACCTTTTAAATTCAAACACCGAGTCTTGAAGAATATGCTTGGTCATAATTGAGGAAATGTTGTCCATTTGCTGCTAGTGAACTTTATTGGTTGGTGACTTGTGGAGTCACACAGTAGCCAGCACCGCCACCTCAGCCACCACACAATACTAACACATGTAAAATGAGCTCACTTACTGGAAGTGTGGAGAACTGACCCTTCAGTGACAGGAGTGCTGGTAAGGGGGGAAATATTTTGTGAAGTGCTGAAAATATACTCTTTGTGCAGATGATGTGTTATGACAGAGATTTCACACAGAAATAGAACAAGGGTTTTGCGATAGCACATTTTAAAGACTGTGATGTTCAAATCTGACAAGATGCAGTTGCAACTACATACAGAGCTCATGTATATACTTTCCACCATGCACACCACACACAGTAGATTGTAAAGATTGGCAGCAGTGATAGAGGGCATGAAGCAAAACTGTAGCACCTGAACTTTCTTTCAGATTTAAATTTTACACAATGTACATAAATTCTCTGAGATGACTTCTAATAAGCTTGTAATATCAATTGAGGAAGCAAACTCATTTTTCCACATCTGTTTCTCTCTTTAATCCTAAAATAACACTTTAATGGTGGTGACCATACAAAGTGTGGCTCATAAGAAAAGCAATAAATAATAACAGCAATGGTGACAAAGTATGTTATTAAGCAGATGTCCACTAGTTTATGATTTAACCACTTAGCTGATATGGTGTATTTGGTTCAACATGTTCATCAATTTTTTGCTTTTCTCTGGATGAGCACAAAGGATGAGCTCTCAAAAAATATGTTTTAAATGTATGATTTGTGGTCGTAGCATGTCGGAAAACAGCTCGATTACCTTTTCTTGAGATACCAATTTCAATTTTTCAATGAGTTTTTACTTGCTGTTACACATCTGTGATTTTTTAAGAACTGATGAAATTCATTACCATAAATTATTGTACAAACATTGTATTGTACATTGAATTTCCTTCACTTAGACAGATTTTATGCAAAGTATTGGAGAGGATTGCGATTTTTAATCATATATGCCAATTACATGTGTTTTTGATCATATTTTAGGGGTTTTGGCATTTTCCTCACTTCTGCATGTTCCTCAATTTTAGGTATTTTAAGTCTGGACCACACAAAAACTTAAAATAGGGGTTTCATTATTTCAGTTTTGTTATTGTTTTGAACAGTGCACAACATTTGTCATTCTGCTACCTGGTGACGGTACCATATAGGTCCGTGCTTGGATTACCACACTACCAAAACAGCCGTTACTGATTATATAAAGACTGGAGCATAAATTAAATCAGGACCATTGTTGTCAAAAGTGTTTTATAGAAAAATTTGAAACTATTTGCTGGTCCTGTTACATCTCATCCCCATACTGTCTGCCCCCAGAGGGGAGATACTACTAGAGGGATCTTAATGATGAGAGCAGATTTTGTTTTGGTTTTTGTGGTGGCAGTTTCTGAGAGTGGCAAAAGAGCATAAATTATGAGTGAGTCTCAGATAGGAACATAGAGAACCAACTTTGGGCATAACAGTGTGACAGTAATTGTAGCCTACAGTGACTGTACAACACTGATGTTGAGGAAACACTGAACAGTGTCATAATTTGTTGCTGTTCTTGCTATTCCTGGGAGTGCATAATGAAAACTTGTTTGAATTTTCTGTATTACAATTTCTTCCTTTCAGGAAAAAAAAAATGTTCTAATGCTAGGGTTATTTTTAAGCTGTTTCAGAAATTCAGTGACATGTAACTGCATGCAGTCAGCCTTTTGCCATGATGAAAAGCGACTTTTCTTTCCTTTCGTGTCCATGCCACCAGGCACCTGAACACTATTGTCAGTGTTTGAGGCTCCTCTTGCTTACTTCTTCTCAAGATGCCTTAACTGGTGTCATAAATAATAGTAATATCAATAACAGGCATGTTGTAGACTTCGTAATATCACTGTTACCACACACAGACTTTTCAGCAGAACAGTACTTTGCTATCTGACCTAAATCCTGACACTTGACGCATCAAGGTACCACAAAGTGGCCTGTCACTGTTTTTGTGTTGTGTGTCTTATATATTTATTGCACTATTTGACTAAAAAAAATGTAGGTTGACAGGGCATATCATGAGGCAACAAGAAATAGTTAATGTTGTGATGCATAAGTTTGGAGATGCAGGAAGACTATAGAGGCCAGCTAAGGCTTGAACAAAGTAAGCAAGTGGACGTAGCCTGCAGTAGTTATGCAGAGATGATGAAGGTACTTACATGCTATAGTCTGTTGTGGAGAACTGGATCAAACCAGCTACTGGACTGAGGTAACAACAACAACAACAAAAAATTGTTCCATCTTACTGAATTTCTTCTTCAATTCCACTGATATTTCAACAACAAGGTAAAAAGTTTGCTTTTAACGTGCATATCAGTAAATTGTGTTATGTGGCTGTTGTCATTCTGTGGTGGTTTAGCCAGGGTTAATTTGATCTTGTATCATAGCCGCAATGACTTTTATGTTTGCTGATCATGATGCTGATGGGTCTTTCCAGCCATCTCAGTATAATCTTTTATGTAGCTCCATATCACCTTTATTCTTTTCCACTCTGAGGCATCATTGGAACCTTTTAGTGGCTTTGGTTTATTCTTTTCCATTCTGAAGCATTGATTGGCTCTGGTTTATTCTCTGTCATTCTGAGGCATCCTTGGAACCACTTGATGGTTTATATACTTGTATTGTCTTTATGCTGCTTTCGTAATATTCAGTTTGTTCAGTGTGTAAGCCTTGAGCTGTACTGCAAATAAGCTTATCTGAAAAACCCACTTTTCTGGGTGTTAAGAGATTTATATGAACAGAAAGAATTCCACTGAGTTATGTGGTTGCCAAATCTCTTTATGGAGGAGTCGGGAAAGCAGACTTTGCCTGCAACATCTAATGGTATATACAGTCATGGTGAGAAATGGTAATGCGGTTTCCAAAACCACTTGAACAATGTCCATGCCAGAATTCAATTCATAGCTAAGATAAAAAAGAATAGAAAAAAAAACAGAAATTCTTCTTAGTTGTGTCAAGCATAAAGCAATGACAAAAACTATAACCCACATCCTTTCATCTTTCCCTCTCCTTCCCTCTTTCCTGATGAAGCAACAGTGAATTGTGTGTGTGTGTTTGTGTTTGTTTGTTTGTATGTGTATCAACATACCAACACTTCTGTTTGGTAAGTTACATCATCTTTGTTTTTAGATAAACTATAACTTTTGTTGGATTTGAACACACATTACTGTAGCTAACTCTAGATCTAGTGTTAGGCGACAAAGTCATTGACAGAGTAACAATTACAAAATTAATGGAGATTCGTGTTGATGAAAACTTAAATTATAAGTAAACAATGAAATCTGCACAGATGCTCAATTCAACCTAGTTTAGTCTTACAATTATCACAAATGTTTCCATCTTAGAAGTTGCCAGGATGACATTTTTCAGCTATTGTCTATCTCTTACAATATGTGGAATACAATTTTGACATTCCACCAATTGCTACCTAAAACAATTTTTTTCATTACAGAAGAGTGCTATCGAAATAATAACAGTCGATTGGTCAGTCAGTCCTCTGCAGGCTCCTGCAATCCCATACTCAGACTGCTTAAAATGCTAATAATATCTTCACCACACACACACACACACACACACACACACACACACACACACACACACACAAACACACACACACAATTGTATTTTATATATCATGGCCCACATTGCAGATTTTCAGACAAATGCTGATATTCATGACTATAATACCCAAAATACCACAACATTCCATACTCAAAAACACCACACAAAGGTACATGTCACATACTGGTATTAAAGTTTACAGCAGACTTCCAGTCTACAGCAAAAAGTTAGGAGGAAAGAATAAATTTCAAGCAGAATTTAAAAAATTTCTACCCCAACAAAATTTTCTCTCAATAATTGACTATGTTGGCCAATAACATTTTTCTGATCTCATTTATATAACACAAGACTGATAATACTGTCTTTCACTCCTTAACTTTTTTTGTAAGATTTATAGATTTAATGGACAGCCATTGTTTAATGCAACATATTTACTGAGTCGATGTTGTGTATAAAAGAATTTGCTGGTTAGAGAGAACAAAAGTTAAGGCCTATGAAAAACAGGCTAGCAATTCATAACAACTGAAGCTTATATGTTATAAATTTGCATTAATATGTATTGTAAGACTTCGTATTATTTTGTGTGTGTTACTTTGTATATGTATCTGTTTGACCCATTTCCTTATAATAATTTCACGTAAAATTTGTGTGTAAATCTGGACAGTACTCATACAATATTTGTTGTCTGTGGATGGGAAAATAAATAAATAAAATAAAAACAAGTAAAAAATATATGTGTAAACTTACAAAGTCATCACCAGGCCTATATACTATGTGTTGTTGATACCCTTGCGATCTCTACAAGACAATTTTTTGAGCTGCAGAACATCTGATAGGAGATGTACATCTAGAATGCAGCCTAAAGAAAATTAATTTCCGTTAAAGAATATTAGTATCATTGCATACAAGAAAAGTCAACAGACAATTATTACTAATTATACAAAGGTGAGTCAAATGAAAACGTTAAATTTGTAGTAACAAATCGAAATTTTGCGCTGTTATCCTGTAAGTTTGTAAGCGTGCTACAAACAACTTGCAGAATGGCCTGTAGGTGGCAGCATAGTGCAGGTGCACACATACCGTCAAGATGGCCGCCCCTCTTGCGACTTGCACCAGAGAAGAACAGCTTTCTGTTATTCAGTTTTTGCGTAGTGGAGGTGTGAAACCTATTGAAATTCATCGACAAATGGAGGTTCAGCACAGTGATGCATGTTTGTCGCAGCAGCAAGTCTACAAATTGAATAGAAAGTTCGCAAATGGTGTGACTTCAGTGGAAGATGCTCCTTGTCCAGTTCAGGTACAACGAGTTGTGACTCCACAGAACTCTGCAGCAGTTGAAGCCATAGTGGAGGAAAACTGCCGACTGACACTGAATGACATTGCAGCATATTTGCAGATTAATCATGTGTCAGCACACCACATTGTGCGTGATGTGCTCCAGTTTCACAAAGTGTCTGCAAGATGTGTGCCACGGCAGCTTACTCCTGAAATGAGAGAACGACGTGTTGATGCTTGTGAAGAACTTCTTCGGCACTTTGAACGAGAAGGTGATTGCTTCCTTGCAAGAATCATTACTGGGGATGAAACCTGGGTTCACTTCCACCAACCGGAAACAAAGAGAGTGAGCAAGGAATGGCGCCATCCATCATCACCAAAACCAAAGAAGTTTTGAACAGAACCATCAGCAGGGAAGGTTATGCTGAGTCTCTTTGGGATGAAAAAGGCGTCATTTAGGAGCATTACATGTCTAGAAGGACCACTGTTACCAGTGCACCATACACAGATCTCCTAAAAAATCATCTGCAGCCTGTAATAAAATCAGAGCGATGTGGATTGCTGTCGGCAGGTATCCTTTTGCAACATGACAATGCAAGGCCCCTCACTGCCCATACAACAGTTGCAATGATCACAGACCTGCATTTTGAGTGTCCTCGTCATCTACCATACTCACCAGACCTTGCCCCAAGTGATTTCCATATGTCTGGACCACTCAAAGACGCAATGGGAGGAAAGAAGTTCTGTTCTGATAAAGAGGTGCATGAGTGGTTGTGCGGACTACCAAAAGAATTTTTTTCTAAAGGAATTTATGCTTTTTGTAGGTGCTTGGAGGACTTTCATTGAGCGTGGGGGAGATTATGTTGAAAATTGATTCAGCTTTGTACCACTTCTGCATAATAAACAATATTTTTAAAAAATTAAGGTTTTCATTTGATGCACCCTCGTAAATTCATCAGTAAAAGAGAGACACACCATTCACACATACAAGCAAGCATATCTTATGCACACATGACTGCCAACTCCAGCGTCTCAGGCCAGAATGCAACTATCAGATGGGATGCAGGCAGCAATCCGGAGGAGTGAGGAAGGGGAAGGGTTAGTAGTATTTGGATGGGGAGAGAGATGAGTGCTGTCTCGTGGATTGTGGAGGGACTAGACTGCGTAAAGGCACAGTGTCAGGAGGTGGCGGGGCACCAAGGTGCTGGAAACAGGAGCAAAAAAAGGAGAGGAGTGGGGGAAAGATGGGCAGATGCGATGCAAAGAAACAGGGTGGGAGAGAGAATGGGGAGGAGATGATAGGACAGAGGGGCGAAAATTGTTGGGTGGAGGGTGTGGGGACAGGTTAGCGTAGGTTGAGCCGGGATAATTATGGGAACAGAGAATATGTTGTAAGGATAACTACCATCTGTGCTGTTCAGAAAATCTGGTGGATGAGGGGAGGATCGAGATGACTCGGGTAGTGAAGCAGACATTGAAATCAAGTGATTTCTTCTTTACAATTAGTAGTAGTCTGTCTTTACCTATATTGTCTATATTTGTACCTGGAGTTTCCGTTGTTTGGGTATTGTAACTTGCAAATTAACAGGCTTTCAGCTAATTGTATTATATTCATTTTACAACCCTTATAAACACAAAAGAATATGATGTATGGTCTTTAATTATAATTAATTATAGGCTTTCAGCTAATTGTATTATATTCATTTTACAACCCTTATAAGCACAAAAGAATATGATGTGTGGTCTTTAATGATAATTAATTATATGTACAGTCTACAGAAACAGCTGCTGTTAAATTCATTAATTTGAAGCTATTATTTATCTGCAAGATGTTTATTTGCTTCACTAGGATAAACAAGAACAATCAATCAAAGAAATGCCATTCAAGTCAAACAAAAACTGAGAGCAAACAAATAGGAAATGTCAGAAACACATCTCTTCTTTGCTGCTACGGAACTTTAGTGCTTCAGTAATGTCACATTGATTCAGTGTCATCCACCACAGATTTATTACTATGTCTCTTTCCCCACATGTTTGAAGTTTCCTTCTTAGTTAAGAAGTCTACAGGAAATAATTTGTGTGTGTTGCATATAACTGGAAAAATAAAAGTAAGGATTACTTGGCCATTGTCATTGTGGCTCAAGAAACCAGTTCATAAATAAATTTTATGGTGTGTAAAGGCGTACATGAAGATAGTAACTGTTCTCGAAAGAGCAGCTACTGTTGATGATCGTGCAGCTTCTCTAGAATAAATGCTAATTAATTGAAACCCTCAGCTGCTGACAGATGTTGACATTCTTGATGGGGACAGCTGAAAATGTGTGCCCTGACCGAGACTCGAACACAGGCTCTGCTGCTTACATGGCAGATGCTCTATCCATTTGAACCACCGAGGGCACAGAGGAATAGTGCGACTGCGGTGGCTCAGATGGATAGAGCGTCTGCCATGTAAGCAGGAGATCCTGGGTTCAAGTCCCGTTCGGGGCACACATTTTCAGCTGTCCCCATTAAGGTATGTCAACAACACCTGTCGGCAGCTGAGTGTGTAAAGACATTTGTGAGCTTCAAGTTTTGTGACTGTGGAGATCTACATTGGATGATCTCTCTCTCTCTCTCTCTCTCTCTCTCTCTCTCTCTCTGTGTGTGTGTGTGTGTGTGTGTGTGTGTGTGTGTGTGTGTAGCTCATCTCATTTCTTAAATTCCTTCAATTTTGTTTCTTCTCTGTGTTTTCCACATCTTTTGATGGAGTTTTCTAAGGGGGACACCATGTCATTGAATACTGCCGTCACATTACTGCGCCTTCCTCTTTGTACTTTTTGTGGCTGAGCATAGGGGAATCATGATAATATACTATATGTGCTTGGTTCATGTACATATCACATTATAATATACTGGTCATTGAAATTTACATAAACATTGTAAGATTTTCTTTATAAAACAAATGAGTTGTTATGCTAAGATACGTGATTGTATGTATTCCATTCTATGTTTTTGTTATTTTCCCTTGCTCTGCAGGTTTCATAAGATTTCTGGAAGGTTATTACATAATTTTAATAACAAAAAGACGACTTGTAGCAGTTATAGGACATCACACAATTTACAAAATAGAAGACACTAGCATGATATACATTCCAAATGATGGTGTAAGAATTTCCCATCCCGATGAACCAAGATATGTTAAGATGTTTCAAAATATTGATTTGTCCAGCAACTTCTACTTCAGGTAATTCCTTAACTTGTGTGGAAAAATCTTAACATTGGCTTTATTGTGAAAGACAACACATGAATACCTGAGTGTTAAACATTGTAGGCATAATTCATAGCTATAAGTCAAAACAAACACACACTATATTTCAGGTGTTTAAACTGAAAAAAAAAATATATATATCACCACCTGTGTAGCAATATTCCAAACATTAATAACCCATGGCCACAAGAAGGCAATAGAATATGTATTTGATTGTACAATTTAATCCATGCACTTTCTGCAAATGATTGGAGGAAAATATTCAGTCAGTGGTTAATACAGGGCAATTAAAAATGGTGAACTCAATTTCATACTTTGATATTTAATGAAGTATACATCATATGTGAAAACTGTAGTATCTTCTGTGGCTCTACAGCCCTTATGAAGTATATGTGGGCAATGGTCTTAAAGTCTTATATGGATAACTAATTTAGTAATGGGAGACAGGAGCCTTGAAGAAGAAAGCTGTATTCCCTGGTACTAGTCATTGTTTAATTCATTAAGAAATATCCTTGGTCTGGCTCATCCATAAGTAATTTAAACTTTGCAACTCTCTGAAATTCATAACTAGATATAGGCTAATTACTTACAATTGCATGTTTTTTGTGTTTGCTCTTCCGTAAGCCATGTGTTTCCTCATAGACCTCTTGGTATTCTCTCCCATATTCCTACCAGTTTATTTTAATCTGATGAGTCCTCCATTTCCCTTGAATATCTGGAGGCTTTATCAATGGGATAGACTAATATTTCTATTGACTTGTGGACATTCATCCCCATGCTCATCGGGTTAGCTTTTATTATCACATACTAGTGTTACAAAAAATTTGCATGCACCATTGTGAAAACCCAGTGGCTCTTACAGTATTCCTCAATGCTTTACTCTGCTCCTCACATTGTTCATTGCCATTCTCACGAATTGTGCCAGATTCTCAGGAAATTCATTTTTCTTTTAGTAGAATATAATCTCCTCCTATGCACACAGTCATATGCAGCTTTAAAATTGATGAAATGGTGTGTCCAAATTCCACACTCAATTATTTTCTAGTATTTCTCTCTAGGTAGAGATCTCATCAGTTGCTGTCTTCTTTGGAAGAAATCCACATTGATATAGACATTTCTCTTACCAAAGATGGTGAGAAGATAAAAAATGAACTACTCACCATATAGTTGAGATGCTGAGTTGCAGAGAGGCACAACAAAAAGACTGTCACAAATAAAGCTTTCAGCCAGTATGGCCTTTGTTAAAAATAGATAAAACACACACACACACACACACACACACACACACACACACACACACGCGCGCGCGACTGCAGTCTCAGGCAACTGAAACCACACTGCGAGCAGCAGCACCATTGCGTGATAGAGTGGCAACTGGGTGGAGATAAGCTACATTCCATTCTGGATTTTCCATTGTTTGAAAAATGAAGCTGGAAAATAAGGAAAGGAGTAGAGGGGGAAAGGTTGAATAAACATGTGTCCGAAAATACATTGTTGCCATGGCAGATGGCATAAACTAATGACTGTGCCTCTGACAATGTTCCGTGTCTTCCTTGTATGTTGCAGATGTTAGGGATAGTAGTGGTTGTCATGCAGGATACACGCACTTGTACTTTGGCTTACACCATGTTGGCAGGCCACTTGCCTAGATCTTGTACTATGGTTCGTTTCAGTATCCTGCAGAACCTGGTTCTCCAAATGTGGTGTACACACAGTCCACATTCTTCCTGCATGTTTGTCTGTCTGAAAGAACCCCTGACCACACAAAACCCAAAAAGGGCTTTAAATATTGTGTAATGTGGTTGGTGTCTATGAGAGTACTGGTACTGGTATAACTGTGCTGCCTCTCGACCGTTTCCACCTGCTTGAAAACACAAAAACACCATCTTGGCTTGTTCCTGGCTTGAATAACAGGCCATTCTGCTGCTTACAGTTTGCTATGTCAATGACACTACCTGCAACATATGAGGAACACATGATACATGGTCATAGGAACTGCCATTCATCAGTGTCATCTAACATGGCAATGATGCATTTCCAGACGCTTGTTCATAGGACCTTTTCTTCCTTTTCTCCTCCATTTCGAATCAGGAATCCATCGTTGCTTTTTTTTTTTTTTTTTTTTAATTAATGTCCACCCTGTATATCATTGACAAATTCTGAATATCTGTGTGCCAATGGTATTAAGATCTGTCTAAACTTAAAAATGAAATTCTGTCTACATCTACTTCTAAATCTACATCTACATAAATAGTCTGCAAGCCAGCATAAGATGCATGGAGGAGGGTGCTCTGTACCAATACTTGTCATTTCCTCTTCTGTTCCATTCACATATAGATCAAAGGAAAAATGATTGCCTGTATTCCTCCGCATGAGCCCAAATTTCTCAAATCTTATCTTCATGGTTTTACGTGTGATGTATGTTGGCAGGAGCAGAATCGTTTGGCAGTCAGCTTCCAATGCTGATTCTCTAAATTTTCTCAATAGTATTTCCTGAAAAGAGCACTGCCTTCCCTCCAGGGATTCCCATTTGAGTTCCTGAAGAATCTCTGTATCACTGAAGTTTTGTTCAGACCTACCGGTAACAAATCTATCACTCTTGTTTTTGGGAATAAATCTGTTTTGCAGCAGAGTGACTGTGAAAGGTGCAAAGTGGTTAAGGCACTGGAATAGCATTTGAAAGATAGGATATTCAAATCCTTGACTGGTCATCCATACTTAGCTTTATTCTATAGTTTCCTCAAATCATTTATTGTGAATGTTAGGATGGTTCCTTTGAAAAAGACATAGCTGGTTTCCTTCCCTATGTTTGTATTATTGCAACTTGTTTTTCTTGCTCAATAACAGCAAGGCATGAACTAGACATAAAACCTTACTCTGTTTCCTTTTGCTGTGTTGTAAGATACAGTATATCAGTAGTCACGTCTTCATAAAAAAAAAAAAAAGTTCATAACCCGTTGTTAGCAGTATGATGCAAAACACATTCACATTCATCTAGTCCCTTCCATAATCAAAGTACTGAATGGGGATTTTGCAGGTTTCAAAAGGGGATATTGTGTCCATTGACATTCTGACTTAGGTGACAGTTATTTTGATGTGAAAATTTAAATGTTGCAGACCATTATCATCTTGTTCCATATTTGAAGCCTGTTTTCACAAAATTCCACAAACGTGTCCTTGTTCACTTGACAATTGATACCAATTGTATGGAGTATGATTTGAACACCTCCTCATTACATTCTGGGGCAAATGTTTGCAGTAGGGCAAGATATCTACTTGCTCTTCAGAGTCCTTTTTGTGGTGTATACTCAAAACATTTCATAATTTGTGTGATGTTCTCTTCTGATACCCAAGTGTACATACAAGTTTCATTCCAGTCATAAATGCTCTTGTTGCCAGTGGAATGTTGAAATGTGGTTCAAAGTCATGCTAATCCATGTTTGCCAATTTGGTTTTACTGAATCCATGAATGAAAAAGGAACTGAGCTCCATTGTAACTAACATGCTCATAATAGAAGTTTCTGTGCACCAAGGGCTTCACAAGTGTCATTGAATCAATTTATATCTCTCAATTTGTCATACCAATACTGTATTTATAGTTCATATCTTTTCATTTTCTGGTGGTAGAGTGCAGACTTTTACAGTTTTATTTGAAATGTTTTTTTTCAGTTTATAATTTCAACTAGTGCTCTGCATTTAATAGAATAAAGGAAGTTACAATGTACTAAAAACTATAAAGGAACTGTAAAATCCATTTTGCAGCTATAGCTATGACATAACACACACACTGCAAAGCAACATGACTCCGCCACGTAGTGTTATTCCAGACCATGAAAGTTCTGAGAATGGTGAAGGGATGTTTGATACAAAGGGTAATTCACACCAGTTTTTTGGTGAGTATTTTATTCTCAGCACCTGAAATGTGTCAATAAGTTATATCACTAATAACAGCAACAGATCTGCTGTTTTATATTGTGCTGTAATCAATAAATTTATCACTGAAATAGAAATATTTGATTGATGAGGAATATTACTTGCTGCACCTATCAAGACTTAATTTGGGAAGAGATTCTAAATTCTAAATGTTCTTGTAAGTGCTTTAGCTTCTAAGTACCTCATGTTGTATTATTGCTGGTAAAAATATAACTACTGTATTTATGATTTTCTTTTTTATCTGTGTGCACCACACAATTAGTACAAGTGTGGCCTTAACAAAATGCAAAATAAGTGTGGCCTCAACAAACAAGCAACTGCCAAGAAGGTCTCAGATTGATTTGTTGTTTCGCAGCACAACTAAATTAATGTTAATAAGATAAAAAAAAATAATAAATGGAATTTAAATAATAATGTGTTGCCTGCCCACAACTCACTTTCCAGAGATTGTAGAAGGAAGAGTAGGATTTAATGTATTGTGGACAGTGAGGCAATCAGAGACACAGCATAAACTAAGATAGGAGAAGGAAATTTGCTGTACCCATTTGAAAGAAACTATCTGAACATTTACCTTGTGTAATTTAGTAAAACAACACAAAACTAAATCTTAATGGCTGGATGTGGATTTGAACAGACGTCCTCCTGAATATGATCTTATAATATAAATGGCTTTCAGAGCCAGTGGCTCATTCTTTTGACAAAAGAGTTGGAGGGAAAGGAAGAATGGTGAAGGTAAAGGACTGGAGAGGCTTAGGGAAAGGGGTACAGTTAAGAGAAAAATCACCTAGAACCCCTGGTCAGGGGAGACTTACCGTACAGGATGAGAAGGAAAGACTCATTTCAAGACTTATTTATCTATCTGTTTATATTATATTATCAATAACTGATTATTTTCATTGAATATGAACTTAAACTGTTAACCACTTCACCATCTCACTGAGTGCTAAAATTAATATAGAACTTTAAAATCATATAAACGTGTACTAATTTCTTTTTAAAGGTCTTGAGGTAGTGAACTCAGTGGAGCTTGCAAATAAGATAAAAGATGTATCTATGTACCACAGTGATAAATTAGTATCCTTTAATGTCTGCAGTTTGTTTTCTAACATACCAGCAGGGGAAAGTATTGATTTTTTAACAGCATTAATGTGCAGGTCAATTGTCAACTCTGTGGAACTAAATGACTTGAGACTAGCCACTCAGTCATGCTTAGTACAAAGCTATTTCCATTTCCAAGGGACTCTGTATAAACAGTTAGATGGCTTAGCTGTCAGGTCCTACTTTGTCCACTTTTGACCAAAATATTCATGGACCATTTTGAACAACATTGTTTTGAATAAAGAACCTTTTGAGTGCAAAAATTAAATATTGATTTAGATATGAGGATGATGTGCTGTCTATGTAGACTGGCAGTACAAGACACTCAGTACATTTTCACATAACTTAAACAATCAATATAAAAATATTTCATTCACAATGAAGATTGGCACCAAATCCATAAACTTCCTAGATCTAACAGTTGACATCAGTACACAGACACGTTGTTTCAAAATTTGTAGAAAAACGACCCTGCCATGAACAATGGACCTTGCCGTGGGTGGGGTGGCTTGCCTGCTTCAGCGATACAGATAGCCATACCATAGGAGCATCCACAGTGGAGGGGTATCTGTTGAGAGACCAGACAAATGTGTGCTTCCTGAAGAAGAGCAGCAGCCTTTTCAGTATTTGCAGAGGCAACATTCTGGATGCTGACTGATCTGACCTTGTGACATCAAGCAAAATGGCCCTGCTGTGCTGGTACTGCAAATGGATGAAAACAAGGGGAAACTACAGCCATAATTTCTTCTGAGGGCATGCAGTTCGACTTTATGGTTAAATGATGATGGTGTTCTCTTGGGTAAAATATTCCAGAGGTGAAATAATCCCCCATTTAGGAAAAACCAAACTGGCATTCTGTGGACCAGAGCATGGAATACTAGATCCCTTAATCGGGCAGGTAGGTTAAAAAATTTAGAAAAGTAATTGGATAGGTTGAAGGTAGATAGTGGGAATTAACGAAGTTCAGTGGCAGGAGGACCAGGACTTCTGGTCAGGAGAATCTAGTTTTATAAATACAAAGACAAATAGGGTTAATTCAAGAGTGGGTTTAATAATTAATAAGAAAATAGGAATACAGGTAAGCTACTGTGACCAGAATAGTGAGTGCATTATTGTTTTCCTAGATAGACATGAAGCCTAAGCCTACCACAGTAGTAAAGGTTTATATGCCAACTAACTCCACAGATGATGAAGAGATTGAAGAAATGTATGCTGAGATAAAAGAAATTATTCAGATAGTTAAAGAAGACAAAAATGTAATTGTTATGCATGACTGAAATTTGATAGGAGGAAAAGGTAGAGAAGAAAAAATAGTAGGTGAATATGGAATGGAAGAAAGAAATGAAAGAGGAAGCCACCTGGTAGAATTTTGCACGGAACATAATTTAATCATTACTAACACTTGGTATAAGAATCATAAAGGAGGTTGTATGTATGGAAGGGACCTGGGGACAGTGGAAAGTTTCAGATTGGTTATGTAATTTTTAATGCAGAGATTTAGGGACCAGATTAAATTGTAAAACATTTCAAGGGAGAGATGTGGACTCTGACCGCAATTTGCTGGTTATAAACTGTAGATTAAAACTGAAGAAATTGCAAAAAGGTAGGAAATTGAGAATATGGAGCCTGGATAAGTTGAAAGAACCAGAGGTTGTTGAGAGCTTCCAAGGGAGCATTAGGCAAGAGGTGACTTACACAGGGGAAAGGAATACAGTAGGAGACGAACAGATAGCTTTAAGGCAGCAGAGGAAGGTAAAAAGACAAGACCTAGTAGAAATCCTTGTATAATGCAAGGGATACTGCGTTTAATTGATGAAAGGAAAAAATTTAAAAATGCAGCAAATGAAGCAGCTGAAAAGGAATACTAACATAAAAAAAAAGAGATTGACAGGAATGGCTAGAAGACAAATGTAAGGATTTAGAAGCATATTTTATTAGGGGAAAGAGAGATACTACCTTAGAAAAATTAAAGAGGCCTTTGGGGAAAAAGAGTAGCAGCTGTATCAAGAACTCAGATGGAAAACCAGTCTTATGCAAAGAAGGAATAGCTGAAAGATGGAAGGAGTATGTAGAGGGTCTATATACGGGAGATGAACTTGAAGACATTATAGAAATGGAAGTGGGCATAAATGAATATGAGAAGGGAAATATGATACTGTGAGAAGAATTTGCTAGAGCTCTGAAAGATGTAAGTGGAAAGAAGGCCTCGGGGTAGGTGAATTCCGTCACAGTTACTAATAGCCTTGGAAGAGCCAACCATGAAAAAACTCCTCCATCTAGTGTGCAGGTTGTATGAGACAAGCGAACTACCTTCAGACATCAAGGAAAATATAGTAATTCCATTTTCAAAGGAAGCAGTTGCTGACAGATGTGAAAATTACCAAACTATCTGTTTAATAAGCAATGGTTGTAAAATAGTAAGACGAATTCTTTATAGAAGAATGGAAACACTGGTAGAAGCAGACCTTGGGGAAGATCAATTTGGATTCTGGGGAAATGTACAAACATGTTAGGCAGTACTTACCCTACAGCTTATCTTAGAAGGAAGGTTAACTAAAGGTAAACCTATGTTTATACCATTTGTAGACTTAGAGAAAGCTTTTGACGATGTTGAGTGGAGTACTCTCTCTGAAATTCTGAAGGTAGCAGATGTCAAATATAGGAAGAGAAGGGCTATGTACAACTTGTACAGGAACCAAATGGCAGTTATAAGTGTCAAGGGGCATGACACGGAAGCAGTGGTTGAGAAGGGACTGAGTCATGGTTGTACCCTGTGCTTGATGTTATTCAGTCTGTACATTGAACAAGCAGTGAAGGAAACCAAAGAAAAATTTGTAATAGAAATTAAAGTTTAGGAAGAAGAAATAAAAGCTTGGAGGTTTGCCAATGACATTTTACTTCTGTCAGAGACAGCAAAGGACTTGGAAGAGAAGCTGAACAGAATGAACAGTGTCTTGAAAGGAGAATATAAGATGAACATCAACAAAAGCAAAACAAGGGTAGTGGAATGTAGTCAAATCTGGTGGTGCTAAGGGAATTGGATTAGGAAATGAGACACTTAAAGTAATAGATGAGTTTTGCTACTTTGACAACAAAACAACTGATGATGGCTGAAGTTTAGAAGTTATAAAATATAGACTGGCAATGGCAAGAAAAACATTTCTGAAGAAGAAAAATTTGCTAAAATTGAATATAGATTTAAAAGGTAGGAAGTCTTTTCTGATGGTATCTCTCTGGATTGTAGCCCTGTATGGAAGTTAGACGTGGCCGAGAAACAGTTTAGACAAAAAGAGAATAGAAGCTTTCGAAATGTGGTGCTACAGAAGAATGTTGAAGATTAGATGGGTCAATCACATAACTAATGAGGAGGTACTGAATAGAATTGTGGAGACAAGAAATTTGTTGGACAACTTGACTAAAAGAAGGGGTTGGTTGATAAGACACATTTTGAGGCACCAAATGATCACCAATTTAGTATTGGAATGAAGTGTATGTGTGCGTGTGTGTGTGTGTGTGTGGGGGGGGGGGGGGGGGGGTAAAAATCATAGAAGGAGACCAAGAGATGAATACAGTAAGTAGATTGAGGAGGATGTAGGTTGCAGTAGTTATTCAGAGATGAAGAGTCTCTCACATGATAGAGTAGCATGGAGAGCTGCATCAACCCAATCATTAGACTAGAGAACACAACAATAACAGAAAACTACTATTAGACACAATAATACATTCTTGCTCACAACACCCAGTAACCCATAAACGTGCAGCTTTTCACTCAGTGGTACACCGTCTCTTATGTGTTTCCATGTTCAAAGATGATTTCAAAGCAGAGTTAGGTACAATAAAATTTATTACCTCAACCAGTGGCCACAATCCTGTCCTGATAGACCACATCTTGCATAGGAAACAAAAATTGAAAATTATGCCCCTTTTCTACACTCCCTGGGCTGCCCCTTCCACTGTCAGCAGGAAGTGATGTACAATACCATACCTAGGACAGGTTGTATAAAAAACACTGACATTCTGCGACAATAGGATTTTCTGCTGTGTGAAGATCACTGCAGCCCAATGTATTTTCAATGGCAAAGGTAAGACTAAATTATTAGACAACACTAGGGTACACAAAATTACTTGCCCCGATTGTGATAAGTTTTTTATTGGTCAATCAGGCAGACACATAGCAATCAAGCTGGCTGAACATGAACACAGCTGGAGGTTGCAGAATTATGACTCCATATTTGTACTTAGTGATGACCACAGCTACCAGCTAAAGTTCCATGTACTTCACTTACCAAGCAAAGACCAAACACTCAACCTGCTGTGAGCTCTGGAGATCAACATACCTCCAGCCGACAGTTATGATTTAATACTAAATGACCAAACACAGTTTAATACTACCTCTCTTCCGAACTTTGTGTAATCATTTTAGTTTTCCAGTAGTTCCCACACTGCTTTTTCCTTCATATTCTTCCATTTTCCTGCCTTTATTAATTTCTTTTTATTTTATTGTGTTTGTTTACTCCATAGATTCTGTTGTTACAATTGTTAATTCTTTCTTTTAACCAGTTTCTGCATCACTTTCCATTGCAGTACTGCTTGAAGTACTAATTTTATTTTATTGTGTTTGTTTATTTAATGTAAACTATTATACAGGCAAAGTTTTCCAGTGTAGCATTAATGGTTTTCCCATTTTTCTCCCTTTATATATGTTTATTGGTCAACTTTTTACATTTTTAAGTTGTATTACCATCAAAGTGTTATAGATGTCATTTAGTATGTGTTTGTGACTCAGTTTAGATGAATAACATCTTTTATAGTTTTGTTTACAAGCTTTGTAACTTTTTTGGTGATGACAGTCAGTTCAAGTCTGATGATGGCCTTGTAAGCTGAAAACTATGTAACCTGAATTGATTAATCCTGTAGAATATACACAATATACTGCTTTTGATTTATTAATTACAGTCCACAAAATCTTTTGTGTACTGTAAATAAAACTTAAAAAATACCAAACACTTTTAGAAAGATTAACTTCTTTCTTTTAAGAAACTTTTAGAAAGCACGCACAACTGTCTGCTGTAACTAATAAGGCCACATACCTTGCACAACATTCAGTCTGTTGTCAGTAAAATTATGTCTCTGTATATATCATTGTCACTACTTAAAATATGTAAATAATAAATACACCAGACAAGTTTTGCTTATGCACTGGTTCAGCTGTCATGTTAAAATATACCATTTTTGTTGAGATAATTAGTGAATAATTGGTTATAATTCATCACCCATCATGTACATACTTTTTAACTAGTAAAACCCATGCTAAAACTTATTACCACCACATGAATTATATATGTTAGTTAATGAGAATTTCACAAGTTTTCATGGGGTGTATTTTGCTTTGTGATATGTAGTATATTATTGTAACTTGGAAGAAAAATTTCAGGTTATTCTTAATTAACTACTTAAATGTAAGGCAAATAGTAAACTGACAAATTGCTGTTTTGATAACATATTCCATGCAGCCATGTTAACTATTGTTTTTTCAATTTATGTTGCCTTAAGTTAGAAAGTTAGCAATTGGTTATTGGAAACAGCTTTCTCATTCATTCAGAATATTCATTTTGTAAAAAATTTTGGTTCTTTATTTTGATAGTGCTGTTCAGTCACTCTTAGAGAGAATTTTTTTTCAATTGCATGAGTTTTTTGGAAGTTGTTAATTTTGTAAGTGCAGTGATATGATTACATCTTTAATTGTTGCTAGCCCTCAGGGGCTCAGCATTCATTTGCTGGGTATGGGCTTGATGACCCTGGGATTCCTGAACTGGAGATTTGTATGTGCTGCCAGTCCTCTGTCACTGCATTCAAGGTGACCGCCCAGATCATGAGGATGATAAAAACCTCTATAAAAAAAACCTCTCTATCTCAAGGAGTGCTGCATACTGGTGATATGCATAACTGTTCATGTGGAACAGTCATTAGCAGGCAACCTCTAGGGAACCTGCCACACCTCAGTTGTATATGGCTTATCTAGACACACTGGGCTCTGCCTCAGTGGACTTTTCTTTCCCTTCAAAATTTTCTCTCCACCTCCCAACAAAACTGGTGGGCTGCTGGTAGGTACCAGCTCCCAGTCCAATAAGAGGGCTTGTGTAGCCAGTCCTCCAGACTCAGGGATGTTTTAGAATTCTAATGTCTATAGTAATGGAATGCGTGCTGCTAATTAGTTTTTATTAGTTAAAAGGAAAGAGCCAAGCTTTGAAAATGTCTCACCTTTTTTTACATTTAGAAGGTTTTAGCAGGGACTGCAGTTACATTGAAACCTGTTAACCAGTTGTGGAGTGGGACACTGTTGGTCAAAATCCCAGGTTCCCAAAAAGTGATAAATCTGTAGGAGGCCAAAAGCCTTGGGCATACACCATTGAGATTGGCCTCTATACCACCTTAAACTTCAGTAAATCTGTTGTGACATGTAGTGATCTGGTGGATATCCCAAAAGAAGACCTAAAAGTTGAGTGGGCCCAAGAAGGCATTCTAGTCATGCAGAATATTGTGAAAAGGGTGGAAGCTAGTCGGATCAAATCCAATTTGTTCATCCTCATTTTTAATAGTACCAAACTCCCAGAGAATATTAAAGTGGGTTTGCTTAATCATGCGACCCTTTGTCCCCAAACCAATGCATTGTTTTAAATGCCAGTGCTTTGGGCACAACACTCTTGTATGAAAGGGAGAAGCCACTTGTAGAAAATGTCATAAGGCTACCCACAAAGGAGTCAGATGTTCATCCCCTCCATAGTATGTGATTTGCTCAGGGGCTCATGCTGTCTGGAGTTGTGATTGCTTCCTTGAAGGATAGAAGATACAGGAGCTCAAAATGACAAAATTGGTCCCCTATGGGACCATACAGCCCCCCCCCACATTCGCTACCTCCTTTGCTTTGGTTATTAAACAGCTGGTTCAGAAAACCGATGCTGCTACACAAGCTGAGGTTCCTAGGGTCAGCACTAGTATTTGCGTTTGTCAGTGCACTTGTGCTGCTGCAGTTACTTCAAAGCCTATGCTTCTTTCCACAACATCAGACACGACTGTGGTTGTCATTCTTGCAGAGCACCATACACCTCTGAAGGCTTAAGTCTGGCTTGCTGTCCAGCACTGCACCTAACCCTGCCATGATTGTGTCTCCGAAGCCTAGCTGGGGCAAAAAATGAAAGGCAAAGACAAAGACTCAGCTGGTGACGGATAGCGGAGGTAAGCAGTGTGATGATTTTGATGTTGCTCTCTCTGACATATCTCATGATTTGTCTTTGGAGCAGATGGAGCTTGATGTTGGCCTAGGGCACTAATCTCACCCCAAGACTGAGCCTCCATCTACTATGGGTCACACTTCTGGCAGAAGGAAAGGATGAAAGTGCTGCAGGAACTGAAACTCTTGGCACAGGCACACCCCCTGTGCCTGTGTTTACAGGCAGCACATTTTAAAGGTACTGATGCCCCTGCACTATGGGGCTACACACTCTACTGAAAGGATGACCTGACTGTTACAGAGCCAAAGTAGGTGTTGCTATGTTTGTCAGTAACACACACCATTCATCTGCTGTCTCCTTGTTACTGACCTACAAGCAGTGGCTGTTGCTGATCATTTGGCTCAGATCCCTTCCTGCCCCTTATATTTACCTCTGCAGGGAGCAATAGACTCTGAGGCTCTCACAGGCCTTATTTTACAACTCCCCCACACATTTCTCATACTAGGTGATTTCAATGCCCATAATGTATTATGGGTCTCGGACTATACGTGCCCCAAAGGTCAAGTCTTAGAGTACCTCATGATGTCTCAGGAGCTATGCATCCTCAAAACAGGCAGTCCCACTCATTTCTTGAGTGCTACTGGGTCACCCTTAGCCAATGAACTCTTTTTTTTCTGCTCTCCAGCCCTTGTAGACTCAGCACAGTGGGAAGCGACTGATGACCGTCATTCCAGTGACCACTTCCCACTCAGGATCCATGTACTGGCTGTAAGGTTGCTTGGGTAGAAGCCTATGAAATGGATGGTCAGCAGGGCTAACTGGACACTGTTCAGCTATATGGCTGTGTTTGAACACTGAAAGAGCATCCAGGAATGGTTGGACCACATCATGTGAGTGATCCATAATGCTGATGACTTATCCATCTCAATGTCTTTAGGTCGTCTTAGGAGGCAACCTGTACCTTGGTAGACTGATCTACATCTACATCTACATCAATACTCTGCAAACCATTGTACGGTGCATGGTGAAGGGTACCATGTACCACTGCTAGTCACTCCATCCCCTGTTCCACTCGCAAATAGAGTTAGGGAAAAATGACTGTGTATATGCCTCTGTATGAGCCCCAGTTTCTCATACCTTACCTTCGCAATCCTTATGCACAAAATGTGATAAGTGCCGTTCAACAATCTGGGGCAGGCATGCAGCTCTTTGGCAGTTTAAATGCTACCCAACAGCAGACAACCTCACAGCCTTTTGAATCATGAGAGCCAACGTCCAACGTATAATCAAGGATAGCAAGATAAGGTAGTGGTAAGCATTCCTGGTCTCTATCAACTGTTCAACTTGTTCCACAAAAGTATGGGAAGGTACCCGGAGGATTTCCAGTAAACACAGTCATTTACCAATAGCAGCAGTACTGAAACAGTGTCTCCAAACAGTACCTGTAGACATTGCTCAGACGATGGGAGAGGATTTTGCAGTGCTTGCTGCCAGTGCCAGCCAAGATCAGGCATTTTGCCTCTACTGTGTGACTGCAGAGAGGGGCAAGTTGGACTTCAGATCTCACAATTATGAGTTTTACAACTGCCCATTCTCCATGTGGGAGATGGAATCGACACTGTCTGAGACTAGTGATACTGCACCTAGTCACAACCAAATCTTCGACATTTGCCAACAGCACCAAAGTAGTTCTTCCTTGATTGTTTTAATTTGGTATGACGGACAGGTCGATTCCCTAGCACATGGAGAGAGGCAATTTTGATAACTCTACTCAAATCAGGAAAGCTGCACATGTCCCAGTAGTTACTGGAGTGTCACCTTAATGAGCTATGTAGGAAAGACTCTGGAGCAAATGGTCAACTGTCATCTTGTTTGGTTAGAGACCAGGCAACTCCTTAGCCACTCTCAGTGTGGATTCTGGAGATTTCAGTCCACTGTCGACAACCTGACCCTAATAGAGGTGGCTATTCAGCAGGCTTTCCTATGTAAACATCACTTTGTTGGTAAGTTCTTTGATATCGGTAAGGTGAATGACACGACTTGAAGACATAGTATTCATGTGCAACTCCATCAGTGGGGCTTTCATGGCAACCTCCCCTTTGTCATACTGTCCTTCCTGTCTAAATGCTTTTTTCGGTCCTGAATTGGTGACATACTGTCAGATTGTTTTGAACAGGAGAACAGTGTTTGTCAGGGCATTGTTTTAAGTGTTACCCTCGTTGCCACAGCCATAAACAGCATCATGTATACAGTAAGCAGTAGAGTGCTCCTTCCTTGTGGGCAATTTTAATGTATTCTGTTCCTCCTACAATGCTGCAACAGTGACCCGTCAGTTGTAACTTACAGTGCAGAGATGAGAGGAGTGGGCTGCAAAGATGGGTTTTCAGTTTCCTGCAGATAAGAGAGGGAGAGGGGGAGAGAGAGAGAGAGAGAGAGAGAGAGAGAGAGAGACAGAGAGACAGAGAGAGAGAATGTGTGTGTGTGTGTGTGTGTGTGTGTGTGTGTGTGTGTGTGTGTGTGTGTGTTCATTTTAATCCTTCTCATCTATTTTTAATTTAACTGACTCGCATATGAGGGACCAATTTAACATTTTAAAAATTCATTTATGTTTCTGGTCCTCATTTTAGACTTCAAACTGTTATGGTTAGCACACTTGAGAGACCTGAAAGCCAGAACCCAGAAGGCATTGAATATCATAAAGTGTCTTAGCTACAGGTCCTGGGCAGTAGAGAGGGTGTGTCTGCTCCAGTTTTATAGAGCTTCTGTGTGTTAACGGCTAGACCATGGATGCACGGTGTATGGATGAGTGGTGCTATCTTACCTGAAGATTACTGATGATGTCCACAATGAGGTGATTAGGGTGCCCACAGGATCAGCTCCATACCCAGTTTCTGTGTTGAGGCTGGGGAAACACCACTCACTGTCTGGTGGCAGCTCCTCATGGTGTGTCAGGCATGAAAGTTCCTCACTGTTCTGATTTCATCTACATACCACATTGTTGCTCATCCACCCCAGAACCCTTTTCTCCAACTGTCCATGAGCAACAATGCTTTTTGGAGCACGTGCTTCGGTAGCTTAGTCGGTAGAGCACTTGCCCCGCGAAAGGCAAAGGTCCCAAGTTCGAGTCTCGGTCGGGTACACAGTTTTAATCTGCCAGGAAGTTTCATATCAGCACACACTCTGCTGCAGAGTGAAAATCTCATTCTGTGGGGGACTGTTGGTTGCTCTGTGTTTTTGCTTGATCTTGTCCTCAAGATCCGACTGCCTCAAGAATTTACTGCTTCAGCACAGAATTATATGCAATGTTGCAGGCACTGGAGCAGATGAGATGTGCTTCAAATACTAAATACCTTGTCTGTTCTGATTGTCTGAGTGCCTTTCACACACTACAATGTTTGTACCTGACAGTTAAAGTAGTCCATAATATCCAGGACACCCTCCTTTTAACTACAGTGGCTGGTGGAGAGGTGTCCTTCTGCTGGGTACCAGGGTCCATTGGTATTGCTGGGAATGAGAAGGAAGATGTAGAAGTGAAGGGGGCATGTCGTGATCCTCAGTCATTTCAGTGTACCATCCCTTGCAAGCTGTCACCTCGCTGTTGATGTACAGAGTCATGCATCGATGGGAAGATGAGTGGCTGGAAGTGACAAATAATAAGCTGCATGTCTTCTTTCCACCACAAATATGGGATGAAGTCCTCCTTACTAGTCTTTGCATAGGCCACAGTCCTCTGAGGCATGGGTTCTAGCTCCATCACAATGAGCCTCCAGTGTGTGGTGGTTGTGGGGTAGAGATCATTGTACAGTGCATTTTACGGAACTGTGTTTTATTTTAAGATCAGAGGGCAGATTTTCCTTTTTTTAAATGATGCTCAAACGAATGTGTTGAGGCTTTTAAAGTTATTTGATTTGTCCTATTTGTTTCCAAATATTTTAGGGAATGTTCTTAATGTGTTAGCAGAGTGGGTGGCTCACCCTTGTTATTTGTAAATGGTCAGCCAGTTACATACCATATGCCATTATTTTAGCTCCTCTGTCATTTTCCTTCTGTTTTCTTCCCATGTGTAGTACGTTTCAACGTGTCTCCTTTGTTTTATAGCATGTGGTATGGAGTGCTTTGTGAATCAATGCAAGTGAGATGTGAGTGAGTGAGTGAGTGAGTGAGCCAACATGTTTAGCCTATTTAACCATATCAGTTTCTTTTAATATTTGTACAGGCATTGATAACCTTGCTGTTGAGCACATGTACACCCAGAAAACAGCATAATTGCTGCTAATTAAACATTGTCCCCCTGCAGAGTGGATCTTAATGAATGGATACTTGCCCTCATTTTGCTCTTACACATGAAATTACTCCCAATGTTGTTGCTTAATTTTTTCTGTTTTTATGATTGCACTAGCCATTACATGGGTTATGGCTCACACGGGATTTTACCTTTCCAGCCCCTGAAGCCTTACCCCAACATCACTCAACTGGGAAAACAACATGCAGTAAGCCTTCACATTACCTAGTGTCCTTTGTTAATGCCATAGTTATTTCATGACCTCTATGTCCCACCAATGGCAGTGGCTTTCTAAGATCTAGCAGATCTCATATGCCACCACCTTGGGTCTTTGTGTGCCAACACACTGCAACATGCTATATGTCAAACTTGTGTGACTATCTTATCTATGCCTTGTTGCCTCAAACTGTGCACTACATTACTTCATATGCTTTGAATCCAGCTGCAGTTAGCATAATGAAATATCCACACTTTGTCTCTGCAGATACACAAAGGGATCTGTGATAATTATCTGGGGCTGTAGTAATTCCATCTTGTGAATCACTGTGAATTTGAGTGTGATGTGACATCTTTGTGCAGTTTCTCCTCTGCTTTTTTCAGATTTGACATGATGATTCAAGACTCTTCCTGGCTTTCCAGCTTAGCCAAAGATGTTAGTTGCTCCTTGTAGCTAAATTCATTGTCGTCAGGAAACATATTTTGCCCAGACCTGATTGAAAACTTTTTCTGCTATGATTGACTTGTTGGTTCCATATAGACATCAAATTCTTTTGTGTTTCCCAAAAATTGAGTACTTACATATCTGTTGTGCCAGAAGAGATTCTGCCATAATTACAAGGGATATTGTCTCACCAACAGTGTTTATACAGCCATGTCCTCGCCACATAAGTAACTGTGTCGCGTATGGTCCGGGGTTCAGAAGGCGTCATTTATTTTTTTGTTTATTCATCCTTTGATCTCTTTTTAGAGGAATATTGGATATATCAGTATACTTTTACAATTGCAGTTACAGTGTAAATTACAATTTTAGCGTATTATATTATTTTGCAATAGACTTACATATATCTGTATAGCAGTTAATGAAACTGAGCAAGGTGGCACATTGGTTAGCGCACTGGACTCACATTCAGGACAATGACAGTTCAAACTTGCATTCAGGCATCCTGATTTAGATTTTCCCTGATTTCCCTAAATTACTTCAGGCAAATGCTGGGATGGTATCTCTATAAGGGTGTGGCTGACTCCCTTCCCCACCCTTCCCTAATCCGTTGGAACCAATAATCTTGCTGTTTGGTCCCTTTCCGCAGATCAACCAACTAACCAATTAATGAAAAAATAGACTAAACAAAAGCTTTATTACTAATTTACTTCACTAATCTGTTACAGTGCTTGGATGTTGATGAAACATTGAAAACTTCATGGTTACTTTTTGTTGATACATTTTATGTAGCACATTTCTCTGGAGATTGCCTTAATACTGCATTTTCTTTCTAGTTATTTTGGAGGAATCCCAAAATATTCCTTGGTACTGTACACACATACTTGATACTGTTTTCAAGTATTGTCTTGGTTCTGTTTTGAGGATTGGTAGTATTTTAGTGTTTTATAAACTGTTTGGTAATCTGTTGTATAATAAGCACCTAGCTTTAGAAGGTTGTTTATCAGATAGTTGTAGTCAGTTACTGTTGAAGTAATAATCATTTGTAAATCTTGTACTGTAATAATTGTGTAGCTCTCTGTTTAGCATCAATGAACAATTTAATTTGAGCAGCCTTTTTATATGCACATTTGTGGCCTACCCCATATTGTTACACAGTACAAGAAATGTGAATGAATTAGTCCAGAATACACCTTTAATAGCTTATCTACTCACTTTTCAGAAGAGATTTTCTACAGAGTCCACCAGAAAAATGTATACGCTCTTTGTCAGGTTCTATCGAGATATCGATATTTTCGTTTGATTTGAGTTATGAGTGTGTTGTTGTATGGTCTTTGGCTCAACAGATGTTGGTACTTTCATCTCAGTATTGAGAAAACAAGATGGCTGGAGCATGCTTGACATTCGAGCAACAAAGATGTATTGTGAAGTGGTTTTTCAAGTCTGATAATGCCTGTTGAAGTGCAGCATCAGTGGAGGCGAGAGTTTGAAACAGAACCGCCAACCCCCCTAACACGCATCATTGACAAGTTAGAATCGCGTGGAATGATTTGTGACATTCACAAAGGAAGATCAGGAAGACAGCATACAGCTATAATTCCTGCTTTGTCTGCTCTCGTGTTGGAAACATTCCCTACATAAGTCTGCTATGCAATGCACATGTGAAGTGGGGGTTAGTGGTACAAGTGTACGAGGAATTGTGAAAGCTGCAAAGTGGAAAGTTTACATTCCACAATTACTGCATGCTATTAATGATGACGATCTTGATTGCTGAATGCAATTTTGCCAATGGTATCAGCAAATGGTAACTGACGATGAACAATTTGTGATGAAGGTAGTGTGGTGTGACAAGGCACAATTTAAACTTAATGGAACCATGAAACAGCATACAGTGTGCACTGGCCACTGAAAAATCTGCATGTTTATGTGGATAGAGCGGCCAGTCTACTAGGGGTTCATGTGTGGACTCCTGCTTAGTAGGACCCTTTTTCTTTGACACTACTGTCTCCGGAGAAGTGTACCTGGAAATGTTACGCACATCAATTTTGCCATGTATATGTGTCGTTAACGGAGCTGATGAGGATGTCTTCTACCAACAGGACAGGGCACCACCACACTGCCACCTAGCCGTACGACACTGGGTGACAATTTTGTGAGGCATTGGGTTGAGAATTTTCTCCACCCGGAAACTGGATGTTTGTGTTGTCCTTATCATTTCATGATATTCATGAAAGTGATAAGACTAGACTGTCTAAAGATTGGGAATGTGTACAGAAGCTTATAACTACACAGTTGAGTGCCCCACAAACCAAATGTCATCATCATCATCATCTTTCAAATCTTACTGCAGATTACTGGTATTAAAGTTCACTACATCCTTGCAGTTAACTATCCTTTTTGAGTAATGTATTACAGCATGTAGCTCAGTAAATATACCTCACTCACAGAGCAATGTGGCATTTAATAACTAGCTTACAGAAATTTTTCACCTCTTCACTGAATTAAGAGACCCAGAAGGTGCCATATCTGTGAGTCACCGGATACTGGTGCACGTGTCAGAGAAAGGTGAGAAACGATGATAATACGAGGCGGGAAGACCGCCTGCAGTTGTGGGAAGACCACCTGCGGTCGGGGCTCAAACTCACGCTGTAGTTGAGCAGCAGGGCAGGTGAATGGTGGACCTGACACAACAAGAGCAAGGCAATAGCAATCTGGGCTACAACAAAGTGCGAAAAACTTTTGACACATCACTGTCAACGGATAAAGTGTGAGCCACAGTCCACATTGAGACCAGAGAGGAAAATCAATATTAATGCAAAGTCATTGGCAAGCAGTCAGTAACGTGGTGGAGATAGTAACGAATACTATCAGATGAAGTACGTGACTGACTGAGCAGTCAGTATGTGGCAATATTTATGCTGGTTGTGAGGCACCCTATTGGCTAGTGTATTCACGTGGCAAGATGGTGGTGCACTCACTAGAGGAATGCAGGCTGCAGCAACACTGACCTCTATCAGCCATTGACATCCATTTGTTCTGGAGGGCATTCAACTTCTGCATGGCTCGATACCAGAGAAAGCATGTACAGTGTTTTAAAAATGTAGAAATAAGAAAATGTTTTGAAGATACTGTGCTGTCTTTTTATGCAAACAAATATGTTACTCACTGTAGTCTGATACTAACATTATTTTCTATCGATTCAGGATACTTCATTGGTAGGTTATCCACAGGAGGTTTCTAGAAGGACTGAAAATGTGTACTGTCCAGTGACTATTCACACCATTAGCAGTGTTTATCGTTTAAACTGTGGGCTCAAAGACATACAAGGAGAAGCTAGGGATATATAGCCCAATTCAGACTGAGCAAGGCTAAAACATTCAGATTGTGCCAGGTGGCCTAGAAGTTATTTGATAACATTTGTTTCATCTCAGTACCCATTCATCTAATTGGTACATGCTCACCATGACATTGAGGAATTTTATGCAGTTACTGTCTTCATGATCTGGGTGATTAAGTCAAAAACCCTTCCTTGCACACACAACATTCCCACTATCACAGCAAATGGCAGTCATTAAAGGAATCTCAGGATTGGCAGTACTAGAGGAATGGCACTGCTCATCAGTCTACTGATCTAGAGTCCTAGGTTTTGTACACCTGATTTTTGAACCCTTTTGTTTCTTATCAAGCCCGTAGACAGACTCATCATTTGATACATACGTATGATAAATACAAACAGGAATGAATCAAATAAAACAGAATGTGGAAACGTAGTACTTACAACATGACAAAAAGAACTGACTTACCTATGTGAACTGTGTTTCACTTTAAATCAGTATTATGTAAATATAGTGGAGAAGCTAATGAAACAAAAGGACGCATTGACTAAAAAGAATATCGTTTCACAAGGAATAACAAATTACCTATTCCTATTTCAAACAGATGAAACAGAAGTTATAAAGATAATTAGTAAAAAAATTATAGAGGGCACAGATGGAGTACTTGTAAAAGTAATCACTGCCAGCAGTATCTAACAAAGCCTCTGACATTCCTAGTAAACTTGGGAATAAAGGAGAGTCTGTTCCCAAGACATCTGCAAAAGTGTAGAAAAAGCTATTAAAATTGGAGTTATAAAATTCATAGAAAAACAAAATATTGTGTATGAACCACACCATAGATTTGGTAATGGAAAGTCCACAGAAACAGTAATGGCTAGTTCCAAGACACACACAACCATAGATTTATAAGAATGAAAGAAAGTTTGTAGCATATTCCTGGATTTCTCAAAGCCTTTTACTGTGTATGCCAGACTAGTCTCTCATATAAACTACATAGATATGGTATCAGAAGGAATACAACCAGTCTAATAAAATCATTTATAGAAAAGAGAGAAGAAAGTTTGGATTTAAGATATAAGGTAAACAATAAGGTGGAAACTTTTTACTTTGATTTCCAAATGTAAAGCATTGGGTAGCGCAAGGCTCAGTACCCAGTCAATCAATGTTTATATTGTGTATTTATGATATGGCAGCATTAGTAAAAGAAAAGGTAATCATTGATGCAGCTGATACATCCTTCATTGTGAGCAACAACTCAATAAATAATTAGAATCAAGAACTATCATGGGCATAAAGAGGGCGAAAGAATATTTCAGTGAAAACAATATAATTAGAAGTGAAAAGAAAACCTTCATGGAAGCACTTTCAAAAAGAAAAGTAAATGAAGTGATACTAAATGTTAGAGCTAGGGACACATTAATAACAGAAGTTGGCAGCTACAAGTTCTTGGAATTTACAGTAGACAGAGTTACGATGTGGGAAAATCATATACAGGGTCCACCAGAAAAATGTATACACATTTTAAGGTACGAAAATTATTACTTGTGTGTTTATTTTAAATTTAATAATTGATCACACATATTGTACAACCTTCAGTTTAGCACATGATTACATTAAATGTTCAAAACATTCACTGTTGGTTGCTATACATATAACAGAACAACAAGCGGTCCCCATAACTACGTCAGTCAATTTTACAGTGGATGTCGCTGCACATGTCACTGTAACCTTCTGGCGAAGTTCCTCCAGCATGCGTGGCTTACTTCAACAGAACATTATCTTTCACATTTCCCCACGAATAAAAGTCGATAGGTGTTAGATCTGGTGACCATGGAGGGTTATGGGAATTTAGGATGCAGTACAGGGAAAGTTCCCACCCATGCAATTCAGAAAAGCTGGTGTTAGTGGGTAGATCTATATGGTGCAGGCTGTGAAGCAGTTATTGCAGGATGTCACATTTGGCAGTGTGTTCAGCAACAGGGTGGTCCACTTGTTTCTTGGCCACAATTTGTCGGTGGCCATTCATGCTGACAGACAGCTTGTTCATTGTCATGCCCACATACAATGCAGCACAGTGGTTGCAGCTTAGCTTTTAGATCACATGACAGGTTTCACAGGTGGCCCTGACTGTCATTGGATATGTGGTGTACATGATCGGACTGGAGTAGGTGGTGGTGGGAGGATGTATGGGACAGGTCTTGCATCTAGGTCTTTTACAGGGGTTGTGAGCAGAGGTTATAAGGATTGACGAGTATACTGTGTAGGTTCAGTGAATAGCAGAATACCACTGTGGGAGGGGAGGGAAGGATAGTGGGCAGGACATTTCTCATTTCAGGCCACGACAAAAGGTAGTCGAAACCCTGACAGAGAATGTAATTCAGTTTCTCCAGTCCGGGGTGGTACTGAGTTATGAGGGGAATGCTCCTCTAAGGCTGCATGGTGGGACTTTGGGAGTTAGTGGGAGACTGAAAAGATAAGGAATGGGAGATTTGATTTTGTACAAGGTTGGGAAGATAATTGTGGTCTGTGAAGGCTTCAGTGCGACCTTCAATATATTTCGAGAGGGATCACTCGTGACTGAAGATGAAATGACCATGGGTGTCTACTCTGTATGGAAGGGTTTTCTCAGTATGGACTGATGGAATGGGTGGCAGCTGTAGAAGTCGAGGTGTTGCTGGTGGTTACTAGGTTTGGTATGGACGGAGGTACTGATATAGCCATCTTTAAGAGGGAGGTCAATATCTAGAAAGGTGGCTTGTTGAGTTGAGTAGGACAGATGAAGTAAATGGGGGAGAAGCTGTTGAGATTCTGGATGAATGTGGATGGGGTGTCCTCACCCTCGATCCAGATCACAAAGATTGTCATCAATGAATCTGAACCTGGTGAGGGGTTTAGGATTCAGGATTTTTAGGAAGGATTCCTCTAGATGGCCCATGAATAGGGCACAGGATGGTGCCTTGCGGGTGCCCATAGCCGTGCCCCAGATTTGTTTGTAGGTAATGGCTTCAAAGGAGAAGTAATTGTGGATGAGGACACAGTTAGTCATAGCAACTAGGAAGGAGGTTGTTGGTTTGGAATCTGTTGGGTATTGGGAAACGTAATGTTCAATAGTGGTAAGGCCTTGGGCATTAGGGATGTTAGTGTAAAGGGAGGTGGCACCAATAGTGATGAGCAGGGCGCCGTGTGGTAAAGGGACAGGAACTGTGGAGAGTTGGTGGAGGAAATGGTTGGTATCTTTGATATAGGAGAGTAGGTTCCAGGTAATAGGTTGAAGGTGTTGATCTATGAGATCAGAGATTCTCTCGGTGGGGGCACAGTAACCGGCCACAGTAGGGTGTCCTGGGTGGTTAGGTTTATGGACTTAGGAAGCATGAAGAAGGTAGGAGTGTGGGGAGTGGTAAGGGTGAGTAGAGAGATGGACTCTGGGAAGAGGCTCTGGGATGGGTCTAAGGATTTGAGTAGTGATTGGGGATCCTGCTGGATTTCTGGAATAGGGTCAATGTGGCAAGATTTGTAGGTGATAGTATCTGAAAGCTGGTGGAGTCCTTTTGCCAGGTGATTCTTGTGATTCAAAACAACAGTGGTGCAGCCTTTGTCTGCAGGTAGGATCAATTTTTAGATGATGGACTTGTTCTTTCTGTGGATGTTAGGTTAGTTTGCATGTTGAGGGATTTGGGGAATGATGGTCAGGCAAGTTTCAGGATTAAGAAATTCTGGAAAGTTAACGGGATGATTTGGGGGCAGTGGGGGTGGATCACAGTTGGATGGAGGAGTGAACTGATGTAGGCATTTGTCTTTGGTTGAGTGTGATTGGTAATGTTGGTGACGAAAAAGTGATTCCACTGTAGGGACCAGGAGAAGGAGAGAAGGTCTTTAAGTCTTGATTGAATTTGGGCATGGGGCAAAAGCTGATGTCTTTGGAAAGGACTGATATTTTTGTTGGGCTGAGGTTTCTGGAGGAAAGATTCATTATTGTGTTACGTGTCTGTTTAGGTTCTGGATTCTGTGTAGAGGTGTGAGTGAGTTTAGGAGGGTGGGGTAAGTGTAGTATGCCTGCGAGACAGGATTTGTCAGCTATAAAGGGACGTGGGGGAGGTTTGTATGTTGTTGTAGAGGTTGTGAACACTAGTACTCCAAGGCAGGAATTGGAAGTGAGCTGGATGAAGAGCTTTTTGGGATGGCGTTGTACATGTTGCTCTAATTCCTGCAGGGCAAGAGTTGCAGTGTGGGTTATGGGTGCCAGGAATTTGGGATTGCATATTAAGAGAATTTTGTGGGTGGAGAGAAGGTATTGTCAGGAGGTTTGGGCTTGGTTGGTATGGTTTTGTAGGACTATATTTGCAAGGGCTAAGGATTGGCGGATTCTGAGCAGGTGGAGGTCATCATGGAAGGAGGGGTGGCAGTCAGAGATGGGTAATTTGGTGCCAATAATAGCGAAAGGTGAAAACTCACTAAATTTGTGAGAAGTCACAAGGATCAAAGAAAAGAATAAATAATAAAAAATATATAAATAAAATAGAAAGAAACTTCCACATGGGAAAAATATATTAAAAACAAAGATTCCAAGACTTACCAAGCGGGAAAGCGCCGGCAGACAGGCACAATGAACAAAACACACAAACACACACACACAGAATTACTAGCTTTCGCAACCGATGGTTGCTTCTTCAGGAAGGAGAGGGAAAGACGAAAGGATGTGGGTTTTAAGGGAGAGGGTAAGGAGTCATTCCAATCCCGGGAGCGGAAAGACTTCCCTTAGGGGAAAAAAAGGACAGGTGGACACTCGCGCACACACACACCCACACACATATCCATCCGCACAGGTATGTGCACATACCTGTGCGGATGGATATGTGTGTGGGTGTGTGTGTGCGAGTGTCCACCTGTCCTTTTTTTCCCCTAAGGGAAGTCTTTCCGCTCCCGGGATTGGAATGACTCCTTACCCTCTCCCTTAAAACCCACATCCTTTCATTTTTCCCTCTCCTTCCCTCTTTCCTGACGAAGCAACTGCCAGTTGCGAAAGCTCGTAATTCTGTGTGTGTGTTTGTGTATTATGTTCATGTGCCTGTCTGCCGGCGCTTTCCCGTTTGGTAAGTCTTGGAATCTTTGTTTTTAATATAAAAAATATATATGTATTATTGTTAGTCGTAAATCTAAGGGGGGATAAATGTGAAGGAGGAGGGCGGCAGATGTGACTGGATCAGATGGAATTAGTGGGTGTGAACTGGGATAGAACAGAGAAAGAGCAGGGGATGGGGAGGGGTTCATAGAATGAGATATAAGATTGTGTGGCACCAGAAAGGTGTGGGAAATAGCGTGCAAAACTAAGGGAGATTAACACAGGGAGCATGATTAATTGGAAAGTATAGAATTAATTATATCAGTGGGGTTAATGAGGAACATAAGATACTGCACCAACAGTCAGCACGGTGTTGTAGCCATCTGTTATGCATGGCTGAGACAGTCCATACAAGGTGGCTTGTAAGTAGAATGTCCAGTGTGGTTTGTCGGTGACTAGAGAAACATTGGAAAGTACAGAAAGACGGATGAACATTGATGCAAGAAAAATAATAATAACAAAGGAAAACAGCTCTGGATTCGGATTGAATAAAAGCCATCAGGCAAAAGTCAAACAATGGAAAATCCAGGATGGAATGTAACAATATTATGAAAAGGGAAGTCGCTACTCACCATATAAAGGAGATGCTGAGTCACAGATAAGCACAACAAAAAGACTGTAACAAATAACAATAGGTTTAGACATACAGGTACATGCATGAGTGCGTGTGCGCGCACGTGCAAGCAGAAGCACCAATGCATGATGCGAGTGGCGACTGAGTGAGGGTGAGGAAGAGGGAGGGATAGTATGGTGGGGATGGGCAGACAGTGAGTTTCTGCAGGTTAGACAGAGGCCAGAGAAGAGGTATGTGTGCGTGGGGGGGGGAGTAGCGGAAAAGGAGAGAAGACAAAAGACTGATTGTGATGGTGGGATGATGGCTGTGTAGTGCTGGAATGTGAACAGGGAAGGGGCTGGTGGGTGAGGATAGTGACTAATGAAGGTTGAGCCTATGAGGGTTACAGGAACATAGGATGCATTGCAGGGAAAATGCCCACCTGCACAATTCAGAAAAGCTGATGTTGGTAGTAACAATCCATATGGCTCAGGCTGTGAAGCAGTCATTGAAATGAAGGATGTCATGTTTGGGAGCATGTTCAACAATAGGGTGGTCCACTTGTTTGTCAGTGGCCATTCATGCAGACAGGAAGCTTGCTTGTTGTCATGCCCACATAGAAAGTGGCACAGTGGTTGCAGCTTCACTTGTAGATCAAATGCCTTGTTTCACCTTTCCTCCAGAAGCCTTAGCTTTGCAGAAATATGTGTCCTTTCCAAAGGCCTCATGTTTGGCCCCACTCCCAAATTCAATCATGCAGGACTTGTTACAGACCTTCTCTCCTTCTCCCAGTCCCTACAGAGGAAACCCTTTTTTGCCACCAATTCTAGCAATCAGACCCAACCAAAGACCAATACTGAGCCCTGTCTAACTCAGTTCTCTCTTCAATCCAACCGTGATCCATCCCCACTGCCCCCCCCCCCCCCCCCCCCCCAAAAAAAAAAAAAAAAAATCATCCCCTGTTAACTTTCCAGTATTTCTTAACCCTCAAACTTGCCTGACCATCATTCTCCAAATCTCTCAACATGCCAACTAACCTAACATCCAAAGAAAGAACTGAAGTCCATCATCTAAAAATTGATCCTACCTGCAGACAAAGGCTCCACCACTGTTCTTTTGAATTGCAAGGATCACCTGGCAAAAGGACTCCACCAGCTTTCAGATACTACCACTGACAAACCTTGCCACATTAACGCTGTTCCAGAAATCCAGCAGGATCCCCAGTCACCACTCAAATCCTTAGACCCATCCCAGAGCCTCTTTCCAGAGTCCATCCCTCTACTCACCCCTACCACTTCCCACACTCCTACCTTCTACGTGCTTCCGGAGTCCATAAACCTAATCATCCAGGATACCCTATTGTGGCCGGTTACTGTGCCCCCACCGAGAGAAACTCTGTTCTTGCAGACAAACACCTTCAATCTATTACCTGGAACCTACTCTCCTATATAAAAGATACCAACCATTTCCTCCACCAACTCTCCACAGTTCCTCTCCCTTTACCACACGGCACCCTACTCATCACTATTGATGCCACCACCCTTTATTCTAACATTCCTAATGCCCATGGCCTTACCACTATTGAACATTACATTTCCCAATACCCAATGGATTCCAAACCAACAACCTCTTTCCTAGTTGCTATGACTAACTGTGTCCTCATCCACAATTACTTCTCCTTTGAAGTCATTACCTACAAACAAATCTGGGGTACGGCTATGGGCACCTGCATGGCACCATCCTATGCTCTATTCATGAGCCATCTAGAGGAATCCTTCCTAAAAATCTTGAATCCTAAGCCCCTCACCAGGTTCAGATACATTGATGACATCTTTGTGATCTGGATCGAGGATGAGGACTCCCTATGCACATTCCTCCAAAACTTCAACAGCTTCTCCCCCATTTGATTCACCTGGTCCTACTCATCCTGACAAACTACCTTCCTAGATGTTGACCTCCATCTCAAGGATGGCTACATCAGTACCTCCGTTCATATCAAACCTACTAACCACCAGCAATACCTCCACTTCGACAGCTACCACCCATTACATACCAAGAGGTCCCTTCCGTACAACATAGCCGCCCGTGGTTGTTGCATCTGCAGTGACAAGCGGTCCCTCTCAAAATATTCCTGAATTCCAATCAAGAACAACTGCCAAGATGAGAAACATAGAAGTAGATATTCTTGGTGTAGTAAAGCAGCCTGGATCACCCAAGAAAGGCAAGGCCTCCAGTCCAGATTGTATACCAGTCAGATTCCTTTCAGAGTATGCTTATACAATAGCTGCATATGTAGCCAATAATATACAACCACTCACTCACAGAAAGTTCCGTACTGAGAGACTGGAAAATTGCTCAAGTCACACGATTACCCAAAAAGGGAAATAGGAGTAATCTGCTGAATTACATGCCCAGCTCACGAAAGTCGATTTGCAGTAGGGTTTTGGAATGTATGCTGTGTTCAAACATTATGAATCACCTCGAAGAAAATGATTTATTGACACACCGTTAGCACGGATTCAGAAAACATCATTCTTGTGAAACACAGCTAGCTCATTATGCTCGTGAAGTAATGAGTACTATCGACAAATTGATTCCATATTTTTAGGTTTCCAGAAGGCTTTTGACGCCTTTCTTTACCAGCGTCTTCTAACCAAACTGCATGTCTATGGAATATTGCCTCAGGTGTGCGACTGGATTTCCTCTCAGAAAGCTCACAGTTTGTAATAGATGAAAGTCATTGAGTAAAACAGAAGTAATAACCGGCATTCCACAAGGAAGTGTTGTAGGCCCTCTATTGTTCCTGATCTATATTAATGGCATAGGAGACAATCTTGAGTAGCCCTATTAGATTCTTTGCAGATAATGCTGTCATTTAACGTCTTGTAAAGTCATCAGATGACCCAAACAAATTGCAGAATGATTTTATAAGATCATGAGTAGTCCTATTACATTCTTTGCAGATGATGCTGTCATTTACTGTCTTTTAAAGTCATCAGATGACCAAAATGAATTCCAGAATGATTTAATAAGATATCTGTATTGTGCGAAAAGTGGCAGTTGACCCTAAATAAAGAAAAAGTGATAAGTTATTCATTTTAGTATTTAAAGAAATCTGCTAAATTTCGATTACACGATAAGTCACACAAATCTTAAGGCTGTAAATTCAACTAAATACTTAGGAATCACAAATAATCTAAATTGAAACGCTCAAATGGATAATGTTGTGGGTAGAGCAAACGAAAGACTGAGATTCATTGGCAGAACACTTAGAAGGTGCAACAGGTCTACTAAGGAAACTTCATACACCCTGCTTGTTTGCCCTATTCTGGAGTATTGCTGTGCAGTGTGGGATCCGCATCAGGTGGGACTGGTGGATGACATCAAAAAAGTTTATAGTTGCGATGGGACCTTCTCAAGAAATTTCAATCACCATTTTTCTCCTCATATTTCCCATGGGCCTTTCGAGAGTGGGACAGTAGAGAGACAGCTTGAAGGTCGTTCATTGAACCCTCTGCCAGGCACTTTATTGTGAATAGTGGAGTAATCATGTAGATGTAGACACTGAAGGTCTCACTGAAGCCTTCACAGATTGTAATTATCCTCCCAACCTTGTAAAAATAACAAATATCCTGTGCCCTATCTTTTCAGTCTCCCACCACCTCCCAAAGTTCCATTGTCCAGCCACAGAGGAGCATTCCCCTCATAACTCAGTACCACCCAGGAATGGAACAACTGAATTATATTTTCTGCCAGGGTTTTGACTACCTTTTGTCGTGCCCTAAAATGAGAAATATCCTGCCCATTACCCATACCACCCCTCCCACAGTAGTATTTTGCTCTCCACCAAACCTACACAATATACTCGTCCATCCTTACACAACCGCTGTTCCCAACCCCCTTACCTCATGGCTCACACCCCTGTGATAGACCTAGATACAAGACTTGTCTCATACGTCCTCCCACCACCACCACCACCACCACCACCACCACCACCTACTCCAGTCCAGACATGAACATCAGCTATACCATCAAAGGCAAGGCTACCTGTGAAACCTGTCATATGATCTAAAAGCTAAGCTGCAACCACTGTGCTGTATTCTATGTGGGCTTGACAGTGAACAAGCTGTCTGTCAGCATGAATGGCCACCAACAAACTGTTGCCCAGAAACAAGTGACTATCCTGTTGCTAAACATGCTGCGAAACATGGCATCCTTCATTTCAATGACTGCTTCACAGCCTGTGCCATATGGATTGTTCCCACCAACACCAGCTTTTCTTAATTGCACAAGTGGGAACTGTTCCTGCAATACTTCCTACGTTCCCATAACCGTCCTGGTCTCAACCTTCGTTAGTCACTGTCCTCACCCATCCAGCCCCTTTCCTGTTCCCATTCCAGCACTACAGAGTCGTCATCCCACAATAACATTCAGTCTTTTTACTTTTCTCCTTTTCTACTTCTTAACCCCCTCTCCTTCCCACCTCTCCCCTTCCCTCTGTCTAACATGCAGCACTTCACTATCCGCCACCCCCACTGTACTATTCCTGCCCCTACCCACCCGAGTGTCGTCCATACTCCCACCCAATCGCCAGTCCCATCATGCACTGGTGTTGCTGCTTGCAGTGTGGTTTCAATTGCCTGATACTGCAGTCATGTGTGTGAGTTGCATTTGTGTGTGTGTGTGTGTGTGTGTGTGTGTGTGTGTGTGTGTGTGTGTATTGTTGACAAAGCACCTTTGTCTCTTTTCCATCTCTTGCTCATGGCATTCAGTGGGAAGGTGTCAGCTACCTGCACACCTGTGACCATTTTCTTGAATTGGATGTACCTGTCAGATAAGTAGAAAGCCAGCAAGAAGAATGCTTAGGAAGGCAAAGTGGAAGTAACTGGTTGTGTTTCAAAATGAGGACAGTTCCCAATGAGTGGATCATATAAGCAGTAGCAGTATCTGCCACAGCTCTGTTCTGTTGGCTCAGTGCTGGTATCCCTATGACATCTAAGAAAGGCAAACAATTTTCTGATGCATCTGCTGGAATCTTTGCATCCTTCTGAGTTTCAAAAGCAAAAACCACTTAGTTATTAAACAGTGGCAAGAGGGAATCATGGCAATAGTACATGAAATGTACCCATGTTCTCATTAAAGCACCCTATGTATGGGATACCATTACAATGAAAAATTCTGGTAGAGATAGGAACAATGACTGTCAGCCAAGATGATGTCTATAAGACCAAGGTGGAGCATTCTCTCAACCATCTGCAAAGAGCAGGCAGAATCCAGCTTTCTGCCACTGTCAAATGATTGCTGAAAGCTTAAGTTGCAGCATCTGATTCACTGTTAGTTAAGTTTACAACTGAAACTACTTCATGTGCTATCTGGATTCAGCATTGCTTGTGGCTAACGTGTCACTGGGTCATTACAAGGTCCACAATACAATACTGAATCACCTCATCAAGAATGCTTAAGAATCATCTTTAACCTGTGTAATGTCAGATGAATGACATGGCTTGTGGAGAGAAACATTTTAACTTCCTCTTGAAACCTAGTAAGGATTATAGCTACCTGAGTTGGTTTCATTTTATTGCGTCAATAGCTGAATGGGAAAGGCCATGAAGTGATAGGTTGACTGCCATCTTGTCTCAACATTAGAAAGTTGATATCTCATAAGACAGTACCATTGCAGCTGCAGGAGATACCATTTAACACTGATAACAAGACCTCTCTGTGTGCATCTGTATAGAGATCTTCCAGTGCTGCTATCTCTTACGAGTTGATTTCACGTATCTTGAGAATGCCAATGATATGTGTACATTAGGTTCAAAATGTCAAGTGTGCCTCACATGTTGTTGAAAAGATAGTTCACTAGGCTTAACCAATGCTTGTAGTATTTCACTTAAATGTAGCTGCAGAGGCGCTTCCATAGTAGTATATTATTAAGGTTCAGTAAATATGTCATTAATATTCATGTGATGTATGCCAATGTTGCATATACTTCTTGAGTCTGACTCAAGACTGAAAGTAGTCTTGGGAAAACAATAAATGACAACACATGCAGATACTTTGTTTTATTTTAAACATACGCACAGACGTAAGACGTATTCCTCTCTGCATGTACCAATAATGTATTACAACGTAAAATGAAGCTGAAAGCTTAAGATACTTGCTTGAAAATGGACCAAGGTTGAAACTGGCACAGATAATAAAATGAGTACAGCCTGCTTTAACCATGTTTTAATTCACAAAAAATGATTTTATCATTTTCAATACCTAAGATTCTACTTGGAGGTCTCTTACACTCAGATAACACTAAGCAAGTGGCTTAGTAGGTGCCGTTTTGTGAATATTTTCCTTCCTTTCCTCACCTTATTTTAGATATAAAGCTTGTAATGTCGCGTTAAATCACTTTGAGAAAGGCAGTCTCCCTTGAGGTAGTTTTATGATGTGATTGTGTTTCCAGTTGTTGTAGATATAATTGCATTCACAGAAAGAGACCCCATTTAATGCTTTTTTTAATGAACAACTTTTCTATTTTTAGTTCTTACTCTATTCCTACTGTTACAGATGACAGATGGTGCTTAGTGAGTTTTATTTAAATTGGGAAACTACCTCAAATTTGTGTACAAAAACCACGTAAGTTACAGTGCAGGCATGTTACATGAGGTTTTCAGTATTCTCTTGCTCTCTTTTTGCAAACTATCAGTCTTAAAGAAAAAAATGAATAGGACCAGTTTTTGTAGGAAATTTAATATACCGGGTGATCAAAAAGTCAGTATAAATTTGAAAAGTTAATAAACCACTGGATAATGTAGTTGATAGGTAAAAATTGACCCACATGCTTGGAATGACATGGGGTTTTATTAGATGCAGGATGCAGGATGGCACTCCACCCCATATTGCTAGACACGTGAAAGATCTCTTGCGCGCGTCGTTTAGTGATGACTGTGTGCTCAGCCACCACTTTCGTCATGCTTGGCCTCCCAGGTCCCCAGATCTCAGTCCGTGCGATTATTGGCTTTGGGGTTACCTGAAGTCGCAAGTGTATCGTCATCGACCGACATCTCTAGGGATGCTGAAAGACAATATCTGACGCCAATGACTCACCATAAATCCGGATGTTCTTTACAGTGCTGTTCACAACATTATTCCTCGACTACAGCTATTGTTGAGGAATGATGGTGGACATATTGAGCATTTCCTGTAAAGAACATCATATTTTGCTTTGTCTTACTTTGTTGTGCTAATTATTGTTATTCTGATCAGATGAAGCGCCATCTGACAGGCATTTTTTGAACTTTTGTATTTCATTGGTTCTAATGTAACCCCATGTCATTCCAAGTATGTGTGTCAATTTGTACCTCTCTATCTACATTATTACGTGATTTATTAAGCTTTCAAATTTATACTGACTTTTTGATCACCCAGTAGTTGAATTTTGAGCTGTGATGCATTTTCACTAGAGGCTGCAGGCTGCAGTTTTTCAAATGTTCAAGAAAAGCATACAAAATTGACCTTCAACCCCCCCCCCCTCCTCCTCCCTGTTTCCTCACATCTCCCTCCCTCCTTCCCCCACACCAGTCAGGATTTTTAGTATGTTGTTCATGACACTTCCTCCTATGACATACAAAAATTTGCACCTTCATTAATTATTTCACATATTCGACCTATTTCAGTCTAACTGAGTGGGCCCTTCTGTCACCGGCTTAGTCGACTATCTCCTTCACATTACTGTCTCCTTCACATTACATTTGTTTTATTTAATACAAACCATTGAGAAATGCACAGAAGTATGATTTCCAACACATACTTATGTTCTTTTAAATAAAAACCTGTTGTTATTTTAACACAACTGAAAATAGAAAAAAAAAAATAATCAATGCTGTTTCTTACATTGTAAAATGTTAATTACGTCCAGAGTAATTTGTAACATAAAGTTGACACTTGAGTAACTCCTCAGCAGTTCAGCCATGTGTATCAGAGAGATCCAAATTAATTAGGAATACAAAAAGAACAGTGATGCAATATAGGTACAGAAGAGACATGAGCAGCACATTACAGCATGCTAACTTTTTTTTCTTTCTAAGCATACTGTATGGCACTGATTTGTTAGAAGACAATTTACATTAACATCAGAATGTAGTTAAACTTACAAATTTGATTTTTGTTTTTCATTACAGAATGTAAAAGAGAGTATATAACGGTGGAAGAGCAGGAGAATGGGCTGACCAATTTATGCGTCCACCACATACTATGAAACGTCCATCAAACATTCTGTCAAGGGTCAGTGTTGTGTTTATTGCAGAATGTGCAGGAGCAGCATCATGTTGATAACACATACATCTATGCATTTCCAGTGGGACATTTTCTAGCAACTTTGCCAGACCATTTTGTAGAAATTTCATGTATTTTGCAGCTGTTTGGGTGCCTTCAGTGAAGTGAAGACCAATGAGATAATTGCCAATTACTCTGCACCATACATTTACATTCCATGGTCGCTGTCGCTCTACCTGTCGAAGCCAGCAAGGATTGTCCATGGACCAGTAATGCATGTTTCGTAAATTCGCTGCACAATTGCTTGTGAAACCTGCTTCATTGGTAAACAGGTAGAACTGCAACGCATTCTCTGTTAATGCCCATTGACAGAAATTCACTCGGTTATTAAAGTCATATCCATGTAATTGCTGCTGCAGCGACGCATGATACGTGTGAAATTTGTGATGATGAAGTATGCACATTACACTACTTTGACTCATTGTCCTGCCTCTACCATTGTCACATGAATTCATGTGTGGATTCATGGCAACAGCAGCTAACACACCAACCACACCTGCTTCTCTTGTGATGGGTTTGATCTCTGTCCAGCTACTTTTCTGTATACAACCTGCAGGCTGCAGCTGAATTTTGTCTACACTAGCCATTGATGGGTATCATCTCTGCCTTTTCAGAGTTAGTATAAACCATTTTCACAGTTCTGATGGCACTGTACACACTGTTGTACATGCGACCTTCTCACATTCCTACTGTGCATACTTCTGTTCTTGCTTGTGTACAGTTCACTATCACAGACATTCGGCAATACAGTGTACTACAGTTATTCTGATTACAAGGACTAATTCAGCAAGTGCTACCTGCGGACACTGAGACAGCATAGCTCATAAACATCATAGTCTTCGTAAAAATACCCCTACAGATCTTGTTTGTTACAACACATGACTGAACTTCTGAGGTTTCGAGTGTCAACTTTGCATTAAAAATTACTCCGTATGTACTTAACATTTTGCACAACTATTCTTAGTTGTGCTAAAAATAATAATGGGTTTCCATTAAAAAAAAAAACAGAAGTATGTGTTGAAAATCATTCTTCCATGCATTTTTCAATGGTCTGTATTAACCAATTCCAACCCCCCCCCCTCTGCACCACCACCACTTTTGATCTGTGGAATTGGTTTTTTAGTGTTTGTTTTGGTTTGGTAGGTGTTTTCAGTGGTAATGTTAGGTGACTCACTCTGTATGTTTGTATGTATGTATGTATATATATGAAATTATATGTATATATAATGTATATATATGTATATATGTATATATATGAAATTATTTTGAGGTATGCAGTAAATTTAGTATTTAATCTCTATTCAAAGAATGCCTAAAAGCCTCCTACACAGTCAAACTTATCTTTAAAATTCACTCTTATTGATTTGTCAAACAAGCCCATACACGATCCAACAAGTTTGTCAGTTTAACCTCACTTCTGAAGCAGATGCTGTTTGTGTGTGCTATATTTCGACGCTATTGGGAAATGCTAGATATGCAAATGAACCATTCCTAACCTTAACTCTGGCATTGTGTTTAAAGAAAAAGAAGAAGAACAAGAAGAAAATGCTGGTCCAGGTAATGGTTTAAAATGGAAGAGAATCATAGAATGGACAGTGAAACTTTTAATGATTTATTTAGAGCTAATGTTGCACTCACACTGAAAAGAAAGACACAACTTTGTGAAAATTTATTCACTGCTACGTGATCCTCTAATGAGAGTTCATTAAAAAAGCCAGAGTGTGGAAGCATAATCCTACATTGTTTGTGGAGGAGCCAGAGAACTTTGATTTTTTTTAAATAATTTTATTGCACTCCTGCTTGTATGTTGTGCATAGAATATTAATTTTCTTCTTAACCTCTTCCTGTGTAATATATGGCTAGGAAAGATGAGATGCCTCTATCGAACTGTTAACTGCCAGAGCTATTGTTTTTATTCTTGATCATAGTTTCCATAGTTGTGGAAACTCACAATATAGATAGGGAGATAAATTGTGATAACACTCTTTACCACTAGGCATATGCAGTGAAACATCAATAAAAAAGCATCATATTGCTCTTTTCAAGTTTTTCTGGCAATCAGAATTTCTCTCCAACATGTAAAACACACACTGTGTTTGTCGTCCATGTCAGACATGGTCAAATATTGGCAGACATAGTAAAGTTTGACAAATTGGTGAATCGTGTACTGGGTCCTGAACATTTATGTTGACATAAAAACATTTTTGACATGTTACTGAGTCTGTGAAGACAGTACAAGGTGGCAGGACAAGAGCATGAAGTGTATTATCTAAATAGTTATTAATTATTGAAATAAATTTGCAACACTCCTTGGAAAAGGTGCAGAAATAAATGACAACCTACATAACCTACTATTAGCACATAAATACAAGTTGCCATGACCAAAAGAATACACAAATAGTGCACTTTTTGGTCACAGGGGCATAAAAGTGTCATTGCTCTTTGTCTTTTTTTCATTTGATGGAGCATATATGCTTTCTCTTGGTGGAAGTGGAATAAACACAAACACAACCATTTTGTTTACATTATATGTACATCTACATCTAAATGACTACTCTGCAATTCACATTTAAGTGCTTGGCAGAGGGTGTATGTCTTTCATATGAAGCAGGGACTGTAGCATAGAACTTTTTCCTGGTGCTACTCTTCCTCTTCGAAGTAGCACATTTGCAGTTGTATGCACTGCAGCTCTTAATTTTTGTTTTACACCCTCCACAGCCTCACAAAACAGCTTCATTAGAGACCATCTGATCCTGACAGTCATTGTCACCCTGTCAGTGCTACACAACAGCAGCAAGACTGTGCATTCAACTTCCGTACTAAGTCACAACCATCTTTACAGTATAGCATGCTTCAGTGAGAGAGAAGAGTTGATGAGTAGGAAGTGACCATAGAACCACCATTTGTGGGCTCATCATACTTGTGGAACTGTAGTGGAAAGAAAGGAAGCCACTGCAGCACTGACATAACAGCAGCACCTCGATTTCTAATGAATGCATCCTTCAACATTGGACCCATACTACCTCCATTTCTGATTTCCGATGGTCGTGCTTATTAAAGCACAGTTGTGTTCATACTAACCTTTTCTTCTGTGACAGGGTTATCTACCTTTTGTGTGGAATTAGAAGTTTTCCACATATGGGAAGGCTGGTGTATGAAAATTATGTGGTTGTAAACTACATAATCATGATATGACATGAAAAATAAATGTGTGGTATAAAACAATGTTTTGAAAACACAGGTGTCTTATTCTTTTTGGTGTGCTTGGTGTGAAAAGGTTTTAACAACAAGGAATTTTGACAATTTATTTGAACACAGTTTTAATGCCATCTCTGTGAGTAATTAGGCTAACTGTCTTATTTTGGTAAGAAGCTAGTACCTTCTGTAATACAGTTTGATTATGTGGGAACTTGTATACAAGTTTATTTTTATAGCTATGAGGGTTAATTTAAATATTTGGCTCTTGATGTGATTGTTATGCATATATTCCACAATTATGAGATTTAATTATTGGGTACTGTAATTTTTTTTAATAAAGAGTAGTTTCTTACAGGGGTAAGACAAGATTTTTGCAGCATTGAGACTTTGTATTCTGTGAAATTCAAACAACAGAATGAAATATGTAGTTGAAAGATGATAGTTTATTACTGATTTTAGATTGGAAGTCTCTCTGTGCATTGGATTGTGCACTGTTCTGAAACTTCCTGGCTTATCCACAGCTTAGGGATTGTTTCTAGATTATAACATGATATTCTTTCCTCTAGGAATGCTTGTTCAGAGATGTGTGCTGGAGAGCTTTTATCAGTTTGGAAGTAGAGGAGAGGTACTGACAGAACTGAATCTGTGAGGACTGGTCTGGAGTTACACCTGTAAAGTTCAGTCTATGAGAGTGTTGGCTATGAGAGACTAGATTCTAGGTTCGACTGTGGTCTGTCACACAGTTTTAATGTGACAGAAATGTATATATCATTATTAAAATTATTCACTAATGACCCGCCCCACCTTCATACTACTTATCTACTGCTGGATGACTTGTCTAGCATAGCTGCAATAAATTATATACACAGACATCCCTTTTATATATTAAAAACAAAGATTCCAAGACTTACCAAGCGGGTAAGCACCGGTAGATAGGCACAATGAATAAAACACACACACACACACACACACACACACACACACACACACACACACACACACACACACACACAGAATTTCGAGCTTTCGCAAATCGGCGGCTGCTTTGTCAGGAAAGAGGGAAGGAAAAGGAAAGATGAAAGGATGTGGGTTTTAAGGGAGAGGGTAAGGAGTCATTCCAATCCTGGGAGCGGAAAGACTTACCTTAGGGGGAAAAAAGGATAGGTATATACTCGCGCACCCGCGCGCGCGCCCACACACACACACACACACACACACACACACACACACACATACATCCATCCATCCATACATACATACATACATACATACACAGACACAAGCCTATGTGTGTGTGTGTGTGTGTGTGTGTGTGTGTGTGTGTGTGTGTGTGTGTGCGCGCGCGCGCCAGTGTACACCTGTCCTTTTTTCCCCCTAAGGTAAGTCTTTCCGCTCCCGGGATTGGAATGACTCCTTACCCTCTCCCTTAAAACCCACATCCTTTCGTCTTTCCCTCTCCTTCCCTCCTTCCAGAAGAAGCAACCGTAGGTTGCGAAAGCTAGAAATTCTGTGTGTGTGTTTGTGTGTTTTATTTATTGTGCCTATCTACTGGCGCTTTCCCGCTTGGTAAGTCTTGGAATCTTTGTTTTTAATATATAAATAATTTATCAAGTAGACTCAGCCGTACTGTAGGATTGTTCACTGTCAGTGGTGTTGCCTTCAGGAAAGTCTCATTACTGAATGGTTGTTAGAGAATGCAGAACAGTTTAGATAATATTTCTGCTTGGCTAACTGATGGCAGATCTCTTAAAATGTAAATAAATGGAAGATTATGCCCTTAAACAAGAGAGAAAACAAAATAGCATTTAATTACAAGATTAGTGTTGAACTTGTGGAACATATCACACCATTTGAGTATTTAGAAATAATGTAGTGAAGTAAAGTGCAATGTAATGAACACACGAAATGAGTAGTGGGGAAACTGGATACAAGACTTCTGTTTGATTTGAAGACCTGCTCTGGTGCATGTTGAATGCCTGTATCTCAAGTAATAGCATCCACACATAATTAGCCACAACGTAATTTAATTTTACAGTACATACTAAGCAAATGGTTCTGTAATCCTGTGGGCATAGACATGCTTTGTTCTTCCAGTAGCATGTACTTCAACAGATTTTTCCAAAAACAATTTTAGTGACTTGGAAATTGGGTCACATTCTGGGCATAGTTTCTGTAAAAGTTAAAATATTTCAGAACCTGCTAAAAAAAAAAAAAAATCACTTCTTATTTTCATTGCATATTATGACATATTATGTAGTATCTGCATGCGTTGAGTAAATTAATAACATTAAAGTTATTCAAATTGGTCAGTGTATAATCTTGTTCTCTATTAAGAATTAAACTTATATTATTTACTGCACATGTTTGATCTTACAGAGTCGTCTTCTTTTGCTGCCAGTGATGAAATACAATCTGCTGCAGATTACTTCTCAGTCTGGTCTTTTGGTGAACAAAATGCAAGGTAAAATGCTGTACAACTTCATAATTGACAATTGTACCGCGCACCTCTCTGTGTAACAGGTATGATTGCTGTTACATTGACATACAAATAGAACTTTCTCTGCATAACAAATGTTTAGTGGGATCTTCCAATTATGTTAATGTAGCTGGGTTAATTATGTGTTAACCCTATAAGCCACTGGACTAGGCTGTTCTAATAGTGCAGGAGCACTTTGGAACATTCCCTGTCTGAAATTGAAGCTCAGAGCTAGATGCTCATGTGGTGGAGAGTGGAAGTTGGAGGATTGTGCACACTTCCTCATCAGAATATGAAGCCAAAATTGACTTAACAAGCACTTCCAGTCAAGTCTTCTGATAATGACGGCAACATATATGATTATCCATGAGTCCTGTACTTGTATCATGAGAGGAATCATTTCAGGTTAGTGTTGAGATGGACATCTGTGGAGTTTGTTATTTCACAAGGTACTGAGTTCTGAGCTACAAAGTCATTTGAAACAACGAGTGGCAAACCATTTTCGGTGGGACCTCTTGTAAAATCGTATTTGGTGGGTGTTTCAGATTATTTATTTCCAAGGAAGTTGAAGATGATTGAGAGAGTTGTCTTTCAAAGTGAATACTGTCTTGTGGAATCCTGGATTACTTTGCGACAGGATTTTCTATTTTTGAAACTGTTTGTGAATCGATGGAGAACATGGATGTTCTCCAGGATACACGCCATTCTGTAGCTACAGAAACTGTACCACAAGTGGACAGGTCTCACTTGGGTGTTATCTCTTGTGTAAAAAGTAAATTCTGAAACAAATCGAGGATATATGTGTTGACTTTTCGTTGCTTCATTCATCAAGTGATATTATATGCTGAAACAGTAGAACTCCCCTATGTAAAGAAAGTTGTGGCAAAGTGTCAGAATTTTGTGTGGTCTCAAAATGTAAATGAGCACCAGTTCAGAGGATCCTCTGCATACATTTCATTCTTTTTATCTGTTGTTTCACAGTGTAACATGCTGCAGTTTACTGAACTACACTGTATAGTTGCTTTTGACAGTCAGTAGCTGAACTTGATACATTTACTTCAGTAAGCAACAAGAAAATAAATATCTACTAATCTGACATATACATCCAGGTATGCAGAGTTGCATAATTGTAGAAGAAAATTGGTGCCGGGGCATTGAGCTTTTGTTTGGCAGTACCATGTGTACAAAGTTCAGAGATACACTTATCTCTATTTACAGAACTGTATTACTATTAAGATTGAACCAAAGCTATAGGAGCCATGGGCCTCTTTTTAACTTTCATACTAAGTAAACAGCCCTACTTCTAGGTGTTTTATACCATTGTTTGGAGGACAAAAATGTCCTTCATGTGATTGAAAGTATGTTCAGGTTTCTACAGTTTTAAGAAACTATTTATGACTGTTGAATTCAACTAAAGACCAGTCTTATTAATATGAGTTAGCTACAAAACAGACTCTTTTTTCTCATCCTCTAGTTGAATTAAAGTTAGTAGGCTGTAGATGTATGATCTTGACTCTCCCTTTTGTTAGTTCATATTTACTTAAGCCTGATTTAAAATGAGTGTTCAAATCATACTTAACCCTTCAGTTTCTTGATATAAAAGTTGTGAGTCTGAAGTCACTAAACAGTTTCTAGTGTTGTGCTATATTATACTACTTCGCTTTTTCAGTTTGCACTAATACAAATCACACAGTATGACCTCAGTTTCATTCTAGCTACAGTTACAAGGATTGCTTTTGTTTTAGTGAAGCATACATTTTGGTGCCTCACTGGAAGCATTCAGGGCAGCAGATTTTTTTCAGAATCTTTACTTTTTATGACAATTGATAATTTATTCCAGATTGAGATTTAAACATATCTCCTGCTTATTGCAAACAGTTTTCTTAACCTGTTAGGCAATTTGAGCACACCTGTGGGATGGATTCAAATTTGCCGTGTCATTTACTACTTGCAAACACTACTACCACAGATTTTTCCAAGGGGTATGTGCAAATAGAATCACTGTGGAAATGGCGCGCACCTGCAGCCACAGTGAGAGTCTCATTATGGCCATGGGTATGTGTGCTTAGGTGTCTGTGTGGTTTTGTGTGGGAATGTGTGTACATTTTCTAGAGAAATAGCAAGAGCTTGGAAGCTAGTGTTGAAAACTGTTTTCTGGTGCATATTTTTGTGTGCCACACATCAGCCAGCTATAAGTGAGTGGCTTCCTGTCCTTTATTTTATGGGCTACTCAATCCAGGAATTTCCCTTGTTGTTAAATATGAAATTCAGAAATATGTTAAGAGGAACAAGAACCCAGACTGCTTTTAAATTAAAGCAGACACAAGACCTGTATTTATTTTATTTATTTATCAACAAAACAACAGAAGATTATTTTATTTACAAGACTGAGTTGGTACATACCATTTATGGAAGCCATTTCACATTGGTTTTATCTTTGGACTGGTAGTTGTCACAGTCCTACTTGTTGCGAAGGGGTACTTTGTTCCTTGGTTCTTAGGGCCCATGTCATCTCAACCCTGAAAGTTTGTTAGCTGTGAAAAAGTCACCTGTAGCGAAAGATAGAGTGGATGCATGTTGCAGTATCGAACAACCATGAGTGATGAAAATAATGATGTGGCCCCTAAGTCTGTGGTCTTTTTGTTTTATACCAGTATTATACAGTATTGGTCATATTCTGCAGAAACATGGTGTGAATTGTGTTTTGACCACTATCTAAGTTTAGGGCCCTATAAGGGCTTGTAAAGGATAATCTTGGTTTGCATAAGGTAGGTATCCATTGCATTGCTTCAATTTGTGCCATGTCATACATTGGTCAAACTGTCAGGACTGTGGTGAACCAATGCACTTCCAAGAATGGTCATTTCTTGTGTATCCATGATTTTTTTCTATTTTTTGATACTGTTGGGATGAGGGGCATAGTTACCTTACACTTGTCTTTTTTATTGTATAGTGGAATAATCTTGGAGATTTGGAGTTGTTGAGTTAAAAAGTCCAGTGCTCATGGAGCTTAATGGTTTTACTGTTTTGTTATATGGCCATCCATACCATCAAGTACAGATGACAGGGAATTTGTTATATTTTCAGTAATTCAAAGATCATCCTTCATAGTTGTAGACTATGAGTGATTTTTCTGATCTCATATATATGCAAATGTGTGCTATGTCACCAGGTCATATTTGTTATTAGTAGAGACTATCTACAATCCATTCCCATTGGCAGCTTAGCAGTCACTGAGTCAGTATATGAAGCTCTGAGTTGCGATTATGATCCAGCTGGTATATAACACGCCTCTTCTTTCAGATTAGTCTCGGAATGTGAAGTTGGGTTGGTGATAAAAAAAAAAAAAAAAAAAAAAAAAAAAAAAACACTTGAAAAATGATAGGGAGCACAGAGTCTTTGTGAGAAACCACGTTGATTCTGTGTGCACCAGTTGCGTGAAAAATGACTTGCTCTCATTGTCTATGAGACCCAAAAGGCTATAGGTTATCAGCCCCAAGTTGATGCATGTTTATTGACTTCTGAGACCATCTTAAACAGAAGTCACAATTTCAGTTTGAAGTTATTATCAGAAGTGTTATTAAATGTTGGGATCAGTCACACCTAGAGAATATATATTGGTTCACTAGATTAGATTTGATATAATTTTCATTCCATAAATCCATAGTGAGGAGGTCCTCAAAATATGGAACATGTCATGAATCAAGAAGAATGTAAAGTAAAACAAATACATCAGTTGCATTATAGGGAAGATATATGTTAAACAATGGAAACTCCTTGTAGGAATATCAACAATGTAGGAAAAGAGAGATTGCTCCTTACAGCAAATAAGACACATCAAATTGCAGACAGGCACTAGTAAAAGACACTTACATGAAGCTTTTGGCCACAGCCTTTTCAGTCAGCACAGAATGCTCATGAACTTTATCGGTATGGGCTAGGTGTTATAGTGTGGGCAAGCTTTGCCCATAATGGCTGAACACCACTGCTAGGTACCATTACAGTACAGCAGTATTGGAGGAAGATTATTCTGGGTTATGTATATCTGTTTAGCGTTGTGGTAAGTCCTGATTTTCTGTTTATGGATGAAAATGCTGACCCACATAGGACTGTTGAGGTCTCAGAAACACTGGAAAGTGTAGATATTGAACACAAGGAATGGCCTGCATACTCTAAGCCGTAAACCCAATAGAGCATGCTTGGTGTGCTATTGGCAGACATGTTGCTCAATGAACTGTGCAACAATTGCTTACTGCCTTGAGAGAGGAGTGGGCGAATATCCCCTCCAAGGACTCCTCAACAGTTTCATAGCCAGCATGAATAACAGGTTCAAAATGTGCATTTTTGCCCAAGGAGGGCATTTTCCTCACTGAGAGTCTGAGACCAACCTTTATATTGGGTGTCTAAGCTAAGTCAAACATCAGCATTATTTATGTCTGTTATCTCGCTTTCCCAAGTGGTAAAATCTCCACAGTTTTTCGTTATATCCAGTTGGTGCATAAGTTTGCACCATTTTTATACATCTTTAATAAACACAACTGATACACATAACAAAGACTTTAGTCATCAATAACATAGTCTCCTTCATTATTTACAACAGTCTGTCAATTCTAGAATAACTTTCCGATTGTAAAACGGTAGAAATCAAGTGGTTTTGAAGCAAAGAACTTGCCAAGCCATGTTTGGAGCACATTCTCATCCAGAAAAGAAGTTCCTTGAAGGTTGCTCAACAGAGAGCAGAAAAGGTGAAAATCTGATGGTGCAAGATCAGATGAATAAGACGGGTGAGGAATGACTTCCCAACCCAACTCCTGTATAGTGTTTTTTGGGAGGATGTTGTAATATCATGCCTATATTTTATTCAAAATATTACTCATGACAGCATTGTATGTGTAATGTGACTGAACTTTGACCATATTCTTATGATACTGATAAAAGGTACTTCATCATTAGTAAAATAATAAATAATTATTGTCAATGACATAATTTAATATTTTGTAAAAAATTATATCTCAGAAAATACTCATGCAAAAAGATAATGAAAATCTCAATCTTTTGTTATCTATTATTTTTGTAGAAAAATCCTTCTTCTTGTTCAAATTTTGTACTGATAGGATGTGATTTAAGTTTCGTTACACAGAGATCAGTAAAAAACTGTACTAAAGTATTGTCATGTTGATAATTGATACTTGAGAATAGAGATTATGTGTTATTGAAATGAATCTTCTTTGTTTGGAGTTTTATTTCTTTGTAATTCTCATCCTACATAAATGTTAAGTTTTCAGCTCAAATACCAAACAGAACAGCCATTAGCGGTATTGATCTGCAGTGCAGTTAGTTTATTGGTAAACAGTGAATGTTAATGTATCACGAAACATTGAGAAATATTTTCGAATGTTAATGCATATAGTGAAGGTGAGAAAAGATTTAATATAAAACATTTATTATGAGTAAAATACAGCCTGAAGCAGAATAGATAAGTGAGTGTCTTATGCTAGCCGCCGTCTTAGTGAAATATTGCAGCAGCAGTTTTAAATTGATTTTCTATACAGACTTAAATGTTGTTAGTTATAATTGCAATAATAATTGTGTACTAGTGGCCAAGGACCCACTCTAAGCTGATAAATAGCAGTTAGAATGTAAACGTGTCAAACGTCTATGAATTCAAACAGCATCTTGCATGATATAAATTCTTATCTGCTTATGCATGAAGTGTGGCAATTTTGTAACAACTGTTATGAAATATTTTGACAGGAAAATACATCAGTGTTGTGTACATGTGGTACTGTGTGACAAAACTGTTCATTTTGTTTAAAGAAAAGCGTTGCCACCTCAAGATAACAGTATGATAATTTCGATAAACGATCTTGCAACTAGCAAAGAGTCGTTTAAACAACAGCTCTGAAATTACTAAAAATCATTACTCTTCTTTAGTTCAGATTACTTATCACACATTTACCTTGTTTGTTGGTTATAAATGATTACTTTTGTGAATGATGTTAGTGACATTTGCACTGTTTGATAGACAACGTAGGTAGATGTTCCCAGGTGGAGATTTCTTTAACAAAAAAGGTTTATTGGCCAGGAAAAGCAGTGATTAAATAAAACCTGATGTTACATTAATAATAAGTAACTAGTTTTATTGTAATCTGGCTGAAATTGTACAACACAATTCATGTAATTACACCACATGCCACAATGTTATTGTGGAGTAGCATGACTTCACACAGTCTTCCTGGTTTTTGTTCTTGGATTTCACCTGGAAGGCACCTTAGTTGTTGACAATAAATGTTGGCAGTGATGGTTACATCTTGGGGAAGCAATTTGTTGTAAACCGCACCATCACTGTTCCACCAGATGCGTAACATTATCTTTTGTGGATACACACAGGTCTTTGTACAGGGAGTTACTGCTTTGTTTGGGCTCAACAATTCGTTTCTTTTGCTTCTGTTAGCATAAATACATCATTTCTTGTTACTATTAATGATACAAAACAGGAATGGCCAGTGCATCTTCATGTTTTCTCAGTGTAAAGATAGTTCCATAAAGTTTCATGCTTGCAGCCGCATAAATTCAGCTTCTTCTTCAGCCATTTTAGAGTGAGCTGAGGTGACTAATGCTCCTGCACTTGCTCCATCCTTTTAAACCTGAGGACCAAATCACTTTGTATGCGGCCAAAGACAATTATCAATATCTTTGGCCGCATACACAATGGTTTGGTCCTCGGGTTTAAAAGGTCGTAGCAAGTGCTGAAGTGTTAAGTCATCTTGGCTCATTCTGAAGATGGATGGACAGTATTCAGCTGAAATATTAAAAGAAGATGATGAATTTATGCAGCTGCAGACCCGAAACCTCATGGAATAAGAATTGTCTGTGTTGTTCACGAGCAAGTTGGTGGTAAGCAAGCAGAGATGTACATGTGTGACCACCTTCTGCTTTCTTTCATTTTGGCTTAGAGCATGCATTACCCATACTCCTGTTTTTTGAACCTTCCCCATGGTAAAATGATGACAATTCATCACATTTGCCAGTTCTTGAGTACATTGATGTGGATAATTGTGGGTTGATGTGTTTAAATGATCTTCATCAAACTCTGCAAATGTCTTCCTGAACATGAAGAGTCACTAATGTGAAAACAATCATCCTTTAAATGAGAAAACCATTTTCTTCCATGTTCTGTCCAGTGGCATTATCCTCATACACAGCACAAATGTTTCTGGCTGCCTCTGTTACTGTCACCTCTCTATTGAACTTAAACAGAAGATTATATCAGAAATAATCTGACTTGGCACTCCATTTTACAGCACGCACAGCTCCATCCACTATCTCTAAATGAGAAAATGACAAATTTAAAACTCAAATAGCAACTGGAATACCAACATGCAAAACAAAACCACTATGAAACTTTGCACCACTCTAATAAATATACCATCCCACCTCTGTTATGTATATACTGTGTTTCATGTCATCCATCATTGCCTACAACCATTCCTGTCCAAAACATCTCTCTTCCATAGCAATTATCAAGCAGTGCATAATACTAGTGGTGTAATATTCACCCACAAAATCTCATTTTACTGGATCATGAATGTTGTTTATTAGGCAGCGAAGCTTATCAAGCTGGATTAACAAAAAGATTGAGCAAATTCAAAGAAGAGTTGTACAGTTTGTTGGTTTTGCTTCATCAGAAAGTGTACTTCACAGAAATGGTAAGCACTTCCCCGTGAAGAAGCTGAAGAAAAGATTATGCTCTTCTTTAAAGACTTAGTCTTCTATTTTTTTCAGTGCATGTTTCAAGATAAGTAAAGAAACATTTTATTTTCTTTTAAATAAATCTCATGTAATGATCATGATGGCAAAATTACACACACTTGGTCTCACATGAGAAGAGCTCTTCTTTCTCAAACAATGGAAACTCCATGTAGGAATGTCAACAATGTCGGAAAAGATGGATTGCTGCTTACTGTAAAGAAGAAAAGTCAAGTTGCGGACAGGCACGATTAAAAGACACTCACATAGAGCTTTCGGCCACAGCCTTCATCAGTAAAGAAAGAGCGCGTCACACACACACACACACACACACACACACACACACACACACACACAAACAAGCACACCTCAAGCACACATGACTGCCAACTCCAACATCTCATGCTACACTTTACATTAAACGGATATAAAGGGGATGAAATAACTACATTTTCTCCCTGCTATACTCAATATAGTAGCTTATGGAGTACAAATGTACTCATTGAGATAGAAATTATAGGCCATGCATAGAAGCTGGTTAAAGCATTTCTGATCATGGTCATATTGTGTTGTGATTGGCACATCTACTTTTGAAGGCCTGGAACATCAACTTCTGAAACAGTCAGATGGAGAACTGCAAGCTTTGAAGCCTATCTCTGTATGCGCAAAACAAATCCATTTCTGGGCATATATGTTTACTGCAAACAAGAAGCTGGTGCCCTCTTTTTTGGTGTAAAGCTTCTAACTGTGTAAACTATGGGTATGGTTGCATTTACAGTGTTTTTAATGTTTGCTGTAGGTGTTAAGTAATGCTTCTATAAAAATAAAAATGGCAAAGAACAATCTTTCTCAGTTAATTAGCTATTTTCGTGTTTTATGGAGCAAATGTCCAAACTCTAGTTATTGTGGAACTTTTCAATTGATTTATGGGAGTAATATTATTGCTTAGTGATTATATGGTAACACACTGATCATTCCCATGCATAGTTTGCATTTATTTAGAATTATACTTAACCTCTTGTTTTAAACTAACATAAACAGTCATGCACACACACTGTTTTATTCCTGGCTAAATTTACAATTCAGTTGGGAATTGTTATGATTTTCAGTGAAATTCTGAATGATGATAAAAATAAACCTAATGAGGGACATCCTGAAGTTTTAAACTATGGAGTCCGGAACAGTCCCAACTACAGATTTGTGTGGAATAGCTATCTTCTGAGTAAAGTAGAGAAGTCTCTGCATCCAGATTGGATCCTTTATGTAACACATGGCTTTGTGGGGCAGTCAAATATAAGCATCTTTGGAAGATCTGTGTACATCACTCTTATAGCTCGAAGATCAAACAGATATGCAGGCACAAGGTTTCTTAAGAGAGGAGCTAATTTTCAAGTGAGTATGAACCTACACAAATAAAAGAAGTTTAGTATCAATTTATATGTTTCTAAATTGGAGAATGTTTTTAACTTCTCATTACTCTAGCAATGGTATTGTTTTTTGTTATAAAATAGAGCAGGTCAGGAATACTAGAGGTGAAACATTTTACAAAATATGCTTTTTTTCTTTGTAGGGTGATGTAGCCAATGAAGTTGAAACAGAGCAGATTGTTCATGATTCAGGGCTGTCCTCCCTGATTTTGGGCCATTTTAGTGCCTTTGTTCAACTTCGTGGTTCCATTCCTGCTCAGTGGAGTCAGGACATTAGTAAAATAGTTCCTAAGCCTGCCATCAGCTTTGACTTGAGTGATCCTTTTGCTGAAACAGCAGGTACAGTACATACATAATCTGTTCTTCCAGGTGTTGCTCAAAATGTTTGATGTGAGGGCTTACAGAGAATAATGGTATGAACTTTCCCCACAGGTTCTTTGATAGATTCTGGTCTGTATGTTGCATATTTGAAGAAAGTAAAATTTTGTCTATAATATGCATTAGTGTTCATAGCATTTCCTTACATTATAGTTTTACTTGATTTTACATACCATAAAATTAAGTTACTGCAGGATGAGCAGATGAGGGCTCTGAAACAGTGCTGAAGAAATCTGAGGGGTCTAAAGTCCTTGATGGGAAATATTGTCTGTTATGAATTTAAGAAGTGACAAACCTTGTAAGATGCTGTATAAGGGGAAAAAAATTCACCTAACAGCTACCAAATATGATTTTATTGCATAGCAGTTTTGGAGCATTGTAGCTTTGTCTTACATGTAAATGATTCATTTCAGGCTGTGCAAGTATTGTACAAACGCCATGTCTGAAAATTGTACTATCAGCATGTGGTGGCCCACCTCACCTGGCCCCAATTTCCTCTACCAAGTGGAACCCAAAGAAGACAGTACTGTTGTCATGTGGCTTTGAAAGCCCTGACCTTTGACTGTAATGAGCTTTACTGTCTATTCCAGAGACAACCATGGCATGCAAAAGTTATGCTCGAACAATGCGTTGCGTACGTGCAGTCCAAGGTTTGGCTGGTCCCAACACTACTCAGTATATCTCGGCCTTGCTTGGTCCTCCTTGGAATTACTGAATACAGCATGACATTTCATTTAGCTGTGGGATGTGACACTGTTTCTTTCAGCATTTGGTGCAACATTTTTTAGACGGCATGAATTTTTTCAGCTCGGCACACTCATAGTGTCAGCATGGTTTAATTTTGATATTTGCTCATGGTATAAAAGAAGTTCCAAGGTCCTGTTGCTGTTTGCACAAAAAGAGGCAGTCTATCAATCTGTCATCACAAGCCTTTAAAAATGAATGGGAATCACAGTTACTTTTTCTTAGAGAAGGATGATAATTCTCAATATCTATTATTAACTCACATGAGGACAGATACTGCAGATTGCTATAAAACAGCATTTAACACCATGCTCAAAAAATTTAAAGATTTAGTTAATAATGCAAGAGCAAAAATTTACATTAATTGACACACTATTTGTATGGAATTCATCATTCTGTACATCTAGGAGGACTTTGCGCTACATTTGCAGGCATGGAGCAAGTGATGAAATTAGTGATATGAATAGTAAATTTTCTAAAGTTGCTTTTGATGGAAATGAATGAAGCGTATGGAGACATTATATTTACTGCAAAGTACATTGATTAAGAGATGGGGCATGCCTGGAATGATTTTACAAGTAAGACCTGCAGTTGTTGAATTTCTGAAGGACAAAGGATAGCAGGGATGAAAATTAAAACATCCAGAATGCATACCTCATATTTTAAGTGGGTGCTTGACAGCACATGGTCCACATTAAAATGTTACAATGTGAAAAACAACTTACTTCTAAATTGATGTGTATGCATTTAAAAGGATAGTTGCAGTGTTGATGGGACAACTTTTGACAAAAAGCACTATTCATTTCCTGAAGCGTACTGATGCTAAAGAAAATGCAAATTTTGCAGAATTCGTTGTGGTATCAAAACATACAACAAGAATAGTTTTGCTAAACTTTTTGAAGAGACTGCCAATCATACATCTGTTTTTGAGACTGTTTGCCATTTCAGTTGAAAACATCCCTGTGCGTTTGCTGACAGAACAGAACTAAAAGATGAATTACTTTGTTAAAAATGTCCTGCAGTCCTGTGTTGTTTTCCTTCAGTGTGATTTCCCATATCTCCATAATGAGATGATACAATGTTTCGATCAACGTAGGTGCACGAAAGGCTTTTTTCAATTGTGGAACTAAATAACTCATGATTACAGCAACCTGAGTGATGAAAATCTATAAAATCATTTACATCTCTTTGTATGTTGACAGTTTGTACCAGGTATAAATTTTATTGTGTCTTCAGTGCACCAGAAATAATTTAATAATACTGAATTTTTTTTAATGATCTGTGTAGCTGAATATGAAATATGCTATTTCACATTCCTTGTGGAACTGCATTGCCATTTAATGTGGCACATTCATGATTTCATCCTCTTCTCACTCTGGCAGCATGGAGTGGAAATGGTGGACGTGTGCACTGAGGTGACAGGGACCACTTGTGTGTGTGTGTGTGTGTGTGTGTGTGTGTGTGTGTGTGTTCCAGACACATGCAGAATTCTTAGCCATCCCTAATGTACTTACTTTGCCAGCAGATTCTAAAGTGCATTCTGTGGACAATTAGCCTATCTCTGTTGATCAGTGGAATCCTGATTTTCCTTTGGTTTAAAGAACTCCACCAGAAGAATCAGGAGGAGTAGCCACAATTTGCCTGTTCTGTAAGAGCAGATAAACTTTCAGGAGAAACTGCAGTGCCCTTATCATGATGCCTGAGCGATTAATAGTAGCGCTGTCAGTTTCACCTTCTACCACCTTTCATACCAAATAAGCATAATTTTCTGTTGTTCGATGCAGTTCATTACTCACCACTTCCTGCTACAACATTTCTCCTAACAGGAGCCGAGGCCCCCACTGATCTCTATTGATTTGGAACTTGTTCATTGCTGAGAGAAGGTCCAGCGATCCTCCTACAATCTGGGTTGATACCGTAATTAGTTGTCTATGTACCCAGTAAGTCATCATCTGATATAGCACAGCTGTAAGTTCCTCTGATTCAAACAACAAGTCTAGGTGATGCACTAATGAGACTAAGTGCAAGAATAATTTCCACAACATCCCATAATTCACTTTGTAATGAGGGCCTGTCATCACGTGACACTTAACATACTGTTGCCAGCTACACCCCCAGTACTCTGCCAAAAATTTCTGCACTGGGTAATTCCCACAGTATTTTCCTGTAATGTCCCATTATAGTTTTGTTTCATCTGTGAGGTGCTGGCTGAACCAATGGGTTTGCTGTAGATTGGATAACGTCACAGTTGTAAACCACTTCTTAAAGTTCTCAATTAACTATTTGTGATACTTAACTGACTTATCCCCCCCACCCCCCACCCTCCCGTCCCCCCTCCAGTCACCCTCCAAATTTCAGTCATCTAGGAATGGCACTAAGAGTTGATGCTTGCCATGAATGGAATGGCCTATCATTCTTCATCAGATTTCCTGCTTCATTGTTCATTGCACCCCCTCAGTAGGCACTAACCAGACAGACAGTTCAACAGTACTGGGGTTTGCCCATTGCTCATGTTCCCTGTACTCCAGTTGAACCTGTGGATCCATTAGCAAGTTCATGCAATCTGTTAACTATCCATGGATTAGTTCTACTCAGTCAGGCTGCTGCCTGGTGCGCAGTCTCACATGTCAGGCTGCTCTCAAAAACTGCTCACACGTTTTTCAAGCTCGGCCTGTTGTATGGTGACAAATGCTTCGTGTTGGTGGCCATGCACTGAGTTCATGGACGTGCCTGTCTATCACTACAACACATTACCTCAATCTCTTCTCTACTCCTGAAATAAAAGTTGCACAACTAGTTTGCAAACTATTGGTTTATTGCAGTTGACAAGCAGAGTTTTGATTAACTATCATGACAGGGGTTCACAGTCATGTAAAACATTATAAAAAACATGATATTCACCATTGACTGCTGAAATCATTTATTTTTCTCAATTACAGTTTTGGCTGAAGGTTATTATCAAGCGGCATAATGCAAACCACTGTGCTTCAGCAGATGCCGAACTTTAAAAATCCTCTGACGTGTACACATGTTATTGTCATTTCTGAACCTTATAACAGTGTTAATAGTGTTAACACAAATCCAATAAACCACTGTCCTTGTGCATTAGTTACATGTCAACATTGTTTTTTTTTTGTCATCAGTCTACTGACTGGTTTGATGTGACCCGCCACGAATTCCTTTCCTGTGCTAACCTCTTCATCTCAGAGTAGCACTTGCAACCTACGTCCTCAATTATTTGCTTGACGTATTCCAATCTCTGTCTTCCTCTACAGTTTTTGCCCTCTACAGCTCCCTCTAGTACCATGGAAGTCATTCCCTCATGTCTTAGCAGATGTCCTATCATCCTGACCCTTCTCCTTATCAGTGTTTTCCACATATTTCTTTCCTCTCCCATTATGCGTGATATTCCTCATTCCTTACCTTATCAGTCCACCCAATTTTCAACATTCTTCTATAGCACCACATCTCAAATGCTTCGATTCTCTTCTGTTCCAGTTTTCCCACAGTCCATGATTCACTATCATAGAATGCTGTACTGCAGACGTACATCCTCAGAAATTTCTTCCTCAAATTAAGGCCAGTATTTGATATTAGTAGGCTTCTCTTGGCCAGAAATGCCTTTTTTTCCATAGCGAGTCTGCTTTTGAGGCCATAGCGAGTCTGCTTTTGATGTCGTCCTTGCTCCGTCCGTCATTGGTTATTTTACTGCCTAGGTAGCAGAATTCCTTAACTTCATTGACTCCGTGACCATCAATCCTGATGTTAAGTTTCTCGTTGTTCTCATTTCTACTACTTCTCATTACCTTCGTCTTTCTCCGATTTACTCTCAAATCATACTGTGTACTCATTAGACTGTTCATTCCATTCAGCAGATCATTTAATTCTTCTTCACTTTCACTCAGGATAGCAATGTCATCAGCGAATCGTATCATTGATATCCTTTCACCTTACATTTTAATTCCACTCCTGAACCTTTCTTTTATTTCCATCATTGCTTCCTCGATGTACAGATTGAAGAGTAGGGGCGAAAGGCTACAGCCTTGTCTTACACCGTTTTTAATATGAGCACTTCGCTCTTGATCGTCCACTCTTATTATTCCCTCTTGGTTGTTGTACATATTGTATATGACCCGCCTCTCCCTATAGCTTACCCCTACTTTTTTCAGCATCTCGAACAGCTTGCACCAATTGCTATTGTCAAACACTTTTTCCAGGTCGACAAATCCTATGAACGTGTCTTGATTTTTCTTTAGCCTTGCTTCCATTATTAGCCGTAACGTCAGAATTGCCTCTCTCATGCCTTTACTTTTCCTAAAGCCAAACTGATTGTCACCTAGCACATTCTCAATTTTCTTTTCCATTCTTCTGTATATTATTCTTGTAAGCAGCTTCGACGCATGAGCTGTTAAGCTGATTGTGCGATAATTCTCGCACTTGTCAGCTCTTGCCGTCTTCGGAATTGAGTGGATGATGCTTTTCTGAAAGTCAGATGGTATGTCGCCAGACTCATATATTCGACACACCAACGTGAATAGTCGTTTAGTTGCCACTTCCCCTATGATTTTAGAAATTCTGATGGAATGTTATCTATCCCTTCTGCCTTATTTGACCATAAGTCCTCCAAAGCTCTTTTAAATTCCGATACTGGATCCCCTATCTCTTCTAAATCGACTCCTGTTTCTTCTTCTATCACATCAGGCAAATCTTCATCCTCATAGAGGCTTTCAATGTATTCTTTCCACCTATCTGCTCTCTCCTCTGCATTTAACAGTGGAATTCCCGTTGCGCCCTTAATGTTACCACCGTTGCTTTTAATGTCACCAAAGGTTGTTTTGACTTTCCTGTGTGCTGAGTCTGTCCTTCCGACAATCGTATCTTTTTCGATGTCTTCACATTTTTCCTGCAGCCATTTCGTCTTAGCTTCCCTGCACTTCCTATTTATTTCATTCCTCAGCGACTTGTATTTCTGTATTCCTGATTTTCCCGGAACATGTTTATACTTCCTCCTTTCATCAATCAACTGAAGTATTTCTTCTGTTACCCATGGTTTCTTTGCAGCTACCTTCTTTGTACCTATGTTTTCCTTCCCAACTTCTGTGATGGCTCTTTTTAGGGATGTCCATTCCTCTTCAACTGTGCTGCCTACTGCGCTATTCCTTATTGCTGTATCTATAGTGTTAGAGAACTTCAAACATATCTCATCATTCATTAGAACTTCCATATCCCACTTCTTTGCGTATTGATTCTTCCTGACTAATGTCTTGAACTTCAGCCTACTCTTCATCACTACTATATTGTGATCTGAGTCTATATCTGCTCCTGGGTACGCCTTACAATCCAGTATCTGGTTTCGGAATCTCTGTCTGACCATGATGTAATCTAATTGAAATCTTCCTGTATCTCCCGGCCTTTTCCAAGTATATCTCCTCCTCTTGTGATTCTTGAACATGGTATTCGCTATTACTAGCTGAAACTTGTTACAGGACTCAATTAGTCTTTATCCTCTTTCATTCCTTGTCCCAAGCCCATATTCTCCTGTAACTTTTTCTTCTACTCCATCCCCTACAACTGCATTCCAGTTGCCCATGACTATTAGATTTTCGTCCTCCTTTACATACTGCATTACCCTTTCAATATCCTCATACACTTTCTCTATCTGTTCATCTTCAGCTTGCGACGCCGGCATGTATACCTGAACTATCATTGTCGGTGTTGGTCTGCTGTCAATTCTGATTAGAACAACCCGATCACTGAACTGTTCACAGTAACACACCCTCTGCCCTACCTTCCTGTTCATAACGAATCCTACACCTCTTATACCATTTTCTGCTGCTGTTGATATTACCCGATACCCATCTGATCAGAAATCCTTGTCTTCCTTCCACTTCAATTCACTGACCCCTACTATATCTAGATTGAGCCTTTGCATTTCCCTTTTCAGATTTTCTAGTTTCCCTACCACGTTTAAGCTTCTGACATTCCTCGCCCCGACTCGTAGAACATTATCCTTTCATTGATTATTCAATCTTTTTCTCATGGTAACCTCCCCCTTGGCAGTCCCCTCCCGGAGATCTGAATGGGGGACTATTCCGGAATCTTTTGCCGATGGAGAGATCATCATGACACTTCTTCAACTACAGGCCACATGTCCTGTGGATACACGTTACGTGTCTCTAATGCAGTGGTTTCCATTGCCTTCTGCATCCTCATGTCATTGATCATTACTGATTCTTCCGCCTTTAAGGACAATTTCCCACCCCTAGGACAAGAGAGTGCCCTGAACCTCTATCCGCTCCTCCGCCCTCTTTGACAAGGCCGTTGGCAGAATGAGGCTGACTTCTTATGCCGGAAGTCTTCGGCCGCCAATGCTGATTATTTATCAAAATTTAGGCAGTGGCGGGGATTGAACCCGGGACTGAAGACGTTTTGATTATGAATCAAAGACGCTACCCCTAGGCCACGGGTGATGAATATAATATTGTTATAAGGCTTAAATATGACTATGATGTGTACATGTCAGATAATTTTTTAATGTTTGACATGGGCTGAATCACAGTCATTTACAGTCTACCTTTTGATAATGGCCTTATGGCCAAAATTTCAATTTTGAAAATAAATACTTATACACTCAATGTCAAATATGATCTCATATAAAGAGCAAAATATTTTTCTAACTGAGTGGTCTTGGAAGTGGAAACAGTTTCTACTGATTTCATCTGATTTGAAAGTTAGCTTATTTTTCCGCATTCTCCCAGACTTTCTTCAGAACATCCTCTGTATTCTTGTTCAGAGTGAACAAGGTCATCTCCTATACATCTCATGTGATGTTAACAGTTTTTACTTCAATCTCTACTTCTATGCTGAAATTTGCAGTTTTTTTCATCAGCGACTATTTCTGAATGACTATTTATGTCTTAAGACCTTAAATTTGAACCAGCCTGCATAATTACATTTAAATATTGAGGCTCTTTTCTTATATTAGTTTTGATATCCAGCAAAGCTGTTCACAGAGGTTCAGAAACAATGATTGACATTTCTCCTTTGGTTTGATACCGTCAGGGCCACTGACATTGGCAGTATGGGCATCAGCGCTGTCAATGTGCTGACCCTCAAGTCTCAAAGCCTTGGCCTCCGAGTGCATGATGGCTCTCACTGCTGAGGGGGGGAGGGGGGGGGGGAAATGCTGGGACTCAACATGAGCCTCTGTCAAAGTGTCCTTTGTTATCCTCTGGGATAATTAGCTCTTACTGAAATGACTCATTTGCTCTCACTGCTATCTCCTGCCACTCCACTGAATGTAGCCTCAAACCCAATATCTATTGCTCATGTCTACAGATAGGAAGGTTTGTCTTCTTTCAATAACCACAGAGACTGAAAATGCCTGCCTTATCTGTTTTATGTTGTAGCAGAATTTTTCAGCCAAGTTCAGTGTGGGATGCAGAAAACCAGTTTCCTATACCCTGGTATCTAACTGGCCTTTCTGACTCAGCAGGAAGGGCTCTTCAAATGAGTCCTGTCATAATCGCCTTGCTTGTGGTGGTTCACGTTTTCTAGCCCCCATTTAGTCTAACAAGCCCAAATTGAAACTGTGAATCAGTTCTAGATTCAAAGGTCACTTATGGTATACCTTTCTGGGGTTTGTCAAGCAGGAAATATTTAGCATGCCGGAAAGAGTTATCGGTACAAAACACCTGCATTGTTAGCTGCCTCATGTGGAAGATAAGCATAGTTGTGTGTCAGAATTTTTGCTGTCTTTTTAGAATGGTAAACTGGCTCCAAAAATTTTACATGTAATGTAGGAGAGATCATAAAAGAGCAAAATGCAAAATTAATACCTTTCACATATTTACTTATATAAGCCAACTTCAGGTATTTCCTTTGTGTGGGAGTGAGATTACATGTGTCAGATAAATTCACTTCAAAAATCTAGATTTAAGGGGGGGAGGGGGGGGGGAGGGGGGAGGGGAGTTTGGTGGCCAAAGTACTATCGTAAACTCATCCTAGTGATCTTTGAACCGCACACTTATAGTGCAAGCTGAGTCGCATTGCCCTACTGGTAGATCCCATCATGCCAAGGAAAGCAAACTGCATGTAGGGATGGACATGGTTCTGAAGGGTAGATCCTACTTTTGTTGACCCATTATGCCTTCCAAAATGAGGTCATCACCCAGTGAAAGCCATGAAGACATTTCCCAGACTATAATGACCCCTCCTCTGGCCTGGACCCTTCTGATGATTGTTGTTGGTATTTGCTGTTAGACATTTCACACCAATGGGGCATCAAATGTGACTAATCTGAAAAGGCCACCTGTTGCCACTTATTGGATGTCTATTTGTGGTGTCGGCATGTAAATTCTAGCCTTCCTTCATCACCATTGAACGGCGGTCAGCATGACTGTATGAACCAGGTGCTTGCTGCGGAGGCCCCTATGCAGCAACTTTCACTGAACCGTCGTTGAGGAGAGACTGTTGAAACCTCTTGGTTCATCTGGGCGGTCAGTTGCTCAACAGTTGCACCCCTATTTACCCAGATACATCTCTGCAACAGTCATTTACCTCTGTCATCTAAGGCCCATAGTGCATCACAGTTGCACCGGCACAGATTTTGGATAGGGCTGTTTAGCTGTGCATGCTATACTTTAACCAAGACAGCACGTGAAAAGTTCAATAACATAGCCATTCTGGTGATGCTTCCACCCTTGTCCCAAAAGCCAATGATCATACCCTTTTGGATGTTGGATAAATCGCTTCGTTTCTGCAGTAGAACAATGATTGCACTGTTTTCCATGCCTGCTGGACTTGCTATATACAGGGTGTCCCATTTATCCTGACCACCCTAAATAACTGTTTGTCCAGATGCAAATTACAAAATGTTTCAAGCAAATTGTAGCTTTGTTTTTTTACAAAGATATGAACAGCAGTATGACTTTTTAAAATGGCACTCTGTATATCTTATTTGGTAATTCATTTGCTCTCCTAAAGACCTATTCAAAAATGTATCACAGTGTACTATTCACTGAAAGATAATATTATTAATTACATAACACAACATTGACGTTGACACTCCCAGAGCTTAGTGCAGGTACTCGGGGTGATGAAACATATCCACGTGCTGACGCTGACAGAGGACAAATGTAAAAATAAGTAGAATGTACACCCATCATTCTGTCAACTATCATCAGTTGAAGAGTTGTGCGAGTAGGATGTACAACAACGAACAGAAGGTAGAAATGCTGCTCATCTGTGGAGAATGTAAGTTAGCAGAACAGTAATTGCAATACTGTTGTCTTATGTTTGGGTACATTTAGTAAAGTAGTTTAGTCCTTTTAAATGCTGTTGTGTAGAGTTGGCATACAGTAAAGACTGTCCTTCCTACAAACTGCATCAACATAGCGTTTCTTTTATTGTTGTTGTTGAAGGTAGACGAAATGCTATGCAGGCAGCAGAACTGTGCATAGAACAATATCCTGACAAGAACACACCTTTCCGATGGATGTTTTCTCATCTTTTTGCAACACTTCAGGAATCAAACTTTCAACTCATGACAGCGCAATTGTCATAGCACTCACACAGATGAAGCTGCTGATGTTACTGTTTTCGCTTCTGTTGCTATGAATCCACATGTGAGTACATGACAGCTTGAACACAGGATTGGCATTGCTAAAACCAGTGTACCATGTATTCTTACACATCACTGGTTCCATCCTTACCATGTACACCAACATCAAAAATTGCATGGGAGTGATTTTCAGAATTGTTTACAGTTGTGTCAGTGGGCACAGCAGCAAATCCTTGCAAACTCTAACTACTTCTCCAATGTTCTATTTACCAATGAATGTTCCTTCTCAAACAATGGACAAGGAAATACAAGGAACATGCATCATTGGTCTGCGACAGCCCACGATGGCTTAGACTGGTGGAACATCTGAGTCAATGGAGAGTTAATGTCTGGTGTGGGATGCTTGGTACTACAATTATTGGCCCTTATTTCATCAATGGTAGTCTAAATGGCACAGTGTGTGCAACTTCCTCAGATGAATTCTTCCTCCTCCTCAGGATGAAGTGCCGCTAAGAATTAGCATGCTTATGTCATATCAACACGATGGATGTCCAGCACATAATGCCTTGCGTGCATTTCTTGTTCTGAACTGAAGGTATTCTGCCAGATGGACTGCTCATGGAGGAACAGTTACTTGACCTGCTAGGTCTCCTGATTTAAATCCTCTGGACTCTTTTTTTTCTTTTCTTTGGGATACATTAAAGACGTTGTCTATCGCAATAGTCCAACAACTCCAGAGGACATGCAGGGAAGTATTGTGCTTGCTTGTAATTCTCTTCAGCAGACAGCTTTGGAAGCAGTAAATAATAATAATAATAATAATAATAATAATAATAATAATAATAATAATAATAATAAGGCCCGGGAAAAGAATAGGCCTCCGGTATGTTCTGCCAGTCGTAAAAGGTGACGAAAAGAACAAACCACTAATAGGGCTAACCTCTCTTTCAGTGTGATTAGTTGGTTCAGGACAGAACTAATGAAGCCTCGGGCAAGCGCTGTCATGGTCGGGGACGACGCTTGAACCCTATGCCCGTACACAATGGTAACGATACTGCTAGCCACACGGAAAATGATTTAAATCCAAATAGAGGTGTTTTGCAGGATATTCTTCTTACAACCACTCTAGAAGGAAAACAGAGACAGAGGATGAGATGGTCAGATGAAGTTAACCGACACCTCATGCTCTGTTATTACCAAGCAACAAACTTAGGAACAAACACAACTGGATACAGATCACAAGTATACACAACATTTATTACCAGATACTCAGAATTAAAATTTTTAACAGAACAATGACTAGCTGATCAGATCCGTGTAATAATAAAAAATAACAGGATACCCCAGTCAGAATTAGAAAACATCAAACAACAAGTACAACAAATACTGGAACAAAATAATGTACAATCAAAAGAAAAAGAAAATACAGTAATGGACTCAAACATCCCAGAGCAAACAAACAAAGAACAACACGCATCAGTTAAACAATCAGAGGAAAACGAAATCTTAAGACAGCCACCAGAACAAGCACAAATAGAACACAAAGTGACACACATGTTAGATATAGAAGAAAAATTTCAGCTGACATATATAGAATACAAAGACACACATACAGACATTAGACCATTCTTGCATAGACCACCAAATAACCCACAAGTCGAAACAACAATAACAACTATCAACACAATCATACCCAACAAAATAAATGAAAATACAACTATGGAAGAGTTACAACTACTGATTTATATAGGAGCACTCACTACACTAAATATACACACTAGGCAGAGATCAGAACCAACCAACACGCAGAAGAGACCTACAAAACCAACATGGTAACACAGGCAACAGATCAGAATAGAAAAACTGAGAAAAGACATTGGACAGCTAACACAATTTATAAGAAATGAAATACCAGACAAAAAACGAAAAAGGTTAGGTAAAATCTCACAATAAGCGATAGAGCGGTTAGATGAAAAGAAGCAGAAATTACAAGCATTGGCCAAATGACTTAGAAGATACAAAAAAAGTGAAAATAGAAGGAAACAAAACCAAACATTCAACACAAACCAAAAGAAATTTTACCAGACAATAGACAATACACACATTAAAATAGACAATCCACCAAACATAACAGACATGGAACACTTCTGGAGCAACATATGGGCAAACCCGGTACAACATAACAGGCATGCACGGTGGATACAAGCAGAAACAGACACATACAAGATGATACCACAAATGCCTGAAGTGATAATTTTGCAACATGAAGTCACCAAAGCAATTAACTCTACTCACAATTGGAAAGCCCCCGGAAAAGATAAAATAGCAAATTTCTGGCTAAAGAAGTTCACCTCAACACATTCACATCTAACTAAATTATTTAACATTAATGATGATGAAATTAAATAGAAAGAAACTTCCACATGGGAAAAATATATTAAAAACAAAGATTCCAAGACTTACCAAGCGGGAAAGCGCCGGCAGACAGGCACATGAACAAAACACACACACAGAATTACTAGCTTTCGCAACCGATGGTTGCTTCTTCAGGAAGGAGAGGGAAAGACGAAAGGATGTGGGTTTTAAGGGAGAGGGTAAGGAGTCATTCCAACCCCGGGAGCGGAAAGCCTTCCCTTAGGGGAAAAAAGGACAGATGTACACTCGCACACTCACACACACACACACATATCCATCCGCACATACACAGACACAAGCAGACATTAAATATGTCTGCTTGTGTCTGTGTATGTGCGGATGGATATGTGTGTGTGTGTGTGTGTGTGTGTGTGTGTGTGTGCGTGCGCGAGTGTAGACCTGTCCTTTTTTTCCCCTAAGGGAAGTCTTTCCACTCCCGGGATTGGAATGACTCCTTACCCTCTCCCTTAAAACCCACATCCTTTCGTCTTTCCCTCTCCTTCCTGAAGAAGCAACCATCGGTTGCGAAAGCTAGTAATTCTGTGTGTGTGTTTGTGTGTTTTGTTCATGTGCCTGTCTGCCGGCACTTTCCCGCTTGGTAAGTCTTGGAATCTTTGTTTTTAATATAAATTATTTAACAGTTACATTGCAGACCCATACACATTACCTGATACACTTACACATGGAATAACTTATCTGAAATGTAAAGATCAAGCAGACACAGCAAACCCAGCTAAATATTGCCCCATAACATGCCTACCAACAATATACAAAATATTAACTTCAGTAATTACACAGAAATTAATGACACATACAACACAGAACAGAATTATAAATGAAGAACAAAAAGGCTGTTGCAAAGGAGCACGAGGATGTAAAGAGCAACTGATAATAGATGCAGAGGTGACATACCAAGCTAAAACTAAACAAAGGTCACTACACTACGCATACATTGATTACCAAAACGATTTTGATAGTGTACCCACTCATGGTTACTACAAATATTGGAAATATACAAAGTAGATCCTAAATTGACACAGTTCCTAAACATAGTAATGAAAAATTGGTAAACCACACTTAATATCCAAACAAATTCAAATAATATCACATCACAGCCAATACAGATTAAGCTTGGAATATACCAAGGAGACTCATTAAGTCCTTTCTGGTTCTGCCTTGCTCTGAACCCACTATCCAACATGCTAAATAATACAAATTATGGATACAATATTACTGGAACATACCCACACAAAATAACACATTTGCTATACATGGATGATCTAAAACTACTGGCAGCAACAAATCAACAACTCAACCAATTACTAAAAATAACAGAAGTATTCAGCAATGATATAAATATGGCTTTTGGAACAGACAAATGTAAGAAAAATAGCATAGTCAAGGGAAAACACACTAAACAAGGAGATTACATATTGGGTAACAATAGCGACTGCATAGAAGCGGTGGAAAAAACAGATGCCTATAAATATCTAGGATACAGACAAAAAATAGGAATAGATAATATAAATATTAAAGAAGAACTAAAAGAAAAATATAGACAAAGACTAACAAAAATACTGTCAACAGAATTGACAGCAAGAAACAAGACAAAAGCTATAAATACCTATGCTATACCAATATTGACCTACTCATTTGGAGTAGTGAAATGGAGTAACACACACCTAGAAGCATTCAATACACTTACACGATCACAATGCCACAAATATAGAATACATCACATACATTCAGCAACAGAAAGATTCGCATTAAGCAGAAAGGAAGGAGGAAGGGGATTTATCGACATAAAAAACCTACATTATGGACAGATAGACAATTTAAGAAAATTTTGTATAGAACGAGCAGAAACTAGCAAAATACATAAAGCAATCACTCATATAAATACATCGGCTACACCACTACAATTTCATAACCACCTCTACAAACCTTTAGATCACATAACATCAACAGATACGGAGAAAGTAAATTGGAAAAAGAAATCACTACATGGCAAGCATCCGTATCATCTAACACAGCCACACATAGATCAAGACACATCCAGCACATGGCTAAGAAAAGGCAATATATACAGTGAGACGGAAGGATTCATGATTGCAATACAGGATCAAACAATAAACACCAGATATTACAGCAAACATATTATTAAAGGTCCCAATACCACAACAGATAATTGCAGACTTTGCAAACAACAAATAGAAATAGTAGATCACATCACATGCGGATTTACAATACTAGCAAATACAGAATACCCCAGAAGACATGACAATGTAGCAAAAATAATACATCAACAACTTGCCATACAACATAAACTAATAAAACAACATGTTCCCACATACAAGTATGCACTGCAAAATGTACTGGAGAATAATGAATACAAATTATACTGGAACAGAACCATTATAACAGATAAAACAACACCACATAACAAACCTGTCATCATACTCACCAACAAAAAGAAGAAATTAACACAACTAATCGAAATATCCATACCCAATACAACAAATTGTTGTTGTTGTTGTTGTGGTCTTCAGTCCTGAGACTGGTTTGATGCAGCTCTCCATGCTACTCTACCCTGTACAAGCTTCTTCATCTCCCAGTACCTACTGCAACCTACACCTACATCCTTCTGAATCTGCTTACTGTATTCATCTCTTGGTCTCCCTCTACGATTTTTACCCTCCACACTGCCCTCCAATGCTAAATTGGTGATCCCTTGATGCCTCAAAACATGTCCTACCAACCGATCCCTTCTTCTGGTCAAGTTGTGCCACAAGCTCCTCTTCTCCCCAATCCTATTCAACACCTCCTCATTAGTTATGTGATCTACCCATCTAATCTTCAGCATTCTTCTGTAGCACCACATTTCGAAAGCTTCTATTCTCTTCTTGTCCAAACTATTTATCGTCAATGTTTCACGTCCATACATGGCTAAACTCCACACAAATACTTTCAGAAACGACATCCTGAAACTTAAATCTATACTCGATGTTAACAAGTTTCCCTTCTTCAGAAACGCTTTCCTTGCCATTGCCAGTCTACATTTTATATCCTCTCTACTTCGACCATCATCAGTTATCTTGCTCCCCAAATAGCAAAACTCATTTACTACTTTAAGTGTCTCGTTTACTAATTAATTCCCTCAGCATCACCTGACTTAATTAGACTACATTCCATTATCCTCATTTTGCTTTTGTTGATGTTCATCTTATATCCTCCTTTCAAGACACTGTCCATTTTGTTCAACTGCTCTTGTATGTCCTTTGCTGTCTCTGACAGAATTACAATGTCATCGGCGAACCTCAAAGTTTTTATTTCTTCTCCATGGATTTTCATACCTACTCCGAATTTTCCTTTTGTTTCCTTTACTGCTTGCTCAATATACAGATTGAATAACATCGGGGAGAGGTTACAACCCTGTCTTACTCCCTTCCCAACCACTGCTTTCTTTTCATGTCCCTCGACTCTTATAACTGCTATCTGGCTTCTGTACAAATTGTAAATAGCCTTTCGCTCCCTATATTTACCCGTGCCACCTTCATTATTTGAAAGAGAGTATTCCAGTCAACATTGTCAAAAGTTTTCTCTAAGTCTACAAATGCTAGAAACGTAGGTTTTCCCTTCTTTAATCTAGCTTCTAGTATAAGTCGTAGGGTCAGTATTGCCTCATGTGTTCCAACAAACTGATCTTCCCCGACGTGGGCTTCTACTAGTTTTTCCATTCATCTGTAAAGAATTCGCGTTAGTATTTTGCAGCTGTGACTTATTAAACTGATTGTTCGGTAATTTTCACATCTGTCAACACCTGCTTTCTTTGGGACTGGAATTATTATATTCTTCTTGAAGTCTGAGGGTATTTCGCCTGTTTCATACATCTTGCTCATCAGATGGTAGAGTTTTGTCAGGACTGGCTCTCCCAAGGCCGTCAGTAGTTCCAATGGAATGTTGTCTGCTCCCGGGGCCTTGTTTTGACTCTTGTCTTTCAGTGCTCTGTCAAATTCTTCACGCTATATCAAATCTCCCATTTCATCTTCATCTACATTCTCTTCCATTTCCATAATTTTGTCGTCAAGTACATCGCCCTTGTATAGACTCTCTATATACTCCTTCCACCTTTCTGCTTTTCCTTCTTTGCTTAGAACTGGGTTTCCATCTGAGCTCTTGATGTTCATACAAGTGGTTTTCTTATCTCCAAAGGTCTCTTTAATTTTCCTGTAGGCAGTATGTATCTTACTCCTAGTGAGATAAGCCTCTATATCCTTATATGTGTCCTCTAGCCATTCCTGCTTAGCCATTTTGCACTTCCTGTCGATCTCATTTTTGAGATGTTTGTATTCCTGTTTGCCTGCTTCATTTACTGCATTTTTATATTTTCTCCTTTCATCAATTAAATTCAATATTTCTTCTGTTACCCAAGGATTTCGACTAGCTCTCATCTTTTTACCTACTTGATCCTCTGCTGCCTTCACTGCTTCATCCCTCAAAGTTACCCATTCTTCTTCTACTGTATTTCTTTCCCCCATTCCTGCCAATTGTTCCCTTATGGTCTCCCTGAAACTCTGTACAACCTCTGGTTCTTTCAGTTTATCCAGGTCCAATCTTCTTAATTTCCCACCTTTTTGCAGTTTCTTCAGTTTTAATCAACAGTTCATAACCAATAGATTGTGGTCAGGGTCCACATCTGCCCCTGGAAATGTCTTACAACTTAAAACTTGGTTCCTAAATCTCTGTCTTACCATTATATAATTTATCTGAAAGCTGTCAGTATCTCCAGGGTTCTTCCATGTATACAACCTTCTTTCATGATTCTTAAACCAAGTGTTAGCTACGATTAAGTTGTGCTCTCTGCAAAATTCTACCAGGCGGCTTCCTCTTTCATTTCTTAGCCCCAGTCCATATTCACCTACTATGTTTCCTTCTCTCCCTTTTCCCACACTCGAATTCCAGTCACCCATGACTATTAAATTTTCGTCTCCCTTCACTATCTGAATAATTTCTTTTATTTCATCATACATTTCTTCAATTTCTTCATCATCTGCAGAGCCAGTTGGCATATAAACTTGTACTACTGTAGTATGTGTGGGCTTGGTATCTATCTTGGCCACAATAATGCGTTCACTATGCTGTTTGTAGTAGCTTACCCGCATTCCTATTTTTCTATTCATTATTAAACCTACTCCTGCATTACCCCTATTTGATTTTGTGTTTATAATCCTGTAGTCACCTGACCAGAAGTCTTGTTCCTCCTGCCACCGAACTTCACTAATTCCCACTATATCTAATTTTATCCTATCCATTTTCCTTTTTAAATTTTCTAACCTACCTGCCCGATTAAGGGACCTGACATTCCACACTCCGATCCGTAGAACGCCAGTTTTCTTTCTCCTGATAACGACATCCTCTTGAGTAGTCCCCGCCCGGAGATCTGAATGGGGGACTATTTTACCTCCGGAATATTTTACCCAAGAGGACGCCATCATCATTTAATCATACAGTAAAGCTACATGCCTTCGGGAAAAATTACAGTCGTAGTTTCCCCTTGCTTTCAGCCGTTCTCAGTACCAGCACAGCAAGGCCGTTTTGGTTATTGCTACAAGGCCAGATCAGTCAATCATCCAGACTGTTGCCCTTGCAACTACTGAAAAGGCTGCTGCCCCTCTTCAGGAACCACACGTTTGTCTGGCCTCTCAATAGATACCCCTCTGTTGTGGTTGTACCTACGGTACGGCTATCTGTATCGCTGAGGCACGCAAGCCTCCCCACCAACGGCAAGGTCCATGGTTCGTACAACAAATATACAGAAGAAAACAGGAGAAAAAATTGAAAAATACATCCAACTGGCTGAGGAAGCCAAGGACATGTGGCATCAGGATAAAGTTGACATTATACCGATTATACTATCAACTACAGGAGTCATACCACACAATACCCACCAGTACATCAACCCAATACAGCTACATCCAAACATATATATACAACTACAGAAATCTGTAATTATTGATACTTGTTCAGCTACCCAAAAGTTCCTAAATGCAATGTAACATATACAGTACAGTTAAAAGGAAGTCACGCTCGATCAAGATCCACGTCACTTTCCATTTTTAACCAGACATAATGTTTGAGAAAGAAAAGAAATAATAATAATATGAGTGCACCAGTGTATTGGTGTCCAGGGTCACCACTTTCAGCACCTTTGAATGTTCTACTCCTGGGCAATGGTTCAGGAGAGTCAAAGTCAATTTTGTATTATGTTTTTTACTTGGCTTTCATTTGTTTTCTGACCAATGCAGCAAGTGGATGGGTTTGTGATCCTGGGCTCAAAGTCAATGTTGTGTTATGTAATTAATAATGTTGTTTCAGTGAATGGTACACTCTGAAGCATTTTTGAATAGGTCTTTAGGAGAGGAAATAACTTATCGAGTAAGATATACAGAGTGCCATTTAAAAAAGTCATACTGCTGTTCATATATTTGTAAAAAACAAATCTACAGTGAAACAAATCTACAGTGAAGGCAATCATGCTGATTGATGTCCTCCTGATGGCTAAAGAACATCTGCTCGAAACATTTTGTAATTTGCATCAGGACAAACAGTTGTTTAGGGTGGTCAAGATAAATGGGACACCCTGTCTATCCTCCTCTGCTAGTGCTGCCATCTGCCATTTGTGCCTGGTTATTGCATATTGATGTCCAACAGAGTTGGTAGTCACATTAATGTCACTGGACTGTGTACAATGATACAGGTAATTTGTTTCATCCAAAGACATCAACCATTGTGGTGCACTTGTAAAGTTCAGGTGTATACACCAAAAAGTTAAGGGATTTAATCCAGCTCAGATCCTGGAATATACCCATCTGTCTTTAACCTAGCCTTCACCTCTCAGTGATGTGCAGACTTTTCAGGAAGGACACATAGTTTGAATTTCACATTAAACTGCATGTTCCATTTCACTGCTAGAATTACTAGTGTAGGTTATGGACATGTACTCATAAGTCACCAGTGTGACATCTAGTTGAAAGACTTCCACAGGACATTGAGATGCATGGGATTATTATTATTATTATTATTATTATTATTGTTGTTGTTGTTGTTGTTATTATTATTATTATTATTATTTGTTCTTTCTTTCCACTAGCTAGGGACCACATCAATTCAACTGTCTCCTTTTCCTACCTTTAGCTGATGCTCATTGCTCCTGCATTCATTTCTGGTGTTGTTCTTTTCTCCCTTAGCACACTGGCTTCCATGTTTTCAGCTTTAGCTTTTTCTGGAAACCCTTATTTGTTTGTAGCTCTTCCTTAAGCAGATCGCATACTGAGATACGTCTAGGACAAGTGTCCACTTGTCATAGATATGTTTCAACTTGTATGGACTATGCCCCTTTGGTTTACTTATCTTCAGTTGTTGTTGTCTTCAGTCCTGAGACTGGTTTGATGCAGCTCTCCATGCTACTCTATCCTGTGCAAGCTTCTTCATCTCCCAGTACTTACTGCAACCTACATCCTTCTGAATCTGCTTAGTGTATTCATCTCTTGGTCTCCCTCTACAATTTTTACCCTCCACACTGCCCTCCAATGCTAAATCCCTTGATGCCTCAGAACATGTCCTACCAACTGGTCCCTTCTCCTTGTCAAGTTGTGCCGCAAACTCCTCTTCTTCCAAATTCTATTCAATACCTCCTCATTAGTTATGTGATCTACCCATCTAATCTTCAGCATTCTTCTGTAGCACCACATTTCAAAAGCTTCTATTCCCTTCTTGTCCAAACTATTTATCATCCATGTTTCACTTCCATACATGGCTACACTCCATACAAATACTTTCAGAAATGACTTCCTGACACTTAAATCTATACTCGATGTTAACAAATTTCTCTTCTTCAGAAATGCTTTTCTTCCCATTGCCAGTCTACATTTTATATCCTCTCTACTTTGACCATCATCAGTTATGTTGCTCCCTAAATAGCAAAACTCCTTTACTACTTTAAGTGTCTGATTTCCTAATCCAATTCCCTCAGCAGCACCCGACTTAATTCGACTGCATTCCATTATTCTCCTTCTACTTTTGTTGATGTTCGTGTTATATCCTCCTTTCAAGACACTGTCCATTTCGTTCAACTGCTCTTGTATGTCCTTTGCTGTCTCTGACAGAATTACAATGTCATCGGCGAACCGCAATGTTTTTATTTCTCCTCGATGGACTTTAATACCTACTCCGCATTTTTCTTTTGTTTCCTTTACTGTTTGCTCAATATACAGATTGAATAACATCGGCGACAGGCTACTACCCTGTCTCACTCCCTTCCCAACCATTGCTTCCCTTTCATGCCCCTCGACTCTTATAACTGCCATCTGGTTTCTGTAAAAATTGTAAATAGCCTTTCGCTACCTGTATTTTACCCCTGCCACGTTTAGAATTTGAAAGAGAGTATTCCAGTCAACATTGCCAAAAGCTTTCTCTAAGTCTACAATTGCTAGAAATATAGGTTTGCCTTTACTTAATCTATTTTCTAAGATAAGTTGTAGGGTCAGTATTGCCTCATGTGTTCCAACATTTCTGCGGAATCCAAACTGATCTTCACCGAGGTCGGCTTCTACCAGTTTTTCCATTTGTCTGTAAAGAATTCGCGTTAGTATTTTGCAGCTGTGACTTATTAAACTGATAGTTCAGTAATTTTCGCATCTGTCAACACCTGCTTTCTTTGGGATTGGAATTATTATATTCTTCTTGAAGTCTGAGGGTATTTCGCCTGTTTCATACATTTTGCTCACCAGATGGTAGAGTTTTGTCAGGACTGGCTCTCCCAAGGCCGTCAGTAGTTCCAATGGAATGTTGTCTACTCCGGGGGCCTTGTTTCGACTTAGGTCTTTCAGTGCTTTGTCAAACTCTTCACGCAGTATCGTATCTCCCATTTCATCTTCATCTACATCCTCTTCCATTTCCATAATTTTGTCGTCAAGTACATCGCCCTTGTATAGACCCTCTATATACTCCTTCCACCTTTCTGCTTTCCCTTCTTTGCTTAGAACTGGGTTTTCATCAAAGCTCTTGACATTCATACAAGTGGTTCTCTTTTCTCCAAAGGACTCTAATTTTCCTGTAGGCAGTATCTATCTTACCCCTAGTGAGATAAGCATCTACATCCACATTTGTCCTCTAACCATCCCTGCTTAGCCATTTTGCACTTCCTGTCGATCTCATTTCTGAGACGTTTGTATTCCCTTTTGCCTGCTTCACTTACTGCGTTTTCATATTTTCTCCTTTCATCAATTAAATTCAATATTTCTTCTGTTACCCAAGGATTTCTACTAGCTCTCATCTTTTTACCTACTTGATCCTCTGCTGCCTTCACAATTTCATTCCTCAAAGCTACCCATTCTTCTTGTACTGTATTTCTTTCCCCCATTCCTGCCAATTGTTCCCTTATGCTCTCCCTGAAACTCTGTACAACCTCTAGTGCTTTCAGTTTATCCAGGTCCCTTCTCCTTAAATTCCCACCTTTCTGCAGTTTCTTCAGTATTAATCTACAGTTCATAACCAATAGATTGTGGTTAGAGTCCACATCTGCCCCTGGAAATGTCTTACAATTTAAAACCTGGTTCCTAAATCTTTGTCTTACCATTATATAATTTATCTGAAAGCTGTCAGTATCTCCAGGCTTCTTCCATGTATACAACCTTCTTTTATGATTCTTGAACCAAGTGTTAGCTATGATTAAGTTGTGCTCTGTGCAAAATTCTACTTGGCGGCTTCCTCTTTCGTTTCTTACCCCAATCCATATTCACCTACTACGTTTCCTTCTCTCCCTTTTCCTACTGACGAATTCCAGTCACCCATGACTATTAAATTTTTGTCTCCCTTCACTATCTGAATAATTTCTTTTATTTCATCATACATTTCTTCAATTTCTTCGTCATCTGCTGAGCTAGTTGACATATAAACTTGTACTACTGTAGTAGACATGGGCTTTATGTCTATCTTGGCCACAATAATGCATTTACCATGCTGTTGGCAGTAGCTTACCCACACTCCTATTTTTTATTCATTATTAAACCTACTCCTGCATTACCCCTATTTGATTTTGTATTTATAACCCTGTATTCACCTGACCAAAAGTCTTTGTTCCTCCTGCCATCGAACGTCTCTAGTTCCCACTGTATCTAACTTCAACCTATCCTTTTCCCATTTTAAATTTTCTAACCTACCTGCCCGATTAAGGGACCTGACATTCCACGCTCCAATCCATAGAACACCAGTTTTCTTTCTCCTGATAACGACGTCCTCTTGAGTAGTCCCTGCCCGGAGATCCGAATGGGGGACTATTTTACCTCCAGAATATTTTACCCAAGAGGACACCATCATCATTTAACCATACAGTAAAGCTGCAAGGCCGTTTTGGTTAGTGTTGCAAGGTCAGATCAGTCAATCATCCAGACTGTTGCCCCTGCAACTACTTAAAAGGTTGCTACCCCACCAACTACTTATCTTCAGAGTAGGTTAATATTAGCAGATATCCTTCCTGGGAAAATTTGTATCATATGGCCATAAAAGGTAGTCCTTATGTTCCAAATCATTTCACTTATCTTCTTCACATGCTTATACATTTCATAGTACTTCTGTACTTGCTGTTTTCTGTGATGGAACCCAAAATTTTTCATTCTTTGGTCTCAAGTTTCTGCATTAGATCTTTATTGTTTAGTGTGAGAGTCTCAGCATCATACACAGCCTCTGGTCCAATAACAGCACAGTAGTATCTAATTTTGCCATTTAAGTATGTCGCTTTCTTTTTGTATTGCATTGGTGGATAAGTTTTTAGCATTTTCCCGTAAGTTTAATAAACCCAACAAATACACATAACAAATTTTAGCTACCAATAATATATTCTCTTTCAAATGATGGGAAATTGAGAATGGAATAACAACAATATTATGAAAAGGTTAGATTGCTACTCATAGTATAGTGGAGATGTTGAGTCGCAGACAGGCACAAGAGAAAGACTACTAAACATGTAAGCTTTTGGCCAGAATGCCTTCTTCTGAAATAGGCAAAACACACACGCACACACACACACACACACTCTCTCTCTCTCTCTCTCTCTCTCTCTCTCTCTCTCTCTCTCTCTCTCTCTCTCTGGCTGCCGAGGCTGGTGTGGACTGAATAGCCAGAGACAGTGTGTGTGTGTGTGTGTGTGTGTGTGTGTGTGTGTGTGTGTGTGTGTGTGAGAGAGAGAGAGAGAGAGAGAGAGAGAGAGAGCTGTGTTTGCGTGAATGTGTAGGTGTATATGTATGTTGTCTGTTTTAGAAGAAGGCCTTCTGGCCAAAAGCTTACATGTTTGGTAGTATTTTTGTTATGCCTGTCTGTGACTCGACATCTCCGCTATATTGTGAGTAGCAATCTATCCTTTTTGTAACATATTTTCCTTCACATTTACAAAAGTCTGCCAGTGCTGGGGTAACTTTTCAATTCTGCAACTGTGCAATTCACATGGTTTTGAGCTGAAGAATTCATTGAGTCCAGTTTGGAGCACATTTGCACCCAAATAGGAATTTCGTTGAAGACTGTATGATAGGTAGCAAAAAAGTTGAAAATCTGAGGGTGCAAGATCAAGTGAATAAGGTGGGTGTGAATGACTTCCCAATGCAACTTCTGTGTAGTGTTTCATGTCAGCCTAACAGAATGCGGGAAGGCATTACCATGGAGTAAGATCACGTCACACAGTCTTCCCTGGTCACTGTGCTTAGATTGCGACTGCATGACATCTCAGTTGTTGACAAGAAATATCAGTAGTGATGGTTACACGTCAGGCAATTTGTGGTAAACCACTGTTTCAGCAGATGCATAACATTACCTTCTTTTGGATGCACACAGGTCTTTGTACAAGTAGTTGCAACTTTGTTTGGACTCAATCATTCCATTCTTTTCCTTAGGGTAGTATAAAGACATCATTTCTCACCACCAGTAGTGATAGAAGATAGGAATGATAGGTGCTGTTCACTAGCCAATTGATGACAAGCAAGCAGAGATGCACCTTTGCCCACCCTCTTATATTTGTAATTTTTACTCAGAGCATGTGGTGCTTATAGTCCTGATTTCTGAATTTTCCACATTGCATGCAAATGTCGCATGATTGTTGAATAATCATAGTTCATCCCATTTGCCAGTTCTTGAGTACACTGACATGGATCATTGTGGATTAATGTGTGCAAATGATCTTCATCAAACCCCAAAGGTCTTCCTGAATGTGGATAGTCACTGATGTCAGTATGATCCTCCTTAAAATGAGAAAACATTTCCTTGCTTTCTCCAAAGACTGGTTTAATGCAGCTCTCCCTGCTACTTTATCCTGTGCAAGTCTGTTCATCTCCAAGTAATTACTGTAACCTACATCCTTCTGAATCTGCTTGCTGTATTTGTCTCTTGGTGTCCCATTATGATTTTTACCCCCCCCCCCCCCCCCCCACTCTTCCCTCCAGTATGAACTTGGTGATCCCTCGATGCCTCAGAATGTGTCCTACCAACTGATCCCTCCTTCTAGTCAGGTTGTAGCTCAAATTCCTCTTTTCTCCGATTCTGTGCAGTACATCCTCATTAGTTATGCGATCTACCCATCTATCTTCAGCATTCTTCTGTAGAAACACGTTGCAAGAGCTTCTATTCCCTTCTTGCCTAAACTGTTTATCGTCCGTGTTTCCCTTCCATACATGGCTTCACTCAATACAGATACTTTCAGAAAGATCTTCCTGACACTTTAATCTATACTTATGTTAACAAATTTCTCTTCTTCAGAAAGCTTTTCTTGTTGTCACCAGTCTACATTTTATATCCTCTCTACTTCGGCCATCATCAGTTATTTTGCTCCCCAAATAGCAAAACTCATCTACTACTTTCAATGTTTCATTTCCTAATCTAATTCCCTCAGCATCACTTGATTTAATTTGAGTGCATTCCATTATCCTTGTTTTGCTTTTGTTGATGTTCATCTTGTATACTCCTTTCAAGAGAGTGTCCATTCCGTTCAGCTGCTCTTCGAAGTTCTTTGCTGTCTCTGACAGAATTACGATGTCATTGGCAAACCTCAGAGTTTGTATTTCTTCTCCCTGGACTTTAATTCCTACTTCAAATTTTTCTTTGGCTTCCTTTACTGCTTGCTCAATATACAGCATGAATAACATTGGAGATAGATTACAACCCCATCTCACTCCTTCTCAACCACTGCTTCCCTTTTGTGCCCCTCGACTCATGTAACTGCCATGTAGTATTTGTAGAAGTTGTAAATAGCCTTTTGCTCCCTATATTTTACCATGCCTTTTTGAAAGAGGATATTCCAGTCAACATTGTCAAAAGCTTTCTATAAGTCTACAAATGCTATAAACATAGGTTTGCCTTTCCTTAACCTCTCTTCCAATGGAAGTATTATAGTCAGTATTGCCTAGTGTGTTCCTACATTTCTCCAGAGTCCAAACTAATCTTCCCAGAGGTCAGCCTCTACCAGTTTCTCCATTGTTCTGTAAAGGTTTCACGTTAGTATTTTGCAGTCTTGACCTATTAAACTGATAGTTCAATAATTTTCACACCTGTCAGCACCTACTGTCTTTGGACTTGGTATTATTACATTCTCCTTGAAGTCTGAGGATATTTTGCTTGTATCCCACATCTTGCTCACCAGATGGAATAGTTTTCTCATGGCTGGCTCTCCCGAGGCTATCAACAGCTCTAATGGAATGTTGTCTACTCCTGTGGCCTTGTTTTGACTTACGTCTTTTAGTGCTTTGTCAAATTCTTCACTCAGTATCATATCTGCCACTTCATTGTCCTCTACATCCCCTTCCACTTCCATATTATTGCCCTCAAGTACATCTCCCTTGTATAGACCTCTATATACTCCTTCCACCTTTCTGCTTTCCTATCTTTGCTTAGGACTAGTTTTCCATCTCAGCTCTTGATATTCATGCAGGTGGTTCTCTTTTCTCCAAAGATCTCTCTAGTTTTCCTGTGGGTGGTATCTATCTTACCTCTAGTGATGTATGCTTCTGCATCCCTACATTTGTCCTCCAGCCACTCCTGCTTAGCCCTTTTGGACTTCCTATGTTACACATTCCAAAAGATTGCTGCACCTGTAATGGAAAGGGTGTCTAGTCATAACTAAAGGTGAAAGAGAAGTGTGTCTCCTTCGAGGCAACAAGAGAAACATAAAAAAAAATTATTTAAACAAAATACATGAAGAGCATAATTAAAGGTTCTAAATGCAGCTCTTTACTGCTCTGTTGATATGGGGTTGTTACAGGGTTTATGGTTTTCAAGGTGTGGATACAACTATGGATTATGCTTTATAAGAAACCAATGCAAGTATTCTTACTACAGCAGGTCCACAATGTTAAGGATGGTGCTTAACATGGCTGCCATCCCACTGTCACGTGTAAACTATGGTAACTGACATGACTTAACATTGTTTATTGCTTGATGAAATATGCACATTTACATAAGGAGTAACACCTTTTGATGTGTGTTTCCATTCAGAAATGTGTGCAGGATATTTATCAGAGTCGTATGTATCCACATAATCCTTCGATTCATACAGGCTCATTCCTGGAAAGCATTTTCGAGGCATGACCACTGCATGTGTTATGACAATAGACAGCTATGTTTGTGGTAGTTGCCGCTGTTTACTTGCCCACATTCTGCCAATGTTACCACTAGCTAGAATCCAAATTTTGCGGTAGAGCTGCTATCCCTCAGATTATTATGGAACATTCAACTAATAGCACTAAAATGCATCACTTACTATGTTTTGCATTCAATATCTCAGTTTCCTATCAAGTATTGCTTACCATTGTTTGCAGCTGAAGTCTTCAGTTATCTTCTCCCAGATGTACTCTGCAGTTATTGAACACTTTCGTACTAATGTTTCATTATTCTTTGTTTAGGTGAACACTTCAATCAATTGTTCCAGCGTTATGGTGCTCCAATAATAATATTGAACCTTGTAAAAAAGAGAGAGAAGAAAAAACATGAAAGCATGTTGAGTGAAGAATTTAGTACAGCCATTGCGTATTTAAATCAGTTTCTACCTCCTGATCATCAAATACAATACATTAGTTTTGATATGGCACGCATATTTAAGGGGTGAGTATCAGAGTATAGTTAATGCAGACCATGTGTTGTACATAGCCCCTATCATTAAGAAAATAATGAATTCTTTCAGTATTGAGATGAGCATTTGAGAGGTGGTGCTACTGGCAGTGGTATATTAATGTCTGAAATTTAGTTTTAGTATCGGCAACTGCCATTGCAGGAAACAGAAAATCTAAAATCAGGAAAAATTTGGAAGTAAGACAAGAATGCAGTTTGTCTCCATTTCTTCTTTAATTTGTATGCTGACACTGTGCTGAGGCAATGGATAAGTAAATTAATTTTTTAAACTCATGATTTCAACAAAAGGAATTATTCCATGACATTACTTTTTGCTGTTGATCAAATTGTGATTGCTGATAGTAAGAACGCACTCCAAACAGCTGCTCATATTTTATCCACAAGAGTCAAATCGTAATTATGATATGTAGTATCTTCAAAGAAAATATATTTTATGATTTTCAAAGGCCAGCAAAATAATAATAAACAGTCAGAAAACAGAAAGAGTAAATTTGTTCAACTTCTTAGTAAATACTATTTCATTCATGAGAGAAATGGACATACAAAAGAAAGTAGAAAGACTTGATCACATTAACTGAATAATTAATGAACCCTCAGAACTGAAGTAAGAGAGGAAACACTTCTTAAGTTCTACAAAATGATGACAGTACCAACCATAGCATGTGAAAATGAGGATATAACAAAAAGAAATGAAGTACAGGCATCTGAGATGTAATTCCTGAGAAGAGTAGTTGGGTACACACTAGCTGACAGGTGGAGGAATGCTGGCATCAGAGAAAACTGGGAGTGAAAAGCTGAAATGAGCAGATTAAAGAATACAGAAACAACAGGAAGGATCATGTCACAAGAATGGAAAATGGCAGAGTACTAAAATTAATGACAAAATATTACCCAGTGTGCAGAAGATATTCAGTAAGACCAACGAATAGGTGGAAATATCAGTAATTTAACAAAGGGGATGTAACTGGCAGATGTCTAATACATGTAAGAAGGAGGGAGATGAGGAGGAGGAGGAGGAGAGGGGACGAGAAATGTGAAAGATAAAGAATATTGCTACCTTATGAGACAGTTGGCAATTTCTGTTCACTCACTGTGTCAGCTGAGAATTGTCCCACTGGTTACTTCTGCTAATTACAAGCTTAGATCTGTGATAAAAATTTTCAGCACACAGCATGTAGTACCAATCAAATTGTACAGTCACTTATGTGGAATATGTAAACAAGGCATCAGTAGGCAGCAGTCGAAACATTGTTGGTACTAGTTATTTTTCCATGGATAATCAACATGTCCTTGATGATAAGTGCAATGAGTAGCTATGAATAAAATGTGGCTGGTTACTATGGAGAACCATCATTTTATTATTGTGGATGTCAGGGACAGAATTATTACATATAACAAAATTTAGATTGGTAACTTTATCATACACAAATTAATGCATTGGTGTCAAACTTGATTATCATAGAAGGCCAAATTCAGGCAGACAAGTCTTAGTGCAGAACTGGATGTCCTTGATGTTCTGGGACACATTTTTCTCATTGATACACTGCCAAGAGATGGAACAAGTAAAAGTTCTTGTTGTTATATTACAGAGTATGTTTACTGACAGTGCAATAGGCAAGGCTACTGCAGAGACTTTTTGGCCATTCTTTATAGCTGACAGTTGTGGTCATGACAGTAAAAAATGCTGAAAAGTCTTCATTGCAATTGTCAGAGTCACCTTTTAGGTCTTTATGAATGACAGTTACATATCACCATTGAGATGTAATGCTACAATTGCTTTAAAAATTTTCATTTGTTATTATTAAAATAATAAAATTCAAAATTGAGTTGGTGGCATGTTTACAGTAAGTATTTATAGAGACATTGCTGTGAAAAAAAATGGAAGATCCATTTGAAATTTTTCATTGGATGATTATAATGATTTTTGTAAAGGCCTAACTCAACAACAATGCCTTTAATCACTTTGTTTAACTCTTAATAAACAGTTGTCTTAACAAAATTTATACAATTTGTTTGCAGAATTTTTTGTGATTGACCTTCCATCAGTGATTAATTGTGGGAAGGTTGACCAAAAGTTAGGCATACCAAAGTCTGCAGTAAAATGTAGTTGTATAGATAAAAAAATCTACTCACCACTTGGTTGCAGGAGAACACACATATAAAGATATTAAAATTGACAAGTTTTCAGAGTCAGTGGCTATTTTTCTGGTGGAAGGGTTTAGGGGGGAGGAAGAGGGGTGAAGGAAAAGGACTGATGAGGTTTGGGAAATGGGAGAGTTCAGAAAAGTTGGCCAGAACTGCAGGTCAGGTAGATTTACTGGATGCGATGAGAGGGAAAGAATGGTTGTTGGGGACTGCAATGGATGATATTTGAAAAACTGAGAGCCTAAAGATAGAAGACAGGGTAATAAGCAAGACAGAGATTACTGCCTAAACATCATGCACAAGTTAATAAGAGCAGAAAGCTAAGTGCATTGTATGTGATAGAAGTGACCAATATGCCTCATCTGCTAATTTCCACTCCACCACTCGACTCTCACCCTTCTGCAAAATCCTGCTGTTGTCTGCCACTTCTGTTTCCTTAGATGGTATCATCCACCAAGCCAATTTCAGACAGAAACCCCAGCCTTCACTACTTCCTCCCAGACTAATGATACTTCATGATCACAAGAACCAGTCACAACAGTATAGTGTTCCCAACTTTTCACTAAGACACTCTCACCTACTGAATTATCTATATTATCCAGAGAATCTTACGTTCAGCCCTATACCTGCATTTAATCATGTTGCTTTGGTGAAGGACCTACTTTCCTTAACTTACGATGGCAACTGGAAATATCAATTTCCAACCCAGTCCCAAAACCTTCCCTCTAGCAAACCTGACATTCAATCCTGCCTTCAACGGTTTGATCACAATCCCAGCTTGATCCACCACCACTACCTCAAAATCATCCCTTACAAGCCTATGCCTTCCAAGAATTCCTTACATCCAGCATTGCTTCACAACCCTCCCTCTGATTGCTACAATGCAGCCCTAACCTGTTATTTGTAGATCTCTAGGCTCTTCATTCACTAAAAACTGATGAGTCCATCACTATCTTCTCAGCAGACATGATGTACCACTGTGGTTCTTGACCGAAGGGAGTATGTAAGCGAAGGTCTATGCCAACTATCTGACACTTCTACATACAACATCTGCCATCAAGATCCCATCCCTGTGATTCAAACTGACTGCAGTCCCTTTTTAAAACATCAGGTCCCTCACAAGGACTAACACTTAAATCCCTAGAACTCCTTGCCACAACCAGGCTATGAACACCCACCTTTTACCTTCTACCCAAGATCCACAAACCCACCACCCTGGCCATTCCTTAGTCACTGGCTTTAAAGCACCCACCAAATATATATCTGTCTTAGGTGGTCAAAACCTGCAACCTATAGTTTCTTTCCCTCTGTATTAATGACATTAACCGTTTCCTAGATCATATGAAATCTGTGCATGTCCAGCTCCCACCACTCACATATATATTTTGGGTGTCTTTGCTGCAAGAACATCAAGAGTTCAGAAGAATGTTTCTTTCCTCTGTGATTTGATTTGTCTTTTCTAGCTAGCACAGAGATAGCTTAGATTGTTGTGAAAGGCAGAAATTTGACATCTTTTCTTGATTATATGTAATTAGTTAAAACTGAACAACACACCAAGCCTCATATTGTTAGTGCTGTACCATTTGAGCTACCTGAGACTACCTCATGGAGTAACTTGAGGATTCATCTATCAACTAGCATTCTCTATTCTTTCCAACTCTATACTCCAAATGAACATTTAAGTTTATTTGCAGTCTTGATAAAGTTATGCCATTTGTTCAGACATTAATACTTTCTTTGAATTAGCCACCAGATTACGTAAGCAATAATTATATCATTAGTGGATAAGATCTTAAAAAGATAATATAAGGTTATAAACAACTATTTATTTGTACATTTCTTTTGTGTACCCACAACATTTACGTGTATATCAGTGTGTGTGTGTGTGTGTGTGTGAGACCTGGTTTTTAATGTTTGTTCTCTGAATCTGTGGGTGTATTGTATGTTAGAAAATTATCTTGAATCAATGTCTATTCCAGGAAAGAGGCCAATGTAATGGGGCGTCTTGGTGACATTGCCCATACAACTGTATGTAAAACTGGAATATTCCACAATCAGCCACCATACTACACTCAGAATTCTCATGCAATACTTGGTCTTGTTGATAAGAATGAACTTAGTTTTGGAAGACGCCTTCAAACTGGTGTCATTAGAGTGAATTGTGTTGACTGTTTAGATCGAACCAACACAGCACAGTTTGCCATTGGGAAGTGTGCATTAGGATTTCAGGTAAACTTCTAGTGATATATTTTTGTATCTCTGTAACAGAAATGCCAAACCACTCAATACAGACTTATACACACTTGTCAGAATGAAGTACAGTTCCAAAAAGTCAGTACATATTACTTTTACTCTCTTGCAGAGTGTATGCTGTACTTATTGTATATGTTAACATCCCATTCTTGCTTTTTCATCTAATGTCATAGCTTGTTTTTGAACCATAAACCAATGAGCCGAAACATTATGACCAACTGCTTAATAGCTTTTTGTCCATCTTTGGAATGAAAAACATTACTTAGTCTATGTATCAGGGATCTGACAGTTTGTTGGTAGGCTTGTGGAGATATGTGGCATTAGATGTATATGAACAGATCATGTAATTCACAAAAATAACAGACTACTGATTTGTGTACACAGTGATGGCACCTGATAGAGACCCAGATGGATTCCATAGGATTTACATCAGGCAAATTTGTTCACCAAGACAGCAATGTGAGTTCACTATAATGCTCCTCAAACCACTGTACCATGGTTCTGGATCCAAGACATAGACAATTACACTGCTGAAAGATGACATTGCCATTGGTGAAGACACAAAGCATGAAGGGATGCAAGTGGTGCACAGCTGTTGGCATGTCTTCAAGTACAACCACAGTTCCCATGCAAGCACAGGAAAACGTCTCCCATAGCATAATACTGTTGTTACCAGTTTGCATTCGTGGCATGCTGCATGTTTTGACCCACAGTTCACCTCGATGATGGCATTTGTGGGGATGACCATTGCCCTAGTAGCAAAAATGTGAGTCACCCAAAAAGCCGACACATTTCCATTGATTGAGGATTGAATACATATGGTCTTGTACTCACTGGAATCATAATTGACAATGTCGTTGGGCCGACATGTGAACACATAGGGGTGGTCTGCTGCAGAGCTCCTGTTCAACAACGTATGAGGAAGGTGTGGTCCAGAACACCAGAATTGTGCTCTTTCAGCAGTGATGCCACAGAGCACCATCTATTGTACTTTACAGAGCAGAAAAGCCTCCTCCGAAGCCCATGTTCTGTGAAGAGTTGTGGATGTTCAACCATTTAGCACCTAGTGGTAGTTTCACTGTCCTTCTACCTCCTTTAGTAGATGATCATTACAGTAGCACATGAACATTCAACCAGCTTCACCATTTTCAAGATTCTTGTTCATGTTAATGATCTGCTTTATGTCAGAGTTGCTTATCTCAATGGATTTCCCTATTTGCAGCCCATATCTTCACTAGGGTGAACCTCCATTTGTCTGCTCAGTTTACATACTTTTGCTTCATGTCACATGCTCTTAACACCATCAGGCAGCATCCATAATTGCAAGTGGCTGTTGTCACAATGTTTTGGCGTATCAGTGTCCATTGCATACTATCAGATTGTTTCTTGTGTAAAGATCTAGCTGATGTTCCCCCTTGCAGTTCTACTTTTCAGACAGTAAAAGCCTAAAATGGAACCATATTCTGTTCACTAGTAAGCCAACCTCTACACAGACATTGCCTACTGAGCATCCTACCTCAGAAATGTAAATATGAGCCACACTACATTTTCTTCAACCTAACCGTAAGCATCTATTTCTTGAAGGAGGTGGACTTACTGCAAGAAGCTGGTACTGCAATGAAAACTTAAACTCGTGTTGCTGTTGGCATCTCCATGTGGTCCCCTTACCTGACATAGTTTCCATTTCTTGGTAGAATTGCTGGGTTATAAATGAAACTGCTATTAAAATGCCAGCTACTTAAACAAGTCATCAGTGCATCTGTTATGCCAATGCACTGTTTCTAGTCATATACTTAGCCATGCCACTAGAGCCCACTTGTGGAGGAATACTCTTGCCTGCACTGCAAGGACTGTGCATTACTTCGAACAAAGCTGACCTGTCTTGAAATAATTCAATGGCTCAGTTGCTGTAAATCGAAGGACAACCATCTTCACTCACCAGCTACCAGTGACTACTGCAATATTCCTCTGTATATTATTACAGATTTGCCGAAAAAATCGTAGTGGACTACACTCCCCCCTTCTGCAAAAAGACTCAGCCCCTTAGGCCTCACTTAAGATGAATCTACAACGCATCTCACACGTACAGCATAAATTTCAGTTATACAACTGCCTAGAACCCCAATCCACAAGGTTCAGATACCACATTTAAGTTGCAAACCTCATTTGCTAGGTTTCCTCTTACACAACTAAGCTGCTCATTTGTACTCCATTAGTTCCCTTGGAAAGCACAACGAATCATGCCATAGTACTTCTCCATCCTGCCAGTCATGTGGTCTACGAAATTGTCCTTGCAGACGAGCATGGCACATTTCTTGATCTTATATCTTGTTAAACTGCGGGACATATATTTCTTATCAGCATTCGCACTACAATATTCCACATCCCCTCACTTTCATGCTCTAGGGATCCAGTGCTTATCGTGATGCTCAAGACAATTGTCACTCATCGTTGGCCTTCCCTAAGTTCCTTAACATACTGCATCAATTGCTCTGCTGAAATCTGTCCTTGTTGTGCAGCTTTTAATTTCAATGAGGTCTTGTTTTAACATATTGTTTAGGAAAGTTAGATTCTGCTTTGGGAGCACCCACTAGTGATTCGCCTGGTCACTATACTTGTGGCTGATTCATGTTCAATTGGGTTTTCGCATGACCATGGCTGGTAGATGGAAAGTTGGCCCCATTATATCACATGCTGTCTCATTAATGAACAATCTACTGCCCCCCTCAGCCCCACCAGCCTTTCTTCCACAAGCCTTCCATGCCCGTAGCAATTCACCACCACTACCATGTTATCACACACAGAATAAATCCTGTGTAAAACCACTTAATGGAAATAAGGTTTACATTGCATAATGTCCCTAGGACAAACCCATCCTATTCTACCCATGAATAGCTGCACCAAAAACGTGTTGGTGCAATTTTGGATCACCTGGGCTGGATGTACTGTAATCTTTTCCCTCTCCCTCTTCTATCATCATGACAACTTTGTCCCCATCTTCAGAGATCAACACCACACTGCCTGTCCTTGCTTGTACATACTTGAATAATTGTTCTCTGCTCTATTAAATTGTCTTGATGTGAAAGCCTTAGGATGTTCCTCACCGTTGATCTCCTGATTCAGGATACATCCCAAACTATTGTCAAATGTGTCACAAAATAGTATAAACTTCTTCTGGAAAACCAAGAAAAATAAAAACTAGATTTGGCATTAAAACGTTTTTCATCTTTCTGAATGCATCCTGACACTCCTCTATCCACATCAGTTTTGCACCTTTTTTCTACTGTTGTATGAGTAGTCACACTGTATCAGCGAACCCCCTCACAAATATCCTATAATACTTAGAGTTCCAAAAATGTTTACAGCTCAATTTCAGAACCATGAAATCCTGTACTGCTCATACCAGTCTCAGATCAGTTCTCATACTACCTTTACTAATCATATGCCCTAAAGAACCTACTGCCTCCAACACAAAATTTATGTTTCTGTACTTAATGTCAGATGTGCAGCTCGCAATCTCATAAAAACTTCTCTCAGGCATTGTCTATGCTCCTCTACATCTTTCAAGGGTACAGTTGTATCATTCAGGTAGCTTAGACACCGGTGAGGCTGCAGTCCCCTCAATATGCCTTCGAACAATTGCTGAAACATAACAGCAGCATTCTTCAACCTGAATGACATCTTCCGATAGTGATAATGGCTTCAGGGTACTGAGAATGCTGTCTTCAGTTGATCCTTGGAACCACCTCCAACTGATGGTATCCACTTCTTAAATCTTTGGTAGAAAAATACTGGTACTGTCCCAGGTTGTTGGTGGTCTCCATGATGTGGGGTATGGGCTATTGGGTTATGCATCTGTTGGCTGTCTTACTATTAAGGTAATGGTAATCATAATAGAATCTGTACTTCTTGGACCATTCCTTAGACTTCTTGGGCAGAAACACAGTTCATACTCTCCTCCCTATGGACTGTTGCTCTCTTCTATTAGTCAAATGCTTGTTAATAAACTCCTCCATAATTGGTTGCAAATACCGAGGTATCTGTTACTGTTTTCAATACACATGTGCCTCATTTCCCATCAGAATCCAGAGCTGTGTAATGCTCATCACTGGTAACAGACCCTGAGGGAAAGAAACTAATCTTCAGAGTACAACAACTACTTTATCCTCACCTTCTATACTTACTTTAGATACTCCATCTTTTTACAAAATGCAGCCTTAACAGCAGCCTGTGGGTGCCCACTATTTACATCCTCCATGCATCAATCATTTCTCCTTCAGATTCATGTGTACTACCTTCCCACCATCTGTTTTCTGTATGCATACAATAATCCTTTTAACGTAACATCTTGTTGAGTTCAAAATATTGTTCCCTTCCAATGACTCAGTTTTGTACAACATATTGACATGTAGGTTGGCTCCATACTTACCCAAAGTGACTTTTTGCTACCACCTGTTACATCACGATGTGGATCAAGCCTTAGTATATTTGTACGCAGTTTAATTTCATATACCAAAAAGTTATATGCACCTTGTGATAGCTGTAAGTGGGTGGTTTCATAAAAAGTTTCATAAAAAAAGCAAGGAAAAATGTTTGTTTCATAAATAGCTCATCTTACTTCTCGACATAGTCTCCTTTGTGGGCTGTACACTTGGTCCAGAGATCCTCCAGCTCTTTCATCCCAATAGAAGAAAAGGTTCTGTCAAACTCTGAAAAATACTCATTGACTGCAAGTATCACTTCCTTTTTTGATGAAAGTTTCTTCCCAGGTAGCAAAAGTTCCAAATTAGGAAACAGGAAGAGGTCACTTGGGGTTAAGTCTGCTGAACAGGTTGGACAAGGGACCAATTCAAAGCCCGTTTCATGCACTTTCACCATTGTTACAGCTGATGTGTGAGAAGGTGCATTATCCTGGTGAAATAACACTTTTTTATGTACGAACACTGGTCTTTTGTGCAGCCATCACAAATTTCTAATGATCTGACGATGAAGCGTAATTGGTTCCAGTCATGGTTCAGCCATTTTCAAATAATCTGTGATGATTATTTCTTGGGAATCCCAAAAAATGAAGTGATCACCTTTCCAGCTGACAAAATAGTGTTTCCCTTCTCCGGTGCACTAACATCAGCCTTTAGCCATTGTTTTGATTGGTGTGGCCATTGTTTTAATTGTTGTTTTGATTTTAATTTGAAATGATGGATCCAAATTTCACCAACAGTCACAAATTGGTGCAGAAAGTCTTGCAGACTGTGATTAAACATCACCAGACATTGTGCACTCAGTTGAGATGCCTACAGTCTCAGCAATCTTATGAATTTTTATTAAGCAGTCTATCATTACCATATTGTGGATTTTTCAATATTTTCCTTTGTGGTGACCACAATTGGGTGGCCAGAGCAAGCCTCATCTTCGGTGCTTGTCCAGCCATGTTTAAATTCATTAATCGCCGCTATGTGGCCAACAGAAAATTATACTCCTTGCTCCGTACAACTCATACTGCTGCACATTCTGTCATAGCATATCTACTTGGTGCATCTAAGGCTAAAGGGAATGTCTATGCATTTAATGGTTGCCTATTTCCTCCATGCCCACCCCTTTTACCATTGCCAAAATTCTGTTGTTGAGACATATTACCTCTATCCCACTGAGGCTGGCTGCAGTGCCTCTGAATGTGCCCAGTATGCCCACATCTGTAAATCCTTAAATTTGGGGAAAACATTGTATGCCTCTCAAGTACACCTCGGAACATATTGATCTCCTCATATTCTATTGTAAACCTTAGAAGCCTTTGTCTCCGCGTTACTCAATGCTTCTGTACACCTTACCAATGTTTTTACCTTTCCCACTAGGCTTAATTTTGCCATCCATAATAACTGATTATCTGACCACACCTGCTATGTCATCAGGTCCTCCACAAATGACACTACATCCTCAGATGAGCTTCTAGAAGAGGGAATGATTAGGCTAGCAGCAGATGAATCTATCACATGATCTGGTACTTGGAGCAATGCTGTGTGTTCATCCTTACTTGTATTGTGGCTCCGCAACTTCCATGTTATCTGCCCCCTCCAGTGCTAACTTTTCTGTCAACAAATACAGTGCCTTTGGCTCCAAAATGTGTCACATCTCTGACTCTGCCATTGCAACATCTTTACCTCTTATTCACACACAATGTGTACAGAAAAATCATTCACAGACCAACAGATTACACTTTACACCTTATCATTAACTATCTAGACTCCCTGCATTGCCTCACAACATGACTATGACAGTGGAATATAAAATGAGTTACTGATAGGCTCAGTACATAGCACAGCATGCCCAAGCAGATTGTGCCATGGATGTTTGACAGGCTCTGACAACTGCTCATTGTAGTTACCTGAAAGTGTGACAGCTCAGTTGGTTTGTCTGGCCTGAACAAAATAAATCACAAGTTATGGAGATACTCCCTCCTAGATCCCATTCTTGTCATGCACCCAAAAAATAGCCAACAGTTCTCTCCCTCACCCCACTATCTTGATACTGCAGGCATGGTGAAGACGTAATGCTCCATGCATGACAAACCATCTGGTGTCCACTGAAAATGACACCAACATTTCCGACGCCAAGTATACCCAACCCCAGGGGTGGAGGGAGGCTGCAATGTCAGGATGACAGGTGGCAGAGTGTTGAGGTGGAGTAGCAGGCCAGTGGAGGCACAGAAAGATGCAGGTATCAAAATTAATATTTAATTTCTACTCAAATGTTAGTGCCATGTCAGTGTGGAGTAAAGACAATACCCCCACTACAGGGAAAGAGGACCGGGTGGCCAGCGAGATGTCAGCCAGTGTCCTGGCCAGCTGGCTGCAATGCATGTGCACTCAGATTTGCTGATGCATGTGCTCAGTGTGTAGCTAGTGACCCCATTGCATGAGTCATGCCACAAACTTTTGTTGTCAGTGGTGTATGAAGACATTCAGCAATCTGTCTGTGGTAGCCAGCTCTGTAGTGCATGGCTGGCAGAAGATAGGTGCCATACACGGGATATGACCTGCTGCCCCTGGGCAGGAGTCCAGCTGCTGCTGAAGGGAGCCAAGAAGTCTTGCTGCCATGTGTCAGTTAGTCTGGAGGGAGGACTTAGTCCAGGAAGCTGGTACAGCAACAGAGACTCAAACTCATGACTTGGGCTGGTGGCTCCCTGTGGTCCCCTCGCATCGCAGAGCCCTGACATCCTGGTAGAAATATTGGACTGTGAATAAAAAGACCTACAAAAATGAGAGCTATGTACACAAGCTAGCAGCACATCTGTTACGCCATTGCATCACTTCCAGGCATGTACTTGGCAACATGACCAAAACCCGGTGATGGAAAAATGCCTTTGCGTGCACTGCAAGAACTGCTTATTACTGCTGTGCTTGCAGGTTTCACTTAGTGAGCCTGGATTATTTTGCAGTGATTCAACAGCTCAGTTGCTACCAGTGGGTGCTGATTCTTATAGAGTTACCCAAAAAATGTCAGTGGCACTACTTACCTGTTGATGGCAGATAATCTTTAAATTTGCAGCATAATAGATAATAATGAAGAAATAATCATATAATGTGAATGGTGTGTTGTCCATTGCAAATAACATGTTAAAAAATTGTATTGTAGTTATGGAAAGGCAAATTTAGCAGGAGTAACTACTTTCTTTCCATTTCAACATTTAAACATTGACAAGCATATCCATCTAAATGGACAAGTGCTCTGATAGAAAGAATAGATTTAATTTGAGTTGCCAATCTACTATTATGTAGTAGGAGGAAATGTACATTTCATCATTGATCAGTTCCATGGTTGCCAGTCCTGCAATTAAATCAATTTACACTGAGATGTATAAGATGGATAACAATCCAGCTCATTTCCAAACAAGGCACCTACAGCTTTGAGAGCTCTGGAGTGTATAAGACACATTCAATTATGAAACTCCTCATCTTTTCTGATTCCCAAAATCACTGCAAGTTACCCAAAGTGAGTATCCACCAGAGAAATCAGTCCAGTCCATCAAAAACATTGTGCCTCAACTGCACTAACTACTAGGGAAGGAAATTATTTGCTGATGGGTTCATGGCTGTTCACAGTGACAAACTGATGGATGCAGAAGCCATGGAGGCATGTACAATATTTGCAGAGGGAGATTTCTGAGACTGTTAGGTGCAGCATCTTGCTGTTGAGTTCTACTCCGCTCAGCTCTTACCTAAAATTTTTGAAAGGACCATTTACATTGGCTGGATGTAAAGGCAACATTATGCCTGCTCTGTGTTCTGTCCATGATGAGTGATCCAGTGCTAACTGGCAGCTGTGTTATCCATTGCCTTTGTAGCATCATTTGGATGAAACATGGAGGGATGTGGGATCATTAAAATCTGCTCTCCCAGGTGTTGCTGGCCGGACCTTGGAAATGCTACTTCTCACTAAAGCAGCTCCTCAGTTGGCCTTCTGAGTCTGGGTGCATCTCACTCGAGAATCATATCTACATCTACATCTACATTTACATTGTGCAAGCCACCTAAAGTGTGTGGCAGAGGGCACTTGAGCTACACTATCTGTTTCCCATTTTCTTGTTCCCATTGCCGATGATGCATGTGAACAATGATCCCCTGTAAACCTCTGTATTAACTCTAACTTCCTGGATTTACTGGCTGTGGGCCTTTCGTATGACATACATAGGAGTAATATGTTGCTCGACTCTTTCCAAAATGTACTCTCTTGAAATTTCAATAATAAACATCTCTGTGATGCACAATGCCTTTCTTGTGGTGTCTGCTGCTGGGGTTTGTTGAGCGTCTCCACAGTGTTCTTGTATTAACTAAATGATCCAGTGACAAAATGCACCCTTTTTAATTTGGTCTTATCTATTAAACAGACCTGTTAAGGGTCCCAGATTGATGAGCAATACTTGAGAATCAGTCAGACAGGTGTTTTGTAAGTACCTTCCTTAGTTAATGAATTCAATTTCCGTAAAAGTCTTCCTATGAGCCTGATTTCTTGGTATTTGTTTCATGTAGCTATTCCACTTTAGGCTGCTCTGAATGGTTACTCCTAGGTATTATGTGGCAGTTACAGTTTCCAGCAGTTTGCACCAATAGTGTAATTGTGCAGTAGAGAACTTATTTACCTATTTATGCACAATATGTTAGATTTATTTATGTTTTGGGTCAATTGTCAGCTCCTACACCATTCTTCAATCCTTTGCACCACTTCCTGCAGTTCACCATAGTCTGCTGGTGTTGATACCTTCTTATAGACAACCACATCATCTGCTAAAGAGTTTCATGGAGCTTCTGAGCTCCTTCACTACATCATTTATATGTATCGTAAACAGTAATCATCCTATTAAACTTCCTTGGGATACTCCCAAAATTACCTTTTACATCTGTTGACTTTCTTGAGTTCTGTCTACGAGGAATCCCATATCCACTCAGAAATCTAGTCCAGTACTTGGTAAACTCATATTTTTTTTCTAACCTCTACATCTACAGCTGCATGACTAATGTGCAATTCGCACTTAAGTGCATGGCAGCTGGCTCAATGAACCAGCTTCAAGCTATTTCTCTGCTGTTTGACTCTCAAACAGTATGCGTGAAAAACAGTTGCTTAAATCTTTCCATGTGCACTCTGATTTAACTTACTTTATTACAATGATCATTTCTTCCTATGTAGGTGGGTGCCAACAAAATATTTTCACCTTCAGAGAAGTTAGTGTGGTATAAAGCCTTCCTGGGGCCAACGAAAAGGACATCGACCTGAGGGCACGCTATCTACAGTGCTGTGGATCTCAGGGATGAATGGAGCGAGCTGAGTTTGTGAGATCTCTATTTTGTAAACCCATATTGACTTTTATTGAAGAGATTTTCATTCTCCAATAATGTCATAATAAATGAGCGAAAACCAGGTTCCATAATTCTACAGTGGATTGACATCAGTGATAAAGCCATATAATTATGTGTATTTGTCCTCCAACTCTTCTTGAAAATAAGAATGACTTGCACATTTTCCAGTTCCTAGGTGCCCCTCACTGCTCCAACAAGCTGTGGTAAACTACTACTAGAAGGGGAGCAATTCCTTATGCATAATCTCTGTAGAATCTTAGTCATTTCATATGATACAGAAACCTTTGCAATATTAAACAATTATAGTTGCTTTTCTAATCTATGACAATTTATTTCAATGTGTGGCATTTCGGTGTTCATGTGATGATTGAAAGGAGGGAGTGTATTATTACTTTCTGCAGTGAAACAATTTTGGAAAACCATATGCAATATTTCTGCCTTCTCTCTGCCATTTTCCATTTTGGTATTACTATGAACACTGAGTAGATGATTTTGATCTACTTACTGTTTTATATAATACCAAAGTTTCTAATGGTTTTCTTTCAGATCAGTTGGAAAAATTTTACTTTCAAATTTGTTGAACATTTCTCTTATTGTGCTCCTCATGCTCATTTTCATTCCTTACAGCTTTTGTTTGTCAGATAGATTTTTTTGACCTCACTTAAACCTGTATAGCTCTCCTTGCTTCTCTAGAAATTTTCTGACATGACCATTAAACCAAAGTGGGTCTTTCCCATTGTTTAAAATCTTGTACAGAAAATATTTGTCTGATGTATATTTAACAATGTTTTTGAATTTTATTCATTTATGCTCCTTATCTTCATCCTCAAAGCCGAGTATTTGATGTTTACTACTGAGGTACTCTTCATATAATATCCTGTAGCTTTTGTTAAGTAAAAATATTTTCTTACATTTCTTAACATTCCTTGTAACATCTTTACTCATCGAATCTGTCACAGCCTAATGATCACTGATGTCCTCTTCTGCATTAACTGATTAGAGAAGTTCAGATTTGTTTGTTGCTAGGAAGTCTGTTACTGTAGCATGATGGGGAAACTAATTTACAATATTCTGCAAGTTCTTTCTGAAGTGCTCTGCCACTATGACTCCTGATGCTAATGGCCTGTAAAAGCATCCTGTTACAATGTTTTCCCCATCTTTGATGCTTAACTTCACCCACATTATTTCACATTCAGAATCCCTAATAACCTTACAAGATATTAAAGAATTCTTTACTGCAGTAAATATGATGCCACCATTAGCTTCTAACCATCCTTGAGAGATACACTGATCAGCCAGAAAATTATGACCACCTACCTAATAGCTACTCTGTCCACCTTTTGCATGGATAACAGTGGCTACCTGTTGTGGCATTGCAGCAGTGAGGGCTCGGTAGGTCACTGAGGGAGTTGTCACCGCATCTGCACACACAAGTCACCTAATTCCTGTAAATATCAGGGAGTGGAGACCATGAGCTCTGATGCCACATTCTGTAACGTCCCAGATGTGTTCAATTGGGTTCAGGTCTGGTGATTTGGGAAGCCAGCACATGAACTTGAATTTGCTGCTGTGTTCCTCAGACAACAACTCCATCACACTACTGGCCTTATTGAAAAATGATCATCATGAAGGTATGTATGTGGTCTAAAACCAGTGTTCAATATTCCTTGGCTATCGTGGTGCCTTCCACGAGTTTCACTGGATCTATGGATGCCCACGTGAATTTTCCCCAGAGCATAATGAAGCCACCGCCACCTTGTTTCCATCATGCAGCACAGGTGTCAAAGAGCGGATTTATGCCCTCCCTTCGGCATGATGAAGAAGGTATCAGGATTCATCAGACCATTCAGTGCTCTGCCACTGTGCCAAAATCCAGTGCTGATGGTCAAGTGCCCATTTCAATCATAGTTACCAATGTTGTGTTGTTAACATTGGCACATGCATGGGCCATCGACTGCAAAGGCCCATCGTTAGAAGTGTTTGGTACAGTGTATATTGAGACACACTTGTAGTTTGCTCAGCAATAAATTCTGGTGTTAGTTCCACCACAGTTCATTGCCTGTTCTGTTTTGCCAGTCTGCCAGCCCACACAACATCCGCCACCTGTAATGAGGGGTGGGCGCCCAACCCCATGATGTCTCGACGTGGTTTCATCTTGGCTTCGCTATGCATTGAATACACACCACAGCACTCCTCAAACACGTGGCAAGTTGTGCAGTTTCTGATATGCTCATGTCAAGCCTCCGGGCCAACAAAAACTGTTGTCGGTCAAACTCAGACTGATCATGAGCCTTCCCCCTTCTATACACAGACAGCATGCTCACTGATACTACATCACTGTGTGTGTGTCTGACTAGCTGTCATTTCTCACCAAGTGATGCTATCACCTGGATGGGTTTATGTCAATAGTAGGTCAGTGGTCATAGTGTTCTGCCTGGTCAGTGTAATTCCAATCTATGTTTAGGATTTCATGGCTGATCATTTCTAGTTTCAACCAACTTTGTGTTCCTCAAAGTGTTTGGGCGTTATTACTTTTAATAAGCAATACTAATTCTGCACCCTTGTCTTGGATGTTCCTGCACTTAACGGGGTGGGAGCAGGTGGGGGAAGAGGGCAACAGTGCATGTCACACCTACTCTGGTACTCTGGTAGTCACCTGCTGTGTGTAATGTATGCCTGACTGTTTGAAGGGTCCCTACAATCTTCCACACAGTAACAGAGGTTGAGAAATTCATGTCCAATATCATCTAGAATTGTCGAAGACTCTGGTTTAGACCTCTCACTCTGCTCCAAACCAGAGGACTGTGATTGACTCTGAATAAGATGCTACAAACAGTGAGCTAAGCTTGTTCCACATGGGTGATGCTAGCTGCCTTCACCAATTCAGCCAGCCACCAAAAGGAGCCAACAGTGGTCTAAGAGCCCAAGCAGCAGACATAATTTGTGCTGACATGAGGCACAGTTTGACCCACCAGCGAAAAAGTACATGGCAGCCTGGGGGAATTAACCTGGATAGTCCACACGGTGGTCAGGCATGGCAAACACTCAGCTACTTGAGTGGATCAGCAATTACCCATTTCCCATTTTTTTGTCATGATATTTTTGTGCACTTTACCTTTTTATGCATTAAAATATTTTGTTTTTATTAGTGATGTCATTATTCATTTTGTGCATAATCTGTCAAATGGCCACATAATTATTTGAGTGTGATTGCAGGTGCTAATAACCTTGCTGTATGCCCTGGTAACAACATAAACAACAACAGTATCCAGGATGGAGCGTAAAGACTGGCTAAAAATCAAAATTAGAAAGTCACGATAATATAAGTTAAAGAAAATCAGTATCTGATAAACAAGCTTTACAAATGTCTGAAGGAAGAATAATGTTTTAAGAGAAAATTGGCACTGGTTTTTGGCAAATATACTAATTAATGTTAAACATATGCATATAATTATGATAACAGTTACAAAAAGGTGTTGTATGAAAATCAAGCATGGGTTGTGGCAGAATTGTGGAATCAAACTGAAGCAGTTGAAATGTGGAAAGTTAATAAAAATGGCTAGATAATGTACGATAGGGCTTGAAATGATTAGGTGATGGACAAATCGCCCAGAGATCCTTTTAGGACACAAACTGATTGGCAGAAAATGCGAAGACCTACCGAAGTAGGTTGGCACTGAGTGGAAAGAAGTTGCAGGAACAGAGACCTTCGCTAAACCCCCCTCCCACCTGCGTTGCTGTGCTGGTACTACGAACGGCTGAGAACAAGGGGAAACTACAGCCACAATTATTCCTATGAGTATGGAAGTTCTAAGGAATGACGAGATACTTTGAAGTTCTCTAACACCATAGATACAGCAATAAGGAATAGCGCAGTAGGCAGCACAGTTGAAGAGGAATGGACATCTCTAAAAAGGGCCATCACAGAAGTTGGGAAGGAAAACATAAGTACAAAGAAGGTAGCTGCAAAGAAACCATGGGTAACGGAAGAAATACTTCAGTTGATTGATGAAAGGAGGAAGTACAAACATGTTCTGGGGAAAACAGGAATACAGAAAACAAGTCGCTGAGAAATGAAATAAATAGGAAGTGCAGGGAAGCTAAGACGAAATGGCTGCAGGAAAAATGTAAAGTCACCGAAAAAGATATGATTGTCGGAAGGACAGACTCAGCATACAGGAAAGTCAAAACAACCTTTGGTGACATTAAAAGCAATGGTGGTAACATTAAGGGTGCAATGGGAATTCCACTGTTAAATGCAGAGGAGAAAGCAGATAGGTGGAAAGAATACATTGAAAGCCTCTATGAGGATGAAGATTTGCCTGATGTGATAGAAGAATAAACAGGAGTCGATTTAGAAGAGATAGGAGATCCAGTATTAGAATCAGAATTTAAAAGAGCTTTGGAGGACTTACGGTCAAATAAGGCAGAAGGGATACATAACATTCCATCAGAATGTCTAAAATCATTAGGGGAAGTGGCAACTAAACGACTATTCACTTTGGTGTATAGAATATATGAGTCTGGCGACATACCATCTGACTTTCGGAAAAGCATCATCCACACAATTCCGAAGACGGCAAGAGCTGACAAGTGTGAGAATTATCGCACAATCAGCTTAACAGCTCATGCATCGAAGCTGCTTACAAGAATAATACACAGAAGAATGGAAAAGAAAATTGAGAATGCGCTAGGTGACGATCATTTTGGCTTTAGGAAAAGTAAAGGCACGTGAGAGGCAGTTCTGACGTTACGGCTAATAATGGAAGCAAGGCTAAAGAAAAATCAAGACACATTCATAGGATTTGTCGACCTGGAAAAAGTGTTTGACAATAGAAAATGGTGCAAGCTGTTTGAGATGCTGAAAAAAGTAGGGGTAAGCTATAGGGAGAGGCGGGTCATATACAATATGTACAACAACCAAGAGGGAATAATAAGAGTGGATGGTCAAGAGCGAAGTGCTCATATTAAGAAGGGTGTAAGACAAGACTGTAGCCTTTCACCCCTACTCTTCAATCTGTACATCGAGGAAGCAATGATGGAAATAAAAGAAAGGTTCAGGAGTGGAATTAAAATACAAGGTGAAAGGATATCAATGATACAATTCGCTAATGACATTGCTATCCTGAGTGAAAGTGAAGAAGAATTAAATGATCTACTGAACGGAATGAACAATCTAATGAGTACACAGTATGGTTTGAGAGTAAATCGGAAAAAGACAAAGGTAATGAGAAGTAGTAGAAATGAGAACAGCGAGAAACTTAACATCAGGATTGATGGTCACGAAGTCAATGAAGTTAAGGAATTCTGCCACCTAGGCAGTAAAATAACCAATGATGGACGGAGCAAGGAGGACATCAAAAGCAGACTCGCTATGGCAAAAAAGGCATTTCTGGCCAAGAGAAGTCTACTAATATCAAATACCGGCCTTAATTTGAGGAAGAAATTTCTGAGGATGTACGTCTGCAGTACAGCATTGTATGGTAGTGAATCATGGACTGTGGGAAAACTGGAACAGAAGAGAATCGAAGCATTTGAGATGTGTTGCTGTAGAAGAATGTTGAAAATTGGGTGGACTGATAAGGTAAGGAATGAGGAAGTTCACGCATAATGGGAGAGGAAAGGAATATGTGGAAAACACTGATAAGGAGAAGGGACAGGATGATAGGACATCTGCTAAGACATGAGGGAATGACTTCCATGGTACTAGAGGGAGCTGTAGAGGGCAAAAACTGTAGAGGAAGACAGAGATTGGAATACGTCAAGCAAATAATTGAGGACGTAGGTTGCAAGTGCTACTCTGAGATGAAGAGGTTAGCACAGGAAAGGAATTCATGGCGGGCCGCATCAAACCAGTCAGTAGACTGATAAAAAAAAAAAAATAATGGAGCCCTACTACATAATTAAATGATGATGGCATACCCTTGGATAAAATATTCCAGAAGTGAAATACTCCCCCATTTGGATCTCTGGGTGGGACTACTCAGGAGGCCACCACCACCACAACAACAACAACAACAACAACAGGAACAGGAACAGGGACAGAGAACTACTGAAATATGTAGTGCTGCTAATTGTAGATGTGGAGTGTAATAAACATGCTAGGTATATAGAACAGAGGATAGCATATAACTACTTAAAGACTTATGACTAAAACGTAAATTAGACCATCTGCCAACATGCTTAAAATATTTACATATGTACTGAAAATCATTAACTTTATGCCAGTTTTTCTTTCCTTTCCCTTTTTCATGACTGCAGTTTGTTTAGTCCATGCAAAATTTATATTTAACAGCTGTGTGCCTTGGGTGTCTTGGATGCACCACGTATTGATTTTGATTCGGACTGTGTGCGTATGTTGGAAGAACTGTATGAGGACCATGGAGACACATTGGCATTGCAGTATGGTGGATCACAACTAGTGCATCGCATCAAAACATATCGAAAGACAGCACCATGGACATCACAAGGCAATGATATAATGCAAACATTGAGCCGTTATTACAGTAATACATTTTCTGGTGAGTGATATACCATTTTTATATATAAATTAAATCCTTAACATATTTATTCATCAATATATCTAGTCTTTAGACGATAGGGCCTTTGTATTTTGATGCAACTACAGTAAAATAAAAGCCTTCATTTAAAGATATTATGCATTATAGCATGAAAACGGTAACTAGAACGAAGCATTTCAAATAAATTTACTTCAAAATCTCAGAGAATCATACTTTTGTGGCAACAACATGTAAAAACAAATTACAAGTCAAAACAGTCTGAACGTTTGATCTTTCATTGGAAGCTTAGGACATAAGCGGGAGAATGAAAAATAGTGCCACGATGATAAATGACACATTGAGACAAATAAACCAAGCAAGTGCAGTGCTATTCTCATATTCAGGATGGCTTTTTTATGGGGATAGGTTACATGGTACTTTCGGTGAGGAACACGACAAAGAACTGTTACAGACATACATTGCAATATGAAATACAGTAGTCAAGATTGTGGCAGTAAGTGGAATCTTTTGACAGTGTAACAGTTACTTAGTTAAAACCATTCATCAGTGGTGAAAAAATAAGCCAGTTGAATTCTTACGGGAATCATCACCTTAGTTGGTGCGAGTAATGAGTGAATGGGTAAATATCCTTTAGGAACATTATGAATGTGGGTTGTGGACAGTTGGGAATGTGGGTCTCACGGGAAGCATGCAAGGGATAAGTCCCTACAGTCACGCTATCCTCTGTGCCCTCGGTGGCTCTGATTGATAGAGCGTCTGCCATGTAAGCAGGAGATCCCGGGTTTGAGTCCTGGTCGGGGTACACATTTTCAGCTGTCCGCATTGAGGTATATCGACAACACTTTGCCCGAACTCTTACAGGAATCGTCACCTTAGTTGGTGCAAGTAATGAGTGAATGTGCAAGTATCCTTTAGGAACATTACAAATGTATGTTGTGGGCAGTTGGGAATGTGGATGTCATGGGAAGCGTGCAAGGTATAAGTCTCTGCAGTCGCACTGTCCTCTATGCCCTCAGTGGCTCAGATGGATAGAGCACTGGCCATGTAAGCAGGAGATCATGGGTTCAAGTCCCGGTCAGGGCACACATTTTCAGCTGTCCCCATTGAGGTATATCTGCAACACCTGTTGGCAGCTGAGGATTTTGAGTAATTATCATTTATTTCTACAGAAGCTGCATGGTCATCATTGGTATCTGTTCTTTTGGAACAGTTACTATCTTCATGATGTAGAAGTGAGAATTAGACCTAGATGACAGTGGCAGGAAATAATTGAAGGGAAAAAAAGGAATTACAATCAAAAGGGAAAGAAAAATGAGGTATGATTGACAAAAAAGGAAAGGGACTATGACTTGAGAAATGAAATAGAATCGTTATAGCTATCATTTATCTGATGAGCCTTTACCAGTTAGCAGTGAGTGTAGTAGTTCTTGTTTTTACAGTCCTAGTTCTCATTGCTGCCACTGAAAAGTAAATGCACGCACAAACAAAATTCATGGTTATTATCTGCTCATATCTCAGGCATTTAAACAATGGTACTGTTTTTATTTATTTTTTTAACCCTGTAACACATACAGAACTTTGCTGTTTGATTGGATAATTTTTGCAAATTATCAGTACATAATATACGTCAGGCCAATATATCTGGCCCATGACCCATTTTTTCTAATTTTGTAAGCTTTATATTTGTTATCTCATAAAACATCGAAAAAAAAATTGTAGTGAGGTAACTGACAAGGATTATCCATGCATTTAGGCATTGTTTGAAGAGCGATGTGTGCTTCCTTAACACTCATTATTAAGAAAGTGCATAGTATAGCTAAATGTCTTAATGTAATATCTTAAATTCACACATCAATTTCCTTAGATCAGACTCTTTTGTAGGCCAATTCTCAAATTATCACATGGTAGTGTACAAATTTATATTGTGTCTGCGCTGAAAAGGGCCATTTTTGTAGCTAGGACATTGTTTACTTAAAGCAGTTGCTCGAACTGGCAACCCTCTGACATGACACAAGCTTGGTAACATTGAACGGAGTTTTGCCAACACTTTCCAAGATTCGTGGCATTGCTCTGATTTGTTTGGTGGTATGCTGAATGCAGTCCATTAATTCCTCTTCGTTTCTAGATGGTTTGCATCCGGGTGGGTGAACTAGAACCTTGAAGAACCCCTCAGGTAAAAGTCCGGTAGCCTGAGATCTGGTGATCGCAGGGGTCATGTCTTATGAGCGTCTCTACCAATTACCTGGCTGTCGAAGAGTTCATTTAAATATCTGCACACAGCATGACTGTTATGTGCAGATGCAAGCACATGCATAGCCATATGTCCAGGGGAACATTTTCCAGCAGGCTGGGTAGAGTTTCTTGGAAAAATTGAAGGTAATTTGCCCCAGTAAGTTGAGGAGGTAGACAAACCAGCCCAATCAGATGGTCACCCCAATGCCTGCCCAAATGTTGAGTGAAAATCATTCCTGGTGTTCGTGGATGTATGTGATGTGAGGATTTTCCCTTGCCCATTAATGAATGTTTGAAGTGTTGTAAAGGCCATCCCGATGGAAGGTGCACTCATCCGTAAACAACAAAATGGTGGGGAAGTCTGGATCTCATGCCACATGTTGCAAAAATCACCATCAAAACCCTAGCCTGCATACATAGTCTGCCACAGTATTTAGGTCTTGGACAGGGTGGAAACTAAATGGATACTGGCCATCATCCCTCAAAACCTCCCAGACTAACTGATGAGTGACTCCATGTTATGTCCAACTGCTCGAGTACTTGTTGTAGGTGCTTCCTAGAAGCGCCCGAGAACAGTCTTTTCAAATGCAGCATCCCGTCACGTTCAAGGTCTTCCAGCATCACCATGATATCCTGCTAACAAGCCTGTTTTGCCTAGTCGCCAGTGATTTGCTGTAAATGTTTGTGGGTATGGGGGATGTCTTTGTAGGTACCATTTTCCTCATTCAACCATTGAGCTTCATGCGCATTACTGTTGGCTAGTACATAAACAAAAACCATATCTCGTTGTTCTTCAAATGAATATTGTGCTGCCATGTTTGCTGTAGGACTAAATCACAGGGGTCGTGTTTGTGCTCTGAAGCAAAGCTTACACAGTGAATGACTCTGACATGAGGTGGAGACAAACAGCAAGACCTGTTCAACACATGAGTGTATCACGTTGGTAGTGACAGGGCAAGGGACATGTGTATGTGTGAACCGACAAACGCAGTGCTGCCTGTCAACTGATGAATGGCAACAGGACAATCCCATGACCAGTTGGAGTGCATGGTGCCAAGTTTCCATAGTTTAAAAATAGTGTGGTGTCATCTTAAACAACACTAGTAATTTTGGTTCCTACTGGCATCAGCTATCCAGGGTTAAAATTTCATAACACAATTTTTCTACACCCTGTATAAATAATACTGGTTGTGAATTGGCTAATGTAATCTAAATGGCGTAGTTGCATCGGCGATGCTTTCTCTGGTTTTACTGCAAAGGTGTACATTAGCGGCTTGTGATCTGTATAAATAGCGAACTGTCGGACCTCTCGTAAATGCCTGAATTTCTTGACTGTAGCTTAAGCTGCATACAGTTCGCAGTCATAGTTCGCCCAACATTGCTGTGAAGGTGACAACTTCTGACTGAAGGATGCTATGGGCTGCTAACAATGCTCAATCTGTTTTTTCAGTACAGTGCCAATGACTGCAGATGAGGCATCAACCATAAGTGCAAGTGGAGCCTGTACCATGGGGTGTGCTAATTGTGCAGCCTCTGCAATTGCGGGTTTTATGGCTTGAAAAGCGTCATCTGCTTTGCTTGTCCAATGCAGCTTGTCATTTGGCTTTGGTGTGCTCTTAGAAAATTTATTCAGAGATGCTGTTATGGATGTGTAATTGTATATAAATCTTTGGTAAAAATTTGGACCCCTAAAAACTGGCATAGCTATCTGATTGTTATTGGGTGAGGATACTTATTTATGGCTTCCACTTTATATTATGGCGGTCTGCCATATAACCTAGAAATTGCACTTCATTGCTCCAAGAGTACACTTTGAAGGATTAACTACTAAGCCCTGTCTGCATAAATGATTAAATCTTTGAGCCAGATGATGTAAATGTTGTTATATGTTGCAGTGATCTCATCCATGAAACGCTGAAACATCTGTGCAGCGTTGCATAGACCAAAAGGCATCGTAGTGAACTTGAATAGACCGAAAGGTGTGATTACTGCTGTTTTGGGGATATCTTCTATGGCAATGGGGATCTGGTAATACGCCCAGAGTAGATCAGTAGTGGAAAACATAGTCTTACCATGAATTTTGGCAGAGAAGTCTTCTATGTGTGACACCTGGTACCGGTCTGGGATGATCCTTGTGTTGAGCTGCCGGTAATTGTCACATAGACACCATGTTCTTCTTCTTTGGTACCACATGCATTGGGGCTACCCAACTGCTACTTGAAACTCTTGCTGTCCACTTGCAACTTCTCTTTCATCAAATGTCTAGGCCTAGCAAGGTCAATATGTGATGTACCATTGTGTGTTTAACCAACAGGAGAGTAGACGACTTCTGCATGATTTCGGGAAATTCTTTTATTAATCGTGTGACAGCGTATCGCAAGCTGTGCAAACCACACCAGGTTGTGCTGCCAGAATGGTGGGGTTTAATTGTGACCCTGTTAACTGTACTGTGTGATGACTGGTGGATTGTCCAACTGCTACTTGAAACTCTTGCTGTCCACTTGCAACTACTCTTTCATCAAATGTCCATTTTCATGTGGGAATGTGCTTGGCATGACTGACGCAGAAGTAATGAATGTTCATGTATGATGCAGCACAGAATGCTGAAGCTGACATGGTCGTGTTATTGTGTTATTGTCAGGGTCACCAAATATGTGGTATCTGGTAGAATTGAACATATATTTCCACAAAAAACACGTCTATACGGGATAACTTACAATTGTGGAAGGCTGAACAGTTAGCTGTCAAAAGAGGCGTGTAATTGTTTATGTCGCTAACATCAAAGAGTAACTATAATGGCAAATACTTGTCGCATGAAATGTTTGTACACTACTGTACACTCGTGTTTGTGGGGATAGGATGAGATGCTACAGAGTAATTTCCTTCTTTTCTCTGAACTGAAGAAATGGCTATGAAGGCAACACTTAGCAAACTAATGAGGGCTTCAAGACAATGTCAAGACTCATTTCAAAAGTAACCATAAACATTCATAACTTTTAGTAATGAAATATTTTTTTTTTATTTATAGCCTATCAGAGGTTGGAGAGGGTATCAGGTAACTGCAGGAGCATCCACAGAGGTCACACAACTAGTCTCGTTTGTAGATGGTAATAATTTCCACATGTACTGGCTGAAATCAGATGTTAATAGCAGCTAAATTCTGAATTCTGATTGAAATGCATTTCACAAAGATAGGCTCGGATACTGGTGGTAGAGAAATTTTTATAGTTATAGGTAATAGAATAACTGTGAGGTTTATACTGGTTATGAATAAGAAATAATGTGGATGAAGCTAAATGTTAAAGGTGTATTGGACATGGTAGTTGGATGCTTTTGTAGACCTCATGCCTCAGTCCCTGGTCATGTTATATCATTAGAACAGATTTCAATACACTATCTGTAGATTGGGAGGCTCGAGCGATTGTGGTAGGCAGGAGGGACGGGGAATCATGTGAAATTGTTCTAAATGCCTTATTCGAAAAGTACCATGAACAATTAATCAGAGAACTGGGAAATACAGATAAGATCTTAGATTGTGTATTTACAAGGAGGCCCCATCCTTTTGATTCAGTTTGTGCAGAACAAGCAATCACTGATTACAAGGCCATTACAGCATAGCTATCTTCAAGTGTCAATAGTGATGAAAGGAAAGGTGGGATGAAACGTCTACTTAGTGAATGGGACATGAAACAGACTTCAAAATACCTATGAAATCACTATCAAACATTCATCTTTCACTGAAAATTTTGAGTATGAATGGTCAAAGTTGAACAATATTGTACAAAATTTATTAGGAAGGTACATGCTGAGGAGATTTATGAGGGATGGGAAAGATGTGTGTGGTTTGACAGCCATGTTAGAAAGCTAATCTGAAAGCAAATAGGGATCCACTGCAGATTTAAATGCAACCAAAGCCTAGTTGAGCATGAAGAGTTTAGCATACTTGAAAGTATAATTCTAACTACTGATTTGCAGAATACTGTAATAAGTTTTGGTCTTGCATTAAATCAGTAAACATGTTAAAACCATCTGCCCAGACACTCGATCAATAATGATAATGACACCAAACCAGAGGATGACAAAGAGATGGCAAAGTTTTAAATTCTTTTCTCTAAGATTGTTTCTCTAATGAAGACTCACTGACATTCCCCCTTTAAATTTTCATGGTAACTCCAAAATGACAGATATCAAAATAAGTGACCACAGGACAAAAACCCAACTGAAATCACTTAACAGAGGAAAAACAACTGGACCCCATGGCATGCCCATACAATTACACATATGGTATGCAAAAGAAATTGCATCTCTCCTAGTAGTCATCAGGTATAGGTCACTGGTAGAGGTCAAAAATAGAATGAGTACAACTCCAGTGTTGCGAGTTACTAGAACTCAAGGTGCCACTGTCACATTGGTACTACATTGGCTTTTCTCCTTCCTGCTGTAGTTCCATGAGTATGATAAGTCAGAACAGAGACACTGCAGCCGCCTCCTGCTCATTGAATCATTGCCTTACTGAGGCATGCCTAGTAACACCTAAACTTCTCTTGTTGCCACATTGAAATTTGCATTTTTGGCAAAGCACAGCACAGTACAGTTTACAGAGATTCATCTCACTAAAATGCTAATGCAGTTGCAACTACAGTAGAACCCTGAAGCAGCAACATCAGCCCTAAATAAGCAATTAAAGACAAGTCAGGTCAATAGATTATGAAAAAGATCATTCTTTGTATAAAAATAAATGTGCAATTTCTTCACTTACATTTTTGCAAACCCGCACCTGGCCCCATTTCCCCAGCTATCATGGCCCATAAAAAATAACATCATGGTATAGAAAAATCTGTAGTTACTTGTATATTGTGGTAGACAAGGAAGTTCTGCATATTAACTGCTTGGCAAAGTACTCTCCTCCTTGCTTGTTATCTTGCATATTAACTGCATGCAAAGTACTCTCCTTCTTGCTTGCTATCATGTACCAAAAACTCATTTCAATATCTTGAACCATTTATGAGATACAATGGATGTTTAAATAGTTATTTTTGAGCACAGTGTGGGGAAGTGAGTGAGCTCCATACCAGTCGATTTAATTGAATTGGAAGATAAATATAGGTGTTGTCATAGGTTTTAAGAAAATTTTGGTACATCAGATACATTTCATATGCATCAATGTATGACCTAATAATGACTCCTGTTTGGTGTTGCAGACTGTTTAAATTTCATGAGTTGGGTTACTAAATTTTGAATTATCACAATAACTATGACAATTAATGAAAATATAGGTAGTTTAACATGATCTTGATGAATAAGACTGTAAGATATGAAAGAATCAAATTGCTTTACTCAACATTTTCTTTAAAATTGTATGAGATTGATTCCATAGCAGCCAGTGTGTGCATGCTGCCATTACCACTGTGTAGCAGGTCTGCCATCTGCAGTGCCAATGTGGCGAAAGAATGTCTCATTCATAACTGCTGCCCTCAGAGCTGCCACCTGCCTGCCAGTATGTGCTGCCCCATTGTCCACCATGATGTACTAGGGAAGCTGAGAGCATGATCTTGGTGTTGTAGTGTAGCACTCACAAGGAGAAAACAACCTACTTCTGGGATCAGGTGGCCTTTAATAAAGCTGTGTCTTGTGAGACTGTGGATAATGTGATATGGAAATTAAGTGGTGGCATGTACACAGCTGCAAATGTGCTTGAAAATAGGAAGTGTGATGTATGAAAAAAGTTCAGTGCTATAGTCCATGCTTCAGATGGGAAACCTACAAAGCTTATCCAATGCTAACAAAATGGTTATAGTCTTGTTTACTCCACTTCCATTATGAGGAAACATATGTGCTTGAAAACAGGACATACAGTAATATCACTGTTAATCACTGTGACCAAATAGGGAATGTGTTGTGATTCAGTGGCACTCATTTGCCACAAAGACCATAGTCTTCAGTATGGTTCATTGGTCACATTTCAAAAAGGTAGCACAAGCATTAATATCTGTAGGAACTGAAGTGGATTGTGAAGTTGAGATAGAAGCTGTACTACCTCATATGTTTGCAGACATTATTAAAAAGGTGCTGGTACCATGATTTATTGTTGTTATTGCCAGTAAAAGAACTTTTTTCCAAACCGATATTTGGATGGATGATGCATGTAAAACAACCTACACTAAAGTGACAGTATTTATTATTAATTAAACATGGCATTGGGAGAACCGCCTCATTTCCCAGTGAGGCAAAAACGGCAACTAACATTTTATCAGAGCTTGTTGTGCTGTTTGAAGTCCTTGTGTATTTCTGAGCAATTAAGGAAGTCAGTACCTTAACAGATCCTGGTGTTCATCATGCCATTCAAAGAAGCTGTCAATAATTTAGAACAAGACAATCATCCTACTCTCCTCTTGACACTTCTTTGGTTGTGTAAACTTCTGGATGATCATCTGAGCCCTAATGAATTATTGATGCCGTGGCTATACTTCAGTTAAGGTACATGAGTTACAGAATGGAAGGAATGATAAGATTAAACTACATTTGTACCACAAGATCACTTCATTTTCATTTACTCCATATCATGATCTTTCGACGCTGGGCACTGTAGACACAGAATGTTTCCAAAGAGGTTAGTGCTCTGTAAATATTTCTGCAATCCCAGAACATGATTAGGTGTGAATTTTGCTCCAAATTGCAACTCTATTCTTTCTAGTCACTCGTAGTTCACACAAAAGTACAACAGGCCTATGAATTGCTGCATCTGTTGATGTTCCAGAAGAATGAGAGAAGTCTGGAGCATGTGAACAAGCATCTCTCAGTTGCTGTTACTGTAAAGGGTGTAAAGGCAGAAAAATATTCTTGAATGATGGAAAGATCTTGAAAAGGCAGTATCTTCCCTAGTGTATGTAGCTAAAAGCATACTGTTTTTTCTAGCCTTAAGTGAGTCTGGTGAGAGGAACTTCAGTACTGTAGGTTGAACATCACAGTAACCTGGACCACAATGTTGTGGATGACATTTTATTGATTCTGCAGAGGCCAGAGGTGTGACCTTCATGGTGGTGGGGGAGACAGCTATGTGAAGGTCAAGCCCCATGACCAGGACATGGGTTGAGAGTGGTCATGGTTACTGGAAGTGAGTGACGGGTTGCTAGTAAGACACCCAAGGTTGAATTAGACTTGTATTCATGTTAAGCATAGGTGTTTGTTCACTATCGACCCCAGGATGACGTAGTGAGCTGCAGAGCTCTGTGAGCCATTGTCAGCAGCTATGCCTGAACAGCAGTGTGTGTGAGCAACATCACTTACTGGAGTCAGTAGGATAGCTATAACTAGCAGAGACTGTGCACGGCACCTGATGGAGGTCAGCCTCGTTCAGACTGCTGGCTGACCCAGGGTTACGGAATGCAGCACATGGTGAATGGTACTCAAACTGTAGCCCTCACCATGATTGACATTGAAGATGTGTGCTTCTCTTGGGCAATAATCAGCTTCAGTTGAAGCCTCCAGGAGCCATTGCACAGAGACAGAGAGATCAGGCCACCCCCAGGTTGGGCTTAAACAGACATTCCACTACAGAGGTGGCTGCCAGCAGGAGGTAGTCACCCAGAGAGAGACCCAGTGGTGCAAAGGTAAAATCAACTACATACTGTCCCAGCACAGACAGTTAGCTGCTGCTACTGGAGATGAAGCCCTTGATAGATGGCTAGATACTTCATCTGCAGCAGTAACCATCTCACGTCAGTAGTTAATGGAGACAGCAGTGATTGGCATCATGTACATACCTTGATACTGTTGTGTACGGAGAATGCCAGTGAGGATATCTGATAATAGCTGAGTACTTATGAAAATGAGAGTCTGATTTGGGAGATATTTATGAAACTTTTCTGACAATTGTTTCTTCAACAGCAGCACCTCATCCCGGTAGAGACAAAAGGGCATAGCCACTGGCTATTGTCACCGGGTGGTGATGACTTTGTTCATTCCACTCTTCGTGATTAGTCACTTCTTGAAGGACCCTAGTTTGAGCTGTAGTATTGTATTAAATTACTCTGTTCTGGGTTTTACCATGCAGCTATGAAAAAGCATGCTAAAGAAACCTCTATACTGCACAAGGTACACTACAACCTTAATGGAACAATATTGTTGATATATACTAGTAAGCCAAGCGTATCAGTTCGTGTATTCTTCTGGTCAAGGCAACTTATGTTTATAGACCAATAGCATGTTGTGTCACATATCATTCATTTCTGTAACTTTTTCAGACTATTGTAAATTTATTTTAATACAATGTTTAATCGCTGTTCAGAAAATACATTTCATTCTTATGTCCTGTTTTCTTATACTGTCATCACATACTTGGTGCCTTGTCGAAAGTCTGTGTATGTCAGTGTAATTGTTGACATTCTTCACTATTTCTGCCAGAGTGCACTATTCCTGACAGACCGTTGTATCATATCATTCCTACCCCTTCACTGCTTCCAAAGTGTCCAAATCATACAGCTTTCTGGCATACACTTTCTCTTTCAAATATCCCCAGAGAAGGAAGACTAATTGTGTCAAGTCTGGATTCTTCAGTGACCACTTAACAATTCTTTGATGTCCAATAACACAGTCTGGAATAGCAATGTAAGCCATTCTCATGAAATCATTGCAAAGTGGAGAGGTTCGTTACCTTGCATAGAGTGCACATTGTCCACATCACTCCTCTTTGCGATGATGGGATGAACAAACTGACTGCAGTTTCTCAATTGCAGCTTTATGATTCCTTTTGCTAGGGGTCAAATAATACCTGTTATGGAAGTTTATGACATTTGTTTCCTCTTCCACCCATTGTAACAGGAATTTAACAAACTTTAGCCTAACATCAGAGTCCTCCAGTGACAATGTTTGGATTATGTGTTGTTCCCATGGCCTCCAGACAATCTCCTTCAAATTATATGATAATCTGGATTCCCTTTGGTACTGTCTCAGTGACTTCTTGGGACTTCGTGTTAACACCAGAGCCACATTAGCTCTAGCCTCTTCAAAGGTCACTGTCTTTGGGGGGTCCAGCATCCTTCCAGGAATAACTGTACCCATTCTCAAGATATATGCATACAGTCTCTTGTAATGTTTTCCTGTAGAGAATTATGTTTCTTCCCAACTCCCACCTCCACCATCTCTGTACCACTGTGGGAAATGCTACATACCGAGCAAGGTGGCACAGTGTCTAGCACACTGCACTCACATTCGGGAGGATGACGATTCAATCCCACATCTGTCCATCCTGATTTAGGTTTTCTGTGATTTCTCTAAATCACTCCAGGCAAATGCCGGGATGGTTCCTTTGAAAGGGCATGGCCGACTTCCTTCCTCGTCCTTTCCTAATCCAATGAGACCGATGATCTCGCTGTCTGGTCTTCCCCAAACAACCCAAACCTCCCAATTGCTACATGCTGGCTGCTGTGCCTAGCGGTTCTAAGCACTTTAGTCCAGAACCGTGCTGCTGCTATGGTCACAGTTCGAATCCTGCCTCGGGCATGGATGTGTGTGATGTCCTTAGGTTGGTTAGGTTTAAGTAGTTCTAATTCTAGGGGACTGATGACTTTAGATGTTAAGTCCTATAGTGCCTTGAGCCATTTGAACTATTTGAATTCCTACACGCTGTTAGTTGCAAATCAAGCAAGGTCAAAAGCATTTAGCCTTTGTGCCATCTTTACTTATGTGTGGTTAGTTAGGCCTGAACCAAAAAACAGTTATGTAACAATTATGTTACAGTTACATAATGACATAGACAGATAATAATCGTCTCACCCAATGATTGCGCATGTAGTAGCAGTGATGCGAGTCCTCGGTTGTAGTTGTGAACTTGTGTGCTTACTCTCCTTTCTACACTGTTATAGAGTATTTTTAACAAACAACAGGCTCAAGTAATGAGTTTCCAGTTAAATGGGCAGTGGCAGAGACTGGCGAGTGTAGTCTCTGAGTGTACCGTGATGGCAAGTTCAGAAAAGATGACACAGGACCCACTGGCTAGTTTAAAAAGAGTATACAGAGTTCATATGTGTTCTCTAACCACCGGAAGAAAGAGGCATTTCAGATATTTTGAAAAATGTTGTCATTCCTGTTTTCAAGAAGCGTGGTTAAACAAGCGTGCAAAACTATAGGTCTATATCGCTGCTATCAGTCTTTTGTAGAATGTTGAAGCATGTTTTATGATTGCTCATTAAGACTTTTCTGGAGACCTAAAACTTCCTTAGTTGGAATCAACATGAATTCCACAAACAATGATCCTGTGAAAACCAGTTTGCCCTCTTTTTCACAAGACCACAAAGGCAATAGATTCTGGCACCCAAGTTGATGCTGCATTTCTTGACTTCTGGAAGGCATTTGATACAATTCTGCTCTGGCACCTAGTGAAAAAAATGTGTACTTACGGAATATCAGACAATCTTTGTGCTTAGATTGAAAAGTTCCTGGCAAATAGAACACAGCATGTCATTCTTAATGGATAGAAATGCTCAGAAGTAAAAGTAACTTCAGGCATACCCCAGGGTAGTGTAGAAAAATGTAGGGGAATGCAGGAAGACCTGCAGAGTATAGATGCTTGTTGCAGCAAGGAGCAGTTGACCCTTAACATAAACAAGTGTACTGTATTGCACAAAATAGGCAGAAAGACACATTGTTTTATGATGACACAATTACCAAACAGCAGTCACATGCTTTAAATATCAGTCAGTGTGCATATTTAGTGATCTAAAGTGGAATCACCACATAAAACTAATCGTAGGAAAGGAGATGCCAGACTGATGTTTATTGAAAGATTCCTCAGTTTCATGTAGTCCACCTACTAAAGTGGTAGTGTATAAAACACTCATTTGACTGATGCTTGAGTAATACTCAGCAGTCTTAGACGCTTACAAGATAGACATCTGAAACAGAAAAGGCCCAAAGTAGAGTGGGGTGTTTCGTCGTGAGTTTTTTTAGTAAGTGTGAAAATGTCACTGAGACGCTCATCCATATCCAGTGGAATACACTACAAGAGAAACATTCTACAAAAGAATGTGATGTGCTGTTAATATCCTGAGCATATGACTCCAGAAGACTGAATGAGTATATTCTGTTTTCCTATGTACATTTTGCGAAAATGCCATGAAGGCAAAATTAAGAGATATTTAAGCTCATGCTGAGGACAAAATTAGTATGTCCATTGACAACGGAGCATTCTGTGCTTACTAGGCAACTACAGTGTCCACAGACTGCCTTTGGGATGAAGCTCATCTTGTTATCCTGTCAAAGTTTGCTTTGCAACACCCTACAGGCATTTTCCATCACTGTGCAAAAAAAATCATCTACTCACCATGCTTGCAAAAGAAGGAAAAGTAAACAAGATGAGCTGATTCTACTGGAAACAAAAATCCTGCATGATTGACTGTTGGCAAGATGTTGGGAAATCACATCAACATAATTTTCTCATAAATCTCTCAAGATCCAAAATTATAGTGCTGAAGGCTACAAATGTAAAATATGTTCATCTAAAGGAAACTGTGTTGCTGGAATAAACATTAGTCACATAACTCAACACAACACTCAAAATTTCTCATTTTACTAGAATGCAGTCATAATGTTGCCCCTGGATGGGATTTCTTGTGGCATCACAAGCAATAATAGACTATGGAGGATTGGAGCTTCACATTGATGAATCTAGTCCAGCAAGTTCATGCAACAATTATTCAGGGTGATTGTCTACCTTTACAGACATACTTATCCCACCCGTTTCCAATGAAACAATTTCTAGTCAACAGCCTGGATGCTCAGTTAAACTGTGAAGCTCTAATCAGATGCTAAGCAGTACTCAGCCTCACAAAAGACATAATATGCTAGCAATAATTGTGATGATACTATGTGGACAAGGAAGAGTGCTCTAGGTCACCAACTGCCATGAACACCCACAACTCTCATGTAAGGATATTTGCATAGGGATAATTGAACCTATTCAGGAAAATGACCTAGTGCCTTTGATGGAGAATCATGCTAAACTGCCATGATTGATGACTCATTGGAGGAATCCATTACCCAGCCACCAATGTGTCATGACTTGACCGAGAACATGTTCAATGAGTGCCGACCATTATGTGTCAAATATTGATGAAGATACATTTTTTTTTTATGTTTAGCACAAAGGACATTCACACTGTGTGTCAGCTGTCACATACACTCTAGTCTGGAGTGGAGACAAGTCAAAGCACATGACATGGTGTGAGTTGTCATATCAACATTGGACTTTTCGTACATGGACATCACTGTGGCTGTAGTAAGGCTACCCACCCACCATCTTCATGGAAACTGAATGCAAACAGTACCGTCCTCTAAGAGTTTGTATTGCTAAGGTGTGAACAGATACAAAAGCATCAGTGTATCAGATGTGCAATAGGCATCCAGCAGTGGTTTTAATATGCCCTGACTAAATCCAATTAAATGGCTAAAGATATTTGACCTTGTCTCTAAATACAATAGTTGGGTTGATCCAGGATGTTGTCTTGGACAGTGAGAGTTCATCAGAGGCAAAGGTATTGTCAGGAGTGCCCAGGGAAGTCCGATAAGACCACTCTTGTTCTTTCTCTACCTATAAACAGTCTTTTGGGGAGGGTGAGCATCAGTCTGCAATGGTTTGTGTATGAGACCATAGTGTATGGGAAAGTGTCATAGGTGAGTGACTGTAGGGTGATACAGATAATTTGTACAGAATTTGTGCTTGGTCTCATGAATGACAGCTTGCTCTAAATATGTAGATGTGTTAGTTAATGCACATGAATAGGAAAACAATCCTCTAAAGTTTGAATATAGTATTAGTAATGTGCTGCTTGACACAGCTGTGTCCAATAAATTTCTAAATGTAACATTGCAAAGCAACAACAAATATAACAAGCATGTAAAGTTGATTGTAGGGAAGAAGAATAGCCAACTTCATTTTACTGTGAGGATTCTAGGAAAGTGTAGCGTATTTATAAAGGACACTGCCTACAGAACACTTATGCAACCCTTTCTTGTGTAGTGCTCAGTATCCAGATCTGCACCGGGTTTGATTAAAGGAAGAACCAGAAGCAATTCAGTGGTGGGCTGCTAGTTTTGTTAGTGCTTGGTTTGTCCAACACCCAAGTATTACAGAGATACTGCTTGAATTCAAATGGGAATCCCTTGAAGGAAGAAGACATTCTTTTCATGAAACACTATTCCGAAAATTTAGAGAATCAGTGTTTGAAACAGACAGCTGAATGGTTCTAATGCAACCAGCAGGCATCTCTCATAAGATCTACAAGACAAGACAAGACAAATTAGGGCTTGTATGGGAGCATATGGACAGCCATTTTATCTCATTCTATTTGTGACTGGTATGGGAAAGGGAGTGACTATTACAGATATTAAGTACCCTTCACTGTGCACCATATGGCAGCTTGTGGAGTATGTAAGCAGATGTACATTAGGCGCTTTCCCAGTGTCTACTTTTAATTGAATGGTACAGCCCAGCAGTGGGTTCAGAAACAGGAGAAGCTTGAGAGCTGTTTCAGGTTGAAGTTAAGAAGACATTTGGCCACAACTAGCAACATAACCAAAGATTAACTGAAGTACAGTGCTGAACACTAGAGGGAGGCAGCACATACTGAAAATTTTGTGATGGCATTAGACAGTGAACCCAGACATGATACAAGCTGGCAAAGTGTAAGATGTGGCTGAGGATAACTATCGATCACTTTTTTTGAAGGATGTGCATACATAACAAGGCACTGTACCAGAAAAGAGTATACAGAAAGGCATTCAAGAAACTTTTTAATGTTGTATCAATGGTAGTCACCTCATATGGCTAATATAGCAAACAGTCAAAGAAGAGTTAGTGTGGAAGTCAGATATCCAGACGTAACAGTGTAGAATGGAAGTGGCATAACTAATTACTAATTCAAGAAGAGGGTTGTCAAACATTAGCACCAATCAGCTATGGGCCTTGGACACTGAGGATAACCATTATGAATGCTATGTTGCCAAACAACCACCTCTAAGTAACAAATCAGACAACCTAAATTGGATTTTTATATCTATCCAGAAGATTAAATTATAAAAAAAAAATATATTAATTTGCTGCCTTAGATATACTGAATTGTATGTCACTAGTCCAATGTCGCCTCACAAGAATTATGATCCTGCATTGGGGAGACTAAAGCATAGATATGTTTTCCACCTCATTTTCGTGAAACCCTATTACAGTTCTGAAGTGCAAATTGAAGATATAAGTCTTATGATACATGGTACATGAATACCTGTTCAAAAATCACTTTGTTGTATTGAGAGTAACCCTATTTTAATACTGCAGTGATCACAGGGATGTGAGACCACTACCTGAATGTGGGGAACCTCCAGTGCCACTACATGAAGGACAACTGACTAGATCTAGATGCAAGAACCTATAGTCCACTCGAAAACAACAGATCACTGCTTTCTGAGGAGGGGAAGCAATGATGCAAATTGTGCAGTATCAGAAATGCTGTTGTGGTTATGGTTGCTGGCTGCCAAAGTTCCTGTCACAGGCTTAATTTCTGCCTCCAGGAAATTTTTATCATTCAGTATTTGTGGTTTCTGGAAGGTTATGTGACTTAAATATTTGCATAATCTTGAAATTTTCTATGTAAGGACAAATAGGACTACTCTCTACTAAGGCTGACTGCTCTGCTCTGTGGGTAGTTTCTGTGTTTACTCAACAGACATGCTTTCAGTATGAATTGTTAGTTCTTGTTGAAAACCATGCTGTCATTATTGGTACTCTGATCTGTGTTGCACATCACTTTATTATAGTATGAAAGTTTTTATCTGTGTTTATAATACTGTAAACAGAGTTCCTTGTATGGTAGGGTACTTGATATTTCTTGCTTCTCATTTCATCCTCTCCCATAAACTTACTCTCTCTAATAACCATTGCACTATGTCTGTTGTTTCCTGTGTAGTATTTTTTATGTAATTCTATATTTCATACTTGCCATAGTTGTGATATATAATTATTTAATTAAATAGAGCAAAATATTTATGTACAGATGCAGAGAAACAACACACAATCAACCTGTTTCTGGGGTTATTTGTACCTGATGAGAGTCGACCTCCTATATGGGAAATGGCAACTGACTACTATTTGCATCACAAGCTAGACATTCCAAATAAACGTGCACGCAGCCAGTGGTGGGATACAAGTGCAGTGCAGTTCCTTCCACGTGCATATGAAGAAGTGAATAAACGCTGCCGTCAGTTAGTACCCATTTCAAGTCCACATGATGAAGCTGTTGACAGTTATGCTGACTATTATCGTCCCCATGAACTGAGTGTACTGTGCAGCACTTTTGCTTTCAAAATTAGCCATTCTGTAAGGTAAGTATTAATCATTTTTGAATATATGCCATTTATTGGTCTGATGCACAAACGTTTACCATTTCTCCAAATTAAAAAAAAAGGAAAGAAAAAATGGTGAGAAATATTGATTAAAGATTATGTGAATATTTTTTTAAAGTTGTTACTAAATGTAGCACTGGAAAATTTCAGATTGAATGCAATATATGTGTGCTCAGCAAATAGAAGAGGCTCTGGAAACAGTCCTCCTTCAGAGCTAACAAACTAGCACATATAATTCACACACATAATACCACTTTTTCCAATTCTACTATTTGACAGGGATGAGTAACAGTCTTGGCTGTGGTCACTAATGGTAAAGTGTAGGATACATAGAACGGGGAGAGGGCTATGAAAGATCATGCTGGAGAGAAACAGTTGTACCGTAACATTTGTTATCCCATTTCATATCATTTTATTCGTTTTTTATCTCCCTTTGGCAATCATATTTATTTTAGTATTGCTGATGGCATCACATCCCACATCTGATGTACCTGTTTCTCAGTCAAGGTCAAGTCTTTTTACTTTCAGTTTCTCCAGTTTGTTATCATACCCCCATGTTGTCCATTTCTATATCCATACATACAATATCTAATCCTTTGTTCATCAAGCCCACTGAAATTCTAAATATATGATTTACTAGTAATTTTTAGTTATTTCTTACTGCTATGCATTTGCTCCTCTGATTTCTGTGATACAAGTAGCCATTCACTTATTTTAATATCACTGAATTACTGTATGAGCAGTGGAAAAGTCTAGAATGGGGTAACAACTTCAATTAGAATAGATTGCTGCTCACCACATTGAGGTGATGTTGAGTGGCAGACTCGTGCCACACAGTGCTTCCTCTGTGTAGTGAGTAGCAATCTGTTCTAATTCATATAATTTATTCATCACCGTGACGTCTTTGAAAACCATCACTTTCGATATTAGGTATCAGGGAGACTTCTGTTTCTTCATTTAGTTTATGAAGAAATTTTAACCATATGTAAATGCTGTCAGTGCCCAAGCACTTGTGGATAACACAGGATCTAAAATTGGGGATAACAGTGCAAAAGCAGAAATGCGTCTTCAAATGTACCTTTAACAAGGAAGATACAAATGACTATTCCAGTTTAATTCTCACACAGTTGGAAAGATGGGTGATATATACGAGGTTTGGAATTTAAATAGTGGCAACTATTTATTCACAAACGATACAAAAGAGTTATATGTTTGCACCTATTACTGTCCTTCAGAGTAGTCACCAGCATTGTGTAGAACCCGTTGCCAGCAATGTGGAAGGCGTAGTATACTATTGGCAGAGCCTGTTCTATTGATGGTGCGAATGGAGCGATCTACTGCCTGTGAAATCTCTGGAACAGATCTTAAGTGAATGCCACAAAGTGGTTCCTTCATCTTTGTAACCAAATCAAAGACACAAGGACGTAAGTACAAGGAGTACGGTGGATGGTACAATACTTCCCAGTCCCATCAACGGAACAGAGCAGCCATAGCTTGTGCTGTATGCGCGCGCGTATTGTCATGCAAAATGGTGTGTGGGTTGTGCAGAAAGTGTCACTGCTTCTTTTGCAAAGCTTGTCACATGTGATTTAAGTCCTTTGATTTGATTCTGAAGATGAAGAAACCATTTTGTGGCATTCACTTCAGAACTGTTCCAGAGATTCGACAGGCAGTAGACTGCTCCATTTTGCACAATCAACAAACAGAACAGGCTCTGCTAACAGTGTACTACACCTTCCACATCACTGTCAATGGGTGCTACACAACACTGGTGACTACTTTGAAGGACAGTAACAGATGCAAACATGTAACTCTTTTGTATCAGTTGTGAATAAATAGTTGCCACTATTTAAGTTCCAACCCTTGTAGGTAATAATGTCACTGATGTTGGGAAATGCCTAAAATAATTAAAATTAAGCAAGATTCTAGGGCACGATGGAATCCCTGTCAGATCCTATGCATAGTTTGTAGCTGAATTAGCCCATTTTAACCATAATGTGTCATAGATAGTTTGAAAAGAAGGTCAAACCTGTTGACAGGAAGGGTGCAGAAGTGATCACAAGACTGTCATCTGATCTCAGTGACATATGTTTGACAGACTTGTGCAATCTTAATGGCAGTATATGTAAATACCTAATAGATTTGTGTACTGTTCTTGCTGTGAATGGCTGAAAGATCAGTTCTTGTTTTGTGTGTATTTCAAATATCCATATTTTTCATCCTAAAGTATTCCATGCTTTTATTTTAGTTTCGTATTTTCTCCAATCTGGGAGATATAAAAGGTATATTTTATCATGTATTAATCCTATTGGGTGTTTATTTTATAGGGATTTTATGCCAAATTTTACAACAAACTTTAGTCCATTTGCTGTGCGTGTTCGACCAGGACGCCGCAGAGAAGAAATGGGAGCTAAAGGAAGTTCTATGAAAAACCCATCTCTCTCTGGTCAGAGCTCTAGTAGTTCCACCACATCGAGTGCAAGGTAAGTGATAGTCTTTCTGAAAGTATTCGAAATAGGTCTGCTGCAAATGTTAAAAGTTTACAACATACTGAAACAAAGAGAAAAATGTTCACGAGCTATATCGAGAAAATTCTTGAGTAAACATATTAAATTGTAAGAAACTTGAATTTTGTAGTCTAGGAATCTTCCTAGCCCCATAAAACAGTTAGTACAGAGTGGCTGCCCCCTAGTGGTATTGATACGGATCTCCCCCCCCCCCCCCCCCCCTTGCCCCCGTAACAGAATTATGCTTCTGCATCAGTTTTGATAAAGTGTATCTAAACTGATTTTTCCATCACAATGCTGTTCAGTAGAGGAGCACATTGATGTTCCTCTTCTCCACTTTGGAAAACCCTACCAAAATTCTCTGTTTGTAGATGCTGTTTCTGTATCATATTGTAAGACATAAAAAACAGCATGGCCATGATGAACCGAAGTTTATTCTTCTTCCACATACAAGTGAACAACATTTGAGAACACAGACACAAATATATAAATGATCCAGCTACTGACACAAGCCATTTCTGACACTGAGTATGAACACAATATGAGAGTGAGTTCCTGCTGCATTATTGTTATAAAATGGACAACCCCAGTAGACAGTGTGGCAGATGCTGTACTGTGTGCACAAGTTGTGTGGCTTACCACGGGAATCCTCTGGAGACTGGTCCATGCAGATGCCATTGGCAGAACATTCGAACTGTATCACACCTGCAGCCTAGTGCTGCAGTGCATTTACAGCTATTACATAAAGGGTTATAGCACCCCTCTCCCCTTGGGGAAACAGCGCTCCACCGACGCTTGTGTCAGGGTGACTGTCGGAACACCCATGGCCTCTCTGGCAGACATTACAAGCAGTGATGGCAGCAGCAGAAGGAGATTTCAGGCTGGAATCAGTTTTTAGCGGCAGAACTTGCACATCCATGGACATGTGCAGCAGCCCCCTGCCTTCCCCCCTCCCCCCGCCCCATCCAAAGCACCGTAAAAGAGGAATTGTGACAAGGGTGCTGGTAGCACCATCAGTCTGATCCCTTGACATGTTAGCACTATGCTGACGATGAAAGTGCTGGCCACTTGGTTGAGGATGCTGGTGCTGAAGGAAATGAAGGTGCTGGCCCAGCTGTCAGTGGAATTGCTGCTGGCAGCGAAGAATTGCAGGAAGGCCTGGCAGCAGTCACCGGGGGCTGGTCCCAGGAGGAGAGGCAGAAGGCGGCATCATCCACATAGAGAATAGATCCACCCCACAGCAGGGATGCCCAGTGAGGCCAGAACAGGTGCTGGGGTAGGAGGTGGAGGTGGTGGTGGTGGTGGCAGTGGCAGACTCAAAGCCCTTGCTGTGGCATGAGGATGCATTTGTGCACCATACAGATGTGGCAGCTGTGGACCATGGCCAGAATCCACTACAGTTGATGGCCGAATGCGTGAGCCCAGATGGTGGAGCCAGCAGGAATGAACCACTCTGGCTGCCAGGGTGATGGATATTGATGGGGCGGTATGAGGCGATGCAGGAGAGTATGTGACTGGTGACCATTGCACATCTCAGCCAGACTCCAGTCCAGCACTGGTGTAAACCTGTAGAAACTCAATAAACATGTCTAGGTGTTGTCCATGGCGAAGCTTACAACATACTTCTTAATTTGAACCTTGTATGTGTGGACGTGATGTTCCTCTTCACCATTAGCTTGGGCATGAAAAGAAGGAACAGTCATGTGACACATTCCTTGACAGGCGCAGAAATTGTGGAAGGTATGAGACACAAAATGTGGACTTTTACCCTTCACAAGTGTTTAAAGCAATCCTGCAATAGACAAAACTTTGGAGGCGGCCTGAATGATAGCCTCAGTTGACACTGAAGGACAGCAGCTAACATATTGAAATTTGGGGAAGAACAGCATTTTACATATTCTGATTTTATGTTTTTCATGATTCTACACCATAACTTCACAGCCCCTTTAAAAAAAAAAAAAAACCATAAGAACAGTGCTTATGAGTATGATTTACTTGGTTCTATGTTCTTACTCGACATCTCTCTTGACTTCCTATTGACATTTGATGTGATTAAATTAGTTATAAGTGGCACAGTAGACAGAATGTTTGCATGGTGAATGATGACAGAGTTAAGGGAATATTCTAGACTGTTTCGAAGAGGGGAGGAATGAGAGAGGAAATGCTGACATAATCCACTATCAGGTTGCCAACACAACTTGTAATGTTTAGCTTCATCACGCAGTGATCATGGGTGGAGTACATTTCACACTATTTTTTGCAGAAACTGATGTAATCATAATGTGGTGGCACCATCAAGGCTACCAGGAATGAGGCTATCGATTTGTCAATTGCTATAGTGTCAAGTTGATGTTTATGGCTATGTTAGTGACAGGAGAATCTCAATTGTAGCATTAACTCTTTTTAGGAGGATATGTTTGTGGTAGTGCAACATGAAAAATACTTGTGACAAGAAAGAATATGAATATTATTGCTGCTCGTTTCACTCGCATGAATGTAAGCTATCCTCTTAGGTTTCTGTCTAACTACACACTCAGAAACCCCCACACATTTGGAAATAAACAGAAAAATATTTATTTCATCCCTCGTTCTCTGACCAGACAGAAATGTTTAACATCATCAAATATTGCAGAACATATTATATTACAATCATAACGAATGTGATAACAATGCTAATTTAAAAAAATATATTGGCGTGGAGCAAGCTGCAATCCAATAACCTCTGTCAGTATGACGTTATCCATTACACTACAGGTTCCTCGACTGAAATTTGTATTGTGTATTAGTTATCATAAAATCTGCTGAATCCTTACATCATTGATGCTTTATTAGTCGACATTAAATGATAAGTGTGAGGTATTTGTGATATATTTTCCATGCACTTTTGCTTTGAAATGACATTGTGTGCATGTTTCATGGTCTACAAAGGAAATGAATAATCAGAATGCACTCAGTTCACACAGGGTCATTTACAAGTGCTGGCAAAAGTTGATAGTCAAAAGCCCACTAGTGGCATCACAACTGCAAAAAGTAGTGTGAAGCTGTGTCCACACGGCCACTTAAAACATGTCTGTTGAAAACATTTTTTTCTACTGTATACCACATCTGTTTACATCTTTGTTCCTTGTTTCTGTCCATACTGGCAGTAAACATGTCTCAGTGTATTGTTTTCATATTGTCTGCCATGTCATGTCTAGAGACAAGAAAACTGTAATATATGAGCTGCATTATTAATACTCGAAGGTTCATACAAACACAATGAAAGACTTCGTCATTGTTTATTCTTTTTTTATTTATACATCATGACTTGTGGTCTGAAGGTCATATGCATCTCTCAGTGTTTCATAATTTTACAGAATAAGGTTGCATTTATGAAAGAATTTTGTAATTGGTTTTAAAACAACAATTTTATTTTTATGGAGTATTTGTATAGTAGTTGGTAATGTTTCATAAAATTGGATTAATTGCTGGAAGAAATGGATTTGTTGGTTTGCATATAAGTCGTCATCTTTGGTGAGCAAAAACTTACTACACAACAACTGGTGGGAAAAACTTGCTACATAAGGGAACTGAGTATGGCGGAGCTCTAGTTTCTGTAATTTGACTTGGGTGTTGTTGTTGTTGTTGTGGTCTTCAGTCCTGAGACTGGTTTGATGCAGCTCTCCATGCTACTACATCCTGTGCAAGCTGCTTCATCTCCCAGTACCTACTGCAGCCTACATCCTTCTGAATCTGCTTAGTTTATTCATCTCCTGGTCTCCCTCTGCGATTTTTACCCTCCAGGCTGCCCTCCAATACTACATTGGTGATCCCTTCATGCCTCAGAATATGCCCTACCAACCGATCCCTTCTCCTAGTCAAGTTATGCCACAAATTTCACTTCTCTCCAATTCTATTCAAAACCTTCTCGTTGGTTATGTGATCTACCCATCTAATCTTCAGTATTCTTCTGTAGCACCACCATTAGTTATGTGATCTACCCAGCTAATCTTCAGTATTCTTCTGTAGCACCACATTTCGAAAGCTTCTATTCTCTTCTTGTCTAAACTATTTATCATCCACATTTCACTTCCATACATGGCTACACTCCATACAAATACCTTCAGAAACGACTTCCTGACATTTAAATCTATACTCGATGTTAACAAACTTTTCTTCTTCAGAAACTCTTTCCTTGCCATTGTCAGTCTACATTTTATATTCTCTCTACTTCAACCATTATCAGTTATTTTGCTCCCCAAATAGCAAAACTCCTTTACTACTTTAAGTGTCTGATTTCCTAATCTAATGCCCTCAGCATCACCTGAATTAATTTGACTACATTCCATTATCCTCGTTTTGCTTTTGTTGATGTTCATCTTATACCCTCCTTTCAAGACACTGTCCATTCCATTCAACTGCTCTACCAGATCCTTTGCTGTCTCCGACAGAATTACAATGTCATTGGCAAACCTCAAAGCTTTTATTTCTTCTCCATGGATTTTAATTCCTACTCCAAATTTTTCTTTTGTTTCCTTTACTGCTTGCTCAATATACAGATTGAATAACATCGGGATATCGGGATATCATCTAGCAATGTTGAATTTCTGGCAAATATGGTAACACCGTTTCTTAAAAAAATAAAAAATAAAAAAGAGAGACAGAAATTTCAGGAAAGCAGTTACAGTCAAACATACCGTTAGTCTTATTTTTTTTTTGCAAAGTGAGATTCACTCTGGAGCCTTGAGTATTTATTTCACATTTTGAAGAAAACTATGACACACAATCTTATTGTGTTTTCTGTGCAATCTTTTTCAATATTCTACCAAACTTAGCAGCATTCTTTTGCAGAGCACCTGCTTTTATTGCTGTTCTTGTACTGTTTGCTTCATATAGCCAGTCTGATACAATAGTAGCAACTCAACAGTCTGCTGTCTCGTCCACCACATATTTTTATTTATTTTATTTTATTTTATTTATTATTATTATTATTATTATTATTATTATTATTATTATTATTATTATTATTATTATTTTATTTATTTATTTTTTGTTCTCCAGGAAAAGTTAATGATATGGCAAGAGAAATCAAAACACCCATCTACCTCTTGACAACAGATAACACAATATGACATATAAACATACATTTAAGCCGTGCAGTGGTGACATGCGATAGCTCGCCTGAAACATTGTTTCTTTTGATCTGTACTGACACTGCTTTGAATAGACGTTTCCATGTTTTGAAAGATATTTCTAAGTGGTGTCCACATCAAGTAACTGGAAATATATTTTGAAAACATGTTTAAATCTTAATTTGTAAGTGGCTTGAAGTCTACTTGACTCAATTAAACTACCGATGGCTGCAGAAGTGAAACACACACCAGCATGTTACATTCCAATGCCTTTCATCATACTTCAGTTTTTGGTTTAATTCACCATGTTCATCAATTTTTTTTATTTTTTACTGGTTGAACACAAAATTGGGGTTTCGCTGCTGTTCTTTTTTTACAGTCATCGTGGGGGGTGGACCATTTGCTTAATGTTTGACCCCCAGCAATGGCAGCCTGTCCAATTCAGATTTCACTTGATCACACAAAGCCACAGGAATAGTGCATGCACAGAAAAAGCATGGCTGCTCTGTAGGTTCCAGGATAATGTGGGCCTCAAAATTAAGGGCACAACCTAACCTACCCAAGAAAAGAGACGAGAACACAGAACACAGAGAATTTAACTGCTCATAAGGGATCCGGTCGGGAATGAGATGCACCAGTACTAAATGGAAAAACAAAAAGCATTCAGACTGGTCAAATTTGTGGTGCCAACATCATCCACTACCAAAAAAGTCAAGGAGCAAGCCAAACCAAACAATGGAAAATCCAGGGTGGAGTGTAACAATAGTATGAAAAGGAAAGTTGATACCCACCATATAGTGGAGATGTTGAGTCACTGATAGGCACAACAAAAAGATTGTCACAAATAAAGCTTTTGGCCAGTAAGGCCTTCATCAAAAATAGAAAACGCACACACACACACACACACACATACACACACACACACACACACACACACACCAATACACACATGACACTAGGCTTAGGCAACTGAAGCTACACTGACACACACACACACACACACACACACACACACACACACACACACACACACACACACGACTCTAGGCTCAGGTAACTGAAGCTACACTGCAAGCAGCATCACCAGTACATGATGGTGACTGGGTGGGGGGTAAGGAGGAGGCTGGTGCGGGGAGAGGGAGGGATAGTAGGGTAGGGGTGGAGGACAGTGAAGTGCTGCTGGGAAGTGTGCAGGGACAAGGTGCAGTCGGGAGTGTTGTGCATTTTGGCAGGGAACAAACGACATATTTATGCACAGGAGGAGCTGTAAATTGCCCCAAACTTTGATTATGCTGCTTATTGTAACTTGCCAAATGTTGAGTAACAGGATGCAATGTCAAAGATACCTAAATCACGTAAGATTGTGAGTTCAGTAAAGTCACGGCTGCACCCACATCCACTTGCAGTCTGAACTCATTGCCAATCGCTCGCACTTCGATAAACTGTGTGTTATGAAACGTAAACATTGGAGACACACAATTAACATCCATTTCCAAGTATGCAGGAGGAGCTTGGGAACTACATACAGATGTTATATGTCTTTTTTCTCCTACAGTTGTTGCTAGTCATCTAGCACTTAGGGCACAAGGTCCTACACAAAACAGTATGCACAAGATAAGATATCCCTCCCTCTCCCCGCACTATCCTCCTCCTTACCCCCCACCCAGTCACCACTCCCATCATGTACTGGTGATGCTGCTTGCAGTGTAGCTTCAGTTACCTGAGCCTAGAGTCATGTGTGTGTGTGTGTGTGTGTGTGTGTGTGTGTGTGTGTGAGACACACTGGCCACTTAGCTATGTACACGTATTTTATAGCTTCAGTGTTCTACTATAAATTAATGATACTATTTGTAATATCATTGTTGGATTCTGCAGGTGTTTTTAACCACAATAAAACACAAAAGGATCTTATTAAAACCGTTTGTAATATTAAAATAATTATATCTAGGTTTAAATTTTAGTAGGATTTTACACTATTTGTTTGAGCTAAATGGTGTACAGACCCTCAACCTAGAATTTCTCAAGACCCAGAATTGGAAAATTGATTGACGATGTTAATTTTAGTTGTTAAGCGCATTTCTTTAGAGCCAACTTGACAATAACTCAGTTCCCCATAATAGCCAGCCTCACTTTAGCCACTGTATAGTAAAAGAATAATTCCTCTCTGTCTTTATTATTAAAACTGTCTTTAAGTGTCTTTCAGACTTATGTTATTGTTATGTTTGTAAAAGAGTCCAAACTGTGGCAAACTGCTCACTAGTACCACTGTATTTCTCAGTTGTCATATCAGAACTTTTGACAAAGAACATCCATTGTGCATGGTACAGGACTACATGTCATCCCAAGATGTATTCAAGATTCCTTATCTGCTCTGTATACCCTAAAGCCCCACCAGAAATGCAATAAATATTTTCAACTATCATAATGCTCAAATTGTTTCCTGAATAAACCCATCAGTCACGATTTCAGTGGAAGGTGATACAATTCTCCTGCTGCATACTGGGGCATGGAAAAAGAGAAGTAAACGACATTCCTATAGAGTGCTGGCGTAGTATACTTATACTACTGTAATAAGTATGTATAACTTTTACTCAAACAATACACTGAACTTCATAAATATTTTTAGAAATATGATTACAAAAAAAGTAGCTAACGGAGGTAAAGGTTTCTTCAAATGTTTGAAATCCCACCCTTCAGCCGAAATCTTGTGGCAGTCTTTTCGTTGAGTCTGTCTGTGACTGAGTATCCTCTCTATATGGTAAGCAGCAATCTTTTCGTAGTGTTGTCAATATATGCACCAGCTAGAGAAGAAGTAGAAAAGAGAGAAATTGTACACATGGGCCAAATTAAAAACAAGGATTAAACATATGGACTGAGAAGTTAAGAGGACATTATAAATAAAAACAAACAAGATAAATTAAGGTGTTTAGATAACATGATAATTGAAAATTCTGAGGGGATTCTTGAAACAAGCAAACATAAAGCTTTGAGCAGTGTTAAGTGATTAATAGTTGACATGACTGGAGTGCAAAGATTTGGATTTAAAATTTTTCAGAAATTAATGGGGTGAAACATTATGTCAGGCCAGAATATTTGTTATATTGGATGAAGGGTGAATCAGTTATTACAAACAGATGTTAACTAGTGGAGAGGAACCACATTACACAGATTGTAAGACAATCAATGCATTACACAGATATAAATGTAGTGGAAGCACTTGGGAATGATAAAATTAATTTATTTGTGGTGAATGCTGAATTCCATGGCCATTGTTCAATTAGAAACTGTTGTGATCTCCCTCAGAAGTTGATAGCATCAACATTGAAGGCAAAAACTATGCAATCCTAAAATGGGAAGAGAGATTTCTACAGCTATTAGATTATATTCAGAGCTATGAGCAAATTCAGCATGAATGGAGAATTTTGAACATCATTGATATATGTGAGAAATTCAGTAGGAAGATTATGAGGATTACAGGGACGTGGTACAATTGAATATCATCTACAAAGTATATGAACCATAATTAAATCAAAATTGCAACAGAAAAAAAACATACTGCAGAAAGATAAACATGGATTCAGAAAGGGAGAGTCATCTACTGATGGCCAATATTTGTAATTTGGAGAAACTGGGGAAAAGATCTTCCTGCGTTTATGTTATTTTTTTAGTTATGAAAAGCCATATGACATGGTCAACAGACAAAGATTGAAGTTATTAGAGCTATATGACATGCTAAATCATTTTAAAAAAATGACATTAAGTCTCTTTGGGTTAATAGAATTATAATCATTAATAATTATTTCCTAATAATTAATCAAAGACCTAAAAAAGATCATTCTTTTATACTTTTTAACATTTACATGATACAGTCACACAGGAATAACATTTGTGTAATACAATCCCACTGGAATGGGAACAAAAATACGAATTTGGTCAAAATAAGTAAACAGTATCCCATATAATGATGATGAAGTACAATTAGCTTATTCTAAAAACCATATCCACGGATATATGACAAAATTAAGCAAGATATCAAAAGGTCCAATGTGAATTTTTCAGCAAATACAATGAAAGCCAATGCCATAAAAAGGGTGTAAATGATTGTAGATGACCAAACAGTACAACAGACAAATTCATTCAGATATTTGTGATGTTAAATATCAATTTCTAATAAATTATGAGTCAGAATTCCTGGTGATACTTACCCTCAGGAAGTAAAATGTGTAGCTTTGTTGACTGATCCAAATAAAAGTTGTGGTGACTACATGAGATTGGATGCTGGGCATGCAAGATCAGCTGATTGCAACCAGATGTCAAAGAGTTTGTATGCCTGATACTTGGAGCACTGCCTGATGCTTATTCTTTGCTGTGTTGTGGATGCTCTATGAATTCGGTGGTTTACTGATTAATTATTCTATTGTTCTTGACTAGTAACTAGTTCTTCCACTACTGTTGAAGGAAATAAACGTTCATATTCTCTCTCCTGTTTAAGTTTATTACACAGAATAGCTGGAAGCAGCTTATGTTAACTCACAGCAACAAATTGTTGAATGCAATAACTGCCATCTGTAGTCCTCATGATAAGCAAGTCAAAATAAGCTGTGGCCTTGTATTCCTATGAGATTAGCAACACTGGTCACCCTGATGTGAATGTGCCCAAGAATATGGGTTACAAGATAAGATATTGTGTGTCGCACAACAGAAACCTTATGGTTAACGACACACCTGTTACTTCAGGACTGGCAGTATGACGTTCACCATTTTGGTCAAGCAACCCCACACTGTGGTTTGCACAGGTGGAGGCAAGTTTTCTGTGGTTTGGAATAATGACAGAGTCTACCAAATTTGCACTAGTGGTTAGTCAGCTCAACACTGGTATGCAGCAGAGGTACAAAATATTATAACAGCGCCACCGGAGACAGACAGAAAGTTGAACTCATACATCGAGTATCCACCTCGCTGGAAGAGAGGTTATGACAAGTCCTCACCCAGTACAATATAGGTATCAGAAAGCCTTCACTACACTTTCACCATCTACGAAGCATGGTTGGGGAGCACATTGTCTCGGACAAGCTACTACACATACTATGAAGCAGCAGACTGCCAGAACAAGTCAAGGCCACAATCACGTCTCAGATTGAAATGCCCGTGGACATTGTGGCTGATCTGATAAAGGACGCCATCGTACCTGACGGTGATGTGCAACAGTACTTCGGCAGATGTTAAATCCGATTGTGACAAGTTGACAGAAAAAGTTACGGCACTGGAGTAGCAGGTGAATGATGACTTGTTGAACAAACACCATAAGCAAACCCTTAAGTGAACTTCTTACTGACTGCCATTTACAGGTAGGTATCAACAGAGATGGCAGAGTTGTTATACATCCAATGCTCCTCGTCGTGATGACTCACAAGCACCTAACATATGCGGGGATCATCAGTGGTTCAGTGATTAAACACATAAATGTAGTCTGCCATGCATACATGTTAACCTTAAGTGCCAGGCAGAAGTCTGTGCATCAGATTGTTCCTCTGACCACCTGTTTATGTCTGATCACAAGATGGGACACAAATTTTTGTTCGACGAAGGATAGGTCTTGAGTACTTTACTGAGAGACAAACTGCAAAACTGCCACCCAATGACAAACTTCAGACTGTCAGTGCATAACAGCTTCACCATCCAGATATACGACATGCAACATGTGGAGCTAGATATGACATTTCGATGTGCCTTAGCATGGAATTTCCTTGGGGCGGATGTGGCAAAGCCAATATTCAGGATGGATCTCCTAGTGCACTACTGCCTGCTCCCGGGTGTCGCCAACGCCCGCTTACTGGAAACTGTCACTGGGCTGCTATGGGCAGGTTCTGACACCACACAGCTGGCTGTGATGCTATAGTCATCCAGGTTGCAGAATGAGAGTACACTAAACTACTCAACCAGTTTCTGTCACTCACAAGGTCTCCAGGGCCCCACAACAGGTATGCCATCATACTGTACATTCTATCAACACCAAAGGAAGCCCCCCTGGTGCCATGTTGGCCTAGATGGCTGGTTCCAGTCAAATGCACCATTGTGAAAGTGGAATTTGATACCATGCTGGCCGAAGGCATCGTTTGCCTTTGGTTGTCACTCCTTCATCTTGTACCCAAGAAGAATAGTGCATGGCAGCTATGCAGTGATTACCACACCTTAAATGCTAGGACCATCCCTGATCGTTCCACTGTGCCATGTTTGAAAGACTACAGTCACACATTAAGTGGAGAAGAAGTGTTCTGTGTGCTAAATTGTGCCAAGGTGTACACCTTGATCGATGCTGCTGAACAGGAGATATTCCTAAAATGGCCATTATAACACCTTTTGGCCTGTTCGAAAGTTTATTTATGGCCTTCAGCTTGAGCAATGTGGCACAAATGTGGCAGTGATTTATAGACTCAGGGCTACAAGGCTTACTGAATTGTTTTGCTTACTTGGACGACATCCTCATCTTTTCAGAAACACTGTAGAAACACGAGTGTCTGGCCACACATGGTATCGTCCTGAAGTACTTCCTTGGGCCATCAAATTTCATTGGTGGTATCATGCACCTTACCAAAGAAGGTCGGGGCCATATTAAATACTCCACATCTGGTAATGGCAAAGGAACTACACAGATTTCTTGGCATGCTCAACTTATACTGCAGCCACCTACTGTGGGCAGCCAAACTGCAGGAGCCACTCACAGCTGGACTTACCAGTCCAAAAGCAAAAGACAAAGCACTCTTGCATTGGACACCATCAGTGACTGATGCATTTGGAGCTCCCAAAAAGGCATTGCCAACACTGCACTCCTCGCTCATCCAGCAGCAGATGCACCCCTGACACTAGTAGTGGATGCTAGCCAGGCAGTCATTGGGGCTGCACTCCAACAGTAGATAAGCAAGACATGGCAACCCCTTGCCTTTTTCTCAACTAAGCTAATGCCAGTGCAAAGACATTGGATCATGTATGACAAAGAATTGTTGGCCATTTACACTGTGATAAGCTATTTCTTTGTGCAACTGGAAGTGAGAGTATTTACAGTATATACCTACCTTAAACTTCTTCTGCCAAAGCAGAAGTACTCACTGAGACAGTTTAACCAATTTGAATTTAAAGCACAATTTTTTACAGATTTCCAGCATGTCTCGAGGCTGAATAACATTGTTAATGACTGCTTACCATGAGCCGGTGCCATCACAGAGACTGTGTGCAACAATCTGATCAGGAGCTCTGCAACCTACTCAGAGACAGTTAGACAGGGCTTCAACTCAAACTCATAAATGTGCCAGGAAAAGATTTGCAATTATACTGTGACACAATCACTCAAAAGACTCACCCATATGTGCCAGCAGAGCTCTGCAAACACATATTTCATGGCCTTCGCAACCTGTGTCACCCAGGAATCAGGGCAACCACTAAACTTGTCTCTGTGCATTACGTATGGCATGGGCTACAGAAGGATTGCCAGCAATGGGCTTGCACATGCCTAGGCTGACAATGTAGTAAAGTTTCATGCCCTGTCCATGTGTCCATCATAAACTTTCCAGAGACAACTAAGAAATTTGCCTGTGTTCACACTGACATTGTGGGACACATGCCACCGTCAGATGGGCAACACTATTTGCTAACAATCACAGACAGATTTGTGTGTTGGCCAGAAGTGATCCCAGTGGACAACACCTCCACAGAGACACTGGCAGTGGCATTTGTGTCTCAGTGGATTGCATGTTGTGGTCATCCACTACACATTACTACCAACCAAGGATGCCAGTTCAAGTTGGAGCTACTCCTGCATCTCAGAAAGTTTTTCAGTGCAACCCATCATTCTACTACCAGCTACCCTCTGGTCAGCAATGGTATGGTGGAGCGACAGCAGAGAGCTCTTAAGATGGTGGTCATGTGTTATGACTCCAAGTAGACCATAGCCTTACCATTTGTCCTACTTGGCCTACACACAGTGCAAAAGCCAGAGCTCAATGCAGCTTTGGCAGAAATGGTTTATGGCAAGACACTGCAGCTGGAGAATTTGTCGATATAGTTGCCTCCATGGCGGACGATTCACATTTGCTGGATTTTATAGCGCAGCTGAGAGAGCAAATCTCTCAAATCCAGCCCTGGCCAGCATCACATAATGGCTCACAACCAAAATTTGTGCAAGAAGTTGTCTTAACAGTACTCACATCATGCTCCATAGAGACCAGCACTAACGTCTCCTTGTACTGGTGGCCCCCACCATGTTGTGGCCCATTGTGACAAGACATGGGACATTTTAATCACTGGCAAATAGCACACCATTTCCACTGACTGTGGAAAGCCTGCATTTGTTCTAGGAATACACTCACTACTCCCCAGCCATGTCACCTGCCTCAGCTGTTGTTTGAAAACGATTGGCTGCCTTCCATCTCTTCAGTGCCACAGCCACTGTGCCAAACAAGGTCTGGTCGTCGTGTACATTTCCTTCAAGATTCTGAGATGATGCCAAGCCTGGTGGACGCTGCAAGGAATGTTAAAAGAAAGGGTAGGTCACTCAGAATGAGAGGGGCCCTCATGAATCTATAGACCTGAAAGTTACTATGTGTCCAACTTTTACTTTTATGTGGGGCTGTCAGCTGTACTATATAGTTTGCCTCCCAAAGGTGAGTTTAATCTGGTAGTTTTCTCTGTTGAAATATCAATTTACTTTAACAGCCAAGATTCAGAGAAAAACACACAAAAATACAATAGAATAAATGAATATATAAAAGGATATTTGGGGAAAAATATGAAGAAAGAGCCAAGAACAAGGTTTCATAATGTTGCATCAAACCTGCAATTCAATATGCAATTAGAACATAGATTCTGAAAGTCAATGATAAAAGAAGATAAGATTTATGGTAAATGTGAATTTGGAAGGTGAAATTACAAAATGTTGACAGAAATGACTTGAAACTGTAAGAGTTTAGCAGAAGATGTGAAAGAGTACCAGCTAAATATGCCAGTCTCACTAGGACTACCACTGCTAGCATTCCACTGCACACCAACAGGCTGTGGGACACAGTGTATAAAACAGTGGAGGGAGCAGTTCTTCTCTCGACTTCTCAAAGGAAAGTTTAACCCATCCCTTGTTTTGCAACAACAACAACAAAAACAAAAACAACAATTGATAGTATTGTATATTAGATAAATACACACAGTCGGTAAACAGTTGAAATCTTTATTCTACAAGGTACATTTTTTCTTAGTCACCTCCCTCCTTCAATCTTTCATCTTTCTTCACCTCTCACCTTTCCATTTTCCTCTTCTCTTTACTAATACTCCGGCTACTATTACTACTTTTGCCAAAGTTCAGTACAGGGGCTTAAGACTTGTACAGTTTCAAAGGCTCTGATTTGTGCTAGAGATGTTGAAGCATTAAATATTTGGAGAATATGTCTGCAACATAAATGCAATTCTCCTATCCAGTCCCACTCTCCTATCGGATGTGGACATGTGACCTTTGGGCAGTGTACTATTGGTGGAATGTGTCTCCAAGTGCAAGCAGGGAGGTTAGGTGTAAATTCCTGATATTATAAACAAGGGATCATCCATCAACAGTAGAATGAATGTGGACATTAATGTTCCCATACTGTAAAAATCTTCACTTTTAAGAAACTGAACAAGAAACTTCAGAACCAATATAACAGACTTGTAACAGCAATGAATATTTTCTCTTGAATAAACAGCTGCAGATCTGATTACTTTGCTGAAAACTGATGGACTTCATTAAAAGAAGGGTAATATGGGAAATATTTTCATCTGTTAAATGTGGAGACAGTGAACAATGAAGGAGTCTTACAGGGTGTTTCAAAAATGTCCGGTATATTTGAAACGGCAATACAAACTAAACAAGCAGTGATAGAAATACACCGTTTGTTGCAATATGCTTGGGACAACAGTACATTTTCCGGCAGACAAACTTTCGAAATTACAGTAGTTACAATTGTCAACAACAGATGGCGCTGCCGTCTGGGAAACTCTATAGTACGATATTTTCCACATATCCACCATGCGTAGCAATAATATGGCGTAGTCTCTGAATGAAATTACCCGAAACCTTTGACAACGTGTCTGGTGGAATGGCTTCACATGCAGATGAGATGTACTGCTTCAGCTGTTCAATTGTTTCTGGATTTTGGCGGTACACCTGGTCTTTCAAGGGTCCCCACAGAAAAAAGTCACAGGGGTTCATGTCTGGCGAATAGGGAGGCCAATCCACGCCACCTCCTGTATGTTTCGGATAGCCCAAAGCAATCACACGATCATCGAAATATTCATTCAGGACATTAAAGACGTCAGCCGTGCGATGTGGCCGGGCACCATCTTACATAAACCACAAGGTGTTTGCAGTGTCATCTAAGGCAGTTTGTACCGCCACACATTCACAAAGAATGTCCAGATAGTGTGATTCAGTAATCGTTTCGGATCTGAAAAATGGGCCAATGATTCCTTTGGAAGAAATGGCGGACCAGATCAGTACTTTTTGAGGATGCAGGGACGATGGGACTGCAACATGGGGCTTTTCGGTTCCCCATATGCGCCAGTTCTGTTTATTGACAAGGCCGTCCAGGTAAAAATAAGCTTCGTCAGTAAACCAAATGCTGCCCACATGCATATTGCCATCATCAATCCTGTGCACTACATCGTTAGCGAATGTCTCTCGTGCAGCAATGGTAGCGGCGCTGAGGGGTTGCCTCGTTTGAATTTTGAATGGATTAGAGGTGTAAACTCTGGCGCATGAGACGGTACATGGATGTTGGCGTCATTTTGACCGCAGCTGCAACACGGCGAACGGAAACCCGAGGCCGCTGTTGGATCACCTGCTGCACTAGCTGCGCATTGCCCTCTGTGGTTGCCGTATGCGGTCGCCCTACCTTTCCAGCACGTTCATCCGTCACGTTCCCCGTCCATTGAAATTTTTCCATCAGATCCTTTATTGTATCGCTTTTCGGTCCTTTGGTTACATTAAACCTTCGTTGAAAACTTCGTCTTGTTGCAAACAACACTGTGTTCTAGGCGGTGGAACTCCAACACCAGAAAAATCCTCTGTTCTAAGGAATAAACCATGTTGTCCACAGCACACTTGCAAGTTGTGAACAGCACACGCTTACAGCACAAAGACGACGTACAGAATGGCGCACCCACAGACTGCATTGTCTTCTATATCTTTCACATCACTTGCAGCGCCATCTGTTGTTGAAAATTGTAACTACTGTAATTTCGAAAGTTTGTCCACCTGAAAATGTACTGTTGTCCCAAGCATATTGCAACAAATGGTGTATTTCTATCGCTGCTCGTTTAGTTTTTATTGCCGTTTCAAATATACCGGTCGTTTTTGAAACACCCTGTATGTAGTGATGGGTGGACATTGGATTACAAACATCATGAGAAGAAAGGGGATCCAGTGACTGCTCATACGACAAGGCAGTCTAAAAAGACAATATTCAAGAGCTATGATAGAGAGAAAATCACCACATGATTGTATTGGTGGTGTGAGCTGGAAAATGCCATAACACATCTGTTCAACTCAAGAGTTTGGAGACACCAGCTCTAGATCGTTGTAGCTGGAGACAATTAGTCTTATTTCTTTGTTTTCTTTCTTTTTTTTTCAAAATTATGTTTATTTTCGTTCAGTACCCCAGCAGTTCAGTATATGAAAGTTAAGTTCATTTATCATTTTGCATGGGATTCCTATAATGTTCTGTAAGACATCTCCTGTTACATCTCCTAAGGATCCAAGTGCAATAAACAAGTTGTTTTAATCATTTCAGTTTACTTAATTGTTTGATAGTTAAATTTATTCATTCTTTTCTATAGCATATGTTCTACAAAAGTTTCAGTATTATGAGATGGAAAGTTTCTACTCACCTTACAGTGGAGATGCACAACAAAAAGACTTTCACAATTATGGTTTCGGCCATTAAGGCCTACGTCAACAATAGACATTCACAATTATGGTTTCAGCTGTTAAGGCCTATGTCAACAATAGGCAGACACACACACACACACACACACACACACACACACACACACACACACACACACACATGCATGACTGCAGTCTCAGGCAACTGAAACCACACTGTGAGCAACAGCATGAGTGCATGGTGGGAGTGGTGACTGGTTGGGGGTAAGGAGGAGGCTGGAGTGGGGAGGGGGGGGGGGGATAGTATGGTGGGTGTGGTGGGCAGTGAAGTGCTGCAGGTTAGACTGAGACCATGGGAGAGGTGGGGGGGGGGGGGGGGGGAGGAGGTAGCGGAAAAGGAGAGAAATAGAGAGACTGGATGTGGTGGTGGAATGACAGCAGTGTAGTGCTGGAATGGGAACAGAAAAGGGGCTGGATGGGTGAGGACAATGACTCATGAAGGTTATGCCAATCTGCGACTCAGCAGCTCCACTGCATGGTGAGTAGCAACTTTATTCTCATAATATTATTACATTCCATCCTGGATTCCCACAAAACTTTCATTTTTATATAGCATAGGCTTTAGTTTGTTAGGCCTTTACATAGTAAAAAATTACAACAAAGTTGTTAATGCAGCACTTTGGTGTATATAGAAGCATTATTTCGACAATTAAATGATAGTTTAACCTCATTTTCTATATTGCTCATATTGTTATTGCAACAGTATAACAAACATTATGAATGTGCTATTAGCAGTGGTTTATTTTTTATTTGTGTTGGATCGTAAGGTATAGATCTACTGCACTTTTTTTTTAAGAAGAAGATTCTCATATAACATCAACTAATTCCATTTCTGTTATCATCTGTTCTAAAATTATTTTTTTCTTCAGCAACACCTGTTATTTAACATAACCATTGACCATCCTGCTCAGTAGTGGTTCTTTTATGGCAAAAGTCAATGAACCAAAACAACTGTTGTTCTCGAAGGAAATGTGTTCCTGCATTCCTGCTTTCAAAGAACTGACTATTTTTCGGACCCACAATACAGCCATGAAAAAAGGATAATTGTATTGCCAATACTATACTGATACTGTTAGACTTCTACACATTGTGCTTGTTTTCACTGATACATATATGTTCTCCACTATGTTATGTACCTCTTTATGATACTGTGGCTGTATAGTGTAAATTACTGGTAATTTTGGCTTTTTACACAGCTCAACATCAGATACAGAAGAATCAGAAGAAGAAGAGCATCGAAGTGACTCACAACCTACACCCTCCAAAGACAGTTCATCAGACTACATTACTTTTGAGACACTTTTCCCACCAATGAGACAAGTTTATGGGATGGAAATTGAAAATCCAAAGAAAGCTGATATTGCACTATACAAAAGGTAAGTTCTGAACTAAGTTCTGGTACTAAATTGTTTTACTATGATATTAATATATTTAATTCTTATGCTCTAATCTATGACTGCTTGTGTATGGTCAGCTTACATGTACTATCCATAAAAAAAGTGTAAAGTTCCTGATGGACTGAAATGTATGTTCTTGCTGCAGGTTGAAAATATGATCTCTATGCCATGCTGCAAAGATTCATTATAGCAGTTATTCCTGCCAATAACTGTCTCCAAACAGATGTTTGTAGTCTGCAGTGCACCCAAAATAGTTAGTTAGTTAGTTACATGTTCCATTGGTCAGTCTCATGGTAACCGGTATGATGAGAAATGCACACATGAAGAAGCTTAAAACTTTTTTTACATACCCCATGCCCTTAAATGGCACAAAATACATATATATTATATCTATTGATTTATTTAATCCTATTAAAAATTCATCTGTGGTATAGAAGGAGTTGTCAAGTAGATATGATTCCAGTTTATTTTCAGAACTGTTATTTATTTCTTTCTTTCTTTACATGTCAAGTTCCGTAGGACCAAATTGAGGAGAAAATTTCCAAGGTCATGGAACGTGTCAGTACATGAACTTACAACATAAAAGTAATAACAGATAAAAATAAATGTTCATGAACCTGAAAGAAAATCAGTCCATAAGTTTAATCAAACGCTATCAGCATTACAATGAGAATCAGCTTAATTTTTCAAGGAACTCCTCGGCAGAGTAGAAGGAGTGACCAATGAGGAAACGCTTCAGTTTCGATTTGAAAGCACGTGGATTACTGCTAAGATTTTTGAATTCGAGTGGCAGCTTATTGAAAATGGATGCAGCAGTATACTGCACACCTTTTTGCACAAGAGTTAAGAAAGTCCGATCCAAATGGAGGTTAGATTTCTGCCGAGTATTAACTGAGTGAAAGCTGCTTATTGTTGGAAAGAAACTAATATTGGTAACAAGAAACGACAATAAGGACTATACACATTGAGAGGCTAATGTCAAAATACCCAGACTTGTGAACAGAAGTTGACAAGAGGTTCGTGAACTCACACCAGTTATTCCCCGAACCGCCCATTTCTGAGCCAAAAATATCCTTCTAGAATGGGAAGAGTTACCCCAAAACATAATACCATATGACATAAGTGAACGATAATATGCAAAGTAGACTAATTTATGTGTCAAAGCATCACTCACTTTCGATACCATTCGAATAGTGAAAATGGCAGTATTAAGTCTTTGAACAAGATCCTGAACGTGGGCTTTCCACAACAGCTTACTATCTATCTGAACACCTAGGAATTTGAACTGTTCAGTTTCACTAATCATATGCCCGTTCTGTGAGATTAAAACATCGGGTTTTGTTGAATTGTGTGTTAGAAACTGTAAAAATTGAGTCTTGCTGTGATTTAAGGTTAGTTTATTTTCTACAAGCCATGAACTGAGGTCATATACTGCACTACTTGAAACCAAGTCAAAGTTGCACACAACATCCTTTACTACCAAGCTAGTGTCATCAGCAAACAGAGTTACCCATAATACTAGAGGGCATATCATTTATATAAATAAGGAACAGGAGTGGCCCCAACACTGATCCCTGGGGCACCCCCCACTTGACAGTATCCCACTCAGAGCCCACATCACAACCTTTATCAGCATTGGGAATAATGACCTTTTGGTGCCTGTTGCTAAAGTAAGAGGTGAACCAATTGTGAGCTACTCCCCTTATTCCGTAATGATCCAACTTCTGGAGCAATATTGTGAGCTCAACACAGTCAAATGCCTTTGTTAAATCAAAAAATACGCCAAGCATTCGAAACTTTTTGTTTAGCCCATCCAGTACCTCACAGAGAAAAGAGAATATAGCATTTTCAGTTGTCGAACGACTTCTAAACCCGAACTGTACATTTGATAGCAAATCGTGTGATATAAAATGATCAATTAACCTTACATACACAGCCTTTTTGATAACTTTTGCAAACACTGATGGCATAGAAATAGGTCTAAAATTATCTACATTATCCCTTTCTCCCTTTTTATAAAGCGGCGTTACTACTGAGTACTTAAATCGCTTAGGAAACTGACCATTCCTAAAGGAAAAATTACAAATATGGCTAAATACAGGGCTAACATGTGCAGCACAGTACTTTAATATTCTACTAGACACTCCATCATAACCATGAGAGCTCTTAGTTTTCAGTGATTTAATTATTGATTCAATCTCCCTCTTGTCTGTATCACAGGGGAGTATTTCAGATGTCAATCTCGGAAAGGCATTTGCTAAGAAAATTATATTATTTCCTATAGAAACTAAATTTTTATTTAATTCACCAGCAATGCTCAGAAAATTGTTGTTAAATACTGTAAATATATCTGATTTATCAGTAACAGAAATATTATTACTACGAACTGACTTTATATCATCAACCTTGTGCTGCTGACCAGACCCTTCTTTCACAACTGACCATATCGCTTTAATTTTACCATGGGAATTAGCTATTCTATTTGCATACCACATACTTTTTGCCTTGCTAATAACATTTTTAAGCACCTTACAATACTGTTTGTAATGGGCCATCGTAGCTTGATTGTGACTACTTCTAACATTTTGATATAATTCCCACTTTGTTCTACGTGATATCCTTATCCCACTAGTCAGCCAACTGGGCTGTCCATTACTGCTAGTACCCCATTTAGAATATTCTAATGGAAAGCAACTCTCAAAGAGCATGAGAAATGTGTTATGGAAAGCATTGTATTTATCATCTATATTATCAGGACTATAAACATCTTGCCACTCTTGTTCCTTGACAAGTTTTGAAAAACTCTCTATTGCTCTTGGATTAACTTTCCTACGTAGTTTGTAATTAAATACAATGTTGGTTTGAGTACAAAAACCTTTTAATGTTAAAATTTGTGCATCATGGCCTGAAAGGCCATTGACCCTTTTACTAACAGAATGCCCATCTAGTAATGAAGAATGAATAAAAATATAGTCTATGTCTGTGCTACTATTCCCCTGCACCTTAGCTGAAAAAAACGCAGTTTGCATCAGATCATATGAATTTAGGAGATCTACCAACATCCGTTTCCTTGCACAATCATGTACAATATTAATATTAATATTAATATTAATATTAATATCAATATCAATATCAATATTAGTGTTACTGCTGTCTGTCAGACATTTTATTTCATCTGGTTTTACAGCAGCATATTGTACCCATTTCTGTGCCAAAGGTAGCTTAAGTAGAGGATAGTGTAAGTCTTTCTTTCTTCTGGTATTATAATCATGAATGTCACTGTTGTTTTTAAAGTGGTCCATGTTGTTGAAATAGAGAAATCTTATCAGTCCATATGGCAAGGTAGAACTGAACTAAAGGGGTTATAGAAAAGTAGCCAAAAGGACCCATGAAGTTCTGGGTGCTGCTGCTGGTCCATTCAAACATGTTCACTGGCTTAAGAACTCTTACTCTAAGATTCTATAGGTGTTATTACTCAGATGTATACTGTTAAAGACAAGATTTAGGCATCTCACATTATAAATGTGCAATATTTCATAGGCACAGCTCAGAAAAATTAAAAAAACATATGTGAAAAGTGAAAATCGACAGAATTCTTTTGTGGGAAAACCTAAATCTTAAAGTTGTTGCATGGATTTCTCTTAGTTGTTTGGTCACAAATACAATTGAGAGACCATGCAAAGTGTTGTTGGTTGAGGGGGAGGGGGGAGGTGAGTAAATCAAGCACAAACAAGGAAGTATTTATGCAGAACACTTCCTTGAGATAGGCAGATTTTTAGAAGTTATGAAATTGATTTTAAGGGTGTCTGTAGAAATTCCATCTGGTACACTGTTGTATGTGATTGTACTTAACCAAGTTGTAGGAATAAAATTATACTTATGTAGTAATCAGGTAAAGCAATCTATATAATTTTAGTTCCTATTGCCTCTCTTACACTAAACAGCAATTCAACAGCTGTTCAAGAACCATGGATCACTCAGTCGTTAAGCAGAACATTATAAATGCCTCATAGTGTGCATTCCTTCACTGTCTTCATTGGTGGGATTATAATCACTTCATTCCACAAATTTCAGTACTGCTCTAAGATCAGATGTTGTTGGAAAGATCAGAGACTGATCTGTACTGTTGTTTATGTAGTGTGATATGTTAGTGGTGTATGACAGGGACTGTATTATGAGCTTCAGCTCTTACATTGAGAAAGGCCTTTGTGAGCTTGTTATTTGAGGGAGCATATATCTGAAGGCCCCATTACATGATCAAACAATTTATCAAACTTTGCATGTTTGTCAAAATATTTGGCTGCGTCCTGCTTCATTTGACATGTCTGTCAAACAAAGATGTTCAAAGTGTTTGAGAAAAATTTTAATGATGACAAATAGGATGCACTGTTACACTTGGGTTTGTCAAAAACAAAAGCCATTTGCTTGCCACACCATACATATGTTGATGTTTCACTATGCATTTTGAGCAAAAAATGTTATTTAATTGCTATTTCCCTCTCTGTATTTTGTGTTTCCAAAACTGTGGAAACTAAAATCAAAGTAATCTGTGTGCAAGAGCAAAAGATTGTAGGCCATTATAAATTTTTATACAGGAAAAAAAATCGATATTCTACAAACAACATAAATGATGGTGTAACAAAATAATATTGTCATTTTATACTTCATTTATTGCTTCATGTATTTCCATAATAATGTCACTTGTTGTGTAAGGTGCAATACAAGATACATATTTTAAATCTTTGATATCTGGTCCAGTTACCAGGTATCTTGGAGTTACAGACAGTTATTGGGAAACTGGAATAGTACTAAAAGCAATGCAAGAAATACTTTGACTGCTTTGGTAGCCATTCACATTAGTGTAAAAATACTACATGATGTGATACACAGGAGAACACCTTTAAAAGTGAGGTTTTAATTTGACAAAGTTGCTTAATACATCTGCGTACCTTAATTCAACATTCTTGCAGCTGTATTTCACTGTCTGGAGGTGGAATTCCTGTTTTTTATCAAGTGCTTTGTGATGAAAATATCTTCTGAGCTGTGGCAAATGCAGAAGTTAATAGCTCATCTATGCTCATTATGTACAAAAGTTTCCATGGCCGCATCTGATTAACTCTAGTAGTCAATATTGTTGAAATGAAACAAGTTACAGAGTTCAGAAACTCATGACATGACTATTTCCTAATTTCTTCATTTATGTAGTATGGATCCATGGCATCACTGTAGGAGAATACTGGAGGTAAAACTGAATGCTACACTCTAAAATGAAAAACATGAGGTAAACACACAAAATAGAAAAATAAACATGTTGGATGGCTGTAAATAGGTACATGGAAAATAGACTGACAGTTTGAAAAATGAAAATGCAAAAAGACTTTACTCTGTAGGCTATAGCTACATGGAAAATAGATTGACAGTTTAGAAAATGGAATGCAAAAATACTTTACTCTGTAGGCTATAGGATGGTCCTTTGGTATGGGAATACTTTTGTGTGCTGTCACTGAGCATGCAGAAAATGTTACCAAGAAATGACATTTGTTCAAATATACAATGTGAAATAATGACAGAGATGATGTTTGGAAGAGAGGTGTAGAAATTATTGAGTAATCTGAATTGGTTTAATTATTAATTAATGTTAACTGAAATCAGGTAGCCACTCAAGGAGGCTTAATGTTAATGGCTGCATGACAACATGTGTCATCAGGATTCCCTCCCTTGCCACACATCCTTATCCACTATCTGAAAATAGCAGCTTATCTGAATTACAGCTGTAGAAATTGTCCTTATGACACATCCTTTGAAATTGTAAGCCTTGTGACCCAAACTTTGCGCTACCCCCCTCCCCCCCCCCCCCCCCCCTCCCCTCCTCCCTCCATGACCACATCCACAATCCACATCGAAACCTAACAAGCCATCATACAGAACATGATGGAGGGTAACTTTTGCCATTACTTATCATTTCCTTTCCCATTCCACTCGCAAATAGAGTGAGGGGAAAATGACTGACTGTATGCCTCCATATTAGCTCTAATTTGTCATATCTTATCTTCACAGTCCTTATGTGCAATGTATGTTGGCGGCAGTGGAATTGTTCAGCAGTCATCTTCAAATGCTGGGTCTGTAAATTTTCTCAATAGTGTTTCTTGAAAATAATGTCACCGTACCAGAGGTTTCCATTTGAGTTCCCAGAGCATCTTCATAACACTTGTGTGTTGTTCGAGCGTACATATAACAAATCTAGCAGCTGGCCTCTGAATTGCTTCGATGTCTTCCTTCAATGTGACCTGGTATGGATCCCAAACAATTAAGCAGTACTCAAGAATAGTTCACCCCAGTGTCCTATATGCAGTCTCCTTTACAGGTGAACCACTCTTTCCTAAAAACCACCTACCCCTTTACCTGTTAACCTCCTGCACACTCCCACCTTTTCTCCGCTTCACTCTTTCTACACTCAGACTCTCCTCTCCGCAATGTATGTGTGTCCTGAAAAGTAGAATTGTGAGAAAGCTTAGCAGTGTTTTTGAGCCTATCAATGGCTTAATGCTTTAACTGTATGGTGAGTTGTTACCATTACTCCTTGCATTATTTATTTTTCATCCAGAAATTTCTATGATTACATATATTCAGTAAGTTCAAGGTGTGCAGTGGTAGCTTTGATTAATAAAATTCTTTTCCGGGCTATTATGCCGTGGTCTGATGGATTTCGCATTGTAACCCAACGTTTCGTCCCCATCTGCGGAGGACATCTTCAAGGGGGTTCGTGGCTTCTGTTGAATGACATCTGGATGCCGGTGCTGAAGAAGATGTGTACCAGTCTTCCGCCATGGGATGATAGCAACAGCGGACGGCGGCAACCGACAATGGCCAATTGCGCTCGCGTATTCAAAACATGTGACGTCATGCCTATGCGCGGGAGCACGCGAAAACAAAAATTTGCTGCAGTCACTAGTGAGACAGTGTGTGTTTCGGAAGTTAACAGAAGCCACGAACCCCCTTGAAGATGTCCTCCGCAGATGGGGACGAAACGTTGGGTTACAATGCGAAATTCATCAGACCACGGCATAATAGCCCGGAAAAGAATTTTATTAATCATGACAGTTCTGGCCGTGAAAGTTTACATTTTACAATCAGTGGTAGCTTTCTCGTGTTCAGCCAGTTATGACTGAAGCACTTTATAATATATTGTTGCAGCACTGTATTTATGTGATCACTGATACAAATGTAACACGCACCATAAACATTCTTATGCTTAAAAATAAATAAAAAACTGTTTTCTTAGAGACAACAAGGAACTAACTATCCCCATAACAGGCATATCAATTAGTAAAGTAAATAAGGAAAATAAAGCTTAGAAAGAAATAAAACATGTTCTTTCCAGTACTGCAAAACAAATTTATGTGGTATACCGTGTAGTTCCTGCACCTTGTGAAGTACAGGTGTAGATGTAGATGATGTGGTTTATACATATGAGAAATACTTCAACTAAGTTTTTTCTGTTTCTTTTTTAGGTTTGCTATGTTGGGATTACATGCCAATAATGTGGAGTCACCACAGCCATCAAAATCTGTGCGTCTCATACAGCAGAGTGCATTTTCCTTGGATTCTTCAGTGAAAGTTTCTCCGCCACGTGTAAGCCGTCCATCAGTAGAAATTTATAAACAATATGTGAATCGTGGGAAGTTTGGTGCTACTGATCCCAGCCCCACTGATCTTATGAAATATCAGAACTTTGTCAACAATACTGTCTTGAATAGTAATAGCTGGGATGACTCAGTATATTGATGAGCTGGAGAGAGAGAGAGAGGGGGGGGGGGGGGGGGGGGGGAGTAAGTATTACACAAATCAGTGTGCATTTCAAAGTCAAAGTGTAAAATTTTGAGCTTATTGTTTGTACAGTTTGTATTTTACATGTTACTGATGTAATGACAGGCCTCATGCATTTTTTATATTGGCCATGTTTTTGTAAATAAAATGTTTTGCTTATTTCATATTTAACCAGCTTTATGAGAATGTGTTTTCAGTTTATATACATTTATATCCATACTCTGCAAACAACTATGAAGAAGATAGAAGGACTTCCATTATAGTAAGTAGGCCTATTAGATTTTCAGATTATGCTATTTGTGTCTGGAGCCTGAGAAGAAATACTGTTGATATACCTGTGTGTGTGCACTGTAATTAGACTAATCTTGTCTTTGTGATTCTAATGTGCTAACGACTTTGTGTGAGTGTGAATTTAGGTTATATCAGTTTATTCCCCCAAACCACCTTACACTTCTTTATGAGGTGACTTACTTGGAAAATGCAGCCATTCTTCAGTACTGGCTACCCAGCTGCTCGAAACCCTCTTGACCTCTTCTCCATCGAATAACACTAGGTACAGGAATTTTTAGACTCATTCTACTTATGAAATAAGTAGACGTACAAACTTTACTTTTCATCAATTAACAATGTATTTGCCCTTCATATACAATAAAACTCTCACATTCCACATAAATGTGTAACTTCCTGTTAGTGTCTTGTACAGCCAAACATCAGAAACAAATTGAATTACAGTTGAAAAGAAGTTGGCTTAGATACCATAACTTTTCTTAAAATGAATCAGAAAAAAAGGCTTGCCTATAGCAAGCTTACATCAAGAGTTTTCGGGTTCTTTTCAACTGTCTTTGTTTTAATAACAATAGTCAATGACACAATAAGCTTAGAGCTGCATATAAACTCCATGGTTCTTCCTTACACACTCACTAAAACATCTATGGGTTGCCCGACTGGGACTTGTCAGTGCCGGTCATCCGCCGCGTCTACTTTCTTCCTGTGACTGATTTTAAACGTGCACACACAAACATGTGATGTGCAGTAGGTAGGATCCTACCATCCCATATGCAGAATATCGTGTGTTCAAGACAGTAGAAGGCTGAGTGGTTCTAGAATTTACACAGAAATTCTTGAATCACTACATACCCCCCCCCCTCCCCCCTCAGATCGAACACGTGATGTTTTACACATAATCAATATGCAAATAATATCACTCATAATAACATTTCATATCTTAACAGTATACATTTCTTACATATGTTTATGTACATATCTTTCCTTTCAGTATCAATTCTCTGTCCTCTCTTGAACAGTCCATCACTTATTGTTTCTCTTTTCTTTTTCTTATTTGACTTTGTTATTAAGTTGTTAGTCAGCTTAACTAATATTTAGGAATTGTAAGGTCTCTTTAAAAAAAAATCATAAACTTCCAGTGTTTATGACATGAGTAATCTATTTTCTGTTCTTATCTTTTGTACTACCTTTTTCCTAGTATGTACTATTTTCATTATTTGTAGCTCGGAGGAACTCTGGATGAAATGAAAGTGTTCTTTTGACACTCATTTGTTTCCGTGAAACCTAATAACACAAGTCGTTCGTAGAATTCACACTTCACAGCATGATCCCTATGAAATTTGTGACTTGTCACGACACTGTCCCCTTCTCCTAGGATCAGCACCTATTCCTTGCTTGTGGGTTGGCATTATGAGAGCACTTCCTCTTCCCATTCTGGTAGGTACGCCCCTTACAAAACGTCCCTATTTTTTAGGCCACAGATTGTCCTATCTGCACGTAGGTACACCTGCCCTTTTATACTTAATGAATGCCGGGTGTGCCCCCCTTATCCTTTCTGAGTAGGCCTGACAGTTCATTACCCTAGTATAAATTTCTGTGTATACCATAATTAAGTATCTTCTGGTAAAGATATAAATCTATTTTAAACTTCGGATTCATTCTTTAATACTAGAGCCCTCCTATACTTGTCAACTTCTATATTTTCATTTGATACTACGTCTACATATACTATTTATATCCCACTATCCTTCAATTCATTGGAGTACTTGTTACACTGACGTTTCTTAATTATCAACATGACTCTTTGCCTTTAAATATGTCTGCTTGTGTCTGTGTATGTGCGGATGGATATGTGTGTGTGTGTGCGAGTGTACACCTGTCCTTTTTTTTCCCCCAAGAGAAGTCTTTCCGCTCCCGGGATTGGAATGACTCCTTACCCTCTCCCTTAAAACCCACATCCTTTCATTTTTCCCTCTCCTTCCCTCTTTCCTGATGAAGCAACTGCCAGTTGCGAAAGCTCGTAATTCTGTGTGTGTGTTTGTGTGTTTTGTTCATGTGCCTGTCTGCCGGCGCTTTCCCGCTTGGTAAGTCTTGGAATCTTTGTTTTTAATATATTGACTAATTCCTTTCCTACTTTTGTTTTCTTTCTTTGCTCATGCCTCTTTCTTATTTGTCCAGTCGTCATTACTACAGTACAGTTGTTCATTATGTAGCATTTTTGTTCCATAAACTTATATGCTTTTGTGTCTACTTGCGTATGAGTTCATTGTGCGTATTCCAATCTCTATTTAGAACTGCCACTTTTCTTTGTTTATATGCACCTTGTCTTATGTACATTTGATGCAGAACCAGCATAGCTTCCTATGTATAGGTGCATATTCCCATATGTACACACATTTTCCCCCATAATACCTGGCGGTTCTCACATAGTGACACACTTTGTCTTATGTAATTTAGTGTTTGTGTAGAAGTGTATATATATATATGTGTGTGTGTGTGTGTGTGTGTGTGTGTGTGTGTGTGTGTGTGTGTGTGTGTGTGTAGTCTGATTTTTCAGCCTTCTTATCTAAAAATAAGATTTAGGTTTCTAGTAAACACAGAAATAAGGAAGGACTTCAGCGATAAAAGTTTGCGAATATAAAAAGAGGGAAAAAAATAGACAGGTCCTCAAATGAGAAGTAAGAAAAGAAGAAATAGATGTGGATGCTAGGATTGAAGAAGTAAAAGTAGATAGCCCCAAATACAGGAAACCCTTTGAACCCCCCTTCCCTAGGACCCCTATTCCTCAGATACTCAAGTGAGACGCCGGAGGTGGTCTGCCTACACAACAGACTTGTCCCACTTTCACCCTTTGAGGTCCCCCGAAGGAAATCCTAGCAACCCTATGGAAATGGCAAATGATTAAAAAGCAGGCACACATGTTTGTGAGGGTTGTTTGAAAGGTTTGAAAGGTATGTTTTGTGTTAGTCGTGATTTATATGTTCTTTTAAATCATGGTTTTAGCTACAATACCCACCCCTTTCCCATCTATATCACATAACATAAAAGGTATAAAATACTCTATACAAAATAGAAAATCTAAACACTATGGTATAACAGTTGTTCAGCTAGTCACATCATATTACATTTTGCACAAATATAATACTCTATTCAGTGTATTTTGTCTAGATATCACATTTTTCTGTGATTTTCAGAAGTTGTTATATATTTTATACTCATATCCAGTTTTCTAAGCATTAAGATTACAGGATAGTTCTAGATTTTAAAAGAATTTGGCACAGGAAAACTGTTTTGGAAGAAACACTGATGACAACTCGGGATCTGACGGTCATTACTCCGCCCGTTAACTCAGAATGTTAACGTCCCTGGGGATATACAATTTTACATCCTTTACATTGTATTTCCCCTTCTGTAATCCACTTGTGAGATCTACTATAAATAACGTTTTAGGATGGATCACCTTTTGTACCCGGTACCGTCCCTCATATTTTTGGAAAAATTTATGAGTCTCTTTCTTCAGAGCCAGGTCATCGACTTGGTACTGAGGTTCCACAGCCTGTTCGCTATGCTTACTTACTCATTGTAGCACCTTTTCAATTAAATTCTTAGAATCTATTTCCTGATTTACTTCGTAATTGACACTAGGTTGTTCAAGCCAATTACAACACTTAACTAGAGGTTCTCCTATAAAAGGTTTGCCTAGAACTACTAAAGGAGCCAACGCAGTCAATAAATGGTTTAATTCATTTAGGATAAGTTCAAAGTCTTTAATTTTCATTGCCCACAAAGTATGTTTTTCATGGCAGTAAGTACGACATAATTTTCCAATTTCCTTCATTACTCATTCACACGGATTTGATGACAGGTTATGATTGGATATTAACACTTGTTGAATTCTTTCCCACACTAGGAATTCTCTAAATTCGTTACTCACAAATTGTGGTCCGTTATCCATAAGAAACTGTTTTGGTTTACCTGCTTCCAGAAAGTATTGTTGTAAACAGTGTATAACTGTCTGTGTATTTCCTCTTTTAATAAGACATAGTTTAACATTTTGACCAGCATCCTATGGCAACCAAAATATGTGATACTCCTGCCTTTCCTTGTGGAATTGGTCCAAAAAATCTGTCGCTGTTGGGTCATGTAATGTAAAAAAATATTTCCAATGCTGCAGTTCACTTGAGTTTCATATTTTACGAGTTTACTTTTTGTTCCCATTGTCCTGATTATGTATACTCCAGTCACAGGCGATTACAGTAAGTGCTTTTTATTCTGTATCGAGTTAAAAAATGCATTTGAGATGAGTGATACCTCACTCTCCGAATCTATAAATATGTTAACCTCGGAAGTTTCCACTGTCCCTGCTATTACAGATTGTGGGTTATTAGTAGCTTAGCTTGGTTCTTAATGCAGAAACCATTCCTTTGTGGGTATTTTGTGTGTAAAGTTAACATGCTTGTATGGAATAAGGCCTGCTAATGTATCTCCATGACCTGGGCCCTGGCTCTGGATCCAGATTAAACAATGTTTTCCTCATTACTACTAATTATGGGTTGGTTACCGAAATGAGATACTACATTCCCATTCTGTGTTTTATGGTTACTCGGTACAAGTTCTTGAGAAGCTACTGGATCTAAATTTGAATGTGATGCTTTTTTTGATAAATGTCATTACAAATTTTCGTATTGTACTGGTGTATTCTTGCAAAGTTTGCCTCATGCTTTTTAAAATTATTCCTGCTATTTCTTTTATAGTTCAAACTTTCATTTCAGTGTAAAGTATCATTGCAGTCCTTATTTATTGCATCAAGAGCATCAACAAAAGACAACATCTCTTCTATCGTTTTCCAACCACTACACAAGATGTCTTTTCTCACATAGATTGGCAAACATCTATTTAAAATACGTAGTAACCCTTCTTCTTCCATTGGCTTATCTAAATACTTTGCTAGTGTTAAATGTCAATTGAAATATCTCCTCGTAGTACTCCATGTTTAATTGTAATATTTTGGGTCCCATAGATCTTATATTAAGTTTTCTTGAGCACTGGCAGACCAGTACTTATCTTTAAATTTCTTTTGAAACTCTCCCCAAGAAGAAAAATTCTCATTATTTACTGTTTCCCATTCTGAGACTTCCCCTAGAAGGTACCCCACAGCAAATTCAATCTTGTTTGAATCTTCCCAATTTTTTGGTAAAGCTCGGTTAAATCTATTTAAGAAATGGGTCAGATGTATCTCTCCATCCAGTTTAAATTTAGGGAATTGTCTAGATAACCCTGAAGTAGCTTGTCATAGCAAATCAGTCTCCGCTTCACTAGTTAATACAACATTAGGTGAAGTTACCCTTTTTCCTATTTTATCTTGGATAAGCTTAATTTCTCTCCACAGGTCATCCATACCCTTCCTGGTATCATTGAATTCGGAAGAAGAATAGGTGACATGTTTCCAGACGTTAGTCCCTTGGTAACCTTTCTATATACAATTTCTCTGAATTGTTCCTCCAAACTAATTACATTTATAATATCAGAGTTAGCTATTTTCTCTTTGAAATTTCTTTCTACATTACCTACCTGCGTATTGACACCTTTAATTTGTGACTGAATGACTGGCATTAATTCGTGCTGCTTATTTACACTCTCTTTCAAAGTATTCAACCCCTGCCTTACATCATTATACTTAATGCTGTACACATTTTCAGAAGATCCTAACTTTTCAATAAGTTCATATTCTACATTATTACATTTGTTTTGAATGTTAAGTTCTAACTTTTTCGATAAATCTTTAAAAGTGTAATTCTGTTTCTGACCAATGTCAGTAAACATATGATTTATGTGAGTGGTCAAAGAATTTGTCAACTCATTCTTTAAATCTACTTTTAAATTCTCTACTTTATTACTTATAGCATCAAACTCGGTCTTCAAAGCACCCTTGCCTTTGCATAGATTACAAAATTCTTTGCTTTGAGAGTCAACTTTGGCATTTAATGAACCTAAATTTGTCATTTGAATATTTTGAGTTTCACTCTGGATATTTAATTGAGCACTTAATGAGTTTAACTTAAGACTCTGAGCTTTGATTAAATTTATCATCTCAGCCTAGTCAGGCACTTCTTTGCTAATTTTCATGGCCATAGCTGGGTCTTGAGTTTCCCGAACGTGTCGTATATTTTCCATACTTTTATATGACTTAGCTCTTGTAAGCATTTAAAACTAACTTTAAATATGATAGTTACACAATAAAAGTTCACTCAACAGTGTCTTGTACCACTTCGTACTAAAGTAATCAAACTTTGTTTCATGCTCACCCAGTGTAGAATTCACTTTACATAAGTGAGCTGATGTGGAAGCAGGTCAGCACCAGTGAACAGCAACTGGTGCCGGCAGCGTCAGATGTTGGTTTCCTCGCCTGTGTCCCCTCAATTTGTGAGAGAGCTGTATACTCCCCACACTGAATCTTCTTGGATGAAGCATTCTACATATATTTCTTCTTAGGCAGATATGTCAAAATCATCTTTGCTGCTTTATCATTATGAATTTTTCGTTTCTTCACCATTTTTCCATTTAAGTTTTGCTCCATTGGATAGTTGAACATATTCCAATTTCTTGGAGTAATTCCGTTTTCTTATTATGTTTGATTGCTATGGCAGCACGTAACAGCTTCATCTCTCATTTTTTACTTAAATTTCCTGTTTTCTTGGTCCTTTCACACAGGTCGCCATGTTCTAACGACTTAAAGTGTGAGTGTGAATTTGGGTTATATCAGTTTATTCCGCCAAACCACCTTACACTTCTTTACAAGGTGACTTACTTGGAGCATGCAGCCATTCTTCATTACTGGCTACCCAGCTGCTGGAAACACTCTCAACATCTTCTCCCTCAAATAACACTAGGTACAGGAATTTTTAGAGTCATTCTACTTATGATATAAGTAGACATACAAACTTTACTTTTCGTCAGTTAACGATGTATTTGCCCTCCATACACAATAAAACTCTCAATTTCCACATAAATATCGTAATTCCTGTAAGTCTTTCATACAGCTGAACGTCAGAAACAAATTGAGTTACAGTTAAAAACAAATTGAGTTACACTTAAAAGAAAGTTGGCTTAGGTACCATAACTTTTCTTGACAGGAATGAGAAAATAAGTCTCACCTATAGCAAGCTTATGTCAAGAGTTTTCAAGATGTCTTTTTAAATTGTCTTTGTTTTAATAACAATAGTCAATGACACAATAAGCTCAGAGCTGCATATAAACCCCATGGTTCTTCCTTACACATTCACTAAAACATCTATGGATTGCCCGACAGGTACTTGTCAGTGCCATTCGTCTGTCACATCTACTTTCTTTTCCCAACTGATTTTAAACCTGCATACACAAACTTGAGAAGTGCAGTAGGTAGGATTCTACCATCCCAGGCGCATATCCAGAATATCATGTGTTCGAGATGGTAGAAGGCTGAGTGGGTCTAGAATTTACACAGAAATTCTCAAATCACACCATGGTCCCTAAGGGAATGCTATATATGGGACTGTATTGTGTTCCACACTCCGTAGTGGTTCTTAGAAACTTTATATATAGGAATGACTGTCATTCTGTTTATTCTTTGTTGTGCTATCAAGTTTGGTCAAAGGCCTTTATCCCGCACAGATTTTTGTTAACAGCAAGAGCTGCATACATACATAAAAAGACATGATGTCAAAATTATAATATATGTTTATAAATAAGGTTTAGTAATGCATGAGTGTAGGTAGATAAGGACTTAACAAGTGACCACACAGCAGCCATCTTCTTGATTTATAACCACTTGACCTGGCTGAAAGACCAAGTCCATCGTATTCAGTCATACTGATGAAAGAACATGCATTCATTACATTAAAACTGGTGCCTTGCAGGGTTAACTGCCAATCCCACATCTACATCTGCAATTACGTACATGCTCCACAGGCCACCATACAGTGTGTGGTGGAGGGTACTTTATATACTATTGTCACCTCCCTTCTTTCCGTTTACAGTCGCAAATGGTTTGAGCGAAGAATGATAAACTTCTGTGTGAGCTTGAATCTCTCTAGATTATCTTTGTGGTCTTTTGTTGAGAAGTGTGCCCAAGGAAGCAATATACTGGTTCCCTCTTCTAAGAATATATGAAGGGCTTATTTCAATAGTAGTACAAGTCCACTTTTGTTCATATTGAGATACAGAGCCCTAAAGTTAAATGAGCACTGAAAAATCTGCAGTTGAGATACCAGAAATATTCAAGCATGTGGCTTCTTTTTAGAGATGAACCTTTCTTTCTGTTTGTTTGGCTCATAAATTTCAGGAGCATTATAGACAGAGAGTATTGAAATTAGCCCTTCATATGCTCTCAGAACTTTAACAGTAAACCACACCTTGATGCTGAACACATCTCTTGCAGTGTCTGCTGCTGGTGTTGACAGAGTATCTCTGTGATGCTATTGCACTGACTAAATGAACTTGTTAGCAAATATGCTGCTCTTCTTTGGGTCTTCAGTGTTTCCACTTTCAATCCTATCAGATATGGATTCTAGGCTGATAAGCAATATTCAAATAGTGGTCAAACAAAGGTTTTATAAGCTGCATCCTTTTTGTGTGGGCTTCCTGTTGATTCTTCCAATGATTTGCAGTCCATCCTACTCCATACCTGTGATTGCTTTTATGTGCTTGTTCCACTCTGAATCACCTCATGTGCATACTTCTAGACATTATATGGATGTGACTGCTTCCAGTATTGATTATATGTAACCAAATCTTTTTGCCTATTTACTATTTATGTGCAGTATGTTACATTTGTTTGTTTTAAGTGTAACTGCCAATACTTCCATCAAACACTGATTCTCTGCAATCTTCCTGAATTTTGCTACAGTTACCAGCATTACAACGTATCTTTGTACAACAGCATTATCCACAAACAACCTAATAGAGCTTATGATGTTATCGACTTCATCAAACAATGGAAAATCCAGGGTATAAGCTATCAATACCAAAGAAGGAAATTTGCTACTCACCATGTAGTGGAGATGCTGAGTCGCGATAGGCACAACAATAAGATTCACACAATTATAGCTTTCGGCCATTAAGTCCTTTGTCACAGCAGTACACACACACACACACACACACACACACACACACACACACACACACACACACACACACACACACATACACAGACACACACTCTCTCTCTCTCTCTCTCTCTCTCTCTCTCTCTCTCTCTCTCTCTAAGTGCAAACGCAACTTGCACAGGTCTGTAGTCTCAGAGAACTGAAACTGGTTTCAGTATGCATGTGTGTCTACTGCTGACAAAGGCCTTAATGGCCAAAAGCTATAATTGTGTGAATCTTTTTGTTGTGACTATCGTGACTCAGCATCTTCGCTATGCGGTGAGTAGCAACTTTCCTTCTCTGGTGTTGACTTCATTTTTTTTACATACCGGGTGATCAAAAAGTCAGTATAAATTTGAAAGCTGAATAATGTAGATAGAGAGGTACAAATTGACACACATGCTTGGAATGACATGGGGTTTTATTAGAACAAAAAAAAAAATACAAACGTTCAAAAAATGTCCGACCGATGGCGCTTCATCTGATCAGAATAGCAATAATCAGCATAACAAAATAAGACAAAGCAAAGATGATATTCTTTACAGCAAATGCTCAATATATCCACCATCATCCTTCAACAATAGCTGTAGTTGAGGAACAATGTTGTGAACAGCACTGTAAAGCATGTCCGGAGTTATGATGAGGCATTGGCGTCGGATGTTGTCTTTCAGCATCTGTAGAGATGTCGGTTGATCACGATACACTTGTGACTTCAGGTAACCCTAAAGCCAACTACCTACATTATCCCATAGTTTATTAAGATTTCAAATTTATACTGACTTTTTTATCAACCAGTACATTGTGAACAGTTACGGTCCTGTAACAATGCCTTTGGGTACCCCCAAGTTACTTTTATGTTTGGAGATTTCTCTCTGTATAGAATCCATGCTATGCTCTGTTTTCTACAAACTCTTTAACCCAATCACACAGCTGGTCTAATATTTCATGCACTTCTATATTGTTTCTTAGGGAGTAGTGCAGAACTGTACTGAATGTGTTCCACAACTCAAGAAACATGGCATCAGTCTGGACACCAATATCTCTGCTTTCTTGGTCTTGAATAAACAGAGCACTCTGAGCATTTTGCCAATCACTGGAATGCTTCACTCCTCCACCGAGCTATGAAACACTGCTCCTAGAAGAGGAACAAGTTCTTTCATGCACTCAATTTAAAACTCATATTGCTGTCCTGTCAGTTCCAGTGGCCTTTCCTCTGCTGAGCAGTTATAGTTGCTTTTCCACCCTGTGGCCACTTATTTACATTCATACAATGATTAAGGAAGAACCACAGTACAATCTACCTCAGTGAAACAATTTTGGAAAAAGAGATGTATTTCAGCATTCTCTCCATCATACTCCATGTTGATTCTATCATTGCCACAGAGTGTGGGAAGATGGTTTTGATTATTTACTTATTTAACATAAGATGAAAACTTTTTAAAATTTTACTTTCAAATCCACGGAATGCTTCACCCATTGCTCATCTTATACAAATTTTGGCTTCATTTAACTTTTGTTTATCTGTGAGGCTCTGGGTGTGTTTCACTAAGCTTGAGAGGGTACTATTGAAACTATGGCTGGGAAGATGAAACTGTGCACAATAGAACTGAGTAGGAAACACATCTGGAACAATGTATGTAATATGGTAGGAGAAGATAGCTAACTTTTGTGCATGACATTCACGAAACAAGAGACAGAAAATGATGATGATGATGATGACTCATTCATAGTACAGTGAAGTCAATGGATTTGAATGAATTATTTACAAAGTAATTTATTGCTAATTCACATGTGACCTACATATACATATACATCAACATACATAATATGTAAACCACTGTAAGGAACATGGCAGCATTATACCACATGTTAGAATTTCTTCCCATTCCATTCATGTTTGGAGGGTGGGAAGAATGATTGCTTAAATGCTCTAATTTGTCTAATCTTGTCCAAGAGTTATATGTAATGGGCTGTAGAAAATCACTGGAGTCTTCACTTAATACTGGTTTTCAAACATTTTTATGTAGGCTTTCATGGGACAATTGGTGTTTATCTTCATGTTTCTGCCAATTCAGGATTTTCAGCATTTCCAAAATCCACTCCCGTAAGTCATACAAATATGTAACCCTTTTTGCTGCCCTATTTTGCATGTATCCAATATCCACTGTTCGTACCAACTGACGTGGGTCCCACACAAGTGTTTTGTAAACAATCTCCTTTGTTGACTGACCACATTTTTCCAGTATTCTATCAATGAACTGAAGCCTACCACTAATGAAGTGATCATTGTGTTCATGTATCCACGAATGGTTATGCCAAGGTATTTGTATGTAGAACTGATGTAAATACATTTTGATGATAGTGCAGCCACTTGAATATCTTGATCTATCCCTTTAAGGATGTTGTGTAAGAAAAGCATGAGCTGTGTTACACATGTTTGTAATTCAAGTTGGTTGGCATGGTGGAGAACATTCTCTTTGAGATACCTCATTATGTTTGGACTCAGAGTATGTTCTAAGATTTTACAATAGATGTATGTCAATTATACTGAATGATAGATCTCTTGTGCTACCTCACTTGTACACAGATGTGACTTGAGCTAGACAGATGTGACTTGAGCTTTCCTTCAGTCACTGGGAAAAGTTTTTTTTATTAGAGGGATTTACAGTGTAATATGAGTATAAAGAGGAAAAATCAACTGTAAAATATTTATAGATCCTGAAAGGAATTCTACTTGTCCTTTCGTTTAATTTTATCTGTTTCTCAACATCACTGATGATAATGGAAGACCTGTCCCATACATCTTCCTACCACCACCTACTCCAGTCCGGTCACTAACATCACTTATCCCATCAAAGGCAGGGCTACCTGTGAAGCCAGTCTGCTGCTGAACATGCTGCCAAACATGATACCACTGATCTCAGTGACTGCTTCACAGCCTGTGCCATATGGATCCTTCCCACCAACACCAGCTTTTCTGAATTGCGCAGGTGGGAACTTTCCCTGCATACGTCCTACATTCCTGTAACCCTCCTGGCATCACCCTTTGTTAGTCACTGTCCTCACCCATCCAGCCCCTCCCCGTTCTCATTCCAGCACTACACAGCCGTCATTTCACAGCCACACCTAGTCTTTTAATTTCTGTTTATTTCTCTCCTTTCCATTTCTTACCCCTTCCCCTCTCTGCACCTTCTCCACTGCCCTCCATCTAAACTGCAACACTTCACTGTCCGCCACTCCCACCATACTATACCTCCCCCTCCCCACCTCAGCCTCCTCCTTACCCCCACCCAATTGGCACTCCCATCATGCACTGGTGCTGCTGCTCGCAGTGTGGTTTCAGCTCTCTGAGACTGTGTGTGTGTGTGTGTGTGTGTGTGTGTGTGTGTGTGTGTGTGTGTGTGTGTGTGTGTACTGCTGACAAAGGCCTTAATGGCCAAAAGCTATGATTGTGTGAATCTTTTTATTGTGCCTATCGCGGCTCAGCATCTCCGCTATATGGCGAGTAACAACTTTCCTTCCCAGGTATTGTTACATTCCATGCTGGATTTTGCCTGATGGCTTTTATTCAATCCGAATCCAGAGCTGTTTTCCTTTGTTATTATTATTTTTCTTGCACCAATGTTCATCCGTCTTTCTGTACTTTCCAATGTTTTTCTTGTCACCGACAAACCACACTGGACATTCTACTTACAAGCCACCTTTTGAAGATTGGGCTCCACATTTCCAATTTTGCTTTGATTTCCTCTGTTTCAGTTTTTGTGTCATTCTTGAGTGACATACATGCCTTGCACTTGGGAGTATCCCTCAATGTGTTGATCTCGGTGCCAGGGTGCTATTTTGAATACTGTCACTCTCCATTGTCATATGGATTTATTTTCTGATTTTTGCCACTAATGTACATAGTGATAATTCTCCAAGAGTGGGCAACAAAAGTAATGTGCACAGTAGATAATACCACACCATATAGAAGCCCCTCTTGTTGTTGTTGTTTTTTTTACATTCACCTAATAGCACATATTAGTCCTATTGCTGTTTGTGGCTAATAATAAGTATCAAGTTCATGTTAATTATGATTTACACATCTGCAATACAAGATAAATCCTTATCATGTAAATTCCACCTGCTTTTCTGGAACACACAGCAGGGCTCTACGTGTGGTGTAATACTCCTTAAGCAGTTGCTGGCAGCTGTACAAATTCAAGAGAAAGCCACATACATATTTTGCGAACAATTTTTCATACAAACTTTCTGATTTGGATTACAGCATTCAAGGCAGCACTGTAACATCCGTCAATGTGTGTGTGTGTGCGAGTGTACATCTGTCCTTTTTTTTCCCCCAAGGGAAGTCTTTCCGCTCCCGGGATTGGAATGACTCCTTACCCTCTCCCTTAAAACCCACATCCTTTCGTCTTTCCCTCTCCTTCCTGAAGAAGCAACCATCGGTTGCGAAAGCTAGCAATTCTGTGTGTGTGTTTGTGTGTTTTGTTCATGTGCCTGTCTGCCGGCACTTTCCCGCTTGGTAAGTCTTGGAATCTTTGTTTTTAATATATTTTTCCCATGTGGAAGTTTCTTTCTATATATATATATATATATATATATATATATATATATATATATATATATATATATATATATATATATATATAATTGTTTGCAAACAGGTAAATTGTATTAATGACTTACTGGTTTATGATTAGACTGCTACTACAGAACCTTAATTTTCAGTAATAATAAACTAGACTCAAGGTCAGACAGAGGGGAGGGAAATGGAGGTAAAAAATTGGAAGGTGGAGATGGACAGAGAGGGGGACGAAGAGATGGAGAGAGAGGGAAGGAGGAGAAAATTGCGAGAGAGGGCAGAGGAGGTGATGAACTGAGAGAGAAGGGGAGAGAGGGGCTGGAGGAGATCGAAAGAGAACATAGAGGAGAAGCTCTGGATCTACATCTGTACTCTGCAAACCACTGTGAGGTGCATGGCAGAGGTTTTCTTCCTGTTCCATTCATGTATGGAGCATGGGGAAAATGATTGATTGAAGCCTCTGTGCATGCAGTAATTATTCTCATGATCTCTATATCAATGTGAGCGATACTTAGGGGGTTGTAGTGTATTCCGGCAGTAATCATTTAAAGCTGGTTCTTTGAACTTTGTTAATAGTCTTTCTCGGGATAGTTTATGTCTATCTTGAAGAATCTTCTATTTCAGTTTATTCAGTGTCTCTATGACACTTTGCCGTGGATTAAACAATCCTGTGGCCATTCATGCTGCCCTTCTCTGTATACGTTCAATGTCCCACATCAGCCCTATCTGGTATGGGTCCCACATACTTGAAGAATATTCTAGAACTGGTCACAAAAATTATTCGTAAGTAATCTCCTTTGTAGACTGATTGCACGTCACCATTATTCTACCAATAAATCAAAGTCTGCCACCTGCTTTATGCACAACTGGACCTACATGATCATTCCATTTCATATCCTACAAAGTGTTACACCAAGGTATTTGTATGAGGTGGCTGATTCCAACAGTGATTCATTGATATTATAGTCATAGGATACTATGCCAATCTCTGCAACATGTTGAAAACTTATCAAGATCTGTCTGAATATTTAAGCAGCTTAATATTGTCTGCAAGGCTAATAAACACCCGAAGTTACTTCTACAACTAATGATGACATTCCATTCAAGATAACATGCTGTGTCCTCCCTACCAAAAATTCCTCAGTCCAGTCACAAATTTCACTTGATACCTCATAGGATCATACTTCTGATAATAAGCATAAGATGGGCAGAGAGAGAAAGGAGGAGAACATGATGGGCAGAGAGAAGAGGAAGAAGGAGGAAATGGACAAAGAAAAGGGGAGGGAGATATGGCCAGAGATGAGGGAGAGGAGATTAGGATGTATATCCAACTCTCGTACATATTATATCTGTTTCTCTCTATTATATTCATATTGTACATATTAGAAACATGTGTTTCCTCCATTCTTTCTTTTCCATTTAAGCAGACTGAGGCACACCAAAACATGGCTGGGTACAGCTAGTCATGAAAACATTGACCAAGCAGTAATACATAAATATCACCTATGGTGCTTAAAGGTGGAGGAAGAGGGGGGCACATCAAAGAGAGTAGATCAAAGGTAATACATTGGTAAGCACTGTTCTAGCTTCAGTCATTATGTTATGAAGAGTAAAAAATGGATTAAGAGGACCAGAAATTAATAGGACAAATATGAAATAGAGAAAATCAGAGAGAGAGAGAGAGAGAGAGAGAGAGAGAGAGAGAGAGAGAGAGAGAGAAGGAAATGAGGGCAATATAAAATATACATTGCAAATGATGTCTGTAGGGTAGTTGAGCAAGAGGAAAACCTGGGAGAGAGTCCAGGTAAATTTTGGGATGACAGGATATGCTGGAGCACAAGATCCTATCTCTGGAGTTCAAGGATACAAGCCTCAAGTGGGAGGATACAAACAGCCAGCGCTTTGCAGCCGGCACACAGCCCCCTTTGGCTCGATCAGCAACTTTTTATTGAGTGTTCTTAGGGTGGACAGTTTTTCTATAGGGTGGACAGTTTTTCTATAGGGTGGACAGTTTTTCTATGCCCATTCATGTACCCAGGCAAATTAATGGTGGTCACAGCTTTATAAAACACAGTACAGTGGACACAAGTTAGTCAATAAAAATCTGCATGGTTTTTCTCTGTCTTTGATGTTGTAGGACAGACCAGTACTGGGGCTGAAGTAGTTGGTTGTGGAGATGGTGCAGGAGTACTTTTGACATGGGCATGATTGCAGGGGTAGGAGCCTTGAGATAGATATAAAGATTTGGGGATGTCATTTAGGATGTTACAGAGGTTGTTAGGGGGAGGGGGACAGAAGCATACAGTGGGTGGACTGGGGGGGGGGGGGGGGGGGTTACACATAAGGATAGAGACTGTTATTTCAGCGTTCTACTTGAGGAAGTCATAGTCGTGGAGAAGTAATATGTTGAGTCATTGAAGGTATGGATGCTCCTAGGTTACAAGGATGGTTGGGTGGTTGGGGGTGCTTCTGAATTTTTTGGAAGTAGGAGTGGTCAGACTGTGAGAAAAGGATACTACCCAGGAGGTTTGTTTTATCAGATAGTTACTTGTTCTGTAGATAAAATTCATGGCAAACATTGTGGAATATGTCAACAGGAGAAGCATAGAATACTTATGTACAACTAAATAAAAATAAAGAATAATTTTGTATGGCTGTATACTGGCCATTTACAAGTAGTTTTTGATGACTAATTATCTCTATTTAAGAATTTCTCTGTGATATAGGAGTTTTTAAAGAGAAATTTCTTTAATCTACACCTGAAAACATTTATGCTATTTGTTAAACAGTTTACTTTTCAGGATAGATTGTTAAGAGGTTTTATAGTTGCATATTTCACTCCTTTCCATACCAAAGGTAGATTCATCAAACTGTAATGTAGATCATTGTTTCTTCTATTGCTGTTCTTGTGAATATCTCTGTTATTCTTAGATGGATTCTTGATAAAATGTTTCATAAGTGAATAAATTTACTGTCCTTAATATACCCAACAGCATAACAAGATACCTGCAGGATGTACTTGTGTAAATTCCACACATGCCCAAGCAAACAGTTACCCCAGAGTATTACTCCATAAGATACCGAAGAATGAAAATACGCAACATGCGTTAAGTTACTAACTTCTGTACCCCCAAAGTTGTCAATTATTCTTATGACAAAAGTAACCAAGTCTAAACATTTTAGCAGGTCTATTATAAGACTTTTCCAGTTTAAGCTTCCTTCAATATGCACACCGAGGAACTTAAAATTTTTTACACTGTTTATTATTTCTTGTTGGTATACTAGGTTAATAGGAGGTGAGATATCTCTTATAGTAAAAAACTGGGTGAACTGTGTTTATTCAAAGATGAATGCTAGCTCCGTTGTGCTAAACTATTCAGCAACTTTCACAAAAATAACATTTATTATTTTCTCTGTTGATGCTTCTTTGCTCAGCTTCTCAAGTATGTCTGTCTTACCTGAAAACAGAACTAATTCTGTCTCTGATTCAAATAAACAGGCAGATAATTAACATAAAGGGAGAAAAGTAGTGGACCAATGATTGAACGATGTGGGACTCGCATTGTAATTTCTCAACCTGCAGATCATCAATATGATGTCCCTCGTCGTATTAGTCAAACTCCCTAAGATAACTTCCTGCATTATTTTCCTTAAATGAAAACTAAATCATAAATTTGCTGAACTACATATTCCATAAGAAAGTCTTTAACACTTGGAGCTTTGGAGACCAGGCACGAGCCTAGCTTGTGGCACAATAGTGTGTCAAAAAGACTGTGCCGGAGTATAGGTTGGGCCACAATTTTCTTGACACAAGAGCCACCTAGCATTCAAAGACCACTGCTCAATAACTCATCTCACCTTACATTCTGGACCCCCTCCCCCTCTCCCCAAGGATAATGATCCTCCCTGTTATCAATATTTTAAAATTTATTATCTATCAGAGAACTAAATTAATATTCAAAATAAATCTTGAAGCTTGATCTATTCTAAGTGTGTATTACTCTTGAAGATACATCAATTACATATGTGCCAGTAATGCTTTAAATACGACATTTGGAACATAAATAGTGTCAACTATTTATTCACAACCGATACAAAAGAGTTACATGCTTGCACGTGTTAGTGTCCTTCAAAGTAGTAACCAGCATTGTGTAGAACCTGTTGCCAGCAATGTGGAAGGCATAGTGTACCATTAGCAGAGCCTGTTCTGTTTATGGTGCAAATGGAGCGGTCTACTTCCTGTAGAATCTCTGGTACAGTTCTGAAGCGATTGCCACGAAGTGGTTTCTTCATCTTCGGAATCAAGTCAATGTCACAAGGACTTAAGTCCGGGGAGTATGGTGGATGGTATAGTACTTCCCAGTCCCATCTATTGAACAGAGCAGCCACAGCTTGCGCTGTATGCGCCCGCGCATTGTCGTGCAAAATGATGGGTGGGTTGCGCAGAAAGTCTCGCTGCTTCTTTTGCAAAGCTGGTTGCAGGTGATGCTCCACAAACAAACAGTAATACTGTGTATTGACGGTCTGCTGTGTAGGAACATAATGCATTAGGATAACACCATCACAGTCGTATGAGGGTCACTCCAAAAGAAATGCACACTACTTTTGTAAAAATAGTTTTCATTCTGCTTGTGTGAAAGTCTTACAGTGTGTAGATACATTCTTCCCGCTTGTTTTCAAACTTAGTTCAACCTGTTCCCATGAGTGGCACCATCACAGCATGTCTTCAAGATGGCTGCTACACTTGACATTCGTCAGAAGCATCGTGCTGTCATAGAATTCCTTTGCTGTGAAAATGAGACAGTGGGTAACATCCACAAGAGGTTTGAAAAGGTGTATGGAGATGCTGCTGTCGATCACAGAACAGTTAGTCGGTGGGAAAACAGGTTATGTGATAAAGTGGGCACGGCAATATTGAGGATTGTCCCCACAATGGCAGGCCTCGTACTGCACACTCTCCAGACAATGTGCAGAGAGTTAACGAATTGGTGAGTGCTGACAGACACAGCACAGTGAATGAATTGTCACGCTACGTTGGGATTGGAGAAGGAAGTGTTTGCAGAATACTGAATGTGTTGGCGCTAAAAAAGGTTTGTGTCAGGTAGGTTCCCATGATGTTGACAGTGGCTCACAAAGAAACAAGAAAAATGGTGTGCAGTGAACTTTTGGAATAGTGCGAGAATCTACATCTACATCTACACTTATACTCTGCAAGCCACCCAACGGTGTGTGGCGGAGGGCACTTTACGTGCCACTGTCATACCTCTCTTTCCTGTTCCAGTCTCGTATGGTTCACGGGAAGAACGACTGTCTGAAAGCCTCCGTGCTCGCTCTAATTCGAATGGTAGAGATGAATTTCTTGGCTCCATCATTTTTCACCAGAGATGAAGAGGCAATCAATGGAGTGGCATCGTGCAAATTCACCCAAGGAAAAAAAAAAAATTCAAAACCACACCTTCTGCTGGAAAAGTTAAGGCTACGGTGTTTTTCAATTACGAAGGACTCTTGCTTCTGCACATCATGCCAAGTAGAACCACCATAAATTCTGTTGCATATATGACGACACTGAAGAAACTTCAAGCTCGACTGAGTCGTGTTCGACCACATCGGCAAAAGCCGGATGTTTTGCTGTTGCACGACAATGCATGACCACATGTCAGTCAGAAAAACATGCAAGCGATCACAAAACTCGGATGGACAACACTGAAACACCTGCCTTACAGTCCTGACCTGGCTCCATGTGACTATCATCTCCTTGGGAAACTGAAAGACTCTCTTCGTGGAACAAGGTTTGAAGATGATGACTCCCTTGTGCATGCTGCCAAACAGTGACTCCAACAGGTTGGTCCAGAATTTTGCCCTTTGTCAGAGTCACTTATCTGAATGGATTTCCCCATTTGCAGCCCATGTCTTCATTAAAGTGACTTTCCATCCTTGTCTGCTTTTGCTTAGGTGCTTCTGTTACCATGTCATTTGCCCTTGATGCCACCAGGTGGCATCCAGTGTCACAGAGAGCAGTGTTCATGATGAATTTGACTTATTAGCATATGTATACATGGAAGAAGCCTGGAGATACTGACAGCTTTCAGATAAATTATATAATGGTAAGACAGAGATTTAGGAACCAGGTTTTAAATTGTAAGACATTTCCAGGGGCAGATGTGGACTCTGACCACAATCTATTGGTTATGAACTGAAGATTAAAACTAAAGAAACTGCAAAAAGGTGGGAATTTGGGGAAATGGGACCTGGATAAACTGACAGAACCAGAGGCTGTAAAGAGTTTCTGGAAGAGAATTGGGGAACAATTGACGAGAATGGGGGGAAAGAGATACAGTAGAAGAAGAATGGGTTGCTTTGAGAGGTGAAATAGTGAAGGCAGCAGAGGATCAAGTAGGTAAAAAGACGAGGGCTAGTAGAAATCCTTGGGTAGCAGAAGAAATATTGAATTTAATTGATGAAAGGAGAAAAGATAAAAATGCAGTAAATGAAGCAGGCAAAAAGGAATACAAACATTCCAAAAATGTGATAGACAGGAAGTGCAAAATGGCTAAGCAGGGATGAGTAGAGGACAAATGTAAGGATGTTGAGGCTTATCTCACAAGGGGTAAGATAGATACTGCCTACAGAAAAAGTAGGGAGACCTTTGGAGAAAAGAGAACCACTTGTATGAATATCAAGAGTTCAGATGGAAACCCAGTTCTAAGCAAAGAAGGGAAAGCAGAATGGTGGAAGACGTGTATAGAGGGTCTATACAAGGGCGATGTACTTGAGGACAATATTATGGAAATGGAAGAGGATGTAGATGAAGATGAAATGGGAGATACGATACTGCGTGAAGAGTTTGACAGAGCACTGAAAGACCTGAGTCGAAACAAGGCCCCGGGAGTAGACAACATTCCCTTGGAACTACTGACGGCCTTGGGAGAATCAGTCCTGACAAAACTCTACCATCTGGTGAGCAAGATGCATGTGACAGTTGAAATACCCTCAGACTTCAAGAATATAATATTCCAATCCCAAATGAAGCAGGTGTTGACAGATGTCAAAATTACCAAACTATCATTTTAATAAGCCATGGCCCCAAAATACTAACATGAATTCTTTGCAGACGAATGGAAAAACTGGTAGAAGCCGACCTCGGGGATGATCAGTTTGGATTCCATAGAAATGTTGGAACATGTGAGGCAATACTGACCCTACAACTTATCTTAGAAAATAGATCAAGGAAAGGCAAACCTACGTTTCTAGCATTTGTAGACTTAGAGAAAGCTTTCGACAATGTTGACTGGAATACTCTCTTTCAAATTCTAAAGGTGGCAGGGGTAAAATACTGGGAGTGAAAGGCTATTTACAATTTGTACAGAAACCAGATGGCAGTTATAAAGAATCGAGGGGCATGAAAGGGAAGCAGTGGTTGGGAAGGGAGTGAGACGGGGTTGTAGCCTGTCCCCTATGTTATTCAATCTGTATATTGAGCAAGGAGTAAAGTAAACAAAAGAAAAATTCGGAGTAGGAATTAAAATCCATAGAGAAGAAATAAAAACTTTGACGTTCGCCGATGACATTGTAATTCTGTCAGAGACAGCAAAGGACCTGGAAGAGCAGCTGAACGGAATGGACAGTGTCTTGAAAGGAGGGTATAAGATGAACATCAACAAAAGCAAAACGAGGATAATGGAATTAAATCGGGTGATACTGAAGGTATTACATTAGGAAATGAGATGCTTAACATAGTAAATGAGTTTTGCTATTTGGGGAGCAAAATAATTAATTAATGATGGTCGAAGCAGAGAGGATACAAAATGTAGACTGGCGATGGCAAGGAGAGCGTTTCTGAAGGAGAGAAATTTGTTAACATTGAGTATAGATTTAAGTGTCAGGAAGTCATTTCTGAAAGTATTTGTATGGAGTGTAGCCTAGTATGGAAGTGAAATGTGAACGATAGATAGTTTAGACAAGAAGAGAATAGAAGCTTTCGAAATGCGGTGCTACAGAAGAATACTGAAGATTAGCTGGGTAGATCACATAACTAATGGTGGTGCTACAGAAGAATACTGAAGATTAGATGGGTAGATCACATAACCAACGAGAAGGTTTTGAATAGAATTGGGGAGAAGTGAAATTTGTGGCATAACTTGACTAGAAGAAGGGATCAGTTGGTAGGGCATATTCTGAGGCATCAAGGGATCACCAATTTAGCACTGGAGGGCAGCGTGGAGAGAAAAAATCGCAGAGGCCAAGAGATGAATACACTAAGCAGATTCAGAAGGACATAGGTTGCAGTAGGTACTGGGAGATGAAGAAGCTTGCACAGGATAGAGTAGCATGGAGAGCTGCATCAAACCAGTCTCTGGACTGAAGACCACAACAACAGTGTATGTAAATTAGTTGATAAGTAATTCCCATAATTTTTAGGTTGCGTATAGTAGCACTAGCCATAATTTGATGTTAGTATACTTTGTGGTAGTTACTGGAAGTGGTTCCTTCTGCCTATTACAGTATAAGTTGACTCATTTCCACATTCCTGAAGGCTCTCTTCCATGATGAGACTTGTGGGTCACCGTGTATGAATGAATGAATATGAATGAATGAATGAATGATGATGATGAGGCACATATGAATTTTCCAGTCATCCACGTCCTTAGTATGGGAGTAGACAGACAGTAAAGGGTGTGAAATATGTTTAATTGGTCAGGTGTTCCTTCTTACGCCTCATTGCAAATACCCTTTTACACTAAAGTTTCTGTACTTAATCAATGTTGTTATTTGTTAAGCAGAATGATGCCGTTGAGCTTCCTTGTAGTGTCTTTAGTATTGAATAATTAATGATGTAGATAAAATAGAAAGAAACTTCCACATGGGAAAAATATATTAAAAACAAAGATTCCAAGACTTACCAAGCAGAAAGTGCTGGAAGATAGGCAGAATAAATAAAACACATATTTTCTGCTTGTGTCTGTGTATGTGCGGATGGATACGTGTGTGTGTGCGAGTGTACACCTGTCCTTTTTCCCCCTAAGGTAAGTCTTTCCGCTCCCGGGATTGGAATGACTCCTTACCCTCTCCCTTAAAACCCACATCCTTTTGTCTTTCCCTCTCGTTCCCTCTTTCCTGAAGAAGCAACCGTCGGTTGTGAAAGCTAGAAATTCTGTGTGTGTGTTTGTGTGTTTTATTTATTGTGCCTATCTACCGGCGCTTTCCCGCTTGGTAAGTTTTGGAATCTTTGTTTTTAATGAATAATTAATGATAATTATATGTTCAATTCATAGATCAACCAGGAAAATGATCTTAGTGTCGACATAAGTTAGATGCATATCAATGATTTACACAGTTAATGTAAAATTATTCTTTTTACCAAAAAGAAAAAAAGATAAAATAGTTCATAAGATATGATAGGTAATTGACATAAAATACCAACCACAATAAAAGCAATAACTTGAATGTTGATTAACAATCTTACTTCAGCTAGCCAATGAGTTCAGCATTAAGGCTGAGTAGTCACGTTGTACATGTGAGCCACTTGGTGCTGTAGTGCTGAAATTGTGGAAAAAACTTGGGAAGGTTCAAGATTTTTTTATCTTGGATTCTGGTTAAACTTTTAACACAAGACTGCACCTTAATGTGTCATCTTTACAGTAAGTAGCAGTAGATTTTTTGCTACACTCTAAATAATGTTATCTGATAGTTTCGACCTAAGGATCAGAATGTTGGACCTGGCCAGAGAAAGATCTAAGCAGAAAACAAGTGACAGAGATGCACTCTTTATTAAGGATCCTGGGTGAGATGGAAAGGGACAGGATAAGAAATAAAACAATATGAAACATGTTTCAGATGAGTCCCCTAAAAGAAACTGTGCAGGGAAACTGGCTGAAATGGTTTGGGCCACATTAAAAGAATAGAAAAACAAAGACTACTGAGAAGTGCTCAGGAATGGACAAAATATGGAAGAAGACCAACTGGAAGACCATGAATAAGACGGCGAGACAAGGCAAAGTATGATCTGAATTGAAGAGAACTACAGTGGGAGGAAATGTTGAACAACAGACTGAGTGAAAAGAGAAGATTTGAAGAGGCTTTGTGAACAACCTGGGTAAGCAGAAATCTTTAAGGACGAAGAAGCTACTGAAATTAATTCATACCAAGAAAATTATTTTGGTGTGTATTATGCAGTGAAACAGATGTAATAAGCCCTGATTACTTTCAGGTTACATTAAATAAATTTAATTCTTCTGAAGAACATGCATAAGAACTAAAGAGCTATTTAGGCAACTATTAATGATGCAATTCTTTGCATCTTGCAGGTAATGTGTACTGTCTTGAAACTTTCTGGCAAATTAAACTTGTGTGCTGCACCTGATCAGCCAGGAAGTTTCAAGAAGGAGTTTGTTGACTAAAGATTGCATGTAATTTATTTGTTCACAAGTGAAGTTAATATTAAATAAATACTTCTAATTATGCACAAATGTGTGACTAGAGTCTGGCTTCCTGATATGAAGGATAATGGTGTTGAATGAACCTTGGACATCGATGCAAATTTCTTACCGATGGCAAATTTACAAGCATCAAACTTAACTGGGATCAGTTTTCAGTTTAAGGTGTCCCCTCCTGTCCCCACCTCACCCAACTCCTGCAAGCCCCAAGGTGGTATGTACTTACGATTGAACATTTTATGTTATTTTGCACATGTCTCTTCCTAAGTAAATGAAGAATGAGATGATGACCTGTCCTGCTTCTCACAGTTATAAGAATGTTATTCCTACTGTCTTACAAAATGCTTTTAATGCTAGAATATTTTATCATAGCTGAATTTGTGTGCTTTTTTATATAGGGATGTTCATAAATGAGATGATGTGTAAACACTGATTCAGAAGTCACTTTCTTTTAAATAGAAGAAAACATCTTTGTTGAATGACGTAGAAAATTTTCATGGATGTTCTTCAGTGGAAGGAAAGATCTGTTAAGAAATTAAATATTTCCAGTTCAGAGATTAGATCAAGTCTACAAACACTGATTACTAATTTAAATGAAAATAAGAAAAATATTTCGTACAACACAACAGGGTGTGTCATGCATGGAAACCAGAAGCCTGCAAATGAAGTTTGAGATGGTGTTGGGTATTCATATTAAGTTTACCACTTTTTCCCCAAATTCATTAACGTGAATGCATTACAATTAAAACAACTCACTACAATAAAACATGACTGAGGAAAAGTATATGCAGTTTTATGGTTTGCTCACTTCCCCAGTTATGGTCAAAAATCCTTGGATGCTGGTCAGTGAAACTAATATGAAGTACATTCCAAGCAAAGATCAACATTTTAGTTCAATGCAACATTTATTGTGAAGAAAATACTGTGTTTCCGCCAAAGCTCGAGGATCGGTAACTGTAGTTTGTGACATTTGATATTTTTGTACTGGCAGCAGCTCAAATTATGTTACATCTTTAACCCCTAGCTCACATATAGCACTAAACAACAAATGAAACATCAGACTTTGTGTATGTGTTTATTTCAGCCCTATTCATGTGTGTTTGGATATTGTCCACTGCAGTACGACACCAGTATTGATAAAACTGTTAGTTCTTCAGCTTGCTGTATAGTTTTTATGTAATAAGAACAAGCCTCCTGTTTTGATGAAGCTGCTGCTATGTCCATTTGATCATTTACATTTCCCATACACATTATGTTGTATGATTTCAACCTAGTTGGTGATGAAGGACGCATCTTTTACATGTTATACTTTTCATGTCTTCCTGATGTTATAAAATTAGAGATCACTTATAGGCTTCGATCAGTTTGTTTTTATTGATTTGCATGGGACTTAGATCTCATAGTGTGAATGACAAATGAGGATGTTTTGATTTGCTGAGCAGCTGACCCAATAGTCTGAGGTTTAAAGTAGAATAAGAGATCATTGATACTGTAGCTTTCTTTGATGAATTTATACATGGAGCTTCAACAACATTTTCCATTAATATGTTACTACACATTCATGTGTAACGGGTTTACCAAAGCCTAATATATGGCAGAATTATAACAATGATGTGTGTTTTGTAGACATACTTTTGGTTTTGCAAAAATCAGTCTGTCATAAATGCATTTCATTTATAACATTATTGATTTTACACATAACACTCTTATTCTTTGTTTTATGTTCCACATATCCAGAAATACATTTTATGAGCAACTTACAACAAATATTAAAGATAAAAAATAACATTGTTACAAAAAGAATATGTTCAGATATGTACAAATTCTTTAGAAAAATCTATGTCCATGAATCGTCCAACAGATTCATAAAAATACATTGTAAAAAATAGAATCACTTTTTTGCACCTGGTGAACAGGTCAAGTGTCTGTACATATAAGAGTACAAACAACTGTTTAGTTTCACAGCCACAAGGAATTATTTATATCTGGTACAACATTTCAAACATCTGTATGTCCTTCTGATTCAATCCGAGTGGCAAACTGAGGACCCCAGTTTACGCACACACCAGTAGTCTGACTTTCAGCACAAGAAACTGGAAAGATAAAAATTGTTCTCATTAATGGATTATTCATGTAGAAGGAATACAAAGAGCATTACCAATCAAGAGTAAACTTAAAAGAGCCAAGTGAGCAATAGATGTAAAAATAAACAAGCTACAAATACTAAGTGTCAGTATCATACGTGAAACCTCAAATGGTATTTGCTATTACATCAATGGAGGATGAAACAAGAAACATCTAAATGAGCAAAATATGAAAATCTGAGTGAATGGCAGAATACCTCTGTAGGAGGGGTGGGAAGGATAGTAGGCAGGAAATTTCTCATTTCAGGGCATGACAAGAGGTAATCAAAACCCTAGTGGAGAATGTAATTCAGTTACTAGAGTCCTGGGTGGTACTGAGTTATGAGGGGGCTGCTGCTCTGTGGCCGGATGGCGGGGCTTTGGGAGGTGGGAAAGATAAGGCATGGGAGGTTTGTTTTTGTACAAGGTGGGTAGGATAATTATGGGCAGTGAAAGCTTCAGTGAGACACTAGGTATATTTTCAGAGGGACTGGTCATCACTGCAGGTGTGATGACCGTGGGTCTCTAGGCTGTACGGAAGGGACCTCCTGGTATGGAATGGGTGGCAGCTGTCAAAGTGGTGGTATTGCTGGTTGAGTAGGACCAGGTGAAGCAAATGGGGGGTGAAGTTGTTGAGGTTCTGGAGGAATGTGGATAGGGTGTCCTCTCGTTCGATCCAGATAGCAAAGATGTCATCAATGAATCTGCACCAGATGAGGGGTTTAGGATTCTGGGTATTTAGGAAGGATTCCTCTAGATGGTCCATGAATAGGTTGGCATAGGATGGTGCTAGCGAGTGCCCATAGCCATACCCCAGATTTGTTTGTAGGTAATTCCTTCAAAGGAGAAGTAATTGTGGATGAGGACATAGTTCATAGTGACTAAGAAGGAGGTTGTTGGTTTGGAATCCGTTGGACATTGGGAAAGGTAGTGTTCAATAGTGACAAGTCCATGGGCATTAGGAACGTTAGTGTACAGGGAGGTGGCATCAGTAGTGATGAGCAGAGCACCATGTGGTAAAGAGACAGGAATTTTGGAGAGTCGGTGGAGGAAATGGTTGGAATATTTTATATAGGAGGTTAGGTTCTGGGTAATAGGTTGAAGGTGCTGGTCTACGAGAGGAGAGATTCTCTCAGTGGGGGCACTTCCCTGTACACTAACATTCCTAATGCCAGTGGCCTTACCACTATTGAACACTAGCTGTCCCAATGCCCAGCAGAACAAGGTGTTGACTATTTATCCATATCAAACCTACTAACCACCAGCAATACCACCACTTCGACAGCGGCCACCCATTTCATTCCAAGAAGTCCTTTCAGTACAACCTAGCCATCAATGGTCATTGCATCTGCAGTGATGAGCAGTCCCTCTCAAAATATACTGAGGGTCTCACTAAAGCCTTCACTGACCGTAATTAAAAACAAATCTCTCATGCCTTACCACCTCCCAAAGCCCCACCATCCAGCTACAAAGGAGCAGTCCCCTCGTAATTCACTACCACCCAGGACTCTAGCAACTGAATTAGATTCTCCACAAAGGTTTCGATTACCTCTCGTCCTGTCCTGAAATGAGATATGTCCAGCCCACTATCTTCTCCACCTCTCCCGCAGTGGTAGTCTGCCATCCACCGAACCTACACAATATACTCAATTCTTATACAACCAATGCTCCCAATCCCTTACCTCATGGCTCATACCCCTGTAATAGACATAGATGCAAGACCTGTCCCATACATCCTCTCACCACCACCTGCTCCAGTCCAGTCACTAACATCTTCTATCCCATCAAAGGCAGGGCTACCTGCGAAACCAATCACGTGGTCTACAAGCTAAGGTGCAACCACTGTGCTGCATTCTATGTAGACATGACAACCAACAAGCTGTCTGTCCACATAAATGACCACTAAAAAACTGTGGCCAAGAAACAGCTAGACCACTCTGTGGCTGAGCACACTGCCCAACATGACCTTCATTTCAATGACTGCTTCGCAGCCTGTGCCATATGGATCCTTCCCACCAACATCAGCTTTTCTGAATTGCACAGGTGGTAACTTTTCCTGCAATACATCCTACATTCCTGAAACTCTCCTGCCCTCAACCCTCATTAGTCGCAGTCCTCATCCATCCAGCCCCTTCCCTGCTCCCATTCCAGCACTACACAGCCATCATTCCACCACCACTCCTAGTCTTTTTTTATTTATTTTATTATATAATTTTTTATTTATTTATCTCTATTTCTCTTCTTTTCTGCTACTTCCACCCACCTCCACCTCTCTCCTGCCCGCCACCCAATCTGCAGTGCTTCACTGCCCGCCATCCCCACCATACTATCCCTCCCCCTCCCCAACCCAGCCTCATCGTTTCCCCCACTCAGTCGCCACTCCCATCATGCACTGGTGCTGCAGCTCGCAGTGTGATTTCAGTTGCCTGAGACTGCAGTAGTCGTGTGTGTGCGTATGTGTGTCTATTGTTGATAAAGGCCATTGGCTGAAGGTTTTAAGTGTGAAAATCTTTTTGTTGTGCCTATCTGCGACTCAGCATATCTGCTATATGGTGAGTAGCTACTTTTCTTCTCATAATATTGTTACATTCCATCCTGGATTTTCCATTGTTTTGTTAAATTCCCTTTTTATATTGATAGGAATTGTACAATGATGAAAGTCAGATATCAAAACTGTCCAAAGCAAAGTTTTATTTGAATAAATTTTTAAATAGTCTGTTGCTGTGTGTTTTGCTGAAATCAATCAACTGGTACATACTGTCATCGTAAAATAATCATATTTGATGATATTTATTGCCAATGATAACCATCCACAGTTGGTGGATTCTGTTCATTCCTATTCAACAGTTCAAAATTTGCTTGCTGATTCAAGCATGGCCATTCCTCTGCTGAAGAAGCTGAAAGAACATCCCAAAATATAATCCAGATGAAAAAATCAAACATTTTTGCAGTGTATATGAAATGGGTCCATCACAGCACAAGAAAATGAAACTGTAATTGAAACACTGGCTGGAAGGGTCCTGTGACATTCATTTCATATGCCAGAAGGTTTTATTTTGGATGTAAAAAGGATTTTTCTGACAGATCACATTGCAAGAGCTCAAACAGTAATAATAAATACCATGCATGTTTTTCGGGCCAAATGGATGGAAAATATTTGAGAAGAGGTACGGATTGCAAAGGAAAAAAGTATCTTTAATTGGAACAATGCAACTTCTCATAAAACAGTTTTCCCAGTGTGATTCTGGTGAATTTTAAGCACAACCTGCTGGATCATTAATCCAATTCACCTGATTTTACACACACTGATCCTCACATCTAAAGAAATTGGTTGGAATACATTTTGAGTGCAGTGTAGAAGTTATGACAGCCAAAGATGGGTATTTTTGCAGACTTTACCGAACTGAAATTCATGAATGAAATATCTTTACTCAGTGGAAAATCACTGAACAAAGCAAATTGACCTAATAGGTCCAGTTGTGACAAAAAAACCTGGAAGAATAAGAAATTACCTCTTTGCTCTTGTAAAGGTAGGCAGGTGACATAAGTATTTTGCAATATTTCTATAACAATATATAATGTTTGTAACAGTTTTACAGAAACTAGAATGAAAAGGTAAAATGTAAAATATGCACACAAAACTTTATATTGGCTTGTAGGTTTACGTTTTTGCATTGATTGCTGAAATTGTAGGCTACAGAGGTAGTGGAATGTTCTAGCAAAGAGTATTTCACATTTGACTTCAAGCAGCCATGTGTAGTTCATTTAGAACATCCATCAGTTACACAACAGATGCATTGTGAAGTAACCTCTTGCATCTTAAAATTTTGAGTTACTTACACAATGAATGTATGTACAAAGAGACTACCTTAAACGAGCAGTGATTTTAATTCAAATTATAAAAATTAACATCTTGACAAATCCAAACAATGGAAATTCCAGCTTGAAACCTGTGGTAACATACTGTCACTATATGCTCCACCCAACTGCTTTAACCTCTCTGTCCTGTCATCTCCTCACAATTCACCTCCACTCACTCACTCACTGTGTGCTCCTCTCTGCTGGTGCATCCACTGGTCTGTTCCCCTTTGTTGCTCCTCTCTTTTCTGCTCCTCGTTTTTCCATCACCTCTCCCTTGCCCACAGCCTCCCAAAACTGTGCCTGTCAGCCCTGTCCTGCCACCTCTAGTCCCTGCATGATCTGCCAGCCAGTGCTGATTCCCCTTCTCCCACCTTCCACCCCTATCCTACTATCCTCCCCCACATTGTTCTGGATTGCTGCTTCTGTTCAATGTGTTTCTGTTCCAGTCTGGCTAGAGCAGTCTGGGGTAATAGTTATGTGTGTGTGTGAGGCATGTTTGCATATGTGAATGTGTGTACCTTTCTCTTTTCTGAAGAAGTCTCTGGCCAAATGCTCATTTGTAACAATCTTTTCATCATGTCTGTGTGCAACTCAATATGTCATCTTTACAGTGAGTAGTAATCTATCCTTTCATAATATCAGGCTTATCCTTTGAAAAAAGGACATTATTTTTAAAAGTTTGTGAATATGGTTTATTTTTGCATGGGTATCCAAACACAAGGATGCACTCCATAAAACATAATGATTACAATGAGTCTTCTATGGCGACAGATGTAACAACAGAAAAATGGTACACTAACCTGATGCTGGGGATGAAATTGACGGTGCAGCAGATACTTCCCCCTCGTATGCATACACCTTACAGTCTTCTGCTGTATGTGCAATCAAATCTATATCAGCCTCTTTTTTGCATTTTTCTAATGTAGATGCTCTTCCTATTATAATGGATTCAAGGTGCACATCTGTAAATGCAAGTACAATTTAAAACAATGAATACTGGTAGAAGTATATGTAATGTAAATAGTTTACATAATCCAGACAAAATAGAACATATTGTAATGAATGAAGATTTATTAACAATAGTATTATAAATCTCCCTCATGTATAAAGCATTTACACTCTTACAAATAAACTGCACAGCTTTAATGAACAGAAATATACATAATCGCAGCACTAAAAAACAAGTTAAGTGACAAAGCATCTAAAATAGCCGGATGTATATTCTATAACAAATTTCCTAGCAATAGAAGGAACTTAAAAACATTGTCTGCTTTCAAACAAAAATTAAAATGGTCACCTGGTCTTAGCATGCTGTTACAATGTAAATGTATGGTGTAAATTAGTACTTAGATACAAGTGTACAAGATTTTTCTGCAGATTCCACATGAATAAAATTAAGATGATGTGCTGGCTACTGTATTTAAACACAATTGGATATATTTTTCTTAAATTTGTCTGTTACTGCTTTATGTAGGAATGTGTTTAATTTTTTTATATGATGCAAGCTCTTAATCTTTTTCACACCTGAAAAATTGTGTACCATCCATGTGTATCCTGATGTATACAATTACTCAAAGTGATCAAAGGATGAATAAATAAATAAATGTTCCTTTCTTCTGAACCTGCCAATGAGAAACAATTTACTCAGCATGTGATTGTAGAAAAACACATGCACCCCCCCCTCCCCCCCCTCCCCCCCCCTCTCTCTCACTATTTTCAGTGCCAATTCTACTGTTGTTGCCACACATACATACCATCACCATCCAAAACAACAGTTACACAATAAGCAGATACCTATTGCTAACAGGGTTATATAGCAACATTGTACTTGGTTTTTTCATGTTAAACAACTACAGAACAATTCGCAATAATGGCTATGTATATAGAGATTTTCACATATGTTGTAAGAACAATACATGAAATACATTGTGCTTTATTCCTTTACACTGAATAGTACACACTGTCCCATTTTCCATCTAATAACCAATATTTTAAATGAACCAATAGTGAAGTTATGCAAGCCAGCAATACTAACTTCTTTTATGGAATGTACTGAGTATAAAGTATGTCAGCTGTCAGATTTGAAGCTTTCCATTTTTTGGCAATAAGTGGATGGTACCACTGTCATCTGTCACATAAATCTGCTATGTTTCTGCAAAATCTTAATTTCTTCTGTAATGCAACACTGTATTTATGCTCCTTTATGACTCATTCCACCTCTATGCTACTTGTTGCTTAATAATCTGATTATTTATTCAAATAAGGAAAACACAGTGATATGTATTAGTAAATGCTTGTATGGTAATTCTGTGTACCTAATTGGTCATACTGCTTGAATTATGGACAGAAGGTTGCATGAAGAGCCAAAGCATCTATATTACTATTTGTCTGTTCCGAAACCTGGGGCACAGTACACTGCCACATTTGCAGATTGCTTATGTAATGGCTTCCAAGGGCAACAACAATTTTATTTTAATTATTTTGTATAATTATTGACCATATTAAAAATTCTGCCATAATCCATCATTAGGACATATAATATTATGTTAAAAGTTTAACACAGTAAGACAAAATTATAGTAAGAAATTGTCTGTTAGTCTCGCGGCAACATAATTGATGGCATGCTGATTCCTGGATTTTATTCATCCAGTATTTGAGAATTAGAGTACAAATAATTTCACACCTTCTCAAAACAAAGTTTACAACATTTCCATTATTCATGGAGTAAAACACCGCATCAGGCATGACATTTGCAACATAGTTTGCTTTTAAGCAGTAAGTGAGAAATTGAAATTATGCTTACATTTTGTTGTAAGTCACTAAATGCTCTCATTATGAAACACTGGATTTTGAGCAAAATTGGCTTTTCACACATTCAATGCTTATCTCCTGAACTGAGTATCATGCAACAATATAATTTTGTAGGTCTATTCAGTGGAATATGTAGATATTGTCTACAATGTGTGTTACCATTAGAGTTTGTGGTAAAGAAGTAATAAACTAAAATATCATGCATGATGTTGAAGTTTTACTGTGTCCCATGTCAAGCACTAGTTTTTCATGCATCTAAATGTTTTTGACTTCAAATCTCCTGAACTATTCAATGATATAATTTTGTAAAGTACATTCAATGGTATATGGTATCTATCCAATTAAATAAATTTTATCAATAATTGATTGTTTTTGTTGTTGTCTAATAAACCACATACAGATAGAATACCAGTGCTGAAAGTGGTTAGGACAGTTAGAAAAAAATCAGACTGCTGAGAACTGTTGAACTATAGGACACTGGATGGACCACAAACACTCAAGCTCCTCACTAGCGTTTTCTCTTTTTGGGACAGTCTTATCAAAGAGGCAGTTTGCATTCACACAACAAATAATTTAACTAACAAAGTCACTGGACACAACTTCAGCAAGGTGTGAAATCAGGAGCTAGTCATGCTAAAAACACAATGACTGTAGGATAATGTAACAAAAACCATAAGAAATATATTATGTTGTGCCTTTAGATTTAGCGGTCCACTCAATGTGTATTTTCAGAATCTTCCAACCGATTACAAATGGTGTACATATACCATTGCAAAAGATGACTGCTTATGACAGTGTTCTGAGAGTTTTCCCCTAACAATCCTCTTGGGGTCTTACATCACCAAATAGTTTCATTGACTGAAGGTGATGAGCACTTGCTCTGCCCACGGAGACCATTAGTTTGGTGACAGCAGTTTTTGGAATAAAGACAATGCTGAGCAATTTATGGAATGGCAGTGAGCCACAATTTTTCATATGGCAAAATAAGTAAAATATATATAATTTTTTTAATATTTTAGTCTTAGTTTTTAATGGCAGTATTGCCCATTCAAAGAATACAATTCTAAATTGCAGAATGACAGAACACAATTCATGTTTTACTGGAAGTTAGTAATGTTTTTTACATCAAAACAGAGGCAGACTAGAGTTCAACATTCTGTGAAGATTAAGGTCACTTTTAACTCAACTGAACAAGCTGTTTTTAAGGAATCATTGATATGACGAAATTACAAGAAACCCACACCATGATGTTTGACTGAGTATTTGGATCCCATTATTTTTAAATATTAATCTATTTACAACTCAATATCTTGTTTTTATGGAAATGTTCACAAATTTTTAGATATGCATCACAAGTGTAAAACATTCTTAGTGTAAAACATTCTTAAAGAACTAAACCTAAGCAATATAATACTATCAGCTGCTCAACCTTCCATGGTCTATGTTCATGGGAATTCACAGTACTTCATTTACAGCTCTGTGCAGTTGAGGGATGATTAACTGAAAAAAGTTCTTATTTACTCTAAGTGTCTGTAATTCAGACCATTCAGCAAATTGCTTTAGCACACAAAACTTTAAACATCCAGGGCAACTAGTTTGGTGGCTTCTGTGCAACACTAGGTCACAACAGTCAACAATAATGATAAGTTCAAACAACATACTGTGATCGTAAAATTCCTTGGGATCCAGCAGGCTAACAAGCTAAAATGGGTCCTTCATAATGATAAATTAATCAGGAAGCTCAGTTCAGAATTTCTCATAGGGTTTAATTTAAAAATGGGGTGCTAATTTATTTTGTATGATTTCACTCCCTGTTGTAGTTTGAAACTGTATTCTAGGACAAAGTTGTTCAAGTATGATGTGGTATCCGCAACTTCCAGAAACGTATTAATTAAAATTATTACATCCGACCTAAATTTTACTCTGCTCTACCACCAACAAAGTTGTTTCCTCAGCTCAGGTGCAAATACATCAACATCTATGTTTCTACCACATTTTAAAATTCATTCTGGAAGGTTTTTTTTTTTTTTAAAACCGCCTCAGTCTCTATTCAAACAGCATCCAGCAATGTTTCTCTGTTATTTATATTATGAGCTACTAAGTAGAAGTGTGTCACTTATTTGGTTTTGTCTGTGTGCTTATGTAGTTTAATATTTGATTTCTTATGTGTTTGCCTATTTGCAAGGCATACACTTGCTTATATTAACCATGCAGCTCAGAGTTATGCCTCCTTTAGCTTGGTTTTTTAGTGTGGGCAGGGACTATGAATGCTGAGTTCAAATGTGAGCCGAGTTGGTGTCCCTCTGTTCACAGCTCCAGGCAGTGTTGGGAGGTGACTTTGCCCATTCAGCTTGAGACCATTGCGAATGAACATCACTGTGTGCAGCTAGTCATTGGGATCCAAGGGGTGTCTAGTATGGTTGAAATGTCACCTAATTGTTCCATTGCTGTGGTTGGCCCAATTAATGCCCACATTTAGGTTAACCCCTCATCCAGGATCAAGTGAGAGGTCATTTCAAAGTGTGGCAGGAAGCGAAAGACTTACTCGGTGACTAATCAAAAGACCTCCTTGGTTTGTCTGACAAACAGATTTTGGGCACTATCTGTTTCTGATAATAATCACAAACCAGTTGCAATTGCTTGCCTTGTTTCAGAGGAAGCGTCTCAGTCTGAAAGATCTGGGCTTTCACACACGTAGCTTCCCTGTAAGGCATGTGGTGGAGCCTCTTGCAGATATGACTGCTAAGAAGGGAACAAATCCAGTGCGCACTCTGTGAGCACACTACAGTGAGTCAACCTATATGTGGAATGGGTCCTTCCAGACACTATAAAAAGCACAGTGTACAGCCAGCTGCAGGTAGGTAGTGGCTTATTCAAGTATCAATGATGTGTGTTGCTTCAGATCAGAAGAGGTTCGCTCTGGTTTCTGTCTGGAAACTGAAGTGTTAAAAAAAAACAGATGAAGATGGAGCTCACCATCTGCAATATTGTAGACAGGACCAATTGCAAATCCTTGGTACAGAGCTGATTGGAGGGCTTGAATCAGAGGCTCAGATGATGCTCTTACTGTGCAGGCTGCAGGTTCCTTGACTTCTGTCATAGGGAGGAGAGATATCGGGATCCATGATACCAGGATGATGGGTTCACTAAAACCAGAAGATTTCCACATTGACTGCAGGGGGTGTGTGGATCAGACTGAGTGGTTTTTTTAGGTCAAATGGTCTAGAAAAAGTTCAAACAGGGGTACAGTTGCAAATGGAACGGGTCAAACCCAGGATGAGGGTGGACCCAGAAAATGTCAGCATTATAGTTGTAAACTTGTAGCTGTGTTGGGAAAGAACCGGGTCTCCAAGCCCTCCTAGGAAACACTGAAGCAGAAATCATTTTAGGTAATGAAAACTGGATAAAGTTGGTGATAACTTCAACTGAAGTTTCTAACCAGGACTTCACAGTATACATAAAGGATTGACTGTATTCAGTAGATGATGTGTGCTGGTTGCTTTGCAAATTATTTGGCTTGTTGTGAAATTTAAGAGACTTCTTGCTGTGAGTTAATATGAGTAGAAGTTAAACAAATCAATGATTGCTTTCTTTTACCTCCAACCTTCTCCCACTGTCCTTATTCACCAACTCCATATGATGTTGCTGAAAGGTCCACTAAAACTTTAGGTCTCAATTTGAACAGATTCATAACTCATACGATTATAGTTGGCTGAGACTTCAATTTACCCTCATTATGCTGGCAAAGATACATGTTTAAAGGTGATAGTTAACATAAAACATCAACTGAAATACTACTATATTCTTTCTCAGAAACTGTTTTGAGCAATTAGTTCAGGGCCCTCCCAGGGGACACCACCTCATAGTAGGCACCTTCAGTGCTGGGTGGGAGGGTTTGCATATTTCCTTGAAGTCAAGAGCTATGCTGGTGGCAGCATAGCTACTGGCAGGGTCACCCAAGCTGAAATGGTCTTGACTGAGGAGCCAGACAAAGTGACTCCCACAACATATGGCAGAGAGGGTTCTAGAGGTGTGGTGAAGCCATCTTCACTAGATGGGTAAATCTAATACAAATTATGGAGAAGAGCTAACAGGCTGTGCAAGAGGAAGAAAAAGAGAGTGGACTAAGAAGAAACTTCAAGAACTAGAAGAGTTAAAGGAACAGAGTTAAATAAGAAAGTTCTGTCATGCTGTAGGCAAAATGAAGAATAGATTCCAGCCAAAAACAGTGGACTGGCCCAGTAAAGATGGAAAAATGATAAGGGAGGAAGAACAGATAGTGGGAATGGGCAGAGTATTTCAAAGATACACTAAGCACCAGCTTAGAAGATGAAGAGACAGCTGCACTGCAGGAAAGAGTGAGGCTGGAAGTAGACAATGATACCAATGAGGCTAGAAACCCAGTACCATAAAAAGTGGTGGTGAGGCTGTAATAAAGGAACTGCACACACTAATATCAGATATATGGGAAACAAAAACTATGCCATACAATTGGAAAACTGGAATAATGATCGCCATTTATAAGAAAGGGGACAGAACAACATGTGAAAACTATAGAGGTATAACATTCCTACACACAGCTTAAAAGATCTTCACAAGTATATTAAATGAAAGGATACAGAAGTGTGCAGAAGGCATACTAGGGGAACATCAGTGTGGCTTTTAACCAGAGCGAGGAACAACTGATCAAATATTTGTGATAAGACAAATGATGGAAAAGTTCTTTGAATATGATATAGCTCTGCATTTCCTATTCATCGACTTCAAACAAGCCTTTGACAGCATAAAGTGACAAGAAGTATGTAGTATACTGGAAGAAGTTGATATATATGCTAAACTATTAAGACTAATTAGAACAACAATGACAGAGACAAGAGCAAAAGTGAAGGTCCTTAGCAGAACAAGTGAAAGCTTTGACTTTAATAAAGGCATGAAGCAAGGTGATAGTCTCTCCACTGTCATATTCAATATAGCCCTGCATAGTGTAGTAAATAAATTCTACAAAAGAGGCACCATGTTTATGCCAGATATGTGCATAAGCCAGATATGTGCATAACTAGTCAGATATGTGCATAAGCTGATGACATTGCTATAGTAGGAAGAAAAATCAATACACTCCAAGAAACATATCAGACAATGGAAACAGAACCCTTAAAAATTGGCCTCATGGTAAATGAAAACAAAACAAAACATATGGTAATGTCACAATATAAGGCCAGAAGAACCCCTAAAAACCTAAACATCAATGGGAACTGCTTCAAAGGAGTGTCCTCTTTTAACTACTTGGGAGCCCTAATAACAAATTATAACAGTATTGGAAAGGCTATAAGGGAAAGAATAGAAGCAGGAAACAGAGTTTAGTTTACAAATATGCAGCTTTTCAGAAATAGCCTTGTTACAAGAAAAACAAAACTGTTGATATATAATTCCCTAGTCCATCTAGTTATCACATAGGGGTCAGAGGTATGGACATTGATAGAACATGATAAAAATACACTAAGAACCTTTGAGCGGAAAATACTACACACAATCTATGGGACAATAAGTGAGGAAGAAGGCTGGGGAATATGCTACAATGCTGAATTACAAGAGTTAATACAATGTAGGGACACAGTAAAATTTAACAATAGCTTGGACTCTTGGAGAGAATGGCAGAGGATAGAATTCCAAAGAAAAAGGCGAAAAGTTAGACCTAGAAGAAGATGGGTTGATGTCATAATAATGGATCTCACCAGTATGGGAGTCCGGGGGTGGAAAAGAGCAGCAAATAACCGAGAAGTGTGGAGGAAGATCATTAAAGAAGCCAAGAGTCACCAAGGACTATAGTGCTACTGAAGAAGAACTAGTTCAGGAGACTACATGAACAGAAAATGTTTGTGACAATACAGTAGACCTCCCTCTCTAAATCTATCAGCAAAATTGAAAGAGGTTCTGGTCATAAGAAATGTTTGCCATGGCAAGACGCAATCAATACCATGCTTTCTTTCATGACCAGTATTTTTTTTTTATATGCATTAGGTCTAATGACCCCAAAACAAAATTCACCGAGGACACAATCAATACCTTCATTGCTTTACAGCAATGGTACTGTTACTATGACAATACTGCTGAAGCAGAGTTGCTAAAAATGGTTTTGCGAAGTTCTTTTACCATGAAAGATGGAGCAAGTATTACAGAATTTAAATAGCTGCCAGCATGAGTAATTTGGATATCGACATCCTCAGTGTAGCAAAGCAGCTTAAGTCACTTAATAAAGGAAAGTATTCCAGGGCAAACCAGATAGAAATGAGGTTCTTCTCAGAGTATGCTGATGAAATTGCTCAATATTTTGCAATCTTATACAATTGCTCACTTCATGAAAGACCTGTACCTGGAAAGTTGCACAGGTCGCATCAATACACAAGAAAGGAAATAGAAATAATGCACCAAATTATACACACATATCATTAACATCTATTTGTAGTAGGATTTTGGAACATATACTGTGTTTCAACATTAGAAAATACCACAAAGAAAATGATCTACTGACATATATGAAATATGGATTCAGAAAATCTCATACCCGTGAAACACAACAGGCTCTTTACTAATGCTAAATAATGTGTGGTTTTGGCAACAGTCTCTAGTTAATTTCATATTTTAGGATTTCCAGAAGGCTTTTGACACCATTCATAATGAGTAGCCTCTAAAGAAATAGCTGACTTATCTAGTATCATCTCAGTTATGCTATTAGAGTTGAGATTTCCTGTCAGAAATGTTGAAGTTAACTAGTTATATCCAGGGTTCCACAAAGAAGCATTATAAGCACTCTGCTGCTCTTCATCTATATAAATGAGTTGGGAGACAATTTGAGCAGCACTCTTACATTGTTTGCAGATGTCGTGTCTCTTACCATCTAGTAAAGCTATCAGAAGTTTGAAGCAAATTACAAAATAATTTAGATGAGTTATCTGCATGGTGTAAAAAGTGGCAACTGTTCTTAAGCAATGAAGAGCGTGATGTCTTCTACATGGGTACTAAAAAAAAAAAAAAAATCCATCAAATTCTGGGTACACAATAACTCAAACAAATTTAATGGTTGTTGATTCAACCAAATACTGAGGGTTACAATTACAAACAGTTTCAATTGGAACCATCACATAGAAAATGTTGTGGGGAAAATGAACCAAAGACAGTATTTTGTTGGTGTAATATTTAGAACAACAAATGTACTAAAGAGACTGTCTACATTACACTTATCCATAGTCCTCTGAAGTATTCCCCCACAGTATGGGATCCTTACTTTAGTAACTGACACATTACTACACCTCCTCTGCTACTACCGTGGTGCAGTATTGCACCAATCAGCTGCTTCGGGTCCCCTCCAGAGGCCGCTAGCCATGGATGGTGCCTCAATCACCTGCAGCCAATAGCCAGTGGCCCCTGGCAGGCAAATGCTCTTTATATGGTGGTGCATCAGCTCTGGCTTGCAGTCTTATACATATCACTAAACTGTATTGTTCTACTTATGTTTACACTGTCACACTGTGACCTAATAAATAGTTGTTGGTTTCTCATGGCCATGCCTTTTATTTTTTTCAGAGTTAGAACAGAAGTAGCAATGAGGAGAACTTTTGATTATTCAACTTCAGTGGCTGTTTTTTTTTTGTGTAACTTCTCCATGGAGGTTATATTTTAATCACTTCTCCACCAGCAATGACTTACTACAGCTGCCTTGGGAAAACACGTGGGTATTTTGAATATTCTGGCCCCACAGTCTCACATGCACCTGCTGCCATTTCTGCCAGACGACAACTCTGCTGAGATTGGGAAGCATATGAAATATGGCTCTGCCAGAACTTCATTGTCTTTAGGGTGGCTGACCCGTACACTTGTAAGGCTTCATTTCTGTTGCGGATTTCTTCTCTCATGAACCAGTTGTTTCATCAACTGGGCACTTTGCAGGAACTGGCCTCACTCTCCATTGATGAAATATGTAATTTGTTGTCTTCTTATCATTGCAATTGCACCCATATGCTTAACATGTGCATAAAATTTTACCCATGCAGCAAGCAGCTAAAACAATCTTATGGAGCTTGAGCAGTGGAGCTCCAGGATTTCTAAGGAATCCTATGCAGTCTCTATGGTTAGGGATGTAATCCTGCCTAACACTGGCAAAGAAATTTGTCTGAGTGACCATCCTTGTCTGTAGTTTTAAACATTGCTCAGGCCTTTTGAGCCTCCTACACTGCAGGCCACCAAATCAACGTGTGGGGGATGTCACCATGGTTAGTAGTGAATGACATTGGTGCAGAGCATCATGCTCATCATGTGAAGAGAAAGTCAGTGACACACAGACCAGAAAACCTGGCCACAATGAATAACCTCAATGGCAAAAATGAGCATTTCCGTCATGCTTTGTGAAACATGAGACAGCAGCATGCCCCAGGCAGTGGGTGTCATACCGCAAATGTCACAAGAAGAATGTATCATTTTGTCATTCTCAGCAAACCTCAGAACAAATGGACATTGATATTCATTCTCTTTAATTGTCGTCTGCAGGCCATAATAAGATCTTTATTGAAGTGTTTTGTGTTGAACAAACCATTGTTGCCTCAAATGGATGCTGGAGCGACTGTTTCTCAATTCACCTCTCAAATGTACGCATGGCTGGGCTTGGCTGTTGGCTCCTGTCATTCACCACCTGGTAAGCTACAATAAACAGCATACTCCTGTTCCTGGTAAATTTACGGCCACCAAGCTCACAAATGTGTAGTCAATACTATCACGTACTTGATTGTTAATGATCCTCATACTGAGAATTTATTTGGGTTAACCATTTTCAATGCGTTTGAATTTTCTGTTACTGACACTGTACATCTTGCATCATATCAAGTTCCTTATAAAGACCTAAATTCATTGTGTCCTGAATTTCCAGATTTGTTTTCTAAGTGATTATAATGTGTGAACAACTTCACTGCCGGTATCATCCTTAAACCTTCAGCTCAGCCATGTTTTCTCCATGTGCGGCCTGTACTATGTCCTTAGGTGAACAAGTTAAGTCCAAATTGGATAGGTTGACATCACTAAGTATTGTACAATTGATTTCAACAAGTGGGTGGATTATGCCATTAGGGACTATCAAAAATCCATAGAGTCTGCTACAATTTTGTGGAGAGTTTAAGGTTACCGTCAATGTACAATCTGTAACTGACACATATGCTCTGCTTCAAACTGATGAATTACTTGCACAATGGGCTGAGGGTCAATTCTTTTCCAAGTTTGACTAAGCTGAGACCTACCTGCAGGTTTCATTAGATTACACATCAAAACAGTTGCTTGTCATGAGCATGCCTTTTGGTCTTTATTAATATCAACATTTAATGCTGGGGGTGGCTAGCACCCTGGTTATTTTCCAACGCATTTTTGACTAACTCATGGTGAAGGCTCCTTGCTGCATCGACTATCTTGACAATATTGTAATAATGGGCACTGTGTCAGAACAACATTAACGTAACCTCTGTTCTCTCTTTACTGTTTTGCAAACTGAGGGGCTTAAGTGTAATTTTACTAAGACATCAATTTTCCAACCCTCTGCTGTCTGTGTATCTCAGTCATGAACTTTCCAGACAAGATGTTTGAGCCCTGGAGTAGCATGTTGCTTCTATTACAGCTTTGCCTCATCTGGTCACTCTGCAAGAACTACACTCATTCCTTGGTAAATTAGCATATTATCACAAGTTTTTTCCAGGTGCTGCCACTCTGGCTCACCCTCTGTACCAGCAGTTGTTTCATAAAAATGTGTAAAAATGTTCATTTTGATTAGTTGCCAGCCTGTGAGCATACATTTATGCAGCTTAAAAACAAATTATATTACATGCTTGACGTTTCAGCCTTCCAGATGTAAATATTTAGTCTTGGCCATGGATGAACCCCACTATTAGGTTGCTCAGACCCATCAATATGTCAATGGCCCAGAACTGCCCCCAACCAATCACTTTTGTGTCAAAAATGTTTAATGCAGCTCAGCAGCGCTGTTCGAAAGTTGCAAAAGAAGTCCTTGCGGATGTTTATGCTGTAAATAAATTTCATGTCATCTTATGCACTACAAAATTCTACATAATCACAGATCAACAACCTTTAGTTTCCTTGTTCACCCCTCAGCTGCTTTACTTGACAAAGCTGATCATCACCCTTATTTTGGACATTATTTTTGTTGAGATGTAATTATGATATCCATTTCCAACCTACATTGCAGAACACTTTTTGATCAAGAAGAACTGTAGGTTCACACAGAATAAAGACAGATTATTGATGGTTTCCCCATTATGAACTCCAGGATTGCATTGAAAATAGGTGAGGACCCATTGCTTAAACAAGTTGTGTGCTTGGTACAACACAGTTGGCCTGACCATCTGTTGGGCCAGGCATTCAATCCACTGCAAAACTTCTATGTTTGTCTTTATTGTCTTTCCCTGTTAAGGGATGTCATTCTCTTGTTAACAAGAGGGGGTACTCCCCATGTTGTGATTCCTGCAATGTTGCGTAGTCAGGTTCTCAACCTGTTACATCAATGTCATTAGGCAGCTTCTTGCACTAAATAAGTGTCATATTGGCACGTGTTCTGGCCTCGTATTGTTTGTGAGATGGAGCATTTGGTAATGGCCTGCCAGAAACGTTCCAATCAACAGGTGTGACCAAACTCTGTTTTTTATACCTGGCCAGTGCCCACTTACCTTGGGAAACAATCCATAATGACTTTGCTGGAACTTTTTAGACACTTTTTGACTGTTGGTTGTTGATGCCTTTTCCAAGTTTCCTTATGTTGTTCATTGTTCCATTTACCACAACAGATGCAAAGGTCAACGTGCTGACAGCAATTTTCCTGTCAATGACCTCTCTTGTACAGTGGTTTTGAACAATGGTCCTCAATTTTTGGCTCAGTCCTTTGGAGACTTTTGCTCATATAATAGAATCTGTCATGTCATGGCACCTCCCTTTCATCTGCAATCCAATGGTAAAGCAGACTGTCTCATGCAAACTTTCAAAATGCAAATATGTCATGGGATTTCTGGTGGAAGAGACCCTTATGTTCTTTCTCAGTTCTTATAGAACATCTCCAATTGGGGACAAGAGCCCTGCTGAATTCTTACATGGCCAACAGCCATGGGTGATGTTCCATCTCCTACTGTTGAACAGGTGTCCTGCATCAGCACAAATTTCATCATGGTTTGCACCCGGAGATCCAGTCTGGGCCCGAACGTTCAGATAACACTTGAGTTGGATTACCAGCAGCATCCACAGCTGGTGAGGATGCCATGAGTTCATCTTGAGGACCGACGAGCACCTTATGACATTGCACTACAATCAGCTGCACCACTAGGTGAGTGCTGACATCTCCCCGCACCACCTTTGCTACCTCTGGACACTGTGGCTCCCCAGCTCATGGCACCTGCTTGCTCTGCTGTATGGGAAAGAAGATGGGTGCATCTGCACTTGTGTCACTCGCCCCCCCCCCCCTCCCCCCACTTGCTGTTCCGCATGTGCTGGTAGCTGTCCGTGCCAAGGACGAACACTTCAGGCACTATGGATGTGAAATGCTTCAGGCACTACAGATGTGCCAACCATCAGGTAATCATGGAGGAGCTGACACTGTGTTGCTCTTCCCTCCAAGGAAGGAGCAATGAAGCAACTTGCACATTACTATATATTTCCACTGCCCCTACTGATGCACCTGTTACACATTTGAGTATCAAGCCATATGGCTGCTGCAGGCCACCCCACCAGAGGACGCTGACCATTGATGGCACCTCTATCACCTGTAGCCAAAAGCCACCAACCCCTGGAGAACAAATGATCTTTATATTGCTGTGCACCAATTCCGGCTGGCAGTCTTGTGCATTTCACTAAACTGTATTGTTCCACTTATATTCTTATATTTATGCTGTAGTGCTGTAACCTAATAAATATTTTTGGTTTCTCACAACCATGTCTCTTATTGTACTTGGAGATAGGATTGGTGGAGGACGTTTAAAAAGTTCAAATAAGGGAAGCTCAAGTTGTATTGTTATGAAATAGGGGAGGCAGTGGCATAAGTATGATAAGTGAGTTAGGGTTGCAATCATTAAAGGAAAGACATTTTTGCCATGGTGAGATCTTTTAAGGAAATTTCAGTCAATAACTTTGTCCTTGAAGTAGTTGTGCCACGAATTTTGCTGCAATTATTCTAAACTTCAGTTCTCCTGATAGAAAACATTCACATGAACACAATTTGTTCCCAAAGTGTTGCATAGGTCTGAATCAGATTTCTCACTTTGTTAGTATTTTCTGGTGTAATGTCAACTGATGGCCAACTGAAGCCGTTATCATCACACTGTGTGGTTTCAGTTGCCTGAGACTGGAGTCATGTGTGTGAATTGCATTTGTGTGTGTGTGTGTGTGTGTGTGTGTGTGGGGGGGGGGGGGGGGGGTGGGTGTCTATGTCTATTATTGATGAAGGCCTTAATGGCTGAAAGCTTTATTTATTTGTGACAGTCTTTCTGTTGCGCCTATGTGTGACTCAGCATCTCCACTATATAGTGAATAGCAACTTTCCTTTTCATAATATTGTTACATCCCAACTGATGTTCTAACCAATTATCAGTATAGTCATATAAATAATAAGCTGAGAGTACTACATATGCAACTATTCAGTAAAAGTGTGTTAATGACAACTTTTTAAACATTAATGAATTGCTTGCAAATTTTGTGTGTTATGTTTTGCCTGAATAATCATGAATAGTTCATTGCAATGTAACCATAATTACTATAACAATTCCTTCACTTTCATTTATACAGGGTGTTACAAAAAGGTACGGCCAAACTTTCAGGAAACATTCCTCACACACAAATGAAGAAAAGATGTTATGTGGACATGTGTCCGGAAACGCTTAATTTCCATGTTAGAGCTCATTTTAGTTTCGTCAGTATGTACAGTACTTCCTCGATTCACAGCCAGTTGGCCCAATTGAAGGAAGGTAATGTTGACTTCGGTGCTCATGTTGACATGCGACTCATTGCTCTACAGTACTAGCATCAAGCACATCAGTACATAGCATCAACAGGTTAATGTTCATCACGAACGTGGTTTGCAGTCAGTGCAATGTTTACAAATGCAGAGTTGGCAGATGCCTATTTGATGTATGGATTAGCACAGGGCAATAGCCGTGGCGCGGTATGTTTGTATCGAGACAGATTTCCAGAACGAAGGTGTCCGGACAGGAAGACGTTCAAAGCAATTGATCGGCGTCTTAGGGAGCATGGAACATTCCAGCTTATGACTCACGACTGGGGAAAACCTAGAACGATGTGGACACCTGCAATGTATGAGGCAATTCTTTGTGCAGTTGACGATAACCCTAATGTCAGTGTCAGAGACATTGCTGCTGTACAAGGTAAAGTTGACCACATCACTGTATGGAGAGTGCTACGGGAGAACCAGTTGTTTCCGTACCATGTACAGCATGTGCAGGCACTATCAGCAGCTGATTAGCCTCCATTGGTACACTTCTGCAAATGGTTCATCCAACAATGTGTCAATCCTCATTTCAGTGCAAAAGTTCTGTTGCTGTGTGTTTCCATACCACGATTAATGTGATTTGAAGATAAGTAATAAAATGAGCTCTAACATGGAAAGAAAGTGTTTCAGGACACATGTGCATATAACATATTTTCTTTCTTTGTGTGTGAGGAATGTTTCCTGAAAGTTTGGCCGTACCTTTTTGCAACACCCTGTATATCATGATTCAAACTATGCATCATGGTGAATCGGCAAATGCTTACTTGGCTGACAGTGTGAGAAGTGGCAATGTAAACCAACAATCTAAGGCAGTGTGTATTAATAATCATGTCATGACAATGGTTTTTAAAAAAAAGGAAATGTAGGGCTTTAGTTTATGACATATGTTTACCTCCAAATTCTGAAGAACAGTCATATCTGCAGTGTTTGAAAGACAAAAGTATTTCTGTATTCATTCTTGTCTGACTGCTGCTTGTAATCTATCCATGCTCAGTTTTGGTACACAATGAGGCTAACACGGAAAAAATATTTCTCCTGTGATGTATGGGATCTTTCCCATAGTGTTAAAGACATTTTAATTTGATGCTGAGCGGCTGCTTCATCCTTCTGTTGGGTAGGAATCAAGTAGCAAAGGATAGCCAACTCACTGCTTAAGCATTTTGTTTACTTAGTGCCCTGTTGCTTTCAATGCATGTTTGTATAAAGACACAATTTTACGAGCTCTCTCTCTCTCTCTCTCTCTCTCTCTCTCTCTCTCTCTCTCTCTCTCTCTCTCTCTCTGTGTGTGTGTGGGGGGGGGGGGGGGGGGGTGGATAGATGCTTGGGTTGGTGAATGTAGTAAATGATTTTCTCTTTATTATCAGTTTTATCCCTCTTAAATACACTTGACTCATAAGGATCCAGATGTAGTGTGCTGTAAATGCAAACCACTTGTCATCATTGTCTAAATGTATTGCCATCTCAACAAGGACGTGTTTTGATACAATTATAAGTTTTAAATGATTAATGTAGAAAACTGATATAAAATTATTTTCTTATTTACTGTATAAGTTAGTATATGTGGCAGTGCTTTTACTTACGTTGTAGTTCAATGCAAGTAGTTTTATCTTTTCTTTCAATAGTGCCATGTAAGGATTTTATATCAAGTGCAGCAGTATTTTCTACGCTGTCTAGTTTATCACAGCAGCTTTCTCCATTTTTATGAGCATCATAATTTTCTGGCTTTGTTTTACCAAGACTTCTGGTCCTACGGCTCCACACAAGGAAGCCTACAGCTAAGGCTGAAATAAATCAAAGTGATAGTAGTAGTAACCAATGATGCACTAATAATAGCAGAACATGACAGCTAAATTTAGCACTGCCTGTATTGTTTAGAACAAAATAATTCAAATTATTTTATCCACTAAATCCCTTCAGACTGAGGGATGTCATTTGCACACACACACACACACACACACACACACACACACACACACACACACACACACACACACACACACACACACACGTTGCATAGAATGTCCTTAGGGATTTATGAAATAGTGAAAATGAAGGAATAACTTTTATTTTATGAGGCAGACAACTTTGAATTTGTATAGCACTATTTGCAGTGGAGGTTCTAAAGACTGATGTACTTACTGACTCGACATGAAGTTTGTGTTTTTGCCTGGCATTGTGTTCATGTACTTTAAAGTTTTTATTTGTCTTTTTCAAATTCTCTGTCACATATTTATATGTGTCTAGAATAAAAATACAGGGAGTGGGAGGACCGAAATATTTAGAAAGAGGGTCCTTGCAGGAATCTATTTGTCATGTATGGTTGCATGGTGCATTGCTCTTATAGCACTTTTTTGGGTCAAGAAGATGACTGAGCTAACAGTTGTGGTAACCCAGGATATAATCCCACAGTGTCTCCCAAAGAGGAATCAATGGCGGCAGTAGCATGAAAATCTCAAAGACTATGGAAAAAATGCATTAAAATTATAAAATATATTTCAACAATATATAAGTAATCTTCTAAAATATTCCCAAGAATACCACCTACTGCGGAGAAAAAAAAGGATGACCTGTTCCAAGTGAGGAATCTCTGGGTAAGGATTTTCGGGAAAGGAACACTTAGGCAAATTTTCTACGAGTCTTGTAGAGAAGCTGGGGATTCTGGAAAGAACAGAGGGATGGTTAATTTGTTGGAATTAGTAGCATGTACTGAAGTGAAATGAAGAGAGATCAGAGCTTACTAGTGAGTGATTACAGAACAATAACAGCAGTATTGGTGAATGCTGTAGCATGTGCTGATATAATTATGTGAAGGAAGGCATACTACAGGACAAATTACTAAGGGGAAACAATGACAAAATTATTTTTCTTCTGGTACTGAGCAGAGGCCATTGTCAACTACCAGTGCACAAATTTACATGCCTATATCAAAAGCTGACAATGAGGAAGTATAGAGAATAAGTGAGGACAGCCCTCTCATTGTCGCAGCCTAACAGTGAGACCTCAATTTTATAGTTTCATTTTACTCGCACCATGGATGAAATGTTCTTTCTAGCACCCAGCTGTAACCTGTTTTTGCCCAAAGCTAGCTGACATACTCATACCTGTAGTCTACGGGTAGTGTCTTTATTTCATAATCAAAATGTCTTTGGTCCCGGGTTCAGATCCCGCGGCTCCTGAAATTTTGATTAATAATCAGCATTGGTGGCTGAAGACTTCTGGCATAAGAAGTCACCCTCATTCTGCCAATGGCCTTGTCAAAGAGGGCAGAGGAGCAGACAGAGGTTCAGGGCACTCTCTTGTCCCAGGCGTGGGAAACTGCCCTTAAAGGTGGAAGAATCAGCAATGATCAACGGCATGAGGATGCAGAAGGCAATGGAAACCACTGTATTAAAGACACAAAAGGTGTATCCACAGGACATGTGGCCTAAAATTTAAGTATCACAATGATCTCTCCATTGGAAAAAGATTGAATAATTAAAGAAATAATAATGTTCTATCACTTGGGGCATGGAATGTTAGGAGCTTGAACATTATAGGGAAACTAGAAAATCTGGAAAGGGAAATGCAAAGGCTCAATCTAGATATAGCAGGGGTCAGTGAAGTGAAGTGACGTGGAAAGAAGACAAGGTTTCTTGTCAGATGAGTATAGGGTAATATCAACAGCAGCAGAAAATGGTATAACGGGAGTAGGCTTCATTATGAATAGGAAGGTAGGGCAGAGAGTATGTTACTGTGAGCAGTTCAGTGACAGTGTTGTTCTTACCAGAATCAACAGCAAACCAATACTGACAACGATAGTTCAGGTATACATGCCAATGTCGCAAGCTGAACATGAAGATATAGAGAAAGTGTATGAGGATATTGAAAGAGTAATACAGTATACAGAGGGGGATGAAAATCTAATAGTCATGGGAGACTGGAATGCAGATGTAGGGAAAGGAGTAGAAGACAAGGTTACAGAAGAATGTGGGCTTTGAACAAGGAATGGGAGAGGAGAAAGACTAACTGAGTTCTGTAACAAGTTTCAACTAATAAAAGTGAATAATCTGTTCAAGAATCACAAGGGGAGGAGGCTACTTGGAAAAGGCTGGGTGATATGGGAAGATTTCAATTAGATTACATCATGGTCAGACAGAGATTCCGAAATCAGACACTAGATTGTAAGGCATACCCAGGAGCAGATATAGACTCAGATCAAAATATAGTAGTGATGAAGAGTAGGCTGAAGTTTAAGACATTAGTCAGGAAGAATCAATACACAAAGAAGTGGGATACGGAGGTTCTAAGGAATGGCAACATCTACATCTACACCTACATGGATACTCTGCAAATTGCATTTAAGTGCCTGGCAGAGGGTTCATCGAACCACCTTCACAATTCTTTATTATTCCAATCTTGTATAGCGCGCGGAAAAAACAAACACCTATATCTTTCCATAAGAGCTCTGATTTCCCTTATTTTATCATGGTGATCATTTCTTCCTATGTAGGTCAGTGTCAACAAAATATTTTCACATTCAGAGTAGAAAGTTGGTGATTGGAATTTTGTGAGAAGATTCTGTCGCAACAAAAAACAGCTTTCTTTTAGTAATGTTCAGCCTAAATCCTGTATCAGTTCTGTGACACTATCTCCCACATTTTGCAATAGTACAAAATGTGCTGCCCTTCTTTGAACTTTTTCAATGTACTCCGTCAGTCCTATCTGGTAAGGATCCCACAATGCGCAGCAGTATTCTAAAAGATAACAGACAAGCGTAATGTAGGCAGTCTCCTTAGTAGATCTGTTAGATTTTCTAAGTGTCCTGCCAATAAAACCCAGTCTTTTGTTAGCCTTCCCCACAACATTTTCTGTGTGTTCCTTCCAATTTGAATTGTTCATATCTGTAATACGTAGGTATTTAGTTGAATTTACGGCTTTTAGATTAGACTGATATATAATGTAACTGACGTTTAATGAATTCCTTTTAGCATTCATGTGGATGACCTCACACTTTGTGTTACTTAGGGTCAACTGTCAATTTTCACACCATTCAGATATCTTTTCTAAATCATTTTGCAATTTGTTTTGATATTCTCATGTCTTTATCAGTCGATAAACAACAGCAGCATCTGCAAACAACCTAAGATGGCTGCTCAGATTGTCTCCCATATCGTTTATATAGATAAGGAACAGCAAAGGGTCTATAACACTACCTTGGGGAATGCCAGAAATCGCTTCTGTTTTACTCGATGACTTTTGTGACTGTGACCTCTCTGACAGGAAATTACAAATCCAGTCACATAACTGAGACAATATTCCATAAGCATGCAATTTCACTAAAAGCCGCTAGTGTGGTACAGTGTTGAAGATGCGGCTGAAGTTCTCTAAGACTACAGATACAGCAATAAGGAATAGCTCAGTAGGCAGTGCAGTTGAAGAGGAATGGACATCTCTAAAAAGAGCCATCATGGAAGTTGGGAAAGAAAACATAAGTATAAAGAGGGTAACTGTCAAGAAACCACGGGTAACAGAAGAAACACAACTGATCAATGAAAGGAGGAAGTACAAAAATGTTCTGAAAAACTCAGGAATACAGAAATACAAGTCGCTGAGGAATGAAATAAATAGGAAATGCAGGGAAGCTAAGAAGAAATGGCTGCAGGAAAAATGTGAAGACATCAAAAAAGAAATGATTATCAGAAGGACAGACTCAGCATACAGGAAAGCCAAAACAAACTTGGATGACATTAACAACAAGGGTAATAACATTAAGAGTGCAATGGTAATTCCACTGTTAAATGCAGAGGAGAGAGTGGATAGGTGGAAAGAACATCTTGAAAGCCTCTATGAGGGGGAAGATTTGTCTGATGTGATAGAAGAAGAAATGGGAATCGATTTAGAATCAGAATTTAAAAGAGCTTTGGAGGACTTAAGCTCAAATAAGGCAGAAGGGATAGATAAAATTTCATCAGAATTTCTAAAATCATTGGGTGAATTGGGAACAAAATGATTATTCATGTTGGTGTGTAGAATGTATGGGTCTGGTGACTTACTTTTGGAAAAACATCAGCCACACAATTCTGAAGATGGCAAGAGCTGACAAGAATAATTTACAGAAGAATGAAAAAGAAAATTGAAGATATGCTTGCTGACAGTCAGTTTGGCTTTAGGAAAAGCAAAGGCATGAGAGAGGCAATTCTGATGTTGCAGTTAATAATGGAAGCAAGATTGAAGAAAAATCAAGACATGTTCATAGGAGTTGTCCACCTGGAAAAAGTGTTTGACAATGTAAAGTGGCACAATATGTTCAAAATTCTGAGAAAAATAGGGGTAAGCTATAGGGAGAGATGGGTAGTATACAATATGTAAAAGAGCCAAGAAGGACTAGAAAAAGTGTGAATGACCAAGAATAAAGTGCTTGAATTAAAAATGGTGTAAGACAGGGATGTAGCCTTTCGACCTCGGGTTCAATCTGTACATCGAAGAAGCAGTGATGCAAATAAAAGAAAGGTTCAGGAGTGGAATTAAAATTCAAGGTGAAAGGATATCAAAGATATGATTTGCTGATGACATTGGTATCATGAGTGAAAGTGATAAAGAATCACATGATCTGCTGAATGGAATGAACAGTCTCTCGAGTACAGAGTATGGATTGAGAGTAAATCAGAGAAAGATGGAGGTAATCAGAAATAATAGAAATGAGAACAGCGAGAAATGTAACATCAGGATTGATAGTCACAAAGTAGGTGAAGGTAAGAAATTCTGCTACCTAGGTAGTAAAATAAACAATGATGGACAGATCAAGGAGGACATCAAAAGCAGACTAGCACTGGAAAAAAGGACATTCCTGGCCAAGAGAAGTCTACTAATATCCAACATAGGCCTTAATTTGAGGAATAAATTTCTGAGAATGTACGACTGGAGTACAGCATTGTATGGTAGTGAAACATGGACTGTGGGAAAACCGGAACAGAAGAGAATCGAAGCATTTGAGATGTGGTGCTACAGATGAATGTTGAAAAGTAGGTGGGCTATAAGGTAAGGAATGAGAAGGTTCTGTGCTGAATCAGAGAGGAATGGAATATGTGGAAAACACTGATAAGGAGAAGGGGCAGGATGATAGGACATCTGTTAAGACATGAGGAAATAACTTCCATGGTACTGGAGGGAGCTGTAGAGGGCAAAAACTGTAGAGGAAAACAGAAATCGGAATACATCCAGCAAATAACTGAGGATGTAGGTTTCTAGTGCTACTCTGAGATGAGGAGGTTAGCACAGGAGAGGAATTCATGGCGGGCTCCATCAAACTAGTCAGAAGACTGATGACCAAAAAGGAAGAAAGAAAGTTTATGCACTTTCTCTGTGACCACAAATTACAAGGTCACATTTGCTTTTCATTGTAAATGTCCCTGTTTTTCCTCTTCTACCTGTTACAATTTTCCACCCTCTTGCCCCCCCCCCCCCCTCTTCAAATATGTAACTGCCCTAGTTCAAATTTTAAGCTCTGAAGCCATCCGTTTCAGTACCTGTTTTACAATATCCAATTTTCTACCCAACCAGAGTTACATGAATGATACCAAAATTTGCAAGCTATCAACACACTTATGGCTCACAAACATAAGAGAATCAAAATTTATTTCCCATGAAAGTATAATGATTACAAGATACAAGTTATTATGAGATTCAAATTCATTTTTTTGTCACATTTCCCATCATCTGAAATTTTCACCCCCGGGAGTTTATGTTCTTAAGTGACTGCTACTGTTCCTACCACCCCCCTCCCCCCCCCCCCCCCCCCCCCAAACTGCTGTGCATGTTAAAGCACTGCTTCTGGGATTGGGAGGTGCACTGGCCCCAAAGCAAATCTGTCCAATAGATTAACAATGAGGGTCAGTGTGCTAGCCAGCCTAGAAGGGTTTCCTGTATGACACTAGATGAATACAGGGCTCTTACCTAAGTCCCACCTCACTTACACGATTCACAAACATTTAGGTAGGAGCATCAACATTGTAGGAAAATACAGAACTTACCGTAAAGAAGACATGTCAAGTTGCAGACTGGAACAATTAAAAGACATTCACGCATAGCTTTTGGCCAGAGCTTTCATCAGTAACTCTCTCTCTCTCTCTCTCTCTCTCTCTCTCTCTCTCTCTCTCTCTCTCTCTCTCTGAGTGTCTTTTAATTGTGCCTGTCTGCAACTTGATGTGTCTTCTTTACAGTAAGTAGCAATCTGTCTTTACCTACATTGTTGGTATTCAGAAACATTTAGGAAACTTTTGCTCACTTTTACTTAGATAAACACTACATGTAGAAAGTTGGGGGGGGGGGGGGGGGGGGGGGTTACACACAACATATTCACTCCTGGGAAGAGGGGGGGGGGGGGGGAAGTGGGTGGCAACAGGAAAGGCATCCAGCCACTCCTTAAACTAACCATGCCATATCTGATTACAACCATGCTGACCCTGCACCAAACTGGGACAAAGGTACAAGAAAAAGAAGTAACTGCTATTGTTCCCATCCCTTCTACGTATAACAGTGCTATATCTTCATTTATTCCATCAATTACCATGTATTTCATTATACTGCATTTACATTCAGAACTAATTTTTATATTCTTGTATTAATTTTCTGACCATACAGTCTACATCCTCTTAATCTACGGCTACAGTCAATGGGTCATCTACACATTGCAATGAGTATACCATAATTTATTTGCACCCCATTCTTTAAAGACTATATTGCCCCTTTTTCCAATCCTATTTCCAGATGAGTGTAGTAATATGTATGATTATTTATTAGTCCAGTATACGCAGTCAGTGAGTTTTCAAATATGCTATTAACAGTTTTTAAAAATAGTTTCCCCCAGAATTATGAGTAATATATACAGTGTGCATAACACATATTATTTTAGAAATCCTTTTTAAACTCTCTATTATTTCTATTATTCCCCATGCATCTGTACTGCTTTTCCCTCCAATAAAAGAATATAATTTTCGACATGATTGTTCCCAAGTTTTGTCCTTTGCTTCTATAACATTTGTTCCTGATTTTGGCTTGTGTGTTAAGCTCTATCCTGTTCTAAACTTTTCTAGTATTTAGGTATTTTAAAATATTGTTTTCTTACTTTAAAATTTTACCTCCTTTTTAATTTCCTCAACCCAATAACACAATGAATGGTTTGCATGTTTTTCACTTCTAATGTTTCTTTGGTTGATTCGTGTAATTTATTTTTGATATAATGTTACTGACTTTCTGTAGTACCAATGTAGTTTCCATTGATTTTGTATCTGGTTTCTTACTGAATAAAAACTTACATTCTCAAGAGTATTTAAATTTTGTTTAGAGATTGCCAGTTCTTGTTGTAGATTATCTGTGTCACAAAACTAGTTTTCTTGAATCGCCATCACTCTGAATGGAACAGAAATTTGAATTTAACAAGAAAGGTAGCACTAAGTGTTACTGCTTTATATGGCCTTAAATTCTTTCTCATCTCTTACCTGTTTAACTCTAATAAAACCCATTATTTATTTTTAATGCAGTTTATATTTATGCCATGTGTATTTATATGTTCCTTTAAATTAATAAAGGCCTTCCAGATTTTTCAGTGAATTTTACTCACAAATATAAAGAGTTTATTACTATTATTACTCGCACTGTTTTCTCCAAACAGTCCCATCATTTCATGTCCCCTATCACTTCCTGCCGGCCGCAGTGGCCAAGCAGCTCTAGGCTCTTCAATCTGGAACCGTGCAACTGATACGGTCGCAAATTCTAATCCTGCCTCGGGCATGGATGTGTGTGATGTCCTTCGGTTAGTTATGTTTAAGTAGTGCTAAGTTCTAGGGGACTGATGCCATCTGATGTTAAGTCCCATAGCGCTCAGAGCCATTTGAACCACTTTTCACTTCCTGTTGTACAGTTAAAATTTCCTACAATGAAAATCTCTCTTGTTTTCCGATATTGTTGCATTTATTAAGGAATCCATATTTTTTAATATAATGGTTACTCTTCAGTGATACCAAATGCTCAAAAAATTGTATATATTAAGCTAAATTTAATTTTCATCAGTAGCGTTCTGTTTCTGACCATTCTTTGGAATTTATGTTTCATCAGTTTCAATATTCCATGGTAAGTACTTTGATTTTTTTATGCTACACTATAAAAATGTGTACTCGCTTCCTTGATTTCAATAAAATGTCCCTTTTTCTTTGTTTCCAGGAGAAGAATAATAACCAGTTTCCTGTATACAATTCTTTAATCACTTTTGTTTTATTTTGCCAATGTGGTATTTTGCATACACAAATTATGATAATTCATTTCCATAGACTTTTCCTGTCTCCTATTATACAGCCATTCTTCTGTTACCTCGAAGCCTTTTAACTAAAGATTTTTTCAATGAATAAGGAGTTGTCCTCTTGTGTCATTCTCAACATGGAGGACCAGGTACTTTTTGTTCAAGATTTTCCTCATTTGTTGTGGTTTTAGTCTAAAGACTGGTTTGATGCAGCTCTCCACACTATTCCATCTGTGCATGCCTCTTCATCTCTGGATAATTACTGCACCCTACATTCCATATGAACCTGCTTAGCCTACTGTATGTTGAACAAATATATTTCAAGGAAGGCACAATACATGAAAGTCATAGCTTAAGTAAACAGAGTAAGACGTGTGTACACTTTAACAGTCAAATCATAACTGAGTCCAAGTCTAGCAGCCGCTGGCTGGCTGGCCACTTAGGTGGTGCTGCTGCTGCATGGCTGGCAGACAGCGCTGCATGTAGAGGACGCACGTAACTGCGTGGCGGCACTTTGAAAGATCGGCGAGCCACAACACTTTTCCCCCCTTTGAAGTTTTTGCACAGGTCTTGATGGAGGTGGCCTGTAGATTGCTAACATCCATAGGTATTGTTTGACTGGCCGTAAAGTCTCAAGGAGGAGGCTTCCCGTACGGATGTAAGAGTCCCCGATGATAACGGGTCAAGATGACAGGAGACGTGGGGGTCGAATCTGCTGGGGCCCCATGCACCAATCTGCCCGTTGCAGCAAGTCCGGTTGTTATACATGTAACAGGAGACACGAGTGACGTGTCAGCATCCGTAGGAGAAGGAGGTGAGTAGAGTTGCTCCGACAGATGATGGTTATCTGGTTCCTGCATGGGCACGTCTCCTGGTGGTGCCAGTTCTTGTGCTGGCACCAATATGATGGTGAGAGGACTGTGTTGTGAGTAATGAGAGATTCCAGTATCCCAAGTGTCAGGTACAGCCGAAGGTGGTGTAGCAGCATCTGGAACAGGCGTTGCCAGCACACGAGGCCGAAGCTGGTCCGAATGATGCACTGCAACACCTGTGTCCGTCTGCATTTCATACAGGCGTTGGCCACAGTGTCGTAAGATGTGACCGGGACTCCATTTTGGCCGTCTGCCATATCCCCGTACCCATACAAGGTCGTAGGCGGTGAACTGGCCAAGTGAAGGCACCCGCAGCTGTGAGGTGGAAGGCCGCAGAAGATGAAGTAGCGTGCCGGGCTGTCGGCCAAGTAAGAGCTCAGCTGGGCTGTGGTCGCCCATGGGGGTGAAACAGTAAGAAGTCCGACATTGGAGAATCGCATCATCATCAGCAGCAGAAGAAGTCAGGAGTTTCCTCATCTGAGCCTTAAATGTACAGACCAGTCGTTCAGCCTCATCATTTGACTGTGGGTGGAATGGAGGAATCATGACATGCATGATGCCGTGATGAGCACAAAAATCTGCAAAATCGGAAGAGGCAAATTGTGGACAATTATCAGTAACAAGAATAGAGGGAAGGCCTTCCAAAGAGAAAATGCGAGCTAGAGCATTGGTGGTTGCCGCGGTGGGAGCCGACGTGCGACAGACAATGAAAGGAAAGTTAGAGTAGGCGTCAATAACGAGAAGCCAATAAGTACCTACAAAAGGTCCCGCAAACTCAGCATGAATACACTCCCAGGGCTTCTCAGGCGAAGGCCGTGGTGACAAAGATGACTTCGGGGCGGCGGCCTGTGACGCACAAGGGCCGCAGGCAGTGAACATGTGTGCGATTTCAAGGTCAATGCAGGGCCAGCACATATGATGGTGCGCCAGAGATTGTGTGTGAGAGACACCCCAGTGCCCTTGGTGAAGGAGGCACAAGACCAAAGCACGCAAAGACGCAGGTACCACAACACGCGGCGAAGAATTTTCGGTGGAAAGGAGGATAACACCATCCCTAGCCGTGAGGCGGTAATGCAAAGCGTACTAGTTCCGCAATGGATCAGAAGTCTTAGCAGATGGACGATCCGGCAAACCCTTCTGAATACAGCATAAAACCCGGGAGAGGGTAGGGTCAGAAGCCGTAGCAGCTGCCAGCCAGTCCCCGGTGATGGGTCACCCGTCCACAATCCGGTGCTCGGCAACATCCAGGTGGAAACACGAAAGTTCGTCCCTATCGAATGCCAGATCAGGACCCATGGGAATGCTAGACAGTGCATCAGCATTCGCATGTTGAGCCGTTGGCCAGAAATGGATCTCATAATTGAAACGAGACAAGTAAAGAGCCCAACGCTGGAGGCAGTGTGCAGCCTTGTCGGGAAGTGACGTTGATGGATGAAACAAGGAAACAAGTGGTTTGTGATCCATGACAAGATGAAATTTCGTCCATAGAGAAAAACACCAAACTTATGAAGAGCATAAATAATTGCGAAAGCTTCTTTTCAATTTGAGAATACTTTTGTTGGGCATTCGTGAGCGTTTTGGAGGCATAAGCAATGGGTTGTTCAGAACTGTCAGAAAAATGGTGTGCAAGGACTGCACCAACCCCATATTGAGAGGTGTCCATGGCAAGAACAAGATCTTGGCGAGGTTGATAAGTAGCCAGGCACGGGGCCTGTTTCAGCATAGTCTTCAATTTCTGGAAAGCCGCATCGCATGATGCAGACCAGTGAAAAGGCACGTTTATATGCAACAGGCGATGCAACGGCTGAGCCACCAAAGCAGCAGACCGTAAAAACTTGTGATAGTATGCTATTTTCCCCAAGAAGGCCTGCAGTTCCTTAACAGATTTAGGGCGAGGATGGGCATCGATCACAGCGACAATTTGATGAAGCAGACGAATACCATCCCGAGAGAGTTGAAACCCCAAGTACGTGATAGATGCCTGAAAAAATTTTGATTTCTGAAGATTACACTTAAGACCGGCAGTCTGTAAGACATGAAAAAGTGTGCGGAGATTTTGAAGATGTTCGTCAGTAGTGGAGCCAGTGACAACAATGTCGTCGTGCAATACTTTAAACATAGTTGCACAACAGCAATAGTTTCATGTAATAAAATAATAAACAGCCGACTAGTTGCAATGGATTAAGAAATTCTTTACCTAGGTTTTGACAAATATAAATTTGTCTTCTTCAGAAGGTAGCAATTTTACATTAGTAAGGACTAATGTACCATCGCCGTTTTTACAATTGTTGGCATAGATCCATGCGTCAACAATAAAATATAGCCCTAGAATTAGGGTTTGTCATGTAAATATAAAATAGCTCGTGGATCTTGCAGTGCTCACCTAGGTAAAGAGTTTCTTTATCCATTGCAACTGATCAGCTGTATATAATTTTATAATGTCATCCTGGTAATTTATACACCCAGGGACAGTGAGCAATAATTGTTCCAAGAATTGCTGAAAGAGAGCAGGGGTGCTGGCAACCCAGAATGGCAATCGTTGGTATTGATAGAGGCCGAAAGGCGTGTTACAGACCAGAAACTGCCAAGAAGCAGCGTCGAGAGGAAGTTGATGATAAGCTTTTGACAGGTTAAGTTCGGAAAAATACTGGCCTCCAGCAAGTTTAATGAACAATTCTTCAGGTTGAGGCATAGGGTAAGTGTCGATAAGGCATTGAGCATTGACAGAGGCTTTGAAATCGCCACAGAGATGAATATCACCATTCGGCTTAGCAACGACAATGACAGGAGAGGACAACTCACTGGAAGTGACAGAAGACCCCTGAAGCAGTGAGATGATCCAGCTCCTGTTTGACCTGAACACAAAAGGCCACAGGAATGGGCCGAGCCTGAAAAAACTTAGGCCGAGCAGTGGGTTTGAGCATGATATGAACTTCAAAGTCATTTGCACGGCCTAACCCAGGACAAAAAAAAAGGGACAAAAAGGTCGTTGGCAAGGAATTGAATTGAGCATAAGGAATAGCATCAGAGACGATATTGACAGAGTCATCTATGGAAAAACCCAAAAACGCGAAAGGCATCGAAACCAAAAAGATTCTCCGCATTACTATGGCCGACCACAAATATGGGAACAGTGCAAACGACAGATTTGTAAGATACCTCAGCATTAAAATTGTCCCAAGAGAGAAATCTTCTGTTTATTGTAAGTCCGTAATTGCTTAGTGACAGGTGACAGGATTGGAGAACCCAACTAACAATATGTCTGAGAATTGAAGATAGTGGCAGCAGAACCAGTATCCACCTGCATGCGAACATCTCGACCAAGTATTTGAACAGTGAGGAATAACTTCCCTGAAAGGGAAGAAGTACAATTGACAGACAACACAGAATCAGAATCAGTGTCATGTTCATGAACATCATGTATGAGGTCGGATTTGCAAACGGATGTCACATTTTTCATTTGTGACACACAGCGCAACTTTGTGGACAATCTTCTCGTGAATGTTTCGTAAAACACTGAGGACATGAAGGAAGTTGCCGTGGGTTTTGCTGCAGTTTCTTAGAGGTTTGTTTATGGTAAGGCAGAGGCTGCGCTTGGGAGAGTACTGTGGCCACATCGGCCGATGGGGATATGCCACACGCTCTGTCAACATCCCACAGAGTTTGTATTTCCCAGACATCACCCCATGCCTCTATTTGCACTCCAGTAGTGCGAGGAATTTCAAAAGACTGAGCGATGCATAGGACTTAATCTAGAGTTGGATTTGCCAACTGAAGGGCACGTTGCCTAACTTCTGTGTCGAGTGCCGATCAGATAATAGCATCCCGTACCATGGAATCAGCGCAGGATTCTTTGTGAACTTTAGTAACAAATTGACACTTTCTACTGAGGCTGTGAAGTTCAGCAGCCCAAGTGCAATAGGATTGATTCGGTTGTTTTTGACAACGATAAAAGGCAACACAAGAGGCTACCACATGCGTTTGCTTTTGAAAATAGATAGACTGAAGTGAGCACATTTCACCAAAGGACAAAGACGCAGGGTCTTTCAAAGGAGCCAATTGCGACAAGAACCGATACATTTGAGGTGAAATCCATAAAAGGAACAGAGACTTACATGTTTGTTCGCCTGCGACACATGAAATGCCACGAAGTGCTGTCGAAGACGTTTTTTGTAATCAGACCAGTCTTCTGCCGCCTCACCGTAAGGAGGAAAAGGAGGTAGAGACAACGACGAGAGATGTCCTGCATTTGATGCTGCGATGAAATTACAAATCGCATTTGTGAGAAGCGTTTGCTGTTCTATAAGACCTTGCAATAGTTGCTCTAAAGTAGCCATGGAAACATGTGGGTCAGCGATGGAAAAGAAAAATCCCATCCTCATCACCAATTGTTATAACTTGAAGTTGAGCAAATAAATTTCAAGGAAGATGCAATACATGAAAGTCACAGATCAAGTAAACAGAGTAAGATGTGTGTACACTTTAACAGTCAAATCATAACTGCAGCTGCTGGCTGGCTGGCCACTGGCCGCTTAGGTGGCGCTGCTGCTGTTGCATGGCTGGCAGACAGCGCCACATGTAGAGGACACGCGTAACTGCGTGACGGCACTTTGAAAGATCGGTGTGTCACAACACCTACTGCATTTATCCTTGAGTATCCTTCTACAATTCTTACCCTCTGCCATTAACAGACTAACAATTCCTTCCATCTCAAGTAGCTCCTATCAACCAATTCTTTCTTTTAGTCAAGTTGCGCCATAATTTTTCTTCTCTCAAGTCAATTTAGAACCTCCTTATTAGTTATCTGATCATCTAATATTGAACGTTTTTCTGTTGCATTACATCTGAATAGCTTCTATTTCTTCCTTTAGCCTTTGGTAACCAATTTCCCAAATTGAAAGGGAGCAGGTGCTAATTTTGGTACAGTCCAAGTATTTCATTTCCCTGGTGCCCTTCTTATCAACACAAGGACCATAAATAAGCTAAATTGGGTAGAAGGTGTGGGGACAATGGGTTAAAGGAGACTGGGGCCAGGAGGGTTACAGCAGTGAAGGATCTTTTGCAAGAAAAACTCCCATTTGTGTAGTTCAGAAAAATAGGTAGTGAAGGGAAGGACTCAGAGGGCCCAGGTTGTGAAGAAGCCATTGAACTCGAGCATGTTGTGCTCAGATGCTTGTTGTACTCCTGGGTGGTCAACTTTGTTCTTGCCCACATTTCTGCAGTGCCCATTCATTCTGTTGGTCATACTGAGATAAAAAGCTGCCCAGTGACTGTAGCATGGTTAGTATATGACATGGCTGCTTTCACAGGTGACCTGCCTCCTATGGAATACCATAAGAATGTGACAAGATTGGAAAAGGAAGCACTGGGTGGGCGGATTGTGTAGATCTTGCATTGGGTCTTCCCATGTGGCAAGAGGTTGGAGGTAGGAGTGACATAGGGATGGACCAGGATATTGTTTTTAAGTTGCGTGAGTGGCTGAATAAGACTGTAGGACACCCTAAGTGAGATCCCTTCCATCTCTCATGAAGTATATTCCATTTACCTTCCAACTTATGCAAAATTCTGGTCCATCGCTATGCTACTTCCATTCCCAACCCATTGCCACAGGTGTCATACCCCTGTGGAAGCCCAGATGCAAGACCTGCCCAATCCATCCACCAAGCACTTCCTACAACAGTCCTCTAACAGGGTTATCCTATCCCAACAGAGGCAGCACACCTCTGAAAGCAGCCACATTATATACTAACTGCTGCAATCACTACACAGTTTTTTACAACCAGCCAGCTGTTCACCAGACTGAATGGCCACCAAGAAACACTGGCCAAGAGCAGACTTGACCACCCAGTGATACAGAATGCAGCTAAGCACAACATGCCGAAGTTCAGTGGCTACTTCACAATCAAGGGCATCTGAATTCTTCCCTCCATCAAAACCTTTTCTGAACTACACAGATGGGAGTTACTCTTGCAACACACCCTTTGTGCCCATAACACTCCTGGCCTCAGGCTCCTTTAACACACTCTCCCCACACCCTTTACCCAACAGTTTTCTCTTTCTCTGTCCTGTCACACCCCACTCCCCCCAATCAACAACATCATGCCATCATCATCATCATCATCATCATCATCATCATCATCTTCATAATAATCATCATGTGCAACACCCCACCAACTCCGGTATGCTTGTATCATAGGATAATACTTGGTTGTAACAGCCAAGTAACTGCCTACTGTGTGAATGATGGATGTATGGAAAGCAGATGTAAGTCTTAAGACTGTAAATATAGGAATTTCAATTTTAAATCTTGTACATAATCTGACTATTCTTAACTGAGGATCACTGAAATGAATAATTTACTTTAATTTTTGACAATACTTGGTTGTAATAGCCAAGAAACTAGCAAATGTCTGAATGATGGATTGAATGAAAGCAGACATAAGTATTAAACCTGTAAATATTAGAAGTTTAAATTTATTCATCTACATAATTTTACTGTTTATTGACTGAGGACCATTAAAATTAATGAAACTCAAGTTTTTCTTATTACATTTTTGTAATGTGTTTATCTGACATGTTCCACACCCAGGAGGATTCCCTCTTTTATGGATCTATGGAATTAATAATTAATCTAATCTAACCATGTAGCGAGCACTTGCCTCTGCTTCGGTGTGTGTGTGTGTGTGTGTGTGTGTGTGTGTGTGTGTGTGTGTGTGAGTAGCCTAACTCAACAAAGGATGTTTTCTTTCACTTGCATGTGTCATCTTGTGAATGTTTATTTTCACCTTGTGAATGTTATTAAATAAACTGCATACACGGTATATGCCAATATGAACAATCAAAGTTTTCTCAGCTAATCATGACATTTTCCAGTTCATAGTTATTGCAAAGGATATTACATACTTACCAAATATGCAAATAAAGCAAGTTATTATTGCTACTAAGGCACTGGGACTAAGTTGGAAAATTTGGCTTTCAAGTACAGATTCACAGTTTGGCCCTAATGTCCCATCAGGACAAGAACAATTATACTGTGACAGAATGTCTTGAGAAATGCACATGCCCCCATTCCAGCACGGCAGTTGTGAACATCCATTGTTATCTGTGCAGTCATTGTTACCAAATTTCAGTACTTCTTCTGCACACCTGAAATAAGTAAAAAACATAAACCAAACGCTGTCCTATAAATTATTTTGCATTTTGTTTTGAATAAATATAAAAAAAAAAACTGGGATCAGTGAAGAAATGTGTCATCTTGAGAACATCAAATGGAGGGTTTATTAAGGGGAGAAATTGATATACTAATTAAATTTTAAAACTTGTGTCAGTGCACAAAATTCATGACAATAATGGAAATTCCTGGATGGATCAATAAGTAAAATAAGGGGAAGAGAACCACTCACCTATACTGAATTGATGGGTGGAGGGCAGAAACATGTATTGACACTAGCTTTTGACCACTTGCTCTTTTTTTTGCCAAAATTACACACATTCACAACACAGCCACATTTACACATGTGTTTGGATGTCTGGGGAATTGTGTGTGTGATTGTGTCTACTTTTTCTAAAAAAAGATTGAGTGCTCAAAAGCTAGTGTGAATGCTATTTCCTATTATTTGCTTTTGTGCTCCAAACACTAATCTGCTTGCTATAGGTGAATGGTTGTCTATCACTGATTGCATGTAGTACGTGAAAGTAACTACAGTAAGTGAGTTGACAGAAAACAGTTTCTGAAATTTCTCTCTCTCTCTCTCTCTCTCTCTCTCTCTCTCCCCTCCCCCCCCCCCCCCCTCTCTCTCTCTCTCTCTCTCTCTCTCTCTCTCTCTCTCTCTCTCTCTCTCTCTCTCTCTCTCTTTCAAGTTAACAGCACTATCAAGCCTATCAAGCTTGATGTATTCCTTCATTACAATGTAATACAGTCACAATTTATCCATTTACAAGTACATTTTATACACAGTGACCTCAACAGTCTGTGTTTTGTATTCCACAATTTGTTTTTTACTCAACTGGAATTTCACAACTGACAGCATACTATCTATGTTCAGGTTAATGTGCACCTAGAGTACTGTGATACTGAGAGACATCCAAATTCTTAGCTTTACAACTCACAGAAGAAAGGAGGACAGGTTTTGGAAGGAGGGCAAATCACTCAAACCCCAAGTTGTTTTGTTTTGTTTTAGAGTGCAAAAACAACTAAAGTCATACATGTCCATCTCAGAACCATAGAACATGAAGGTGAAAAAGGAGTTAAAAGTGACTACATGTTAAGCTAAGCTGACAGAAGGAAAGACAGTTAAAAATAGGGACTTACTCTGAGAAAGGTCCATAAAATATGTCATAGAGACAATGGAGGTCCTGAACTAAAGATCAAATGTCCTTCACCATCTTGCTATCATGGGTAAAAAGTAAAATGTGGTCAACAGCCTGCATGATGTTTGCTAAAAAGGCTGATAACTCAAGATGGCAAAGACAAATTAGAACATAAGAGGTTAAAAAGAAGGCATTCAGTCAGGAGATGGTGAACCTCAAAGGTTGATGACAATGAGCACTAAGTGTGAGGGATCACCACTTAACAAATGGCAATGGCTAAAAAGATAGTGCCCAATACACAACCTAGTTAAAACGATCTCCTCACGGTCAGAGCACCCAGAGGAGGTTGGAGAGGTTTAATTCTGTGGAGCTTGTCCCCATGAAGTGAAAACCATTGATGATGCCGAAGTGACACCACCTGCTGAAAGACAGCGATACAGAGATCATTGGAGGGAATGGAAGAACTAGCGACCTGAGGTAGGAGGGCTGTAGCCTTGGCTGCAGTGTCAGTGGCCTTGTTTCCTGTCAGATGGACATGACCAGGGGCAAACATTAACATTACAGTGGATCAATCAAGAGTGAACAAGTGGAAGATTTCCTGGCCCCTTTGCACTAAGGGATGGACTGTGTACAGCACAGAGAGGCTCTGAATGGCAATGAGAGAGTTGGAGAAAATAACACAACTGAAAAGCCTATGTTGCCAGATGTATTGTGTAGTATGATACAGGGCGAAGACCTCCACTGTAAATACTGGCTGAACGGATGCCATGATGGTGGATTATTTGAGACAGAGTAAGATGGACAGACATGCACATGCATAAATGAAACACCCGTAGTCTAGTTTCTAGCTGACAAGGGATTGGTACAAATGGAGGAGGATGATCTAATCTGCTCACCAGGAAGTACCACTGAGAACACATAGGACATTGAGGGGCCAGGTTCACTGGGCTGCCAGGTAAAGCACATGAGAGGACCAAGAACGTTTCCTATCGAGCATGAGCCCCAGGGATTTTGTAGTTTCAGTAAACTGAAGAGCAACAGGCACTAGATGTAAAGACAGTTGAAGAAACCCACTGCGCCACCAAAAATTCAAACAAATAGTTTTGTCAGTGGAAAAGTGAAAGCCATTGTTGCTGTTCCATGAGTAAAGACTATCGAGACAACACTGAAAATGCCACCAAAGAAGATGAGTCCATGGAGAAACGCAATAGATTGCAAAATTGTCAACAAAAAGAGAGCCTGAGATGCCCAGTGGGGACAGGCCATAATAAGGTTAATGGCTATAGCAAAGAGGATGATGCTCAGAACGGAGCCCTGAGGCACAGCTTTTTTCTGGGATAAAGGTATCAGACAAGGCAGAATGCACATGTAACATGAAAACTCAGTCTTTGAAAAATTCCTGAAGGAAATGAGGCAGGTGGCCTCAGAAGCCCCACGTGTAGAGAGTGTGGAGGATACCAGTCCTCCAGCAGGTGTCATATGCTTTCTCCAAATCAAGAAACATGGTCACAGTCTGGTATTCCCATAGTAAACCATTCATGACATGGCTAGACAAAGTGACGAGATGGTCAACTGCTCAAAATCCACATTGTGCAGTGGTTAGCAAATTGTGAGACTCAAGCCACCATATCAGTCAGGCATGAATCATATGTTCCTTCACCTTGCAAACACAGCTGGTGAGAGAAATGGCATGGTAGCTAGAAGGAAGGTGTTTGTCCTTACCAGGCTTAGGTATGGGTATGACAGTGGCTTCACACCAGTGTCTGGGAAACATACCCTCTGTCCACATGCAACTGTACATTTGAAGGAAAAAGTGGTTGCCTACATGAGAAAGTGCTGCAACATCTGAATGGTGAACATCGTTCAGCACTGGAGTGGAGGATTGGGATGAAGTGAGAGCATCATCTAGCTCCCTCATCATAAAAGCGGCTTTGTAGCATTCATGATTCTGAGAAGAGAAGGGTATTTCCCAAGCCTCATCCACTTGTTCCTGATGGAGAAATACAGGTGATAGTGTGGGGCTCCAAATCTCCACAAAATAGCAGCTCAAGGTTTTGTCCGCTATGACACCATTTGCTACTGTCAGACCTGAAATTGGGGAATTGACCTTGGTCCCAGTAGGCCAACACAGGCTGGCCCGCATGACAGAAGATGGAGTGGAACTGTTAAAAGAACTAGTAAAGGAAATCCAGCTTGCTGTTTTGCTATCCCAAAGAATACAATTACTGCACTCGCAACTGTTTATAATGAATGCAGTTCGTCATCTTAGGATGATGGTTAAGAACCCGGAGTGCAAATCTTTGTACACAAATTGCATCATGGCACACCTCAGTCCACCAAGCAATGAGGACATGGCATGGTAAAGATGAAGTTTGAGGAATGGAATGTGGTGGTAAGGATAATGTTTGTAATGGGTGCTACCTGATCATGGGGAAATGCTGTTCATCAAAAATCGCCACGGAGGAGTAAAGCCTCCAGTTGGCTTTATAAAGCTACCTTGTGGGCTTGCAATAGGTGGGGTAGAAGCCAGCATATGGATAGCACACTGTAAATGGTCGCTTGAGTACACGTCAGAGAGAATGGACCACTCAAGGTGATGGGCAAGCTGGGCAGTGCAGAACGAGAGGTCCAAATAGGAATAGGTGTGCGTGGAATCTTAAATGTATGTGGGTCCTACAGTGTAAAGGCAGATGAGGTTGATTTGATTGAGAAGGTCAGCCAGGACGGCATCACTCTGACAGGTTCTGGGAGAGCCCCAAAGGGGATGGTGTGCATTGAAGTCACTGAGCAACAAAAATGAATGAGAGAGTTGCCCAATAAGTTGGAGGAAGTCTGCCCTGGTGACATAACATGACGGTGGGATGTAGGTGGTACAAAGAGCAAAGGTGAAGCGAAGAAGGAAAATGTCTACTGCATCAACTCACAGCCAGGTGAGATGGTTTGAATATGAATGTCATTCTGGATGTGCAGCATGACTCCCCCAAGAGATGGAATGCCGTCCTCAGGGGGAAGGTTAAAGTGGACCGCAAAGAAATGCATGAGGTCAAAGCCGTTGTGCGGATGCAATTTTGCTTCTTGAAGGCAGAGAACAAGTAGGAATTGTGTTTCCAAGAGCAACCATAATTGCTACTTGTTGGAACTAAAGCCGCATATATTCTATTGGAGGAGAGGCATGACAGGGAAAGGGGAGGAGGGAAAAAATGAAAGTGTGTCACCTTGGTGGCTGCTGAGTGCCAGTGTTCAAAGACACTCTGCTGCAAGGCACAAAGGTTGGAGGATCCTGCTCTATGAGATCTACAGAGGCATCAGCATTCTCCCTCAGTTGGTCTGCGGAGTCCAGAGCAGAAAATCGATTGGTGGTGACCGTCAGTGACACAGAGTTTGGCCAGGTGAAGGTATCATGCAGCAACACCCTTGAAGAGGATCTTTGAGTCAGAGGAAGAGGAGACCGTTTGCCTTTGTTTGATTTCTTTGAGCCTTTGCAGCTGACAGATGAAGTTTCGGAAGTTTGTTGGCTGGAGGCACATAAAAAATCTTTGTGGGAGTATTCTTTCCATCCCATCTGACTTGCTGGTTGTATAGCAGGTGATTTCGCCAGGTGAGACAAAAATTTGGTGGCTTGTTGCACAGCTGGAGGAGGAGGAGGAGATGGGAATGCTACCATGACACTGGGTGATTTTACAACCACAGTGCTGAATTTGAAATTGCAACTCTGTGTGGCGATGTCCTTCATGAGTTAGATGTGGCAAGAATGATACCGTAAGTGATGGATTGTAAAATGCAGGGCTTCCAACTAGCCAACAACTTGCATGTGTCAGGGTAGGGCACTTTTTCCTTCACTCAGATCTTCTGAATGGCCCGCTCATCAGGATACATGAGACATTCTCAGGAGGAGGCTGCATGGTTGCCATTGCAATTGATTTAGCAGGGAGGAGGGGGAGGGCAATCACCCTGGTGAGCATCCCTACCACAGGTAACAGATTTGGCCAGGTGTCGACAGGACATTTGAGTGTGGTTGTAAAGATAACACTGGTAGCAGCACATTAGGTTCAGAATTTACGGTTGGACTGTGATGATTTCATAGCCTGCTTTGATCTTTGATGGAAGTCCTACTCTATCGAACATGAGAAAAAGAGTTTATGTGCGCAGTAAGGATGCATATATATTTTTCATTACCTGATGGACTGCTGTGACGTCCTGATCAGAGAGGTAAATTTGGATTTCTGCCTTGGTCAGACCATCAAGCAGCCTAATGTAAATAACACTGTGTGGAGAATTCAGCATTTGATGGGCCTCAGCATGAACAGGATAGCCATAATGAAGTAAAGCTGCAAGCAGTTGCTGTGCTTGAGAATCATAATTAGTCTCCAAAAGCAAAGTGCACTGTATAAACAAGAGCATGATTTCAAGGACCGGCAGTTGCATCAACACCTTTCTGAATATTAAATGGATTAACCATAGCAAAGGACAGTGAATTATTAGCCACACACCATTTACACTTAGTAGACATAGACTGAGAAAAAGATAAGTGGCTTATTGTGAGAAAATCACCCATGATTGCCAGCATCTCTGATGGTGCACCCCTTCTAACTGGGGGGTCCCCTCTGAGGGTGGCAAACTCACCTTAGGTGATTGTTCACACTTCAGGTCATACCTCCCAAACACCTGACAGAGGGACCAATTGACAATTTGAGAAGGTAAGAGGTCACCCCTTCCTGGGTTGGGCCTGTACCAGGGGGTACATAGGAACACTACCTGTCAACCTGGGGATGGGAATTGTGTGTTACCCAGCACCTGTTATGCATCAGAGGCATGAACCAGCCTTCAGGAGCACACAGGGAGGAAGGGGAAAAGAGGAACCTCAAACATCAAAGCAGAGTAAGGATAGTAGAAGGGAAGCAAAGAAAGAAAAAATGAATGAAAAAACAGTGGGGGACTGTTCTGATGACAGGCTACTGAAAATTCAGAATATATTCCCAAAAATACTCAAGACATGTTCCCCAGGGGAGGTGAAAAAGAATGGCAGGAGGATAGACATGCAGCACTGAAGGACCATGTCTATTGTGCTGAAATGAGGTAGAAATTTTAAGAGGAAGGGGTCAGAGAGAGAGAGAGAGAGAGAGAGAGAGAGAGAGAGAGTATGAGATCAAAGACAGTATTCTGGTAAGCACTGTACTGGTTTCAATACAGAGATTCTCTCCTCCTATCATCTCTGGGCTATGGAGTGTCTTGCTTGGCAGTACTGATGTATTGGACCGGAAATTGACATCATGTAACCACACTCACCTTGCTTCAGAGAGCACATGGCTGCACTTATATTATTCTGAAAGTAGCTGTTAATATGTGCACTACACTTGCCTACTTGCATATCACTTGCTTACTCCTATTTTGCTTGCTTGCTTACTTTGTTATGTTTTATTTTTGTTTCTGTTTTTTAGCTGCTGCTGGAATCTACTATTTTTTATATAGTTTATGTTATTGAAGAGACAAATACAGTAAGCAGGACCAAAATGATATAGGTTGCAGTAGTTATTCAGAAGTGAAGAAAGTTGCATGGTACAGAGTACTCCTGCAGAGTTGCTTCAAACTAGTCTTCTAACTGAAGATCATAACAACAACAACAACTATTAAAAAAAATCAGTCTCTATAATGTAAATACATGGTAAAACTTGAGTACCAAAATTGTTAAACAGGGGTTTACAGGAGTTTCTAGGTTTACATCCTTTATGATTTATAATGGCTTTTTTTGTATTGTGAAAATTTGCTTATCAAATCATCCCAGAATATGACTTCATATTGGTAGTAATCTAGATTTCACTTTTAGACTGAATAAATCTTAATAATTTTAACTTCACTGGGAGGAAGATGTTATGAGCCACCTTTACCCTTGATATAGATGCCCAGAAAAATATGAAAGTTTTGTGTCATATATCAAATGCTAAAAGAGAAGTCTTTATGAAATTTGGAGGTATTTCAACTTAGTTTAGATAAACAACTATACAACTTTAAAATATTTTATTGGCACAGAGTAATAATTATATTTAAAATATCCATATGAATGTATTTAAAGTAATCCCCAATGTTCCCCTGGAGTATGGTGTGATCTCATTGTATTCATTTTGTGAGAACAATTTCAGTACCATAATACATTTCTCAAAATTTAATGTGCAATGATAATTAACTTGGCCATGTATGTTACAATAAATGTTGACTACTGTTTTATTTTGAGTCTGCTTCTACAACAGGATCACACACATCTGTTGCAAAAATAGCAACCACACACTTTCTTTCTGCCAGGCAGAAGTTCTTAAGCACACATGAATTGTAATTAGCACCACAGTTTTCTTTTTAATTGCCGTCAGCCATTTTAGTATACTTGCTAATTTGTTTACTGCTTGTAGATAACTGGGGGATCAAAATGAGGAAAAGTACATGAATTTTAAAGTTACAAACATACAATAATCCACTCAGGCATAGAGTTCCACATCAGCAGTTCATCTGTCATTGCAGCCAACTGTGCACAGCAGCTAGTCACATGGTCCGAAATGTCAATACAGCCGGCTGTTTTTCTGGTGTGACACACTCCCCATTGAACTAATGCTGGAATATTGCTTACCAATGTACTAACTTTGACCTGCCACTTCCATTTTCACTTTTATCTCCCTTTGTCCTCAGTACAGAGGGTTGTACTTCATTTCTCTACCTAATCTTATGTATCAATGTGTTGTACCACTTTTTAGAACAATATTGCCATTACAGAGGAATACAGACACTGTAATACCATTACAACATTTTTCGTGTTTACTGTAATAAGAAAACCAGATTATGGAACAATGGAAAACGTAGATTATGTTAGACAGATTTTTCTGTGTTAATTACTCATCTAATTAACAAAAAATTATTGTTATATTCATTTGAGAATTATCATCAAAATGCTAGAATACTTACACACATTCATATGAATCTGACATTTCAACACATCGGAGAGGTTCTGGGCAGTTAACAAAGGCACAAGAGTCATTTAATGTACAACCATACACTACATTGTGGGCTACTACTGCCTGCGCCCACTGGGTGGCATTGATCACTGGTGGTAATGGAAGACTTTTTCCATACAGTCTGATGTCATCCATACAACCTGTTACAGATAGTGCACAGTTAATATTCAGCTGGTCATTAATATTTATTCCTTTGCAATCTTTTATCCTAATGTTAAGAATGTATTGTATTTTGTAAATTTCATTTCTAACAACAGCAGCAATAATATTCTAATCCATAATTATACAGAAATAGTTTATGTTGATTAAAGGTTGTATGGTTTTCCAAGAATTACCAATAAAACTAGTTCTATTAATACAAGTAAAATCATTAGTATGTCAGTGCTTGAACTTTCAACAGATGCATTGATTATACAGTACTTTTCCTTCAATACATCTATTTCCCAGTGATCCAAGATCACAACAGAATAACTCCACAATTTGCTATCTGCTATTTAACTGCTCATTTCCTAAAATCTATCAAGAAAATTTCTGTGTCATCTCTTGTATCTGATAAATTTAAACCATTTATCAGCATTGTGAAGACCTCTCTCATTTTGTCCCAAATCTAAGCCCCCTCCTCCATCCCCCTCTTAGATACACAGCTTATGAGAAAGTGAGACTTAAAATTCTCTGGGATTATGTTTAAAGGACTAAATTTATGAACTAAATTATTTGCTTCATAAATACCTCTCAGTCAGCCATATTTAAGATAATGACTGAGTACTTAGATATTATCCTATGCTGTAATTTTTTATATTATCTAAATATGATTGGGGTGAAGTACTGTTAACATTTTATGCTCATGGTAAACCATTCATTACTGCACAGTGATGACCAAGCTGCAAGTTATTTTCAAAATAGTTATATTTACTGTCCTTCAGGATCATTTATTATAGAATCTTCTGGTGGAAACAGAATTGTTCAGTAATTTTAATAATAAGACTGGATGCTCCTAACAGTGGTTTGAGCAAGTAGACTGTTACCAGCAACATTCAAATTAGACTATACAACATGTCATGGAAATGAGTGCAATATACTACATAAACACATGGTTTTAACACTGGTATGTTGAGGGACTTTCAACTGATACAGCTTTCACATTAGTATGATGAACACACCCAGCAATGTGTCTCAAAGTACATTGCTGCATCTTTAAAACTGTAACATCATGAAGTTGGCATACATCTACCTCTACATAGTTACTCTGCGATTCACACTTAAGTGCCTGTCAGAAGGTTCATTGAACCATTTTCATACGACTTCTCTATCATTCCACTCTCGAATGGCTCATGGGAAAAAGGAACATCTAAATCTTTCCGTTTGAGCTCTGATTTCTCTTATTTTATTATATGATCATTTCTCCCTACGTAGGTGGATGTCAACAAAATATTTTCACATTCGGAAGAAAAAGTTGGTGATTGAAATTTCGCAAATAGATCTTGCCGCAAAGAAAACCGCCTTTGTTTCAGTGACTCCCACACCAACTTGTGTATCATATCAGTGACACACTCAACCCTGTTGCACGATAACACGAAATGAGCTGCCCTTCTCTGCACTTCTTTGATGTCCTCTGTCTATCCTACCTGGTAAGGATCCCATACCAAGCAGCAATATTCCAGCAGATGATGGACAAGTGTAATGAAGGCTGTCTCTTCAGTGGGTTTGTCACATCTTCTAAGTGTTCTGCCAACAAAGTGCAGTCTTTGTTTTGCCTTTCCGACAATATTATCTATGTGGTCTTTCCAATTTAAGTTGCTCATAATTGTAATTCCTAGGTATTTGGTCAAATTGACAGCCCTTAGTTTTGTGCGATTTATCGTATACCCAAAATTTATCCCATTTCTTTTAGTACCCATGTGGACGACCTTGCACTTTTCTTTGTTTAGTGCCAATTGCCACTTTTCGCACCATACGGAAATTCTATCCAGATAACTTTGCAATTGGCATTGATCATCTGATGATTTTACTAGGCGGAAAATTACAGCATCCTCTATAAACAGTCTAAGGGAGCTGCTCAGATTATCACCTAGATCATTTATGTAAATCAGGAAACATAGAGGGCCTATGACACTACCTTGTGGAACACCAGATCTCACTTCTGTTCTGCTCGATGATTTACTGTCCATCACTATGAACTGTGACCTCTCTGAGAGGAAATCACGAATCTAGTCACACAACTGAGACGATACTCCATATGCATGCAATTTGATTAATAGTCACTTGTGAGGAATGGTATCAAAAGCCTTATGGAAATCTAGGAATATGGAATCGATCTGAGATCCCTAGTTGACAGGACTCATTACTTCATGGGAATAAAGAGCTAGCTGTATTGCACAAGAATGATATTTTCTGAATCCATGTTGGTTATGTATCAATAAGTCATTTTCCTCAAGGTGATTCATAATGTTTGAGTACAGTATATGCTCCAAAATCCTACTGCAAATTGAGGTCAGTGATATGGGTCTGTAATTCAATGGGTTACTCCTATTTCCTTTCTTGAATATTGGTGTGCCCTATGCTACTTTCCAGTCTTTAGGAACAGACCTTTCGTCAAGTGGGCAGTTGTATATGATTGCTAAGAAAGGCGCTGTAGTGTCTGCATACTCTGAAAGGAACTTGATTGGTATACCATCTGGAGTGGAAGACTTGCCTTTCTTAGGTGATTTGAGTTGTTTCACAACACCTAAGATATGTACTTTCATGTCACACATGTTAACAGCTGTTCTGGTTTTGAATTCTGGAATGTTTACTTCATCTTCTTTCATGAATGAATTACAGAAAACTGTATTTAGTAACTCTGTTTTAGTGGCACAATCATCAGTAACATTCCCATCGCTATAGTGCAGTGACGGTATTGACTAGTTTTTGCTACCGGTGTACTTTACATATGACCAGAATCTCTTTGGGTTATCTACCATATTTTGAGACAATATTTCATTGTGGAAACTATTAAAAGCATCTCGCATTAACGTTCGCACTAAATTTTGAGCTTCCATGAAACTTAGCCAGTCTTGGGGATTTTGCATCCTTATGAATTTGGCATGTTTTTTTTGTTGCTTCTGCAACAGTGTTCTGACATGTTTTATGTACCATGGTTGATCAGTCCTGTCTCTTATTAACTTAAGCAGTATGAATCTATCTATTGCTGTCAATAATGTATCTTTGAATTTGAGCCATATCTGGTCAACACTTACATAATTAGCTTGGAAGGAATGGAGACTCTGTCTTAGGAAGGCATCAAGCGAATTTTTATCTGCTGTTTTAAATAGATATATTTTGCGTTTATTTTTAGTGGTTTGGGTTGATGTGATTTTGAGCCTCGCTACAATGACCTTGTGTCCCTGTATCCGTCATGAAGCTCTCTATTAGATCAAGATTATTTGTGGCAAAGAGGTCAAGTGTGTTTTCACAACCATTTACAATTTGTGTGGGCTCATGAACTAATTGTTCAAAGTAATTCTCAGAGAAAGCATTTAGTACAATTTCAGAAGATGTTTTCTGTCTACCACCAGCTTTGAACATTTATTTTCACCAACAAATCGAGGATAAATTGAAGTCTTCACCAATTATAACTATACGAGTGGGGTATGTATTTGCAATGAGATTCAAGTTTTCTTTGAAGCGTTCAGCTATTATATCATCCGAGTTGGGGGGGGGGGGGGTGTTGGTAGAAGGAGCCAATTATGATTTGACATGGCTGTTGAGTATAACATCCACATTCGCAGGAACTATCTATTTCAACTTCACTACAAGATAAACTACTACCAACAGACACAAACACACTGCCACCTACTTTATTTAATCTATCCTTTCTGAACATGGTTTGTGCCTCTGTAAAAATTTTGGCAGAATTTATTTCCGGCTTTAGCCAGCTTTCTGTTCCTATAACGATTTCAGCTTCAGTGCTTTCTATCAGTGCTTGAAGCTCTGGTACTTTCCCAACACAGCTACGACAATTTACAACTACAATACCAACTGTTGCTTGATCGATTCTTGTCATTTCTTTGCCCTGTACCCTTCGAGACTGGAGCCCTTTTTGGTCTTTTCCAAGACTGTCTAATCTAAAAAAACTGACCAGTCCACGTCTCACAGCTTCTGCTACCTATGTAGCTGCCTTCTGTGTGTAGTGGACACCTGACCTATTTAGCAGAACCTGAAACCCCACCACCCTACGGTGCAAGTTGAGGAATCTGCAGCCTACATGGTCGCAGAACCATCTGAGCCTCTGATTCAGACCCTCCACTTGGCTCTGTACCAAAGGTCCAGAATCGGTCCTGTCTACAATCCTGCAGATGGTGAGCTCTGCCTTCATCTTGCTAGCAAGACTGGCAGTCTTCACCAACACAGATAGCTGCCAGAAACCTGAGAGAATCTCTTCCAATCCATAGCGACACACATCATTATTGCTGACATGAGCCACCACCTGCAATTGGCTGCACCCTGTACCCTTCATGGCATCCGGAAGGACCCTTTCCACATCTTGGATGACTCCCCCCAGTATGCACACTTGTGGCTGTGCTGCCATATCCCTAAGGGTCTCCATCACCCGCCTAACATTGGAGCTCCCAATGACAAGCAATCCCACCCTCTGTGCTTGTCCGGACCTCTCAGGAAGATCAGCCACTTGTTAATTATTAGCATTTCAGTGCAACCACACATAGTCAGTAGGAAGAACGCCATCTAGATTTGGTGTATAAGGGAAGATTACACTGTGAGTTTCTCATTGTGAAATCACATTTGAATGTTAGTTGTTTCAGTGCAAATTGTATTTAAGAAAGAGAATTATCTACCAAAATGTACTGAAATTCAACAGTGGCAGGATCATGGCATATTTAGATCATTTTGTCATCCCATAATATTGTTGCTCATATTAGTTAGGGTACTATGATCAGGCAAATATGGAATCAGTGGATTCAGGAGGGAGATACGTGATGCCCTGCAGAAGCTCAATGGCCCCACACAATTAGCACCTAAGAGAGCAGGTGTCTTGTTTGTTCACTACGATGGAAATGAGCTTGTTGGCAGCAAGATGAGTACCCACAGCTAATGGACCACCAAGGACTATCAACATTGTGATCACTGCTGGGACTTCCCTGGACATGGCATCAGAAACAGACAGGCTGACAGTGTTTTACCTGATGATAGCACCAGACATAGAAGTGGCACCACATCAATTTTTCAGGTAACTCCTGGCTCTACATACAGCATCAAGATGGATTAATCTGTGTTGGAGGCTCTGTATAACAAATGTTGTGAGATTGTTATTGTCTTATTTTATGGGCCCTACACCTGGGATGATGGTATAGCATGCCATTGGGTACACAACATGATCAACTCTGGTTGACATAGTTGGATGTTTGGGCAGCAGGCATTAAAATTCTGCAACATTACAACTGGTGGCTGTGACTTTCCTCTGAAGACCGTGTGACATTATCTTTCAACAAGATAATGCACGATCTCATGCTGCATGTGCCATAGCAAACTACATCGATAAAGAGGACGTTTAAGTGCTGGGTTGGCAGCACATTTTCCAGATCTCTCACCCTCTGAAAACAGCTGGTCATATGTTGCTGAGACACTGGCATGTGACCAGCCAACAACAACTGATGAACTCCGGAATGGCATTGAAAAAGCATGAAATACAGACGCATATTACCCATGCTCCTTTAATTCATTGCCCAGCCATGTTTGAGCCATCTTAGAGCCATTCTCACAACCAGAGGTGGAATGTCTGTGTACTAAATTTTGTATCCTGTGTATCCTGAAATCACTGACAAATTTACTTGTCTCTTCTTCCTGCTACACTGTTCATACACCATAAGGAAAATTTCATTACTTTCTGTAGTCCTAGTGTTGCAGTTTTAATGGTCAACAGTGTAAATGCTATTTCATAATTGTGGTTGCAATCTAAAATATTGCCTGCCTCCCCTCTCCATTCCCTGCAACCTAAGTCCAAATGAATACAATACAACCTCTTTGCTATGATCTTTTGTACTTGCAAATTTATTTATGGTGTGATTCCAAGCCAGAATCACAATATGACCAATGATAAGGAGCAGGAAAAGATACTTGCTTTCTTCCTATTCTGTGGCTCCATGATGGGCAAGATAAACCACCTGCTGAAAAGACAAGATCGAATCAATCTTCAGACCTCTGACAAAAATCCTGTAATTATGTAGATCAGTTACAGATACTGCTGGTCACAGAACACCTAGGGTCTTAAGGATACATTGCAAGCATTACATCAAACAAACAGTACACACTGTAAAAGTACACGGGAAGGACCATGAGAGGTTTTATTGCCTACACTACCCTCAGAAACGTGCTTTAGTTGAATGTGGTTTGGAAAATGATCACCATATCAGATTTCATGAAACAATTGTTGTGGCCCACGCTAACAGCTTCTGGAACTGTGTAATTAAAGAAGCCGTTGAAATAAAAGTCACCAATAGCATCATTAATAGAGACAGCAACTTGCAGCTCAGCTCGGCATGGGATCCAGTGATTGCGCAGTTGGAGCAAGGGCATCAATAGCCAAGTCAACATATGCCCATATACAGTGATGCTGTGAGCACCTGTGACATCAAAGTTGGCAGCTAGTGTTTGTAATGACATAGCAGCAGCCCACTGGCAGTCATACCACTTGCCAGTGGCCAAGAAGTGCTTGGCTGAAGGCTTGTGTAATTTTAATCATTTGAAGTTGCCGGGAACCCAAGGGGTTTTTATTCATTGCTAACCACCATGAGGCTCTGCATTCTTAATTCTAATTCTAATCTCTAGCATTACAATTCATATTTTATTCATGTCTCCACCCTTTATGTCAGCCCTCTTCTGGAATCTTTTATGCTTCTCTATCTCATTTCTGCTGTTAACTTCACTATCCATTACTTATTTATTTCTTTTCCTTTCATTTGCTTTTGTAGTTTCCCACTTCTTGTTATATACTACCACCTAATGTCCTTTCTTTAATATCTGCCAATTTGATTTGAATCCATCTCTGCCTATCATTACCTAGTTTATGTTACAATAATAGAAATTATACAATGAAATAAAAATAATAAAATACAGTAAAAACTAATGACATGCAACCAATTAACTGCCAATGAATACTGAAAATATGAAAAGCATAGATTGCTACCCACACTACATATAGGAGCTGTGAAGTTGTCAGCAGGCAGCATGAAAAAGCTTGCTAATATATATCTAAAATATTAAAGCTTTCAGACAAAAGTCCTTTTTCTGAAGTGTAAAACACAAATATAGCCACATAAATACAATCAGAATATGAATGAATGTGAAAGTGTGTGTTTTCTACTTCAACAGTCCACATTCTCAGTTTTTGTGCATTACACATTTATTTTTCTGGCCAATTCACCATTAATTTGTATTTTGCACTACACATCCCATTGTATCATCTGACTTCTCCATACAATTTCCAAAAAGTTATAATTTTTCACTTTTACTAAATAGAAGAGACTGTTAAGTTTGGACTGCCAGATATTTTTGCTACTTCTTGCTCATGTATGTTTTCTGCTGTCTGTTAAGTTTTCTATTTTTATATGAAAATGTATTACTAGTTATTCCTATTAACTACTACCAGGGTTCCTGATCATTATGAATTATCTAAAAAATAAGGGAAGTATCATATCCTTTTGATTACACCCCCAATTGTCATATAACAAGAGTACTGAAAGTCTATGTTATTAGCAAATCCTGATCACAATATCATGCAGGAATCTAAATTCTGTTAATTTTAATGCTCAGATCTCACTGTTTTCAGCACTGAAGAATAAGTAATTGTGGCAGTTACTTATTACATGCATATAGCTTTAAAAAGTGTGTACCATTTTTAAAATCAGCCTGTATTTCAAATGTCTTAATTCCTGTGTATTCAGCTTTGCCACCTGCATATATCCCTTCTCTTTTATCAGCTACAAGCAGCTGGTGCCCTCTAAAGGAGAATGTCCCATTGTATTGTGCATTTTCACCATCATCAATCTGAAGAAAAGCTGTTGAGCCATAACGAGATGCCTACAAAAGAAAGTTCAATAGTGGGTGAGAGAAATCTACACCACCACCCCATTAATAACTATAAAGTATACTCACTTTCACTGTATGCCAATATCCATCATTTACAGGGATAAAGCACAAGCATATAGCTATCTCTTCAGAATAATAGCTGTTCAAGTTGTAACGAAATACAAGAACACTGTTTCGTATCTGCAACAATGCATATTAATTCACAAAATAAATAACACAGATATGTACAACAAAAGCAGCAATACATCTGGACACTGACAATTCTGAAGTAATGCAGGAGAGAATTTGCTTATAATATTAGCAGTTTGGTAAGATTAGTGTGAGTTAATCATATTACTTTATTTAACTTAAACCTAGGGTCATAGACACACTAATTTACATTCATAAATGTATTAATGCTTCCTTTTGTTGTTGTTGCTGCTGCTGTTGTAGTCTTCATTCCAAAGACTGGCTTGATACAGTCTCCATGATACTCTATCCTAAGCAAGCCCCCTCTCTGAATAACTACTGCAACTTACATGTTTCTGAATCTGCTTACTGTGTTAATCTCTTGGTTTTCCTCTACAATTTTTACTCTCCACACTCCCCTCCAGTATTAAACTGGTGATCTCCTGATGTCTCAGAATGTGTACTACTAACCTAACCATTCTTCTAGTCAGCTAGTGCCACAAATTTCTTTTCTCCTCAATTCTATTTGGTACCTCCTCATTAGAAACATGACCTACCCACTACTCTTCAACATTCTTCTATAGCACCACATTTCAAAAGGTTCTATTCACTTCTTATCTAAACTGTTTATTGTCCATGTTTCACTTTCACACATGGCTACACTTCATATAAATAGTTTCAGGAAAGACTTCTTTACAATTAAATCTATATTTAACATTAAAAATTTCTCTTCTTCAGAAATACTTTTCTTTGCAGTGGCAGTCTAGATTTTATATGCTCTCTACTTCGGTCATCATCAGTTATTTTGTGGCCCAAATAACAAAATTCATCTACCACTTTTAGTGTCTCAATCCCTAAGCTAATTTCCTCAGCAACACCTGGTTTCATTTGACTATGGTCGGCCGCTGTGGCCGAACAGTTCTAGGATCTTCAGTCTGGAACTGCGCAGCTGCTATGGTCACAGGTTTGAATCCTGCCTTGGGCACGGATGTGTGTGATGTCCTTAGATTAGTTAGGTTTAAGTAGTTCTAAGTCTAGGGGACTTATGACCGCAGATGTTAAGTCCCATAATGCTTAGAGACATTTGGACCATTCATTTGACTACATTCCATTATTCTTGTTTTGATTTTCTATATGTTCACCCCATATCCTCCTTTCAACTGCTCTTCCAAGTCCTTAGCTGTCTCTGTCAGGATACAATGTTATTGGCAAACCTTATAGTTTTTATTTCTTCTCCCTGAACTTTAATTCATGCTCAAACTTCAGTTCTGGCTTCAAATTTTCTTCGGTTTCCTTTACTGCATGTTCAGTGTACAGACTGAATAACTTCAGGGATAGACTACAACCCTGTCTCAATCTCTTCTCAATCACTGCATTCCTTTCATACTCATCGACTCTTTAAACTGCTGTCTGTTTTCTGTTAAAGTTTTAAATTCCCTTTTGTAATCTGTATATTACCTCTGCTACCTTCAGAATTTCAAAGGAAGTATTCCAGTCAACATTGTGAAAAGGTTTCCCTAAGTCCACAAATGCTATAAATGTAGGTTTGCCTTTCCTTAACCTATCTTCTAAGATATGTCAGGGAGTCAGTATTGCCTCACATGTTCCTCCATTTCTCTAGACTTAAAACTGATCTTCCTCAAGGTTGGCTTCTACAAGTTTTCCCATACTTATGTAATAAATTTGTGTTAGTATTTTGCAACCATGACTTATGATACTGATAATTCAGTAATATTGACACCCGTCAGCATGCACTTCCTTAAGAATTGTTATTACTACATTATTCTTGTAGTCTGAGAGTATTTCACCTGTCTCTTAAATCTTGCACATCAGATGGAAGAGTTTTATCATGGATGGGTCTCCCAGGGCTATAAGTAGATTTGATGGAATGTCATCTATTCCAGTGTCTTTTTATGACTTAGGTCTTTCAGTGCCCTGTCAAATTCTTCTCACAATATCGTATCTCCCATCTCATTCTCATCTGTGTTTTCTTCTTTTTCAATAATATTGCCTTCAAGTTCACTTCCATTGTATAGTATATCCTCAGTTTGTACAGGCGGTTGGCGGAGTTGGTGAAGGTGGAAAGCCTCGCTCGCGGGGTGAAATCAGAGCTAACTATTTGTAGTATCGTTCCGAGAACCGATCGCGGTCCTCTGGTTTGGAGCCGAGTGGAAGGCTTAAACCAGAGGCTCAGACGATTCTGCGGAGAGCTGGGGTGCAAATTTCTCGACCTCCGCTATCGGGTGGAGAAATGTAGGGTCCCCCTGAATAGGTCAGGCGTGCACTACACGCCGGAAGCGGCTACGAGGGTAGCGGAGTACGTGTGGAGTGCACATGGGGTTTTTTTAGGTTAGAGAATTCCCTCCCTAGGCCCGACAAACGCCTCCTGAGACGCGGCAAGGCAGGAGTAGGCAAAATGCAACAAGGAATAACAATATTAATGTGCTAATAGTAAACTGCAGAAGCGTCTATAGAAAGGTCCCAGAACTGCTCTCATTAATAAACGGTCACAACGCCCATATAGTACTAGGAACAGAAAGTTGGCTGAAACCAGACGTAAACAGTAATGAAATCCTAAACTCTGATTGGAATGTATACCGCAGAGATAGGCTGGACAGTGAAGGGGGAGGCGTGTTTATAGCGATAAGAAGTGCAATAGTATCGAAGGAAATTGACGGAGATTCGAATTGTGAAATGATTTGGGTGAAGGTCACGGTTAAAGCAGGCTCAGACATGATAATTGGATGTCTCTATAGGCCCCCGGGCTCAGCAGCTGTTGTGGCTCAGCACCTGAAGAATAATTTGGAAAATATTTCGAGTAGATTTCCCCACCATGTTATAGTTCTGGGTGGAGATTTTAATTTGCCGGATATAGACTGGGAGACTCAAACGTTCATAACGGGTGGCAGGGACAAAGAATCCAGTGAAATATTTTTAAGTGCTTTATCTGAAAACTACCTTGAGCAGTTAAACAGAAAACCGACTCGTGGCGATAATATATTAGACCTTCTGGTGACAAACAGACCCGAACTATTTGAATCAGTTAATGCAGAACAGGGAATCAGCGATCATAAAGCGGTTACTGCGTCGATGATTTCAGCCGTAAATAGAAATATTAAAAAAGGTAGGAAGATTTTTCTGTTTAGCAAAAGTGACAAAAAGCAGATTACAGAGTACCTGACGGCTCAACACAAAAGTTTTGTCTCAAGTGCAGATAGTGTTGAGGATCAGTGGACAAAGTTCAAAACCATGGTACAATATGCGTTAGATGAGTATGTGCCAAGCAAGATCGTAAGAGATGGAAAAGAGCCACCGTGGTACAACAACCGAGTTAGAAAACTGCTGCGGAAGCAAAGGGAACTTCACAGCAAACATAAACATAGCCAAAGCGTTGCAGACAAACAAAAATTACGCGAAGCGAAATGTAGTGTGAGGAGGGCTATGCGAGAGGCTTTCAATGAATTCGAAAGTAACGTTCTATGTACTGACTTGGCAGAAAATCCTAAGAAATTTTGGTCCTATGTCAAAGCGGTAGGTGGATCAAAACAAAATGTCCAGACACTCTGTGACCAAAATGGTACTGAAACAGAGGATGACAGACTAAAGGCCGAATTACTAAATGTCTTCTTCCAAAGCTGTTTCACAGAGGAAGACTGCACTGTGCTTCCTTCTCTAGATTGTCGCACAGTTGACAAAATGGTAGATATCGAAGTAGACGACAGAGGGATAGAGAAACAATTAAAATCGCTCAAAAGAGGAAAGGCCGCTGGTCCTGATGGGATACCAGTTCGATTTTACACAGAGTACGCGAAGGAACTTGCCCCCCTTCTTGCAGCGGTGTACCGTAGGTCTCTAGAAGAGCGAAGCGTTCCAAAGGATTGGAAAAGGGCACAGGTCATCCCCGTTCTCAAGAAGGGACGTCGAACAGATGTGCAGAACTATAGACCTATATCTCTAACGTCGATCAGTTGTAGAATTTTGGAACACATATTATGTTCGAGTATAATGTCTTTTCTGGAGACTAGAAATCTACTCTGTAGGAATCAGCATGGGTTTCGAAAAAGACGATCGTGTGAAACCCAGCTCGCGCTATTCGTCCACGAGACTCAGAGGGCCTTAGACACGGGTTCACAGGTAGATGCCGTGTTTCTTGACTTCCGCAAGGCGTTTGACACAGTTCCCCATAGTCGTTTAATGAACAAAGTAAGAGCATACGGACTATCAGATCAATTGTGTGATTGGATTGAGGAGTTCCTAGATAACAGAACGCAGCACGTCATTCTCAATGGAGAGAAGTCTTCCGAAGTAAGAGTGATTTCAGGTGTGCCGCAGGGGAGTGTCATAGGACCGTTGCTATTCACAATATACATAAATGACCTGGTGGATGACATCGGAAGTTCACTGAGGCTTTTTGCAGATGATGCTGTGGTGTATCGAGAGGTTGCAACAATGGAAAATTGTACTGAAACGCAGGAGGATCTGCAGCGAATTGACGCATGGTGCACGGAATGGCAATTGAATCTCAATGTAGACAAGTGTAATGTGATGCGAATACATAGAAAGATAGGTCCCTTATCATTTAGCTACAAAATAGCAGGTCAGCAACTGGAAGCAGTTAATTCCATAAATTATCTGGGAGTACGCATTAGGAGTGATTTAAAATGGAATGATCATATAAAGTTGATCGTCGGTAAAGCAGATGCCAGACTGAGATTCATTGGAAGAATCGTAAGGAAATGCAATCCGACAACAAAGGAAGTAGGTTACAGTACGCTTGTTCGCCCAATGCTTGAATACTGCTCAGCAGTGTGGGATCCGCACCAGGTAGGGTTGATAGAAGAGATAGAGAAGATCCAACGGAGAGCAGCGCGCTTCGTTACAGGATCATTTAGTAATTGCGAAAGCGTTACGGAGATGATAGATAAACTCCAGTGGAAGACTCTGCAGGAGAGACGCTCAGTAGCTCGGTACGAGCTTTTGTTGAAGTTTCGAGAACATACCTTCACCGAAGAGTCAAGCAGTATATTGCTCCCTCCTACGTATATCTCGCGAAGAGACCATGAGGATAAAATCAGAGAGATTAGAGCCCACACAGAAGCATACCGACAATCCTTCTTTCCACGTACAATACGAGACTGGAATAGAAGGGAGAACCGATAGAGGTACTCAGGGTACCCTCCGCCACACACCGTCAGGTGGCTTGCGGAGTACGGATGTAGATGTAGATGTAGACCCTCTATATACTCCTTCCACCTTTCAGTTTTCCCTTCCTCACTCAGGGCAGGTTTTCATCTGAGCTCTTGCTATTCATACAGCTGCTTCTCTTTTCTCCTAATGTCTTTTTGATTTCCTTGTAGGCAGTATCTATCTTTCCCATAATGAAATATGCTTCTAAATCCTTACATGTGTTCTCTAGCCATTCCTATTTAACCATTTGATACTTTCTGTCAATCTCATTTTTTAGATGTTTGTATTTCCTTTTGCAGGCTTCATTTGCTGCATTTGTTATATTGTCACAAAAGAAGCTGAGTAGCACAATGGTGTAATGATAATGATTATGATACCAAAATGTTGCATGGAGGGTCGTGAGTTCAAAACTCACCTGGACTGTACAATTTTAATTTCTATATTTGGTTCAAGTACATTCTAGAAGTATTCACAAATGTCAAGAATCAATGTACTGGTATGTTCTGTAGCTATATATATATACTGCATATGTTCTGGCAGGAGGTAGTTCACTCTGCACTCTTGTATGTGCAAGTGCTGAATAAACCTTTGTTAAGTGAAGTTAGTGTTCGTCATTATCTAATTACACCGCCTTTTACATGACATTATTCTGGTGGAGGCACCGGTTATTGGAACTTGTGATAGCTCTTATTATAAACAACACAGTGACTCCCATTAAGCCGCAATAGAGCTGCCGTTTATGTGACAAAAAACCCGAGTTCGAGTCATATTCAACAGATCACAATCTACCAGACACAGAAGGAGAAGGGGATGTTACAATGACAGCAACTGTGTTCCACCACATAAGACATCCTTCTGGGTTCTCTGGTGATGATGGCCAAGGTCCAAAACAAGTGGGTGAAGTTATATGAGCTTGTAGCCAAATTTAACAAATGGGATGACACTGTGTGTTTGGCTAATGTATTTTACTATTTGGAAGGCACACTGCCAAGCAATGGTATGAGAACAACAAGGAGAAGTTCACAAGTTGGGAAGTATTACAGGTGGAACTGCGCAAGTATTTCGGTGACACACAACAACGTAAGTGCAAGTTTGAAGATAAATTAAAGAGCAGGGCACAGCATCCAGGAGAAACTACAGTAACCTACATTCAAGATGTCTTGGAACCGTATAAAATAGTGGATCCTAGAATGAAGGAGGAAGATAAGGCTGCATATCTCATGAAGGGTGTTGCTGAGGACATGTATCAAGCCCTACTCCTGAAGGAGGTTTTGAGAGCAGACGACTTCATAAAATGGAGCCAGTAAATTGAGACAATGCATCAAAAAAGAATTACACGCAAGAAGTTTGAACAGCTTCCAAACATCTTAGTGATGTCTGTGATGGGGAAAGCAACTGATTTCACAAGTGCCCTTCATCAGATAGTGAGAGAGGAAGTTCAGAAAGCACTTGGATTGCATGGCGAGCAAAAACCGAGACACTTCAAGAGGTCATAAGGGAGGAAGTGGAACAGACATTGAACCCAATCTCTCGTCCTTCATTTCCCTTTAAAATGGTGAAAAAGTCAAGACCCAGGCAGTGTTACATTCCTACAATGCCACATGAGGAACCTGTTTGGGCACCAAGGAAGAATGACGTCTGGAGGGCCCAGGATAACCAACCAGTATGTTTCCACTGTGGATGACCAGGACATGTGGTGCACTATCGTTGAGAAAGGCAGTGAATATCTTATGATACCCGCACCAAAAAAATGGTTCAAATGGCTCTGAGCACTATGGGACTCAACTGCTGTGGTTATCAGTCCCCTAGAACTTAGAACTACTTAAACCTGACTAATCTAAGGACATCACACACATCCATGCCTGAGGCAGGATTCGAACCTGCGACCGTAGCAGTTGCACATACCCGCACCAGAAGACAGCAGATTGATCTTAGCCAATGCCTGTTCCGGGATGACGAAGATGAACAAGATTTGGGTGCAGGACGACGTAGGTCACCATTGCCGCAAGCTAGCCATGGAGAGGACATTCCCCAACATGGTGATCAAGGCCTCCATTGCCATTTAGAAGCTCTAGCCAATCACCCAGCTGCCATAACCTGGAAAGTTAAAGGGTGCAACCTTCCTTGGAGGTGAGGTTGCCAAAGAGAAAAATCCTCCATGGTCGATCACTACAAAAATCATAGGAAACTACATCAATATCCTTATGGATGGCCAACCAGCCCAAGCGCTTGTGGACTCTGGAGCATCATATTCAGTCATTTAGGAGAAGTATTGTCGCCAGTTGCAGAGAACCATATTCGTTGACAGCAAAACATCTCTGCTGAAGGTGGCTAATGGGAAATATGTAAAATCTACAGGAAGATGTACCATTAATGTCGGTATAAGTGGCCAGACACAGCCCTTAGAATTCATTGTCTTGCAAGAGTGTAATCACAACATCATTCTCGGATGGGACTTTTTGGAAGCTTCTCAGGCAATTATAGATTGTGGTCGCTCAAAGATTTTGCTAGACGAGATGAGATACTGTGGACAGGAAGATGCACATCCGAGTATGTGGAGACTATGTCTGCCGTATGAATGATCATTCCTGCAATCAGCACTAGCAAGGTAACTGTCACGTGTCATGCCATGCATCAGCCCATGGATCTTGTAGTGGAATGTAAGAGAAGCGTACCACTGAAGAATAACTTGGTCATCCCAGACTCTGTCGTCTCATTTAAGAACAGATTTGGTGAATTATGGATAGTTAACTGTCGTTGGGAACCGCAGATCCTTCCAAGACGCATGTGCCTAGCAAACACTGAGTCATTAATTGAAGAACAGCTGAGGGTCATAGAAACCTCCCATGCCAACTCTGTGGGCAAAATTAGTGCTACCACTACAAGACAAGATCTTCTAGCTCGACTATCACCAGACCTCACTAAGAAACAACAGAAGAAGCTACTTGCCATTCTCCAAGAGTTCTCTGAATGCTTAACTCCACAGATGAAGAGCGAATTAGACAAATTGACAGTGAAGCACCATATTAGCACTGGAGACCATCAACTAATACGCCAGAGAGCATACTGTGTGTCAGCAACAGAATGTCAAATAATTCACGACGAGGTAGAGAAAATGATGAAGTATGACATCATTCAGCCTTTGCAGAGCCCATTGTCATCACCAGTGGTCCTTGTCAGGAAGAAGGATGGCAGTTGGCGCTTTTGTGTTGATTACAGGAAGCTTAATACGATAGCTAAAAAGGGCATTTACAGTATTCCACAAATTGATGATACACTACATTGTCTGAAGGGGGGCTCAGTTTTTCTCAACCATGGACGTGTACAGGGTGTTTCAAAAATGACCGGTATATTCGAAACGGCAATAAAAACTAAGTGAGCAACGATAGAAATACACCGTTTGTTGCGATATACTTGGGACAACAGTACAATTTCAGGCGGACAAACTTTCGAAATTACAGTAGTTACAATTTTCAACAACAGATGGCGCTGCAAGTGATGTGAAAGATATAGAAGACAACGCAGTCTGTGGGTGCGCCATTCTGTACGTCGTCTTTGTGCTGTAAGCGTGTGCTGTTCACAACGTGCAAGTGTGCTATGGACAACATGGTTTATTCCTTAGAACAGAGGATTTTTCTGGTGTTGGAATTCCACCGCCTAGAACACAGTGTTGTTGCAACAAGACGAAGTTTTCAACGGAGGTTTAATGTAACCAAAGGACCGAAAAGAGATACAATAAAGGATCTGTTTGAAAAATTTCAACGGACTGGGAACATGATGGATGAACGTGCTGGAAAGGTAGGGCGACCACGTACGGCAACCACAGAGGGCAACGCGCAGCTAGTGCAGCAGGTGATCCAACAGTGGCCTTGGGTTTCCGTTCGCTGTGTTGCAGCTGCGGTCCAAATGACACCAACCTCCACGTATCGTCTCATGCACCAGAGTTTACACCTCTATCCATACAAAATTCAAACGCGGCAACCCCTCAGCGCCGCTACCATTGCTGCATGAGAGACATTCGCTAACGATATAGTGCACAGGATTGATGACGGCGATATGCATGTGGGCAGCATTTGGTTTACTGACGAAGCTTATTTTTACCTGGACGGCTTTGTCAGTAAACAGAACTGGCGCATATGGGGAACCGAAAAGCCCCATGTTGCAGTCCCATCCTCCCTATATCCTCAAAAAGTACTGGTCTGGGACGCCATTTCTTCCAAAGGAATCATTGGCCCATTTTTCAGATCCGAAATGATTACTGCATCATGTTACCTGGACATTCTTCGTGAATTTGTGGCAGTACAAACTGCCTTAGACGACACTGCGAACACCTCGTGGTTTATGCAAGATGGTGCCCGGCCACATCGCATGGCCGACGTGTTTAATTTCCTGAATGAATATTTCGATGATCGTGTGATTGCTTTGGGCTATCTGAAACATACAGGAGGCGGCGTGGATTGGCCTCCCTATTCGCCAGACATGAATCCCTGTGACTTCTCTCTATGGGGACACTTGAAAGATCAGGTGTACCACCAGAATCCAGAAACAATTGAACAGCTGAAGCAGTACATCTCATCTGCATGTGAAGTCATTCCGCCAGACACGTTGTCAAAGGTTTTGGGTAATTTCATTCAGAGACTACGCCACATTATTGCTACGCATGGTGGATATGTGGAAAATATCGTAATATAGAGTTTCCCAGACCGCAGCGCCATCTGTTGTTGACAATTGTAACTACTGTAATTTCGAAAGTTTGTCTGTCTGAAAATGTACTGTTGTCCCAAGCATATTGCAACAAACGTTTTATTTCTATCGCTGCTCATTTAGTTTGTATTGCTGTTTCAAATATACCGGTCATTTTTGAAACACCCTGTACTTGGGACACTGGCAGATTGAAGTAGATGAAGCTCATCATGAGAAAACTGCATTCATCACCCCTGAGGGCCTTTATGATTTTAAGGTAATGCCATTTGGTTTGTGTAATGCACCAGAAAAAGCTTTGATGACTGACCATGTACTTGGTATGTATGATGAGAGAGCACCTACAGAACTACACACAGATGCCAGTGGGTATGGGATCAGTGCTGTTCTGGTGCAAATTTCAGATGGAAAAGAGTAGGTTATATCCTATGCTTCTAGGACACTTACAAAAACTGAGAGAAATTACTCAGCTACAGAAAGAGAATGTCTTGCTGTGATCTGGGACATGTGCAAATTTCGACAGTATCTCTATGGAAGACCATTCACAATTGTTACAGACCACCTTTCACTTTGCTGGTTGACATGTCTTAAAGATCCAACAGGATGACTCACCAGGTGGGCACTACGTCTTCAAGAGCATGACATTACCACAGTGTACAAAAATGGAAGAAAACACCAAGATGCCGACTGTCTCTCAAGAAAACCTGTGCAAGACCATCAAGACTTTGATGAAGAAAGTGACTGTCTCACTGCACTCCAGGATCTCTTTGCTGAGCAGAAGAAGGACACCAAGATATCTCAAATTATGCTTGCCTTAAATTGGTCAGAGGATGTGAAAGGACAATTTAAGGTAGTTAACTGATTATTTTGCAAGAAAAACTTTGATCCATTTGGAAAGAGGCTGCTAATAGTGATTCCTAAACACACGCGCTTAGATGTTCTACAGATATTCCATGCCACACCTGAGGCCAGACATTTATGATTTATTAAGACAAACAATAGCATCCGCAAGAGATTTTTCTGGCCACGTTTATTTAGGGGTGTCCATCACTATGTGTCACACTGTTGAGAGTGCCAGAGGAGAAAGGCAGTTCTTCAGATGCCAACTGGCTGACTCATACCAATTCCACCAGTCGAAACGCCTTTCCAGTGTGTTGGGATTGACCTCCTTGGATGATTTCCAACATCTGCTAGTGGCAATAGATGGATTATTGTTTGCGCTGATTATCTGACATGCTATACCATTACAAAAGCCGTGAAAACAGCCAAAGCATCTGAGGTATCCATATTCACTGTGGAAGACATTGTATCAAAACACAGTGCCCCAAGGTTGTTAATTATGGATTGAGGGAAAGTTTTTCAATTGAATCTTGTGACAGAGATAAACTGTTGGTGCAAGATTACTCATCACATAACAACTGTCTACCATCCACAAGCTAATGAGCTTACTGAATGCCTTAATAAGACCTTGGCTGTCATGTTATTAATGTTCATCAATGTTGAGCAGAACAACTGGGATAAGTGACATTTGCCTTCAACACCGCCAAACAAGACACCGCAGGATTTATGCCATTTTTGCTGGTGGATGGGCAGGAGGCGACTATATTCATGGACACTGTGTTTCCATTACATCCTGATGATGTGGACGATGACTGCATCAGGCAGGTGTTAACCAGAGCTGAGGAAGCTCGGCAGTTGGCTCGACTCCGCACACTGCAGGCTCAAGAAAACAATCGCCGAAGGTATGACATGAGCCACCACCCTGTAGTCTACCAGCCTGGTGACCTCACCTGGATCATCACTCCTGTTTGGAAGGTTGGTCTCTCTGAGAAACTCCTCAAGCGCTACTTTGGACCTTATAAGGTTGTAAGACAGTTGTCTGATGTTACTTATGAAGTTGAAGATTTTGACCCTGACACAAGACATCGAAAGAGCAGAGATACGGTCCACATCCTTTGAATGAAGCTCTACAAGGATCCTGCCACCCAGGGTAAATTCGAAGCTCCAGTGACAGGCAACAAGCAGAGAAGTGACAAAGAGTGTAGCGGCAAAAGAAGTTCTAAGAAGATCACCACCAGGGCGAACATCAGTCATCGGGAATTGGAGTATTCTGGAACGATGACTTGTTCCCAGACTAGGAGAACGTAACACTGAGATGCTGTTCACTTAAGGAGGGAGCAGTGTCGCAAAAGAAGCTGAGTAGCACCGTGGTGTAGTGGTTATGATACTAAATTGTTGCATGGAGGGTCGTGAGTTTGAAACTCACCTGGACTGTACAATTTTAATTTCTATATTTGGTTTGAATACATTCTATAAGAATCCACAAATGTCAAGAATTACTGTACTGGAATGTTCTGTAGATGTATATATAATATATGTGTTCTGGCCGGAGGCAGTTTGCTCCATGCTCTTGTATGTGCAACTGCTGAATAAACTTTCGTTAAGTGAGGTGCTCATCATTCATCGAATTACACCTTCTTTTACATGACAATATTTTCTCCTGTGTTATCCAAGCATTTCTACAAGGCATTGTCTTTTCATCTATTTAATCCTCTGCTCCTTTCCACTGTTCTACTCAACTATTACATAGTGCTCCCTCTGAAAGTATCAAAACCTCTGGTTCTTTCAGTTTGTCCAGGTCTCATCTCCTTAATTTATACCTTTCTTGCAATTTGTTTAGTTTTAATATACAGTTTATAGCCAGTAAATTGTGTACAGAGTTCCTACTTGCTCTGTAAATATCTTACAATTTAAAATGTGGTTCCAAAATCGTTGTGTAATCACTATACGTAGGTTGGAACTTAAATAGTGACAACACTGCTGTGGAGACACTATGCAATGGAAGCTACTATTGTCACTGATAGCACCTTCCCTCTGAGCAAATGGACTCACCCAACCCATATCACCAGTGTGCACACAATCGAGGGAAAAACAGTTACTTGTGAGCGAGTTGTCTAACGTAATGGTGTACGGCTGTGATGGTGTTATCCTAATACATTACATTCCTCCACTTCAGACCGTCAATGCACAGAATTACTGTTTATTTTTGGAGCATCGCCTGCATCCAGATTTGAAAAAGAAGCAGTGACATTTTCTGTGCAACCCACCCATCATTTTGCATGACAATGCACATGCGCATACAGCTGAAGCTGTGGCTGCCCTGTTTGGATGATGGGCTTGGGAAGTATTGTACCATCCAACATAATCCCTGGACTTAAGTTGTTGTGACTTTGATTTGATTCCGAAAATGAAGGAACCTCTTTGTGATATTCACTTCAGAACTGTTCCAGAGATTCGACAGGCAGTAGACCACTCCATTCACACCATCAACAGAACAGGCTCTGCTGACGGTATACTACACCTTCCACATCGCTGGCAATGGGTTATACACAACACTGGTGACCACTTTGAAGGACAATAGCAGCTGCAAACATGTAACTTTTTTGTATCAATTGTGAATAAACAGTTGCCACTATTTAAGTTCCAACCCTTGTGTAATCAGCCTGGAACCTTCTGCTGTCTCCAGGCCTCTTCCACATATACAACCTCCTATCATGATTCTTAATCCAAATTTAGCAATTATTAAATTATGCTCTGTAAAATTCTAGCATGCGGGTTCCCATTTCATTCCTATCCCCTGGTACATATTCACCTACTATTTTTCCTGCTCCTCCGTTACCTACTATTGAATTCCAGTCCACCATAACAAATAAAATTTCATCTCCTTAACTATCTGAAGAATTTATTTTATTTTGTCAGACTTTCCTTCAGTCTATTCATCTGTGGAGCTAGCTGGTACATAAGCTGATATTACCATGATAGGTATAGCTTAGTATCAATCTTGACTATGGTAATGTGTTCGCTATGGTGTTCATAGTAGCATAACTGTATTCTTATTTTCTTATTCATTATTAAACTTACTCTTGCATTCCCTTTATTTGAATTTGCATTTATAACCCTGTACTCACCTGGTTCCCACTACATCTAACTCCAACTTATCCATTTCCCTTTTTAAATTTTCTAATCTACCTGTGCAATTAAGGGATTTAACATTCCATACTCCAATCCATAGAATGCCAGTTTTCTTTCTCCTGAAGATGACATCCTCCTGAGTAGACCCTAGCTGAAGATCCAAAGGGGGCTATTTTACTCCAGAATATTTTACCAATGAGGACACCATCATCATTTAACCATACACTAGAGCTGCATACCCTTAATAAAAATTATAGCTGTAGTTTCCATCGTTTTAGCTGCTCATAGTACCAGCATAGCAAGTCTGTTTTGATTGATGTTACAAGGCCAGATCAGTCAATCATCCAGACTGTTACCCTAGAAACTACTGAGAAGGATGCTGTCCCTCTTCAGGAACCACACTGTTTGTCTGGCCTCCCAACAGATACCCCTAGGCTGTGGGGCTGTGGTTGAACCTGCAGTATGTCTTTCGGTATCACTGAGGCATGCAAGCTACCTCACCAATGGCAAGGTAGATGATTTATGGAAGAGAGAGTGCCATATTTTGTGTGTGTGTGTGTGTGTGTGTGTGTGTGTGTGTGTGTGTGTGTGTGTGTGTGTCTTGTTGGTCAAATTATATTGTCACAGTCTTATTGTTGTGTCTATCTGTGACTTGGCATCTCTGCTACAGACTTTTTAATGTACACTACTGGCCATTAAAATTGCCACACCAAGAAGAAATGCAGATGATAAATGGGTATTCATTGGACAAATATATTATACTAGAACTGACACGAGATTACATTTTCACGTAATTTGGGTGGATAGATCCTGAGAAATCAGGACACAGAACAACCACCTCCGGCCGTAATAACGGCCTTGATACATCTGGGCATTGAGTCAAACAGAGCTTGGATGGCGTGTACAGGTACAGCTTCAACATGATACCACAGTTCATCAATAGTAGAGATGTGTATTGTGACAAGCCAGTTGCTCGACCACCATTAACTGGACGTTTTTCAATTGGTTAGAGATCTGGAGAATGTGCTGGCCAGAGCAGCAGTCAAACATTTTCTGTATCCAGAAAGGCCCATACAGGACATGCAACATGCGGTCGTGCATTATTCCGCTGAAATGTAGGGTTTTGTAGGGATCGAATGAAGGGTAGAGCCACAGGTCATAACCCATCTGAAATGTAACGTCCGCTGTTCAAAGCGCTGTCAATGCAAACAAGAGGTGACCTAGACGTGTAACCAATGGCACCCCATACCATCACGCCGGGTGATATGCCAGTATGGCAATGACGAATACACGCTTCCAATTTGCGTTCACTGCGATGTTGTCAAACATGGATGTGACCATCATGATGCTGTAAACAGAACCTGGATTCATCCGAAAAAATGGCGTTTTGCCATTTGTGCACCCAGGTTCGTCATTGAGTACACCATCGCAGGAACTCCTGTCTGTGATGCAGCATCAAGGGTAACCAAAGCCACAGTCTCTGAGATGATAGTCCATGCTACTGCAAACGTCGTCAAACTGTTCGTACAGATGGTTGTTGTCTTGCAAACGTCCCTATCTGTTGACTCAGGGATCGATATGTGGCTGCACAATCCATTACAGCCATGCGGATAAGATGCCTGTCATTTCAACTGCTAGTGATACAAGGCCGTTGGGATCCAGCACAGCATTCCGTATTACCCTCCTGACCCCACCGAATCCATATTCTGCTAACAGTCATTGGATCTTGACCAATGCAAGCAGCAATGTTATGGTACAATAAACCACAATCGCGATAGGCTAGAATCTGACCTTTACCAAAGTCTGAAATGTGATGGTCCATATTTGTCCTCCTTACACGAGGCACCACAACAACATTTCACCAGGCAATGCCGATCAACTGCTCTTCGTATATGAGTAATCAATTGGAAACTTTTCTCATGTCAGCACATTGTAGGTGTCGCCACCGGTGTCAACCTTGTGTGAATGCTCTGAAAAGCTAATCATTTGCATATCACAGCATCTTCCTCCTGTTGGTTAAATTTCACATCTATAGCATGTCATCTTCGTGGTGTAGCAATTTTAATGGCCAGTAGTGTATATGGCACATAAATAAGTACGTAGTACACAAAGGGGAAACATTATTACCAAATATCTCAAGAAGTTCTTAACCTATTTACTTCAAATTTTTACACAATACTCTGATTTATTTTGAGATGGGCACAGGCTATATATTTTAATATATAAATAAAATAGAAAGAAACTTCCACATGGAAAGTGTGTCTGTATATGTATGGATGGATATGTGTGTGTGTGTGCGTGTGTGCGCGCGCGCGCGCGAGTATATACCTATCCTTTTTTCCCCCTAAGGTAAGTCTTTCCATTTCCGGGATTGGAATGACTCCTTACCCTCTCCCTTAAAACCCACATCCTTTCGTCTTTCCCTCTCGTTCCCTCTTTCCTGAAGAAGCAACCGTTGGTTGCGAAAGCTAGAAATTTTGTGTGTGTGTTTGTGTGTTATTTTATTGTGCCTGTCTACCGGCACTTTCCCACTTCGTAAGTCTTGGAATCTTTATTTTAATATATAGTTATATATATGTAATATATATAGGATAAATATTGTTACCAAAATTCTGAAAAGTACTCAGCCACATTACTTCAAATATACTCATATATAATGCTGAGTGTGAGTGTCTTGCCCACACAATGTTAGTATCAATAAAGCACAAGGGGAAATGTTACATTGTTGTTAAGGCAATTTAAAAGAATCATCTTTCTTGTGCAATGATACATAGTGCTTTCACATGTTGGACACCCTCCCCCTTCCCACTCCACTATGGATTGTTGCTCTCATTTGACGCATTGCAGTTTGCCTGTCCTGAACAGTCAAAGAGAGCAGTTACATGTGTGTAAGGTGTGTGTGCTTGTGTGAATTAGTGTGTGTTTCTCTTTTCTGATAAAGGCTTTGGCCAAAAGGTTCATGTGTAACAATAGTCTTTACATTGTGCCTGTCTGCAACTCAGTGTGTCATCTTTACAGTGAGTAGCAATCTATCCTTTCCCACCTGGACTCTACATAGTTTGTTACTTTTTTTTAAAAAAAAGTTGGATGCTGCTTAAATGAGATGTTTATTTGCAGTTTTTTTCCAATTCAGAAAAAAATGGGATAAAAGGACCAAGCAAAGTTAATCTTTTTCAGCTAATTAGTAAATAAAATTGAGACTATTCACTATTGTTCATGTTAATTGAATTAGTTTCTTTTTTCCCTTTCAATCCTCATATTGATACTTTTATCTTGATTATTTTAAAAATATTTAACTACTAATTTTTTAAAACATGTATCCAGTTTGAGGAAAATTGACTAAATCGCAGAGTTCAGAAAAAAATGGCACAAAAACTACCATCCTGAATTATTCAAATGCTGTAGTGGGTCATTATCTACATGAACAAAATATATTCACATTTATTGGAAAATGAATGTTATAATCACCATTATAATGCCTCACACTGCTGTGTTTGAAAATGCTTTCACTATCTTTTTGACAATTTGCCTGTGCCATTATTTATGATTCTGTTGGACTTTTCTTTTCTTGCCTAAGCCTAATGAAATATTTATTTTGAGTTCAATATCCAATTAATTACATTCAGCTGGACTGCATGAAGTTATCAGTTTGTATTCTTGTTGGGAATGCTATTGTGGGGACTAACTAAAAATAGATGTTTTGCTATATCTGATATAATATCAACGTTAGAATTCCCACATACAATACCTTCTAATAATTTACCAATAATTCTCTTAACTGCCTCATGAAATATAAAGAAAATTCTTGTTGGTGGCTTGTATATAATTGAAATTACCAAAGTGTCTGTTCCCAGTAGCTCTAATGAGCATAGCGTCACCTGAATATTTCAACACAACATTCAAAAGATATTTATCCTTGCCTTTTACTAGTTCTGCATGATATCATGATATCACAGATTCTAAAATCTTGTTTCTCACAAACAGATACTACACATAACTTATGAATACATTATCTGATGTTTTAGGTATAGATATTAGTAAAGCTGGATGGAGGAGATATTCTAGAAATTTAAAACTGTCATTCCAACATACACATTCAGGTTCTCCAAAATTTACTTCTGTTTTATTTATGTTACCTCTGACATTTCCTGAAACAATATTAGACAGAGGAACACAAAAATCTACAGTACTGCCTTATCATTGTCTAGTATCTTCAAATGCTACCACCATAAACAGAAGCGCCACACAGACTCCTCTTAAATACAGACAAGAAATATTAGTGCATTTTTTGATAGACTAGTATTTTCACAAATATGGAAATATTAAAACTAAAAAATAAAATATGTAAAAGGTTCAAACCTCCAGTATTGCATACTCTTGTGAATGGTGATCAGCTATGTGAATGAGCTCCCCATTTGTCTCTTTTGTTCTAAATCTCATTTGCACAAGAGTACTGAAGTGACTAGGTTCAAAAGAAAGTGCAAACTTGACATAGCTATGAGGCAGGAAGGTGAATGGATGGGTTGGCTTCACACATGTTATTCCACTCCATCCTGGTTGACACAAACAGATGGGCAGTGATCCAGTCAAATCAGCAACACAGGACCCTCTGTTTCCACAATCCAGATTTCTGCATATGTTCTCAATCTTGACACAACCTGCTCCTGTTCCTGATGACATCCTAGAGCCTGATAGATCTAGAAGCTGCTGAAAAAAAAACATAGAAAGCCACCAACTATTAACATTTTAGTTTATTTTAACACACAAAAGAAGGAAAACAATATCAAGTCTTGAGAGAAATATAGAAACTCTTTGATTCACTCAAACATGGAAAGAAATTTAAAGTATGGACATCAGTTAATTCTGCCTGTAGCACTACTACATGAACTGAGTAGACAGCTAGTATTGCTGGCTTTCCAACACATGGATAAAGTTAGAGGACTGGCACTATGAAACTGTAAAATTCCAACTGTCAAAGGCAGGGTCCTCCAGGAATAACAATACAAGATTATTGTGAATGACTGAAGCGATTTCACAGATTTACTGTACCTGCATTATTTGACACATTGTTACATGAAGTTCTTTTTTGAGATATTGTAAGTTCTGCATGTGTCCCTCCTACTGACTCTGCAGATATGAAGTTCTTTTATGTTCAGTGCAGCATGTCCCTATAATCTGCTGCAGAGCACTGTTGATCTGAGCTCACAGTTCTGGTATTTTTGTTGGCAGATGAGGTGTAAACACCTCAAAATCACACACAAAAGTCACTTGGAATTAGGTTAGGAGAGTGTGGAGGCCATAATATGAATTAATGATCAAGCAATAAATCAGTTTCTCAGTTTCCTGTTTAAGAATTCACAAAAATGATCATGGAAGTGGGCTGGGATGAGGCTGAGCACCACCATCTTTGGCCTCATCCGAGATGTGGAGGCAGCCTTGTCTGTGGCTATCAAGAGTGCAGGATGCAGTCGTCTACAAGTTATGGCTCATGTTAGCACTGATGATGCCTGTCCTGTGGTTCAGTTCATATAGGCAGCTGACAAGAGTTGGTGAAGAATGCTGGCCTCATGTACAGGATACAAGCAGAATTTGCAATTTGCAGCATTTTTCCTGTAGTTGATCAGGGTCCTTTGGTTTGGAGCCGAGTGGAGGAACTCAACCAAAGGCATTGCTCTGTGACAGTCTTTACTTCAGGTTTCTAGACCTATATTATCAGGTGAGACTCGCCCTGACAGGTCAGAGGTGCACTACACAATGGAGGCAGCTATTCTGGTAGCACAGTATTTGTGGAGGGTGAATGGCTTTTTTTTTTTTAATGCTAGACAGTAGTCTGGGGTACTACACTTGCCAGTCTATATGCAGAAAAGGAAATCAGACCATTTTCAGAATAAAGACAATTCAATTGTCAAAATTTTATCAGTTAATTGTTGAAGTACTTGTGACAAAGTTTTGAATTTACTGCCCTCCAGGAAAGTCCTCACACTCGAATTATTCTTGAGACAGAGCTGGCTGAAATTGAAAGTAGAATATTATTAGCAGAATATTTAGTGAGTCATGGAATGTATACCGGAAAGTTGGATTAGACACTATAGGAGGGGGAGTGTTCACTGTGATTGACAAAAATATGGTCTCTAATGAAGTCGAAATTGAGTGTGACAGTGAGGTTATCTAGCCACAGACAGACGGTCATGTGAAGCACTTTTTGAACACTTTTTCTGAAAACAGTCTTGAGCATCTAATTTGGCAGCCCACATGTGATGGAATTATCTTAGACCTTTTGGCCACAAATGGGCTGGACTTGATTGATAACATCAGTGTAGACACACTGTATTTCACAATACATTTTTAAGGGTATTTGAAAATTGTTTTCCCAAGAAAATAGTTAAACATAATTCCAAGAAAACATATAAAAAACCTTGGCTAACTAAAGGAATAAGAATATCTTGCAACCGCAAAAGAGAACTGTATCTAACAGCAAGATGGAGTACTGACCCCGAAATTGTTCAATATTATAAAAACTATTGTGCGGTACTAAGAAAAGTTATTAAAAAGTCCAGAAGCATGTGTATCATGTCTGAGATCAGTAACTCTGATAATAAAATTAAAGCAATTTGGAATATTATTGAAAGGGAAACAGGGCAACCAAGAGCACAGGAAGACTTTAGTGCAATAAAATTGAATGACAAGTGCACTAACAAACAATCAGAAATTGAAAATATTTTGAATAATCATTTTTTAAATGTTGTGGAGAAAATAGGATCTAGATCTTCACTAGAAGAGGCAAGGCTATTAATAGAAGAGGCCATACCTGCACAGTTTGAAACAGCTGTAATTCCACCAACCTCTCCCTCTGAAATCAGTAAAATAATAAACTCACTGAAAAGTAAAAGCTCTTACGGAATTGATGGCATTTCCAGCAAAGTACTTAAAGCTTGTTCCCCACAGATAAGTAGAATTCTCAGCCACGTATGTAATAGCTCTTTGGAGCAGGGTGTTTTCCCTGATAGACTGAAATATGCCATTGTAAAACCATTGCATAAAAAGGGGGATATGTCGGATGTCAACAACTACCGCCCAATCTCTCTTCTGACAGCTCTATCAAAAATTTTTGAGAAAGTAATGTATTCAAGAGTAGCCTCCCATATTTGTAAAAATAAAGTACTAACAAAATGTCAGTTTGGTTTTCAGAAAGGCTTTTCAACAGAAAATGCTATATATGCTTTCACTGATCAAATATTAAATGCTCTGAATAACCGGACATCACCCATTGGTATTTTTTGTGATCTCTCAAAGGCCTTTGATTGTGTAAATCATGGAATTCTTTTAGATAAGCTAAATCATTATGGTTTGAGTGGGGCAGTGCACAAATGGTTTAATTCATACTTAACTGGAAGAATGCAGAAAGTTGAAATAAGTGGTTCGTGTAATGTTAAAACAGCTGATTCCTCAAACTGGGGTGCTATCAAGCACGGGGTCCCACAGGGTTCGGTCTTAGGTCCTTTACTGTTCTTGATATACATTAATGACTTACCATTCCACATTGATGAAGATGCAAAGTTAGTTCTTTTTGCTGATGATACAAGTATAGTAATAACATCCAAAAACCAAGAACTAAGTGATGTAATTGTAAATGATGTTTTTCACAAAATTATTAAGTGGTTCTCAGCAAACGGACTCTCTTTAAATTTTGATAAAACACAGTATATACAGTTCCGTACAGTAAATGGCAAAACTCCAGTAATAAATATAGAATTTGAACAGAAGTCTGTAGCTAAGGTAGAATTTTCAAAATTTTTAGGTGTGTCCATTGATGAGAGGTTAAACTGGAAGCAACACATTGATGGTCTGCTGAAACGTCTGAGTTCAGCTACGTATGCTATTAGGGTTATTGCAAACTTTGGTGATAAGAATCTCAGTAAATTAGCTTACTATGCTTACTTTCATTCACTGCTTTCGTATGGCATCATATTCTGGGGTAATTCATCGTTGAGTAGAAAAGTATTCATTGCACAAAAACGTGTAATCAGAATAATTGCTGGAGCCCACCCACGGTCATCCTGCAGACATCTATTTAAGGATCTAGGGATCCTCACAGTAACCTCACAGTATATATATTCCCTTATGAAATTTGTTGATAATAATCCAACCCAATTCAAAAGTAATAGCAGTGTGCATACCTATAACACCAGGAGAAAGGATGATCTTCACTATGCAGGGTTAAATCTGACTTTGGCACAGAAAGGGGTAAATTATGCTGCCACAAAAGTCTTTGGACACCTACCAAACAGCATCAAAAGCCTGACAGATAGCCAACTAACATTTAAAAATAAATTAAAAGAATTTCTAGATGACAACTCCTTCTACTCATTGGCTGAATTTTTAGATATAAAGTAAGTAAAAAAAAAAAAAAAAAAAAAAAAAAAAAAAAAAAAAAAAAAAAAAAAAAAAAAACTTAATCATTAGTGTCATGCAATATTTTGTGTAATGTAATTTCTTGTACAGACATCTTTTATTAACCTGACACGTTCCACATCATTACGAAGTGTCGTATTCATGATCTATGGAACAAGTATTAATCTAATCTAATCTAATCTAATCTACAGAGATTACTGATTATGATGTCATTATAGCAACTATGATTATAAAAGTTAATAAATCAGCCAAGAAGGCTAAGAAAGTGTTTCTGACAGAAAGAACAGATAAGCAGTTGTTGACATCTCACAGATAGTCAATTGACATCACTTAGTTCCATTAAGGTGGATGAGGAGGAACTATAAGAAAATGTTAAACAGAAGGTAAATGATAGTCCAGTGACCTAACTGCATAGTAGGTGGATTAAAGATGAAATAGACCCATCATGATTTAACAACAAAATTGGGAAAATGCTGAGGAAGCAAAGGCAGTCACACTCTTTGTTCAAAAGAGAACACCAAATGATGACAGGCAAAGATTAGTAGAGATTAGTGCTTCTGTGAAAATATCTATGCACAAAGCACACATCTACCATCATCATACCTTAGCAAAAGATCTGGCTGAAAATGTGAGAAAATTCTGGTCCTAAATAAAACTGTTAAGTGGATATAAGCCTTCCATCCAGTGACTCATTGGTCAGTCTGATGTGACAGTTGAAGATAGCAAAATGAAAGCCAAAGTTTTAAATTTTACATTTAAGGAATTGTTCATGCAGAATAATCATACATGCCATTGTTTGACCATTAGACAGACCCCATATGGATGACATAATAATAAAAATCCCTGGTGTAGAGAAACAACTGTAAGAGGTGAAAACAAATAAGTCAACAGGTTCAATTGGAATTCTGATTCAGTTTTACAAAGAGTACTCAACAGCATTGACCCCTTACCTAGCTTGGATTTATTGTGAATCTTTCAGCCAATGCAAAGTCCCAAGCAACTGGAATAATATGTAGATGACTCTTGCATTTAAGAAAGGTAAAAGAACAGACTTATAAAGTTACAGACCAATATCCCTGATATCAGTGTGCTGCAGAATCCTTGAACATTGTCAGTTTGAATATAATAAATTTTCTTGAGATCAAAAAGCTTATGTCCATGAATCAGCATGGTTTTAGGAAACATCACTCACACGAAACTCAATTTGCCCTTTTCTAACATGATATACTGTGAAGTATGGATGAGAGGCAACATGCAGGTTCAATATCTCTACGTTTCTGGGAAGCATTTGGAATGGTCCCCCACTGCAACAAAGATACAATCATATGGAATAGATTCCCAGATATTTGAGTGGCTTGAAGACTTCTTAAGCAAAAGAACACAGTGTGTTGTCCTCAATGGTGAGTGTTCATCAGAGACAAAAGTATCATCAGGAGTTCCCCTGGGAAGTGTGATAGAACTGCTTTTAATTTCTATATATATAAATAATCTGGAAGACAGAGTGGGTTGCATTATGTGGTTATTTGGTGACGATAATGTGTTGAACAGGAAGTTGTCAAAGTTGAGTGAGTGTAGCAGGATACAAGTTCATTTAGACAAAATGTCTAGTTGGTGTGACAAATGGTGCTTAGCTCTAAATGTAGCATAATTTAAGTTACTGTGGATGAGCAGGAAAAACAAAACACTCACTGTACTGTGGTGTCTTGCTTGACACAGTCATATATAGTTTGAACATCTGGGTGTAATGTTGCAATGTTGCAAAGTGTTATGAAATGGAATGAGCATCTGACGATTATGGTAGGGAAGATGAACTGTCAACTTTGTTTATTGGTAGAATTTTGGGAAAGTGTGGATCACCTGTAAATGGGACTGTATATAGGTCAATACTGGAACCTGTTCTTGAGTACTGCTTGAGTGTTTGGGAGATGTACCAGGTTGAATTAACAGAAGACACTGTAGCAATTAGAGGCAGACTGCTAGATATTTTTGGGAATTCAAAAGGGACACCCTGAAGAGAAGGCGGCATTTCTTTTTTTCAGGGAATGCTCTTGATAAAGTTTAGAGAAATGTCATTTGAAGCAGACTACAGAACAATTCTACTGTTGCCAACATGCATTTTGTATAAGGACCACAAAGATAAGATATGTGATGTTAGGGCTCATATGGAGGCATACAGGCATTTGTTTTTCCCTTGCTCTATTTGTGAGTGGAACAGGAAAGAAAATGACTAGTATTGGTACCACATACCCTCTGCCATGCACCATACAGTGGCTTGTGGATTATGTATATAGAGGTAGAGGTAGAGGTAAAGATAGATGTTCACACTGTAGGAACATGTCAGTTTTCCAGATTCGCATACCCTGTAATGGTCTTCTTTCGGAGCAAAAAGAGACTGTAAACTTTAAACCTTGATACTACACAGAACACATTAACTTTTGTTGAGTCTGTAATGTGCTACATGATAGCATGGGAATTCTCTACCCACCCAAAATTCTTTCACTATAGTCATTTCATTCCGTACTTTGTTGCAATTGTTCTGAAAATTCACAGCATCTGACTTTGTTAACAGGAGTCAGGGCTTGTAGCAATAGTAGGTGGTAAGGCTTTAGCTTTAGTTGTTTTCCTTAAGATCAGCTGGCCATGGTGGCCGAGCAGTTCTAGGTGCTTCAGTCCAAAACCGCGTGACTGCTACGGTCGCAGATTCGAATCCTGACTCGGGCATGGATGTGTGTGATGTCTTTAGGTTAGTTAGGTTTAAGTAGTTCTAAGTTCTAGGAGACTGATGACCTCAGACATCAAGTCCCATAGTACTCAGAGCCATCTGAAACTTGAGATCGCTCAAATGGTCGGTTGTAATATGCTCAGCTCCCTCTCTGCTCTGTTCATCGACTTCTGTTGGCTACATGCAAAACTCACCCACTCATGGTCAACCATTTCTTTACTCACTTCTGGCTGACCCACTAATTTCCCTTGCAGAGGCATCCTTAAGGTATAAACTGCACATACCATTGCTGAACGGACTTAGCAGTTGGTGGAGCTTTGTTGAACTTTGTTCTGGAAAGTTGTGGCACTTTTACAGCACACAGGTGTAAATGCATTTCAAGTGCAACGTAAGGTTTCTTGGTCCCTGTTGTCAACTTGCCTAACTGCTCACTGCTGCACTCTCATGACAGAAATCTGACATGCAGCTGCAAAATTACAAACCTTTTTGAGTTTTTATAAATGAGTGATGAGTTTTGTGACAATATGTCATTTAATATAGCTACAGTGCATATATTAAATTGCTTAGTCATTTATAAAAATCATTACATGTTGTAATTGGAGGGAGCTGTTACTCCACAGCAAACTCAAACTTCATAAGCATGATGCCATAACAGAACAAAACATTACCCAACAGGTAATTTTTTTAAAGAATCCACCATCACTGACAAACTATATCCATGTTTCCATGTTCAATTTGATTCTAGGGGGAGGGGGGGGGGGGGAGCAACCTGTGCTACAGATGATTCAGAGTGTCTTGAAAATCATAAACACAAACATAACAGGCATAAACACAAACCTAATTGAAGTTTTTTGGCAACTTTCAACATCAATCTGATACAATGTAGCAAGAGGATACAGCTGATCAAAACTCTTCATGAAAATAAGATCTCTGTAATAGTGTTACAAGAATCCCACTTCACAAGAAAAAAAACTTTTGAATCAGATCAATACTGTGTCTTCAAGTGCAGAACACAGAAGACTGTAATGAGAAGCACTCCTATTTTAGGCACAGCATTTGCAGTCAACAGCAATATTCTCATATTTGTTTGAAACATCCAACCTGTAAATGAAAGGCTTTCTTTGCTATCCCTAAGTTGTACAAATGAGACACTCTGAACAGTTGACAACTTTTGTGCTCAAGAAAGTTAAGAAGAAAAATGTAAGAAGATTGTGGGTCATTAACTGGCACACAACAAGACCAATAAAATGAAACATTCCTCACTGTATTACTGAGAACCATAAAAAGATAGCAGATGTTGGCATTTATGTGGCAGCAGTTAAGTTCTGACCCAACCACTAAAAAAAGTTCCATTTGATTCAAAGGAAAGGGGGGGGGGGGGGCATAAAAATGCATTACATCATATATATAACCTGTGCTATACAGATTTTTAGAAGTGTGGAGCTTACCTCTCCATTATGAAAAATGTTTCTTATACAGCCATCAAAACCTTCTGGATTCCCTCTACCTTGCCATTTGTGATGGCTTGAATGAACTGAATGCTTATAAATACCACCAATCTGCAGAGGGGTATTTAAATTGAGATGCTCACTGAATGGTGGTAATTTTGCTTCTGTCTGGCAAGCTGTCCCATTGAAGAATGTTGTTCCATCTTCTGCTTCAGCCACTACAGCAGACTGGCAGTAGTCTACCACAAGACGAGCATTCTATTTGAAAAATGAAAAGAAAGATGCATATGTAAATGGAAAGTAAAGCCATAGTTAATAATGAGGCAAATAAACTACCAAGTTACCTTAGTATTCCAGAAGAGATCAATATGATGCCACTGGCCATCAGTCACATTATTAGTCATTCTAAGCCTCAATTCTACTGCCCCAGAACCAAGATCCAAAGTAAACTGAGGTTGCCCATTTATTACTTCTAATAAAATGTAATCTGAGAGAAAATATAGAAATGCATTACATCATATTTATAACCTGCATTACTTATTATTTACCAGTTAACTCATTGCTAATTTAGCTTACTAGTATTTAAAAATACACACATAACAATGAATATTAATGTATACTGGTGTGGAAAACTTAAGGGCAAAGTAACTTTTGCATGATGTGTCACTACCAAGTAACAGACAGTAACTCAAAGAAACGTATATACAAAGAACCACTACAATATAGTACAGAAGGTAGCTGAAAGAAATATGCAATGAGCCAAATAGAAATGAAAGATGTACACTCATGTGAGGAAAAGTGGGAACACGAAATGCACCCAGGACATTGTCGAACCATCCAGCAATTGTCTACTGCACTGGTGGAGAATTGAACACCACACCACAAGAACTCCATTCCAACTTTGTGCCCAGCATATGAGCACAACACAGAGCATGTACTGCCATCTGTTATAATCACACACCCTATTAAGAATCATGTTCTGCATTTTTTAATGTGGATGGAACCATTATGTGTGGTGCCTCCAGCTCAATTATTGTCTTTTAATAAAAGTGGCATTTCTGTTCATTCCACAGCATACTTCTTTGTAACCTTCTGCACTATACTGTAGCAGTTCTTTTTATGTATGTTCTAAGTTTCATCTACCTATGTTACTTAGCAGTGACATGTAGTGAGAAAGATACTTTCCTGCTGTAAGTTTTGTGCTCCAGAATATTTTTATGTATGGTTTGATAGTGAGAGATACTGTTGTATTTTTCTCTTTGCGGTTGAGATAATGTTGTGAATGGCAATAGTGTATGATAGTAATTAACAGTTTTATAATCTAGATTATGAGTTATATTTTTGTCATATTAATTCTACATTTACTTAATAGAGTAAAGTATGTTATATACCTGATGCAAATATGTCGTTTGGCTGTGGTATTGACAATGGACCATTATAGAGAATTATGCCACTTCTTTTCCTTGTTATGAATTCTACACTAAGATGATTTTCACTGCAAGACTGCAATGGTGCAAACCATGCCCAGCCATGACCATTGAAATCTAAAGTTGTTTGTTGACATCTGGGTCCATCAAAACCAGATGGACATAGGCAGCTATTTAAGAGAGATTCACATTGAATTGTCAGAGATTACTCTATCACATCATGTTAAACACAAGTAGTAAAACCACCATAATCATAATGATGATTAAAATACAGGTAACACATCTACCAGAAAAATAAACAGTATTATGAAAAGGATAGTTACTACTCACCAAATAGTGGAGATGCTGAGTCACAGATAGGCACAACAAAAGGACTGTCAAAAAGTGAGCTCTCAACCAACAGGGCACTCATCAGAAATAGACTTGAACAAAAGGACTGTCAAAAAGTGAGCTCTCAGCCAACAAGGCATTCATCAGAAATAGACAAAACACACACACACACACACACACACACACACACACACACACACAAACGCAACTCATACACACATGACCACAGTCTCTGGCTGCTGACACCGACTGTGAGCAGCAGCACATGATTGGCTGGGGTGTGGAGGCACAGCAATAGCAAGGTAGGGGTGCAGGACAGTAAAGGGCTGCTTGTGGGAGCATACAGGGACAAGGTGGAGAGAAGGTAGGGCAGTTATGTGTAATTAGGAGGTTAGACAGTGTGCTCGGGGTGGGGAGCAGAGGGGGGCAGGGGGGGGGGAGGTGAAAAGGATAGAAGTAAAAATATTGTGAGTGTGTTTGTGGAACAGAGACTTGTGAAGTGCTGGAATGGGAACAGGGAAGGGACTAGGTGGGTAAAGAAAATGATTAATGAAGGTTGAGGCCAGGAGGGTTACGGTACCATTGGATATGTTACAGGGAGCATTCCCAACTGCCAGGACAGAAAAGCTGGTGTTGGTGGGAAGGATTCAGATGGAACAGACTGTAAAGGAGTCATTGAAATGAAGCTCGTGTTGGGCAGCGTGCTCCACAATGGTTGGTCCAGCTGTTTCTTGGCCACAGTTAATCGGTGGCATTTCAAGACTTGTCTCGTATATCCTCCCAGAATTACATACTTCAGTCCAATCACAAGCATCACCTATCCCATCAGAGGCAGGGCTACCTGTGAAACCAGTCACATGGTCTACAAGCTAAGCTGCAACCTCTGTGCTGCATTCTATGTGGGCATGACAACCAACAAGCTGCCTGTTCACATAAATGGCCACTAACAAACTGTGGCCAAGAAACAGCTAGACCACTCTGTGGCTGAGCACACTGCCCAACATGACCTTCATTTCAATGACTGCTTCACAGCCTGTACTATCTGGATCCTTCCAATCAACATCACCTTTTCTGAATTGCACAGGTGGGAGCTCTTCCTGCAGTACATCCTATGTTTCCGTAAGGCCTCAGCTCTTGTCAATCATTTTCCTTACCCATCTAGCCAATTCTCTGTTTCCATTCCAGCACAACACAGTCCTCTATTCCATTAACACGCCCACAGTATTTTTACTTCTCTCCTTTTCCGCCCCCTCCCCTCCTCCACCCCTCCCCACCACGCCCTCTCTCTAGTCTCCCAACTACACCTATTTGCCCTACCCTCTCTCCACCTTGTTCCCATATTCTTCCACAGGCAGCACTTTGCTGTCCCCCACCCCCTATCCTGCTATTCCTCCCCTCCATGCCACAGCCTCCGCCTTACTCCCACCACCTGGCTGCTTCTTCCATCTAGTGCTGCTGCTCACAGTCTGACCTCCATAGCCAGAGACTGTGATCACATGCGTGTGAGTTACATTTGAGTGTTGTAAGGGGTCAACAGCCCCTTATCTATTGAGAACAATATACCTTTGCCTCATGCAGGTCACAATAGGTACTATCGATAGTCAAGCACCCTGTGTGCCAGAGTAGTCAGTGTTGAGACTCCGAGCGATGTGATTAAGTGTTCACTTGTGCACCGTGATTACATGACAATCACGCCTGGCACCCATGATTTGGATTGCAGCGAGGATTGTGCATCCAGTGCTACATGAAGAATATTGGCGTGTGATGACATTAATGGGTGACCTGTGATGAGTTAACCATTATCACTTTGTCAGATGAAGGGAGTAGCTGCCTCATTCATGCTGTTTAGACAAAAGATAAAGAACATTAACAACAAGTATGTACTGATTATTGCTACCTGACATCCTAATTAGCTTTGTCGGATTTGATATGAAACAACTGTCATGCAAATATTAACTGATTAGGCTATGATCCACTAGTCAATAATTGTGGGTTTAATCATGGAGTGTTTCAGTGTGTGTGTGTGTGTGTGTGTGTGTTGTCTATTTCCCATGAATGCCTTGTTGGCTGAGATCTCGTCTTCTGACAGTCTTTTTGTTGTGACTATGCATGTCTCAGCATCTCTGCTATATGGTGAGTAGTAACTATCACTTTCTGAATATTGTTACATTCCATCCTGGATTTTCTATTATTAGAAAAGTAAACAGCATGTTTAAAGACTGCAGATCATGGATTCTTTCATCTGTGGAGAGAAAGGGAAAAGAAGCTAGAGCAAGACTTAACTGTGAGGTAGGTCGTAGCTGATAATGGTGTATTAGCTGACTCAGGAAGTTTATCTGTATACAAACTGACTTTATTTAGCAGGGGGTATATGTAGTTGAGCTCCTGCAATAAATGGTAATTCAGAGATCAAACAACTTTTTGCAAGATGTCTCACATCTTAGTTTTCAATGAAAAAAGAGAGAAATTTTTTTCCACATCCATGTGACAGCCTCCTTTTCCCCCAATCTCAGACTTTCTTATTTCTGCCATTTGAATGTGAGTTGTCATCCGTATCTTCTCTCCTTCCTTCACATTTAATTACCTATTATCCTTTTACTTCTCTGTCTCTCTTATAGTTAGCAGTTTCTAATTTTTTCTTTTTTTTTCCTTTTCACTACCTGTATTTGTTTTTTTTCTTGCCTACTTCTGCACTTCTGTCTAAACATTTATAATTACAGTCCACCTCTGTCACATCCTTTGCCACTTACAACTTCCCAGATAGTCAAATTTTATGTCTTGATGCCACTTTTTCCCTACCCTACTATGTCTCTATCGACCAGAACTATTTTAAAATGTATGGGAAAAGTTACATTTCACTCTTGCTAAACAAAGGGAACCAAAATTCACACCCTAATCAATTTTTCTGTTAATGTCTTTCTTCAAATATACTTTTGTTTGCTAAGTTGGCTCTTTCTGGGGTTACTTCATTCTACTTTCATATTGGATGGTATCATTGTTTTTATGTTAGGATATTTGTGTATCATGTGTTACACCTTCAGGCATGAGAAGAGGCAAACAATCACTAAATAGAAGAAACACTGACTAGAACTTAAGTACATAAGCAATGCTACATAGGTGCATAAGCAAACACTATAGGTTGGCTTTCAAATTAGGGATGAGTTTTTGACACATATGGAAAAAAGGGGGCAGGGGCATATGGGTGATAAGAAAGGGAGTTTCAGGAGACTAGTATAAAATGTGTGGCAGAGAGATTTTCACCAGATGTGTGTGGAGAATCATCCAAATCTGTTTTGTACACACAGAGAAGGAGGAGGGCTCTATAGGAGAGCAGAAGCAAGGAATATTAGGGTGTAACATCCACCAACATCGAGGTCATTAGTGATGGGGCCAAAGCTCAGAATGTTTTAACGATGCAGAAGGAAAATGACAATGCTCTTCCAAATGAATCACTCTGGCATTGACTGCAGCAATTTAGGGAAATCAAGCAAAACATAAATCTGAAAGGCCAGATGTGGTCTGAACTATCATTCTCCTGTATGCAAGTCCAGTGTGCTAACCACTGCGCTACCTTGCACAATAGGAGAGCAGGGTGAAGAGTGACTGTTAAGGGGACAGTTCATTGTGTGGGAGGACAGTTAGATGTATATATAAGTTAATAAATACAACTAAAGTGAGGAGCAGAGTGAACTATGAAGTTGTAATGTGTGATGGAGAGGGAGAGGTGGAGATGGAAATGGAGGTAGGAACATGGGCAGCAAGGGGCAAGGGAGCAAGAGTATGTGGAAGGCAGGGTTCAGTGGACATTGAGGACAGTAGCATATGAGTCCAGAAGGATGTACACCTGACAGAGTTCCCAATTACCCAATTCAGAACCACTAGTTCTGGATGGGAGCAAGGAACTACACATTTCTGGATGTGAAGCAGCAATTTAAATACACCAAATCATTATCAGAAGTGTGCTCTGCAATGAATGGTCAATAAGGGCCTTAGTTATAGTTTTATGGTGGCTATTTATATGAGCGTATAGCTGGTTAGTAGTCATATACAGATAGGATACATGCAGAACATTGGTTATAGTGAAAGTGATAGCCACTTTCACAGAGGATCTGCCTTTAATGCAATAGGATATCTGTGAGAAGACTGTAATACGAAGTGTTGTGTGAGAATTTGGGATGTGTCCTACCCTTGACTCTTTCACATGGATTCTATACTTGAATCTTCTACATCGGTACAACCAGTATGTATGTATGTATGTATGTTTTGTGAGCAGTTTAATGCCAATTTTATTGATGATGTATTCTTGCACTATTACAGAAGACAAAAAATGTGGAGCTCCTGCACAGCTGAATAGAAAACAACATGGAGAAATGCTCTATGCAATAGGAGAAGGAATTGCAGCATGTGTCTTATTTTTCTTCTCTCTCTCTCTCTCTCTCTCTCTCTCTCTCTCTCTCTCTCTCTCTCTGTGTGTGTGTGTGTGTGTGTGTGTGTGTGTGTGTGTGTTGGCGCGCGCACTGTAAACTACTTGTCCACTGCCACTGAGCAGTTACACCCTACTTCCTACTTTGTCAACACAAATGGATGCTTTGGTAATATGGGCAGTCTGTTTTAATTTTGTCAGGCATTTTAAATGAGTGAGTGTCAACTCCACATCACTTGCATCCAGAAATAATTAGGCCCGTATTTTCATAACAACATTGTGAGATTTTACCTATTTATTTGTGAGGAAAGGTGAAAAGGGACAAGAATAATTGATAATACACTATTACTACAAGGGACCATCTAAAAATAATAGTGGTGAATATGCAGATTATAAATGAAGGTATTGCTGACTGATGAAGATGCTCAAGCCCTTTAAGATCTCATTAAACTATCATGATAGGTAATGTAACTATGAGAATGGAAATTTTTGTAGAATATGAATAATGGAAAGAGTAAAGGTAAACAACCCACCACATAGTTAGGCATAAAGCAGTAAATGGGCACTCAAACAAGATTGCAAACATTGCAAAACTTTTGAAGGTTGTTGTTCTTCAGAGGTGATTAGTATAAAATACCTATTCACACCAACATACACCTGCATGGTTGCTTGTGTTGGTCAACATCATTGTACTGGCACAGCAGCTCAACTGGGGTGAGAGGTTATTTCATGTGGAGAGTGCAAATAGAGAGGAGCATGGAAGGAGAGGGTAGTATACAGTTGGAAGGGAGGGGCAGCAAGCACACAGGACAGGAATGTGGCAACAGTGAACTCACTCTGGGGAATGCTATACAATGATGAGGAGCAGTCAGCTGGGATGATGAGATAGAGCTGAAGTAGTGGGAGAGGAGTGTGTTAGGGGAGAAGAAGTGAAGAGGGGACTGAAGTTAAATGGGTGGAGATGAGTGTGGGGTAGGAGTTAACAGAGATTAAGACCAGGAGGACTGTGGGATCTACAGGTATCTTATAGGGATTAAGGACAATTCCCCTCTATATGTAATTAAGAGAAGCTGATGTTGAAGGGGGAGGGAGAAACTACACAGAATAGGATATGAAGCAGCTGGAGCAAGCTCACCAATGACATATTCTACCACTGTGTACTTATTACCTTTCGCTTCTCAATAATATAGTCTTGAGCTAACTGTTTCATACAATGACATTGATAATAGAGAGACAATAAAGGTAGCAGAGAGGGGGAAGGATGGTTTGAGGGAAGGTTGGCTGATGGCTGTAAGGGAAAGGTAATAAGTGCACAGAGGCAGAATATGGCATTGGTGAGCTTGCTGGGGAGGCTACTCTATGATGAATCCAAGATGTGATGAATTATGTCGCAGCCACCAAGGCAGGTTGGGGCAAACTATCAAATCATTCTACTGGGCAGGGGAAATGAAATTACTGTTTACTGATGCTACATTGTGCTGTCTAGGTTTAGCTTGGAGTTCAATGAAAAAACTGTTTGAAAGTTGCAAGCACAAGTAATACTAATAATGCCCCTCACCAGTAAGGCACATCTTCCAAAACCATCACTGTTTTCTATGCAAAGACACAAAATTTGAGTCATCCCTCCATGTTGCTACTGAGTTCACTGGTCTGAAGTATACCTAAAAAATTTCTGGTGTATACTAAACACTTTGAATACTATAAATTCTTCAATAAATGTTCTTATCACATCTTCTATACAAAAACACTAATACTAGTACAATCAAAGAATGGAAAATACAGGGATGGAATAACAGAAAGGCACATTTAAAAGTGCCTCTTCTATGTGATGACTAGAACTATCTACTTTCTTATTGTTGTAATTATTAGCACAAAAGCTTCTCAAGTGAATTGATGATTTGGTGATTTTTATTTTATGGGTATTAGGCAGTTATCCAAGGCACATTTCTTTGCCTTATGTTCCATCTTCCAATGCTGGAGACATGATTAGAGCCTATATATCAGAAAGCAGTCACAATCTCGATTAAGCTCAGCAAGCCAATCTTTTTATACACATCTACAAATGGTTGTTTCGTGACATCGGACCACTTCCTAGGATGTGTTACAGAGCTTGTAGTGGGGAACAGTTGCCACTCCTTGTTTTATTTAGCACTAAGACCCACATCTTGTCTAATTTCAATCTTTCTTACTTTTTGTTGAAGTTGTTCTTTGTGCTTTTGAATTTCTATGGCCCCTCTATAATCCTATCACAATAATGGTTAGATATTGATAAAACCCTAGAATCAGAGAAATGAATTTGATGGTTCCCTGTTCCCAGTGCATGATCTGCCACTGCTAATTTATCATGTTACCAAGACAAAAATTGCTTGTTTGAGATTGTAATAGCTTTCTGAGTTGTTACAGCTTCTGGTGATGTCTCCAGCATCGGAAGACAAAATGTTAGATCTTGGACCACAGCATAATACCATAAAATAAAAATCAACAAAAATGCAAATGCTGCCTGTGAAAGCCTGCACTGTATGTTTAAATGTTGTGCTACATCTTTTTAAACTGCTTTGACCTTTATCATTTACTAATTCAGCATAATTTCAGTTACATGTTACAGATTATGTATACTGTTAATAAAAAGGTGCACTTGAATGAAGAAGCTACCTTATTCCATTACCCTTCTGCAAACAGTGACCACCATTGTAGCAATAATCCTTATAACATCTGACTGTATTCTGCATTCTGTGCTTCTGTGTCTTGCACGTACATTCAGCTTTCATGGTAACCGAAACACTGACAAAAGATGTCATGTTTGCATCCACTAAAAGAGAGTGCTTTCCTATCTCCATTGCACTAGAGCATGGACCTTGACAGACTGAGTTCTCCTGAAGACAGTCATCAATTCCAACCATTATGATGTTGATGCCAACTTCCTTTGATACCTGACAATGAAATAATATAATGGCAAACTTTAACAGTTCATGAAGAAAAAATTTAGATTAGTGGTAACCAAAGACAAGTAATCAAATTTGTAAATGCATATGTAACTAGAAAATTGAAAGAACAGTAGCATGTCATGATTAATTAATTTAACCCTGTGTTGCAATTGTTCACTGGAGTAAACAGCTGCTAATGCTGCTTCTTTGGTTTTTTAATCAGTCCTGAAGCTGCAAATGCACACAGACCTCAATTGTTCACTGGAGTGGACAACTGTTAATGCTGCTTCTTTGGCTTTTTAATCAATCCTGAGGCTGCAAATGCACACAGTCCACTCCAGTGGGTACTCCCTACTCTTGCTGTGCCCTGTGTGCATTTGCAGCCTCGGGACTGATTAAAAATGCCAAAGAAGCAACATTAAAAGCTGCCCACTGCAGTGGACAACTGCACCACAGAGTAAAAAGAAATGTCTACTTCTTAGTTGTTAAATTTCTATTTTTCCCTTCATGCATGTGAGTGTGATGAAAGGATAAACATCTTCAAGAAATCCTAAAGTGACACAAAGGTACAAAATGATGTTGATGGATATTAGTATCCATAAAACAGAAAAAAAATTAATCAGTGAAAAATAAGAGCTATTACTGAGTTAAACAATGTGTGAATAACTAAAACTTATATAAATTGGCAATGATATTGACAAGTTTCAAGTAAAGATATTGTTTTTAGAACAAAAAATACAATTCTTGGGATGAGGCAGTAATGCAAAGGATAATCTGTTTACTGCAGTAATAACTTGTATGAGTATCTAAAATACAGCTCAAGATACTTTCACAATGTGGAATGGTTTCTGGTGAAATGTTACCATATTGATGATGACAAACATAAAATATTGCTGTCTGTTTATTTGGAATTTGATTTATACAATCACAAGAGAAGAAGTACATTGAGAAAGACAAAAGCAGTCTAGTACCTATTCTTGAATTAGTTATTGAAGTCTCTTGCCTCTAATGTACTGTTTTAGATTCATAAGAGGCTGCACTCTCTGTTTTAAAAGACATTATTCTTCTGGCTAACTTCTTCCAGATGGTGTGACAGTTCCACCTGCTTTTTATTTTATTTACTTGTCGATTGTTTGTTGTCCTCAGTGTCTTCGTACTGCATTGCTACACTGGCTGAAAAATTGGTTGTGTATTCCAAGACTGACTACTTTAAATAATGTAGCCAATAGATGCTCAGTTACGTTTTACAGTACTTTAATTTTCATTTTTCACAGCCCCCAATATTACACAGTTATATGGCGAGTGCAATATTGTTTATCCTGCGATAAGCCACATTAATAGTTAGCAGGTGCATCTCAACATACCACAACAATAGTTTCTTGTTGAATGTCTATGAGCAGTAAAACCTAACCACAAAGTCCACAGCTCTTGAAGAATAAGCAGATATGTATGGAGCAGTCACGGTCATTGGTTTTTACACATGGCCTAAATTTTTAACGCTTGTTCCACAGTTAATTTGAAGCATTGTTGTTGTCCTAACCAACACAGGTTTCTTGTCTGAAACTCGGCTGTGGACTGATTGTCTCATGACCAAAAATTGGGCCCCTATAAATCATCACAATAATCGGTACTACTTTTTTTTAATTTACAGAAATTACAATTACAACTTAATTCATTAAATTAACTGAATATATCGAAAAATTGGTTCTTTTTAGAAGTTTCTTCTACTACAAGACTTATGCCGCATTATTTGTTTAAAGGATGAAATTAACAAACATATAGTTATGAAAACAATACTCTAAATTACTTTGGAATTAATGAAGGCCAGGTTCTGCTAATATGTTTTCAAATGGATCCAAATACATACTTTAAGAATACTATTAGTTCATTTTCCAAACGTTTATAATTAGTATAGGATTTATATTTGTTTATATATCAACAATAGAATTTAAGTTATGAAACAATCATCGATTTCACCCTATACTGAAAGATACTAACCAGGAATAGTCAAAATAAAGTAGAAAATCAATTACATACATAAAACTATGCACTGAAAGACCTGAGTCGAAACAAGGCCCCCGGAGTAGACAACATTCCATTGGAACTACTGACAGCCTTGGGAGAGCCAGTCCTGACAAAACTCTACCATCTGGTGAGCAAGATGTATGAAACAGGTGAAATTCCCTCAGACTTCAAGAAGAATATAATAATTCCAATCCCAAAGAAAGCAGGTGTTGACAGATGTGAAAATTACCAAACTATCAGTTTAATAAGACACAGTTGCAAAATACTAACGCGAATTCTTTACAGACGAATGGAAAAACTAGTAGAAGCCGACCTTGGGGAAGATCAGTTTGGATTCCATAGAAATGTTGGAACACATGAGGATATACTGACCCTACGACTTATCTTAGAAGCTAGATTAAGGAAGGGCAAACCTATGTTTCTAGCATTTGTAGACTTAGAGGAAGCTTTTGACAATGTTGACTGGAATACTCTCTTTCAAATTCTGAAGGTGGCAGGGGTAAAATACACGGAGCGAAAGGCTATTTAAAATTTGTACAGAAACCAGATGACAGTTATAAGAGTCGAGGGACATGAAATGGAGGCAGTGGTTGGAAAGGGAGGGAGACAGGGTTGTAGTCTCTCCCCAATGTTATTCAATCTGTATATTGAGCAAGCAGTGAAGGAAACAAAAGAAAAATTTGGAGTGGGTATTAAAATCCATGGAGAAGAAATAAAAACTTTGAGGTTCGCTGATGAAATTGTAATTCTGTCAGAGACAGCAAAGGACTTGTAAGAGCAGTTGAACGGAATGGATAGTGTCTTGAAAGGAGGATATAAGATGAACATCAGCAAAAGCAAAACGAGCATAATGGAATGTAGTCAAATTAAGTCGAGTGATGTTGAGGGAATTAGATTAGGAAATGAGACACTTAAAGTAGTAAAGGAGTTTTGCTATTTGGGGAGCAAAATAACTGATGATGGTCGAAGTAAAGAGGATATAAAATGTAGACTGGCAATGGCAAGGAAAGCATTTCTGAAGAAGAGAAATTTGTTAACATCGAGTATAGATTTAAGTGTCAGGAAGTCATTTCTGAAAGTATTTGTATGGGGTGTAGCCATGTATGGAAGTGAAACATGGACAATAAATAGTTTGGACAAGAAGAGAAGAGAAGCTTTCGAAATGTGGTACTACAGAAGAATGCTGAAGATTAGATGGGTAGATCACATAACCAATGAAGAAGTATTGAATAGGATTGGGGAGAAGAGTCATTTGTGGCACAACTTGACCAGAAGAAGGGATCGGTTGGTAGGACATGTTCTGAGGCATCAAGGGATCACCAATTTAGTATTGGAGGACAGTGTGGAGGGTAAAAATCGTAGAAGGAGACCAAGAGATGAATACACTAAGCAGATTCAGAAGGATATAGGTTGCATTAGGTACTGGGAGATGAAGAAGCTTGCACAGGATAGAGTAGCATGGAGAGCTGCATAAAACCAGTCTCAGGACTGAAGACCACAACAGCAACACATAAAACTAAACACAAAATTAGATGTGGTGTTATTTACTTTAAGATTGAGGACCAGTCTTTTTTTTTTTTTTTTTTTTTTTTTTTGGAAATGCAGATTACATTCATGTATGTTAATGATAATTAGTTAAAAGTAACAAAATGAATTTAATGACACAGATGGCAAAACAAGAGGGGAATTAAAATTACCTCAGTTTGCTTCATCATAATAGGTTGAAAATTAGGCATAGACTAAAATTACAGGCCATATAGGACTTGAATCAAGACTCCGATTTGCATGGGCATTGTGTTTTCAGGTCACTTTTAAATTGTTTCAAGGAACAAAGGAACAGTGACATTTTCAAACACACACAAGAGAAAGGAAAGGAGGGAGGGAGAGGGAGAGATGGAGAGAGGGAGAGGGGGAGAGAGACAATATTAATTACAGGTTGACTCTTGTAAAGAAGATGACAGCAGACAGCTGCTTTTAGTAATGTTACTTATTTACATAAATAACATCATTACCAGATTAGAACTGGAAGGTTATTCATCATATGCTTTTTTCAGATTTGGATACAGTAATGTATCTGAATGTGAACAAGCCATCTGATGATGAACCTGTTGGTTCAAAACCAGTAATGGCTTTATTTAAATAAATAAATAGCATTACAAAAAGTGGTTGGTTGCTGTCATCTTCTCTGCAAGAATCAACCTGTATTTAGTACACATCCACTGACCCAGAAAGTCAGTTTTCAACAGAATAGCTATATTAATTTTTCCAAATAAATTTTTAAGGTAAAATTGTCTAGTGAGTTAACATTTAAATAGTTTAGCATCAGAGTTTCCCATATTTTGGTGAAGGAGATTAATTAATGTACTATTTCAAAGTAAAAATGTAAATGTAACTGAAGAAAAGAAGACCATGTTCTTCAAATTATGATGCAACAGAAAATAAATCGTTTTACCGCAGAACACAGAAATCTTAAATATTGTATATCAAAACTGATGATTTTCTTCATATTCATCATGAGCTTATAGCTCAATTTTTGTGTCCATATTTGATTCAATAATAAAATATTTTTTGAAAGGATTCTGCCTTGAGCAAAAACAACTTTTTCCTTATTCCACCCATACGTGTTTCACTGCAGGTTCACAATATTGGCAGGTTTCCTTTATTTTTCTTAATAGCACATACTATTTTTCATGTAGATGTCTGCCACCTACAGTAAAACTTAAATTTTGGTATAGTTCATCATCTGCAACTTTTATAGTTTCCACATTGTCAATACTATATAACAGTTTTCACTCATACAAACTGTATCAGTGTTTACAAAACACTGAATGTTGCTGACTTGTAGAATTCTCTTTTCAATTTTCGTTGTACATCAGTTTAGTCTTAATATCTTTGATTGAAGGGGTATATTCAGTTTTCATTGTACATTGGTTTATTCTTAATATCCTTGATTGTAAGGGTTACTTTCAAACTTTAAACTTTCTGTAGAACTGCTGAGAATCGTTTTGTGATATGGCATCTCCTTGTCTAATTTACCTTTCAATTCTGAATTTCTCATTATCCTCATTAAGTCTAATGTAAACTGTAACACTTTCAGGTACATTCTTCAGCAGAATAACATATGTTGAATCATGGCTCTGTTGGTAAAGAGCAGATAGTACAAATTTTTAGAGCAGCTAAATCTAAAGCTTTCTCAAAGTCTCTGAAAGTCACATAACTCATATGCATTGTTCCATTCTAATTTTCATCATCATTTGAAATAGAACATTGTGCTGTATCCACTTTAAGGCCAGCTTGTTTCTTTGGCTGATTAAAATCTAATGTTTTTTCTTTATAGCTGGTGATAATTGAATTAGTTTCTTTTACATTGTGGAGAGGAGGTTGATATATCTATAGTTTTTAAGTTTTGTCTGTATCCTTTCTGGTAAAGTAGAATAATTACAGAATTGGTCTGGTTTCAAGGGAATTGTTTGACCTATACAGTCATTCCATAAATAATATAAAAAATCAAGCAATGGAAACTCCAGGTAGGAATATCAGCAATGTAGGAAAAGACAGATTGCTACTTACCATAAAGAAGACACATCAAGTTTCAGGCAGGCACAGTTAAAAGACATTTACATAAAGCTTCTGGCCACAGACTTCATCAGTAAAAAACACACACACACACAAGATGTTGGAGATGGTGGTCATGAGTGCATGAGGGGTGCTTGCTTGTGTGTGTGTGTGTGTGTGTGTGTGTGTGTGTGTGTGTGTGTGTGTGTGTGTGTGTGTGTGTGTGAATGGTGTATGTCTTTCTTTTGCTGATGAAGGCTGTGGGCAAAAGCTTTATGTAAATGTCTTTTAACTATGCCTGTCTGAAACTTGATGTGTCTTCTTTATGGTAAGTAGCAATCTGTCTTTTCCTACATATTTTTTTTAACATCAAATATCATCCTTTCTACTGAAACTCTATCACACTGAAACCCCTCTGCTTGGTTTCATATCTTAAATGGCTTTGCACACCTCATCTTGAATCACTCCCAGAACGTTGCTATCTTCATTATTAACAATTTGTATTTGTGATCCATCTCCTGAGCTATACAACATTTAAAGAAATCTTTAAGGGCATACACAAGTTCCTCTATGTTGTTATTTACCATGCTGTATTCCATCTCAACTGATGCAATTTGGGTCTCACAAGTCTCTGTCTTGACTTCCTCATATTCTTACTTGTATCAAATAGGCCCCATATATAATTTTCATTGCACCTTCTCAAAGACATTTTTTGAATAGTTTTATTGAAGGCAGCATATTCTGTAATATTGTTATCAATATTTGTTTGAAACTCTCACTTCTTCTTTAACAGATGCCTATTCCGTTTTATATTTTCTTTACATTTGCCTTCTTTATATCAACAACATCTTTTGCAGTTTGTGTAAATACTTGTGTAAAATAATGGAGACTTTGATTTGTTTTTGTATGGCCTCTTTGTCTATGATACTGAACTTTTTGCTTCAGTTATTCTGTTGAATACTTCTATTCATAGATAAATTCTAAAAATTTACAATGCTGATCTTCTGCCAGTGAGTCTGTTTCTTTCTTTACATCTACTTGTACTCAGCTCTTTACAAGTTTATGGTCACATGCAATCCTATAATTATTTTGGACTGCTGTATCCTGAAAACTTTATTTATTATTTTATAAAATGTAATCATTTTATTAAAGGGTAAGTTTACTTGAGAAAACTATAAAACTATGACACAGAATTGCTGGTAATAGATGATGGGTCTCCCTCACTCTGGGGTCTGAGTGACCTGCCTTTCCTTTTTTACCTTCCCCACGCTGTTCTTCATCCCTCCCTGAGAAAATAATTTAGTAAGGAGGCTTTCTTGTTCTTTCATGTGGGTCTGTCAGCACTATTAAGAATTTCATCTGCTACAGGTAAGCACTGCCAGCAACTCTGCCACATATCTTTTAAATGCAGCCACTTTCATTTTCAGAGCAATTTTATCCTTCCCAATTTTATTTCCTATTTATTTTCTTCTGAAGTATCTATCAATGACATTCAAATTGTTTTTCCCAGGAAATTCTAATACTGTGTGACCTCAGTCTTTTCCAATATCATTATCAAAGTTTTGCACTGAAGTGTCGTTCTTCAGTTTTTATCCTTCTGCTTCTTTAAAACCTTGCATTATCAAATTCTATTTTATTTTGTTCACATTATAACTGTTGTCTTGTGTTCCACTTAGTTTAAACTTCAACAGGAGTTGCTACTGTCAATTGTTGTTGTTGTTGTTGTTGTTGTTGTTGTTGTTGTCTTCAGTCCTGAGACTGGTTTGATGCAGCTCTCCATGATACTCTATCCTGTGCAAGCTTCTTCATCTCCCAGTACCTACTGCAACCTACATCCTTCTGAATCTGCTTTGTGTATTCATCTCTTGGTCTCCCTCTACGAGTGTTACCTTCCACGCTGCCCTCCAATGCTAAATTTGTGATCCCTTGATGCCTCAAAACGTGTCCTACCAGCCGATCTCTTCTTCTAGTCAAGTTGTGCCACAAAATTCTATTCTCCCCAATCCTATTCAATACCTCCTCATTAGTTACGTGATCTATCCACCTTATCTTCAGTATTTTTCTGCAGCACCACATTTCGAAAGCTTCTATTCTCTTCTTGTCCAAACTAATTATCGTCCATGTTTCACTTCCATACATGGCTACACTCCAAACAAATACTTTCAGAAACGACTTCGTGATACATAAATTTATATTCGATGTTAACAAATTTCTCTTCTTCAGAAACGCTTTCCTTGCCATTGCCAGTCTACATTTTATATCCTCTCTACTTTGACCATTATCAGTTATTTTACTTCCTAAATAGCAAAACTCCTTTACTACTTTAAGTGTCTCATTTCCTAATCTAATTCTCTCAGCATCACCCGATTTAATTTGACTACATTCCATTATCCTCATTTGCTTTTGTTGATGTTCATCTTATATCCTCCTTTCAATACAGTGTCCATTCTGTTCAACTGCTCTTCCAAGTCCTTTGCTTTCTCTGACAGAATTACAATGTCATCGGCTAACCTGAAAGTTTTTACTTCTTGTCCATGAATTTTAATACCTACTCTGAATTTTTCTTTTGTTTCCTTTACTGCTTGCTCAATATACAGATTAAATAACATTGGGGAGAGGCTACAACCCTGTCTCACTCCTTTCCCAATCACTGCTTCCCTTTCATGCCCCTCGACTCTTATGACTGCCATCTGGTTTCTGTACAAATTGTAAATAGCCTCTCACTCCCTGTATTTTACCCCTGCCACCTTCAGAATTTGAAAGAGAGTATTCCAGTCAACATTGTCAAAAGCTTTCTCTAAGTCTACCAATTCTAGAAATGTAGATTTGCCTTTTCTTAATCTTTCTTCTAAGATAAGTCGTAAGGTCAGTATTGCCTCACGTGTTCCAACATTTCTACGGAATCCAAACTGATCCTCCCCGAGGTCCGCATCTACCAGTTTTTCAATTCGTCTGTAAAGAATTCGCGTTAGTATTTTGCAGCAGTGACTTATTAAACTGATTGTTCGGTAATTTTCACATCTGTCAGCACCCGCTTTCTTTGGGATTGGAATTATTATATTCTTCTTGAAGTCTGAGGGTATTTCGCCTGTCTCATACATCTTGCTCACCAGCTGGTAGAGTTTTGTCAGGACTGGCTTTCCCAAGGCCATCAGTAGTTCTAATGGAATGTTGTCTACTCCGGGGGCCTTGTTTCGACTCAGGTCTTTCAGTGCTCTGTCAAACTCTTCAAGCAGTATCTTATCTCCCATTTCGTCTTCATCTACATCCTTTTCCATTTCCATAATATTGTCCTCAAGTACATCGCCCTTGTATAAACCTTCTATATACTCCTTCCACCTTTCTGCCTTCCCTTCTTTGCTTAGAACTGGGTTGCCATCTGAGCTCTTGATATTCATACACGTGGTTCTCTTCTCTCCAAAGGTCTCTCTAATTTTCCTGTAGGCAGTATCTATCTTACCCATAGTGAGATAAGCTTCTGCATCCTTACATTTGTCCTCTAGCCATCCCTGCTTAGCCATTTTGCACTTCCTGTCGATCTCATTTTTGAGACGTTTGTATTCCTTTTTGCCTGCTTCATTTACTGCATTTTTATATTTTCTCCTTTCATCAATTAAATTCAATATTTCTTCTGTTACCCAACGATTTCTAGCAGCCCTCATCTTTTTACCTACTTTATCCTCTGCTGCCTTCACTACTTCATCCCTCAGAGCTACCCATTCTTCCTCTACTGTATTTCTTACCCCCATTCCTGTCAATTGTTCCCTTATGCTCTCCCTGAAACTCTGTACAACCTCTGGTTCTTTCAGTTTATCCAGGTCCCATCTCCTTAAATTCCCACCTTTTTGCAGTTTCTTCGGTTTTAATCTACAGGTCATAACCAATAGATTGTGGTCAGAGTCCACATCTGCCCCTGGAAATGTCTTACAACTTAAAACTTGGTTCCTAAATCTCTGTCTTACCATTATATAATGTATCTGATACCTTTTAGTATCTCCAGGGTTCGTCCATGTATACAACCTTCTTTCATGATTCTTAAACCAAGTGTTAGCTATGATTAAGTTGTGCTCTGTGCAAAATTCTACTAGGCGGCTTCCTCTTTCATTTCTTAGCCCCAATCCATATTCACCTACTATGTTTCCTTCTCTCCCTTTTCCTACACTCGAATTCCAGTCACCCATGACTATTAAATTTTCATCTCCCTTCACTATCTGAATAATTTCTTTTATTTCATCATACATTTCTTCAATTTCTTCGTCATCTGCAGAGCTAGTTGGCATATAAACTTGTACTACTGTAGTAGGCGTGGGCTTCGTATCTATCTTTGCCACAATAATGCGTTCACTATGCTGTTTGTAGTAGCTTACCCGCATTCCTATTTTCCTATTCATTATTAGACCTACTCCTGCATTACCCCTATTTGATTTTGTGGTTATAACCCTGTAGTCACCTGACCAGAAGTCATGTTCCTCCTGCCACCGAACTTCACTGATTCCCACTATATCTAACTTTAACCTATCCATTTCCCTTTTTAAATTTTCTAACCTACCTGCCCGATTAAAGGATCTGACATTCCACGCTCCGATCCGTAGAGCGCCAGTTTTCTTTCTCCTGATAACAACATCCTCTTGAGTAGTCCCCGCCCGGAGATCCGAATGGGGGACTATTTTACCTCCAGAATATTTTACCCAAGAGGACGCCATCATAATTTAATCATACAGTCAAGCTGCATGTCCTTGGGAAAAATTACGGCTGTAGTTTCCCCTTGCTTTCAGCCGTTCGCAGTACCAGCACAGCAAGGCCGTTTTGGTTAATGTTGCAAGGCCAGATCTGTCAATCATCCAGACTGTTGCTCCTGCAACAACTGAAAAGGCTGCTTCCCCTCTTCAGGAACCACATGTTTGTCTGGCCTCTCAACAGATACCCCTCCGTTGTGGTTGCATTTACGGTACGGCCATCTGTATCGCTGAGGCATGCAAGCCTCCCCACCAACGGCAAGGTCCATGGTTCATGGGGGGGGGGCTACTGTCAATATTTGTCACATATTAACACTGTTTTTGAAATTGTTAAATGTGAAACAAAATTATCTTTGAGAAAGCTGTAAATTTTTTCTGGAGTTTACTTTCATTATTTACACAAACTGCTTTCTTGGATTTTGAATATTTCTGGGTATCAGCTGGATGGTGTAACCCAGGAGGTGTGATATTCTGGCAATCTGACCTATTGTAATTTTTGGTGTTCCTGATGACTGGCTTGTGCTGGGCAGCACCTTTACAACCCCTCCCCTATCCCCCCCCCCCCCCTCTCTCGCCACCACTCCCATGGCCTCCAGCCATCCATCTCCGAGTGTGACCTGCCACAGTCGTAACGAGATCTAATTGCCAGGGCATGCTCCGATATCGTCAGTCCTGCTGCCACCAGTGCCAGGTGCATTTTGCCCATGCTTCAACAAATCTACTTATCCTCTCAAGTTCTGGTGACAGCAGTGGATTTCCACACCGAATGTCACTGTGCTTTGGTTATGTTCAAGGAAGGGTCCCTGGCCTTGCTTAACTGAAAATCTCTGTCTTTATTTATTACATTATCATGTAGTCAGATCTCTACAGCCTCTTTTAGAATAGGCTTCAACCCAGAAGGTGTTGGACTGTTGCAGTAATGTGATGCCATTTCAATTCATGACACATGCATAGGAGATGCCGTCCCCTGCCACAGGGAACTTTGTTGGCTATTCAGTGCCTGTGCATCTCTTCTTTGTGACACATGTAACCTGGCCCACATGCATTTTCTTGCACTGACAAGGGATGCAGTAGGCTTCTGGCTTCGAGAGTCATAGGTCATCTTTGACTGATATGGCTTTCATCTTGGCTGGTCGGTGGAACACACATTTGACATTATTTCTGGAATATTCTTCCAATTTTGACTGATGTGTTCCCAACAAATGTTATAATCACGGTTTCAACATGTTTCTCTTCATCCTCAGCAGGCTGTAGCTTTGTTTTCTTCAGTCTTATGGCAAGTTTTATCTGTTGGTTGCTATACTTCTTCATGCAGAACACAGCCTGTAGATGCTGCAATTTTGATGCTAGACTGTCGTGGTCTGAGATTTCACATGCTCTATGGACTAGTCTGATTAGGATATATTCTTGTTGTGAAGGGGCATGATAGCTGGAGGCATGCAAGTACAAATCTGTATGCACTGATTTACAGAAGACACTGTTTCTAAATATGCTTGACGAGCAGTCCACAAATGGAAGTTAATTATTTTCTTCCATCTCCATTGTGAATTTGATGTTTTGGTGCAGCAAATTCAGGTGTTCCATGAAGTCCTGTAGGTGATGTCATCCATGCAGCCAGGTTATGAACATTATCATTTAAATAATGCAAAAAGCATCAGGAATCTGGCTGCATAGATGATGGCACCTACAAGACTTCCAGCAACACCTACACTCACTGTAACAAATTATCAAATCCACAATGGAGATAGAAGAAAATAATTAACTTCCATTTCTTGATGTGCTCATCAAGCAAAGACCAGATGGCACACTAAGAGACAGCATCTACGGTAAACCAATGTATACAGATTTGTACTTACATGACTTCAGCTGAGTTCTGAGCACTCTAGTGCACAGAACATGCAAAATCTCAAACCAAGACAGTGTAGCAACTGAACTGTAGCACCTACAGGCTGTGTAACCATACAAAATGTTACAACCACTATCAGTTGCAGTGTGCCATAGTGTGTCATAAGACCAAAGAAGCTGAGGCCACTGCCTACTGAGGATGAAGAGAAACCGATTTTGATGGCAGTTGTCCCATACATCAGAAACACATCAGCAAAATTTGGAAGAATACTTGGAAATATGATGTTAAGTGCACATTCCACCCACTGGCCAAAGAGGCAGCATCAAGAGTATTCACTGATAACTCATCCATATATCCTCAGGTTCCTTTGACAATGTACAATGGAGCTGCAGGAAAAACAGTTCCAGGTTCAGTGACAGTAATAATATCCACAGTAATGGAATGGCTGAAGCATGCAAGAGCTGACTGAACTGAACATCATTAGTCAGTCACAATTATTATTTATTCACTAGTATATGACCTCATGAAAAATCTGTAAGAGGCACTCACACATAGTTCTCCACAATCTGATACTTTTTACTTTCATATGGTTGTTTTTACTACTGAAACACCTTGAAAATGTGAGCCCAAACTGATTTGTGCACCAACACATCTGCATAATTCAAATTATTGATTATTAACCATTTGCTTACTGCCATATATTTTCTAGGACCATATGGATATTTAGGCATATTTTCTGCAACCATTTTATCAAGTCAAATATTGTAGCTGATCTCTCATTAAGGATCTGTCTGTATAATTAAATAATCTTGAAAGAATAAGGTATCACATGATTGTGTGTTGCATGAAATGTTGCAAATGAACACAGAAAATATATTTCAATAACATTTTTATTTCTTCGTAATAAACACATTGGCTCACTGTTGTCTACACTTGGTATACTACTTTGAAACTAATTATTGTAATAAAAGATATAACAAGATATATGAATATAATAAGAATGAAGAAAGTAACCTTACCTGTTCTTTGTGAACTTGCACAATACCATTGATTTCAACTGGTTTATAATATTGTGTGTCATGGATAGAGAAAAAGACATTTAGAATAGGTGGATACTCTTTATGGAGACTGATGCTGAATATATTTACATTTTCATCTTTGACACTAAATAGCTTTGCGAGTTTTGCCACTAAAAGTTCAGCTTTACTTTTCTTTCTCTTTGTTCCCTAGGGAAATAAATCAGTATCACACACATTATAAAGAAATATGTGTGCAGTTCTGAGAGGAAAATTTAATTGGAATAGTTATTTTAAATACTTACAGTGAAGTTCCATTTTATGAATTCTTCATCTGATAAATCAGCAATTCTTATTGACCCAGAATTAATGATACTATCATGAGAAATTTTCTTCACAGTAACAGTGACATATGCTGGTGTAGTCTGCAGATGTTTTTTGTCATATACTTTGAACTTCAGATTGTATCTGCAAGCATGGATCTGCCATCAAATTCTTTGTGGTGCTAATGACAAAGCCCACTTCTTTATATGAAATTTATAATAAAGTAATAATGAAGATATCAGTGAAACTTATAGTTGCAGTTTTATACTTACACTCCTTCTGGTGCACTGTGTTGTATCCTGATCATTCCTGTCCTCTCGTTGATTATAAACCCTGGGTGTACATTTCCTTCCCAGTAAAATGTTTTGTCAGGCAGATCCCAATCATCTGGATCTTCAACATATATCCTCCCAATATCTGTGTCTGGAGTTTGACCCTTAATGTCAGTGTCAAATTAAAATGTATGTTTTTCACTAACTATATATTAAATGTTCACAATGTATTTAAGCACCAAAACCTTGTCAATTTACTAGGCTACATTTTAATTAACTGTTAGCTATGCAAAAAATAGATAAATATTACTTTGATACTACAGGGATTTCTTGGTAACAGCTCAACAATTCTTTAATTTACTATGCATTAGTCCACCAATATATCAAGTATATAAATTAACAGATACTGACAGTTATAGATCAAGAAACAAGGAACAGAAATACAATGAGTATGAAAGAAATGACAATAACTTACTGATATTTATACAAAGTAGGCTGTTCCTGCTCGAGTGCGCACTAAAGGGCAGCCATGTGCCTACACGCTACTATGAGCAAACAGCTGATTGGTGGACAATCAGGCAGCCAGACTGTACACTGTACACAATCATACTGCCCTGACCTTGTGCTCATGGGCAGGGATAGCCAAGTGGTTTGTGCATGTACAGAATGCGTGCAATATGGCTGCCTGATGGGTAGCCTATACTAGCTGCACCTGCCTCGAGCAAACTGATGGGCATTCCCCAGTGCCTATGTCCTATGGGTCAGCATTAGAACAGCCTAATCTAATATATTCTAAGGTTGCATTACAAGGCAGAAACATAGAAGGTGTATCCCAAAATTAAGGTCTATTTGGCCATAAAAAATAAGCTCATGAGAAAAGGATTTTATTGACAGTAATGTTTTACAAGATATTTACTTTATGTTTCCACATAATTGCCATTCGCTTCCCACACTTTCTGTAACACTGTGCCAGCTTCTTTCACCCCACTGCATGGAAGTCCGCCCCCCTAGGAGTTGAATCAGTTGGTAATTCCTATCTTCAATGACATGTTGAACTTGTTGTTCACCTAGCCATTTTTTCTAATGCAAGAAGAGGAAACAGTCACTTGGTGCAAGGTCGAGACAGGGCAGAGGGTGATCAAAAAAATTCTCAACAAAAATCTTGAATCTTTTCCTTGGTTTTGACAGCAGTATGAGGGCATGCATTATAGTGAAGGAAGATTGCGTCAGAAAACATTCTCTTATGATGTCAATTTTTGAGAGCATCTCTCATTTAAGTCAGCACTTTACAGTAAACATCAGTTGTAATTCTTGACCTGTGGGCCATGAAATCAACTAAAAGGGTGCCCTTTTCATCCAAGAAAAAAAGGTAGCCATCATTTCTGGATTCAAGAATGGAGAGTGCTTAAACTATTTTGGTTTGGGTGAACTGGAATGGTGCCACTACATTGACTGTTGTTTCAATTCTGTGTCAGCGTACGATATCCACATATTGTAGCCAGAAACAACGTGGGAAAACAAATCATATCCATCTTGTCTATAGCATTCCAAAACCTGTCATGCACTACCCATTCTTTGTTCTTTTTGCTGATCAGTGAGGTTTTTTGAACCCATCTCACACTCAGTTTGTGATATCCAAGTTGTTTGATGACTATCCTGTAAACTGAGGTTTGAGCAACATTTAGAAATTTGCTGAACTAAATATCATCAACTGCTGATCACTTCAATGTTTTCGGGTCACATGATCAACAATGTCCTTGGTCCAAATACTGTGCCTGCCATTTAGCTGTTCATTGTGAACAATTGTGTGGCCCTTTTGAAATTCTTGGCACCATTTTTGAATTTGCTTGTCACTCATTATTACAGGTCCATACAGTGGGCATAACTTATGCTGGATTTCAGCAGCTGAAGATCATTTTGCCAGCAAAAATCTAATCACATGACACACTTCACAACTGGTGGACTCTACAACTGTTGAGGCCACTGTGATCTGATCTGACCAACTGGCAAATGACTGCAGAACCAAGCCAAAACTACAGCAATTTCCTAAAGAGTTGGTAGACAGTGCTCCATGCATGAAACTTCATTCAAGCCTACCATCAGTTAAATATTAGTCACCGGATCTTAGTTTTGCAATACGCCTCATACATGCATGAGATAGCTAATGTAATGATTTGTTTCAGTACTCCATTTTCATATTTCGTAAGTGAGTGCCTCTCTACTATGAAAACATAGTAACAGCTTAGCTAGGAACCAGTTATCTGATCTATAACTTCTATTACAACAATTATTATTATGTAATTCTTCATGCTTTCCCGGCGATCTGTTGACATCTTGGATATTCGGGAATCCAGCCGGATGTTCGCGTCGTTCTCGCACGATATTTCACCAGTGGTGGCCAACCTATTTATGGAAAGGTTTGAAGAGGAAGCACTCTCTTCAGCCAGATATCAACCCAAGTGCTTTTTTTAGGTATGTGGATGATACCTTTGTCATCTGGCCCCATGGTAGAAGGAAGTTAGATGAGTTCCTGCTACATCTGAACTCTTGCCATCCGAACATTAAGTTCACAATGGAAATGGAGAAGGATGGAATACTTCCATTCTTGGATGTTCTGGTGAAGAGAAAGGGAGATGGCACATTTGGACACAGTGTGTACCGCAAACCTACGCACACTGACTTATACCTTCAAGCCAGCAGTTGCCACCATCCGGCACAGAAGAATGGAGTGCTCAAAACACTGGTCCACAGAGCACAAACTCTGTCAGATCCTGATAGTCTGGCCACAGAAATAGAACACTTACAATCAGTGTTCAGCAGGAATGGGTACTCCTCTAGAGATATCCAGAAGGCACTTCAACCTGCCAACCGGCCAAAGGATCCAGAAGAAGAACCAGAAGAGGCAAAGAAGATGGCATACTTGCCATATGCCGGACCTATCTCTACCAAGATCAGCAGGATTCTCCAGAAATATGACATCAGGAGCATATTTTGCCCACCCACAAAAATTGGGGCTATGGTGGGGACTGTAAAAGATGACCTGGGGCTACGCAAGCCAGGTATTTACAACATACCATGCCAGTGTGGGATGTCATACATTGGCCAGACCACCAGAACTGTGGACATCAGGTGTAAAGAACACCAGAGACATACCAGACTCAGACAGGCAACTAAATCAGCCATAGCAGAGCATTGTCTGGAACTTGGTCATTCAATGGATTACAATGACACCAAGATTGTGACACAGACCTCAAGATATTGGGACAGTGTCATTAAAGAAGCAATTGAGATTAAGGTCACAGACAATCTAATCAACCGTGACTCGGGATACCAAATCAGCACTGCCTGGAATCCTGCGCTTGAGCTTGTGAAAACTCAACGCAGGACACTCCAGGATTCAGAAGGAAATATAAGTGGAGACCGAGGGAACAGCTGTGAGACAAGGTGTTGGACATTAGAGACCAGATCTGACACACCCCAGGTCATGAACTCGACTTCAGAAGACGGCCAGGCCGGGCGCGGACGGCGGAGGGAACACCGGCCACCAGAGAGGGACAATGTAGCCGCGTCTGGCGGGCGCGGACCTCAGATGGAACACACGACGCGGCGCGGACCGATTAGGGAGCGCCCAGCACGCAACAGAAGGGGAAACCGTAGTAACAGTCATGAGATAGAGTACCTAACATCTCAGATCGGGCCTGACACACCTCAAATGACAACCACAACCGTTGAGGACGGCCAAAACCGGCGCCGACGGCAGTCGGAACATCCGCGACTGGAGGGGTCCGTTGAAGCCGAGTCTGGCGGGCGCGGAGCACAGATGGAACACTCGACTGGGCGCGGACCGATTAGGGAACGCCCAGCTCCTCCCAGGCATAAATACTGGACTCGATCGACCCAAGGACCAGTCTCAGGTAGCACCTGAAGAAGACAGCGAGGTACGCTGTTGAAATATCGTGCGAGAACGACGCGAACATCCGGCTGGATTCCCGAATATCCAAGATGTCAATTATTATTATTATTATTATTATTATTATTATTATTATTATTATCATTAATTTCCCAACTCTCAATATTCATGACAAAGGATTATTGTTACATGAAAGTGCACAGTGTTGTACATTGAAAAAAAAGGTCACTAAAATGCAGCAAAGAAAGAGAATTATCTATATATATTACTTAATCAAAGTTCTCCACTGTTTTTCGGTATACATGTGAAGGCTAATCTTAGGAACTGCTGTAGGGTTTATGAAACAGCTTTAACTAATAGACAAACTAATTCATTAGGGAAGTTTGTATAAGTAATTTATTACCACTGCACCAGAAAAGTTGTATGGCTGTAGATTACCCATGCACAGCCAGAGCAGGTCATTAGTTTTACATATTATTAACAGCCGACTAATAAACCTATTTGTTTTTACAGAACGCACATGGAGATGAACTGATATAACTTTTTACAGTATGTTAAGACTGATGTATTTAAGATTATCTGGATGTAATAGGTGTCAAGTTTCATTATAAAGAAAACTTTGTTAACAGAAAGGATGAAGTTGTAGCAACAATGTCTCAAAATCTGGTAAGGAAACTCAATCCAGAAAAGCTCCTTTTGCAAGTTATAAGGCAGAATGGTTGCTGACATGCAGAGGAGATGACATCACATTTTGGGAAGCTAATAGAACACAATACTGAAATTTACAGCAACTATTCCAAATTAGAATAAAACCACTATCCTCCCAGAGTCAATGTTAGAATGAGATCCTAGCAGTACTTCTCTAATATTTTTCTAATTATTTTGGCATCATTCAGACATGTACACAGGACAGAATAATTCCTGGAAAGAATTGTTCCCTACTTTCAAGTTTGTCTTGTATTATTCCATAAAAAACAATCACGCACCTCAGATCATGTTAATATTCTGACAGAGAAACAAGACTTCATCTTCCTGTTCATTTTCATAACAAAATCAATTAACAGACATGAGCATAATGTTGAAAGTGCTGTATGGCTTCATAATGCTGTACTCATATACACTGATGAACAACTTGTACATCACAATTTCAGTGTACAGCACCTCAATTAATGGCCCTGGACCTCTCCGGGGGGACACTACCTTGACAAAGCACTGTCCATGTGGGTGGAGAGGCTTGCAAATCTGCGTGAAGCTGAGGGCTATGATGAAGGTAGAGGACCTACTGCTGGGAAGGACTTAGCTGATGGATCAGACTAAGAGTGTCCCACAACTTCCTGTCTTCCTTATCCACTCCTAGTCGTTACGCAATTCCCTTTCCAACCCAAGGTGTGATGTGATCCGTGCCGAGGGGTGCATGGCATATGGAAATATGTGTTGTAAACGGAGCCTCAGGTATACTGGGTGAACTTCCTGAGTAAGCAGCCTTACACCATGCGGGGTTATCATCCTGTGGACCATGTAAATCGCCAAATCTTGTGGGACCAAGATGGATGTGACAAATGGAAATAAATTAAAACAAAATGAGGGGCATACTGAGACCTCAGACACACAAAAATTGGGGTCAGGACTGATAGAATGCACTCCACCTATAGAATAAGTGTCTAGACCTGAGCAAGAAGTGGGAACTGTAACTGAGAAGTGGGACCAGATCAAGATTAAAGCCTTGTCTGGGCCCAGAGGACGAAACTTCCCAGGGAAGAATGGCTTCCCAAATATAAGTGGAGGGAATTAAAAGGTCTTGAGCCCAAGACCCCCAAGAAAAAACTGTCACAGCTTGAAGGGGACATGCAGACCCCCCCTCCCCCCCCCCCCCCCTCCCCACAACGTTGAAGACAGGTAACAAGTGGAAAAGGGAGGAATATAAGATCCCTCCTCCAAGGATAAGCGAGCCCAGGAAAAGCTGAGACAATAAATACCTATAGTACTGCAGTCTCGGATTTTAAGATGGTAGTTATCCAGGAAGGCTATCCACTAGTAGCCATCATTTCTCAGCAGCACAAGGAACTTGTACAGATGTCCGTTTTTGAAAATATGGGGGGTCTATCTAGATTGTGGTGCCCTAATTTTTGTCTGTGAGGAGGTTCATATGGTGGAATGGCTGAAGGACAAGGTGCCCATGATACCCCGTGGGAGGATGAAATCTGCTGGTCAAGACGGCAGCTGAGCTTCTGAAGACCACGAAGGTATCAATATGGGTACCAAAGATCCTTAAGGATGTATCACCAAAGACTCTGTTCAAGAAAATAGGGATCCACAACACAAAAGTCTCAACACAGAATTGGAAAGTAATCAACCAGTATGCTGTACTGGAAGGATGAGCCCTGGTGGTGGAAGTCGGAGAGAAGTCCCTGAAGGCGATGTGAGAGCAAGACCTGAAATTGTTTTTAGGGTTCTCACAGGTAACTGTCAGAGTAATCAAAGGCCTCAAAGGCAATGATGGCAGCAAGATGGAGACTGGAGGTGCTGCAGACTAATCTGCAGCTGAGTAAAGGGGCCCACTGCTGCCCTGAGCCATTCCCTGGGGAGACAAGAAGTGGATGTGGCCCTGATACAAGAACCCTACTTATATAAAGGGGGTGTATCAGGCTTCAGTGGCACTGGAGGTAACCTGATTTATGCTAGAAATCTAATAAACTTCAGAACATGCACCTATGTGAGAAATGGTATTCCTTTCATGCCAATGACGGATTTCTGCTCCAGGGACCTGGTGACCATCAGGATGCAGCAACGTGAGGAAGGTATCGCAAGGGAAATTGTTTTGGTCTCAGCATACCTTCCTTACAAAGACAGTTCCCTTCCTGCTTTGGGGGTGAGGAGACTGACAGAAGTCTGCCATTGGCAAGGTGACCAACTGCTGGTTGCATGTGATCCCAATGCCCACAACCTAGTGTGGGGCAGCAAGGACACCAACAGTAGAAGTGAGTACCCTCTTGAATTTCTCTTGTCTAACAGCTTGGAGGTCCTGAATAAGGGCAATGAATCTACATTCATGAATAGCAGAAGGGAAGACGTAATTGACATAACCTTTGGTTCCCTGATGATGGGCAGCTATGTCAAACAATGGCATGTTGCATTAGAGCCATCCTCATTATACCACATGTATATTAAATTCAAGGTTGAAATGGGAATCAGACAGACCATGACCTATAGGTATCCCAGAAAAACAGACTGAGACACATAAAGGAATTAAAACCTCAATAAGGAATCCAGTAGAATTTGAGGAAGTAGTAGAGGCTGTTGTCTCTGCCATAGTGACCTCACACCAGGTCAACTGCACAATCACCAATAAGTGCACAAATAGGAGTGTGCTTTGATGGAAAAATAACTTGGAAATGCAAAGAAAACAGGTACAAAGACTGTTCAGCCTTGTGAGACATAAAGGACAATGGGCAAAATATCATGAGGCCCTTGTCAACTACAACCATGCAATCAGACAAGCAAAGGAGGCATCCTGGAAGGCATTCTGTGAGGAAGTGGAGAGCACAGCTGCTCAAGCCAGACTCCACAGAATCCTCACTAGAGTATCAACTAATCCATGAGGTATGTTGAGGAAGGAAGATGGGGAATATACAAAGACAGCACATGAGATACTGGAACTGCTCCTCAAAACTCACTTTCCTCAATATGCTCTGGTGGATAACACAGACCAGAATGTGATCCCTGAGAGACATGGTTCTCAGGCATTCAAAGAGAGGACTGGGAATCGGCTAAGGAGTGTGTCGACTTCAATAAAATCCAATGGGTGGTGGGTACATTCCAACCGTTCAAGTCACCTGGCTCAGATGAAATCTTTCCAGCTCTCCTGCCTGTTGCAGGAGAAAATCTCATAAGAGTCCTATGCAGGTTATTCAGGGCTAGCCTAGCAGCAGGAATCATTCCCTATGCCTGGAGGGCAGTGAAGGTTGTTTCCATTCCAAAGCCAGGGAGAATTGATCATACCAAGGCCAAGGATATGAGACCAACCAGTCTGTGCTCCCCCATTCTCAAAACATTGGAAAAACTGGTTAATGTATATGTTGGGGAGAGGAGGCTAACTAGGGCCCCATCTACATTCAAACCAACATGCAGATTAACCAGGTAAATCACGTGAGACAGCTGTCCATCAACTCATTTGGAGGATGAAAAAAGCACTTCAGTTTCAAGAAATAGCCCTCTGCCTCTTCCTGGACATCAAGGGGGTCTTTAGTAACGCAACCTTCGATTCCATGGTTAGGGCAGCAGAGGTGCATGACCTATGGACCACTATATGTAAGTGGACTAGGGCCATGCTTAGTAGATAAAGGTAGAGGCAACCATGATGTATGAAAAGATGGTAATTGACACCACTAGAGGTTGTCCACAAGGAGGAGTTTTGTCCCCTTTATTGTGGTATCTAGGGGTGAATGAACTCATTGAGAAACTAAATTCCAGACAATGCTTTTGCCAAGGATACACAAATGTCCTTGTCATTGTAATACTTGGCAAATTTACTGACAAAGTTAGAAATATGGCACAAAGTGCATTGGACATTGTACAAGACTGGTGAATTAAACAGGATCTATGAGTTAATCCTAAGAAGACTATTGTGGCAACATTTACAAAGAAGTATATCCACCACTGTAAAGCTCTTCGATGAAATTCTACCTGTTAAGGGGATAGTGAAATATCTAGGAGTAACCTTGGATGAGAAACGAACATGGACCCCTCACATTAAGAGCATTTGCTCCAAGGCAAAAGGTATTCTAGTGAGTACCAGAAGGGCTTGTGGCAAAAACTGGAGCCTAAGCCCCAGAGGTATGCACTGGATATACACCTTGGTGATTAGACCTAGGATTTCCTATGGGGCCATAATGTGGTGGAAGAAGGTAGAACAGCAGGTTGCAGCTAAGGAACTTGCTAAGCTGCAGAGACTGGCCTGCTTAGCCATAACAGGCAGAATTAGCAGCACACCAACTGTGGGATGGAAGCCATGCTGGACATGCCTCCACTACACCTTTGGGTCAAGATGGAGGCAGCAGCTGGTGCATACAGACTCAAAACTGGTAAAAACTGGATGTCACTGGGATATCCAGAATCACACACTAAAATAGTGAGTGAGGTAAATATAGGGATGGCTGGGGAAATACCAACTGACTATATAACAACTCCCAACTACTTCAACAAGCCTTACAATATAATGATTGGAAGCAGGGAGCAGTGGGAAAAAAACAGTTCGACTCTGTACTTGGGACATTGTCTGGTTCACTGATGGGTCGAAATTAGGCCAAGGTACTGGGGCCGGGGTTTATGGGATTCAGCAAAGACTGGAGGGCATCATCTCTCTAGGAAAACTGGCCTCGGTATTCCAAGCTGAAATTATTTCAATCAGGGCATATGTGGAGGAGAATATGCATAGGTGCTACAAGGACAGTAGCATCTACAGCCAGGCAACCCTGAAATCATTGGCAGCTCCTGCAATATGATCTAAGATTGTTGCAGAATGCCACAGGTCTCTGGTGGAGCTAGGAGGAATCAATAGTGTGAACCTAATGTGGGTCCCTGGCCACTCAAGGATCAGTAGCAATTAACAGGCAGACAGACTGTCCAGGATGGGGGCAAAATCTACATTCATTGGACCAGAACCTGTCCTGACAATCACCAAGGCTATGATCAAACTGAACTACGTAACTGGCTTAGAAAACAGCACATAGAATACTGGACCAAGGTCTATAAAGAAAAACATGGTAAGGTAATGATGTCTAAGCCATGTTTTAAATGAAGTTTTAAATCCTGCAATTGAACAGGAAAGAGATTAAACTCATGACTGGACTGATGACCAGCCATGGGAATTTCGATAAACACCTACATACAATGACTATAATGGAAGAGGATCCTAAATGTAGGATCTGTTATGAGAGTGAAGAAACTGCATCACACCTAATCTTCGAAAGCATGGCATTGGAGAGCAAGAGATACAGAATTTTTGGGACAGCTAGACCTGAAGAAATTGTGCCTAATAAAAAACTGGTAAAGGGACTCCTTGCACTATTTATGGGCATTGGTTGGCTGTGCTAAATATACAGGGAGCGATACTGCACAATAAACTCAGTTTCAGTGAGGGCAGTGGCAGGTTAGACCAAAGCTGTTTTAGCTTCCCTGCCAAAATCAATCAATCAATCAATGGGCCTGGAAGAAGATTTGAGATTATTGTATAAAGTTCTTTATGGTTAGCCTCACACCTGTGGCACTGCTTTTACATCGATCCACAAAAGTCTATTTTGAAAACCAAATATCCCAAATATCTTTTACAACTGAAAAGTATGGTGGTTTGAAATGGGGATTTATTCAACCAGTACTGTAGTAAACATCAACTAAACAAGATGCAAAGTTAGTTGAAATTAAGATATGAATTCTCTGAAGACAGCAAGAGCTCATCTACTGTGCTCAGAAGACATTTGAACTGCTGGTGAGGGAATCACTGATTTTGCCACTATTGTTGTCATTTATTCAGTAACCACAGCTGAAAAAGTGCCTCCATTACACATTTCCATATATTATGGTGATGGGACCTGGATAAGCTAAAAGAACCAGAGGTTGTACAGAGTTTCAGGGAGAGCATAAGGGAACAATTGTCAGGAGTGGGGGAAAGAAATACAGTAGAAGAAGAATGGGTAGCTTTGAGGGATGAAGTAGTGAAGGCAGCAGATGATAAAGTAGGTAAAAAGACGAGGGCTAGTAGAAATCCTTGGGTAACAGAAGAAATATTGAATTTAATTGATGAGAGGAGAAAATATAAAAATTCAGTAAATGAAGCAGGCAAAAAGGAGTACCGACGTCTCAAAAACGAGATCAACAGGAAGTGTAAAATGGCTAAGCAGGCATGGCTAGAGGACAAATGTAAGGATGTAGAGGCTTATCTCACTATGGGTAAGATAGATACTGCCTACAGGAAAATTAAAGAGACCTTTGGAGATAAGAGAACCGCTTGTATGAACATCAAGAGCTCAGATGGAAACCCAGTTCTAAGCAAAGAAGGGAAAGCAGAAAGGTGGAAGGAGTATATAGAGGGTCTATACAAGGGCGATGTACTTGAAGACAATATTATGGAAATGGAAGAGGACGTAAATGAAGATGAAATGGGAGATATGATACTGCGTAAAGAGTTTGACAGAGCACTGAAAGACCTGAGTCGAAACAAGGCCCCCAGAGTAGACAACATTCCATTGGAACTAGTGACGACCTTGGGAGAGCCAGTACTGACAAGACTCTACCATCTGGTGAGCAAGATGTATGAAACGGGCGAAATACCCTCAGACTTCAAGAAGAATATAGTAATTCCAATCCCAAAAAAAAAGCAGGTGTTGACAGATGTGAAAATTACCAAACTATCAGTTTAATAAGACACAGTTGCAAAATACTAACGCGAATTCTTTACAGACGAATGGAAAAACTGGTAGAAGCCGACCTTGGGGAAGATCAGTTTGGATTCCGTAGAAATGTTGGAACACATGAGGCAATACTGACCCTACGACTTATCTTAGAAGCTAGATTAAGGAAGGGCAAACCTGTGCTTCTAGCATTTGTAGACTTAGAGAAAGCTTTTGACAAAGTTGACTGGAATACTCCAGGGCAAACCTGTGCTTCTAGCATTTGTAGACTTAGAGAAAGCTTTCGACAAAGTTGACTGGAATACTCTCTTTCAAATTCTGAAGGCGGCAGGGGTAAAATACAGGGAGCGAAAGGCTATTTACAATTTGTATAGAAACCAGATGGCAGTTATTAGAGTCGAGGGACATGAAAGGGAGGCAGTGGTTGGGAAAGGAGTGAGACAGGGTTGTATTCTCTCCCCGATGTCATTCAATCTGTATATTGAGCAAGCAGTGAAGGAAACAAAAGAAAAATTTGGAGTGGGTATTAAAGTCCATGGAGAAGAAATAAAAACTTTGAGGTACGCCAATGACATCGTAATTCTGTCAGAGACAGCAAAGGACTTGTAAGAGCAGTTGAACGGAATGGATAGTGTCTTGAAAGGAGGATATAAGATGAACATCAACAAAAGCAAAATGAGGATAATGGAATGTAGTCAAATTAAGTCAGGTGATGCTGAGAGAATTAGATTAGGAAATGAGACACTTAAAGTAGTAAAGGAGTTTTGCTATTTGGGGAGCAAAATAACTGATGATGGTCGAAGTATAGATGATATAAAATGTAGACTGGCAATGGCAAGGAAAGTGTTTCTGAAGAAGAGAAATTTGTTAACATCGAGCATAGATTTAAGTGTCAGGAAGTCATTTCTGAAAGTATTTGTATGGAGTGTAGCCATGTATGGAAGCGAAACATGGACGATAACTAGTTTGGACAAGAAGAGAATAGAAGCCTTCGAAATGTGGTGCTACAGAAGAATGCTGAAGATTAGATGGGTAGATCACATAACTAATGAGGAAGTATTAAATCAGATTGGGGAGAAGAGAATTTTGTGGTACAACTTGACCGAAAGAAGGGATCGGTTGGTAGGACATGTTCTGAGGCATCAATGGATCACCAATTTAGAATTGGAGGGCAGCGTAGAGGGTAAAAATCATAGAGGGAAACCAAGAGATGACTACACTAAGCAGATTCAGAAGGATGTAGGTTGCAATAGGTACTGGGAGATGAAGAAGCTTGCACAGGATAGAGTAGCATGGAGGGCTGCATCAAACCAGTCTCAGGACTGAAGACAACAACAACAACAACAACAACAACAACAACATCATGGTCTTCACTAACATGCATCCATATTTCTCCTGCATATTCTGTCATTATCTATCCACCATCCATGAGGTCATCACCTGATTCTTTACTTATCTCTTAAATTCTGGTAAAGGACTTTCTTGGTCCGCACAGCATCCATCACCTGGTTGCTGGTCTCACTCACCTCCATTTCATTCTCATTACGTTACATTAATACTTGCTCCACAGATCATGAATAGGACATTGTTAGACTTTTAATGCTATTTGGCACACGGCCAAAGATTTTTGTGGCAGCATAATTTACCCCTTTCTAGGCCAAAGTCAAATTTAATCCAGAATAGTGAAGGTCACCCTTTCTTCTAGTGTTGTAACTATGCACTTTGTTGTTATTTTTGAACTGGGATGGATTATTAATAACAAATTTCATAAGTAAATATATGTATTGGGAAGGCACTGTGAATATCCTGAGTTCCTTAAATAAATGTCTGCAAGGTGATCTTTGATGGGCTCTAGCTATTATCCTGATTACATGCTTTAGTGCAATGAATACTTTTTCTGCTAATGATGAACTATCTCAAAGTATGACATCAAATGAAAGCAATGAATGAAAAATAGACATAGTAGGCTAATTTATGGATATGTTTATCACCAAAACTTGCAATAACCCTAATAGCACAAGTAGCTGAACCTAACTGTTTCCACAGATCATTTCATTTCATTTATCATCATCCTTTGCATCATGAACATGATATAGGAATTGTCATAATACTGTCCAGAATATGCACAGGGCAAAATATTACAAATTTCTATCAAACATATAAAATTAACATTATATAATATAATGAAAATTAAAACAATGAATTAATGGGTTGTTCTTTTACATGCTCTTTTAACATGTACCATTTGTGATGAGTTTATATGTATTTAGTAAATTTGGAAAACACATGTTACACATAATTTAGCGTTAAAAGAGTATAAACAAGACATAGAACAGACAATGAGAACAACATGATATTGACGATACAGCTATCAGTTAGTGATTTAAGGATTCAAAATATTCCTCTATGCTATAAGAACATTTATTTATCAGATACTTTTATAATTCTGACTTAAATTTTCCTTCATCTTCTGTTCCCCTGATGCAGAATGGCAGATCATTATAAAGCTTTATTCCATTAGTGGCTCACACATTTTTAGGTTTTTGTTTTTCTTTCTACATGCAGATTCTTACAGATATGTGTATTGTAGATTTGAATTTACATGCAAACTACTCAGGTGTGTTCTTGTGTGCTTTTTTAATATGTGCAAAGATGGTACTGTAAGTATGTTTAGTTGCAGGAGCAAGGTCTTGTAGTGTGTTACTGGAGAGGTGTGTGTAATAATTCTAATGGCCCTTTTCTGTAATTTAAAAACCTCTCACAAGCGACATTTAGTTGCACCCCAGAATGTTATTCCATAGGATATAATAGAATCGAAATAAGCCATATACACTAATCTTGTACACTCTGCAATGCAAACTCTAGAAATTATTCTCAGTGCAAAACATGCTGAATTTAGTTTTTTGGATATGTATGTGACATGGTCTTTCAAGCTCAAGTGCTGATCAATGTATATGCCCAAAAATTTTGTAGACCAGACTTTCTCTATTTCATGGTCACTCAATGATAAATGGTGATCATCCTTCTCATTTACTTTACCGTACTGTATGTAATTTGTTTTATTTCACTTATTGGCATAAAACCACTGTTGCACACTCTCCAGAACTTTTTAAGCTGTAGTGAATAAGGATTTACTGTCATCACTTATAATTATGCTTGTACCATCAGCAAACAACATAATTTTTGATGATCTGTTGGGCCTTTCAGTGTCATTTATATAGATTAGGAATAATAAGATTGAAGGTGTCAAGGTAACTTATGAGTCTAATTTTCATCAGTTTTTCAAAAAATTTTGATAAAGATGGGAGAAGGGATATAGGTCCATAGTTTTCTACCCTATGTGTATCCCCATTTTTGAATAATGGTTTAACTTTAGAAATTTTCAGTCTTTGGAGGAACACTCCACATGATAAATTGACAATATGTACCAGTGGTTCCAAGATTTGTGAGGCAACTTTTTATTATTGTCACTGGCACATCATCCAGTCCTGCAGACATTTTGGGTTTCATACTGTTAATTACTTCCAATACTTCATATTTATTAGTGGGACTTATTGTCGTGCTACTGGCTACTTTTGGTGCTGTTGTTTTCTCTTCTTTGGTAAAGCTCTTGCTTAATTTATCAGGTACACTTAGAAAGTAGTTGTTAATGTAACTGGGCAAGACTTCCTTCTTTATTTCAGTGTTATCACTAGATTTAAGTACAATATCGTGGTCTTCAGAGCTTTTTCCTATTTCTCTTTTAACAGTTTTCCATGTGGTCCTTAATTTATTGCCCTACTTCCTTATTTGTTTATCATTACTTAGTACTTTTGCTAGATTAATTACCATTCCATATACCTTTTTGTAGTTACTAACATATTTTTTAAAATTATGGTCAGTATAAATTTTCACCTCAGAGTCTACTCTTAGTCTTGGGGGAGTTTTTAATGCCAGATGTGATCCAAGAATTTGTGTGTCTATGGCTAGATGAGTTGATTTTAACTAACCTTTTTGGAAAGCACATTTCAAAATTTGGCATGAAAAGATCATCTGTATCAGTTTGTGACAATACTGATTAGTCAGTGTGATACCAAACTGGTTGCAGTTTTCGGGAGAGAAAATTCTCTTATACATATGATGCACTGCTTTAGTATGTATTGGAACTGTGAGCACTTTAATAATAAGTGCATTATGATCAGATATTCCTAGGTCAATATTCAAAACTTCTACAGCTGGGCTTTCTATATTTGAAAATATATTATCTATAAGACTTTTTGAAGTGTCTGTTACCCTTGTAGGACTGTTTATATTAGAATATAGGTTGAAACTGTGTAGAATATTGAGGAATTTAATTTGAAATAAACCGTCTACCAACATATTGACATTAAAGTCCCCACATACAATTATTGATGACTTCTCATCATGTAAGATGCTCAGCCATTCTTTAATCTCATTTTTAAAAAAAGAAAATTTGAGTCACCACATGGTGATCTATACAGTGACATGCCTTATTTTCCTATTTTCTTTTTTTTTTTTTTTTTTACAGTCATTTGCACTGCTGTTGCCTCAAGATGTTTTTCTATTCTCAGGAGTTCAGCTTCAGGCCTGTTTCTCACTTTAATATCTGATTTTACATAAATGCAGACACCCCCATTCTTGGCTTCCTTCCTATAAAAATGACCAACCAAGTTATATGGGGAAATATTAATGTTTTCTAATTCATAATTTTTGCACCAATACAATCAACACAATATTCATTGGCCTCAATCTCAAGACTAGAATTTTATTTTTGAGACACTGTATATTAAGGCTAAGTAATTTTAAGCTGTTGAGAGGAACTCTTACTTGTATTGTCTGGTGTCAACAGTTTCTTTGTGTTGAGGCTGGGTACCAAAAATCCTTTAGGTACACAGGTTTCCTGCATCTTGCTTTTCTTTCTTCTGGATGTGCTGCAACTTTTGATGCTGGAATTCCTGTTGTATCTGATGACTCACTGGGCATAATCACATTTCTTGCTAATGATGCCGTTGTATAGTCTGTAGCTGCTTCTGATACTGTTGAAGCTGTTGTGGAGGCTTCACTTGCTTCAGCTATTTTTGTGGCAAGTGAAGATTCTACTGCTGGATCTGTTGCCAGTGAATCAGTTTCATTTTTATGTTGGAGAATTTCAGTTGCTGTGATGGGTGGTGGTAGTGGTATGGTATGGCAATTCTTGTCTTCAACTGCTAACACTGCATTAAGTATTTCTTGACTAATGAATGCTTTTCCAAGTTTATTTCTGTGTAGCCCATGCCTGGCAAAATGACTTCTTTCTGTAGATGGTACATGCACATATGTAGCATTCGGGAAGCTTCGGCACATTTTTTGAAATTTTCTATTAGTAACAGTGATTTCTTTGTTGACACAAGATTTTTTCATCAGATCATGTCTATGTGGTATACTTGCAATATAGAAGTTCACATTTGTAATTTTCTGTAGTGTGCTTCTTAGCATTCCTGTGGTGACTTTTACCTCATTCCTATAAATGTCATTAGCACCCCCAATTATTAAACAGTTTCTTCCAGGCTCCAAAAATTGTTCACAGTTTTTTTAGGATTTCACTCAAGGGAGTGCCTGGTTTTGTTATTCCACTAACCTTAAACATAGTTTGCATGTTTCACATGATACCAGCTAAGCCCTTTCCATGACTGTCTGAGAGAACGTAAATACTTCTTTGTTCATTTTACTTGTGGTTGTCATGTTCTCATGATTTGTATGTTCCCTGCAGATTATAGTACTGGTATTTCCTTGCTTGTTATTACAAGACTTCATACTTGACTGGTTTTTTCATCTCTGCAGTTGGTGAAAGTACTTCATTTTTTTCACTATTTTCACATCTTTTAGACTCATCAGAGGTTAAAAGTTCAGAATTATTTGTTACTGGGAGTCTGAAGCTGTTCTCATTACGGTTAACACGTTGGAACTTTTTAGGTCATATGCAGTTATCGTTTTGCTCATTTACAACAGTTTCACTACACTCTGAATTGGCTCCTATCACTTTTCAAGCTTCTGTACATACAGTATGGCTAACATAAGATCGTATTTTAATGAAGGAGTCACACAGTCTTCTCAATATTCCTTATGTAAACACAATATATCACAATAACTAAAGAGCACATTTCCACAGTCACAAGTCATGTTTCTTTCTTCTAAGGTATTTAAACATTGTTGATGGATCCATTTTTGCAACCATGGGCATAATTTAACACCATTTCTCACCTTCTTACTACATTTTACAAACACAGGATTTAAAAATTCATAATTTTCCATGGATCTGTTGATTAATATGTCTATATGCGGCGGTGCCATCTTGTTGATCATCAGTGTGTTTCTTCCAATTCCATTTATCACCGATGCATACACCCAGAAATTTTGTATATTCTGCCTTAGCAACAGACTTCTGTCCACAGTCTATATTTATAAATGGTGTTATGCCATTTGCTATATAGAACAGTATATACTGTGTTAACCATTTGCAGAGGGCCAGTTATTAATTTTCTGAAAGACTTTATTTACAAGTTCCTCAGCTAATTCTTGTTTGTTGGGTGTGATTACTATACTAGTATCATCAGCAAGAAGACTTAGCTATGCAGCTTCATGAATATAGTGAGATAAGTCACTAAAACTCACGGAAGTGCCAAAGAAACTGGTATAGGCATGGGTATTTAAATACAGATATATGTAAACAGGCAGAACATGGCAATGCTGTTGGCAATGTCATATAAGACAGCGAATGTCTGGCACAGTTGTTATATCAGTTACTGCAGCTATAACGGCCAAGTTATCAAGATTTAAGTGAGTTTGAATGTGGTGTTATAGTCAGTGCATCAGTAATGGGTACAGTGATAGCAATGAGGTAGGGATTTTCCCATATGACAATTTCATTAGTGTACCGTGAATATCAGGAATTCAATACAACATCAAATCTCAGACATTGTTGTGGCCAGAAAAAGATCCTGTACAAATGGGGCTAACGACAACAGAAGTGCAACCCTCCCACAAATTGCTGCAGATTTCAGTGATGGGCCATCAACAAGTGTCAGAGTGTGAACTATTTAACAATACATCATTAATGACTAAAACTAAAAACTAAACTCCATCCGAAGAGGCCTTGCATGGCCCAATAGTACTGGCTGGCCATCATGTCATACTCAGCTCGTAGCCATCACTGGATGCAGATATGGAGGGGCATGTGTTCAGTACACCACTCTCCCAACTGTATGTCAGTTTACAAGACCAGAGCCGATACTTCTCAATCAAGTAGCTCTTCAGTTTGCCTCACAAGGGCTAAGTGCACCCCACTTGCCAACAGTGCTCGGCAGACCTGATGGTCACCCATCCAAGTGCTTAACTTTGGTGATCTGACGGGAACCGGTGGTACCACTGCTGCAAGGCTGTTGGCACCCTTGATGACTGCACAACACAAAGCTTTGCGCCTTGCCTGGGCCTGTCAACACAGGCATTGGACTATTGATGACTGGAAACATGCTGCCTGGTTGGACAAGTCTCGTTTCAAACTGTATAGAGTGGATGGACATGTGTGGGTATGGAGACAACCTCATGAATCCATGGAGCCTGCATGTCAGCAGGGGACTGTTCAAGATGGTGGATGGCCTGTAATGGTGTGGAGCATGTGCAGTTGGAGTGATACGGGACCCTTGATGCGTCTAGATATGACTCTGATAGGTGACACATATGTAAACATCCTGTCTGACCACCTGCATCCATTCATGTCCATTGTGCATTCTGATGGACTTGAGGAATTCCAGCAGAACAATGTGACACTCCCACATGTACAGAATTGCTACAGAGAGGCTCCAGAACCACTCTTCTGAGTTTAAACACTTCCACTGGCTATCAAACTCCCCAGACACGAACATTATCGAGCATATCCGGGACGCCTTGCAACATGGTGTACAGAAGAGATCTCCATCCCCTCATACACTTATGGATTTATGGACAGCCCTACATTATTCATGGTGCCAATTCCCTCCAGCACTATTTTAGACAGTACTCAAGTCCATGCCACATCGTGTTGCAGTGCTTCTGCATGCTCACAGGGGTCCTGCATGATATTAGGCAGGTGTACTAGTTTCTTTGGCTCTTCAGAGTATATTATTAACAATAAGGAACCCAAGACTGAATTCTGTGGGACACCATTCTTGATACCTTTCCTGTTAGAGGACTCTGCTGATTTTTGCTGACTATCTGTACTGTAAATTTCAACCTTCTTCATTCTATCCATTAAATATGAATTAAACCATTTGTGCACTGTCTCACTCATAACACAATAATTAAGCTTATACAGTAGAATTTCATAATTTATGCAGTCAAAAGCCTTTTGAAAAATCACAAAATATCCCAATTGGTGATGTTCGATTATTCAGAGCATTTAATATTTGATCAGTGAAATCAAATATAGCATTTTCTGCTAAAAAGCCTTTCTGAAAATCAAATTGACGTTTCTATAGTACTTCATTTTCATAGGTATGTGAAGCTACTCTTGAATAGATTACTTTTCCAAGAATTTTGGATAAATGTGTCAGAGGTGAGATTTGGGCAGTAGTTGACAGCATCAGACCTATCTCCATTTTTATGCAATGGTTTAACAGTAACATATTTCAGTCTATCTGAAAAATTGCCCTGTTTCAGTGAACTACACACATCAAAAAAAGTTTTACATCACCTCGGTTCTGAGAGTTCCGGAACCTGTACAGAAAATTGGAATAGAGATCAACATAAACATCATTTCCGCCCTTTTTATTGCTCATGAAAACCATATACTGATGTTGTACCACCGTACAGCTAGATCTTCAGAGGTGGTGGTCCAGATTGCTGTACACACCGGTGCCTCTAATATGCAGCAGCATGTCTTCTTGCATTGATGCTTGCCTGTATTCATCGTGGCATACTATCCACAAGTTTATCAAGGCAATGTTGGTCCAGATTGTCCCACTCCTCAATGGCGATTCAGCATAGATCCCTCAAGTGGTTGGTGGGTCACGTCATCCATAAACAGCCCTTTTCAATCCATCCCAGGCATGGCCGATAGGGTTCGTGTCAAGAGAACTTGCTGGCAACTCTCGTCGAGCAATGTCATTATCCTGAAGGAAGTCATTGGCAAGATGTCCATGATGGGCGCCAAAATGTCATCCACAAGGACAAATACCTCGCCAATATGATGCTGATATGGTTCCACTATCAGTCGGAGGATGACATTCATGTATTGTACAGCTGTTATGGCGCCTTCCATGACCACCAGAAGTGTACGTCAGCCCCACATAATGCCACCCGAAAACAGCGGGGAACCTCCACCTTGCTGCAGTCACTGAACAGTGTGTCTATGGCGTTGAACCTGACAGGGTTGCCTTCAAACACGTCTCCGATGATTGTCTGGGTGAAGGCATATGCAACACTCGTCAGTGAAAAGAACGTATTGCCAATCCTGAGCAGTCCTTTCGGCATGTCATTGGGCCCATCTGTATTGTGCTGTATGGCATTGTAATTGCCAAGATGGACTTCGTCATGGATGTCGGGAGTGAAGTTTTGTCTCATGCAGCCTATTGGACACAGTTTGAGTCGTAACATGACATCCTGTGGCTGCATGAAAAGCATTATTGAATATGGTGGTGTTGCTGTCATCATACATGACTGAACTGATCGGCTGTCAGACCCCCTCCGTCTAATAGGTGCTGCTCATGCATGGTTGTCTACATCTTGGGTGGGTTCAGTGACATCTCTGAACAGTCAAAGGGACTGTGTCTGTGAAACAATGTCCACAGTCAAAGTTTACCTTCAGGAGTTGTGGGAACCGGGGTGACACAAAACTTTTTTTTGATGTGTGTATTATGTATGTGGCTAAGAATGCTATTTGTCTGATGGGAAAAAGCTTTTAGTACTCTGGTGGCAGTCCCACCAATTACATAGAAGCTATTAGTTTTGATTGAGTGACTTCATTATTTTCCTAATTTCAGTGGGAGAGATGGGTCGAATTTCAGTTTTATCAAGTTGTATAGGTATTGCCTCTTCCATATTCAGCCTTGCATTTTCTAATTAATAGCTGGATCCTATTTTCTCTACAACACTTAAAAATGATTATTACACTATTTTTTACTTCTGACTTTTTGTTAGCAAATTTTGTATTGAGTTTGATATAAATACAGTCTTCTTGTGCTCTTGGTTGCCCTGTTTCCCTTTTGATAATATTCCAAATTGTTTAAATTCTATTATCTGAAGTGCTAATCTCAGACACAATGCAGACACTGCTGGACTTTCTAATAACGTTTCTTAACACAGTGCAGTAGTTTTAGTAATGTTTGACTGTCTCTGGATCATTAGTCCTTTTAGCTATAAGTTACATTTTCCTTTTCTGCTTACAAGATGTTTTTATCCCTTTAGCAAGCCATGCCTTTTTAGGTGGTTTCGCACAATTATGTTTTATAATCACTCTTCATACTTCAGCAGATCCACTAGATTGTTTAACTGACTCTCCTAGCTATTCCCAATAGCCATTCATTTCCATCACTCACTGAACAATCATCAGGTTCTTAATAGTTTTTGAAACAAAAGTCAATGTCTCAGATCTATAGGGAACACACATTCTGTAAACTTTCCTTTTCAGAAAAACCTGAAGCTGTTTTATAAACCCTATTGAGTCATCCATACCTGGAATGGCCTTATCCACCTCATTGTGCATCACTTCTTGAATGTCATTATTTTTGTCATTAATTATTTATTTCTGATTCATTCTTTGAACTGCACAAACATGTAAAAAATCTTAAAATGCTTGGACACTTTTCTCACTACTGTTAGATACTGTGCCATCTGTCACTTTAAGTGATGAAATATAGTGTATATCCAGCACGTGTTTCAGTTTTGTTTTATTCACACTTTTATTGCTATCAATTGTTTCCCATATCAGATTTCACTGGATCTTCTTACCTCCTCTCAGAGACATTTACCAATAGTTACTTTATTTTCAAATTACTCTACCATATTCCTATTACTGTTTGTTTGAAGACTTTGCTTCCTCCTTAGTAACTGTGTCATTCCATTTGAAATTTTCTTTTCCTTTGTTTCTTTCATATCTGTAACTTGTTTTGTTGTTTTTGAATGTACACCATAGCATTATAAAATAATATCCCTTTTCATAAATGTTTGAATAACCTTCATTTACCAAGATGCTGAACTTGTTGCTTAGCTGAATGTGGAACACCACCCTACTTTTAATAAATTCTTGTTCTCCACATTCATGACTTTATGTTTGATGAGTTCCTTTCTTTCTAGCTTTGTATCTTCTTTGTTTACTCTGCATATTATAAGCCTGTTATAACTTGCACTTCCAAAATGATTTTGGACCTTATATTCTACAAATTACTTTCTTATTTGGTCAAATGTACACTGTTTCACTTTTAGTTCCATTTGATCATTGTCAACTCCATATACTATTTCTTTTCTTCTGGAAGAACATAATAAGCACAGACCACTTGGACTTATCAACAAAGTCTACCAATGTAAGACGTCAAAATTCATTATTATAAATGTAAGAAATTTGTCACTTCTTATATCATATTCAAAGGTCTCCACTGAAGAACTGTTGCTAAGTTTTTGTCCTACTTTTTTATTAACCTTTCTTAATAATTATGTTGTTATGGGATATCTTCAAAGGGATCCTCTCCTTGTTGTCAGAGTGTGACTACATTTATATATAGCTATGATGATTCTCATGAAATATTATTTGTTTAGTTTTAAAACTAGTCATGTGGTTCTGTCTGACAGTACTGCAATATACATAATATTGTTTTTAATTTTCTAGTTTAAAATTCAGTGTTTCCTGATGGCTTTTCAGGATGGGATGAAGTGAGATGGTGAAGTAACAGAAAAGTTATAGACAACTGGAGGAGTGGTTAGTGTAAGTTGAAGCCAGGTGGATGGAGAGAACCAAGCACAAATTTATGAGGTTATCCAAGTTGTGTGCTGTACTACTAAAGGTATAAAGGGCCATCAGATGTGCTAGTAGAACAAAGCCACTAGAGAAAAGTTAGTAAAACTTAATATACAGATAATGCTTTCATCATACATAGGCGAAAGAATTACACTTCTAAAAAGTAAATTGTAATACCTTACTGTATATGCATAAAAAGAGGAATTAATACAACATGAATAAAAGAGGAAGGATGAGGTTTAGGTACAAGCCAATGGAAAGAGGCCACTGTTAAGAAGACAAAAACTAAAGAAGTTAGGTCAGGTGGTTTTAAGGGATAAAGAACATATTACACAGACATTCCAGTTTAGAAGATCTGGTGTTGGGTGAAGAGGACAAGGGGCATGCTTATGGCACGAGTCATGAAGAAATTGTTAGAAGATGGAAAAGTTCCAATTTTTAAATCACATAAAAAGAACGTAAACTCAATTTGTGTTTGAAGAAAAAGGTGTGCAGATGTATTATTTGGTAATTTGTAACCATTTAGCATTCTCTAAGCAGGAAATAAACAGAACTTACCTGGTAACTATATACAAGAATATTTTTCATTCCTGGTTTCATTTTATTATCATTGACATCACCAATGACAACAACAATAGTTCCCGTTCCTGTTAAAGCAGGCTGTCCAGAATCTGTGATCAGAACTGGAATACGATATTCTTTCTCTTGCTCCCTGTCGAAGGTCACCAATGAAGATACTGACGCTGAACCTTCACCATCTGCATCATCTTAATAGAAAAAAGAAGTTACAGTTTACAATATGCCTTCATTTTTATGGTGGTGAGTGATTCTGTAAACTCTAAAATTAATACTGGTTCAGTAGTATGAAATATTACCACAAAATACATCATTTTTCCCCAAGTAGGTTCATTTTACAAAATGCTGATACTAATAATTAATTTTTGTCTCTATGAAGCTAAATAATTATTAAGTCTTCTGGCATCACAACACTAGGGGCTCTGTATGAATTGAGTTTTGCTGACAAATACCAATTTACCCTGCAGTCCACGGACACTGCCCTCAGTGCTGACATACTTAACCTACCTTTTTATCTCAGCAGAATAGCTGAGTATGGCAGCATGATTCTTGTACAGAGGGACCACTGCCCTTCATGTTGATGTACTTAAGCTAGCTTTTTAGCTCAGCAGAATAGCTGACTATGGCAACATGATTTGTCAATAACATGTTGTGTTAGCAAGACACAGAACTCTATTCTCTAGCAAAAATTTCACATGATATTAGTCTGTAACCCCCCCCCCCCCCCCCCCCTATGAACCATGGACCTTGCCATTGGTGGGGAGGCTTGCGTGCCTCAGCGATACAGATGGCCGTACCGTAGGTGCAACCACAACGGAGGGGTATCCGTTGAGAGGCCAGACAAACGTGTGGTTCCTCAAGAGGGGCAGCAGCCTTTTCAGTTGTTGCAGGGGCAACAGTCTGGATGATTGACTGATCTGGCCTTGCAACATTAACCAAAACGGCCTTGCTGTGCTGGTACTGCGAACGGCTGAAAGCAAGGGGAAACTACAGCCGTAATTTTTCCCAAGGACATGCAGCTTTACTGTATGATTAAATGATGATGGCGTCCTCTTGGGTAAAATATTCCGGAGGTAAAATAGTCCCCATTCGGATCTTTGGGCGGGGACTACTCAGGAGGACGTCGTTATCAGGAGAAAGAAAACTGGTGTTCTACGGATCGGAGCGTGGAATGTCCGATCCCTTAATCGGGCAAGTAGGTTAGAAAATTTAAAAAGGGAAATGGATAGGTTAAAGTTAGATATAGTGGGAATTAGTGAAGTTCGGTGTCAGGAGGAACAAGACTTTTGGTCAGGTGAATACAGGGTTATAAATACAAAATCAAATAGGGGTAATGCAGGAGTAGGTTTAATAATGAATAAAAAAATAGGAGTGCGGGTAAGCTACTACAAACAGCATAGTGAATGTATTATTGTGGCCAAGATAGACACAAAGCCCATGCCTACTACAGTAGTACAAGTTTATATGCCAACTAGCTCTGCAGATGATGAAGAAAGTGATGAAACGTATGATGAGATAAAAGAAATTATTCAGGTACTGAAGGGAGACGAAAATTTAATAGTCATGGGTGACTGGAATTCGTCAGTAGGAAAAGGGAGAGAAGGAAACATAGTAGGTGATTATGGATTGGGGCTAAGAAATGAAAGAGCAAGCTGTCTGGTAGAATTTTGCACAGAGCATAACTTAATCATAGCTAACACTTGGTTCAAGAATCGTAAAAGAAGGTTGTATACATGGAAGAATCCTGGAGATACTAAAACGTATCAGATACATTATATAATGGTAAGACAGAGATTTAGGAATCAGGTTTCAAATTGTAGCACATTTCCAGGGGCAGATGTGGACTCTGACCACAATCTGTAGGTTAAAACTGAAGAAACTGCAAAAAGGTGGGAATTTAAGGACATGGGATCTGGATAAGCTGAATGAATCAGAGGTTGTACAGAGTTTCAAGGAGAGCATAAGGGAACAATTGACAGCAATGGGGGAAAGAAACACAGCAGAAGAAGAATGGGTAGCTCTGAGGGATGATGTAGTGAAGGCTGCAGAGGATAAAGTAGGTAAAAAGACGAGGGCTGCTAGAAATCCTTGGGTAACATAAGAAATATTGAATTTAATTGATGAGAGGAGAAAATATAAAAATTCAGTAAATGAAGCAGGCAAAAAGGAGTACCGACGTCTCAAAAATGAGATCGACAGGAAGTGCAAAATGGCTAAGCAGGGGTGGCTAGAGGACAAATGTAAGGATGTAGAGGCTTATCTCACTAGGGGTAAGATAGATACTGCCTACAGGAAAATTAGAGACACCTTTGGAGAGAAGAGAACCACGTGTATGAATATCAAGAGCTCAGATGGCAATCCAGTTCTAAGCAAAGAAGGGAAGGCAGAAAGGTGGAAGGAGTATATAGAAGGTTTATACAAGGGCGATGTACTTGAGGACAATATTATGGAAATGGAAGAGGATGTAGATGAAGATGAAATGGGAGGTAAGATACTGCGTGAAGAGTTTGACAGAGCACTGAAAGACCTGAGTCGAAACAAGGCCCCCAGAGTAGACAACATTCCATTAGAACTACTGACGGCCTTGGGAGAGCCAGTCCTGACAAAACTCTACCAGCTGGTGAGCAAGATGTATGAGACAGGTGAAATACCCTGAGACTTCAAGAAGAATATAATAATTCCAATCCCAAAGAAAGCGGGTGCTGACAGATGTGAAAATTACCGAACTATCAGTTTAATAAGTCACAGCTGCAAAATACTAACGCGAATTCTTTACAGACGAATGGAAAAACTTGTAGATGCGGACCTCAGGGAGGATCAGTTTGGATTCCGTAGAAATGTTGGAACACGTGAGGCAATACTGACCTTACGACTTATCTTAGAAGAAAGATTAAGAAAAGGCAAACCTACATTTCTAGCATTGGTAGACTTAGAGAAAGCTTTTGACAATGTTGACTGGAATACTCTCTTTCAAATTCTGAAGGTGGCAGGGGTAAAATAGAGGGGGCGAAAGGCTATTTACAATTTGTATAGAAACCAGATGGCAGTTATTAGAGTCGAGGGGCATGAAAGGGAAGCAGTGGCTGGGAAAGGAGTGAGACAGGGTTGTAGTCTCTCCCCGATGTTATTCAATCTGTATATTGAGCAAGCAGTAAAGGAAACAAAAGAAAAATTTGGAGTAGGTATTAAAATTCATGGAGAAGAAGTAGAAACTTTGACGTTCGCCGATGACATTGTAATTCTGTCAGAGACGGCAAAGGACTTGGAAGAGCAGTTGAACGGAATGGACAGTGTCTTGAAAAGAGGATATAAGATGAACATCAACAAAAGCAAAATGAGGATAATGGAATGTAGTCAAATTAAATCAGGTGATGCTGAGGGAATTAGATTAGGAAATGAGACACTTAAAGTAGTAAAAGAGTTTTGCTATTTAGGAAGTAAAATAACTGATGATGGTTGAAGTAGAGAGGATATAAAATGTAGACTGGCAATGGCAAGGAAAGCTTTTCTGAAGAAGAGAAATTTGTTAACATCGAATATAGATTTATGTATCAGGAAGTTGTTTCTGAAAGTATTTTTTTGGAGTGTAGCCGTGTGTGGAAATGAAACATGGACGATAACTAGTTTGGACAAGAAGAGAATAGAAGCCTTCAAAATGTGGTGCTACAGAAGAATGCTGAAGATTAGATGGGTAGATCACGTAACTAATGAGGAGGTATTGAATAGGATTGGGGAGAAGAGAAGTTTGTGGCACAACTTGACTAGAAGAAGGGATTGGTTGGTAGGACATGTTTTGAGGCATCAAGGGATCATAAATTTAGCATTGGAGGGCAGCGTGGAGGGTAAAAATCGTAGAGGGAGACGAAGAGATGAATACACTAAGCAGATTCAGAAGGGTGTAGGTTGCAGTAGGTACTGGGATATGAAGCAGCTTGCACAGGATAGAGTAGCATGGAGAGCTGCATCAAACCAGTCTCAGAACTGAAGGCAACAACAACAACAACAACAACAACATTATTGATTTTGTTTTCCATGCACTGATACAGAAATTGTAGGCTTGTCACACACAACTTTAACCAAAACAACTGATATTGTGTGCACAAAGCATGCAAAATTTTTCCTATCAAATTTGGTTCTTAGTGGATTAAAGTAGCTTTTCCAGGCCTGTTTTTCCCTAGGCATCCAAACAGACCTGGTCACTCATGTAAATTCACAGTATTATTAGACTTTATCACAATTAGTTTCTCTGTGGGAGTTGTAGAATATACGTAGAGTTAACAAAGCTACAAAATGTAAAATGGAAAACATTTTTTTCCAGTTGCAAAACAAAATGATTGAACAGTAATCTTGTGTGCCAAACAGATAGAGTAACCATCAAATTAGCGTGCTGCTATATTCATTTCCCATTATATCTGTTAATGGAGAAGGTAAAATATGAAGACTGACCAACATTTCAACAATGACTGTGTAACTCTGCTGTGTGGCGGACTAGTAAAATAACATGACATGGTATAAACTTTGCTCAGTTTCAGTTGGATATACTGTTTAATCAGCTATTGTCAACAACTTCAATAAAAGTCACAAATTTCAGCCAGCTCTACTACCTGTACCCTATACATAATCTTACAACACATTTTTTGTAATGAGAACAAAAACAAAAATGATGTTTTTTGCTGTTACTGCACATCACATGAAGCATTTGATGAGCAGTCATTGTTTGAACTGACTTCACTTACAAATCAGAAAAAACAAAACTAAAAATATCTTCTACAACACACATAAAAATATAACTGACAAAGCTCAGGAGACATTACAGATACATATTTTAAATGAAACAGTGAAAAAAGGTAGAACAAACAAATAGTGGCAGGGAAGAAAAAAGAAAAGTAACTGCATGGGGAGAGGGAGGGAGGGAGGGAGGAAGGAAGAGAAAGAGAGAGAGAGAGAGAGAGAGAGAGAGAGAGAGAGAGAGAGAGAGAGAGAGAGAGAGAGAGAATGAGAATGAGTACGCATATGCATACTCATAAGCATGTGCAAATGCACTGATGGAGAATGCAACTCTGACAGCTAAGCTATGGTCGTAAATGCCTTGCCCGTGAACAGCCACATAAAAAGTATCTAAGAAAAGTTTACCTAACAGGAAAAGCTAAAAATAATTATATGAGAGTATGATGAAAAATAAGGCATCTAAATTTTTTATGTGAAACTCTTAAAACTTTTTAAATGAAACAAACATTATTAACATTCCTCATCTTTATTCTTCATGCTTACATTTTTGCCACCCCGCTACTAGAGGGGACTGACTAGTAGCATGTAACAAAGCACTGACTAGTAGCATGTAACAAAGCACTGCAAGAGAGGCAGTATTCTATAATTGAGTTTTGAATTTGAAGAGTTCATCCACACATGGAGAGCACCCTCTCCTTCAGCATGACAATGCCAGACCACACATGAGCATTGCAACATCTTCAACAATCCGATGCCTTGGATTCACTGTCATTGATCAGCCACCGTACAGTCCTGACTTGGCCCCATTCAATTCTCATCCATTCCTAAACTTAAAGAACACCTTCAAGGGTGACCCTTTGATAGTGATGAAGCAGTGCAAGGAGAGGTGAGGTTGTGGCTCTGTCAACAACCACTATACAGTGATGGTTTCAACAAAATGGTCTCTAGTTGAGAGAAATGTGTTCATTTGCCATGATCACTATGTTGAGAAATAAATATGTAGACATGAGGAATAGAGATGTAGAATGTTAATAACATTTGTTTTATTTAAAATGCTTCAAGAGTTTTCACATAAGCAATCCAGAGGTATTACATTCCAGCATGCCTTCGCACACAATGATATATATATATATATATATATATATATATATATATATATATATATATATATATATGATGATGTAAATAAAACAGAAAGACACTTCCACATGGGAAAAATATATTAAAAACAAAGATTCCAAGACTTACCAAGCGGGAAGGCGCCGGCAGACAGGCACATGAACAAAACACACAAACACACACACAGAATTACGAGCTTTCACAACTGGCAGTTGCTTCGTCAGGAAGGAAGGAAGGAGAGGGAAAAATGAAAGGATGTGGGTTTTAAGGGAGAGGGTAAGGAGTCATTCCAATCCCGGGAGCGGAAAAACTTCCCTTAGGGGAAAAAAAGGACAGGTGTACACTCGCACACACACACATATCCATCCGCACATACACAGACACAAGCAGACATATTTAAAGGCAATTCTGTGTGTGTGTTTGTGTGTTTTGTTCATGTGCCTGTCTGCCGGCGCTTTCCCGCTTGGTAAGTCTTGGAAGCTTTGTTTTTAATATATATATATATATATATATATATATATATATATATATATATATATATATAGAACTTTATTTCTTCTGTATTAATGGTGATAATGGCTGAGTTTCAGGAACAAGGGTAACAACTTGCCAAATAGTTGGTTGTCATCCAAACAAAACAAAACACTTTGATAACTTTCAGATGAATTAACTACATTGTGCTGGCACTGCAGGTCAGCTGGGGGTGAGAGCTTGTGTTGAGTGCAGGGGGTGAGGGGATGGATAGCAAAAGAGAGGGTTGTGAAAGGATAGCTAATGGCTGGGTGGGAGAGGCATCAGATGCATAGGACAGTTGTGAGGCAATGTAAGCTTTGTCCAGCCATAGGCAGGGGGAATTGAGTGCAGCACATAATGATGTAGAGGGGTGGGTTGAAAGGCGGAGATAGAACAGAGGAAGTCAGAGACTGTCGAAAGGAGGATATAATTGCAGGGTGAGTGAGGTTAGGGCCATTGGGCATGGGTGGAGGTGAATCTAGGCAGAGGCTAGTTGAGATTGAAGTCATGTGGACTAAGGGGAACATGGGATATGTTGCATGAACAACCCCCATCCATGTAATTTAGAGGAACTGGAGCTGGTAGGAAGTATCCAGATGACATGGATTGTGAATCAGCCATTGAAATCAAGCATGTAGTGCTCAGCAGTGTTTTATGCCACTGGGTGGGCAACTCTGCTCTTGGCAACAGTTTGGTGGTGGCTATTCCTTTTGTTTGACAGCTGACTTGTGATCGTGCCCACTGAGAATGATGTGCAGAAATTACATCAGAGAAGGCATATAAGATGACTGCTGTGACAGGTGTCCCTGTCTCTGATAAAATAGAATATGCCTCTGAGGGGACTAGAGTCCCCACATTGGTAAAACTGCTGACACTACTGCGTTGTGTGAAAAGTATCACTTTTAGCAATGATGGAGAGAGGAGATGACAAGGTTGATGAAGGAGGATAAGGACCTATTCAATTCCAACAGTACATAACCTGTTATGCCTATTACACAACAGCACACTACCAATAGGACTCTGTGCTCCAGAACCATTGCAGGGTGTCAACGTCTAGCTCCACCCAAATACAAAAGACTCTAGGCAGTATGAAACAATGTCATTACCGCATCACTGTGAATATGAAGAGCCACTGACACCAGTTGGAGATAGGACATGGGGATCATATATAAATTGTGGTTACTGTTCCAAGAAGACATTGTCAGTGTCACCAGATACACTTTGAGTTGAAAACTGTGCCAATAATATTTCAACACCTTGTGTCACAGCGTGGTTGAACCTTCCCATCTGTTATATTTTTTCTGCTCCCAAAATTAACCAAATTTTCTCTGCTAATTTTTATATTATTTTCAATGCATTTATCTATTGGCATGTGACACTTACATAAAAATCTCAAGATCTTATTTAGACTTGATTTCACTCATATTTATTGTTCAGATTATTATTTTGGTTGTTCTGTTTACACTGGTGTAATTAGTTTTCATTAGAGCACTCATAACTAAGAAAATACCATTACAGTTTGTAAATGGAAAATGCTATTAGCTAATCAATATATTTGAGAAGAGTGACCCACACGAACAGAGAGTTCTACAGTCCCACTCTCCAGTGAAATACTTTAAACAGGGTGCTATTCAAACATGGAGAAAAAAAAAGTATCTGAAAATTCCAGATGCAAGGATTAAGATTGTGTCAAGAAGCCCCTGCTAAATTATTGGTGAGTGTGGGTGGGACAGGGGGCATATGAGAGTAATGACTTTTCTTTCCTCTCAGGTGAGCTATATACAAGCCATAAGCTGTAGTTTAAGTGCAGTTTTTAAACACTGATAATTTACATGTAATAATGTTAATATAATAAACACAGTTTGAAATATTATGTATTTTAAATTACAAATGCAGAATTTCTGCTTATTCCATGAAATTCCTGAAATTGCCTGAGATGAGATGTAACTCCCTGAGAATTCCAGGCTTTCCAGAAGAATCACCACACTATTGAATTCTCAGAAACTAATTAAATGGAGAGGTAATTAGTTCAACTTCATAAGCAGTCCTATTTTCGACTGCAGATTTCATCAGAGCCACTATTAGAGTATGACTTTTGTTTACATGCTTTTGTTAATTTAATTTTCCCTGTACAGAGTGATGTACAGCACTAATTAATTAACCAACAAAGTCATAGTTTCTTCTGATTTACTATAATTTGCAATATGGTACTTATACAAGTAAACAAGGAGCTGTCACATAACAATAATAGTGTCCATTTATTTATCTAGATTCTTAACCCGAAACATTTTCTACAAGCTGTATCACATTAGTTCATGCAATTCATTCAAAATAGAGAAATCCAGCCTAGCCAATTTTCATGGCATAATATAGTTTACAACATAAGAGTTCATTCTTAAGCCCATCTACAAGCATCCAGACACCACCCGAAACTGACAGTTCAGGGGTAGACAGCCTGTGAGTAAGATTTATGTTGTGAGAAATCTTGGAGTTGGCTCATATCATGTCATGCACATTTTGTACCTGAAAGTACTTGCACCTATAAGTATGACACTCATTAACATTAATTTTTAAAGACTTGTGAGTGATTACAGTACTTCAAACTAAGAAACATTTTAAATGAACTAGGTTTTCATTAGCAAGAATATGTACTGTTATTGTCATTGGAACTAGTGATTGTTGGATGTGGTGATGCTCATTATGGACTGAATTAAATGAACTACTGAAGTGTGATTCTTTTTAATAAATTACTATATGACAGGGCTAAGTGAACTATGACTTTTTCATATAAATGTGTCTCAATAGAACTGTGGGGATGTAGAGCCACTGGCTCTACCCCCCCCAGTAGTATCACTGCCCTACCGCAGCAAGAACAACTGTATCATTGTCCGATCAATTCCCTGTAGCATGTGCTCTATGCTAGACACATTGTGTATACACTTTGAGAATAAAAGTATTCATATTTACTAATGGGGGTGTGAGTGATCATTTATCATTGTAATTACCACACCTGCTCCCCACTACCTACAGAACAATTAACTTTGCAGTGGGAAGAGAAAGTCTAAGTAGATGTAAGTATTGTGGAACAAGCACACTAATTCTCACAGTGTGAGAAATGCAACTTTACAGGCATTGACACAGCTTTTAATTTATGACATTGCAAATTTTCTAGCTGTACGAGTGGAGGACACACTTGCCTTATACTTTCAATGAATCATGTGTGTATGGTCAAAGTTGACTGGGTAAACAAGTGCTTGCTCAGAAATGGTGACAGTGTCTATAACTGAGATCAGGTAACAAGATAAATGAAGTACATGTCCGAGTACATGTTACTAAGTGAAAATCCATTATACTCCTGCAGTGATCCTCAAAAGCCCAAGTGATAAAGTGTTAGGCTTAAGCCACTCACACTTGAATTTTTTTCTCGATGAAGAAAACTTTTCTTTATGCTGCATTGCTCTTATGTGATTTTTTAATTAGTTTTAATGCAAGATTTATACAAAGATTGTACCTGTTTTCAAAATATACTTTGTACACTTGGCTTCTTTTTTATGGACTACAATAACTAATTTTGAAATATTCACTGTTGTAATAAATAAACTGATCATTGAATAACCACCATAAATATAACAATAAAAATAATGTTGATCTATACAGTGGAATATAGCTAACTGACCACTTATATGTATTCTGGCAGCTGCTGCGCACTGCTACACTGACTTGTTAATATTTTTATTGAGAAACCCAACAGTTGGCAGCAATTGCCCACAATTAAAATATGGAACATTCACAAATGTGTATATGAGATTTCCACTGCAGAAAAATATTTCTATTACAGCTAAAAAACAATAAAATTTAATGTACACAATTACAGCCAGGGGGTCTGAAAGAGTTAAATCCCATAATATCTGAGAAATTACTATGCTACAAAATACACCATTCACTACTTATGATAGAATGTCAGTGCTCGGTGAAAGGTGTATATAGATCAGTCTTTTTCATCCAAGATATGCTTAACAGCATTGAGAAGAGGCAGAAAAGTTAAAAGAGGGAGAAGGGCTAAGGAGCAACAGAGGACAACTGGACAGAGGGGCCATGATTTTTCTCTCCATTGCTTACAAAGTAAAATTTGGGTAAGTATAAGTAATGCTATAAGAAGAGAGTCAAATCAATCAATTGCCAGAGAGAAGAAGATTGGAACAACAAATACACTGATGGGGGAGAAAAAATAGTACATCTCGAAAGAAGATGTTGATTTTGATTTGATGACACATACGCCACATGGGGGATAGTAGATGCACTGATAATGGTTTCAACATTGTCCACCAATAGATAGCACAGTGGCACAGCCACAAGAGTGCCACCTGTCTACAATTTAATAGGGAATGCCTACAGTAAGAAGGCTGTGTGGATGCAAATTTATAAAGCAAGCAGGCAGCCATGACATCAAGGTGCCCATGCTTCCTACAGCCAAGTGAGCAAGTTTGAAAGAACTCAGACTGTTGTCTTCTGGGTGGCTGGATTGTCCTTTCAGAGAATTATCACAGGCATTGTGCTGTGTAAGTTGTGCAATGATGTTGGTATCAGTGGTCACTGAACATTATCACACCTGTAGACAAGGTTCTGGATGTCATCACAGCACAGATGACCACCAGGATCATCATACTGTAAGGGCAGTAGTGGCTGATCATGCAGCTACCACAGCACAGGTAAGAGGGCTTGTGACACCAAATATGTCAACATGAACTGTTGAGAACCATTTATTAGCAATGAGACTATGGGCATGCGCACCTCTAGCCTCTCTTCCACTCGTGCTACAGCATCAATGTGCATCGGTCAATTGGTGCCATCAGAGGATCACTTGAAAGATGGAATGAATTGCTGTGGTCTTCAGTGATGCAAGTGAATTCTACATTCATGCAAGTGATGGTCATTTGCACATACAATGTAGACCTGGTGAGCACTGTCTTGTAGAGTGCATTCACCCAAGACACACTGGCTGCAATCCAGGCCTTATGGTCTGGGGTGCGATAAGCTACAACTCTCATTCACTTTTGGTGCTTCTGAAGGGGATGTTAAACAGCACTCGGTATGTGCAGAATGTTGTTCAACTGATTTTTGCAACAGGAAGGTGATGTGTTGTTCCAACAGGATAATGCTTGCCAACACACTGCTGATGAGACTCCACTTTCTCTGCAAGTTATGCAACAACTCCCGTGGCCAGCACAGCCTCTTGGACTTGTCTTCAATCAAGCACATGTGAGATATGATGAGATGAAAACTAAATCATGATTTGGTAGACAACAAGTCGTACGAAACTATGTGAACAGGTTGAGCAGGCATGGCATAATGTATCCCAGGACAGTATTCATCATCTGTATGATTGAATGGATGACAGAGTAAGTGCTTGCATTACTTCCCATGGAGGCTATACTACATACTATTATGGGTGTTTCAGCATGGGTCAATACCTGGTAGCTCAGATCTGCTTGCACTACTGATCTATAAACGTAGTCATTTAATGAATGTGATTTTCACTCTGCAGTGGAGTGTGCGCTGATATGAAACTTCCTGGCAGATTAAAACTGTGTGCCGGACCGAGACTCGAACTCGGGACCTTTGCCTTCACAGGCAAGTGCTCTACCAACTGAGCTACCCTAGCATGACTCACACCCCGTCCTCACAGCTTTACTTCTGCCAGTACCTCGTCTCCTACCTTCCAAGGAGGTTCGCAGTAGAGCTTCTGTAAAGTTTGGAGTCTCGGTCCAGCACACAGTTTTAATCTGCCAGGAAGTTTCGTAGTCATTTCATGTACTCCATTATGCACTGTTGCAACAATAAATCTTGAGTCAATTGGGAACCTCTAAAAGGGTCTATTATTTTTTTCTGGCAGTATAGGTACATAAGCAAGAAGCTGATGACTATAAATCTGTTTCTGAACTTGCATTATTTGTTGGAGTACGTACATACAGCCATCCTCTATACTGACCTTTGTGTTTGAGAAATGCACAACATTTGTCAGCTCTAATTTAAGCATGTATGTAGAGCTCAAAAGACTTCCACACCAAGACGTATTACTGTCCTGACTATATTGCTTATATTCTAAATAGAATTTTCTATTATATTAAGATGAGTAATCCCAGTTTATAGCTGAAGGCCACTAGAAGAATTGTAATGGACTGCTCATTAGTAGCAGTAGTAGTAGGAGGAGGAATATGTAAAAGAAGACATGACTCAACAAGGATCTGCCAGAGTAAATTGATAATTTATTAGGAATAACAGAGAATGGGAAAAATTCTGACTGAATACAGTCAGCATTGAGACACCGGTGCTATTAATCACTGACAACAAAACAACCAATAAGTGTCAGGCATTGCTAGCTGACTTATACTCAAGGCAAAAATTGTTTCACTGCCACACTAATGACCAACACACTTAATTTTCCTGTAGTGCCTGTGCTAAAATAAAGTCACTTATCATGTATGAAAGCAAAGCAGAAACCAAGAACTTACTTCTTTCATAAACTACAGTGAAAGAGGCATGAATATGATCATCTGCTGCAGGATCCATTCTAAAGAAGAATGGTGGGCCATTTTGTCTCATATAGTCATCATCATCTGCAGCTCGTATTTTCATAATTTCTCTTGGAGGCATATTTTCTGGTAATACAGATTTATAATCTTCCAGAAGGTGAGGAAAATTATCATTGACATCTTCAATTACAACATACAAAGTCGCAGTGGATGTTTTTGCTGGTATTCCATCATCAACAGCCAACACATGTACCTGTTAAATTAGATGAAAATTGATTAGATTAAACTGAAGATATACAGGGATTTTTCAGATAATGTATTTTACTTTGTGACTTACAAAATGATAAATCAAAGGAATATTTATTTAGGTAGGTAAACATATGAAACATTACTCTTTCTGTAGAGTTATGAACATAATTTATTTAGTTATTTTACAGACAATTGCAGCAATGAGTTGTACTTTTTTAAATAGAACTTTTTTTTCAACCATGTAGTTGATGTATTTAAATAAACTGTGCACATATAAATTTATGAAATTTCTACCAGTTTCAGTTACAGAGACAGAAACATTCAAAGTTTCAGGAGTGGATGCAACATGCTCTACATAACTGGCAGTCTTCAAATGGATGTTCCAGTGGCAAAATATTCATTCAAGTGAAGTGTTCAAATAAATGCCTGAATGCTCAACTCACTGCACCTTCTAAACAACCTTGATATCTCACAACATAAGCCACAGTTGTTTCATTGCTATTGCGTTGGTAATCGCCAAGAGTCAGCAACATGTCAATATATCTGTAGGAAGCCTTGCATATAGCAGTGCAAGGATACATTCTGCAGCCTACCTGAACATGGTTCCAAACACTGCTACAAGGAACACTGTAGCTCCGTAACCTCAGGGACTTTGCATCTCATCTGTAGGCCATTTAGAAGGTGCCTTCAGTTGTGCAATCGTGAAAATGAATACTTGTTTGAACAATTCTTTTAAATGAACTTACTGACACCAGAACTTTCATCTGAACACAACCAATTATGTACATCATGTTGCATCCACCCCTACAACTCTGAATGTTTCAAACTCCCTAACTAAAATTGACAGAAATTTCATAGACTGATTTCTACACAGCTGATTTAAATACATCAGCTACATGATAGAAAAATTATAACTCACTGTTGTAACACTCTGGAAAACAAGTAAATAAACTATGTTCATAACTCTGCTGAAAGGGAAACTTTTCTTATGTTTACGTATTTAAATAAATGTTTCTCTCACTTATTATTTTGTAAGTTACAGAGAAAAACACCTAAATTTGTACACCCTATAAAGAAGACAGACAATATTTTACATTTATTGCAAAAGAGATTTTTATGAACAATACAACACTGAGACCTACATGGATTTGATAAAAAGTATCAATTTCACAGTACTTCTCCACTGTCTGACATGGTAAGTTACACAGGATGAACCTGAACTCCACCGACAAACTTTCAGAGGTTGCTGAGGGACATCTGAGTATTTTACTACAAGAGACCCATGGTCTCTGGTAGCTCATTACGGAGTAATAATGTACTTATTATTTATTCGGTTTGCTACCACAATCATTGTTATTTCTCTGAAAATACCTTCACAACAGAGAAGAAGCCTGTAACACACTATAACCAAACTGTACAACACAATGCAGAGAAATGCAGCAACTCTCAGACAATTCCAAAGGAATGTGGTTGCCACTGCTGCAGGAACAGCACATCATGGTGTTGTGCCACTCTTCCACAGCACTCAGTGAATCCATACATGAAATGTATATCAACCAACTTTTCATCAGTAAAATCATTCTTTGTATCACTGTTAATATACAACACTGCCTGAAAAAAACAAACCCAAGACAGAAATGAACAGTACTGAATGTGAGCTTGCCGGTGAAGAGTAAAGTGGGTTTTACTGTTGTTAACCACAACTGCCATGAATTAGTGAGAGAAGCTTGTTCTAAAAAAAGACACACAGTGCAGATCATCAACTTTTGTACTGTTGTGCATGTATGAGGGTGCCGTATCAGTATAAAGATGGCCGTCCCACTTACGACTTGCACCAGGCAAGAACAGCGTTCTATTATTCATTTTTTTGCGTGGTGAAGTTGTGAAACATATTGAAATTCATCAACGAATGAAGGTTCAGTACGGTGGCGCATGTTTGTCACAGCTACAAGTCGACAAATGGAGTGGGAAGTTTGCAAATAGTGTGACTTCAGTGGAAGATCTCCTCGTCCAGGTCAGGCATAACGAGTTGTGACTTCACAGAACACTGCAGCAGTTGAAGCCATAGTGAAGGAAAACCATTGAGTGACACTGAATGACATTGCAGCATGTTTACAGATTAGTCATGGTTTAGCACACCACATTGTGCATGATGTGCTCTAGTTTCACAAAGTGTCTGCAAGATGGGTGCCATGGCAGCTGACTCCTGAAATGAGAGAATGCCGTGTTGATGCTTGTGAAGAACTTCTTCGGCACTTTGAACGAGGAGGTAATGGCTTCCTTGCAAGGATTGTTACTGGGGACAAAACCTGGGTTCACTTCCACCAACTGGAAATAAAGAGAGCGAGCAAGGTATGGCACCATTCCTCGTCACCAAAACCAAAGAAGTTTCAAACAACCATCAGCAGGGAAGGTTATGCTGACTCTCTTTTGGGACGAAAAAGGCATCATTTTGGAGTATTACATGCCTAGAGGGACCACGGTCACCAGTGCATCATACACACATCTCCTAAAAAATCATCTGCAGCCTTCAATCAAATCACAGCGATGTGAATCACTGTCAGCAGGTGTCCTTTTGAAACTTGACAACGCAAGGCCCCACACTGCCCGTACAACAGTTGCAACAATCACAGACTTGCATTTTGAGTGTCTTCCTCATCCACCATACTCACCAGACCTTGCCCCAAGTGATTTCAATATGTTTGGACCACTTAAAGACGCAATGGGAGGAAAGAAGTTCCGTTCTGATGAAGAGGTACGCCATGCGGTGCATGAATGGTTGTGCGAACTACCAAAAGAATTTTTTTCAAAAGGAATTTATGAACTTTGTAAGAACTGGAGAACTTGCATTGAGTGTGGGGGAGATTATGTTGAAAAGTGATACAGCTTTTTACCACTTCTGCACAATAAATAATATTTAAGAAAATATTTAAGGTTGTCATTTGACTCACCCTCGTACCTTAAGAGGTGCACAGATAAAAGCTACTTGGGGAAAGAAACAGAATGAAATGCAAAAACTGTGTAATGAGCTGCCAGAAACCATGGGTCATTATATCAAAATATTCACAAGGTATCTCTGAACAACGTCTAAAGGTTTGTTGGTGGAGGTCTGGTTTATACTATATGTATGATGACTTTTAAAACATGAACATCACAAAAGAGAGCTATTAATTTCACAGATAAACAAAAATTGTGACTTGTCAGTGGATGGACTGTTCAAATAATGATAAATATGCCTTGCTATGAAATACAGCTAAATTTCTCAGTAACAGCATTGCAGGAAAGTGGGATCAATACTCAGGTTCCTTGACCTGGAAATAGGCAGGAAGGGCAGAAAAGTTACAATAAGAATTGTGTACGGAAATCAACACAGATACATCATGATATGATGAGAGGACAGCCCCAGTCACATGTTAGAAATGGATGAGATTGAAAAGCCTGAGAAGTTAGAAGTGACAGAGATAAGAGAATATGTTTCACGCAGAAACACTGAGAGGACATGCATTAGTATATATACAGTAAAAAGAAGAAGGTAATGGTAAAGAATCACTCAAGGAAAGAAAAGACAAAAACCCACAAAATGTAAAAAAAGAAATCATAAAAGGAAAGTTCTCTTTGGATTAGTGGCTATGAGAGTTTACGAAATTGGTCTTGCTAGTATGAGAGATGAGTGAAAGTTCTTGTCTGAATGTGCAGGAATGTAATGTGGAACGGAGATAGGAAAACTACAGATGAAGTAACTATAAAGAAGTTTTTGACTGAGTCATATCAGTTAGATGTACAAGAAAACATGCATTCCCTGTGAAAGGTGAAAATCCAAGTTTGAGTTTCCAGCTAAGCATACAACTTTAATTTCTAATAAAATTTTTTGCAGTACTTCTTTGCTCCAGAGTGAAAAAGTCATTCTAAAACATGTACACCCATCTTCAGGTAAGACTTAAGTATCAGTCAGTGCTGCCACAAGAACCTGGATCAACTGTTATTTTGATGCTCTTGATGTAAATGTATTTGTTTTAAATTTGATTCCATGTCTCTTTTACATACATGAGGGCATTCTTTTACTGTTCCATGTGATACTCTTGATTCCTATTCTCATACTCATCTTCCATAAACATTTCCCTTAACGTGGTATTATTTGCCTCCATGAACGTGGGCTTACATACAATAATATTAAAATTGTTAATAAAAGTGAAAATTTCATAGTTGCCAACAGCTTTATGTGAGAAATCACTTGCACACTCATGCATACTTACTCATTCTGATATAAAATATGAGATAAGAAGTGATCTTAATTACATGAATGAAAAGTGTATAGATGAAAGCTGCTGTGTCGAGTTAAGGAACATAAATGTCACAAGTTTCTGTTTACTTAGTATCAGAGAAAGCTAAAATTTAAGCTGCTCCAGTCAATGTTCAGTGCTTGCTCAAAAATCTCAACAAACAAAACAGGAAAAGGATTGTAATAGCTGCTGACTTCAGTATTAATCTCATGGTGAAACACAATGGCATGTCCAAATTTACTTATGTAATATAAATTTTTGGCTAGGGAGTAAACTTCATGGAAGCTACTACAGTATAAGCATCGTCAGCGACCTGTATAGATAATATTTGAATAAACTGTGTCTGAAGATGTTTATAACTTTGCATTGATTGACTTGTTCTGTTGGTTCTTGGTAGAATATTTTATACATTATGAATGAAACACACATAACACTGGTGTAATATTCTACAATATTTATTATTTGATACATGAATCAGTTTTCAGCTGTTACATCATCATTAGGTACAAAGAGAAGCATGTGATGCAGAGAAATTTTGTTGGATCAAAGATTTTAAACTAGTGCACATACAGAGTATATGCATTTCCAGAGATGAAAATGTTAATATTAGAACATGTAAATAAAACAGAAAGAAACTTCCACATGGGAAAAATATATTAAAAACAAAGATTCCAAGACTTACCAAGCGGGAAAGCGCCGGCAGACAGGCACATGAACAAAACACACAAACACACACACAGAATTGTGTCTGTGTATGTGCGGATGGATATGTGTGTGTGTGTGTGTGTGTGTGCGAGTGTACACCTGTCCTTTTTTTCCCCTAAGGGAAGTCTTTCCGCTCCCGGGATTGGAATGACTCCTTACCCTCTCCCTTAAAACCCACATCCTTTCATTTTTCCCTCTCCTTCCTTCCTTCCTGACGAAGCAACTGCCAGTTGCGAAAGCTCGTAATTCTGTGTGTGTGTTTGTGTGTTTTGTTCATGTGCCTGTCTGCCGGCGCTTTCCCGCTTGGTAAGTCTTGGAATCTTTGTTTTTAATATTAGAACAGGAATAAAACAAGTCTGGTTATTTCAGTGTAAAAGCAATTTATGATTACTTAACTAAGATAAAATATGTAACACATTGACTAATGAACAACAGACAAATTACAACAGTTGTATATAGAAGAACATAACTGAACAATAATCTTTGGTGACATATTCCAAAAAAGTGGCTTAACAAAATAATCTTGTCTGTAATAGATAATAAATTGCAAAAAGATATGATATAATAGTGATAACAAGCAGGTGAGTGATACAGCCGTGACAAATTTTTTAACACAACAAGAGAAATCACAGTAACTGAGAAAAGGAAATGGAGCATTTGGGTAAGAGGGGTAATTTACAACCTGGCCTGGATGGGATTTTGAGTAGTATTTGCAGTCAGAAGTGGTCAATGAGGGAACTGTGTCTGGTCATTCAGTACTAGGCTTGGGTTTATAGACATGTGTCTATTTCCATAATTTCAAGACAGTTCATCTCCCTTCCTTTGTGGATGTAATCTAATACTTCAAGTTTCTCCATTGATATGTGTCACGTACAAAATCAGAATATTTGGGTAAAATGACACAGCACTAAAAAGCTTGCAATTTAACTCTTTAATAACATGTTTTAAATTACCTGAAACTTATTAATATAAGAGATAATTAACATATGAACTTCCATACCATCATGTTTCCTGTGGCAGGTTTGACTCTGGGCTTGTTAGATTCTGAGGTTTGCCACTGTACTTTTGCTACCCTAATTTTTATGGGTATTATGACATCATTCACTAATTAAGAGTTTGGATAATTTATTATAATGTAAAATAATTTTCAGAATACTTGGTAAGTAGGTATTCCTTATGCAGAAGCATAAGATGATTCAATATATTTTTTATAATTTATCAAACTTTAACATAGTCAGCATATTAAACAACTGTTAAGGCTCATGGTCTATTTGGAATAGGAAAACTTGCTTTTATGTTTTTTTAAAGCATTACATAATTCCTGAGGTTAACAAATATCTTTATGCCAGTATTTATAAGACCAACACAACTGCAAAACAACCACTCTGACACAGTAACAACCATGTCTGTTAGCATGAAAAAGTATGGGGTGTGATATTAACCACATAACATCTCTATGGTGGATTGAGTAAAAATCTGTGCTCTGGTAGCAACAGTGTAAAATCTTGGTCTCAGTTACTTATATAGCGGATAGGCACAACAAAAAGATTCTCACAGGTATAGCTTTCAGCCATTAAGGCCTTCATCAACAATAGACAGACATACGAGCAGCAGCACCAGTGCATGATGGGAGTGGTGACAGGGTGGGGGGAGGGATAGTATGGTGGGGGGTGGCAGACAGCGAATTGCTGCAGATTAGACTGAAGGCGCGGGAGAGACGGAAAAAGGGTGGGGCGGGGGGTAGCAGAAAAGGAGAGAAGTAAAGAGACTGGGTGTGGTGGTGGAATGATGGCTGTGTAGTGCTGAAATGTGAACAGGGAAGGGGTTGGATGGGTGAGGACAGTAAGTTGAGCCCAGGAGGGTTACGGGAGCGTAGAATGTACTGGAGGGAAAGTTCCCAACTGCACAATTCAGAAAAGCTGGTGTTGGTGGGAAGGATCCATATGGCATAGGCTGTGAAGCAATCATTCAAACGAGATATACCATGTTTGGATATCATGTTTGCATACATCTTCCCACCACCAGTCCGGTCACTAACATCATCTATCCCATGAAAGACAGGGCTACATGTGAAACCAGTCATGTGGGCACAAGCTAAGCTGCAACCACTGTGCTGCATTCTATGTAGGCATGTCAACCAACAAGCTGTCTGTCCACATGTATGGCCACCGAGAAACTGTGGCCCACCCTATGGTTGAACATGCTACCTAATATGACATCCTTAATTTCAATGACTGCTGCACAGCCTGTGCCATATGGATCCTTCCCACCAACACCAGCTTTTCTGAATTGTGCAGGTGGGAACTTTCCCTGCAATACATCCATGTCCCCATAACCCTCCTGGCCTCAACCTTTGTTAGTCACTGTCCTCACCCGTCCAGCCCCTTCCCTGTTCCCTTTCCAGCACCACACATCCGCATTCCACCACCGCATCCAGTCTTTTTATTTATCTCCGTTTCTGCTCCCCCCCTTCGCCACTGTCCTCAGTCTAATCTGCAGCACTTCGCTGTCTGCCACCCCCACCGTACTATCTCTCCCCATCACTGCTCCAGCCTCTTCCTTACCCCCACCCTATCGTTACTCCCATCATGCACTGGTGCTGCTACTCACAGTGTGGTTTCAGTTGCCCGAGACTGCAGCCATGTGTGAGAGTTGCATTTGCATTTTGTGTGTGTGTGTGTGTGTGTGTGTGTGTTAACAGCCAAAAGCTATAATTGTGTTAGTCTTTTTGTTGTGCCTATCTGCAATTCAGCACCTCTGCTATATGGTGAGTAACAGCTTTCCTTCTCATTATATTGTTACATTCCATCCTATATTTTCCATTGTTTTATTTTAATATACAAAAACATTTTTAAATCTAAATCTATGGAAACTGGTATTTGAGTTCTAAAGAAATGTGTGTTAGAGGCGAAAGTGTCTATCAAAATATCACGACAAGAACCGAAAATGCAGGAATAACAAAGAGCTCCAATAGCAGCTACAAGAATGATTTGTGGTCAGAAGCACATTCTGAAAAATCAGGGCTTCTATGGCCTGAATTAGTGTGAAAAATTTAGAAGATGTGGCAATTTGTGAACAACACAAAAATTGGATAAAAGAAAAAACAATCTGTGCAGATTGTATAATAAGAATGCAAGCTGGAAATACAGGCTGACTTTCTATTTTTTAAAAATAGGCAGTTGTATTTACAAGGGGCTTACACATGTACTGCACAGAAAAAGAATACTGTTACCCATTATTTTGGAAACTACACATCTTAACTTCATGAAATTGTAAAGTTCTTACATTGCAGTCAAAAATGATTTGAGGAGTATCATTTCTGCCACATGTGTTACTCTAAACAAAGAGAATTTTACACTACCCACACACCAGCTAAAATTATAGGCATACACTTCACAGTATATGGATATGAAAGTATTGAATCAATTAATGGTCAAAAACATATTTAATATGGAGCTAGAGATTCTGAAAATAAGACTACAGCACATTCTGTAGGAGAATAATACTATGCAGTAGAATGAAACAATGGAAACTCTAGGAAGGAATATCAACAATATAGGAAAAGATGGATTGCTCTAACTATAAAGAAGATATGTTAATTTGCAATAACACACAATTAAAAGATGCTTACATAAAGCTTTCAGCCACAGCCTTCTTCAGCAAAACAGAAAGACAAACCATTCATACACACAAGCAAGCACACTTCATGCACATATGACTGCCAACTCCAGCATGTTGGGCCAGAATGCAACACAAGCAAGTGGGACACAAGCAACAATCTGGAGGGTGCAGGGAAGGAGAAGGGATATTAGTGTATGGGTGGGAAGAGAGATGAACACTGTTAGTGGAAATGAAATGATCATGCGGCATTGTTAGCTGGAAGGCCCCTTTTGGGATAGTTTGGCCACCAGGTTGCAAGTCTTATTTCAGATGACATTGGGCAACTTACATGTTGGTGATGATGAGGACAATACAACACCCAGTCCACGAGTGGATAAAATCTCCAACCCAGCCGAGAATTGAACCCAGGCCCACTGCATGGGAGGCAAACATGTTAGCACTCAGCTAAGCAGGCAGACTGTCTGGTCGAATGCCCAGGGAACAGAGTGCCAACAAGCCTAGCATCAGGAGGCTGTGAGACAGTGGGGTGAGCTAAAAAGGAGAGGAGTGGGGAAAGATGGGCAGATGCATTGGCAGAGGGTGGCAAATAAACAGGGTGGGAGATAAGAATAGAGAGGAGACAACAGGACAGAGAGGGTGGAAACTATTGGGTGGAGGATGTGGGGACAGTATGTTACTGTAGGTTGAGGCCAGTATAATTAAGGGAGCAGAGAATGTGTTAAGGATAACTCCCATCTGCGCAGTTCAGAATAGCTGGTGGTGGGAGGAAGGATCCATATGGCTCGGGTAGTGAAGCAGCCATTGAAATCAAGTATGTTATATTCAGTTGCATGTTATGTCAGAGGATGGTGTACTTTGCTCTAACCCACAGTTTGGCACTGGCAATTCATCCTGGTGAACAGCAGGTTGGTAGTCATACACCACTATAAAAAGCTGTGCAATGATTGCACCACAGTTGGTAAATGACATGTCTGCTTGCCCTCTGATAGGGTATGATAAACTTGTCACAGGAATGTAATAGGAAGTGCTGGGTGGATGGATTGGGCGGCTCTTGCACCTGGGCCTTCCAAGGTAATAAGATCCTTGTTGCAAGGGCTTGGGATGGGAGTGGCATAGGGATGGACTGAGATGTTGTGGAAGTTGGCTGGGTGATGGACCACCACATTAGGAGGGGTAGGAAGTATCTCAGGTAAGATGTCCCTCATTTCAGGGCTTGATAATAGGTAATCAAAGTCCTGGCAAAAGATGCAGTTCAGTTGTTCTACACTTGGGTGACAAAGGACACACTCCTTTGAGGTTGGTTCTTAGGGGTGATGGATGGGTGGTGTCTTTCACAGACAGGCATTCTCGTCTGGACCCAGTCTGTAAACAGATCTCCCATGCTATTTCCCCTTGGTGAGACCCTCTGTATACATTTACATCTACATCTATGCTCTGCAAACTACTGCAAGGTGCATGGCAGAGGGTACAACTCGTGTACCAGTTATTTGGGTTTTTTCCTGTTCTACTCACTTATGGAGCACAGGAAAAATTACTGTTTGAATGCTTCTGTGCATGCAGTAATCATTCTAACCCAGGTGCGGCTCGTGGTTTCTATACTGGGGAAGGCTGTGGCATTTATTGATCAGAGCCAACATAGACCTCGGGTTATGTTACACATTAGTCTGACATAAACAACTAAGAATTCAGGGAGAGGGGGGTAGGCAGATCACTCTCTAACCATAGTTTTACGTACTGTATCTTCTATAATCAGGTATTAAATATCATTAGAAGCTAACTTAGAGTTAAAATCTATGGTTAGTGTTTTTATACGTCATCATTACATTTTGTGACACTTTGCAGCAAATCATATGAAAAGACGTGTTTTGGAGAGATCTTTAATACGATGAATGTTAACTTTGCGGCTGCTTAATATTTTTGGTGTTTTCAGTTCTAAACTTAAGGCGTTTACTGTGGTTTACCTCCAAAACTTGAAGTTTGCAAGTTCGCATGATGATACTGTGATGTTTTGGTGATGTCACAGGTCTTGTGCTATGATTGGGTGGCATGAGTAATCCGTGCAACTGCCATATTAATTTACATGTTTGAGAAGCGAACAGTTCATATTTATTGTGTATTATGAAAATAAGCATTTATGTGAAATAGCGCACTAAAGATCTCTCCAAAATACGTCATTTTTAGCACGGTTTGTTGTGCTAAAGTACACAAAATGTGACACTGTAGCACAACAGATTGTACCAGTCCCAAAAGTGATTTGTTTCAGAAAATGTCATCACGTTTATGACTGGCTAAACATGACACTAGCCTTTTTTTACTCACTTCACTTAATAGGCTAAGTAGGACTTAATATAAAGAAATTACCTCTTATCAATTATGAATGTACTTTTGCTTACTTCAATTAATTTGTTTATAGACGAAGTCAACTCGTCTCCTCTTCTGCACAGCAAAATGGTCTATGACCATTTCATTGAAATTTGGCCAATTCAGTAATTCTTTTTCTAGGGAACACATTGCAAGCGCACAAGTCTGTCCTCATTCATAGTGTGCGGATGAAAGTTTTCACTAGCTTCAACGTAGAGAAGCAGCGTTCTGCATCTCCGGTCATCATAGGGAAGGTTACTATTATTTGCATAAGTTTTACACTTTCAGGAAAAGCTTTAGCCAAATTGTTATCTCAAAGAAAGTTCAATAAGGTGAAAGCACCTGGCGCCTTCATAAAATCTTTTCGGCTGTACAACACGTTCAGCTCATGACGTAGATCTGAAGACTGTAAATTGAACAAATTAACAGCTATTTTAAGCTCTTTTTCTGGAAAAATAGTTTGATGTTTTGCAAACAACATTGGATCAAACAGCTGTGCAATCGATAAGTGATCATTGAAACTGAATCGTTCTCTTATCTGAGTTGTGATGAGGTCACAAACATTTCGTGCACACACTATTCTTGATTCTTTGAAACATCCCCACTTTGCAAATGGTTCTACCTGTTCCCAGTGATCGTCAGTTTCAAGTGGGGCCCTAATTCGCTGCAAAGGGCGATATATATTCAACAGTTTTCACTGCATCAGTATTCCTCTGTTGCAGTTGATTAAAGAGAATGTCACAATGAGGCATGACTGTATTAAAAAACTGTAACCAGAAGAGGAAATCTTCGTCTTGCAGGAAACTCTTCAGTCCCATGGCCTTGTTTACTGTCTTGTAATCACTGGCATCATCATCAATAATTCTTTCTGGGCACTCAACAATTTCCTATTGGTATTTGTACACAGTGGTTATGCTCCGTGATTTAAAATTCCATCTGATGGACTGAGGACAGGTAGGAATACGCTTCTTCACTACTTTGTCAAGAATGGCTGTACGGCTAGAAGACCAGGAAAAAAAGGTGGAAATTCCTTCCAAGTTGCTAAAGAAGATCCACACTTGTTTATTGCCCATCACACAACATTCAAAATTAAATTTAACTGATGGGCATAACAGTGAATAAAGTGAGCATTCCTGTACATTTCTCTAATTCTACTTTGAACTCCACTTTTATGGCCACTCATAACAGGAGTACCATCATAACAAGGAGCTGTCAGTTTTTCAGGTGTTTCATGTACATTCATTTCATCTAACTCGCAGAGAACAGCTGCAGTTACATCGTCTGCACTGTCACTTTTAGGGTGTACAAAGGAAATAAATCTTTCATTTATTTGTCCCAGTAGCTCATAGCAAATTATTAGGACCAATTGTGACAAATTTGCACAGTCAGTAGTTTCATCAATTTCTATTGCAAGAATGTTTGCCTTTGACAGTTCACTCCTGTCGAGATTGAGGCATACCTCATAAATTGATTCCAGGAGTTCATTTTGAATTGTCTTCGATAGGCCTAAGAAAACACGGTTTTCTGATTTCTCAATGTGCTGGTTCAAGATGCACTTCAGTTCTGCCATAAGACTGACTAACCCTCGAAAAATTCCTGGGTTTTTGGAATCTTCTGTTTCTTCATGGTCCATTAAGGCAAGCTCGAATTTGCCGCAAAATTTAATACAGTCTATCAGTTTACCCAGAATATACCGATTTTTTTATACATTTTCATTATATATCTTTACATTACAGCAATAAGCACCATCTAATTGGCACATGATGTCCACTTTCCCTAGCATTGAAAACTCAATGAAACCATTTAAATATTTTTTGCTGGAATTATGTTATTTCACCTTTGCATGAAAATTCTTTAAATCAGTGACAGCAGTTTCAGTCCAGGCACTATCAGTGCTATTTGTAAGAAGACAGATGAAACAGAAAGATACATTTTTCACTTCATGACCACACAACCAATCAGCTGCATTGTACATTGCTCTATTAAAACTTTGTTTGTATCCTTGCCTAGATTTGCACTGTTTCTGTTCTTGATTGATCGTTAGATTGTGTCTGGGTTCACCAAGTTCTTTCACTTTCATCCTATGGCCGTATTCCAAGTTTTTACCTACTAAATTGCACACTGAATTCATATTGTGCTGGTTTCACACTCGCGGTATGTTGCAGATATTCACAAGCAAGTAAAACTCACTAAAATCTTGCAAAATGCACTCCAAAAAGAAACTTGCTAATATCACATGGTATCAACAAAAGCAGTCAGCACCAGCAAGCAAGGAAAGTAAAGTAACTAGACAAATTTCGCCCACTTTGTCCTCTAATCACTTATGAAACTCTCATTAGATGGCAGTACTGTTATGTTACTGTAGTCTAGTGCACTCAGGTGGGATATTTGCAAACTTATTCTAGATGTGGATAAAATAGCCAATGGCAGAAACAGAACAACTATGTAAAACATTATCGAAACAGTAATACTAAATGTCGATTAAAGACGCATCAAAGCATAGTATAGATGTGCAGAGACAGAGATTGGATAGCGAAGTTTCGGCCAGTCTACATCCTTTTATTACATAGATAGTGGAACTTGAAAAACATGTGGTGGTTGGTATGACACCCTTAGGCTGCAAGCTCTGAGCCCAAAGGTCGCCCATAAAGAGCAGTACTTTGTAGAAGCCACAGCCCCAAACCGGTACTACATGCAGCTTACAGATGTTCCAAGGTGCAGCCTAAACTCTACTAACCATTTGGAAAACATCTATCGATACAAACAGTTCCAAGAACGTTCACCATCGTTATTTTAATCGGAATGGGAAATATGAGGAATTTGTCCTGATAATTTAAATTATGTAATACATTCTTGCAAAATTTACTTTAACATATATTTTGGGGCGGCTCCACCTCAGATCCTTTAATTACGAGCTGCACCTGTTCTAACCTTATCCTTGCAATAACTATGTGAGTGATACATAGGGGGTTGTAGTATATTGAGTAATGATTTAAGGCCTGTTCTTGAATCTTTGTTAACAGAGTTTCTCAGTATAGTTTACATCTATCTTAAAGAGTCTTTCAGTTCAGTTCCTTTGGTACCTCTGTGACATTCTTTCATGTGTCCCCATGGTACACTGAGCAAGGGAGTTCTTGTCACTGCAGATATGCCATCCTTGGGTGGCTGTGTGGGAGGAATATTTTAGTGTGAAAGGGATGACAGCTGTCAAACTGCAGGTACTGTTGGTGGTTGGTGGATTTAATGTGGATAAAGGTGTGAATGGAGCCAGCAGAGAGGTATCTAGGAAGATGGAACACTGATTTAAGGATGACTACATGAAGCATGTGGGAGACAAGGTGTGGAGGTTGTGAAGAAACAAAGACAGGGTGTCTTGGCCCTGAGTCCAGATCATGAAAATATCATCAGTGAACCTGAATCAGACTAGGGGTTTGGCATTTTGGAGGCTAGGAAGGCCTTCTCTAAATGGCCCATAAAGAGGTTGACACAGGAGGGTGCATGTGGGTTCCCATGGATGTGCCATGGATTTGTTTATATACCTTCCCTTCAAAGGAGAAGTAGTTATGGATTAGTAAGGTGTATGAGGAATGAGGTAGTGAGTTTGGAGTCTGAAGGACATAAGGAAAGGTAATGTCCAATAGCAGTAAGACCATGGGCATAAGGGATATTGGTGTATAGGGAGCTGGTGTCAACAGTGATGAGTAGGGATCCAGGAGGTAAAGAGCTGAGGATGGTGTAAAGTCAGTGAAGAAAATGATGTGGGAGGCCAGATTATGGACATTCTACTATTCAGTAGTGTGTGTGTGTGTGTGTGTGTGTGTGTGTGTGTGTGTGTGTGTGTGTGTGTGTGTGTGTGTGTTAGAATGAGACCTTACTATTGTTAGCTGGAAAATGAAAAAAACATATGTAAGAGTGTCATCAAGACATGCACTAATTACTTGATACAAACCTCATGAAGTGGTGTTTTTTCTCTGTCCAGCTGTCGTTGAATAACAACTGTTCCATTCTGATCAACATCAAAATGTCTCATTGGGTCCAGAGAGTGGTCAACAAGATAAAACACTTTGCTCTTTCCATTATTATCAGGATCTCTTGCTGTAAATGAATGCACACTCAGCCCAACTTTAGCATCTTCGGCCACTGAAACTTCAGTATATGGAACATCAAAGACAGGTTTGTTGTCATTGACATCTTTCAGTTTTATAGTCACCCATGAATATGATGTGTGGTATTCACTTGTGATATTATCTTCATCCTAAAAATTACATAGAAATTTAGTGACAAAATTGTTAATAAATATATGCAATAAAAATTTCAGACATAGGCAAGCAATAATTTGCTTAATAGAAATAAATCCAATCATTGTTTTCAATGAAAATAATGATAATTTTTTGTTGAAGTATCTCTGCTTTTTGTAACCAAATATAACTTATTCAGTCATGAATATTAATATCAATGGTCAGACGAGATGGAAAATAAAAGCAAAAAGTATTAATTACAGTTTTTTATTTACCTTATCTGTGACCTGTATTTTAAATCTTAGTGTGTTTCCATGTATATCCTCATAATCCAGTGGTTCAACAGCTCGTATTGTACCTGTTCCATCACTGTTGGCAGTAATAATAAATTTATTTGCACCATAACCACTGCCTCTAATAATCTGAAAAAGGAGTTCACTGCTACGGCGTTAGGCACATTTGTTGGAATAGCAACTTCTACGGGCTTGGAGAAACTCTTTGTATAGATTGTTACCTCATACTGAAATTTGCTTCCATCATCCTGATCAAGAACTGTGACTGTAAGAATTGGTTCGTCTGTCACATTATCTCCTTCTGTTTCATCAAGTTCCGTAAACCATTCATTATTAGTGAATTCTGGAGGTGAGTCATTTATATCTTTTACCAAAATCATCACATCACCTGTACCTGGAACATGAACAACTGATTGCAAATAATAAATATACATTTCTATGGTATGTAAGTAAAATCAGATCTCTAGCCACACCAGCAATCATGTCATCAAGAGTGATACTTGATAGCATCTTTAACAATAGACTTGATTGTGTTATTTCAGAGCTCAAGGAAGTGGATGTCTGGATGTCACTAGTTAGTTGTTCCTTAAAGTCTAGTGTATTCTTTATAGCACAGAAACTTCAAGCTAGCAAGGACGAATGAACAGACAGACAGACAGACAGACAAACAAACAAACAAACACACACACACACACACACACACACACACACACACAAACACACAAACACACACACACACACACACACACACACACACACACACACACACACACACATACATTTTGTGTGTCTGACTGAGGGATACGTAATGAATGTCTGTATGTGCCTCTAAAATGTAATAGAATTTTTTTTACTGAAAAGTTTTTAACAAACTATCAGCCCTATGATGTTTTCTGACTATAGAGCTGGTTTGAAGGATGTTTGCACTAATTTCCAGAAGAAAAACACAAACAGACATCATATCCACACAATTGCAAGCCCCATAGCACTTCACAATTGGAATACATGCCTGAAATATGTCAATTTGTTTTTAATCTGTACAACACACTTAAAGACTGTCAACATTATTTATGATGATAAAATTACGGTTTTATGTATATCAAAGTTTGAGTATGACTCAGTGCCTTGAATTACTGGTGTCTAATCTGTTTTATAATATAAAGAAGTAGTATGCATGTGTGTAAGTCCTGGGTTTCCTCTCGAACCCCTGGATCAATTTGGCACAGAAGTAGCATGCCTGATGAGTTTCAGCACTGAGGGATTTGTAGCCTCCCAGCTCCAGTAAGAGCAGAGTTAGGACAAAAATGTGTTTCTGAGCCCCTGATGTATAGGCTGCACTGCATAGCAGCCATGTTGTTTGGAAACAGTACTGGCCTGCCAAATCAACCTGATTTGCAGGGCAACCTAGTGTCAGGGGCAAATTGAAGATATGAAGATATGATTAAGCTTAACATCATCCACATCCGATGAGGGCGGATCTGGCAAGGAAGCCACTAATATTGCAGGCCTGTCAAGTAAATTCCATAACAAGTCAATACAAGGCCATCCAGGTCTAGCTTGCCCTCAGTTTTCTTTCTGTAGCTGCTATCATTTGACTCTGCCTCTACAAGGTGAACTACAACTGATACTGTTGTCTACCTGGGTTGGCCTGAACTTGTGTATAGAAAGTGACTGCAGTGCTTCCTGATTTACTACACGAATAGTGACAGACCTGTTATCTATACTCAGTAAGCTGGTATAACATTTTTTATAGTGCTTCTATTTGATGAGCATGTAGTTTACACCACTGTAAGACTTATCTGGAAATGTGCTTGATATTATAAATGCAACATGTGTGGACAATGAAGCATCCATGCTTGAACTTCCATTAATTTCAATTAGGAGTTATTATTGTTTGGTTTTGTGCAGTAATGGACAATTTAATCTGTTGTTACAGAAAGCTAATTCAGTGTTCAACAAGCCTACTTACAAAATTTCAAGAATAAGTTTTGAGTGAAGAATTTTGGAGTATACTGCACCTACCTATTTATCACTTATGCAGGAGCAAAGAATACAAGCTTGGACTAGTTACAGCATGCATAGAGAAATTTAAACAGCCATTCTTCTCATGTTAAGTATGTTAAAGGAGTAGGAAGAAACCCTAATACATGCTACCATGTGAAGTACACTCTGCTATGCATATCACAGTGTTCTGCATAGTGCGGATGTGGATGTAGATGTAGATATGGAACATTATCTGCAATGGGCAAGCATATGGCTTTTTTGAAGAAGTATCTAACATTATAGTAATCGAAACAAATAAAAAAAGTATGATCATGATAGGTTGATGTGTATGTGAATCATCTCATCACAAGTAGAGATAAGATGTCTTAATAGATGTCTCATCTCACTTGGTGTTTCTTTAAGAAGACAGACAGTTTGTTTATTACAATGAAGCTTAAATTTTTAGGTTCATCAACAATGTAGGAAATGACAGATTGCTACTTACCACACAGATAACACACTTAGTTACAGACAGATACAATTAAAGGACACTTACATATAAGCTTCCAGCCACAGCCCTTATCATAAATAAGAAATACACACCATTCATTCACACAAGCAAGCACAACTCACACACACATGACTATCAACTCCAGCAGCTCAGGCCATAATTCAGACCAGAAGCACTCTGGCTCAAGCTGGTGGTCAGGTGTGCATGAGATGTGCTTGCTTGTGTGAACAAATGTTGTGTGTTTCCTATTTCTGATGAAGAGCATGGCTAAAAGCTTATGTGTAAATGTATTTTAATTGTGCCTGTCTGCAACTTAGAGTGTTATCTTTACGGTAAGTTGCAATCTATCTTTTTCTATATTGTTGACGTACCTACCAGTATGAAAGTTTTATGTTTAATGTTTAACACCTAACTAATGTATATGAAAGTCTAAAAAGGGATTTTTCTGAGGAGTCTTGATCCATATAAGTAGGCTTGTGTTCTGTCTTGTGAGCTAGTTTGGCCAAACATAATTTTGTTCTCTTCCTAAAAGTGAAGGAAATGTCCATAAGCATTTCTTTGAGCCCAGTGAATTTATGTGTATGGATATGAAGCTATCCTAAACAACTGTACCGATTAAGGTGGAGCAGTGGTTAGCACACTGCACTCACATTCGGGAGGACCATGGTTAAATCCCACATCCGACCATCCCGATTTAGGTTTTCCATGATTTCCCTAAATTGCTCCAGGCAAATGCCAGGATGGTTCCTTTGAATGAGCATGGCCAACTTCCTTCAACGTCCTTCCCTAATCTGATGAAACCGATGACCTCGCTGTTTGGGCTGTTCCCCCAAACAACCCAACCCCAAACAATTGTGCCAACAATGCATATCAGGAAGCCTGTACTAACTTATTTAAAAATGATGCAGTGATGCATAACTAATAAAGTGTGATGTCATGTGAAAGTTAGAAAAGCATCTGCTTTTCAGGAAATCTTGAGGCATATGCAGTTTGGTGCAAAACGTAGTGACAATAGGCTACCTAATCATGAGGCACTTGTGTACAATGAATGAAAATGCAAATAAAGAAGGATACGAAAATTTTTCCTTCCCAAGCCACATTCAAAACCCATCACTTATATCTAAAGTAACTCTGTATGAAAAGGAGTTACATGATAAATGACAGTTTATATGTCAATGTCTTACACTGACTACCTAGATTACCAGTACTTGAAACAATTGGTTGATTCATAAGGGTGGAACTTTTATGTCTTTCCACATTTTGGAAGTGCTATTATACATTTTTCTAATAGTATATATCTTGGTTGTGGAAACGAAATCTGGGTGATAAGCAGTATATTCAAGAAGTAGACAGAAGCTTTTAAGATGTTTATTACAGAAAAATACTGAAAATTATACAAGGGTCATTCTAAAAGTAAAGAATGTTTTAATCTGACAAACAGTGCAAGTCTCCTTGGCCCCCACTGCTATGTCATACACCTTGCTATCCATTTGCACTAGCATGATGCTAACAGTGAGCAGAAATAAGTGTTTATCAAATTATTGCCAAGCAGCATTGTGCTTTTTTACAATAACATTCACCCACTTTATGCTGCACTGGCAAAGAATTTGCTTTGGTTGTTTAAGTGGGAAGTTTTTAACATATGCCTTAAAGGCCACTGTTTAGCCTCAAGTGACTACCATTTTTTCCCAAACTGAAGGATTTTTCCCCAGAAAGCACTATGGAAATGACAATATGAAAGAGGACAATAGTGAATGGTTCACCACTTTTGTGACAACTATGTATGCAGAAGGCATAGCAAAGCCTGTGGAGCACAATGACACATGTTTTGTTAGTGGGAGGCTTGGGAAGACATCCTGTGAAACATTGCTACAAGCCTTCTCTGAAAACTACCTAGAACAGACAGTTAGGAATCCCACTCATGAAGCCGTTCTAGGTGCTTCTGTCTGGAACTGTGCAACCGCTACGGTCGCAGGTTTGAATCTCGCCTCTGGCATGGATGTGTGTGATGTCCTTAGGTTAGTTAGGTTTCAGTAGTTCTAAGTTCTAGGGGACTGATGACCTCAGATGTTAAGTCCCATAGTGCTCAGAGCCATTTTGAACCCACTCATGATGGAGATATATTGAATCTAATCGTAACAAATAGATATGACTTCTTTGAGGATGTTCACATTGAAACTGGTATCAGTGACCATGATGTAGTTGTGGCAACAATGATTATCAAAGTACAAACGACAACTAAAACAAGTAGAAAGATAAATAGTTAATTACAATAGATAAAAAATCAGTGTCATATCTCTCAGTGAGGGTCTTGAAACATTCAGCGCACGGTAGGAGTATATAGAGGAACTATGGCTCAAGTTTAAAAGAATAGTTGACCATACACTGGATAGATATGTGCCCAGTAGAGCAGTTTATAATAGGAGGAAACTGCCATGTGATACAGTCACTGTAAAAAAAGTTCTAAAGGAACAGAGACTACTGCATAATAAGTCTAAATGAAGTGTAGGGCTATAGACAGAGAGATGGTGAAGGAAATACGTTTGACTGTCAAGAGAGCAAAGCATGATGCCTTCAGTCACTATTTCAGCAGAATATTGTCAAATGATATTTCATAAAACCAAAAGAAATTCTGGTCATATGTAACAGCTGTCACCAAAGTTAGTGCCCAGCTTCTTGTGAATCAGACAGGAACTGAAACTGAGGATAGTAAAGCAAAAGATGAAATGCTTAATTCAATTTTCCAATGTTTCTTTATAAAGGAAAACCCTGGCCAACCGCCCCAATTTGATCATCATACCGCTGTAAAGATGAATGAAATAAGTATTAGTTTCAGTGCTGTGAGAAACAGCTGGAATCGTTGAAACTGAACAGAGCTCCAGGGTCAGATGGAATTCCATTTGAAGCTTAGTTCGCCCCTCTTTTAACTATGTTCTATTGTAGATCCCTCAAACAAAAATCTGTGCCCAGTTCATGGCATCGATCTGTTGTAGGGTCGTATTCTGAGCTCAAACATAATGAGATATATTGTACAGAATGACCTTCTCAATGCCAACCAGTTTGGGATCTGAAAACACTGATCATGTGAAACCCATTTCACACTTTTCTCATATGACATACTCATAGATTTGGATCAAGGCAGCCATGTAGATGCAATATTTCTTGATTTCTGAAAAGCATTTGACTCAGTACCGCACCTACACTTATTGTCAAAAGTATGATCATATGGTGTATCAAGTGACATTTGTGACAGGATTGAGGATTTTAAGGTAGGGAGGACACAGCAAGTTATCTTGGATCGGGAGTCATCACCAAATGTAGAAGTAACTTCAGGTGTGCCCCAGGGAAGTGTGTTGGAACCCTTGCTGTTGATGTTGTTTATTTATGACCTGACAGAAACTATTGATAGTAAAATCAGGCTTTTTGCAGATGATGCAGTTATCTATAATGAAGTACTATCCAAAAGAAACTATATAAATATTCAGTCAGATCTCAATAAGGTTTTAAAGTAGTGCAAAGAATGGCAACTTGCTTTAAATGTTCACAAATGTAAAACTGTGTACTTCACAAAATTAAAAAAAAGTAGTATCCTATGACTATAATATCAATGAGTCACTGTTGGAATCAGCAAACTCATACAAATACCTGGATGTAATACTTTATATGGATATGAAATGGAATGATCACACAGGTTCAGTCATGGGTAAAGTAGGTTGTAGACTTCAGTTTATTAGTAAAATACTGGGGGAATGCAATCAGTCTACAAAGGAGATTGCTTAAAAATCACTCATGTGGCCTGTTCTAGAATATTGCTGAGGTGTGAAGGACCTGTACCAAATAGGGATAACATGGGATAGTGAACATATACAAAGAAGGGCAACATGTATGGTCACAGGATTGTTTGATCTGTGGGATGGAGTCACAGAGATACTGAAAGGACTGAACTAGCAAACTCTTGAAGATGGATGTGAAGTATCCCAAGAAAGTCTATTAACGAAGTTCCAGGAACCAGTTTTAAATCATGATTCAAGGTGTGTACTAAATTCCCTATGTATCACTCACATAAGGATCGTGAGGAGAAGATTAGCAGATGTTTAGATTTGAAAAGGAGCTCTGTACAAAATAGCTAAAATATCAAAACAAGTGGTAAAATATGTTTTCTGTCATGATCTTGAATACAACTCTTCGGAGAAAGAAATGTTCTTTTCTTTTAGAATGAACCTCATATAATAATAATAATAATAATAATAATAATAATAATAATAATTAATGAATTGAGTTGGAGAGAAAAGAAATTTATGGCACAACTTGATTAAAAGAATAGGTTGATTGATAGGTCACATCCTGAGGCATAAAGGTATGACCAGTTTGGTAATGGAGGAAAATATGGGAAGTAGGAATTCTAGAGAGAGACAAAAGGATGAGTACAGGGAGGTTCAAATGGATGTAGGTTGCAGTAGTTTTTTACAGATGAAGAGGATTGTATGGAATAGAGCACCATGAAAATCTGCATCAAACCAGTCTTCATACTGAAGGCCACAACAATGAAAGGTTCATAGGACACATCCTGAGATGTGATGGAATAGTTAATTTGATAATGAAGGGATATGTGGGGAGCTAAAAACTACAGAGGGAGATCATGGCTTGGATCATGGCTCGATTACATTCTGTAGGTTCAAGTGTATCTAGATTGCAGTAGAGCTACACCTGCATTGTACAGACACACTACTTTGGAGTGCATGGTACAGGATAATTTCCATTATACCAATTATTATGGCTCCTTACCATTTTAATTGATTCACATATACAGATGGAAGAATGACTACTTACATGCCTATGTATGCACTGTGATCAGTCCAATTGTGTCTCTGTGGTCCCTTTGTGAGTGATAAGAATGGGGGTTGTAGTAAAACTGGTCTTGAAACTTTCACAGGAGAGTCTGTTAAGTAACATGGTGTATCAATGTATAAAACGTCACCCATGTCTGGCAAGGGCACTTGGATTGAGAATGCCAACGATATCGCAGGCTGGTCACTTGAACTTCCTTGGCGTGCAAATGTCAGACCACCCCATGGTGCTCTCAGTTGTTATTATCTGACTTTGCCTCTGCAGCTGAATTACAACTGCCATTGCCATTTACCAGGACCAATTTCGAATTCTGTTGTATAGTGCTTCAGCTGACAAACGTGTAATCTTCACTATGGTACTTTGCATAATATCATAGTTTTAATATGTATGAACAACAAAGTAGTTGTGCTTGGATTTTATCAAACTCAATCAGAAATTCATGCTTATATTAATTTCTATCAAGAACTATTATTGTTTAGCTTTGTGGAATAAAAGAAAATTTTAATTTATTGTTACAGAATATTTATTTATTCAATACATTTCATTGTCTGTAAAGGGAAGATTACAATATTTTAGTTCTATCTTCAAGCATCAGCCAGTTCACTTTTTTCAGCATCTCCACTATAGTCACTCATGGGTCAATCAAAATTATTACCATCCATACTGCAACTCTTTTTATAAGTTCAAAATCCCATGTTGGTCCTATCTGGTATCACTGCCACCCACTTGATCACTACTGTAAGATGGGCCACCTGAGGGGTTTTCAAGTAATCTGATTTGTAGACTGACCGTGTTTTCCCAGTATTCTGCCAATCAGCCAAAGCTGGCACCTGCCTCACCTACAACTGATCCTACGTGATCATTCTGTTTCATTTCGCAACAAATTTTTACACTCATGTATTTGCATAACATGGTTGATTCTAGTTGATTCATTGGTACTGTAGTCATAGTATTCTGCATTTTTTTAAGATCATAATTTTACATTTATGAATATTTAAAGCAAGATGCCAGTTTTGGTCCACTTTGAAATCTTGTAAAAATTTAAGTAAGTAGTTGTGCAGCTTCGTTTCTGCCAGTAATTCGTTGTAGATAACTGCATTAGATGGGGAATCTCTACGGTTACTATTAATATTGTCCACATGATCACTGGAAGTTAATTCTACATCTGACTATGACAGTAGTTATATAGAAAAGAAGAGGATAACCCAGAATAGACTAGCACAAAAAACTGAATTAAACCAGTCTTCAGACTCAAGATAAAAACAGCATACATCATGTGTTAATGACTTATGTTAGTTTTATAGTCCACAGCTTATGGTGCAGTGGTTGACATTGCTGCCTTTAGAATAGATCATGGGCCCTTCGGTTTGTTTATGGCTGGGGACTGAGTGTTGTGTTGTCTTCACCATCGATGCGTAACTAGCTGAAATGGTGTCAAATAAAAAGACTTGCACTAGGTGGCCAAATCAACCCAGATGGCATCTCCCAGCCTGTAATGTCAAATGATCATTTCATTTCAAAAAAATGTTCAAATGTGTGTGAAATCTTATGGGACTTAACTGATAAGGTCATCAGTCCCTAAGCTTACACACTACTTAACCTAAATTATCCTAAGGACAAACAAACCCATCCATGCCCAAGGGAGGACTCGAACCTCCGCCAGGACCAGCCTCACAGTCCATGACTGAAGCGCCTAAGACCGCTCGGCTAATCCCGCGCATTTCATTTCTTTTTAAGACAACATTGCTAATTTGTTGACAGTGCTGATGACACTCTTTTAGTTGTGATGTAATTGTCCTAACTGACTTAATAAGCTTGACTGCTGTTTAGCATTATTGTGATAATGACTAATAGTATTCAGTTCAGTAAATACATATATTTCATCAACAAAAACTCCATTATCTTCACTATCAGTTACTGTGAAACTAGAGGAGGGCAGAGACTTATGGTGTGCTGATAGGTTTTGTGGTGGTTGTCAGCTTTAATGATTTAATTATAAATAATTGCCAAAGAAATAACAGCTTTGGTACAAATTTTATTCTCATAAAATTATATAAATTACAAATGATAGGAGGAAATACTGTTTTATAATAATTACACGTTTTAGTGCAATTTTATCATAAATATGTGAATTTTGCCATTTTGATGTATCTGAATACATACTACGAGTAAAAAAAAGTTGTATAAGAGTGTGATGTAGATTCAAAGTTATCATTATAATTATAGAACTATTTGTTTTAAAAAGGAAAATGTAACATCTCAGAAAACTTTGTGTAAGTAGTTCACCTGAAGAGTCACACACACACACACACACACACACACACACACACACACACACACACACACACACACACAGGGAGAGAGAGGGAGAGAGAGGGAGAGAGAGAGAGAGAGACCATGGAGCCTCACAGTTAGAATGAATAAATCAGCCTGCAGTTTGTTACAGTTCAGATTTTGAATAAAATATATGTCAACATTAAAATCGTTAAATAATGCTTTTGCACAAAGAAGTGTCCAACAACTTATTAAGTAACTGCTGCAGAATTGAATCAACAATTCAAGTAAGAGAACTAAATATTATTTCACGTTCTCGCTTAAACTTATATATAGTACATAAATATTCATTTCTTTCTGAACAATAATTTACAGAATAATAGATTCATATCTTTTTAGCCAAGTGTGAAGCAGGAAGTTACCTAGTGTGGCTCATAAGATTTGATAATTCCTTGAGTAATCTTGATGATGCTGATGATGATAACACTTTTAAAAGGAAATGGGTCTTAAAGGATGTTTTTTATTGCTGAAATGCTAACTGAACATACCTTTGAGTCCTCCTCCATCAGATGCAACAACTTGAATAGAATAATATGCTGTCCTCTCACGATCAAGGCAACAAATGGCTGTTCTTATTTCTCCAGTGGTTGGGTTGATTTCAAAAATAGAATTTCCACTTGCATCATCTATGGCATTTTTTTCAATAGAATACCTAATTTTGGCATTGCCACCTTGCTGCAAGTCATCTGTGTCCACTGCAGTCATGTTCATAACAAATGTACCTAAATGGCAGCAATGATTTGTTAAGGACAGTTTTAAAAACAATTTAAAAATAATGTTATTAAAATCTATAATTTTACAAAGTGCGCTGACAGTATGTAAACTACAAATGTTGGTATACAAATACATTTTTTAGAACATTATAATTGCATTATAATGTGGTAATATTAATGAACATTACACAATGTAATGTACAGATGCCATGGGACAATGTGGACAACACAAATTTGCAACCAGACTATTTGCCCATCAGCCATGTAAATGTATATGATAAGTGTCTCAAATATTGTCCCTGTTCCTAATATTAGCGGAGTCTGTTCCAGAGGCAATATGCAGGCTATCTTTGATACATATGATCGGCTTGGAAAATTAGTGTGACATTACACACAGCACTAGGACTGAGTTTCTTAGTGTTAATTAAGACAGTAATGGATTTAGAAAATTTATAGAACTGTTCATAGTTGACTTCTGCTTTTGACTTCTGCTCTGGCAGGTGAGTGACCAAACATGCATGAGCCAATTTTCTTTGTGCAGGAACCATTCAAAAGAACCTCAAGTGGAAATTCATCTGCATAAAATTTATGAAAAACATGTACTCAACTTCTGTTTTTTGGAAAAATGTACGCACTGGGCCATGTGCAATACACCGCACACCAATTTGTGTGTAATATCACCCACTGATGATAATTGGAGCAGTCACATCATAGCTCATGCACCTACTTACTTTCCTGAATGTCATTGATCTGGAAAATTATAATAGATGTTCAACACAATACTTTTTCAGGTGCTATTAAAATATCACACAGACCATGTCGATGGGCTGCAGAAAACAATCATAGCAGGTAGAGTGCACACAGAAAACTTCGGCTGACCAGTGCAGAAGGCTGGGGATGAGACAATGAAGGTTCACTGTCATTTGGAAGGTGCAGTTAAACAGGTGAAGCCTACACATGAACTCGCAATCTAAATCAGTGGTTTTCAAACGTTTTTCCTTTGGACTCCTCTTCACGAGAAAAAGATGTATCAACTCCCCACCTCTTTTATTAGAAAAAAAATCATTTTTATATTTTCTTTGCCTCAGTATCTGTTTTAGCAAATTCAGTTTAGGATTTTACACAACATAAATCAAAACTATGTGAATTATTATAAAGAAAACACGGAACAAATTGTATATCTTTTATCAAATTTTCAGATATTAAAAAACTATGAAATGAGTGATATTTACAATCTAGCAAAGAAGGATTATAAGAGCATTACAAATTTGAATGACAAAGTTCAATGTGATGGATGGGCTAACATTTCTAAAGATGTGGTGTAATATCAGAAATGGCCAATTAAAGTTCTTTGCATAAATTTAGCTTTCAAATATAGTTCAACTTTATAGCTGTCAAAGGTGAAAAGAACAAGTATGTTGTTGCACATGAAATAATTATCTTAACAGCATTTTGGCTCAGTGCTGCAAATTCCTTACTAATACATATTCAAAACTTCAACAAAAACTTAATGAAATCTACTCTTCAGTGGAGTATCACAAGTGAGATCAAAAATTTCTTCTTGCTCTTTTATGCAGTATTTAGACATGACAGTCAAGGATCATTTTGGAACAGATTTTTAATACAGTTACATTTATGAAAATCATTACTGAAATAGTTTTCAAAGTGAATTTTTAATGTTTCAAGATGATGTAGAAGGTAGACTTTATCTCCACTGGAAGTACTGGATCATCTGTGCCCTCTTAATAGTGACACTAGAATAGGGAACATATCTAGCATGCTACTTTCCATTCTGTTTTGTCACAGCTCTAATTTCTTTATGAACACCTTCACTTTTTCATTCCAAGACAGCACAGTTGCCTGATTACCTTGAAGTGACCTACCTAGAACAGATATTTCAGAACCCAATTCATGATGGAAATATATTGGATCCAATGGCAACACACAGACCTGACCTCTTTGAGGTTTTCCACATTGAAAATGGTATGTTCAGTAAACTAGATAAAAATCATAGTGTCCAATCTCAATGAGGAACTAGAAACTTCCAGTACAGGGCAGGAGCATGTAGGGGAACTATGACTCAAGTTTGAAACAGTAATTGACCATGCACTGGATAGATATATACCCAATAGAGCCATTCATAATGGGAGGAACATAATGGACAGTGACAGTATAGTCACAGTAAAGAAGTGTATAAAGAAACAGCGATTACTGCATAATAGATGTGTAACACAAAGTGTAGGGCTATAGATAGAGAGATGCTGAATGAAAAGCGTACGGATGTCAAGAGAGCCATGCCTGATGCCTTCAATGGCTAACGTAGCAGAATATTGTCAAATGTTGTTTCACAAAACTCAAAGAAATTGTGGTCATATGTAAAGGCTGTTAGTTTTACCAAAGTTAGTGCCCAGTCCCTAGTGAATGAGACAGGAAATGAAATTGATGATTCCAGAGCAAAAGCTGAAACACTTAACTCCATTTTCAAATGTTCCTTTACAAGGAAAGCCCAGGAGAATTGTCCCAAATTAAGTTGTCATTTTATTCACTTCATATCTCCAGTAGAAACCAGGAAACAATTAAAAGCTGTAGTTCATTGTTTACTTTACGCACATACAGTTCCGTTCAGATGCTCATAAATGAGAATTTAATAGTTCTGTCCATAGTGCTGCTACAGGCGCTTGGGGCCAAAATAGCGCTTGCCACTGAGCTGGCAATACTTTATTCAGAGCTTTCGTGTACACAACACTGTACTCGCCGAACCATCTACCACCACACTCCCCTATGTAAGGACAATGCGACAGGCGTAGTGTTGCCAAATCAATTTTTGTTGATCTAACTCTGGCTTCTTTCTAATACCACTTAGCTGAGGAATGAGTGATTTAGCTGGGATGTGGAAGTATGACTTTTTTCACAATCATTTGGCTTCTTTTCTAGCTTTTTTCCTTGAAAGTAAGAAAGCTTAAAATTCATGCTGATTAAAGGAAAATTACTTGCATTGAATTAAGATTTCAAAACTTGCTTCAATGTTCCATGAAAATATATTATTAGACTGAATCAAAAAACACAAAAAAGCAAACTTAAGTTGTGCTGGTATGTGTTCTGGGGTCGTCAGCATACACAGGACTGAAAATGTAACTACGAAAAATAAACAGTTGAGAGGCTTACTGGAAACTCTGTTGAGCGGAGCTACCATCAGCAAAGCGTCACAGCTTCAGAATAATGAAGGAAGCTGTTCTACGCAAAGCAGACAAAATATAGGCAGATATATTATATGTATATCATAGAAATAAAATCTCAAATTGTTATATCTTCATTCGAATTACTAATGCATCCAGAGATCATTTCTCTAATAAGATGCACAATGCACGCCTCTAAATTTTTATTCTTTCGTACTTTTCTCTCTAGCTGTTAAAATCATTAAAATGAAATGTTATATATGCATTAAAGATAAGATGCAAAATTCTGTGGAACAATTATTTCCTGAAGTAGTTTTAAACTGAACAACATACCTAGCATGAGTAAATCTGTGTAAAGTATGGTATTTTTCAAGAACCTGAATCTAAACTAAAAAAATTCCATCAAAATAATTTCAGCGTTGATTACTTTTTGACTTGTATTTGCATAAAATTTGAGCAAATTGCTCTTAATATGGTCGGAGTTATCTAACAATATCAACCTTACTGGATTTTCGCATACGTTCCTCACTTATACCTTACACAGTATAATTATCACAAAAATTAAACTCGACAATAATACACTTTGTTTTATTTCAGCTTTTTCTGACTTCTTCTTTTTTGGGAGGGGGGGGGGGGGAAGGAGTGGAAACATTTAACTTATTTTGCACAGCTAGTAACATTAGGCATAGTCATTTCTCAGATTGTGTTATACTGCTTATTGTACCATTTTTATGTTTGTTATTTGCTTGACTACTTCTTCTGCTGCTGCTTATCCATTAATGGATGTTGGCGACCACATACTGCATCTTTCTTCTGTGAACGAGAGTATGTAATAGCTGGTCTACACTTCGTAGTGTCGTTCACTGCTTTATATTGTCCAACCAGGATATTCTTCTTTGCCTTGTTTTCTTTTTCCTTCAATATTCCCTTCTAATATTAACTGTAGAAGCATATATTTGGTGTTCCATGCAATATGTCCTAGGTATGCAGTTTTTCTTCTTTTAGGCACTGTCAACATTTATCGCTGCTTGTTCATTCGTTCCAGTACTTCGGTGTTGGTTATTCTTGCAGTCCTCGGTATTTTAAGCATTATGCAATAAATCCACATTTCAAAGGCCTCTAATGTCTTCGTTGTTGTCATATTTAGTGTCCATCCTTCAGAACCATACAGAAGCACTGACCAGATTTAGCATTTTACAAATCTAAGGTTTAGGTCTAGGTCTGTGCTTGTAAGAATATTCTTAAATTTAGGAATTTGTTTCGGGCATTCTCTATGCAGCATTTTATTTCCAAGTCTGTTCACCAGTCTTCACAAAGCCAGGTTCCGAGGTATTTAAACAAATTGATTCTTTGTATTACAGATCCTTGAAATTGTAGATTTGGATCTTTAAATGAGTCGGACTTCCGTGTGACAATCATAAAATTAGTCTTTTTGATGTTAATATTCAGACCTAGAGTACTGCTGTAATCTCATACTATGTTGACGAGTTGGTGAAGGTCATCTAAGTTATTGGCTATCAATATCGTGTCACCAGTATAACGAATGTTGTTGATATACAGGGTATTACAAAAAGGTACGCCCAAACTTTCAGGAAACATTCCTCACACACAAATAAAGAAAAGATGTTATGTGGACATGTGTCCGGAAACGCTTAATTTCCATGTTAGAGCTCATTTTAGTTTCGTCCACCTACGCTCAATGGAGCACGTTATCATGGTTTCATACAGGATACTCTACCTGTGCTGCTAGATCATGTGCCTTTATAAGTACGACACAACATGTGGTTCATGCACGATGGAGCTCCTGCACATTTCACTCGAAGTGTTCGTACACTTCTCAACAACAGATTCGGTGACCGATGGATTGGTAGAGGTGGACTAATTCCATGGCCTCCACGCTCTCCTGACCTCAACCCTCTTGACTTTCATTCATGGGGGCATTTGAAAGCTCTTGTCTACGCAACCCCGGTACCAAATATAGAGACTCTTCGTGCTCGTATTGTGGACGGCTGTGATACAATACGCCATTCTCCAGGGCTGCATCAGCGCATCAGGGATTCCATGCGACAGAGGGTGGATGCATGTATCCTCGTTAACGGAGGACATTTTGAATATTTCCTGTAAAAAAGTGTTTGAAGTCACGCTGGTACGGTCTGTCGCTGTGTGTTTCCATTCCATGATTAATGTGATTTGAAGAGAAGTAATAAAATGAGCTCTAACATGGAAAGTAAGCGTTTCCGGACACATGTCCACGTAACATATTTTCTTTCTTTGTGTGTTTCATCAAACAGAATAGTCCATTATTCTGAGAGTTGTCTGAATTAAGGTTAGTGACATGTATCTTAGGAAATGGCCTATTGCGATCCTATTTTACTCTACTGTCACAAATTTTAAGTTCAGCCACAGTGTGTCTCACCATGTTTCAACGCACGTCTGCGAAGTTTCCATGCCGATCCATTCAGATACACCATTCTGCTCATTCTCTCCTGCAGAACGTGGCTAAGGTAGGTTACCATCCGAAGCACTACAATTTATCAGGCAGTCGCAGGCGGCGTGGGACAACCTTACCAAGTGAAATGAAACGCCGTGTGGCTATGGCCTCCCGTCGGGTAAACCGCTCGTCTGGTGCAAGTCTTTTTAGTTAGCGCCACTTCGACTGCAACAGCGGGGAGCCGTTAGTTTTACATTTGACAAACCGCGAAAATAAGAGCAAGAGCATTATGGTCATTAAGTCACGTTCAGTATATACGCGAACTGAATAGACAGAGCTCCTAACATTGTATTTCGCTTTTATAAGAGAGATTCATCAACAGTAAACAATGGCTTTTTCTTAGTATCTGAATGGACTTCATAAAACTCTTCTGTGATGATTAGTTTTAATATCTTTGAATGTAGTCGAATTAAATCAGGTGATGCTGATTCTCTTAAATGAGGATATTAGACATTAAAAGTAGTCGATTAGTTTTTCTATTTGGACAAGAAAATAGATAACGATTGTAAGGAAATGAAACGCCTACAGCCGTCCTTATGATCTTGTTAGCTGTGTAGATACCAGTTTCATTGCTTCAATGCGCCATCTTCAGGCCCTAGCTGACACACCATAAGTTCATAAGGACGGCTGCAGACTTATCATTTTCGTACAATAGCGAACGGCCGTGGTCTTCCAGACTTCCAGTCAAATGGATGGACATACAACAACTTCAAATGAAAAACGATAGCCGACGTACCATATTGACTTGACTGGTATGTCTACTACAATTCTTTACATTCTCATTCATTGGCTGCTATGCGCACAGGAAATTATTAAAACATACACATCACGATAATATACTCAACATATTTATACACTTCATTTAAATGTACGTAAATAACAAAGCAGGAAAAAATTATATGTGAGCAGGGCACTGTATTACTGCGTTACAAACTCATGTATTGTTTGTGCTTGGCGTTACGTGTTTTGAGCCCAGAATTTCCAGTCGGTTTCGAGGCAACGAAGACTACAGGTCACGGTGCGTGGGCCCTGTAGGCTGTGATTTCTTAGGCCTTTCAAAGGAATAAATAAACGATGTCGCTTGTTGTTAATAATCTGTTCATCTCAATGGACCTGAAAGTAAACAGTTCTTGTCGGATTACCACACAATCAGTAATCGTCCAGGTTGCAATATTTAGCCGGCCGCGGTGGTCTCGCGGTTCTAGGCGCGCAGTCCGCAGCCGTGCGACTGCTACGGTCGCAGGTTCGAATCCTGCCTCGGGCATGGATGTGTGTGATGTCCTTAGGTTAGTTAGGTTTAAGTAGGTCTAAGTTCTAGGGGACTAATGACCACAGCAGTTGATTCCCATAGTGCTCAGAGCCATTTGAACCATTTTTTTTGCAATATTACGTTATCTGGAATAATCCCTCTGTCTCCTACTAACTGTTTCGCGAGAAATGATTTTTTCAACCTAGGGCGTAATAGCTGATGTCAGTTATGGCATTCTTTTCATGAGCACAATAACATTTCTCTGATCTCAAATTATAGATACGTTTCCTACTTTATGGTTCCTCCTGAACAGCATCTCCTTGTTCTTTAATTTATCATCAAATTTCGGGACAGTAGAACTATTCGTACTCGTAAAGATTTGCTTTGCGTTACTGCTTTTCGATTAAGTTCCATTCTGCAATAGTTGCCTCCTTAGTCCGACGTGTCAAAGCAGTCTCTCAGCACACCAAAGTCGCACTGGACTTGATTTATCAGATATCCATTGAGAATCATATTGACGCAGTTACTGCAAGATTTGAGTTCGTCCTGTGAATTGTATCGATTAATATAGTGAAACATTTCATATATGTTATCGTTATTATTAAATTCCTAGACATCTGGAGTACGTTAAAACTGGGGGGGCTAGGGGTTATTTTCAGGGAAGCGAGTGCAGTAGCTTTCGACGTTAGGATTACTGTAATTTCAGTATATTGGCCGTTAAAAGTAGGAAAAAAGTAAAATGTGTCAAAGTAAAATGTTATATGCTTTGCTTAATTATTTTGCTCAGAAATATATTATTTTTTGCTTTTAGAAATATTTAATAAATAACTGTCCCTCTTGAACAGTTTCACGGAATCTTTGCAGTAAATTAAGATCAATAATAATTTATTTTTTATCGACTTCAGAGACACTTTGGTTCTTGCGTATTGTACATGTACAGGGAGTACTCAGCTTACTATAATTGTCTTTATCCATGATTCACTATTTCATTAAGCTATAAAACTGAATAATGGAAGTTTATTGCACTCAATCCGCCTCAAACAAAACAAATTGAAACACACAACACAAAGCTTTGCCACACTACAATACTGTCACAGCAATTAGATCGCTGAGCTTGGCAACAGAACGGAAACGAAATATTGCGACTATTGCCAATATGTAACGAGCAGTACTGAGGAGACTGTGGGCTAACTTTTCTTGAAATAAATAATCCACAGAGACATGGTTACTTACTTCACACAGTCTACATGCGTCGTACGCGGTACAAACTGGTTGCAAAGATGAGAAAGTTAACGTGTTCTCACTCTTTCTCAATATTGTAACTCCTGTCACTGAAAATATTGATATCTGAGGCTAGGTGGCATTTAGAAACAAGTTCACAGTTCATGGTTAAGTTGCTCAGCGGACCCATTATAGACAAAATTCCAATCAATTTTTGTGGTCTTTTAATGATTTACGAAAAGTGACTCCTAAAGAAAATCACACTATGTGAAATAAAGTATTTTCTCTTCCCATAAAGTCTAGAGAACAACTGCCCGAAATAACATACAATATTATCATGTACAGGTGGCAGTCCTAGTTGACATGGAGAATTTACAACGAGAGGAAACCATACAGGGTGAGTCACTAACTATTGCCACCAAGAATAACTCCGAAAGTAGGATAGCAGCTGAAACGTTTGTGGGACGAAAGCTGCATGGGACAACGGGGGCCATAATATGACGTTGGTTTTTTGTTGCTAGCTGTGGTCCCGTCACAGATATTGATGGTCAACTTTGTTTTTTAAGTGGCATGCTATAGTTTGGAACCTATTTTCTGATAGCGGCTATCGAAACGAATCCAATGATGTGTAACAGTAAGGTCTTTGAAGGTCAACGAAGGTCAAAAAGTTGGCATGAACTTCCACTTATAGGTGTTCGAAATGATGAAAACTGGTATCAATGCAATTCTGCAATTTTCTTATTACGGATTGAGGGGTATTCCTTATCACATCGGTACTTATCGAAGCACATGCTCTGACAATTCTCTCTCGCATATCTTCAGGTGTAGTTGAAACGTCTTTATAAACAATGTCTTTTACGAATCCGCACAGGAAAAAATCCAGACGTGTCAAGTCTGACGAACGAGCCGGCCACGCCACATCTCCTCCGCTCAAATCCAACGTTTTTGGGAATTCTCTCTGCATATCATTTCTAGCCACCAGCGAAAAATGTGCCGGACACCCATCGTGTTGATACCACATTCTGTTCCTTGTTCCTAAAAGTATTTTTACAGTGACAGACCTAATGTTTCTTGCAGGAACGTGGTGTAATTCCTGCCGCTGAGATTTCCTTCGATGAAATAGGGGCCTAAAATTCTGTCCTCCAGAATCCCGTACCATACATTCACCGAGCACGGGTTTTGGTGTGCAACTTGCCGCAGCCAAGAAGGATTTTCAGTTGCCCAATAATGCATGTTATGCAAATTAACATTTCCATAATTCATGAATATAGCCTCGTCAGTATATAAAATCAAATTAAATAAATGTGTCATCCCTCTGAATCTGAAGTTAAGCCCACCGGCTGAATTAAGTATGACGCATACAATCCTTACCAGTTAATTCTTGGTGAAGGTTCTTATGGTAAGGATGATGTTTACGGCGATGCAGAATATGAACAACACTACTCTGGCTCATGTCAGATTCCCTTGCGATATGACGCGAACTAACACAAGGTTCTCGAACTACAGTTTCAAGAGTACGAATTTTGGTTTTCTCGTTAGTAACTTTCCTTTGCCGGATATGTTTCCGATGCGTTAAAGATCCAGTTGTTCTCAATTTATCATACACACATTTGAATGTACGACGTGTAGGGTGAGTAAGTAGAGGATATCTTTCAGCGTATAAGCCTCTAGCTCTCACTGAATTTCGTTGGCATCCTCCGCAAATAAGAAGCATATCGAGTTGTTCTTCGAAGGAATACATCATTCACATTCGCTTGATTCGACGATGCTAGTCTTACCGTCAAATGATGTTTACATGGCAATGGAACGTTAGATGGATACGCCATATTCGGCGAATATTAACTATTTGCGCGATATACGAGAGAGAACTGTCAGAGCATGTGCTTCGATAAGAGCTGAAGTGATAAGGAATACCACTAAATCCATGATAAGAAGATGGCAGCACTGCATTGATACCAATAGTCATCACTTCGAACAACTTCCTTAAACGGACATCCATGCCACCTTTTTGACCTTCGCTGACCTTCAAACACCTTACTGTTACACATCATTGGATTCGTCTCGATAGCCGCTGTCAGAAAATAAGTACTAAACTACAGCATCCCATTTAAAAAACAAAGTTGACCTTCATACCTCTGGCGCGTCCCCACCTAGCAACAAAAAACCAACGTCATATTATGGCCTCCGTTGTCCCATGCAACATTTGTCCCACAAACTTTTCAGCTACTATCATATTTTCAGAGTTATTCTAGGTGACAATAGTTAGTCACTTAGCCTGTATACTGAAGAAAACAACAGATGGTTGTGTTTGATATTTTCATTCCCTTGTACTGTGGTGGTAAAACCCATTGCTCCAGAAAATCACTCATATCAAGGAAAGACAGCAACAACTCCTTCCCTCCCCACTAACTCGTAAAAAAAAGGTGGAGAGAGCGCAGTATTAACTAAGTCTCGAAGAAGAAGCTAGAAATTTGTATTATTCTAAGAAGAAAAGTACTATTTTTGCTTCAGCCTCGACGATTCTGAGAAAAAAGCTCCACGAGTTGTCTTAGACAATGACCTCGATATGGACGCGCACATAATGGACGCCCCTTACATGTTTCGCCAAGAAAAATTTTCCTCCGTACTTCACTGGAAAATTAAATTTTTTGACGTAACCACTGCTCAAAGAATGAAACATACGTATTTATTTTTGATGCTTCAACAACTTTACCTTACTTTCTTGGGCGTAATCAGGACTTTACTTCCAGGGGGGGGGGGGGGGGGGGGGAGGGAGGATATTTCTATCTTCATTTATGAGGCGGCATTTTCAAATTGTAATGTCAGCCCAAATATTTATCAATTTTGTGCAAACATTGACATAGAAAACTGTTTTCAAATATTTATCCGTCCTATCAGTTCTGAAAAGTGACGGACTACTTCCTCTAGGTCTACATCAACTGGTACGCAGCGATGCACAGAGAGGAGGGCGAGACCACCGTTTCAACTGTTCCCTTACGTTGCTTTTTTAAACGTTTTAAACTCTAAAGTGTCCTTTGTGGAGTTGTTGTTGAAACTGAGATGTGACTAGAATTTGGAGCAGAAAAAGTTTTGAACTGCATGTCACTAATGCAGCTAGAAACCGTTCTCAGGTCTTTTACTTGGTTTTTATTTAAGCTATTTGTGTTTCCAAACTGAAAGTTCTTCAGTTGAATACAAAGGTTCTGGTAACATCGACTGACAAAATTTGACAGGCTCCGTTATAACTATCTTCGATACTGAAGTTTCATTGGAATTATGCTCTGAGGGGATTTAATTAAATTTTGTTTGCTCGGAAACCTATCGTGGAAATGGTTTCTTACCTACGTTACGCAGGAAACGTAAGGCTACGTTTCTTCTGTAATATTCCCTTGTGCTGCTAGCAGGACTATCGTTTCGGTCTTTCATTGTGGACACGGACATCGGTAATTAGATTGTTACTTCGACTTATTATGTGAGTTTTGAGGCCTCGTTATACACATATTTGAATTCTTTATCACCGTTCCGTGTCCTTTCGCCTAAGACGTTGGACATACTTCTAACGTATCCAAATGCTGCAACAAGATCGCAGTTAATAACATTTTAATGCTTTCTGCAAAGGGGAACAGCTAAGGAGAAACAATGAACTGGCTATGAATGATTGTACATAACAGTTGTGTGCGTTTTGAACAGTTTTTCGTGAGTACACGGTTTTAGCTCTTGCAGGGAATTTCACTACGACTTAAAACATTTCTTTAAACCGCAGAATTGCCTCATGTTTGTAAATGCACCAGGTTTTTCACGCTGCCAAATGTGAAGTATCTGGTCGCCGGTAAAAAAATCTTTGACGGATGGTTTCCGATTGTCACTGTGTTTAGCGGGACTTGTAAAGAAGTTTCCGATGGACTGTACTGACTCTATGCAATTTCAGATATGCTGCAGAGAACACGAATCACCTAAGGCTAAATTTAAAGACAGGGCACCGCTGGGCATTCTCATCTACTGAAAGCTTGTGCTCTGCATAAACGATCGCTCATTGCCACTGTTCTGTCGTACTACCGATCGACAAAAAATTCACAATTACCATATTTTACGGTCTATAGGACGCTGCGGACTATTGCAAGGACAGACTACAAAAAGTTATAAGTTTATAAAACCGAACTGACCTTTAAAATCCTTCGTCATCTGAACTTCTTCTTCCTCTTCGTCATTGTTGTCCTCTTCATGTACGAGGGTTGACTGAAACGTAATGCCTCCACGTTCGTAACTCTTCAACAGTTGGCACCACTGGTATGTGGCAGGTACTGGCTTATTCTGTAGCCCCTTCTCTACAGCTCCAGTTGGCGGAAAGGCTTAGCACTGAACGGTCGTGTTGTACAGTCTAATGTATGGGACCCTGTGCAGACTGTCGGTCAATGCGATTTAAGCAAACTGCAGTCAATTAATTCTTGACAGCAGAAGGTGTCACCCCAAAGGAGATTCACCAGGGAATGAAAGTTTATGGTGATTGTGTTGATGCGAGTACTGTGCGTCGTTAGGCGAGTAAGTTTAAAGATGTTGAGGCGAGAACATCTGACCTTCGTGACAAACAAAGTGTTTCACGTCCTGTGACAGCAACCACCGAGTTTCAAAAGCAAAATGTTGACTGTTTGATCCAGGACTATCGTTGTATCACTCAGAGCGAAACTGCAAGCACAATCGGCATTTCACAAGAACGTATGGGTCACATTATTGCTTTGCTTGGCTATCGGAAGATCTGTGCACAATGGGTACCCCGGATGCCGACTCCTGAAATGAAAGCGCACAAACTTGAAATTTGCCAGGAACTCCTCTCCCGTTACGAGAATGAGGGTGACGCCTTTCTCCATTCATTGTGACAGAAGACGAAACGTGGGGACATCATTGTGCTTCCGATGAAGACGTTGAGAGAACTGTGAGACTGTCGACTTCTTCCGAGACGGTTTAAGAAAATTTGTTCGTCGCTGGCAGAAATGTATTCAATTGGCTTGTGATTATGTGGAAAAGTGAATATTAGTAATTAAAGATCACATTCTAAGGATTATTTCTGGCCGCGCGGGATTAGCCGAGCGGCTTAAGGCGCTGCAGTCGTGGACTGTGCGGCTGGTCCCGGCGGAGGTTCAAGTCCTCCCTCGGGCATGTGTGTGTGTGTTTGTGCTTAGGATAATTTAGGTTTGAGTAGTGTGTAAGCTTAGGGACTCATGACCTTCGAGAGTGTTACTTATGCCGCACTTCTTGAAAGATTTAACAACATCGGTACTTTAAATTTATAGCCAGCATCATATAAATACCTTTCATTTTTTCCCATAACTGTTAACTAAAATATATATGTCAGTCAAGTGCACTGGCACCTAGAGTGCAATGACACATCATAGGCTAGACAATGTTCTGGGCGTGCGGCGGCAGGGTGGGAGGGAGACAGTGTTAGCAAACTTGCGAATCCCCAAACTCACTGCTGCTCCCAGTTGAATCCAATGCTGCTAGATAGAGATAAATTTCGAATATGTGGCCATTTTTAAGACTGATGGGAATTTTAAATCGAATACTGGACATTTTTATATTAATTTCGAGTATAAAACGCACCTGAATTTTGGAGGCATTTTTTTGAAGAAGAAAGTGCGTCCTACAGTCCGTGGAACACTGTAATGCCGATCAATTCCAAATGGGATAATATTAAGTTCACCAGACCGTGCCGCGTTGAGTATGTAGCAAATATAACCATCAGAAAGTCTCCACGAATCTTATTTATTGCTAAATCTACATACCAAGCACACAAAGATAGTTGTTCAGCTCTTGCAATGTCTGCCGCTTCTTTAACAAGAATGGTGCAGCACTTACACACGATTACTCTGTGAACATTTCACTTCCTTATAGTACCACCACGTATTTCTACTATCCAGTTGTGAATAGCAGCGCTGATGCATAGCGCATCCTAGGACGATTTCAACGATGCTTCTGCAAAACTGGATCATCAGCTTCAGCTAGGAAGTTCAGAAGAGAACGAAAATTTCCCTCATTTAGTTCGCCATCATGTGAAATTTAGTTTTCAGAATTTTATCTGTCGCGCAGAGCCAGTTTCTGTCAGCCACGTAGAATCACAGTTTTCTCAACTGCCAAACACTTTTCTGCGCTTAACATGTGGACGTGTCTTTTCGCTTTTCAGTTTATGTACAACACATTCCGGATTCGACACATTTGAGATGATATGGTGTCTTCGCATGACCAGAAAAAAACCTTCTAGAATTTCTTCCAGTTCGTGTATTTCCGACCTACTAGGAAGATTGGGTTTAACGTCCCGTCGGCTTCGAGGTCATTAGACACAGAGCATAGGCTGAGAATATGTTAAGGGTGTGGAAAGAAATCTGCTCTGCGCTTTGAAAAAAACCATCCCGTCATTTTCCTGGAGAGATTTAGGGAAATCACGGATAACCCAAATCTGGATGGCCGGACGCGGCTTTGAACCGTTTTCCTCCTGAATGCGAGTTCAGTGTTTTAGCCACTGCGCCACCTTGCTCGGTTTGTGTTACTAAGAGACCCACCTCCCATGACAATATCCAGCTTAGAAAGAACACGACTTTCACTGAACGCTCCTTCTCTGTGTCCAAAACACGCCTGAGAAGCCATTGCTCTCTTAAAAAGTGACAGTAACGCACAGTCCAGGTGACACCCACGAGGATTTCAACAGTTTTTCACCACTCAAGTTTTTCAATACACTAGTCTTTAATATTGTATTCACTATATCGTCACTTGAGTATGAGTTTATTTGGGATGTACTAGCACCAACCGAAGTTGAGTTTTCATAACACCCCTTTCTTTGCATACGAAATTCGATAGAGATAACCGTTTCTCACTCATTCCCTTCATTTTATCCCGATCACAACACTTTACTTACTGCATTAAAAGCGTTATCCACGTCCAAAACTTGAATGTATAACACTTGCGAAAATCCGACACACGTATTTTAAGGAAGAGCGCTCTTTCTTCCGCGGCGTCCACTGTTAACACGATGAACTGCAACTCACGTCCACCATCGACAAAACTGTGGTCTGTGCAAAATGTCCAGCAAATAAATGACCGAGTTTGTGGTAAGCCACAGTTTAGCAGTGGTCATTAATATGGGTAGACACATGGTTAGTTGTCATTCCCACACCGAATTCTGTAAAGTAATTACAGCAGAGGTGGTATATAACATGGCTGCTTTCAAACGTTGTTAATTGATAAAGCAGTTTCTAACAGTTGCTTCCCTTTGGTAATTAATGTTCACATTGTGCCAGTCGACGTCACTGAAGGGTCTTTTTCTTGGAAGCTTTTTGTCAGAATCAGAACGGTTGCCAAAAATTACATGATGGAGTCACAATGTATACAGTGGTTATATATATATATATATGTATACACACACACACACACACACACACACACACACACACACACACACACACACACACACACATATATATATATATATATATATATATATATATATATATATAGTTTAAAAGGACGTACTTTTATTCGTTTATGAGAAAAATATTTTATAAAGGTTAATTTCTTCAGTTCAAAATGGTTACATGTTAGCAAGGATTTTACAGCACTCTTATTTAGTTAATAGTAGTTGTAGACCAACAGAGATGAAAACAGTGTTTTTAAATTGCTTTGTTGACTAGATAAGAGCTTTAGAATAAATCCCAAACCTTTCTCGAAACGTGTCAGGAAAACTGTTGAAAATTTGTTTTCTGGCTGCCTACATCTGCCACTACCCCTCTTCCTTGCATCTATCCACACGTTATTCTGCCCTTAATATCATATAATTAATTAACATGCGGTTTGATGTGCACCCAAACAATACCAAGATTCTCTCTCTCTCTCATAATACAGGGTGTTTCAAAAATGACCGGTATATTTGAAACGGCAATAAAAACTAAACGAGCAGCGATAGAAATACACCGTTTGTTGCAATATGCTTGGGACAACAGTACATTTTCATGCAGACAAACTTTCGAAATTACAGTAGTTACAATTGTCAACAACAGATGGCGCTGCAGTCTGGGAAACTCTATAGTACGATATTTTCCACATATCCACCATGCGTAGCAATTATATGGCGTAGTCTCCTAATGAAATTACCCGAAACCTTTGACAACGTGTCTGGCGGAATGACTTCACATGCAGATGAGATGTACTGCTTCAGCTGTTCAATTGTTTCTGGATTCTGGCGGTACACCTGGTCTTTCAAGTGTCCCCACAGAAAGAAGTCACAGGGGTTCATGTCTGGCGAATAGGGAGGCCAATCCACGCCGCCTCCTGTATGTTTCGGATAGCCCAAAGCAATCACACGATCATCGAAATATTCATTCAGGAAATTAAAGACGTCGGTCATGGAATGTGGCCGGGCACCATCTTGCATAAACCACGAGGTGTTCGCAGTGTCGTCTAAGGCAGTTTGTACCGCCACAAATTCACGAAGAATGTCCAGATAGCGTGATGCAGTAATCGTTTCGGATCTGAAAAATGGGCCAATGATTCCTTTGGAAGAAATGGCGTCCCAGACCAGTACTTTTTGAGGATGCAGGGACTATGGGACTGCTACATGGGGCTTTTCGGTTACCCATATGCGCCAGTTCTGTTTATTGACGAAGACGTCCAGGTAAAAATAAGCTTCGTCAGTAAACCAAATGCTACCCACATGCATATCGCCGTCATCAATACTGTGCACTATATCGTTAGCGAATGCCTCTCGTGCAGCAACGGTAGCGGCGCTGAGGGGTTGCCACGTTTGAATTTTGTATGGATAGAGGTGTAAACTCTGGCGCATGAGACGATACGTGGACGTTGGCGTCATTTGAACCGCAGCTGCAACACGGCGAACGGAAACCCGAGGCCGCTGTTGGATCACCTGCTGCACTAGCTGCACATTGCCCTCTGTGGTTGCCGTACACGGTCGCCCTACCTTTCCAGCACGTTCATCCGTCACGTTCCCAGTCCGTTGAAATTTTTCAAACAGATCCTTTATTGTATCGCTTTTCGGTCCTTTGGTTACAATAAAACCTCCGTTGAAAACTTAGTCTTGTTGCAGCAGCACTGTGCTCTAGGCGGTGGAATTCCAACACCAGAAAAATCCTCTGTTCTAAGGAATAAAACATGTTGTCCACAGCACACTTGCACGTTGTGAACAGCACACGCTTACAGCAGAAAGACGACGTACAGAATGGCGCACCCACAGACTGCGTTGTCTTCTATATCTTTCACATCACTTGCAGCGCCATCTGTTGTTGAAAATAGTAACTACTGTAATTTCGAAAGTTTGTCCGCCTGAAAATGTACTGTTGTCCCAAGCATATTGCAACAAACTGTTTATTTATATGGCTGCTCGTTTAGTTTTTATTGCCGTTTCAAATATACCGGTCATTTTTGAAACACCCTGTATTTGTAAGTATTAAAATAAATCTTTTCGACAAGTTTCCAGACTGCACTGCTTCATAGCTATTTGCTCACACTATTCCTTCATTTTTACAATGAAAGAATGAGTGGACTAGTTAGTTACTTGTATGTCCTTATCAAGACATGTTTGTTTGGTCATTAGTCCACAGAAATTTTGCAGTTTATTTTCACATTTGGATATCTTGGTTAAAGATCACTTCTGCTATTATGTGTGGTTAACAAACACTGAAAGGTCACTTGTAAAAATTATCACTTTTATCTACACAAATTGTAAAAGTTCTCCTGAAGTTAGTGACATACGAGTGTGATTTGAAAAGTTCTCTGAACGGAATAGAAAAAAAGTACTTACATCACTGAAACTCTTTTAATTTTTCAATTCAATCTCCTTGTAGATTAATTGACTTGGTCCAGCGATGTTCCAGAGCCGTGATCCCATCTTTAAAATGAGTTTCCTCCAGGCCTGCAAAATAGTTGTCAACTCCGGCTATATTTTCAGTATTGGAAAGAGATTGAAGTCTGCAGAGCCATATCAGGTGAATAAGGCGTGTGTGGCAACAATTCATACCTTAGTTTGAGTAGTTCGTATAATTTTGCCTTGGTGACAACACTTGTTTTTGATTCAGCGTCAAGAGTTTCGGCACCCATATTGCAGATAATTTTTTCATTTCTAATTCTTCTTTTAAAATGTGATATACCCTTTCACATGACATCTGGCAAGCATGAGCAATTTCACGTACTTTCAATTGACGATCCTCCATGGCCGTTTTGTGCACTTTTGCAGTGATTTCTGGGGTAGTGACACGTCTTGGCCGACCACTGGACGGATCATCATCTAAGCTCCCCCGACCAAATTTAAATTCATTTGTTCACTTGGCAAAAGTTGAATATGAAGAAGCAGCGTTCTCCAGTATATTCTGTAAATCGGCATGAATGTCCTTTGCCTTCATAACTTTCTTCACGAAGTATTTAATCACTGCTCGATTCTCGATTTTTTCCATCTTCGCAAATCACTACGGGGGAACAACAACACAACCACGTCACCGCCACAGCTCTCTTCAAAGAGCACTTACGTGGCGCGTGTTTACAGGTAGCAGTCCAATCAAGTGAACAACTCGTTGCCCTAGCGCTGACCTCTCGTGCTGATTCCGAGAACTTTTCAAACTACATTCAGATTTCGCGAGGGAAAGGTGCCTGCAGGCGTGAAGGACAGGGAAAAACTTTACAATTCAGTGGCTGAACGTGCCCTTTGGGATCTCCCAGCCACTACAATTAGATGTCTATTACAGGTAAATTTCAGATTTTATTGTATTTTGCGATATGAAAAATACATGAAAATATTATTGTTATGGTGAATAGAATATTGTAGACATCTGATGACGCGTGGAAACGAGACACAGTTGTCGTCAGAAGAGCTACTGTCATCTCTGATTCACTGATTGATGACAAATGGAGGTTAGCCTGATTCTTTGAGTCTTATACTTAGCGCCTGTCAATCTGAGCGAAAGGCTTCAGTCAAGCGTTGACGAGTGTCACATCATTGACCACATCTTTCCAGAAAGTCGTAACGCTGTAGAAACGAGAACACTGTGGTTGCTTCCATATGGCAGTGAAAAACTAGAGTTTAATCATAAAAACTGTTCTTTTGCATGCTTACTATCACTAGTTGAAACTCTTATTTCGATATCTCATACCACTTTAGGTATTCCATGCCGTCAGGGAGATCATGTATGCAGTGTATCACATGTGTGTAATTCACAATTGGTAGAGTTAAATGAAGCCGCATTCCATATTACATAAAAATAAAGGAAATTATTATGTGCTCTAATTTTTGTGGGTATCCAGTACCAGAACCAGGACCAGCTACACACTCATATAAAGGGAGGTCCCACAGATCCAACCATTCTAATGAATAAGGTATTTTAGTTGCAATAATTACAAATCAGAAAATGCTTGTACCTGAACAATCAGAATACAAGTGTACACCGATGATGGCAGAAATGTAGAGAAACATGTTCGGGAAATAAAAACATCAGCTGCTTACATAATCAGCAGGCCTGAATTCTCATAACTTCTTCTGCTAACACGATTGCTGTTAGATCCTTGAAAACTAACGGCGATTGACTAATTTTCTTTAGGAGAAAGTAACAGTTTTAGGAGACAGGATGATTTGCTGTGCTGGCTGTTACTATTAGTATTACATATCCTTTTCTTTCGTGTTGTTCACTATTATATAGTTGAGCCGCGTAGCCCCTCTGAAGTGTCCACGACACTTATCAGATATGACATAATTAAAATACAAAGCATAAAACACCCATTGGCAATATAGTCGAAAGAATAAGAAAAGAGCTTACAGAGCATAATCTGTTGAAGCATATAATAGGCTTATAATTAGTGTACTAGTCTACATTATGCAATTTTAGAAGCAGACCACAGTTGACCTGACGTACAATAAAATGAAGATGAAATAAGTAAAGTAAGATATGATTTTTCTTTCTTTTTTTTTCAGTCATCAGTCTTCTGACTGGTTTGATGTGGTACGCCACGAATTTCTTTCCTGTACCAATCTCTTCATTCCAGAGTAGCACTTGCGGATGTATTCCAAACTCTATCTACTTTTACAGTTTTTGCCTCCTACAGTTCCCTCTAGCACCGTGGAAGTCAATGCATGATGTCTTAACAGATGTCCTATCGTCCTGACCCTTCTCCTTATCAGTGTTTTCCACATATTCCTTTCCCCTCTGATTTATGCAGACCCTCCTCATTTGTAACCTAATCAGTCCACCTAATTTTCAACATTCGTCTGTAGCACCAGATCACAAATGCTTCGATTCTCTGCTGTTCCCGTTTTCCCGCACTCCATCTTTCACTACCGTACAATTATGTGCTCCAAGCGTACATTCTCAGAAATTTCTTCCTCAAATTAAGAACTATGTTTGATATTAGCAGATTTCACTTGTCCAGGAATGCCCTTTTTTGCCATCGCTACTCTGCTTTTGATGTCCTCCTTGCTCCGTCCATCATTGGTTATTTTCTACCTAGGTAGATGAATTCCTTACCTTCATCTACTTCGTGACCACCAATTCTCATGTTATTAAGTTTCTCGCTGTTCTCATTTCTGCTACTTCTCATTACATTCATCTTTCTTCGATTTACTCAAAATCAAATTTGCGTGAAATCTTATGGGACTTCACTGCTAAGGTCATCAGTCCCTAAGCTTACACACCACTTAACCCAAAAAAATCCTAACGACAAACACACACACCCATGCCCCAGGGAGGACTCGAACCTTCGCCGGGACCGGCCGCACAATCCATGACTGCAACGCCTAAGACCGCTCGGTTAATCCCGCGCGGCTTCGATTTACTCTTAGTCCATATTCTGTACTCATTAGACAGTTCATTCCATTCAGCAGGTCGTTTAATTCTTCTTCACTTTGACGCAGGATAGCATTGTCCTCAGCAAATCCTATGTTTGATATCCTTTCACCCTGAATTTTAATTCCACTCCTGAACATTTCTTTTATTTGCATTACTGCTTCTTCGATGTACAGATTGAACAGCAGGGTCGAAAGACTACATCTCTGTCTTACACTTCGGTCTTGGTCGTTCACTCATGGTATTCCCTGTTGGCTCTTGTACGTATTGTATACAACGCGTCCCTTCTTATAGCTTACCCCTATTTTTCTCAGAATTTCGAACATCTTGTGCCATTTTACACTGTCGAACGCTTTTTCCAGGTCGACAGACCCTTTGAACATGTCTTGATTTTTCATCAATCTTGCTTCCATTATGAACCGCAACGTCAGAGTTGCTCTTCAACAGTGGGAAGCAAAAAGGTGCTTAAAACATCAGTGTAGGCCTGTGCTGTGATAGTGCCACGCAGAACAATGGGTGAAAGCCCCCTCCATGAAAAACACGACCACACCATAACATCACCGCCTCCGAATTTTACTGTTGGCGCTACATACGCTGGCAGATGACGTTAATGGGGCATTCGACATACCGACACGCTGCCATCGAATCGCTATATTGTGAACCGTGATTCGTCACTCCACACAACGTTTTTACACTGTTCAATCGTCCAGTGTTTACGCTCCTTAAATCAAGGGAGGTGTCGTTCGGCACTTACCGGAGTGAAGTGTGCCGGCCGAAGCGGCCGTGCGGTTCTAGGCGCTGTAGTCTGGAACCGCGAGACCACTCCGGTCGCAGGTTCGAATCCTGCCTCGGGCATGGATGTGTGTGATGCCCTTAGGTTAGTTAGGTTTAACTAGTTCTAAGTTCTAGGGGACTAATGACCTCATAAGCTGGGTCCCATAGTGCTCAGAGCCATTTGAACCATTTTGAGTGAAATGTGGGTTATGAGCGTCAACAGACGAGATCGGCCTATACGCTTTTGTACTGTAAGTGTCCCTTCACGTTTGCAATTCACTATCACATCGGAAACAGTGGATCTGGGGATGTTTAGGAGTGTGGAAATCTCGCGTACAGACGTATGAGAAGTGACACCTAAACACCTGACCACGTTCGAAGTCCGTGAGCTCCACGGACCGCCCCATTCTGCTCTCTCACGATGTCTAATGACTACTGAGATCGCTGATGTGGAGTACTTGGCAGTAGATGGCAGCACAATGCATCTAATATGAAAAACGTATGTTTTTGGGAATGTCCGGGCACTTTTGATCACATAGTGTTCTTGATATCTTGTACCGTGCAACTATGACAGTAAAACTGACACATATACGTCACATATCTCTAAATATCTCATGAAAATGGTTTCTCCGAGCTGTAGGTTGTTAACACAATTGACCAGGAATTGCTTCATTGTCCACTTTGCAGTAGATTACTAAACTGATTGACACAACAGTAACTGTATTACCATCACTACACTGCTATGAGGACTACATAAGATTATTATTATTATTATTATTATTATTATTATTATTACTATTATCAGTGACCATGCTCACGCACAAAGCATTAGCAGTCGGAAGTCTTCCAGTATTCGTCAGTTCAGAAGTAAGGAGTCCAGCAACAAGTGATTTACAAACGGTAAGCGTAGTGTAGACGTTTGTACTTGGTACATTTTAAATGAAGTAGTAGGCTGTGAGTGAAGCAAGCATGACTAGAGGGAGAAGCGATGCTGAGGCAGCACGTTTTTTAAATATATGCCCTCAGTGTGGCTTGCTACCTTTCCTCCCTCAGAAGTAGTCGTAGGAGGCCACTCACGATGCACTGACACCTGCTCCTTCATTCAATAAAAAAAAAAAAAGGTTGTTAGACATAAGCAGTATCTATAGCCTCAATGACTCATTTTTCGTGGTTTAATGAAAGTCCTGTAAAATTAAATAACATTTATCTTTCATTTTAAAAATTAATGTTCAAAGAAAATGAACCGTGGCCGGCTCGCGTTGATGCCGTTTGTTCTTTGGCATTTTGTCACAATCGAGTGATGTCTTATATGGCTGCATGCACACACGGTCGGATTGTGAGGCGCTAGCTGCAAGAGCTACAAAGTTTGTTGCCCACCAAACCTGGACACTGAAGTTGAGTGATCAGTTCACCTGTTACGAAACCTCAACTGCTGTGACATCTCTTCGTTCATTGGTGGTTGTTACTTCCTGGGCTGTTCCGGCTAGCAGCAACATATGGTATGGCGAAGTTGGCAAAATTTTGCAGCTGTCTTCCTGTATGGTCTTTAACTATTAATCTGGTTGTTACTTATCAGTGAAGTGCACCAGCTGTATTTTCTGCCTTGTGGCCATTAACACCCCAGTTACCTGCCCTGGTCGTTAGCGTATTTTTCTGGCAGTGTGTTTTTCCTCGGCATGTTGATGCTGTCCAGCACGGCTTGTAGATCGACAGCCTTTTAGTTGTTTGTTCATATTTTTTTCTTAAGAGTGGTTATTGTTCCTGGGCTGATTTTAGACGCCAATTTTGAAGACGTATTTCTGCTGGTATCTTCGTCCTTAGCTGATATTTTACGTTGTCGTACTGCTGGTCGGGTGGAAGGGAATTGATTAAGTTTTTGGTCAGTCCTTCAGCCGCCCCTGGGTCGGGTTGCCATCTGATTATTTAGCCTTACTCTTGGATGTCTGTCTCACCTGACCTTACGTTAGAGCTACCTCTTCAGGCCGACCCTTGGAACACTTCTGAGCACCACTGTTCTGTTGGTTTTAGATTGTGATTTTCATTTTAGTCTGATATACTGTGTGAGGCCTTCAGCCGTATATTAATTTAGTTTGTTTTAATTTTAAGATAAGACCTCCAGCAGTCTATGACTTTAGTTTCTTTTAATTTTAAGATAAGACCTTCAGCCGACTTATATTAAAATTTGAAGAATGATTTGTTTAAAAACTAAATTTTGAAAGTTTTTTCTATCTGAAATTCTTGTTACCTGGGCCTTAAGCCCTGAGATGTTCAATGTTCAGTGTGTGGCCTTCAGCCGAGCTTTTATGTGAAATCTTGTTAAGATAAGGCCTTCAGCTGTCCTAAATTAAAATTTTGAAATTTGATTTGCTTAAAACATTTTTTTTTAAATTTTTACTATCTGAAATTCTTGTTATGCAGGCCCTCAGCCCAGAGTTGTTCAATGTCTTGTGTGTAGCTTTCAACCGAGTATTTACATGAAATATTTTTTTTAAAATAAGGCCTTCAGCCGTGTGTATTCTTTAAAGCAATTTTTATAACTTGTGTTCAGGCCTTCAGCCGTTCTTGTTTTTGGTGTGGTTTTGGGCCTACAGCCCAGAAGGTATTGCACGTTTTCTTAACTGGGCCTTCAGCCATATTGTTTTAATTTGATCCTTTTAAGGCAATGTGTAATTAAGTGGTTCTTGGGAAAATAAATTTGTTTTGTGCAACTAACAGTAACTGATTATGGCCCCCTCTTCAACCATAGCCTGATCTGCTCTATCCTGCGAAACCAGATCTCAGAAAATTCTTTTTCATTTTAAAGTTTAGTTAAGAATAAATGTTGATGACAGTAGGGTGGGGGTGTGAATGTTAATGACAAAGGGTTGGAGGAAGAGAGGATACTAGCTAATATCTGATTACATTCGAGGATAATTATCCTCAGAAAGATTGTGAACCACTGACTTAGAGCATTCATCATAATGGAATGCCATAGGACCATAGTTTAAGGAAATCTAAAATAACTTTGGGTGAGACTCTGAAGACAGTGCGATGCAGACCGGGGAGGTGCCATCCACTGCCAATGGGTTCGTTCTGAGGGACATGCGGTTGGTGCTCTACGCTCGCGCCCGTGTCAGCTTTCCGATCCTTGTAGCTGCTGCTTTTCAGTTATGTATCTCCTCAGTCGGCCTCACAAAATTGCTTAGTATGATAAAAGCCAGGGTCTCCAACGATTTATTCACAAAAGCATTTTTATGCATGCAACAGTAACTTAATTTGACACAGAAAATTAAAAATAGGATCTAGAAAAAAATTCTAAAACGATTTAGAAAATCATATTGATAGGAACAAAACAAATCCGAAAAGCGTGGTGCATTACTACTTCTCCACCGCCATGGTATCTCCGAAATCGTAGCCGTGCCAAGAAAACAGCCATTTCCCCTGAAATGTCTCACAACAACCAAACCCAAGTTATAGTGACCGGAAAAAATCTCAACACCAAGAAGGAGTTATTCGACATAAACGAAAGTTGGTAGGTGTGTTTCTACACCTGAAAGGTGTATGTTCAAGTTTCGTGCTAGTCGCATACGAGTGGTGCTTTAAATATACGCATTATTGATCACTGTACACCCTCCCCTGGCGTATTTTAGTTTCATAACAATCCTTATCACTTATTCAATTCCTGTCTTTTCGCTTTCCCATTTGTTTGTTTTTCTGCCTCTTCTTGTTGTAGTCTACAAGAAACTTCCCACTGCTAGTTGGGCAACCCTAAAGTTTAGAACTGTCGCGGATTTAACGCCCAAGTTTCTCTTCCGTGAGCTAGTACTGGCAGTACACGCTATTGGCGTGCGGTAATGGCCTCCGTTAAGATGAAACGTTCTTTCCGGCGCTCTTGTGATCGGAGCTTCCGAGAGGGACTTCACTCGAAGTCCCTCTCGTTGCTGTAACCACAGTCCCTGAACTCCAGCAACGTGCGGCGTGGGAGACAAATTACGAGACTTATCGCTCCGCAGACTTGCTCGTTAACGTTTATTGGCGAATCCGGATTAACCTCTACGTCAGCGGTCGTCAAACTGTGGCCCGCGGTGCGCATGTGGCTCGAATCAAGTACTCGTATTTTATAGTAACATACACATAGCAACTAAAAGCAGAATCCTGAAACATGAACTAACAACAAGAGCTTCTTAAGAGTGCAGCTTTCCAGCTCAGTAACAAACAAAAATGTTTACAGAGACCGTAGTATTTTAACACGTGCTTAATTGTAACTGCCATTGGTAAATTCGGCAGCTTGCCTCAGGAGCACAGAAGTAGTGCTGTCACTTGGGGCTTAGAGGATATGCGAGGGAGAATGTTTCATTGCTTATCTTTCAGGACTGAAAACACACGGACGTGTACGACTTGTGCCGATCAGCTGCTGCGGTACAAATTTCAAACCGACGTAACATGGATTCGCCAAAACACATTATAGAGATTGTCATCCTCAGGTGCGATTCATACAGGGTGATACCATGATGATGTTACATTTTCAGGGATATCATAGAAAGGCAAACATATCGATTTAATGTAAAGAAGCCTTGTACGCTAATGACCGAGTACGAAACTTATTACCGAAACTCGTTCTGATATCTCCAGAATGAGATTTTCACTCTGCAGCGGAGTGCGCGCTGATATGAAACTTCGTTCTCATATTTCTGACAGTGGAATACATGTACCGGTACTGTTGTTGCTACGAGAAGGTAACTTCCATATGTAGTAGTAAGGATCCACACAAAAAAATGTCTAATAAACATAGGCTCTGAAAGATGTACCTTAAGAGCAAGAGCATCTCTTCTGCTGCAAGCTCCTTCCACTGATGTTCAGAAAAAAACAGAATATCTTGTACGACTAGAGATAGTACGTTGATGTTCACAGCACATGTACGTTAGTGTGTTCTGCAGAAAGGATTAGCATCTGAACCACGTTGGCCCGCGGGTTCAAGGTCACATCGATATCGCGACGCAACACCATCTACCGCTAAAATGCGCCTGCGGCTCTCGTTGTCGCTGTAAACTGAAGGTAGTGGATCAGTGTGACTTCAGCAGACGTGCTGCGTGCGTCGCAGACGTATGCGCGAACTACACCGTGAAATCAGTAAGTTTGAAAGACGGCGCATTATTGGCATGAAAGAATGTGATGCATTCATCCGGGAAATTGCTGCTCGCGTGGGACGAAGTGTTTCGACAGTGCAACGCGGCTGTGTGTACACAATAGGTTGGTTTGAGCAGTTACCAGACAGCGCCAGACAACAGCCTGTACTGCGCTTGCAGCCCGTGCTTGGTGCTTGCTCTGCTCATACGCTTTTCGTCGAATTTCTGGTGGAATTTCGTGCGCGGTGGGGCATCACCTGACCATGTGCAGCCCTGCGCATGTAGTTGAGAGGACATACAGAGTTGTACTTAGAGCAATTGTTTTATCATATCCCACCCAGATAAAGGATGCAAATAAGGAAGCAGTTCTTGGCAAAAAATCGTTTCAAAATTAGACTCCACACCTCGAAGTACCATAAAATTTTGCTAAGGGGTGACGTTGACAGTTTTTTTTAAAAACTTCGTATTCTGCAATATTGTTATGTAGTATTTCCAACAGATTTACATCTACACAGCACTGCAAAAAGCTAGTAGGATGGAATACAAATTTCTTGCAAAAAGAAAAAAAAGGACAGCTTCTTGTGTAGCCTACACCGTAATAAAGGACAATAAATCACGTGGAAATCGGGTTTTCTGCCGGATATCAGCGTCTTTCAAACACGATATTTCGACGTCATTACTTGACGTCTTCATCAGGTGTTCCCTGAGACTGGCTGCTTACTCACTCACTCACTAGAATGACGGGCCTGCCTTGGCCCGAGGTAGCGGAGTTTAAGCTGTTTTGAGCTGTTCCTCCTGAAGTCCTCTCCGTTTGGAATGGTTTTTCTTCGCGTGTTGGTCTGTCCTCAGGTTTCTGTGGATGTAGCGGCTTATCTGCCGGCTGATTCCGGCGGCTTCTTGTTCTTCTTCTTCTTACTGCTTCCTGGCTGCCCGAATTCTATTCTCTTCAGAGAAGTCCACTGGCGGCGTCTGCGTCCGGATATACTTGACTGCTTCCTCAGTCATGTATTTCGAGTCTTCGTCCGTAAAGATCGGGTGCTTGTTTATGAGCTCCAGATCTCCACGCCTGACGATTTCCCTCCCGTGCAGCCTCTGGTTTAAGAGTTCGCATCCCCAGTGGAAATCATAAGGTTTGTGGGGAAGGGGAGGGATGTTATCTACCGTGAAAGGGTACGGATGATCATGATGGGGGTAGCTACCGTCTCGCAGGGAATCGGCGATCTTGGTGAGCACCTCCCTCACACAGTTCTTGTTGGGGAGGGGGAGGCACTCGAACGGCTCGTCTTCTTCTTCTCCCTCGGTCTCCATCGGCACTTCCCGTGTCGTCTGCGTTTCCGCAGAGACAGGAGTGACGATTGCTTCCGAGGGGGCCGTTTTCTTGTTGTCGGTGGTCTTCGCCGACTGTATGACCACCTCCCCAGCAACCTGCGTTGCCGCGTCGGCCAGGGAGGCGGTCGGTTTGTGTTGCCGCGTCTACCCCCGCCATGCCCGTCTTCATGCAGGCCGCGGGGTACACGGTGCACCTTAGTTGAGATAGCTCCTCGCGAATCTCTTCGAGTTGCGCTCTCATGGCCGCTCTCTCCTCCGCCATGGCGGATTTGAGCGCGGTGATTGCGTCCTCGTTGGCTTCCCGCATTGCTTGGCGGAAGGCGTCCACGTCGTCTTGGTGGCGCGGCTCACTTCCCTTACTAAGGCAGGGGTGCGGGGTGACCACCATTTCTGCTTCTTGGGCCACCTCTTCGTGCGTGGTGGCCGACTTCCGCTGCTTCCACGTCTTCAGGTAACTGCAGCTGCGCGCGTCTGCGGCGTGCGAGCCACCGCAGTTTACGCACAGCGCTGCAGTACCTCTTGGTTTTGTGCAGTTGCGCGTGTCGTGCGGTTTCCCGTACTTGACACACGCAACCACGCCGCAGCATTCTTTGGCTATGTGTCCAAGCTTTTGACACTTATAGCACTGTAATTGTGCCACAGGCTTCCGCTTCTTCTTCTTGTTGCCGCAACCGTTGCTCCCGACTGCGTTTAGCAGGAGCTCCACAGCAGCAGCAATCTTGCCTCTTCCTCCATTCCTACTTCTCGGCATGGCGATGGGCTAGTGGCGTTAACGGTCAACGGTGCGAGCCGCAGCAGCGGAGTGCCCTGGCTGCTTGCTGGACCGGGTCGCATATTTATGCCTGCCCGGTGCCTGGTGTTCTGTTTGCCGTTCCCTAGTCGGTCGGCGCCGGAAAGTCGCGCTATCCTGCCGCTCTAGGTGTTCCCTATTCCGTCCGCGCCCACTCCGGCCTCCTCCAACTGCGGTCGTGGCCTCCTGGTGTTGCCTTCTCGGTCCGCGCCCGCAGTGTGCGGGTGTCTGAGGCTCGTTGTTGGTGTTGGAAACGTATTTTCTCCGGTATTGCTTCAGCAGTTCAAATGCCGGCTTCCATTCAGTGCTTAGCTCGTATCCTGCTTCCCGGTTAATCAGGTTTTGTGCCGTCTTTATCTCTATAGATTCAGTGATGACACTATCCCAGAACCTGGGGGTCTGGACCATGACCTTGGTGTTCTCATAATCCGTGGAATGTTCCAACTCTAGGCAGTGTTCTGCTATTGCTGATTTTGTGGTCTGCCTTAGCCTGGTACGTCGCTGGTGTTCCTTACATCTGATTTCCACCGTTCTAGTCGTTTGGCCAATGTAGGACATACCGCATTCACAAGGAATATTGTAAATGCCAGGCACACTTAAGCCCAGGTCATGTTTGACTGTTAGCCCTGATTTTGCTAGATGGGCAGAAGATGTTATGTTTCATTAGTATTCTGCTGATCTTGGCAGAAACAGACTCGGCATACGGTAAAAATGCCAGCTTCTTGATTTCTTCTTCTTGCTCGTTCTGTGGTGTATCCTGACGTCTGGCGGGATGTAGAGCTCTGCGGATGTCCCTGGATGAGAGTCCGTTGTTAGCAAACACTTTTTGAAGATGTTCAAGTTCCTCTGTCAGGCTGTCAGAGTCAGACAGTGTCTTGGCTCGGTGTACGAGTGTTCTAAGCACCCAGGTCTTTTGTGCTGGGTGGTGGCAGCTCTCGGCCTGTAGGTTTAAGTCTGTGTGTTTTGGCTTTCGGTACACACTGTGGCTGAAGGTGCCATCCGCCTTCTTCTTCACCAGGACATCCAGAAACGGAAGCTGACCGTCCTTTTCTACCTCCATGGTGAATTTAATATTCGGATGCCTTGAGTTCAGGTGGTCCAGGAAGTCTTCCAGTTTTTCGCGACCGTGGGGCCAAATGACAAATGTGTCATCAACGTATCTCAGGAAGCATGTTGGCTGGTGAGTGGCAGTTGTAAGAGCCTCGTCCTCGAACTTTTCCATAAGTAGGTTGGCCACTACTGGTGACAAGGGGCTACCCATCATCACCTCTTCAGTCAGTTCATAGAATTGATCTCCACATAGGAAGTAAGTCGATGTTAGAATATGCTTAATCAGATCCAGCACAGCTCCATCAAACTTCTCACTGATTAAGTCAAGCGTGACCTCAAGGGGCACTCTGGTGAACAGGGACACCACGTCAAAACTGACCATTAAATATGCATCTGATAAACGTAGGTTTTTAAGACGTTCCACAAAGTCCCGTGAGTTGCGGATGTGGTGTGCACACTTCCCCACATACGGTGCGAACATTTTCTTGAGATATGTTGCAGCTGGGTAGGTGGCTGCCCCAATATTGCTCACAATGGGTCGCAGTGGCACACCTTCTTTGTGGATTTTAGGTAGTCCATAGAGTCTGTGTGGTATTGTTGCCTTGGCTTTCAGTTGTTTGATAACTTTCTCGGGCCAGCCAGTTTCCTTTAGCAGAGACTTGGTTTTTCTGTCCACCCTGTCAGTGTTTGGAAGACGCTGATATCCGGCAGAAAACCCGATTTCCACGAGATGTCATTAAATCGACGGGAAAGACTAAGAAATTACATCACATTCTACTCTAGGAATAGATATGAAGCCATGTGGGGAGTTAAAACGATAAAGCACGGTATGCTGCCAGTCTACAAGTTGGTATAGAATGGCATTCTATAAATTTGAGACGTAAACACAAATTAAGGAATAACTTCAGGCCTAGAGGAAGTACTAGACAAGTGGCTTGTGGTCGAAAAACACGTTCACAGAAGGCAGATATGTAAAATTCTGCTACAGATGTCATTATATTTGAAACAAAATATTTAGTTCAAAACTTCTGACCAAATTTGCCTACTTAGTCAGCTTCAAGTCAATGTTTACGTATGTTCGTACGCGCAAACTACCCACTTAACAGGTTACGAGATATTACAGTGTCATGAAAGGAACAAGACTCAGAGACTGCTCCAGCAGCATCGGAATTTCATAAACCATACTAAAATGCTTCATTCCGCTCTAATTGCACATTTCTATGTCCAGATGCACTCTGAAGTCCCTGATATTCAGCTTTTCATGTGGTTTTCGTGATACCAATTTTCTTGGAGGTCCAGTAATGTATTCTCATGTTTGGTTTTTTATTATGGTATACGTCATTCGTCCCAGAAAATGAAAATTTGCACTTGAAATTGAACGAGGTTGAAAGTAGCCAATAGTGTGGAATGAAACACTTCGTTTCAAATAAACTAACTTCCTCAGAGAAAAAAAATTAATAGAAACAAATTTCTCTATAAAACAGACAGAACTAGCTTCATTAAGACATTAATGGTTAACTGCTAATAACGTGGAAATAATATAAAATCAGAAAATTGAAACTACTAACTTATTTTGGTCTTTCATGGTTTTTAGAATGCATATTAATTCACTTGATGGCTTCCGGCCACAGAAATCTGTTTTGATTTCATTTGACGTGGGAGCCGTAAACGAAGAGACCAGCAATACGAGGTGCATTCAAGTTCTAAGGCCTCCGATTTTTTTTCTCCGGACTGGAAAGAGATAGAAACATGCACATTGTTTTAAAATGAGGCCACATTCATTGTCAATACGTCCCAGAGATGACAGCACCGTACGGCAGATGGAATTTTACCGCCAGCGGCGAGAATGAGAACTGTTTTAAATACTTAAAATGGCGATGTTTTCCTTACTTGAACAGCGTGCAATCATTCGTTTTTTGAATTTGCGTAGTGTGAAACCAATTGAAATTCATCGACAGTTGAAGGAGACATGTGGTGATGGAGTTATGGATGTGTCGTAAGTGCGTTCGTGGGTGCGACAGTTTAATGAAGGCAGAACATCATGTGACAACAAACCGAAGCAACCTCGGGCTCGCACAAGCCGGTCTGACGACATGATCGAGAAAGTGGAGAGAATTGTTTTGGGGGATCGCCGAATGACTGTTGAACAGATCGCCTCCAGAGTTGGCATTTCTGTGGTTTCTGTGCACACAGTCGTGCATGACGACCTGAAAATGCGAAAAGTGTCATCCAGGTGGGTACCACGAATGCTGACAGACGACCACATGGCTGCCCGTGTGGCATGTTGCCAAGCAATGTTGACGCGCAACGACAGCATGAATGGGACTTTCTTTTCGTCGGTTGTGACAATGGTTGAGACGTGGATGTCATTTTTCAATCCAGAAACAAAGCGCCAGTCAGCTCAATGGAAGCATACAGATTCACCGCCACCAAAAAAATTTTGAGTAACCGCCAGTGCTGAAAAAATGATGGTGTCCATGTTCTGGGACAGCGAGGGCGTAATCCTTACCCATTGAGTTCCAAAGGGCACTACGGTAACAGGTGCATCCTACGAAAATGTTTTGAAGAACAAATTCCTTCCTGCACTGCAACAAAAACGTCCGGGACGGGCTGCGTGTGTGCTGTTTCACCAAGACAACGCACCCGCACATCGAGCTAACGTTACGCAACAGTTTCTTCGTGATAACAAATTTGAAGTGATTCCTCATGCTCCCTACTCACCTGACCTGGCTCCTAGTGACTTTTGGCTTTTTCCAATAATGAAAGACACTCTCCGTGGCCGCACATTCACCAGCCATGCTGCTATTGCCTCAGCGATTTTCCAGTGGTCAAAACGGACTCCTAAAGAAGCCTTCGCCGCTGCCATGAAATCATGGCGTCAGCGTTGTGAAAAATGTGTACGTCTGGAGGGCGATTACGTCGAGAAGTAACGCCAGTTTCATCGATTTCGGGTGAGTAGTTAATTAGAAAAAAATCGGAGGCCTTAGAACTTGAATGCACCTCGTATTACGAAGACATACACGGCTCACGTGGGGAGGACCTCCCCCCCCCCCCCCCTGCCCCCTACTATAACTCAGCTTGCTCTGCGCATGCGCGAATCTAAGTAGCTTCTGGCTACTTGCTGCTACTGCTCATACAGCAAACAGCCACGCTTCAAGTAGCCAGAAGCGGGAGGAAGGCACTGATCATATGCGAATTCAGCTCTGCACATGCGCACGAGCCCGCTGGTAACTGATCATACGAACCTAATGATTCACGGAAGGCCGTAGAACACGACGCTACGGGTCAGGTCGCACCGCCCAGACCCTCCCCCCCCCCCCCCTCCCCCCGAGAAGATCCACACCTCATCCGAACGGCCTTGCAGGAATGATTTGCGTCATTCTCGGTTGTGTCGCATGAGTGGTATCGTGTAACACATCGTGTACCATCCGGGGTGACAGCCCGTCGCCAGGATACGTGCGCGCCCTCCACTTTACCGCCTACCTTTGATGAATGTGCAGGAACGTGCTAGACGGTAGTGGTGTATGGAACGACGTCAGTGGGTACAGGAATGGCATCAGATAATGTTTTCAGACGAATCCAGGTTCCGTTTGTTTGGTTTGTTTGGAGGTGATGGCCACATTTTGGTTTTCATTCAGACAGGGGAGCGGCATCACTGTGATTGCATTCGCACAAGACATACAACGCCAGTTCAAAGCCTTATGGTGTAGGTTACTGCTGGGCACAACAACAAATCACAGTTGGTGCGTGGCCAGAGCATTGTGAACTACGTTAATGACACCATGCTAACCGTAGCCATACTCCGTCTGCACAACATCCCAGACGCCATTTTTCAGCGATACAATGCACGACCACGTGTTGCTGCACAAACATGTGCAGATCACCAGACTTGTCACCAATCGAAAATGGGTGGGACGTGGTGAAACGACTGGTGCAGCGCTGTGACCCAGTGCCAAACACCACAGATGAAGTTTGGAAGCAGGTGAATGCAACATGATGGCTATACCACAGGACTCCATTGGCGCCTTATACCCATTGACGTCATCATGCATGGCGAACCCTGTGCCTACAAGGCAACAGGCCGCATGCTGAACCGAGGTGACTTAAATGCTAATCATACCTGCTAAACATACTCACGTAGATGTCCTGTGAATATGAACGTTCGTTCTATCGTCGTTCAAGGGGTTCTGTTTTTTTTTTTGAACATGAGTGTAGTTTCCAAATTTTAGATGAGGTAGTGTGTACCGAACCAAGACAAAAATATCCGGGCTCTGAAATGCATACCTTAAGAGCTGTGTGCACTTTTTCAGTAGAAGACATATGTTTCACTGTAGCGAAGATGAACAAATGCGTATAGCTCTGAAGGCATGCATTTTAGAGCTCTATGTTTACTGGAAATTTTTTTCTTGTTCTGGTCCGTACTACCATCTCCGAAAGTTGCCTACCCTATAATCTTAGCAAAAACAGCATTTAGCAATTATATACAAGCACGCGCTCACAGAAAGATCCGTACCTAAAGACTGGAAAATTGCTGAAGTCACACCAATACCCAAAAAGGGAAGTAGGAGTAATCCGCTGAATTACAGACCTATATCACTAACTTCGATTTGCGGTTGGGTTTTGGAACATATACTGTATTCGAACATTATGAAGTACCTTGAAGAAAACTATTTATAGACAGATAGTCAACACGGTTTCAGAAAATATCGTTCTTGTGAAACACAAATAACTCTTTATATTCATGAAGTAATAAGTGCTATCGACAGGGGATGTCAAATTTATTCCAAATTTTTAGATTTCCAGAAGGCTTTCGACACCGTTCCTCACAATCGTCTTCTAATCAAACTGTGTGCCTACAGAGTATCGCCTCAGTTGTGCGACTCGATTCGTGATTTCCTGTCAGAAAGGTCGCAGTTCGTAGTAATAGACGGAAAGTCATCGAGTAAAACGGAAGTCATATCTGGCGTTCCCCAAGGAAGTGTTATAGGCTATCTATTGTTCCTGATCAATATTAACGACATAGGAGACAATCTGAGTAGCCGTCTTAGATTATTTGCAGATGATGTCGTCAATTACCGTCTTGTAAAGTCATCCGATGATCAAAACGACTTGTAAAATGATTTAGATATCTGTATGCTGCGAAAAGTGGCAGTTCACCCGGAATAAGGAAAAGGGTGAAGCTATTCACATGAGTACTAGAAGAAATCAGCTAAATTTCGATTGCGCAATAAATCACACAAATCTGAAGGATGCAAATTCAACTAAATACTTAGGGATTACAATTACAAATAACCTAAATCCGAACGATCACATAGATAATATAGTGGGTAGAGGAAACCAAAGATTGCGATTCATTGGCAGAACATGTCTACTAAAGAGACTAAAGAGACTAATTACACCACGCTTGTCCGCCCTATTGTGGAGTATTGCTGTGCGGTGTGGGATCCGCATTAGGTTGAACTGACGGATGGCATCGAAAAAGTACAAAGCACGGCAGCTCGTTTTGTATTATCGCCATATAGGGGAGATAGTGTCACAGACATGATACGTGAATTGGAGTGGCAATCATTAAAACAAAGGCGTTTTTCGTTGCGACGGGACCTTCTCATGAAATTTCAATCACCATTTTCTCCTGCGATAGCGAAAACATTCTGTTGGCTCCCACCTACACAGGGAGAAATCATCATCACAATAAAATAAGAGAAATCTGGGCTCGCACAGAAAAAAATACGTGCTCGTTTTTCCCGCGTGCCGTTCGAGAGTGGAACGGTAGAGAGACAGCTTGAAGGTTGTTCATTGAACCCTCTGCCAGTCACTTTATTTCGGATAGCAGAGTAACCACGTAAATGTAGATGTAGACTTGAGAAATACCCTCCATTCCGTGGACACGGGGAAACTAGCGCTGGCGTCCGTGGTTGCCAACGAGGGAACACATAGATGTGGTCTTGAACGAAATACTACAGCAGAGGGAGATACTTCGACAGGTGGTCAATCATCAACTGAATATATTAAGGGAGGTGACGTGAAGAGCTCACCGGCTGGCGCGTTCTCGACGACCTCTGCGCGGCAGCAGTCTTCGGGGAAGGCTGGCGCGTTGTCGTTGACGTCGGTGAGCTGCAGATGGACGTCCGTGTAGCCGACGAGTCCAGTGCCGTCCTCGTCCTGAGCGAACGCCGTCAGCCGCCACAGAGATCGACCCGCAGGAGGATCGCGGTCCAGGGGCTGCAAAAGATACTGCCTTCGTGACAGTTCTGACGGTCAATAAAGGACTAGGCTTACTGCCAGTTTCGTTTGGTTATTTGCATATTCCATGGATCATAATTGCTACCTCTCGCTATGATATCTACCACGGCAGTTTTACATTGAAAATAGGACAACTTGCTGACCGTTACTATACAGAGTGGAACAAAGAAAAGTGGCCCGGAGAACAGAGTTCGAAGGTACAAAGAAACACATCAGGGGAAAGGAAATACAGTACTAAGTTGACTATAGCAGATGTTGAAAGTGACCACCATTCATCTCTCGGCACTTTTAGGCCTTGTTCAGCAAATGTAGAAGGTGGATCGAAGCTGAACTGCTGGAATTGCTACAGTCTCATCCGAAATGTTCTGCTGCAGTTCTTAAAGACTATGGGGGTTGTTGCGAGACAACTTAGACCTGAGGGCTTCTCATACGATGTAATCGCACACTGACATATCAGTTGACCTGGGTGACCAACTAGGGCCGCGACCAAACTGACCTCTGCTAAAAGCTCTGTCAGGCGTGAAGATTGTGTACATTTGCACCATCGTGTTGGAAGTAACTGTAGGTTCTTTCCTTCTCCGTTAATGCTGCCTCAAATACTAGGGGCGTTTGAAAAGTCCGTGCAAAGCCCGAGAGATGGCACCACCGGCACGTATCTAGATGTTTAGTTAGTATCATCTTTGGAAAGAATGCACACAAAGTTTCAGCCATATTGGTCTATTTCTTTGTGTTTGGTATTCGTGTGAATCAAGGAGGTCGAGTGATTGTCAAAAAATGGACGAAAAATAACTTCGTGTGGTGATTAAACATTACTTTATGAAAGGGAAAACGCCTTAGGTGACTAAAGAGACATTACGGTGACTCTGCACTTTAGATTATAACAGTTTATAAGTGGTTACAAATTTTTCAGAGTGGCGATATGGGCACAAGTGATGCTGAACGTTCTGGCCGTCCTGTGGAGGTTACGACTCCAGAAATCATTGATAAAATCCATGATATGGTGATGGATGATAGAAGAGTTAAGGCGTGGGAGATTGCTGGTGCTGTGGGCATCTCGAATGAACGGGTACATAATATTTTGCATAAACATTTGGACATGAGAAAGGTATCTGCAAGGTTGGTTCCTCGATTGCTCACGCTTTACCAAAAACAGAATCGTTTGAAGTGTTGCAAGGATGGTTTGCACCTGTTCAGGAAGAATCCACAGGACTTTAAGCGTCGTTTCGTCACTGTGGATGAAACATGAATACATTACTATTATCGTGAGACCAAACAACAATCTGAACAATGGGTTACCAAGTGAGAATCTGCACCAAAAAAGGCAAAGACCATTCCTTCGGCCGGAAAGGTTATGGCGACTGTCTTTTGGAATTCGCAAGGGATAATCCTTATCGACTATGTGGAGAAGGGTAAAACTATTACAGGTGAATATTATTCATCGTTATTGGACCGTTTAAAAACCGTGATACAAGAAAAACGCCGGCGATTGTACCGCAAAAAGTCCTTTTCCATCACGACAATGCACGAGCACACACCTCAGCAGTTGTGGCCGCAAAATTAATGGAAATAGGATTCTAACTCGTTTCACATCCCCCCTATTCTCCAGACGTCTCCCTCAGACTACTATTTGTTCCCCAATTTGAGGAAATGGCTGGTGGGACACAGATTTTATTCAAATGAGGAGGTGATTGCAGCAACTAATAGCTATTTTGCATACTTGGACAATTCGTATTATTCGGAAGGGATCAACAGCGTTGGACGAAGTGTATAAGTCTGAAAGGAGACTATGTCGAAAAATAAAAAAGGTTTACCCCAAACACTAAGTAATTTTTATTTTTGCACAGACTTTTCAAACGCCCCTCGTAGTTTCAAAATATTGGCAGTGTAACGCCCCAAAGTCAGAATCTGATGAAAGAAGATGGGACCAATAATGAGGAGTTCAGATACTCCACACCGAACTTCAACCTTCTGAAGCTACAATTATGTTTCGTGGAAGTTATGCGGATTCTCTGCTGTCAAGAAACTGTGATTCTGTAAGTTGACATAACCACTCAGATGAAACCAGGCTTCATCCGACACGAAGAACAGATACATGCCCAATCCATTTAATGTTATCTCAGTGAACAGCCACTCACAAAACTGGAGGCGCTGAGGAGCATCAGCTGGGTTTAGTGCATGAACAACAGACATTCGACGGGAACGCATGAGCAGGTCCAGGTGGAGCATTCGTCTGCGTGATCGGCGTGATACGCTGGTCCCTTGCGACAGGCGTTGGGTTGTAAATGGAAATGAGCGTTTGGCGTCATTGGCCGGGAGGCCCCTTACGAGGCAGGTCCGGCAGCCTTGGTACAGCCCTTATTACAATCGACGCCACATGGGTATGAAATGATGATGAAGACGACGCAACACGCAGTCCCTGAGCGGAGAAAATCCCCGACCCAGCTGGAAATCGAACCCGGGCCCGTAGGACGGCAATCCGTCACGCTGACCACTCAGCTATCGGGGCGGACATGCGTTGTGGTTGACTTGGTATGAATCTGAAGCATTTTCTGACGAATTGCAGCGAAATTTTCTGTTATGGGGGCACGTTTCGGAATGTTTTTTGACTTGTTCAAAACATATCTTGTGTGGAGCCATTTTTGGACTAAGTGTTGAGTGACACTCTTTGGAGGCATTTTTACACTATTAAACCTCTCAACGAACAACTGAACACACCGTTTCCACGACTTTATTGTCACGTAACTTTCCACACGGAACACCCGCTGCTCCACTGTGAGTACCATCGTCCCATTTGCACTGCTCCTCTCACACTGACACAGCCCGCACTACGCTCTGAATCGGTGTGCATCATGTGGTATGCACGTCAGGGTGTGTGGTTATATGCATGCCTTCACGTCCAATTGCATCCACTTGTCCGGGCCACTTTTATTTGACCCTTTCTGTATTTTTATTAAATGAAATCATATGGTTCTAGAGATCTCACTAGGTAGATGCGCTACCAACTTCGCCACCCTGGCACAGTGACTTTGCACAACTGTACAGACTACTCTAGCATGCCTCCTTCCTCAATCCAGATTCGTGTATTTGGCTTAAGTTTATATTTTTTTCTTACAGTGATTTCTGCTTGTAGTTGTGGTCTCCAGACCCAAGGCAAGTTTGATACAGCTCGTTACACAAGTCTTTGGTATGGAGCAGTATTCATTTCTTCATAACTACTGCAACCTACATCCACTTGAGCCTGCGTACTGTGGTCAATGTTCAGTCGTCGTCCCCCCCCCCCCCTCCCAATTCTCATCAGTAGCATACTGTCAGTGTCTCGATGCCTCAGGATGTGTCCTATCAACAGATCCCTTCGCATAGCCGATTTGAGCCGTAAGTTCTTTTCTCTCCAGTTCGATTCGACACTTCCTCATAGTTATGTGATCTACCCATCGAATATTTAGCATTATTCTATAGCACCACATATCAGAAACTTCTCTTATTATCTGAAATGATTATCGTCCATCTTTTACAGTGTTACATTCCAGACAAATACTTTTAGAAAAGCTCACTAAAATTAAATTTGTATTCAATTAAAACATATTTAACTTTTTCAGTAAACCAGTTTTTAAAAATTCCAGTCTCCAAGTTTTGTATATTCTTTAGTTCTGACATAATAAATTTTTTCCAGCCCACAAAAGAGAACTCGTATTTTTCTCACGCAATTCAGTGCATATCACTTAACTTTATTATACGATATTGCACAGTCTATGTTATTCCGAATTATGATGCAAAGTTCATTTGGACAGGACAGCGATAAGCGAGAATCAGGGTAAGAGTCCCGATCCGGCACAAATTTTCGTTCTCGTCATTCCATTCTACAGTTAATGGTCGTCCATATTAGCAATTACGAATGTACACTCCTGGAAATGGAAAAAAGAACACATTGACACCGGTGTGTCAGACACACCATACTTGCTCCGGACACTGCGAGAGGGCTGTACAAGCAATGATCACACGCACGGCACAGCGGACACACCAGGAACCGCGGTGTTGGCCGTCGAATGGCGCTAGCTGCGCAGCATTTGTGCAGCGCCGCCATCAGTGTCAGCCAGTTTGCCGTGGCATACGGAGCTCCATCGCAGTCTTTAACACTGGTAGCATGCCGCGACAGTGTGGACGTGAACCGTATGTGCATTTGACGGACTTTGAGCGAGGGTGTATAGTGGGCATGCGGGAGGCCGGGTGGACGTACCGCCGAATTGCTCAACACGTGGGGCGTGAGGTCTCCACAGTACATCGATGTTGTCGCCAGTGGTCGGCGGAAGGTGCACGTGCCCGTCAACCTGGGACCGGACCGCAGCGACGCACGGATGCACGCCAAGACCGTAGGATCCTACGCAGTGCCGTAGGGGACCGCACCGCCACTTCCCAGCAAATTAGGGACACTGTTGCTCCTGGGGTATCGGCGAGGACCATTGTCAACCGTCTCCATGAAGCTGGGCTACGGTCCCGCACACCGTTAGGCCGTCTTCCGCTCACGCCCCAACATCGTGCAGCCCGCCTCCAGTGGTGTCGCGACAGGCGTGAATGGAAGGACGAATGGAGACGTGTCGTCTTCAGCGACGAGAGTCGCTTCTGCCTTGGTGCCAATGATGGTCGTATGCGTGTTTGGCGCCGTGCAGGTGAGCGCCACAATCAGGACTGCATACGATCGAGGCACACAGGGCCACCACCCGGCATCATGGTGTGGGAAGCGATCTCCTACACTGGCCGTACACCTCTGGTGATCGTCGAGGGTACACTGAATAGTGCACGGTACATCCAAACCGTCATCGAACCCATCGTTCTACCATTCCTAGACCGCAAGGGAACTTGCTGTTCCAACAGGATAATGCACGTCCGCATGTATCCCGTGCCACCCAACGTGCTCTAGAAGGTGTAAGTCAACTACCCTGGCCAGCAAGATCTCCGGATCTGTCCCCCATTGAGCTTGTTTGGGACTGGATGAAGCGTCGTCTCACGCGGTCTGCACGTCCAGCACGAACGCTGGTCCAACTGAGGCGCCAGGTGGAAATGGTATGGCAAGCCGTTCCACAGGACTACATCCAGCATCTCTACGATCGTCTCCATGGGAGAATAGCAGCCTGCATTGCTGCGAAAGGTGGATATACACTGTACTAGTGCCGACATTGTGCATGCTCTGTTGCCTGTGTCTATGTGCCTGTGGTTCCGTCAGTGTGATCATGTGATGTATCTGACCCCAGGAATGTGTCAATAAAATTTCCCCTTCCTGGGACAATGAATTCACGGTGTTCTTATTTCAATTTCCAGGAGTGTATTTAGTGTATGACTTTATTATATTATACACCGTTACTCCTGTTTAACTTTTGTTGTTGCTACAACCTCTTTTTAAGGCACTATCCGTTCTGTTCAACTGAGCTTCCTTGCCTTTAGTCTTGTGTGGCAGAATTACATTGTCATAGACAATTGTCGAAGTTTTGTTATATCTTCCTGAAATTAAATTTCATCTCCAGATTTCTCCTTGGTCATCTTCCCATCTTGCTCTGTGTACAGACTGTGTACTATTGGGCATAGGCTACAGCCTTCTTAATTACAGCTTCCTTTTATGCTTAAGTATGTTCCAATCTATCTCTCTCTAAATCACAGACACACATTATTCAGAAATGCTTCTGTGGAGAAAGGGTAGTTGACAAACAGATATTATTTAAGTTTGTGTTTGAAGTTAATTTTATTACTTTTTTCCTTTCTGTGTGTCACTGTGTAGGTAGCCAACGTTTTTATGGCTGAAAACGTCAGTCCGTTTTGTGCCTGTAGGCTGAGTGAAGGATAACGTAAATAATTTATATTTCTATTTTATACGAGGGCTGTTCGGAAAGTAACGTCAGATCGACCGGTAAATGGGAACCACAGTGCAAATCAAAAATGTTTTATTTGCAGCCGTAGGTACTCCTTCCAGTTACTTCGCTACGTAGTCACCACTTCGAATGAGACATTTTCAGTAGCATTGTACCAGCTTTCCAATACCCTCGTCGTAGAAGGCAGCCGCCTATGATTTCTGCGAATTCTTCAAGCTGATCTGTAACTCGTTGTTCTGTCTGGAACCACGCGACCGTTGCGGTCGCAGGTTCGAATCCTGCCTGGGGCATGGGTGTGTGCGATGTCCTTTGGTTAGTTAGGTTTAAGTAGTTCTAAGTTCTAGGGAACTGATGATCTCAGATGTTAAGTCCCATAGTGCTCAGAGCCATTTTTTTTTTTTTTTTGTACTTCGTTGTCTGTGCCAGAATCTTGTCTTCATAGCCAGCAGTTCACGTGAGTAAAATCAGTGACAAAAATCAGAGAGAATCAAGCCCGGGCTGTATGGTGAGTGATCGAGCACTTCCCACAGAAAACGCTGTTGGAGCGTCCTGATTGCAGCTGCAGTGCGCACACGACAGCTGCCATGATGAAGGAAGTGCATGACAGTTACGCTGTGTAAGCTGCATGAAATCACGCGAAATCTCTCACAGGCACTCATATTTGGCGGGAGAACCAATTTTCTAGACATTCTCACTTGCTCTTTGTGCGCTCAGAACTAAAACAAAGCGATGTGACGCAGTCGACGGGCATACTAGAGATATCCACCACATATATGCAAAGCTTCATCTGATTTTCACTGTGATTTCCGTTTAACGATCGATCGGACCTTGCTTTCCGAATAGCCTCGCATTTATGTGTGTTACTGTTGTTTTACCACTCTCATTGATTACTTGAAAGAAACTTTCTAAGGGAGGAAAAGTGAGCCGTTCTGCGGCTCGTATTGGTGCTATTTTTAGATTTCCGTCCTCTGCTGGAGGCCAGACCATATCGTTTAACTGACATGGTTGCGGTTGTTTGTCTTCTTCTCGTGTTGACTGGTGACACTTGGTTTCGCAGGCGTTACCTGTAGCAGCAATGGCGGGTATCGATATATAGTAACTGCGGCTCTACCTTTGGGGCGACGTCGTGGTTCTTCAGGGTAGTGTCAGTGTGGGACTCAGGAGGAGCCAGGTCCACGGTGCTAGAACACGTCAGGAACGCTGGCGGCGCGCATGGACTGCCGGACCGAAGGCCTTTGCTCACGAGGATGCACGACCTCGTCGTAAACCGGATCCGGCAAGCTTTAAGCTGAGTGTATTTGGATTCATGTAGAGAAACCTCCACCACTGCGAGATCTTGTGATTCTCCAGTGACTTGGGTTCCTGTTGCTGCTCATAGTGTTGCCGAGGCGAAGAGCAGCGAGTGGAGTGCTTGGGGAAGGCGGATCTCATTAGCTTTGCTGGACTTCTAATTACTATTTATTGCATTCAGTTTGTTACTATTTGTTAAGTTCAACCAGCGATATTTTTCCTTCCTCGTGGCCGCTAACGCCCCAGTTACCTGCCTTGGGGGTTAGTGTTGGTTGGCGATTCTTCTACTCTGGTCGTGGTGATTCCTTTCTCGTCCCGGGCGCTCTAAGCACAGAATTCTGTGAGCGGAGTCGAGACCACCAGTTCCAGCTTTGGCGTTTTTTTTACATCTTTGCATTTGGTTTATTGGACGTCAGGTAGCCTCAGCAAGATTATCATTAGTCAGTCGTTACACTGCCACTAGTCTGAGTTACCATCTTGTGAAGTGAACGCAACTCTTGGCTGTCTATGTCATTGCTCGCGAAAGTGTTTTTTGCCAGACCTACTCAGAGCTGGGTTCTTGGTGCACCATCTGTGACTGGCCTTTGTGTTTTCTTATTGTATTTGCTGTTTTATTGTATGCTTAGAAATGGCAGTTACATAAAAAAATTTAGGGCGTTACAGCAGGTTTAAATAATTGTGGTACTAAGTTTACCATCATTTTGTGTCACCTGTTTGGTGACCAGTTGTTTGTCCTTTTAAATTAACCTTTGCTGTTCTGTTTGCTATTTTACTGTATGTTTTTAAAAATTTTTATATACTTGCCATTCTTGTCGTTACAGCAGGTTTTAATGGTTGTGCTACCAAGTTTATCATCATTTTGTCTCAACCGTTTGGTGATGAGTTGCCTGTCTTTTTAAATTAACCTTTCTATTGCATTGCTGTTTTACAATATATTTGTTGAATACTTTATAATTGCCGTTCTTGGAGTTAAAGGCCTTCAGCCATGACTGTGGTTAGTTTCCTTAAAATTCTAATTGGGACCACATTGGCTTGTTTTTAAAACATTATTTGCTGTGTCTGTATTTTATACTCATTTGGTAAATTGTAACGCACTGAAACAACTATTAATTACATAGTTGTTTATTCCTTCATTAATAACGTGTGATATCTTGATTTATTGCTGAGTCTGGAATTACCGTTTTGAAATAAATGTCTGTAATTGCTAAAAGGGAACCAATAGTAACTGATTACGGCCCGTCCAAAATCGTAACCGAGTCCTGCCTTCCTTGACCACCAGGTTTCAAAAAGTGCACCGTGAAGTTCTGTTGCGCGAAATGCGTGTGGAATGTCCGCCACGACGGAACTGCAACGTCGCTAGCCCGCGTGTCATATAGTATATCTCTTCTCCTCAAGCTACTGCAGTTTTTACCTGTAGAGACCACTGTTATTGAGACACACCAGCAGAACTTTTCTGCTGAGTGGTTGCCATAAAGGCCTACTCACAGACATTTCGGATTGATGCCGCAAGAGGTACTTACCCTGAGCACGAATATCTCGCCAGTCCTGGGGTCGATGCGGAAGGACGCGCCCTCAGGATCACCAGCGTCGACGCCCGGGCCAGATGCCGAGTACACGATGCTGCCAGGTCGACCACGATCGCCGTCCACCGCCCGTACCTACGGCACACGACAATTCGTACTTTATGTGGCGATCGAAGTAATGTTCGTAAAAACCGCTGGCACCAACTCGGCAGTCCCATACGATGGAGTACGGCAGGGAGAGGAAAAATGTTGACACACATTTTCACTCTAACTGACCAACTGATCGTACATTTTATGGTCGTGTAGTAACGTTAATTGACACTGAGATCACAAAAGTTAATGTATACCTCCAAATGTATCGAACTTACCAGGCAGTAACTCGACGTGGCATGGTCTCAAATGGCCGTTAGAAGTCCCCTGCAGAAATACTGAGCCATGCTGCCACCATAATTGTGAAAGTGTTGCCGGGGCAGGATATTGTGCTCGTACTTACGTCTCGATTATGTCCCATAAATATTCGATGGTATTCTTGTCGGGCTATCTGGATGGCCAAATCATTCGCTCGAACTGTCCAGAATCGCGAGCAATTGTGACCCGTTGCCATGACATCGTTGTTTGGCAACCTAAAGTCCACGAATGGCTGGAAATTGTCTCCAAGTAGCCGAGCATAACCATTTCCAATCAGTGATCAGTTCTGTTGGACGAGAGGACACAGTTCATTCCATATCAACACAGCCTGCATCATTACGAAGCCCCCACCAGCTTGCACAGTGCGTTTTTGACAACTCGGGTACATGGCTTCGTGTGGTGTGCGCCACACTCGAACACTACTATCAGCGAAGAATTCGTCGAGCTACGTTCCGAGCGCATTTTCCTCAGAAAATGTTCCTTGAACGTCATTCGGTACACAGCGGAAAAGGTGAAAATCTGAGAGCGCAAGATCAGGTGAATAAGGTGGGTGCGGAATGACTTCCCAACACAAGTAATGTATGGTAAGGGAATGGGTGAAGTAGGCAAGCGATCGTTCACCCTCCAGCGCTGTAGACACATTTCAATCACCGCTGATTCCGCATTTCCGGGCCTTTGCACGCGCGAGTCAGCTAACAACGCAGAATAAATGTGGGTCTTTCTGTCGGCCGGGCGGCTGTTGTCATCAGACACCCTGCTGCGTCGTCAGACACCGGGCTTCCGCGTCTCGTTTGGGTCGGTAGGCTGCGACGACACTAATCGCTTCTGAGTATGTATGTAACGAGTTTTTAATAAAAGTAAAAGTAAATTATTCGACCGTGTTCAAATGCTGATCACCGGCTCGCCCTAAGACCCTCACGCCCACCCGCCATCATCTTGACCAGTCAGATAACTTATAGTATAGTGTTTTGTGCCAGTCTAGCAGAATCCGGGTGGTCATTATTATGGAGTGGCATCACTTCACAGTCTTCCTAGTCCTTGTTGGATTGCATCTGCAAGGCGCCTCAGTTGTTGATAACAAATGTCAACAGTCATGGTTTCACCTCATGGAAGCAATTCGTAACACCGTCGCTGTTCCACTAGAGGTGTAACATTATTTTTTGTAGTTGAGCAAAGGTTTTTGTACAGCTAGTTACTGCTTTGTTAGGGCTCGGCCATTCAATTCCCGTTCTAATGTTAGCATAAAGACACCACCTCTCACGAACAGTAAAGATACAGGACGGAAACGGTCCGTGTTGTTCGCGAGTCAACTAGCGACGAGCAAGCAGAGATAAACATACGGCCACCCGTTGATTTTCATGATTTTCGCTCAGAGTATGCGGTACCCATATACCCGATTTTTGAACCTTCTCCATTGTATGCAAAATGGAAATGAGCGTACGGCATTGTGGGCCGGGAGTCCTCCATTCGGGGAACTTCGGCCGCCGAGGGCAACTACTTATTGCATTCGACGCCACATTGGGAGACTTGTACGTCGGAGATGGGGATGTAATGATGATAAGGTCAACACAACACCCAGTCCCTGAGCGGAGGCAAACTGCCTGCTCCAGCCGGGAATCGAACCCGGGCGCCTTGGCGTGGCTTTCCACCGCGCTGGCCACTCAGCTAAAGGTGGCGGACTCCAATGTATGCAAATGTCGGATGATGGTGGAATGGTCGGGGTTCATCACATTTGCCAGTTCTCGAGCACACTGACGTTGATCATTGTGGATTAATTCGTTTAAATCATCTTCATCGAACTCGAAAGGTCTTCCTGAACGTGGAAAGTCTCTAATCTCAAAACGATCCTCCTTAAAAAGAGGATACCACTTTCTTGCTGTGCTCTGTCCAATGGCATTATCTCCATGCACAGCGCAAATCTTTCTGGCTGCCTCCACTACCGTAACCCCTCTATTGAACTCAAGCAGAAGAATATGTCGGAAATGTTCCGATTTCTCCACTTGGCACTACTTACAATAAATATAATGATTTCTAAAATAGAAATTGTAGACCCAATCCTTGAAAAAACATTTCATGATGAGTATGCGTGCGGGTAGTCTGAGTTTGGAGATTTTCTAGCGTCCACAGCTCCAAATGACAAAATGACAATACATGAACTCAAATAGCAAAAGTGAACTACAAATAAAAAAACTTCACAACATCTGAAATACCAACGTGCAAAAGAAAAACGCTACGGATTTATAAATCAATCTCGTATTTTTCAATTTTTGTTAATAATTGATCATTTTTTTATATTAAAAGTATCGACCGACATACTGAAATGTCGATATTCTTGTCTTATCTACACAATATAAATGCATATTTTCAAAATTTTGCTCATACCTACCATGCCAGTTCCAACAAACGCACTGCCTTTTCCGAATACGGTTTGATTTTGGCCTTTTTCGATGGTAATGAATCCATATTGGTTTCTTTTCTGCTTCGTTTCGCAGTGACACACCCAGCATTACTTCACCGTCATTAGGCGGATAATCGAGACATCTGGAGTGACCTGAGACGGCTGCCACAAACCTGCTGCTGCCTCGGTTTATCAAAGTTTTTTGTTGTCTTGACGCCTAACCTAACGAGCATGGACCTTCGTCATGTTCAGAATGTGCAAGATGTTGAAAACTGATAAACGTCTTTTTTGCGTTGGATTCCCGGTTCTTCTTAGAAAGATGGCCTGCCCTTTTTTTTTCTTCTTGCAGAGTTGTCTGACCACACTGAAGGCGTCTACGCCATCTAACCACTGCGTCGTAAGACGGTGCAATGTTGCCGTACATTTTCACCACGTCAGCTTGGATTGTTGCAGATTTTCAAGGATGAGCAGATGAAAGTTGATAGATTTTTCTTTGAAACTAAATTGTGTAACTTACTGTCTGGAAATGTTTATTACAAGCAGACACAGGGAATAAAATTATAACTACATATTAAAGAAACTTATCTTCTGTTTTAAGAGGAAGATACAAGTACAATAAATTCAGTGCAGAAAAGAATCAAATCGAAGAGTTTACCTTTTTATTCAAGGTAGCAAATAATAGCACTTAAATTTACTCTTCTTCAGTATGAGAATAAATTATACAAAATGCCTTGTACCATTCAAGCATTTTACGCTGAGGTGACAAAAAGTCATCGGATGTTTCCTAATATCGTGTCGGGCCTCCTTTGGCCCGTTGTAGTGCAGCAACACAACGTGGCATGTACTGAAGAAGTCATTGGAAGTCCACTGCAGAAACACTAAGCCATGCTGCCTCCATAGCCGTCCATAATGGCGGAAGTGTTGCCGGTGCAGGAATTTATGCACGAACTCTCGCGATTATGTTCCATGATTGTTCGACGGGATTCATGTCGGCCGATCTACTTGCCAAATCATTCGTTCGAATTGTCAAGAATGTTTTTTTGAAGCAATCGTGAACAATTGTGGCCCTGTGACTTGGCGCATTATCTTCCCCAGTAATTCCATCGTTGTTTGGCAAGATGAAGACCGCGAATGAAAATGGTCTACAAGTGGCTGAACATAACTATTTCGAGTCAAAGATCCATGTAAGCAGCCAACACCATTATGGAGCCACCACCAGGTTGCACTGTGCCTTGTTGACAACGTGGGTCCAAGGTTTCGTGGGGTCTGCGCCACACTCTAACCCTAACACAGCGCTTACTACGTGAAATAGGGAATCTTCTCACGACGCCACGGGGTTCTGTTCATCTAGGGGGGTCCAACCGACTTGACCACGAGCGCAGGAGAGCCGCTGCAGGCGATGTCGTGCTGTTAGCAAAGCCACGTACGTCGGCCGTGTGTTGCTCATTGTTCTGACGGATACGTTCGTAGTACGTACCACATCGCTTTCAGTGGTTATTTCAAGCAGTGTTACTTGTCTGTTGGCAATGACAACTCTACGCAAACGCCGTTGCTCTCGGTCGTTAAGAGAAGTCCGTCGGCCACTGCATTGTCCATAGCGAGAGCTAATGGCTGAAATTTGGTGTTCTCCGCACATTCTTGACATTGTGGATCTCGGAATACTGATTTCCCTAACTATTTCCGAAATGGAGTGTCCCATGCATCTAATTACAACTGCCATTCCGCGTTCAGAGTCCGTCAATTCCTGTCGTGCGCCCGTAATTACGTCGGAAACCTTTTCAAATAAAATGATACCTCCGCCAATCCGCTGCCCTTTTATAACTTGTTTACACGATACCACCGTTTGTCGTTTCAGTGTTTGATGAAACTTTTTGCTGTTATCAGTTATTCAGCAAAAACGTGAGGTATATTTTTCTCAGAGCTTTCTTACTGAGACTTGATTTCCTTGTGCACTGAACTCCCCAACATTATGGTTACTGTTAGTATGTGATGTCCATGCTCGTCCCATCACTTCGGCACAAGCACGACTGATTGCGTTCCCTCTGGGATGGCAAACCCTCTTCATGTCTAGTCTTTGTGTCCACAGAACCATTAGACGCTGCATACCAAAACAAGATAAGCTGCGGACGCATAGCAGGGACAAAAGAGCGAGCGCGACCCACCGTGAGGACGGTACGCGGCAGGCTGGCCGGGTCCTCCTCTTCTGCTATCTGAGCGCGGTAGAGCGCCTTCTGGAACACCGGCGGCTGGTCGTTGGCGTCCAGCAGTCGCACCAGGAGCGTCGCCCTGGCCACCACGCGTCCTCCAGCGGTCGCGCTCAGCTGCAGCTCGTGCTGGAAACCGACAGTCGTCAAGGATGCAGCCTTCTGGTGCGATGCATTTACAGTGGTTGGACAAAGTAACATCAACAGCTGTACAATACACTACTCGCCAATAAAATTACTACACCAAGAAGAAATCCAGTTGATAAACTTGTACTCACTGGACAAATATATTATACTAGAACTGACATGCGATTACATTTTCACGCAATTTGAGTGCACAGATCCTGATAAATCAGTACCCAGAACAACCACCTCTCGCCGTAATTACGGCCTTGATACGCCTGGGCATTGAGCTAAACAGAGCTTGGATGGCGTGTACAGGTACAGCTGCTCATGCAGCTTCAACACTATACGACAGTTCATCAAGAGTAGTGACTGGCGTATTGTGACGAGCCACTTGCTCGGCCACCATTGACCAGACGTTTTCAGTTCGTGAGAGATCTGGAGAATGTGCTGACCAGGGCAGCAGTCGAACATTTTCTGTATCCAGAAGTCCCGTACAGGACCTGCAACATGCGGCCGTGCATTATCCTGCTGAAATGTAGGGTTTCGTAGGGATCGAGTGAAGGGTAGAGCCATGGGTTGTAACACATCTGAAATGTGACGTCCACTGTTCAAAGTGCTGTCAATGCGAACAAGAGGTGACCGAGTCGTGTAACCAATGGCACCCCATACCATCACGCCGGGTGATAACGCCAGAATGGCGATGACGAATACACGCTTCGAATGTGCGTTCACCGCAATGTCGCCAAACACGGATGTGACCATCATGATTCTGTAAACAGAACCTGGATTCATCCTACAAAAATGACGCTTTGCCATTCGTGCACCCAGGTTCGTCGTTGACCTACTGGAGAGTGTCACAGGGATGCTGAAGAAACTGAACTGCCAGACTCCTGAAGATAGTCGTAAACTATCCCGAGAAAGCGTGCTCACAAATTTTCAAGAACCTGCTGAAAATGATTACTCTAGGAAATCTCTGCAACCCCCTATATATCGCTAACATATGGACAAGATTAGATTAATCCAGGATCACTTAACCCTCGTAAAATTTACGATTGCATAAGTACTAATTTGCAGTTCCTGTCAATGTGTTAATGTCAATGTAGGATGTCAAATAGGTCATTTTATACTTATTTTGTATGCTACATACCATTGGAGACCTTATAATTGTAATAAACAAGTGTATAAATTATGAATTACGACTTCCTTTGTGTAAAATACGGAGTATAAAATTTACGATGGTTTAGTAAAAATGTTACATTACCCCCCTTTAGTGTTCTAGGGTTAACCTCAGCACGCAATGACGCATTTAAAAAAACCATTCTTCCCGCACTCCATGCATGAATGGAACGGGAGGAAACCCTAATAACCAGTACAATGGGACGTATGCACTTCACGGTTTTCAGAGTATAGATGTGCATGACGATGTGGACGTAGTGTAGATGTACGTGTACATGTTCATGCGTCAGTGGGCATCACCGCTGGGGGAGACAGGGAGGCGCAGCCCAGCCCCCCCCCCCTCCCACCCAATACTTTTTGAAAAGAAGTAATTTCAATGTTTTTGAGTCTTAGTTGATTAAAAATTGACACCGTTCAATGAATATATCCAAGCTTAATTAATCACATATGTTTAAAGCTCTTGCGCGGTAATAATTAATGGTTTGCAGGTTTTACTAAAGGGCCAGTAAATCAGACCTACCTATATTGTTCACTAAAAACACAATATTCCAAGTTTAAATGAATTGTGCGTTGCAACTACGAATGATGAAGGAACAGCGTAAATGAGCGCGACTCTCCTTGGTTTTGCTGTAAGCTTGAAAGAGAGGTGGCTAAATGGCAGACGGCTAAAAATCGAACGCCAAGTGACAATCATTTACCCCAGACGTTGGTATTTATTACAACACGTATTCTAGTTTATTCAGTTTTACCACTATAATATAGCAGGCAGGACACCTAGTTTACAGGAATTTATCAACTGTTTTTTAAATTGCTTTAAGTGTAACATATAGCCTGCAGGCTGCATATATATTATTTTTCCTTGGTTGTTTCCTACAAAAAGGTTTATAATCAACTAGCAATTTACGGATGGTAGTTTCGTGCTCATTACTCAGTGAAAGAAAGGTATACAATGTGAATTTTTTGAGGGTATTCTTCTTACGTAAAAGTTTTCCACTTTCTCCATGTTTTAAAAGCATAGGTCTGTATTTTAACCTACAAAATTAATCGTACTTTTAATTGATAAAATAAATAAGTTGTCAGCAATTTATTGTTTATTGCACGACCCGTTTCGAAACCTAAAACTTCAGCTCCAGGCGTCACCAGACAATGATGCAAACATAAATGTATTTCTCAGTTGCGGATGTTCGCCTGATCAATATTTTGTATTTTTAATGTTAGAAAAATAATCTAAATGAAATTTCCGACAAAAAACAAGTGCAATTTACTTTGAAAAACTGTTCAATTCGAAATAGTTGCCGGCCGCTGAGACGGAGGGTTGTAGGCGCTTCAGTCCGGCACCGCGCTGCTGCTACGGTCGCAAGTTCGAATCCCGTCTCGGGCATGGATGTGTGTTGATGTCCTTAGGTTAGTTAGGTTTAAATGGTTCTAACAAGGGGAAGCCACGACGTTTCGAACGCGGATTTACTGTAAACTTCATAAAGTCGTAGTACTGCATGAGGGTAACAAAATGTGTAAGCAGTAGCGCGCACTTCTCAGGCGGTACTGAGAAAATCGCGAGATAATTTCGTCGTCAAAGATGTATCTGTGCGTGGCCATTTTAACTATGAAGCGGCTGCAGCCGAGTGATGCCGGCACGGTACCTCATACCAGCACGGTAGCTCAGCGTGTTCGGTCAGAGGGTTAACTGCCCTCTGTAATAAAAAAAACTGAGTTAATGGATCAACGACGAACTGAAACAGGTGTCTCGCGACGTCCGCCCCGAGCAGATGAAACGAACGAAAACGAATAAAATGGTATTAAAAAAAAAAAGTGTGTTTGGTCAGAGCTTTAGCTACCCTTTCTAACAAAAATAAACTGAGCGAACGGATCAACGAACAACCTGAATGGCTGTCATCGGACGTCCTCTCTGAACAAATTCAGCGAACAATATAGAATAATTCTTTTATTAATAAAAGTGGTTGGCGTTCAAGCCGCGGGATCGCTGGATCGAGTTCCGTTCGTCAGTTTTTTTATTTTCAACACAATAATTTTCTTTACTATTTACATTACAATTGATGTAATGAGAAAAATACGTATAATCGGATGAACTTTTACTAAATTTACAATGTTATTTGGCTGTCCACTAATTTTTATTATCACATATAATAAAATATTAATAACTATCGACTAGTAAACGACCAAACGCATAAGTGATACTGAAAATGTTTGCTTGTCCGTGTCTTCAAAACTGTTCGTATTTAATCGAAAGAGAACGAGAAATTGCTTCTCGGAAGACGCTATTAAAATACACTCGATACTGCAAACCCAATCATCAGCGACGAATTTTAAGGAAATACTGCGTTATGCATGGTTTGCTTCCAAACTATCGTCTGAAAGAGAGGTTTTTGAAAATGTTAATGAGATTTGTTTTCAACTGAAAACGTCAAAACACCTTGCGTGTGCGGAAACATAGCATTTACTCAATGCAGCTGGTGCCGTTTAACTTGGTTTTCCATGTTTTTACGAAAAATACCCTCCTGCAACTTGCAGTCGTAATATCGAAAGAGACGATTAATTGTACATCTTTCGAAAGCCGTCTGTGCCGGTCAAAACTTGGAGGTAACAAGTCGTTTCGGACTCTTTTCAGGTATGAGGGATTTCTCAAATCACGAACAAACATACATTTTCAGTGTATCACTTTATGCGTTTGGTCGTTTAATAGTCGATAGTTATGAATATTGAATTATTTGTGATAATAAAAATTAGTAGACTGCCAAATAACATTGTAAATTAAATAAAAGTTCATCTAATTACCCGTATTTTACCCATAATAATAACTGTAATATAAATGTAATATACTGTAATATAAATGAACTACTCCTATGAACCATGGACCTTGCCGTTGGTGGGGAGGCTTGCGTGCCTCAGCGATACAGATGGCCGTAACGTAGGTGCAACCACAACGGAGGGGTATCTGTTGAGAGGCCAGACAAACGTGAGGTACCTAAAGAGGGGCAGCAGCCTTTTCAGTAGTGGAATGTTAGATCCCTTAATCGGCAGGTAGGTTAGAAAATTTAAAAAGGGAAATGGATAGGTTAAAGTTAGATATAGTGGGAATTAGTGAAGTTCGGTGGCAGGAGGCACAAGAATTTTGGTCAGGAAAATACAGGGTTATAAATACAAAATCAAATAGGGGTAATGCAGGAGTAGGTTTAATAATGAATAAAAAAATAGGAGTGCGGGTAAGCTACTACAAACAGCATAGTGAACGCATTATTGTGGCCAAGATAGACACAAAGCCCATGCCTACTACAGTAGTACAAGTTTATATGCCAACTGGCCCTGCAGATGATGAAGAAATTGAAGAAATGTATGATGAGATAAAAGAAATTACTCAGGTAGTGAAGGGAGACGAAAATTTAATAGTTATGGGTGACTGGAATTCGAGAGTAGGAAAAGGGAGAGAAGGAAACATAGTGGGTGAATATGGATTGGGGGAGAGAAATGAAAGAGGAAGCTGTCTGGTAGAATTTTGCACAGAGCATAACTTAATCATAGTTAACACTTGGTTCAAGAATCATAAAAGAAGGTTGTATACGTTGAAGAATCCTGGAGATACTAGAGGGTATCAGATACATTATATAACGGAAAGACAGAGATTTAGGAACCAGGTTTTAAATTGTAAGACATTTTCAGGGGCAGATGTGGACTCTGACCACAATCTATTGGTTATGAACAGTAGATTAAAACTGAAGAAACTACAAAAAGGTGAGAATTTAAGGAGATGGGACCTGGATAAACTGACTAAACCAGAGGTTGTAAAGAGTTTCAGGGTGAGCATAAAGTAACAATTGACAGGACTGGGGGAAAGAAATACAGTAGAAGATGAATGGGTAGCTCTGAGGGATGAAGTAGTGAAGGCGGAAGAGGATCAAGTAGGTAAAAAGACAAGGGCTAGTAGAAATCCTTGGGTAACAGAAGAAATATTGAATTTAATTGATGAAGGGAGAAAATATAAAAACGCAGTAAATGAACCAGGCAAAAAGAATACAAACGCCTCAAAAATGGGATTGACAGGAAGTGCAAAATGGCTAAGCAGGGATGGCTAGAGGACAAATGTAAGGATGTAGAGGCTTATCTCACTAGGGGTAAGATAGATACTGCCTACAGGAAAATTAAAGAGACCTTTGGAGATAAGTGAACCACTTGTATGAACATGAAGAGCTCAGATGCCAACCCAGTTCTAAGCAAAGAAGGGAAAGGAGAAAGGTGGAAGTAGTATATAGAGGGTCTATACAAGGGCGATGTACTTGAGGACAATATTATGGAAATGGAGGAGGATGTAGATGAAGATGAAATGGGAGATATGATACTGCTTAAAGAGTTTGACAGAGCACTGAAAGACCTGAGTGGAAACAAGGCCCCGGGAGTAGACAACATTCCATTGGAACTACTGACGGCCTTGGGAGAGCCAGTCCTGACAAAACTCTACCATCTGGTGAGCAAGATGTATGAGACAGGTGAAATACCCTTAGACTTCAAAAAGAATATAATAATTCCAATCCCAAAGAAAGCAGGTGTTAACAGATGTGAAAATTACCGAACTATCAGGTTAATAAGTCACTGCTGCAAAATACTAACGCGAATTATTTACAGACGAATGGAAAAACTTGTAGAAACCGACCTCGGGGAAGATCAGTTTGGATTCCGTAGAAATGTTGGAACACGTGAGGCAATATTGACCCTATGGCTTATCTTAGAAAATAGATTAAGGAAAGGCAAACCTACGTTTCTAGCATTTGTAGACTTAGAGAAAGCTTTCGACAATGTTGACTGGAATACTCTGTTTCAAATTCTAAAGATGGTAGGGGTAAAATACAGGGACCGAAAGGCTAGTTACAATTTGTACAGGAACCAGATGGCAGTTATACGAGTCGAGGGGCATGAAAGGGAAGCAGCGGATGGGAAGGAAGTGAGACATGGTTGTAGTCTGTCCCCGATGTTATTCAATCTGTATATTGAGCAAGCAGTAAAGGAAACAAAAGAAAAATTCGGAGTAGGTATTAAAATCCATGCAAAAGAAATAAAAATGTTGAGGTTCGCCGATGACATTGTAATTCTGTCAGGGACAGCAAAGGACTTGGAAGATCAGTTGAACAGAATGGACAGTGTCTTGAAAGCAGGATATAAGATGAACATCAACAAAAGCAAAACGAGGATAATGAAATGCAGTCTAATTAAGTCGGGTGATGCTGACGGAATTAGATTATTAAATGAGACACTAAAAGTAGTAAAGGAGTTTTGCTATTTAGGGAGCAAAATAACTGATGATGGTCGAAGTAGAGAGGATATAAAATGTAGACTGGCAATGGCAAGGAAAGCGTTTCTGAAGAAGAGAAATTTGTTAACATCGAGTATAGATTTAAGTGTAAGGAAGTCGTTTCTGAAAGTATTTGTGTGGAGTGTAGCCATGTATGGAAGTAAAACATGGTCGATAAATAGTTTGGACAAGAAGAGAATAGATGCTTTCGAAATGTGGTGCTACAGAATAATGCTGAAGATTATATGGGTAGATCACATAACTAATGAGGAGGTATTGAATAGAATTGGGGAGAAGAGGAGTTTGTGGCACAACTTGACAAGAAGAAGGGACCGGTTGGTAAGACATGTTCTGAGGTATGAGGAGATCAAAAATTTAGCATTGGAGGGCAGCGCGGAGGGTAAAAATCGTAGAGGGAGACCAATAGATGAATACACTAAGCAGATTCAGAAGGATGTATGTTGCAGTAAGTACTGGATGATGAAGAAGCTTGCACAGGATAGAGTAGCACCGAGAGCTGCATCAAACCAGTCTCAGGACAGAAGACAACAACAACAACAACAACAACAACAACATAAATGATAAAAATGATAAAGAAAATGACTGTGTTAAAAAAAAAACAACTGACGTACGAAACTCGATCCAGCGATCCAGCGGCTTGAACGCCAAACACTTTTTTTTTTAATGACACTTTGTTCTATATTGTTCGTTGAATTTGTTCAGGGCGGACGTCAGATGACACCCGGACACCCGTTCAGTTTGTTCGTTGATCCGTTCGCTCAGTTTTTTTTTTTATTAGAAAGGGTACCTAACTTTCTGACCGAACACGCTGAGCTGCTTTATGGTAAAAATGGCCACGCACAGATATATCTTTGACGACCGAAATTATGTTGCGATTTGCTCAGTAACGTTTGAGAAGTACGCGCTACTGCTTAGGCATTTTGTTGTCCTCATGGAGTACTACGAGTGTACGAAGTTTGCAGTAAATCCCCGTTCCAAACGTCGTGGCCTCCCCTTGTAAGTCTAGGGTACTGATGACACATGTTAAGTCCCATAGTGCTAAGAGCCAATTGTACCATTTTTCGAAATAGTTTCCACATTTCCTTAGGACATAATATACAATAATAATACAAACAGTGTCAATACATTTAAATGTTATTATAAGTTTTTTATGCTCGATTATCGCAAAATAAGGTTTAACCCAGGCTCACATTGGCACGGTTTGGAAATTTAAAGTGCTACTGAAACATATTGCCTGAAGCATCAAGAACGCACCAAAAAATGATACTAAGTTCTAATCTTTTCAACTTTTATCAGGAGAATCTCCCGTTTAGAACCCTTTGTGATACCCTCCCTCTCCTCTCACACACTCCCCCCCCCCACCTCCTCCCTCCCCAACAGATAATTAAGTATTGGCGACGCCTGTGAGAGAGCTAAAACTTTATGTACATAGTCCACCGCGAAATTTAATGCTGCTTAGTTGCAATGCAGACTCGAGACACGCCAAGAAAGTTGCACAGGTGGTGCAGTGACGAATAGGGGAATCATTCTAGCGTCGATTTCTTTCTTTCTTTTTTTTTTTTTTTTCTTCGTGTCACCAGTCTTCTGACTGATTTGATGTTGCCCGCCACGAATTGCTCTCCTGTGCCAACCTCTTTATATCAGAGTAGCACTTGTAACCTACATCGACAGTTATTTGCTGGATGTATTCCAATCTCAGTCTCCCTCTACAGTTTTTACTCTCTACAGCTCCCCCTAGTACCACAGAAGTCAGTCCCTGATGTCTTAACACATGTCCTATCATCCTGTCCCTTCTCCTTGTCAGTGTTTTCCACATATACCTTTTCTCTCCATTCTGCACAGAACATTCTCATTCACTACCTTATCATTCCACCTAATTTTCAACATTCGTCTGTAGCACCACACCTCAAATGCTTCGATTTTCTTCTGTTCCTGTTTTCCCACAATACACGTTTCCCTAGCATACAAAGATGTGCTACAAACGTACATTCTCAGAAATTCTTTCTCAAATTAAGGCTTATGTTTGATACTGGTACACTTTTCTTCTCTCAGGAATGTGCTTTTTGACAGTGATAGTCTGCTTTTGATGTCCGTTTTGCTCCTTCCGTCATTGATTATTTTGCTGCCTAGGTAGTAGAATTCCGTAACTTCATCACCATCAATACTGATGTTAAGTTTCTCGCTGTTCTCATTTCTGCTACTTCTCATTACTTTCGTTCTTTCTTCGATCTACTCTCAGTCCATATTCTGTACTCATTAGGTTGTTCATTCCATTCAGCAGATAATGTAATTCTATTTCACTATTACTCAATATAGCAATCTCATCGGCTAATCGTATCATTGATATCCTTCCACATTGAATTTTAATTCCACCCCTGAACATTTCCTTATTTCCGTCATTGCTTCTTGGATGTACAGATTGAACAGTATGGACGGCAGATTACAACCCTGTCTTACACCCTTTGTAATCTGAGCACTTCGTTCTAGGTCGTCCACTCTTATTATTCCTTTTTGGCTCTTGTACATACTGTATATTACCCATCTCTCCTTATAGCTTATCCCTATTTTTATCAGAATCTCGAACACCTGGCACCCTTCTACACTGTCGAACGCTTTTTCCAGGTGGACAAATCCTATGAACGTATCTTAATTTTTCTTTAGTATTGCTTCCATTATCAACCGCAAAATCAGAATTGTCTCTTTGGTGCCTTTATCTTTCCTAGAGCCAAACTGGTAGTCATCTAACACCTCCTCAATTTTCTTTTTCATTGTTCTGTATAACACCCTTGTCAGCAACAAGATGTTGGTTGTGCAATAATTCTCGCACTTGTCAGCTCTTTCCGTCTTCGGAATTGTGTGGATGATATTTTTCGAAAGTCATATGGTATGTTGCCAGACTCATACATTCTACGACCATCGTGAATAGTCGTTTTGTTGCCACTTTCCTCAATGATTTTAGAATTCTTACAGAATGTTATCGATCCCTTCTGCCTTATTTGATCTTAAGTCCTCCAAAGCTCTCTTAAATTTGGATTCTAATACTGGATCCACTATCTCTTCTAAATCGACTCCTGTTTCTTTTTCTGTCACATCATCTTCCCTCTGAGAGAGGCCTTCAATGAACTCTTTACATCTATCCGTTCTCTTCTCTACATCTACATCTACATCCATACTCCGCAAGCCAACTGACGGTGTGTGGCGGAGGCTACCTAGAGTACCTCTATCGGTTCTCTTTTCTATTCCAGTTTCGTATTGTTCGTAGAAAGAAGGAGTCTCGGTCGGGCACACAGTTTTAATCTGCCAGGAAGTTTCATATCAGCGCACACACCGCTGCAGAGTGAAAATCTCATTCTGGAAAGAAGGATTATCGATATGCCTCTGTGTGGGCTGTAATCTCTCTGATTTTATTCTCATGGTCTCTTCGCGAGATATACGTAGGAGGGAACAATATACTGCTTGACTCCTCGGTGAAGGTATGTTCTCGGAACTTCAACAAAAGCCCGTACCGAGCTACTGAGCGTCTCTCCTGCAGAGTCTCCCACTGGAGTTTATCATCTCCGTAACGCTTTCGCGATTGCTAAATGATCCTGTAACGAAGCGCGCTGCTCTCCGATGGATCTTCTCTATCTCTTCTATCAACCCTATCTGGTACGTATCCCACACTGCTGAGCAGTATTCAAGCAGTGGGCGAACAAGCGTACTGTATCCTACTTACTTTGTTTTCGGATTGCATTTCCTCAGGATTCTTCCAATGAATTTCAGTCTGGCATCCTTTACCGACGATCAACTTTATATGATCATTCCATTTTAAATCACTCCTAATGCGTACTCCCAGATGATTTATGGAATTAACAGCTTCCAGTTGCTTACCTGTTATATTGTAGCTAAATAATAAGGATATTTCTTTCTATGTATTCGCAGCACATTACACTTGTCTACATTGAGATTCAATTGCCATTCCGTGCACCATGCGTCAATTCCCTGCAGATCCTCCTGCATTTCAGTACAATTTTCCATTGTTACAACCTCTCGATATACCACAGCGTCATCCGCAAAAAGCCACAGTGAACTTCCGATGTCATCCACAAGTTCATTCATGGATATTGTGAATAACAACGGTCCTACGACACTCCCCTGCGGCACACCTGAAATCACTCTTTCTTCAGAAGACTTCTCTCCATAGAGAATGACATGCTGCGTTCTGTTATCTAGGAACTCTTCAATCCAATCACACAATTGGTCTGATAGTCCATATGCTCTGACTTTGTTCATTAAACGACTGTGGGGAATTGTATCGAAAGCATTGCGGAAGTCAAGAAACACGGCATCTACCTGGGAACCCGTGTCTATGGCCCTCTGAGACTCGTGGACGAATAGCGTGAGCTGGGTTTCACACGATCGTCGTTTTCGAAACCCATGCTCATTCCTACAGATTAGATTTCTAGTCTCCAAAAAAGTCATTATACTCGAACATATACGTGTTCCAAAATTCTACAACTGATCGACGTTAGAGATATAGACCTATAGTTCTGCACATCTGTTCGACGTTCCTTCTTGAAAACGGGGATGACCTGTGCCCTTTTCCAATCCTTTGGAACGCTTCGCTCTTTTAGAGACCTACGGTACACCGCTGCAAGAAGGGGGGCCAGTTCCTTCGCGTACTCTGTGTAAAATCGAACAGGTATCCCATCAGGTCCAGCGGCCGTTCGAGCGATTTTAATTGTTTCTCTATCCCTCTGTCGTCTATTTCGACATCTACCATTTTGTCATCCGTGCGACAATCTAGAGAAAGAACTACATTGCAGTCTTCCTCTGTGAAACAGCTTTGGAAAAAGACATTTAGTATTTCGGCCTTTAGTCTGTCATCCTCTGTTTCTGTACCATTTTGGTCACAGAGTGTCTGGACATTTTGTTTTGATCCACCTACCGCTTTGACATAAGACCAAAATTTCTTAGGAATTTCTACCAAGTCAGTACATAGAACTTTACTTTCGAATGCATTGAACCCTCTCGCATAGCCCTCCTCACACTACATTTCCCTTCGCGTAATTTTGGTTTTTCTGCAAGGCATTCGCTACGTTCATGTTTGCCGTGAAGTTCCCTTTGCTTCCGCAGAAGTTTTCTAACTCGCTTGTTGTACCACGGTGGCTCTTTTCCATCTCTTACGATCTTGCTTGGCACATAGTCATCTAACACATTTTGTACGATGGTTTTGAACTTTGTCCACTGATCCTCAATACTATCTGTACTTGAGACAACACTTTTGTGTTGAGCCGTCAGGTACTCTGAAATCTGCTTTCTGTCACTTTTGCTAAACAGAAAAATCTTCCTACCTTTTTTAATATTTCTATTTACGGCTGAAATCATCGATGCAGTAATCGCTTTATGATAGCTGATTCCTTGTTGTGTGTTAACTGTTTCAAATACTTCGGGTCTGTTTGTCACCAGAATGTCTAATATGTTATCGCCACGAGTCGGTTCTCTGTTTAACTGCTCAAGGTAGTTTTCAGATAAAGCACTAAAAAAAAAAAAAATCACTGGATTCTTTGTCCCTGCCACGCGTTATGTACGTTTGAGTCTTCCAGTCTATATCCGGCAAATTAAAATCTCCACCCACAACTATAACATGGGGGGGAAATCTACTCGAAATATTTTCCAAGTTATCCTTCAGGTGCTGAGCCACAACAGCTGCTGAGCCAGGGGGCCTATAGAGCATAGCGGAGGTCGAGAAATTTGCACCCCCAGATCTCTGCAGAATCGTCTGAGCCTCTGGTTTACGCCTTCCACTCGGCTCCAAACCAAAGGACCGCTTTCGGTTCTGGGAACGATACTACAAATAGTTAGCTCTGATTCCACTCCGCGAGCGAGGCTTTCCGCCTTCACCAACTCTGCCAACCGCCTGTACGAACTGAGGATGACCTCTGAACCCAGACGGCAGCAGTCATTGGTGCTGACTTGAGGAACAATTTGCAGTCGGGTGCACCCAGTGCATATAACACTGACATTCGCGTTGCATTCTTAATGTTACCACCCCTCCTTTTAATTTCATCGGATGTTGTTTTGACTTTCCTATATGCTGAGTCAGTCCTTCGGACAATAATTTCTTTTTCGATTTCTTCACATTTTTCATGCAGCTATTTCGTCTTAGCTTCCCTGGACTTCCTTACTTATCTCACTCCTCAGCAACTTGTGTTCGTGTATTGTTGAATCTTCCTTAATATTTTTCTACTTGCTTCCTTTATCGATCAACTGACGTTATTCTCCCGTTACCCATGGTTTATTCGCAGTTACCTTCTTTGTATATATGTTTTTCTTTCCAACTTCTGTGATTGTCCTTTTTAGAGATATCCATTCCTCTTCAACTGTGGTGCCTATTGCGCTATGCCTTATTACTGTATCTTTAACCTTATAGAAGTTCAAGCGTATTTCGTCATTCCTCAGTACTTTCTTATCCCACTTCTTTGCATACTGAGTCTTCCAAACTAATCTCTTAAACTTCCGCCCACTCTTCATCACTACTATATTGTGATCTGAGTCTATACCTTCTCCTGGATACGCCTAAGAATCCAGTATCTGTTTCGGAATCTCTATTTGACCATGATGTAATATAACTGAAATATTCTTGTGTCACCCGGCCTTTTCCAAGTATACCTCCTCCTCTTTTGATCCTGAACAGAGTATTCGCAATTACTAGCTGAAATTTATTACAGAACTCAATTAGCCTCTCTCCTCTCTCATTCCTTGACCCAAGCCCATATTCTCTTGTGACCTCTTCTTCTACTCCTTCCCCTACGAGTGCATGCCAGTCCACAAAGACTGTTAGATTTTAATCTCCCATTAGGTACTGTATTACCCTTTCAATATCCTTTTACACTTTCTCTATCTCATCATCTTCAGCTTGCGTCGTTGGCATGTAAACCTGAACTATCGTTGTCGATGTTGGTTTGCTGTCGATTCAGATGAGAACAACCCTATCACTGAACTGTTCACATTAACACACTCTCTGCTCTACCTTCCTATTAATAACTAAGCATACTACAGTCGTACCATTTTCCGCTGCTGTTGATATTTCCCTATACTCATGCGATCAGAAATCCTTGTCTTCTTTCCATTTCACTTCACAGACACATTCTATACACAGATTGAGTCTTTGAATTTCCCTTTTGTGTGTTACCTAAACGGAAGAGAGACTCCAGCGAGAAGATGAAAAGATTTTGACAGAAGAAGAGTGCAAACACATCAGCTACAAGTCACGTTTCTCTGTAGGACATAATATTGTAAAATAAATAAATTAAATTTGAATGATAATAACAATTGGTTAATAATAAAGGCTTGGTGAAGGTTTTGTAAGGATGATAATTTCTGAAATGAAATGTATATCTGCAACTTCAAAATGCAGAAGTGTAGCGTTGAACCTCAATTGTTCGTCGAAATGAAATTTAAAGCACTCAATTACAGAGAAACGTTAATACTCGTGATATTTACGAACTCAATAGCGTCAGAAACTGAATGTTATTTTGGCGAAGGGCACAACAATAAATAATACTCTGGGATGCAGTCAAGTGAGTTCAAAGATATAGCTTGCTTCTAAAGCCCGGCTCTACTATTAAACAGCATTGTCCGGTTTCATAGCAACGCTCATTCAGATGGCACCAACAGCACTGCCGAAACTCGTCATAAATTTTTTACTACAATCTGACTAGAACGACTGAAAATACTTTATTGGATCACCCATTATTCGCGGTTCAGTAAGTGTCAGATTCTGTGCATTTCTTTGCCGAAAATACATGAGATATTTGTGAAAAAGTAGCTAATTGTTGTGTACATAGTCCCGCGTAGTAAGCGCGTACACAAATTTCCCACTAGAGCGCGCCCCGCTAAGCAAAACAGCGCAGGCGCAGCGCTCGTCCGTCTCCGTTCTACGAGATGGTGCTGCCATAAAGACGGACCAAATTCTGCTTCCGCCGATCGGCGTATTAATATGTAATGCAGCCAATGAGATTGCTGCTAACGTAGAACCTTTTCTCCTCACGGTTCACACTCGCGCAGTGATACCTGAACGCGTGAGGTATTATAACGAGTGTACAGACCTCCGATTAGCCAGTCTGCATTAGTCTGCACCAGTCTATAGTCAAGTTTCAGTCTGCTCCTAATAAGATTATCATATTCCTGTACATAGCCATGAAGAGAAATTTATAGACACTTTGTCAAGTATCAGAGATATGTGAGAATAAGATTAATGTACCAAGACCAAAGGAACTTCAGATTGTCAATTGTAAACAGAATCCAGAATCAAGTTAAGTAATTTCTATGCTTTTTATTTTTTCAATAAATGTGTGTGAAAATTAATCACTTTCTGTTTAAAGTTGGTCACTGTCAATCTGCTACTCTAAGCGTACAAGTGGCATTTCTATCGTCTGACCTAACGGCACAAGATAAACACGCCACGAAAAGACCACGAAATATATTGCTGACACTCGCCTACTTCGTTAGAGCGACAAGTCAAATAATCTGATGGTGTGTGTACCGAAGGTCTAAAAGTACGCACACCACACTAATGTATGCTGAGACCTTCGGTTCGGAGAGTATCGCCAGCAATCAAAAAATGGGATATCAATTACAGTTACGCTATGGTATCAGTACTAAAAAGAAAATACCGTGCTACACTTTCTCTACCGATGTTTCAATGAACTATGTGAACAGGCTGCGTATACGTATTAAATTATCCTTGTGGCTTTATCATACATTTAGAGTAGCTCGAATTAACTACGAAAGGATTATGGAATGAAGTTATTTCAGTTACGTTATTATAAATGTTGAATAACAGGTCACGGCTTTAACAGCTGTGTTAGTTATGGTACTAAATCTTCTAGCAACGTAGTAAGATTTAAATAAGTAAAGTGGCTAGAATATAAAATTTAAATAATGGATTCTGACGACGAGAGTGCTAGCTCTGGCACAAAAATCAGAGATGTTTTGCATACATTTCGACTTATTTTGTGGCGTCGGGCAGTAGAATTGTGTAGTACGGGTATTTACTGCAGGCAGACACTTGTCAACTAAGAAAAACAGCAAACTAATACCAAGTGGAGTGGATGACTTAAAATTGGGTAGAGTGGTACTTGACGAGGCCAAATTCACCACCACAAAAGAATAACGTTCGGTGATTTCGCAGATTTATTGTTGGACACAGTCAACACGCTTACTTCAGTTTGAAACATCTATGTCAGTGATGAGAATGTGGCTATTACAGAGTCCAGTAGGCTGACATTCAGTCTAAGCTGTCTGTTGTATCCAGTTCCGCTTTCATGCGCCAATCGACTATGTTGAACTTCCTGTATGGTATAGATTTTCATTAAGTGCTCTACAGAGCCCCAATTATGTGCGGTCTTGGCAAGGAATCTGAACTCTCTAGAATTTATTTTTGGCCATTTTTCAGGCTTGTTTCCACCATGGCAGATTTATTCAGCTCCTTTTAATTGGAGTTTGTTTCCAACACAAAGCGGAGCCCGCTGCTCGGGCAATCTTCTCGATACGCTTTTCTCGCCATTCACGTGGGATGTTGTTAACTTCAGATATTCTGCAAGCTCTTCACTGACCGCCAGAGTTTCATACCGTCAGTGCATCGACGCGTCTGCGTCTAAACGGTGAATGACTACTACGATTGTTGTAAAGGCAATAAGTGCGCGAACACAGAGAAATGCCATTGTCTCCATCTGCCAGTTTAGTTAATTCATTACTTGTTCCATGGATCATACTTTCGATAAGCTTTATGATGTTGAACAAAAGTTGCACAAGTTACTTAAAATATCTACACTCTGGACGTTTAGATGTTTCTAATTGATGATGTATTTTTGTCCAAGAATTCCACTGAAGCAGCTTTACGTAATTACGCACGATTTAGCTGGTTTTTAGAGAGTGAATTTTCGTCAGTGTGTGCGTCCCAGAGTGAGTACCGAAGGTGTTACACTTTCGAGAGTTGTTAGCTAGGTGGTCTGCGGTTTGCTACAGTTTACAGAAAGCCGATTTGCGGAAAAGCACTCAAGAACTTTCACAGAGCATTATTTATTATCTTGTCAGCGTGACAGCACTTTTATCGACCAGAAAAACATGGTGCCAATGAAGTGATAAATCATTCATATACAACAAGAAAACAAGAAAGGACACAGAATTGCCCTTCTGTTACAGATGTTGTAATTTACCCCCTGAAAATGATAAGTCGTTCTTCTGTGTCTTACTCGAATAGCTTAGTAAAACTTTCTGTAATTTTTCCTATTTAGAAATTAAAGAAAGCATGTACAGAGTAAGATATTCCACAAAATCGTGATAACTCTAGCAGATTGTTGTTAACACGAGCGGATTGTTAGGAGTGACAGCCAATTTATTTTTCATCGTGTATAAGCTATATCAACTGTGGTATTCTAAAGGCATTACAGAAAAATAACACCCATAACCTTGCTGGTATCGTCTTGTAAATATAAAAAGTATTATTAACGATAGCGCAGGAGACACACAGTCTAAGTTACACGTCCGCTTCCGCAAATTTATGATTATCGAAATGTCCTGAGAAAATGTTCGCAGTAATGCGAGAGAAGAAATACTACGACCATAAACATTGCCACTGATAACTGGATAAAGTGAGGTATTCATATGAGTTGCCTCTTTGCTTCCAAAGGAAGTAATTATTGCTCTTATTTGGAAATTTTCGGTAAGACATGTGACAGGAATTTTGTCTTTGAGACACGGTTTAGGACTTTAGAGCAAAATGACACAGACCACAGCTCAGAATATACTAAATTTGAATTTAGAAAGATGCATTTCCAATGTTTTTCTCAATCAATCAATAAATTAAAATAATCCCTGTGATACTGAGAACAAGGTATTGTAACTGGTATAGTGTTACACAATTGGAGAATTTCTCTGTGCTGTTCCTCAAGATATGGATAGTATCTAACTGTATTGTGTATTGAGATGTATTTAAAAGTAAAAAAAAACTTTGTAGACATGATAAAACGTTGGTATAGTCGAGTGTAATAACAGTTACACCTCGTTATTATTCTAAACTGAGAAATCCGTCCAAATATAGCCTCTGTAAATTCGAGTTTTGCAAATATCTGGTTTAATTTCAGTTGATTATAATCACGTTATTTCCAGAAAAGACTCTCCTGTTTCAAAATAACATAGATTGGAAATTATTGTTACTAATTAGCATTACAGCTATAGCAACTTTGTATTTGGCCAGTTGTTAATAATTTCTGAGAAGAATAGCTTTTACTCCCTAATTTTAGAAATATTTCCACAGTCTGCATTTTGGCATTGCTGGAATTTTATATACGACTGTATAAATTCTATTACTATCGTATTTGAACATACGACTTTAAAGTGAATATTACAGCTCTTCATTTTAGGAAGCTGTTGACAAAAGTGTGGCATTACGTCATTATCTGTAACATTTAATCTGATCTCTGACATTCATTTAAAGTGAAAATATTCCCTCCATCTAGAAGAAATGCACCAACACTCTCAATGTTGGATATTATGCACAGTACAAAGGCACTTGGTGACTAGCAATGTTCCGTTACGCCGCATACGTTGAGGTTGGAGTTGTCAATATTATGTTACACTGTCTTGGAAATACACAGCGATGCAGTTTACAATGGATGGCCCAAATCCCACCAAGAACTCTTCCTTCATGGATGAGCCTAACTAGACTAAAACTCAGAAACTTAACAACTCGGTCCAACGCACTGGGAAAATGGCTTCATATTGATGGCTTCATATTGATTATGTATTTTTGTCCAAGAATTCCACTGAAGCAGCTTAACGTAATTAAGTACGATTTAACTGGTTTTTAGAGCGTGAATTTTCGTCAGTGTGTGCGTCCCCATGTTTGGGGAAATATGAATCGATGACATTACCTGCACATTTTGCTGCTAATTATGCATTATCAAAGGCATAAGCAAAATGTGGCAATACTGACCCTACGACTTATCTTGGAAGCTAGATTAAGGAAGGGCAAACCCACGTTTCTAGCATTTGTAGACTTAGAGAAAGCTTTTGACAATGTTGACTGGAATACTCTCTTTCAAATTCTAAAGATGGCAGGGGTAAAATACAGGGAGCCAAAAGCTATTTACAATTTGTACAGAAACCAGATGGCAGTTATAAGAGTCGAGGGGCATGAAAGGGAAGCAGCGGTTGGGAAGGGAGTGAGACAGGGATGTAGCCTCTCTCCGATGTTATTCAATCTGTATTTTGAGTAAGCAGTGAAGGAAACGAAAGAAAAATTCGGAGTAGGTATTAAAATCCATGGAGAAGAAATAAAAACTTTGAGGTTCGCCGATGACATTGTAATTCTGTCAGAGACAGCAAAGGACTTGGAAGACCAGTTGAACGGAATGGACAGTGTCTTGAAAGTAGGATATAAGATGAACATCAACAAAAGCAAAACGAGAATAATGGAATGTAGTCGAATTATGTCGGATGATGTTGAGGATATTAGATTAGGAATTGAGACACTTAAAGTAGTAAAGGAGTTTTGCTATTTGGGGAGCAAAATAACTGATGATGGTCGATGTAGAGAGGATATAAAATGTAGACTGGCAATGGCAAGGAAAGCGTTTCTGAAGAAGAGAAATTTGTTAACATCGAGTATAGATTTAAGTGTCAGGAAGACATTTCTGAAAGTATTTGTGTGGAGTGTAGCCATGTATGGAAGTGAAACATGGACGATAAATAGTTTGGACAAGAAGAGAATAGAAGCTTTCGAAATGTGGTGCTACAGAAGAATGCTGAAGATCAGATGGGTAGATTACATAACTAATGAGTAAGTATTGAATAGGATTGGGGAGAAGAGAAGTTTGTGGCACAACTTGACCAGAAGAAGGGATCGGTTGGTAGGACATGTTCTGAGGCATCAAGGGATCATCAGTTTAGTATTGGAGGGCAGCGTGGAGGGTAAAAATCATAGAGGGAGACCAAGAGATGACTATTCTACGCAGATTCAGAAGGATGTAGGTTGCAGTGGGTACTGGGAGATGAAGAGGCTGGCACAGCATAGAGTAGCATGGAGAGCTGCATCAAACCAGTCTCAGGACTGAAGACCAGAACAACAACAAGCAAAATGGAAGTTAAAATCGAGAGGAACAACACAAGAGATTCCTGCTCAGTAAAAAGTGGATTATGATACCCGTTTTCCATCAGGTTTCACATTTATTCTGGTTTGCTAAACAACTAACGTAACTTTAGTTGAGGCTCGTGTAACAGAAGCATTAAAACCAACGTAAATATTTTAAATTAATTGCTTTTGCACTTCATATTCCATTTTTATCTTACAAGTTGTAACGGGCTTGTTGACAGGGTTGATAATAGTCACAGGTATAATGTTATGGCACGATATCCAGTACTGAGCAACGAGAACGGATAAATTTTTATTATTAGGAACAAAGTTTGATGTACGTACGTGTCTCGTGCTGTAAATAAGTAAGAGAAAAGGGAACTGAAACACCTTCAGACGTGAGAGAGACACAGTAAGGCGGAAAATCCGTGGTTGGCTGTTACCGACGAAAGCCAAGAAGCTGGCCACAATAGAAGAGCTGCGTTCTGCAAGAGCCACAGCTATTGTCACTAAGAGGCTATAAACGTGTACTTCTCTGGTTGTTTAATGAGACTGACGTTTTTTCTTAAACTCTCGATTGTAGAAGTGGTAATAGATGTGCATTACCGATACAGAATCAGCGTATAAAAGTTTTGGAAGTTGGCCAGATGTGAAGGAAGTCTCGACACCTAAACTGTGGGTCACTATTTTGAGATTGTTTTGGTCAGACAATTGAAGACTTTTAGTTGTGACGCCAAAATAATCCCGATAGATCAACATTCAAGTTGTCATTCAGGAAGGGTGAAATAACCGCTAGAATTTAATGGGTAAATGGATGAGAAAAGTCTCTGCAGAGAAGTTCATATGTTGAAAATATATAGCCTCTTGTAGATAGGCAATCACTGAATAATCAGAAGTAGCGCTTTTAGTCCATTGGTGTCTGGCTTAAATCGATTTCCAGGATTTTGCAATGGGAGAAATTGGTTTGACAGATGCCAACGTATGAAGAGGAAGTTTTGACAAAATAAATTTAACGGACAGGGGCAAAGTGGTGGTGGTGGTGGTGGTGGTGGTGGTGTGTGTTTTATATGACTGGCCCAGACTGACTGGTATGATCAAAAAGGATATTATGAAAATTGGTTTCTACTATGTACAATCAAGAAGATAATAAACGTTAGCATTGAGTTGTTTTGAAACAAGAGGTGCATCTGGAGGGTCTTTGGCGTTTTCACAGTTTATAGTTGAAAGAAAAGTAATTATTCTGCAGGAGATCTCTTTGATATGTAAGAAACAGAATAGACAGAGAATATAAATATGCATTTACATATAGAGAAAAACATCTTTCTAAACCAAAGCGATTGCGAATAACCTGCTTGACGGAAGGTGTGGACAGATAGCGTTATACTGTTGACAGTTCAGCGGTGAACATCATTGTCTTCCAGTTGTGGGTAGGTAACAAATGAACGAACGTCAAAATTCTGTCAACATCTTCGTGTAAATAACCTGAATAAAATAGCAAGGAGGCGGCCTGATGCACACTGTAAAAGGTAAACGTTTAAAAATTTTTCATCAAAAAGAATAAGACTGATTAATTCGCCTGCTTCTACACGTAAAGCCTCCTCTGCACGGAAGCGAACACAAGCGAATGCGCATTCGTAAGCGATGTGGACCTCTGAATTTTTGTACTGGCGTGAAAGAAGTGATGGTTTGGCTCTGATTAGTGATTTGCGGCTGTAAGCATCGCCTGCTTTATTACAAAATTTCACATGCTTATCGACGAATGATTTTCGCCTTCTTCTAGCTGCAACTGAACCAAAGATTTCAAAACAAGTCACAAATAATCGACCTAACATATCAGCTAGAGAGGGGCTAGCACTAACGCTGCGGTCCTTAGAAACAGGTGGTAGTTATGCTAGCCTCAGATATATCAACCGCATCTGCTTCCAAAGTAACTCATGAAGTATTTAGTGCCATATGCGAAATACTCGTGGATTTTATAAACGTAAATACGAGGGCGTCATTAAAAATTGGTAGTGATACGTAAAAACATACGAAAGACCAGCCACGTATTTGTGGGAAGCAAAACCACTTTCACTTATTATGTTCCTGTATTTATATTTCATAAAATAGTAGCTAAAATGTGATATTAAGACAGATACCTTCAATGTAAGCCACTAGAATGGTCAGGTCTTTGTGTATCTTCATTTTACATTAATACACATTATCTACAGGGTGGCGCACGAAATGTGTTACCATTTTGTTTTTGAATATAAACTTTATTGTCAATACAATCTGAAAGGAACATATACTAAAATGAAGTGCCGTCCATGGAGATTTGTTCTAACCCAGCACATGCTCAATATGTCCAACATTTAGTTTCCTAACTTTCTTCAAACGAACACTGCAGTTAGTGATTACCCTACGGCATATGTCTTCCGTAATTTCACTGCAAGCTTGAAGAATAAGTCTTCTGAGCTCATTAAACGACGAGGACGTTTCGGGAAAAAAATTTTCCTTTAGGTATCCCCAAAGAAAAAAGTCACATGGATTGACGTCTGGACTATTGGAGGGCCAATTTTGTCCGTCATTGAAGCGACCTGGAACCCTGGGTGAAATGATCCGCATGTCGAAATGCTCGTGTAAAAACTCCAACACAGTGTTTGCAGTATGTGGCCTTGCTCCATCTTGCATGAACCACTGCGTGTTGAAGGACAAGGCAGTAGCAAGAAGCTGTGGAACGAAGCTATTGCAAGCATGCTCAAATACGCCCGCTGTTGAGTTTCTTCAAAGAAAAAGGGTCCAATAAGTCCGTGACTGGAAATTGCTACCCACGCTGTAATCCTCGGAGCATAATGTTGTCGTTCATGAAGCACTTGTGGGTTTTCAGTGGCCCAAAAGCGCACATTTTGTTTGTTAACCACACAGTCTAAATAAAAGTGGCCCTCGTCTGTAAACTAAACGTTGTTGAGAGTTTCTTCCCTATTCTCCGCCCACTGAGCAAACAGCAGTCTCTGCTGCTTGTGTTCTTCAGTGAGCTTCTGTGCACAGATCATCTTGTTTGGTGACATATGGAGGTCACTTTTAAGAATGCGTTGAACGGAGGATCTAGATATTCCCAGTTGCACTGCTGCCTTTCTACACGATTTCCCGGGACTTCTCTGTACAGCACGTACCGCTACAATATACTTCGGCGAAAAAACAGGCTTAGGCCGAGGTCGCTTCGCTTCCAATATTGTTCCTTCCTGTACAAATTTATCTTAAAACCTGTAGATGGTCTTCTTACAAGGGACCCATCGCATGTTAAACTGTTGTTGAAAACGCCTCTGAGTCAAAATGAGGCTTTTCGTTTCATGAAAAAGTAAAACAATTGCTGATCGTTGCTGTGTCGTCCGTCTTCCATTGTCAGTCATTGCTGCTTACTAGTCTCCTAGTGACAGTATAGTGAATTACACGTCATTTCGTAACTAATTTGTTTTTGCCAGCTCTGCTGGTACTGCTGTAGAGATCCCAGCGGGATGTCTAATGTGCTTAGTAAATTGTGAAAGAAACAATTGGTAACACATTTCGTGCACCATCCTATATTTATTACAGAAATTACACGAAACAACTTAAATTGCTCTGCTGGCACTGCCAATACTTCGCAATTTCTTGCCAAGCATCATTTTATTTGTTGAGCATTTTATGATGTGGATCATTAGGGTGCCACAAGCACCTGTGGGATCTGTACTGCCGGCCGGTGTGCCCGTGCAGTTCTAGGCGCTTCAGTCTGGAACCGCGGGACCGCTACGGTCGCAGGTTCGAATCCTGCCTCGTGCATGGATGTGTGTGATGTACTTAGGTTAGTTAGGTTTAATTAGTTCTAAGTTCTAGGCGACTGATGACCACAGCTGTTAAATGCCATAGTGCTCAGAGCCATTTGAACCATTTTTTTGATCAGTACTCTTCTATCAACAGAAGTACCATTTCATCCAATCACTCCATCACCACAAAAAACACAGTAAACAACACCAACTACAGTTCACGTGCCAAAAACGGCACATTGCGGCAAAGCGAGTGCACTGTGTCTATTATGTAATCTAGCGGAGAGGGCGAACTTCCTTTGATGGTTCGCCCTACAACTGACGCCCAGAGGATCACAAGCAAATGGGACCAACGCACAACCGAACACCAAGCGTGAGAAAGGAAGAGTCCGTGATAAGATACACGTAATCTTTGATTTTAGTACGCCTACGTTGGAAAGTTGTTTATGTAGTAGTGGAATTTAGTTTACACCTTACTTTAGATATTAATTTTATGTTAATTACATTTATTAATTATAAATTAACTATGAGTATGGTATCTTAAATTAAAACAAATAAACTGATAAGATGTGTCAATGGTTGGCGTGTAAATGAAATACATTGCAACAGCTTTAAATTTTCCGAAATATGTATTTATGTGTATCACAGCTAGATTGATTTCAGTTACCCTCTTGCTATATTTGTCCTAGAACAAGTAATACCCCTCCATCATACACTACAATAAAAAATTAGTTGTATGCAAATTATATTAATGAAAATCTCGTGTTCACTTTTTCTGGGTTTTAGTTATTACTGTAAGACAAATACAACATTGAAATTAATTAAATGCACTGAAATGAAGCGAATGAATCGATGAGGATGAAAACAAGGGAGATGCAGTTGTATGAAATGATATCAGTGCAAACTATTCTGATATGCAAAACCTGCATTGTAATAAAATCAATGTGACCATGGAAAATCTGTGCCAGACTGGGAATCTAACCTAAATTCCCTACGAGAGCGTTTGTGGGAATTATATCAGTGTAGGGGCAGGCGCAGTGAAATACGGAGCCTACGGAGGACCTACCATATGACAGATATACAGGATATCCCAGAACGAATGGTGCTCCAGTCGCAAACGGATCGCAGGAAGAAAGATTGATTGTGAACCCCCGTGTGATCTCGAATCTAAGTTTACCTTCTTGTTCTTTTTTGCGAAATATGTGGAGGAGGAAGGAGGTCATGGTTGACTCTTCTCGGAACTTCGAAAACAAACCACACCACGATGCAGAACGCCTCTGTTGAAGCGTCTGCCACTGGAACTGGCTGAGGATCCCCAGGCGGTTTCACGCTTACTACTAATCGCTATGCAACACGTATTTTCAAATATGTGAAGATGGTATCTGTTCTTTCGGACATGTATATTCATATTGATAAAGCTTACCTCCCAATGATCTTCTGACCCCACGCACTCACACTGCTCAGACTCTTATGGGAACCGTTAGCTGACTGCCGCCAGTAATGAGCATAGTGGGCAGGGGCATTAGAAATGTAGTGTGTGGACACGAAGTTGGAAATGTGGGTCTCACAGGGAGCGTGCCAGAGATACGTCCCTGCTTTCGCACTATCCTCTGTGTCCTGGGCGGCTGAGTCAGTCAGCCTGTGGCAGGGCAACAGAGAGGACGCGTCCGTGTTCACCGTGTGCGGAGCGCGAGGTCGCCGTTGCTTAAGGCCCGGCTTACCGTGTACGATCCATGGCGAATCGTTACCGTAAATCTACACTCCGATTTACTATCTGCTACGATTATGCCCGAGCCAAAGCACTCGAGGTGGAGCGCTTTCTGCGACAGAAAGTGAAGATCCCAGCGACCGATATTATCGGCATACATTTGTCGATCGTGAGCAGCACGGTGTATGTTAAAATCATTAACACCAAACGGCGACTCCGCTTCTAACATGCTGATGCAATGTGAGGGCGGTAACCGCCGACCACGAGGGCTTAGGTATGCGTACGAGGCGAACATCGCCGGATACCGCGCAATAATTATATACGACGACCAGCCTCGGACCTGTTCCGAGTGCGGCAAAGAAGGCCACCTTGGATTCTACAACAAGGACCACCCACGTCGCAACATACGGCGCTAAGTGTGACCTACGGCGCTGCTCTAACTTCTCCTCTCGCTTTGCAACGTCGCCCGGACGCCACAAAAAATGGTTCAAATGGCTCTGAGCACTATGGGACTTAACATCTATGGTAATCAATCCCCTAGAACTTAGAACTACTTAAACCTAACTAACCTAAGGACAGCACACAACACCCAGTCATCACGAGGCAGAGAAAATCCCTGACCCCGCCGGGAATCGAACCCGGGAACCCGGGCGCGGGAAGCGAGAACGCTACCGCACGACCACGACCCGACGCCACAAACGAGCCCGACCATAACTCGACGGAGAGCGCGGGCGGCCGCAGCTCCGACGATGCCGGCCCGACCGGTCGCTGACCCTACCTTCGGCAACGCGATGGAGATCGACTCGCTTATCGTCCCTACGGCGTCCTTCCTGCCAGAGCGACACGACTCCCTTCCGTCGTCGGACACCGAGGACCGCATAAGGAGACAACGTTCTCCGAAACCTCGCAAGAAAAGGCGCCGCTCCATTTTCGGCCAAGAGGAGACGTTGTAAGGGTGACTCAACCGTCGACGAACACGACGTCCCCGAATCCGCTACTGCCGACAAGACGTTATGCTCAGGTCACTCCAACACCCAAAAAGGGAAGGAGGAGTAATCCGTTAAATTACAGGCCCATATCACTAACGTCCGTTTGCAGTAGTGTTTTGGAACATACACTGTATTCGAACATTATGAACTACCTCGAAGAAAACGATTTATTGACTCGTAATCAGCACGGATTCAGAAAATATCATTCTTGCGAAACACAACTAGCTCTTTATACTCGTGAAGTAATAAGTGCTATCGACAGGTGATGTCAAACTGACTCCATATTTTTAAATTTCCAGAAGGCTTTCGACACCGTTTCTCACAAGCGTCTTCTAACAAAACTGCGTGCCTATGGAATATCGCCTCAGTTGTGCGACTGGATTCGTGATTTCCTGTCAGAAAGGTCACAGTTTGTAGTAATAGACGGAAAGTCATCGAATAAAAGAGAAGTAAAATCCGGCGTTCCCCAAGGAAGTGTTATAGGCCCTCTATTGTTCCAGATGTATATTAACGACATAGGAGCCGTCTTAGATTGTTTGCAGATGATGCTGTCATTTACCGTCTTGTAAAGTCATCCGATGATCAAAACGACGTACCAAATGATTTAGATAAGATATCTGTATTGTGCGCAAAGTGGCAGTTGACCCTGAATGAGAAAAAGTCTGAAGTTATTCACATGAGTACTAGAAGAAATCAGCTAAATTTCAATTACGCGATAAGTCACACAAATCTGAAGGCTGTAAATTCAACTAAATACTTAGAGATTACAATTACAAATAGCCAATATGGCTCTGAGCACTATGGGACTTAACATCTGTGGTCATCAGTCCCCTAGAACTTAGAACTATTTAAACCTAACTAACCTAAGGACATCACACACATGCATGCCCGAGGCAGGATTCGAACCTGCTACCGTAGCAGTCACGCGGTTCCGGACTGAGCGCCTAGAACCGCCAGACCACCGCGGCCGGCTACAAGTAGCCTAAATTGGAACGATTACATAGACAATATTGTGGGTAGAGGAAACCAAAGATTGCGATTCTTTGGCAGAACATAGAGAAGGTGCAACAGGTCTGCTAAAGAGACTGCTTACGACACGCTTGTCCGCCCTATTCTCGAGTACTGCTGTGCGGTGTGGGATCTGCATCGGGTGGGACTGACGTATGACATCAAAGTACAAAGAAGGGCAGCTCGTTTCGTATTATCGCGAAATAGGGGAGATAGTGTCACAGACATGATACGTGAATTGGAGTGGCAGTCATTAAAACAAAGGCGTTTTTCGTTGCGACGGGACCTTTTCATGAAATTTCAATCACCAGTTTTTTCCTCCGATTGCGAAAACATTCTATTGGCACCCACCTCCATAGGGAGAAATGATCATCACGATAAAATAAGAGAAATCAGGGCTCGCACAGAAAAAATTTATGTGCTGGTTTTTCCCGCGTGCCGTTAGAGAGTGGAACGGTAGAGAAACAGCTTGAAGGTGGTTCATTGAACCCTCTGCCAGGCACTTTATTGTGAATGGTAGAGTAATCACGTAGATGTAGATGTCAAGCAACCAACCACAAATAATTTCGCCTCTCTTCGAGTTCGCCGTATTTCTCGGGAAGTAAATTAATACCTTACGGGAAACTGCGGTCGGTTAAACAGCCACCGTCTTGAACATTTAGATCGTTATTTCTGATCTGACACTTTGGCAACATTTTCAAGGCTAGTAGCAAACACAGACCTCAGCAGAATTTCCTTCATTATGAGTTATTGTCCTGAAAAGAAATACCCTTTGCGAGAGCGTAGCCGCTTGCCGCTGAAATTTCTTTCCTAGACCTACAGATGGCGTGCCGTGTTGACACACAATTTCATGTACAGACATCTGCGCGGACAGCTCGTTCTTTATGGACCAGCCGTACGAGCCACTACCGTTAGTTCAAAAATGGTTCAAATGGCTCTGAGCACTACGGGACTTAACATCTATGGTCATCAGTCCCCTAGAACTTAGAACTACTTAAAGCTAACTTACCTAAGGACATCACACAACACCCAGCCATCACGAGGCAGAGAAAATCCCTGACCCCGCCGGGAATCGAACCCGGGAACCTGGGCCTGGGAAGCGAGAACGCTACCGCACGACCACGAGATGCGGGCCCACTACCGTTAGACCGTGATGTTTGCAGGAGTCGTAAACTGAAATGTTCCGACTTACTCGATAAGTACTAACGGATAATCGGATTTCTTTTTTTAATCAAGTTATAGACAGTAATTTAATACTCAACAGGCTTTAAAACGCAGGAAAAATTTAAATAATGAATCGTAAGAGTAATAGATTATGTAAAATTCATTGCTGCGCAAGAAATATTGGTTAACCTATAATCGAGTCCCAGAGTAATTGTGATGAATCGATTAACTACAATTAATTGCTCATTCGTACTAAGAACCAAGGTTCTCACCCATATATGAATACTTAAATTACAATGAAATCCAGACCATTATCTGCTTACAGCCGTTGTTAAATATCGTAGGGGACAGTTGAAAATGTGTGCCCTGACCGGGACTCGAACCTGGGATCTCTTCCTTGCATAGCAGACGCTCTATCCGACATTTTTTTAACTCCTAATACAACACGGTGAAATACTTGTAAGAGGAGAGTAACTTCAACGCATGAGAGGCTGATCGCGACATTGCTGTTTCTGGCAACAGATAAAAGTTACAAAGATTTAGAATTTCCGACAGCAAAGTCCAAACAAGCAGAGGCGCAACAATACTTGACAGTTGTTGATCCATATAGATTACATATATTGAAGAAGGATTTCAAGAAGACAAGTAAGATGCTTCAAATGGCTCTGAGCACTATGGGACTTAACTGCTGAGGTCATCTGTCCCCTAGAACGTAGAACTACTTAAACCTAACTAACCTACGGACGTCACACACATACATACGCGAGGCAGGATTCGAACCTGCGACCGTAGCAGTAGTACGGTTCCGGACTGAAGCGCCTAGGAACGCTCGGCCACCGCGGCCGGCACAAGTAAAAGACCTCAGTCATGTGACACATTAATTGTGACAAGTTCCAGATAATATTTTTAAATTTTAAACGTGTTTTGAACCCCGTATATTCTAATAAATTCCAGGAGGGGCCAATGATGTCTCTTTTACTTTGTTTCTGAGTAAATGGGAATTTTTCAATTCTCTCACTGAAGTCAAGCAGCAACCTATTATAAAAATCTGCATGGGCATATAACGACTCTATACAGGATTCATAGTCTGTATGAAAAGTTTTACTTTTAGTATTGTGATAGTGAATTGTACAGTTTCAATCCTGTTATGAACGACAGTATTGACACACAAATATTAGACTCCCTATGTCTCTGACGGCACTGCTGCGAGATGTTAATTTATCATCTTCACAAAATATTCTGAATGCGCTCTTCCGTAGGATGAATACTTTATATTTTATCTACTATGCCACGAAAGATTATGGCATAGGTGAGTAGTAAGTGAAAGTATGCTAGCAATCGTGTATGCAGGTCAACGTAATGAGAGAGATTTGTAAGCGCAAAGCATGCAGAACTAATAATTTTGGTAAAGAGTACAACTTTTTTTTTAAAATTACCGTCTTCTCTGCTTCCCGTATGGTAACTGCCCTCTTCTATTAAAGAATTATAGGCTGCTACTTTTAGGGGTAATCATTGATCTCAACTTTCCACAAACGTATGTGACTCCTATATATTTCAATGGATTCAGAAATGAACACCCTAAAGCACTGACGCGTATTATCCACCAACGCCAAGTGATCCTCAAAAATATCCTTTGTGATAAAATAGCCTCTTGCCGTTGAAAGTTCTTTCCTAGAGCGAACGATGGTGGGCCAGCAGTAGACTGAAGAAAAGGGTAAGGCTCAACTTCCTGTCGACAACGAGGTCATTAGAGGCCGGAGCACAAGCTCGGATGAGGGAGGGATGGGGAAGAACGTAGGCCGGGCCCTTTTAAGGGAACCATTTATCTTAAGCGATTTAGGAAAAATACGGAAAATGTAACCTGGATGGCCGGACGAACAAAATTTGGAAATTTGTGATAAGGACTATGGGACGAAACTGTTGAGGACATCGGTCCCTAGGCTTACACATTACTTAATCTAACTTCAACTAACTTACGCTAAGGACAACACACACACACACACACACACACACACACACACACACACACACATGCCCCAGGGAGGACTCGAACCTCCGACGGTGGCAGCCGCGCGAACCGTGCCAAGGCTTCTCATGGCCGGACGAGAATGTGAATCGTCGTCCAGTGTGCTAACCACTGCGCCACCTCGCTCGTTAGCAGTAGACTGGTAGTGCGTCGCGTCGACGCACGGAATTATTAGCGATTTATTGCACACACAGACATGAGCAGATACGTAGATAGATAGTTGGGTGTGGAACGGCCTTTAAGTAGCTTGGCCAAGCCTTGTGTTGTGTGTGTCACTTCAGAAATAAATAACGTACCAATGTGCTCCAACATGAACATCCTATGAGGTCCAAACGTTGTTATAATGTATAGCATAGCTACTGGTTGTAACGAGATGCGCGAACCCATCAGTGTCCTTAAGTTTATTTCCTGAAAAATGTTGGTGCTTGTAAGCATATTTGCTACGGTATCTGTGTCAAAAACAACCATATTAATTAGTTTTACTAATAAATGTTAAATAGATAAATATTTCTGCTAAAAATAAAAAAAAATGTAACTGTAACAAACGCATTTTACTGAATAACTAGTACTGTATGTTTCTTAAGACGGAACATCTAATGTTAATTGCAAAAAGACAAATAAGTGTGTTATAAGAACGTAAAGTTAATGGTTCTGGCCTCAGAGGACCATTCTGGTTCGACCGGCCGCCGAGTCACCTTCCACAACTCGGATCCGGTGTTGGAGGCCTGTGGTCAGTACGCAGGACTCCCGATCATCATAGGCTTTCTTGAACTTGGAACAGATACCAATTAATCGGTCGAGTACCTCCTCAGTTGGCCTCACAAGTCTAAGTGCACTCCTTCCCAGTCCTCCTACCAAGGAAAAATCCGTCGCAGTGATGGGAATCGAACCCGGGTCCCTCATTTGGCGGTCAGCAGCGCTTACCTCTCAGATACGGAGGCGGACATAAAAGTTTGATAGCATCACTTTATTTTTTGTAGAACGAATCTTTTTATCGTAAAAAATAAATTTTAGGGGAATACATTGTATACTTTAAAACAAATACCTACCGTCGAATAATCGATTATTATAATACAATTAATCGGTATTGTTAGACGTTTTATTTAAATTGTCGAAAAGCCCAGTTAATCGACTGATATTCACAACAGCGTGTCAATGCTGTGCAGTGTCTTGCACGCTAGTACTCTCTTTGACCACTCAAACAATGGTGCGCTTACGCAACGACCTGACAACTCGATTTAAACGAACATATGTGCCTCCCCCCATGAACCATGGACCTTGCCGTTGGTGGGGAGGCTTGCGTGCCTCAGTGATACAGATGGCCGTACCGTAGGTGCAACCACAACGGAGGGGTATCTGTTGAGAGGCCAGACAAACGTGTGGTTCCTCAAGAGGGGCAGCAGCCTTTTCAGTAGTTGCAGGGGCAACAGTCTGGATGATTGACTGATCTGGCCTTGCAACATTAACCAAAACGGCCTTGCTGTGCTGGTACTGCGAACGGCTGAAAGCAAGGGGAAACTACAGCCGTAATTTTTCCCGAGGACATGCAGCTTTACTGTATGATTAAATGATGATGGCATCCTCTTGGGTAAAATATTCCGGAGGTAAAATAGTCCCCCATTCGGATCTCCGGGCGGGGACTACTCAGGAGGATGTCGTTATCAGGAGAAAGAAAACTGGCGTTCTACGGATCGGAGCGTGGAATGTCAGATCCCTTAATCGGGCAGGTAGGTTACAAAATTTAAAAAGGGAAATGGATAGGTTAAAGTTAGATATAGTGGGAATTAGTGAAGTTCGGTGGCAGGAGGAACAAGACTTCTGGTCAGGTGACTACAGGGTTATAAACAAAAAATCAAATAGAGGTAATGCAGGAGTAGGTTTAATAATGAATAGGAATGCGGGTAAGCTACTACAAACAGCATAGTGAACGCATTATTGCGGCCAAGATAGATTCGAAGCCCACACCTACTACAGTAGTACAAGTTTATATGCCAACTAGCTCTGCAGATGATGAAGAAATTAAAGAAATGTACGATGAGATAAAAGAAATTATTAAGATAGTGAAGGGAGACGAAAATTTAATAGTAATGGGTGACTGGAATTCGAGTGTAGGAAAAGGGAGAGAAGGAAACATAGTAGGTGAATATGGATTGGGGCTAAGAAATGAAAGAGGAAGCCGCCTAGTAGAATTTTGCACAGAGCACAACTTAATCATAGCTAACACTTGGTTTAAGAACCAAAAAAGAAGGTTGCATACGTGGAAGAACACTGGAGATACTAAAAGGTATCAGATAGATTATATAATAGTAAGACAGAGATTTAGGAACCAGGTTTTAAGTTGTAAGACATTTCCAGGGGCAGATGTGGACTCTGACCACAATCTATTGGTTACGACCTGTAGATTAAAACTGAAGAAACTGCAAAAATGTGGGAAATTAAGGAGATGGGACCTGGATAAACTGAAAGAACCAGAGGTTGTACAGAGTTTCAGGGAGAGCATAAGGGAACAATTGACAGGAATAGGGGAAAGAAATACAGTAGAAGAAGAATGGGTAGCTCTGAGGGATGTAGTAGTGAAGGCAGCAGAGGATAAAGTAGGTACAAAGACGAGGGCTGCTAGAAATCCTTGGGTAACGGAAGAAATATTAAATTTAATGATGAAAGGAGAAAATATAAAAATGCAGTAAATGAAGCAGGCAAAAAGGAATACAAACGTCTCAAAAATGAGATCGACAGGAAGTGCAAAATGGCTAAACAGGGATGGCTAGAGGACAAATGTAAGGATGTAGAAGCTTATCTCACTAGGGGTAAGATAGATACTGCCTACAGGAAAATTAAAGACACCTTTGGAGAGAAGAGAACCACGTGTATGAATATCAAGAGCTCAGATGGCAGCCCAGTTCTAAGCAAAGAAGAGAAGGCAGAAAGGTGGAAGGAGTATATAGAAGGTTTATACAAGGGCGATGTACTTGAGGACAATATTATGGAAATGGAAGAGGATGTAGATGAAGACGAAATGGGAGATACGATACTGCGTGAAGAGTTTGACAGAGCACTGAAAGACCTGAGTCGAAACAAGGCCCCCGGAGTAGACAACATTCCATTAGAACTACTGACGGCCTTGGGACAACCAGTCCTGACAAAACTCTACCAGCTGGTGAGCAAGATGTATGAGACAGGCGAAATACCCTCAGACTTCAAGAAGAATATAATAATTCCAATCCCAAAGAAAGCAGGTGCTGACAGATGTGAAAATTACCGAACTATCAGTTTAATAAGTCACAGCTGCAAAATACTAACGCGAATTCTTTACAGACGAATGGAAAAACTGGTAGATGCGGACCTCGGTGAGGATCAGTTTGGATTCCGTCGAAATGTTGGAACACGTGAGGCAATACTGACCTTACGACTTATCTTAGAAGAAAGATTAAGAAAAGGCAAACCTACGTTTCTAGCATTTGTAGACTTAGAGAAAGCTTTTGACAATGTTGACTGCAATACTCTTTTTCAAATTCTAAAGGTGGCAGGAGTAAAATACAGGGAGCGAAAGGCTATTTATAATTTGTACAGAAACCAGATGGCAGTCATAAGAGTCGAGGGGCATGAAAGGGAAGCAGTGGTTGGGAAAGGAGTGAGACAGGGTTGTAGCCTCTCCCCGATGTTATTCAATCTGTATATTGAGCAAGCAGTAAAGGAAACAAAAGAAAAATTTGGAGTAGGTATTAAAATTCATGGAGACGAAGTAAAAACTTTGAGTTTCGCCGATGACATTGTAATTCTGTCAGAGACGGCAAAGGACTTGGAAGAGCAGTTGAACGGAATGGACAGTGTCTTGAAAGGAGGATATAAGATGAACATTAACAAAAGCAAAACGAGGATAATGGAATGTAGTCAAATTAAATCGGGTGATGCTGAGGGAATTAGATTAGGAAATGAGACACTTAAAGTAGTAAAGGAGTTTTGCTATTTAGGAAGTAAAATAACTGATGATGGTCGAAGTAGAGAGGATATAAAATGTAGACTGGCAATGGCAAGGAAAGCGTTTCTGAAGAAGAGAAATTTGTTAACATCGAATATAGATTTATGTATCAGGAAGTCGTTTCTGAAAGTATTTGTTTGGAGTGTAGCCATGTATGGAAGTGAAACATGGACGATAACTAGTTTGGACAAGAAAAGAATAGAAGCTTTCGAAATGTGGTGCTACAGAAGAATACTGAAGATAAGGTAACTAATGAGGAGGTATTGAATAGGATTGGGGAGAAGAGAAGTTTGTGGCACAACTTGACTAGAAGAAGGGATCGGTTGGTAAGACATGTTTTGAGGCATATAGGGATCACAAATTTAGCATTGGAGGGCAGCGTGGAGGGTAAAATCGTAGAGGGAGACCGAGAGATGAGTACACTAAGCAGATTCAGAGGGATGTAGGTTGCAGTAGGTACTGGGAGATGAAGCACCTTGCACAGGATAGAGTAGCATGGAGAGCTGCATCAAGCCAGTCTCAGGACTAAAGACAACAACAACAACATGTGACAGGGGTTTACACATGAGGCGCACAGTACCTTATTTAACAACAAATAATTTGAACGATTCAGCTTTACACGATATTCACATTTCTTTAAAGTTCATTAATACGTACAGAGACATAAGAGCAAGCAACAGGTGGCGCTATTATTACTGCAGCGATTACGTTCACATTCGGTTTTTCTCGAAATAAAATGTTATGATACTAGGTGTGGCGACGTTAGAAATTTTTCTCTCAAAGCGCTCTCTAACAAATCGGAATCAGAGTTTCCATGTTTTGTCTTATTCACTTTGATTAAATGTCAGGATGGTTTGTTCAATAAAGGACAGAGTTTGGCTTCCCCCGCATCTGTGTGGTGGTCTTTCGAGTAAAACAGGTGCAGTATGGTAAGTTGGTCTAAAATTCCCATACATCGAGCTTTCTCTTTGGTAGTTTGCATGTTCACTGCATCATAATCTTCCTCCATGCAAGAACATCCTACGTAGCAAGCACATTTAAAGAGTGACTACAGTGCTCGGAAAGGAAGTCATAAAAGGTTTAAAAACAGCTGTGCTAATGAAACTAATCCAAAGACGAAACTAAGTGTAAAGAGTGACATTTTCAGACCAGAGATGGTATGTTAGATGAATAAAACGGATTTCGTATGACAAGAAGGAATTATACAGCTGCATAGTGTACTATTTGTTTACTTCTTCTTTAGTCCTTTTAAAATGATTACGGATAGTGAAGGGATTTTCCATCCTACCCACGAAATCCACCAGGGAGGAGAGAACATTGGGTAAAGTAAGCACCCGATCCTCCCCCGTACGAAATGCTACCAACCTAAGAAATCGCGGCTGTGTTTCGTTTTTTGTTGGTCTGAAATTGGTCTGCACAGAAATGAAAAAAAAATCATGTAAACTGAAACACATTTTTCCTCACTATATTAAAAAACAACGCTATGAAACGGCATAAAAAATTCAACAACGGCGTTAAAGCGGCTCCTAGACCGTCAATATTATTTCGCGATATTCCTGGATGCCCAATAATACTAAACGCTTAGATACGAGTCTAAGAGGCAGCGTAATAATATTGAGCAAATCAAAAACTTTCGAAATAAACTACTCTGTCGGCAAATGGTGTGCTGACTGTGGGGAGTATCTCACATGCTACAGGCTCTTGATATGTTTATGTTGACTGTACGTTGTTGTGTTAAAAATGAGTTCGAAACAAGATGAAAGAACGTTATTATTAGAGCACATGAGGGCAGATGAGTACAAAAACCGAAATGTTAAATGTAATCGTATGAATTGTTGCTCAGTAAACACAGGGGCAGCCACGGTGGTCGATGTTTGAAAAAAAATTTAACCCAGATTTATGTACAAATGTATATATATACTTCAGTGCACGTACTGCGCGAGACGTTTCCGTAACTATGTTTCAAATACTTTTAGGTGAAACTGCACTTGGAAATTTTAAGGCTTCGAAAGAAGTGCCAGTGGCAGGGTATCGTAGAGTGATCGACAAGTGCTGACTTGGTGGAAATGCGATCCCCATTGTAGTATTTTCTATTTTGATCATGGGGATATGGGCGTCCACAGAAATAAATTTATCCAGGGGGAGGAGGAGGGGGGTGCAAGACTCCAAAATCGTCATTATTAAGTCAACGAATTAGTCAATTTAAGACTGCCACTCCACAAGAATTAAACTTTATACGTAAAAGCAACAAAAACCTTTTTATATCCCGGGGAATTTATGGTTATTCGGCTAATATTTGTTGTAGGTACATTACTTTGATACTTCAGATCAACAATTATACAGCAGTTGCTAAAGACATGGTATTATCTCACTGCAATCAGCCATGTAGTGCATTTGGCTAAAGGAGGAGGGTTTAGCGGAATCACGGAAAATCACTTCTGGAAATGTATGACATTTTTGTAATGAATAAAAACTGCTTGAGGTTGGCGGAAGTAGTGGGGGGCCAGTGCGTATCTATGGGAACGCCTGTATATGAGGACAACCATTTCCAGTAACATATCAGATGTTGGCCCATCAACAAATAAAAAGTTATGATAATCTATTTTTTCGTTCAACCTCAATTCTCACAAATTTTCATGAGTGATGTTGGACGCTCGTTGAACCAATTTTTTGTCAACCTGTTTTCCGCTTGCAAAAAAACCAATCATCATAGCAGCAGCGTCTTTATCGTCAACATTCCGAAGCACATTATTATTATCAAAATTACTGAGCAGCCTAAAGAGTTCTTGAATAATACTGCACTATATTACTGTGCAGTGGAACTTACTGTCTAGGGGGCGCTTAAGGTTGCTTCTGCATCACCATTATGTGCCCTGAAAGGCTGACGTAATACAATGCACTGCACAGTTTGGAGGCTTCTAACTTCTAGCGAGTCTTACTTTTGGAACTCATTTGTCAGAGCTAAATAAAATGTGAAGAAATAATGTCTGAAGTAATAAAGTGAGTTTACAACTGTAGATGCATTGTCCAAGAAAACGAACAAAATATCTACAAAACGACATTTTAATTAACTAGGTGGTATAAGAAGACGCTCTCGCAATCTTTGCAAACTGAAAAAGGACAGTGGCGCTGTATTCTGCATTTCAGTTTACTGCATATTCAGCTGTAATAATCGCTTAGATGATAATAAGAAACATCTTGGAAAATAAATACTCACAGAAGGGCGCGTCTCGAAGTCCAGCTGACCAGCCACTGTGACGTCACCAGTCTCAGGATCAATTTCGAAGACGCCGTCTTCGTTGCCTTCATCTATCTCGTAGAGAACCCCTCCACCTGCACAAACCGAAACAAAGATACTTTTTGAGTTCGAGTACACAGCGTGCAATCGTCTGGAGGCTAACGAAGACTAAGACAAGTCAGCCGCTGAACGTTCGTTACCAGTTGTACAAATGTTAATGATCTCTTTCATCTCGAGGTGTAGGTATAATGTTTGCTTTGAATTTATTACACCTAAGGAGTATTTTTTCATGGAAATTTCTGCCCGATTATAGGTATAATGTTAGGTGTGAATTATTCACACTTCAAGGAGTATTTTTCCATGGAAATTTCTGCCTGCTTACTCAGGACGTATACATAAGGTTGCCATCCCTCTCGATATATCGGAGCCGTCACCGTTATGGACCTTCTCGACCCGATTTTGCAAATTACTGTTACGAGCTTGGCTCAATTACTGAAGTAACGATACCTGTTAGTGCAACATTTAAACGCAGCCTCAATTATTTATGTCAACAAGTTTATGTTGACAAGGTCGTCTCACAGATGACATTGCATGTTCCGTATCTTGTATCAACGATGTGAACACCTTCTAGATCTTACGCCATCATCGGAGAAAATACCAGACGTCTCCAGTAGAAACTAATGAAGCAGCGCCACGAGGAAGAATCGGGCAGTTCCCCTTTTAACAACCATCTGATAAGACAATTCTTTCTAAACGTGATACGAACAAGGAGTGCATGTTACTAATGTTTGAAGTGTTTACTACGGGTATATAGGGCGTGAAGTATATAGGGATGTGTACTTCGGTGACCAAAGTGTTATTGTCGACTTCCCACCGTCTAATAAACTTATAATAGCTCACGACAATTCCTAAGGATAGAAAGAGAGTGTCGCTTTTCGGACGGTTACACAAAAGAGTGGTCTTTTGTCAAGAAAAGACGTACGGACCAGGAAGCGTTGTGTGAGATTTGTAGCTGTTTCATCTCAATAACATGGAGATAAGGCAGACGTGAGGCATTACATTTCTAAGAGGAATCATACAAGTAGATTCGCGGTAGCAACGACATCAAAGCCTATTTCTAGATTAATTATTAAAGAAGATACCCAGGAAGGATTATTACTCATGCTGCTGCAGAACTAACAACAGCTTATAAAGTTGTCAAGCATCATTAGTCGTTCAGTTCTGTTGACTATACTGTAAAACTGAATGGCGTAATGCACTTATATTCTGACTCCCAAGTCGCCGCAAAGCAGTCTACAGCCAGGCAGTGGCGGATATAAAAAAACTGCAAGGAGGGGGCGCTAAAGATATCTTTAGCTAGCTTTACTTTTATCGTAATTAAAAATACTGCACATATACAAGCAACGCCATCTTATGATATAAAAAAGTTACAATTTATTGTGGTTCTCTTCCTTAAATTATGAATTCTATGCGCCTGTTCTTCCTGCCAAATTGGTTAATTACATCGTCAATAGGACAATCAGTGTCAGGGGGCGTCGCGGGTACCTATGCGGCGGCTCCGTAATGAGGGGGTGGGGGGGGGGGGAGAGGGGGGTCGCTCCTCATATGTATCCGCCACTGCAGCTAGGACTAAAGCAACAGCGACTCTTAAAAATATTCTCGAACCGTTCTCCGTGTTCGAATTCATAAAGGAACTGCAGGAAGTTTCATTTTGCGGCGCATCGAACCACGAGGCTGAAAATGTTTCCTTTTGTTGTTAAATACTTGACTAAACTGACGGAATCCAACGAAGCTGTTGAAGTTTGTTTCGTTGAATAACGAAACATAGGAGACAATTGCAAAGTTTTGTCTAGACTCTTTAAGAAAACTGCAGATTCCATTAGATAAATTAATAGCCCTCCGTGGAGACAATATCAACTTCAGAGGGGTTCATCGACGCGACCAGCGGCATGTGTTTCACCAAATTAAGAAGAACTAGGGGGAAAAAAAACGTGGAAGGAACTGGATGCCCTACCAATATTCTCCACAATACTATATCAGCTGGATGCTTAACTGTCGACATTGAAATAATCGTCATGAAAATAATTAATTACTTTTCATTATACACGGTAAGGACAGAGGAGCTGAAAAAATTCTGCTTATACGTTCATGTCATTGACCAGATCTTAGGCGAAAGAAAGATGGCTGCCGTTAATGCCCATAGCTGATAGAATTCCATTAACACAAGTTTTTGACGCCGAAGGCATGACACTTAAAATAATTTCAGATATTTTCAGTAGTTCTATTACTGAAATGTACTTCATGTTTTTGTAGTCAAACTTGGCTCTGTTTGCAAAAAAATATTAAAAGCAGGGAGAAGAATAAAACCTCGATAACTGAAATAAGAAATATATTAATCGACCCTCAAAGGTGTTTGATTGAAAGGGAAACTACCAATTATATTAGCATGAAAACCAATACGAATTTGAACAAATTAAAGAATGAGAACCCCAACCAAGAAATAATTTGATTTCGAAATTTGAGGAAGTGTCATTGGATTTCTACACCATAGTATTTTATTACTTAGAGAAATGGGCTATTTCTTTTAATAAATATGAAGTATTTGATTCGACGAAGCTGTATGAATCTGAAACCCCAGATTGGGGGACTATTGAAAACACTGTTATGTACCCGACTAATATTGGTGTGAAGATTTCAGGCGAGAATTGTTTTAATGACTGTACAGTATGTATCTGAAGGGCTTTTTAGAAACTGCGCGTGGCTCGGAAGAGAGGAAGTCTAAACACTCCTTGAAAGAAGATGGATTTACTTTCTTAAGGAATCAGAAAATTCTAAACGCAAATGCCAACTAAGATTTTTGAAATTTTTGAAAATATATTTAGCGATCTTAAAAGAAGTGAAAATTAAAATTTTAAAACAGCCTTGCTCGCAATCTTGTTAAAATGTTTTTTTATTGGATGAGTTCCGTCGACCTTCGACGCTCGTGTAACGCCGACGGAACTCATCTAGCAGTGTCCATCCACCGCTCTGAAGTCTGAAGATGACTCTTTCATAGAGTCGAAATAGGTCAATCACTCCAATAAAAAAGATTGCGATCAAGGCTGTTTTAAATTTTAATTTCAAATGCCAATTGCTGAAATTATGCGAGTATATTTTGTTTTCTGTTTCAGCACACAACGCCGCTGTAGAAAGAGTATATTCGCTGACGTCCGTCCAGTGGACCGATGAAAGAAATAGACTGCTGCCAGGGATTGTGGAATCAGTTTGCAGTGCCAGTTTAACAACAAGCTAACTTGCACGGAGTTTTGTAAATACGTATTAGGGGAAAAAAGACTTGCTGAAACAGGTGAAATCTTCCGAAAAATATGGTTTACCGACTAATTCTGCCGCAACAATTTTCATGTAATTGTATTCTAAATAAAAAGTAATTTTGTTACATATATTTTTTACTTCAGTTCTACACTTCCATCTTAAAGTGTCCCGATGAGGTCGCAGTTGGATTCGGCAACACTACGTACATAGCATTATGAGTACAACTTATGTCTAGTCAGAGGCGGTTTATCCATGTAGTACATGTTACAGGTCCTCTTTATAAAGCCACTCTTAACAGTTTTAAACTTATAATAATAATACTGCTTGATATTATTTGGGCGTGATTGTGCAGTAATTTTGAAGCACTAGAAATGGTAGTATTATGGTATTTTCGAAAGCTTTCATCGTAATTCTACTTTGTGAACCACATTTTACCCATTACAGGTATACGGTAAAGTGTGGTTTACTTGTTCTGCTCCATTCTGGTCTGCTCCAGATTATCACAAACTTAAAACAATATTGTTGACAGATATTGTTTGCTTCACATTCCTAACAAAGCACGCCTAAAAGTTTGTACGCATGCTTGAATGCTTAACTCATTCAGATAAACCGGTGCCCTCATTCTATCCCGTCGAGTGTCGCAGTATTAGGTTCCAGCTTCCGTAGCTAAGCACAACGTAGAACAGGCTTTCCTAACCACTGTTTCACGGCGTTTTACTGTGTGACAGAATCATTTGTACTGTGTTGCTAAATTTTTTTCGAACCAGAGGTTTACATTTTTTTTAGTTTATAATAAGACGCATTTTAGTTTTCATTATGATATGCATCTATTCATAATCCATTTGTACAAGTCACCTCTTGCATTAGAGGGAAACTATCAGGTTTGCTTGCCGGTACTTTGACCGATGGTAAAAACACGGAAAAATGGTCTCCTTACTTTTCCCATTTAGTGAAAACATGAGAAAGAACACCCTGGTCACTTGGTCACTTTCTATGTATCCAAGGCACAAGTAGATAGTTACCTTTGAATACATTATGGGAGTGACAGTGATCAATGTGTTACAAATATTTACTATCAAAAACAGTCTTGATCACAATTTATTTTTTACGCTGACCAGTTTCGACCACTACTAGTGATTCTCTAGCAGAAGGAGTTTCATACTCATTGGTCTGAAGATGACCACAGTAGTGGTCGAAACCGGTCACCGTAATCAATAAATTGTGGTCAAGACTGTTTCTGATAGTAAACAAGTAGATAGTAATCCTTAATACAGGGTGTATCAATAAGAATCATCCGATTTGGCACGTGTATGTTTCTGAAACTAGTAAATATATACAATGAATTTTGTTTTTTGATGAAAGGGAAACTCGAGTTTTTTTCATACCTTTTCATAGGTATTCAATATGGCCCCCTTGAGATGCACGGAATATGTCAATATGGTATTCACACTGCTCCCACGCTGCAGCGAGCATGTCACAGTTACTGTTATGCGATGTCTCAGTTCATTCATTATTGTTGATAACGGAGGCACATAAACAGTCTTTTATAATCCCCCACAGAGTCCTGTTTCAACTTGTCCTACAGTGATGACTGCATCCTCATTCGAGGCCAGTATGATTAGCCGACTATATTGTTTAGCAACATAGTGGACAAACGCCAAGTGTGATGGTTTGGGACGCCCAATGCCTATAAAACGCGAAGTTGCCTCCTATGTGGTGAGGGCAATCTAGACAGCTACCGCTACATCAGTGATGTTTTACAGAGCGAGACATTGACTTTCCTGCAGGCCGGTCCGGATGCCATATTTCAACAGGCCAACTCCCAGCCACTTGTGGCGACGAATGTGCAAACTTTCTTTGAAGAACGATGGGTACCACTGCTTCCCTGGCCTGTCCATCCACGTGACATGTCACCAGTCGCTCGTGTCTGGGATATGGTCGGTTGGCACCACGTCCGTTCACGCCTCCGATAGCCATAGTTGACGCTTTTTTGACGCCTACAAACGCGTGGCAGATTATTCCCCAGAAGCGTGTTCAGGCACTCTTTGATTCCATACCACGAGGCCTAGCAGCTATTATTGCAGCACATGACGGGAGTCACAGTGCATGTATAGGTCTGTAAAGATAATCATTTGTGTAGTAGCATGTCTCAAATCGATTGAATAAATTTCAAAAAATAGTTCAAATGGCTCTGAGCACTATGGGACTTAACATCTGTGGTCATCAGTCCCCTAGAACTTAGAACTACTTAAACCTAACAAACCTAAGGACATCACACACATCCATTCCCGAGGCAGGATTCGAACCTGCGACCGTAGCAGTCCTGCGGTTCCGGACTGAGCGCCTGAACCGCTAGACCACCGCGGCCGGCGAATAAATTTCATTGTGATCACATCTCTCCGTATTGGTGTTTCACGTTTTCCGAACAGTAGTGCATTTTGGTCAAATGATGGGACGAAACAGAAAGTGAACTGCATTTTGTAGGCTTAAATTCATTCAATAAAATTTTGTTATACATTACATGTCGTATAAACTCTGTACGACAGGCTTCGGAAGGCTCAACAGTACTTACCGACCGCCGCTTCATCCTCAGCCTAATGGCGTCTTCGGATGTGAAGCCTCCAAATATCACTCACTGCCAAAACAGGTATACAGTATAGGTGGAATGATCAATATTCAGGTATATGAATAGAACGATCAGTTGAAGCAAAAAAAAGTCTAGTAAACATGGCCCTATAGGGCTTACCTTAAGGCGTGTGAGCACTTTTTCATCTTTGATACTGTGAAACAGATCTCTTCTAGTTGAAGCTCTTTGCTTTTCATATTTCATGTGGTGGTAGTATGGGTCATAATAAGAAGAAAATGTCCTATAAACATGGACTCTAAAGTGAATACCTTAAGACCTATGAACACTTGTTCATCTTCGCTATTGTCAAACACACCTATTCTTCTGAACAAGTACTGAAGAAGTTCTTACGGTAGGCATTGTGTTGCCCATGTTTACTAGACTTTTTTTGTAGTTTTGGTAAATACTATTACTTCCGAAGCAAGCATGGAAAGCAAAGAGCTTGCAGTAGAAGATATTTGTTTCACAGTATCGAAGACAAAGTACTCATAGCTTTTAAGGTATGTATTTTAGAGATATGTTTAGTAGACTTTCTTGCTTCCAGTCACAGCCCTGAGCATTGACAATGTTTTCTGGGACACCGCAGCGAAAAGCCAAATGGAAAAAAAACCAGCGAAATGTGAGTCTGCTATGAGCGAAACAAGGACTTGGTATAAGCGTTTCGACAAAGGTGATGAAGATGTTGAACATCACGAGCGTCCTGGACGCTCCAGCAAATCATCAAAGCACGAAATACTAAAAAACAGTGAATGAAACAATTAGGAACTACAGCCGAATCACAATCAGAGAAGTCCATATGATATTGGCTCTCGCCACAAAATTTGTTGGTCTACTTTGGGTGTGAAATGTGTGGCAGCAAATCTTGCTCCAAAACAGTTGAATTTCGAAAAAAACAACGATGAATGGAATTTTCTAGACAAAGTCAACAACGACGAGGAAGTACTCTAACGTGACAGTACAGGCAACGAAACGTGGATTTAAGGATATGACGTTGAAACTTACGCTCAGTCGTCGGCTACATTTTGAAATTCACGCACCACAATACCATAACAAGCTGCAGGAGACATCAAATGGCTCTGAGCACTATGGGACTTAACATCTGTGGTCATCAGTCCCCTAGAACTTAGAACTACGTAAACCTACCTAACCTAAGGACACCACACACACCCATGCCCGAGGCAGGATTCGAACCTACGACCGTAGCAGTCGCGCGGTTCCGGACTGAGCGCCTAGAACCGCTAGACCACCGCGGCCGGCGCAGGAGCCATCGGAATTAGCGTAAGCCATTGGTAGACTGGAGCATGTACGATGTGGTATAAATCTCTGTAATGACTCCAAGCATGTCAAAAACCGGTTCTTAATTTAAATTAGCACTCAATTTTTGTTTCTTGAATTAAGTAAAATTTTCTCAACTGGAAAAATTTCGTATTTGCGAGCTGACAGGCACAGTGCTTTGCTCAGTGAACTGGCAATAAACTGGGAGCCGACATTGCAAGTACAGCTCCCATAGGTGTATCGCTGGAGGGAACACTCTGGCCCTCTCGCTGTCAAACACCAACTAATTTAAATCGGATTAAAGTTAATACAGAGCAGTAAGGAACGACGACCACCTAATGTGTGTGTGCGTGTGTTTTGTGTGGTTCTTGGGGTGTACAAACGGACATGTGAAGCTCAACTAATAGCTAAGGGCAAGTAATGGTGAAGCCGGAAGTGTTTCTGAGCACCTTTGCTACCAACAGTACTAATTTGTGGAGCAATTTCGACAGCTGGCTGTGAAGTGTCGAATTACAACTGTCTTCCCGGCTCCGCTACACAGATGAAGCTTCTTTTACACGCCATTATGGGTGGAAAACAGTTCCACAGCTTCCATGATTTCATAAGTAGCATCCACCCTCAAATTACTTTCACTTTACAGAGTGAGGGCGTTCTCTTTTTGTCAGATATGTTGACTTCCAAAATTCTAGGTTATACTTGTAAGTAGACTGTTTAGGTTTTTATGTTGGTGACGTGACGTAGCGCTCTGTATGAAAATCACTGACAGTGCTGTGTGCAGTCTGTGGCTGGTGGGCATTGTTGGAATATTCGCTATTGTAGTGTTGGGCAGTTGGCTGTGAACAGCGTGTAGCGTTGTGCAGTTGGAGGTGAGCCGCCAGCAGTGGTGGATGTGGGGAGAGATGGCAGAATTTTGAGAGCGGACGATCTGGATGTGTGTCCATCAGAAAGAAATGAACTGATATACATATGACTTTTGAACACTATTCAGGTAAAAAAAAAGTGTTTGTTCTCTATTAAAATCTTTCATTTGCTAACTATGCCTATCGGTGGTTAGTGCCTTCAGTAGTTAGAATCTTTTATTTAGCTGGCAGTATTGGCACTCTCTGTATTAGAAGTAGTTCGAGTAATGAAGATTTTTCTGAGTTAGGTGATTCATGAAAGTTATAGGTTATTGTTAGTCAGTGCCATTTTTTCTGTAGTGATTATTGAAAGTCAGACTGCGTTGCGCTAAAAATATTGTGTGTCACTTTAGTGTTGATCAGAATAACTGAAGAGAGAAATCCAGAATGAGATTTTCACTCTGCAGCGGAGTGTGCGCTGATATGAAACTTCCTGGCAGATTAAAACTGTGTGCCCGACCGAGACTCGAACTCGGGACCTTTGCCTTTCGGGGGCAAGTGCTCTACCATCTGAGCTACCGAAGCACGACTCACGCCCGGTACTCACAGCTTTACTTCTGCCAGTATCCGTCTCCTACCTTCCAAACTTTACAGAAGCTCTCCTGCGAACCTTGCAGAACTAGCACTCCTGAAAGAAAGGATATTGCGGAGACATGGCTTAGCCACAGCCTGGGGGATGTTTCCAGAATGAGATTTTCACTCTGCAGCGGAGTGTGCGCTGATATGAAACTTCCTGGCAGATTAAAACTGTGTGCCCGACCGAGACTCGAACTCGGGACCTTTGCCTTTCGCGGGCAAGTGCTCTACCATCTGAGCTACCGAAGCACGACTCACGCCCGGTACTCACAGCTTTACTTCTGCCAGTATCCGTCTCCTACCTTCCAAACTTTACAGAAGCTCTCCTGCGAACCTTGCAGAGAGAAATATCTGAGTACGTTCAGCTTTGCTCAGCTGTTTGAAATAGCGTAGAGGTTTATCAGCAGAGTAATTCATTAATTTTTCCAAGGGGATGTTTCATACTCAGAGAATATGCAGGAAATCTACAACACGAACAGCTGCTAGGTCGACAGATTACTATACCATTCATTGCAGAATCAAGCAATAGTGGCTGACTTATCTTTCAGGCTTTCAGGAACTTCATAACCGACTGAAATCGTAGCTACACTGATCTTGGAAAAGACAGGTGTCCATCAACGGAAGTGAAAATATATCTTAGTTGCCGAAAGTCGCTGAAAGGGTTCTCCTATTTCAAGATGTGTGGTGTATGACAGCCAAATATTGCAACTATACTGATGAGTTAAAACATTATGACCACCAGCTTAATAGCTGGTTTGTCCGTCTTTGGAACGAAATACATCACTGGTTGTGCGTATCAGGGATCCGACAATTTGTTGGTAGGTTTGTGAGGTATGTGGTGTTATATAGCTACGCACAGGTCATGTAATTCGAATAAACAGGCCGCTGATTCGCGTACTCGTGATGGAATGCGACAGCGACTCAGATGTGTTCCAAAAGATTTACATCAGTCGAATTTGGTCGCCGAGACATCAATATGAGCTCAATGTAATGCTCCCCAAACCACTGTAGCACGGTTCAGGCTCCGAGACACGGGCAGCTATACAGCTAAAAGACGTCATCGCCCTAGGGGAAGGGATGCAGGTGGTTCGCAGTTCACATAATCAGTTGATGAAGCTCATAATGAAATCTACAGAATGTTTTTCCCTACTTTTTAAGATATATATACAGGGTGTTTCAAAAATGACCGGTATATTTGAAACGGCAATACAAACTAAACGAGCAGCGATAGAAATACACCGTTTGTTGCAATATGCTTGGGACAACAGTACATTTTCAGGCAGACAAACTTTCGAAATTACGGTAGTTACAATTGTCAACAACAGGTGGCGCTGCCGTCTGGGAAACTCTATAGTACGATATTTTCCACATATCCACCATGCGTAGCTATAATATGGTGTAGTCTCTGAATGAAATTACCCGAAACCTTTGACAACGTGTCTGGCGGAATGGCTTCACATGCAGATGAGATGTACTGCTTCAGCTGTTCAATTGTTTCTGGATTCTGGCGGTACACCTGGTCTTTCAAGTGTCCCCACAGAAAGGAATCACAGAGGTTCATGTCTGGCGAATAGGGAGGCCAATCCACGCCGCCTCCTGTATGCTTCGGATAGATCAAAGCAATCACACGATCATTGAAATATTCATTCAGGAAATTAAAGACGTCGGCCGTGCGATGTGGCCGGGCACCATCTTGCATAAACCACGAGGTGTTCGCAGTGTCGTCTAAGGCAGTTTGTACCGCCACAAATTCACGAAGAATGTCCAGATAGCGTGATGCAGTAATCGTTTCGGACCTGAAAAATGGGCCAATGATTCCTTTGGAAGAAATGGCGGCCCAGACCAGTACTTTTTGAGGATGCAGGGACGATGGGACTGCAACATGGGGCTTTTCGGTTCCCCATATGCGCCAGTTCTGTTTATTGACGAAGCCGTCCAGGTAAAAGTAAGCTTCGTCAGTAAACCAAATGCTGCCCACATGCATATCGCCGTCATCAATCCTGTGCACTATATCGTTAGCGAATGTCTCTCGTGCAGCAATGGTAGCGGCGCTGAGGGGTTGCCACGTTTGAATTTTGTATGGATAGTGGTGTAAACTCTGGCGCATGAGACGATACGTGGACATTGGCGTCATTTGGACCGCAGCTGCAACACGGCGATCGGAAACCCAAGGCCGCTGTTGGATCACCTGGTGCACTATCTGCGCATTGCCCTCTGTGGATGCCGTACGCGGTCGCTCTACCTTTCCAGCACGTTCATCCGTCACGTTCCCAGTCCGTTGAAATTTTTCAAACAGATCCATTATTGTATCGCTTTTCAGTCCTTTGGTTACATTAAACCTCCGTTGAAAACTTCGTCTTGTTGCAACAACACTGTGTTCTAGGCGGTGGAATTCCAACACCAGAAAAATCCTCTGTTCTAAGGAATACACCATGTTGTCCACAGCACACTTGCACGTTGTGAACAGCACACGCTTACAGCAAAAAGACGACGTACAGAATGGCGCACCCACAGACTGCGTTGTCTTCTATATCATTCACATCACTTGCAGCGCCATCTGTTGTTGAAAATTGTAACTACTGTAATTTCGAAAGTTTGTCCGCCTGAAAATGTACTGTTGTCCCAAGCATATTGCAACAAACGGTGTATTTCTATCGCTGCTCGTTTAGTTTTTATTGCCATTTCAAATATACCGGTCATTTTTGAAACACCCTGTAGCAACTCCGCTTTAGTGGCACTGTCGTCAGTAACATCACGATTGTCAAGTGTAAGAGTAGGCTTCCGCGGCCGTCGTCACTGTCAATAAAATTCTTCTGGCCTGTTGGCCACATTGTCAATACATAAAATTGTCCAACGTTTCGACTCCTGTTGCACGTCACCTTTTTCGGGGCTTTCTGCTGAGGTAAATTTATGCTCAGTCAGTTCGGCACAAAGCCCTGAGGAAGGTTACTTGCAGTAATTATCGAAACGTCGACAATTTTATATATTGATAATGCTGTAAACAGCTCAGAAGAATTTTATATCACCATCATTGTTATCTCGCAGTGAAGGTACTGACTGTGTCTTTCAGCTGGCGTACTTTACATACGACCAGAATCTCTTTGGGTTTTCTGCCAGATTTCGAGACAGAGTTTCGTTGTGATAAGCATCAAAAACACCTCGGATCGAAGTTCGCGCTAAATTTCGAGCTTCTGTAGAACTTCACCTGTCGTGAAGGTTTTGCGTTCTTTTAAATTTGGTATGCTTTTATCGTTGCTTCTGCAACAATTTTGACCTGTTTAGTGTATTTTGGGAGATCAGTACCATCTCTTATTACTTTATTTCGTATATGTCTCTTAGCAGCCGTCGGTACTGTTTCTTTGAATTCAAACCACATGTTGTCTGCACTTACATATTCAGATTGGAGGGAGCAAACACCTTTGGGATGTTTGGAACGCCGACTTCGTGCCAGGCCTCACCGACCGATGTCGATACCTCTCCTCAGAGCAGCACTCCGTGAGGAATGGGTTGCCATCCCCAAGAAACTTTCCAGCACCTGACTGAAATGCCTGCGAGCGTGGAGGCTATCATCAAGGCTAAGCGTGGGCCAACACCATATTGAATGCCAGAATTACGAATGGCGGGCGCCACGAACTTTTGTCATTTTGAGCCATGTGTCCGGATACTTTTGATCACATAGTGTACTTAACCATTGCCTTAGGATGTCGTCAACATAAGCATTAAAGAGAATCAGAGAAAAATTTTACCCTTGCGTTACTCCCAAATTTGTCCTCGCTGTAGATTTTCCATTTTCTGCAAAGGCGATTCCTGATCCTTGGTATATGCTTCCTACTACCATTACTATGAGCAGAGGTATTCCTCTTGTGTTAATTATCTCCCATAGCTATTCTTTATTTTTACATAGTGTATGTCTAGTTAACGGAACACTCTATTGACTCTCTGTGGTTCTCTATGGTTTCTTCGATAACTATCATATTGTCTGTAATCGATTGCCCCTTCCTAGGACCCGTTTCCTCTCGCAGCAGAATATTTTCAACATTACTGCTAGTGCCTGCGTTACTATTTGTTTTATACAAATACGTACTAATTCGTATAAATACTTCATTCAAAATTAAAACCGAAAGAATCATGCCTGCTGTAGGGCGTCATGACTCATTTTTGAAACTTTTTATTATAAAAATCAATACCTTTCTTCAATCTCCACCGAGCGTGTTGCATAGAGCACAGGAAGTATGATTCAGGGATTTGCAGAACGTTACTCCCCTCCGGAGCGTCAATGCTACTGCAAGGCGCCTGTGGTCGCTTGAATACTCGGCGCGCGGGAAAGCAACATACAGATCGTTCTAGAAGCTTTGTGGCGCATGTGGTGCTTCTATGGCGTGAGAGATGCTGGGAACTGCACGCCGTAGTGGAGTCCTCTATGGAGGTCTGCTGATCAATAAATCGAGATATCGACGACACCACAAAGTAGTAGGCTAGATTAATTAACTATTCAGGTTTGCTACTATACATGTAATCCAGGGCTAAAGCTAGAAGTATGGAATGGCACCTAACTAGATCAGCTGCACTTATTTAGGTAATTCAATATCATCAGTTTATTAATTTAATGTTGTCACATATGCGGAACATGGCGGAGGTATACGTGCACAAGAAGAGGCGGCTGATGACGTGTTTAGCGAGCAGAGCACAGAGATTCGATGACTGCCGTAGAGCACAGGCGCACGAATTGCCGCTCCGTAACATACCACCCTCGGTGTTAGTAACGAACTCTCATTAACTTCTTATGAAGTTCGGACACTATACTGAATTTCCTGAACTAATTTTGATTAACGGCAGGGTCTAGATCTACACGTCAGTTTACTTGTCTCTCAGGCAATGATATAAATCTACGAATAAATTTAATTTTGAGGTGAAGTTATTCAGAACGACGCTAGTTCACGTTCATTAGTCATGACGCAGCTGAATCAAGATGGATAAATGATTTTGACCCCTTGCTTTCTCACACGTTGCGTGATAACCTATTGGTCGCGTCATGAAATTCAATTTACTTATAAGATAGTCAAGCTAGTGATGAAAATTTTTTTCTGTTTTGTAGGAATAATCTAAAGGCGTATTTGGCGATTTCAGTTATTTTCTTCAGTTTAGTTTCAAAGTCATATTTTTGGTTACGTAATAGTTTTTTAGTTGTATTCCAGCTAACGATTAATCTTTATACCACTGTGAGCATGAAGCGCACGATCTTCTGCAAGCATCATTGACGTCCATCTCATAAAAGCACGATTGGCAGAGCGGATGCCATAGCTCAAAGTCGCTCGTGCGTCCTGGCAATCTGGTGGCTATTATGTGTGTGTTTACTAAAATGTTTTGCACTTGTATTGCCGATGATAAGAGGATTACATACCTCGTTAGTAAACACCATCATCTCCGTAATCTCGGCAACATTATTTAGTGGCTCACCACCTCCTTCCCTGATCACGTCTTTATTACAGTCTAGAATGAGTAATTACAGCACGTATTAGCAAAGGTGCAGAGGGGGACCTGCCCTTGGATGAAATTATTACGGTAAGTGCTGCGCCGTCGGCGTTAAAGGTGCTTGCAGAACCTACAGTAGGTAGAAATTCAGTTAGCATGCCCCCTTCAGGGATGTTTATCTAGCTAGGTGTCTAATCACTCAAATTACTGAATCCTCACAGCGGGTGAATATAAAATCTATCACTTTCAGATGAGTTTCAGTGAGCAAAGCAACAGTGGTAGTTAAACGCAAATTACACTACTTGCCATTAAAACTGCTACACAACGAAGTGACGTGCTACAGACGCGCAATTTAACCGACACGAAGAAGGTACTGTGATATGTAAATGATTAGCTTTTCAGAGCATTCACACAAGGTTGGCGCCGGTGGCGACACCTACAACGTGCTGACATGACGAAAGTTTCCAACCGATTTCTCATACAAAAACAGCAGATGACCGGCGTTGGCAGATGAAACGTGGTTGTGATGCCTCGTGTAAGGAGGAGGAAAGTGTACCATCACGTTTCCGGCTTTTATAAAGGTCGGTTTGTAGCCTATCGTGATTGTGGTGTATCGTACTGCAACTTTGCTGCTCGCGTTGGTCGATATCCAATGACTGTTAGCAGAATATGGAATCGGTGGGTTCAGGAGAGTAATACGGAACGCCATGCTGGATCCCAACGGCCACGTATCACTAGCAGTCGAGATGACAGGCATCTTATCCACATGGCTGTAACGGATCGTGCACCCACGTCTCGATCCCTGAGTCAACAGATGGGGACGTTTGCAAGACAACCATCTGCACGAACAGTTCGACGACGTTTGCAGCAGCATAGACTATCAGTTCGGAGACTCGGAGACCATGGCTGCGGTTACCCTGGACGCTGCATTACAGGTAGGAGGGGCTGCGATGGTGTATTCAACGACAAACCTGGGTGCACCAATGGCAAAACATCATTTCTTCGGATGAATCCAGGTTCTCTTTACAGTATCATGATGGTCGCATCCGTGTTTGGCGACATCGCGGTGAACGCACATTGGAAGCATGTATTTGTCATCGCCATACTTGCGTATCAACCGGAGTGATGGTATGGGGTGCCATTGGTTACACGTCTCTGTCAGCTCTTGTTCGCATTGACGGCACTTTCAACAGTGGACGTTACATTTCAAATGTGTTACGACCCGTGGCTCTACCCTTCATTCGATCCCCGCGAAACCCTACATTTCAGCAGGATAATGCACGACCGCATGTTGCAGGTCCTGTACGGGCATTTCTGGATACATAAAGTGTTCGACTGCTGCCCTGGCCAACGCATTCTCCAGATCTCTCACCAATTGAAAACGTCTGTTCAATGGTGGCCGAGCAACTGGCTCGTCACAATACGTCAGTCACTACTCTTGATCAACTGTGGTATAGTGTTGAAGCTGCATGGAATGCTGTACCTGTACACGCAATCCAAGATCTCGTTGTCTCAATGCCCAGGCGTATCAAGGCCGTTATTACGGCTAGAGGTGGTTGTTCAGGGTAGTGATTTCTCAGGATCTATGCACCTAAATTGCGTAATAGTGTAATCAGTAGTATAATCTATTTGTCCAGTGAAGACCCGTTTATCATCTGCATTTGTTCTTGGTGTAGCAATTTTAATGGCCAGTAGTGTACTATCACAAAGTCACTATGTTCAATATTGGCTGCCAGGACAATCCATAATGATGTCTGACCAATGAGAGGCTACCGAAAAGCACGTAATGGTTTCCATTTTGACTTCCTATTCATTTAGAACATAGGAGAAGCTCTTTTTTTTACAGAACGACTTGCTTATGCGTTATACGGCAATTTACTATCATCTGAAGATCCGTGGAAAGTAACGGAGGTTTCGTGAAGAAACATTAAAGGAAGAAGAACAAGGAAGGTTTTACTAGGAATCACACTTCCTGCTACCACCTTCTACCGTGTTCCTGACACAAGCATTTATTACGTACGTAGGTCGTTGTAGTGGTACTGTGCTGTAGGGCACCTGTCCTCCTTATCAGGATCATCATTAAACCTGTATTCCACTGAGGTATCGTTGCTGATTGCTTACTTTTCATCATGTATGATGTCTTTTCCACTAGCAATACCGTTTTAAGCTAGGCCAGAATCAATGTACAGTGCTTGAGGAGATTTAAAAATCGCTTATAAAATACTGACTCCAGAATTCGTCTGATCATTCATTTGAAATATTTTTCTGACTTGATTTGTCGCCAGCCTACACATAATCTGTGTATCGGTCGACATGTCGCGCAATGTACCTCCGTCCACGCCCCAAAAGTTTTTTCTTTTTTCATTCTTCATATGCGCGAGTAGTTCAACCCATTGTGTCTTTCATTTGAAGACTGTCTTTGGGTAGTTAACAACTCATTTCGTTTACAAGAGAGTTTAATTAAGAGCTTTTGACTTTATTGTATTTCGCCGAATGGCCCCATTTGGGCAGCAAAGGCTAGCACGAGATGTTAATGCACTGCCTGCAGTTTATAACTTTTAGCATTCTGACTAACCAGACGAATCCTGTCAACAGTTTTAAAATGAACCCTGTTTTTCTGTTTACATTACAGCTGAAATGTTTGTATCACAAACTCCACATTAGACTTCCTTCCCTATTCAGCTGATCTCGATTTGCTCCTCTAGTGACTTCGTCTTCGATCTGAAATTAAGCTTTAACGGTTATTTGACTGATTTACTTACAACATTTTTCAATTCTCCGCTAGTAATTTGGCAATGCTAGTGGAAAGCGAAAAAAGAACACGTCTAAATACGTCTCGCAGCAACACGATGCTTGCATGGTACATTTACAAAAGTCTGCAAAGGCAATGGTTAATAGCGTCGTGCTGTGGACGAATTTGAAACCACGTACTGGACATGAAAACGTTTAATCAGTCTTGTTTTTCTGTTTTGTTATTTTATTCTGTCGCTCGTTTGAATGCGGTAAATTGGTGCAGCACTATATTGCCACTCTTCGTTCGAGAGCTTTCATTAAAAATGTACGAAAGTAGATTTTAAATATTAAATTCATGCATTTTTAATTATTAAAATTTTAATTACATATTGAGGACTTTAAGACTGTTTGCAGTTAATTAAAAACAAGTATTGACGGTACTCTTAGTAATAAGAATGAAACACTTTACTACTCTGTACTAAACATTAGGACCTTCACAGAGAAAGAATGAATTGTGAGTAGAAGGGTTAAGGCGTGGTGTCACGATTTGGGAGAGGAGACTGAGTTGATGGTTTGGTGTAGGGGGATGCGTAATTTGCGTAACTGCATGACACAAGTCATTACTACTGATACAAACATGGAAGTCAGGCCATGGTTTTAGAAAGAAAAGAAAGATGGCATGGGACAATGGAGGGAATCCGAGTGCGAGAAAGCCTCGGAAGAGCTGAGCTGGATGAAGCAGCAATTATGATTTGTTACAGAAGCTTGAAATTTATAAAGCAAAAAATAGAGAACCAACTAAACTGCTTAACTAGCAAAATTACTTTGTATCCAATGACTACTTTGCTTTATTTGGCAACGTTTTATTCTAATCGCTGCACGCCTCTGTTGTATACAGGGTGTTACAAAACGGTACGGCCAAACTTTCAGGAAACATTCCTCACACACAAAGAAAGAAAATATGTTATGTGGACATGTGTCCGGAAACGCTTACTTTCCATGTTAGAGCTCATTTTATTACTTCTCTTCAAATCAAATTAATCATGGAATGGAAACACACAGCAACAGAAAGTGCCAGCGTGACTTCAAATACTTTGTTACAGGGAATGTTCAAAATGTCCTCCGTTAGCGAGGATACATGCATCCATCCTCCGTCGCATGGAATCCTTGATGCTCTTATGCAGCCCTGGAGAATGGCGTATTTTATCACAGCCGTCCACAATACGAGCACGAAGAGTCTCCACATATGGTATCGGGGTTGCGTAGACATGAGTTTTCAAATGCCCCCATAAATGAAAGTCAAGAGGGTTGAGGTCAGGGGAGCGTGGAGGCCATAGAATTGGTCCGCCGCTACCAATCCATCGGTCACCGAATCTGTTGTTGAGAAGCGTACGAACACTTCGACTTAAATGTGCAGGAACTCCATCGTGCATGAACCACATGTTGTGTCGTACTTGTAAAGGCACATGTTCTAGCAGCACAAGTGGAGTATCCCGTATGAAATCATGGCGGTGAATCGAGGAAGTGCAGTGCATACTGACGAAACTAAAATGAACTCTAACATGGAAATTAAGCGTTTCCGGACACATGTCCATATAACATCTTTTCTTTATTTGTGTGTGTGAGGAATGTTACCTGAAAGTTTGGCCATACCTTTTTGTAACACCGTGTATAGTGTATTCACCTAGTATTGAGTGCATCACATATTTGCTCCTTTTCATAAGCTTTACACATGACTCTAGTATGTTCGTGTTCCTTCTTTATTCATTTGATAGACTGCATTAATCAGATGATTTGAATCATCCACTGTTACGGAATTTTATCATTCTTTTATTGCAACCGAGTACCGCAGGGTACGAGGGGCCCTCTGCCGGTCACGTTCCTCCAACCGCTTCCAGCCTGTGCGGAATTCTGGCGTTAGCGCTAACAGAGGGCGCTGATTTTGTGCAGCACTATGTTTTCTTTCATTTGTGACTCCTTTAGCGATTTGTTTTATGGTTGTTTAATATTACCCGGTGCACTATCAACGGTGTTTAATATTTATGTCATTACCTAGAATATTGGCACTAGAGCACATTTCAAACACTGTTTTTTAACTCTTCCTCTTTTTAACAATATAACTTTTGTGGTGTTCTTCTTTTTATTGCTTTTTATTACTGTAATGCCCTTTATACGTTACAAGCTTATGACAGACTTCAACTATTGTATTCCCCTTTATTTTCGCTGTTTCAATTAATTATTGAAAACTAGTGTATGCCGACATTAGCGGCATCTGGTGAACTTACAACACAAACATCTTGTGGCTACTGTACGGCAGCTTGTTTTAAACAGTGGTACTACCGACAACATGACTCGTGCATGTGATGTTATTTGTATGTACACTCCTGGAAATGGAAAAAAGAACACATTGACACCAGTGTGTCAGACCCACCATACTTGCTCCGGACACTGCGAGAGGGCTGTACAAGCAATGATCACACGCACGGCACAGCGGACACACCAGGAACCGCGGTGTTGGCCGTCGAATGGCGCTAGCTGCGCAGCATTTGTGCACCGCCGCCGTCAGTGTCAGCCAGTTTGCCGTGGCATACGGAGCTCCATCGCAGTCTTTAACACTGGTAGCATGCCGCGACAGCGTGGACGTGAACCGTATGTGCAGTTGACGGACTTTGAGCGAGGGCGTATAGTGGGCATGCGGGAGGCCGGGTGGACGTACCGCCGAATTGCTCAACACGTGGGGCGTGAGGTCTCCACAGTACATCGATGATGTCGCCAGTGGTCGGCGGAAGGTGCACGTGCCCGTCGACCTGGGACCGGACCGCAGCGACGCACGGATGTACGCCAAGACCGTAGGATCCTACGCAGTGCCATAGGGGACCGCACCGCCACTTCCCAGCAAATTAGGGACACTGTTGCTCCTGGGGTATCGGCGAGGACCATTCGCAACCGTCTCCATGAAGCTGGGCTACGGTCCCGCACACCGTTAGGCCGTCTTCCGCTCACGCCCCAACATCGTGCAGCCCGCCTCCAGTGGTGTCGCGACAGGCGTGAATGGAGGGACGAATGGAGACGTGTCGTCTTCAGCGATGAGAGTCGCTTGTGCCTTGGTGCCAATGATGGTCGTATGCGTGTTTGGCACCGTGCAGGTGAGCGCCACAATCAGGACGCATACGACCGAGGCACACAGGGCCAACACTCGGCATCATGGTGTGGGTAGCGATCTCCTACACTGGCCGTACACCTCTGGTGATCGTCGAGGGGACTCTGAATAGTGCACGGTACATCCAAACCGTCATCGAACCCATCGTTCTACCATTCCTAGACCGGCAAGGGAATTTGCTGTGCCAACAGGACAATGCACGTCCGCATGTATCCCTGCCACCCAACGTGCTCTAGAAGGTGTAAGTCAACTACCCTGGCCAGCAAGATCTCCGGATCTGTCCCCCATTGAGCATGTTTGGGACTGGATGAAGCGTCGTCTCACGCGGTCTGCACGTCCAGCACGAACGCTGGTCCAACTGAGGCGCCAGGTGGAAATGCCATGGCAAGCCGTTCCACAGGACTACATCCAGCATGTCTACGATCGTCTCCATGGGAGAATAGCAGCCTGCATTGCTGCGAAAGGTGGATATACACTGTACTAGTGCCAACATTGTGCATGCTCTGTTGCCTGTGTCTATGTGGCTGTGGTTCTGTCAGTGTGATCATGTGATGTATCTGACCCCAGGAATGTGTCAATAAAGTTTCCCCTTCCTGGGACAATGAATTCACGGTGTTCTTATTTCAATTTCCAGGAGTGTATTTGACGATGCTGATGCTGATTCCGCATTTAACATTTGACGATGCCACTATGGCTGCAGTACATTAGGACTTCGTTTTTATAAAACAGGTATGCCTCTTCATACTTAAAGCGCACAAATGTAAATTTTGTCATTACTACTTTTCATTATGGTCTATGTATAGTTCTTAATCTGTATACAGTTTGCCAGTGTATTTATGTTTTTCCCATTTTTGCTGCATATCTGTTGATGGTAATTAAAGAGCGAAACCGGTATTCTTAACAAAACGTTTGTGACCATAGACGTAAATTAAAGGAAACTTATTTTTTCGCGACGATGTCACAGCTTGTGAAATTATAGATGAAATTTCGTTGTGTGGGAAAGGGACGCTGTATTAATTGCGACAGACGAGGATATGGAGGGTGTACAGGTGTAGGGCCGATAGAATGTGTTGGTATTGATTTGAAATCATTCAAAAATGGTAACTAAGAAGGAAAGCATCAGGTTTGCAGGATTTGGATGACTTATGGATACGTTCAGTGTCAAGTAGAAAGGAGGGAAATCTTATGAAATGGTGAAACATTCGAACAGGGAGGAATAAGCAGCTGCAGTTGACAAGACAGAGAGCCTGGCACTCAAGTTTGGAAGGACTGTTTGCAACTGGGCGGAACGGATATTTAAGTGACATTACCATAGGAGTGGATGCATCAGATGAAGAATTTGTGTGTGTGTGGAGTAATGGAGTGCTGCAGTTCCCATGTTCAGCTGGTTAATAGTTCTAGTATGTTGTTAGCTTTTTCTTGGATGGTTAGTTTACAGCTGAGATCTAGTCTGCTACACGGATGATACCGCTCTTGCTTGTAGAACCAAAGATCTTGGACAACCGGAGACAGTTCTCACAGGAGATCTAGTCGTTATGAGCTCCTATTTTAGAAAGTGGCGATTTAAACCCAGTACAAGTAAAACTGAAGTACGTACATTCCATTTAAACAACAAACAAGCTAACACGGAACTCCGAGTGGAACTTAACGGAAACACTCTTTGGCATAACAAATACCCTAAGTACATCGTTGTCACCCTTAGCCATAACCTTCCATAAAAAAAAGGGTCGTGAAATATTGCTGCCAAGATAAAAACACGCAAAAATATTATTTGAGAATTGTTTGGAATGACATAGGGAGCTTCAGCAGATACCTTGCGCACATCTATTGCGATGGTCTTCTCAGCAGCCGAGTATTCTGCTTCGGTGAGGATAAACAACTACCACACCAATTTTATCGACGTCCAGTTGAACCACACTATGCGATTAATAAATGGGACACCCCGACCAACATTAATTTGTTGGCTTCCTCTGCTGAGCAACATCTATCCACTCACAATCCGTAGAAGCCAGAGCTTGCTCAGGAGATACCGCAAGCTATAGGAGAACATGGAATTATCCATATAAGAAGACACACCAAGTCTTCGACGAAATAGACTCCGTTCAAGAAACCCAACTTTACAGTGAGCAGTCCAGCTAGATGCCAGTAGTATCGATGTTAGAGACCTGTGGGATCAGAAATATCAACATATTGAAAATCCTGAAGAGCGATTGCGAAAATATAACTGTGATTCTTCTGGCACACAACTCGACAGGAAACTATGGGTCAAATTGAATAGAGTTCGCAATGGACATAGTCGACCAGCAGACTCACTTTACAAATGAGGCTCTACAGAATCTCCGGTTTGTGACTCTGGGGCTCCTAAGCGAACAGTAAAGCACATTAGAGATGATAGCCCCTTGCGTGTCTATCAGGGGAGTTGGAGCGACGTCATGAAAGCTGACGATACAGGCCTTACATGGGTTAGTAACTTAGATACTGAAATTTAATTAGTTTCATATGTAGCATTGTCTTTCTGCGTTCTTGTAAACTGCATATACTAATGTGATATATCTGTATGTTTGCACTCCATTTGGGACATACGAATAAATAAATATTAAACTGTGTCAGTTTGGACGAGAGGCTCATAAATGGTTAGGCTAAAGTTACGGAGACAAAAACTGCTATAATTATTGCCTGGCTTTTAGAATTGTTTACCGGGGGTAAACTGGTTGAGATGGAGTTGATCATTAGAGCTTCTGAAGTATTGGGTTGAGGGCTAGGAGAACGAGAGAGGGCAAATCCCTGCAGCAGGATTGAAGAAACGGGAACTGATACTGTTAATAACGCTGATTCCATAATAATGGCGTTTGATTTGATGGCAGTCTGTTGATTCGGGCATTGCACTAAAAATAAACTGCAGACATACCAAGACAACGACGACAAGCAAAAGTATTTGAACTGTGGGAACATCAAGTTGTGACGTAGGGTAATCAGTGTTCAAAGACGATTTTCTCGGGGCGACTTAGTAGAACCAATTTTGCTTTCAGCCTGGACTACAAATACGGGTATCGGTTTCCAGTCTTCTTCTCTCTTATTTTCACCTTCAAGGCCTTCCCTGAAGAAGTAGTGATAACAGTAGTCTCCGACATGTCGTCAGTGAGGATCATCTGTGAGTTTAGCGTAGACTAAGAGAACGCCAACCACAGGAAATTATCAGGTGGTGACTGTCGCAGGGATTATGGCGTGGAGAGCAATGATGTACAGTAATACCCCTGATGATTGTTAAAGATAATCGAAAGTATCAGATACTCTTGTACTATGTTTACATGGGGTTCCCAAAAACGGATTTAGTAGTCCGATTTCCCAATTACGCTTCTGGTTGGTCATGTAAACACTCCAAAATTGATGCTGGAAATCCGGTTCCAGCTGCCGGTTTTTTACTTCCACAGTCGTTTTTCTCTCCCATGTAAAAACATAATTGTTTTTGATACGTGTGTGGTTCTCAGGTTACATGTTGTTTAAAAAATTTAAAGTTAGTATGGACGAAGTGCCTTTTTGCACAGTAAAGGGGAACTAGAAATATTTGACTGAACACTGAAGCTGCCTACATCTCTAATATTTAAATGAAGAGAAACAGAGATTGTGCTGACTGTATATGAATTTGGAACAGCTGTTTTCCATACGCCATATATTTGAGTGAGCTAGCAAATCCGTTTCATATCTTAACATGTGAACACGGCAGCGAAAAAAAAAAAAAAAAAACTGTTTACCAAGTTTGGTTTGGTCTTCCAGAAGATGTCGCATGTAAAAACAGTGTTAGGTTATCGTCCTCCTGTAACCTTCCTACATATATGTTAACATGTAATAGCGCAGGGTGTCTTAAGGATACGGTCAAGAATGCTGATAATCAGGGTGTGCTCGTGTTGAAACTGCTGTAACCACCACATTATTTATCCAAATGTATTTAGTAAGTGTTTATAAAAAGTACGGAATTCTGTTTTAAGTGTCAATAAATGACTTGATCCGAGCTACACTCATAGTAATGCTACAAATAAAATAGGTTATTGTTCAAGCTGTTATTTTGAATTTACTACTTACATAAATGTCGCATCTCCGAATGGGATATCTTTTCTCTCTAAATATTTGTTAATAAAGATACATCGAGTGTTCATATTTAAAGTACGATGTGCCTTTGTAATGTTGCCATTCCTCGACCAGGATTATCCCCAGGTGAAAAATATGGCAACGCCTCCCATGTAGGTGTGGTACTGTAGAAAAGAAACGGGTCAAAACTTTCGGTCCGGCACTGTCTGTTCCCCACGTTACAGGTGGTGGCCACTCGCAACACATTTTGCAGACGCAATACACATCTGCCACTGAATGTACCTACAAAATTATGTCATTGTACGACACATTATTAAGGAAGTATGACGTCATAAACATTAAGTACAAGGTCAGGTGCTGCGAGGTACGGGTATGGACGCACAGCTATGAATGAATACCTGGGCAACGCCGGGTTTCTCCTGTAGTAATAAATGCAAAAGGTAACGGGTCAAAACTTTCGCTCCGGCACTGTCTGTTCCCCATGTTACAGGCGGTGGCACACAGTGCCTCGTCCCCACTTCAGTGGAGGCATTCATACACATTACAAAAATGTATGTGTGTATGTATGTATGTATGTGTGTTCGCGCCCGTGTGTGTGTGTGTGTGTGTGTGTGGGGGGGGGGGGGGGCGGCACCACATCTCTTCCTAAACCAATGGATCGATTTCAACCAAACCTGGTACACATAACTTACTGTCAGGCAACAATCGCTGTGGGAGTAAGAACCACCTACCTATCAGAAGGGTGGGGGTCAGAAGCGTAGACCTTGATGCCTGAATTCTCAGTCTTTATTCATCTAGCACTTGGTGACTTACAATAAACTTTAAACATAATTTGAAACATTCACGAAATTTTTGCTCACTGACATCTACAAAATGAGGAAAGAACAATGTTTATCGCTTACTACTTTTCCGCTGTTCATGCAGTACAAGTGCCATATGAGGAATAACGTTATAATTTATTACTTGTTTACCACTAACTGTATTTGCGACACAGGTTACAGACAGGATGCACATATAGCATTACATGTAAATGCAAAATTATATCATTGTACACTCCACAGTTCAGGAGATAGGATGTCATAAACATTGAGATGCGTTAAAAACGGCCGCGTGATGCAGGACGTTTAAATTTATTACTTCTTTACTGCAAAATCTATTTGCAAAAAATTTCACATATTCCGCTCGCTGAATGTAGCTACAATATTATATCATTGTACTACAGTATTCAGTAGATATGACGTCATAAACAGTGAGATGCGTGAGAAACTCCCACATCCGGCATTAGGTTTAAATTTATTACTTCGTTGCTACTGCCGCCACTCGCAACACTTTTTTCAGACACAATACACATCTGCCGCTGAATGTACATACAAAATTATATCATTGTACGACACATCATTCAGGAAGTATGACGTCATAAACATTAAGCCCAAGGTCAGATGCTGCGAGGTACGGGTATGGACGCAGAGCTATGAAGGAATACCTGCGCAACGCCGGGTTCCTTCGATAGTAATAAATGCAAAAGGTAACGGGGTACCACACCATGCATAATCTTCCAAAATAACAGCTGTGTTGGAAGAAAGACAAAACAAATGTATGATTTGCGGTGGTTGGCTTAGCAACACTAGATCCGACACATGGAAACAAGGCGTCCGAGATCGTTATCCAGAGACATCCATGTTGCAAACGCTTGAAGAATACAACGAAAATTCGAAACTGGAATCTAGGAACCTGAGAGCCGATAAACTAGAAGAGAGAAAGTAGAAAAAGAGAAAAAAATTACTTTAGTATGCAGAGAACATGCGAAACACGATGGAAAGCAACGGCGACATACACTCTGGTCATGGGACATATGGCGATTGTATGAAAGGGCAGTGCATTGGTGGAGCTATCATTTGTACTCAGGTGATTCATGTGAAAAGGATTTCAAATGGTTCAAATGGCTCTGAGCACTATGCGACATAACTTCTGAGGTCATCAGTCGCCTAGAACTTAGAACTAGTTAAACCTAACTAACCTAAGGACATCACGCACATCCATGTCCGAGACAGTATTCAAACCTGCGACCGTAGCGGTCTCTCGGTTCCAGACTGTAGTGCCTAGAACCGCACGGCCACTCCGGACGGCTGAAAAGGATTTCGACGTGGTTATGGCCACATGACGGGAAATAAAAATTTGAAAGTGGAAGAGTTAGGCACATGGGATATTCCATTTCGGAAACTGTCAGGAAATTCAGTATTCCGCGATCCACAGAAATTTACCGCATTACCGCTCATCACGGACAACGCAGTGGCCGACGGCCTTTACTTTACGATCGTTTGTGCATAGTCGTCAGTGCGACAAGACAAGCAACACTGCGTGAAATGACAGCAAAATTCAATATCGAACGTACGACGAAAGTATCCGTTAGGATGGTGCGGGGAAATTGGGCGTTACTGGACTATGGCAGCAAAAAATCGACGCGAATGGCACTGCTAACTGCACATCGCCTGCAGCGCCTCTCCTGGTCTCGTCACTATATCGAATGGACCCTAGACTGTTGGAAAACTGTCGCCTGGTCAGATTGGTCCCGATTTCTGTTGCTAAGAACTGATGGTACGAATCGAATGTGGTGGAGGCTCCATGAAGCCATGAACCCAAGCTGTCAGCAAGGCAATGTGCAAGCTAGTGAGCCGGCCAGTGTGGCCGTACGGTTCTAGGCGCTTCAGTCTGGAACCGTGTGACCGCTACGGTCGCAGGTTCGAATCGTGCCTCGGACATGGATGTGTCTGATGTCCTTAGGTTAGTTAGGTTTAACTAGTTCTAAGTTCTAGGGGACTGATGACCTCAGATTTTAAGTTCCATAGTGCTCAGAGCCTTTTGAACCATTTTTTTGCATGCTAATGGTGGCTCCATAATGGTGTGGGCTGTGTTTGCGTGGTCCGACTGATCCAATCGTTGACTATAAATGATTATATTCGGCTACTTGGAGACAATTCGCAACTATTCATGAACGTCATTTTCCCAAACAACGATAAGATTTTATAGATGACAATGCGCCATGTAACCAGCCCACAGTTGTTCGTGATTGGTTTGAAGAACATTCTGGACAATCCCAACGAATGATTTGGCCACCCAGATCGCCCGACATGAATCCCATCGAACATTAATGGGATATAATTGAGAGGTCAGTTCGTATGCAAAATGCTGCACGGGCAACAGTTTCGCAATATGGAGGTCTATAGAAGCAGCATGACTCAATATTTCTGCCGGTGCTTCCAACGATTTGTTGAGTCCATCCCACGTCGAGTTGCCGCACTGCTCCAGGTAGATGGAGAATTGTTCATTGTGTGTAACTCGTTAGTTCAAATGGTTCAAATGGCTCTGAGCACTATGGGACTTAACATCTGTGGTCATCAGTCTCCTAGAACTTAGAACTACTTAAACCTAACTAACCTAAGGACATCACAAACATCCATGCCCGAGGCAGGATTGGAACCTGCGACCGTAGCGGTCGCGCGGTTCTAGACTGTAGTGCCTAGAACCGCTCGGCCACGTTCGCCGGCGTGTCACTGGTCATCTGTATTCTTCTCAGTGCACTTACTAACAATATAACCAGCAGTAAGTACAGCGTTTGTTGCATCGTTGTATGTCAATCACATCGCAGTTACGAGCCACGTGGGATCCACGGATGCATCTCGCGAAGTTCATAACGGCGCGTTTAGTTTATTTCAAGAGTCAACTTCACTTTGCAGTTTCTCGGGATGTAATTGACGTATTGCGATGCAACAACGCCATTCTTTTTGTGGTTTTTCATGTTAATGATTACGTGAGATATAGTACGGGCTATCCTGCTAAAAAAAATCTCAAGACTGCGTTGAAAATAATATTTGCTTACGTTTTAGAATGTCTCGCAGTGTTTACTTTCATGAGACCCTGTCTAACATTCATACCCATGAAAGTAATTTTTCAGATCCACTGTTGTTCCAGAGATAGTTGCGTTGAAATGTTTAAGTGAATCACCCTATCCGGCCGCGGTGGCCGAGCGGCTCTAGGCACTTGAGCCCGGAACCACGTTGCTGCTACGGTCGCAGCTTCGAATCCTGCCTCGGGCATGGATGTGTGTGTAGTCCTTAGGTTAGTTAGGTTTAAGTAGTTCTAAGTCTAGGGGATTGATGACCTCAGATGTAAACTCCCATAGTGCTCAGAGCCATTTGAACCATTTTTGAGCCACCCTGCATACAGGGTTAATCACCTACAACTTGCACAGAAAATATTGCGTAAATGAAAAGCGCTATTGATGTGCACTTTTCACAGAATGGGTTAGTAGTCTTAGCCAATAAACAGATTGTAATAATACTTGCAAAGTGTATTTTTTGTGCAAACATACCCTTATCGTAAAAATTGAACAATGCCTATTGACGTTAACAAACTATAAGTACGATAAACTGCAATGTGAATGGTATTTCTTGTGGTATTCCAGTGTGAGTCATTTACGAGACACCTTGTTTTGAAAAGTTGCCACACCGACAATTGCTTGTGACATTCAGCCTGCGTAGTTGCTAGGCACGTTGTTATTATGTTTGTTTATCGTGTGCTCAAATGGCTCCAAGTATTGTGGGACGTAACATCTGAGGTCATAAATCCTCTAGACTTACAACTACTTAAACCTAACTTACCTAAGGACATCACACACATCCATGCCCGAGGCAGGATTCGAACCTGCGACCGTGGCAGCAGCGCGTTACCGTGTACATGTGCGCTCCTTGAGCGCATTGTGACTTGCTAGTCAGTCAGTGTGTGGCAGTCCAAGCAATAGGTCGTGACTGAGACGACCAGTGCAGAAAAAGCCCACATGTTCACGGTGTATGGGGAGTGAGGAAGAATGCAGTTCATTGTCGTACGTTGCATGCGGCAAGATATCCCGACAACTATCTAGGCAATTACTTATCAACCTCTGCAAACAAGTTACGTGAAAGCGGTGGTGCAACGCCTAGACGACGTAAGAGAGGGAAGCAAGGGACAACAGAAGAGGGGAAATTAATATTCTTGTTGCTGTTACAGTAGATTCCATCCCTATCACATCTCTCTCCATGAAGAACTGCATGTAAACGATTGAGAGAATTGTGTTAACTTATCTACATGAACATTAAGACAGGATACTTCAAATGTATGATGTATCCTGTATAGTGATGAAGCCACATTTACCAATCATGGCCAGGCAAACCGACGAAACACACACTACTGATCTGTTGACATCCCCGCTGCCTTTGTCGTTGAAACGTCAGCGTCCATGGAGAGTAAATGTATAGTGTGGTATAGTGAACCATCCGCTCATAGGTTCGTGATTCATAGACGTAATACTGAACGCCCGCAAGTATTGCAGCTCCCCAACAGACTATGTTTCATGGATGCTAGAAGTCGTTCCTCTGGAGCCTATGAGAAACCTGAGGTATCAACGTGATGGCTGTTCACCCTTTAATACACGAAGTGCCAACTCATGTCTTTACGAGATGTTTTGAAATCGTTGGATTGGACGCACTGTACCTTGGCTGGTCAGTTCACCGAATTTGACGCCTGTAGACCTTCTTCTGTGGGGAAAGCTGGAAGACGCTGTCTACAAGAACATATCAACTGCAACAAATAATATGCAACGACGTATTACTGCAGCCTGCTCGGACACCTACGCTGAAATGGTAGCAAGTATGCAGCAGTCGTTACCAGACTGTAAGCGTGTGTTGCCGGTGCCGGTTGTAGTTTTGAACACAACCCGTGGTTGGTCAAAATCCAGGTAAGCAATTGTACACTGGATTGTTCTTTAGTGTGTGCTACCACAGGTATTGTACAAGTGCGGTGTGGGAACTTTTCGTAGTACGATATCTCGTAAACGACTCGCTCTAGAATCCTGCAACAAGCACCGCTGACATTCTGATCTTGTTTGTTAATAGCCGGCAGAGGTGGCGAAGCGGTTCTAGGCGCTACAGTCTGGAACCGCGCGACCGCTACGGTCGCAGCTTCGAATCCTGCCTGGGCCATGGATGTGTGTGATGTCCTTAGGTTTAAGTAGTTCTAAGTTCTAGGGGACTGATGACCTTAGAAGTTAAGTCTCATAGTGCTCCGAGCCATTTGAGCCATTTTTTTTGTTTGTTAATGTCAACAGGCATTGTTTCATGTAAAAAGTATATGTTTATGCATAAAAATACACTTTCTGAGTATTATTACAATCTGTTTATTGGCCAACAATACCAGGAGTGTATCTGAAAATTTGGTGTAAAAATCAGAGTGAAACTTCTTCATAACTTCGTTTGACATTCAAGTCTTGTAAGTCGTGATAGGATGTCAAGTTTAAAGGACACTACTACTCAAAGATAAGGGGCGAAGGAAAAGTGGTAGCCCTTGGTGTATGACACAACTACTTCTACATAAACATCTTTACAAACAAATTACTGGGAAAAGAACGATGGGTATACCCCTGCAATATTACCCTGAAAATTTTAAGAGGACGTTAGTATTCGCGAACTATCAGGAAGTGAAGTATGAAGGAGAAGACAAAAAAATGTATTTTCTATGAGAGGTCATTACAGGTGCCACATAGAATACAGAAGTCTAAAAAGAAGTTCGTGTCTCTGACTTAGCGTATTGGCGCCATATTGGAGAGAAAAATAATAGTCTCTGAAAAATCGTCTTCTTTGGATGGATGTCCCAGAAGATCCTGTCGTGTCTATGGACACAAGTCAGTGTCTTGTCATATCACTCGCATTGCGTCCATTCTACCATAAATAGGATCGTAACGCATAATTTTCTAGCTTTCGTTTGCTTGTGATACATGTATAGCTCTGCACATTCTTTTGCTTGATCATCTGTCAACAACTAACATATTTGGCCCAAATGTATAGTGTTTAGGAGTCAAATACGCTGATTTCTTAAGACTGTAACAAGTAGAATATGCAGGGGAAATAATATTCTTTTTAGCCTTTTTTTAAGCCGCAGCACAAATAACTCAGACTTCTTAGCAAATATCAGCTATAAAACACACATTTCTGCGTCTCTTATGTGGGGTTAACCGAATATTCGCTGTATGTAGAAATGGTAGCTTCAGAAACGAGTTGTCAAAATGTACGCTTTCCATATTTATTGATAACACGTAGGTCCTGGAAAAGAAACAGCACAGAGCGTCTCCTGAAAGTATCTATATTGTTACAGAAGGAAGGCACTGGAAAATCATTGATATACGTGGATTCTCATGTATTCGATAGTATTAGAATATTACGCTAGTGTTAACCCTTTCCTACGCGTTGGAACCTAAAAGTTCCGTCCACTTTCTAAAGTCATAAAACACTATACTGTTGAATTCATACACTAACATTCAATCGGGACGTCTGTGTGTCTGTGCTGCAGCACAGAAAACCTTTGGCTGCGTTAGTTCAATATCTTTGCCGATAGAGGACAGAAAAATGCGAGAGACAGTCGTATCTTTGTGTTGCTCATTTCCTCATAAGAGTTCATAGCCCCTACTAACATGGCAGGACATTATATATCCTCAGAAGGCCCGCTTGTGTTTTGTATGTAAATTAAAACAAATATTTTCCTCCGGTAATAGTATCTCCAAAAATTAAATCCTTTGGTGTAGGTTTTCATAGTTTGAGCAAGAAACGGTTAATGATATCTTAGGATAATAGGAAATATTCTACTCACTAAATTCGATCATAGACACAGAAATACGTAGCGAAATGGCTCTGAGTACTATGGGACTTAACGTCTAAGGTCATCAGTCCCCTAGAACTTAGAACTACTTAAACCTAACTAACCTAAGGACATGACACACATCCATGTCCGGGGCAGGATTCGAACCTGCGACTGTAGCGGTCGCCCGGTCCCAGACTGAAGCGCCTAGAACCGCTCGGCCACACCGGCCGGCAATACGTAGTGAAATTGATAGCCTTAGAAGTTGGTGAGTTCGTAATTCAAGTAAGAAGATGCGCTGCAGGTAAATATGATGTGTCAAATGAAAGTGTCGGCATCAGGAAAATATCGTAATGCTTTTAGTTCACAGTGAGCTTTAAGCGGCACTGTGGAACAAAAGAAAACAAGCCAAAAACGTTCCGGGTGGGTCGTAAGTTTGGGACCTCTCAGGGCTTGTACTGAGAGATTACATATTGCGGCTTTTAACCCTTGTTTTGGAACTATGTCATAATATCCTCTTAACTGAGGAGACCATTAGGACTGCTTTCAGCCTCATTTCGTATATTCATCACCGAACAATTCGAGTACAAGTCGATTGATTACAATGGATTAGGATGTCATAAGATAATCGAAAGGAACAATAAGAATGGAGGACATTGAGGAGAGTAAAAGACAAATTCAGCTGTGGAATTAAAATTCATTTTGAAAGAATATGTATTACAGATTCTCTGACACTTTCATGCTCTGTAAAGGGGAGAAAGAAATACAGGTGTTGTTTAATGGAACGGACAGGGCTAATGACCATAGTATATGGCTTAAGAGCAAACCAAAGATAGGTGAAGGGAATGAGGAGTAAAAGAAATGTTAGCGATTAACTCACCACAAAAGTTTAGAGAACATGTAGTAGCAGATTTGAAGATTACTGCTGACTTTGTTACAAAATAACACATGACGGACAAAGCAAAGAAGACATGAGATGCAGGCTAATACAAAGTGATTGTTCGTCAATATAAGAGGTCTCCTTGTATCAGTACCACGACATGTGCTATATCCTCCCAAAAGTGGTCCACGAATGAATGAAACTACAACTATTACTACTACTACTCTTATTACTACCTTCGTGTTAAAAAGAGGCAATTATCTACCTCAACTCAGTATCTCCGAACGTTTGTAACTCGTGAAGCAATTAGGATTCTTGCGTATTCAAACGATTCCGCTATCCCCTGTTCGCACAGTAGAGGAATCGACGGCGCAGCTCGCTTCCAGTCACAAACGTAACCATTTCAATAGTTACTTAGCAGATAGTAAACTTTCGTATGCGATGCGAGCAGATGGGCGGAAGCGATATTGACTTCGTCGAGTGCTTATACAAAGGACTCCTGTGTGAATATGGCGTGATGTTGCAAGCGGTGCGTGGCTGAAGGCACGCACCTGGGGGTGCCACAGTTGAAGAATATCGAGATAGGCCACGCACAGGGGACCGAATCAGCCTCCAACACGATGCGGATGAGCCATCATCTTCACTTTTCAGAGGTCCAAAGACAGGGGATTCCAAAGGGAATAAGGCAGGTTTCAAGGTAAGTACTAATGTTCACGCTTGCTGTATAAAAGCAGTTGGTGTTAACCGTATCTTATAATGTATCCGACCTCGTCTTATCCGGTAAGCTATTTTTCACATTTCTTCCATTCTCGACAGTTTGATGCCGTACTAAATTGTTTCTTTGGGGCAATATACTTTATAGTACTTTCCCTAGACGGTTATTTTTATCCCTGTTCACAGTAATGTCTCATTCATTATTAGTTTTTCCTCCGCTTTTTTCTAGGCCTGGCTCATTCAGCACTCATGCTTTGTAAATTTTTTTAAGCATCTTTTGGGTGTACTCAGTTTTACTTTTAACGTGGATAACTACCCGAAAGCTGCGTTTCCGTAACTGCCCATCTACGTTATGAAAATATAACCATTGTGAGTGCTCGTCATTGATTCTTGTTGGGTGTCAACGCTATGGTTCTGTATTTTTACAAATTCAAAAAAAATCACATAGTGATTTGTATTTTTGACAGATAAGCCTGAAGATGCCTCTTTGCTGACGTGAAACCGGTAGTTGCAAATAAAGTATCTTCATGCAGCTATGCGGCTTTTGGAAACAACTCATCATTCTTGACTTTTCAATTTTTGTAATTTTTATGATAATTTGAACAGTTACTGAGCGTTATTATTGTTACTCATAATGTCTATGAGCCGTGGTTGCCCTCTGCCAGAATGTTATTTGTAGACCACCACAAATTATCAAATTCTGTGACTATATATAATGACTAGTAAATTATTTTTCCTCTTTGCTGACAATAAAAGTCATGGCGTAATTAATCGTGTCGTTTATGGTATTACCTTTGTAAAAATCAAATTACCTAGCCCTCAATCCACACAGTTATTTATGGATTTCTAATCTTTAACGTAGTTTTTCTTGAGTTCTCCTAAAGTGCTCCATTATTTGGTCAATATGACTTTTACAGTAGCGGATTTACGGTAGGAACTACTTTTAATTCGCACAACACGAGAACGTTTCCAAATATTACTCGTAGATGTCCGTCCACACAAGAGAGATTCATTTGATAATGTAAAATATGCTACTATCTGAGATTTTAGTCCGCAGCTCGCGGTCGTGCGGTAGCGTTCTCGCTTCCCACCCCCGGGTTCCTGGGTTCGATTCCCGACGGGGTCAGGGATTTTCTCTGCCTCGTGATGACTGGGTGCTGTGTGCTGTACTTAGTTTAGTTAGGTTTAAGTAGTTCTAAGTTCTAGGGGACTGATGACCATAGATGTTAAGTCCCATAGTGCTCAGAGCCATTTGAACCATTTTTTTGAGATTTAATTTGGTGTAAGTCATCAGCATAAATGTTGCCAGGACCAGATGTCTTTCCTTTCTCTAGCTGAGATATCATTGCAGCCACCTCTTCTTGCACAAAATAAGTGAGTATTCGCTGTCTAGCGTAGGGTGTGTACTTCAGTGCCCTCAAGTTTGTCTTGACTTCATCTTCCTAGTGTGGGAATAGCATCTCGAGGAGATATTCGGCAGAATTCTCACAATTAGCTGTCACGAAGTTACGACCTTTCTTAACGGTTGATAACATCAGAGATGATTTAACTATTTAACCTAAAATTCTGTAGGAAAGGATCCGTATGTTTGATTGTAATTGGTTTTGTACATACCGACCCCAGCGCTCAGATTCTGTTCTCATACCGTTGTATTTTTGTAGTCACCTCTTTTGTTCCTGTGCGCCAACAGACTTTTTGAAGTGCCTTCACCGTCATCTCTCTGTTGTTTTGAATACTCCAGCTACGCACTCCTGCGGTTTTAGGCAGCTGGCCAACTCGTTTCGTAGGAGTGACTGTTTTTTGAGCGTGTCGAATATTGTTAACCACGACCTCCTGTCTCGTAAACTGACATACGGCCGGAAGAGCGGTGTACTGACCACATGTCCCTCCATATTCACATGTACACAAGCGATATCTAGTTGGATGTATTTTCTCACTTAGCTTATGGATTTCAGCCGTAACCACTTGTCTTCGTATTACATTTGCTTGCGCTACTGTAATGAGGTTTTCATGCCCTTGGCTCATGGTGGTCGTCGAATAGATGGTCTCTAGGAGAGGATTGTGTCCAGTCAAAAACCGTTCGACCATGAGTCTTAGCGAAATCCCTATACACTTGTTCCGCATCTACTACATCGCTTTTCGTTGTATATACTTTTGGTATGAAGTCTGTTAGGTGCTTGATGTCCGTTGGCAGGTCGTCTACAGATTTTATATGCTGTCAGGGTTTGTTCAGTCTTTTAATGAGCCTGTTGTAATTTAACATTGCGCTTAGGTGCCGTTTATTGGTGTAAACATGCTCCGAGGATGGTTGCTAGTAAGCCGAAACCGGTTACCATCTAGTTATATATTTAGGTCATAATAAATTACACAGATCGATGTGTCCCCTTCAGTAGAATACTGAGGTCTTACAATTTTCTGTTTCCTTAATATAACAGAGACATGCAGATTCAGTACCAAATAGAGTGGTCCACATCGGTATTGGTATCGTGCAGTGAATACATTACTGGCTCTGTACTTCCTAATGGTTTATGTTATTTCAGTTAGCAGTTACATTTAAAATAACATAAAAATTCAGATTCATTCTCGTAAATGAAGACAAAGGATCAGACGAATACAGCGTTATTGACAACTATTTGTGCTGTTATAATGACTTTAGCTGTAAACCTCAAGTCATAAACGAGAAAATTGTGCTGAAATATTATAGATATCATGCCACGGTGTTACTTGTACCAGTCTTCAACAATAAGTTATCAATAATTAATACATTTGTTCCTTTTCTGTATCCTATATCAATATCTTATAATGTCCTCTTCGGTAAATCGAAAAAAACTAAGTCTGCGAAGTAAGTTCTCCATTGTTACACCACACAGCGGCGCCTTTCGATTAGTAGACCGTTCTGAAACCGGCATCGAAGACAGTTATTAAACTTTGCAACGGAAACATTATCCAGATCGTCTGCATAAAGGAAGCTGCTCCGTATTGCTGCCCGCAGATAAAAGAGCTTTACTTTAAGCAACGCTCCCTCCTCCAGGAGGAGAGAACCAATATTTGTCGTCAGCTCTGTTTGCAGCTCAACACAGCACAGCACGGCGCCGTGTAGGCTGTTTATTCTGCTCGAAATTCGACTTCAGACGGCGCCAGTGTAAACGGGCTCTCTCAAAGGACTAACGCAAAGGTCTCCTCGGGTTTTAGCGAGTGTGTCTGTCGCTATCTAAATCTCTCTCTCGAGAGCAGGTATCTCACCTGAAGTGATTACAGCGGAGCAGTAATTACCTAACTCCAATTAATTGGAGTTACTGGGACAACGACAGTAATTAGCATAATTAATAGGGGTTTTCACAAAAGAGCAAAAAAAAAGCTTTTGCTGAAAAGCAACGTGATTTTTCATCGGGAAGTTAAACTTAGTTTTTGAAGCGAGCGTAATTATTCTGTTTTTCTAGTGTCAGTCTCACGATGCTGTAATACCCTTATGTGGTGGGCACTTGCCTACACAGGATTCGGTATTTCTCTTTAGCAACGAAGGAAAGCTACAAGCTTTTACAGTGTATACGACGTCTTAAAATTTTACTTATTTGAGGAAAAGTTTACAGCACAGGGCTCTGCATTACTGATAGGGGAAGACAAGATGGTGAGTACCTGTTAACAGATTGTTATTAGGTAATTTATACCTGTTCGTTCAGTACAAATTTTGTAACTGATTTTAAACTAACTTCCTGATGACCTGGACACTTGAAATTTTAGGTGCAGCTCAAAACTGGATGACACTCTGTCTGTTTAGTAGGGGAGGGGGCGGGGGGTGAAAATGTTTGGTAACACTTAATATGTAGGGTGATGTGCACGGCCAATTTGCTGTGTAAGCAGTACCAGAATGCGTTTCTGGAGTGGATGGGCACAGCTAAGCAGAGAGGGGGTATGGAGAAGTGAGAAGTTGGAGGATGAGATAGATAAATGGAAGATCAGATGGAAACAGATATTGGAGAAGAGGAGACAGATGGTGGTGGAAGGAGGAGATGGCCAGAGAGGAGGCGGAAGAGGAGGAAATGGATAGAGAGGGTGAGTATGAAATGGATAGAGAGAGTGGGAAGAGGAAATGGACAGAGTGTGGAGGAGAAAATTGGAAGAGGAGACGGATAGAGAGAGGGGAGGAGAAGATGGATAGAGATAGAGAGGGGGGAGGAGATGAACAGAGAGAGCGGGTTGGCAGGGGGAAATGTGTGCAATATATGTGATATACACTCATAGTGGCAAAGTTGTAGGTACAATGTTAGTATTGAAATAAAAAAATTAAAAGTCATCTCAAATTAATGTTGCTTGCTTCTTTATGTTATTTTTTAGGAAAATAACAAACACATTGATATTAGTAGATACGTATAACACTTTTCTATTTCAGATATGATCAAATGAAAATATACTGAAATTAACTTGAAATTTAACACGTCTCTCTTATAATCTCATCAAAATGTATAAGATCTGTTGAGAAATTTCACACACACAAGACTAAAAGGCAGAAAACCATTATTTAAATAAAAATAAATTTTTTATATAACACCTCCCTAAATCAGACTAAAAAGTTTACTAATTTCCAGCTTCCGGAAAGCAGAACATCAGCAACTATTCTGCTTAACCAAATTATGCAATAATTTGTAGAGAACCGTCAGAGCTGCAATATCAAACCTTTATTACTTAAAGACTAGTTTTGAGCTAAGTTCATTATGAAATCTTCCTAAGAAACAGAAATGATATGATAAGCTCTTTGTACATTGCAAAACTGTGCCACCACACAAAGAGACAATTGGTACATCCCAATAAGCTACGCAATAATATGTATTACGACAGCCATATGAATGTTCATTGTAGTTCAACACATCAGTAGTATAAAGCAGTACAGGGTTGAACTCTATTCACCTAAGACATCGCAGTGTGGACAATATTAGGAAGACTAAGATTGGGAGCGCTTATCGGAACTTCTCCGTCTAGCAGCAACTTTATTTTACATATCTTTATATCTCTTAGAGTCTTTTACTAAGTGGTAACCGTTACATAATTATACCCGTCAGCGTGATTTTAATCATGTTGGACTTTCCTATTTTGGTTCGTCGTACTAAGTTGTGTTTTAAGTTTGTCTGTGATCCTATTTGTCGGAGCAAGAAAATTTGTTTTCGTGTTACTAGCTTAATCAAGGGTTTCGAAGTTTGTTTCATCGATCAGCCGAGTATGGTGCTGGGATGATATAGAAGCGCCCTTGCTTCCATTATAAATTGTAACTTAATATCTTTTTGTAAAGAATTTTGCTTATGTTTCAAATATGTATTCTGTAATGCTTGTTACCGCATGCGCGGACATCCAATTTATAAGAAACTGTAAACAGATAAAAATATAGGTAAAATAAAGCTGCTCCGAGACGGCGCAGTTGTGATAAGCGCCCCCTATCCTAGTCTTTCTAATATCGCCCACGCTGCGATGTGTCTGTTCAAAAAATGGTTCAAATGGCTCTGAGCACTATGGGACTCAACTGCTGTGGTCATTAGTCCCCTAGAACTTAGAACTACTTAAACCTAACTAACCTAAGGACATCACACACATCCATGCCCGAGGCAGGATTCGAACCTGCGACCGTAGCAGTCGCACGGCTCCGGACTGCGCGCCTAGAACCGCGAGACCACCGCGGCCGGCGATGTGTCTGTTAGATGAATTAAATACTACAGACGTGTTGAACTACAGTGAACATTCATGTGGCTGTCGTAATGTATATTACTGTGTAGCTTATTGGGATGTACCAATTGTCATTACTTATGTTTTTACTGCGACACTGTTTTGTAATGTACAATGTGCGTAGTATTTGGTTTCTGTTTTTAGGGCGATTTGATAAACTTAGGCTCGAAACTGGGCATCAAGTAATAGAGGAAATTATTATGAGAAATTTAACAGTTCTCTGCAATTTATTGCATAACTTGGTTAGAGTAACAAGTATAAAATAATTTCCCCAAGGCCTGTATAGATTCCTAACCTACACAGATAGTTCTGAAAATGTGTGGTTGTGAATTTTTTAATTCCTGGAAAAATACCTGTGTGATGTGTAACGAAAAACGTGGGGCACAGAATCAGTCTGAAAAGCTTGTACGGGTGTTACAGTGTAGATTGTGCTCAAAAATGACTATCAAGAAAAAACAGTCGGTGCATTACGCCGTTCCCGAAAAAATCAGCATTGAAGTTAAGCAGTCAGACCGCTGCGTGCGCAAATTCACGCGGCGTGTTAGATATGGATCGCCAGAGGGCGAACAAGAGAGCGATGCAAAAATTGGACATGCGGCGGTAGCAAGGATCGGATCCGAGTCAAAGGCTGAGCAGTCTCAGGTGATATCATCTACTCTATGACAACAACTGACAAAATTGTATCTGGTGGGCCGCTTGAATCTGCGCACACAATGCTTAGCTTGATTGGCTAACTTCAATAGTAATTAACTGGGAAAAGGCGAAAGTATGGAATTTTTTATTAACAATTATTACTCGGCACAACCTATCCTGCAACAGCCTTACAAGATTTTCAGACTGTTTTTGACCACCTATATAACTGAGACATGAATAGTTCACCTCCTAACTATTGTCCATTGCATGCGCAGCACGTTTTTCGTTATAAATCCTACAAGTATTTTCATAGATATTAAAAATTAATAGTAAAAAATTTTCAGAATTAATTGTATGGGAGTTAGGAATCTTTATGGGGCTTGGAGAAATTACTTTATGCTATTTAGTCCGATTTAAAAACGTTGGATTAAATTTTTTTTATTTAAATAATTGTTTTTATCTATGACTTTACCTTAGCTAGTGATTTGATTGGCCGTACCAAAGATCCATATTGTACGGTAAATCAGGCCTGGCAAAGCGTGCCTCACGAGCAACTCCTCCTGAAGTGATTGCTGTGGTGACGTCACAGTCCAGCAGCAGCCCCCACGGTTCGATTGTCTATGGTCAACAGATTGGAGAAGTCTCTCTTAGACCGATTTCTGAAAGCATGGGCTCTCACACCTTCACTGGCTATCCAACTTCAAAGAGGCATCGCTGTTTCGTTAGACCACTTGCTCTCGGTGTTTGGCCAGATTTGCTCATTGATATTGCGCTATCGTTCAGGTTGTCATTTTGGTTCTTGTCTGGTTGTTATTTTGGGTTTGATTCTAATTATTACTTTGACTATTTTCTATTACAGTTCTAAAGAACGTCGAAACGCAAGAATACTGAAAATTGTGTTATCAGTGAGGAGTGGGAGAGAAAGTACTTCTTTGTATATAGAATTCCGAAGAATAACCCAAATGTTTAATGTATGCAAAATTTATCAGGGTAGTAATCTTGCTCGACATCTCTTTTCAATCTTTTTTTTGTGATTTTAGGGCGCACAACTACAATGGTCATTAGCGCCCTGACTAAGTTAGGAATGCACCGCGAGGCACAAGGTTAAAACAGCAACTAAAAGGGACAACACTATAAAAGACGTATTAACAGGCATAGGATTAAAAAACAACAGCATAATCAAACGTCCTTAGACAGGTGTGTCAAGTTGATAAAACGAAGAACGCGAGCAGCAGCTCCTGGGTCATCCGCTAAAATGGCATCCAGAGTACATGGCAGGCCAAGATCAAGACGCAGTGTAGTAAAATCCGGACAGGACGTTAAAATGTGGCGGACCGTCAACAATTGCCCACATGGACAGAACGGCTCCGGCGCAGCTGTCAGCAGATGGCGATGGCTGAACCGGCAGTGTCAATTCGTAGCCGGGCCAAAACGACCTCCTCCCGCCGAGAAGGACGTGAGGAGGACGTCCAAGCCGCGGGAAGAGGTTTCAAGGCCCAAAGCTTGTTGTCCGTAAGTGCAGCCCAATCGGCATGCGATAAACTGCGCCGACAAATGACCGTGCTACAATCTGATGAAGGGACACAACAAGAAGCCGTCCGAGGCTGGAGGACTGCAGCCTTGGCCGCGGCATCTGCAGCTTCGTTCCCAGGGATACCGACATGGCCAGGAACCCACATAAAGCTAACTGGAGACCCGTCGTCCACCAGCTGCTGAAGAGAGCGTTGGATCCGGTGCTTGAAAGGGTGAACCGGTTACGGATCACTGAGGCTCTGGATGGCGCTCAGAGAATCGGAGCAGATGACATAAGCAGAATGTTGGTGGCGGCAGACGTAAAGAACAGCCTGGTAGAGGGCAAAGAGCTCAGCTGTAAAGACCGAACAATGGCCATGTAGCCGGTATTTGAAACTTTGTGGCCCGACAATAAAGGAACACCCGACCCCGTCATTGGTCTTAGAGCCATCTGTATAAATGAAGGTCATATTAATGAACTTCGAACGAAGTTCTACAAAACGGGAGTGGTATACCGAACCGGGGGTAACCTCCTTTGGGAGCGAGCTGAGGTCAAGGTGAACGCGAACCTGAGCCTGGAGCCAAGGTGGCGTGTGGCTCTCGGCCACTCTAAAGGTTGCAGGGAGTGAAAAATCAAGGTGTTGAAGGAGGTGACGAAAGCGAACTCCAGGGGGTAGCAGAGCAGAGACATACAACCCGTATTGACGGTCGAGAGAGTCGTCAAAAAAGGAACGATACGATGGGTGTTCGGGCATTGACAGCAGCCGACAGGCGTAACGACAAAGCAGTATATCGCGCCGGTAGGTGAGTGGCAATTCAAGGGCTTCAGCATTAAGACTCTCGACGGGACTAGTATAAAACGCTCCGATCACAAGACGTAAACCCCGATGTTGTATGGAGTTGAGGCGGCGTAAGATGGAAGGCCGTGCAAAGGAGTATACAAAGCTCCCATAATCCAGCTTTGAGCGGACGATCGACCGATATAGGCGAAGTAGGACGGTTCGATCCGCTCTCCACGACATACCACTGAGAACACGGAGGACATTTAGAGAACAGGTACAACGGGCAGCCAAATATGACACATGTGGAGACCAGCTAAGTTTCCTGTCAAATGTAAGACCTAAGAATTTTGTTGTCTCCACGAATGGGAGAGCAACGGGACCGAGTCGTAAGGATGGTGGGAGAAACTCTTTGTAGCGCCAGAAGTTAATACAGACCGTCTTCTCGGCAGAAAAACGGAAGCCATTGGCGACACTCCAGGAGTAAAGACGGTCAAGAGAACGCTGAAGACAGCGCTCCAGGAAACATGTACGCTGCGCACTGCAATAGATGGTAAAATCGTCCACGAAAAGGGAGCCTGATACATCAGCTGTGAGGCAATCCATTATTGGATTGATCGCTGTGGCGAAGAGAGCGACGCTCAAAACGGAACCCTGTGGCACTCCATTCTCCTGGCGAAAGGTGTCTGACAGGACAGAACCCACACGTACCCTGAACTGTCGATCCATTAAAAAGGTACGAATAAAAAGAGGGAGGCGACCGCGAAGGCCCCATGTATGCATGGTGCGGAGAATGCCCGCCCTCCAACAGGTGTCGTAAGCCTTCTCCAAATCAAAGAACACAGCCGCGGTCGGGCGCTTCCGCAAGAAGTTACTCATAATGAAGGTCGACAAGGTAACCAGATGGTCAACAGCAGAGCGGCGCCTACGAAATCCACATTGTACATTGGTAAGTAGGCTTCGAGATTCGAGCAGTCAAACCAAAGGAGAGTTAACCATTCGCTCCATCACCTTACAGACACAGCTGGTAAGCGAGATGGGTCGATAACTGGGAGGCAAGTGCTTGTCCTTCCCCGGCTTAGGAAACGGTACAACAATAGACTCGCGCCAGCAAGCGGGAACATGTCCCTCAATCCAGATGCGATTGTAAGTACGAAGAAGGAAACCTTTACCCGCAGGAGAAAGGTTCTTCAGCATCTGAATATGAATAGAATCAGGCCCTGGAGCGGAGGACCGTGACCGGGCAAGTGCATTTTCGAGTTCCCGCATGGTGAATGGGGCATTGTAACTTTCACGATTCGAGGAGTGGAAGTTAGGTGGCCGAGCCTCCTCTGCCTGTTTTCGGGGGAGGAAGGCAGGGGGGTAATGAGTGGAGCTCGAAACCTCTGCGAAAAAGCGGCCGAAGGCATTGGAGACATCCTCAGGGGCCACAAGGACGTCATTCGCGACCGTCAAGCCAGAAACTGGTGAGTGGACCTTAGTGCCAGATAGCCGGCGCAGGCTACCCCAGACAACAGAAGAAGGAGTAAAGCTGTTGAAGGTGCTTGTGAAAGCAGCCCAGCTGGCTTTCTTGCTTTCTTTAAAAATACGACGACACTGCGCACGTAATCGTTTATAATTGATACAATTCGCCACTGTAGGGTGGCGTTTAAAGGTGCGTAAAGCACGTCGACGAACACGTAAAGTGTCTCTACATGCTGCGGTCCACCAGGGGACCGGTACGCGACGTGGAGAAGAAGTAGTGCGAGGGATGGAATATTCAGCAGCAGTGAGAATGACTTCCGTGAGGTGTGCGGCCTGACTATCGCAGCTTGTGAAGGTTTGATCCTGAAAGGTCGCCCTGGAAGAGAAGAGCCTCTAGTCTGCGTTGGAGATGTTCCAACTAGTTGAAAACGGAGAGAGGGTATGATGCAGGAGATGGATAACACACGGGAAGTGGTCGCTCGAATATGTATCAGAAAGTGCATACCACTCAAACCGGCGTGTAAGTTGGGTAGTACATACAGATAGGTCTAAATGGGAATAGGTGTGAGAGGTGTCTGAAAGAAAAGTAGGGGCGCCAGTATTGAGGCAGACAAGATTGAGCTGGTTGAAAACGTCTGCTAACAGGGAGCCCCTCGGGCAGGATGCTGGAGAGTCCCAAAGAGGATGGTGAGCATTGAAGTCTCCAGTTAACAAAAATGGTGCAGGTAGCTGAGCAATAATTTGCATCATGTCTGCCCTGGTAACGGCAGACGACGATGGAGTGTCAACGGTACAAATGGAAAATGTAAAAGTGGGGAGAGTAATGCGGACGGTAACTGCCCGCAGGCCGGTGTGCAATGTGATGGGATCATAGTAGATATCATCCCGGACCAGCAACATAACCCCTCCATGAGCCGGAATACCTGCCACAGGGGGTAGGTCAAAAAGTACAGAGGTGTAGTTTGCCAAGGCAATGTGATCGCATGGGCGTAGCTTCGTTTCCTGGAGGGCTACGACGAGCGGACGGTGCAAGCGGAGCAGCAATTTCAAGTCCTCTCGGTTGGAGCGAATGCTGTGAATATTCCAGTGAATAAGCACCATCGTGAGAAGAAGAAGATGCAAGAAGGGGTCATCTCGAAGGCCGCTGAGGGCCCGGCTTCGAGCGAGCACTGCCGCCGCTGGCAGAAGGCGGACAGTCATCGTCCATTTGTTCTATAGGTTCATCGGCCATCTTGTTAAGATGGCTGGGAGGGGGAGCTTCCTCCGCTGGTGAACGGCCAGATGTTCGGCTACCAGCGGAGCGGCCAGGCGAAACGGATGACGGCCTGGGGCGTCAACCTCTGGGTGGCGCGGGAGAAGAAATGAGCCGTGGCGGGGAAGGAGAACTGTGCTTCCTATGAGCCTTCTTGGAAGGTCGTTTTGTGGAAGTATTGGTCGATGGCTGAGAGTTCGAGGTACGTAGGAGGTCTGCACGAGACGGTTCCTTCTTGAAGGCCCGTGCATCTGACTTCTGGGTCTTCGTCCTGGCAGATGCTGATAAAGGTGCTTGTGTCGGAGGGGTGACGGGAGGAAGAGGAGAAGTCGACCGGGCTATCTTAGCACTGGCCGAACGGACGACCGTAGTGCTGAAGGTCAGATCGCATGTCTGCGTCGCCACCTCCCTGGTAGTCCGAGGAGAGGCGAGGACAGTACTGTATTTCACCGCTGGGAGCAGCGTGGGCTTCCTACTAGCAAATAGCTTGCGAGCAGCCGAGGTGGACACTTTCTCTTTGACCCGAATTTCTTGGATACAGCGTTCTTCCTTGTAGATGGGACAGTCGCGGGAGGACGCTGCATGGTCACCATGACAGTTCATACAACGAGGAGACGGAGGTGGACAGTCACCCTCGTGGGCATCCCTGCCACAAGTGACACATTTAGCCGCATTGGAACAAGACTGGCGAGTGTGATTAAAACGCTGACACTGGTAGTAGCGCGTAGGTGTCGGGACATAGGGGCGAACAGAAATAACCTCGTAGCCCGCTTTGATGCGCGACGGCAGCTGAACACTATCAAAGGTCTAGAAAAGTGTCAGGGTCGGTACAAGGTCATTGTTGAACTTTTCAATGACCCTATGGACAGCCGTGAGGAAAGATTGAATCTCCTCGTCAGTCAATCCGTCGAGTGATCCAGTATATACCACACCACGAGACGAGTTTAAAGTGCGGTGAAACTCCACCCGGACAGGAAACGTGTACAGGAGTGTGGTCCGAAGCAGTTTTTGTGCCTGAAAGGCGCTCTCAGTTTCTAGTAACAAGGTACCGTTACGCAACCTGGTACAAGACTTGACCGATCCGGCTATGGCATCTACGCCTTTCTGGATAACGAAAGGGTTGACAGGAAAAATCCTTTCCGTCCTCAGATCGAGAAACTACGAGGAACTGTGGGGCAGGCAGTAGTACTTTTGTCACTGGTGGCTGGTCAAGTTTCCGTGGACAGAAGTCGAGAGAGAAGAAGAGAAATCCATTGCGGAGGAATACCCCATGATTGCCAGCGTCTCCGGTGGCGCGCTCCTTCCTTGTGGGGGACCCTCTCAGAGGGCACTCCCGCCTTAGGTGATTGTTCACACCTCAGGTCACACCTCCCGAGAAACGGACGGAGGGACCAATCGGCATGGTCGGAAGGTGTCAGCTCAGGCAATCACCCCTTCCTGGGCCTGGCCTTTACCAGAGGGTACGTGTGTACCTTACTTGTCTACCCAGGGCGGGGAATTACGCGTTACTCCGTCACCGGCTACGCGTGCTAACGCGTGGGTCGGCCTTCAGGTACGCACAGGGAGGAAGGAAGAAGAGGAAAAAGAAAGGAGAGAGGGAAAGAAAGGACAGACTGTCTCAAACGGCGAGGCGGAGACCAGAGAAGGCAAGGAGAAGAAGGCAAGGAGAAGATGGCAAGGGAAAGAGTAAGTAAGACAGTGAGATGGAGAAGAACAAAGAAAGGAACCAACCAAAGGAAGGAAGAAACCAGAAGAAGTGAACAAACCAAAATGACCGCAAATATAGGTCGTGGAACCGTCCGTCTCCGGACGCAGGCGCTAACTACCCCCTTGAGGGGGAGGGACTCCTTTTAGTCGCCTCTTACGACCGGCAGGAATACCTCGGGCCTATTCTAACTCCCGGACCCGCAGGGGGGTCTTTTCAATCAATGAAGGAACATACAGACGTTACTCTCATGAGGCTTTAGCGCATATGTAAAAGAAATTCTATAACTTTAATTGCGTTATACACCATGAACCACCATGTTTTAGAAGTGGTCTTCAAGAATATGTCTGTAGTGTACAAAATGATCCGTTCATCACAAATGTAAATATTTAACGTATGTACATACATATATTTAACATATTTACATTAATGAGACCATTAATGTACGTACAAGAATGTGAGACAAATAAGTAACACTTAGAGTTTTAGTAGTCTTGTGACGTTTAGGTATAGGGTCTAGGTGGGTCTCACGAACCACACTGGGTGACAGTCTTTGCTGCAACTGGCCGACGTGGCTACGTCGGGGCTGTGACGGCACTGCGGAGTCGGTTGGAGGGAGAAGCGATCGCTGTAGGGGAATGTCTCGAGAGCTACGCTTTGCCAGCCTGATGTGGATGATTGCAAAGATTCTTTGGCTTAGCCTCGTGATAGACGCTATGCATTTAACTTTAAAAAAAGTAGTGGTAATGTAAGCTGAAAATTTTTGTGTACAGGGGTAGTTTTTCGTAAGAGCGTGCAAAAATGTATGAAGACATAGAGAATGGTCCCATGAACAATTTGAGGTAGGGAACCTTAAGGGCATACGGAAGAAAATTTTCCCACTTCATCTCACATTATTGTTTTCCAGTTTATTTACAACTAAAATGCATACAAGTATACACGTAATGTGTGGTTTATTTATATGTACATTCTTTATTTCCTGCAAGGAAACAAGAGCCTTATTACTAGGAAGTCATGATGCAAGTGTTGTTGGCTTCACTTGTCCAAAAGGTGGCACTGTAATATCGTATTTACAGTGTTCCATGACATGAATGACAGACCCATTCATTACTCAGTGCTATTCAGAGGTGTACAGTACATTACGATGGAATGGTACTGGTATAGTTTCGCAGAACTCACTGACATGCACCTTGTGTAGTTGCAATACTCTCGCTGCTGAGAGGCTGTACAGGGAACAATTTCCTAACAGGCATATGGAGGTAATTCCGTGAGTTACGCAGTGCATTTGAGCGGTCATAGCTCTGTAATTAACTTATTGTTGCGCGTCTATTTCCGAGAATGCCCCACCACGTGTAAGTAACAACTCTGTGGGTAGTTAAATAAATAAATAAGTAAATATAAAGAGACAAATGGGTAAAGGAGACGGAGAGGGAGACATGGTGCATCAAAGCAATAGAGATATGGAATTAGATTGATACACAGATAGAGTTAGTAAGTGTTATAGAAAGCGATCTTATTAGAAAAATGTATGGAAATATCAAAAGGCAATTATAACTGTGTATCCATGAGATTACAATGAAATTGGTGTCCAAATTTTACGGATCTCACATGAACGTGATCCATAATGACCGGATGATACAGTATGAGATCCTCAGAACATAATAATTACATTATATCAACAAAAGGCAATTGCAGTTAATCTCATGTAGCTAACAAAACAATAACTACCAATATATGGACTGGCATGAACAAACAACTCATTTTGGAGATGAACCGAGCAGGTGGTTAATCATATCATAAAACTCACATTTAGCAAGAGAACGGCGAGCTTCAGTGCAGAAAGGGATAAGGCCAGAACAATACATTACTCCTTTTAACGTAAGTAAGGCCAGACCAAGGGTAAGTGGCTGCATGCCATTAACAGGGCTAGGCTGCGACCCAACAATAAAAATAAAAATGTGTTCACCTCTAGCGAGATGGTGATTGGTTGAAGCCATACTTGGCGATGCAGAGGTGACACAGTGGGGAGGTCCCCATTATATAAAAGCATTTTCATACCTAAAATCTCTCTCTCTCTCTCTCGTCTCGCAGCGGACGCACAAGTGTGTGGAAATAAGTGAGTGCGTTGAGAGCTTTGCTTTCTGGCGAAGTGACCACGATATGTTTCATGTATCACGGGACAGATAGCAAAGTGGTAGATAACTATTCCTGCAAGATTTTTGTGGGCAAAGAAATTGTGCACGTCAGTCCAACCCATAGCGAGTGTGCAATAGCCATTATTTTGACTAGGGAAAGATCAACATTCTATGGAACGCAGGAAAGTTGCGACTGAGTGAATTCAGTCAAGACCAGAGTAGGGAATTAGCATTTCATATCCAGCACAGAGATAACGCCGTTGCAGATGCTGCTTGGTAAAGTACCATTGTGCATTAGGCCAGAGTAAATGTTTAGTCTAGATTTTGCTCACTCCAACTTGCTTATGCTTTGACCTTTCAATATCAAATGCTAGGAGACTAACCTACCCTCACATTGAGTACATGATCGTTTTTTTCATTAGTTCAGAAAGTAAATTTATTCTCCACCAACTCAGTGCATTGATCAACCACGACAATGTAGATTTAAATGAGCTGATGAGGATTTTTAATAATCATTACTTCCTGTGATAAAAAATTTTCATGTTTAGAGATAAAGATTTTAATAATCGCTATTGCAGTGTGTAAAAGAAGTAATTTTTTTTAATTGAGTGTCAGAAGTAATTGAACATGATTGTTGTTTATCACTTGACCCGTGAAAGCAACAATTGATAAATTATATGTAGAATAAAAAAGGGAATAGATGTGTTGTCTTTCTTGAACAGACCCCAAATTTTCACTTTTGTTAATTCATGCATTATAGATATGTGACAGCAGTATTTCTAATGAATTTTCTTACAATCCACACCAGATGTTAGCTACCTTACAGGGCCAGGACACCCTGGCCTTGAGAAGACAGTTCAGATGTTTTGTCCATTTGTGCGCTGAGTGGTAAGCTGAGTTTGCACACATTAGTACACTTACTGTCAGATACAAAGGTTGGACATACGACAAAATAACGCAAGAAACATAAAGGAAAGAGTCGCTGGCTGTGAATAACTGAATGGTACGTTCAGCCACATAGTGGGAACGAGTTTTCATCCTCCGCACGCTACGGAAACTTTATTTATAGTATGTAAGAGTTGTGTCCTTAGTGTATCTGTTGAGTTTAGGCCCCCACGAGCGTACAGAAGTGCCACAACATGACGTGACATGGAGTCGACTAAAGTCTAAAGTAGTGCTGGAAGGAATTGACACCAGGAAGCATAAGCATGCAGGATTATCCATAAATCCGTGAGCGTACGGGGGGGGGGGGGGGGGGAGGAGGAGAGATCTGTTCTGAACAACATGTTTCAAGGTATTCTACATATGCTCAATAATGTTCATGTCTGTGGTGGACAGTGGAAGTGTTTAAACTCGGAAGAGCTGTTCCTGAAGCCACTCTGTTGCAATTCTGGACGTTTGAGGTGTCGCATTGTCATGCTGGAATTGCCCAAGTCCGTTTCAATTCACAATGGACATGAATGGAGACAGGTGATCAGATATGATGCTTATGTATGCGTCACCTGTCAGAGTCTTATCTAGACATATCACTCCAACTCCACACGCCCCTCACCATTACAGAGCATCCACCAGCTTGAACAGTCCCCTGCTGACATGAAGGGTCCATGGATTCATGAGGTTGTCTCCATACCCGTACACGTCCATCTGCTCGATACACTCTGAAGCGAGACTCGTCCGACCAGATGTCAGTGGGCCCAGGCGAGGTGTAAGGCTTTTGTCTTGCATTCATCACGATTGCCCCAGTGGGCTTTCGGCCGAAAGCCCATATCTATGATGTTTCAATGAATGGTTAGCACTCTGAGCTTGTTGATGGCCCAGTATTAAAATCTGCAGCAATTTGTGGAAAGGGTTGCACTTCTGTCGGGTTGAACGATTCTCTTCAGTCGTCGTTGGTCCCGTTCTTGCAGGATCATTTTTCCGCCGCAGTGATGTCGGAGATTTGATGTTTCACCGGATTCCTAATATTCACGTTACCCTCGTGAAATGGTCGTATGGGAAAATCCCCACTTCATCACTACCTCGGATGCTGTGTCTCATCACTCGTGCGCTCACTTAAATCTTGATAACCCGCCATTGTAACAGCAGCAACCGATCTAACAACTACGCCAGTCACTTGTTGTCTTATATAGGCGTTGCCGACTGCAGAGCCGTATTCTGTCTGATTTGTATCTCTGTATTTGAATGGGCATGCCTAAACTAGTTTTTTTGGCGCTTGAGTGTAGAATGTAATTTTGATGTTACAATGAAGGAGCACAATACAATGAATTTCAATTATCGTTATTTATTAGTCACGAATACTTATATGGACAACATGTCCGTACAAATACGAACAAGGAGGGGACCGAAGGATCAGCTAACATGAAAAAAATGGGAAAAGTGACAAAAAATGACAGAAATTCTATCTTTTAGTCATGTAGATAAACATCACATTGTTTATTAGGATTCGGGTGCAAACACTATGCAGTTCATTTCTCGTCACAAGAGTATTGTTTCCTCTTTAATATAAATCTATTCAACGCAAGTTATACTGGCTAAGAAAGAAAAAAAAAAGTCGTTGTGACGCTTCATATTTATGAATGTATGTAACTGCAGTTCTTTTGACGAATGACGGCTACAGTTTTCGATGGTGGTTCTATGTTTAAACACATTAATTCACTCAGCAGAGCTACCAAGGTACTGGTAGAATTTGATATTTAGTTCGATTGAGCTTCATGAGAATATGTAGCACAGGTGCGTTAACTGTGAATTTGATGCATGGAGGCCACCAAGAAAGCTTTTCCGCGTCGGAGTTACTCCGAGGGATGTACAGTTATTAGCCGTGTCATTGCCTTAATGAAGACGAGCATTTTTGCGCATGAAATACACGCGCGTAGTCGCTGGACCCTCGCATGCCGAGGTACTGGGGAGTGGCTCTGCATCCAAGGAAGCGGACTTGGATTATACACCTCAACGATAAGAAATTTTTTTTAATGTAGGAGACTAATTTTTGTGGATTTTAGTCTTCTGAGTCCTAATTGCGTAACAAAAATGGCGTCTTAATCACTGTTTTGTTTTATAATTAACACTAAATATGTCATAATGTTTTGTTTTATAATTAACACTAAATATGTCATAATGTAATATTTTCGTGATTTTAGTGATACATGTTTCATATACTAATTTAGTTAGTAACTGTATTAAGCCAAACTTATGGTGACAGTTCTGCTGACTTTAAAAAAAAAAAAAAAGTTCAAAATGGCTCTGAGCACTATGGTACTTAAATTCTGAGGTCATCAGTCCCCTAGAACCTAGAACTACATAAACCTAACTAACCTAAGGACATCACACACGTCCATGCCCGAGGCAGGATCGAACCTGCGACCGTAGCGGTCGCGCAGTTCCAGACGTGGCGCCTAGAACCGCTCGGCCACCTCGACCGGCTGACTTTAAAAGAATCTATATACTGTACCTTGTTCTTTTCATAACCCTAAACACCTTATTTTGTTTTCATATAAATCGTATTCGATGTTGAACATCGATCCCACCTGTTCCCTTAACTCCTATGGAGTTATTTCTTTACTAAAGATCAAATTACCATTTGTGATTTGTAAACCATTGGTTTCAACGACGCGAAGTATTACGACTGAGTACGTGAACACTTTGTAACAGAGTCCTCGTCAGTCCAACCTGCTGATATGCACTTCAGGACAAACAAATTGCACGAAGTGTTACATATGACTAACCTTCATGTGAAAGCAGGTTTCAAAAGCATGTGTCCTCACAGGTGTGGTCCGCAGCTCATGGTCTAGTGGCTAGTGTTGCTGCCTCTGGTTCATGAGGTCCCGGGTTCGATTCTCGGCTTTGTTGGGGATTTTCTCTGCACGGGGAATGGGTGTTTGTGTTGTCCTCATCATTTCATCATCATCATTCGTGGCAGTGGCTAGATTTTTCTGAGTAAAAAACTTGGCTGTGTAAAAACTGGAACTTTCTACGGGTGCTGATGACCGCGCAGTTGAGCGCCCTACAAACCAAATATCATCATCCTCACCGGCGTCCATTCACATTCCAACATCCCAGGCGTGCTCCGAATGAGTTCCTATTTCATCGATAGTGTCAACAGGACGGGAATTGTATATACATAAACAACGAGTTCAAAATGTGAGACATGGCAGGCCATGCTATTGCTGTCTACCAGCAATTAGGTATCTGGAATAGTAATTAAATCAAAATAGTGCAGTTTACCACTTTGTAATTTGTGCCTCCATTGCGATGTTTCAGAAAACGAGGAAGAGTCAAATGAAAACCTTAAATCTGTAATAACAAACCGAAGTATCGCGCCGTTATCCTGTAAGTTGGGAAGCGTGCTACAAACAGCGTGCAGAATGGCCTGTAGGTGGCAGCATAGTGCAGATGAACACATACCGTCGCAGTATCAGTATAAAGCTGGCCGCCCAACTTGCGGCTTGCACCAGGGAAGAAGAGCGTTCTGTTATTCGGTTTTTGCGTAATGAAGGTGTGAAACATGTTGAAATTCATCGACGAATGAAGGTTCAGTACTGTGGTGCATGTTTGGCACAGCAACCCATCTACGAATGGAGTAGGAAGTTCGCAAATGGTGTGACTTCAGTGGAAGATGCTACTCGTCTAGGTCAGGCACAACGAGTTGTGACTCCACAGAACATTGCAGCAGTTGAAGCCATAGAGAAGGAAAACTGCTGAGTTACACTGAATGATATTAGAGCATGTTTACAGATTAGTCATGGGTCAACACACCACACTGTGCATGATGTGCTCCAGTTTCACAAATTGTCTGCAAGATGGATGCCACGGCAGCTGACTACTGAAATGAGAGAACGACTTGTTGATGCTTGTGAAGAAATTCTTCGGCACTTTGAATGAGAAGGTGATGGCTTCGTTGCAAGAATCGTTACTGGGGACGAAACCTGGGTTCACTTCCACCAAGCACTTCCTCATCCACCATACTCTCCAGACCTTGCCCCATGTGATTTCCATATGTTTGCACCACTCAAAGACGCAATGGGAGGAAAGAAGTTCCGTTCTGATGAAGAGGTACGCCACGCGGTGCATTAATGGTTGCGCCGACTACCAAAAGAACTTTTTTCTAAAGGAATTTATGCACTTTGTAAGCGCTGGAGGACTTGCATTGAGCGTAGGAGAGATTATGTTGAAAACTAATACAGCTTTGTACCATTTCTGCACAATGAATAATACTTAAGCAAATATTTAAGGCTTTCATTAGACTCACCCTGATAAATGAAGCCTTAGACATTAGCAGTGTTGTAACACTGGCGTGACTACACTTGTGTATACGTCGTCGGGGAAACCATTGGTTTTCGGACCAATGTTTAGTAGGATTATTTCCTTTTTCATTATCCTCGCCGCTTTCGTCTACTGCTATAATAAAGTATATATTTTTCATCTTCATTAACACGACATTGATTTCATTCCAGATTACTTTGCAATGTTTATTGGTCCGAGTTTGTATCACTTCAGTACCAGCTTGTGTCATTATTTATTAGATTCCGACTCATACTTTATTTTCTTTCGTTACTTCAGATCTTCAAGTAGCAGATCTGGTTTCCAAAGCACACTGTAACGGCAGAGAGACCGTTATGCAAAACGCACTTTGAACAGCACTGCTAGTCAGTGGCCCCAGAGAGGATGAGACTGCTTTCTCTCTCTCTCTCTATCTGTAGATCTGCACACGTTATGACGATAGACGACAGAGTTTAAGGGAGTCAATCGATATTTCCGGTTAATCCTATTGTGGTAATGGTCCCTTACATCATTATAGCGTCAGAAGTCACCGAATCTTGTTAAGGACCACAAGGGCACATTATTAGGTTCGTGTGTATGTGTGTATAAGGTTCGAGTGCAGGTGGCTATCCTACAAACATGCGCACAGATGAGGGAGAGAGAGAGAGAGAGAGAGAGAGAGAGAGAGAGAGAGAGAGAGAGAGAGAGAGAGAGAGAGAGAGGGAGTGAGTGTGAGATGAGAGAGAGAATCGCACATTATACCACAGCGATGGACTGCGTAAAGTTAGGTCGAAAAGGAAGGCATAATGAAGACTGCGATTTTCTTAATAAGATATAAAGATTCTAACTTAAGACAAAGCTAATTCACAAAACATTTGGCATACAACAGTGTCGTAAACGAAGAATTTAAGCGTTCTCAAATCGATGACAAACTTCCTACATAGATAAAAAGACCGAAAAATCTGTTCCACAGCAGCAAAACAGTTTCTAGGGAATGTGACTACCCTTCGCAAACATCCATTTTTGGTAGTGGCTTGGCCTGCCCTCTAAGACGGGGTTGCCAGTCAATACTACTCTTGAGATCTCTGAGGTGGCCCTGAAGAGTCCTTGGCGCTGGTTGACAGGTTCAACACACTAAAACGCGTCGCAACGATGATCGTAAGCACGATGCCCCACACATCGCAGCGATACACAAAATTGGCAACAGTGAAACTTGTCTTAATCTGGACGACGGAGCGGGGAGTCTTCGATCCAGCTTTTACCAGTTTACATTGGTTAATCCTAAGATTTACTAATGTCTCTTAGTAAAAGTTCGAAATCTATGGATATCATGAAAATTTTTGGCCTTTTACCACACGGCGATTGTAAAAATTACGTTTCACCGGCTAATTCCAGGATTTCTTACTTTTACAGTAACACGAGCACTGCACTCAAACTAACGTACTCAGCAGTATGCATTCAGGTATGGGGGCCGCCACAGACTCTGACAATGACTACCTGAAATAGTGCGTTTTATTAAATGGCACTCCAGACCATAATTCCTGGTCGTCGGGCCACAGTCAGGTTCGTACGCACCGCTGTCAGGGGCGCCTCCAGACACGTCTTCGCCCTGGAATCTCATTAAGTGGAGTAGGACTGAGCCCCGATGAACAGTGGAGACGCCCCAGACAGCGGTGGGATGGCAGCCTGACTGTGGCCCGCCATATGGCCCAACGACCAGGGCTAACGGTCTGGGGTGCAGGACCTCTTTGTCATACGCGGCACCCCTCGCAGTACAACGGTATGATGACGATATTGTAAGCCCCGTTTGTTATCCTTTACGGCAAGCTATCCTGGGCTTATATTTCAGAAAGATAATACCCACCCGCACCCTCCGAGGGTTTCTACTGCTTGTCTTGCGCTCGGCAAACTCTACCTTGGCCAGCATGGTCGCCGGGTCTCTCCTCAGTCGAGAAAGTTTCGAGTATTATGGGAAGAACCTCCAACCGTGTTGGGATTTTGGCGATGTAACGTACCAGTTGGACAGAATTAGGCACGATATCCCTCAGGAGGACGTCCAACAATTCTATCAATCAACGCCAGACCAAATAACTTGTTGAATAATGGCCAGGGGTGGACCAACACATTATTGACTGCTCAATTTGTGAAGCTGTCTCCACTGAATAAATCATCGATTTTTTCTGGTATTGTCATCATTTGTTTATACATGTACATCACATCTGACGATTATCGTTCGATTCCGATAATTCCCTCTTGGTGCATGGTTTTTTTTTTTTTTTGCCTTACAGTTTACAATTCTCTCATAAGGTAGGCAGCATACGAAAAAGCTCGTGGGCCGAATGTTGATTGCAGGTAGTTTGGGATGCGTAGAAGGTCTAACGAATGAAGGGACCGAGGATATTGAAAAGGCATCGCGTTTGATCATGGGTTAGCGAAACTGCCCAAGTCCACTGGCAGGCGCTACAAGAGAGTTGATGGGCATCGCGGGGATTTTTGGTGTTGAAATTTTGAAACAATAGATTCCAGGAGCAGTCAGGTAATGTATTACATCGTGACATGTACATCTCAAATGACCATGATGGGGAAAATCAGAGAATAAATGCGGAGGCTTACTGGCAGGAAATGGGAAAATCACACTACCGGAAATACCTTCCGCTAAAAACCGACAGGTAGCTTTGGACTACAGTTCTTGATGAGGTATTTGAACTATTATTTTTGAAAGGTTATTGGCTCTGCTCTATGTACAATAATTCGTTAGTGAGTGCCGATGAATGAGTGGGATAATTAAAAAATGTGATAACGGTTACCTCTGTTGGTTCTGTCGCACTTATTTGTCAGACAGAAACGTTTAGAGTGTCACTGTCAACATCTGACAACACAACAGCGAGCAGTTGTTTGATCGTCACTGGATATGACAATACGTTGACTGCCAGCCGCTTGCTGTACAGATGTTTCAAGTGTTAGGACGATTACCAAATTTTTGAGAGACTTAATTAATGTTGCGCCTGTTGCAGGGTCCCGCAAAAGAGAGACGAGTAATGAGACCAGGAATAAAATTGCCTGTTACTGCAAGAATGATTTTCTGCAATCGGAGGCATATTTATTGCTAATATCAATACATTGTACAACTGCTTTCCCGCATCCCATCATGATGGAAAGTTTATATATAATAGAAGTAATTCTAAACTCAGTCCCATATTCTGGTAATTACAATAAACTGTACTAGTATCCATAAAATATTTTGACAGGAAATAAAAATCAAATACCGATGGACACTTTCGGAACATATCCCACTTTCTTGATTATCAGTAGTTTACTTTCAACGAGAAAGTTTAACCTTGGTTGTTAAGCTTGGAACTTCCATTACTCAGTTATTTCGTCTATTATTTACCGCAGATTTACAGCAAAGAAACAATTATGCATCCATTTATCGATTGCTGCCAACATAGTTTGTCGATAGGAATGTCTATATGGCGTTTAGGAAGATCTCTTTGAGATCCGGCTTAGCAGGCCATTCATATCCAAACCCGCCTCCCAGCGAACTATGGGTAGGGGTTGACACGTCCTGTATCTCTGGTTTTCTTTGGTTGTCTGAGGGTGCTGTTGGCAGTTTGCAGCACTACGGTTCAATAAGATGCAATCTGCGTGGATGCTAGAAGAGCACGTTTACAATACGAGGTTATTAATCCAGAGGTCGCGTAGTTCACGCGTAATTATTTTCTTGGTCCGCTAAACGAAGTTTATGGGAGAGGATTTCACTTAAATTTTCATGATTTGAAAGCACGTCGTGTAGAGATCTGGTCTTTGTGCCTTTGTGAGACGAGCAGATTTCGATGCGAGGAACAGTATCCATTTACAATTAATTCATCCGCATGGTTCGACTTTTAAATTCCCCACACTTTCTACAAATGAGATTTGTCCAATATTCCCGACTGTATACAGACCTTACTTTCTTTCACTTCCTCATGTGTTAAGAACTTTGTCTGCCACTCGTTTCTAAATACTAATGTTGCACGTTATGCTGTGACTTAAATAATTTTGGAGACAATTATATTACTTTATATTCAAATATGTTTTATATCACTTATCCGGCCTAGCCAGCTTAGCAATAGATCTAGGCATTATACTGGAATGGTCGCTAGTCTAAGTGACTTTTCCACAGCTTTATTACTTTTCTTTTCAACAGCTTCCTATTTAATCGAATGTATACTTATGTACATTTAGCAGTTAGTACACGATCATCCTATGCCGAGTGTACGACTTCCCTTCTTTAATGGTAGCAAATTTAGAGACTTCTTACTACGATTAATCTCAAAATTAGTGCCAATCACTGTGAAGGCTATACTTGCGTTTCTATACATGACATTTCAGCACAAAAGGTGTGAGTCATAGTTTAATGCAGGAGGCAGAATCACAGTTTCTTTGTTTGATAAAATGTGATTATTTGATGTCTTGCATTGGAGTGATATAATAATAGTGTGCATCCACACGCCCATGACACACTACAGCCCAAGAATTCCTGTAGCTTATACACTTTTCATAAAACACCACTTGTTTGATTCGACTATTCAGGTTCATATAAATTGAATTTTTCTTTGCTATGCCCATAGTAAATCATCACGCTCAATAAACATTCCCTGTCTAGATCATTTTCTGTACCTTTTGCAGTCAGATAGCATTATCAGTTTGATTCATGTGTCTAAACGTAGTATACGATAGGCCATTTTTCCAATTTAGGACATATGGAGGAAAATTTTTTATAGGTAATGAGTTTTTCAGAACGTAAAATGAAACTTACGAATTGTAATCAGCAAGCATTGTTGTACGTGACGAGTATCTGCATTCTAACTTGCCCGGAAAGGCACAGTATTTTCTGGCAAGCGAAGGAGGTGTAATTCACTGTGTTATTCGAAGTGTTCATTTCATAAGTCTCCCTTCACACGACATCACACCACCTCTCCGAATTTTACTGACCGAACTACTCTGTTGTCGAGAAGCTATGACTTAAATGCTTCAGTTTCTGTAGTTTCTATCCAGGGCGATGACTTCCTTCCAGTTAGAATGATGTCAGTTGCGGAATTTCACTGTGTATACAGACTAAAAGACTGTCTGAGGCCGGCGGAGATTCGAGTCCTCCCTCGGGCATGGGTGTGTGTGTTTGTCCTTAGGATAATTTAGGTTAAGTAGTGTGTAAGCTTAGGGACTGATGACAGTAGCAGTTAAGTCCCATAAGATTTCGCACACATTTGAACAACTGTCTCTGGTAAACAAAGCAACAGTCTTAAACGTTTCGAATTATGTACAGGGCGACAATTATTTAACTATATGAAAGAAACCGTAAATTAGTTACAAACTAATGCACACATTTTATTCAACATATAAACGTCACTACAGATATTCGGATTTAGGTTATGACATGTTCGATATGCCTGCCATCATTGGCGATGATGTGACGCAGACGAACAGCGAAACTCTGCATGACCCGCTGAAGTATCCGAACATCGACGCTGTCGGTGATCTCCTGAAAGACTGTTTTCAGACCAGCAATAGTTTTGGGGTTATTTATGTACACCTTGTCTTTAATATAGCCCAGCAAAAAGGAGACGCATGTGTTCAGATTCGGAGAATATGGCGGCCAATCGAGGCCAATGCCAGTGGCCTCTGGGTACCCTAGACCCAGAATGCAGTCCCCAAAGTGCTCCTCCACGATATCGGACACTCTCCTGCTTCGATGAGGTCCATCTTTGACTTGCGTGAACCACGTATTGTCGAAATCGGGATCACTTTGGATAATGGGAATGAAATCATCTTCAAAAACATTCACGTACCGTTCGGTAGTAACCGTGCCATCAAGGAATATCACACCGGTTATTCCGTGACTGGACTGTGCACACAACACAGCCACTCCTTGAGGGTGAAGAGATTTCTCGGTCTCGAAATGCGGGTCCTCAGTCCCCTAAATGCGCTATCCAAATGAAAACGGGCTTTGTAGCTGAACTGAGCTATGCACGCGCATACTGCTCTACTGGCCATTGCTATACCACGAAGATGACGTGCTACAAACAAGAAATTTAACCGACAGGAAGAAGATGCTGTGATATGCAAATGATTAGCTTTTCAGAGCATTCACACAAGGTTGGCGCCGGTGGCGACACCTACAACGTGCTGACATGAGGAAAGTTTCCAACCGATTTCTCATACACAAACAGCAGATGACCGGCGTTGCCTGGTGAATCGTTGATGCCTCGTGCAAGGAGGAGAAATGCGTACCATCACGTTTCCGACTTTGATAAAGGTCGAATTGTAGCCTATCGCGATTGCTGTTTAACGTATCGCGACAATGCTGCTCGCGTTGGTCGAGATCCAATGACTGTTAGCAGAATATGTAATCGGTGGGTTTAGGAGGGTAATACGGAACGCCGTGCTGGATCGCAACGGCCTCGTATCATTAGCAGTCGAGATGACAGGCATCTTGACGCTGCATCTACATCTACATCCATACTCCGCAAGCCACCTGACGGTGTGTGGCGGAGGGTACCTTGAGTAATTCTATTCCAGTCTCGTATTGTTCGTGGAAAGAAGGATTGTCGGTATGCCTCTGTGTGAGCTGTAATCTCATTTTATCCTCATGCTCTCTTCGCGAGATATACGTAGGAGGGAGTAATACACTGCTTGTCTCCTCGGTGAAGGTTCTTGAAACTTCAACAAAAGCCGTACCAAGCTACTGAGCGTCTCTCCTGCAGAGTCTTCCACTGGAGTTTATCTATCATCTCCGTAACGCTTTCGCAATTACTAAATGATCCAGTAACGAAGCGCGCTGCTCTCCATTGGATCTCCTTTACCTCTTCTATCAACCCTATCTGGTACGGATCCCACACTGCTGAGCAGTATTCAAGCAGTGGGCGAACAAGCGCACTGTAACCTATTTCCTTTGTTTTCGGATTGCATTTCCTTAGGATTCCTCCAATGAATCTCAGTCTGGCATCTGCTTTACCGACGATCAACTTTGTATGATCATTCGATTTTAAATCACTCCTAATGCGTACTCCCAGATAATTTATGGAATTAACTGCTTCCAGTTGCTGACCAGCTATATTGTAGCTAAATGATAAGGGATCTTTCTTTCTATGTATTCGCAGCACATTACACTTGTCTACATTGAGATTCAATTGCCATTCCCTGCACCATGCGTCAATTTTCTGCAGATCCTCCTGCGTTTCTGTACAATTTTTTCATTGTTACAACCTCTTGATATACCACAGCATCATCCGCAAAAAGCCTCAGTGAACTTCCGATGCCATCCACAAGGTTATTTATGTATATCGTGAATAGCAACGGTCCTACGATACTCCCCTGCGGCACACCTAAAATCACTCTTACTTCGGAAGACTTCTCATGCTGCGTTCTGTTATCTAGAAACTCTTCAGTCCAATCACACAATTGGTCTGATAGTCCATATGCTCTTACTTTGTTCATTAAACGACTGTGGGGAACTGCATCGAACGCCTTGCGGAAGTCAAGAAATACGGTATCTACCTGGGAAATCGTGTCTATGGCCCCCTGAGTCTCGTGGACGAATAGCGTGAGCTGGGTTTCATACGACCGTCGTTTTCGAAACACATGCTGATTTCTACAGAGTAGATTTCTAGTCTCCAGAAAAGTCATTATACTCGAACATATACGTGTTCCAAAATTCTACAACTGATCGACGTTAGAGATATAGACCTATAGTTCTGCACATCTGTTCGATGTTCCTTCTTGAAAACGGGGATGACATGTGCCCTTTTCCAATCCTTTGGAAAGCTCCGCACTTCTATAGACCTACGGTACACCGCTGCAAGAAGGGGGGCAAGTTCCTTCGCGTACTCTGTGTAAAATCGAACTGGTATCCCATCCGGTCTAGCGGCCTTTCCTCTTTTGAGTGATTTTAATTGTTTCTCTATCCCTCTGTCGTCTATTTCGATATCTAACATTTTGTCATCTGTGCGACAATCTAGAGAAGGAACTACAGTGCAGTCTTCTTCTGTGAAACAGATTTGGAAAAAGACATTTAGTATTTCGGCATTTAGTCTGTTCATCCTCGGTTTCAGTATCAGAGTGTCTGGACATTTTGTTTTGATCCACCTACCGCTTTGACATAAGACCAAAATTTCTTAGGATTTTCTGCCAAGTCAGCACATAGGACTTTCCTTTCGAATTCATTAAACGCCTCTCGCATAGCTCGCCTCACACCACATTTCCCTTTGTTTTTTGTTTTTCTGCAAGGCATTGGCTATGTTCATGTTTGCTGTGAAGTTCCCTTTGCTTCCGCAGCAGTTTTCTAACTCGGTTGGTGTACCACGGTGGCCCTTTTCCATCTCTTACGTTCTTGCTTGGCACATACTCATCTAACGCATATTGTACGATGGTTTTGAACTTTGTCCACTGATCCTCAACACTGTCTGTACTTGAAACAAAACTTTTGTGTTGAGCCGTCAGGTACTCTGAAATCTGCTTTTTGTCACTTTTGCTAAAAAGGAAAATCTTCCTACCTTTTTTAATATTTCTATTTAAGTCTGAAATCATCGATGCAGTAACCGCTTTCTGATCGCTGATTCCCTGTTCTGCGTTAACTGTTTCAAATAGTTCGGGTCTGTTTGTCACCAGAAGGTCTAATATGTTATCGCCACTAGTCGGTTCTCTGTTTAACTGCTCAAGGTAGTTCTCAGATAAAGCACTTAAAAAATTTTCACTGGATTCTTTGTCCCTGTCACCCGTTATAAACGTTTGAGTCTCCCAGTCTATATCCGTCAAATTAAAATCTCCACTCAGAACTACAACATGGTGTGCAAATCTACTCGAAATATTTTCCAAAATATAATTCAGGTGCTCAGCCACAACAGCTGCTGCACCAGGGGGCCTATAGAGACATCCAATTACCATGTCTGAGCCCGCTTTAACCGTGACTTTCACCCAAATTATTTCACATTTCGAATCTCCGTAAATTTCCTTTGATACTATTGCACTTCTTATCGCTATAAACACGCCTCCCCCTTCACTGTCCAGCCTGTCTCTGCGGAATACAGTCCAATATGAGTTTAGTTTACTGTTTACATCTGGTTTCAGCCAACTTTCAGCATCACAGACAGGAGCGCCTGTGATGGTGTACTCAACGACGAATCTGAGTGCACGAATGCAAAACGTAATTTTTTCGGATGAATCCAGGTTCTGTTTACAGCATCGTGATGGTCGCATCCATGTTTGGTGACATCGCGGTGAACGCACATTGGAAGCGCGTGTTCGTCATAGACATACTGGCATATCACCCGGCGTGATGGTATGGGTTGCCATTGGTTACACGTCTCGGTCACCTCTTGTTCGCACTGACAGCCCTTTGAACAGTGGACGTTACATTTCAGATGTGTTACGTCCCGTGGCTCTACCCTTCATTCGATCCCTGCGAAACCCTACATTTCGGCAGGATAATGCACGACCGCGGTGATGGGCGGTTCTAGGCGCTTCAGTCCGGAGCCGCGCTGCTGCTACGGTCGCAGGTTCGAATCCTGCCTCGGGCATGGATGTGTGTGATGTCCTGAGGTTAGTTAGGTTTAAGTAGTTCTAAGTTCTAGGGGACTGATGACCTCCGATATTAAGTCCCATAGTGCTCAGAGCCATTTGAATGCACGACCGCATGTTGCAGGTCCTGTACGGGCCTTTCTGGATACAGAAAATGTTCGACTGCTGCCCTGGCCAGCACTTTCTCCAGATCTCTCACCAATTGAAGACGTCTGGTCAATGGTGGCCGAGCAACTGGCTCGTCACAATAGGTCAGTCACTGCTCTTGATGAACTGTGGTATCGTGTTGAAGCTGCATGTGCAGCTGTACCTGTACACGCCATCCAAGCTCTGTTTTCCTCAATCCCTTGGCGTATCAAGGCCGTTATTACGGCCAGAAGTATGTTGTTTTGGGTACTGATTTATCAGGATCTATGCACCCAAACTGCGTGAAAATGTAATCACATGTCAGTTCTAGTATAATATATTTGTTCAATGAATACCCGTTTATCATCTGAATTTCTTCTTGGTGTAGCAATTTTAATGGCCAGTAGTGTAATTCCCGTTATGCGTCGCGGCCAATCGTGCAGTTTTTAGCGTCCTAACGTAAACCGTTGAGAAATTGTGACGATTTTGTTTCATATCGTTCAGTAATTGTCACCCTGTATTTCAGCCTTAGGCCACAAAATTGGAACCATTACCGGTTTCGACTTACGATAAAGTAATTATCAGATGATCTGTTTAACAGAAAAGAAAAAAAAAGGTGATATTTAAATACCACGAAACTAAATAACATACCAAACTACGTATTATACACAACCATAGTACGTGAATACGTTACGTAGTAACTCGTCAACTGAATAGGCCCGGACGGGCACTTCCTATGTGAACACACATGCGCTGTGATTGTTGCAGCTGAAGGCCGCAGTTGGCAACATAATGTATCTAAACGGCTAGAATGATAACCCAGTCATAATTGCTGGTTAGCTAATGACTTCCAAGGGCAAAAAATGTTATTTTCGCTATTTCATAAAATTATTGACCAAATTTAAAAACTTGAAGTGTTGTCATAAACTACTCAGTAAGAGACATAATCTTATGTAAAGGTTGAACACAAAAAGTCAGTCAATATCCATCCAGTATTTGAGAATGAGAGGATTTCCAACAACAACAAAAAAATGGTAACATCTATGGTCATCAGTCCCATAGAACTTGAAACTACTTAAACCTAACTAATCTAAGGACATCACACTACACCCAGCTTCACAAGGCAGAGAAAATCCCTGACCCCGCCGGGAATCGAACCCGGGAACCCGGGAACCCGGGCGTGGGAAGCGAGAACGCTACCGCACGACCACGAGATGCGGGCATTTCCAACAAATTCTACACATAATTTAAAACCTTTTCGAAACCTTTTATCACTGACAGCTATCCCCCTAAAAATAATGAAAGGAATAAAAAGGAATACATTTTATCTATTACTACATTTTCGGTGTGCATACAGTAAAACTTCATCAGGCCTGACGTTTAAATTTATTACTTTACTACTAGCATTATTCGCAACACACTTTGCAGACAGTATCCACATATACCATAGAATGTAGCTGCAAAATTATATCATTATACGACACATACACACCTGGAAATTGAAATAAGAACACCGTGAATTCATTGTCCCAGGAAGGGGAAACTTTATTGACACATTCCTGGGGTCAGATACATCACATGATCACACTGACAGAACCACAGGAACATAGACACAGGCAACAGAGCATGCACAATGTCGGCACTAGTACAGTGTATATCCACCTTTCGCAGCAATGCAGGCTGCTATTCTCCCATGGAGACGATCGTAGACATGCTGGATGTAGTCCTGTGGAACGGCTTGCCATGCCATTTCCACCTGGCGCCTCAGTTGGACCAGCGTTCGTGCTGGACGTGCAGACCGCGTGAGACGACGCTTCATCCAGTCCCAAACATGCTCAATGGGGGACAGATCCGGAGATCTTGCTGGCCAGGGTAGTTGGCTTAGACCTTCTAGAGCACGTTGGGTGGCAGGGATACATGCGTACGTGCATTGTCCTGTTGGTACAGCAAGTTCCCTTGCCGGTCTAGGAATGGTAGAACGATGGGTTCGATGACGGTTTGGATGTACCGTGCACTATTCAGTGTCCCCTCGACGATCACCAGAGGTGTACGGCCAGCGTAGGAGATCGCTCCCCACTCCATGATGCCGGGTGTTGGCCCTGTGTGCCTCGGTCGTATGCAGTCCTGATTGTGGCGCTCACCTGCACGGCGCCAAACACGCATACGACCATCATTGGCACCAAGGCAGAAGCGACTCTCATCGCTGAAGACGACACGTCTCCATTCGTCCCTCCATTCACGCCTGTCGCGACACCACTGGAGGCGGGCTGCACGATGTTGGGGCGTGAGCGGAAGACGGCCTAACGGTGTGCGGGACCGTAGCCCAGCTTCATGGAGACGGTTGCGAATGGTCCTCGCCGATACCCCAGGAGCAACAGTGTCCCTAATTTGGTGGGAAGTGACGGTGCGGTCCCCTACGGCACTGCGTAGGATCCTACGGTCTTGGCGTGCATCCGTGCGTCGCTGCGGTCCGGTCCCAGGTTGACGGGCACGTGCACCTTCCGCCGACCACTGGCGACAACATCGATGTACTGTGGAGACCTCACGCCCCACGTGTTGAGCAATTCGGCGGTACGTCCACCCGGCCTCCCGCATGCCCACTATACGCCCTCGCTCAAAGTCCGTCAACTGCACATACGGTTCACGTCCACGCTGTCGCGGCATGCTACCAGTGTTAAAGACTGCGATGGAGCTCCGTATTCCCTGGCAAACTGGCTGACACTGACGGCGGCGGTGCACAAATGCTGCGCAGCTAGCGCCATTCGACGGCCAACACCGCGGTTCCTGGTGTGTCCGCTGTGCCGTGCGTGTGATCATTGCCTGTACAGCCCTCTCGCAGTGTCCGGAGCAAGTATGGTGGGTCTGACACACCGGTGTCAATGTGTTCTTTTTTCCATTTCCAGGAGTGTAGTTCAGGAAGCATGACGTCATAAGCATTTAAATGCGTGAAAAACAAGATTTTCTTAAAACGGATCTAAAATTACGCAGACTATAGCCCTAATATTTTGATAATGAGAGCATAGAGACTTCTAACAAACTTATAGTATAATTTCAAATATTTTATAAACTTTTCTCGCTTACAGCTCCACAAAATAATGAAACAGAGAGCGTAAATTAAACGTTTGAAGCTGTTTCATTCTTGGGAGTTGGGTTCTTTAAAGTATCGGTGGTGGGGGAGTTACTTCTAACATACACTGAGGAGCCAAAAAAACTAATACATCAGCATAATATCGTGTAGGGCCCGCGCGAGAGCATTGCTCCAACTGCATACGTCGCACACCATTACAGAGCCTCCACCAGCTTGAACAGTCCCCCATTGACGTGCAGGGTCCATGTATTCACTAACTCCGTACCCGTACACGTCCACTGAAACGAGTCTCGTCCGACCAGGCAGCATGTCTCCAGTCATCAACAGTCCCATGTCGGTATTGACGCGCCCAGGCGAGGCGTAAAGCTTTGTCTCGTGCGGTCGTCAAGGGTACACGAGTTGGCCTTCGGCACCGAAAGCCCATATCGAAGATGTTTCGTTGAATGGTTTGCACGCTGATGCTTGTTGATGGCTCAGCACTGAAATCTGCACCAATGTGGGAAAGGGTTGCACTTCTGTCATGTTGAACGATTCTCTTCAATCGTCATTGGTCCCGTTCTTGCAGGATCTTTTTCCGGCCGCAGCGATGTCGGAGGTTTAAATTTTTACGGGATTCCTGATATTCACAGTACACTCGTGAAATGGTCATACGGGAAAATCCCCACTTCATCGCTCTCTCGGAGATGCTGTGTCGCATCGCTCTTGCCCCGACTACAACATAACGTTCAGACTCAAATTTTGATAACGTGTCATTGTAGCAGCAGTAACCGATCAAACAACTGCGCCAGACAATTGTCTTATATGGACGTTGCCGACCGCAATGCCGTATCTACCTGCTTACACATCTCTGTACTTGAATACGCATGCCTACATCAGTTTTTTTGGCGTTTCATTGTAAAACTATTGACTCTTCAATCGTAAATTTAAGATTAACAATATTCACAAATGTATCTTGAAACCATTTGTGGCAGCATTGACGGAGGAGGAAAAGACCTACAGTTACTTCCAAAAGGATGGAGCAACTACCCATACAGCAAGCCAAACCTAGGAGCACATTTACATAATCTTCGCGCCCGACAGAGTCGTTAGCAGAGATCAGTCTGATTGTGGCCCTAGTTGGCCACCCACGTAACTTGATCTGTCAGTATGCGATTGTGTGGGGAACTCTCAAGTCTAAGGAGTATCACAAGACTCAATTTTCAACAGCTGCAGCAGAACATTTCGGATGAGACTGTGCAACTTTGATCTGTCTTCAGCAACTTGCTGACCAGGGCCAAAAAGGGACAAGAGATCTATAGTCAGATTAGTCTGTATTTCCTTTCCTCTACTGTGTTTCTTTGTACCCTAGAACTCTGTTCTCCGGGTCACTTTTATTTGTCTCACCCTGTTCAACTCTTTTGTTACCAACTCCATAAAGGTGGTGGTTTCTAAAGCGTTTTTGAATTTATGGTACTAAAGCTGGCATCGTGGCTTAAGAAGTGTGTCATACATCTCTGCATATGACAGTTTTTTTGCGTAACCCAAATATTTCGGTATTATCTTGGTGAGAGCGCTATATAGTCTGTGACATTAGTTACTTTCTTATAAACTGTGTCTAATTCATGATATAACCATACAAACTATTAACAGATATTTGTACAGTCATATTCTGAATGGAAGGTGGCATTCCGGTCAATGGACAACCACACCAATAATGACCTCAGAGGATTGGAGACAACGTATGTCACTTTTATTATGATGGCTCTTTCCAGTTTTCTTACTTCAATGCAGTTTGCCTAGCGATATTACGATCTTTTTACAGTTAAGCGAGGAAACACATTAGGAAAAAAATCGAAATACCATGAAGGCGGCATTCAACAAACATCGAAGTGGGGAGAATTATAGCTAATGGTTCAATGTGGAAATGATTGGGATTTTAGCACACCCGCACAAAGTAGTTAGGAGCAATGCTGTCTACACTGCGTGAGTAGTGAAAGCTTACACAACAAATTTCTCTTTCAGAAATCGCATGTTAATGTTGTTTGTTTGCAGGTAAATCGTGTCATGATTCGCGTAACAAGGGGAAATGTCTATTAGCACATGTCTAAATTTGATAGCGGACATCTTTGGTTGTGTGATGGCGCTAGTGTTTCCAGCATGTGTATGTGTGTGTGTGTGTGTGTGTGTGTGTGTGTGTGTGTGTGTGTGTGTGTGTGTGTGTGTTTATCGTTCTACAATTTCTCTGCAAATCGAAGTTCAAATTCCCTTGCACAGCGCTTACTTGTTGCAGTTTTGCCTTGAAAATGGGATGGCGTGCTCCTTTTCGAAACATCGGGGGTTGTCGACTAGCCGAAAGATGTGCCTCCCATATCGTAAGAAAATGGTGAAAATATAGAGAGACAGTACTTACAGTAAAGGGCCTTGAATCACTTCTAATGTGACCAATGCTTTTATCAAACAGGCAGCAGAACTGATCGAAGTGGTGCAATCATACCAAGGTCTGTATTGTAAAAACAGCTCGCGTGGGAAAGGACCAGCAAAATACATTACGAGGTTCACTAGAATCGCAGAGGAAGAGCGAAGAAAATGTTGCCTTCAAACCCGTGTATGTCTGAATCTACATACATACTCCAGAAACATCCGTGCGGTGCATGGCGGAGGGTACGTCGTACTACTACTACTACCACTAGTCATTTCCTCCCTGTTCCACTCGTAACCACTTAGAGGGAAGCGACTGTGTAAAAGCCTCCGTAAGAGCCATATCTTCTCGCATCTAATCTTCATGGTGCTTACGCGAAACGTACGTTGGCAGCAGTAGAGACATTCGGTAAATTGGTCATTCGACAAACAATGGACGAGTTATACATCAATCAAAAAACAGAGCCAACATATTAAGTAAATTATTACTTGATTTTCAATACCAGGATGGTTGATTGCGTCAGATAATGGACGGGATCTGGAAATCGATATTTTCTTATAGATACTGTGATAACTGACAGACGGCGCAAATATTTAAAATAAATTAGAAAATTATGAGAAAATGAAAAGAAGGTTTTTTTTGCATCTTAGAAATTCTGAAGAGAGCATATTACTTTTAGGAGATGTTGATAGACGCTCATGCTATCACTATATCTATAATTCTGTTACTACTAATCTAATCTGTCTTCACCCACAATTTTCGCTAGCTACTGTTATTTCTGATACTACGAAAGTTATTACCCGAGCACTTCTTTGTAGGTTTCCTTTCATATTGCTCCTTTTTTTGTATATTTGTACTCTATGTTAACCTTGTTTCCCTACAGTTGATAGCTATGTCTCTTAGAATATAAAACATCTTACAGTACTTTACGTTATCGAGCGCCTTTCCTGGGACGACAGATCCTATGAAAATTGTAAGGAGTGTGTCAGAACTCTCCGTTACATTGATTAAATATTATATTGAGTATCGTAATCAATATAGCCAACTTAAGGCTGTTCTTTGCATTGAGTGAGATTGGAAATAAATAAGCAATCAGGTATCGATAGTAACCATCTGAGGGCGAAACATGGGAAGGCGATTCCAAGGGTTGTTGTGTGACGAGGTGTCTGCGAGAGTAAAATTTGACTAGTGTTGGTCGAGAGCTCGGACACAGAAGACGTATCACGCTGCCCTCCCGTCAGCAGTGGCAGATCTTACCACACTTAAGGCCTGATTTCATTTATATGGTCAGGAGAGATTTAAATGTCTTAACTACGCTGGAAGATGGAATTAAAGGTAAAATTCGCAAGCATAGCGTAAAGCACAATTTCAGGGTTAGGCTCATGATTGTTTGCCCGATTTTGCAATAATCTCATGTTTTGTGTGCCAATTAAAGAAGCCTCTTTATCCTCTAAACAATAATAATTATTCTCCACATCTAATTAATAAATATGCTATGGTTATTAAATGTTAGGGTAATTTTGAAATTGAAATACTCTGTTAATCTGGCTCCCTGCCATTATTGATACTTATAGTGTCATTGTCAGGATTTCGCCATTACTTGTCAGACTATTTTGGTCATGATGATTCCTGAAGTTTTTAAATAGGCTTAGTTTATGAAGTCCCTTGTTACAATTTATTTAGTTGTTAACAGGAGCCAAGCAAATTCCGTTTTATTAAATTCATTCTTAGTAACAATAAGCTTTAGCCGCTATTGCTGCAGGCTCCTGGAATTGCTGTAAACAAAAGGCAGTCATCTTAAGAGGTGAGTGCAAAACTTAGTGCCAAAACAAAGACACAGACACACCACAATATGTCGTGTACTCTAATGCAGTAAATTACGTTGCACAAGTCAGATTCTGTATCACTCGTAAATTCTTATTCACATACGTAGTCAAATAGCTTAGGTATTCATTGTTTCGGGTCCATTTGTTGCTGTAGTTTTTCATATTAAAATACGCAGTCGGATAGCTTATCCAAGTGTTAGTTTTAAGTTTCTCGTGTAACGATCTGTTGAGAGATTAAATGACAATGAAACCGACACTCACACAAGATGCACACAGTGTTATGCAGGTTACATTCCGTTTCCTAATAGCTTAGGTTGCTTATCCAGTCCATATTCACAGACGAATATAGTCTTTATTTGTTGTAAGTACGTTCCAAAGTGTCTCGATTTTTCTTATGGTATGCTTCCGTTATCGAGCGCGACATCAGAACTGTATCTGAACTGCACAAGACATGGGTTTTAATTTTTACTAATAATCCAAAAAATAGGAATACTCCAGGAAATGGCAGTACTGAAAAATCTGGCGTTTTTTATCATCTTGACGATAAGAATCCAATGAGATCAAAATGTTAAGAGTGAAAAAGGATTCGAAGTCCTCTACCCTCACCTTTATCCTAAAGCCATTTTACAGTTGGGGTAACATGTGATCTCGAGATAACGCTCTATTTTGACGTAGAAAGAAATACGTGACGGAACATCTTCATCACATGACACTACGTCTATGAAAAAATTACAAAATAATGGAATAATGTTTTGAAGAACTGATTAAATGTCATTCTGTTTGCCATTTTTATGAAATGGAAGATATGTTTTGAAAAAAAAAATCCTGATTCCAGTTTAGAGGTACTGACAAGGGGTAATAGTCATCAGAGCACCGGGAAATAAGATTAGAAGAATGTGAATAGACATGAATGTCGAATTATGGAAGCATATTTCCGTGAAAATTCGTTTCAGAAAAACTGACCCTAATAATTTTCTTTCATACCCTTTGTGACTTCGACGATAATTACGTGAAACAAAACTATACAAGGGACAATACTGATCATTCTCAAATGAACATGGAACAAGCAGAAGCATTGACGTACTTCGCCCCGCATCATAGTCATTGCGTACTCGAGGATCGAGTAAAACATCAGCTTACGTGATGAGGTTTATTGTCCTGTTGGTGGGTTTATTTTTAGTAATGTGAAAGCAGCGACTCATTTAGATTTCTTCTGGAACCATTTAGCCTGAGTTTTACAAGCAGCTTAAGCTGAAGTGGGTAATTGTCTGTATGTATGGCGCGAATATTTGGCTTTATTCGAGCCATTGTTTCGAACAATGGTAATTAACACTCGATTTGACGTGCTTATTTCTACGCTTACACGTTAGATTAGTTCGTGTTGAAAAGAATTACGACAAACGACGGAGCAAGAAGCTTCGTAGATCCAGCAATCCGCAATTGTGCGAACGGAGGTGGTTCTCTGCATTTAAAATGTACTCTTGTGCGAAAACTGCAGAAACGTTTTGCGCGCGCAAGACCGGACCAAGAAATGTAAATGGTTTTATTAAAATTTGGGCAATCTTCCGTTTTTTAATACGGCGAGAAAGCTTAATTTCCACTCGTGTACTTCAAAAGTTTTTCCATTAAAGAGAAAATCTGGCGTTATTTCGTTCTTAAATGTCGTGGAAAGTAAAGCATCTCAGTCAAAGGGAAGTGCTCTTAAAGTGAAGGAACAGACAAAACATTCTTATGGTTTTGACGGGAGAAAACAGGTAGCATTATTATTTATTTTCCGTTGTTCTTATTGTTCTTTGAAGCCTATACGTTCTGTGGGGATGTGACTGTTATGAACTTCTCATCCTTCTCTGTTCTGTACCGTTTGCGACCACCTTCAAATCATTGCTTCCTTGTCTTGAGCGTTATTTTGTCTTGTCACAGGACGCTGATAAGTAGCAGTCAGTTGTCCACATATTGACAAGCATGTTAGTTGTATAATTGGATGACCTATTTGTCACAGAAATTGTTAGTTACTTTAACCATACCACTAATGGATGTGACGTGCCCATGAATCATGTATATTTTGTTCTATGTGAATTTCCATTTTACATATTGTAGGTATTGCTGAATGAGGGTTTTCGGCAACATTTAGTAGGTTTAGTCGGCAGAATTCTTAACATAAAGCTAGATGGAACTATGCGAGCGGAGATGATACAGGTTCTTATCCAAGAATAGGCAATCTTTACAGTAGCTTTGTTGACAAGATCATTGATAATTAGCAAAAGACATTACCTACTAATGATAGACGTCACGACGTTGATTTCGACACGATGTTATCTGCAGGTGAATAGGGTATTTTACCTACATCTTCAGTGGAAGCTGACGTCGCTCAGCATGAATACAATTTTTAAAGATCTACAGTAGTATCATTGAGGATGATGATGATGATGATGACGATGATGAAGTCCTATGTCCTTGACAGAGCGTAGGGGAGATCCGCACCTCCGTACTAGGCAAGGTCCTAGTGGAGGTCACTTGCCATTGCCTTGATGATGATGATGATGATGACGACACAACACTCAGTCATCTCGAGGCAGGTAAAAATCCCTGAACCCGACGCGGATCAAACCCGGGTCCCTGTGTTCCGGAAGCGAGACCACTAGTTGCAGACAGTGTCATTAACGATAAATAATTTAACCGCCCATATATTTACGTTACGACATGTCGCAGAAGTGACTGAGAGATTAGAAGAGAAAATCTCCATACATTCTGTTCCTGCGTCTCACGATCGAGGGAGACTTTCGAAAGGCAGGAGGGAGACAATGATTAAGATCTATAACTAATTGTAGTGCATGAATTGCTTTACGGATGTGAATGTTGGCAAAATCTAAACCTACAGACTAAATAATAGTGAGGAGACAAGACTTCACAGACGCTCGGCAGTATAAGGAGAGACCCGGAGGTATTATACGAGTAGCGTTCAGTAAGTGACACAACATACACTCCTGGAAATGGAAAAAAGAACACATTGCCACCGGTGTGTCAGACCCACCATACTTGCTCCGGACACTGCGAGAGGGCTGTACAAGCAATGATCACACGCACGGCACAGCGGACACACCAGGAACCGCGGTGTTGGCCGTCGAATGGCGCTAGCTGCGCAGCATTTGTGCACCGCCGCCGTCAGTGTCATCCAGTTTGCCGTGGCATACGGAGCTCCATCGCAGTCTTTAACACTGGTAGCATGCCGCGACAGCGTGGACGTGAACCGTATGTGCAGTTGACGGACTTTGAGCGAGGGCGTATAGCGGGCATGCGGGAGGCCGGGTGGAAGTACCGCCGAATTGCTCAACACGTGGGGCGTGAGGTCTCCACAGTACATCGATGTTGTCGCCAGCGGTCGGCGGAAGGTGCACGTGCCCGTCGACCTGGGACCGGACCGCAGCGACGCACGGATGCACGCCAAGACCGTAGGATCCTACGCAGTGCCGTAGGGGACCGCACCGCCACTTCCCAGCAAATTAGGGACACTGTTGCTCCTGGGGTATCGGCGAGGACCATTCGCAACCGTCTCCATGAAGCCGGGCTACAGTCCCGCACACCGTGCAGCCCGCCTCCAGTGGTGTCGCGACAGGCGTGAATGGGGGGACGAATGGAGACGTGTCGTCTTCAGCGATGAGAGTCGCTTCTGCCTTGGTGCCAATGATGGTCGTATGCGTGTTTGGAGCCGTGCAGGTGAGCGCCACAATCAGGACTGCATACGACCGAGGCACACAGGGCCAACACCCGGCATCATGGTGTGGGGAGCGATCTCCTACACTGGCCGTACACCTCTGGTGATCGTCGAGGGGACACTGAATAGTGCACGGTACCTCCAAACCGTCATCGAACCCATCGTTCTACCATTCCTAGACCGGCAAGGGAACTTGCTGTTCCAACAGGACAATGCATGTCCGCATGTATCCCTCCCACCCAACGTGCTCTAGAAGGTGTAAGTCAACTATCAACTACCCTGGCCAGCAAAATCTCCGGATCTGTCCCCCATTGAGCATGTTTGGGACTGGATGAAGCGTCGTCTCACGCGGTCTGCTCGTCCAGCACGAACGCTGGTCCAACTGAGGCGCCAGGTGGAAATGGCATGGCAAGCCGTTCCACAGGACTACATCCAGCATCTCTACGATCGTCTCCATGGGAGAATAGCAGCCTGCATTGCTGTGAAAGGTGGATATACACTGTACTAGTGCCGACATTGTGCATGCTCTGTTGCCTGTGTCTATGTGCCTGTGGTTCTGTCAGTGTGGTCATGTGATGTATCTGACCCCAGGAATGTGTCAATAAAGTTTCCCCTTCCTGGGACAATGAATTCACCGTGTTCTTATTTCAATTTCCAGGAGTGTATTTCTTTGCGGAAAGCATGTTGGGTGTAATCAGGGTTCCAATTACCATATTATTCCACAATGTTTGGCATACAAAAATCTATTTTTCAACATAAACTTCATTTCGACGGCATGTCCGCCTCCTTAGCTTATCGGTAGCGTCACCGCGTACCACGCAGGGGGCCCGGGCTCGATTCCCGGCAGGAGACTGGGTGATGTGTGTCTTTCATCATCATTGACTCGCAAGTTGCCGAAGTGGCGTCAACTAACAAGATTTGCAATACGGCGGCCGAACTCCCCCGAATGAGGCCTCCCGGTCAACAGTGCCATATGATCATTTCATTTCACTTCGACGGCCTTAAATCACCTTACTGGGAGGACGTATATGCCCGCATGGTATCACTCTACTGGTCGACATGGGAGCCAATGCCATGCTGCATCAGAAACCTCCCCATCATCCACGTAATGCTTCCCGCGGAATGTACCATTCATTGCGCCTAACAGATGTAAGTCGGAAGGTTCGAGATCCGGGCTGTAGGGTGGATGAAGAAGAACAGTTCTCTCGGATGCGCAGTCTTGTGTGAGGCCTTGGGTTGTCACGGAGAAGAAGTTCGTTTGCATTTTTGTGGTGACGGACACGCTGAAGTCGTTTCTTCAATTTCCTGAGGGCAGGACAGTACAATTTCGAGTTGATCGTTGCACCATGAGGTAGTACATAAAATAGAATAATTCTTTCAGAGTCGCAGAGTCCATCACCGTGGCTTTATCGACTGACTGTCCGATTTTGAACTTTTTCTTCGGAGGAGGAGTGGTGTGGCTCCCCTCCACGGAGTCCCGTTTTGTTTCCCGTTCGATGTGATTAACCCTCGCCTGTGACTGTTTGATACAACATTGCAACGATTGTCGTAAGGCCCAAGAAATTCCGCACAACTGGTCCTTCGCTGCTCCTTATGGTCTACTATCAGACGGCCAGGTACCCGACGCGTCGACCCCAACTGGTGGACGAGTGTGTCAGCAAAACCAAGAGAGACGTCTAGCTGAGCAGCGACGTATTTGTGATCCGTCGATCACCTTGAGCATCCGCACATTCTGACATTGCAGGAGTGACAGCTGTGCGCGGCTGGCCGGCGCGCTGGAGGCTTGGGTGACCGTGTCGCGATGATGACAGATACCTCGCCCAACGACCCCCCGTGCTTTTGTTCACTGCCATGTCTCTGTAGCCATTGTGCAAGCGCATATAATATCTGAGATGCTCTGTTTTCCGCCAAAAGAAACTCAATCAGAGCTCTCTGCCTGGACCGCACCAATGTAACAGATACCGTTTTGAAGGCTACGTGTAGCGCAACGATCTTTCAGAACTTCATGAACTGTAGGATACGAAGATGGAATACTCAGCAATGCGGCGCAACAAATTGAGTTTTTTTTTTTCAACCGAAATTGGCCGACAAAAAAAAATGTGTTGCGTTACTTATTGAATGCCCCTAGTGTAGGAACTAGGAGTATTGAACATGAATGAGTAAGTAAAGGATCACGTGGCAAGAACGCATGAATTAGTTGAGAGAATGGAAAATGCTTCTAGAAGACGACTGTGTGAAAACTACGTTACAAGACAGAACAGAATATAGATGCATATCAGTGGAAAGAAAATCTCTTTCTGTTATTAGCTTCTATTATAGGTTTTTTTTCTATTTTCTTGTCGGTCGTCGCCAACATTATAAGTTCTCAGTATTTCTTGACTTGTGATGTGGCAGATGTCAATACGGGCTGAAGACGACGTGTGTACAATTAACTGAAGCCGCAACGACAGCAGGTTCAAATGGCTCTGGGCACAATGGGACTTAACATATAACGTCATCAGTCCCCTAGACTTAGAACTACTTAAACCTAACTAACCTAAGCACAAGAGGCAGGATTCGAAACTGTGACCGTAGCAGCAGCGCGGTTGCGGCCTGAAGCGCCTAGAACCCTCGGCCACAGCGGTCTTAGTAAGTCTGCTCATTGTGTTCGCCTGCAGGTGCGAACAAATTCGATGCGTCAAAACGGAACAGATGATTTGTCTACATGTCCTGACACACCTGCACCCTAGTGCAGCAACGCCACCGCGAGTATCACTTGGAGAGATGCTGTTGCAGTTTTTCTGTATACACTCCTGGAAATTGAAATAAGAACACCGTGAATTCATTGTCCCAGGAAGGGGAAACTTTATTCACACATTCCTGGGGTCAGATACGTCACATGATCACACTGACAGAACCATAGGCACATAGACACAGGCAACAGAGCATGCACAATGTCGGCACTAGTACAGTGTATATCCACCTTTCGCAGCAATGCAGGCTGCTATTCTCCCATGGAGACGATCGTAGAGATGCTGGATGTAGTCCTGTGGAACGGCTTGCCATGCCATTTCCACCTGGCGCCTCAGTTGGACCAGCGTTCGTGCTGGACGAGCAGACCGCGTGAGACGACGCTTCATCCAGTCCCAAACATGCTCAATGGGGGACAGATCCGGAGATCTTGCTGGCCAGGGTAGTTGATAGTTGACTTACACCTTCTAGAGCACGTTGGGTGGCACGGGATACATGCGGACGTGCATTGTCCTGTTGGAACAGCAAGTTCCCTTGCCGGTGTAGGAATGGTAGAACGATGGGTTCGATGACGGTTTGGATGTACCGTGCACTATTCAGTGTCCCCTCGACGATCACCAGAGGTGTACGGTCAGTGTAGGAGATCGCTCCCCACACCATGATGCCGGGTGTTGGCCCTGTGTGCCTCGGTCGTATGCAGTCCTGATTGTGGCGCTCACCTGCACGGCGCCAAACACGCATACGACCATCATTGGCACCAAGGCAGAAGCGACTCTCATCGCTGAAGACGACACGTCTCCATTCGTCCCTCCATTCACGCCTGTCGCGACACCACTGGAGGCGGGCTGCACGATGTTGGGGCGTGAGCGGAAGACGGCCTAACGGTGTGCGGGACCGTAGCCCAGCTTCATGGAGACGGTTGCGAATGGTCCTCGCCGATACCCCAGGAGCAACAGTGTCCCTAATTTGCTGGGAAGTGGCGGTGCGGTCCCCTACGGCACTGCGTAGGATCCTACGGTCTTGGCGTTCATCCGTGCGTTTCTGCGGTCCGGTCCCAGGTCGACGTGCACGTGCACCTTCCGCCGACCACTGGCGACAACATCGATGTACTGTGGAGACCTCACGCCCCACGTGTTGAGCAATTCGGCGGTACGTCCACCCGGCCTCCTGCATGCCCACTATACGCCCTCGCTCAAAGTCCGTCAATTGCACATACGGTTCACGTCCACACTGTCGCGGCATGCTACCAGTGTTAAAGACTGCGATGTAGCTCCGTATGCCACGGCAAACTGGCTGACACTGACGGCGGCGGTGCACAAATGCTGCGCAGCTAGCGCCATTCGACGGCCAACACCGCGGTTCCTGGTGTGTCCGCTGTGCCGTGCGTGTGATCATTGCTTGTACAGCCCTCTCGCAGTGTCCGGAGCAAGTATGCTGGGTCTGACACACCGGTGTCAATGTGTTCTTTTTTCCATTTCCAGGAGTGTATCTTTTAGTATTCGCGCAGTTGTCGTCTGTAACAGCGCAGGTACGTATACATAACCCTGTAGAACACATTCTGAACTCTGGCATAATGAGGTACCTCGAACAAGATGTCCTCCTCGATGCTGGATTTTTGAAACATCTGCCATGCGAAACCAGACTTCCACTTTTTGCACGTGACATTCTAAAAATCACGGATCGAGGGAATCAGGTACATGTAGTATTTCTTGACTTTCGAAAAGCGTTTGAGTCGATACCTCATCAATGTTTAAGTACGGTTATATAATATATCGAACATAATGTGTGGCTGGATTGACCATTTATTGGTAGACAGCTCGCAGCATGTTATCTAGGATGCAGAGCGAAAATTTCATTCTGTAAACATCCCCCAGGCTGTGGTTAAGTCATATCTCCGCAATATCCTTTCTTCCGCGGTCGGTAGCGGTCAGAGCTGCGGCGGTTGGGAGCGTAAAATTGTACGAAATAAGCAAATGAGATAGAATAGTCTGATGTGTTCCAGTTTTGTGGGCAACAGGTGTCGCGTCACGTGAATGAGTCAGAGACATCCATTGGTTCGCACATAAGTACCAGGCCAGGGGCTCCAGGCGGACACCACCGCCGTGGTCTCGCGGTTCTAGGCACGCAGTCGGGAACTGTGCGACTGCTACGGTCGCAGGTTCGAATCCTGCCTCGGGCATGGATGTGTGTTCTAAGTTCTAGGGGACTAATGACCACGGCAGTTGAGTCCCATAGTGCTCAGAGCCATTTGAACCAATCCAGGCGGACAAGTGGTACGCCCTCTGGCAATCTGGGTTGGAACACTTGTGTGGAACCTGGGGTTTTGCTGGGATAAACGGCTTTTCACAGGTACAGGCACACCAACAAGAAGCCTGAGACTTAGTATTAATATATGTTGCACGGCTGAAAAAGGTGCGACCAGCCAGTATTTTATGATAATTTATTTTGCGTTTACCAGTTACAGACTGCTTTTCCCGCCTTCAGACGGAGGGAGAATAAGTGGCTGTAGTTGCTGCCATTTTCCTGAGTTTCTGTTCCAAAGATGTTGCATTTGGTGTCCACCGTAGAGATTTTGATTCTAACAATCTCTCAAGGGAAATGCCGCAATGACTCCTAGACGAAGCATGGCCCTTCAGATAGTCTTGTGGGTCTTCATTAGCAAATATTTTACAAATTTCAAAGAAACATTTCGACGACTTTGCGTTGATTCCAGAGATCACCACGAGAAGCTAGTCTCTTTGCGCCCGCTTTTAAATTTATTTTCAATATTTACAAGATTGCCAATGAGTATAATTCAATATTAACGTTGCCATCACTTGCGACACCGTTGTAAATGCTAAGTTAAGTATTGACAATCTTCTTTCTTGTAATAAAAGACTGTTAAAGTGATTTGTTTGAATTTTTGTATAGCATTCCGAGGCACCCCATACGAGACGAGTGGGCAGGACCCCACATTTGTGTTGTGACCTTTCAGGTCTGCCAAGAGCTGTTCGCAAACGGGGTGCGCTGAGCCCTTGCGAGGCCAGTTGGGGAGGAACTTGTTTAAGAAGTATTGGCTTCATCACGGAAGATGATACCGACGGAAGGCCGGTGTGCTGACCTCGTGCCCCTCTAGACCCGCATCTACTGACACCTTCTGCTGAAGGTGACATGGAGGTCGGTCAGTACCGTTGGGGCTTCCGAGGTCTGTTCGGACGGTGTTTAGTTTAAGATAGGTTCATTGTTAAAGGAGTTGGGACATGTCTGTCAACGTGGAGAACCAATAACTGAGAGACACTGCCTACAGGTAAGGCCACAATGTAACTCTTTCGACAGCACGGCTGTTACCCTTAAAGTTGGCTTGATCTGCCCAATCCCTAGTCCACGTGCCGCTAGAGTAACGAGCGATACTCGCAGAAATCCTCAGAGCAGTACAGGTTCGCATCGCAGTCCTCGTCAGTTACTCGTCATGCTATGTAAGAGGAGTCCTGATAACACGAGTAGCATGATGGTTGCCACTAGATGCGGTAAATGCTGGGATGGTCGTTAGAGGTGGCAGTTCACTCGGTGGCGTGTGGTTTCGGCCATCTTCCTTGGCAGAACGCATGGGGTTTATCCACAAAACTATCGGTAACTACTCAATACCAGCGAGTGGGTATCAGGCGTTCTACGGTATGTATGAATGTCTCTGCTAGAGACTCACTATAGAATCTCGTCAGGGCTCGTCAGTGAGGTAAGAGGAAGCTTGCCTAACATCTGCCAAGAGGCAGAGGTATAATTTTTCCGACACGAGGACCTTATCTATTTTAAAAGGGAACCACCGGGTAAGGGCTCGGTTAGTCGTACGAGGTGTTGGACTATGCATGGATATAACTGCACTGACTGATAAAAAATCGCAACACCAAGAATGAGTTGCGTGACATGATCGAAAGTTGGTAGGCATGTTTCTACATCTGGAAAGTGTTGTCTGTTCAAATTTCTCATCAGTCGCGAAAGAGTCCTGCCGATAGCGCTACTCTAACAAGGGAACCTCCCCATCGCACCCCCCTCAGATTTAGTTATAAGTTGGCACAGTGGATAGGTCTTGAAAAACTGAACATAGATCACTCGAGAGAATGGGAAGAATTTGTGTGGAACTATGAAAAAAATAAGCAAAATATACAAACTGAGTAGCCCATGTGCAACATAGGCAAATCACGGAGGGTGTAAGCTCAGCAGTGCCGTGGTCGTGTGGTTAGCGTCAGCAGCTGCGGAACGAGAGGTCCTGGGTTCAATTCTTCCTTCAAGTTTGATTTTTTTTATATTCAGACAATTATTTTGCGAAGCTGCACAGGTACACAGAGCTGTATTGTTTACGTGATCGTGTGTCAATTATCAAAGCTCAGGCACTCACACATAATCAACTTCGCTCTCCAAAATTCCAGGACATGTTCAGATTTGCTTGGACATATGCAGGATTTGACGGTCTACACACGGAAAGATGTGAAAATGTTAAAAACATATGTTTTGACAGAGCACAAGGAAAACTATGGGACTGTGAAACTTTTGCATTCATTTGTTGCAGTTTATGTGACAAACAATTATGTTTTCATCATTTTTTTTGGGAGTGATTATCACATCCACAAGAAAACCTGCATCGGGCTAGGTAGAAGAATCTTTTTACCCATTCGCCAAGTGTACAAGTTAGGTGGGTCGACAACATATTCCTGTCATGTGACGCACATGCCGTCACCAGTGTCGTATAGAATATATCAGACGTGTTTTCCTGTGGAGGAATCGGTTGACCTATGACCTCGCGATCGAATGTTTTCGGTTCCCATTGGAGAGGCACGTTCTTTCGTCTACTAATCGCACGGTTTTACGGTGCGGTCGCAAAACACAGACACTAAAATTATTACAGAGAACAGAGACGTCATTGTACGAACGGACAGATCATAAGTATGCGAAAATATGGTCTCGCGGTTCTAGGCACGCAGTCCGGAACCGTGCGACTGCTACGGTCGCAGGTTCGAATCCTGCCTCGGGCATGGATGTGTGTGATGTCCTTAGGTTAGTTAGGTTTAAGTAGTTCTAAGTTCTAGGGGACTAATAACCACAGCAATTGAGTCCCATAGTGCTCAGAGCCATTTGAACCATTTTTAATGCGAAAATAAAGAAAGTAAACTTTTCACTCGAGGGAAGATTTGAACCACGGATCCCTCGTTCATCAGCTGCTCACGCTAACCACAGGGTCATGGCACTACTGTGCTCATGCTATCCTTGATGTTGCCTATCTTGCGCATGGACTACTCAGTTTGTATATTTTGCTTATTTTTTTCATAGTTCCCCACAACTTCTTCCCGTTTTCTCGATTGACCTGTTCAGTGCCAACTTATAACTAAATCTGAGGGGTGTGCGATGGGGAGGTTCCCTTGTAAGGATGAAAATCAGGTTTGCCTTAAATGCACGTTGTAACGGTCGTGAGCATTAGTTATCTTTGAGATTGAACTTGGTGAGTTCATGGTAGTCGAGAATGGCTTGCAGGCGACAATGACGCCATTATTAACACCTCACTGAGTGTGAACGAGGTCGTGTCCTAAGGCTACGAGAAACTGAATGCCCCCTCTGCGATATTGCAGAAAGACTTGGCTTATTGGAGGCCAGGGTGGAGATCTGTTGCGTTTTCTGATGAAATCTGTTTCTCCCTCGGTACCAGAGAGAGCTGTGTGTTGGTTACGAGGAGGCCAGTTGAGAGCCTAAATCCAACCTGTCTGGGTGTTAAACACATTTCACCTACACCTGAAATTATGGCCAGGGATTGGTACATCGTGTGACAGCAGGAGCACTCTCGTGGTAACCCCATGCACCTGACTGCAAAATTGTACGTCAATCTGGTGATTCGATCAGTTGTGCAGCCATTGATGAACAGCATTCCAGCGGGCGCTTTTCTACAGGATAAAGCTCTCCAACATGCCGCTGTTGTAATTCAACATGATTTACAGTGTGCCCGTATGTTGCTTTGACTTGCGCGATCACCACATCTGTCTCCGATCGAGCATATGTGGGACATCATCAGGCAACTCCAGCGTTATTCAGAATGAGCATTATCTGTTCCTGTATTGACAGACTAAGTGCAACAGGCATGGGATTCCATCCAAAAAACTGACATCCGGCACCTGCACGACACAATGCAGGTACATGTGCAGGCTTGCATTCAACATTATGGCGGTTAAACAGGTACCAGCATTCCATATTTTCAATTGCTTATCTTTAGCTTGCATTAATTTGTGACCTTGCAATGTTAATCACTTAAATATGTAACCTACACTAATGTGTTCACGAATTTTCATTACTGTCCAGTAAATGAGTTTTGGTGTTGCGATTTTTTCCGTCACTGTACCTTCTGGGTTCACTTCAAGGGCTGCAATGAGCCTTTTGGCAGACCAGAGAGCAATTACTCATAAAACTGCCTGAAACTACTCGTGAAAAAAAACTCGTGGGACAAAAACATTCAGTTCCAAGTCTCGTCCATGAGGAACTCGGCATCAAGGGTCAAAACTTACGGTTAAATTTGATATAGCTGGGTAAACCTGGCAAGTCAGAGGGTGAATGGGCTCGACAGAGGGTAGGTCTGGCGAATTACGAGTTACAGATTCGATCACGTTGCCTGCTATACAGATACCGATGGTGAATGATCAGCTATATGGCTCCCCGTGGGCGCTGTTTCAGCAGTTTCTCATTCTGGCATTGGCAAAGAGCGGTCCTCAATAGAGGGTCCGAACCTTAAGGAAGGGACGAATTTCTCTAAGCCCTGACCTGTTGTTCGTGGTAGTGTAATCGAACAAGTGGAGTCTTTTCATACTGCTACTATTAGAACAAACGAATTATTTTCCGTTTACCGTATCGCAGCCAAGAATAAATTAGGGGGAAATGAAAAACCTCTCCAATTGCTCGAAAGAGATAAGGCCACAGGACTTGATGGCGTATCAGTTATAAATAAATGTCGTGTGACCAGGGCCTCTCGTCGTAGACCGTTCACCAGGTGCAAGTCTTTCAATTTGACGCCACTTTGGCAACTTGTGCGTCGATGGGGATGAAATGATGATGATTAGGACAACACAACACCCAGTCCCTGAGCGGAGGAAATCTCCAACCCAGCCGGGAATCGAACCCGGGCCCTTAGGATTGACATTCTGTCCCGCTGACCACTTTTTTTTTAAAAATCTCATTCTGTTCGTTATAGTTCGTTGCAATTGTTCGTGGCGGACGTCCCCTGACGCCCATTGAAGTTCGTTATTCATTCATTCACTCAGTTTTTTTATTACAGAGGGCAGCTAACCCTCTGACCTAACACGCTGAGCTACCGTGCCGGCATAACGTTCTGCCACGATATTTCTGCGCAGAGTCTTCTGGCCATCTTCAGGTGAATGTCACTGTAGTAGTACTCAAAATGCGCTCGCTTATTGCTTAACGTCGGTGATCGGTCGAGAACCGGTGTATTCAACATGGTATGGCCGTTGGCGACCACTCAGCTACCGGGGGCGGACAGTGTAAGTTATATTGTATATTGAATATGCGAAGGAAATCCGCCCCCCCCCCCCCCACCCCAACCTTCTATTGAGCGTACGTTGTGCTGGACCACCCGTCGCGAAATGGGTACAGACAGTCCCAATTTACAAGAAACGACTCAAGACAGAGCAGCACTACCGTCTAGTAAACAAGATATGTGCATGTGGAATATCCAAACAGTTAAAAGCGAATGTAGCATCCAGCACAGTGTGATGGTCCCATTATGGTGCACGATAAACACGGGGTTCCATAATTAACAGCAGAAACTGACACGGACGAAAGTGTACGAGAACAGAAACAGAAGTATTCCAGTAATCTTGGATCCACAAAGGAGCCTTTATGAGATTATAGTAAAGATTAAGGCAGTATCAGATAGCGCCTTAATTAATACACACTAAAGTGAAAAATTCATGGGAAAGCGAAATGCTCACATACAGATCGCGGTAGTATCGCGTACACAAGGTATATAGGGGCAATGAAATGGCAGAGTTATCATTTGTACTCATATAATTCATGTGAAAGGGTTTCCGACGTGATTGTGGCCACACGACGGGAGTTAACTGACTATGAACGCGGAATGGTACTTAGAAGTAGACGCAGAGGACATCCCGTTTCGGGAATTCCTTGGGAGGCCAATATTCTGAGATCCACAGGATCGAGAGAGTGTTGAGAATACCAAATTTCACACATTACCTCTCACGACAGACAACGCAGTGTTCGACGGAAATTTACTTAACGACCGAGAGCAGCGGCGTTTGCGTAGAGTTGTCAATGCTAAGACACAAGGAACATTGCTACTGCGTGAAATAACCGCAGAAATCAAAATTGGGCGTACGACGAACCTGTTTGTTACAACATTGCAGCGAAATCTGACGTTAAACTGCTTTATTTACCCAGGTGGTTGGTTGTGGCCCCATAATGACGTGGGCTAGTTGATCATGAAATAGAAATGGATGTTCGGCTACTTGGATATCATTTGCACCCATTCACGGACGTCATGTTCCCAAACAACGGTGGAAGTTTTATGGATGACAATTCTCCATGTCACCGGGCCACAATTGTTCCTCATTGGTTTGAAGATCAGTCTGGATACTTCGAGTGAATAGTTTGACCACCCAGATCGCTCTACGTGAGTCCCATCGAAAACGAAAACTTATTTCAAAATGCACAGAGACTTGTAGATGATCTGCACTTGCTACAGATAATGCAAGATGACTATAAACATAAATAAAGGAAATATTTGCGAGTAAGTAGGCGAAATGATGCGATGTTATTTGAGTACGAAATTAGTGATGAGTTACTAGACTAGTTATAACCATCAAGTATGTGGGAGTACATGTCTGAAACTATTTCACGAGGCAAAAACTTTGAAAATGAATTCAAAGAAGTGCATAGTATCTTAAAAAGTTGTTTTAAGATGAACAAGTAAAATAAAGCTACTGGAAAGTAGAAAATTTAAATCAGGCGATGCTGACAGAAGTGAATTAGCACACAAGACATTAAAAGTAGTAGATGAGTGCTGTTATTCGTGCAACAATAATGGGACGATAAAATGCAGTCGAGCGCTAACAAAGAGAAATCTGCTAACGTTCAGTATAAATTTAAGTGTTGGAAAGGGTTTTAGGGCGACATTTGTCTGTAGCGTTTCTTAGTACGGAAGTGAAACGTGGATGATATGCAGCTCAGATAATAGAACAGTAGCTTTGAATTTTTGCGCTACCAAATAAGGCTGAAGATGATGTGAATAGTTCGGATGACCAATCAGCATACACGGAGATACTGAATCGAAATGGCGAGAGAGTTAAGTCACAACTCGACTGTAGGAAGCGACAGGGGTGTTGGAAACTACAGTGGTTGACTATGTGGTATCGATGGCTACGATGCCACGGCGTAGGTACAAGTTCTACGACACAGGCACTGACGACAGCGTCCTCTAGGCGGCGCTGTGCTGCTCTACGAGCGCCGCTCCAGATTCTACCAATTTGTTCGCGAGCTGACGACCAACCAACATAGTGGGTGAGCCACCACAGATTTTGCCTGTGTTAGTTTTGATACATTCGGCGTCGCACCTACGTGCTCGTCTTTACCAAAAGTTACGTATATGTCATTGACTAACGTTCTCTATTAAATGTACTTTTACGTTAAAAGCAGTACCGAGATATTTACCTCACCTGGTCCTGCTCGCTTCCTACATTCGACCTACCCTTCAGTTTACAGGAGCAGAGCCACTCGCAGCCTTCGAGGAGGGATACAAAGACTGACTTCCGGTTCCCTGTTAAAGGGTACATTTGACCTTACCTGCTAATCAATGGCTAACATCGTACCCCATGTCTTCTGTCTTCTAGCAGAGGTTCTGATTGTTAATTAAAGGGTTGTCGCAGCAACAGAGGAATTCTACAGCCTAGAAGTCGGACAAATCTGTTAAATGGTATTATATATATTCATCAAGGGACACACGGAAGTGCGAAGTAGACTGTTAGAATTAAAATATCAGATACTACACACGTAGCAATAACGCAGATACAGGCAACGTCTTGCTGCAGGAGGAGACTGAACAGTTTGGAACAGAAACGAGCGTTCTGTTAACTCGTACAGCCCTTGGTGAGAAAGAGAAAGAGAGAAAGAGAGAAAGAGAGAGAGTGAGAGTGAAAGTGAGAGTGAGAGAGAGAGAGAGAGAGAGAGAGAGAGAGAGAGAGAGAGAGAGAGAGTATACACCGAGAGAAAAAAAGAAGCAATTATTATCCACGAGAAAGAATAAACTGAAGCCCAGGGAAGGGCAATACAGAGTTCTATCGAGCAAGTATGGTCACGTTTTTCGCGACTACCGATCGATATGAAAACAGGTGCATTTTTGAAGGCTCACGGCCGACATAATCACGGTTGCGTTACCTTGAATGCGATGCAGTTGGAACCATAGTTGTAACGTCCACGGCTGCTACTGAGAACAGCAGGCAAGCACAAAGACATACAAATGGCGTCTGCTCCAACTAACCCCTGCAAGCAACTGTGGGCCAGAGGGCCTCTCGTGTCACTTGTTACTGAGAGTATAGCAACGCAGTAAGCGTCCGCCAGCACAAAGAGAAGCCCGTAGTCAACCTAACCAGAGTGATGGTTAAGTTTTGTTCCGGCCCGCAAGGCCTGGTCTCGCAATTCTGAAGTTGGGCTCCTTGAGTGGAGGGGACTCGACGAAGGGGGAGGGACAGACTAGTGTCCCTCCGCCACGGAGCAGCCGTGCTCTAGTGTTCTAAACGAGAGCTCGAACGCTCTTCGTTGTAATTCGCCATATTGCAAATTATTAGGAATAAATGGAGGCTCGGAAAATTGCTCCAATCCGACCAGACAACAGTCATCTGGTCAGAAAAGGTCATGGTTATACAAGGGCCATTTGAATAGTGAGGAACGATAGGTCGCGAACTGGAAACCACAGTGAAAATCAAAACTGTTTTCTTTCCAACAGTTATTTATACCTTCCAGATACTTACCTCCATAGTCGCCGATCCGACTTAAACGTTTATCGTAGCGTGGTACCAACTTTCCAATACCCTAGTTACAGAAGGCAGCCGCCAGTACTTTCCGCCAATTTTCTAAACCGGCCTACAGCTTATCGTCTGTGCCAAAAAGTTGTCTTCAAAGCCAGCGGTTCATGTGAGCAGAGATGAAACTCACAGGGAGACAATTACAGGCTGTATTGTGGGTAATATAACAACTGAAAACGATGCAGGAGCATCTTCATTGCCCCTGCACGATGCGGCTGAGAATTATCTTGAAGAAGAAAACGCACGACAGTTATGTGATGTTGGCTGCATAACTTCAGGCGAAATTTCTCACCAGGTCCTTGTACTTGGCCGGAGACGCTATCGTTCTAGGTATCTTTATGTACTCCGTGTGTGCTCAGAAGTAAAAAGAACGACATAATGCGATCGACAGGCATACTAGAGACATTACCCAATTCACCTGTGCAAAACTTCATCGGATTTTCACCGTGGTTTCCATTTCGCGACTGATCGTTCCCTACTTTCCGAATAACCCTCGTATTTGCCTGCCGGTAAAATTATTCTGACAGGGTTTAATTGACTATTCATTCCGTCGACTTTCTGAATATTGATCGGATTGACCTTTGTGATATATCAAATGACTCGTCAATTTGGGAACAGTTTGAATCTACTGTCAGAAAAGTAAAATGCATTTTGTTATGACACTCTCTCTCTGTCAGAAAGGCTGGACAGCGTGGCATCTTGTGATAGGCTAGAGAAAAGTCTCTATTCAAAAATATCTCGTCGCATCAAGTAATCGTCAATATGGTGTCGAGGGAACTGGAGTGGAAGAAGTTGGAGAATTACAGCAAGCGGTTTAGGTTGCAGTAGTTAGACAGAGGTAAAAAGGCCTGCACAGTACAGAGTAACATGGACTGTATGTGACTACGTAGGCTTTCGCGGCGTAATAAGTCTTGTAAGTCTCTTCGGGTTTGCTGCCGGATCCTAAAATCAACTTGACTCGATATTTCGGCGATCCAGCTGGTCGCCATCTTCAGGAAAATGCTGCTTCTGCTGATGAGTCCCGCTGAGAACTGACGCCAGGCTGCAAATCGACGTCCTATATAGGGCACTGTTCAGTACACGGCGCATTCCCCGCCAATCACGGTTGCTGCCTTCAGAGACAGGGAGGTGGCGCCGCCCTTAGTGGAACACTGCTGGCAACGATATATCGCACTCAGAGGCGCACGAAAGAACGTTCAGTTTTGATGCGAGACAATGCAGGATTCCACGTCTTACTAAGAGTAAACACATTGTCTCTGCTGATTGAATTATCCGCCAACCTAATTTCAATCGCCTCTTTATAGATACTGTTCCAAAAACCAGAATTGTTGGCAACTACCGCAGTTTCATCAAATTTCATACCGTGTCCCGCATTTAGGCAGTTTACTGCTACTGCCGATTTTTCCGGCTGTTGTAGCCTCGTATGACGGCGATGTTCCATACACCTGTGATGCACTGAGCGAATCGAACGGCCAATGTAAGCTTTCCCACACTGACACAGAATTTTGTACACTCCGGGTTTCCTAAGCCCCAAATCATCTTTCACAGAGCCGATTAGTGTCCTTAGTAGGTGGACGGAACACACTCAGGTTAAGAGGAACGTAGATCGGTGGCCTTTCTTCCTTATGCTGGAGGTTTATCGTTTAAGATTGGACGAATTTTAAGGAATTTTAACATTAAGAGTGTGTTCCGTCCACCTTCTAAGATTAGGACACTACTCGGCTCTGTGAAATATGATCTGGGGCTTAGGAAACCCAGAGTGTACAAAATTCCGTGTCAATATGGGAAAGCTTACATTGGCCGTTCGATTCGCACAGTGCATGACAGGTGTATGGAACATCGTCGTCATACGAGGCTATAACAGCCGGGAAAATGGGCAGTAGCACAACACTGCTTCAATGACGGACACAGATGAAATTTGATGAAACTGTGGTAGTTGCCAACATTTCAGGTTTTTGGAATAGCAGCAACCGTGATGGGCGGCGCATGCGCCGTGTACTGAACGGCGGCCTATATAGGACGTCGATTTGCAGCCTGGCGTCAGTTCTCAGCGGGACTCATCAGCAGAAGCAGCATTTTCCTGAAGATGACGACCAGCTGGATCGCCGAAATATCGAGTCAACTTGATTTTAGGATCCGGCAGCAAACCCGAAGAGACTTTCAAAACATGGATTGTAGTATTAATCCCGTCTTTTGCCTGAAGGCATCAATACCACGTGTACGTATTCAGTGTATGTTAGGAGGGAGAGAAAATTGACTAGCAGGTAGAGTTTTTGGGTTAGAGAGGATAATCGGATGCTGAAACCTGGCCACTCCTTTCCCAGTATTGTAGTAATGCGTGTTTCTATTTCTAAAAGCAGAACTGAAGAGTGCGAAAATGGCAGGAGAAAGCTTGTTTTTGTCTTTTTCTTGAGCGAATCGTATAGTGGAAAATGGAGACTGCGATTCCGAGGGTAATTATTATTCATAACGCTATTTTAACATTTTCATCAGTATTCATCCGCATGTCTCCTGGCTTATTATGAGGCCTGACGCTGCTTTTAATAAAAGTTGCGGCGTTCCTTCCCAGGCTTTGGAGAGAACTTGCGCCTGCTTCACGGGGCATGTTGCCAGAAGAAGATGCAAGACTGCTTAGCTTTTAGAGCGCTTTTAATTGCGCGGCACTTAGCTTCCATTCCCAGCAGGCTGGAGCCTTATATACCGCAAGCAGCGCATTGCGGAAGAGGCACCGCCCACAGCTAAGTATTGCGGGCTGTCGTTCTCGTCTTCGTTAGCAACCTGCTCTAACAACACTCTTTGTTATTCAGCTCGGGGGCTGTAAAGCTATTTATTAACTTTATTCTGAATTGACAAGCGATGCATGAAAATACGAGGTGCATTCAAGTTCTAAGGCCACCGATTTTTTTTCTAATTAACTACTCACCCGAAATCGATGAAACTGGCGTTACTTCTCGACGTAATCGCCCTGCAGACGTACACATTTTTCACAACGCTGACGCCGTGATTCCATGGTAGCGGCGAAGGCGTCTTTAGGAGTCTGTTTTGACCACTGGAAAATCGCTGAGGCAATAGCAGCACGGCTGGTGAATGTGCGGCCACGGAGAGTGTCTTTCATTGTTGGAAAAAGCCAAAAGTCACTGGGAGCCAGGTCAGGTGAGTAGGGAGCATGAGGAATCACTTCAAAGTTGTTATCACGAAGAAACTGTTGCTTAACGTTAGCTCGATGTGCTGGTGCGTTGTCTTGGTGAAACAGCACACGCGCAGCCCTTCCCGGACGTTTTTGTTGCAGTGCAGGAAGGAATTTGTTCTTCAAAACATTTTCGTAGGATGCACCTGTTACTGTAGTGCCCTTTGGAACGCAATGGGTAAGGATTACGCCCTCGCTGTCCCAGAACATGGACACCATCATTTTTTCAGCACTGGCGGTTACCCGAAATTTTTTTGGTGGCGGTGAATCTGTGTGCTTCCATTGAGCTGACTGGCGCTTTGTTTCTGGATTGAAAAATGGCATCCACGTCTCATCCCTTGTCACAACCGACGAAAAGAAAGTCCCATTCATGCTGTCGTTGCGCGTCAACATTGCTTGGCAACATGCCACACGGGCAGCCATGTGGTCGTCCGTCAGCATTCGTGGCACCCACCTGGGTAACACTATTCGCATTTTCAGATCGTCATGCAGGATTGTGGCACAGAACCCACAGAAATGCCAACTCTGGAGGCGATCTGTTAAACAGCCATTCGGCGATCCCCCAAAACAATTCTCTCCACTTTCTCGATCATGTCGTCAGACCGGCTTGTGCGAGCCCGAGGTTGTCACACGATGTTCTGCCTTCATTAAACTGTCGAACCCACGAACGCACTTTCGACACATCCATAAATCCATCACCACATGTCTCCTTCAACTGTCGATGAATTTCAATTGGTTTCACACCACGCAAATTCAGAAAACGAATGATTGCACGCTGCTCAAGTAAGGAAAACGTCGCCATTTTAAGAATTTAAAACAGTTCTCATTCTCGCCGCTGGCTGTAAAATTTCATCTGCCGTACGGTGCTGCCATCTCTGGGACGTATTGACAATGAGCGCGGCCTCATTTTAAAACAATGCGCAAGTTTCCATCTCTTTCCAGTCCGGAGAAAAAAAAATCGGAGGCCTTAGAACTTGAATGCACCTCGTACACTGACGGAAAAAAAAATCTCAACACCAAGATGTAATTGTACGACATGAACGAAAGTTGGCAGACGAATTTCTACAACTGAAAGAAAACGTCTATTAAAATTTCGCACCAATCGTTTAAGAGTGGCACCATTATGAGAATGCAAATCAGGTTTGCTATATATAAATGCCCTCACGGTCGTGAGTATTAGTTACCTTTGAGACTGGACCCTGTGAATTGATCTTAGTCGACTAAGACGCCATTATCTGCACTTCACTGACTTAGTACGAGGTCGCGTGATAGAGCTACGAGAAGCTGGATGTTCCTTCTGCGATATTTCAGAAAGACTTGGCAGGAATGTATTCACTGTACATGATTGCCGGCAGCGGTGGGCACGAAAATGTACGGTCTCAGAAAAACCAGGCTCCGGTCGGCCACGTGGCATTACCAAGAGGGAAGAACATCGAGTTCGGCGAATGGCTCTGGCGCATCATAACGCATCTGCAGCAGCAATCTGAGCAGCAGTTGTCACTACAGCGACGCAGTTGTTACAAATCCGTTACTTCAACGAGAGCTCCGAGCCAGACGCCTTGTAGCATGCATTCCACTGACCCCAAACCAATGCAATTTGCGACTTGAGTGGTGTCAAGCAAGAACTTATTGGAGGGCAAGACGGACTATGCTGTGTTTTCTGTTGAGAGCGAGTTCTGCCTCGGTGTCAGTGGTGGCCGTGTGTTGATTGAGGGACTGCAACCAATCTATCCGCGTGCTACACACACTGGACCTACACCTGGAATTATGGTTTAGGACTGAGGTTTCGACTGACAGCAGGAACACTCTTGTGGTTATACCTGCCAGCCCGACCGCAAATTTGTACATCAGTTTGGTGGTTCGACCTGTTGCGCTGCCATTCGCGTATAGAATTCCAGGGGATGTTTCCAACAGGATAACGCTCGGCCACATAACCTCTGTTTTAACCTAACGTGCTCTAAAGAATGTTGACATGGTACCTTAGCGTGCTGACTTGTCATTATGTCGAGCATATGTGGGACATGATCGGACGACAAATCCAGCATTAACCACAAACAGTGTTTTACCGAGCGAGGTGGCGCAGTGGTTAGCACTGGACGACGGTTCAATCCCGCGTCCGGCCATCCTGATTTAGGTTTTCCGTGATTTGCCTAAATCACTCTAGGTAAATGCCAGGATGGCTCCTTTGAAAGGGTACGGCCGACTTCTTTCTTACTTAATGACCTCGCTGTCTGGTCTGCTCCCCCAAAACAACCCAACCCCACGAAGAGTGTTATCTGCCATGTATTGACTGAACAAGTGCAACAGACATGGAACTGCTCCCACAAAATGACATCTGGCTACTGTACAACACAATGTATGCACGTGCATGCTTGCCTTCAACGTTCTGGCGAGAACGCCGGTTACTAAAGCAAAAACATTTTGCATTGAAATGGCTTATCTCGTGCTTACATTAACCTATGATCATGCAATGCGAATAACTTAAATATGTCACCTAGACAAACGTATTTCTGAAATGTCATTATTATACGTTAATTTCATTACTCTACATTAATACAGCTTAAAGAGGATCGATGATAGCCCACATCCCTGCCGCGGACCGGTATTCGCCCCGAATTCTTCTGTTCAACTGTTCCCAATCCTTACTCTTGCTGTGTTCAAAAATGGCTGTGAGCAGTATGGGACTTAACATCTGACGTCATCAGACCCCTACAACTTAGAACTACTTAAACCTAACTAACCTGAGGAGAGCACACACGTCCATGACCGATGCAGGATTCGAACCTGCGACCGTAGCTGTCGCGCAGTTCCAGACTGAAGCGCCTAGAACCGCTTGGCCACACCGGCCGGCTCTCGCTGTGTCATTTTCATATAATTTTATAACAGCCTTCGCCAATCTTTGATCCAACCGTATCTCCTTCTACTTTTACCCCAGTTTCTTCGTGGATGCATTATCATATACCCTTTCCAGGTCAATCACTGCAACACATGTCTCCAGTCCAACATTTGTAAGTTATTCATTTGTTAGTCTGGTTGTGAAGATTTCGGCCATTACCGATCTTCCTACTCGGAATCCTGCTTGCTCCTATCGCTGCTCGTGACTTGTTTATTTTTCTACCAGATACTTCAGTGCCTTCGAGCACAGTCTTCCAACGAAAGGCAGTATTGTCTGTCCTATGTAATCACTTGGGTCATTACAGACCCCAGCTTATGCACTGGTTTTATGTAGCATGTTTTCCATTCCAAAGGAACATCTTATTCATTTTATACTCTGTCAGACAGCCTCCTTAGCATCTCCTACAGTTTCGGTGAACCAAACTTTACCACTTCTGTATGTATTGATCTATATTCGGGTGCCTTCTTCATTTTACAGCTCGTCACAGCCTGTTGGAGAACTTTTATATCGAAACTCCTCCTGTTGCATCCCTATCTCACTCCTACCTGAAAATACCAGCCGATTTTCACGGCGTTAATCCTTAACATACGTTGTTTATTGAACCTGCTTATGAAACGTCAAGTACCAGTGCTAAGTAAAGTCTCGCGCCTGTTGCTCTCGCATGGACCTTGAAAACAAGATTAGACAAATTCCTGTGCTTGCATAGATACTTAAGCAGTCATTCTTCTCGAGCGCCTTTCCTTAATATGTGCTACAATGAGAAGTTCCATCTGCGATGCACTTAACACTGGTTTTCGGAGTATGGATGTAGGTGCAGAAACTCTCTTCCACGATGTGTCTGTTCATCATTAACACTTTTCATGGAAGATTAGCGAGAAAAAGTACTTCTTCTCTTTCTGCTATTTTGTCAAAAACTGATATATTGGGCCCGTGGCTGTGTACAAAATGTAGGTTGACTCTTACACGAAGATTACAGCAACCAGCTACTTTTCATAATGATATTTATTTACTTAATCAGCACCGTTACCTGTTTCGAACCGATAGGTTCATCTTCAGACGGCTAGTTCTCGTTTTAAATTACATTAAGTGTTTTGTTTCCCCACCTGACGAAACTTCCTTGCGGTGGCGATGCCCTACAACCAAAACAAGATGTGAGACAGTGTCTTTTTAATTGTAATTATGCCTCACGACTATTTTAAGGGATGTAGACAAATGATTATTTTTAAACTGATTTTTCGGTTGTAAGTTGTAAGTAACAGAAAAATTTATTTAATAATAATAATAATTTGCTTATATTACTTAAAATAGTCGTGAGGCATAATTACAATTAAAAAGACGTTGTCGCACTTCTTGTTTTGGTTGTAGGGCATTTCCACCGCAAGGATGTTTCATCAGGTGGGGAAACAAAACACGAAATGTAATGTAAAACACGAATTAGCCGGTGACGGAGCTGTTTAAATACATAAATAGCATTGTGAAAAGTGGCTGGTTGCTGTAATCTTCTGTGTAAGAGTCAACCTATAACTTCTTCTCTTTTGCTGGTCCTGGCAGCTCACTGCATGTTTCATTGCTATTTTAGTTATCTCGTAATGTTGTCCGGAGATAATGGAATTAAAGTTGGGGAATATCACATCGCCTGTCCCATGAACTGGAATGGCCAACACAACTCTGCACAAGGATACCTGTAGGCGTGCATGTATTTAAACCTTATGTCCCATTGCGGTCCTGGAGGTTCTTTATATTCCTAGCTCTCTTAAGGAACTTTCCTGAAACTGACTATCCCCCCTCCCCCCTGTAACTCGCCTGACTGACATAAACATCATTACTGTGGACGCCGCAGCGACATCGCCCCGTAGAGCTAAAGGTACAATTACTCTATAACTAATCTTTGTAATCGTTCATCTATTTTTTACAGACGAAAGATAGATGGACAGGCTGACACATTTCCTAAAGTGGTGAGTGTCTTAGCCCATCAGGTTACAATCTACTAAATGGCACACACCATCAATCAAGAGATTCTTTGCCTTAGACAAACGGTGAAGACGGGTGCAGGTAGATATCCTACTCTACTTGGACAGTGCAAACAGCACCTCTGTGCCTATTTAGATTTACGAGCTACCATTAACAATGCTGCATGAGTGCACTTCACGAGAATGCCCAGGAAGTTGGCGTGTACTCCAGCAATGGCCAAATGCAAGTGATGAATGTTTTTTAAGTACCAGTCTTGCAACTGTTACTTCCATGTTGAGTACGCCGTTACTATCGTACTCTAACGACCTCGGCTACGGAGGCAGATTAAGTAATATAAGTTACATCACTATTTGCTTTCTTTCCCCAGATGATTTCTTCGTGACGTTGCATTTTTTTCAGCACCATAACTGCGATAAAAATCCCTACAACCTGGTGCTTCTGGATGGAAAGCCAGAGACTGTCACAAGCCATGGAGACTGATAAAGACAGGATCATATTAAAAAAAACCTTGGTCCAGCTGATTCGACTGGGATATCTTAGTAAGGGTCTCTCCACAGGGTTACAGAGAAGGCCTCAACTGTAGCTCAGTGGGAAATACAACGCAGTTGGTGGAAGAGTCACCTTTTCCTCTCTGTGGCGAAGAGAATTCACTGCCTTGTGAAGATGACCACTTCAGTGATTAGGAGAATAAACCTCAAACATGGAATTTCGCTTAAGTAATGACAACCCCATCATATGACTTAAATACGGGGTAATTTCCTGTGTTGACATATAAACACAAAATAGTAACTTAAAATCTTAACCAGATTGATCTGGCCGGACTTCAAAGACAACGACGAAAACGCGTTAAGGGCAAGAGGGTTGGTACATAAATAAACTTATTTTTGCTACATACAGTGTAATGGGCAGAAGGACAAAAGAGACAGAACTAATACACTAGGGCATTTTTCTCAAGTTCTGATCGGTCGCAAAATACAGACCACAGTGAAAATAAAAAATGTTTTACTTGCAAAATTTAGATACGCCTTCCAGTTACACTCAAGGAAGAAAACCTTAACACCAAAAAATAATTCATGTGGTGTACTGAAATTTTGGGAAAACATTTGTCGAGGTAACATATTTAAGTGATTTACATTGCAAGATGACAGTAAATGAAAAACAAGAAGTATAATAGATTGTTACACAACTTATTTTATATCATTTAATTATTGCATCTGTTTAATCTATCTGCCGCCGTCCATGGAATGATCGCCAGTTCTACGGATTTATTAATAATATTAAGAATAATAATTATGATGGAAATTTGCTGGCGCCACACAAGGGGAGCAACAATAGTGAGTTCGGTGTGGGGCATGTGTCTAGTTAATTTACTCACAGGAACGCATACTCCAGACAGTCAGGCTTATGATTTTCTGTATACACAAAAAATCTGTAGCATATAATATTAGATGATATCTCTTCTAGCCTTGAAGTTATTTACCTCCTCTTCTTCTTTGAGGATAATGTTAAGGCGTCCAGCATGCTCTACGCAAGCGCGAGGCAAACCACTGCAAATGTGAAATTCTGGTTCATTAATAACAGCTATAACCAACAGAATGTTGAATGCAAGCATGCAAATACGCGTGCATTGTGTCGTACAGGTGCTGTATGTCAGTTTGTGGGAGAAATTTCATGCCTGTTGCTCTGGGTAGATCAATACAGGGATCGTCAATGCCGTTTGCGGATAACGCTGGAGTTGTTGTCTGATGATCTCCGTTGTGCGCTCGGCTGGAGACCGATCTGGTTATGGACAAGTGCAAGGCAACATGTCGACACTCTAGAGCGTGTTGGGTTACAACAGCGGTATGTGGACGAGTGTTATCCTGTTGGAAACAGCCCCTGGAATGTTGTACACGAATGGCAGCACAACAGACTGACGTACAAATTTGCAGTCAGCATGCGAGGGATAGCCGCGAAAGTACTCCTGCTGTCATACGGAATCGCACCCAAGACCATAATTTCAGGTGTAGGTCCAGTGTATCCAGCACGCAGACACGTTGGCTACAGGCCCTCGAGTGACCTCCTCGTAACCAACACGCGCCCCTCACTGCACAGAGGCAGAACCGGTTTTCATCAAAAAACACAACATACTTCCACGCTGACATCTACGTCTGCATCTGCATGAATACTCTGCAAATCACATTGAAGTGCCTGGCAGAGGGTTTATCGAACCACCCTCACAATTCTCTATTACTCCAATCTCGTATAGCGCGCTGGAAGAATGAACACCTATATCTTTCCGTACGAGCCCCGATTTCTCTTATTTTATCTTTGTGATCGTTCCTCCCTATATAAGTTGGTGTCAACAAAATATTGTCGCATTCGGAGGAGAAAGTTGGTGATTGGAATTTCGTGAGAAGATTCCGTCGCAACGAAAAACGCCTTTCTTTTAATGATGTCCATCCCAAATCTTGTATCATTTCTGTGACACTCTCCCCCATATTTCGCGATGATACAAAACGTGCTGCCTTTCTTTGAACTTTTCGATGTACTCAGTCAGTCCTATCTGGTAAGGATCCCACACCGCGCAACAGTATCCTAAAAGAGGACGGACAAGCATAGTGTAGGCAGTCGCATCAGTAGGTCTGTTACATTTTCTAAGTGTTCTTCCAGTGAAACGCAGTCTTTGGTTAGCCTTCCCCACAACATTTTCTGTGTGTTCCTTCCAACTTAAGTTGTTCGTAATTGTAATTCCTAGGTATTTAGTTGAAATTACGGCTTTTAGATTAGACTGATTTATCGTGTAACCGAAGTTCAACGCTTTCTTTTTAGCACTCATGCATGTAGGGTCAACTGACACTTTTCGCACCATTGCGATATTTCATCTTTTCGTTATTTAAGGTCAACTGCCACTTTTCGCACTATTTCGATATTTCTTTTAAATCGTTTTGCAGTTTGTTTTGATCTTCCGATGACTTTATTAGTCGATAAACGACAGCGTCATCTGCAAACCACCGAAGACGGCTGCTCAGATTTATCTTGGGGAACGTCAAAAATCACTTCTGTTTTACTCGACCTTCAATGATCTCTCGCCTGACACCACTCAGGTCTCAGATGGCGGTGATTTGGGGTCAGTGGTATGCACGCTACAAGGGCTCTGACTCGGAGCTCTCCTTGAAGCAACGGATTTGTATCATTTCGTTGCGTCACTGTGGTGAAAACTGCTGCTCGAATTGCTGAACTGCTGCTGTAGATGCAGTACTATGCGTCAGAGCCATACTTCGAAGACGATATTCTTCCCTCTTGGTAATGCCACGTGGGCGTCCAGAGCCTGGTCGTCTTGAAACCATACATTCTCGTGACCACCGTTGCCAGAAGTCAAGTGCAGTGAGTACATTCCTGCCAAGTCTTTCTGCAGTATCGCTGGGGGAACATCCAGCTTTTCGTAGCGCTATTGCACGAACTCCTTCAAACTCAGCGAGGTTTTGATAATGGCGTCATTCTCATCTTAAAGGCATTCTTGACTATCACCTACTCAAAGCAAACCTAGTCAGCTCCCGGTAGCTGAATGGTCAGCGTGACGGATTTTCAATCTTCTGGGCTCGGGTTCGATTCCCGGCTAGGTCGGGGAATTTTCTCGGTCCAGGGAGTGAGTGTTGTGCTGTCATCATCATTATCGTGTCATCCTCATCGACTAGAGGTCGCCGAAGTGGCGTCAAATTGAAAGCCCCACACCCGACGAACGGCTTGCCCGACGGGGGTCCCTAGCCATACGATTAAATAAATAAGAGCAAAGCTAGTTTATATCCTGATACTGGCGCTACCAGCTTCACTCTTAAGCAACTGGCGTGAAATTTAAATAGGCATCATCTTTCAGTTGTTGAAACAGGCCTGTCAGCTTTCGTTCAGATCGTACAGCTCCTTCTATGTGCTGTATTTTTATACGTAGTCGACGCTCCAACTTGGACACTTATCGTTGTGTTGTACCAACTTTCCAGTACTCTCGTCACAGAGGGCAGCAGCCTGTGTGCTTTCCGCCAATTCGCTGTTCTGGCATGCTGGTCATTGTCTGCGCCAATATGTTATCTTCATAGTCCAACTGAACAGAGAGATGAAAATCAGAGGGAGCCAAGTCTAGGCTGTGTGATGGGTCATTAAATGCTTCCAATCGAAAACACGGCAGGAGTGTCTTTGTTGCAGCTGCATTGTGAGGTCGCCCATTGTCATTCCTGATGATAACATTCCTGTTCGCTTGTTCTGAGTGGCAACTCGTAGACGATTTTCTCGAATCGACTGTTCTACTAACTGAACAAGATCACCGGCTGAAACTTTCTTCCTTCGCTGACCGCTGCATCACGATGGACTGTATGTCCTGCGTCAGAGCTCCTATACCTTTCGGCACACTTTGCTGTCTAGCATTGCAGTTAACGTTTTGTGGCCTGCATGATAACAGGCTGAATCTTTCAGTATGAGAAATTGAAAGACAGTACGCACTTGGCGGGAGACTCTACTGTTCTGGCAATCTTTACATGCTCTGTGTGTACTCAGAACGGAAAGAGCGACGTGACACTATCGCCGGACTTACTAGACACACTACACTTCTGCGCAAAGCTAAATCGGATTTTCACTATTGTTTTGATTTCTAGACCTATCGGATCTTGAAATACAGGGTGATTCAGCTGCTCCTACCCATTTTTATGCAACCCGCGATTTTTGTAAAAATACATGTGTGAAAGTTTTACAGTGTGTACATACATCCTTCCCGCTTGTTTTCAAACTTAGTTCAACCTGTTCCCGTGAGTGGCGCCGTCACAGCATGTCTTCAAGATGGCTTCTACACTTGACGTTCGTCAGAAGCAGCGTGCTGTCATAGAATTCCTGTGCTGAGAAAAAGAGAGAGTGGGAAACATCCACAAGAGGTTGAAAAAGGTGTATGGAGATGCTGCTCTCGATTGCAGTACAGTTAGTCGGTGGGCAAGCAGGTTACGTGATGAAAGCGGGCACGGCAATATTGAGGATTGTCCTCGCAGCGGCAGGCCTTGTACTGCACACACCCCAGACAATGTGCAGAGAGTTAACGAATTGGTGACTGCTGACAGACCGCATCACAGTGACGAATTGTCACTATACGTTGGGATAGGGGAAGGAAGTGTTTGCAGAATATTGTAACTGTTGGCGTTAAAAATATTTGTGCAAGGTGGGTTCCCAGGACGTTGGCAGCGGCTCACAAAGAAACAAGAAAAACGGTATGCAGCGAACTTTTGGAACAGTGCGAGAATGGTGGAGATGAATTTCTTGGAAGAATTGTGACAGTCGATGAAACATGGCTCCATCATTTTTCACCAGAGACGAAGAGGCAGTCAATGGGGTGGCATCATGCAAATTCACCCAAGAAAAATATTCAAAACCACACCTTTTGCTGGAAAAGTTATGGCTATGGTGTTTTTACATTCCGAAGGACTCTTGCTTGTGGACATCATGCCAAGTGGAACCACCATAAATTCTGATGCGTGTGTGACGACAATGAGTCGTGTTCGACCACATCGGCAAAAGCAGGATGTTTTGCTGTTGCACGGCTACATGTCAGTGAAAAAACCATGGAAGCGATCACTAAACTTGGACAATACTGAAACACCCACCTTACATCCTGACCTGGCTCCATGTGACTATCATCTCTTTGGTAAACTGAAAGACTCTCTTCGTGGAACAAGGTTTGAAGATGATGACTCCCTTGTGCACGCTGCCAAACAGTGGCTCCAACAGGTTGGTCCAGAATTTTACCGTGCGGGTATACAGGCGCTCATTCCAAGATGGTGTAAGGCAGTTGAGAGGGATGGAAATTATGTGGAGAAATGAAAATGTTGTTCCTAAAGGATGTATCTACACACTGTAAAACTTTCAAATATGTAGAAAAAACGATAGATTTAAAAAAAATGTGCATTTCTTTTGGCGTGACCGTCGTATCTTTCCTTCATAAACCACATGCGAAATTTTCATATTCTCTCGCTCGCTACGTATAAACTATTAGTCCTACATAAAAGGGTAACAGGACTTCCTTGTAGGAAATATAAGAAGTTTTGTACTGGGATACATTTTCGCTGTATGTCACGGTTTTCAGGTTACTGTAGAATAACGTACGAAAGTGACTTTCAAAGGCATATCCATCCCCACACTCATCCCTCACCAATCAGCATTTCTAGTATGGCACTCCCTCCAACCATTGTACAAACATTTACGACTACGCGAATTACTCTCGCTGTTCGTCAATTTTCAGACTCTATTAATTGGGCTATTACACCACCAGTATAGTCAACTATGTCCTCAACATTATTAATCTGAATGTACCTCTGCGGGTAATGATAGAAAACGAATTTTGTAAAAGTTTGCCGGCCGGGGTGGCCGTGCGGTTCTAGGCGCGTCAGTCTGGAACCGCTTGACCGCTACGGTCGCAGGTTCGAATCCTGCCTCGGGCATGGATGTGTGTGATGTCCTTAGGTTAGTTAGGTTTTAGTAGTTCTAAGTTCTAGGGGACTGATGACCTCAGAAGTTAAGTCCCATAGTGTTCAGAGCCATTTGAACCATTTTTGTAAAAGTTACGCTAAAACTATATCGACAACTCGTGCCCAAGTCAAGTCTCACAAGAAAAGTAGTTTCGTAGTCAGGACGCTTGGAATATAACGATTTAATGGTTATTTTATGGTGATAAGATTCACTAGCACAAACATCAATTTTACAGTTTGTAAGTGCACGACTTAACTGATGGTGTAATAAGGCCAGTCAACATACCGAGCGAAATGGCGCAGTGGTTAGCACACTGGATTCGCATTCGGGAGGACGACGGTTCAATCCCGTCTCCGGCCATCTTGATTTAGGTTTTCCGTGATTTCCCTAAATTGTTCCAGGCAAATGCCGGGATGGTTCCTTTGAAAGGGCACGGCCGATTTCCTTCTCAATCCTTCCCTAACCCGAGCTTGCGCTCCGTCTCTAATGACGTCGTTGTCGACGAGACGTTAAACACTAACCACCACCACCACCAATCAACGTAGACCAAAAAAGGTCGAATGCGGGGAATAATTTGTTCAGTCGGAAATTTTTGAACGGTGATAAGAGGATATGCAATGACCAACAAAATAGAAATCCTGACCGTGGAGTCTTGAGTGCGTCTGAAGATCAGTTTTGTACGTTTTTCTTGAATGAAGGGTAGTTCCACGGGTCGTAACACATCTGAAATGCAACGTCCACTGTTCAAAATGCCGTCAATGCGAGCAAGAGGTGACCGAGACGTGTAACCAATGGCACCCCATACCAACACGGCGAATGATATGCCAGTTTGGCGAAGACAAATACACGCTTCCAATGTGCGTTCACCGCGATGTCGCCAAACACGGATGCGACCATCATGCTGCTGTAAACAGAACCTGGATTCATCCGAAAAAATGACGTTTTGCCATTCGTGCACTCAGGTTCGTCGTTGAGTAAACCATTGCAGGCGCTCCTGTCTGTGGTACAGCGTGAAGGGTAACCGCAGCCATGGTCTCCGAGCAGATAGTCCATGCTGCTGCAAACGTCGTCGAACTGTTCGTGCAGATGGTTGTCTTGCAAACGTCCCCATCTGTTGAATCAGGGATCGAGACGCGGCTGCACGATCCGGTACAGCCATGCGGATAAGATGCCTGTCATCTGGACTGCTAGTGATACGAGGCCGTTGGGATCCACCACGGCGTTCCGTATTACTCTCCTGAACCCACCGATTCCACATTCTGCTAACAGTCAATGGATCTCGACCAACGTGAGCAGCAATGTCGCGATACGATAAAGCGCAATCGGGATAGGCTACAATCAGAACTTTATCAAAGTCGGAAACGTGATGATAACGCATTTCTCCTCCTTACACGAGGCATCAGAACAACGTTTTACCAGGCAAAGCCGGTGTGCTGCTGTTTGTGTATGAGAAATCGTTTGGAAACTTTCCTCATGTCAGTCCGTTGTAGGTGGCGCCACCGGCGCCAACCTTGTGTGAATGCTCTGAAAAGCCAATCATTTGCATATCACAGCATCTTCTTCCTGTCGGTTAAATTTCGCTTCTGTAGCACGTCATCTTCGTGGTGTAGCAATTTTAATGGCCAGTAGTGTATTCCCGGACACACATTAATAGCACGTCTAATTCATTCATTTCCAGCCAGGAATTTGTCGGTTTTGTTAACGTGCACCCTGTATGTGTTTGATGGTTATTGCATTGCACAGTGTTTCACATTGTCACATTAGAGACTTCTGCACTATTGTGAAGATATTATTGCAATACGCACATGTGACGGTAGTATTGCGTACACAAGCTATAGAAAGACTGTGCATTGGCGGAGCTGTCGTTTGAATGATCGCACGACGAGAAGTAACAGACTCTGAACCAGGATAGGTAGTTGGGGCTAGACGTACGGGACTTACATTTCGGAAATCGTTAGGGAATCCAATATTCCGTGATTCACAGCGTCAAGAGTGAGCCGAGAATACTAAATTCCAGGCATTGCCTTCCACGAAGGACCTTCACTTGACCACCGAGAGCAGCGGTGGTTGCGAAGACTTGTCAGTGCTAACAGACAAGCAACACTGCTTGAAATAACCGCAGAAATCAATGTGGAACGTACGACGAACGTATCCGTTGGGACAGTGCGGCGAAATTTGGGGTTAATGGGGTATGGCCGCAGGCAACCGACGCGACTGCCTTGCCTAACAGCCTGACATCGTCTTCAGCGCCTCTCATGTGTCTGTGACCATATTGGTTGGGCACTAGGCGACTGGATTCCGTGACTCGGTCAGACGAGTCCCGATATCAGTAGGCAAGAGCTGATGGTAGGGTTCGAGGGTGGCGGACACCCCAAGAAGCCATCAACTCGAATTGTCAACAAGGCACTGTGCAAGCTGGTGGTGGCTCCATAACGCTGTAGGCTGTGTTTATATGGGATGGACAGGGGTCACTGGTCCAAATTAACCAGTTATTAAATCGAAATGTTTATGTTCGGCTACTTGGACACGATTTGCTGCCATTCATGGACTTCATGTACCCGGGTCAATGTACCATGTCACAGGGCCACAGTGTTTATGATTGGTTTGAAGGACATTCTGTACCGTTCGAACGAATGATTTGCCCACCCAGCTCGTCCGACATGGATCCCTTCGAACATTTATTGGACATAATCGAGAGGTCAGTTCGTGCACAAAATCCTTTACTAGCAACACTTTTATGGTCGGATATAGAGGCAACATGGCTCAATATTTTTGCAGCCGGACTTCCAGATACTTGTAGAGTCTAAGCCTCGCCGAGATGCTGCATTACGCCGGGAAAAAAGTAGGTCCGGCAAGATACTGGGAGGTATCCCATGATTTATGTCACCTCACTGTATCACGACTCGCAAGGTTGCAACTCCACTACAAGCCCACCTTCCCTTTTGGTTGTACAGGACGACAGAGTACCCAGGCGGTACGAATCCGCTTGCAATTCGAACCACGTTGCGCGCCAGAAATCATGTAAGGGAAACAGCGCGCAGTTTCGCAACACTGTGCGAATCAGGGTATGAGTGGCGATAGCGGGTTTCTCGGGCACTTGCATTTGGAGTTGTAGTTCCAGTTCATCGCAGTTCACCTGTCGACGGTCATCGACCTGTCTGCCGAAGTAATCACCAGGTGCGATGCCGACGAGTCCGACGTGGAATCAGCAGCGCTGCGACAACGCAAGACATCGCCGCTGACCAGTGTCTAAGCTGCAAGAAGGTGATTTTTTCATCTATTTGTACTTCCCATAAGTCTCTTCAAATGGTTCAAAGGGCTCTGAGCATTATGCGACTTAACTTCTGAGGTCATCAGTGCCCCTGAACTTATAACTACTTAAACCTAGTTAACCTAAGGACATCACACACAACCATGTCCGAGGCAGGATTCGAACCTGCAACCGTAGCAGTCGCGCGGTTCCGGACTGAAGCGCCTAGAACCGCTCTGTCACAGCGGCCGGCCATTAGTCTCTGAACGGGACATTGGTGCAAGATTGGATTATTTAATCAACGATCACATGAAAATTGAATATTTATGGTACTGAATAAGGCATTTGTAGTTGTTGCAGTAGCTGTAATACTGATGTGTATGCACGGCTGCTAATGTTAGGTGGGACTAGCGCCTACGGTCACACAATTCTATATGTGCTGCGCCTCATGGCCTGTTGCCAACTTACAGAAGTCAAAGTAACCACATCGACTGGCCCCGAAGTAATGTTGCAACACCACATTAAAAGAAACCAAGAAGAAAATTAAAGGCTCAAGCAATGTGAAAGGATACAGAACGATTTACAGTAGAGCAGAAAGAGAAAGGAGAACCTAGTGCAGTGTAGCTGTGGCAACAGATAGAAGTGGAGCTTAGAAGTGGACTTTTAAGAGTATTCAAATGAAATAATTATAGCTATACTATTTAAAATAGAGACCATGTGACCGTCATAGCAATTCACCATCCGTAAGACGCAAAACACGAAGAAACGCAAGAGTTTGATAAGGAACTCCGAAAAGAAAAAAAAAATCGGTATAGCTCTGTTGATAAAGTTCAGTCGTATGGGGTAATCCGAATTCAAGAATAGGTAAAAACCAACAGCAACTGCAGTGGGAGTTTATAATGGTAACATATTAATCGCAATGCAGAAAATTTAAGTCAGTTTGATAACTATATGTTGATAAAACAGTGTTTAGAAATAAAATTCACAAATTGCTATGAACTGCTATAGGCAGAAGATCAATAATAATGTTTTAGCAAACAACAAATGGTTCAAATGGCTCTGAGCACTATGGGACTCAACTGCTGTGGTCATTAGTCCCCTAGAACTTAGAACTACTTAAACCTAACTAACCTAAGAACATCACACACATCCATGCCCGAGGCAGGATTCGAACCTGCGACCGTAGCACTCGCACGGTTCCGGACTGCGCGCCTAGAACCGCGAGACCACCGCGGCCGGCAACAAACAACAAAATAACTAATCAAAAGTGTGAGAGTTTTTCGTGGCAGTGACATATACTCTCACCATTTCTCTAAGTCACAAAATTAGGTTTGTTAGCAAGATGAAAAAAATACAATATACCAAGAAAAATAAGATACAATCACTAAGTCTACAAAGTTCGTTTTCTGAAATATGTAGGAGTAAAAGATGTCTACAGCTGAAGATTGAATAACTGCCTCAATTGGAAACAATGAAAACGTCGAAGCTGAATGAAGAATCGAAAGCTGTACCATAAAGCTGTTTTCGAAGATTTTGCCAAAAAGACGCAAAATAAGAAGAGGCCTTAAGAATTGGAATGACGAAAAGCTTTAGAAGAGAGGAAAAACACACAAAAAAATCTGTTTACAAACCACAAAAGACGATATATAAACACAAAACAAATATTGTTAAAAGCATAACGAGGGAAGTGACGATCAGATCTTGCGCTCAGTGTGTAATATCGAACATGACGTTCATGAAAGGCGAACAGTGGCATATAAGGTACTGAAAGGAAGAACATAATTGGTAATAATAGCAAAGGAACGTGCCACATAGTCCAAAGATTTGTGCCATTATGTAAGTGTTTAGAAAGAGGCGGAAGATATCGTTATAAGAGAAACAGCTTTTACAGGGGATTTACTTACAGCTCACGAATTCGACGAAGTGCTTTTCAAAACAAAAAAGCGAAAAGTAGCTGGAGAAGATGGAATTAATGAAAAGCTTGGAAAGTATTGTGGTATGTTCCTGAAGTTTAGGATGCTGTATTTCTTTAACATGCGTTGGTTACAGAGATTTTTGGAGAAATGCTATTGTTATATCTGTCTTCAAAAAAAGGAAATAGAAATGAACGCGGAAACTAGAAAGGTATCAGTCTGGCAGATATGGTATGTATAATATGCACCAAAGTGATCTGTAAAGGAATACAAGTTATAAATGAAGCACTTACTTCATAGGAACATAATGTTTTTCTAGGAAGAGCGGACCATGCACCAACATGTTCGTTATAAGACAACTGATAAAGAAAAGAGGAAAGTATGATAATGAAAATTTACACATCATTTATTTAGTACACGAAGACGTCTTTCTGGAGCATAATGGAAGAATCACGACTCCTCGAGCATATCATACCCCTACTGTGATAGGATCAAAACTACCTCAAAAATATCTGATAAATCCAAGTAATAAGGTGTTAGACAAAGGCATAGTCTCACGCCCGTGCTTTTGGTGTGATACTGACGGCTTCCTAAGAAAATGGAAATTTTTAAATTCGAAAGTATCATACAAAGAACAAATACTTACATGTTCCCTGATAAACAAGTTATATACGTGATAGTATAGATAAACTGCAGACCGCTGTCGGTGAACTGAGCTTACTATGCCGACAATGTAATGTAAAGATCTCTACTGGTGACGAAATGTAAGAGCTGAACATACACGATCAAAAATTTTCGCTTAAGGCGAGATAGAATAAGTAAAAAAGTCTATCCTGTAAGCTAATTAAGTTATCTAGAAGATCAAGATGTAGACAAATAGCTTGTACAATTCCAGTGTATTTCTGGCGCAGTATACGGGGACATTTAAGATTTGTGAAACGATATAAAACATTAGGTAAAATGAAAAACAGGGATATAAATTAATATTTAAAAGACGAAGTCATTAATGGTCGAACAGCTTCAGTTATTGAGATCTCAGAGCGGTGATTGCGAGCCATAAAATATGAACCACTTAAAAAAAGTCTTGAAAGACCGAAAAGAGGTGTTTTGAATGAGGTTTACCCACGAAGTCAGAATATGTATCACACACCGAATCCCTCCTCAAAGTGTAGATGATACTGACAAGTCCAAAACGAACGTTTTTGCTGGAGCAACCGAGAAACTGCAGTACATACTGAAAATGACAGCGATGTTAAGTTGTGGTGGCTGAGAGTGTCAAAATAAATATACTGTTCAACAAAAATTATTGTTGGAATGATTGATATCTATAATGCGTACAATAAATTTTTGTACAGTGGACTATATGGATATCACTCTTGTATGAAACTACCTTCGGCCGTTTCCGCGGAGTTTTATTGCTCGATGCAGACGCATCTGCGGACATCAATGTGGAGTGAAAACGGCAGTGAAGACCATTTCAAATGAAGCGTGTGAATATGACGGCTACGCCACATTCCACACAGGCCGGTTTCTGTCTCTAGTGGACAGTTTCATAACGGTACACCCATATCTCTCCTGCGATAACTTTACTGTAACTGACGGCAAAATGGATTGTGTCCGCAGTATCAGATTCGCTCTCAGTTGAGAAATACGATCTCTGCACCTATCAATCAATGAATTCCAATAGAATGAACAGCCCACGGGCGACGGCCGTTGCTGACGTCTTCAAATAACTCGCCACTGTTTTCGCTCCGGTCGGTATTTATCTTCAGGCAGCAGTTTGGCAGGCGAACTGATGGAGAGAAACCACAGCGTGTCAGACCTACCGAAGTGAAGTGGAAATAACAACGGATTCATTGCACATCCTTACTGGCTTTTCCTGCCAGTATCCCAAATACGTCCAAGCGATTACACAGACAAAGGAAACCTGTGAACGAAGGCGATTAATACGCAGTTGTGATACCAGGGAAGGCCGAGGGACTACGCTGGAAAAAGAGCGAGAGAGAGAGAGAGAGAGAGAGAGAGAGAGAGAGAGAGAGAGAGAGAGAGAGAGAGAGACAGAGAGAGAGATATGGCAAAGTGTGCACCGTGAATATTTCACAAAACTGTCGCGCTCTGCGATGTTAGATACAATTAAATTATCATCTGTCTTTACGCTGAAACAAAATTTTAAGACAAAAATAAACAATGACGCACCGTGAAGGAACTGTCTGAACGCTGCACAAATCGGTAGATGAGCTTTAGACGCGCACACACACAGACAAATGATTAACATTTCAGATAAAAGTGAATAGTCAAAAGTAGACATGATTGTCTTATTTGGGAGTTCCGCGATCGCTCATTAAATAAAATGTGGCGTTTCAGTCTTCGATCGCTATTCTTTATTTTCAATCAGTTACCGGTTTCGGGCTAGCTACCCATCTTCAGATAATATGTTGTGGTTACAGAGTAACTTGTCCGTACAGAACACACGGTTCACTGTCACTTATGACAGTGAACCGTGTGTTCTGTACGGACAAGTTACTCTGTAAATACAACACTGTCACTTATGCCAGTGAACCGTGTGTTCTGTACGGACAAGTTACTCTGTAACTACAACATATGATCTGAAGATGGGCAGCTAGCTCGAAACCGGTAATTGATTGAAAATAAAGAATAGCGATTGAAGACTGAAACGCCATATTTTATTAAAAGTGAGTAGTTTGTTCAAGGGAAAGAGCTTCATGAATTGATGAAGTCAGTACCGCGTTGGTTCACCTCTGGCCCTTATACAAGCAGTTATTCGGCTTGACATTGATTGATAAAGTTGTTGGATACACTTCCGAGGGTTGTTGTTGTTGTGGTCTTCAGTCCAGAGACTAGTTTGATGCAGCTCTCCATGCTACTCTATCCTGTGCAAGCTTCTTCATCTCCCAGTACCTACTGCAACCTACATCCTTCTGAATCTGCTTAGTGTATTCATCTATTGGTCTCCCTCTACGATTTTTGCCCTCCACACTGCCCTCCAATACTAAATTGGTGATCCCTTGATGCCTCAGAACATGTCCTACCAACCGATCCCTTCTTCTGGTCAAGTTGTGCCACAAACTTCTCTTCTCCCCAACCCTATTCAACACTTCCTCATTAGTTATGTGATCTACCCATCTAACATTCCAATTCTAATTGGCGCATCAGATAGTCGAAATGTCGCACTGGTTGGTGCTCCCTGCCCCTAACTCTACAAACGTGCTCAGTTGGGGAGAGTGGGCAAAGCCGGCAGGTGAGTGGGTGCCAAACGATCGGTACTGTACCTACTGTGCACTATTACCCGAAATTTTGGCTGAATGACAAATTGCAAATCTAGGCATTTCAATTAATGGTTTCTAATGCTAAAATACGTATTTTAGCATTGTACCAATTAACTGTCACAATATACATTCTAAGACAAAAAAAACGACGCACCCTGAAGGAATTATCCGGATGTGTACATATATAGACAAACAAATTATTACAAGTTCAGAAAAATTGGATGATTTATTCAAGAAAAAGAGCTTCACAAACTGAACAAGACAATAACGAGTTCGTGCACCTCTGGCCCTTATGCAAGTAGGCACTGACTGATAAAATTTCTGTATGTCCTGAGGGATATTGTGCCAAATTCCTTCGAACTGGCTCGTTAAATAGACAAAATCCCGAGCTGGTTGGTTGGGCCTGCCCATAGTGTTTCAAACGTTCTCAATTGGGGAGAGATTCGGCGACCTTGTTGGCCAAGGTAGGGTTTGGCAAGCACGAAGGCAAGAAGCAGAAACTCTCGCCACGTGCGGGAGGAGGATGTTATCTTGCTTAAATGTAAGCCCAGGATGGCTTGCCATGAAGTGCAACAAAGCAGGGCTTAGAAGAGCGTCGACGTACCTCTGTGCTGGAAGGGTACCGCGGACGGCAACCAAAGACATATTGCAATGAAATAATATTCCAGACCATCACTCCTGGTTGATGAGCCATATTGCAGGCGACAGTGTGGTTAGTTTCCCACCAGTGTCCAGGGCGTCTCCAGACACGTCTCCGCAGATCATCGGGGCTCAGAATGAGATTTTCACTCTGCAGCGTAGTGTGCGCTGATATGAAACTTCCTGTCAGATTAAAACTGTGTGCCGGACCGAGACTCGAACTCGGGACCTTTCCTTTCGCGGGCGAGTGCTCTACCAACTGAGCTACCCAAGCACGACACACGCCCCGTCCGTACTGGCAGAAGTAAAGCTGTGAGGTCGAGGCGTGGGTCGTGCTTGGGTAGCTCAGTTGGTAGAGCACTTGCCCACGAAAGGCAAAGGTCCCGAGTTCGAGTCTCGGTCCGGCACACAGTTTTAATCTGCCAGGAAGTTTCATTGGGGCTCAGTTTGTAGCTGGACTCATTACTAATAAAAATTCTACTCCAGTCAATGAGATTCCAGGACGAAGATAAGCCTAGAGGCGCTCTGAACGGTGGTGGGATCCCATTCTGAGTTTCGCTCGCCCCAAGGCCCGACAACAAGGACTGATTGTGTAGAATTTCAAATCATAGCAGGACCTGTTTGGTTGTCAACTGCGGCATCCTTACATCACAGCGGTACGTCGACGATATTCTGCGCCCCATTTTGTTGCTCTTCATGGCAAACCATCTTGGACTTATATTGCTGCTAGATAATGACTACTTACGCACGGTGAGAGTTTATACTACTTATCTTGGTGCTTTTCGAACCCTACCCTGGCTCTTTTCCCGATTGAGAACGTTTGAAACACTATGGGCAGACTCCACCAACCAGCTCGGGATTTTGACGATCTAACGAGCCAGTTCGACAGAATTTGGCCTAATATCCCCCAGGAGAACATTCAGAAATTCTGTTAGTCAATACCTACTTGTATAAGGGCCAGTGGTGCACGAACACGTTATTGTCTTGTTCAGTTAGTGAAGCTCTTTTTCTTGAATAAATCATCCAATTTTTCTGAACTTGCAATAATTCGTTTGTCTATATATGTACATGACGTCTACCGATTTCCCTCCCATTCGGATAATTCATCCGTGGTGTGTCTTTTTTGTCTTAGAGTATATATTGTGACAGTTAATTGGTACAATGCTAAAATACACATTTTAGTCTTAGAAACCACTTATTTATGAAATTCCCAGATAATGCAATTCGGTATTTAGCCAAAATTTCGCGTAATAGTGTGCAGCAAGTACAGTACCAGTCGTTTGACACCCACTCGGCTGCCCACTTTGCCCAAACACATATTTGTACAGTACGTACCTTGTTTCAAGACAACAGAACTGATAATAAGAGAAGAGCATTTCATAAGTACACTAGGCTTTTCAATATTAACAACTTGGGGAAAAACTGTTCTCTTATTACCACAGGTGTATGTTAAAATGCCATAAAATTATTTAAGAAAATCACTATAACATTTAAGGGGTTCCCAAGCTGTCCAGCAGGCAGTAGGTACTGTAAGAAAAGTAGCCAAATTACTCAGTGTTTCAAGAACAGACAATATATGAGCTCTTTCTTTTTCTTTTCCTTTTTTAAGAACCGTGATGCTATTGAGGAGAAGACTCTTGCGAACTTTAGATGTGTATTCATCCGAGAGCAAGGGGAATAACTCCTTAACCATACTTCTGAGGTGAAACGAAATAATGGTATATTAGTAACTGATAAACGACATTTGACACTTCAGCTTGCTGAGCTTAATAATCTACCACACGCATTCAGCAAAGGGAAAGAGAAGGCAGGCAAGGCTTGAGTGACACAGTTTATGAAAAGACATACAAACATAAGCCTTGGAAAACAAGATACTAGTCACGTCATCTGATTTTCCTATTCTCTGTGTCTGGCCACTTAGCTCTACTTACTGGGCAAGGTTATAATGTTGTAGACTTTCACTTAAGCTCACTTTTCTACTGCAAAATAAGGATTTGAATAATAATGCAGTAGTGTTATAGTTACAGGATGTACATAGTTAATACAAATTTATTTTATAACCTTATCTATGGCATGGTGTCAGAGGAAAAACAACGTTTTTCTTACTGTGGTCACTCTATCCAGCTTTCCCAGTAAGTGATAGTTAGGCACCTGATTATGGGAGCATGCTGCCGAAACAATTCATGCCAATAAATGCTGGAAAATAAACGCGTCTGATGTCGGAATAGTGTTATTTTATGAATCCTGTAATACAGCCGCATAACGCAACTAATTCCATGGACATGGACAGATTTGAGTGAGCAGGAAAAGTTCAACAAATAATAGGTCCCGATGGAGCGTCACGCTACATCCAAGGAGGTAGTACCCGAGGTGCAGTTCGGGTTTCGGAAGGGTCATTCGGGAGAGACTCAGCTGTTGCGATTAATGGAGGTCGCCTTCGACGACCTGGTGCGAAACGAGTACTTCGGGAGTTTCATATCAGCGCACACTCCACTGCAGAGTGAAAATCTCATTCTGGGGGCCACGTGTTTATCGGGTGCCGTTGTAAAATGTCGGTCTTATAAGCTACAATCTTGGCGACAGCGGCTTCCATGTGCGAACCGAAGCCGGCCTGTTGACAGTTTGCCGCATCTGTGCTGAAGTGCCACATGGCCCGGGCCTGACAATCTGGGCTGTTGAGTAGTGCCTGAAGTTCAGTGCAACGAAGATGCAGTTCTTACTCGCCACACATTTCCTGCGGCGCTGCCACCCATCAACATCGCAGCCAGCCCTCTTCCATGGATTGTCACGATGCAGTACGATGGAGTCAGGTTAGACCGCAGTCTAACGTGGCGCCAGCACATCCGAGATTTCAGGAACAAAGTGAACGGTTGGCTCAGCAAGCTGTACTCATTGCTGTGTCCATCTCCCACGCTACTGCCGCAGCTTCGTATAACGTTGTACAGTACGCTGCTCTGCTTTGTTCTTGAATACGCTGCCGTCGTCTGGAGTCAAACTGCCGGAACGCACGTACAGGCGCTACAAAGGGTGCAGAACTGAGCACTGCCGTTGGATCTGCACCTACTGAGGACCTTTCGGACAGCTGAGCTGAATGAAATGGCCGAGGTCCTATATCTAAGGAAGAACGACAATGTGTTGGACGAAAATATTGCTAAAATACAGGATTTTTTTCCTTCGAACTGTAACGTAGTACACAAATGAAATTTGCTACAATGAATAAACCATACATTGAAGTTTGTATTGGTGTCTTTTATTGAGAGGTATTAATATCTTCACTGGGTAATTTGGACTTCCTCGAGGGAGCTGGGAAAGGAGATAGATCGACGATTCTCGGCTGTAATTCATTGTAGGGATTTGAAAAAAAAGAAGTGAAATTACAAATATTTGAAAGAAATGGACGTTTTTTGGCCTTTCTTTCTTAGTCGAAAAAAATACTAAATATCAACTGAAGAGTATTCAGTTTGCTTCATGGGAGACCAAAAATCATTAAAATCGGATAAAAATTGTAGCGTGGGCGACGACAACTAAGCCGAAAACGTGGTTTTGAGAAAAATGTGTTGACAAGTTTTTATCATGTATAAAAAGAGACAAAGCTTGAAAATTCCAGGATGTTATCGATGCCTGGTCCACAATAGCTACGCCCTGCCAGTACAAGGCCGCTTTCTGCTACTTTGACCGGATAATCTCCCATCTTCGTACTCAAAACCCTTTTCGTCACTGAGAGCATCGCCACTGGCTTCTCTATCTTCACTTCACCAGCGGTTTTGATTTTCAGGGCATTTGCCGCGTTCATTAATGCAGTGTGGCCAACAATGAATAGACATAGGCGAAATTTGAAACAATGCTGGCAAGTCCTCTTCTGCTGGATGTTATTTTTGGAGCGTATCTCCAAATGAGGCTACTGAAACTTTCGTTCATATTTTGAGTAAAACCGCCCAAACAACGCTCCAGAAATCAGGTTTACTCAAATCGGTATAAATATGAGTGATGGTACCGATAACGACTTGTGGCAACTGGTTCCCTAACGCCGAGGCATGCCATGCCCGCTCGCCTTCAAACGCTCACAGAATCGTTACTTTTCGGAGTTGGCGTATAATATTTTGGGGAACAGTTCTTCAATGAATATACGTACATTCGATACACGTAATAAAAAAGTCCGGGATTTTTCTATCGTCACCCTGTTGTCCCCCCTCACGGACTATTTTAGATCAGCTGCCTGCATCTTCTACGAGAAAATGCGGTGATCGCACAACACGAAAATTCAGACGTTAGAGCGAAAAATTTAGTGTACCGTCCATACAAGATGGGCAGAACAAGGGAATGGTACTGACTGAAGACAAATTGGATAAACAAGAAGAGAAACATAGCCGATGTATGTGGTGTCCTGCACACTCGTCTCGCATAGGGTGCCTAAAGGATGCTGCGTTCTCGGAATGCTATACGACAATTCAAGCAAATCACATTAATAGTTTTTATTACAAATAAAGAAAATTGACAATACTTAACTTTGTATTTACAACAAGTGTCGCAAGCGATGGGCGATATGCATACAGTAATTTTCTTCGCTAGAGACAATGTCCAAACAAGCAATGGATATGGATCACTAATAACTGTCTTGCGAGTGCCGCTCTACATCTGTGCGAATACTGTCCGAATACGGAGCGGCCGAGGCTGGCAGGAGCGGCTCTTATGCTCTCCTCTTGTAGAGTCCGCTCGTGTTGTGGTGCGATCCTAATCAGCGCACCATTGGCTGACGTCGTTTCTCCGCCTCCTCTTGAGTTCTTCATCTTTGTTACGGAGCTTGTGGTTGTGCCAGAGCAACGTACACAAAAAAATCAACAAAGAATAGGAGGGAAAACATACACATTTGTGAACTCTAAAAATAGCCGGAGAATCATGAACAACTCTGTGAACGTCCGTTGTTGTGGACTGATGACTCATTTGTTGTTAAGATGGAAGCTGTTGAAGCCTAGCGACAGCATTCCAAGACAGTAAACCAAATACACAACACACGTATTCAGGCTACGTGAGAGAAACAGTACCGGAAGAAGCTCCTGAATTGTGGAGCCACGGAAGCGTTGTGCCGACAGAATCATTTTAAAACCCTGGTTTTCCGTAATCAGAGTCTTCAGTCAGAACGTTTGGACGCGAACTACATGTCGCTCGATGCTAACCTCGGATAAGGTCTTTTTTTTTCACTTCGAGTGCTACTATCAAAGGTTTGCATATTAATATGCTGCTAATGATTGCTATTTCTGTCAGATGTCACCGACTGGATTTAGACGCTTACTTCTGTTGTAGGAACAGTCTAACCCTTTCCTCCTTTTTTATGTTTGGGAATGGCCTTCAGTTTGATACTTGAGTCTGAACCCAATAACAAAATTTTTTACATGGCTGCACGTTCAGAGGCCGTAAATAGTTACAACTGAAAGAAAAATGGTCACTATTTTTAACAAACTAACCTGGTTTCAACACTGTTATAAGTGTATTCCTCAGAATTTAAATCAAAGAATGGTCTATATTCTATAACATGGTCTCAGAATTATGACTAAAAACTTATGATAGGGTGTAAGTACGGAATCATCGTAAAAGACTGGCAGTACTTATATGTCATTTATAAAATAATAAATATGCCAAAAGGGCATTAGTCACTAAGATATTTAAGATAAAGAAAACCGTGATGCCGAGTACTAAGGGCTGCTCGTTACTTGCGTGATGCAGGTTGCGAAACGGACTAAGGTGCCCGCGTTAACAAATGCGGCCAGGTGAACATGGCACCGCAACAAGCGCGCCATCCAGCAGCCGTAGATACAATTAGGCTACTTCACATTGAAATACAAGCAGAAATAATTATAAATATTATGTACCAAATACTGTTTATTTTGACCGCTAGGACAGACTGACTTATTCCTCCCCTCCTCCCCCCCCCCACACCATTTAAGTTCCGATATTTCAGATCATGACGACGCCAGACTGCCGGCCGCGGTGGTCTCGCGGTTCTAGGCGCGCAGTCCGGAACCGTGCGACTGCTACGGTCGCAGGTTCGAATCCTGCCTCGGGCATGGATGTGTTTGATGTCTTTAGGTTAGTTAGGTTTAAGTAGTTCTAAGTTCTAGGGGACTGATGACCACAGCAGCTGAGTCCCATAGTGCTCAGAGCCATTTGAACCATTTTTGACGCCAGACTAGTTGTTAATGGGAGCTTGTCTGGATGCCCACGTAAACCGACCTACGCATGTCTATGGACAGAAATTTGTAACGTGTTATCCTTCTAGGGGATTTCGAGTTTTTGCCTGTTTTTTTCCTGCACTGGTTGTGAACTGTCTTTATCCTGTTGTTAACGACCTGGTTAGCTTACGGTTTGTGTGTGGCCTCCATCCTGTAAGGGTTTCTTGTGAACAGTACTCGTATGTGTGTCCTTGAGTAACAGACAAACAAAAGTATACCTTTGGCGACCACAACAGCTTCTGTGTCCCACCGTTTCGTTTTCCAGTATTGCAAAGCACTTTCCTTCGGAACACTTGGAGAAAAACTGCAGTTGCTGCCTGTCTCTCCTCTCAAGACACTTTCCTAGTTACAAGTGGACTTTGGCAAATGAAACTGTGAGTAGGAGTCTGAAGTGGCGGTATTACACGATCCGCGAACTGTTGATATACACGAGAATCTGGCGCAGAGAGGACGTGCCGGCAACGTGAGGCACTTAATAACCTTGTTACTGCACGTAAAGAGCAATTAAAATTCCGGAACTAATTTAAAGTTGGGAGCTCCCTGGAGAAACGTAATCGAAAGTAAGGCAGGTGTACAGTCACCCCGGCTGGCGAATAATGAAGTTGAATGTGTTGTTAATAATGCCGGCGTCTCCGGTGGCACCAAATTGAATTGGACCGGTGCGGCTCAGCTTCCCAGAGGAACCGCCCCCATGCCGGGGGACAGCCTGTAATTAGTCCTGCACACCTGCTGCTTGCTGCCCCGCCTAACGTCTTCCGACAGCTGCGCGTCGCCTTAAGTCGGAACGATGCCCTGTACCAGGATACTAACTTCCCATGTTCGACCGTACAGTGAAAACAAAACAGCACGCGATCAGTGCGCTAGGCTCTACTCTGTGTTACCACAGATAGCGTTTTACTGTCTCACTTATACTGGAGTAGCCGAACGTTTACGGGGTCTAATTGCATCTTGCTACAGCAGCATGAAGCTGTAATACACTCCTGGAAATTGAAATAAGATCACCGTGAATTCATTATCCCAGGAAGGGGAAACTTTATTGACACATTCCTGGGGTCAGATACATCACATGATCACACTGACAGAACCACAGGCACACAGACACAGGCAACAGAGCATGCACAATTTCGGCACTAGTACAGTGTATATCCACCTTTCGCAGCAATGCAGGCTGCTATTCTCCCATGGAGACGATCGTAGAGATGCTGGATGTAGTCCTGTGGAACGGCTTGCCATGCCATTTCCACCTGGCGCCTCAGTTGGACCAGTGTTCGTGCTGGACGCGCAGACCGTGTGAGACGACACTTCATCCAGTCCCAAACATGCTCAATGGGGGACAGATCCGGAGATCTTGCTGGCCAGGGTAGTTGACTTACACCTTCTAGAGCACGTTGGGTGGCACGGGATACATGCGGACGTGCATTGTCCTGTTGGAACAGCAAGTTCTCTTGCCGGTCTAGGAATGGTAGAACGATGGGTTGGATGACGGTTTGGATGTACCGTGCACTATTCAGTGTCCCCTCGACGATCACCAGAGGTGTACGGCCAGTGTAGGAGATCGCTCCCCACACCATGATGCCGGGTGTTGGCCCTGTGTGCCTCGGTCGTATGCAGTCCTGATTGTGGCGCTCACCTGCACGGCGCCAAACACGCATACGACCATCATTGGCACCAAGGCAGAAGCGACTCTTATCGCTGAAGACGACACGTCTCCATTCGTCCCTCCATTCACGCCTGTCGCGACATCACTGGAGGCGGGCTGCACGATGTTGGGGCGTGAGCGGAAGACGGCCTAACGGTGTGCGGGACCGTAGCCCAGCTTCATGGAGACGGTTGCGAATGGTCCTCGCCGATACCCCAGGAGCAACAGTGTCCCTAATTTGCTGGGAAGTGGCGGTGCGGTCCCCTACGGCACTGCGTAGGATCCTACGGTCTTGGCGTGCATCCGTGCGTCGCTGCGGTCCGGTCCCAGGTCGACGGGCACGTGCACCTTCCGCCGACCACTGGCGACAACATCGATGTACTGTGGAGACCTCACGCCCCACGTATTGAGCAATTCGGCGGTACGTCCACCCGGCCTCCCGCATGCCCACTATACGCCCTCGCTCAAAGTCCGTCAACTGCACATACGGTTCACGTCCACGCTGTCGCGGCATGCTACCAGTGTTAAAGACTGCGATGGAGCTCCGTATGCCACGGCAAACTGGCTGACACTGACGGCGGCGGTGCACAAATGCTGCGCAGCTAGCGCCACTCGACGGCCAACACCGCGGTTCCTGGTATGTCCGCTGTGCCGTGCGTGTGATCATTGCTTGGACAGCCCTCTCGCAGTGTCCGGAGCAAGTATGGTGGGTCTGACACACCGGTGTCAATGTGTTCTTTTTTCCATTTCCAGGAGTGTAGTTCCACCATCCTGGCCAATTCACGCGATCTCATTGTAGCGATACAGAGGCATGTAGATCTTGAGTCCGTTGTTTCTCATGAGTGGCTTTTATGGAATTGCGAGTCACTCCAAAAGATATGCACATTATATTTTTAAAGGTATCTTTTATTCTAATGTTTGAAAGTCGTACAGTGTGAAGATACATCCTTTAGGAACAATATTTTTTTTTCTCCACATAATTTCCATCCCTATCAACTGCCTACCCCGACTTCAAACAAGCGCCTGTATGCCTGCACGGTAAAATTCTGGACCAACCTGTTGGCGCCACTGTTTGGCAGCGTGCACAAGAGAGTCATCATCTTCAAACCTTGTTCCACGAAGAGAGTCTTTCAGATTACCAAAGAGATGATAGTCACATGTAGCCAGGTCAGGACTGTAAGGCGGGTATTTCAGTGTTGTCCATTCGAGTTTAGTGATCGCTTCCGTGGTTTTTTGACTGGCCGTGCATTGTCGTGTAACAGCCAAACATCCTGCTTTTGCCGACTCAGTCGAGCTTGAAGTTTCTTCAGTGTCGTCACATATGCATCAGAATTTATGGTGGTTCCACTTGGCATGATGACCACAAGCAAGAGTCCTTCGGAATCGAAAAACACGTAGCCATAACTTTTCCAGCAGAAGGTATGGTTTTGAATTCTTTTTTGGATGAATTTACATGATGCCACTCCATTGATTGCCTCTTCGTCTCTGGTGAAAAATGATGGAGCCATGTTTCATCGCCTGTCACAATTCTTCCAAGAAATTCATCTCCACCATTCTCGTACTGTTCCAAAAGTTCGCTGCATACCGTTTTTCTTGTTTCTTTGTGAGCCACTGCCAACATCTTGGGAACCCACCTGGCAGAAACATTTGTTAACGCCAACACTTTCAGTATTCTGCCAACACTTCCGCCGGCCGGTGTGGCTGAGCGGTTCTAGGCACTTCAGTGTGGAACCGCGCGACCGCTACCTCGCAGGTTCGAATCCTGCCTCTGGCATGGATGTGTGTGACGTCCTTAGGTTTGTTGGGTTTAAGTAGTTCGAAGTTCTAGGGGACTGATGACCTCAGAAGTTAAGTCCCTTACTGCTCAGAGCCATTTGAACCAAACACTTCCTTCCCCTATCCCAACGTAGCGTGACAATTCGTTCATTGTGATGGGTCTGTCAGCAGTCACCAATTCTTTAACTCTCTGCACATGGTCTGGAGTAAGTGCAGTACGAGCCGCTGCGAGGACAACCCTCAATATTGCCGTTCCCGCTTTCATCACGTAACCTGCGTGCCCACCGACTAACCGTACTACGATCGAAAGCAGCATCTCCATACACCTTTTACAACCACTTGTGGATGATTTCCACTGTCTCGTTTTCACAGCACAGGAATTGTATGATAACACGTTGCTTCTGACAAACGTCAAGTGTAGCAACCATCTTGAAGACATTCTGTGACGGCGCCACTCACGGGAACAGGTTGAACTAAGTTTGAAAACAAGCGGGAAGGATGTATCTACACACTGTAACACTTTCACATATGCAGAATTAAAACTGTATTTTTACAAAAATAGTATGCATTTCTTTTGGAGTGACCCTCGTAGAAATAAATAGGCTAAGGATTTTATGTCTTCTAAATAATGAAATTGGTAGCTTATAGGAAGCCACTTATTTCAATAATACTTCTCGATGTACAAGCCACGCCACTTCGAATAAATCACGCGAGCTTTCTATAACTGTCCCCACCATCGTCATCAGGACTTAATCACCGACTCCCGGCGCTGGCACGGTGTTCCGCTCATGAAAGGTCAATTGCGCCATCTGGAACATTCCAGAGAGGGCTGAAGTGACGCATGTGCGGAACGTGAATTGCGCAGCTTATAGAAGCTCCGGCCCGCAGCGGAACCGAGGCCCAGGTTGTAATGGTACTTGAATTACGTAACCATTACGGCACCTCACCTCATCCTCTCGATACCTTCTATATTCTACTGTGTTTCTGTAAAATAGTCAACATATTTCTATGACAACATTCAGATTTGATTTCATTAATGTAGAGGTACTTCGATACATCGATATGTATATATTACAATGATATTATTCTTTTGTGTATTCTTTTTTTGGCACTATGTCCATTGACGTACTTGTAACTCTGATTTTTGGGCGCGTAAGCGGTTATTAGAGAGTCAAGCTTTGGTCGTCATGTTAAAAAGACGCAAATTGTAGTCAGCTTATGAAATGTGAACATTAACAGTGAGGAAGATATTTTCAAGTATGTTTCATATTGTGAAGTGATGTTTTGGAACGAGTTACGTGATATTGCAACAAACCTAATAAAAAAGAAGTGTAACTTAAATTCGGAGTGCTGATTACTTTTTTCCATCACCATTGTCCTAACTTGCAAAAGTTTAATCTTCAAGAATAATTTATGAAACACATCTATAAAACTTTTGAATATCGCAGAATAACACCTAGGCCTCTTAGCATCCGAGCTTGGAATCATCACTACCTAAATTTTCGACGATTGAGCCATGAGGACCAGCGTGGGAAACACGAAAAGATGAGTGCCTAGTTTATCCATTATTTCAAGAAATGACTTTATTAACTGTGCTCTAATGACACCTGCCACATAATATAACTTGGTTGTTGCCCAAAAATGCAATATTTAGCAGCGTGAGCAACACTACAATCATAATTAATTTTTGACCTTTGTTATGGTAGGGTTGTTAGAAGGCGAAAGACAGACCGTGGCGCATACGTCACACCACGTGACACTGCTAGTCTTACGAGTGGTACCAGCCGTCTCCGGCAGTGAGCGAGCGACTGTTCCAGACGAGATTAATAATTCGTGACTGCGCATTTAAATGCATGCAAGCTCTCCGTAGCATACGACGAAGTTTAGAGCGTTAGAAGGTACTTTTACAATTACATATCGATTTCCCGTGGGTCCTGCAAGGAACCTAGCGTCCATGTAGTGTGATGGACAAACCGACTAGTGTGACGTCACAAGTTTGTTTCGGGATCCGTATTACTCGTGGTCCCCAAGCGGGATCGAGTGGCGTCATATTATCTGAAATAGCATTGCACCGTTCTCCTTAACAACACAAGTACTTCAATACCATATTTATCCGCCGATAGCACGCAGCACTTTCAATTGAAATATCCTCCCCTGTACGGGAATGTATGTACGTGTACAGGTTGTGACGCCATAACAACGACATGAGGGAGCTGGGGTCTCGCTGTGGGTCGTGTACGGATAGCCAAAATAGTTCAGGGTACCGCTCGCGTAAAGCGAGAAATCCCGTTTGGAGTCCCGGCCCAACACAAAGTTTCATTGTTGTCATCCTCTAGTACAGCTGATGGTTGATCGTATTCGCAACTGCGGGTACATATGTGGTAAGGTGTTATGGGACCAAACCGCTGAGGACATTGGTGCCTAAGCTTACACACTACTTCATGTAACTTCACCTTACGCTAAGGACGACACACGCTACATGCCCGAGGGAGAACTCGAACCTCCGACGGGGGGAGCCGCGCAGATCGTGACAAGACGCCCTTGACCGCGCGGCTACCTCTCTCGGCTGCGGATACATTTCATTTATTTCATAACGCTGTAGTGCTTGTTCCTGTAAATTTTCATTCGAGTCCGAAGAAACATTGCATCGCCCTTCATAACAGGAAAGGCACTGCAATAGCGTATCAGGAATAGTGTGATTTATAGCTGATACTTGGAAAGGAAATTGAATTCCCTATGCTGCGGGCTAAAAAGCAAACTGCTGCAGAATATTACTTTCCTTGCATATTCTCTTTGTTACAGTTTAAAGAAATGAGCGTATTTTACTAGTAACCATGACACATGTGTTGAATCCGGGTTCGAATCCCAGTCTGGCACGAATTTTCATTGTAGTCATTCCCCGTATACGGCTGATGGTTGTTCGTATTCGCAACTGCGAATAGATTTCACGTCTTATACTGTCACTCCCGCCTACCTACAACCATCAAGTATCCGTCTTTCCTTTCGTTCGGTGTCCGAAGCCCGTCCTCAATGCCTTATTAAATGTCTGTCCCTGGTCTCTGTTAAAATTGTCGCTGTTTATTCTAATTTGGGCTGCCACCTTTATGACAGAATCCCAATATGATGATGCATGACCTTAGACTTTCGGCTTTTCAAATTGTTTTATGTTCGTTTTCTAGACAATGTTTAGCCGCGACTGACTTCTCAAGTTCCTCTTGTTTAGTAAGCCATGAGTGCTCAACACAACGGCCAGCATCAGTGCAAATAGTTTGCCCTTTGTAAATGCCACTGCATTCTCACGGAACACCGTACGCTTTAGCAACTCTAAGACCTACGTTGTGTTCAAAGCGGTTGACACATCCCATACCTTTGAGGAGGGACGGAACACTAGCCTCAGTCCATTTATCTGCAGCATCCTTCATGGTGTAAATTCACTGCAGCAGTTCATCGACCACATGAACGATGTCATCCCAACATAAAAAATTACTGTTGAGAAGGATGGCAAGCTACCATGAAACTCTCTTGTCAGTCTGCTTGTCTATTTGAACAAACTATTGGACGATATTTGATGGGTTTTTCACAGTTAACTTAGGGTAGTAGGGGCAACATATAGGCTTTATTCCTTCAAAATAGGACCACGGTGAAATACAATAATTTAAAAATCTGTCTAAAATTGTCTGCTCTGCTTAGTTGTCAGGATATTTAATTATCATATTGTAGTACACCAAAGAACTAATGTTCCGTCCTTTTAGTTTCGTAGTACATCAAAGAATTTTTAATTCTTCATTTAATGTTTTTTTTAACTCAGTGACAGATGTATTTTAGGTGGTTTACGTCAACAACAAAATTAGGCGCTGTAGTCTTATCTTTACGAACACAAACTAATAGCAGATTTGCTTGGCTAGGATACACGGATTTACTGATTTAGCTTTGTGTATTAAAAACCCAACGATGTGATTTGCTCCTTTTAACACGTTTAAACGGTACCTGACTTCTGTCCTATACAGAATTATTTACGGAAGTTTATGTGAATGACAAAATAAAATGCCTCAATTGTTTCTTTACGAATACACACTAACATTGAATTTACTTGGCTAGGATACGTGGCTTTACCGACTTCCCATTCTGAGTTAAAGACTTAATGACATTGCTTTTCTTTTTTCGACAAGTTTCTTTTATTTTATGTTATGTCTTTGCTATGAAAAACGAATTTATTAAGTTTGCTTTGGGATTTGATGCCTACTCATCACACTTTGATTTCCCTTTGCTTACGAATAAAAAATACACTCCCAGGAACCAAGGTCCTTGCCGTTGGTGGCGAGGCTTGCGTGCCTCAGCGATACAGAAAGCCGAATCGCAGGTGCAACCACAACAGAGGAGTATCTGTTGAGAGGCCAGACAAACGTGTGGTTCCTGAAAAGGGGCTGCAGCCTTTTCAGTAGTTGCAGGGGGAACAGTCTGGATGATTGATTGATCCAGTCTTGTAACAGTAACCAAAACGGCCATGCTGTGATGGTACTGCGAACGGCTGAAAGCAACGGGAAACTACAGACGTAATTTATCCCGAGGGCATGCAGCTTTACTGTGTGATTACAAGATGATGGCATCCTATTGGGTAAAGTATTCCGGAGGGCGGGGACTACTCGAAGACGTAGTTATCAGGAGAACGAAAGCTGGCGTTCTACGCATCGGAGCATAGATGGAATTGCTGAAGTTCGGTGTCAGGAGGAACAACACTTCTGGTCAGGTGAATACAAGGTTATAAACAAAAAATCAAATAGGGGTAATGCAGGAGTGGGTTTAATAATGAATAAAAAATAGGAACGCGGGTAAGCTACTACGAACAGCATAGTGAAAGCATTAGTGTAGCCAAGATAGACACGAAGCCTACGCCTACCACAGCAGTACAAGTTTATAAGCCAACTATCTCTGCAGACGCCGAAGAGATTGAAGAAATGTACAATGCGATAAAAGAAATTATTCAGATACTGAAGGGAGACTAAAATTTAATAGTTATGAGGGACTGGAATTCGATAGTACGAAAGGGAGAGAAGGAAAAGTAGTGAGTGAATATGGAATGGGGTAAGGAATGAAAGAGGAAGTCTCCCGATAGAATTTTGCATAGAGAATAACTTAATCATAGCTAACACTTGATTTAAGAATCATGAAAGAAGGTTACATACTTGCAAGAGGCCTGGAGACACTGGAAGCTTTCCGATAGATTACATAATGGTAAGACACAGGTTTAGGAACCAGGTTTTAAATTGTAAGACATTTCCAGAGGCAGATGAGAACTCTGACCACAATCTGCTGGTTATGATCTGTAGATTAAAACTGAAGAAACGATAAAAAGGTGGAAATTTAAGGAGATGGGACCTGCATAAACTGAATGAACAAGAGGTTGTAGAGAATTTCAGAGAGAGCATTAGGGACCAATTGACAAATATGGAAGAAAGAAATACAGTAGAAGAAGACTGGGTAGCTTTGAGAGATGAAATCATGAAGGAAGCAGAGGATCAAGTCGGTAAAAAGGCGAGGGCTAATAGAAGTCCTTGAGTAACAGAAGATATATTGAATTTAATTGATGAAAGGAGAAAATATAAAAATGCATTAAATGCGTACCCTCAGACTTCAAGAAGAGTATAACAATTCCAATCCCAAAGGAAGCAGGTGTTTACAGGTGTGAAAATTACCGAAATATCAGTTTAATAAGTCACGGCTGCAAAGTACTAACACGAATTCCTTACAGATGAATGGGAAAACGTAGAAGCCGACGTCGGGGAAATAAGTTTGGATTCCGTAGAAATGATGGAACGCGAGAGGCAATACTGACCCTACGACTAATCTTACAAGATAGGTTAAGGAAAGGCAAACCTATGATTCTTGCATTTGTAGTCTTAGACAAAGATTTTGACAATGGTGACTAGAATACTCTCTTTAAAATTCTGAAAGTGGCAGGGGTCAAATACAGGGAGCGAAAGGCTATTTACAATTTGTACAGAAACCAGATGGCACTTATAAGAGTCGAGGGGTATGAAAGGGAAGCAGTGGTTAGGAAAGGAGCGAGACAGGGTTGTAGCCTATCCCCGATCTTATTCAATCTGTATATTGAGCAAGCTGAAAGGAAACTAAAGAAAAGTTCGGAGTAGGTATTAAAATCCATCGAGAAGAAATAAAAACTTTGAGGTATTCCGATGAAACTGTAATTTTGTCTCCGGCCGCGGTGGTCTCGCGGTTCTAGGCGCGCAGTCCGGAGCCGTGCGACTGCTACGGCCGCAGGTTCGAATCCTGCCTCGGGCATGGATGTGTGTGATGTCATTAGGTTAGTTAGGTTTAAGTAGTTCTAAGTTCTAGGGGACTAATGACCACAGCAGTTGAGTCCCATAGTGCTCAGAGCCTGTTGTGTTTTTTTTTTTTTTTTTTTTTTTTTTTTTTTTGGTCAGAGACATCAGAGGAACTGGAAGAGCAGTTGAACGGAATGGGCAGTGTCTTGAAAGGAGGATACAAGATGAACATAAACAAAAGCAAAACGAGGATAATGGAATGTAGTCGAATTAAATCATGTGATGCTGTGGGAATTACATTAGGAAATGAAACACTTAAAGTAGTAGATGAGTGTTGCTATTTGGGGAGCAAAATAACTGATGATGGTCGAAATAGAGAGGATATAAAATGTAGACTGGCAATTGCAAGGAAAGCGTTTCTGAAGAAGAGAAATTTGTTAGTATCAAGTGTAGATTTAACTGTCAGAAAGTTTTTTCTGAAAGAATGTGTGTGGAGTGTAGCTCTATATGGAAGTGAAACATGGACGATAAATAGTTTAGACAAGAAGAGAACAGAAGCTTTCGAAATGTGGTGCTACAGAAGAATGCTGCAGATTAGATGGGTAGATCACTTAACTAGTGAAGAGGTACTTGACTAGAAGAAGGGATCGTTTGATAGGACATGTTCTGAGGCATCAAGGGATCACCAATTTAGTATTGGAGGGCAGCGTGGAGGGTAAAAATCGTGGAGGCAGACCAGGAGATGAATACAGTAAGCATACTCAGAAGGGTGTACGTCGCAGTAGATACTTAAAAAAGCTTGCACAGTATAGAGTAGCATGGAGAGCTGCATCAAACCAGTCTCTGGACTGAAGACCACAACAACAACAGGAATAAAAATGCCTAGAAAATGGTCGAATATTTCTGAATACACCAGAACGGCTAAAAGAAAGAAAATAATGTGGTCTCAGGATGTCAATGACAATCGTGTGGTGGGACTTGCTGCTGTTTTTAGAACATGAGGCCTTAACTCGCTACTCTGAAACTTCTTTTGAAAGTGAGGCACTATGTAATTCTGTTCGAGAACGTCTTGCTCAGAACCCACACTCACAGGGGCTTAAAGTTACTTCTCTACAACGTAACATCGCAGATGATGAAAACTGTGACGCAAAGTGGCGCAGGCGAGAGAGTTTTTATACCCCAAATCCCGCTTACACCTGAAAATTTTCTATTTTGCTTTAAAAGTTTACTAGTACCAGTGAATTTACGTTATGCTATGATCATAAAGCACAATGACAGACACTGCGTGTTGCGGGCTTGGACTTTAGTGTGAATTACTTTTCACACAGCCAGATCTACGTACCTCTGTCCAGTGTTAATGAATCTAATAAGATCTTCGCTCAAACGGTTACACAAAGAATCTTTATAAGTCGAAAAATAAAAAAAATCCGACTCTTCCGGAATCTCTGGCACACTTACAAATAAATATCTTTGCATTGCCGGGTTTCTCAGCTGTTTCATAATGTTCTTGTTGTAGTATATTCTATTACTCATGAACGTTTGATTCGTAATAAATTCTTTTGGTTTACTGAGTTGACAAAAACTGTACACATCTATGTCTTTCTCAGTACGGCGTGTCTCAATCTTATTTGTACGCTACAATTGGGCTTGTATTAGATAAGGCTCTCAGGTTTCAGCCGACTGAGTTCGTTCAGATGACCCGAGGTTTCGATGAGTATCTTTATCATCATTTCCAGATGGAGTTCACCGTAAGATACCGGGAGTGACATTTCGACGAACTCATTCGGCTGGAAACCTGATATCTTTATGTTGGTTCATCTCGTCGAGAAAGACAACGAGATCAGTGTGGCAAGACATCATTTAAAACTTACGAGCTGATAGACGGTGGTCGATGTGTAAAACTTTCTCCTAACGGTGTCTTTCCGAATGTGGGAGGCATTTTCAGAGGTAAAATGGCGAACTGTAACAAGAAATCGAGGCAGCGCCGAATATATGGACAGTGTAGATGGTGCCATAGTCCACCACGTGACTTCAGTTGCGAGATTATCTCTGGTAATGCCAACGTCAGTGTGGAGGGTAAAAAACGTAGAGGGAGACCGAGAGATAAATACCCTAAGCAGATTCAGAAGGATGTAGGTTGCAGTAGGTACTGGAAGATGAAGAAGCTTGCACAGGATAGAGTAGCATGGAGAGCTGCATCAAACCAGTCTGAGGACTGAAGACCACAACAACAACAACAATAACAATGCCAAAATTCTCCATTGAAAGTAATCGATCGTCATTCTTATGTCGCAATGCTGACATCCAAATTTTATATAACTTAACACCTTCCTCCTTTTCTGTTATATTTACTACGGTGTTTACAAATCTCAGTGTCCTCTCTGCACAATGACGATCGATTACTGCATTTAATTTTCCTGTAGGCAAGGGGAAACTACAGCTGTAATTTTTCCCGAGGGCTTGCAGCTCAACTGTATGGTTAACAATGATGGCATCCTACCAGCACAACAAGGCCTTTTTGGTTGATGTTATAAAGCCAGATCAGTCAATGATCCAGATTGTTGCACCTGCTACTACTGAAAAGGCTTCTGTCCTTCTTCAGGTACGACACGTTTGTCTGCGCCTCCGTTGTGGTTGCACCTGCGGTATGGCTATCTGTATCGCTGAGGCGCAAAAGCCTCCCCACCAACGTCTAGGTCCGTGGTTCATGGGGAAAAACGAATACTGATGGTTTCCATATTTTGAGCTAAAAATACTAAGCTGGAGAGAACAAATAACTCAAAAAGTCCCATGCCAGGTAATACTTATCTCTGTATAGGGAACAGATGGTATATGCACATACACGGTAAACCTTACGGGTACGTCTATAATTCACTGTGCAAAAGCATTAGTGTAATTCCGCTTTTGACTCAGATGTTGACTAAGCGGTGAAACGAAATGTCTACACTACAGCGACTGTAAATTTACTTGGTCGGAAAGGCCCCTGAATAAAACATAGAATATCTCTCAAGAAATATTACGCTACCCTTCCTGTGATAGTATTATTTTCCAATGCACAAACGTTGCCTTCAAATACAACGGCTGATTAAATAGTATAACACTTAACGAAACAGAATCAGTCAATATGCGTGAAAAGCATAGCAATCGCAAATCTGAAGTAAGGTTTTTTATTTAGTTATTGTTTAATTTACTGTTGACATTGAGGTCATTAGTGAACAAAGGATTCGTTGCAGTCCAGGACAATAGCAGACGCCATACATTGTTAAACTTACAGCTGAAATTTTAAAGAGTGGGCTGGAGATCTTGCCTCCATGGCTGCATTGATCGTGGCTGTCACATTCTGATTATCTACTTCTGATGGTGTTTGACAATCTCTAAATATTGAAGACTTGCGGAAGATTTTTTTCCTTTCTTCGTGCGGAGAGAGTGGAGAGGAGGAGAGGGTGGGGGCCAGATCGGTCAATTTTCTCGGTAGGTTTTTTTTATCATTAATCTCGAGAAGTTTTATTAATATTAAATAACGGACTATGAAAGCAAAGGAAATATACAGAACGAATCATTTAAAATCTGCACCGCAAATATTGCGGAAATGTAAAGAGCTATTCAGATGATGGATTAGCAGTCAGAGGCTCCTACTGTTATCCAATGAACAGTTTGCTATAATACTAAGAAAACGTATTTTTTGTGCAATTAACACTTTTTTAAAAATGGAATAATGCATATTGACAATAACAAACTACAATTCGGAAAAATTAGAATGTCAGTGATGTTTGGCGCGGGAATCTAGTGCAAATCGTTTATGAGATATCGTACTTTGAAGAGTGTCCACACCGACGTGCCATTCAACCTGCGTAATTGCTACATACGATATTGATATTTTTGCTTGTAGGGTGCATGTGCGGTCCTCGCTTGCAATACGGCTTGCTAGTCAGTCAGTGTGTGACAGTCCACGCAGTAGGTAGTGAGTGGACGACGGGATTTACCAATGCAGAAAACCCCAACATATTTATGGTGTATGGAGATTGAAGGAAGAATCCAGTTCGTTCTCGTAAGGTGTATGTGAAAGGATATCCCAATACACTAAAACCATTACGGCAACTGATGAATTCTTCTCGGGTTATCACCTGAATGGTGGCGTCGTCTTGTCGCAACGTTTCAATGAGTTTCGTTCCCATCATCTTCTGGCGAAGAAGATAATTGGTATGAAACTCATTGAAACGTTACGACAAGAAGATGCCACTACTCAGCTGATAACCCGAGATGAATTCATCAGTGGAACACTCCGAGAAAGAATGCAATCGCATACACTTCGACAACTATTTATCAACCTCTTCAACAGTTACGCGAAAGTAATAGTGTAACATCTATAAAAACATCTGCTGTTGTTGCTGGTCGGCACGTTAGCTACTGCGCAATCGCACGAGGAAGTGGTATAAGTCAGGCAGGTGTCCTATGTATTCTCCATTGGAATGGGTTCCAACCCTATCACGTCTGTCTCCGTAAATAGTTGTATGGAGACGATTGTGAGAATCGTTTTAACTTCTGTACATGTGCATTAAGACGGGGCACTCCAGATGCATCACGTATCTTGTTTAGTTCAAATGGTTCAAAATCTTGTTTAGTTCAAATGGTTCAAATGGCTCGGAGCACTATGGGACCTAACTTCAGAGGTCATCAGTCCCCTAGAACTTAGAACTACTTAAACCTAACTAACCTAAGGACATCCCACACATCCATGCCCGAGGCAGGATTCGAACCTGCGACCGTAGCGGACACTCAGTTCCAGACTGTAGCGCCTAGAACCGCTCGGCAACCGCGGGCGGCTTATTTTGTTTAGTGGGCAGATAACATGCGCTATTGATCTTTTTACCATCACCGTTGACTTCGTTAGGTAGAACGTCAGTGTCCAAAGAGCGTAAACGTGTGGTGTAGTTAGTGAACCATCATCTCATAGGCCAGTTTTTCATAGACAGAACATCGAACACGCACGAGTATCGCAACCTCCCAGCAGATCCGCCTCTGCAGACTAGAAAGAAATTGTGGTACCAACGTGATGGATGTCCGGCCCATAATGCACGAATTACTACAGTGTCTCTCCACAAAGTGTTTCCAAATTGTCGGATTGGACGTAGAGGACCTGTGCATTAACCTGGCCATTTCCCGTGTTTGACGCCTGTTGAGTTTTTTCTTTGGGGAAAACTGAAATATGCTGTCTACAAGGGCATACCAACAACACGCCATGGCATGCAACGACGTATTACTGCAGTCTGCTCTGACATCTCCACTGAAATCCTAGAAAGTGTGCAGCAGTCGTTCCATGCCAGACTGGAAGCTCCTATTGCCGCTGCCAGTGGTCATTTTGAATACAACCTGTGCTGGTCAGTTATCTCGCTATGAGCCAGAATCCAAGTTACTGACGTAAGAAAAAAAAGTTTAAATGTGTGTGAAATCTTATGGAACTTAACTGTTAAGGTCATCAGTCCCTAAGCTTACACACTACTGAACCTAAATTACCCTAAGGACAAGCACACACACCCATGCCCGAGGGAGGACTCGAACCTCAGACGGGACGAGCCGCACAGTCTATGACTGCAGCGCCTAAGACCGCTCAGCTAATCGCGCGCGGCAACTGGGATAAGAACTTGTGCTGCTCTTTAGTGCTACCACAGGTATTGTACATGTATCGGAGTGTGAAGCTTTCTCAATAGATATCTTGTAAACGACTCGCACCAGAATCCTGCAACAAACAGCACCGGTATTCTAATTTATCCAACTTTTAGGTTGTTAATATTAATAAGCATTGTTCCATTACAAGACGTGTCTGTTTTGCACAAAAATAAACTTTCTAACTGTTACTACAATCTATTGATTGGTTAACAATACGAACCCATCATCACCCCTCTGTGAAAACCGCACATCAACAGATCTTTCCATTTCATCAATATCTCAGGTGAAAGTTTTAGGTTATTCGCCTTGTATAATAACGAGCGATGAGACCAACAGTAACAAACGGTTCAGAATGCTGGGTCATACGCAGATCAGCCGACTGTAGTTCCAGCTTCAGAGAAGGGTAGTATGCTCGTATGGAGGAGTGATCTAAAAGAAAGAGTAAGAAACGATCACATCCGAGGCTCATTTAAGATGGTAAGCATAACGAAAAACCTTTAGGAGAATCCCATACGCTAGTATGGGCATTTCATGCGCCGTGAACTAAACCAGATGACAATGTAATATAACATAACAGAAATGAAAATAGGCTCTAGACCCTAGCTGATTAGGCGATGCAAAGCACACAGAAAGACCTGAAAACGTTGGGACTGCACCATCAGGTGGCGCAAATCGTAGGAAATGAAACAATAGTCTGATTAAATTGCCTTGATAGTTGACATTGTAAGTTTTGGAGCTGTCTTTTTCCAATCTGAGCGCTCAGCGTCACTCCCGAACTGCTCGCCATTGCCAAACTGCCACAAGAAATGGTCGGTTCACTTCAAATTCATTGCCTGTTTTCTTTCTTGTTGTGTTTGGACCCCGAATTCTGGGTCCAGCCTCTTTGTTTTCCGTTTCACCACAAATGATAAACATAACACACACACACACACACACACACACACACACACACACAAAATCAAAACGATGGCATTTCGTGCGCACCACTAGCCAAAGACTACTGGATAGTTTCGCATAAGACGCGATTCGGCTTCACATATTCAATTATTATCACCACAGAGATCCGTCTATGGTAAGTAAATTTCATATGACGTGACGCAAAACCGAACGTTTTGAAGACAGTAAATGATTGTTAGAAATGGTTCTACAGACAAATAAATATCATGAGATAACGTGAAGCCATTCTGTAGTGCAGTGGTGAAGTTACAGTCTGTGGCATAGAAGGTCGAGCTTTTGACTCTCACTCGGTTGATAACATTTTTTATCTAATTGACTGTGATTATTATTATTATTATTATTATTATTATCAATAATCAATTATTTCACTGTAATTCTTTTATTTTAAATCTTTTGCCCTATCATCGTATTGACATTTTAAATTGCTCTATTTTTCTTCCTATCATTCTTTTTTCATCTGGAATTTTCCTGTGACCCCTATAACCCGTAAATGAATTGCAACCAGGACTGTTCATCGGTCGGTGTCGCGTCAAATTGCCTAGCAATAACGCTTTTAGCGCTGAAACTGAATTTTTTCTGTCTTGAGTTTGCTCGTACATATCAGCTTTAATCGCCGAGAGCAAAGCGAGCGTGATTAATGATGCTGCTGCAGGCTGTTGAACGCCTTTTTCTCGGATATATTGCACATGGAGAGGTTGTGGTTAGATTAAGACACGAGTGTAAATTGAAAGCTACAAAACGCCTCTTCTGCTGCAGTCTGTCTCTGGTCAATTAAACTCACCTGTGGACAGAGCATATCGTTTTCTCGCCATACCTGATGACAGCAGCTTACAACGTATTGCTCCGTGCTACATGAATAGCACATTTGTGAAGTGGCCGCCCTACTCCCACGTTGCCTTTAACTGAGCGGTATCCGATGTGACAACACTGTAGCGTCAAGTGACAGCCTTCAACATCAGGCAGTGATAATCGGACTATAGTCAGTTTATGCTCAAACGGAATTTACTTGGTGAATTAAATGATTATTATTCGTTTAAATCCAAAAATCCAGTGTAACTCACGCGGTAATGTATTATTTTACATTTCATACGATTGCAAGATCAGTGGAAATTGTTAGTAGATGGTCACATTGTTTAAATTCTAGTGGTAATACTACGAAACAATGAAGTGATACGGGAAAGTGAATGAATACTTCGAATAAATCTCAGTGTTTTGGGAAAGTTTGGAGCTTCTATGAAGAAACCGCATCCAGGGCAACATCGCCCCAGAAATAAATATTAAAACTGATTCCAAGTACCGTTCTTGAGAGTTTTTTGTTAGTTGTGGGCTAAATGAAGGAGCTGGTAGTCCCATTCCACTTCCCAATGGGAGCCTCCTCTGCGACACCAGCAACTCTCTTGATATTTGACTGAAAGAACAGAGGTTCTATAACGCTGAATCTCAGACAGCCAACCCTTTCCCTTGGAACAATGAATGAAATGTAAATAGTAGTTTAATTAAAAAATAACTACTACAGCTAAACACTGAGTTATTAAATGGCCCATAATTTAGTTTTTAGCCCATCCAAAGAACAAATAAATATCTAGTAACTTAATAAGCAATTTGTTGCCTGAACAGTTACATTTTTTTGCGCCAGGAGACGTTGTATCTGTCCTAACAATCATGTCTGTCGTTATTCAAATAAATTTAACGGCTGGCTCAAATAAGAATAACGCAGGCTAGCTGTAAAAGCTTCGGACTCAATTGAAACGACGTCTGTTCATGAAAATGCAACGATTTCACACAGAACCAACTAATATTTTACTTTATTTATGCCCTTGGCTTCCTGAGGATTTCTTTGAAAACTATAATACGGTAACGTTACAATAAGAATAATATTAATATAAGGTGTTTACTTAGAGGACAACTACAATCTTTGATGATGTCGCATACGCTTACTAGGTCAAACATATTAGAACGAAGTTTTACGGGACAATAATCTTGAGGAAAACATTCTCGTACATCTTGGCGTCCGAGTAAAACCACAAGATAACAGAACGGAAACTTTCACGAACGGATGACATTGCTGCTGGTAAACGTTTTGGGGGTAGGAGATCGTGATCCACGGAACTCTTCTGTTCCAGAACTGCGATGGACTTCAGCATCTTTGCTGTCCGTTGAATCTTGCCGACTAATAGGTCGGACATCTAAGAGCGACACATACACAGCAGAGAAAAAATTCCTCAAGCTTGTACAGTGTTATCTTACTGCATTTGTCATGTGTATATATGTGTTAGTCAAACTTTAGTTCTTAACAGATGCCACTTAGTCTTGCGTATGCCCTAGGGAACAATTCAAGTGTAAAATTAGTGAAAGGTAAAAGTGAAGATTGTGGTTAACAGGGATAAAGTCCTTTTCCATTTCTGTGATTGCTTAACTTTGCTGTTGATAACTGCTGCTACCCACTGTGTAGTTCGTCTGGTTATTGTAGGTGTTCATTGCACTTGATTAAGAAAGGACTTATGAAAGTTACGTTTGCGAGAGTAAAAACAGATTCATTAAAAATAATGTTTCCACATTATTATGCCTAATTAGGCTGGCAACCGCTTTATATTTCGTTTACAAGAATCCTGTTACTGTAATTTCTTACAAAGCTTTAGTCTTTCTGTTGTCTACCAACTTGCTCTATTACGAACTTCTTGTTCGATTCCCTCTGTCTGTTAGGTAACACACGGTATCAAACTTTTAAAAATCCTCCCAGAGGATAACACATATTGTGTGTTTAAGTCATAGCTAGGCAAATTGCACTGGTGGTGTTATACTTGTCTTGCTTGTGACAAGTTTGTAAGTTCCGTAATTCGGAAACAGTGTGTTACACACGCGCGGGAACGCCGGTAATAGTGTTACAAGTGTTGCCGGTGAAGGATGTTGTGCACAAACTTACTTGTCGATCATGTCCCACAAATATTGAATGATTTGGGCAGTCAAACCAATCATTCGAGAACTGTCCAGAAAGTTGTTCAAACCATGGCGCATTGTCATCCGAAAAAATCCAATCGTTGTTTGGAACATAAAGTCCATGAATGGCTGTGGGCAGCAGAACATAACCATTTCCAGTCAACTATCGGTTCAGGTGGACCAGAGGACCCAATCCATTGCATTTAAACATAAACGACACCATTATGGAGCGACCAGCAGTTTGCACAATGCCTTGTTGACAACTGGAGTCCATGGCTTCGTGTGATCTGCGCCATACTTGAATTCTGCCGTCATCTCATACCAATTGAAATCTACATCTACATCTACATCTACATTTATACTCCGCAATCCACCCAACGGTGTGTGGCGGAGGGCATTTTACGTGCCACTGTCACTACCTCCCTTTCCTGTTCCAGTCGCGTATGGTTCGCGGGAAGAACGACTGTCTGAAAGCCTCCGCGCGCGTTCTAATCTCTCTAATTTTACATTCGTGATCTCCACGGGAGGTATAAGTAGGGGGAAGCAATATATTCGATACCTCATCCAGAAACACACCCTCTGGAAACCTGGCGAGCAAGCTACACCGCGATGCAGAGCGCCTCTCTTGCAGAGTCTGCCACTGTAGTTTGTTAAACATCTCCGTAAGGCTATCACGGTTACCAAATAACCCTGTGACAAAACGCGCCGCTTTTCTTTGGATCTTCTCTATCTCCTTCGTCAACCCGATCTGGTACAGATCTCACACTGATGAGCAATGGTTCAAATGGCTCTGAGCACTATGGGACTTAAAATTTATGGTCATCAGTCCCCTAGAACTTAGAACTACTTAAACCTAACTAACCTAAGGACATCACACAACACCCAGCCATCACGAGACAGAGAAAATCCCTGAATTGATGAGCAATACTCAAGTATAGGTCGAACGAGTGTTTCGTAAGCCACCTCCGTTGTTGATGGACTACATTTTCTAAGGACTCTCCCGATGAATCTCAACCTGGTACCCACCTTACCAACAATTAATTTTATATGATCATTCCACTTCAAATCGTTCCGCACGCATACTCCCAGATATTTTACAGAAGTAACTGCTACCAGTGTTTGTTCCGCTATCATGTAATCATACAATAGAGGATCCTTCTTTCTATTTATTCGCAATACATTACATTTGTCTATGTTAAAGGTCAGTTGCCACTCCCTGGACCAAGTGTCTATCCGCTGCAGATCTTCCTGCATTTCGCTACAATTTTCTAATGCTGCAACTTCTCTGTATACCACAGTATCATCCGCGAAAAGCCGCTTGGAACTTCCTACACTATCTACTAGGTCATTTATATATACTGTGAAAAGCAATGGTCCCATAACACTCCCCTGTGGCACGCCAGAGGTTACTTTAACGTCTGTAGACGTCTCTCCATTGATAACAACATGCTGTGTTCTGTTTGCTAAAAACTGTTCAATCCAGCCACACAGATGGGCTGATATGGCTCTTACTTTGTTTATCAGGCGACAGTGCGGAACTGTATCGAACGCCTTCCGGAAGTCAAGAAAAATGGCATCTACCTGGGAGCCTGTATCTTATATTTTCTGGGTCTCATGAACAAATAAAGCGAGTTGGGTCTCACACGATCGCTGTTTCCTGAATCCATGTTGATTCCTACAGAGTAGATTCTGGGTTTCCAAAAACGACATGATACTCGAGCAAAAAACATGTTCTAAAAATTCTACAACAGATCGACGTCAGAGATATAGGTCTATAGTTTTGCGCATCTGCTCATCCGACCTGGCCACGTTTTTCAGTCGTATACGTTCTAACTGATATGGTCATGAACACAGGAGAGGCGCTGCTTGGTCCTTAAGTGAAGGCCGTAGGCCATTACATCGTCTGTGGCGAGAGATAATGCCTGAAATTTAGTATTCTCTGCTCATTCTTGACACTGTGGAATACTGAATTCGCTAACGATATCCGAAATGGAATGTCGCAAGCGTCTAGTTCCATCTACCATTCCTCGTTCAAGGTCTGTTAATTCCCGTGGTGTGTCCAGAATCTCCTCGGAAACCTTTTCACATGAATTAACATGAGTATAAATGACAGCTCCACCGGTGCGCAGTCCTTTTATACCTTGTGTAGATGGTAATACGGCCATCTGTTAACGTGCATATCGCTATCCCATGACGTGCGTCACCTCATTGTATGGTGCTAATGTCTACGCTGGTGGTGGCACCCCTGTGGATTTCAAAAGCCACTACAGCAGCCGCTACGACAGTCATTTGCTCCTGAGGAATGTGGTAATGCAATCGAAGACACCTTGAAGCTTTTCCTGGAATCGAGGCGGTAGGAAGCCCGAGAATGTTTTATTCAGGCCAAAGTCATAACTGACAATTTAAATCTGCGCTGTCTTTCGCACCTTTTTGTCGCTGCTCCTCGATGAGGAAATAGATTAAAATTTTTTTTAAATCGAGTCTTCGATGCGTAAAGACGTGACTTGTCAGAGGGAAAACATATGTAATACGATACATATTATAGTGGAGATGCGTATTGCTTTGCTACAAAAGTGACTGAGCATAGCTTCCTATTATGTTACTTCAGTTTTATAAATTAATCGTAATCATACAAAAGACTAATATTATTGCCAATTTAAACTCATAATTACATCGGTTGCGATTTATTTGTCCTGTATTTCTTGAATTTAAACATGTTCTAAATTATATACTAGGCTCTGATTCGTGGTAGGAAATGAGATACCAGGCAATCGATGAGACTTTTCGAATTACTGATGTTCCGCTTTTTGTGTTATTCTTGGTGAAGTGACTCGTGGCAGCAGGAACGCGGGGGCAGAGCAGTGAGGTTAACCTCTGAACTTGCGGGCAGTAGTAGGTGGTTGTTGTCGGGAGGCGGTGCCAGGACGCCTGCCGTCGAGGTCGCATTACCTAATGGCGTAATGAAAGGGGGGCCAAGTTTCGCACTATCGACTAACTTCACCGGATATCCTGGCGGGCTCGAATGCACGAGCAGCTTCACCCAGTACGTAATATGGCCAGTGTAGCTGCTCGTGCAGTCTCATCGTGCACGCACGAGTACTTCGAAGACACGCTATGTTATGTGCGTGTTCAAGTTGTCGCCCACCGGCAAACCGTTCCTATGACTTCTGTGACTCTCGTAAGTTCGTATTCTCTTCCATCAAACAGTATGCAGGGAATTCGTAGATCTCGGCGTTATGGAGAGAAACGGTGTACCTCTGTTACCCTAATTTTCAATACAGGAATTCGTGATAGCGAAGGTTGACTGCTCAAACAGCAACATCAGTTAAAAAACCTAGTCTCTAAATTAACAGATTAATCAGAAATGCTACGAATGGAGGTTCCTTCCATTACACAGTGCCACGCAGATACAAATAAACTGTCTGAAAATGGTAAGTTTACAGTTATGTGTGCTACAACTTCTGTGGAATGGTATTTCCTGAGGGAAATATAGAGATGGTAGACTAGAAAGAGAGACCAGTTTGTCCTCAAAAGTGTGGAATAAAAGAGGAGTAAGGAAATTAGGAGATGGAGATTCATGCGTATTACAAGTACGGCTTCAAGTATTGACATGAAAGCTGAGTTGCTTTTGTTACGATGTACAAAAACAAAGCATCGGATTCCTTACCATCATCATTATCAGCCATTTTACATCCAAAATTCTCCATAGATTTCGGTCTTCAACGACGCGCAACAGCGCTGCTGATGCAAGATTTCTAATGCCTCCTACCCACCAAATTTCCATCAGGTCTCATCTTGGTCTTTACATCTCTCTTAGAATTCATCCCTTCTTTGGCCCTTGTATAATCGACTCATCGGGCTGCCCGTCACGTCAATCTCTGTTTTATTTCCGTTACAATCGTAGTTATGTCTTGCTTTTAAGTCTCTTTCTGAATCTTTCTTGTTTCCCTGTCTCTCGTTGCAATTCCCGACAGGCATCTCTCCAAGCCGGCCCTGATGGCCGAGTCTGGAACCCCGAGACCACTACGGTCACAGGTTCGAATCCTGCCTTGGGCATGGATGTGTGTGATGTCCTTAGGTTAGTTAGGTTTAAGTAGTTCTAAGTTCTAGGGGACTGATGACCTCAGAAGTTAAGTCCCATAGTGCTCAGAGCCATTTTGAACCATCTCTCCAACCTACAGTTTGCGACTGGTTTGGTCATTAGAAATTGACGTCTTCCACAGTTTACGTCTGATATATAACACACACTAATTGTAAACTTTTCGTTTCAGACACATAGAAATGAAATTAAAAAAAAAGTTATTCGTATATACTGTATTTTATGAAAAAAAGTAAGTCGACTGAATTTTAAGAAAGGAGATCGTATAATTACAGGGGAATACGTGTTTTAACAACCAGATGTACAGTATGTGCAAAAATTTTAACTCTGATATCCAGACCAACAACCGACACAATTTCAACTGAAGCCCGGAGAGGATTTGTATTTTGACGAACAACAATGCATAATATATGTACTTTGAAGATATTGAGAAATAAATGAAATTTAATAAAGAGACACACACAGCTTTTTTCGACTATGTAAAGGTGTTTGACAGATTGAGCAGGACGAAGCTGGTCAATATTACAAGAAAATGGAACTCCGCGACACGTGATGTAGGCCACAAGAAGCTTGTACAATTAAAAAAGCTAGACGTGTTTCTGCAATTTATAAATGACATGATTTATAAATGGAACCAGGCGACAAAACTCAACAAAGGAATAGTAGTAGACAAGGACAATTATACATAATTGCCTATTGGCTTCTGTCTCGGTATGAAGCTTTGACAATGACAAAACGTCAGTAAAATCATTAGATGAACGTCGGCCGAAGAACCCGAGACAGAAACCAATAGACAATTTGTCAACAAGTGGCCAATAAAGTCTTAACAATTTTGAATTATACAAAAGCTATGTATGCTGATGACTATAATAGCCACTTCAGAAGTGGAATTGCAAAGAAATATTTTTGGAGTAAAGCAAACTGGCCAAAATTATACACTCCTGGAAATGGAAAAAAGAACACATTGACACCGGTGTGTCAGACCCACCATACTTGCTTCGGACACTGCGAGAGGTTTGTACAAGCAATGATCACACGCACGGCACAGCGGACACACCAGGAACCGCGGTGTTGGCCGTCGAATGGCGCTAGCTGCGCAGCATTTGTGCACCGCCGCCGTCAGTGTCAGCCAGTTTGCCGTGGCATACGGAGCTCCATCGTAGTCTTTAACACTGGTAGCATGCCGCGACAGCGTGGACGTGAACCGTATGTGCAGTTGGCGGACTTTGAGCGAGGGCGTATAGTGGGCATGCGGGAGGCCGGGTGGACGTACCTCCGAATTGCTCAACACGTGGGGCGTGTGGTCTCCACAGTACATCGATGTTGTCGCCAGTGGTCGGCGGAAGGTGCACGTGCCCGTCGACCTGGGACCGGACCGCAGCGACGCACGGATGCACGCCAAGACCGTAGGATCCTACGCAGTGCCGTAGGGCACCGCACCGCCACTTCCCAGCAAATTAGGGACACTGTTGCTCCTGGGGTATCGGCGAGGACCATTCGCAACCGTCTCCATGAAGCTGGGCTACGGTCCCGCACACCGTTAGGCCGTTTTCCGCTCACGCCCCAACATCGTGCAGCCCGCCCCCAGTGGTGTCGCGACAGGCGTGAGTGGAGGGACGAATGGAGACGTGTCGTCTTCAGCGATGAGAGTCGCTTCTGCGTTGGTGCCAATGATGGTCGTATGCGTGTTTGGCGCCGTGCAGGTGAGCGCCACAATCAGGACTGCATACGACCGAGACACACAGGGCCAACATCCGGAATCATGGTGTGGGGAGCGATCTCCTACACTGGCCGTACACCTCTGGTGATCGTCGAGGGGACACTGAATAGTGCACGGTACCTCCAAACCGTCATCGAACCCATCGTTCTACCATTCCTAGACCGGCAAGAGAACTTGCTGTTCCAACAGGACAATGCACGTCCGCATGTATCCCGTGCCACCCAACGTGCTCTAGAAGGTGTAAGTCAACTACCCTGGCCAGCAAGATCTCCGGATCTGTCCCCCATTGAGCATGTTTGGGAGTGGATGAAGCGTCGTCTCACGCGATCTGTACGTCCAGCACGAACGCTGGTCCAACTGAGGCGCCAGGTGGAAATGGCATGGCAAGCCGTTCCACAGGAGCTAAGGGGACCTGTACGTCTTCATATTTAGACTAAACATTTCCTGTTGCATTCGCAAATAGGACAAGGGAAAAACTATTGTATATATGCCTCTGTATGAGCCCATTTTCCCATACCTTATATTCGTGCTCCTTACGCGCAATGTACGATAGCGGAAGTAGAATCATTCTGTAATCAGCGTCAAATTCCGGCTCTCTAATTTTTTTCAATAGTGTCCCTCGGAAAGAAGGTCGCCTTCCCTTCAAGGATTACCAGCTGAATTCCCGAAGCATGTCTGCCATACTTGCATGTTGTTCGAACCTGACAACAATAAATTTAGTAGCCCGTCTCTGAACTGCTTCGATGTGTTCACTCAATCCGGCCTGGTGCAATACGTGGCACCAGCGTCCTATATGCGGTCTGTTTTGCAGATGAACCACGTTTTCCCAAAATTCTCCCAATAAAACGGAGTCGACCAGTTGCCTTCCTACCACAATCGTCAAATGTTCGTTCCATTTCATTTAGTTCTGGAGCGTTACGCCCGGTTATTTAATCAACGTTACTGTGTCAAGTAGCACGCTACTAATGCTATATTACAAAATAATGGGTGTGTTTCTCCTGCTCATCAACATTAACTTACATTTTTCTACATTTAGAGCAAGTTATTCGTCTGTCATCTTGTATCCTTCCACAATCGCTAAACTTCAACTACTTCTCGTATACCACATCATCATCAGCAAGCAACCACAGATCACTAACCATCCTTCCGGCCGGATCAGTTACGTATATAGAAAAAAATAGCGGTCGTATCACACTTCCCTGCGGCGCTCCTGATGACACCCTTGTCTCTAACGAACACTCGCTGACAAGGACGACATATTGGGTTCTATTACTTTAGAAGTCTTCAAGCTACTCACGTATCTCGGAACCTGTCACATATACTCGTGCCCTCGTCAACAGTCTGCAGTAGGTCACCGCGTCAAATGCTTTTCGGAAATATAAAAATATGGAATCTTCCTGTTGTCCGTCATCCACAGTTCGTAGTGGGAGAAGGTCAAGCTGAATTTCGCATGAGTGACGTTTTCTAACCCGTGCCGATTCGTGGACAGAAGCTCCTTGGTCTCGAAGAAATTTATTATATTCGAGCTGAGAAAATCTACAAGTAGTCTGCAGCAAACCGATGTTAGGGGTACTGGTCTGTAATTTAGCAGGTCCGTTCGTTGCCTTCTTTTTTTGTACAGGTGTCATCTGCGTGTTTTTACAGTCGCTTGGGACTTTGCACTGGGATTCCATTCGAACCTGGCGACTTGTTTGTTTCAACTCTATCAGCTGTTTTCTTTACGCCAGGGATACTTATTATTACGTCCTCTAAACGGGAGTCTGTTCGATGGTCGAACGTCAGTGTATCTGTACGATTCTCCTGCGTGAGCGTTTTCTTAAACACGAAATTTAACATTTCGGCTTTTGTTTTATTGTGTTCAACCAACATTCCAGACCGGCCAACGAGTTATCTGATGGAAGCCTTAGAACCGCTTAGCAATTTTACGTACGACCAGAATTTTCTCGGGTTCTTGCCGAGATCTTTTGCTAAGGTATGACGGTGGTAGTTACTGTATACGTCACGCACCGATCTTTTCATAGACGCAAAAATTTCTGCTAACCTTTGTCTGTCGTCTTTTCCGCTTACTTTTTGAACCGAGAGTGCAACAGCCTTGCCAGCCGGAGTGGCCGAGCGGTTCTAGGCGCTACAGTCTGGAACCGCACGACCGCTACGGTCGCAGGTTGGTTCAAATGACTCTGAGCACTATGGGACTTAACATCTGTGGTCATCAGTCCCCTAGAACGTAGAACTACTTAAACCTAACTAACCTAAGGACATCACACACATCCATGCCCGAGGCAGGATTCGAACCTGCGACCGTAGGAGTTGCGCGGTTCCGGACTGAGCGCCTTAACCGCGAGACCACCGCGGCCGGCTACACGGTCGCAGGTTCGAATCCTGCTTCGGGCATGGATGTGAATGATGTCCTTAGGTTAGTTAGGTTTAAATAGTTCTGAGTTCTAGAGGCCTGATGACCTAAGATGTTAAGTCCCATAGTGCTCGGAGCCTTTTAATTTTGTTTTTTCAACAGCCTTTGCTTCCTTAGCATTTTCCAAATTTCGTCGTTAAACGACGGTGGATTTTTTCCGTCCTCAATCCACTTACTAGGCGCATACTTCTGCAGACCACGAGTGACAGTCTGTTTAAACTTTAATACATTTCCTTTACTTTACGTCTATGGTCACAAATTTTCGCCATCAGACTACCGGTTTCGGTGTATAACGACAGTCTTCAGATCTGTTTTATAAAAAAAAACATGTCCTAATGTATTTCAGCCATTAAACACAAAATTAGCACCAGCACCGTCAAATATCTATAAATATTTATATATATTTTACAATTTTGTGCTAATTTTGTGTTTAACGTTTGACGATGCCACTATGGCTGCAATACCTTAGGACATGTTTTTTTATAAAACAGATGTCAAGATGATCATTATAGACCGAAACCGGTAGTCTGAAGACAAAAGATTTGCGACCATGGACGTAATCGCAACTTGTGTTTAAACAATTCCTCCCTTCATCATAGGGAAACTAAGTGATGTCAGTTCGTTGTCTGAGGTACTAACAACTGCTTATCTGCTCTGGCAACAAATATACTCTCCTAGTCTTCTTGACTGATTTATTAATTTTCGTAACCATAGTTTCTATCAGGACATCGTGATCACTAATTCCTAATTTTATACTAACGCCGTTGATAAGATCTGGCCTGTCTATAACTAATAGGTCTAAGACATTTCCATTGTGTGAGGGCTCCCGAACTAGATGCTCAAGACAGTTTTCGGTAAACGTATTCAGTACATCCCAAGGCTAGCTGTATGTACCCCCTCCTATGAATCCATGGATGTCCAAGTCTTTACTCGGTAGGTTAAAGTCACATCTAACTACCTGGTGTCCAAAATTAAAGTGTCTAATTCATGGTACCACCTTCGCATTGCATGTGGTACCTTACCTCGCAGCATCCCTTGGCCGTGTTGCACTGAGGCAAACGGTGTAAAGAAGGTTTCAGCAGAGTGGCCTTTATTTTTTGGAACGTGCTGTCTGTTTACCTCTGGAGTGTCTTCACAGAAGGGAACGTCTAGAGTGCAGCCGTCAACATGCCACCTTGATAGTTTAACGATGGGCCAATGTTCTTTTCACAGATGGGTCCCGATTTGATCTGGAGAGTGGCTCTCGATTGATTCCCACCTGGAGGCCATGTGGAACACGATTTCGGGACCTAAACGTTGTGGAAAGAGACCGATTTGGAGGAAGATCCCTAATGGTGTGAACAGGAATTATGTTGACCACTCGAACACGTCTTCATGAAATTGTATTGGTGAATCAACAAGTTTTACCTGCTGTTGGGATCTCATGCGCGATTGTTGCGAGGTGCTGTGGACCCAAACTTCGTATTGATGGACGATAATGCTCGACCTCAAACATCACGGGTGGTTGATTTTTTTATTTTTTATTTTTATTTTTTAAACGGGAGATATTTCACGCATGGCGTGGCCTGCTCGCTCTCCCGGTTGGATTCTCAGAGCATGTCTGGGACGCCCTAGGGAGACGGGTTGTATTACTTCAGCATCTACCAACCACTCTCCAAGACTTGCGAGCAGTTCTGCAGGAAGAATGGGCTTTATTGCCTAGACATGAAATTGATGACATTATTAAAAGCATGCCCCGTCGTTTCCAGGCCTGTATTGGCGCCAGAGGTGGTCACATCCCATGCTGAACACATTAACCAATTGACAGAATGTGTGTGCAAATCCGGTAAGTTGGAAAAAAAAGAAAGAATATTATTGTCTACCGTTATGCAAGTTGCAGCTGATTGCGTTCTGTATTCTTTACATTGTTTCTACTTTACTCTCATTTGTGGCAAAATAAAAGTAACCGTGCAAAATTTCCGTTCGTTGCTTTAATTTTGTACACCAGTGTAATATTGCATGATATGACTTTTTACGAGCTTCTGACCGTGGAACTTATTTGGATGACTGTAGTACTGTCACAGTGGAATCGGGTGGCCGGTGAAAACATCCAACAGTTAACTGGGTTTGGCCTGGACCTGTTACACGCGTCCAGATAACTTCACAGTCGTCCTCAACTTCGACCTGAATAGAGACAATATTTCCCTCCTATGGCGTCTAATCTGCCTTTCCGACATGCTTTCCATGACTAGCTAAATAAAACTTTCTACCTCGGGTTTGAGAGAGTTCTCACTCCCACGAGCTATTTTCCTGCAGGGAAGTAAATTAGGGAACTTTGTTACGAATACTTCGCTAACTTACTGATAAATTTTACAGTCCAAGTGTCTTTACTAATAACGCAGTGTGATTTCGCTATATGCGCATCGACTGGTGAGTGTTCATCAGAGTACCTCAGTCTACCGCCTAACCTAAAAAAACCATGTGCATCCCACAAGCACTCTGCCATCAGAGTTGAACGGGTCACTGTTGCCATGGCTGGTGATGCAGGTCACAAGGCTGGACGCGAGAGGTCACATATGGGAAAAAACCGAATCATTGGTTGATCGTTCCAAACTGCTTGGCCACCGAGATCACCAGCTTTGAACACGTGTAATTTTTGGCTGTGGGTTACATGAAGGACAGGGTTTATCAACGGAGCAATGACACACTTTGGAGGTTGTAGATAAGCATAGTGGGGAAGGTAGCCAACATCCCACCCGAGATGTTTCGGGAAGCAGTAGAGCAATCTCTGTTTCGGTTCCAGGCTGTCGTGGATGCGGATGGGCGTTACACAGAGCAACGTTCCTAACCTGAAATGTAAACATGGCGCGGAGTTCACAAATATTACCTGTCAAGCTGGAATTAAAATGTGTTTCTTTCAATGGTTTATTCGTCATTTTTCTTCCTCGCGTTCTTACAATTGTCTCTGAGCCGTGTCGAAGTATCGACCTCGCTAGATCTGGGTCAAGCCGTAGATTTTCAGCTGTTCTTCAGAGACACGAGATAAGCGAGTAGGAGCAGAGTGAGCGGGTTTTGGAGAGCGGAGTTGCAGGCACAGTGTAGAGACCGAGCGTGGCGCGGCTGTCTGCAAGTAACTGTGGTCAACCAGAGCGGTGCGGTACCGCTGGCCGCTGACACGCGCAACGGGGAGTTCAGAGGACTCTGCAGCTGGTGGCGAGGTGGACAGCGCGGGGAAGGAAGCCGTATCCCTAAGTTTCGGCCCGACTATCCTGTATCACGGTGCGTGAATTAGCAAGGCATCACCAAGGACATAAGAATGTGCAGCTGATGTTCGACTACATCTACATCTACGTCACTACTCTGCAATTCACATTTAAGTGCTTGGCAGAGGGTTCATCGAACCAGAATCATACTATCTCTCTACCATTCCACTCCCTAACAGCGCGCGGGAAAAAACGAACACCTAAACCTTTCTGTTCGAGCTCTGATTTCTCGTATTTTATTTTGATGATCATTCCTACCTATGTACATTGGGCTCAACAAAATATTTTCGCATGCGGAAGAGAAAGTTGGTGACTGAAATTTCGTAAAAAGATCTCGCCGCGACGAGAAACGTCTTTGCTGTAATGACTTCCATCCCAATTCGCGTATCATATCTGCCACACTCTCTCCCCTATTACGTGATAATACAAAACGAGCTGCCATTTTTTGCACCCTTTCGATGTCCTCCGTCAACCCCACCTGGTAAGGCTCCCACACCGCGCAGCAATATTCTAACAGAGGACGAACGAGTGTAGTGTAAGCTGTCTCTTTAGTGGACCTGTTGCATCTTCTAAGTGTCCTGCCAATGAAACGCAACCTTTGGCTCGCCTTCCCCACAATATTAACTATGTGGTCTTTCCAACTGAAGTTGTTCGTAATTTTAACACCCAGGTACTCAGTTGAATTGACAGCCTTGAGAATTGTACTATTTATCGAGTAATCGAATTCTCACGGATTTCTTTTGGAACTCGTGTGGATCACCTCACACTTTTCGTTATTTAGCGTCAACTGCCACCTGCCACACCATACAGCAATCTTTTCTAAATCGCTTTGCAACTGATACTGGTCTTCGGATGACCTTACTAGACGGTAAATTACAGCATCATCTTCGAACAACCTAAGAGAACTGCTCAGATTGTCACCCAGGTCATTTATATAGATCAGGAACAGCGGAGGTCACAGGACGCTTCCCTGGGGAACGCCTGATATCACTTCAGTTTTACTCGACGATTTGCCGTCTATTACTACGAACTGCGACCTTCCCGACCTTAGCTACGTGCTAAGACTGTCGGTACATGACTCAGGATGAATCGTCATATTGAATAACCAGTGAAGCCATGTTTTTGTCATGCGACTGCGCTCGCGGAGATAATTAACGTGTGTTACTGTTTTATTCAATACACGTAAAATCCGTCAAGGAAGTTGGGCTCTCGCCCTACTGTAAAGCCAGAGAGAAAGAGTAACGTTGGCATACGTTTTGAGAAACTGACCGGTTAAATGGATGGACAGTGCTTAAGAAGTAAATTTCTTTTAATTTCTGGTTTTAGTTATAAGGTTTAACTTAGATGTTGAGTGTATATTTTATAGGGTTTTTCAAATGAGTATATAAGCAAGCCAATGGTAAGAAAAGCCTTATAAATTTTCTGTCTTACTGTACAACTGGTTTGTTAGAGCGTAGTTGTCCATAGCTCAGTGTGATTTTTACACGCCTAGTAAGTCAGTTAACAGCATATGAAGCTTTTACTGTTGAAGCTTTTATCATATGAAGTTATAATTTTTGTTTACTAGTGTTCCACACTAAACTGAAAAGAGAATTGACTTGTGTAGACAATATCTCGTGAATTAATTTATTGATAATAACTGAGAAATACGATGGAATACGGTACAACTGGGCAGCAATGTATGATTTTTTTAGGGCTACGGACCCAGCAATGTTTGATTTTTGTTGGGCTACTGACGTTGAATTAATGTTTTAAAAAGTTTACTTAACAGTGAACTTCCAGTACCTTCCGCTTCCCTAAACCCGTGTTGAGCGTGCCTGGCTCGTGTTCCCGCCATCATGTATTTTACACCCTGTTTTTAAAGTACTTCCACCTCACTACGTTAATTTAAATTTCTACTGTCACTGAGTTGCTGCCTTGCGTGACCGTGACCAGCGCTAGCAGGCCATATCGATGTATGCCCTCTCGTAGTATCTTTGCTCGACTGCTATTACTTCCCGGCCGTTGTCTGTTGTAAGGGAGTTCGGATCGCGAGTCGGCTGTGTGTGTGTGTGTGTGTGTGTGTGTGTGTGTGTGTGTGTGTGTGTGTGTGTGTGTGTGTGTGTGTCGTTCAGTCCTTCAGGTCTTCGTGCAGGTGTTTGTCAGATTGTGTGCGTGGTTGGCGTTATTTCTCCTGACACCTATTTTAGATGTTGTCGGCACCTTGCGGGGAGTCGGTCGGTTGCTGCGGACCAGGGAAGTTATCTCCGCGCTGTGCAGTCGGCTGGGTCCGCTGGCAGTCCCTGCGCAGTGTCGGAGCGTGTATGGAGCTGTCCGATCGCTACGAGCTTCGTAGTTCACCGACCCAGGACGTCAAAATTGAGTGGGGGTTTCAACTATACAAGCAACGTCCATTCATGTTGTGTGGTTCGTTCCGGTGGTTCGCTGTTGGGGAGGTTTTCCTGTGAGCAACACCAAATGTTTGTATTGCTCACATTTAGCCGCCATGCCCTGCACTTAACTACATTAGTTGACTACAATTCGAGTGCACCAGCGGAATTTTCTGCCTTGTGGCCGTTAGCCGCGCGGGATTGGACGAGCGGTCTGGGGCGCTGCAGTCATGGACTGTGCGGCTGATCCCGGCGGAGGTTCGAGTCCTCCCACGGTCATCGTGTGTGTGTTTGTCCTTAGGATAATATAGGTTAAGTAGTGTGTAAGCTTAGGGACTGATGACCTTAGCAGTTAAGTCCCATGAGATTTCACACACATTTGAACATTTTTGTGGCCGTTAGTGTTCTGGTTACCTGCCCTGGCCACTAACGTAATTTCAGGCAGCGTTCTTTGCTTACCTGTTGTTGCTGTCCAACATGGTGTGTAGTTTTGGTAGCTAATACATATTTCATTGTTGATAATCAGCGTTGTAACCTTTTGTGTTTGAGTTCTCATGTACTGATTGGTGCCCAGTAAGTCGTTGTGTCGGCCGGTCTATGGCTGTCCCCTGGTTGGGTTCCGACGGATCAAATGTAGCTGGGCCCACACCTGTCTTACCTAAGTGAACGAGAGCAGACCGACCTCCCTGTAGGCTCCTTAGTGCAGTTTTGGTTATTGTCCTTCTCACCGGTGTTTCATTGTCTGTTTATAATCTATCATAGGCAATGACTTAAAAATTCTTGTTTTTACTGGACTCTTATGTATTTTTGATTTTTTTTAGAAAATCAATTTTGGGCCCTAATCCGCTTAAAACATTCTTGAAATTACCCTTTAAGCAAAAACATTGCGGTCTTCTGCCTTAAATAATTATGGCAGTATGTTTTAAAAATTTCAGATTTAATTGCGGCCCTCAGCCGCTTGTATTGCACTTTGCATATGCTTGTTCTATCTACCTTTGCCTTGAGGCTATCCAGCCTAACTGTGATACCATATATATTTTAATTATTTTATGCGCTATTTTAACTGCATTTTTATTCTGTTGATTTTTAAGATATCTTGTTTGAATGCCCCCAGCCTTCAAATAATTGCTTTTTTAAACTCGTAGTTCTAAGGGTTTGGCTATGTGCCGTTTTGGTGTAAAGGTGTTATCAAATTTCAATAAATTACAATTTTGAGTGAACCTGACCAACACCTTATTTGGTCCTTTCCACAATCCTAAACACCTGTTCTGCCCTGTGGGCTTAGCAGGCGTCTCACGTGTCTTATCATTGTTCCTATTCCACAAAGTTTCTGCTCGTTTTTCATGGAGGCACTCTCAAGTAGCGAAAGTTTAATGATAACCACTACTCCAAATAAATAAGAGCCATTGGATGTAGGTGCTAGTCTGGGGGAAGCGGTTTACGAAGGAGAGGTGCTGGGTGGCATCAAAGCAGCCTGAAGACTGATCACAAAAGGAAAGGCAAAGAGAGAGAAAAACTGTTTCTTGGCCCCGTGTACGAGCGTCTGCAACATTGTAAAAGCTCTCTCAAACACACAAACATCGCTTCTCGTTATAGCATGTGGGGTCTTCGAAAGCCGCCCTGCCCAGGTATTCCTTCGACTTTGGGAACAAATAAGTCACTTGGCGCGAGCACCGGACGGCACGATGGATCGGCCAAAGTTCGCACTCGCACGACGCCAGCAGTTCCCCGGTGCGTCGCGCACACTTTGTGGGCGACGGCTATCGGGCGGTAAACAGGTTCCTCACGACGTCGTTCCCCGCCATTTATTTTGAATAGCTCGACACTGTTGTTTGTAACGCCTTACCGCAGACTTCAGAATTGAGAGCGCGCCCTCGAGGTGAACTTTCGTCGAGAAGTGGTCGCTTCCTGTTCCGAAAACTGCTTACCCATGGCGTCAAATTGAAATATCGGGAATTTTACTTGTCGCCTATCCTCAGGCGTGTGTGGTCAGCTGCAGAATTTTTATTGCCTGTGACAGTAGAGAAAAAAGAATCGTCTTATTTCTCCAGAAGCCATGAGATATGTTTGCGATGCAGACAGTTGGCACTGTTTGTGACCCTCAGTCAACACATTTGCCAGCCAATGTGCTCACAAATTTCGGATAAGTGAATGAGTTTGAAAACATTGTCTAGAAAACAGACTTTGACTAACTTTACTTTATTTTCTCCTCTTCTTGCTAAAAGGTTTAATTAAAACTTCCGGGCTTGAGTTGCCGTGGTCCATATATAAAACTTCGTTGCCTACGCTTCTTTTCCTACTGCAGGCAACATCATCTGAGGTGAGTCGGCGACTGGCTGCTAGGCGCTGGAGGTCCCGCTTATATAGAGCGCTTAGATGGCGCCACCACTCGTCACGTGCTTTCGACTTTAAAACAATATCTGGCTAGTGCCACCTCTCTCGATTACAGGTAATCGATTGTCACTTAGTTTGTACAAAGTGGACCGCCATATCTGGTCTAGTTTTAATCCTTCTTCTTTCCTACTAAAATTATTTCCGTGCTTCTAGATCTCTATAGCTTCGCTATACATGCGAGTATAACAATGTGGGGTCCTAGCTATCACGTTTCTCCCACTAAATTTTATTTCGTGACCACCGTCTTTGGAAACGTGTTCTGCTACAGCTGATTTGTCAATCTGTCCCAATCTACAGTTCATTTTGTGTTCCGTTGGCGGGTATTAACACTCCTTTTAGTTGTTCCAATATAAACCATGCCACAGCTACACCGAATTTTAAACACACCTGGGGTAATTAAGGGGTGTCGTGCGTCTTTCACCGATCTTAAGCTTTCACTAATTTTCTTGGTAGGTCGAAAGATTGTCTCCACTTGAAACTTGGCCAAAACTTTACCAATACGGACGGTCCATGATGTTATGAATGAATGGAAGAAAAACTTTTCCAGCCGACGGTTGTTGTTGTTGTGGTGTATTTTCGGACACTTTTCTTGTAGGTTGTAGTGCTTGATCTATTTCCTTTTCAGTGTACCCATTTATCTTGAAAGCTGTTCGCAAATGGCTTAATTCAAAAATGGTTCAAATGGCTCTGAGCACTATGGGACTCAACTGCTGTGGTCATTAATCCCCTAGAAAAAAAAAATGGCTCTGAGCACTATGGGACTCAACTGCTGTGGGCATTAGTCCCCTAGAACATAGAACTACTTAAACCTAGCTAACCTAAGGACATCACATACATCCATGCCCGAGGCAGGATTCGAACCTGCGACCGTAGCAGTCGCACGGTTCCCGACTGCGCGCCTAGAACCGCGAGACCACCGCGGCCGGCTTAATTCATCTTGCAAGTAAATTGGCTCACAGATGTTATTACCTCTGTCCACTAAAGTTTTTATGACTCCTCTCTTCTGCGTACGATGGTGATTCGAATTCTTATGTAGGTAACGATCAGTGTGTGTGTGTTTCCTGTATACCTTGTGCCCTAAAGTCCCAATAACCAATACATCCAAAAAATTTAGTTGTCCATTACTCTCTTTCTCCATGGTGAATTCTATCTTTGGACTGAAACTAAGCGCTCCATATAAGTGTGAACACCAGCGCCTAGCAGCCAGTCGCCGACTCGCCTCAGAAGAAGTTGCCCGCCGTAGGCAACGAAACGTCAGGAAGGAGAAGATGTTTTATATATGGACCACGGCAATTCAGCCCGCAAGTTTTAATTAATGAAGACGCCGGCCGTGAAAGCTTACATGTTATGGTTAGAGTTTGTGAACTGTATCTTTTCTGCAATTTTCCCACTGTTTCATCGGCAACTGCACCACGTTCCTCAACCTCTCAAACGTCGGATGGCCATTTGGGAGGGGTGGTGTTTAAGTGTCCATTTCGCTGTTCAAGTTTAGAATTCCTGTAGTTCCCTAAATCGCTTTAAGCGACCGAAGAGTTGGTTCCCTTCAGCAGGACACGGTCACATTCTCTCGGGTATCCGTGTTCTGTCACAGATCCTGTTCCATTTTAAATGTCCTTTTGACGGAATATTAAGATCTAATCGCTATTCCAGCCTATCAAAAATAACGTCTGCGTTTTTTGCTCATTTTCACCATTTTCGCCAATAACAGACTCAATTTATCTATGAATTTGAGCAGTTGTTTCCGGTATTGAGAACGCTACTTTGTACTTTTCGCCTACTTTACTTCCACAACTGCAGTCTGGTTGATTGTAATACTTCATGCAATCTCCACACTTCTAATGTGAATATATAACGTCTCTTCCGTTTTTGTCAGACTTCCGTTTTCTTCTCCGGGAAGTTGTATACATATAATAAACGAAAAGCACAAGATTGCTTTTGTTCTACAGTATTAATTGTTATTGTGTTAACTGGTTTTCGACTTACAACGTCATCTTCAGAGTTTTACTGAGTATTGTCAACAAAGAAGTTACAGTCTTTGCAAAGAACATTGGAAGAGAAGTAGCGCGTCTAGACTGAAGCAGAAACATACAGTAAGTAACATCTTTGACAGTGTGTGGTAATGCAATGAAAAAGTTAAAGATTGAACAGTAAATAAATAAAAATAGAATAAACAGGAAAAACTTTAACACAAAATAGGAACAGAATGACTATATAACAGTTCCTATTAATAAACAAAATAAGTACTTGACTAGACTACATCAGAATGTATAAAACATGGATAGTGATACACAAACCAATTAAAAGAAGAAACAACTGTCAGTGTAAGTACACAATACGTAAGGAAATTAAGCAATAGCAATAAGATAAGCAGGAATAAATAAATGCAGGAAAATGGAGGAGTTGGAGGGAACATACAGTAAATGCAATCTTTGAGAGTGTGGTGGTACTGCATTTTAACATTAACATTATATTCATAACTGTGGCTATGTAACTGTTTGCATTAAATAAATGTTTTGTTAGTTAATAGTAACTTATGTAGGCATGCTGTTCCTATTTCGTATTAAAGTTTTTCCTGTCTACGCCATTCTTATATATTTACTATTCAATATTTTACTTTTTCATTGCATTACCACCACACTGTCAAAGATGTTCCTGTATGTTTCTGATTCAGTCTAGACGTGTTACGTCTCTTCCAATGTTGTTTGCAAAAACTTTAACTTCTTTGGTGACAATTCTCAGTAAATCTCTGAAGATGGTCTTGTAAGACGAAAACCGGTTAACACAATTAAAATTAATACTGTAGAACAAAAGCAAACTGGTGCTTTTCATTTATTATAACGTTATTCTACCAAGAACTGACGGAAGATTCTCGTAACATGTGTGCGTACCAATATGGCCTGGCAGTTATTTGTGATACTGCTTTATATTTAAAACCGTGTCTGTCACCATTGAGGTTAATATGACGAACGATTAGAAAAAATAAATATTTTTCTGTATAAATCGTTGTTTATGGCACCTGGAACCAACCATCGTTTTCGCGCAATGCGTTAACCTGTGCAGGAATTTAAAGCATTCTGTGGTAGCGGGGTATTTTCTGTGGTAGTCACTCAGAACTGCGCACATATGAATTCCAAGCACAAACAAATTTTTTGAACGAAACTTTGATGGACATAATGTTGTACTGCATAACTAGCAAACATAATGAAGGGAGACGTGCGTTAGCAGCGCTGCAATCTTAAACTGGAAGGGAAAGCGGCCATAACAGTCCGGCCAGATTCTTTTTTACCCTCTAAGGGACAAATGTTCAAATGGAAAAAAATGGTTTGATTTTTATTGGTCTTTATTACATTTTAAGGAAGTTTTAACATGCTTTTGTTTCATTTTACATATTGAAAAAAGTCAGTGCAGCTATAATCATAGCTGAAATAGTTGTTAATTCAGTTTTTATTAAAGTCGAGGTACATTGTTTTCGTGCATCAGTCCATTTTAATGCAATCTGTGGGAAAACCTTTCAAGGAGCAGTAGGAACTAGGGACACTAAAGATGAACGCTAAGACGTGAAACATGTTAAGAGTTTTCATTCTTGAGAAACCTTCCCCTGATTTTCTTCCATTTCTCAATCTCAGCCTTGTTTTTATCTTCATATCCAGGATTTTTTTAATTATTTGAAATTATTCGTATATGGAGTCCGTTTCAGTGAATCGATGCTTAAAATTTCATAGCTTTTTGAAAATGGCCGTAATTTATTGATGATTTTAAGTTTAAGAACAGCATCTTTGTGAGGTTGCTGTTTTGTGATAAATAACATCGTGATAACAAATATCCAACAAATTTGGTGTAGAACTGTAGAAAATCGTTCCGAAAAGATTCTTTTGCCTTAGTGCTTCATTCAGCCATTATTTCTCTTGTCTCACTTCGGAAAAATTTGTCTTTTATTCTTTGCTTACTCTTTCCGCGAATCCTATGCATCCTATGCAAACAACTAACAGAGTTCTGATTCAATCTCCCTCATTGTTATTTCTACAGAAAACATTATTATGCTTCTTCTTCACATGTGAATATCTTTCCTAATAGAAGAGGACATACGATACGATACGATTTGCATTGCCTGTGTTATTCCAAAATATGATACTATGTACATGCGTACATGTCCGAAGGAACTTTGTATCGTTTTTTCGGAATAACACAGGCACTGTAATATCGTATTTATCCGCCGACATCGGGCCAGCGACTTTCAGGTAAAAATGTCTCCCCTGAACGGGAATACTCACAGTGGATGTACGAGTATAGGCTGTAGACACATGGTTGACGATGTATGGAAGCCCGGCTGTGTCCGTGAGTCGTGCTCGGATAGATTAATGATAAGGCCACCGCTCCCAACATACGGAAAATTCGGATTCGAGTCCTGGTCCGGTAAAAATTTTCATTGTCCTCATTCCATTACACAACTGATGGTAGTCCATAATCGTAACAGCGAATAAATTTCGTGTATTAATTACAGAATTGCAGAAAGTGGGATTGTAGCGCAGGCCTTATTTTTAATACTCTTTAGACATCAGGACCAAGAGATAAAAATCTCGTGGCATGTTTTATTATTCGTTCCACGGATCTACTGAAGTGACTAAAATTTTTCTGTATGTAACTTTCTCCATCCACTTCCAGTTATGAGTGCTGTATTTTACAGCACTGTGGAAAGTATGGACGGGGCAACCATCTATGACAATTTTATCATTTTCAGGTAAAAGCAGTGTATTATTCGTTCCACGGATCTACTGAAGTGACTAAAAATTTTCGGTATGTAACTTTCTCCATCCACTTCCAGTTATCAGTGTTGTATTTTACAGCACTGTGGAAAGTATGGACGGGGCAACCATCTTTGACAATTTTATCATTTTCAGGTAAAAGCAGTGTATAAATGGAATGGTTTCTGCTGAAGCTTATATTAGTGTTGTCAGCGGCGGATGCCGGAACTTTAACTAAAAATAATCCTTTCTTCTCCAATGTGTCCATGAATAACTTCGAAACTTGATACGCACATTTATCGTCCCATTCTACGAATCCCACTAGACGGTTTACAACCCCAGTTTCATAATTAAAGAATCGTAAGCAACTTGGAATATTATTTTTTTATTTCTTGCGTCTGTCACGATACGGAAAACTAAATTTTTTCTTGGATGTTTTTTCACAAAATTTTTAACAGCTTCTTTGGCCAATACGTCGCATACAATAGCTTCCGCTTTTGTTCTTCGGCAGCCAAAACTTTGTGTGACTTTTGAATCACTGCAGATATATGCTAACAATTTGTGTGAAAAATCAATACTACTTCAACAAAGTGGATGCTTAACCGTGTGATAAACAGATGTGAGTTCTCTATCAGTAACCTTTTACGTCTCCGAGGCAGATCGTTCACGCTTCGAGAAATATTTGGATAATATGCATCTTGTTTTACATGAGCAACACCTCCATGATCTCCCAAGAAATCTTTATCTCACAGGGGGCAGTAAGCCTTGTACAATTTTTCTCATACTCCTCTTAACCAGGAATAGCTATTTTCCCAGTTCAGATCACACTTAATACGATTTAGCCTTTTTTAGAAAGTATTCCACCACTTCTAGACGAATTATGTGAGTCATTGTCCCTTAAATGACTCATTTGTCTGTAGTTTTGGAAATAATGCACAAGTGTAACATATCCAACACTCGGCAGTTCTCGCAAAACATTGTACGAAGTTTTACACTACATTGACGATCCAGAATGGAATTAAAAAGTCCTTCCAGTGTTGTTAATACGGATTGACGTAGTAGTTAAACGAGTTAGCAAACGAAGGAAAATGTTAAACACAGCATTTTAGAAACAAAGTGAAATGGATAACAGACAAATAAAAGAATGTGAGAGAAACAGATAGAGGCAAACAGAGACGCGAGGGTGGGAATCGGCGAATATCGGCCCCGCCCAGCCCTATCATACTCTGATAGCCGAACTAGTCGTATCTTCATGCGGTATGCGCGTAGATAATAGGTACAAGGGCTGTTCCGAAAGTAAGGTCCGATTGGGCGTGAAATGAAAACCACAGTGAAATTCAAAAATTTGTCATTCGCAACAGTTAGCCACGCCTCCCAGCTACCTCTCTAAGTAGTCGCAGCTCCGACTTAGACTTTTATCTTGGTGTTGTCCAGTATCCTCATCACAGAAAGCAGCCGCCTGTGCTTTCCGCCATTTCTCTACGCTGGTCTGCCTTCCGTAATTTGATCTTCGTTGATCCATTATGGATCGTGGGACGACAGCTGGCATGAATTTCTTGATGCAATAATTTACCAAGAGCTGTTGCAGGACGATTTGTTTCACAAATCCAGTTATATGGATCCTTACGTGTATAGCGATTTTACCACTATGTCGAGTGGGGTCTGAAGACAGCATCAATGTAATGCCGAAACTGGTAGCACATAGAAGTTCATAAAATAAAATAAATTTCTACAATACATACGACTGTTAGTAAATTATTGCATCAAGAAATTTCGTAATTTGTGCCAAAATGTTGTCTTCATAGAGAGCGGTTCATGCGAGCAGAGATGAACAACGAAGAGAGACAGTTAAGGGCTGTATTGTGGGTGCTCAAACACCTCCTATCGAAAACACTGCAGAAGCTTCATTGCCCCTGCAGAATGTGGCTGAAAATTGTCTTAAAGAAAGAAATGCATGACATTTATGTTATGTGGGCTGCTTAGCTTCAGGCAAAATTCCTCATCAGATCACCATACTTGGTGGGAGACACTGTGGTTTTGGACATTTATACTTGATCACACAGCGCTCTGAACTGAAAAGAGTGAGGTGAAACGATCGACAGGCACACTTAAGACACTGCGCAACATATCTGTGCATTCAAAAAATGGTTCAAATGGCTCTGAGCACTATGCGACTTAACATCTGTGGTCATCAGTCGCCTAAAACTTAGAACAAATTAAACCTAACTAGCCTAAGGACATCACACACATCCATGCCCGAGGCAGGATTCGAACCTGCGACCGTAGCAGACGCACGGATCCGGATTGAGCGCCTAGAACCGCGAGACCACTGCGGCCGGCTCTGCATTCAAGTTCCATCGGATTTTCACTGTTGTTTCCATTTCGCGCCTAATCGGATCTTACATTCCGAATATGCCTCGTACTAGCCAACTGTAGCGCGACAGATTTCGCAAGAATTATCGAACATGGTTGAAATACGGGACAGAGACGGTCCCGACGGGATATTTAAAATGATGCCGTAAATATACGACTTCCCGGGAAATACGGGGTGCCTGGCAACACTACATAGCAGTCAGCTTGTTATCTAACAGCAATGAAGTCATAGGAAAAAATCAATGAAGCCAGATCCTTCAGTGATGCCTTCAAGGAAAAAAGCGCGTGCAATTTGCAAAAAAATGGTTCAAATGCCTCTGAGCACTATGGGACTTGACTTTTGAGGTCATCAGTCCCCTAGAATCAGAACTACTTAAACCTAACTAACCTAAGGACATCACACACATCCATGCCCGAGGCAGAATTCGAACCTGCGACTGTAGCGGCCACACCGGTCGGCTGCAATTTGCACAAGTTATTCCGAAAGTTAAGATGACTCCATTCATCGAAACGAGAGACTGCCAGTAAACACATCAAGGTTCATAATCAGAGCACCGTCGTCGAGGGGAGAAAGCGACGGAGTGCTCGCTTAGTGTGGCCGAGTCTGTAAGCGAGTATGAGGCGTTAGTGTGTAACCTTAGAATGTGATCGTAGTTTACCTCGTCGAAGAAACCAATGTTTGATTACTAACTGAAGTACCCGTGTTTGGAACTGCATTTAGCATTCGTTAGTTCTGTGCCTACCCAACAGCTACTACGTTTTTCCCATTTGTATCTCATTATGCCATGCTCCAGGGAGACGGCGAGCGAGGTCGATTTGTCAGTTTTGAGTCCACCAAGAAACGATAAAAGTTAAAATCGTTAAAACCTGCAGAGAAACACTTGGTTTTAATGTGTATGAAAGGGAGCTGTTGTAAGTAGAGAAGTCAGTGACCGATATTATTTCGAAAAAGCTGCATCTACAGGTGTTCGTCGTTCTTCAGTGCACCGTGTGATAAGTGTGAACAATGCCACACACTCTTTGAAGTCTCCCAAAATAGTAAAATCATGACAGAAGCTTTTGCAAAGTGTTTCTGACTTCTACAGATATGCGATACAAAGGAAAGTACCTAAATTCTTTTCTGTTTCGTAACGAAATGCCAACAACTGATAGAGCGCTTGCTACCGTGAACAAATATCCAGAGTTCAGCAATTATTTTCGGCAAACTACATTGTAAAACAGTTAAACAAATTAATTTTAAATATATTCGGCGTGGATGCGAGATCATGTTAATAGACTGGGATGAGGCGTTATCTACACGCCATTAAATTCTTGAGAGATGAAGGAAGACACATCTACTATTTAGACGAGACATGGTTTAACGCAACACACACCCGAAGTAAAATCTGGGTAGCCAAACGCATAAAATTCTCTAATCAAGCGTTTCTGTTCAGGTTATTCACCGGAAACAAGGGCCCACCGGGTAAAGGAAAACGGCTGAATATGACGTAGCTTGTCAGCAAAGCAGGTTTCGTCGAAGACTGTTTGTGGGTTTTTGAATGCAGCAGAGTGCAGACTATCATGAGGAGATGCGTGTCGATTCGTTCGAGAAGTGGTTTCGAAATGTTCTTCCTCGGCTTCTGGAAAATACGGTTATTGTTCTTAATAACGCGTCATTATCGTCGAAAAGAAAACGTTCCTAATGCGAATTCCAAAAAGTAAGATATAAAAGAATGGCTACAGTCTAAAAATTTGTCTTTCGAAGCACTGTATGATCAAGAAAGATTTACTAAGAATTTAAAAAAAAGAGTAACGGACACCGAATGCGCAGTAGATGAAATGGCTAAGAATGCAGAGTACATTGTTCTTCGAATTCCTTCGTATCACTGCGAATAAAACGCCACCGAACACCATCAGAAGGAAGGGAAAGCAACAGTTTACAACGCAATAAATTATTTCATATGTGAAATAAGTGTCAAGCAAAGATATAAAAATGCGGCAAAAGTATAGAAAGTTAAATTTTGAACAAATAATGGAAAAAGTTACTGAATCAAAAGGAAGTTAGATTTCAGTAAATTAATCTTCTTTATTTTATAACTTGACATGTCACTGAGAATAGTCTACAGAAATTCCATCTTGAATAATGTGAGGCAAGCAGGTGATTGATTGTATACGTGAGTGAAGATCTGCATGTAAGTTAATTTATGCACATTTCAGCATCCTTTTCTACGTGCAATGAAATATTTGTCACTGTTGGACTTACTGAAAATACAGTAAATAAATCGGTTTTCATAGTCAAGTAACCAGCCACATGCATTTTTCATTAAGTTCTCTCATGTATTAAAATTATGCCTGACAGATTCCGATATATAGTTTATTGCATTTGAATCAGCAGAGCAGAAGGCTAAAAGGACAGACAGAATCTACAAAAGCTAATTTCGAACTTTGACATTTCATGTTGGTATTTTTTAAAATAAATCTGCCCATAGGACTCTGGCTTCTAGTTGCATGATTTACATCTACGTACATATTCTCCAAACCGTGAATTGGATGGCTTAGTGCAATGTCTATTTACCACACATTTCCTGAGACCATGATAGTCATCTTCCAATCTCTACAACTTGGGTGTAAGGGCAGCACAGCCTCTGTGATACCTCACTGTACCTCTGGGTGCACTTAGCATAGTGGAGAGTTTTATAGTGTACAACATATAAGCAATATCAGTTTACAACGTACCACAGCTGTGGATGGGTAGTCGAGAAGAACAATTTGATACAAGATACTTGTGGTTGGTCAAGCCGGGAATCAACCTCAAATTGGCCTACAAAACCTACCTAAGCTATAGAATATATACGCTATACAGGGTTTCTGGCTCTCTTACGACACTGGTTTCTAAAATTGACGTTTACGTTATTTTCACGTCACAATTTTTTTAGTTTTAATAGCGTAAAATTAAGAGTCAAATCCATTTGATTCTCTGTCCGCCTTGCTACAGGACTACAGTGCTTGTAAGTGGTAAGTTTAGGTCAAATTGGGAACTTCATTAGTTTTTGCATAACATGATCAGTTTTTGTTCTCTCATTGACGTCAGAATACAGGTTAACTTACTAATATTAACGAAAGCCGGTGACATAAAAAGGGAAGAGGATAGTAAAAATCTTGCAGGGCACGCACGCCCTACAGGTTAGGTGATTTTTGCAGCTCAGTTTGAAGTTGTTTACTGACTTCGTAAACCACAAGTGTCTAACATCAAATTGTTCGCCTGGCCTTCCCCTACACCGCTGTGGTACGTTGTTAACAGTTATCATTACACCCTACAGTGTAGCTAAGAATTACAAATTACATAATTTGTCATGTAGCAACGTAACATAGTACAGTAACGGATTCCGGATGAATATACAGGGTAAGTCACTAACTATTGGCACCAAGAATAACTACGAAAGTATGATGGAGCTGGAAAGTTTGTGGGACAAATGTTGCACTGGGCAACGGGGGCTATAATGTGACGTTGGTTTTTTGTTGCTTCGTGGGATCGCGTCAGAGATTTGAAGGTCAAATTTGTTTTTTTTATGGGATGCTATCGTTTGGTACTGATAGCAGCTATCGATACGAATCCAATGATGTGTTACAGTAAGGTCTTTGAAGGTCAACGAAGGTCACAAAGGTGTCATGAACATCCATTTATAGAAGGTGTTCGAAGTGATGACCATTGATATCAGTGCAGTGATGCAACCTTCTTATCATGGACTGAGTGGTATTCCTTATCGCTTCGGCGTTTACCGAATCACATGCTCTGACAATTCTCTCTCGCATATCTTCAGGTGTAGTTGGAATGTCTTTATAAAAAATGTCTTTGACGAATCCCCACAAGAAAAAGTCCAGAGGCGTCAAGACTGGCGAACGAGCCGGACACGACACATATCCTCTCCGTCCAATCCAACGATTTTGGAATTGTGTCTGCAACTCATCTCTAGCCATCAGCGAAAAATGTGTCGGACACCCATCGTGTTGATACATTCTGTTCCTTGTTCCTAAAGGTATTTCTTCCAATAACAGACCTAATGTTTCTTGCAGGAATGTGGTGTACTTCCTAATATCAAGATTTCCTTCGATGAAATAGGGGCCTATAATTCTGTCCTCCAGAATCACGCACCATACATTTGCCGTCCACGGTCTTTGGTGTGCAACTTGCCGCAGCTAAGATGATTTTGAGTTGCCCAATAACTCATGTTACGCAAATTAACATTTCAGTAGTCCGTAAATGTAGCCTCGTGAGTGAATAAAATCAAATTAATAAATGTGTCATCCCTCTGAATCTGAAGTTGAACCCATGCGACGCGTACAATCCGTACCAGTCAATTCTTGGTGTAGACTGATGAGGTAAGGATGATAGCAGCTACAAGGGTTGCGGAGTACTTGTGCAGTGCACATGTGGTTTTTTTAGACTAGAGAATTCCCTCCCTAGGCCCAACAAGACGCCTCCTGAGACGCGGCAAGGTGGCAGTAGGCAAAACGCAACAGGGAATAACAATATTAATGTGGTAATAGCAAACTGCAGGAGCATCTATAGAAAGGTCCCAGAACTGCTCTCATTAATAAACGATCATAATGACCTCATAGTACTAGGGATGTAAAGTTGGCTGAAACCAGACGTAAACAGTAATGAAATTCTAAACTCATATTGGAATGTATTCCGCAGAGACAAGCTGGACAGTGAAGGGGGAGTCGTGTTTATAGCGATAAACAGTGCAATAGTTTCGAAGGAAACTGACGGAGATGCGAAATGTGAAATAACTTAGGTGAAGGTCACGGTTAAAGCAGGCTCAGACATGGTAACTGAATGTATGTATAGGCCCCCTGGCTCAGCGGCTGTTGACGCAGAACACCTGAATTAAAATTTGGAAAATATTTCGAGTAGATTTTCCGACCATGTTAGAGTTTTGGGTGGAGAGTTTTATTTAGATATAGACTGGCGGACTCAAACGTTCATAACGGGTGGCACGGACAAAGAATCTAGTGAAATTTTTATTTGTATGAAAACTACCTTGAGCAGTTAAACAGAGAACCGAGTCGTGGCGATAACATCTTTGACCTTCTGGTGACAAACAACGGTGATTTCAGCCGTAATTAGAAATATTAAAAAATGTAGGAAGATTTTTATGTTTAGAAAAACTGACACAACAACCGAGTTAGAAAATTGCTGCGGAAGCAAAGGGAATTCAGAGCAAACATAAACATAGCCAAAGCCTTGCAGACAAACCAAAATTACACGAAGTGAAATGTAGCGGGAGGAGGGCTATACGTGAGGCGTTTAACGAATTCCAAAGTAAAGTTCTACGTACTGACTAGACAGAAATTCCTAAGAAATTTTGGTCGTATGTCAAAGCGGTAGGTGATTCAAAACAAAATGTTCAGACACTCTGTGACCAAAATGGTACTGAAACAGAGGATGACAGACTAAACGCCGAAGTACTAAATGTCTTTTTCCAAAGCTATTTCACAGAGGAAGACTGCACTGTAGTTCCTTCTCTAGATTGTCGCACAGATGACAAAATGGTAATTATCGAAATAGACGACAGAGGGATAGAGAAACAATTAAAATCGCTCAAAAGAGGAAAGGCCGCTAGACCGGATGGGATACCAGTTCGATTTTACACAGAGTACGCGAAGGAACTTGCCCCCCTTCTTGCAGCGGTGTACCGTAGGTCTCTAGAAGAGCGTAGCGTTCCAAAAGATTGGAAAAGTGCACACGTCATCCCCATTATCAAGAAGGGACGTCGAACAGATGTGCAGAACTATAGACCTATATCTCTAACGTCGATCAGTTGTAGAATTTTGGAACACGTATTATGTTCGAGTATAATGACTTTTCTGGAGACTAGAAATCTACTCTGTAGGAATCAGCATGGGTTTCGAAAAAGACGATCGTATGAAACCCAGCTCGCGCTATTCGTCCACGAGACTCAGAGGTCCAAAGACACGGGTTCTCAGGTAGATGCCGAGATTCTTGACTTCCACAAGGCCTTTGATATAGTTCTCCACAGTCGTTTAATGAACAAAGTAAGAGCATATGGACTATCAGACCAATTGTGTGATTGGATTGAAGAGTTCCTAGATAACAGAACGCAGCATGTCATTCTCAATGGAGAGAAGTTTTCCGAAGTAAGAATGATTTCAGGTGTGCGGCAGGGAAGTGTCATAGGACCGTTGATATTCATAGTATATATAAATGACCTTATGGATTACATCGGAAGTTCACTGAGGCTTTTTGCGGATGATGCTGTAGTATATTGAGAGGTTGTAATAATGGAAAATTGTACTGAAATTCAGGAGGATCTGGAACGAATCGACGCATGGTGCAGGGAATGGCAATTGAATCTCAATGTAGACAAGTGTAACGTGCTGCGAATACACAGAAAGAAAAATCCTTTATCATTTAGCTGAAATATAGCAGATCAGCAACTGGAAGCAGTTAATTCCATAAATTATCTGGGAGTAGGCATTAGGAGTGATTTAAAAAGGAATGACCATATAAAATTAATCGTTGGTAAAGCAGATGCCAGACTGAGATTCATTGGAAGAATCCTAAGGAAATGCAGTCCGAAAACAAACGAAGTAGGTTACAGTACACTTGTTCACCCACTGCTTGAAGACTGCTCACCGGTGTGTGATCCGTACCAGATAGGGTTAATAGAAGAGATAGAGAAGACCCAACGGAAAGCAGCGCGCTTCGTTACAGGATCATTTAGTAATCGCGAAAGCTTTACGGATATGATAGATAAACTCCAGTGGAAGACTCTGCAAGAGAGACGCTCGGTCGCTCGGTACGGGCTTTTGTTGAAGTTTCGAGAACATACTTTCACCGAAGAGTCAAGCAGTATATTGTTCCCTCCTACGTATATCTCGGGAAGGCACCATCAGAATAAAATCAGTGGGATTAGAGCCCTCACAGAGGCATACTGAGAATCTTTCTTTCCACCAACAATACGAGACTGGAACAGATGGGAGAACCGATAGAGGTACTCAAGGTACCCTCAGCCACACACCGTCAGGTGGCTTGCGGAGTATGGATGTAGATGTAGATGTAGATTTATGGCGGTACAGAACTCGGACAACACTACTTTGGCTTGGAAGAGCAGTTGAATGGAGTGGACAGTGTCTTGAAAGGAGGATATAAGATGAACATCAACAAAAGCAAAACGAGGATAATGGAATGTAGTCTAATTAAGTCGGGTGATTAGATTAGGAAATGAGACACTTAAAGTAGTAAAGGAGTTTTGCTATTTGGGGAGCAAAATAACGGATGATGGTCGAAGTAGAGAGGATACAAAATGTATACTGGCAATGGAAAGGAAAGCGTTTCTGAAGAAGAGAAATTTGTTAACATCGAGTATAGATTTAAGAGTCAGGAAGTCTTTTCTGAAAGTATTTGTATGGAGTTTAGCCATGTGTGGAAGTGAAACACGGACGATAAATAGTTTGGACAAGAAGAGAATAGAAGCTTTCGAAATGTGGTGTTACAGAAGAATGCTGAAGATTAGATGGGTAGATCACATGACTAATGAGGAAATGTTGAGTAGGATTGGGGAGAAGAGGAGTTTGTGGCATAACTTGACTAGAAGAAGGGATCGGTTGGTAGGACATGTTCTGAGGCATCAAGGGATCACCAATTTAGTATTGGAGGGCAGCGTGGAGGGTAAAAATCGTAGAGGGAGTCCAAGAGATGAATACACTATGCAGATTCAGAAGGATGTAGGTTGCAGTAGGTACTGGGAGATGAAGAAGCTTGTACAGGGTAGAGTAGCATGGAGAACTGCATCAAACCAGTCTCAGGACTGAAGACCACAACACACACAACACAACGATCTCGAACCACAGTGGCAAGAGTACCAATTTCCGTTTCCTCCTTAGTAACTTTTCTTCGCCGGATATGTTTCCGATGCGTTAAAGATCCAGTTGTTCTCAGTTTATCATACCACATGTAGGGTGAGTTCTTTGAGGATATCTTTCAGCGCATAAGTCTCTAGTTCCCATTGAATTTCGTTGGACGTCTCCGTAAATGAGAAGCTTATCGACTTGTTATTCGAAGGAATACATCATTGACATTCGCTTGATTCGACGATACTAAAGTTACCGTTCCTATTAGTGCTGTATTGAAAAATCGTCGAGTGGTGTTTAAATGTCAATGGAACGTTAGATGGATACGTCGTATTCTGCGAATAATTACTATTTGCACGATATGCGAGAGAGAATTGTCAGAGCATGTGATTCGGTAAGCGCCGAAGCGATAAGGAATACCACTCAATCCATGATAAGAAGGTTGCATCACTGCACTGATACCAATGGTCATCACTTCGAACACCGTCTATAAATGGACGTTCATGCCACCTATGTGACCTCCGTTGACCTTCAAAGACCTTACTGTTACACATCATTGGATTCGTATCGCTAGCCGCTAATAGAAAATAAGTACCAAACTATAATATCTCATTAAAAAAAAACAAAGCTGGCCTTCATATCTCTGACGCGATTCCACCTAGCAACAAAAAACCAGCGTCATATTATAGCTCCCGTTGTCCCATGCACCGTTTGTCCCACAAACCTTTCAGCTCCTATCATACATTCGGAGTTATTCTTGGTGGCAATAGTTAGTGACTCACTCTGTGCGCCAAATGGCTAAAGGGTAGCATACAGATTTTTAAAATTACTTTTTGATTTTTTAAGTTAGATATTTAATGTAGTTTTTATTTTCCTCAAACACCATAATGCTTACATGAACTTACAGAGCTGAAATTATGTTAAAATATTGGATATTATGTTCATACACGTCAATTGATATGCAGTATTTCATCTGTTCCATCATTATGAGGCATTCAAATGAAAACGAGACAGATGGAAAAAAGTAAGTAAGCTATTTTTTATTTCAAAAGTAATCGCCATAGTCGTTAGACCTAACACATTTATCCCAGTGCGAGACAAGATTGTCAATGCCAACACGGAAAAATGTTTGCGAATGCCTACGGAATCATGACTCTACCCAGGCGCGCAGCTCTAATGCCGAAGCAAATCAACTACCGCGAATGTCTTTCTTCAGGCATCCAAAAATGTGGAAATCGCATTGGGAGAGATCGGGACTGTATAGAAAATGTGAAAGGACCCACATGTTGCCAAGCTTGTTTCAACTACGCTGCAGCAGATTCGCTATGAAACACGTGCACATCCTTCATACAGTCCCAATCTCTCTGCATGAGATATCCATACTTTGGAGGCCTCAAGAAACATTCTTGGTCATCGAACTGCTTCGAACGAAGACATGCTCTCCTTCATACATTCATGGTTCCTTAGGCAATCACCAACATTTTTTCATGAAGGTATTTACCGTGTTGTCTCATGGTGGTATGAATATGTCGTTAAGCGGTTACTTTTGAGATAATAAACTCTTCACTTTTTTTTCTGTGTGTCTCGTTTTCATTTGACTGCCCCTTATACAAGCCTCTAGTAATTTTATGGGATAGGAACAGAGACGAACAGTGAATCATTCTAAAGGTAATACAGGCCTCAAATGAGATCACAGGCTTTGGAAAAGCCGGCCAGTGTGGCCGAGCGGTTCTAGGCGCTTCAGTCCGGAACGGCGCGACTGCTATGGTCGCAGGTTCGAATCCCGCCTCGGACATGGATGTGTGTGATGTCCTTAGGTTTGTTAGGTTTAGTTAGTTCTAAGTCTAGGGGACTGATGACCTCAGATGTTAAGTCCCATAGTACTCAGAACCATTTGAGCCATTTCTAACTTTGATAAACGGTAGATTTCTATGGCCTGGTGCCTGGAAAAGAACGTACCGGAAATGGCGACATTGGCTGGCTATTAGTGTGTTCCTGTCATATCTAGCTCTAAATGAAGTAAAATGTAAGTTATTGCAGATGAGCAGGAAAAACAATAATAAAGTTCGGTTACAGCGTTTATAGTGTCCAGCTTGCCACAGTCATGCCTTTTAAATATCTGGCTGTAATGTTGCAAAGCGATATGAAGTGGAACGAGAATGTCAGGGCTGTGTTAGGGAAGGTGAATGGTCGGCTTACGTTTATTCTGAGCGTTTTAGTGAAGTGTGGTCCGTTTGTAAAGGAGACCGCATATAGGACGCTAGTGTGACCTGTTCTTGAGTACTGCTCGAGTGTTTGGGATTCGTACCAGGTCAGATTCAAGGAAGACATCGAGGCATGTCAGAGGCGCGCTGCTGGATTTGTTATCTTTAGATTTGAACAACATGTAAATGTTACGGAGATGCTTCGGGGACTCACATGGGAATCCCTGGAGGGAAAACGACGTCCTGTTCGAAGAACACTATTAAAAAAAAACACCCTCTGCTACCAGAACGGTATGAACTACAGGCGTAAGTCCGACTGGGAGTGGAAGGGCCGGGGCAAATAAGGACTCAACATCGATTGAATCACGATTTTTATTAACCTTTCCCAGGGAAAGTAAATTCACTAATTAGGTCAGTAGGACCTTGACATATTAAGACAAAACTGTCAAATTAGATAACACAATTTTAGAACAATTGCTGATACAACAAATTGTAGTGTTTTGTAACAAGTATAACATGATAGGAAAACGTTCTTCAAAACACGCAGGTATTAAACGACTTTAAAATAGGTTTGGCTAAAATGCAACAACTAATTCAGTTTTTCTTTAAAGGAGTTCATTAAAAGGAAACAAAACGATTAAGGTCACACATCGGGCAATGTGGTCCACATTAACAGCTCCAAAACTACTTAGGGAACGGCCGATATGCTGGTCACCATGGTCCTTTTCTAAGCAACCAGTCGGTAAACGCATATTGGACGTCGCCAATATACGTTTCGCGTAAGGGGCACAAAATAGGATACGAAAAGTTAGGGCTCATACGGAGGCATATAAACAGTCGTTTTCCCTTGCTCGCTAAAGCAAAATGTCCCAAGTTCGGTTCTCGGTCCGGCACACAGTTCTAATCTGCCAGAATCAGGGCACACACACACACACACACACACACACACACACACACACACACACACACACACACACTACTGCAGAGTGAAAACAGCATATTGATGCATTGTTTCAGCATCTTTACAACTAAGCAATTAAGGTTTTTCGCTGTTCGTCTAATCATAAAACAATATTTAGTACAATAATACCGACTGGAGAAACCTACCCCACTCGTGGGATATGATTTAATCATTTAGTTACGATGGTTGTTTAATAGAAAATATGTTCGAGATTAATAGTCAGTTTATTTTAATACAAACTCTTACTGCTTTACGACAAAAACGAGAACCGTAAGTTTTGTAAGCAGTGATATACTAACAGTTCGAGTGGAAAGTACGTCCAGAAATCTTATATCTTCGACTGAATGTCTGATAGACTCTCTTCTTCACCTAGATTTCTGTGAAATCGCCTCATCGTCATCTTTAAGAATGTGCCTTAGGATTGCGTACGTTCTTTCTGCGTTTTATTTAAGGAGATTTTTCGTGTTAGCTTGACCACGGCTCCTTTTTTAGAAAATAAGTTTTTATGCAGAAAATACATATTTCTATTTAAGAGTTTCGGTGTACTGTTTTTTGACTGTGGAAGCTTGTTATTCATACTGTAACGCACCTTTCATTGTTTGCCTGTCAATATCTGCTGAAGGTCTCTTTCGTTCATTCGCTGTCTTTCTCAAACGGCTTGACTTCTTCAGGCGTCGGGAAGCTTTGTTAATGGTGATGTTTAACTTAATGGGCGTTGTTACCGAGAGCGTAGGAATACCACCGTTTTCTTGAGCAGTTCAAGGGTAAGCTTTAGCAATTAAACCACAAACAACACAATTACGATCAGGTCTACTTGTTGTGTACGAAGCCGTCGGCGAAAATCAGAAACTCAAAAGAAAAGAAAAATCAAACATCGCATAGATGTTGTCGATATAAACCTGTGACTACTGGAGGTACTCTATTTTACTTGTTTTATGTTTACCGCTGGAAATAAATCTAATTTTTTGTCAGAAGAAATCCAAAACCATGTTCTGAAATAGTGTCTTGTTTCTCCACTAGACACTGCCACAAGTTCCTCCAAAAAATCGTAACATAACATATACACAAATGTCATACTAAGTAATGTAAATCCAACCGATGAGGGAGGTTTAAACCTTTGAAACGCGTCGTGGAGATAAATAAAACGGTGACTGGTAACAGTAAACGTGTTGTTTCATTTAATGTCAATAACAGTCACGGTAAAGCCTAACCTAAAATGTTCCCATTTAAAGATATAAAATCAGATCAGCATGTTGTTGTTGTTGTCTTCAGTCCTGAGACTGGATTGATGCAGCTCTGCATGCTACTCTATCCTGTGCAAGCTTCGCATCTCCCAGTACTTACTGCAACCTACATCCTTCTGAATCTGCATAGCGTATTCATCTCTTGGTCTCCCTCTACGATTTTTACCCTCCACGCTGCCCTCCAATGCTAAATTTGTGATCCCTTGATGCCTCAGAACATGTCCTATCAACCGGTCCCTTCTTCTTGTCAAGTTGAGCCACAAACTCCTCTTCTCCCCAATTCTATTCAATACCTCGTCATTAGTTACGTGATCTATCCATCTAATCCTTAGCATTCTTCTGTAGCACCACATTTCGAAAGCTTCTATTCTCTTCTTATCCAAACTATTTATCGTCCATGTTTCACTTCCATACACTCCATGCAAATGCTTTCAGAAACGACTCCCTGACACTTAAATCTATACACGATGTTAACAAATTTCTCTTCTTCAGAAACACTTTCCTTGCCATTGCCAGTCTACATTTCATATCCTCTCTACTTCGACCATCAGCAGTTATTTTTCTCCACAAATAGCAAACTCCTTTACTACTTTAACTGTCTCATTTCTTAATCTAATTCCGTCAGCATCACCCAACTTAATTCGACTACATTCCATTATCCTCGTTTTGCTTTTGTTGATGTTCATCTTATATCCTCCTTTCAAGACACTGTCCATTCCGTACTTTGCTGTCTCTGACAGAATTACAATGTCATCGGCGAACCTCAATGTTTTTATTTCTTCTCCATGGACTTTAATACCAACACCGAATTTTTCTTTTGTTTTCTTTACTGCTTGCTCAATATACAGATCGAATAACAGCGGAGAGAGGCTACAACCCTGTCCCACTCCCTTCCCAACCGTTGCTTCCCTTTCATGTCCCTCGACTCTTATAACTGCCATCTGGTTTCTGTACAAATTGTAAATAGCCTTTCGCTCCCTGTATTTTACCCCTGCCACCTTCAGAATTTGAAAGAGGGTTTCCTCTCAACATTGAAAAAATGTTTCTGAAGAAGAGAAATGTTGGTTTGCCTTTCCTTAATCTATTTTCTAAGACAAGTCGTAGGGTCAGTATTGCCTCACGTGTTCCAACATTTCTGCGGACTCCAAACTGATCTTCGCCGAGGTCGGCATCTACCAGGTTTTCCATTCGTCTGTAAAGAATACGCGTTAGTATTTTACAGCCTTGGCTTATTAAACTGGTAGTTCGGTAATTTTCACATCTATCAACACCTGTTTTCTTTGGGATTGGGATTATTATATTCTTCTTGAAGTCTGAGGGTATTTCGCCTGTCTCATACATCTTGCTCACCAGATGGTAAAGTTTTGTCAGGACTGGCTCTCCCAAGGCCGTCAGTAGTTCTGGGGCCTTGTTTGGATTCAGGTCTTTCAGTGCTCTGTCACAGTCTTCACACAGTATCGTATCTTCCATTTCATCTTCTTCTTCTTCCTCTTCCATTTCCATAATATTGTCCTCAAGTACATCGCCCTTGTATAGACCCCCTATATACTTCTTCCACTTTTCTGCTTTCCCTTCTTTGCTGAGAACTGGGTTTCCACCTGAGCTCTTGATATTCATACAAGTGACTCTCTTTTCTCCAAAGGTCTCTTTAATTTTCCTGTAGGCAGTATCTATCTCACTCCTAGTGAGATAAGCCTCTACATCCTTACATTTGTCCTCTAGCCATCCCTGCTTAGCCATTTTGCACTTCCTGTCGATCTCATTTTTGAGACGTTTGTATTCCTTTTTTCCTGCTTCATTTACTGCGTTTTTATATTTTCTCCTTTCATCAATTCAATTCAATATTTCTTCTGTTACCCAAGGATTTCTACTAGCCCTCGTCATTTTACCTACTTGATCCCTTATGCTCTCCCTGAAACTCTGTACAACCTCTGGTTTAGTCAGTTTATCCAGGTCCCATCTCCTTAAATTCCCACAGCATACAGTGTGCTTATGTAATACTTGAATTTGATACGATCTATACTTTGAGTACTTTGGACCTATTACAGTTATTGAGAGTACTTACAAAAGGACATCGCCGCAGGCTGGTCATGTGGGCCGAGCTGCCCCTATTTATGTAGGCCATTGTCCTCCATATTCGTGTTGGAATTATGTTAGTTCGTTTACGAAAACGTTTTAAACATTTATCGCTGTATAACTACAGCGTCAAATTAATCTTTAATCTATGGACTATAATAGTTTTACTTACTTGTTTAATAAGAACATTGTCTTGGACTACACAACAAAATATTCTGAGCGAACAAAATTCACTTTCAATAACATGTAATCATAAAATGCGCTCGACAATGTGACTGTACTGACGCGTTTGTGGAAAGATGACGGCGTTCTTGTTACAAATCTCCTAGGCCAGTTGCGTACTCTAATGGCAGTTTAACGAAATAACCAACTTTGATTCCACCTGGAACCGTTGTGCACAGCGACTGTAGATTGTATGGAAGGAGACACACAGCAGTCAGTCGCAATCCATCAGTTTTTATTATGCTTGAAAACCTAGATTTCAGATATATATAGCCATCTTCAGTTCATTTTCGTTACAATTCAACAAGATGGCTATTTATAACCGAAATCTGTATTCACAAGCATAATGGGAATGCGACTAACTGCTGTATGCAGTTTTTACTTAACGAAATTGTACCAATTGGTCATCCAACCCGACCACACCGTCCACAATTTGCCCTACCTCCTTCACTGCACCGATAATCCCCTCCCGATTGCACGTGGCGGAGTTGCCATTGGTCACCACAGCCAGATCCCCGTTCGGCTCCAACCTCTCCTTCCCGACCCCACTGAACACCTGATCCTTAGCCTCTTCTTCCTTGGCCTTACCGTTACCTGCGCCACCATCTATGTCCGCCCTAACGCCCCTATTCCCTTCGACTTCCTCTCCCACATTGACCGTACCTTCTCCTCCTACGTGATCGCCGCCGACCTCAACATCCATAGTCGTTCCGCCGCCCAGTTACGGCGGTGGCATCGGTTCCTCTCCTCCCTTCAAGGCGACCTCATCCCCATCCCCCAGCACACCCGTCCCAAATCCAACTCCACTCCCAATGTTATCCTTTCCTTCCCCAACCTCCTTGGCTGCATAACGGTGGATGTCCTGGAGCCTATTGGTAGCGACCATCTCCCTGTCCTCCTCACCGTTTCAGACGGTCGTCGGTCGTCGCCCCCGCCCCGACCCTCGTAATGACCCTCTCCCTAAGTACATCCATGGCTATTCCCATGCCAACTGGAATGCCTACCGGGATACCCTCTCCACCCAGCTCGATAGCCACCCTTCACCTACTGCCAACCAGACGATGTAACCCATGCCGCCTCCTTTCTCCAGCAGACCTTGTCTGAGGCCGTGAAGGCCCAAATCCCTACTGTCGCCATCAACCCCCACCGTCCTACCTTACCCCCACAGGCCATCCTCCTCCTCCGTGAATCCCGCCGTCTCTACCGTGCCTTCCTCTGCACGCGTGACCCGGACACACTACGACGCCACTGGTAACTCCAGCGACACATTCGTAATTTGCTCGCGGCCAAGAAACGCCAGGACTGGCGACAGACATGCACCCATTTAAATGCTACCCTACCTATCAACTCGTCCAAGTTCTGGTCAGCCTTCCGTCGCCTTACCGGAACTAAACCCTTCCCCTACTATCCTCTTCTCCATGATGATCACCCCTTCCCTGACACCCTTAGTAAGGCCAATCACTTTGCCTCCTACTTCTTCGATGTATTTAGCATCCCCAATGATCCCCAGTTCGATTACTCCCTCTTCCTGGATGTCCGCTATCGAACTGACCTCTGTCCCTCCCCTCGCACCTGTTTCCAGTACTTGGACAACATTGCACACACGGAAGTCAATGCCCCTATCACTACACTCCGCACATAACGCACCACCACTCCGGGTCACGATCGTATCACCTACCATCACCTTCGTGAAGCTCCTGTCTCTTTCCTCTCCACCTTAGCCAGGCTCTACAATGTAGTCCTGTCCACCGGTTACTACCCCGACCTGTGGAAAACCTCCCATATCCTGATGTTCCTTAAACCTGACAAACCGCTGTCCGCCATCTCCTCCTATCATCCCATCAGCCTTACCTCGGTCTTCAGCAAGGTCCTGGAATCTATCCTCACCCAACGCATCCACCAGCACCTCCGCCAGCACTGCCTCCTTCCTGTTACCCAGTGTGGCTTTCGGCCGTCCTTCTGACTACCTTCTCCTTCACCTCACTCATCTCCTTTCCGAACAGCTCAATTCCCGTCGCTCTGCTATTTTCCTCTCCCTGGATCTCGAACGAGCTTATGACCACATATGGCATTCCGGTCTCCTCTTCAGACTCCAAACCTTCGCCCTTCCCATTAACTACGTCCGTCCGATCGGCTCCTTTCTCTCCCACTGTCCTTCCTACGTCACAATCCATAACATGGATTCCTACACCTTTTTTCCATCCGCCGGTGTGCCCCAAGGGTTGCTAAAGGTCAATCCCTCCAAAACCCAGGCGATCATTGTAGGCAAAACCTCCCCCTCCTTGATTTCTATCTCACCGTCTATGGCTGTCCTATCACCCTCACCCCCACCCTCAAGTACCTTGGCGTCACCCTCGACCGTCGCCTCTTCTGGACCCCCCACCTCCGGACAATCCAAGCCAAGGCACGCTCCCGACTCCATCTACTCAAGCTCCTTTCGGGCCATACATGCGGTCTGGACCCCTCCACCATCCTCCACACCTATAAATCCCTCATCCGCCCTCTCCTTGTTACGCCCATACAGCCTGGATCTCAGTCCCCCCCTAACTTTTATAAATCCCTTCAAATCCTTGAACGCCATGCTCTCTGCCTCACCTATCGCATCCGTCTCCCCTCCCACACGCGGATCCTGTACGATCTATTTCCATTCCCCCACCTCCTCATTTTCCTTGAAAGGATACGGATCCTGTACACCTCCCGCAATCTCTATCCTCCTCACCCGCTTGTCTCGCCCAACATCTCCCACCCCCACCCACTGCCGCGCCTGTATTCCTACGTCCCACCCGGTCTTCATCTCTCCACTCCCCTTACCCTCTCCCAAGGTGGCTTCCGCCAGCTCCCCCTCCCTGATGATGTCCTCCTCCCCTCCATCTACCCCTCCTATCAACTTTGATCCTCCCTGCCCCCACTTCCTGTGTTCTTTCCTTTAGGCACCCTCCCTCCCTTCTCTTTCCTTTTCCCCCATCCCTTTCCTCCACCCCTCTTCCCCCGGGCTTCCCCCCTTCCTCCCCTCCCCCTATCTCCCTTGTCCATGGCATCTGCTCTCCCCTCTCCCTCTTCCACCGCCCCCCCCCTCCTCCTCTCTTGGCAGGGCCCCGGACTCGTACATGGTTAGTGAACATTCGCGCGCCCGAGATCAACGCCTCGTGTTTCGGTGTGTGCCGTCGTTTTGTGCTTAAGTGGTTCAGTGTTATCCGTTTTGTGCACCTACACGTGTGACATTTTCGTCTATGTATGTGTCCAAGTGTCTGAACATTTTTTATCTTGGACTCTACACCTGTAACGTCTCCATGTATTTTAAAAAGTGTTTGTCTCCGTTTCTATGTCCACCGTATTTTTATCTCACTTTGTCTTCATTTGTATCTTGTGTGTTTCTCTGAAGCCAAAGAGCGGCGTAGTATGCTGCTGCAGGACTGCCTGTAAACAGGTTTAAAAATAACAAAAAAAAAAAAAACTGGTCATCGTGCTTCGATACCCAATGTACCACTATCTCTTCTAACTCAGAAGAAAGAGCACAGTGCATAAATCATGAAGTATCGTGAGGGATTCATTGAGAATTTCTTAAGTTCCGAGCAAATCCAAATATGGAAACTAATTTCCCAAATAACTACTCCACGCAAGAAAGGAAATGAGTTTCAAAGTTGAGGTGGAAGTCGTTGGTTCTGTACATAAGGCGCTGAAAAAATTGTACACAGTTTGTCATGTGGTGCAAAAGGGAACCTGTCACTTGCAACGGATATATCAGTAACTGATAAATACTGAGCAAGTCTTTTAGACATAGAGACGTCTAGGTTCTTAAGAAAATGTGATTTTGCTCTTAGAAAGCGAGGCGGGAAATTATACTTCAGCTGTTATCGACTTCGTAGCAGTTCTGTCGGTCCTAAAAATGTCGAGCGCAGTGCTGTCAGTCGATTGCGCTGCTCAGTGGAGGAAATGCTGGTCAGCAAAACAGCCAGTGTCGTGACAACTAAATACCGGTCACGCTGTGCTGTTTACGTACATCATAGAACGGCAAATCAGCGTTACACCGCCCTCTGCGTATGCATAATCATAGTGTTGTTAACGCAACGGACTGTCGGTAATTAACTGGCGTTTGTCCAATAATTGGACGTGTCTTTTGTGTTTCTGCCGACGCAAAGAGACGAGATACGGCATCCGATTGTTACCACTCCGCCTACAAACGTGCGCCAATTCATTAAGAGAGACTTGTTCTCAGAGCGCTCGCTTTCTAAAACAACTCAATTAATCAGTCAGTTGTACATGGGCGTAACAAATCATGTGCATCCAGTACGGTATTTAGATTCAATATTTACAATTTGATTTTTGTGGTGTTGTTATGGCAGTGTCGTGCCGGTTTTTCCACATGTCAGCGAAACTTTTTGGTTTATACAAAAAAGCATGACTGTTTATGGGAAATCTCTTCGTACATAGGTTCAAGTGAATAAATTCAGTACCTGAAGTGTCATTTTTGGAACTTCTACAATGTAATCATCTACGACCGCCCGAGTATGTTCATGGAAGACAAAAAGTTTTCCATCGGCTCATTGCTTTATATGGGGGAAGAGTTGGGAATAAAACATGAAGCAAATGTATTTTATGAATAGTTCGTATGTGAAGAGAGTACCCTGTAATATCTTTTTCGTGTAAGTCACAAATGCAATGGTCATCTTTGTTACTGTATGTTTATGGTTTTCAAACACTTTAACTGAACAAAAATTGTGGGGGGTCCACTTGTACGTGGAGCCCGTTTTTGTATTATAATTCATGAAAAACGACCTGAAACGGTTGTCATATATAGAAGAGATTGTATCTTTGACACCACTGAACTAAAGATGTTGCCTGAGTGGAACAATCGATTGTAAGTAGGAGCGCACGGAACACAGTAGCAGTGTTAATAATTTGTGACACTGTAAGATTATCAAGGATTGAAGTGATACTGATCGTTACAAATATTGACCATTGTTCATGGCAGTTCTAGAAGAGTAATGAATTTTTACTGTAACTCAAAGGGAAAGCAACTGAAACAAATTTGTAAGGTAGAGACATTTTGTATACTTAGTTTTAAGTATGCAGCAACGCTATATGTGGATTTTTCTGAATTTTGCAACAAACCAAGTATTTTCCATCAGATTTAATGTATAGGTTCATTAGATAAATCCGATTTGTAATATTTTTTGTGTTTAGTAATCGTGGTACGTAGAAGTTAAATTTTGGAATCTATTTTGCCAAACGATGTCAGACTTTTTCTCATGTAACAATCCAAGTGTTTTTAATTATGACAGTAAGTGAGAGTTGTAGAACAGTTGAGAAGTTCACTGAGTTTGAAGTTAATATAAAATGTTTCATTTCAGATTTGGTGAAGGTGAAACTTAACTTTGAATACAATTTTCAAACTGAAGCATTAGTCTGAAGTCTTAGTATATCCCCTTATCAGTACATCTTCTTCCATGTCGTGTATATTTAAATCCAACGAATATTTTCCAAAAAAGAAATCATTTTTCAATCAGAATCAGAAAAATGTTAATGCACCAGTACCAGAAAAATATTAATGTGTGTAACAGCTTCAGTGTGGTTCAAATGGTTCTGACCACTATGGGACTCAACTGCTGTGGTCATCGGTCCCCTAGTACGTAGAACTATTTAAACCTAACTAACCTAAGGACCTCACACACACCCATGCCCGAGGCAGGATTCGAACCTGCGACCGTAGCAGTCCCGCGGTTCAAGACTGCAGCGCCTAGAACCGCACGGCCTCCGCGGCCGGCAGCTTCAGTGTGAGCAGCATTGCACACCTCTGAGCCAATGCCCAGTATTTTCACTGAACATTTGCAAGGTTATTCATTTATCAGCCAATCTAATGGTATTTTTTGTGTGAAGGTATTTTACGGCCAGCATTGCTCTTCACTGTACCAAGATTGAATATTTTCTGGGCCTAATGTGTGGAGAACGGAATACCAAGATCACATGCGTTGCTGCTCTAGAGCTAAGGAAAATTTATTTCGTTCTTTAATTGCACGGGGTATTTTGTCAGTTTGCTGTACAAGTCCATAGAACTCGATGCTCACGAGACTGAGAATTCCAGACCGCTTGGTTTCACTATGGGAACTACATATTGGTTTTCCAGATTAAATTGTTCAATTTTTTTTGGCTACAGTAAAACTGATTAAGCACACCATTTGCCCTACATCACATCACACAGTAAATCTGCATAACACAAACATTACGCATTTCATATTCATTGGCAAAGAAACACACAAATTATATAAAGAACATTAGAAAGTAGTATGTCTGCATGCTCGTCGTAAAATATGTGGAGTCTAGGAATCCTACGTACTTGGTTCGCTACATTCAAACAAATCGTATTAATGAGTTTTATTACAAAATGAAAAGATACAATACTTAACTTCGCAATTACACAGATGTGTCGCAAGCAAAGGGCTATTTTCTCCAATATAAACAATTTTCTTCAATATAAACAATTCCATATATGCGCTACATAGAGATTATAAGGGAAGTAAATAGCGTTAAAGCTGCTATACGAGTACCTAATCTTGAAGTTGCTATTCAACTGGGGCGTCACCAGTCCTTCGCGGCGCTTATGTCCTCTGCACATAAGAGCCGCTGCTGTCGCATTGTTCTGGGCAGGGGTCGATCAGCGAGCGATTGGCTGACGTCTTCTCACAGCCATCTCTTCTCTATCGTTCCCGAATGGCGTGCCGGTTTTGACTTTATGCCGTAACACAAAGTACCCAGACACCAATAAGTGGGCATTAATATGGGCTGTGTCCATCATTTGTCTTTATGACGGCTTGAACTCAACTGGGGACATTTTCATTACTTGTCTGAATGTTTGAGCAATGGCAGCCAACTCTTCCTCAAGAGCCGAAACGAAAGAAGATTATCCGCAAAGTAGTTATAAATTTTTGGTGTAATAAAATAGGGAACTTACAAGAACATCATTTTCTGACATAGTCTCGCTGTGTTTCAACGCACTTGGTCCATCCTTGCACAAGCTTCTTGATGCCCTCATAAAAGAAGGTTCTCAGTTGAGCTGCGAGCCAGGAATGCACCGCTTCTTTCACTGCTTCCTCCGAGGCAAATCGATGGCCCCTTAATGCCTGTTTCAGTGCATCCATGTTTCGTCACCAGTAATGATCCTGTCTAAGAAGTTGTCCCCTTCGTTGCTACAGCGATCCAATTGTTTTTGCACATGTCCAAGCGCCATTGTTTATGCAACTGTGTGAGTTGTTTTTGGACCCATCTTGGACAAACTTTATGAAACCCAGATCTGTTGTGGATCATTTCGAAGGCAGAGCCGTGACTAATTTGCAGACGATGTGCTACTTCATCAATAGCTAATCGTCTAAGAGAATCATTACACATGAATTCTCAATTGTTTCTTCATTTTTGGCGGTAAACGGCCATCCGGCTCCTTCATCGTGCGTAACACTTGAGCGACCATTTCCGAATTTTTCAATCCGAATAGATACTCCGTTGTGGCAAGACACAATTCCCGTCCTGTACCGAAAGGCTTCGATGAATTTCGGCCCCTGTTGCACCTTCCGACCACAAAAGACGGGTCACTGAACGTTGCTCTTCTTTGGTGCGAATAGATAGCGGAGCAGCCATGATTAACACCACGGCAGAGATAGCGAAACCAGCCGGGCAGCTTGAAAATTGCAAAGATATAACAAAAAATAAACGAAGCATGCGTCATCAACGTAAAACGACAGTACTAAAAAATAAACAAAAATATAACTAAATTGCGGATAATAATTGACTTACCCTCCTAGTTTTCAATATAGTTGTGTCTCTACTACGTAATGTCCCTTTTAGTGAATTGTGTTAAATACATTGAGCTAACAAAAGGTATGGGATTTTATGGCTGTTAAACATGAGGAATGTTCTTTGCTGTTTGCATACATGTAAATACTAGTTTTTAAATCGTAATCACAGATGTCTGAAGAACACACAAAATTTTGTATTCATTCCTTTTTACCACATGGTGTGCCGTATTATGTCTCTACAGTATCTGTTTTTTTCGTTTTAACACCTTGAGTCTAAATTATTAAAAATTTTTAATACATGACTAGACTTTAAAAGTAACTATAAATAATGGGAAACTTAATACCATTACAGTACGTCAAATCCATCAGTTGTGCATCGCCTTTCTTAATAGCTGTTGAAACGTCCTCTTAGAACAATTATACAATACTGTGCTTAAACTGACACACAATATTTTTAGCGCAACGCAATCTGACTTCCAAAAATCCCTACGAAAGAATGGCCCTGACTAACATTAACCTATACGTTTCACAAATCACTTACCTCACAAAAATCTTCGTTACTCAAGCTACTGCAATACAGCGAGCGTCACTACTGCCAGCTAAATAAAAGATTCAAACTACTGAAGGCACTAACTACTGAGGCACAGTTAGCAAATGAAAGGTTTTAATAGAGAACAAACAAAGTATTTACCTTAATAGTCATAATATGTATATCAGTTCATGACACCAATTCTTACAAATTTCAAAACTCCGCCATCTCTCTCCCCACGTCCACCACTGCTGTCGGCTCACCTCCAACTGCGCAACGCTACGCGCTGTTAGCATCCAGCTGCCTCTGCTCAACACTACAATGGCAGACAACAATGCAAACTAAACACACACTGCGCACAGCACAGCCAGTGATTTTTCATACCGAGCGCTAAGTGGCGTTACCAATAAGAAAAAGCGGCGTTACCAATAAGAAAACCTAAACAGCCTACTTACATGGCCCCCATGCTCCCCACAAAAAATTTTTACAAATTGTTTTGGGCAGTGGCCAATAATGATTTGATAAAATTTTTCATAATTACTATAACAAAGATATCAAATGCACACACTTATTGATACAATGTTGGTCAAAAGCTAAAATTTTCTCACAACCCATATAGACAGTCCTGATCATTCATCACAGTAAAATAGTAGTGTTTTTCTCAAAGACTGAGCAATAAAAGAAAATGCACACAGAAGTAGTGGATTTCCATGCAGTCTTGAAGAAGTAGTGTTGTCCTTCCAACGAAAGACAGTGCTGACTCTTGACATGCAGACAGGTAATGGGCCACAACAGAGTCAGTCGACGTTGAAGACTATCGGTAGGTAGGTCATCACAGAGCAGACCCACTGTAGTCCTGGTAGAGATTACGGTATTGGTGGGCCACCAGAGGTGCAGACCCATTGCAGTCCTTGTAGAAATAATGGTATTGGTGGGTCATCAAAGGTGTAGACCCACTGTAGTCCTTGTAGAGATGGCCAGCAGCCATCTGTTTGACTGTGCAGGCGCACAATCACCATTGAAGAGTCTTGAGGATAATATAACAAGTCCATAACCACCACTTGTGCACTCAGAAAAATTGTTTTTGAAATGTCCTGAGAACCAGCAATGCTGCTTTCCAGTCCCTTACTGAGTTATAAACACATGTGCAAACACTATCAGTCCCTATTTCTCACATATTGTCCATATACTATGACCAACAGAAACGTGTGCAGTGAAATGTAATTTACAAGTTACTTAATTTGATGAACTGGTGTCAATTACAATTTTATAACATAAGAATACAATAACAAAGGTACAAAATATATAATTAAAGAACAAAACAATACAGATAACATTTGTAGTAGTACAGGCTTTACAAAAGAATCGAAATAAAAAATACATCAGTGTTGCAAAAATTATGACATAAGTACATACATAAAAGATCAGAATAACTTTTGAATCACTTACCTCACAAAAATCTTCGTTACTCAAGCTACTGCAATACAGCGAGCGCCACTACTGCCAGCTAAATAAAAGATTCAAACTGCTAAAGGCACTAACTACTGAGGCACAGTTAGCAAATGAAAGGTTTTAATAGAGAACAAACAAAGTATTTACCTTAATAGTCATAATATGTATATCAGTTCATGACACCAATTCTTACAAATTTCAAAACTCCGCCATCTCTCTCCCCACGTCCACCACTGCTGGCGGCTCACCTCCAACTGCGCAACGCTACGAGCTGTTAGCATCCAGCTGCCTCTGCTCAACACTACAATGGCAGACAACAATGCAAACTAAACACATACTGCGCACAGCACAGCCAGTGATTTTTCATACCGAGCGCTAAGCGGCGTTACCAATAAGAAAACCTAAACAGCCTACTTACACTGTTTAGACGTGATAAAATAAGATATTATTTTCTTCCTCTATCCAAGCCTCGACAACCCACTTCATCTTCCAATACGTCCAAAAGAGTTGCGTAGTATTAACCAGATATTGCTTTCGCTTTCGCAAGGTAATTCATAAGTACAACTCTCAACATAACCCTTCTGACAGATAAAATGGAATTTATCGTTTTTGTGCAGAGCCATTACCTTCCACTCACAGCTTTGAGAGCTGTTTCGTTTCTAGGCTGACGAAAAGTAAAATTTCCGTCAGTTTATGATTCACAGCGTATGGTCAACTGGAGTATTTTTTAAAACAATACAAACATTACCTGGAAATTAGTTTTCGCTTTTGCAATTGATCAGCATTCGACAAATGTGGCGCTGCTCTTAAATAAAGGTTTCTCATAGATTACTCGTCGTGAATAACTGCTGTTGAACAGCCTATGATGTTAACTATTTCACACCCCTTTTATTGCGATTATCCAATACCGTGTTGTTGCACTTTCTGGAAATTTTCGTCTGTGGCTTCAATTTAGAGATGCCCATGATGTAAATGATGTTTCTCGCGAGGTAAGACATCCTTTGACTTAAACCGCCCATTTCTGAACTGTTGAAAACGAAGGCGCGTCTCACTGTAAAACCGTAGAGGATCTACTTGATGAGGAACAGTTAAAAATGAACGGTGATACGGTTTTCTACTTTAGCAACTTGGAGGCAGTATAACACTTTCAAAAGCCATGCGGACAAAACTAAGTTTTTCATCATTAGCACTACTTTTTATATGCTAAAAAATAAAGGAAGTAAATCATCTGTATCACAAAGGCACACTAATTTCAAGTGGTTGTTCGATGTCTTACTTATAACGCGGCAATACTTCATCCATATGCGAGACATGTAGGCAAGCGTATTTGTTAGATGCTTCTTAAATCACGTCTCTGGGCGACAAATTGAAACTAAATATTTTACTTTAACTGCCGTAGTCCTGCACAGCTCAATAAAATTTTGGTTCCAGTTTCACATCCACTCTGGCTCTGTGTAGTATCTGGGAGGTGTTTGTCTGTGGAATTTCTGGTGAGGAAAAAAAGCAATTCATATATCCGGCAGTGAGAATAGGCTGAATGAAGAGATTAGCAGGACTTCTCTTTTCTCAGGAGAGGAGTAAAAAGTTTGTTGACAAAGAGAAGTAAACTGCTTCAGATTTGCTTTAGATTGGGACAGGCAGAGTCCTTCATTATCTTGAGTAAATGAGTAAACGGAGATAATTTTTCGCTCTTGTTAGGAAGTTTCTACCAGAGACTTTACACCTTTTTTTTCTCTTTTCGCCTTAAGTTAATAAACGCTTCGTTTGTCAGACAATGTGACTTAAACTCTAATCTCCATTGTCACACTCAAATGCCGACACGAAATTCTTTTACAGCACACTGCTTGTGTTCCTAAGTGGACGGAAATGCCCACAAGTAATTTGTACAACGACCGAGACAATTAAGCCAAACTTGTACCTTTGCTCCATTAAATCAGTGTTCTTTTTGTGTGGTTTGTCTTGCAAATTACAAGTAGAAGGCTAATATGTGTGCAGTTTATTGTTGCTTGTTGGAGTTTTTTTCTTTTTTTTTCTTACAACGTAAACTAATCACAGTGTTATGTAATTGGTAATATTCAGTTCTGCAGGGCGCCATTGGTTGATCAGCAATGATCAACGACATGAGGATGCAAAGGGAATGGAAACCACTGCATTAAAGACACGTAACGTGTATCCACAGAACATGTGGCCTGCAGTTGAAGAAGTGTCATGATGATCTCTCCATTGGCAAAAGATTCCGGAATAGTCCCCCATTCGGATCTCCGGGAGGGGACTGCCAAGGGGGAGGTTACCATGAGAAAAAGATTGAATAATCAACGAAAGGATAATGTTCTACGAGTCGGGGCGTGGAATGTCAGAAGCTTGAACGTAGTAGGGAAACTAGAATATCTGAAAAGGGAAATGCAAAGGCTCAATCTAGATATAGTAGGGGTCAGTGAAGTGAAGTGGAAGCAAGACAAGGATTTCTGGTCAGATGAGTATCGGGTAATATCAACAGCAGCAAAAAATGATATAACAGGTGTAGGATTCGTTATGAATAGGGAGGTAGGGCAGAGGGTGTGTTACTGTGAACAGTTCAGTGACCGGGTTGTTCTAATCAGAATCGACAGCAGACCAACACCGACAATGATAATTCAGGTATACATGCCGACGTCGCAAGCTGAAGATGAACAGATAGAGAAAGTGTATGAGGATATTGAAAGGGTAATGCAGTATGTAAAGGGGGACGAAAATCTAATAGTCATGGGAGACTGGAATGCAGTTGTAGGGGAAGGAGTAGAAGAAAAGGTTACAGGAGAATATGGGCTTGGGACAAGGAATGAAAGAGGAGAAAGACTAATTGAGTTCTGTAACAAGTTTCAGCTAGTAATAGCGAATAACCTGTTCAAGAATCACAAGAGGAGGAGGTATACTTGGAAAAGGCCGGGAGATACGGGAAGATTTCAATTAAATTACATCATGGTCAGACAGAGATTCCGAAATCAGATACTGGATTGTAAGGCGTACCCAGGAGCAGATATAGACTCAGATCACAATATAGTAGTGATGAAGAGTAGGCTGAAGTTCAAGACATTAGCCAGGAAGAATCAGTACGCTAAGAAGTGGGATACGGAAGTTCTAAGGAATGACGAGATACGTTTGAAGTTTTCTAACGCTATAGATACAGCAATAAGGAATACCGCAGTAGGTAACACAGTTGAAGAGGATTGGACGTCTCTAAAAAGGGCCATCACAGAAGATGGGAAGGAAAATATAGGTACAAAGAAGGTAGTTCCGAAGAAACCATGGGTAACAGAAAAATACTTCAGTTGATTGACGAAAGGAGGAAGTACAAACATGTTCCGGGAAAATCGGGAATACAGAAATACAAGTCGCTGAGGAATGAAATAAATAGAAAGTGCAGGGAAGCTAAGACGAAATGGCTGCAGGAAAAATGTGAAGACATCGTAAAAGATATGATTGTCGGAAGGACAGACTCAGCATACAGGAAAGTCAAAACAACCTTTGGTGACATTAAAAGCAACGGTGGCAACATTGAGAGTGCAACGTGAATTCCACTGTTAAATGCAGAGGAGAGAGCAGATAGGTGCAAAAAAAAAAAAAAAAAAAAAAAAAAAAAAAAAAAAAAAAAAAAAAAAAAATTACATTGAAAGCCTCTATGAGGGTGAAGATTTGTCTGATGTGATAGAAGAAGAAACAGGAGTCGATTTAGAAGAGATAGTGGATCCAGTATTAGTGGTGGTGGTGGTTAGTGTTTAACGTCCCGTCGACAACGAGGTCATTAGAGACGGAGCGCAAGCTCGGGTTAGAGAAGGAGTGGGAAGGAATTCGGCCGTGCCCTTTCAAAGGAACCATCCCGGCATTTGCCTGAAGCGATTTTAGGGAAATCACAGAAAACCTAAATCAGGATGACCGGAGACGGGATTGAACCGTCGTCCTCCCGAATGCGAGATCCAGTATTAGAATCGGAATTTAAAAGAGCTTTGGAGGACTTACGGTCAAATAAGGCAGAAGGGATAGATAACATTCCATCAGAATTTCTAAAATCATTAGGGGAAGTGGCAACAGAACGACTATTCACGTTGGTGTGTAGAATATATGAGTCTGGCGACATACCATCTGACTTTCGGAAAAGCATCATCCACACAATTCCGAAGACGGCAAGAACTGACAAGTGCGAGAATTATCGCACAATCAGCTTAACAGCTCATGCATCGAAGCTGCTTACAAGAATAATATACAGAAGAATGGAAAAGAAAATTGAGAATGCGCTAGGTGACGATCAGTTTGACTTTAGGAAAAGTAAAGGCACGAGAGAGGCAATTCTGACGTTACGCCTAATAATGGAAGCAAGGCTAAAGAAAAATCAAGACACGTTCATAGGATTTGTTGACCTGGAAAAAGCGTTCGACAATATAAAATGGTTCAAGCTGTTCAAGACTCTGAAAAAAGTAGGGGTATGCTATAGAGGGAGACGGGTCATATACAATATGTACAACAACCAAGAGGGAATAATAAGAGTGGACGATCAAGAACGAAGTGCTCGTATTAAGAAGGGTGTAACACAAGGCTGTAGCCTTTCTCCCCTACTCTTCAATCTGTACATCGAGGAAGCAATGATGGAAATAAAAGAAAGTTCAGGAGTGGAATTAAAATACAAGGTGAAAGGATATCAATGATACGATTCGCTGATGACATTGCTATCCTGAGTGATAGTGAAGAAGAATTAAATGATCTGCTGAACGGAATGAACAGTCTAATGGGTACACAGTATGGTTTGAGAGTGAATCGGAGAAAGTCGAAGGTAATGGGAAGTAGTAGAAATGAGAACAGCGAGAAACTTAACATCAGGATTGATAGTCACGAAGTCAATGAAGTTAAGGAATTCTGCTACCTAGGCAGTAAAATAACCAATGACGGACGGAGCAAGGAGGACATCAAAAGCAGACTCGCTATGGCAAAAAGGCATTTCTGGCCAAGAGAAGTCTACTAATATCAAATACCGGCCTTAATTTGAGGAAGAAATTTCTGAGGATGTACGTCTGGAGTACAGCATTGTATGGTAGTGAAACATGGACTGTGGGAAAACCGGAACAGAAGAGAATAGAAGCATTTGAGATGTGGTGCTATAGATGAATGTTGAAAATTAGGTGGGCTGATAAGGTAAGGAATGGGGAGGTTCTACGCAGAATCGGAGAGGAAAGGAATATGTGGAAAACACTGATAAGGAGAAGGGACAGAATGATAGGACATCTGCTAAGACATGAGGTAATGACTTCCATGGTACTACAGGGAGCTGTAGAGGGCAAAAACTGTAGAAGAAGACAGAGATTGGAATACGTCAAGCAAATAATTGAGGACGTAGGTTGCAAGTGCTACTCTGAGATGAAGAGGTTAGCACAGGGGAGGAATTCGTGGCATCAAACCAGTCAGTAGACTGATGGAAAAAGAAAAACATAAAAAGGGTTATACTTATTTTAACGTGAACCCACGCATCAGCCATTATTTTCACGACACGTTAATTTTGATGAGATTTTGAAGAAACTGAGCCTTGTACTTAAAATAATCAGCAAGTTACTTTTCAGACAGGTTCGTATATCGTTTATGTGCAGCCTGGTCACCATTACTTAGCCGGAGTTGTTGCCTCATGGTAGTTCAAATAAACCGTTATTTTGTCCACCCGGATTGTAACCTCTGCAAGGGTCATAATATCTGCAGACTGAGCATCCTACCGCCATTGCCTGTAGACGAATAAATAGCGACGATTTCGTAATCAGATGTCATACCGCAGCCAGGGTCATTGTCATTTCGGAGCATGTCATTTACGTTATTAACGCCTATGTTTGAGCATCCTGGAGTGTTTGAAAATGCTTCAACGAAATCATTTTTCAACAAATCTTTTATCCGATCTATGCAGTGTATTTGACTTTTGGTCTTTACCCACTGTCACGTAATTTCTCTTTGTTTTCATTTTAGACCCACAACAAACGGAGGCAGAACAGTGCTGTGGAACTCAATGTTTACCTATTAACGACTTAGAGCCAGGATCCTGACGATTGACAGAATTTAAATTTAATGATTGTGGTGGTCGATTTTAGCCGCTATCAAATGCTGCACAGTTACTATGAAGAAGAAAAAAAGGGGGGGGGGGATGAACGCTAGTACGAAAGTAATGAAGACCAGAAAACGAGGTTTCACTTTGGATGTCCAGCCAGTGATGAGATCTGTGGCACGAAATTTCGTTGCCAATAACTGTTCTCCAATGAGGACAGGGGGGAGGTACTGGGAGAGAACTTAATGCACATGTGGTGGGTTGCCTCTTTGGTAAGTGAGTTGCAAATCCATTGCTGTAACTCCGGTGCTACAGACACAGACTTAATTTTCCATTCAGCGAACATTCCACTGCCGAGTGAACCATTTCGTTCCAATTAGAGATCAATCTGGCACTTCACACGAGGCCCGCACTGCTCGTTAATTCCGGCGCTCGCTCCCTGCCGAGTATCGGGAAAACATTACTTATAATGCTGCGGTCCTCTCGGCAGAGGAACATTCGGCGCAGGACGGCGTTACGTTATCCTGTAGAATGGAATGGAAGGGGAAAGGGGGAGGGGGAGAGAGGGAGAGAGAGAGAGAGAGAGAGAGAGTGAGAGAGAGAAAGAGAGATCTACTGGCATTAAGGGCAATACCCAGCTACGGGAACCGTCTGCTGGCCACATCGTGGACGACACCACTGGGAGCTTTCTGCTCGGCTGCGCCCTTAAGCAATCCCGGCCTTCCGGCTCGATGGGTATTTAACCGCCGTAGGTATCGTACGTGGCGTGAATATTCATTTGGCAGCTGCGCGCCGAGGAAACGGCAGACAGGGTTGCCACAGGCGGCGGTGAGACTGGGAGCAACGCCCCGTCTACAACCCCTGGAAATCCGTTAGAGTAGGCGTCACCAAAACAGGTACCTCATGGTCGTCTTACCATCTTACGGAATTACCACTTAGTGATAATATCATGTTAGTAAAAATTAAAAAGAAAATACTGGCATCTCTATTTTTATTGTATGAGGTCTACAACTTTGCTTCCGCCGTTTTGCAATAGACGGCTGTAGCGGAAAGTAGGGTCCAGGTGGTTGGTCATAGGTGTAATACAATAAGTTTAGGCATCTGTAAACATAATGCCATAAAAATATTAGTCGATTTGTGATTGCATCATAAGGTTATTCTCGATTAATTACGTCAACTTACGTACCCATTTCTCACTATTTGCGGGAAGTTCTAATTTTCTGCTTTAACATGAATAAATCTGATGCTGTAGCTCTTACAATGCAGGGCAAGACCAATGATGAGGGAACTATTAGTAGAAGAACGTGCAGAATATGTTTTCAATGCCTTAAGAAAGGTGATTTTGATGTCAAAGACCGGCATTGCGGTTGTAATGGTACTTGAAATACGTAACCATTACGGCACCTCACCTCAACCTCTCGAAACCAGCAATATTCTACTATGTTTCTGTAAAGTAGTTGACATAGTTCTGAGACAACATTCACATCTGATTTCATTAATCTAGAGGTACTTTGATACATCTATATGTGTATGTTGCTATGATATTATTCTTATGTGAATTCTTTCTTTTGTCACTATGATCTTTGATGTACTTGTTACTCTGATTTTTGGACGCGTAAGCGATAATTAATTAGTTAGAGAGTCGTACCTTGAAAAAGTCAAGTCTTGGACGTCATGTTGAAAAGACGTATATTGAAGTCAGCTTATAAAATGTGAACTTAAACAGTGGGGAAGATGTTTTCAAGTATGTTTTGTATTGTGAAGTGATGTTTTGTGTGTTTCGTGATATTGCAGCAAAAGTAATAAAAAAGAAGTCTAATTTAAATTCCGGGTATTGATTTTTTTTTACATACATCACCATTCTGCTAACTTTCAAAGGTTTAATCTTCAAGAATGGTTTGTGAAACACATCTATAAAACTTTTGAATATCGCAGAATAAAAACCTAGGCCTCTTTGCATCCGACCTTGGAATCATCACCACCTAGATTTTCGACGATTGAGCCGTGATTTTACAACGAGACCAGCGTGGGAAACACGAAAAATGAGTGCCTAGTCTATTTATTATTACTTTATTAACTGTGCTCTAATGACACCTGCCACATAATAACTTTGTTGTTGCCCGAAAATGCAGTATTTAGCAGCTTGAGCAACACCACAATCATTATTAAATTTGGACCTTTGTTGTGGTAGGGTTGTTAGACGGTGGAAGACAGAACGTTTTTGTAGGTACTGAAACAGACAAAGACAGTCACAGGACATCATTATCGAAAACAATTGATGCATTCGAGCCCAACACTGAAACACAAACAGGCACAATACAGCGATAGACACGTAAAGGCAATTTTGCAGCAGGTCAGTGCCCGACTCCAGGTCGTAAAACCCGTCAAAATATACACGAAAACGTTGAACGAGAAGTCCTATCCCTCCCGTCTAATTCTCCACACGTTGCCCTCTCTGACTGCCACCTTTTTCGATCATTGGCATACAGTCTGGCTGACCAGCATTTCCTATCATACGAACAAGAGCAAAATTGAATCGATTCATGTATCCCCACAAAAGACGCCCAGTTCTTCCCCCACAGGATTAGTATGCTATCCGAAAGATGGGAGAATGTAGTCGCCAGCGATGGGCAAAACTATGAATCATAATTTTATTGTAAAGGTTTCACAATAAAGCCCCGAACTTCGACAAAAAACGGCGGAAGCAAAGTGGTAGACCTAGTAGAATATGATGGAGTACTTTCCAAAGAATATTGTTGCTAGTCATAACGAAAAATAAAATATATATATATATACGAAAGTTGCAAGGAATATTCAACAAAAATAATTTTTTGCTTCAGCCTGTGGAAAAGGAACATAAGCACTAACATACTTCAGCTTAAAAAATATATAAATTTTACCGAATTTTACAGACGCATGTCATATAGGTTTTATCGTGAAAAAACAAAAGTAATCCTACATAAAAAGTATGTGTCGTAAAATGATATATTTGTTTAGGTATAGTCAAGGGCAAATGTGAATACCGTCTGCAAAACGTGTAGCGAATCGAGTTTGCAGCAAAGAAATAATAAATTTAAACGTCGTGCACAACGCGGCACACACTCATGCATCTCAGTGTTTATGACGTCATATCTCCTGGACTATGTGAGGTGCCATGATATAATGTTGTAGGTCATTTAGCTAAATATGTGGATACGGTGCCAAATTTATAGTGAATAGAGTTACTAACACAGAAGTAGTAATTTTAAACGTGATACATGATGCGGCTGTTTTTCAGGCATCTCACTGTTTACGACGTTCGAAACGCGCCAGCGATTATTAGCACAGAGTGAGGAATACGGGTGCCAAGTTTGGTTCAGATCAGTACAGTGGTTCAGGGGGAGATATGGAACAAACAAACAAACACACACACACACACACACACACACACACACACACACACACACACACACAAATGGTTTAAATGGCTCTGAGCACTATGGGACTTAACGTCTGAGGTCATCAGTCCCCTAGACTTATAACTACTTAAACCGAACTAACCTAAGGACATCACACAACCATGCCCGAGGCAGGACTCGAACCTGCGAACGTAGCGGTCGCGCGGATCCAGACTGTAGTGCCTAGAACTACTCGGCCATCCTGGGCGGTCACACACACACACACACACACACACACACACACACACACACACATTCTTAATACACGTGTGTGTGTGTGTGTGTGTGTGTGTGTGTGTGTGTGTGTGTGTGTGTGTGTGTGTGTGTGTATTTCAATTCATATATCACCCTTGTGGCAAGCTAAGCCTCTGTCGTCCATTAAATCTGAATCACCACTGGTGCTATTTCCCACTTACCCCATGGGAAATCACAGACGGAAACATTAGTGACAGTGTAAGTTTGTATCAGACATGCAGGGTTTATGAGATAATCTAATTTCTGTATATTATCCACATTTTTTGTGCAGCAATGTGTGACTCAAAATGCACCAAATGTAAACTGGTCAGCGACTACATTTTTCAATGCATACTTTTGAAAACATGGAAAGTGCTTAATTTCAGAGTACTCTATTGCATATAAAGCTGTGATATCAAAGATGCAAAACATCAATTTTGTTAACCGAGTAACTTCCTTAGAATGGACGAGAACATGCACAAATCTCAAAATAGTTTTTAATTTTTTACGCGAAAAGTAAATTTTTACTGTGAAACTAACTGCAGAAACGAATGTAGCTTTGCTTCACCTGTACGAAACACTGTCTTTCAGCACATCAGATGAATTGAAATTCCTCTGCTTGTGTTCTGTAAAATACATTTTTGGGACAACCAGCATTCCGTCTTGCAATAGCCAATACGACAGACAATCATATCAATGTTGCATTTCCATCGTCCAGTGTGTACAACTTAAGTCCTTTTAAGTACATTTCTACGCGTTCCACCAATGCGAGTTGCTTCAGTGTCACATTGCGAGTTGCACCGCATATCTTATTGAATATCGTCTCGCATATCGTGCGGCCTCAGTGAGAACTACTCCTAAAGCATCCGCGGATGGCATCACCAGTGTCGACAAGCGGGCGAACGCGGCTGTGGTTGAGGAGTCTTGCGTGTGGCAGCAGACCAGCCGAACTTGGAGGGAGAGAGAGGGGAAGACGATAGGCGGCTGCTGATTGAGGAAAATGTTGGGCCGCTGCTGGCTTTAACACACCAATTGCACCGTCGAATAAATTGGGGGCCGAGCCGTCATGTGTCGTCTCCTTCCCACGCGGTATGTTCCTGGAGTCTTGTGGCAAAACACCCAGAGCTTTGAGCCAGGGCTATGGGAGGCAGCTGGTTGACAACACATGTAGGGCGGCGTCGTATGTACCGAGAACGCGCCGTTCGCTGGTGTTCTGGAGCCCGAGAACTCCTTACCGATTTCGTCGGTGACCAGTGACCAGTGGAATCGCCTAGACTTGGAGCGTGTGTCTGTGGAATTGAGTATCGGTCGGCCGCGTACGACGCAATAGAGCGCGATGCCGAGGGTCGGAGAACGGTCCGGCCGGTGCTGTTTTGGTGCCCGGGAAAGTAACATAGCAGTCACGACACTCAATGCTGTAAAAGCTGTTGCCGTTTGACAGATGGAGCGACACTAGCGCTCCAAGCGGCGAGTAAGGTGAACGTAAGACGCGTCGTAAGCATAATGTTTGTTTTGCATCCGTTTCCTACGTAATTTACGAAATATTTGAGTTATTTTCTTGCTTCCAAGGATTTTTGTATCATCACAAGGCATATATATTTCTAAAAATGATACTAAAATAAGCGCAAGCATGGACAAAAACCTTAAATCGAGTGGCAAGCTACAAAAAATTCGTGAAGAAACACTACTGACGTTGGATAGAATTGGAGCTTATCACGTTGACATCAAAAGAATATAAACACACACATTCACAAGTAAGAAGCACAGACATATACCTCTACATGAAAAAGCGATCGACAGCTCATTTATCGTTCTGTAAGCGTACTGCGTTCGCCATTGTCGCCTGTTGCCACAAGTACAACATTCATCTTTATATTATTCTAAGTGGGTCAAGCAACTGCCGAATAGTGGGGCAAATATGTTGAAAACATTATAATGAGCTGATTACACTACATTTCACGCAAAACAAAATATTTGAGTAATTTTCAAACACACTGTCAGTGAACAGGGTGCCAACAAAATAATGTCATCACACGAAGGTAGTTAGGAAAATTAAGTGACTAACAACAGAAGTGAATGAAATACATACCAAATATTAAGCTTTCGTAAGACATGAATAACTGCACTTCATCGTCAAAGCAGGTCAGTGTTGACGATTCACACGAATCTGACACTGATACATGGAGAGATGAACTGGTTGCTTCTGTGTCACAGGACTGTTTTACAAGTTTAGATGGATGTCGAATCTTTGTGGCAGTTTCCTCTTCATCGTCAGTTGAGGTGGCTTATTTGGGATGTCAAACAGTGTGGGTACTGCATTCCACACGAGTTTCTTATTGTCTGCGTTCATGAACTGGTTTTGTTCGAAATGTAGCGAACAAGACCTAGTATTGTTATACAGGTTGACTGAGTCTTTTGTCACAAGGTCTTCTCGTCTGCTATTGACAAGCCATTATTGCTCCTAAAACGAATCATTAATCATTAATACACATGTAGTTTGCAAGTGAATCCTGACGATACGGTTTAGTAACATTTGGTGTCACCGCCAGACTCCACACTTGCTAGATGGTAGCCTTTAAATCGGCCGCGGTCCGGTAGTATTCGTCAGACCCGCGTGTCGCCACTATCAGTGATTGCAGACCGAGCGCCGCCACACGGCAGGTCTAGAGAGACTTCCTAGCACTCGACCCAGTTGTACAGCCGACTTTGCTAGCGATGGTTCACTGACCTCTACGCTCTCATTTGCCGAGACGATAGTTAGCATAGCCTTCAGCTACGTTATTTGCTACGACCTAGGAAGGCGCCATTATCAGTTATTATTGATACTGAATCATGTACCGTCAAGACCGACGTTCCTCATTAATGGATTAAAGTTAAGTATTCCACCAGCTACGTCCGTTTTTCTAAATTCTAATTTCCTCGTACTGTTCCAGACCTCACGCCAGCCTGCGTGAGCTAAAGCGCGTGCCTTTCGGCCTCCTCTAGTAACACGGTGTTGGCTCTCCTGCCAACTACAACATCGGCGACGAGGCACAATCGCGTTCTTATCGATATTGCCCTGATTTCCTTTTGTAATGGCTTCGCCACAATCTCCAGATGTACTGTCCGAATTTTATCGCTTACAGAATCAGCAGACGCAGGCATTACTGGATGCCCTTGTTCAGTTCGTCCAGGGTCAACGTGCGATGCAAAACGATGCGGCAGCCGCCGTTCCACCGCTACCGCAGTGACAACACGCAGTTGCACCAACTTTTCGACCTTTTGATGCTGCACTGGAAAGCTGGACGGAGTGGTCACATCAATTTGGATTCCATCTCGCCGCCTAAGAATTCAAGGTAACGAGCGGCAGCCTTTTCTCCTTTCATCCGTCTGGGTACAAACGTACCGTCTGATAGTCAAATTATTTCCGCGACGCGACGTAGCAACTCTGTCCTACGAAGAAATTTTGTCTGCATTAGATGCATATTTCAATGAATCAGTCAATGTAGTTGCCAAACGGTATACCTTCTTTCGTACAAAACGTACGGCAGGTCAGACTAATCGGGAGTGGGTTGCAACCTTGCAAGGCTTTGCTAGGGATTGTGCTTTTGAGTGTCAATGTGGACTCCCTTATTCAGATACTATGGTACATGATGCAATTGCACAGAACGTTTCTGATGTTCGTATAAGGGAACAGATTTTGAAACTTGTAAATCCCGCCCTTCAACAAGTGATGGACGTATTGGATCGGTAGGACACACTTGACTTTGCTCAGGAATCATTTGAAACTTCGCCAGCAGTGTGTCAGGTTCACCGGCCAGCCGGGCAAGCTGCACGGAGCAGTAAACAGTCCTCGCGCCCGGCCGCGCCGCTGCCGCCAGGCTCTCAGCCACGTGTGCCGCGCAGGCAAGCAAATGCAGTGATAAAATGATGACCGCGTTGTGCTACTAAACATTCGCGTGAGAATTGCCCGTCACGCCAAGCTATTTGCTTTTATTGTAATAAAAAAGGACATGTTCAGAGTGTTTGCCAGAATAAGTTCAGATGGGGATCTCAAAACCGTTCCAGGCCCTTTGCTTAGCGCCGGAATCGGAATCGAACCAAGGATACTCAGGCTCGCGAAACTTCGCCCATGGAAATTCATGTAGTTCATTCCACTCCGCCCAGTGCCACTATCTCTAACAGTGACTGTGTTCGTCCCAAAAATAGTGTGCGTCGACATCGCTGGAACTCCCGTCAAGTCGCAAGTGATTATGTGCCAGTGTCAGTTCACGTTGCACGAAACAGTCGCTCTTGTCGTCAGCAGGACAATAAACTTTTTGTAGACTTGGACATTAACGGCAAAGTGATACCATTCCAGCTCGATACCGGAGCTGCAGTTTCACTGATCAATCAAGACACTTACAAACTGCTGGGCACACCTCCGCTGCGTGCCGCAAATGTTAAGTTAACTAGCTATTCAGGTCAAGACATCCCTGTGTTAGGACAGTGCAGCCTTCTTGCAACATACAAAGGACAAACAAAACTTGTGTCATTTTGCTTCCTTCGTTCTTCTTCTGCAGTGAACTTGTTTGGTTTCGATTTATTTCAGTTGTTTAACTTGTCTGTAGTAAATCAGGTCCTATCAGTGAACCAGACGGTGCTTTCAGAGTTTCTCGTCTATGTGAAGAATTTGCAGACATTTTTGCACCGGGCCTCGGTTGCGCTAAGAACTATAAAGCACATTTGGAACTGAAAGTAAACGCGCAACCGAAATTTTTCAGAGCGCGTAATGTTCCCCACGCATTGCGTGATGAGGTCGCAAAAACATTACACGATTTGGAATCGCAGGGTGTGATTGAACGTGTGCAGGCTTCTCTCTGGGCATTACCCTTAGTAATCTTGCCAAAACCTTCCGGAAAGTTGAGACTTTGTGTGGACTTCAAGGCAACAGTGAATCCACAACTAGTGATTGCAACTTTTCCTTTACCCCGCCCGGAAGATCTTTTTGACAAACTATGCCCGGGTAAATATTTTTCGAAGTTGGATCTAGCAGATGCGTACTTGCAAATACCGGTGGACGAAGAATCCCAGCGCGTTTTGGTGGTTAACACGCATCTTGGGTTTGTATCGATTCAAACGACTGCCATTCGGGTGTGCATCCGCCCCTGTATTGTTTCAGCAATATCTACAAACTGTTTGTGCGTCGGTCCCTACTGCAGCAAATTATCTGGACGATATTGTGATCTCTGGAAAGACGGAAGAAGAACATTTGGCCAATCTCAGAACATTATTTCAGGTCTTGCGACAAAATGGTCTTCGCTTACGGAAGGAAAAATGTGTTTTTTGCTCGGGACTTGTCATACTTGCGACATTTACTCAATGCCCAAGGCATACATCCCAGTCCCACGCACCTTCGTGCCATAGAAGACGCCGTCGCCGCAGAATTTGAAGCAGTTACAGAGTGTGCTGGGAAAAATCAACTATTATCATAATTATATGCCGCCTGCCTCTTCCATTTCATCGCTTACGCCGTAAAGGTGTTCCGTTCGTCTGGACGACGGAATGCGAACGCGCTTTTCGCCAGTTGAAATCGGCTTTGCTTTCCAATACTTGCCTTACGCCATTCGATCCCCAGAAGCCCCTATTGTTGATGGTGGATGCATCGAATTTCGGGATCGGTGTAGTGCTTGCGTACAAAGGTGGATCGCACGATCGCCCTATTGCCTTTGCGTCCAAATTGCTCTCGTCTGCGCAAAGAAATTAATCACAGATCGAGAAAGAAGCATTGGCTCTCGTATTTGGTGTTACAAAGTTTCATGATTTCTGGTATGGTCGTCACTTTACCATAATCACAGACTACAAACCTTTAACATCGCTTTTTCATCTTACCAAGCCTGTACCTCCACGTACAGCGCAGAAATTCATTCTCTGGTGTATTTTCCTCTTGCAGTACCGCTACGATATCTTGTATCGGTCCACTCCTAAGCACGGAAACGCCGATGCGTTGTCCCGCTTGCATGTTGCTGAGGATAGGGCATTCGATTCCTCCGAACTTGCTTGCATGTTCATTGATGCGGAAACCGATGACGTGGTCGAATCGTTTCCGATTGATTTTCGTCGTGTAGCTACAGCCACAGCTGCCGACCCTGTCCTTGCTCCCGTTCTGCGTTTTGTTGCTACACAATGGCCCTTGTCAAAGTCACGGATCGGGGACCCGTTGGTTCGCCGATTTTTTGCTCACAAGGAGAGACTTTTTGTTCGACTTGGTGTTTTGCTGTTGCGTTCTGATAATGATCAGTCCAGGGTCGTGCTACCGCGTTCGTTACAGTCCTCTGTCTTACAGCTTCTCCAACAAGGACATTGGGGTAAAGTGAGAACGAAACAACTTGCTCGTCAGCACTGTACTTGGTTCGGAATCGATGCCGCGATTACGAATATGTGCTCTTCTTGCATGGTGTGTGCCGAACACCAATCAGCACCACCGCGGAAATTCTTTGCATGGCCAAAAGCCATTTCCCTTGGCAACGCTTGCACATCGATTTTGCTGGTCCATTCAGGAATGCTCGATGGTTGGTTGTGGTAGATTCATTCAGTAATTTTCCTTTTGTTGTCCGGATGTCTTCCACGACGTCATCTGCCACCATCCAAGCGTTATCCGCTATCTTTTGCATTGAAGGTCTTCCACAGACTATTGTTTCCGACAATGGCCCACAATTCATGTCCGCAGAATTTCAGTCATTTGCAAGGCTAATGGTATTCAACATATGACGTCCGCGCCGTTTTCGCCACAGTCAAACGGTGCCGCTGAACGATTGGTCAGGACTTTCAAGTCACAGGTGTTGAAGTTGAAAGAGTCGCATTCTCGGGAGGACGCGTTATTGCTCTTTTTGTCCTCGTATCGCTCTCAGCCCCGATATGGTCGCTCGCCGGCTGAGTTGCTCCACGGTCGCCCTCATCGAACCTTGATGTCTTTGCTGCATCCGCCGCATCAGGTTCCTGTGCAGCGGCAGACATCTGCTTTTGCTCCAGGCGACGTTTTCTACTACCGCCACTATCGAGGTTCACGGCGTTGGCTCGAAGGGCGCATTCTTCGCTGCCTCGGCAGCGCTATGTTCTGGTTTTGGGGGCCTCTGGTGAGGTTCGTCGGCATCTCAATCAGCTGCGCCTCTGTCGTCGCACGCGATCTGCCGCTCGCCGTCTGCTTTCAGCGACGATGCCGTTCGGTCAGCGCCCTGGGGACCCATCTACGGGCTCGCCTCAGCCCCAGGTGTTATTGACGCTGCCTTCTATTTTGCCCTATGACGACGCGCCGCCGCCGCCGCCACCGCCGCCGCCGCCTGTTCTCCCGCCGGCGACGCCCGCAGTGGACGCGTCGCTGCAATCGCCGGGCGCCTCCCTGGTCACGCGCCGCCGATCGCTTCCCGTGACCAGTTGTCCTCCGACATGGAACTCTTGCCCGCTCCGGACCATATGTCGTCTTCGCCCGTCGGGTGCCCCGGCCCGATGGAGGTCGACACTTCGTCCCCTCCTGTCTCTGTATGGGCGCATACACCGTATGTTGGAGTGCACCCTGGAGCAGGTTTTCAGGCGTTTCCCAGCTCCCCGCGGTCCGAATGGTAGCGTGCGGGTGGCACAGCCTCGCCTGTTGTTAGGCTCCCCACCTCGTCACATACGTCAACATGGGGTCCTCCCCACGGCGGGCGGAAGCCTTATGCCACAACCGTACGCCGATTTGCGGGGGAGGAATGTGGTGTCACCGCCAGACACCACACTTGCTAGTTGGTAGCCTTTGAATCGGCCGCGGTCCGGTAGTATTAGTCAGACCCCCGTGTCGCCACTATCAGTGATTGCAGACCGAGCGCCGCCACACGGCAAGTCTAGAGAGACTTCCTAGCACTCGCCCCAGTTGTACAGCCGACTTTGCTAGCGATGGTTCACTGACCTCTACGCTCTCATTTGCCGAGACGATAGTTAGCATAGCCTTCAGCTACGTTATTTGCTACGACCTAGGAAGGCGCCATTATCAGTTATTATTGATACTGAATCATGTACCGTCAAGACCGACGTTCCTCATTAATGGATTAAAGTTAAGTATTCCACCAGCTACGTCCGTTTTTCTAAATTCTAATTTCCTCGTACTGTTCCAGACCTCACGCCAGCCTGCGTGAGCTAAAGCGCGTTCGTTTTGGCCTCCTCTAGTAACACGGTGTTGGCTCTCCTGCCAACCACAACAAACATGATATTATATTCATCTCAGGATCCCTAGGAAACCTAAAAAAGACATCTGTGGTGTCTTCTTTTTCTTGTTGCAGCAATTTATTGCGCTAGAAACGCTCCCGCTTGTAAAAACCATTGTAGAAATCAAAATAAACAGCCACAGTTTAAGTTACTGGCCGCTTGGGGCAACAAATCGAGGTGATGTGTCGCGACTGTTATGTTGGACTGTGGTTGTACCTTGAGTGCACAGACGTGAATGTGCCTAATGCCGTCGGCAGACGGACCACGTATTAGCGCGTTGAGTGTGCCGAGTCTCTGACGTCATAGCGCAGGAAATGCACGTTAGGGAGTCTTTTCGAAGTGAACATCAAGATCTTTCATGTGACAGATTCTGAACGTGCATTTGAACGTAGACCAGTGAGGCGGAAGAACACCACCTAGGTCATTGGACGCCATCTCTCTTCAATACAGGGTCTCGAGATGCCATATTTACTTTCCGTTGAATCACATGTTATACAATGAAGTGCCAAAGACAGTGGTATAGGCATGCAAACGCAAATACAGGGACCTGTAAACCGGCAGAATACCGCGGTGCGCTCGGCAACGCCTACATAAGACATCAAGTGTCTGGCGCAGTTGTAAGATCGGTTGCTGCTGCTACAATAGCAGGTTATCAAGATTCAAGTGACTCTGAACGTAGTGTCATAGTCGGCGTACGAGCGATGGGATGCAGCCGGCCGTTGTGGCCGAGTGGTTCTAGGTGCTTCAGTCTGGAGCCGCGTGACCGCTACGGTCGCAGGTTCGATTTTTGCCTCGGACATGGATGTGTGTGACGTACTTAGGTTAGTTAGGTTTAAGTAGTTCTAAATTCTAGGGGACTGATGACCTCAGATGTTAAGTCCTATAGTGCTCAGAGCCATTTGAACCATTTTTGATGGGATGCAGCATCTCCGAGTTAGCGAGGAAGTGGGGTTTTCCCGTACGACCACTTCAAGAGTGTACCGTGAAAATCAGGAGTCCGGTAAAACATCAAATCTCCGACATCACTGCCGCCGGAAAAAGGTCTTGCTAGAGCGGGACCAACGACGACTGAAGAGAATGATTCAACGCGACAGAATTGCAACCCCTCCGCAAATTGTTTCAAGTTTCAGTGCTGTGCCATCACAAATGTCAGCGTGCGAACCATTCAACGAAACATCAGCGATATGGGCTTTCGGAGCCGAAGGCCCACTCGTGTACCCTTGATGACAACTCGACATAAAGCTTTATGCCTCGCCTGGGCCCGTCAACACCGACACTGAACTGCTGATGACTGAAATCATGTTGCCTGATCGGACGAGTCTCCTTTCAAGTTCTACCGAGCGGATGGATGTGTAAGAGTATGGAGACAACCTAATGAATTCGTGGACCCTGCATGTCCGCAGGAGACTCTTCAAGCTTTCAATCTGGTGGAGGCTTCGTAATCGGGGGGTGGGGGGCGTGTGCAATTTGAGTGATATGGGACCCCTTATGCGTCTAGATACGTCAGGTGACACGTACGTCTGGATACCTGCATCCATTCATGTCTATTGTGCATACCGACAGACTTGGGCAATTCCAGCAGGACAATGCGACACCCCACGTGACCAGAATTGCTACAGAGTGGCTCCAGGAACACTATTATGAACTTAAATACTTCCGCTGGTGACCAAACTCCCCAGACATGAACATTGAGCATATCTTGGATGCTTTGCAACGTGATGTTCAGAAGAGGTCTCCACCCTCTCGTACTCTTACGGATTTATGGACAGCTCTGCAGGATTCATAGTGTCAGTTCCCTCCAGCACTACTTCACATATTAGTTGAGACCATGCCACATCGTGTTGCTACAGGGGGAACCTGCGTGACATTAGGCAGGTGTACCAGTTTCTTTGGCTCTTTAGTGTATAAGCCGATTCTAAGCACTAGAACAATGAGGGTTTCTCGAAAATCCATAGGTAATTGTGCGATTTCTTCTAATAAAATGATGTAAATGTCATATTGGTGGTTGAAGAATTATTGTAATCTCTTTTTCGGAAACTCTTTTTCTCTCTCTTGTCAGTCTGCATTTTATGTCCTGACTACTTTGTTCATTGCCAGGTGTTTCGTCAGCATAGCTCATCTGCTGCATTTAGTGTCTCATTTCGTAACATAACTCCTGTGAAATCGCCTGATTCATGTCGACTTCATTAATTTTGGTCTCGTTGAAATTACGCCTTTGATTGTCGTTTTGAAACTATAATCTTTAGCGTGTACACTTCGTACTACGTGCGGTATTATAAACTGTTATTTTCTTTATTGTACAATGTAACATATACAAATAGTTAATTATGAGTCATAGCGCTGATGGTGTGTGCGTGTGCGTGCGTGCGCGTGTGTTTGGTGTCAGAGTGCCAGAGAGAGATTTAGAGAGAGAATTTTTGTGGTTAGTGGGTTTGGTAGGAAGATGGGCTGTGGGTTTGGACTACCTTCGCACCCAACTCCAGGGAAGACAAATTTCGCGCACGGCAGTCTCCGAAGTCTCTCATGTTTCATTACCTGCTCGGCACTGGCGTCAGCTGCTTGTGACGCCTGCCTGCAGAACTTCAGCTTAGCTGTGTGTAGAGCACACAGAGTGCTGCTCGCAGAGCCCTAAGGCCAACTTTCCTAAGAGGTAAACCACCCCTTGTCACAGAAAATCTCTAGACATGATAATAGCGGCTGCGAAGTTGGTTTTATTTTGGAGGTAAACTGAAATTTGTCTGTAGCACATAAAAAGGAAAATTAGACAGCCAACTTGTTCTTTTCAAAAACATTATCTTTAATCCCAGCTCTTGACCGCTACGTACGTCAATTTACTATCGATTTAACTAAATGTGCTATGTACAGTACGTAACGTAATAATATACTTGACTGTGTGAACGTAAGTGAATACGTATTAAAAAGAGGCCACATAAACTTGAATGTCAATTTGTAAAAAGGATAATGTAATAAAAACAATACCCCAATACAGCAACACCAGTAAAACCAAATGCAGAATACGTCCAGCATGTTCAGAAGTAGAAACCATGATACGACATCCGCCATATTGAGAGCGTATACACAAACTAAAGATTGAGGTGACATGCTGGATGTATTCCACATTTGATTTTAACCGATGTAGTCACGTAGGCGTAATTGTTTTTATTCCGTGGTCTTTTCTACACACTGAGATACATTTATCTTGTCTATGTTTAATACACTCCTGGAAATTGAAATAAGAACACCGTGAATTCATTGTCCCAGGAAGGGGAAACTTTGACACATTCCTGGGGTAAGATACATCACATGATCACACTGACAGAACCACAGGCACATAGACACAGGCAACAGAGCATGCACAATGTCGGCACTAGTAGAGTGTATATCCACCTTTCGCAGCAATGCAGGCTACTATTCTCCCATGGAGACGATCGCAGAGATGCTGGATGTAGTCCTGTGGAACGGCTTGCCATGCCATTTCCTACTGGCGCCTCAGTTGGACCAGCGTTCGTGCTGGACGTGCAGACCGCGTGAGACGACGCTTCATCCAGTCCCAAACATGCTCAATGGGGGACAGATCCGGAGATCTTGCTGGCTAGGGTAGTTGACTTACACCTTCTAGAGCACGTTGGGTGGTACGGGATACATGCGGACGTGCATTGTCCTGTTGGAACAGCAAGTTCCCTTGCCGGTCTAGGAATGGTAGAACGATGGGTTCGATGACGGTTTGGATGTACCGTGCACTATTCAGTGTCCCCTCGACGATCACCACAGGTATACGGCCAGTGTAGGAGATCGCTCCCCACACCATGATGCCGGGTGTTGGCCCTGTGTGCCTCGGTCATATGCAGTCCTGATTGTGGCGCTCACCTGCACGGCACCAAACACGCATACGACCATCATTGGCACCAAGGCAGAAGCGACTCTCATCGCTGAAGACGACACGTCTCCATTCGTCCCTCCATTCACGCCTGTCACGACACCACTGGAGGCGGGCTGCACGATGTTGGGGCGTGAGAGGAAGACGGCCTAACGGTGTGCGGGACCGTAGCCCAGCTTCATGGAGACGGTTGCAAATGGTCCTCGCCGATACCCCAGGAGCAACAGTGTGCCTAATTTGCTGGGAAATGGCGGTGCGGTCCCCTACGGCACTGTGTAGGATCCTACGGTCTTGGCGTGCATCCGTGCGTCGCTGCGGTCCGGTTCCAGGTCGACGGGCACATGCACCTTCCGCCGACCACTGGCGACAACATCGATGTACTGAGGAGACCTCACGCGCCACGTGTTGAGCAATTCGGCGGTACGTCCACCCGGCCTCCCGCATGCCCACTATACGCCCTCGCTCAAAGGCCGTCAACTGCGCATACGGTTCACGTCCACGCTGTCGCGGCATGCTACCAGTTTTAAAGACTGCGATGGAGCTCCGTATGCCACGGCAAACTGGCTGACACTGACGGCGGCGGTGCACAAATGCTGCGCAGCTAGCGCCATTCGACGGCCAACACCGCGGTTCCTGGTGTGTCCGCTGTGCCGTGCGTGTGATCATGGCTTGTACAGCCCTCTCGCAGTGTCCGGAGCAAGTATGGTGGGTCTGACACACCGTTGTCAATGTGTTCTTTTTTCCATTTCCAGGAATGTAGCTACGTTCGTATGGCAGTACTGTACGATATGACGTTACTTTCTGTAGTTTAGATTTGCACATTTTTTAATGTTTAGCATCGTTGAACAGATCTCAAGACGGTTATCAAAGGCCGAAATGGATTATAAATTCATTAAATCTGCGATCAAGCACTTCGACTGAAGAGAAATAAAATAAATATTCCTCTGGCTCGCTGTTAAAAAAGTTCTTCAGACTGCCCAACGAAGTTGATCATGGACAATATGCGTTTCGAATGAAGTGACATCACTTTTGTTTATGCAATAATTCTTCCTGCCTCAACAAAGAGTTTTTGAACTCGCAGCACATATGAGTTTGTGTGGAGTACCCAGCTTCGGAGGCGGACTTGCGCGTTTTTAGAGGCCTTTGTAAGCACAGCCAGGATTCTCACAGTAACTGAATTCAATACCATCGATGAATGGAAACGGTGCTGCCAACAAAACTGTCCTCCACAATGCCTGAAACTGCCTTACATTCAGAAAAAAACCCTGGATTGAACAGCCTCGGGCATTTAGACTACCCTGAACCGCATCCGAATTGGCCGCAGAAGATGTGCAATTGGAACAAATCTTCATCCCCAACGTGTGACTGTTCTGCGGAACGACAGACAGTTGCTCGTGTTGTTTCGACATGTCCCGCATGTGCCTACAAAGGTCCTTTTGGAGATTTCCTGACAGCTACGAGTGATGCGATAAAATACACAAAAGATCTTCGTATCCATATACAACTGTTCTCTTTTGTTATTTTATGGGCCGGCCGGGAGAGCTGTTCTGGGCGCTACAGTCTGGAACCACGCAACCGCTACGGTCACAGGATCGAATCCTGCATCGGACATGGATCTGTGTGATGTCCTTAGGTTAGTTAGGTTTAAGTTCTAGGCGCTGATGACCTCAGAACTTAAGTCCCATAGTGCTCAGAGCCATTTGTTATTTTATGCTGGAAAGCCGTGCTTAACTGTTGCCATGTAATGGTTTTGTAATCATTATGTATATATTGCCATACGATAAATAAAATAAAATGTTACGGAAATTTGTGGTATGCAACAAGTTCTTAAAGAAATCTCGGAAAAAGCTACCAAATCAGTATACGATCATGAACAAATTAACTCATATAAACTTTTTACCGATATCAAAAAAATCTTTTGAAAAGTCTTGTGAATCATCGTAAAATTTTGTGAGAGTCAACACTGCAACGATCTGATATACATATCTTACATACGTACAGTGTACCCGTCGATACGAATCATTTTAGCCTTCTGCTAAACGAATTTTCTTTAGTGAGGTGGAGGTGAGAGTGTTTGTAATCTTAGATTGCTGGTGTCTACAGGGAACATACTTTTCGTGACTTACATGATACTAGGACAGTGTCATCAAATAGTAAAGCTGCCATCCTTGCGAACTGAAACGTAGAGGCACCAGATTAAGAAAGATTACGGTTTTGTGTTGTCACATTTAACAAACATCAAACTCCTAGCTCGTTTTATCTTATTGCGTATTGACGCTGCATTTGAGTTATAGTTAATTTAGAATTCACTGTTGCATCAAATTTCAATTACAATGAATTTAACACGAAGATTTGTGTCAGTTGCAATACATGTCAAGGAATTTTTGATAACTTATATCTAGAGCTACGCTGGAAACCAAATGTTTCAAATGGCCCTGAGCACTATGGGACTCAAATGCTGTGGTCATCAGTCCCGTTGAACTTAGAACTACTTAAACCTAACTAACCTAAGGACATCACACACATCCATGCCCGAGGCAGGATTCGAACCTGCGACCGTAGCAGTTGCACGGCTCCGGACTGCGCGCCTAGAACCGCGAGACCACCGCGGCCGGCGCTGGGAACCAAGCACTTCATTATTTTCATCATATCTTGTTTTCATAATATTTTACTATCTCGTTATTTTCGTACTTACAATCTCAATATGTAAGAAATTTAAATATTACTGAATAATGTACTAAAATTCTATACCCTACTGGGTAGTGCTCTCGTAAAATAAAATTTGCTTGTTCTAGTGTAAATGTTTCCATAATACATATTTCAATATTGTGTTATTTGTAACGATAAAACCAGTTCTGAGTTTGCACTTGGTAAATAAAGAAATACTTAAGAAAAGAAAAATCACCGCACACCCATAGGACTTGTCGATCTAGAAACAGTGTTTGAGAATGTAAGATGGTGCAAGATGTTAGAAATTCTTAGGAAAATCGATATAAGCTATACGGAAAGACGGGTAATATAGAATGTGTACTATAGTGAAAAGAGAAAAAAAACCTATCAAAAGCGAAGTACTTGGATTAAAAAAAGGGTATATACTGAGGTGAAGAAAGCCATGGGATACCTGCTGATATCGTGTCGGACCCCTTCTAGCCTGGCGTGGTGCAGCGTGGTGCAGGAACTGACCACTCGATTATGTCCTCCAAATATTCGTTGGAATTCATAATGGGCGATCTCTGTGGGCAAACCGTTCGCTCTAATTGTCCAAATTTTCTTCAAACCAATCGCGAACAAATGCGGTCGGTTGATGTGTCGAGTTGTCATCTATAAAAATTCCACAATTTTGGGGGACATGAAGTCAATGAACGGTGGCAAATTGTCTCTAAAGTCGAACATAACTAGGACCCAGCACATTCCACGTAAACATAGCCTACACCATTACGGAGCAACCACCAGCTTGCCCAGTGCCTTGTTGACAACTTGGGTCAATGGCATCGTGGGGCCCGCGCCCCACTCGAAACTTACCATCAGCAGCTAGCAACTGAAATCGGGACTCATCAGGTCAGAGCACTGTTTTACAATCGTCTAGGATCCAACTGATACAGTCTTTGAGACCAGGAGAGGCGCTGCAGGCGATGTCGTGCTGTGAGGAAAGGTTCAAGCGGTTCAAATGGCTCTGAGCACTATGGGACTTAATTTCTGAGGTCATCAGTCCCCTAGAATTTAGAACCACTTAAACCTAACTAGCCTAAGGACATCACACACATCCATGCCCGAGGCAGGATTCGAACCTGCGACCGTAGCGGTCGCGCGGTTCCAGACTGTAGCGCCTAGAACCGCTCTGCCACTGCGGCCGGCAGCAAAGGCTCTCTCGTAGGTCGTCTGCTGCTGCAGACCATTAACGCAAAATTTCGATGCAGTGCCCTAATGGATACATTCATCGTACGTTCCACGTTGATTTATGCGGTCATTTAATGCAGTATTACTTGTCTGTTAGCACAGACAACTATACGCAGTCGCCGCTGCTCTTAGTCGTTAAGTGAAGGCTGTCGGTCACTGCGTTATCCGTGGTGAGAGGAGGTGCATGACTTTGATCTCGGAATATAGAACACCCTAACAGTTTCCGAAATGGAAAGTCTCTTGTGTCTATCTTCATCTACCATTCCGCGTTCAAAGTCTGTTTAATCCTGTCGTGCTGCCGTAATCACATCGGATCCCATTTTACATGAATGACCCGAGTACAAATGACAACTCCGCTAATGCGTTGCCGTTATATACCCTGTGTAAGTGATACATCTGAATATGTACATATCGCTATCGCATGACTGTTTTCGCCTGTGTAAGACAGGCATGTACTCTTTGGCCTTTTGAGAATGTACGTTTGGAGCCCAATACTGCACAGACCTAAAAAAAAAGGACTGAGAACAAACTGTAAACGAATATGATCGACGAACCTGACGTGTGGTTTTGTACAAGGATGTTGAAAATTAGGAGGACTGATAAGGAAACAAATGAGGTGGTTTTACGCAGAATCAGCGAAGAAACCTGGGACACACTGACAAGAGGGGACAGGATGGTAGGACGTTTGTTACTACATCAGGGGATAACTTCCATCATGTTACGGGAAACTGTACAGGATAAAATCGGTAGAGGAAGACAGATTTTTTTTGAATCATCAGTCTTCTGAGTCGTTTGATGCGGCCCGCCACGACTTTCTCTCTTGCGCCAACCTCTTCATCTTATAGTAACATTTGCAAACTATGTCCACTATTATTTGGCGGATGTATTCCCATGTCTGTTTTGCTCCAATAGCGTGGAAGTAACTTCCCGATATCTTAACAATCCAGCAGAATCATATCACTGTACGACAATTTTTTATGTCATCGGTCTTCTGACTGGTTTGCTGCGGCCCTCCACGAATTCCTGTCTTGTGCGAACTTGTACAATTATTTGCTCGATGTATTCCAATCTCTGTCTTTCTCTACAGTTTTTATCCTCTGCAACTCCCTCTAATATCACGGAAGTTATTATGTGATGTCTTAACAGATATCCTACCATCTTACCCCTTATTCTTGTCATTTTTTTCCACATATTCCTTACCTCTCCGATTCTGCACAGAACCTTCTCATTCCTTACCTTATCAGTCCAACTAATTTTCAACATTCTTCTGTAGAAGGACATTTCAAATTCTCACAGTCCCTTCTGTTGTGGTTTGCCCATAGTTCACGTTTCACTAACTTGCAATGCTGTATTCCAAACGTACGCTTGGAGAAATTTCTTCCTCAAATTAAGCCCTATGTTTGATATCAGTAGCCGGCCGGTGTGACCGATCTGTTCCATGCACCACAGTCTGAAACCTCGCGACCGCTACAGTCGCAGGTTCAAATCCTGCCTCAGGCATGGATGTGTGTGGTGTCCTTAGGTTACTTAGGTTTAAGTAGTTCTAAGTTCTAGGGGACTGATGACCTCAACAGTTAAGTCCCATAGTTTTCAGAGCCATTTGAACCTACTTTTTTATATCTGTAAACTTCTCTTGGGGAGGAACACTCTTATTGCCAGTGCTGTTCTGCTTTTGATATCCTCCTTGCTCCTTCCGTCAGAGGTTATTTTTCTGCCTAGGTAGCAGAATTCCTTCAGCTACTTCGTGACCATCAGTCTTGATGTTACGTTTCTCGCTGTTCTCCCTGACTTTCCTCTTTCTTCAATTTACTCTCAATCCATATTCTGTACGCACTAGCCTGTTCATTTCATTCAGAGATCATGTAATTCTTCTTCACTTTCACTCTGGATAGCAATGTCATCAGCGAATAGTACTAATGATATCCTTTCACCCTGACGTTTAATTCCACTATTACACTTTTATTTTATTTCTGTCAATGCTTCTTCAAAGTCTAGCTTGAGCAGTTGGGGTAAAAGATTATACCCACGTCTTACCCCCTTTTTAATCCGATTACTTCGTTCTCGGTCTTCTAGTCTTATTGTTCCTTCTTGGCTCTTGCACATATTGCATAACACTCATCTTCCCTTGTAGCTTACCCCTATTTTTCTCAGAATTTCAAACATACTGCACCATTCGTCTTTGTCGAACGCTTTTTCCAGGTCGATAAATCCTATCAATTCGTTTTGATTTTTCTTTAGCCTGGTTCAGATGGTTCCGATGGCTCTGAGCACTATGGGACTCAACTGCTGAGGTCATCAGTCCCCTAGAACTTAGAACTACTTAAACCCAACTAACCTATCACACACACCCATGCCCGAGGTAGGATTCGAACCTGCGACCGTAGCGGTCGCGTGGTTCCAGACTGTAGTGCTTAGAACCGCTCGGTCACAGCGGCCGGCTCTTTAGCCTGGCTTCCATTATCAACCGCAACGCCAGAAATGCCTCTCTGGTGCGCTTACCTTTCCTACAGCCAAGCCGATCGTCATCTAACAATCCTCAACTTCCTTTTCCATTCTTGCGTATACTACTATTTTCAGAAACTTGGATGTCTGAGATGTTAAGCTCATTCTGCTATAATTCTCGAACTTGTCGCCTCTTTCAATCTCTGATTTGTGTGGATTATGTGTCTTCGAAACTCAGATGGCATGTCGCTAAAGTCAGTCATTCTACAAACAAACATGAATACCCGTTGTTTTGAAATTACGGTGGAATTTTATCTATACCATATGCCTTATTCGATCTGAAGTCTTCCAAAGCTCTTTCAAATTCTAATTCCGGATCCCCTTTCTCTTGTATACCGACTTCTTTTTCTTCTTCTATGTCATCAGATAAATCTTGCCCCGTATAGAGGCCTTAATTGTTCTCTTTCCACCTATCCGCTCTCTCTGCCCTTAACTGTGGGTATCTACTTGCACTCTTAATGTTTTGTTTTGACTTTCCTATATGCTGAGTCAGTCCTTCAGACAATCATTTATTTTCGATTTCTTCGCATTTTTCCTGTAGTCATTTCGTCTTAGCTTCCCTGCACTTCTTATTTATTGATCAACGACTTGTATTTCTGTACTCCTGAATGTCCCCGAACACTTTTGTACTCCCTTCTTTCATTGATCTTCTGTTACTCGTGGTTTCTTTGTACCCATGTTTTTCTCTCCAGCTTCTGTGATTGGCCTTTTTTCACATGTCCATTCCTCTTCAACTGTACTGCCTACTGAGCTATTACTTATTGCTGTATGTACAGCCTTAGTATTTCTGTACCCCACTTCTTTGCGTATTGATTCTTCCTGACTAATCTCTCAAACTTCAGCCTGCTCTTCATCACCACTAAATTGTGATCTGAGTCTGTATCTGCTCCTGGATACGCCTTACAACCAGTCTCTGATTTCAGAATCTCTGTCTGACCATGATGTACTATAACTGAAACCTTTCCGTATCACCCGACCTTTTCCAAGTATACCACCACCTGTTGTGATTCTTGAACCGAGTATTCGCTAGTACTAGCTGTAATTTATTACAGAATTCAGTTAGTCTTTCTCCTCTCTCTTTCCTCGTCCCAACCCTTATTCCCCTATAGCCGTTTCTGGTACTCCTTTCCTTACAACTACATTCCAGTTCCCCTTGACTTTTAAATGTTCGTCTCCCTATAAGTACTGTATTACCCATTCAATATCCTTATAAACTTTCTATACCTGTTCAATTTCGGGTTGTGACGTCGGTATGTAAACCTGAACTATCGTTGTCAGTGTTGTTTTGCTATCGATTCTGGTAAGACCAACCCTATCACTGAAGTGTTCACTGTAAAATATTCTTCGTCCTACCCATCTATTCATAACGAGTCATACTTCCGTTGTACTAGTTTCGCCTGCTGTTTATGTTACTCTATATTTATCTGATCAGACATCCTTGTATTTCCATTTCACTTAGTCACCGCTACTGTATCTAGATTGAGCCTTTGCATTTCGCTTTTCTGACCTTCTAGCTTCCCTGCTACATTCAAGCTTCTGGCATTCCATTCCCCGACTCGTAGACGTTAACCTTTCGTTGATTGATCACTCTTTTTCACATGTTTATCTTCCCCATGGCAGTCCCCTCCCAGAGATCCAATTGGGGGACTATTCCGGAAAGTTTTGCCAATGCAGAGGAGAGATCATGATGGCACTTTTTCAATTATAGGCCACATGTCCTGTGGATAAAAGTTACGTTTCTTTAATGCTATGGTTTCCATTGCTTTCTGCATTCTCATGCAGTTGATCGTTGCCGTTTCCCACACCAAGGACAAGGGAGTGTCCTGAACCTCTGTCCCCTCCTCCGCCTACTTTGACACGGTCGTTGGCAAAGTGGGGGTGAGACTGGAATACAGCCAACGAACAACTGAGGACATAATGTGTAAGTGCCAGTCTGTGATGGGTAGGATAGTATAGGAAATATAGGGCAGAAATTACTGGCGGGCTGTATCATATCTCTCAGAGGCCGCGAGAAAGAAAAAAAGAAATCCAGGTATATGAGTTTGTCCATTCAACGCGTGCTTAAAGATCTGCCAGAATCCGAATTTACTTCCCCCCTGTACAAAAGGAAGAGAATAAACTCTGATGGCGGAATACTGGCAGTTGTATGAAGATGTCCGGCAGCGATAAACGTTGCGCGAGAGAGCACTACATGTCATCGATGGTAAACGGTGTCATATAGGCACGCTACGCTGCCTGATCGGGGCCTGCGTTATTAACGAGGATTGACGTACCGTGAAATTGCTGCCCGCATGGAGCGTAATACCCCTGCGGTGCCGTGTACATGGAAGGCAAGCGTCGAAAATGTTTAAACGTTTGGTGATACCAGGCTTTTGGCAAGGTCTTTTATCAGTGATGTTTCACTATGTTTTCACTTAGAGACAGATTCAGTTGTTCGTGGTTTCACTGAGACACTCACGAATTCTGTGTGCAAATTATAAATAGCTGTAGAAATGTATATAAAAGGGAAAGTATGGCCATCCTTTTGGAAACCACTTTCCGACATCTGCAATCGCTGACTGGATGTGTAATGCTACATGACATTTACTGCCATATTGGGTCCTTCTGTTACGTGTAGGGCCAGGACATGTGGCGCGCGTTTAGAACTGGACGCAAAGGTGAATGGCAAACTAAGTAAAGTGCTTATCGAGACTGAAGATAATTAATCAAGTTGTCAGCAATTGAAACAGAAGTAGATGTGTAGTGTACTGGACATTTCGTCGATACTAAAGACCTCTCCTCTAACCGTGTAAAAATTTAGATTGCCGAGATTAAAAGTGTCTAGTGGCAGATTTCCATTTCCCGTAATTAATAGCCAGTGTCAGTTGTACATGGAGAGCTGCGGGGGAATGCTGCGAAACAACGTGTAAGGGGAACCATAACTTTTTGCTATCACCCCAAATGTGTAGGAATGAGTTTCTCTTAGACTGCAATTAAATTTTTTTATTTTTTTCATTGTAATATGTCTATTTTATTGTAATATGTCTTCATTTTAAATGAATCGGATAAGCGACACTCATTCAGTGCAATAACCAGTACAATGCATGTAGAAGGGCGGTTTAATAAGATCTGTTGTGTGTTACAGGACGTGATTTTTCTTCTGTTACTACAGAAATTCAAGTCTTTCCGTTTTCACATGAAGTGCAGGACAGCAGAATGCGCGACGATTTTGAGATGGGCCACGCTAGCCGTCATGCACCGAAGGCCGATTCTCACGTAATTTAAATTCTCGCCTTGTCCCCGTAGAGAAGTGAGCATTGCATTCTGCGCATGTTGTCAGAATTAAGCTGGAATTGTCGCTTGATCTCGGGACTACGTTGCTTGTTTGAAACCAATTCACATTGGCCGACACGTCACTTCACAATTCGTGTCACGTCAAAATATTTCATAATGCATTTCAAATGGCGGCATTCACACAGGCTGTCAACGGCCCGTGACGTCACATCACGGTACGTCGAGCTTTCTCGGGAAGAAAGTTTTAACAGTCTCGTCGTCTGCTAACAACGTCAAGTTAACCTACCTTCGTCGCACTTGCTCATATTATAGGAGTGGCCTTCGTGATTTTTGTGTTCTTAATATTTATTTTATTATTATGATTTGCTTTTGTGGCAAAATTGCAATTGTTCCATGATGACCTGAATATTTTTTTCATTCACTGTTCTTACACAGACGAAGTCAGATCTCTGAAACTGAAAAATTATTTAGCTTCTTCAATATCAGAACAGAGCTGGCTCACACAATGTACACATATTAAAAAAAAGTTTTGCATCATTTCGGTTCCGAGGGTTCCGGAACATGTACAGAAAATTGGAATAGAGATCAACATAAACATCATTTCTGCCCTTTTTATTGCTCATGAAAACCACACCTACAGCGAGGCCTTCAGAGGTGGTGGTCCAAATATCTGTACACACCGGTGGCCGGCCGCGGTGGCCGAGCGGTTCTAGGCGCTACAGTCTGGAACAGTGCGACCGCTACGGTTGCAGGTTCGAATCCTGCCTCGGGCATGGATGTGTGTGATGTCCTTAGGTTAGTTAGGTTTAAGTAGTTCTAGGTTCCAGGGGACTGATGACCACAGATGTTAAGTCCCATAGTGCTCACAGCCATTATTTTTTTAATGCCAAAACAAAACACCGCAACGTTGGCCGGTTTTGGGTCATCTAGCAACAGTTACGTACTTTTTTTTCGAAGTGATAATTAAAACTTTATGACTACCCTTTGTGTGTGAGTATACTACTACAGAAGTCTGTTGACATTACGTAGGCGAAAAAATATATCACATGAAGCTAGATAACATATGATTAAGATATCGTGAGGCTAAATATTATTATGAGGATAGGTGTTGTGGTTCTTTGACAGTTTGGCACGATTTTTAAATTAACACTTTGGACAAATTGAGCGGGAGAATTGGCGCGTGTGCCTGCTAAAACAGGCGCCGCAATAAACTTCAATAGGGAGTGACAATGGAGGGTGGAGTACACGGGAATTAGCAGAGTGCTGTGTCATCATTAGTGGCGTTTACAGTAATTGCCTAACAGGCTGCTCTCTGAATCGCCTCTCTGAAAGCGGTGTCGTGCGTGCGCGGTGGCGAACGAGTTACAAGGTGTGGTAAACGCAGCCTGGCGGCCGTCCAGACTGTCCTGACACGCTATTCAGGCCCGGGGCGTCGCCAAAGCCAATACGGCAAATCAAAAGCCGTCTCTTCCATCTCCCAAGTCACCAGCTGCTGCTGGCCGAGGCAGCCTCGCCAGCGCCGAATGACCGACGTTGGCACCTACCAGCTAGCCTCACACTACATTAGAGCTACCTTCGTCTACTACGTGCTCCGGCTGCGATGAACATTATTAATTGGGGGCAATAACTAATTTGGCCTGAGCACAAATTACGCACCACCAACTAACAAGCTCGGAATTAATCTGTGCCTCCACTGGGTTGCGCATAATCATTAGACAGATCATAAACTCCAATACGGAAATTTGAGGGTGCTCCAGGGACTTACGAATATAATGAAGCCCCTCTAAAAAAGCGTGTGAATGTGCAAATCTGTATCACGCGGATAATCATGATCGGAATTTGTTCAGTGCAGTCTACTAATTCGATAGTGTGGGTTACGGATGACAGTGGACGTGAGTGGAAGGAAAAAAGAAATGAAATGAAATGATCGTATGGCATTGTTGGCCGGGAGGTCCCATTCGGGGAAGTTCGGCCGCCAACTGCAAGGAAAAATTGACGAAGAAGAAGAGAGGTGGGGAGGGGGTTGGGGGAGTGGGATGATTCATATCGTCTCTATTCTGCACTCGCCCGAATTCTTTTGCGATAGCTAAATGACATCACGTTGAAACATCTTTACTTGCGATTCCCAATTAGGTAGGTGGATTTTCATTGTCGGGGTCTATTCACTTGTCCGCAGAGAAGAGACAAATGACCAGATCATGATGAGAGCAGACGCAGTTTACAGATAAGGCTTACTGTTACGCTCTCATTTTTTGCCACCATTACGACACACATCAGCGTACTAAATAAACGGTGAGTGTGTTTAAATACTAAAATCTTCGAGGTTATAATTTCTTAACGTTAAATCTAGTATTTCGGGTAACTAGCAAAAAAAAAAATCCTGGGATACGGTACTGCAATAATTTGACAAGCACGACAGGCGGTGTAGTAAAACTCCAGACCACAAAACGCTCCCCGAAACAATACCAACTGCAGTATAGTGTACAAGATAAATGCCAAAAAAGTAAACAAAGGATAACAGAAAAGAAACATCAATTGAAGCATAAATGTGGAGACAGCAGAAAGCGGATGTTTTCCGTACTACGTTTTCTCAAATGCGCCGTTCGCTGTAGCCGAGCGGTTCTAGGCGCTTTAATCGGGAACCGCGCTGCTGCAACGGTCGCAGGTTCGAATCCTGCCTCAGCCATGGATGTGTGTGATATCCTTAGGTTAGTTGGGTCTAAGTAGTTCTAAGTCTAGGGTAATGATGACCTCAGATTTTAAGTCCCATAGTGCTTAGAGCAATTTGAACCATGTACTCCAGATATGAACCCAACGGAATATTTGGGGTAAGTTAGAAAGAAGACTTCGCTCATGACGGCAACTTCGTGCATCAGCACCTTCTCTTACTTCGGCTCTTGAGGAACAATAGGCTGCCATTCCTTCTAAGACATTCACACGCCCCGTTGACAGCACCTCCAGCGGAGTTCAAACCATCATATACTGTTCACACCGCATATTAAAGTCGACTAACAGAAGTCCGTATACTTTTGGCGAGATAGTGTGTTTAGCACTAACCTTAAATAATGACAATGGAAGCTGCTTAATTTATATGCAAATCATATTAAATATGTAACTGCATATGTTTTTCAAATTACTACATTAGTTCATGCACGTTAGACGGCACTGAGATTGCAATATCGCAAAGAAATAGCTGATATGTAATGGAACTGGTGACACAGGTAACTACAGCACTTTCCATAAATCAATGGAGAAACACAAGAATGAAAACAACTAAAAACTGGTACGTCCCAAATGTAATCAAACAAAGTGGAAGTACATAACACACGACGCACGCCGAAGAGCGACGGAAAGTAGTTACAACAAAATATACATTCACCACAGAATATTACTGAAAAGTACAAAACCTGTGTGCCACCCTGGTACAATGGAAATAACGCTAATATCGAGTACGATTAAACAGAACAGCGATAGATCACGTACGAGTAAGTATCATACGGTTCATGCCGGGGTCAACGAGTTCCACACGAATCTAACTACAGTATCTCTGCATAGCTGTTCTCAGTCTCAGTTATGGTGAGAGCTGCGAGCGGCCCATGGTAACATGAAACCACGCCTTCACTTCCCACACGCCCCTTCCAAGCACCATAATATCTGAATAGTTTCGTAGGGGTTCAGGTCGGAGAACGATCTGTAAGCTAACCTCTCAAGCGTTTATCGTAGACAATATTGTTCTGTTATCGAATCATGATTAAAATTATGAACCTGAGCATAAAAGATGCTATCTCTAGAATCTTACACCACCACAGTTCCAATGGTAAAGGCACCAAGATCTTTCTACTCACCTAAAGACGTGTCATTTCACGCACAAAAATGTTTTGTTACGGCTTTTCGGTAAATCTAAGCTTGTGTGCTATGTCCTAGGATTCGTTTCGCTTGTCATCAGCAGTATTAGCACTCTGACACTATTTTAATCGCATGTGTTTGTAGTGTATTTGTATTTAGGCGTTGTTCTGTCGCCTCCGATGCTTGTTCATGAAAGACAATAGTTCTTTTCCAACAACGCTTTCGAGAGCGACAGGATAAAATAATATTTCCTACAGTTCGGATAACGTAACATTATTTAAGTGATGCCTCGCTTTCATTCCCCTTTTATGCAACTTTTCCATCATTGTCGTGCTAAACACTGGGTTATGTCAATGAAATAACGCTGATTTAAATTGCTAGTACATCTGACGTACCATAAACTCTAATACCACGTACATTTGTTTTGCATAGTGACTGTGTATGTTGATACGAATGAGTCTGTAAATAGGAATTTGTCCATTCAGCTTTGACATTCGTTGTTCGATATGTATTATGATTGAGCTCTATTAGCACAAATCAGCTTGTTTTATATATGCATTCAGCAAGCTGTATGGTAAGAGGTACTTCAGTTAGCAGAATTATTTGCCCCCCCCCCCTTCTCCTACCCTTTTCGTTTTGATAATGGCGCATGGGAAGAAGTATCGTCAGTAAAGCTTTCGCATGAGATGAAATTTCACTATATTTATCGTCGTGAAACCTTCTCGAGACGTGTGAGAAGGAAGCAATATTTCTTTTCAAAAGCCAAAGGGTATACGTCTTACATGCAAGGACGTACCGTGAGGTACTGTTAATAATTACGTTTAGGATGAGGGTTTTCATTTACGTTTGACTAGTGTTCATTGTGCCCTCCATCGGACACACGACAAACCTAAAGACGATAGGAAAATTCGTCCCATACTTTCGCAAACATGTTTGGAATTAATGTGTTCGTTTGAAGTTTTTGGTAGGGAAAGTATTCTAGGAAATCCCCACAAAAATATAAATTCTTTGGTATCGCTTTCCTTATTAGAGAAGACACAGAAGTACTGGCCCAGTTTAATTCACGGTCCATGGCCCAATTACGAAAGTGAGTGATGGTCTCAGTGGCACAGAGGAACAGCTGAAGTCACTCAAATGAAACTAGGCTACAGAGTCTGATGGCTTACTGATAATAGGGAATTTGCAGCTGAGTTAGCTGCTATTATAACCACAATATACCGTATATTCTTTGAACAAAAATGGCACCCCGTGATTGGAAGAACGCGCAGGTCGCAACCGTCTACAAGAAGCACCAACACAGAAGTGATCCACCAACGACCGTCCACTGTCATTGACCGCAATCTGTTGTAGAACCCTAGATCGTATTCTGAGAGCAAATATAACGAGTCATCTTGAACAAATGACCTCCATGCCAACCAGCATACGTTGCCAAAATAACGATCGTGCAATATCCAACTGCGCTTTATATTAAAGCAGTGAGGTCAGTTTCACTAAAGCTTACTATTTCACTAAAGCTTATTAACAAAACAATAGGATTTTTTTAGGTATCGAACAAAATTTGTGACTGAATTAAGGGTTGTTTGAGAGGCAGGATGTAGCCTATTATCTTTGATGTAAAGTGCTGTGTCGGGCCACGTAGCCCTCCAGTGCTACAGTAATGCGTCACAGGTTGCATATACCCAAGAGGGCAGGAACCACGACAATGAAAGCAAAACAGTGTTTGCCAGAGCAGCAATGAATAATAAGCCATGTTAGGAAGAACAACTCCGAGCACCAGGCACTCGCCTCGCCGACAGTAGGCCACAGCATCGCTCCTGGGAGGCAGGCCCAGGGCGTACCCGTTTGCATCTGCCACGTCACGTAGCCGCAAATACACTGTTCAAATGAATTAGGAGAACACCTGTATCGACGTTCGGTACGTTAAATTTATTTTGATACAGGCGGTACCTATGGCCTTATTGCATTTTTTGAGCTCTTCGCTTCCTATGTAGGCAACAACCAAAATCATTCGCCATAAATTGATTGTGTTATGGGTTCTGTACCATGCGACACCTCAAATATAAGTGAGGACCTGTGTCCCAGTGTTTTCTAGTAAGATACGCAGATCGCAGTTGTCATTTGTGGGCGTTGTACTCAACGAAGTACACGCAATGCATCTATGCATCTTAAGTCAGTGAAAACTGCGGAAAAAAAAGGTTGGGCATTCAGTCATGTTTCTGTAGGTGACAATGCCTCTCCATGTGTCATCTATAGGGTGCAGACGCGCTGCGAGGAGGCAGGTCAGTACACAGGGCAAGTTCGAAAAAGTCGTAGAGGCATCACAATCCTATGTGATGAGCGATGTCTGGCCATCGCATTGTTGCGGCGTTGTGATGATACCGCCAGAGCACTGCAAGACGATCTCAGAAGGTCTGTTTGAGCCGCTGTGTCCCATAAGCTTGCTTATGAACACACCAATATTTAGAGACGAGTGTTATTGGTCTCTTCTTCTCGCTGGCATTTTGGTTGTGGTGCTTTCGGTCTGGTGACCGAATTCAGGTAGTTGGTTCGTTCGTCGGCTGTCTGTCGGTTGGGTTGCCTTCCGATTAAGAGATTGTTGGTCAGGCTGCTTGTCTCACCTAAACGGGCGTTAGTGCCACAATCCTAGGCCTGCTCTCGGAAACTTCTGAGCGCTGTTCTGACTCTGTTACATAGTAACTTCCCTGTTTGAGTTTTAGTTGTTTCGTTGATGTGTGGCCTTCAGCCGAGTTTTTAAATATCTTCAAGTATTGTTCTTCTCTTGCCCTTTAGGCATAAGATTTTTATTCCTTAGCCGGTTGGTGTGGTCGAGCAGTTCTAGGCGCTTCAGTTTGGCACCGAGCGACCGATACGGTCGCAGGTTCGAATCCTGCTTCGGACATGGATGTGTGTGATGTCCTTAGGTTAGTTAGGTTTAAGTAGTTCTAAGTTCTAGGGGACTGATGACCTCAGATGTAAAGTCCCATAGTGCTCAGAACCATTTGAACCATTTTTTGTAAAATTTGTTATATGGGTCTTTTAGCCGAATTTTACACCAAATCTTTTAAGGCCTTAAGCCGTTAAATTATTGTGTTGATGTGTGGCCTTCAGCCGAGTTTTAATATCTCTTAAATTAATGTTCTTATCTTGTTCTTAAGGCATAAGATTTTGTTGCTTTTGAATGGGCCTTCAGCCGAATTTTGCATTCAGTGTTTTGTTATAAAGCCTTCTTCCTTTTGACTGAAAATCTTCTTATTCTTTAATATGGGACCTCCAGCCAAGTTCCATTAAAATCAAATTGCTAAGGCCTTCAGCCGATTAGATTGGGGATTTAGAAAATATTCTTGGGTGAAACCTCCAGAAGAACTTTGCATTTCAATTTTTGATTAAGTCTTGTGTGTTCCATTTTAAGTGGGGCCTTCAGCCGATCTAAAGTTAATCAAGAAGGTCGACGAAAGTTTTTAGTGTTTTGCAGTCTTGCCGTAATATTGTGTGTTGATAAATAAAGGTTGTATGTTGAGTGCAACTGACAGAAACCTGGTTTGGCCCCTTTCCACAACTTAACCCGCTCTGGCCTGCTATCCCAGGCATTTCAAGTGTACAGATGATTTGTTGTGTTCTTAATTTGTGTAAGATAAAGGTATACTTCGGTAACACATCCAGTTCTCAATTATTGCTCAATGGAGCATGGCAGACGCCCAAGTCATGTTCCTCTAATTATTTTGAGCCGTATAGCTAGTGAGCAATTAATCTACCTTGTGGTACTGAAGCCTTCTCCCCGGCTCAAAACTAGCAGCTGCAACCAACCAGCCAGCCAGCCAGCCAGCCAGCCAGCCAACCAACCAGCCAGCCAGCCAACCTGGGAACCTGGGATTGTCACTATATGGGGCTATTTGAAGCCGCCATAAAGTCCTCGTGTTGGCAACGTAGAGATTTGGCCTCTCGATTTTCAGGGCATCGAAGACTTTGATATCACGGCTTGTATTGTGGTTGTATTAGAAACAGTCGTTTGACTGTGTGGTCCTTAAGACTACAAGACATCCTCAGCAAACATTTAAACTTTGACATGAACTATCAGTGTTAAATAAGACAGAGACCTCGACTTATAAACTACGTTTTTGATTCTTGTGAATTTATGCTCCAAGATGAAGAAGACTGGATTTTTGTTACCTGCAGTAATCTTCTTCATTATCTAAACGGGTGTTAGTTTCTCCACATCGAACCTGATGCGGGCCACTTCAAATAGTCATTGTCAGATGCTCCCTAGGAAACTGTTCTGTATGTATATGAGCTGGAAGAATATATTAATAGTTACTGAGACTTTTTGCAAATGATGCAGTTATCTGTAATAAAATATAATTGAAAATGCCGCAAAAATATCCAGTAAGATCTTCATAACACTTCAAAGTGGTACAAATTTGGCAACTTGCTTTAAATGTACATAAACGTGAAACTGACGACAGAAAAGTATTGTCCTCCGATTGCAATTTCAACGAGTCACTACTGGAGTCAGTCTCTCGTACAAATACTATCGTGTAATAGAGATACGAGATGGAATAAGATAAGAAAGGTGGCGCACTTCTTTTCATTGACAGGATAGTGCGAAAACCCAATCAGTTTACGAAGGATACTGATGCAAATCTGTTACTGTGTGTGACCCATGCCAACCACGAGAAAGAGGCGATAGTGAACGTGCAGCATACGAAGAAGGGCGAGACGAATTGTGATAGGTTCGCTTGACACAGGTGAGAGTCTTACGAAAATGCTGAAAACCTAACTGGATAGTCACTTCTGCGCCAACTATCGCGTAAATACCTACTTACAAAGTTTCGAGCACCAGCATGAAGTGAAGAATGTAGAGACATTCTTCAACCCAATACGTATCACTCCGTAGAAATCCCGAAGACAAAACTAGACTAATTATAGCATTCACAGAGGCATGTAAGCAGTAATTCTTTCCGCGCTTCATACGCTACTGGAAGGAGAAGGTACCGTAACATGTGATCTGCTGCTATGTAGCCTCTGCTACGTAATTCACAGTGGCCCGCAGAATATGTCTGTATGAGTATATCAGGATATTAGAGGCCAATTGTGCAATGAGAGATACACTGGTTGGACAAAAATATGGAAACGTCAACACACAACACATTGCCACGCCTAATACAGTGTAGGAAACCCGTTGGCATTCAAAACAGCTTTCTGTGGTCTCGGAATGGATACATACAGGTCCTCAATGGTTTTCAAGGAAATCTTACACTATTCTTCCTGCACTTTTGGGTAACGATGATAGAAGTGGATAGTCTCCAAAGTAGACCAAGATGGCTCAATAATGTTGAGACCCTATGAATGCGGAGGCCAGGACAGATGCAACTATTAAGGTGTGTGAACAGGGGCCGTGTCACTTTGGAACACAGCATCACCACTGGAGAACAAACATTGTACCATTGGATGGACCTGATCAGCCAAAATGGTCACACTATCCTTGCCAGTAGCGCGATCTTGCAGAGTCGCCATGCGGCTGATGGGATATTACGATATAGCTCTCCAGATAATTACGGAATCCCTGCCATGTTTCAGTTTTAGCAAGAAGTAGTTTGCATTGTAGGCTTGGGACGGTGTGCGCCAGACCTAAAGTTTTTAACAGTAAATGCACACTCATCCGATCAAACAACTTACTTCCATTGTTCCATAATCTAGATTTTATGGCTTCGGCATCACGTTTTTCTGTTACGGTGTTTTGCATTACTGATGTGTGGTTTTGAAAGTCTAGCTCGCCCTGCAATTCCCAGCGTATGGAGCGCCCTTCGTATTTTTTGGGTTCTGACCGGGTTCACGTGTGTGACATTCAGCTCTGCAGGTACTTTGCAGCCGTCAACTTCTTGTTCTTCGTCACAGTCCTCTTTAATGCCCGTCTATCGTGATCACTCAACACACATTTTCGTCTGCTTTATGGCTTAGTGGATGATGGTTCTCCGTTTTAGTTGTACGCGGTATAGATCTTCGACACGGTGCCTCTCGAATCACCAATCGCTTCGGGTACCTAGGTAACCGAAGTACTCACCATACGAGCACCAGCAGTTTGCCCACATTCCAGTTCACTTATCTCTGACATGATGCACTCACGATTACATCGAACACTGTTCCGACCACGACTAACACTTGCAATACATTGAGGACATAGCACAGGTGCCGTTCCTCGTCAGATGTTAAAGCGTCACCTTCAGGCTTCCCCGCATTTGCATTTACTTTCAAGCATGCATTTTTATGTGGTACTTCCACATTTTTATTCAACCACTGAAGCTGACAAAAGCTACAGTACAACAAAACTGGACTCGAATTCCCAACCCTGCTTTCCAAAGGCTTTCTCTTAAACAACTGAGCTATGTAGCCACCACTGACGACGGCACAGGTTTACTTCCCCCAGTACCTTGCTCCTACCTTCCAAACTTCACACAGGTTTTTTGGTGCAAACTTTGCTGTTGAAGCTCTTCTGAAAGACAGGACATTGCGGACTAATTCCTTTGCCACAGACGAGGCGTTTGTTTCCAGAATACCGTTTTTTCCAGTAGTGTTACACCGGCAAAGTGTGCGAGAGAACTTGTGTGCAGTTTGGAACAAAGGAGGGAGAGAGAGAGAGAGAGAGAGAGAGAGAGAGAGAGAGAGAGAGAAAGAGAAAGAGAGAGAGAGATAATGGCTGAAGTGAATCTGTAAGGGTAAGTCGTGGGTCGTGCCTAGATAGCTCAGTCGGAAACAACAGTTTCCGCAAAAGGCAAAGTTTTGGCCTCGAGTATGGCACATAGGTTCTTTCAGTGTAACTAGGTCGAAGGGTAAGAAGCAGCGTGCTGTGGTCTAATTTCTAATTCGAAGAATTCGTCCAGACGTGGAGCACTCTCTCCTTCAGCGTGCCACACTACACACGGGCGCGGTGACATCCGATGCCTTGGGTTCACTGTCATCGATCATCCACCATAGAGTGGTAGCTTGACCCCATCTAATTTTGATGTGTTTCCAGAACTTAAATAACGCTTGGAGGACTTTCCTACGGTGGTGCTGAAGGGGTGCAGAGAGAGGTCAAACTGTTGCCCCATCAAAAAGTCAAACATTCTACTGTGACGGCATCAACAAACTTGTCTCTGGTTGAAATAAATGTGCTCCGCGCCAGGATGACTACGTTGAGAAATAAATATCTAGACATGAAGAATAAAGGTATAGAATGTTAACAATATTTATTTTATGTAAACAGCCTTAAGAGTTTTTAGATAAGAAATTCGGAGACGTTACTTTTCAGCAGGATCTCGTATTTTACTTTCCATTCACGTCTGAGAACACAACGTCGCGACTTTCCGGTTCGACACACAGTAAATGTATGACGCTGTGCGGACGACAGCCAAGAGCGTTGGAGCGCTCACGTACCTTGCTGAAGTTGACAGGTCTTATATCACGGAACACGGAACATTGTGGTCCATTGTGTGTAACGCCTATAAAAGCTGGATAACGGTTGTAAGGAAAACAACCACTAATTCATGTCAGAGAAGGCCGTATTCAACGATTTGGTGCTTCTTTCGCAACTGCGGCCTGTACATGTTATACTGAAATGAGACTTGTATGTTTTAAGGGGCTTAGACCATTTTGGATGATCTAGTCCATCCTACATTATAGTATTTGTCCCCAGTAATGATACTGTGTTCCGTAACGACAAACCCTTAAAAAATTTCGAATATTTCCATAGTGGCAGTGCTAACTGAGACTAGTAGAACGAATCAAATAAATACGAGTCCGGAAATGCAAATTTAAACAGATATGATCACTTACTCATAGGAAGCGCGAATTTGAGCACAGACGTTGCACGGCCAACAGGGGCTACACTGCTGGCCATTAAAATTGCTACACCAAGAAGAAATACAGATTATAAACTGTTATTCATTGGACAAATATGTTATACTAGAACTGACACGTGATTACATTTTCATGCAGTTTGGGTGCATAGATCCGGAGAAATCAGTGCTCAGAACAACCACATCTGGCCGTAATAACGGCTTTTATAAGCCAGAGCATTGAGTCAGAGCTTGGATGGCGTATACATGTACAGCTGCCCATGCAGCTTCAACACGATACTACAGTTCATCAAGAGCAGTGACTGGCGTATTGTGACGAGCCAGTTGCTAGGCCACCATTGACCAGACGTTTTCAATTGGAGAATGTGCTGGCCAGGGCAGCAGTCGAACAGTTTCTGTATCCAGAAAGCCCCATACAGGACCTGCAACATGCGGTCTTGCATTATCCTGCTGAAATGTAGGGTTTTGCAGGGATAGAATGAAGGGTAGAGCCACGGATCGTAACACATCTGAAATGTAACGTCCACTGTTCAAAGTGCTGTCAATGCGAACAAGAGTTGACCGAGACGTGTAAGCAATGGTACCCCATACCATTACGCCGGGTGATACGCCAGTATGGCGATGACGAATACACGCTTCCAATGTGCGTTCACCGCCATGTCGTATAAATTTTTGATCTTTCAGAAGTTGCGTATCACCAAGCGTCTTAAAAATTGTGATGAATGTTGTAGGTAGAAATACGTCACTGTGAATAAGTTGATAATCAAGAAAGTAGTGGCGATAGTTCATTTTTATTTTCTACTGCTTTTCATAACTTTTATCATAGTTCTGTTCATCCATAACTCTTATTGTATGCTAGTTACACTGTCTATTCGTTTTCCAAGTCTCCTTTCGTGTCCAACCAGTAAGCCTGTGTTATATACGGCCCCTAAGCGGTTAACTCGGCTCATTGTAAAGGGCAACAAAAAATTAATTTTTAATATTTCATATAATTATTCCCGAATTTAAAAATTTAAAATTCTGTCATAATAATTTTATTAAATGGTATAATCTTATGTTAGGTAAGACAAGTATTATAGTTAGAAATTGTGCATATTTCGTGAGAAAGATAACTACCTATAATACATTAATTCAGAATTTGAGAATGAGAGCAATTAGAGATTTTCAACAAACTTTACACATAATTTCAAACCTTTTCTAAACTATTTATTACTTGGTTGTCATCAAATATTTAACACATTAACTGATTTGTAGAGTAAGCACATATGTGAACCTGTTTTTCTTCTGGGACTTCGATTGTTTAAAGAATCAAGCGTGGGGTTACTGGTTTACGACTGTTTTGAAATTATCTTTGACTTATTTTATAGACCGTTTGAAAAACCAGTCCGTTTGCAGTGAAATAAGCTACTGAAACAGCTTAAATCTCCGTATAAATCAGTAGTTCCCAACTTGGAGGAATTATCCCCTAAAAACTAAGCTCTAAACTCCGTACGAACAGGCCTTGGAAGGCCCAACGGTACTTACGGCCGCCGTGTCATTCTAAACCCGCAGGCGTCACTTGATGCGAATATTTCGGGGCATGTGGGCAGCACACCGCTTTCACGACCATATGTCAGTTTACGAGCCCGGAGCCGCAACTTCTCAATCAAGTAGCTCCTCAGTTTGCCTCACAGGGCTGAGTGCATTCCTGATCTGTGGATAGTCAGCTTTCTTTTCTGATAAGGAGTTGCAGATAGCACTCACGTTGCACTTAGAATTAATTGCTTCTTCACGTTGTGAAAATGGCTGTTAGAAATAAGCAGTACCAATTCTCTCATTAGCTTGTGATAAGATAAAACACCTACAAAAACTAAATATTTACGTTTCATCACTTTAAAAATAAACATTCTCAAGTAAAATTCTTTTTCATTCCAAAGTTGACTTGAACTCTAATGTTGGTGAGCTGGGAGAGACTCAAGGCGTGTAGTAGCTACTGTTTGATTACACTCAGGGGTGATGGCTTCAGAAAGACTTTCTCACTTTTTCATGAATGTTTTTACGTAATAACCACTTTTATTTTACTGCTCTTTGAACACTATTGCTATTTCGTCTTGGAAGGTGTCGGTTATTCGGACTGACTCCGTTCAATTGTGCGCACAGACGCACTAGGCATATCTCTTTTCTTCTCGTGTGAAAGCAAATAGTCTGTCAGCAAGATTGGGCCAGGCGGCATTCCTCTGCCCGGCTCTCGCAATATCGCTGGGTAGTCTCGCTTGGTGTCTCCAGTAGCTCAAAGTCTTTGCCCTGTGAGAACCAATCAGAGGCAATGCAGCTGAAACTCTAGCTAAGTCAACATGTTTGAACAGGATGTTGCTCCTCGACTGGCTTTGGTTTAGTGTGAACATCTTGGTCATAGTTTGCGGCTAAGTATATGACTATATTTGTTTGGGATAATTAAATTTGAACACCTTTATCAAATAAACTCTCTCTCTCTCTCTCTCTCTCTCTCTCTCTCTCTCGCTCTCTCCTTCTCTCTCCCGCCCCCTCCATCTCTCCACTTCTCTCTACCTATACCCAGTAAAGACATTTGCAACATTTTTATTGGAATATTTCTTTGGTAATGTGATACACAGGTTGTTTTTGAATGCTATTTGAAACCAGCTTTGATAAACCACACCAGGTTTTCTATCATTTACACCACTGCGAACATTAGAATCTGTTTCTAGCACGATTTGATGTTTCTCTTCTCATTTCATTAAATGGCTTCCATTCTCTGACTTGGCAACTACATGGTTTAGGTGCTTGCGTCAGTAATGTGTTTCCTGCTGGTACCAGGTTCCTTTCTTATTTTTCGACCACAACAAGAAAAGCCGCTCCTTGACCTCGTCATGCATCACACTGCTGTCTCTCTTAGCTGTCGGAGCTGTCACCTAACTGACTGATCAGAGTTTGCTGATGATTTCGGTTTGGAGCAATAACGTCATCAGATAACTCTCTTTCCTCACTGTTTGTTAGGAGTCGAAATTTCTGCTTGCATATTTTCATAGTATGCAGCTGGCAAATAAATTGTCGAGCACGAGTTTTATATACAAGGTGAAACTCACTGCACAGTCATGCATTCATACAACAGCATTAGTGGTCAAAACCTATGGATATTCTTATTTCAGCAACTTTTAAACGAAATTCTTGCGGAAGAACCACCGTCTTCGTTAGAATTTACATGTCAGATTGTGTTATCTGGGAACGATAACCAAAATTTGGCCAAAAATCTTGGTAAAACTTCCTTCGAAATTGTAATTTAATGTTCAATAGTATTTTTCAAGGCGGTTTTAGACTTTTAGTCTCCATAGGCAACTTTAATGAGAGATTGCAGTAGAGTACAAAACCAACAAAAGAACCGTAAATTGCGAAAATGCTATCACCTACACAGTTCCACATGACTGTGAATCGCGAAATTAAGAAAATTATCGATCTTAACAATATCAACAGGGAGTAATAAGTATGAAGAATCAAGAAAAGAAGTTTAGCGTAAAGATATTATTACGTATTTGAGGTAACAGCTGTGCAAACCGTCATACACGGTACACAGCTTTAACCGCAGCCATCAGCCAGGCATTCCCTAGAGTGGCACCATATAGTTCCGCTATAAGACTTACAAACAGTTGCGTTATAAGACTTACTAACAGCCCTATCTATCTGCTGATAATTGTGTATAAGGCCACAGAGAGCGCCGAAACCAGGGACTATTTACTACATGCGCAAAACAGAGCACAGATGACGATTCATCCGATGATGTTTTTTTTTTCTTTTTATTCCACAAAAACAGTAACAAAAATGACTATCTTACAATGCAATGACACAAATAAGGTGACAGATAACTGCAGCCATAAATTACAGCATTCAAAGAATGAGGAATGATATTCAGTCTTTAGCAGTAGCACAGTTCAGTATGCACATTTTCTTCTTCTGCATCCTGTGGTTCCTCATCATCATTTCCCAGACCCAAATTAATCATTCAGTAAATCCTCGATGTGTGTTCATTCCAGGGTAAATTACGCGGACAGAAGAGCAGTCCCGAACAGCGACATCGCAAAGTCATTCAGGTGAACAAAAGCGGCCGCACACCTTCACTCGGCTGGTTGCCGACCAATCACCAGTAACAGATCAGCAGCTATCAATGAGTGACTATCGGACAGCCGATTCTTCTTGTTGAAGTATTTATCATATTTAAGCCTGAACAATAAACTGTCTGACGGCTGTCCAGACTGACCTATTACCTAGTCAATCATCGCTAAGACTACTTTCAAAACTTTTATTTCACTGCCACGCCTGTTCATCACATTTAGTTGAGTATCCATTGTACTTTATTTTAGTAAGTGATTATCAATGATTTCATATTGTGTTGCCCATCTTATCTGTTGGTTTTCACAGTGTGACGAGTCTGGTTATCAGCGTGCAAACGCGTTACTTTTAGACAGCAATTACTTTCCTGTGATAGGGGGTTCCCCTGCTGCTAGGTTTTATGATGGGCGCCAGACTTATTTGCTGAATACAACAGTATCTACTGTCTTTACGCTTTGCCTTTATTCGTTCCAGGATCTCGAGCGCCTTATCGCACCTTTAACAGTCGAAGGCTTCCTCTAGGTCGGTAGATGATGAGAGGGCATCCGGATTTTCTCTTTCCTTCCCTGAATAACCACAAGGTCAAAAATTCTTCTCTGCTAGCTATAATTTTTCCGTGTGTTCTTCTGTGTGTTAGACGTTAGAGTGACAGTACAATTGTACTCGTATTGCAGTTGCCATATCTTTTTCTATAGTGTAATAACTACAAATCTGAAATACCTCTTCTTACATAAATTTCGTACGTCTACTCAGTTGACCTTGGTAATAACTGTATCTCCCACATGTTTTAATTACTTTAGCGATTGCAAATTTTTTTTCAGTTTACTTGGTGCATTGTCAAACCCTGACTTTAATGGATATTCTATTACATGCACAAGGGTATTTTCCTGCTCTTTTGACCCCACTGTAGGAAATTACTTCTGAGTCGTACAGACCTTCCCTGTAACCTCGCCGTATTTTTGCCCACTTAGATTAAAGGAGTTTCTGAACAACAAGTAGTTTAAACGTACACTAGCGCATCTTCATTTTCCAGAGAGGTGATCCTCTCCGCTTTTAATTTTCCCTTAAAAACTACTTCATAGACGGTTCGTATTTTGTACATTACGCCTTATTGACTATGTGCGAAATGTAGCTACACTAGTTAAAATGTTTTTATTTTTATTTTCAACCAGTTATTTTTACAAAGACCGTTTTCGACCGTCTCAAAAGACCATCTGCATTGTCACTCTTCCTGTGCAGCAACTGCAAGTCCTAATTTTTATTTCTAGGTCTGAAGATGGACGTTTGTCACGTTGGAAACGGGTTATGTGTAAGGATAAGAGTAATTTAATTGTAAAATAAAATATTTTAACTGTCTTAAAAGTCACAGTTGTTTCCAGATGATATAAAAATAATCTCATAAGACAGATTGGTTCATACTGGATTCCGCAGCATCAGTAAATTCCTTTTGGTTAAGATCTATTATCCGTCTTGGCTATAAATTTTTGAAATAATTAAATTTTATTTCGCACTGCTAGCTAGTTTTAAAGTTTAGTCATTCTCAAGTGCAACATGCATACAGTAATGTGTGCGTATAATCTTAAATTAAAAATATTTGGACGTGTAGCTGTGCGTACTCGATGCATCTTACGGCCATAATTATCTTGATGAAACGTAACACTAAGTACTAGTGTTTATCTGCTTAATGATACTCGCGCTCCTGTTAGTATTAATGTTATGACGCTATTTGGAAGCTGAGTTAAGAGGCAGATTACAAATACGATCCCCGATTGGTAGAGGGATTCCATTCATACGCTCAAAATGCCATTCAGCGCGGTCAGCCGTCTCAAATGTGGGAAACAACAGACAATACTCTGAATGCGATTTTGCATTGAACTAAGACCTTGTGTAACTCACGGGGAGAACTGGATTTCAGTACCGGTGGTGGTCTGTTCATCCTATCTAGTAAAGCAGTTTGGTAGTAAAATGAGCCTTCTTGTTAACACCTGCTTCAAAATTACCTTCAAGGTTTCTCTTTCCACTGGATGGTTGGGAGTGCAGGTTATTTACAAGATTCATCACTGAAAGGTAACTCTTGGAAAACTGAATAAAAGTGGTACAGAATGGGGAGATAAAAAGACTGATTCTCAATCTGTACTGAAACTACAGTGGAACTAAGGAAGAAGTGATGTCCGAATATGTTCTCTCCATACATATTTAAGTAATTTTGCACAAAGTTCAGAACAAACAACAAAAAGCGGCACAAAAGAAATTACACAAATACATTTTATTCGATTTGCTGATGATATAACACTTGTGAAGTTCTGAAAAGGACGTGAATGGCAAAAATTCTGCCTCATGTCTTGGACAACCAAAAACGTAAAATAAATGCGGACAGGGCTAAAATAGTGGTGACAGATAAATCGAACAAACAAGTAATTACACGCAACATTTCAGGGACCTTTAACTTCGCGTTTGGTTGACGTCGTCGCCCCTATCATAGCACAAAGTTGTCCGCTATTTAAAGTTGGCAATGATCGGCAACGGTACGTGTCACTTGAACTGTGTTAGTTTAGTTACATCCATGACACACAGCGCCGAGAGTCTTCTTGGAGAGCATGAATTTCTTTTCTTTCTTGGGGGGTTCGTCCCGCTGTCTTAATATTGATTTGGCAGTCTTAGTTGCAGAGGGTGGCCATATGCCCTTCCTGCCACCACCCTAACCCCCCCCCCCCCCCCCCCCCCCCCGGGATGGAAGTAGTGTACCCCAGCTGTCTGTGTCTAGTGTAAGCCGTGGAACAGTGCGAACGTTTTCAAATGTCTGCAAGTCGTATAACTGAGGTGGAACGTGGGGACTAGGCCAGTATTCACCTAGTGGGATGTGGAAAATCGCCTAAAAACCCACGCTGGCCAGCATACCGGCCCTCATCGGTAATCCGCCCGGCGGATTCGATCTGGGGCCGGTGCTCTTGGAGAGGTGAATGGTAGCCTATATTCTTGACAAAAGGTGCACACGGCACCCTTACGTTCAGATGACTAGTGCACTAAGCGATCATGTCTTCACGGAATAAGACTCTTGCCTAGAAACTGTTGTGAACGAAGTATCGTAGCTGACAACTGAGGGATTCTGACATTACTTTTTAGGCAGTTGCGTCATGAAGAAGTTATGGAAATTACATGTGATATTCCCGTTTGTTTGGCGAGTGTATGTAAAGCGGTAACATAAAGGAGCAACGAAACCCATCGTCCTGGTGGACCTACACCGATCAGCCAGAACATGATGGCCCCCTACCTAATAGCCGGTATATCCGCCTTCTGCACGGCGACGCGTCGTGGCATGGAAGCAATGAGGTCTTGGTAGGTAACATTCTGTTATTACAATGTCGCGTAACGAACCGAATATTTAGTGAGAACAGTACATCTACATGGATCTCTGCAAACCACGTTTAAGTGTCTCGCAGAGGGTTCATCGAATGACCTACGCAATTTTGTATTATTCCAACCTCATCAGTACCATAACAAAAAATGTACATAGACATATTTTATGAGAAGCAACAACCACTAAAATCAGAGAGCATAAAAACCAACCAACAACCAAAAGAAGTACAATGTCAAGTCCATATCGGAAGTTCTGCATTAAAAGTAGTGTAGCCAGTTGAGACACCAAGGCTAAAATCATTTCTAGTGGTGTCATACAGGAACTATAATTACATATTATTACTACATGTGTGACCCTACTGTTCATCCCCAGCCAATTTTATTAAACTAACTGACTAGTAATCTATGTTTGCAAATCAGCTAAGGCATCTTTTCTGGTTAAATAGCATGTATGACATGTGAAGTTGTCACAACATTTTTCTTAAGCATGCTTAATTTTTCCCACTAATAATTCTCATAAAATCTTTCTGTTGATAGCCACAGTTTTCACTTTCTTTCCATTTTTGCAGCGATACTGTTAAGACGATCAGTGATCGAAACCGGTTGTGAATATACACTCCTGGAAATGGAAAAAGGAACACATTGACACCGGTGTGTCAGACCCACCATACTTGCTCCGGCCACTGCGAGAGGGCTGTACAAGCAGTGATCACACGCACGGCACAGCGGACACACCAGGAACCGCGGTGTTGGCCGTCGAATGGCGCTAGCTGCGCAGCATTTGTGCACCGCCGCCGTCAGTGTCAGCCAGTTTGCCGTGGCATACGGAGCTCCATCGCAGTCTTTGACACTGGTAGCATGCCGCGACAGCGTGGACGTGAACCGTATGTGCAGCTGACGGACTTTGAGCGAGGGCGTATAGTGGGCGTGCGGGAGGCCGGGTGGACGTACCGCCGAATTGCTCAACACGTGGGGCGCGAGGTCTCCACAGTACATAGATGCTGTCGCCAGTGGTCGGCGGAAGGTGCACGTGCCCGTCGACCTGGGACCGGACCGCAGCGACGCACGGATGCACGCCAAGACCGTAGGATCCTACGCAGTGCCGTAGGGGACCGCACCGCCACTTCCCAGTAAATTAGGGACACTGTTACTCCTGGGGTATCGGCGAGGACCATTCGCAACCGTCTCCATGAAGCTGGGCTACGGTCCCGCACACCGTTAGGCCGTCTTCCGCTCACGGCCCAACATCGTGCAGCCCGCCTCCAGTGGTGTCGCGACAGGCGTGAATGGAGAGACGAATGGAGACGTGTCGTCTTCAGCGATGAGAGTCGCTTCTGCCTTGGTGCCAATGATGGTCGTATGCGTGTTTGGCGCCGTGCTTTTGAGCGCCACAATCAGGACTGCATACGACCGAGGCACACAGGGCCAACACCCGGCATCATGGTGTGGGGAGCGATCTCCTACACTGGCCGTGCACCTCTGGTGATCGTCGAGGGGACACTGAATAATGCACGGTACATCCAAACCGTCATCGAACCCATCGTTCTACCATTCCTAGACCGGCAAGGGAACTTGCTGTTCCAACAGGACAATGCACGTCCGCATGTATCCCGTGCCACCCAACGTGCTCTAGAAGGTGTAAGTCAACTACCCTGGCCAGCAAGATCTCCGGATCTGTCCCCCATTGAGCATGTTTGGGACTGGATGAAGCGTCGTCTCACGCGGTCTGCACGTCCAGCACGAACGCTGGTCCAACTGAGGCGCCAGGTGGAAATGGCATGGCAAGCCGTTCCACAGGACTACATCCAGCATCTCTACGATCGTCTCTATGGGAGAATAGCAGCCTGCATTGCTGCGAAAGGTGGATATACACTGTACTAGTGCCGACATTGTGCATGCTCTGTTGCCTGTGTCTATGTGCCTGTGGTTCTGTCAGTGTGATCATGTGATGTATCTGACCCCAAGAATGTGTCAATAAAGTTTCCCCTTCCTGGGACAATGAATTCGCGGTGTTCTTATTTCAATTTCCAGGAGTATATATATATATATATATATATATATATATATATATATATATATATATATATAATTGTAAGATAGCACAGTGTCTACCATGCATTTCTCCAAGTATACTGATGCTGTTGACAGCCGCTTGGAAAAAAAAATTTAACGCATTTCTTTTGGTAACCTTCTGTACTATCCTGTAACAGTTCTTTCTGCATATCGTCCAACGTGCTTTGTTACTTGGGAGTGACATTTTATGCCAAAGTTACTTTCATTATTAAGATTTGCACAACAGCGTATTATACACACTTAAATGAGTAGAACGCAAAATATTTACAAATGCTACACAAAAAACAACCTCGTGACTCACAACAATAAAACCTGTAGAAAATAGCTGGAAACTGCTGATGGCAGCCTCTGGTGAACGTTCTTTCACGTGTTTCTAAAACCAGTCCCTTGACTGAAGTACTGAGCGAAAAACATCATGTTTTACTGTGCACATGCGGCTTCTTTGGTGTTCTACTATCGGTTGTATCTGCCCTGTCCTCCTCTGGCGTGTTGCTGGGATACGAGAGGACGCCCGGCCATAAGAGGTCGCGCGTAAGCAGCTGCGGACGCTGATATAAGGCCTAGTTCAGCTGCCTAGAGAGCACACTAAAGTTATTTGGACTAACATTCAACCGGTAACGTGGAAACCTCACCTGCTAACTCTCCAACAGAAAGTCCACAACAGACTGAAAGTATTAGAAATACTAACTGGCCAAACTGGGGGCTACATGTCTCTACTGTCCTTCACAGGTAAAATACCTGAATGGCCCCAGCCTTTGCTATGGTAATGTCGAATGGATATCCACCCGATACAAGTTCTATAAGTCCTTCTAGATCCTCGAACGCCATACTTTTCGCCTCGCTTTTAGCATTACCTTCCTTCACAGGGATCCTTCACCAACTCATGACATACCCAACTCACCTCATCTGCAAACTCGACTCCAAGAATCCTGTAGTGTGCTGCCGCGCCCCTGTCTACACATCTCATCAACCCTCCACCTGCACATCCTTACCATCCTCTCCCAAAGAAATTTCAACTTTCTCCCTCTCTGGGACCATGAGCTCTGCCTCGTTATATACCCATCCTAACAACTCGTTTGTCGTACGTTTATTTACCGTTCCTGCTCACCAGGCTTTGTTGATTTGTCCATATATTTAGCCGGCTATTGCTGGGGTTTATTTCCCTTCTGAAATTAAGCCCTTATCTTGCAACGTGTTTTGTAATGTCAGTTGTTTACGACCTAATCGGCTGATTTCCTCTAAATCCCCGTTGAGTAAATCTAAGCGACACCGTCTAGAGGTGGCCTTTAGTGTAAGTTAAGCTGATGCTTTGCTCAGCCACTGCGCTATTAAGCTCTTTATGTTCGAGCTTAAGATTCTTCAAGACACTTGTTTTTTTTTTGTATATCCTGAAGTACCACTGGTTTCCTCCCATAAAGTTCTTACATTGTGGCCGGCCGTTAGCTCTCTTACTCTGTTTCTGTCGTAAATTCTATTGAGGTTCCGTGTAGCGTAATTCTTCCCACTTAAGTTTGGCCAGTGTTGTCTTTAGGGCTGAGGTATCAAGTTCCTTAACGAAGATTGTATGTAAAATTACATTACTTGGAACGAATTCATGTTGTAGATCTTTGTCATTGGGCCTTAAGCTGTTTGTGCAGTTGCTAGGAGTAATTGATTGGTTTTGACCTGTAACGCTTTGTTAACCATTTGCATTGCAACTGCTTCATAGTTTAAATTACTTTGTGATTCACCGTGGAAGACATTTATCATTGAGCCTTAAGCCATTTGTGCAGTTGGTGAGTACAGTAAGTATATGTTGTTGAAGTATCTGTTAACTAATTAGTATTTAATTGTTCGACAATTTCATTTGGTCCCTGCAACGTGCGGCACCCTTTGTTGTCTTTTTTTTAAAAAAATATTATTAACTCTCTATCATGCAACCGAGAATTGTATTATATGTGAGTGCATGCCTTCCGGCGAATTTAATATATGAAGTCTTCATATATGATGGAGACGCATTCCATCGAAACGTTGCTACAGACGACGACGCTACTCGGCTGACAACCAGTGAAGACTTCGTATAAGAATTGTATTTAACTGTGTACTATCTATTGTAAAATGACTAATTTTTTAAAATAATTTACTGTTCTAGTATACTTTATTTCGTGGTCCAAGTATCTTTCCACTCCCAAATCCACCGCTTCACACGTGTCTGCAGGTACACTATCGTCTAGGTATGACGCTCTCCCCTACTACACGAGTAGATAAGGAAATTGTGAGTTATTTCAAGGCAACTCCAGAAAGCAGGTTAGGCCATATACGTTGCGTATATAAGGATAGTTTTCGCAGTCGGTTTCACTTTCAAAAATCGCATTAAAGTTTGCTTCTGAGAAATTTGTGTTATTCTTCGTGTTAGAGCTTCTGTACCAGCACGTGTAACAATTCAACTGCAGCATGTAGATGGCCGATAGAGACTTAGGTTTATGGTTCTGCGATACTGATGTGCGCGTTCATCAAGATCTCACGACCGCCATGCAGATACGGAACCGCTGCTATCTGGAGCACTGTACTCAACGCCATGTAGGATTACAGCAGTCACACGTGATTAGTGCCTGATAGGAGAGACATACCGCTCGCTCGGTGCACGATCGTACAGCCACTTCACACTGAAGGTATGCACTTGTGGAGATTCTGAGGAGAACGAACATTTCTAGATTGCATTCGCTAGCGTGATACGAGATGAGAACATGGCGAGAAGATGCACTTCACGATTGCTTATAGTTCACATAGCCGCTTATATCGACAGTAGCCATTACGTTTCAGATTAGCTAGGTCGGATGGCTGTACCCTATCTTTGATCTCCGTGACGTTACCTTCCAACAAGATAATTTAAGACTGCATGTGACAGTGCTGCCGTGACGTACTTCCACAGAGAGCGTGTTCCATTATTGCCCTGGCCGATACATCGTCCAGATGTCTTCCCTACTGAAAGCATCTCAACATAGGCTCCCAGGAACTGGCGCGCCACCGCTCTGCGGTTCATGAACTCTAGCACAGAGCAGAAGCAGTATGGAAAGACGTACCCGTCTATCTGTCATCCAAGCTCAGCCAAGATAGAGCCATTGTGGGTGTCAGAGCTGGCACCTGTGTGTACTCAATTGCATATCCCTTTATAGCCGCTGATCACAATTTTAACCACGTATTCTTTATGCTATGTGTAGTGTGGACAACAATTAAAAATTCGTGTATTTTTACACTACTGATAGAAAATTAGAGGGCTTTTAAGAACACAAATCAGTTAACCAATAACTACCAACGTCGGCCAAGGGTGCGCGATTTCGACGTAGCACTAAGTAAGTCGGCAGTGCGCTTAATCGGACGACGCGTAGCTACAGCAATGGAATCAGTAGAACTACACTACTGGCCATTACAATTGCTATACCACGAATATGACGTGCTACAAACTTGACATTTAACCGATAGGAAGAAGATGCTGTGATATGCAAATGATTAGCTTTTCAGAGCATTCACACAAGGTTGGCGCCGGTGGCGACACCTACAACGTGCTGACATGAGGAAAGTTTCCAACCGATTTCTCATACACAAACAGCAGTTGACCGGCGTTGCCTGGTGAAATGTTGTGATGCCTCGTGTAAGGAGGAGAAATCCGTACCACCATGTTTTCGACTTTGATAAAGGATTGTAGCTTATCGCTATTCCAATTTATCGTATCGCGACATTGCTGCTCGAGTTGGTCGAGATCCAATGATTGTTAGCAGAATATGGAGTCGGTGGGTTCAGGAGGGTAATACGGAACGCCGTGCTGGATCCCAACGGCCTCGTATCACTAGCAGTCGAGACGACAGGCATCTTATCCGAATGGCTGTAACGGATCGTGTAGCCACGTCTCGGTCCCTGAGTCAACAGATGGGGACGTTTGCAAGACAACAACCATCTGCACGAACAGTTCCACGACGTTTGCAGCAGCATGGACTATACGCTCGGTCACCATGGCTGCGGTTACCCTTGACGCTGCATCACAGACTGGAGCGCCTGCGATGGTGTACTCAACAACGAATCTGGGTGCACGAATGCCAAAACGGCATTTTTTCGGATGAATCCCGGTTCTGTTTACAGTATCATGATGGTCGCATCCGCGTTTGGCGACGTCGCGGTGAACGCACATTGGAAGCGTGTATTCGTCATCGCCATACTGGCGTGTCACCCGGCCTGATGCTATGGGGTGCCATTGGTTACACATCTGGGTCACCTCTTGTTCGCACTGACGGCATTTTTAACAGTGGACGTTACATTTCAGATGTGTTACGACCCATGACTCTACCCTTCATCCGATCCCTGCGAAACCCTACATCTTAGCTGGATAATGCACGACCGCATGTTGCAGGTCCTGTACGGGCCTTTCTGGATGCAGAAAATATTCGCCTGCTGTCCTGGCCATCTTATTCCCCAGATCTCTCACCAATTGACAACGTTTTTCCAATGGTGGCCGAGCAACTGTCTCGTCACAATACGCCAGTCACTACTCTTGATGAAGAGTGGTATCATGTTGAAGCTGCATGGGCAGCTCAGCTGTACCTGTACACGCCATCCAAGCTCTGTTTGACTCAATGCTCAGACGTATCAAGGCCGTTATTAGTGCCAGAGGTGGTTGTTCTGGGTACTGATTTCTCAGGATCTATGCACCCAAATTGTGTGATAATGTAATACATGCCAGTTCTAGTATAATATGTTTGTCCAATGAATACCCGTTTATCATCAGCATTTCTTCTTGGTGTAGCAGTTAATGGCCAGTAGTGTAGATGATTAACATACAGTATAGTTTCTAGAGGACGTGTTGAATGTCTTGGACTAAACGCTCTATTGCGCAGTTTCCAGGCAGCTGCTACATACATGCGACTGGTGTCTATACAAAGAAAGCGAAACTTTCAATAGGAAACTTAGGGTACATTTATGCAGCCATATCGTTGCTCGCTTCTCGCCAGCACGGCACAGCGATGGTAAATCAAACCCATTGTGTCTTACCGATTGATTTAACCTGCACCATCGTTGGTAATCCGGCAGCTCGCTTCGATCCTCGCCAAGCGATGATATTAAGCTCGAATGTGTTCGGCACTGATACCATCACCGTATGTCCTTTAACTTGAGCCGTGATTGGCTGCTTTGAGATCACTCCACCAGTGTCGCGTGTGACGCTGTCAGCACTCTGCTAGATACGTGAACAGCTGCAGGTAATTACTCGTGGCTGGCAGCGAGCAGCGAGGCTGCAGCGTAAACGCAACAAAACTACCGGCCAGAAGCAAGATGCGATGTGCCAGCAGCGTGCAGCGACGTACTAGCAGAGAGGCTGCAGCGTAGACGCATTATTATTATCCATTCCGATGAATGAACTATATGAGAGGAACTGTGGAAGTACGTTTGCCGATATGTGGAGAGAATATCAACAGAATTGGCATTGTGAAGCACCAAAGCCGAAGAAGAAAATTATCGACCTTACAATAAGATGCTACACCGGCCTATATTGGACCCGCAAATCAACAGCACTAATTGTGGAGGCATGATTAGTGCCAAGGAAGTTCCAGAGTGTCATTTGGAAATCACACCGAGCGAGGTGGCTCAGTGGTTAGCACACTGGACTCGCATTCGGGAGGACGACGGATCAAACTCGCGTCTAACTATCCAGATTTAGGTTTTCCGTGATATCCCCAAATCACCTCAGGGAAATGTCGTGACGGCTCCTTTGAAGGGGCACGGCCGATTTCCTTCCCCATCCTTCCACAGTCCGAGCTTGTGCTCCGTCTCCAACGACCTCATTGTTGACGGGACATTAAACACTAATCACCACGTCTTCTCGTCGTCCTTGGAAACCGTGACTATTACCCTACTTTTGGCAGCAGTAGAACTCTGTCATTAACAACAGAAATTGAGAAAGTCTTCTATAACATGAGTAAACGCTTAATGTATGTATTCTTATTCTATATCTACATCTTACGGCAAGAAAAAGGAATAAAAGCGAGATAGTATTAATACTTTCATCCTTCTTTACCTCCTCTGTATTACTGCAGATGACGTGTCACTGAGCACATTTGTACTGTGAATGCAGTACACGTGAGGTGCCTAGTTGTTTCCACTGCCCTGTGTGGAATACATAAGTTCTTGTACACTTCACTAACCTGCTGTCTTCATGATGATGATGTCCCCAGCGCATAAAACAGCACGCAGGCCGTGGATTCTTTTTCTTGAGGCTGAAATTAACTTCGCAAGGAACTGCTTCTACGAATAAACTATAACTCATTTGGGATGCCACTCGCGTTTTTATTGATATAGACACGAGAAAGTATTCTTGATCACAACGTATTGAACATATCTTTCCACAGTCATTGTATCTGGCTAAAATAACATGAAATACATCCTGCCACAGACAACATGTCTGTCTACATGAATCAAATTCTACTATTACAGACAACATGTCTGTACCTAGCGACGGTCGGAACTGTAGTAAATAAAACTGCGTGAAACAAATACTGCTATAACAGTCAACACGTCTGTCTACTGGAACGGTCAGAACTGGAGAGCCGGACTGCCAGACACACTTCGCGCTCCAAGCCAGCAAGGTGTGACCAGAACGCCACCGAAGTGCATCGGCAGTGATATCGTCAGTCTTTTGTTTTAGTAATACTTCGATTTTAATAATTTTGAAATGACTTATTGATAGCTGGCTGTTGAGAGATGTTTATTTAAAAAATGAAGTAATTTGGATGATAGGTTTAATTAATAATAGCAACTAAAGTTTAACGTTTTGGCGCCCTACCGTCGTACACAGCAGCCAATCACAGAGCAGCAGCATCATGCAGGCGGTCTTTCTCACGGGAATGGTACCGAATCTAACATCTGTCACCGGTACCTCATCCCACATTGCGTCATCTCTATGGTTCTTGCATCTCCACTGCCCTGGGAATAGGTTCCTGGAGCCTAATATGATGTCTGAATAAGCCAGAAATATTACAATCTACATGGATACTCTGAAAATCACATTTAAGTGCCTGGCAGAGGGTTCAGCGAACCACCTTCACAATTCAATATTATTCCAATCTCGTATAGCGCGCGGATAAAATGAACACCTACATCTTTCCGTACGAGCTCTGATTTCCCTTATTTTATTGTGGTGATCGTTCCTCCCTATATAGGTCGGTGTCAACAAAATATTTTCGCATTCGGAGGGGAAAGTTGGTGATTGGAATTTCGTGACAAGATTCCGTCGCAACGAAAAACGCCTTTCTTTTAATGATATCCAGCCCAAATCCTGTATCATTTCTGTGACACTCTCTCCCATATTTCGCGCTAATGAAAACGTGCTGCCTTTATTTGAACTTTTTCGATGTACTCAGTCAGTCCTATCTGGTAAGGATCCCACACGGCGCAGCAGTATTCTAAAAGAGGACGGACAAGCGTAGTGTAGCCTGTCTCCTTTGTAGGTCTGTTACATTTTCTAAGTGCCCTGCCAATAAAACGGCTTATTGATTCAAAATGATCAATTTGTTGGGTGTGCGAGTAAAAATAAAAAAGAGTGAACTACTCCGCCTAGTGAAAGAGGCGGCAGTTTACACGGCGTAACACATAACCATTGAAAGAGTGGTAAATAAAAACATTTTGAAGATCGAGTGTGATCATGTAGTAACTATAACGGTCTCGTGATCCGTATTACAGACACTAACGTGAACTGATAACTACATATCAAATAGTTTCTGTATCATAACTACGAAGTAACGGTGCAGAAATATCATTTCTACAAACAAATGAGCATCTAATTTCTCGAGTGTGAGACATGGCCAGAAGCGAATGATACAAGGAATGGGAGACCCAAGAGCTGTACAACGGTAAAAACTGTTACTGACAAGTTGCACCTACATATAGCTAGGGCACAGTTCTATGCAGGAAGCTAGTGTATTAAATGTACTCCACTGGTAAAGGGAACAAGTGGATGTTCCTATTGACCATTGCTAGACTGAAATTCAATCACGGCTGCTTCTGACAACACCTCATAGAATTCACGTAATATTGTCATCACACTAATGTGGGAAGATCCAGGATGTCAATCATGTATGCTTTCCCTGTCCTAGACACAGAAACGTAAACGAAACAAGACCTTCGCTGGAATATCTCGGTGGTCTTGTCAATTATGATGTAGATACCTATAAACTGCTCATGGAATTTTTGTTAAAAGTTCGAATTAAGAAATAATAGATTAGTTTGTGTGTGCCTTTGTGATTTTTTCATGGAGAAACTTATTTTTTTACAATGAGACGTGGAGTACTTTGGTACATCTTATTTACTTACGTGTTATGGTTAATTTCAATGAAATTTGAGTTAATTATTTAGTAATTTGTGGATAATAGTCAACTTCGTAAGACAGAAGTGGCTGCGTTTATGTACTCAAAGAGAAAGTGAATAAAATAACGTAAAATGAATAACAAAATTAAAAATTTTACAATCTGTCTCTCTTCATTCAAACGTGACTGAACACCTGCCTCTCTTGGACTTAAGCATTTTTCCAACACGTATTTGTTGAAATGGTAATATTGGGATTCTCATCGTTCTGAACCAAGAATTTACTCATAATTTCTGACTGACGAGGAGCAGATGAAAACAAAAATGCATAACTAACAGTGTTGACAAAAATAAATATTCTCCTCCAGACTGCGGAAGTCAGCGTCAGAAACTAGGCATTATATATACCCTGAGTAAAATATTCGGTTGCAGTGAACAGCTTGTTACTAGTTTCGTCGTTAGTTTTGTCATCCTACACAGTTCCGTTATTAATGTCTCTGCGTGTATTCAGTGCTGTGGGGAGTTTATCATCAACGCTCACTTTATGAGCTAGAGGTGAGCAGACGAATACGGGGTCACTGGGTTTCACTTTGTCACTTTTTCACCATAATAAACTGCGAACAGTACAGACACCCCACTACACTCCACATGAATCCACACACACACAGTCACAGAAACTAAACAAACGTGCATAGTGGCAACCGAAATACGTGCAAGTCGTGAGAATGAATGAAGTTACTTTTTTCACTTATGTGTAACTAGGAATTATCTCAGCCAGAAGTGCCAGATTCAATTAACTTATATCAGCAAAAATACCCTTGAAATATTTTTCCCGAAACACAACTAAAATAAAAAAAACTCTCTTAATATAATTTGCTGTGTTGCGCAAGAAAAAAAAATAAACGAAGGACGAGTAACAGAGATAGGTCCATGTCGTATCAACGGACTGACATTAGACACTTCACCAAGCATGTCTGCGTCGAAAGGTAGCCGGGTTTTGGCGTTCCTCAAAGCAGCTACAACTACAGCAACTCGACGTGGCATTGGCTCAACAAGTCGTTGAAAGTCTACTGCAGAAATATTGAGCCGTGCTGCCTCTATAGCAAGTCTGTAATTGTGAAGACGTTGCTGGTGCAAAATTTTGTGCATGGATTGACCTCTAGATTATGTCTCATGAATGTTCGATTGGATTCATGGCGGGTGATCTGCATGGCCAAATCATTCGCTCGAGTTGTCCAGAGTGTTCTTCAAACGAATCGCGAACAATTATGGCCCGATGGCATGGTGAATTGTCATTCATAAATATTGCATCGTTATTTGGAAACATTAAGTCCATGAGTTGCAAGTAGACGAACACAGCCATTTCCAGTCAATGATCGGTTCAGGTGGACCAGAAAACCCAGTCCATTCCATGTAAAACAGCCCACACCATTTTGGAATCACCACCAGCTTGCACAGTGCCTTTTCGACAACATGGGGTTTGTGCCACACTCGAACCCTACCATCAGCTCTTACCAAATGTAGTCCAGACTCATCTAACCAGGCCACGGTTTTCCAGTCGTATGGCGTCCATCCAATATTGCCACGAGCCAGGGAGGGGCGCTGCAGGCGATGTCGTGCTTTTAGTAAAGGCACTCGTTACGGTCGTGTATTACCATACCACATAAACGGCAAATTTCGCCGCACTGTCCAAATGGATACGTTCGCCGTAGGTTCGACATTGATTTATGCGGTTATTTCACGCAGTATTGCTGGTGTTTTAGCTCTGACAACCCGATGTAAACGCCACTGCTCTCGGTCGTTAAGTGAAGGCCGTCGACCTCAGCTTTGTCCGTGTTGACACGTAACGCCTGGAATGTGGTATTCTCGCCACATTTTTGACACTGTGGATCTCAGAATATTCCATTCTGTAGCGATTTCCGAAATGGGATGTCCCATGCATCTAGTTCTAACTAATGTTCAGAGTCAAGGTCTGTTAATTCCTATCGTGCGGCCATAAATCAGAATTTTTTTTACATAAATCACTTGAGTACAATTTCGGCAATTGTACTGCCCTTGTGCACCTTATGTACACGGTACTACCTCTATCATACGAATATCCCAAGACTTTAGCCATTCCAGTGTATTATGGGCTCATCCAGAAATTCCGGGTGCCTGACGTTTCGGAAATATCTGTGAGCGAGGCAGGAAAGACTGGCAACCGAGAATAAACATGACTACCGGGAAAGATAACGTCGTTCATGAACTGTTGGTCAGTCGGGAAAAAAATAGTTCTTCCACCACGTCATATTAAACTTGGACTTATAAAACAGTTTTTTAAGCTTTTTAACAAGAATGACGATTGTTTCAAATATATTTGTCAATAAATGCCTAGTCTCAGCACAGAAAAGTTAAAAGCAGGAACTTTTGATGAGTCAAAAATCCGTACTCAACTATGATTTCATGAATCACATGAATTGGAAGCATGGAAAAGCTTGGTAGCAGTTGTCAAAATGTTTTTGGGGAATCACAAAGCTGAAGAATATTCCGAAGGAGCAGAGACAATGATCGAGAATTTCCAAAAACTAGGAGCTAATATGAGTGTGAAATTCCTGGGAATTTGGGTGATTACAGCGAAGAACAAGGGAATGGTTCCACCAGGATACCAAGATTATGGAGGAAAGACATCAAGGCCGTTGGGATCGCTATATGGAGGCAGACTACTGCTAGAACTTGCCGAGAGACTGTCCGGGTCAAATACCGAAGAAAATCCCATACAAAACGTTTTTCTTATATCTTATTGATATATTTTTGTTACGATTAATTTTAGTATTCTTTGTTTTATTTATAGCACTTTGTTTATTTCAAATCATCTAATAACTTTAAAATAAAAGTTTTAAAAAGTATTTCCTCTTTTGTATAATTTAATTTCCAGTGCAAATAGATTGTTTTTAACTTAAGAAGTAGATTCAGTTGAAGAAAAATAATTTTTTTTTGTAGTGAGCAGACCAAAATTACCTGAAATTGATTAATAAACACCATTCTGCAGAATATTACCCTGTGTAATTTTAACCAGTGTCTCGTAACAGTTGTATATGTCTTATAGAAGGGAGTTTGCAAGCAGGATTGTTCTGTGACGTACCCGGCATCTACCTTGTTAATTTGCATCGAAAACTGCGAAATTATTCTGGAAACACAGCACGCACAGGTACTACTAAAGAAGGAATATTTTCCTGCCTGACCGAGACTCGAACACAGTACCGATAGTCATTGATGGCTTGGCGAAAACAGAAGTGAAATATTGGAGTTCTCACCAATATCAGCTAAAAAGTCTGATGCCGAAATTACACGATGAAAATTTTTGTACTACATCGCAAAATACATCCATGAGCTATTAATTAACAACAAAAGATGTTAAATATGGCTTCATCCACAAGTAACAACGTGTACACATGTTTGAATCATCATGATAAAACGTATCTTATAATAAGACTTTTTTTTTTTTTTTTACGAAGAAACTTGCTGCTTGTAAAACAACTTTTATGTTAGTAATATATGGAATGTCAATGATTAAATAACAAATGTTATGTCAAAGACTGTATGCATGAAAAATAACGAACAGTCATCCACTTTTCTAAAGAGAAAGAAACGATTTGTGAAGGAAGGGGGGACTTCCTCTTCTAGTGTTTCACTTCTCTGTTAGCATTCAACATTCTAAAAGGTATGTTATCGGGATCCTTATGTTGCACATTTTTATGGAATAATAATAATTTTAATTCATCACTATCGGCGTCTACAGTTACTGTCGTAAATCTGTTAATATCGTCATATTAAATTCGTTTTATCGTTTTATATTTTTGAGGTAGATGAATTAGAAAATTGCGCTGACATTGGTTGATGGCAAAGCGATCGATTGCTTATCGAATCGTGTCGTTTAAATATTCTGTTCTCCACAAATCGAACCTGCAGTTTTGTTTTTCGCGATGTCGGATCGAATGTTTATTAACACATTCTACGTGGAAGTCATAATCGTATTTTTTACGGTCAATGAGCCTTCTAACAGCGATGAGGCTCAATAACCATCAGAGCATTATACATCGAAAGAAAATAACGGCGATGACTTAAAGATTTAAAGTAATTATGGCTAAATTGAGGTGCGTAAAATTCCTAAAAACATCTTTCCATCGCATTTCTAATGTGTCTTTCTCGAAGTAGACTCACAGTCATGCACAACGTATCTTTTGTTAATGTGAATAATTCATTCACTTTTATCTACTAGTAAGGAAATATACGTTACAATCGTCTCTAATTCTTTTCTCGTAACATTCTTAGCAGGTCTAAGTCATTTATTTAGCGTTATTACAGGCCTTTTTCTTAAATAAATGTCGAAAATTACTTTGTAGGACCGTATGATCTTTCCGCAAGTAACTCAAACACAGCTTAGTAACTGCTACTACGATTTAAAATTTTCGTACTAGTGCGATTTGAGTGTGTTTGAATGGATATACAAACGGTATTATCAAGTCAGTGGACCCTGCTTAATCTTGTCAACGTAAGATTCATTTTTGAATATATATCCCTCCTGGGAAATTAAATTACACTGAAGAGCCAGAACCTTGTGACCACCTTTGTAACATAACAGATCACCAGTTTTGCGGGGAGTCGACTAAACAAGATATTGGCAGGTTTTTGGAGGTACGTGGCATATACGGAGAAGTCACGGAGTTGCCGTACTTACGGGGTGGTAGTTGGTGGTTCGTGGTTGCGGAGTTCGCACCCAGTAGCGTCCAAGATGTGTTCCATCACATGTATATCAAGCCCATTCGGTGATGCAGACATCATCGTGAGCTCTCTATTATGCTCCTCAAAACACTATAACAGAATTCGAATCTTGTAACGTGGATAGTTGTCCTGCTGGAAGATGCTATTGCCATCACGGGTGACATGTAACATGAAGGGATGCAGGTGCTCCGCAGTAAACTTCACAACCTATATTGTTGCTCAATTATTACCACAGGTCCCATGAAAGCTCTAGTGAATTTTCACAGTTCAGAGCTAACCAAAATATGCCATGAATAACAAGCCGAATTACCTCCACATCCGAGGTTATGTTATATAATCTTGCTGTTGTTCACGCCTCTTTCATTTCACAAGGTACACACCCTTTGTCTGTTAGCCACCGACTGATTCATGCAACCCAAGAGGCTTGCAATTGGACCGCCAGATCCACCTTTTCTATTCCCGTCTAGCCAGTTCCGCTGCGGAGGAACTTCTCTCCAACTTTTACATGATTAAAAACCTACTTTCCCTATGCATCAACCAGTTTTACAATTAAAGTTTCAACTTTTACATTCTTTTACAGCATATTACTTTTGAAATTACATTCATAGATTAATAATAATTACATAAATTGACATAAATAATGAATAATGGATGTTACATCAAAGAGCATGGTTATACAGAAGTCACATTAAGTAACAGTACACAAAAAATTAAACAAGGCCATCATTATAGAGTTACATGGCCCACATAGAGTTGTGCTAAAACAGCACTTTTCATTTAGTACCTGACACGAGATAATTTAACCATTGCACATAATATCATTACGGGTACATAAAGACTTCAGAAATTAAGCTATACATGTCGTCCCACACTATGACCATTGTGCAGTAAGAGTGGTGCATTGTTAGAAGAGAGTGCATGTTCTGGGTTTCCTGCAAAACACAGTTCTTCTGCGGTACGGATAAAAGGTGAATCACAATGTGTGAAATGGCACGGCAACTGAAAACGTACTCCAAAGATGAAGTGTGCGGGGCGGTGGGATTTTTGTGGAAAAAAATCTAACTGCACACGGATTCTGGTCATATAGGACCAAATGAAATGTTGCATCCAGACACAGTAAAATGCCGAAAACAATTTGCCAAAGACGTACAGACGAGGGTGATACTGATCCACATAGAGTTCACATCTTGAATCATTCCATATCAGCCTGTACGGTAAACTGAAACGATATCTAGGGGGAAAACATCCCAACGATAAGGACGTTTAAACAGCGGATGTTCAATGGCTTCTTGACCAAGAGCGAATTTCTGTCTTCGAGGAACTGAACGATTGGTAGACAGTTCCCACAATTGTTTACAGAGACTTGGTAACACGTTGAAAAATAGTATCAAATGCCAGTTTCAGTGCAACATTGAATAAAGGTTATTTGGGCTACCATGATAACTGTAACTTTTTGAATTCCCCTTGTACTAACCAGAGCAACTCATGAAGTTTCTCTCGTTCGTCTCCGCTCTGTCTAAAACTTTTTCTGGACCTTTCCTTCTTAAGGCTCTTCCCTGTCTGTATTGCACTTTTCTCTGATTGTTATTTCAACGCATTTCAAATATTAGTAGCTGTTAACTCGATATCGACCTTTTAATATTGTCCTCTGGTGTTTTATTTCCGGGAACGGTGTATTACGAACAAACAATTAATAATTTCTGTTTTGTACATCAGATCTCTTTGCACGGCAAGGCACGCGTGTGAAAAGCGGCGAGAAGATGTTCTTAGGGAGTATTCATTAAGGCTGGCGGTGTGCTGTTCCCCTTGAATAGAACTTGTTCGTTCCCCTATTGCAGCTCCGGTAGGGCTTAGCTTAGCTGGCGCGGCGTGTTTCCTGGATTTACATTTACGATGCTTAGCTGCAAGACACAGCACCCTCTGCCGCCACGCCGGCAGGGAGAGGAACGACCCAGGTCGTAAAACTGCAGCGAACCGGGAATCGTTGGCAGAAACGGAACCACATCTGGAAGGGCAGGAAATGTTGCCTCGTAAGCAGTGCGCGTGCATCGAGTGCTTGGCGTTTATAAGACGTTCGAAAGGACGGAAGGAAGGAAGCAAGGAAGCAAGCGTTTAATGCCCCGTTGACGTTGAGGTCAATAGAGATGGAAAACAAGCTTGGATTGTACAAGGATGTGGAATGAAACGGGCAGTGTCCTTTTCAGAGGTACCATTGCGGTATTAAATTTTACTCATTTACTGAAATCGCCAAAAACCCAAATTCGAATGGTTGGTCGGTGAGCTGGAATTCCTTACCTCCTAAATTTCAAGTCCAGTACATTTCTCTGATTTCATGAGACTGTGTGTGATGTAGCGACTAATGACGCTTGATATGACCAATTAGTTTTTCGTGGCAGTATCAAGGTAAAGATTGTTCTCGTTAGAGAAGTCGGAGTTTAATATCAACGTAGAAAAATTAACTGTGATTTGCAACTGAAATTTATGGTTTGCTTCTTACACAGTTACATCTTTTCCCCGTCATATCAGATATCTTCAGCGCTTAATTTATTACCATCGTACAAGACCGAAAAACGCCACCTGGTACACGATCATATTGGTTATATAGTGGACTGGGCTAGATCTCTTCCACAGCGACACCTTGGACGAAAAGAACATCGTCCATGAAGCATTGTCTTTCGAGGCTGATGCTGACCAGCTAATTTACGAATAACAACTATTACCGACTCAGTCACATATCATGTGATAAAATCATGCATACTGTTAATTAGTCACACATTTATAAACGAATTCGCTTAAGTTTCATGACATTCAAGTGCCGCACACTTGTTTTGAGGGATTAACAGTTGAGCTCTTTTCCATAACCACCAACGCCTTATGTTATTGTGTAATTGCCAAGAAAAGCTTTATACTCTATTTGATCAAAAGTATCCGGATACCCCCAAAAGACACGTTTCTCATATGAGGTGCATTGTGATGCAACCTACTCCCAGGTACTCCATATCAGCGAGCTCAATAGACATTAGAGATCGTGAGAGTAGCCGGCCGGAGCCGCCGTGCGGTTCTAGGCGCTACAGTCTGGAACCGGGCGACCGCTACGGTCGAAGGTTCGAATCCTGCCTCGGGCATGGATGTGTGTGATATCTTTAGGTTAGTTAGGTTTAATTAGTTCTAAGTTCTAGGCGACTGTTGACCTCAGAAGTTAAGTCGTATAGCGCTCAGAGCCATTTGAACCATTTTGAACCAAGATCGTGAGAGAGCAAAATGGGGCACTCCGTGGAAGTTACGGACTTCGAACTCGGTCAGGTGATTGGGTGTCACTTGTGTCATACGTCTGTGCGCGAGATTTCCACAATCCTAAACATGCCGGGGTCCACTGTTTCCGACGTGATAGTGAAGTGGAAACGTACAGCACAGAAGAGTACAGGCCGTCCTCGTTTGTTGACTGACAGAGATAGTCGACAGTTGAAGAGGGTCGGAATGTGTAATAGGCAGACGTCTATCCAGACCATCACACAGGAATTCCAAACTACATCAGGATCCACTGCAAGAAAACTTGTATTTCATGGGCGAGCGATTGCTCATAAGCCACACATCACCCCTGCAAATGCCAAACGTTTGGTGAAAGGAGCCTATACATTGACTACTAAACAGTGGAAAAACGTTGTGTGGATTGACGAATCACGGTACACAATGTGGCGCTCCGCTGGCAGGATGTGGGTATGGGGAATGCCCGGTGAATGTCATCTGCCAGCGTGTGTAATGCCAACAGTAAAAGTAGAAGGCGTTGGTGTTATGATATGGTCGAGTTTTTCATTGAGGGGCTTGCTCCCCTTGTTGTTTTGCGTGGCACTATCACAGCACAGGTCTACATTGATGTTTTAAGCACCTTCTTGCTTCCCACTGTTGAAGACAATTCAATTCTGGGATGGCGATAGCATCTTTCAACACGATCGAGCAACTGTTCAAAATGCACGGCCAGTGGCGGAGTGGTTACACGACAGTAACATCTTTGTAATGGGCTGGCCTGCACAGAGTACATCTTTGAGATGTTGTGAAACGCCGACTTTGTGCCGGGGCTCACCGACCGGCATCGATACCTCTCGTCAGTGCAGCACTCCGTGAAGAATGGGCAGCCATTCTCCAAGAAACCTTTCAGCATCTGACTGAACGTATGTGTGCGAAGTGGAAGCTGTCATGAAGGCTAAGGGTGAGCCAACATCACACTCAATTCCAGCATTACTGATGGAGGGCGCCACGAACTTTCAGCCAGGTGTCCGGATGCTTTTGATCACATAGTTTACATAAAGGTTTAAGTCGAGGTTATGAATGTTAACTCTATATCGTCCTCAGACTACAACATTTCATGTGCGAAGAGAGCTAGCAGTGTTTTGCAAGATCTCTGTTTACGGGAAACATACTCGTTTTTATAGAGGAGATTCTGTCTATTATTACAGCTACTTACCATGTATTGTTGCTAAATGTGCATAATCTCTGTAGAATCTCACAGGTGTTCAATCCGATACAGATGCCTTTCCAGTATTGAACGATTTTAGTTGATTTTCTGTTCCACCATCACTTATCTATCTACCCTCCATTCCGGCCTTCATGCGATGGTTGACTGGAGGAACCGTATCATGATCTTCCGCTGTGAAACAATATCAAGTTACTGAACTGAGTTTTTCGGTCTTCCCTCTATGATCTTCCGTTTCGGTGTCGTTATGGTTACTGAATGACTGAACAGATGATTTCGATCCGTTTACTGGCTTTAAGTAAGACCAAAATGTCTGAGGACTGTTAATTCTATTCGCAATATTTTACTTACGAATTCGCTGAAAACTTCTCGCATAGCTGCTCTTAGGCACATTTGTGCTTCGTTTAGCCTATGAGATAGACTCGTTTCGATTGAATATGTTATGCTCTCTTTGGTTTCACAGCAGCTTCCTAACGCGGCTGTTCTACCACAGTGGGTGTTTATCATCCCCCGAAATCTTTCTCATCACATACTCGTTTAAGACGTATTGTACAATGGTTCGTCCGTTTTGTTCCTCATCTTTATCCTCAAAGGAACTATGTGATGCTATGTGACGTTGACTACTCAGATATTTCGGAATTGGTTTCCTGTGACACTTATTAAACAAAAGTGTCTTCCTACGAATCTAAATACTCCTTGAAACACATGGTTCTGTAACAGCCTTATGATTTGCTAATTCTCTCCTCCACATTAACTGATTCCAAACGCTCGGTTCAACTAGTAACTAGGGGATCTAAGACATTATTTTTACCTCACGGTTCTCTATCGATTCGAAGTTATTTTCATATAAGACATTCAAAGCAACATCACACGAGTTCCTTTCTTTAGCACGAGTGTTAATCGCATGACTCTCCGATTTTATAGCTTGCAAATTGCAGTCTCCCGCTGTTACGAAAGCCTCAATGGATAAAAACATCTCTGAAGCACTCAACCACTTCGGCTCCTGAGGCAATGGTCTATAAAAGCATCTGGTTACCATGGTTAAATTCTTTCACATTCTAATTTTGTTATAACCTTATGGTGATACCTATGCCCCTACCACGAGATGACGAAGAAACGAAATGATACCTCACGGGTTGGTAATCTATGTGATATTATCTCAATGATAATCAATTAGGATCAAATTTAAAAAGAACTTGGCAGTATTACGTCGCACCCCTCTGACATAGATTCATGCACTGATTCGGTTGTATTCTTTACTGAGGCAAGTTGGCCAACAACTGTCGTGGCTGGTACTTGATATACCAGATATTGGCACTGCGATGGATTTTACGTCCAAGCTGGCCTCACATATGTTCTATCGTGGACAGATCTGGGGATCTTTCGGCTATGGGAGGACTGGCCTCATCAATCAGGCGGTTCATCGATACGCGTGGCATTTGTGTTATGGATACACGTGGCATTTGTGGACGAGGATTGGATTGTTGAAGAATGGCACCACAACACTTGATGAGGATGTAGGATGTCTGTGACATACAATTTCCCCATCACAGTTCCTTCAGTCAGTGCCAGCCGTGACATGAAGTGACCTCGAATGTCTGCACACACCATGATGCCAGGGATAACAGAATTGTGCCTCTCCCAAAAAATTGGAAGAATGTGACCTCTCCCTAGATCGCTGCCTTATTCGTCCTAGGTAGTGCAAAACCGCGATTCATTGCTGAGCGCAGTGTGACGTCAGTGACACTCATTCCATGTTTCCCGGTCATGCCACCACTCCAAACGCAGCCGTATGCGTTGCGTTAACGCCAATCCATGCTTGAGACAGTAATTCCCCAGTTCGATCGCTGCTGGCCGCCACCAGTGGTGTGAGATGACACAGAATATTACAGTGAGGCCACATCTACATAACTACTCTGCAATTCACAGTGGAGTGCTGGGCAGAGGGGTCATCGAACTATCTTGAGACTATTTCTCTAGCGTTATACTTTCTAACAGCGCGTAGAAAAAATGATCAATTATATCTTTTCCACTACTTGGTCGCAGACACCAGACGCAGAAGTGGAGGGCTTGCGATGTTCCTGGTGCACATTACTGCCATCCTCCCTTGTGGCAGTCGGACACGGTCGACCAGAACCTTGACAGTGTTTGATCTTACGTTCCCATCCAGTTCAACATCTGCCCACTGTCAAATCCAAGTGCCCCATAAATTTGGATATTGCATGATACTACTACCTGGCCAAATGGAGACCAACAGTGGGGTCCTATTCAAATTCTGTTAGAAGCCGATAACGCTGTCTCACACGAGTAGGCAGCATCTTCATGTCCTTCACTGTGATTACTCAGCATCGAAAAGCCTTTAATACCGTTTATATATTCGACCAGATCTGACTAAACAAGAACATTGGTGGTGGTCATTCATCCTGTCACAGAGAACTACAATTCATTTCCATATACGTAGGTGGTGTTTACACGTAACAATTAATTCACATCTGACCACGTCTTTTTTTGTCAGGAATTGTATATTCCAACGTGTGGTTAGAGTTTTGTTTTTATTCACCTCTAGTTTCAGACAGCCTTCTGTTGCTAATGCTGTGTGCGAATTATTACCTTTCAATAAGCGATACTAATTATGGGATCTTACTGTGTGCACTCTTGTCCTTTACTACTATTTTAATATATTATCTTACCGACGTATCAGGTGTCCCATCTCACTCCAACTTCACACGCCCCACACCATCACACACCGTCCACCAACTTGAACAATCCACTGCTCACATGCAGGCTCCATGGATTCATGACGTTGTCTCCAGATCTGTACGCGTCCATCCGCTCGATACAGTTTGAAATGAGACTCCGCGACCAGGCAGCATGTTTCCAGTCATCAACAGTCCTATGTCGGTGTTGACGAGCTCAGGCGAGGCGTAAAGCTTTGTGTCGTGCAGTCATCAAGGCTACACGAGAGGGTCTTCGGCTTCGAAAGCCCATGTCGATGATGTTTTGTTCAATGGCTCGCACGCTGATGCTTGTTGATGGACCAGCACTGAAAGCTGCAGCAATCTGCGGAAGGGTTGCACTTCTGTCAGGTTGAAGGATTCTCTTCAGCTGTCGTTGGTCCCGTTCTTGCAGGATCTTTTTCCCGCCGCAACGATGTCGGAGATTTGATGTTTTACACGATTCCTGATATTCACGGTATACTCGTGAAATCGTCGTACGGGAAAATCCCCACTTCGTCGCTACCCAGAGTTGCTGTGTCCCGTCGCTCGTGCGTAGACTATAACACCACGTCCAAATTCACTTAAATCTTGATAACCTGCCATTGTAACTGCAGTAACTGATCAGATCCGGACACTTGCCTTACAGAGCCGTTACCGACAGCAGTGCCGTATTCTGCCTATTAACATATTTCTGTATCTCAATACGCATGCCTATACCAGTTTCTTTGGCGCTTCAGTGTATATTAAAGTCATGCTCTAGTTAACTTTTCGGGGGCTGCAGTAGTCCAGGGGTTACAATTATCTATACATTACTGTCCAATAAAAGGGTCCGAGTTTGCTTTTTGAAATGACTGAAAACTAATTATTTGCTCTTTTTTGTTTATTACGAAGTTTTATAGAATGCAGACGTGATCACCGGCCTGGCTGGCCGAGCGGTTCTAGGCACTACAGTCTGGAACCGAGCGACCGCTACGGTCGCAGGTTCGAATCCTGCTTCGGGCATGGATGTGTGTGATGTCCATAGGTTAGTTAGGTTCAAGTAGTTCTAAGTTCTAGGGGACTGATGACCTTAAAAGTTGTCCCACAGTCCTCAGAGCCATTTCAACCAGCAGACGTGGTCATGACATACTTTCGAAAACACTGAAACAGTTACATTCGCATTCCCCTTCAATTCATATTCGTAATTTTAGTAACTACAAAATTTAGTGTAGATACGTAATAGATTCGCAGAACCGATTCATAACCGCGAGTACCCGCCGTTCACTGCGCCCACAGCCTTCAGAGACAATCTTGCCCCACAGATACATATTACCACTGTTTAGACGGAGACAAAATGAGCTCTGTGATTTTACGATGCTATCTGATAAATTTGTGTGCATATAACAATTTATCTTATAACATTATTTTCACTAGATATGTAACTGTAATCATTTTTACGTGAAGTGGTCGCAATGAATATCAGGACGATTAGTTTCCGAGCACACATACTTTGCAGTATGCGATGCTGCACCTTCCTGTAAAAAAAAAAGTGAGAAGTGAGAAGCGAAAAGGTTTTCCATGAACTACGCAAGGGTGTTCTTATGACCAAAAACGATAACTCCGTTTGCATACTGGCCTGTTTAAGTAAAAATTCGCCTCATAGCTCTTCGATGTCTTCAAGGATCACTTGCATACGCTCAGCGTTGTCTTCTCGCTGTTGGAAGTCCCTGTCTTTGATATGCTGCACCACCAGCATTTTAGATAGTCGGAATTTTAAATCAAGACTGGCGGATTATCCGTAGACATTGTGCATATCGACGTGTGTATCATGTCTATATCTTGATGATGGCCGCACTCACAACTAAGATGTTACCATGTGTCCTCGCTTTCTCATCAGGACCTGGAAGCACCTTCTTAAGAATGTTTCCTGTTGTTCTGTAAGCTGTAGCCCATTGCAGGAACGTACTCGGACTTGGGGCGGTATGATTAAAATGGCGATAAAATATCGACCGCTTTGCAATGACAGACTTACCATGTCTGCGAAGGTATGAGAACATGTGATGCTCTATCCTCCACTGTTCCATTACTACCGAAATGGCAGACAGTCCCAAAGTGAATGACGTAAGCTCTGTCCTCCTTCCACCATTTACAGCGATGTACTAGCCAGTCTAAGAGGGTCTATTGAAAGTCGAAACCAACCCACTGTTAAAATTCCAATTGTAGCGATGTAACAAGAACGACTGTAGGAACCAGTGTGCATACTTTACATCACATGTTACAATAAAGTGACGTCATTGGCGTCTGTCAAGTGACCACAGGCAGTACTTTCAAAACGACTGACATCAATGTATCGTATCGACAGCCTTTCTGTAACTGAATGTCTAGTTAGAGGGGGAAAATGTGCTGCTAAACTTCACCTCAGATTCCAACGTGCCTATGGAGATGTCTGAGTGGGGTAAAGCGTGAAACATTTCGAAGGTAGAAATAAGAGCATTCAAAATGAATATTTCTGGTATCTCACCTGCAGATTTTTCAGTGCCTAATTAACTTTAGGACTCTGTATCACAGAATGAACAAAAATGGACTTGTACCACTATTGAAGTAAACCCATCATATGAAGATAGGCGCGTCACAGTGAATGAAATCGCTGCAAAACTGACAATATATGACAAAGTTCTGTACAAGAAATGATGCAGTGCTGTGGTTACCGAAGGGTTCGTACCCGTTGCGTGACACGTTTATTGCCTGAAGACCTAAAACTTTAGATAAGTAGTATCACCAAAAACTTCTTCAGACAATTAAAAATGAAGGTGATGTATCTGTGATGAGTTTTGTGACAGGAGATGAAAAGTGGTTCCATCATTACGAGCCTGAATTAAACTGCTACGAGACAGCTGAAGATATTCAGCAAGCGGTGCATTAGTATCTTCGGGAAGATGGAACGGAGTTCTATGGTGAAGGTATTTTCGGACTTACAGAACGAGAGGAACAGCGTGTGCAAAGAAATGGTTACTATACTGAAAAATGACAGAAAGCATATAGATTAAGATGATGCAGTTTGCCTAAAAATAAAGATTAAAAATTTTAAAAGTTGTTGCCTATTGCATTCAGAATGGCTCGTATAAACGTTCGTGTCCTGCTGGCCACACTGTGTAATTGCATCCTAATTTTATCTGTAGTGCAACCCGCCAAATCCATACACAAAGCGAGAGCTACTACCTAATGAGCTGTGCACTGCACTGACAGAAGATAAAGTACACTGCGGGAATAAAAATTAGAACATCCTCTTAGAGCTTTCCAATTCATTGTAGATTTTTTGTTCAACAGTACATATAGAGTACATGAAATGACTACATTTGCAAATTAATAGCGCAAGCCGTTCTGAGGTACCAGGTATTGACCCATACTGAAACACCGATGGTAGAACGTGGTGTAGCCTCCATGGTTGGCAGTGCAGGCGCTGTTTCTCACTTCCAGGTGATTGTAAAGATGGTGAATAGAGTCCTGGGATACGTTATGCCACGCCTGTTCGAGCTGTTCAAGTAGTTCTGTAAGAATTGTTGCTTGACGAATCGCACGCGTCACTTCTCACCTTACCAGATCCCACGAGTGCTCGATTGGAAGCAAGTTCTGAGATCATGCTGGTCAGGGAAGTTGCTGCACGTCTTGCCGAATAGTTTGTTGGCGAGCATTATCCTGTTGGAACAACACATTACCTTCCTGTTGCAAGAATGGAAAAAGTACGGGTCTAGCCGGCCAGAATGGCCGTGCGGTTCTAGGCGCTTCAGTCTGGAGCCGAGCGACCGCTACCGTCGCAGGTTCGAATCCTGCTTCGGGCATGGATGTGTGTGATGTCCTTAGGTTAGTTAGGTTTAATTAGTTCCAAGTTCTAGGCGACTGATGACCTCAGAAGTTAAGTCGCATAGTCCTCAGAGCCATTTGAACCATTTAGTACGGATCTAACTAGATTATGCATGTACCGAGCGCTCGTTAGCGTCCCCTCCAGAAGCATCAAAGGTGAAGGAGAGATGTAGCTTGTCGCACCCCAGACCATAAGGCCTGGGATGGAGCCAGTGTGTCTTGGAAAACTGCACTCCAAGAGACTGCGCTCACCAGGTCTAGGTCGTACGCACAAACGACCACAGTTACGTGCAGGCAGAATCTGCTTTTATTGCTGAGATCAGCGCGGCGCCATTCCATCTTCCAAGTGGTCCTCAGACGGGACCAATCCAGCCGTGCAGTTCCATGCCGTGGCGTGACTGAAAGACGGGCAATAGGTGTGCGTGCCTGTAGTCGCACTGCTAAAACCGGTTCGCATCATTTCGTGTTGACAAGTCTGAGCTCACAAGCCCTCTTACCGGTGCTGTGATGGCTCTCTGCGATCTGTCACTGCTGCCCTGACACTACGACGATCCTGCCGGGTGTCTGTGCCGCGTGGACTTCCAGAACCTCGTCGACAGGTGTGAGAATATTGACGTGACCACTATGGGCAAAGCCGTTTATCCTTGGGAAGCAGTTCACTGGTGACTGCTCTTTTTTGGGAACCGTTCATTTTTGCTCCTTCACCGTTCATTCTGCTTGGTATTGGTTCTCATAAAAAACTGAAAATTAGTAGCATAGGTGAATGAAGACGGATGCCGTCAAGAGGGGGCACTTGCCTCCCCCCCTGGAATACAGAGTTTTTATCCATAACAGACTTCTCACGCACTTGTAATTTTATGATTCTGCAAAACCTCTCGTTTAGCCAACTGTAGCGATATGTGGCTGATCGCAGTGAAATAATATAGGGTGGCGCACGAAAAACACGCCCAGAGTACAGACTGCTCGCCACTTACGCACGATTTGTTGACCACTAAGAGTAGAATAGATAAATATGTAGTAAATAGGCAGTGAAGAAATAACAAATAAGCTAATGCAAAACAACTTCGAAACAATAGATGACGGTTGGTAAGCGACAATGAGCAGTCTAGTACTCGGGGCCGATTTTTCGTGCGCCACCCTGTGCCACTGAAATAATATTGTAGGAGTTATCGTATTCTGTTTACAAAATGTGACACCAGACACTCGATTACAAAGCGCGGGCTTCATTCGGTTGTTATGTCGGTGTGCCTTCCATACCAATAAGCTTGCTCTTTTACCTTGGATCAAAAAAAGACAAAAAATGGCCACTCGTGTGTGCCGTGCCGACGTCCTTTGCATGTGTAATAACAAAAATCTTCCCTTTTTACAAAGATTTCTTCTGTTGTTTATAGAAATAGTGAAGTAAGCTGATACGCCGTTTTGTTTCCTGAAAAAATGTATGTATTACATACCACGTAATTTTTATGTAGTTTACATTATTATAAAATACATTTTAATTACCGGTCGTGAACGCTGAATAGAAGCGAACGAAACGGACAACAACAACTCAATACTGAACTAACTATGAGTAGTCAGTAGTGGAACTGCGACGAGTGGCCACGTGAAGAAGGACGAGTCCGGCCGAGCGAGACCTAGACAGACGGGAACGGGACCGAGGCTGGAACGAGACCGGCCGACGTGCCGTTCGCGAACAAGACCGACCGTTTCCCGTTCCCGGGAATTACAAGTAGAAAGCTGCGACCGAAGTGAACTATGAAAGACCGTTCCTTGTAATTCGTTCCTCGCTCGTTCCGTTCATCTTGGTGAACCGTTCCTTTGGACCCCTTGGTTCGCGAACGACCCATCTCTACTGGCAGTTCTCCGAAAGAACCATCCCGTCACTCGGAACGCCACAATATGATCCCTTTCATACTCGCTCAGTTGGTTGCAGGAAGTACCAGTGCGTGTCCGTGGCGTGGTTGCCTGCTTGCTTCAAACGTTTACACCGTACTGAGCCTTCTGGTTGGTGAGCATTACCTATTAATGGCTAGACACAGATGGTGTTCTGGTATCTATGCCACTACGCTATCTGTTGGCGGACGACACTGAACCATTATCAGTACATCTAGTATCCCCCAGGTAGCTTATGTCGTCATCGTATCAAAATCGGCGTGGTCTTTCCAGATGTACTACCTTTTTACTGACATTGTATTAGCAGCGCGTTTTCGAGACCAGGGCAGGTCGGTGGCATTCTATAGTAAACTTAGTTTTTCTATGCATCTCCCACAAAACAAATTTAGCGCGAGGAACTGGCTCGTGCCTAAGTGCTGCTCTGCGGTGGTACCTAAGTGGTCGGAAAACTCCTAGAAGAAACTTTCGTTCCGGTGATCTACTGCTTTCTTATGACGTTTTCCATGAGTTATGGAAACTGGTATACTCTCCACTGACGCAGATGCTAACAGCGGCTTAGGAGAAGGGTGAATTATATTTCGGAATAAAGCAGTTGGCAAACGCCGCAGTAACACGCCTCCCCTTGTATTTTAATTATTATTTTTCCATTAAATTGTAGATAACTCGCAAACTGAACTATAATTAGAAATGCATGTATTTATTCTGCGTTAATTGAGTTCCGTAACTGGTACTTCTGCATGAGACTGTGAAGAGGTCCTGATTTCTGAAACACTTCTATGAAAAATGCCACAGACCATTCCGAAAGAGTTAATTCGTTATCGCTTCAGCCGCCGCCAAAAAAGTGTTCGCATAATTTCGAGCTATACTACTGTGTGTTTTAGTCGAACTAAGAAGCAACAAAAACCTATTAATTAGGCCTCTGAGACGAAAACAACTTCGTTAAAATTGTTGCTCACTTATAAAATGTCGATGTGACCATTCTTGTTTCCTTTAACGTATTCTCCTGTTGATGTTATCTCTTTCGCCAGCACCAGTGTCTTGAACGTAGAATGCAGAATTATGTAATCACACATTAGTACCTTGAATTTCTGAAATCTCTTTCCATTTACCGATTGTTTATAAATATTTCTGGTAGTGACAAAATATAAAATTAATATTGATTTCGGCCCGGGAAGCCAATGATTCAAATCGCGGCACGTTATACACGTTAATAAATAATGTTGTGTGTGCTAAAAAGTTACTGGCACTATAACAGAGACCCTAAACTGAGTGAAATGCGGTAGAATCGGTCGAAAATTTATATTTCCCGTTATACTAGGTACTGTACGAGCTATATGTGTGAGACACGTTTGCAACCGCTTACATTAGGGGACTTCAAAAACTATGTCACTCATTATCACGGCAGACCAAGTAACTTTCGTTGAACGCTGCGCTACAGCATGGCAATGCCACATATCAGCAAGCCTCTGGAAACAGTAGTCGGAGAGCTGTACCAATAATTCAGTTCCTCGACTACATAAATCTGCTTCTTGTTCACGGAGCCATTCGAAAACAGCTCTGTGAACGTCTTCATCATTAGAATATGTCTTCAGCTCCAGAAGTTCTTTCAGTTTATCGTAAAGACGGAAATCTCGTGGGGCAAGATCTGGACTGTATGCCGGATCAGCATCACCTTTTTAACAATTAAATTCTCCGAACAGCAGTGCAATTGAGACGTTATTTTATTTCATTTTCACTACCAGTTTCGGCAATAATCGATATTGACATACTTGGGCCATATGCGCATGGATGTCTTCAGTTCGTAAATCAAATGCTTTCTTCGAAGACTTGACTGAAACTTTGAGTTTGGCCCCAGATTGCCAATATAGATTATTTTTGAGAGGAGCATATGGGGCCTAAAGGCGTCATAATGAATTGCTGAAGCTGGTAGTGAAACTAAAGTAAATTAACGTCTCAAATGCTCGGCTGTTTAGCGAATTTCATTGTTAAATATTTGAGCAGCCGCTGTCCCATGTCCGCAATGTACCACCAAACCATCACCTATGTCTGATGTGGTCTTGGACAAATTGTTGGTGCCATTTCACTATGGCTGAACTTGAAATTGCATTTCGTCCATACACAGCCAGTATTTTACGATGAATCAGTGTGGAATTTAGACGTTTTACACATAAAAATCTTACTATTCAACTTTGGAGTACGTTTCCAGTTGCAACTCTATTTTACTCTCACCCTCTGCTGCATCTGTTCTATGTGCCGTGGCGTAACTGTGTCTGCAGGACACTCTCTACATAAACCCTCTTCTGACAATGCGCCACTGTTGTTGTGTACTGGTCTCAGCATGGAACAGCATGTGTAACTTGTTTTCTCGCAACACGCAATTACCGGCTGCACGTTAGAGGTAGAGGAACTACTTTGTAAACTGAAGGAAAAAAGAGAAGAAAAAAAGAACACAATAGTCAGCGAGATGTACACAATGGAGTTCAATATTGTTTATTGTTCATGGTGTGGAAGATGTGGCATTATTTTTTTTAAAATTTGGTAAGGTAGGATATAGCACCAAGAAAGCCGGAAGAATTTACACAGAACTTTCGCGACACACTGTATCCTGTTTGGAAGAAATTTGCAGCATTGGTTGGAAACTTCAGAGAAGTTGAATCGTCCACGTCACAGATAGCCGTTCATGATCCTAGACTAAAAATTGTTTGCATAGCAGAATATTAGAAGCTGGTATTGGATCGTGTGGAGTTACCGATAAGATCGCACTAAACCTACCGTGTAATACAAACTACGAAGACTATTGTGTGGAGCGCCGACTATACACCTGTGGCAATATCCTGTGAGAGCAATGGGGACAAACCATTTTTAATACACAGTTCAGTTGTATCAGTGGCTTACAGAGGCATAAGACGATACTGACCATTTTCACTCTGCACTGTTGCCGCGACCTTAAACGTTCTCTACTCTTCAATGTAGAGGGTAAACCACTGAAGTCACACTTTAATGCCGAAAATGTCTCAGATGAATTTCTATTTATCGGTCGTTTGCAGAAATTTTCCATTCCATTTTCTAACCTTTGCCAGGTCCTATAGGGCCCGCTGTTTTGATCATTAGCATCTTCGAGGATTTCTTTAAGGGACGTCCAACATTTCTCTTTCCTGTCGCATAATATATATAGCAAGTTTAGTTATCTTATTGCTCGACAGTTGTTCGACACGATCTTTACAGTTCAGGCTGTATTTTTAAATTACAGCTGTAGTGGGTTCCGCGCTTAGTTCTTATCTAATATCGGTGTTTCTTTTATGGCCCAGTAATGAATATCCCGCTACAAAGCGGAAGAGCTTCATCTCTGATGATTCGATTTGTTGCAGTTAACCGGGCCTTAGGGTCCAATATCTGCTACCAAACAGCAGCAAAGGCAAAGCTGTTATTTTGTGAAGTTTAATTAAAGTTTATTTGCGTCCGTTATATTTTAACAAACGTTGTATAGTTTCACAGAAATGACCGATCTGCCCAATTTTATACGTCATCTGGTTTTGGAAACTTAGAACTGCATCGTAGATATTTTATCTCTCTATATATCAATTTTGGCTCTTATGGGTTCTCGATTTTCTCAACCCGTATTCAACGGCAATTTAACATGTGTGCTGTAGTTTGAACCGTTCCTTCAGCGTCCCTATTAAAAGCTGATCGTCAGCAAATAGTAGCGTCATTAAATTAAAAATGTCACTTCTTAATACGGTATTTAATACAGTCAACCATTTATGAAGATAATGTCAATATATACACTGAAGAATGTGTAGTTATTTTTTTGCCGTAATCAGTTGTGCTGGGAGTCCCATTTTCTTTCTTGATTCCCATAGCAAATCGCGATTTACCTTGTCAAATAACTTTTCATCATCAGTAAAACATAGTATGTCAGTAATCAAATCTCTTCTTTTTGCATTTACTTGTGCCAAAGTGAAACGACAACCAGACCATGACCTATCTTTTCTAGGAGCATGTCGTACCTCTAATTTACGTGCCTCCACCATTGACATTAATCTCTTATTCATAATTTAAGCATACAGATTGTAACAGGAGTTTAGTTTGCTCATTGTGACTGCCCTTTGTTGTAAATAGGGCATATCAAAGCTTCGCTTCATTTGTCTTCACTCAACTATGAAACGTCCATAAAATTTAAAATTCTATGCTTTAGTTGATCATACGCACATTTAATCAGCTTCATGTTTATCAGTGGCCGGCGACTTTTTGCTTTTTGTTTCTTGTATCACCTTTTGTAGATCTTCCATCGCTCTCAGACCGATAGGGATGATTTGGGAAATTTATTTTATTTGCGCGTGGGGACGTGCGCCCTTGCTTTTGTCGCAGTCGTCAATGTAACTTAAGACACGGAAATCGTACGGGCGCGCCATCTATGTATGAATCGCGTAAACTATGCTCTGTGGGTTATCGTGTTTTAAATGTTAGTGTATCGTATTTTCTCAAAAGGATATTGGGAACCAGCTCATTATGTGACCAACCGAGAGTGTAAAACCGCCTAAAAACGACATTTAGGCTGACGGGTGTAGCAGACCGCACCGTTTCCATAGATATGTGCCTCGCGGCCCTGCCGCGCAAGACCGCACTGCGGCATGTGAAGCTATTCGTTTCAACATCGTTCGTAATAGAGACAGAACGAAAAATTATACTGTGACTATAAAAAACCAAATGTTGATCTCCGGTCGTTAGTTCCTCATTTAAATATCCTAAGTTTAAGGCCTTCTAACGTCGCCCGCATATCGTGGTCGTGCGGTAGCGTTCTCGCTTCTCACGCCCGGGTTCCCGGGTTCGATTCCCGGCGGGGTCAGGGATTTTCTCTGCCTCGTGATGGCTGGATGTTATGTGATGTCCTTAGGTTAGTTAGGTTTAAGTAGTTCTAACTTCTAGGGGACTGATGACCATAGATGTTAAGTCCCATAGTGCTCAGAGCCATTTGAACCTTCTAACGTCTCTATAAGTTTGAGTCCAAAGATTTCGGGCGCCGTTTATATTCCTTTCCAGTACATGTGAAACGAAGAATAAGTTGAATTCCATCCACATTTCTATTCTATAAGTTATACAGAAATATTTTAATTCTGTAACACGTTTCATTCTGATTAAGCTACTAATTTCTCAACTGTCATCTAGTTCGTTTCTCAATGAATCTTCTATCTATGTGATTTGGGAGTAAATTTCAGTAAACTGTCATTTATCGATAATTTATGTCGAACTGTTCGGTGCTTTCTTTAATGGTCAGCTGTCGGGGCTTTCTGTAATGGTATGCAATGTAATGTTTTTCACGCCGTATAACAGATTTTTTTTATGCGTGGAAATGTTAGCGATCTAGAGCTATACTGGAAAACAAAATGGCGGCCGTTTAGGGCCAGGCGCCTGTTTTCTCATCTGCTGCAATTGCTTTGTAATTTAATTTGGGGTAATTATACGTACATCAGTCATCCGATCGTGAGTTGCTTGAACGACAGCAACAAGGCACAACGGTCCAGCACAAATGGAGTTTCAAACGAGGCTCTATCATCCTGGTATGCGATGTATGTTGCTCTATCATTCTGGTATGCGAGGTATGTTCAACCACAGTTTCTGGAGATACCTTTAAAGAACTTATTATATGATTAGCTATGGCAACGCTATAACTGCTGTTAAATAATTTTTCTGCCCTTCATAATAATCATTCTCTGTAAGATCTCAATCGCTGTTGCGTGTGTTTCTGACAAACATGTCGGAAATACGAGTTTCTGAAGTATATTGAAATTAATGATAACAATCAGTGATATAAATAATAATAATAATAATAATAATAATAATAATATAAAAAAGCAATCAGTCTTCAGGCCACGAGTGGTCTACCGGGACCATCCGACCGCCGTGTCATCCTCAGTGGAGGATGCGGATAGGAGGGGCGTGGGGTCAGCACACCTCTCTCACGGTCGTTACGATGGTATTCTTGACCGAAGCCGCTACTATTTGGTCGAATAGCTCCTCAATTAGCATCACGAGGCTGAGTGCACCTCGAGAAATGGCAAAAGCGCATGGAGGCCTGGATGGTTAAATAATAATAATATAAATTATTATTATTATTATTATTGTTATTATTATTATTATTATTATTATTATTATTATATATGTGAAAGGATTGATTAAACAAGACTGAAATAATTTCTAAATGGCTGATCTGGCGAATGAAGGAAAGGGATAGTTACAGGTTGCCTAACTAACGGCTCTCAGGGGCAACAAAACTTTTATTTTCACTATTTCATATACTAACAAAATTTAAAAAGCTGCCATAATTTTCTCATTAAGAGATTATATTAAAGCCTTAACACAATAAGACGAGTATTAAAGTTTGAAATTTTGTACCTCCCTTTAGACAGCGTAACTCATTGCGCTCAAATTAGCCAGATTATTTACATCCTGTATTTGAGAACGACAGTACTAAGCAACTTCCAACAAACGGTATACACAATCTGAAGCCTTTATGATACTTTTTCTCGCTCACATCCTCACAAAATGATGAAATGAGAAAAGTTTGATTGAATTTCCTCGTTTTGAAAGAACTGAAGGGCGATCTGTCTAATTGTTGAAAACCATTCCACAGCCAATATCGTATATATTTTTTTTATTTAAGATAACCGGTTTCAACAGACTATGCTGTCATCTTCAGGTTTTAAAATATTTTGTTGTAAAACATGTTCATTTTGTGCTGAGCTCACGCACTAAACCTGTTTATGTCCAGCATATGTAAACAGTTGTGCTATTTTGCTCTATGTCTGTGTGATGCAACAAGCAACTGCGAGCAATATTATATGAACATAGCCTGTTGCGCAATGTGCTGCACGTTTTTAAATATTTTAGCGATTACAAACCTATTATAATGTGCTATTTTTATCCACTTGACGTGTTGTGCACGGACAGCATAAAATGAACATGTTTTACAACAAAAGATTCTGAAGGTGACAGTATAATCTGTTGAAACCTGTTGTCTTACATATAAAAATATTTTATGCGATCTTGACAGTTGAATGGTTTTCAGCAAAAAGTTTATCGCTTAATATATTTTCTCTATGTAGTAAATTTGCAGCACCAGGCGTGGTGACAAGACTGATATTCTCATAGATAAGCGCAGCACCATATATAATTTGGAGTATCATCAATGGACCCCGCAAATACTTCCTTTCGAGCGCGAACAATGGACAACGCAATTCACTTCCGCTCCAAGCATAAAAGAGCAATGTTATGTTTGTTCACTGACTGCATATAAAGGATCTTGTAGTTACATTATCCAAGGAAGCAGCATAACATTTCGACAAGCGAAGTTCCGTTAAGAAACATTAACACTTACTCTGCTTCTCTACAAGTCAGAAGTGTCAGCACACTTATTAGTTCACTTGAATGAGGGATGTGCCCATCCTTCGACTTTATGAAGACTTTATCTGCACTGGAGACATGGCTGAATGTCTGTGGAGGAATGGCAGCGCATGCTTCCTGAAGCCTCAAGAGCCGAAACCAGAGGAGATTATGAGGTCCTTTCCTTTCAATTAATTGGCTTTCAGGCTGTGCCCAGTCAGCCATCTCCATAGTAATGTCAATTATGACGATACGAATACAAGGACAACACAAAACTCAGTCGCCGAGCAGAGAAAATCTCCGACTTGTCTGGGAATTCATCACGGGACCTTTCCTGTCTTTCCGATATTAAGTTCGTCGTGATGACCACGCAGCTCCAGTGGCGTACTGATAGTGATGTTGGTGTCCACTGCTTAGTTGGGTGGCAACGAGTTAGCCTCCAACGTAAGCTGGCCTGGGTTCGATTCCCGGCCGGGTTGGAGATTGGTGTTGTGCTGTCGTCATCATCATTTCATCCTCATCACCGGCGCGCAAGTCGCCCAGCGTGGTGTCGACTGAAATAAGATGTGCACGTTGGGGCCGAACTTCAACTGATGGGGCGTCGCGGCCAATACACGCTCAGTTCATTTACTGATGTTAGAAGTTGGAGTCTGGAGGGATGGCGACGTTGTAACTCATCCCAGAGGTATTCCATTGGGTTCAGGTCACGGCTCTAGGAACTCCAGTCTATTTCAGGGAAGTAATTTCCCACAGACCATTGCCTGACAGATGCAGAGCATTCACTATATCATTAATGCATGAGTACTGTACCTTCTCATTATTATATCCTGCAAGGGCCCCCACGTTTTACATTATAGATCTTAAAAGTATTTTCGTGGCTATTAACAATTCGAAATCACAAATTTTCGGAACTATCTCTGGGGTGTTAGGAATCTGTGTGGGGCTAGGAGAAATTATTTTATACGTATTAGTCAGATTTAAAGACGTGTTAAAATATTTGTTTATAAATCGAATCATTATCAATTTGATACTTGGTATTCCTAAGAAAACACAGACTGCATAATGGAATGAAGCTGGTAACTCTAAGCGTTGACATAATCCTCGACAGTGGACGGCATTTTGCATACCGTTGATCGAGCCCACATAACAACACTGTTTCAGTGGTAAAATTACGACAGATTGACTACCGTAAGTTTGGTGGACTCCACATACACTGCTCTTCAAAACGTAAAGACCACACATAAAAAATAACGTAACGTATTAACTACTCGTCGGGAGTGATGAAGGTCAGAAAGAATATTGCCAGAGGTGTGACGTCAAGTGGCTTCAGGCAGCGTTACGATAGCGGCGAATGGGGATGGCCCCGCAACACGTGGCAGCGGAGTGAGTGGTAGAATATAGCGTGTGTGTGTGTGTGTGTGTGTGTGTGTGTGTGTGTGTGTGTGTGTCAATCAGCGGGCAGTTACGGTGCACTGTTGCGGTGTCCTTCATTACAATATGGCCCAGAGACAACATCTGGATGACATCACACGGGCAGAATCATCGGGTAACTGGAAGATGGACGAAGTGTGATGAATGCAACCCTGGTGTTTGGTATCGTTCACAGCTTTGTTTCACGTGCCTGGGGAGCGATCCGAATCACATGCACAGGTGCTCGAAAGAGAGAGGCTGTTAGAACACGGTCAACTGCAGCAGCACACGGCATGAAGGGACCTACGTCAAACAGTCAATTGAAACCATACTTAACATGACTGCAAAGCACGAATTATCACGCTACACAGTGGCATGGTGACTTAATTGGGGTGCACTCTTTGCCCGACGACCAGTAAGTGTACATTGTGTTCCGTTGCTACCTGCAGAGGGGCGGCAGTGTTCGTGATGGTGCCAACAGCATAGGGACTGGACCAACGGGGAGTCAAGTCGTGTGTTGTTCTCGGATGAGAACAGGACCAGTTTGAACAGTGATTCAAGATGTACCCGAGCACGGGTATAAATACTCAAACGTACCTCCGTTCTGTATTTAAATTTTAAAAAACCTACCTGTGACCAACCGTTCGTCTGAAATTGTGAGCCATATATTTGTGACTATTACAGCACTATCTATCACAAAAAGCGAAGAAAATGGTCCAACTAAGACATTCATATTTCTTTACGTACTACACGAATATGTAATAAAAATGGGGGTTACTATTTTTTAAAAAACACAGTTGATATCCGTTTGACCTATGGCAGCGCCATCTAGCGGGCCAACCATAGCGCCATCTGCTTTCCCCCTTCAAGCTAGACGAGTTTCGTTCTTTGTAGTTTTTTCGTTTGAAGCTTATTTCGTCAGATATTTGGCCCGGTCACTATCAATGGACCACCCTGTATATGTGTGTATGTGCGTGTGTCTAGAGGAAGTGATACGAGGAAAGCAAGGAAAAAAAAACCTAACACAGGTTGTCCATCGAGTGTTTCACAATGGTAGTCGTGGTTAAAGATTCACCAGTGATTCTTAAGACAACCAGCATTCCGAGAGTCAATGCTTTTGGTCATTGCTCTTCGTCAGGAGTAAAACAGACTTACTCCGAAGATAACAGAGTTTGTTCTGGAAACATTGACATTTGATTCACTATCTAAACGATTTGAATACGTAGTCTTCCATAAACTATGTCATCAAAAGTATCCGGATACCTGGCTGAATATGACTTACAAGTTAGTGCCGCCTTCCATGGGTAATTCTGAAATTCAGTATGGTGTTGGCCCACCCTTAGCCTCGATGACACCATCCGCTCTCGCAGGAATACGTTCAATCAGGTGCTGGAAGGTTTCTTGGGGAATGGCAGCCCATTCTTCACGGAGTGCTGCACTGAGGAGAGGGATCGATGTCGATCGGTGGAGCCTGGCACGAAGTCGGCGTTTCACAACATCCCAAAGATGTATTCTGTACGTTCCAAAACATCCCAAAGGTGTTCTATAGGATTCATGTCAGGACTTTGTGCTGGCCGGTCCATTAGAGGGATGTTATTGTCGTGTAACCACTCCACCATTGGCCGTGCATTATGAATAGGAGCTCGATCGTGTTGAAAGATGCAAATACCGTCCCTGAATTGGCCTTCAACAGCGGGAATAAAGAAAGTGCTTAAAACATCAATGTAGGCCAATGCTGTGATAGTGCCACGCAAAACAACAAGGGGTGCAAGCCCCCTCCACGAAAAACACGACCACACCATAACACCACAGCCTCCGAATTTTACTGTTGGCACAACACACTAGCTGGCAGATGACGCTCTCAGGGCATTCGCCATACCCATACCTTGCCATCGGATCGCCACGTTGCGTACCGTAATTCGTCATTCCACTTAACGGTTTTCCTCTGTTCAATCGTCCAATGCGAAGTGTCGTTTTGCATTTACCGGCATGATCTATGGCTTATGAGCAGCCGCTCGATCGTGAGATCCAAGTTTTCTTACCTCTCCCCTAACTGTCATAATATTTGCAGTGGATCCTGATGCAGTTTGGAATCCCTGTGTGATGGTCTGGATAGATGTCTGCCTATTAGACATTACGTCCTTCAACTGTCGGCGATCTCTGTCAGGCAACAGACGAGGTCGGCCTGAACGCTTTTGTGCTGTACGTGTCCCTCTGCGTTTCCACTTCACTACCACATCGGAAACAGTGGACCTAGAGATCTTTATGAGTGTGGAAATCTCGCGTACAGACGTATGACAAGTGACTTCCAATCACCTGACCACGTTCAAAGTCCGTGAGTTCCGGGGAGCGCCCCATTCTACTCTCTCACGATGTCTAATGACTACTGAGGTCGCTGATGTGGAGTAGCCGGCTGTAGGTGACAGCATAATGCACCTAATATGAAAAACATATATTTCTGGGGGTGCCCGGATATTTTTTATCACATAGTGTAACTAAAGATGTATAGCTAGCAGAAACTCTGAACTACACCCCTGAATTCCAGAGTCTTCACCTCGCTCTCACCATACTCGTTATGAGGTTTTCTAGAACTACGGCTTGACTTCTCGAAGTGTGCCCCGTATTTTATTAGATATTTATATCATTTATATTCAATATTTTGTTATAGGCAGATTTTACAGTCAAAGTTTTATCATTTACCTTGTTTCAGACTCTTACATATGTTTATGAACTTTGATCTGCAGCTTGTGATTTTTCAATTCCAGATGAACTATGATAGCAAGAATTTTGTTAAAGATGACATTTCTAACGGCGTGGTTTGAGGAGTACAAAAAAATATGAAAGAAACAATTAGTTACTCGTGTTTCGCGTATCGCGACGCACATTTTGTGCCATTGTCTCTCCATAACAAAACTTTCTCCGTTTAACAAAAAATGATTCAAATGGCTCTGAGCACTATGGGACTTAATTTCTGAGGTCATTAGTCCCCTAGAACTTAGAACAACTTAAACCTAACTAACCTAAGGACATCACACACATCCACGCCCGAGGCAGGATTCGAACCTGCGACCGTAGCGGTCGCGCGGTTCCAGACTGTAGTGCCTAGAACCTCTCGGCCACTCCGGCCGACTCTCCGTTTAACATTGCACGTATTTTGTCATTTGGCCGGCTGTTTTAAGTGAGTGCTCCTTGTCATAGATTTAATATTACACTTGTCCCGTTAGCGGTCGATGGTGTTCTTGTATCGTTATGAAATTGTTCTTTTTTTATTAATACCTTTCACTTATACTTTGCCGACACTTATCATCATTTCGTCCACTTTTTGATCCAACATGTAGTGTTTGATCCAACATGTAGTGTACAGAGGTGGCGTTAAATTTCACCTGAACAATAGTAAGTAGCTATAACGCGCTGGCTTCTTACTGGCTCTAAACCGTATAGTGTTATAATTTACGCGGTTTTCCTAAATCATGAGAGGCAAATGTTTTGCAGCTGACAGAGCTCGAGTAACGGCTCCACATTAACGACCCCGCAGCCTACGGCCTAACAAACAGTAACACAAAAACGCACCTGAGCAGTGCGTGGCTCGGTGGGAGATATAACATACAAAGTACTTCCGCCGTGTCGCGGTCCTCAAAATGTAATTACGCGCGCTGGTGCGGTCGGACCTCGTAAAGAGCATTAGTCTTTTGTGCAAATTATTGCGGTCGCCTCCTTTCTTCCGCCTCTGGACACGAATTTCCATTTTGCCGCCAGAATACGATTTATAATACTGCCTACGTCCTATCGAAGATCACGATGACCAGTGCATGATTTATCTTTCTATCAGAGCGCAGGTAATGTGTTTGGCGTGAAACCAGTAAACAAATTTTCTTCACAGGCGGGAAACCGCTCGCTGTACATCAAGCATGCTTCAGTGGAAGCTGCGTTCTTATTCTGCCGATAGATGTAATACATCACGTGACGTATATTGCGAACAAAAAATGCAGATACGTAAGGGGAGGATATATCATCTTTCGCTTTGGCCATAATGGTTACGGGTTTTTCGTACGAATGTATTTTTTTCGGTTAAGGACGATTTGTCTGCGTGCAGTTTTGAATTAATTGCATTACAAAAAATCTCCCCTCCTCATTCTCTGTCTTTTCATGATACGTATCACTTCTCGTACTTTTATAGCTGCCTGATGCTGAAATATTAAATTAGTTACAACATACGAATATCCAGTGATTCCCACAGCAGTTCTCAATACAATTTTACATATTAGTCGACCGATATTTCTCCGTCACACAACATGACCCATAAAATTGCGAATTAATAGGGCTGCAGAATCTTCCATCTAGAGCTTTGGTATTTCTTAAAGTCCTGCTTTTTGAATCCTTTAATTTAAATTAGTGATTCGTATATAATAAATGAAATCATTTAATACTTCACTTGACAGATGTAATTTAGTAGATTAGTATTCATATACGTCTGTGTTCAAAATACTTTTCTTCTCCCTTTTTGGCGTCTCTTTGTAGACTTGTGTTAATCGTTGAGCATTATGGACGTCAGGTAAATGTCAGATGGTAATCTGTAGTGAAACTCAGGTACTAAGAGCCAGCAGAGATGCACTCACGCTGTTCAGTTACAATTATGTTCCTTTAAGATCCAAAGTTAACCTATTTTTGACCTTAACCTGTTTCACACCTTCTCATATGTCGACAGACCACGTGATGATCTCACTGAGAAATTCTAGTGCGTAACTGGAGCAGTTCCACAATTACTGTCTGCATCTGCAGATAGTAACAAAATATTTTTACAATTTATCTTGTTGTGAATTCAGATTGGAGGCAGCAGCTCGCCACCGGCACCTTCCATTTATTTGAGTAATCTTCATCGATGATTAGCTGATCTATTGAGGCCACCAAGGCTTTTCGATATGTTTCTTATGTGCTTAAATTCAAGACACGACGAAATATACACACAAAGACGCATAGCTTGCATGAGTTACGAAATCCCCTCTTCGTGGAAAATTTCCCTAAGCTAGAAAACTTACTGTGGACAGGCCACTGCTTAAGGCGCGATTTTCTAGGCCTTGAGCACAGATCCGAAAGTGGGGGATTTACACAGTAATTTAATGTGACAGAAAGGTTTGTGACGAAAACACGCTTTCTTTTCAACTCTCTAATTTACTCATTAAAACATAGTTAATCACTCTTCATATAAGGGAGACAATCAAACAGTAGACTAAAGCTATCTGTATGAAAACTTTGATTACTGATTACATGGATAGTGGTGTTACTCGACTGCTTGAGAAATTACAGCCTGTTACCTCAAAAACTCAATTTCAATACTCGTTGTTTCTTGGCGTAAAATTGTGACTGAAAGCTTGGTGCCTGATTGCATGGTTCATACATTGGGACATGCGATCGTATGTAATCCCGAAAGTGCGGAATAAGAGTGACGTAGCTCACCAACGCTGCTACGAACGCTCACCGCAATTTAATTGCCGTGCGGCGCGATGATCGCCGCTGTCGGGCAGACACTCTCGAGAAAACGAGGGCACGTTGCAACAACTGCAACACCGTTCCTTGTCCTCTCCTAACTCGGAAGTTGCTGCGGTCAGCAGAGCGCCTCAGCTGAAGTCGATGCTGCCCCCACCGCCTCTCAACCCTTGAGTCCTCTATTCTCGGCTCTCTTTTATGTCTTGCTGTCCTTTTGCCTCCAGTCGCCAGCAGCGGAGATACAAAAAAAGGCGACCCAATAGCGAGGGTTCCCCGCAGCAAAGAGAATCCGCGATAAACGGTGCGTCACAATTAGAAGCGAAAGCCTCCCTTGACGGCCATGCGGTTCTAGGCGTTTCAGTCTGGAACCGCGTGATCGCTACGGTCGCAGGTTCGAATCCTGTCTCGGGCATGGATGTGTGTGATGTCCTTAGGTTAGTTAGGTTTAAGTAGTTCTAAGCTCTAGTGGACTGATGACCTCAGGTGTTAAGGCCCATAGTGCTCAGAGCCATTTGAACCATTTTGAAAGCCTCCCTTACTATTACTATAAAACGTCCGCTCCAGCTCTGTGATCGTAACGTCACTCTAGTATACAGGGTGCAACCAATGAGAGTGGCCTGAACGATTGAACGTGAATGTATGCATATAACCACACCCCGTGACGCGTAAGCCACCTGTATCTCCGACACGTGATCCAAGATTACACAATCTTCACGCCTGACGGAGTTGTTAGCAGAGGTCAGTCTGGTCGCTACCCTATCTGTCCACCCAGGTCAGCCGATCACTGTTCGATTACTGTGTGTTCAAATGGTTGAAATGGCTCTGAGCACTACGGGACTAAACTGCTGTGGTCATCAGTCCCCTAGAACTTAGAACTACTTAAACCTAAATAACCTAAGGACATCACACACATCCATGCCCGAGGCAGGATTCGAACCTGCGACCGTAGCAGGCGCACGGTTCCGGACTGCGCGCCTAGGAACGCGAGACCACCGTGGCCGGCGATTACTGTGTGTGGGGAGCCCGCAAGTCTAAGGTGTATCACAACAACCCTCATAGTCTTCAAGAACTGCAGCAGAATATTTCGGATGAGACAAACAATTTCTGCAGTCCAGCTTCGATCCTCGTTCAGCAACTTGCTGACCAGGGCCCAAAAGTGCCAAGAGATGTATGGTGGTCACTTTTAACATCTGCTATAGTCAGATTAGTTCAGTATTTCCTTTCATCTGTTGTGTATCTCTGTACTCTGAACTCTGGGACACTTTTATTTGTCCCACTCTGTACCAACTGCGCGCAGTCGCGCCTATGGCATTAGCTTTTCATCAGGGTCTTCGAAGTTATAGTTCGTGATGCTAGCACATTATTTTCTGCGGCCCATGTTTACTGAAGTGGCCGATGGCTTTCTGCAAAGGCTTTCTGCAAAACACGAGGGAGTGGCCTCCACCTACTGCCCGAGCGGACACCAGGCTGGGTGGGGTTGTAAAGTTAGACAGTGGTTTGCCACCCCCTGGGAGTCCTGGGCAGCGCCAGTTCTGTGAAGTCCACCTGGGCCTCCGGTCTCCGCTCCTGGCAAAGTGCCGTTTCCCGTAGCATTCTCTGTTCACCGCGTCTCATCTCGAACTTAGCGTGTCTTATTCGCACCGGTGAGTCCGTGACCATGTTAAAGTTCAAAAATGGCTCTGAGCACTATGGGACTCAACTGCTGTGGTCATTAGTCCCCTAGAACTTAGAACTACTTAAACCTAACTAACCTAAGGACATCACACACATCCATGCCCGAGGCAGGATTCGAACCTGCGACCGTAGCAGTCGCACGGTTCCGGACTGCGCGCCTAGAACCGCGAGACCACCGCGGCCGGCACCATGTTAAAGAAGTGAAATGAAACTACGCAGAGCACCGTGCTAGCATCAACTATGGTCCGTGATCTTCAGTAAAATCTTTCAATGCAATACCCACCGTTATCGTCCTCTAATTACATAACTAGTCCCAAATTAAATGAAAAATGTATGTAAAATTGCTTGGCACATTTCAGAGAAATGCGATTCACTTTTCATTGTTTCGTTGCTGATCAGAGTGAAGCTATAACGAACACAAGAACAAATAAAATATAAGCTCGTTACAATTTTTTGCGTAATTGAACTAACTAGAGTAGTTGCATCTAATTCCTGAAAATAAGAAACAAACCTCTGTGTCCTGGGGAGAGGTAGGTGTTGCAAAACTATCTCTTAACACAGCCCAACGCGCATCTCCTCAAGATTTTCTTCCAGGCATACCCATCTTCTTCCCATTTCAGTGGCCATCAGTCCATTCTATTCTTCTTCTTCTTTTTCTTTTTCCGGGCCGTGCCCCAGCTGCTATTTCAAGTTACGGCACTTGTTACGGCAATACGGGAAATAATTGAGCTGAGCTGAAAGAACGCTGATTCGCTCGTGTAGCTGGTAGCTGAACACACCGTGTTCTACCTCGCGAGACTAGGATACACACACACACACACACACTTGGTTGGAGTCCGCCCAACGGTTTAAAGGCCATTGATCTGGTAGAATAGCCACTATCAGTGTGATCTTTAGGCACCTTACCACGCTCGTTTAGATAAATGCTGGGTTGATCCCCACGCACCACCTTGGAAAATACGACACACAACCAATTGAAATAGGATAACACACTGGACAAATTTAACACGACCGACAGACAGGTGGCGAACATGGCTTTCCTCCAGTAGGTTAACTGACGACTGTGATACGGCAAAGTAAAAAATAAGGTAAATTTGACAAAACGTGAGAACAGCGGACAATTTACGATGGGATAAACGAGAGGAGAGAGTGAGTGAGTGAGAGAGAGAGAGAGAGAGAGAGAGAGAGAGAGAGAGAGAGAGCGATAGAGAGTTGGAGGGATCTTTTGGACGAACGTAGGATTGGCAAATTGTATTCTGTGCATACTGAAAGGTGGATGCCGGAGAGAATTGTTTAAGGACACTGGCTGTGTATAAGAAGTAAAGGAGTGACAAGACATTTCCTTGGTGCACGACTGTAGCTGGATTGAAAACGAAACGCAGCACTGGGTGTTGTGATACAGAAGAGACATGCAGTAAATAATGTTTTGTCTCGTATTAGAACGGCCGCTGTCGTAACTGAGCGCAAAGTTGTTGACAGTCACAGAAACCGTGAAACTGCTGAGTACTACTATCTTGTTGATGAAGTGCTTAGTTTCAAGTATACGCTGTGTACTGCGAGGTCGTAAGACTCCATATCAGTTACAGCAAATAGAAATATAGTTCCATAAAATCACAATGTTTGAATCCAAGTTAAATAAACGGGCATATTTCTCTAGTGATAGTTATTTTAGTAATTTTAAAAACTTACTATAAATGTAGTACCTTACATATATGTAGCTGTCTTATAACTCTGACTCCACTTCGGTCATAGTTCATAGACTCTGTGTAATACTGTGGAATGTAGGTTCCGGTATGAAATGTGGATTTAAGAAAACACGTAATTTTTATGATTATTCATTTTTCCTGTGTATATGGGTCCCATTGACACTGTTCCAAGAACATTTCTATTAATAAACGTAATTATGTCAGATGGAAGAAAGGTATTGTAAGAAAATGACGTGGCAACGATAGCCAAATAATCCAATCTGGAAAAAAAATATTTGGTTTTTAGTAAGAGCAAAAAATAATTAATTGCAGAGATAATGAAAGAAAACGCAATGGGGACGGAATATAAAAAGAAGAACAAGGTATGGATGAGACAAAGATTTGCATTCGCTACTGGACGCGAGGAAGACAGGTCGGATACTACGGGAGGGGAATTACAACAGTGACTGCAGGAATAGGATAAGCCTCTTCTGTAATGTGGAATATCTCAAGTTAGGCATACGTACAACCAAGATCATACCAGCACAGTATAGAAACTGGCGGCGGCGACAACAACAAATCTCTTTGATTATTGAAGAAGAAAGGTAAACAATGCTATAAATATGCTAATTTGTTCTAAAGTGGGTCTTATTTTTGAATGTCGTGCCACGACGAGCAGTGGTCGTCGACTTGAAACCAGAGAGCCATGTCTGTGATCTCACGGCACAGTGCTTTTTTCTTCGTATTATGAGCAGCGATAGAGCAACATCACGGAATTTATTCACCTTCTGCATAGGGAATTATTGTACCATGGTATGTCCGGGAAACTAATGACAAGATGCAGCAAAGTAAGCCAGGCAGACTTTTTACAATACACCGCTTTGCTACAGAAGGGAGATACGTATCACTGTCATTGAAATACCGGTTTTGCCACGTCTGTTGTCCCAGTTGGGCCACAGCGTTTCCTGTTTTCCAGAAACAGTCAGCGTTACGTTTCGTGACGAACTTCCCGCTGGCGGCACGCCTTGTCAATGCAGGAATTGACGAGTGGCCATGTGCGCGGAACCATTTGTAAATTAACCCGCGCTCTCGTCTCGGGTCCCTGCAGGCAGGCTCATTAACAAACCAATTAACACATTCCCTAAGGCCGCTACGTAAACCGGAGCGCTGGGTCCTGCGTATTGACGTTATTCACTGCGTAGTCTCTTTGTACGTAGCGTAGCAGGCGCCACAGGGTTTCTTGCTCGCGTACTACCAGCTAGCTGCCGAATTTGCATATTCTGGGTCGTTAGAAAATTAAAGTCACGCACTATCAATAATTCCCTAATTTCAGTGTTTCAAGTGCTGCTCCCTGCTGAGAAATTAATAAACTGCCTGCCGTACAACGGTATTGTGTCACTTGATTTTTACAACGGGATCCACAACGTAGCAAGATCAGAACTAAGTTTTTAGTTGATATCTTGGTAATTGATGTCTCATCGACAACAAATAACTAACTGAAATTGCTGCGTTAACAGGAGCGATGGGAACAGCTGTTTGTGAGCGAGTACATCGTACCATTGTAACTCTACATCTACGTGTAAATGACTATTCTGCAATTCACACTGAATTTCTTGGCTGATGGTTCATAGAACCACTTTCAGATTACTTCTCGAGCGCTCCACTTCTAGAATAACAAGTAAGAAAATCAATATCTAAATATTTTCGAGCGAGTTATGGATTCTCTTATTTTATCACAATGGTCATCTCTTCCTACTTTAACAAAATTTTTCCGCATTCTAGGAAATGAAGTGGCCGTAAGCACTGACGGTCGGAAGTGTCCATTTCGGAAAGTTCGGCCACCGAGTTGCAAGCCTTTGCAGTTGACACCACATTAGTCGACGTACATGTCGATGACGATGAAATGATGATGAGGACAACACAACACCCATTCTCCGAGCGGAGAAAATCTCCGACCCGACCGGAAATCGAACCCGTGCCCACTGCATGGTTATCAGGCGCACTGACCGCTCAGTTAAGGGGGCAGACGCATTCGAGGGAGAAAGGAGGTGACTGAAATTTCGTAAAAATATCGCACCGCAACGAAACACGCTGTTTTTCTTTAATGATTGCGTAGGTAGTATCTGTGAAACTCTCTCCCCTATTTTGTGATAATATATAACGAACTTCCCTTCTAGAAAATTTTTCGATGTTCTCCACCAATCCTATCCGTAAGCATCCCAAAGAGCGCAACAGTATTCCAAAAGAGAACGAACAAGTTCTGTGTAGTTAAAGTGTTCAGTAGGTCTGTGAAACTTATAAGTTTTCAACCAATAAACGTCATCTTTGGTTCACGTTCTTCGCAACATTTTCTATGTTTAAATTATACGTAATTATAATTGCACAGTATTTAGTTGTATCGACAGCGTTTCAATTTCCAATAATTTATTGTGCAACTGATATTTAACCTAATTTTGTTTGTAAGCGTGTGGAAGACATCACACTTTTAATTTTTCAAGCTCGGGTGCCACTAATCTTTTGTAAATCATTTTTTAATTCGTATTGATCTTTTGATGAGTTTATTGTACGGTAAGGGACAGTACCATCTGAAAACAATCTAAGAGTGCTGCTCAAATCGTCTCCTTTGTTCTACGAAAGTATTCAAATGTGTGTGAATTCCTATGGGGCCAAAGTGCTGAGGTCATCGGAGCCTAGACTTACACCCTACTTATTCTATCTTAAACTAACCTAGGCTAAGAACAACACACACATCCATGCCCGAGGGAGGACTCGAACCTCCGGCGGGAGGGGCCGCGCAATCCGTGACACGGCGCCTCTAACCGCGCGGCCACATCGCGCGGCTTTGTTCTGCGCTGACTGGTTGTTTGCTAGTAGCATTTTATGCTTTATTCACGTAGCAAGTTGGTAAATGTAGTATAATCATTAAAGTAGCTGAAGCTGTACTAATAAGATTTCTTTTATGCGCTATATGCAATTTCTGCAGCAGTCAGTGTACTAGACTTCCTTCCTTTCCAGAATTAATCATTCAGTGAGTAGCGTTCAAATACGTCACGATGCTGCCAGAGCATCGTTTCATTGTGGTTATCATTGCAATATTGCAATGCCTGTTTTGTTAAGAAGAGCGATTCAATGCTCCTTCGACTTGCGTGCATGACCGAAGGAACAGGCACTACGGCTACTACAGCTGTTATGAAATACACGCAGTGCATTGGCAGTTGTGAACAGGAACTGTCAGCTGAGTAAGGAAATAACGCTGACAAAGTTTCTGCCGAACTTGGACTGGAAGCCGGATTTCAAACTTTACGCGGGTGGCCGCCTTAACCGCATCGGTTATCCGTGCACGACTCTCTGCCAGATTTAAACTTACGTATTTCGCCGTTCCTGCGCCATAGTCTGTATTAGTGCACTCATTATGTACACTGATGACCCAAAACATTACGACCACTGCCAACCGCGAAGTTGAATGCCTCCGGGTGGGGCTCGTGACCCGGGATGGAAAGTACACTCCTGGAAATGGAAAAAAGAACACATTGACACCGGTGTGTCAGGCCCACCATACTTGCTCCGGACACTGCGAGAGGGCTGTACAAGCAATGATCACACGCACGGCACGCAATGATCACACACCTCCAGTGGTGTCGCGACAGGCGTGAATGGAGGGACGAATGGAGACGTGTCGTCTTCAGCGAAGAGAGTCGCTTTTGCCTTGGTGCCAATGATTGTCGCATGCGTGTTTGGCGCCGTGCAGGTGAGCGCCACAATCAGGACTGCATACGACCGAGGCACACCCGGCATCATGGTGTGGGGAGCGATCTCCTACACTGGCCGTACACCTCTGGTGATCGTCGAGGGGACACTGAATAGTGCACGGTACATCCAAACCGTCATCGAACCCATCATTCTACCATTCCTAGACCGACAAGGGAACTTGCTGTTCCAACAGGACAATGCACGTCCGCATGTATCCCATGCCACCCAACGTGCTCTAGAAGGTGTAAGGCAACTACCCTGGCCAGCAAGATCTCCCGATCTGTCCCCCATTGAGCATGTTTGGGACTGGATGAAGCGTCGTCTCACGCGGTCTACACGTCCAGCACGAACGCTGGTCCAACTGAGGCGCCAGGTAGAAATGGCATGGCAAGCCGTTCCACAGGACTACATCCAGCATCTCTACGATCGTCTCCATGGGAGAATAGCAGCCTGCATTGCTGCGAAAGGTGGATATACACTGTACTAGTGCTGACATTGTGCATGCTCTGTTGCCTGTGTCTATGTGCCTGTGGTTCTGTCAGTGTGATCATGTGATGTATCTGACCCCAGGAATGTGTCAATAAAGTTTCCCCTTCCTGGGACAATGAATTCACGGTGTTCTTATTTCAATTTCCAGGAGTGTATGTAAACAGAGAAAAGATAAATGGGGAGCCATTTTAGCGAAGATAACGGCAGCAAATGCTGAAATCCTCTGACAAAAGCGTTTTTGACAAGAGGATAATCTCTTTAAATGGCGAAGCTGATGGCCTGTTGGCGTACTGTTGTCGTCAGCGCCTATGAGAAGTGGTTGAAGGATAACGATTACGCCGTATCGTCTTGGACGACCACGACTCATCACAAAACGTAGAGGTTGGAGGATCCCCAACTATGTAATCCAGGAAAGATAACGATCCTCTGACGACAGAGGAGTATATTGGTGCAGGCACAAATGTTTCCGAAGACACCACTCAAAGGCCACTGTTGAACACGGTGCTCCATACCACACGACCCCTGCGTTTTCCTGTGCTTGCTCAACGACATTGTCAATTGTAACTGCAGTAGACAGAGTAGCATCTCTGAGCTTTGACCATTGATCGATAGAAATTCGTGGCCTGTCGGATGAATCGCATTTCTTGTCACATCAGGTCGGTAATTGGGTCCTTAACCGTTGTCATCAAACCGAATGGCTGCACGAAACATGCACTGCACCGTGCCACAGCTGCAGGCTGGTGAGCACAGAATTATGCTATGGGCGAAACTGAGTTGGGATTTCATGGGATCTGTGGTGGTGACCGAAGGAATCCGACAGCAGTGAACTACGAGAACATTATTGCGGAGCACATAAATCGTTTCATGTTTTAAGTCTTCCTCTACGTCGACAAAATCTTCCAGCACGATAACTGTTTGTGTTGCAAGGCCAGAATATTGCTACAGGGCATTATAGTGAACTCACGAAGGGCATTATAGTGAACTGACATTGATGTCTTGGCCATAACTACTGAAAAGGCTGCACACACATCGGGCGCCCGCTGCGTGCCCATAAATGACCATTCTGTAATTTGCGGGAATTTCCTGACCTATGCGTTGACATCTGGTGCGATATACTTCTTGAATATTTTCAAGAACTTGTAGAATCCAGGCCAAGCAGATTCTTTGTTGTACTGTGTTTGAAAAGTGGAACAACATGCTGTAATGTTTTGGCTCATCGGTGTAACTCCTGTACACGGGCAGATATTTTAATAGGAAGTCGCTTCCAGATATATTCAATTAATATGATGTTCCAGTGCTTGTGTTATTACGGAGAAGGAAGCAATGTTCGTTTGGATATACATGTATGTCCGAAGAAAATCCGTTTCATGTCTCGGTCCGCCACACATTTTCATTGTCATCATTTCCTTATACAGCGGACGGTTTTTCGTATTCGCAACTGCGAATATATTTCATGCTAATTGTTAATTAACAATTGATCATTGGGCAGATTTTAAGTTACACATTGGTTTATATACTGAGACTGGGCTTTTTTTTATAAACTACTGACTTGTCTTGCCCTCAGTTGCTAGCTTAATATTATACTGTTTCAGGATTCTGTATCAATTTCTTTTTAAGCTGCGTTAGAAAGTTGGTGATACTTTCCTCTGTTTTGGCAAAATAGGCAGATTTTAACGTGGTAACAAGAAAAGTTACGTATTATTAAAAAATCGCCACAGTCCTCATGAATCTCTTTCCTCGACTACCTTTTTATTGTGCCTGACAACTCTACAGTAGTCCTGTCATGTAAAATTTGCCGTGTCGTATTTTGCCAGCATCTCATTCTCACTGAGCGTAAATTTCTTGTTTTTTACCTCGTTGCTTTCCATCTACTTCCCTATATTCTCAGTCGGATTTAAATGAGCATGATACTGAGGAAGCCTAATTAAACTATGCCCTTTAGCGTTAGCCAAATAGTCGACCTCGTAGCATGGAGTGTTTGGCTTTATCCAATGGAACTTTTCTTTCCACCTAGAGCAAAATATCCGCTTTCCTCCACTGCATTGTTCAAGCTTTATCCATCACAACAAAGTGATGTGCGCATTGTCAATTACTACTGTCGAATTCGCAGGAATATATTGCAGCAGAATATCAACTTCACAGCCGGTGAACGTGTTCTCGGATGACAACTTTTAATGCCAATCTCGTGTTGCTGCACTATTGTTATTAATGCAACGCCAACACAAAACACCCTTTCACAATACCTGACGGCTGCAGCGCACTTCAGTGACAGAAAATACCACTTTACAACGAAATATGATGAACGTAGATATGCATCTAACGTGCGACACCGCATGGTTATGTTTATCCATGGCATGGCAATAGAGGCGCCTTACCAACAGAACAGCTGGCTGCGCGGTAGGGAATGCCGGCTCGCAGTTGATGTTACCTGGGCAACGGCGTCACGTCCACTCCGGTGAGTCAAACGTCACAAACTAATTTTAAACGCACTATAGTGAGCATAATATAAGGCATGTGTAAAGCTCTGTAAATATTTATTTTCCAAACTAGCATCTTAGGCCTAATTTCCGGGGCAGATAGATGGTGAAAACTATATTTAGTTAGTTAGTTAGTTATTCGCTGCTTTCTTTTAGTCTGTTAATTAGATACAATAACAGACAAGATATGACATGTGACTTGGTATACATGCATGGATGTAACACATAATATTTTAACATAGTTAAATTACAACTATAACTGGATGCGTTAGTGTTTGTGCCCTCTCCATTTGGTTGTGTACATAACGCGCCATCACATTTTTTTCGTACGTCCATTTGGCTTTTGACGTTCTTAACACTCCACCCCAGTTGATCAATCCACTTACTTCTAGTTTTCCCATTTACGGTTCAGAATCTTGCTTCTAATTCAAATATAATGTCGTATATCTGCAGGAACAGCTGCCACAAAACCCCTTTACAGCCATAGATGGAACAGAGTCAATAGGAATCTCAATAAGCACCAGATTTCTATGACGTCGCTTACGTGTTTGGACGTAAATGTAGGTCGTTCAGTGGTATTTCGAAAACAGAATGGCATACGCAGGAAAACTGTGTCCTCCGCGTTCGGTTTGTCTGGTGTAGGCGAGTATTTCGGTGTTGCGTGGGTCTCTTTTCGCCCACCACAATAGCAGAGCCGCTACAGCTTCTGTAAGGTCGCGCCCCTTGGGTAACATTGCAAAGCGCTGCATGGCATAGCATAGCACACCCTAGTCAGTTGTTAAAATTCCAACACTGCTTTTCACTAATTAATACCATACAGCATCCAGGTTTACTCTTTCAAAGGTACAGTTTCATTTAGGTGCTCTTGTTAAATGT